>NC_089222.1:114651315-117151315 GCF_963924675.1 Phocoena phocoena | reverse complement strand
AAGCCTACGTGCAGCAACGAAGATGCAACACAGCCAAAAAAATAAATAAGAATAAATAAATTAATAAAAAAGTAGATAGATTAAATATTGCCATTTGGGTTTTCTTCATTGTATGCCAGTTTAGGAATAAAATAGATATCAGTAATCACTAGAGGAATGTAAGTCAAAACCACTTCACACCTATTAGAATGGCTATCATCAAAGAGACAAGAGATGAGTGTTGGCTAGGATGTGGAGGAAAGGAAACACTTGTGAACCGTTGGTAGGAATGTAAATTGTTGCAGCCACTATGGAAAACAGTATGGAGGTTCCTCAAAAAATTAAAAATAGAAAGAACTACCATAAGATTCAGCAGTTCTACCTTCTGGGTATATATCCAAAGGAAATGAGAACAGGATATTGAAGATTGAAGAGATATCTGTACTCCCATGTTTATTGCAGCATTATTCACAATAGCCAGGATATGGAAACCACCTAAGTATCCATCAAAGGATGAATGGATCAAGAAGATGTGGAGGAGCTTCAAGATGGCGGAAGAGTAAGAGGCGGAGATCACCTTCCTCCCCACAAATACATCAGAAATACATCTACATGTGGAACAACTCCTATAGAACACCTACTGAACGCTGGCAGAAGACCTCAGACCTCCCAAAAGGCAAGAAAGGCCCCACGTACCTGGGTAGGGCACAGAAATCTCTTGCATTCCTACACACTAATGATGAAAAATCTGAAAGTGAAATTAAGGAAACACTCCCATTTACCATTGCGACAAAAAGAATAAAATACCTAGGAATAAACCTACCTAAGGAGACAAAAGACCTGTATGCAGAAAACTATAAGACACTGATGAAAGAAATTAAAGGCGATACAAATAGATGGAGAGATATACCGTGTTCTTGGATTAGAAGAATCAACATTGTGAAAATGACTATACTACCCAAAGCAATCTACAGATTCAATGCAATCCCTATCAAACTACCACTGGCATTTTTCACAGAAATAGTACAAAAAAATTCTCAATTTGTATGGAAAAAGAAAAGACCCCGAATAGCCAAAGCAATCTTGAGAAAGAAATGGAGCTAGAGGAATCAGGCTCCCTGACTTCAGACAATACTACACAGTTATAGTAATCAAGACAGTATGGTACTGGCACAGAAACAGAAATATAGATCAATGGAACAGGATAGAAAGCCCAGAGATAAACCCACGCACAGATGGTCACCTTATTTTTGATAAAGAAGGCAAGATTATACAATGGAGAAAAGACAGCGTCTTCAATAAGGTGTGCTGGGAAAACTGGAGAGCTACATATAAAAGAATGAAATTAGAACACTCCCTAACACCATATACAGAAATAAACTCAAAATGGATTAAAGACCTAAATGTAAGGCCAGACACTATAAAACTCTTAGAGGAAAACAGGCAGAACACTCTGTGACGTAAATCACAGCAAAATCCTTTTTGACCCATCTCCTAGAGAAATGAAATCAAAACAGAAATAAACAAATGGGACCTAATGAAACTTAAAAGCTTTTGCACAGCAGAGGAAACCACAAACAAGATGAAAAGACAACCCTTAGAATGGGAGAAAATATTTGCAAATGAAGCAACTGACAAAGGATTCACGTCCAAAATTTATAAGCAGCTCATGCAACTCAATATGAAAAAAACAACCCAATCCCCAAATGCGCAGAAGACCTAAATTTCTCCAAAGACATTTCTCCAAAGAAGGTATACAGATTGCCAGCAAACATATGAAAGAATGCTCAACATCACTAATCATTAGAGAAATGCAAATCAAAACTACAATGAGATATCATCTCACACCAGTCAGAATGGCCATCATCAAAAAATCTAGAAACAATAAATGCTGGAGAGGGTGTGGAGAAAAGGGAACCCTCTTACACTGTTGGTGGGAATGTAAATTGATACCGCCACTGTGGAGAACAGTATGGAGGTTCCTTAAAAAACTACAAATAGAACTACCATATGACCCAGCAATCCCACTACTGGGCATATACCCTGAGAAAACCATAATTCAAAAAGAGTCATGTACCACAATGGTCATTGCAGCTCTGTTTACATTAGCCAGGACATGGAAGCAACCTAAGTGTCCATCGACAGATGAATGGATAAAGAAGATGTGGCACATATATATAATGGAATACTCAGCCATAAAACGAAACAAAATTGAGTTATTTGTAGTGACGTGGATGGACCTAGAGTCTGTCATACAGAGTGAAGTAAGTTAGAAAGAGAACAAATACCGTATGCTTACACATATATATGGACTCTAAAAGAAAAAAAAATGGTCATGAAGAACCTAGGGGCATGACGGGAATAAAGACGCAGACCTACTAGAGAATGGACTTAAGGACACAGGGAGGGGGAAGGGTAAGCTAGGATGAAGTGAGAGAGTGGCATGGACATATATACACTACCAAATGTAAAACCAATAACTAGTGGGAAGCAGCCGCATAGCACAGGGAGATCAGCTCGGTGCTTTGTGACCACCTAGAGTGGTGGGATAGGGAGGGTGGAAGGGAGGGAGATGCAAGAGGGAAGAGATATGGGGATATATGTATATGTATAGCTGATTCACTTTGTTATAAAGCAGAAACTAACAACACCATTGTAAAGCAATTATACTCCAATAAAGATGTTAAAAAAAAAAAGATGTGGAAGGAGTGTGTGTGTGTGTGTGTGTGTGTGTGTGTGATGGAATATTATTCAGCCACAGGGAAGAAGACATCCAGCAGTTTGTGACAACATGGATGAATCTTGGGCACACTATGCTAAGTGATATGTCAGACAGAGAAAGAGAAATACTGTATGGTATCACATGTGGAAGCTAAAAATGCTGAAATTATAGACACAGAAACTAGAATGGTGGTTAACTAGAGCCTGGGAGGTGGAGGAAAAGAGATGTTGGTCAAAGAGTACAAGCTTCCAGTTATAAGATGAATAAGTTCTGGGGAACTAATGTACAGCTGAGTGATTATAGTTAACAGATATTGTATTATATACTTGAAAGTTGCTAATACAGTAGATCTTAAATGCTCTCACCACAAACTAAATGGTAATTATGTGATGTGATGCATGTGTTAGCTAACACTATGATGGTAATAGGTACTATGATAGGTAACTATCATACCTACCTGATTCCAACTTCACACCCCTCAGGGAAAAAAAAAAAGTTTTAAGGTCCCCCTGCATCTCACCGATTTTGATTGGGCAAGTACATATCTTTGAACCTCACACTGTGCTTGGGGAATTACTTTCTTCTCCTTGGCCAGGGAAATAAGTTCTTTCAGTGTTTTATGCTTAACTCTGAGACAAGATGGGATCAAGTTCATCCAAAGTTTATAGATTGAGAGTGGGGTAAAGAATGATGAGGGTAATATTACCCGAAAGGGATAGATGCTTGGTGGCAAAAATAACAGACCACTACAGAGAGACTGAAAATATTTTGATAAGTCAGCAAAATATTAATTAAACATTGTCTGGCTTGTAATATATCTTACTAAAGTTAAATATTGATTTAACTAAAAAATATAATTCTGACTGGCCGACACAATTAACTTGTGAATGAAAGCAATAAATGAATAGCTAAGCTAGAGCACTCAAATTCAGATCTTTCAGGGTCTGGATACTTCAAACAATTTGAGGGTAAGTTAGGTTTTTTAAATAGCTATGTTTATAGTTCTGCATGACTATAATGTAATATTTTGACTGACAAGACAATGTGAGATTAAACATTGAAGTAACTCCTCAAATAATTTACTCCAGTATCATGAGGGTTTATGTATAAATTTAGACGTTTGTCCTTTTTCAAATTAATTAAACATTTAAATCTATAATTTTGTAGCTTTGGCCTCTATGCTTTACTTACTTCATGGTAACTTCGTTAATTTAGTATTTCATTTCATTAAATAGTTTCAATATTCTTTTGAAAATATTATACATGAAGCTTAGATTTAATGAGGGTAAGTATTTGGTTAAGAACAGCCAAAGAACTGTCTTTAGAGAGTAACCTCAGAAAACCAATTTACAGTTATACTATTTGTGCGGAAGTCATTAACACTTCATCTTTTGTCTTTTAAACTGCCTGGTTAAAAGGCCAAGGGTACTTTGGGAGAATGTGGGGATTGGAACGCTAGAACTGTGAAGGGCGTTTAAAGGTAACAATTTTGGCAAAACTGTTTTACATTTTTACAAAGTTTGTTCACTCATTCTGAAGCCTGTCCCCCATCTTCACTCTCCACAGCCCATTTTCTCGAGGGTCCTCAAATGGTGCTCTAGGTCTGTGTAATGTTGAGAGGTGACACAGATAAAGAATTCCAAAAAATGTCAACAGTGTGAATAGCCACTGTGTGTTTCTATATGTAATGCAAACTATGCCTCATATAAGAATAAGGTTTTAGGATGACTGGAAATGAGCTTCTTTTGTATACCATTAGAGTATTGAACAAAGAGGTTACTATACCTAAATATTTTTAGAAATTCAATATTTTATTTACCATATATAGGGACAAGATACTTTATTCATATTCTACTTCTAAAATTATTTATCTTAGATTAAAATTTTGTTGCAGTTATATAAATATTTTAAAAAATATTTGATAATTAAGATAAGTGATTATCTTTTTTTTTTTTTTTTTTTTTTTTTTTGCGGTACGCGGACCTCTCACTGTTGTGGCCTCTCCCGTTGTGGAGCACAGGCTCCGGACGCGCAGGCTCAGTGGCCATGGCTCATGGGCCCAGCCGCTCTGCGGAATGTGGGATCTTCCCAGATCGGGGCACGAACCCGTGTCCCCTGCATCGGCAGGCGGACTCTCAACCACTGCGCCACCAGGGAAGCCCAGTGATTATCTTTTTGATTTGCCTAAAGTTATGACATAATTTTAAATGGTAATAGTATAATTGGACATTGTAAGCAAGAAATTTCAGGTTATAATCCTAAAAACTACAGCACATATATTTTCACTAACTATGCTGTAAGATACAATTATAGTTATTATATAAATACCCAATAATTGATACAAATCTTAATAAAATTTGATTAAAAGTACATTACATAAATAAATATATAAATATAAATGCATTTTACAATCAACCTGCGTTCACAAAATAGTTGCTTTTCTTTCTATATTTGCCTTGCAATATGTTCCATATGTTTTCAGTGACATTATATATGTGAAGTATACATTCGGCTCATAGCAGATGCTCAGTTAGTAGCAATCCTTTCGTTTCATTTTTATTCCCTTCTTTTGTTGGTCCCCAATTTAACTCTTCTTATACCTCCTTTTATCTATAAATACACAGCTCAAGCAATAGACTGGCCCAGCCCATAATTATATGAAAAATATCGGCCTGTTTTGCTAAGGTAATTCATCAATAAAATGCTTTATTCCCAATAATTCTGTGAAACTATGTCACATTCTCCAACCATAAAAACACTCCTACCTTTTTGTCAAAGTTCCATTCATTAATACTTTGTAAACTTCTTATCCAAACTCTCTATTCACTTCTACCACACTTCCCACTCTTATAATGTAGTGATCAGAATCCTCACGCATCAGTTTTGGGGGATATAGGAAGACTCTCAGCAGAGTTAAGAACTTCAGAAAAAGAAATCTGCATTGATTGCAAATTTATCTCATAAAGTGGAATTTATCTTGTGAGTTATTTGCCCTAAACTCAATTTAACCTTCTCCTTTAGGGAACTAGTATATAAGAAGGAGGATTTTTAGTTTTTATCCAAGATGCATGTTTTGGATGATGCATGTGATTTAAGGAAACATTATTGTGTACAAAGGATTGATGACTTCTTGGAAAGGATATCCCAGAGAAGTTTGTTTAATATTAGTGAACTTCTTTCAAGATGAATTATAGTGATTAAATTTATTTAGCATCTACTACATCCCAAATGCTATTTTTACAATTTTTGCAACAACTCCGTGAGTTAAGTATTTTCTTTGTTTTACTAGTAAGGGAACAGAAACTCAGAGGCTTTATAACATGTCTAAGGTTTTTCAGCTGAGAAGTGCCTTTGCAATGACTCGAAGCCAAACTTTTCTTGGCTTTTTTCATTTGTTGTTTTCTTTGCTTTTAGTTGCTGCTCTTTTTATAGGAATAACAGTTTTTCACTAATTAATATAGTCAATTATTCCCATTGTGGGACATTTGGAAAATTTAATTCATATATAATCCTACAACTAAGAGATAACACTTAATATTTTGTCATACTTACTTATAGTCACACATGCTACAGTTGAATCCTGAATTTAACTATTTACATTGAAGTATAAGCAGGCTTTTTGTGTAGAATCATGCAGCTTATTCACTACAATAGTAGCTTCAAGGGTCACTGTTCACATAGATAATAATGTGATCACATTGGACTTGGAGCTGTGCAACATCATGTACCTGGTTATAAGCAATTTTTCTCTTTTTAACTGTAAATTAATGACTCACTATATTTCATCTTTTGTAGAATATTCAACTTAGATTTTCCTTTATGTTGAATACTTTCTCCCCGATTTTTGTTTTTCATAAACACTATCCATGTATAGACAACTATCTGCACTTTAAACAAGTGGCTTTTTTATATTCATAGAAAGAACATTTTCAAATCTTCTGCCTCACTACATGATGTTACCACCTTGACACAGAATGTCGGTGACCCAACAGTCATAGGTTGCTCCATTTATTTCTCTTTTTCAAGTCACTTATAAGTGGAAAAGAAAGTGTAAAGGCAGACGGGTATGTCCACTATTATATTTGATTCACTGTCTCCTTAATCGTGTTTTACACGGACAAATGTTATATACAACTCCTTCATTGGTTAAGTAAGAAATGCGGTAAAGTCATTGGGATAGGCCACAGAGAAAAAAAATAAGCATGCATGTCATTTTAATTTTTATGTAAAATCTAAACAGTGGATAGACTATGAAAATTTACTAAATTTACAAAATTTAGATGCAATTACTTCTACTCAGGGCAAAAAAAACCCTAAAATACATTTTGTGGGTGATTAACAAAACTCTTAACGTTCCCTGTTGGCTGTGGATGCTAACAGATGCTTGGATGAAATATGTGCTTTAAAGTTTAATTACCTAGATAATTGCAGTAACCATTTAGTTGCTTTTCCCATTTAGATCTGTCCATACAGATAATGTGCAATGAATGAGAATTAGCACTGCCAAATCATTGGGAATGTGAGTCATAAAAATATGATGCCTTATGGTCCAGACTAAACTGTATATCTACTCAATCAGTAATTAGCTATCTGTAACGAACTATGATAGAGACTACACAAACAACGTAGTTCTTCTGAGCTTTTCCAGTGGACTAGGCTCTCAAACTTAGGGACTGAGAGGAATATTCAAGTGGAGGTACCTGGATGACTTCCTGAGAAAAGGTGAACTAAATCTACTTTTAAAAACTTTACTTAATAAGTAAAATGGGGCTTCCCTGGCGGTGCAGTGGTTGGGGGTCCGCCTGCCGATGCGGGGGACGCGGGTTCGTGCCCTGGTCTGGGAGGATCCCACGTGCCGCGGAGTGGCTGGGCCTGTGAGCCATGGCTGCTGAGCCTGCGCGTCCGCGCGTCCGCAGCCTGTGCTCCGCAGCGGCAGAGACCACAGCGGTGAGAGGCCCGCGTACCGCAAAAAAAAAAAAAAAAAAAAAGTAAAACATACTCGTTTTGGTATACAGTTCTATGAGTTTTAATAAGTGCATAGAGTCATATAACCACCACCACAGTTAAGATACAGAACATTTCCATCAATCATAAAAACTGCCTTTATTTCCCTTTATTTCCAACTCCCCATGCCCACTCTCTGACAACCTCTGCACCTAGATTTGCCCTTTCCAGAACATTATATAAATGGAATCATATAGTATGTTGCCCTATAAGTATGGCTTCTTTCACTTAGCTTTAGACATTTAAAATTCATCCATGTTGTTGCCTATATCAGTGGAATGTTATTGATGAATAGTATTTTATTGTATGGATATACCACAGTTCCTTTATCCATTCACCAGTTGGAGGAAATATAATTTGTTCATAATTTTTGATATCTGTCCATGACCAAAGCCAACATAAATATTTGCCTGCAGGTTTTTATGTGAACATACGTTTTCGTTTCTCTTAGATAAACACCTAGAAGAGAGATTGTGGGGTCATATTGTGAGTGTATGTTTAACTTTATAAGAAACTGACAGACTTTTCCAAGGTGACTGTACATTTTGTTTTCCCACTGGCACTTATCAGAGTTCTACTGCTCTCTTACACCAAAAACTGCACCTTCAACAGTTTTTTTGTTGTTTGTTTTTTATTTTTGCTGTTCTAATACTTGTGTAGTGGTAGCTCACTGTGTTTTTAATTTGCATTTCTCAAATGACAAATGATGTTGATGACCTCTGCCATTTAATTGAGGGTATCTGCATCTTTAAATTTAATGTAATTGTAGATATATTTGGGTTTAAATCTATCATCTTGCTATTTTGTTTTCTGTTTGTCCCATCTGTTCTTTGTTCCCAATTTCTCATTGTCTGCCTTTTAGTAAATTGAGGAGTCTTATGATTACATTTGATCTTCTTTGTGGGTTTATTATCTGTAAGTGTTTGATTATTTTAGTGGTTTCTTTGGGGTTTATATTATAATCTTTATTTTATCACAGTGTACCTTCAAGTGAATTTTACTACTTTACATATAACATGAGAGCCTTACAGTAGTATACTTCCATTTCTCTCTTGTGCTGTTATTGGCATACGTTTTAATTATACATATACTAAGATCTCTATAATACAATGCATCACTTTTCTTCAAAGAGTTATGTCCACTAAAGACATATAAATCATTAGGAAAAGTCTTATATATTTTTTCCATATCGTTACCATTTCTGGTGCACTTCTAACCCTTATGTAGATGCGTATTTCCATCTGGTATAATTTACCTTATAACAAAAGGAGTTCCTTTAAGATTTTTTTGTAGGATCTGATAGTTGTGAATTCTTTCAACTTTTGTGTGTCTGAAAAAGTCTTTATGACGTCTTTATTATGAAAGATAATTTCTCTGTGTATAGAATTCTAGTTTGACAGTTGTCGTTGTTTTACTTTCAGTACGTTAAGAATGTTGCTGTACAGTCTTAGACCATGCATTGATCTTAATGAGAAATATATTACTATCCTTCCTTTTTCCTATGAGGAAAATAAGCCTCTTTTCTCTGGCTGGTTTTAAGATTTTCTCCTTATCACTGATTTTAAGCAGTTTGATTCAATGTGGCTTTTTGGAATTTTTTTGCATATCTCTTGTGTTTACTGTTTGACCTTATTGGATCCATGGGTTTACGGATTTCATCAGATTTTATGTAAATTTTTAACTCTTTTTGAAATATCTTTTTCTATGCCCCTACTCTCTCCTCTCCCTTTGGGGACTCTAATTTCAAGTTTATTAGGCTGCTTGAAGTTGTCCCACAGTTCACTGATACTCTGTGAAGTTCTAAATTTCATTTACTCCCTACATTTCATTTTGAATAGTTTCTGCTGCTGTGTCTTCAAGTTCACTATTCTTTTCTTCTGCAATGTCTAGGTTGATATTTATCCTATCCGGGGTATTTTTCCTCTCAGATATTATAGTTTTCACCTATGGAAGTTTGATTTGACTCTCTTAATATCTCTTATGTCTCTACCTAGCTATTTGAACATATGAAATACAGTTATAATGACTCTTTGAATACCTTTGTCTGCTGATTCTCACATCTATGCTAGTTCTCGGGTGGTTTCAATTGGTTGACCCTCATATGGTTCCATTTTCCTGCTGCTTTGCATGCTTGGTAATTCTTGATTAGACACCAGACTGTGTATTTCATCATGTTAGGTGCTCCATATTTTTGTATTCTTATAAATATTCTTCAGGTTAATTCTCAAGATGCTGTTAAGTTGCTTTTAAACAGGTTGATTCTTTCAGGTCCTGCCTTCAAGGTGTTTTAGGCAGGACTGGAGTAGTGCTAAGTTTAGGGTTAACTACCCCCACTACTGAGGCAAGACCATTCTATTCTTTTTACCTGATCATCTGGCAGGTAGGAACAGACACCTTTGTTGATGCTGGGAACCTTATCCTAAGTAAGTTTTAAAAATACTAGATGCATAGATGTGGTGATATGTTGTACAAAAGCCCTAGGGAGCTTTTTTAAATAAAGAAGCACGTCTATTCCCTGTAATTTGGTAGAATATATATGGATTAAAATTAAAAGCTAATTGTATTTGAATTTTAGAGAGATTTTTTAACCCTTGGATTTCTTCTATTATTTTTTATTAAAGTTTATACTTTATCAATGTACTGTGCTCATTTCTGCTAATTTGTGGTAAACAAAGCATTAGAAATGCAATATTCAGTGCTCTTTTTTTAAATTAAAAAAATCCACTAAATAGTCTTCTTCCTATGATAGTTCAACATATATCACATAGTTTTTTCTAAATTATAGAGTTTAAAAATTTTGATTCGGGGAGAAGGAACTATTAATAACATAGGATAAATGATCTCAAAATCAGAGTCCTGGTAGTAGAACCAGATAGGCTTTTCACAATGTAAAAACAAAGAAAATTAATTTTTCTCATATGTTTTGGTAAAACTTCACTTTGGTAGGCATAATGAACCTGACTAAACTGTTTTGTAATGCTTGCAGAAGCTTGGTAAAATGTGGAATATTTAATAAGAATATACATTTACTATATTGAACATATTTCAATGGTAACAGGGTTATGAGCTTTTATTTTTTTGTAGAAAATAAGAGCACACTTGCCATAATATTGTATTATGAATATGTGAATAGAACAATTACTTAATGACTGAGGTAATTTATTAATAAGTCTAATAACACCCTTGTCCTATGATGACAACTTAAAAATTAGGTGGATCAGGGATATCCATAACATTGAAGGCTCACTCACTGAATAAAGGCTGTAGCAGGCTAGATTAAAAATTGACATAAGTATATATGTATTTGTTAGGGGAAGTGGTAAAGTCATTCTTCCACTTATTTCTTAATAATGGAGAAAGGATTACATCTGATTTTTCGATTATGTTCTGAACTCCGACAATTTATCAAAAAGCTACTTTTGCTAATATCTAAGAATCAGAATCTTATCAAATTGAGGTACTGTCATTTCATATTTACTTCTATACTATTAAAATTAAAATTCCTAGATGCATTTATTATTTCCAGTGGAAAATATTGTAGTATTCTATATCAGCTTTTAGAATTAAAGATGAATATGTTCATATTTTATTACTTTTCAAATATTAGCAGATATAGGAAATTGATTTAAAATGGAAGAATTTAACCTAACAACACTGTTGATATTTTTAAAACGTGTTCAACAATGTCTTAATCAAGCTAGAAGGAGACAGACAACAATATATCTCTTGAACTAGAGCAGTGCATATGAATAAAGGCAAACTACCAGCACCTGTGCAGTTGAATTGCTCCCTTTTCCTTGACTAAGTTAGTATGGCTGATACAGGAAATTTCCACTTATTACACCACTTTTTCCTTTAGCTCCTTTCCTGAATTTTGACCAATCTTTGCTTATTCTAGTTGATTGCTGTTTTGAAGTTTTCAAGACATTAACAGGAAGATAAATCACGAGACAGGATGCCTGATTCACCACAGTGACGTGACTTCTCAGAAACCTTCAAATACCAAATACACAATTTCTCCAAGATATAGAATACTTTAAATGTTATTATTTCCATTTTAGCAGGTGGCAGAGGATTGATTAAAATATTTGGCAAAACTGTCTGTGCAATTCAGCCCAACTCTTCCATGGTGGCTTTCATGGTAGAAGAAGTGGCCCAGCCACTAAGAGTTGAGTTCAGTTTTCAGCTATTTCAGTATCCAAAAATATTTCCCATTCAATGTAAGTTTTCCAGTGAAGCAGCAAAGAGAGAAGATGTTGAAGCACAGAGCATTTTTTCTTTCTCACAAATACTGTGTCTATTCATCCCTATGTAGACAAATTAGATGGAGTAGAAATGATCCCAGAGGTTTATCTCAACTCCCTGCATTTAGAGAACGAGTTAGTCACAGGCATAGGGTATTCCAATATTTATGAGAAGAAAATAAATTTGCTGTTTCACTAATAGTTATTTTTTCTCTCTGTTTTTCTCTTTCACAGACCACCACTATGCACTTATAATTTTGTACTTAAAGAAAGTGAGGAAATATTTCTCAGTCCAAATACATGCACACCAGATGAAATATAAAATGCCTTCTTCTATCAAATGTAACAACTTGTTTGTGAATTAAAGGACTTGTAAATGGAAACAACACAATTAGTATTTCTTTCAGAATGCATTGCTCAATCTGAAATTCAGATATTTCTACTTCTTGAATAAATTTTTAAGAATCAAAAATACGGAATATTTTTAAATGCATGTGCTAAAGCATTCTGAATATATTTTAAAAGCTATTTATTTCTGTTTACCTTAATCAAATGTTTCTCATTGAATGTTTCCCTTAATTACTTAGTATTAATAGATAATATGTCTTTAGAAAAAGAGAGAAGCTTATTGCTTCAACACACTGTCTAAATAGTATCATTCTCCACTCAGAATGCAGTAATAAATGAATTTTTAAAA
Organism: Phocoena phocoena; assembly: GCF_963924675.1. Taxonomy (NCBI): domain Eukaryota; kingdom Metazoa; phylum Chordata; class Mammalia; order Artiodactyla; family Phocoenidae; genus Phocoena; species Phocoena phocoena. Next base: position 117,138,669 of record NC_089222.1, on the reverse strand, counting down.
AATTTGTAAATTTATCATTTTGAGAAGTCACTTGGATTAATGTAAATCTTGTAAACATAAATACACCTTCTGTTTAGTGAGCTATTTGGCATTTTGTAATGCTTTGTAAATAAAGGCTTTGTTTCTGTGGAGCACAATAATCTATGGGCCTGAAATCCTTAATGTCAGATTTGGAGTCTACCATTTACTAATGGTGTGATCTTGAGTAACAGAATTGACCTCACCATGTTGCAGTTACCTTTGTGAAGATTGAGTCAACACTTTGACTAGTGTCTGCCCATAGTGATAATAATAATAAAAATAATAACAGCTAACACATACATCACTGTATTCTTGGCATAATTTGATACTTTATAGACATCAATTCATTTAATTAATCATACATTAATCCATTTAATCCCTACAAATGCCCTATGAGATTGGCCTTGTTATCTCCACTGATGAAGAAATAGAGGCACAGAAATGTTAACTAATTTACCCAGGATTGGGTAGTTGTGTCCTTATACGATTATGGCCCACTCTAACGGACTCATTTTAATTTAATCACCTCTTTAAAGACCCTGTCTCTAAATATATTCACATTCTGAGGTATTGGGAGTTAGGGATTTAACATATGAATTTTGGGGGTAAAAAGTTCATCTCATAATGCCTTCTATCACTCATTAGCTCCACAATGATGACCTTTGTATAATGACATTTGAAGGTGAATTGGGACCATTATTGGTGCCTACCTGGAAAACACTGATGTGTAAGACCCTCGATGTATTATATGTGTGTTCCAGGCAGAAACAAGTAGAAGGCTCTTCACATTTTGCTTAGGGATTTAAGCAGTGCTGCCTGCACCTCTACTGTCTGTCAGTCCTTCTTGAAAATAGCCCCTTCAGGTTCTGCCTCAGCCCTTCACTCTACAGGCCTCTGACTCCAAGCAATAGATACATTCTCTCTCCTCTCTGTCACTTAGGCATCTGCTCACAAACTTCCCACATTCTTAAACAAAACCACGGACGCTTATGTAATTTCACTTTTCTAATCCCCCTCAAATAGTTTGTCAGATATCCCCAGAAATTTTGAATCTCAGTTTGTGACATTTAAAGTTAAATAAAATGCATTAGAGATACGTTCCTAGGGGCAGAAATCCTGCTCCAGTATTTGTGACTGCTTAGGACCTCTGGGTAGCAGAGAAACAGTACCCAACTTGTCCCACAGCACATTAAATTAGGGCCCTGTAATCATCGTAAGAAAACTTCCTTGTCATAAGTGATGGAATCTTTCACGGATAAGTTGAAGAGAGAAACTTATGAAATGTTTATAGGTTTTCCTATTGCATTACCTTCACCAGTGTCCTAATACCCTCTACTTTTTTTAAGATGAACAATGAAAGGAAACCTTTGGAGCCTGTCTTCAGGGTGAGGGAAGTAAACTCCTCTGATCTGCAAGTCTTCAAGCAATATTTTTAATCATCTTTGTTTTTTTCCAAATTTGTAGAAATCATAGATCAAAAATAGTAGTAAGAGGAAAAAAATTAACTGAACGACTGTGATGAAGCACAGGTATTTTTATAGCAATTATCTAGGACAACAGAAGGAACAGATAGCCATTACGCACAAAAATGCGTTACACCAGGCTGCTTTGAAGACATGCTGCTCTGGGTCAGATACAGAAAGCTACAGAGAGAGGAGTTGTTTAAGTTCTTTATCCTTCAGGATGCCTACTTGGCATGGGTCATAGTCTCGAACTCAACATTGTCGTTCAAAGTCCTCTCAACAACATATAGTGTATTTTTAAGTTAACTTGAGGATTTATCTAATTAAATAACATGTTCCATATTTTACTGATGTGCCCTCTTTGTGTTTCCATTGAATAATAAACATTTTATTAAAAAAATAAATCTCCAACAAAGCAACAAATCACACTTTGCTACACACAATAGTTGACTGAAATTTTAAGTGGACATAATCAAAGGGCAACTAGATTTTGTTTGTTTTAACAAACTACAATTTAAAAAAATTGCATCATTCAGATAAGTTGCAATACCAATCTAATTTACTGGATAATTGTTTAATTGTGTGTGTGTGCCCATTATTGACAAGGCACAATTATGTAAGCTTACAATCAGCCGTAATCATAAAAGTGTTGTCGCGAGTCATAACATTTATGGTCTATGCATTAATCCTGTTTTTTCTAATAATAATAATAACAAGTACATAATGAGTAATTACTATATGCCAGTCTGTGTTTTAAGTCTTTCATTTGCAATATTTCATTTAGTCCTTACAAATGCCCTATCAGGTGTGTTATTTTATCACCTTCAGTGACTAAGGGGAGAAATAGAAAAAAAAAAAAAATCCTTCAGACTATTACTTTCAACACTTGAAAGATATATTTGTTGTGTTTTGATAGTTATCTATTGGGTATTTATTAGGCATCCTGTAAATGTTTGTGAAAGGGCGAACAGGAAGTCAGATTCTCTCGATAAAAAGCACAGGACAAAGGGGGAAGCCTGGTCCTGAGAAACTGTGATGTGGCCAGTGAGTGCCTACCAATAGCCATGAAGCTTGCTGCATGGGAACATCCCAGCAAGTCATCAGACACATGTGCTGGTTTTCTGGTCTGTGCTTTCAGGATCTTAGGATGAAGATGCTGCTAAAAGTTACCAAATACCTGAATCCTTCCCCAAGATAGTATAACCTGCCTCTCCAAGTGGCATAAACAGAATTGTCAGAGGACATTAGGGGATGACATTGGAGTTATGAAATATAGGACTTCAGTGCACAGATAGCATTTTCATTCGTAATTTCTTTTATCCTATGAACATGTGGTACATGAAAAAAGAAGGCTATATGGGAGGTTGAACAGCTGGTTATGCAGATGGTGTTGATGAGTTGAATTTGGATTTCTGTACCATGGCTTGAGTTTCTGGAATGTGAGGCTCTTGGCTGGGGGTAGGATTATATATCTCACAGGGACATGGAAGAATGTGTTTGCATGTAGGCTAGCAGTCATGATTAAAGTGCTTTAAATGGAACATAATATTGCAGAAAGTGTTTGAAGATTCAAAGCAACAGATCATTCACCCAGATTCACTAGGACCCTTTGAAAACTCTTCCAGATTTCCTATTGATCCCCATCAGCACCTTCCAGCTCTTTAACTCAGGTTTACCCTCGCACCTTCCTTCACACTTGGGCCCTTTCTTGGCCTTTTCCATGGTTAACTTGTTATCTCTCCCAAACTCACTCCTTCCTTTGCTTTTGCCTCCTCCTCTCTTCCCCAAAGATGCTATTTCATGTCTCTGTTACGGCAGAGGGTATTATAACTCTTTGCTTACTTGTTCATATCCATCACTAGAATATGATCTTCCTGAGAGTAAGGAATTTTGTGTTATATATACATTTTTGTATTTTCAGGGTCTAGGTGAATGCCTGGTTTCTTTCAGGGGCTCCATAAACATCTGTTGAATGATAAATGCAAAATTAAATATATGAAGCAGTAAGTTTCTTTTTGGCTTAGCTGGGTAGGAGTGGGCAGACACCAATGATTGCTGGCTACTTAGAAGAACAAAATGTTTCAAGTGGTTCTGGTTAGAGATCAGAGAGCCCTCACGAAGATAATTTAAGATTATTTTTGTCTTACATTCTTTTCTAAGAATGTAGTAAAACCAGATTTGATTTTAACATTAGACAATGTTAGTCAAGACAATTATAGTATTTAAGAATAATTTGCATTTAGAATTTAAAAGTTCTTTTACATATATTGTTAAAGTATTAAAATATTAACATTCTAAACACAGATGAATTATAAATTTTAGGTTTTTCCTTAATAACTCTCTGGGAAAAGAAACAATTTGAAGGTTAAAAAAAAAAGTCTACTGCAGGCATAGATCCTGAAATCATTGGAACTTTGTCAGTGGAACCTGTCCTAAGTTTTCAAAGGAGTTTTTCCTCTCTAATATTTATTAGTGTTGTGTTTCTTTTTAACACTTGGTAGGAGAGATGTTTAATTAGGAAAATGTCTATGGAAAAAGCTTTTTCAAGATAAGAATTGTCAAAATTAATGAAGAGTGAAGAACTAGAAAGTGGGTTTACTCCTAGCAGAATACTCTTTAAATGGGGGATATGGGATGAGAAAGAGAGAGAGTGACAAAGAGAATCAGAATTTATTAAGAGTACATATTATTTTAATGTTTAAAGTAAATGTATTCTCAGAACCATGTGACCTGGGTCACTTCCCACAAGAAACTTTCCATCTCAATGCCAAGATACGGTTTCTGTTAAATAATGAGTTACTGAACATAGGGACTATCTTATTTCAACCTTATTTTCTCACAGCCTGTACCAAGAAACACTTGATCAATATTTATAGATTTGAATATAGGCACGGTCTTTCACATATGGTAAATGAAAATTATTTGAAAGACACCCCAGTGTTAGGGTGCCGGCAACCAACGGTGCTGGATTCACCCTTATCTCCCTTCCCATTGAACGAGTCAAGGAAATACACAGAATCTAGGTTTGAAAATCTCTGCAATCTAGGAAAACTGTTCACAATCTTCCAAACTTCAGGAGGAAACTATAATAATCAAAGCCAAATAGGACACTGAGGCAGACACTTGAGCTGAGAATAAGGAGGAAGAGGTTGACCCACTGCTCTGTGATTCCATTTCACTTTCCAACTAGAGGTATATGGTCATTTATCTACTGGGAAGTAATTACTCTCTGAGAGCAAGAAAATTTTCACACTCTCCTCCATTATTTCACTTTCCAGTCATCAGGAGTCCCCAAGTCCAGGAAAATTATGCTGTTGGAAACAAATACAGACAGGCAATGATGGTTTGCCACCTGTGGTAAATTTTTTTTTTTCAGTAATGGCCCACAATTTGTTCGAATCTCCCTGTAACCATTCCTGTAGATAAGCCCCTCAAACCCTTACTGTAGGCTTGAACATATGTCTTAATTTGGACACTGGTACAATAACGAAATGTGATGCAAGCTGAGTCCTGAAAAGTACCTGATACCATTGGATCCCAGAGACCTCAGTGGAAATGCCCAAGCTAGTCTCCTGGAAGGATGAGACACCAAATGGAGGAGAACTGAAACACCCCAGCCAACAAATGCCATCGAAAGGACTGACCACAGACACAGAGACTGGCAGAGCTGGCCCAGACCTGAAGAAACACACAACCAACCCATGAAGTCATGAACTCTAAATAAAGCGGTGGTTGTTTTAAGACACTGTTTTGGGACGGTTTGTTATACAGCAAAAGTTAAGCAATATACTTTCTGAAACTTGAAATAGGCAGAGCATGGATGACAGCAAGAAAAACTGTGTATTTTATATATATAATTGTTAGACAACAAAATATAATATGTATCTTATAGAAGAATGTTATATAGGATACTTTAGTATAACATATTACAATAAAATATATTACCACCATCTGCAAACAATGTTGAGTTCTCCTTTCCAAAGTTATTAGATGATAACGCTGTCTACAAACAAAACACAATAGAGTAAACTACCCTCATAACATAAGAATGTAGTAGAGTGGTAGAATATAAAAGAATACACAGGAATTAATAACTTCCCTATATTATTAGCTAGAAAACATTGAAAATACAATTATAAAAGAGATCTACTTCACATTTGCAATGAAGTATAGTATACCTAGTTTGTTATTTTTTATAAAACATTAATTTTTATGTTTATAAACCTATCAATTATAGAAAAATGGAAAAATAAGTAAAATTTACAATCATGAAATCTTATCCCTGCGAGCATTTTTCTTAATTTCTCTCTCCCCGCTTCACTGATTCACTCCAAACATGTATCTCTGTATAAAAAGGTACATTGAAAGATTTTTTAGATCATATTTGCCAGTAACTTAGAAATTCCTGAGACATTTCCTTACTTGCAAGCTAACAAATTTCTCTGCTATAGTTTTATGGATGCTGGCTGAAGATATATGATTCCTGAATCAGAGAAGAAAATAACCTCGCAATAGCATAGACAGAGTACCCAACTCTGACAGCTCCAGCTCTCACAGGGCAACACAAAGTGGGCCAAGTGATGCATGAACACTGCAGTGCAGGAGAGCAACCCAAGCTTAGGGACGCTGATGCACTTCACTTGCAGAACTTTTCCCCAGAGGGAGGCATTATCTGTATTATACTGTATAGTAAACAAATCTTTCCTTTGCTCCAGAAGGAGACATGGTTTATATTCTACGGCTGTTTTCTTTATAGACATTCTCAAAGACAGTCAAGAACTAGGAGGTCAGTGCCTGCAACCTGTGCAGAAACGAAAGAGACCCCAAAATTGTATCTACATTCCTCCCACCACCGCCTACAAAATCCTGTTTTTCAAAAAAAGAAAAACAACAAGTTTTTAAAATACATAACACTATACCTTTAATGTGCTATCATATTCTGAAATGGTATTAAAAATTAATTTCTGAGTCTAGAAGATTAATATAAATTTGATTTTATTTAGTACCACTCTAAATAGTAATAATTATAATAACTATGAGATATGAACTGTATAGTATTGAGAAAAAAATAACAATATATTGTGAGGTGACGTACAAATAACGCCAGTCATTTCTAGTTGTAATAGTGTAGCGATTATTTTCTGCTGTAAAATTGATAGACGAAAAAGAAAAAGAGATTAGAATAAATGAACTCAATGGTAAATTTTCAAATGTAGGTGAGGCAAGAGGAATTGGTTTCTGATTTAAAAAAAAGAGAATCTCTACAGAAGTGCCCATGAAGCACCATCCCTTCATGGTGAGAACTGCCAGAATATCAGAACACCTAAATCAGTGAGAACTCTGTAGGGTCCTGTATGTACCAACTGTTATGGTTTAGGAGCAATCAAAGTTAAACTCAACATGGAACACCCACATTCAAGGCTACCAAGCTAAAGCTAAGGAATCCAGTCCATGGGTGGCTGTGCATCTGATCCAAAAGAGCCTGGGAATGGGGTTATTTTTGAAACATTTTATCAAGATTGTAAATATACTCTGCCCGCTTTCTCTGGGTTTTACCAGATTGAGTGCATCTATTTTTAGGTGTGGAATGAACATGCAAACTACCTGTTTAGGCATAAAACACTGTGATGAATACATGTATAGGGGAAAACAATACAATGTCGCTATCACTGTCACTATATTTTCTCCCTGAAATCTCATCTTGCAAAATAAGCTACAGAAGGAAATTGGTCATCCCACAGGACTTCATGTCTTAAGCATTTCTGAATGCATTTCACAGAATCAGAGTGTCTGGGGTTCTGACTCTCCTGGAGGATGTGGTGCTGGAGAGTGGTTCCCAATCCAAGCCTGGGTGATAGTCTTCCTGAGTTCAAATCCTGGATCTGCCACTTCCCATCTGGGTGCTTTTCACCTAACTACTTAAGCACCCTGTGTCTCCATTTCCTTAGCTGAGAAGTGGTAGTATTAATTATACTTTCTTCACAGGGTTGGTGTGTGGATTAAATAATTATAATGTCTAGAACATAATGACAGAATTCACAGAGACATAGTAATTATTATAACTGTTATCTTTATGTATGGTAGAGACCAGAAGCAGGACATTGGTCATTGGTGTCAGCTACTTCAGGAGTTACAGAGCAGCCATGCTGCATGGGCAATGTATGTCAGGGTAAGATTGTGCTCTGACATCATTGGAAGCTGCTCATTTGGCTTGCTTGTGAGCCAGAGGGTCTCAATTTGAATATTGCTGGAAAATTTTATTTTATTATGACTTTTTAAAAGAGCAGTTTAAACTTCACAGCAAAGTTGCAGGAAGGTACAGAGATTTCCCATATGCCCCCTGCTCACATACTAACAGAGCCGCCCACGTTATCAACATTCCCCACAGAGTGGAAAATGTGCTGAATCTACATTGTAGTTGATGAATCTACATTGACACATCATAATCACCCAAAGCCTGTAGCTTACATTATGGTTCATTCTTAGCGTTGTATATTCTATGGGTTTGGATAAATTCCATAGCTGTACTTTTACAGAATGCCATATAGTTGGAATCATACAGTATGTAGCCTTTTCAGATTGGCTTTTTCACTTAGTAATATGCATTTAAGTTTCCTCCATGTGTTTTCATAGCTTGGTAACTCATTTCTTTTTAGTGCTGAAAATATATTCCATTATCTGGATAGATCACAGTTTATCCATTCACCTACTGAAGGACATCTTGGTTGCTTCCAAGTTTTGTCGATTATGAATAAAACTGTTATAAACATCCACGTGTAGGTTTTTGTGTAGACATAAGTTTTCAGTTCCTTTGAGTAAATATCAAGGAGCACAATTGTCAGAGCATATGGTAAGAGTGTGTTTAGCTTTATAAGAAACCATCAAACTGTCTTCCAAAGTGCTGTACCAATTTGCATTGCTACCAGCAATGAATGAGAGTTCCTGTTGCTACACATCCTCACCAGCATTTGGTGCTATCAGTGTCCTGGATGTGGGCCATTCTAATAGATGTATAGTAGAATCTAACTTTTGTTTTGACTTACATTTCCCTGATGACATACGAGGTTGAGCATTTTTTAACATACTTATTCATCATCCTTATATCTTCTTTGGTGAGGTGTCTGTTAAGGTTTGTTTTTTTTTCCCACTTTTTAATAGGGTTATTTTCTTATTGTTGAGTTTTAAGAGTTCTTTGTATATTTTGTATAAGTCCTTTATCAGATGTGTTTCTCCCAGTCTGTGGTTTATTTTCTCATTCTCTTGGCATTGTCTGTTGAAGAACAGAGTTTTTAATTTTAATGAGGTCCAGCTTATCAATCACTCTTTTCATGGATCATTCCTTTGGAGTCGTCTTATCTAAAAAGCAATGGCCATGATAAAGGTCATCTAGGTTTTCTTCTATGTTATCTTCTAGGAGTTTAATAGCTTTGCATTTTATATTTAGGTCCATGATCCATTTTGAGTTAATTTTTGTGAAGGGTAGGGTCTTTGTCTAAATTTATTCTTTTGTATATTAATGTCCAATTGTTCCAGCACTGTTGTTGAAAAGTGACCTTTACTCCCTGTACTGCCTTTGCTCCTTTGTCCTATATTTATGTGGGTCTGTTTCTGGGCTGTCTGTTCTGTTCCATCAATCTAGTTGGCTATCCTTTTGCTGTACCATCTTGATTACTGTAGCTTTATAGTAAGTCTTACAGTTGGGTAATGTCAGTCCTCCAACTTTGTTCATCTCCTTCAATTTTGTGCTAGCTATCTCCTGAAACATTTTTTCGAGAGTGTACCTCTGAAGACTTACTTTTGCAGCTTTAAAATATTTGTAAACATTCAAGAGTTCCTCATGCATCTCCTTGAAAGGAGTGAGGTTACTGTGTATTTAACAACGAGCCTTGCTCAAGTATGCTAGGTATTTGGAATATAAAAAGGGAGAAATTTGAATTCCTAGACTCAAGGAAGTTATATTTTATTAGAAAAGCGACCTGGTTAAATACATGTTGTCATACTCTGTGATTACTGCAGAAATAATGATTACTCCGAGGGCTGGTGTGGAGCAGAGGCTGAGTATCAGCTGCAGTGGAGGTTAGGGAAAGCTTGACTGATAATAGAGATGATTAAATTGGTTCCTGATGGATGTTCAGGGATTAGCTCATGCAAAGAGAGGCCTATAGAGGAGAATGTAGCTTGGTACAGTTGTAGAGTATGAGGCAAGAAGAGAGAACAGATGTTATACAGCTGGGTCAGATTATATGAAGTTTTGTATGTCATAGAAAAGGAGTTATTCTAGTCAGGAGTTATTTAAGATTATCAAGTAACAATAAGGCATGAGCATACTTGTGTTATTAAAAAGACATATCTCTCATGTGCCTTATTGGAGAGGACGTTACCAACCCCTCTGCTGGAGCCCTGAACATACTGAGGTAGGATAATAAAAGGAGACGTTAGATAAGCAAGGGAAATAAAAGATGGAGGGATTCAGCACAGTGATACATTGGAGTTTTGTCACAACAGCCTGGAAAGAGCAAAGGAAAAGTTCATGCGTTGTGTAGACGTGGTGTTCTAACATGACATAAGTTTCTTCATCCCTTCTCTAATACATGCTGCGACCCCTTTTGAGTTCCAAAGGGAAAACCCAGTGGGAGTTCTGTTAAATGTCCTCAAATGGGCTTCCCTGGTGGCGCAGTGGTTGAGAGTCTGCCTGCCAATGCAGGGGACACGGGTTCGTGTCCCAGTCCGGGAAGATCCCACATGCCGCAGAGCGGCTGGGCCCGTGAGCCGTGGCCGCTGAGCTTGCGCGTCCGGAGCCTGTGCTCTGCAACGGGAGAGGCCACAACAGTGAGAGGCCTGCGTACCACAAAAAAAAAAAAAAAAAAAAAAAAAAATGTCCTCAAATGGAGTGAGTAAAAACATAAGAGAAACCATTAAGGATTGCTATATACCATCCACCTGAAAACTGTATGCATTTTATTTTGAAAGACCATATTATAGTCTTTCTTTCTGGCAATAGCAGGGACTTGAAGAACATGGCAGATTTAGTTGATCTACATAATAGAGATAAAATCTGAATGGGACCTGCTATTTGAAGTACTACTAGTAGTGATGGTTTGAAAATCCATGCCTGCCAAACATAGAGGTCCCAAATGAGTTAGATCAATACTGTCTAGGCCCAAATTGCATCACATCTCGGCAATTCCTTCTCCAGAATAAGGGTATTTTTTGTTTGCTCAGTTTTTTTTTTTTTTAAGAGATCATGATAAGCATCTTAAATGTTATTTTTATTTTCTCTTTCTTCCTAGGGAAAAAAATCACTGACTAATAACTATATATATCTACTTATGTCCCTGGGTGGGGAAAGGGAGGGTATTAGAGATCTCCCAAATTTTCCCATTCGGAAGATCCAGTTTTTCATGTGAGCAAACTCAAATGTATAAATTGAATACAGAAGTTATGCTGTGGATAAAAGTCAAACATCTACCTATAAAATTTATTAATTATATAAGATGATATGCTGATATAGAAATTCTCACTTTTCATGAAACAATTTACCCAAACTCTTCACGTGCATTTTTTTTACATAAATATGTTTTTTTTTAATCAATTAAGCCCTCTTTAAAGTTATCTTACAGGGTTTTGTAGGCCATAGTTTTCCTGTCTAAGTTGTCTGAGTTACAGAACTCTTGGAATCTGTATATAGTGTTACAGGGAATTTCCTATTGCTTGTGTAAGGGTTTCTCTCTCAATATGATACAGAATAAAAATGCACTAAAAGGACATAGATCCAGAGTTCCCTGCTCTAGAGACAAAACTATTACCAATTTCTTGTATATCCCAGATATCTTGTACCTGGAGTTAAACTATTCATTTTAAGTAATCATGAAGTGCCATGTTTAACTGCAATTTTGATGTTACACTATTGAGATTGCTTATTAAGTCTTTGATAAAATTATTTTACTCCTCTTTTGACTCTGAGAGGGTCTAAAAATGCTTCTAAATCAGGGTAAGGAAGCCACACCTTTTATGTCCACATGACCAGTCTTTGGATAGGGACTGTCCCTGAAAAGGGGCTGTGAACTTGGATGAGATCATTTGCACATTCATCTGCATTATTGCAAGGAGTCAGCTGTCAACACTCCCAGGAGCTAGAAGAATGATGCCGTAGTCCTGAAGATGGCATCGGGGTGGCAGAGCATAGCCTTGGTGAGCAGAGCCAGAGCATAGGGGATGGAGGTGGGGTTAGGCATTTAGTGTTTGGCCATCTGTCCACACAGTCTGCTGCTGGCCTCTCCTTCGTCCACTCCTGCATGACACATTGAGGACAACAAGCTCACTGCTGTTGCTTTATCGTACTTGGAGTGCACAAATCCTCCATGAGTCTCCCCTTGGTCCCTTCCACCTAGACACCCTTGTTGCTGTTTTTTTTTCTGGGACCTTTACATCTCCTGGGATATTTCTAGAGAACTGCTCCTAGATCTCTACTGTTCATCAAGGGGCCCCTCCTTTCCCCTCATCTCAACCATGGGGAGAGAGTGTAGAGGTATCGACAGTGGATTTTTTCCTAATCTGGGGACAAGCTTTCTCCTTTCACATGTGTACAAGTCTTTCTCACTCAGCAAAATACTGCTCTACACCAGTTCCATGATGCTTCTAAACTGTCCCTAAGGCTCAGGCTTCTAGAAGTCAAAAGACAGAAAGAATTGCAGGGTTTTATGCCTTTCCATGAAATTCTTCCTTCTTCTTTGCTATTTCTCTAAATCAGTGAGACCAGAATAGCTTTGCTCCTAGAACTGGGGAAGAATACCTCAGAAAATACTGGAAATAAAAAAGATCCCCCAAAATTGATATCACAAAACATTACAGTCTTTCTTTGCAATTGTTTATTTATATCATCTCTCTCCTACATTAGACCAAGAGCATTTGAAAGCCAGAAGATATGTACCAGTCATCATTCCATTACTGATGTTTACTGATTAACTGATTCTTCAATCTGGAGGTGATATTCATAGTTACAGGAACATAGATGACAACTTAAGCTGTTAAGTTCTATGATATGTGCCACTGACACCTTGATCTATAGTGAAATTTAACTAATTATTTAAAAAGAAACAGAGAAGTGGTTTATAAATGTTAGAAACATATCCATTAAGTAAATTAAATAATGAGAGAAGTTTAAACCTTCATCTCCCTGGAACATCTATCTAATCAGAACTATCCATTATCCAAAATTTCCATATACACAAAATATTATTAAAATATCTCAAAATATGTTCAGGTTTTATTTCTTTTTAATACTATTATAAGTTGGATTCTAAAGGGTATAAGGTCGTTTTACCAGTAAAACACACAACACATTGTCACAAGAGGGCAGTCTTTTAACATGAATTGGTCCTCAATCTATAGTCAATCCTTGAAATTTTAAGGTGACTTTGATCCACATAACTAAATAATGATAAAACAATACAAAGCATTCAAGCAGCTTTCTGCGTTATGCATGTTGTTTTGCATTACTACTATGAAAAGTATTTAAATCCACAAGGAAAACAAGAGCTGAATTGTCTTATGTAGAAAGATGGGTTTATATAGGTGTATCTTTTAAATGTCAACAGTAGGTCAGTGGCTGAGTTGAATCCATTAAAATTTCATGTGATCAAATGTGAAATTCTCCTCTGAGCAACCCAAAATTCTAACCAAGAAAGGGCAAGCTGGAAGCATCCAGACTGATATATTACCCAAGGGCAAATGAATGTCATTGGATGTATGTTTCTAATTTTTAACCTCTTAAAGCGTCTAAAGACACAATGCCATTTGGATATACTGATAAAGAGTAAATTGTAAGATGTCTTGGTGTATGGCTCAGATCATCAGTGTCAGCATCTCTCCCTGTCTGTCTGCCCCTGTCCTAAGCTGAATGGTTACCCCTCTCAAAGTCAATGTTCTTTCCAGGAGCAGCCCACGGTGTCATAAATGTCCAGCTTACCTCATCTTGCTCCAATTTGGGTTTCTTACAGAACTGGAAACTCTCCCAGCCAACTGTGGTTTCACAAGCCCTCCAGGAGATTATGATTGAGAACTACTGGCAGCTGCTGGCGGGGAACAACAAAGGTCAAATCCCTCCACGTAGTTTAAAGACTGCATCCAGTTTTCAGCCTTAACATTGGGTTGGCCAAAAAGTTCATTTGGTGTGAAGTAAAGATAAAAGACACATTTTTCATTTTCACCAAGAACTTTATTGAACAGCATATTCGTTAACCAAACGAACTTTTCGGTCAACCCAATACCTCTCTCCCATCCACAGTCTCATCTCCTGCTACTAACACACACTTATCTGTAGGCTATATCCCTCTCCCTGTCTCTAGAACCAATCCTGGGGATTAAAAGAGCTCACAGTTAAAGTTTTATTTCTGCAACACCTCTGACAGTTATGGAGTTTTCCAATTAAGATCTTAGGTTACCCCATTTATTTCCAGACTCGAGCTCTTTCTCTCTACCACGGTCTACCTCATAATTACCTCAATAATCCGGCAAGTAAGTTTCTGTCCCCTAAGAATCCATATTCCTGAGCTCCAGTTTTGGTAATTGGCTTAGTAGTCCAATCATTCTCACTGCCTGAAAGCCCCGGCAGACAGCCTTCTGCTTTGGCTTCTTCTAAATATTTCAATTATAAACCTTCCTAGGGCCTAATTTTATTCTAAAACTGGATCTCCGCTTTTCTTGCAAGTTTCACTCACCCTAAAGGCCTAATCTCTTTCTGAATTTCAAGTACTAACTATTCTAAATGTCCTTTTGTGGGTAATGTACTCTTTCATCTTAGACACCATTGCCAATCCATTTACCTTGAATGTAACTGAAATAGTTGAATCTGTATTATCTCCCAGTAGCAAGGACCTTCTTTACCAAACCCTGAAGGGGGCTGGGGGTGTCTGTCTGATAGCATGTGACCCACTCCTTGTGTGGACTTTATGTCAGAGCGAGGCCTTTCCCTCTTTACCTAGCTTGGTTCCCAGTAACTAGATTTGCCTCACAAATTTCCAAGATAACACTCATGAGTCAGCACAGTTCCTGGGGTTAATACAAACTGTGAAATAAGCCTGGCTTACATATAGAATTAAAGTGTAAAGGGGCAGGAAAGAATTGTTTTTTCTCTCCTGATAGATCTTTAACTGTTCAACTATACTCACTGGTTTGTGAGTTTTGAAAGTTTCTTTTGGTTTTCTAATTAATTTTTATTGGAGTATAGTTGTTTTACAGTGTTGTGTTAGTTTGTACTGTACAGCAAAGTGAATCAGATTTATGTATACATATATGAAAATTTCTTTTTTAATTAGTGAAGAACTATTCTTCCCCTTAATTTGCCTTTTTTTGGGTTGCAAGTGGACACTGTAGATGGTCTTAAGAATTTAATACCAGGGGCTTTCCTTGGTGGCACAGTGGTTAAGAATCTGCCTGCCAATGCAGGGGACATGGGTTCGAGCCCTGGTCCGGGAAGATCCCACATGCTGCGGAGCAACTAAGCCCATGTGCCACAACTACTGAGCCCGCACGCTTCAACTACTGAAGCCCATGCTCTCTAGGGCCTGCGCGCCACAACTACTGAAGCCTGTGTGCCTAGATACTGTGCTCCACAACAAGAGAAGTCACCGCAATGAGAAGCCTGCGCACCACAATGAAGAGTAGCCCCCACTCGCCACAACTAGAGAAACCCAGCACGTAGCAATAAAGACCTAACACAAGCCAAAAACAAAATAGATTAAAAAATTAATTAATGAATTAATTTAAAAAATTTTGATACCAACTAAGCACTCTTGAAACAGTCTGGGTATTGCTCTAGGACTCCAGATAAAACATCCATTCAGGGCTTCCCTGGTGACGCAGTGGCTGAGGGTCCGCCTGCCGATGCAGGGGACAATGGGTTCGTGCCCCGGTCCCGGAAGATCCCACATGCCACGGAGCAGCTGGGCCCGTGAGCCATGGCCGCTGAGCCTGCGCGTCTGGCGCCTGTGCTCCGCAACGGGAGAGGCCACAACAGTGAGAGGCCCACGTACCGCAAATAAAAAACCAAAAAAACAAAAAAAAACAAAAAACATCCATTCATTGAGAGGAAACTAAATTATGTCACTGTTTATACCCTTTTAAAATTTGTTTAACTATGTATTTTAAAAAAATCATAAGAAACAGAATAAACTACAAAGACCAGTTGTTGGGTGATGTGGTATAATTATAAATTTATATGTTTTTTATTTGAATATGGATGACACTGCATAGGGCATAAAACCAAACCAGTCAACTTTTTGTCAGGCTCTTGGGTTTTAAAGCCTAGGTCAGGACCCAAACATTTTGGGATCACAGATGTAGAGAAGTTGTCTTCCCCTTGATCCCCTAGGTTAGGCTGTGGGTAGGGAAGAGAAAAGACAGAGGAGAAGCAGCGCAGATAGCAATTTCTAGGATAGCTTAGAAATTGATGGAGAGAACCTCTCCTCACTTCAGACTGAAACTGGTATTGGGGAGTGACTGTTGGAAATGGATTTGGAGAATCCAAGAAGAGTGGTTAAAAACAAGATCCTAAAGTTCCCCTGTACCAGCTCCTGTAGGAGCAGGAGAAATGTCTGCAATGTGGTGGAATCAGATCGGCCTGAGAAGCCTCTCTGTGACCCTATCCTGCACATTGCTCTCAAGAAAAAAGTGAGATGCTTAGTCAAATTAGTGCACTTTGTCCAGCAGGTAGAATGACAAGGGAGCTTCATCATGAGCCTGTGGACCTGATATCAGAAATATGTGTTCCACAGACCTGGCAGATCTGAAGAGGTCTTATGGTTGTCCTTGGAACAAAGTGAACACAGCAGTGATCTTCATGGACTAATGACTAAGGACCCAATAAGAGTAAGTCGATCTTGATGGTTAACTTTGGTGCTACTTCCCACCCACTGCAAAATCTCAACAATATAGAAAACCCCACCGTGGTCCTTGGAATCTAGATGCAATTCTGGGGAGATGAAGGGGAATGTGAACTGACAATTAAATTTTGCCGTCCAGTGGCTGTGCACGTGTCGTGTACATGCATCAGCCACTGTCATCCATTTGGTGGCAATTTACAGCAATTCTCAGCCTTGTCACCAGCAGAAAATAACTTTCTAGTATAAAGTGACACTTGCCTTCATAAATTTAAAAAATGATGGGAAACATTACACACCTGTTAAGCCAGATGTAAACACAGAGCAACTATGTTCTTTACCCCTAAATATTGATACCATATACACAGCTAATCTTTATGTGAGATAGAGTGGAATTTATTTAAACTAGTAAGATTTTAAAATCTACCTTTTACCTCCTGATGATAAAGATCATAGTAACTCATCAATTTTCAATCTAAAATATAAATATTTCAATGCATTTTGAGCTTCATTAAACTTACTTTATATCAGGGAAGAAACTCATTAAATTCTTTGGAAAAACTAAAAGCAAAACCTTAAATTATGTGGGAACTTGGATATTATATCAGCAAAATATCCTGTAAAATTGCATTGAAAAATTTTCATCTGTACATAATAAAGCATTTAATCTAATCACTACAGTCCACTTTAGTCTCAAACTATTAGAACAAATCTGATTAAAGGTGAAGAGAATTATTAATGACAATAATTTAAAATATATATATTATGTATGTTATGAACTTGGCTAGCTTTTTAAAATTTATCTCTATTTTATAATTCAAAGCCTTGTGCCCCATTAATCAGCATTTTATGAATTGAATTTAATTAGATAAACTTATTTATCAATTTATGACTGAAGGATTTTTAGACAAGCAAACTCCAAGAGAAGTACTTATAAATTAAATATTTTAAAAAGGCATTGATAGTACATTTTTAACACCTGAAGATTATTAACCTAAAAATTAAACCATTTCTATATGACATGGTATAGTAATTTCCTGTGTATTAGCAGAATTTCAGCCTAAATTATAAAAGCAGTTGGGAATTTCATAGAATAATGTAGTTCTGTTGTTGGAACTTTACATTCTTTTTTTTTTTGGTATGCGGGCCTCTCACTGTTGTGGCCTCTCCTGTTGCGGAGCACAGGCTCCAGACGCGCAGGCTCAGCAGCCATGGCTCACGGGCCCAGCCGCTCCGCGGCACGTGGGATCTTCCCGGACCGGGGCACGAACCCGTGTCCCCTGCATCGGCAGGCGGACTCTCAAGCCCCTACATTCATTTTTGATCCTAGACTGAGTGTACTTCTCTTTCTGCCTTCAAAGAAACAGCAAAATTACCTGGGTAGTTTTCAGCTACATTCCTGAGTCTAGCATGCAACTGAAAATATAGTCAGTTGTCAATAAATATTGGTTAAATAAATGGATATACTGTAGTTGCAAAGAAACTAAGTGGTCATGTTTATAGTCAAAACTAGCTTTCAGGGCTTCCCTGGCAGCACAGTGGTTGAGAATCTGCCTGCTAATGCAGGGGACACAGGTTCGAGCCCTGGTCTGGGAAGATCCCACATGCCACAGAGCAACTAGGCCCGTGAGCCACAACTACTGAGCCTGCGCGTCTGGAGCCTGTGCTCCGCAACAAGAGAGGCCGCGATAGTGAGAGGCCCTCGCACCGCAATGAAGAGTGGCCCCCGCTTGCCATAACTAGAGAAAGCCCTCGCACAGAAATGAAGACCCAACACAGCCAAAAGTAAACAAATAAATTAAAAAAAAAAACAAACTAGCTTTCATATACAAAAGAAAATTGAGTTTGGAGAAAATTAATGAAGTACATGTGGTTGAATAAGGCAGAGCCAGATTGCACAGTGGAATCACTGGGGAGTTGACAACAAAAAAAATTAGAAGCCTGGGTGTTACTCCTTAAGACACTAATTCAGCTCTTATTTTTAAAATTTTAAGCAAATCTACTGTGGTTTGAAAATCACTGGATTAAAGTGATGAAAAAGCCATATGATGTGACAATGAACATTCCAGTCAATTTAGAGAAATTACATTCCATTGCAGAATTTAATTGGTATTTTTTCCTCTGTATTCTTCGTATTGGAAAATTTCTCTTGACCTGTCTTCAAGTTTACTGATATTTTCTTCTGGCATCTCTGGTAAGCCTATCAAGTAAAATTTTCATATCAGATATTGTATTTCTCAGTTTTAGAATTTCTATTTCCTCATTTTTCCATTTTTATTTCTCACCTGAAATTCCCCATATATTCATACGTATGACCACCCATTCCTTTAATCTTGAACATACTTATGTCCTTGTCTTCAAATTCCAACATGTACTCCATCTCAACGTCTCTTTCCATTGCCTGCTTTTTTTAATGTGACATATTTTCCTGTTTCTTTTTATGTCTAGCTATTTTTAATTATATACTAGATTTTGTGGTTGATACATTGTAGAGACTCTGGGTTCTGTTATTTTCCTTTGAAGAGTGACCTTCTTCTAGTATTATGCATCTATCTGTACTCAAAACATCAAATTTTCATTCCTTTGTGGTGGGTAGTAATTGAAATCTCTGCTCTAATTCCCCAGCTATTGCTTTCTGCTGGGGTCTAATGGAGTTTCCCCTATGGGTGTGTAATTTAGGGGTCACCCATAATCTGAATGGTGTTTATATGCATAGTTCAGATCTTCACTATCTGTGACATTCTCCTCTGTGACTTTCAATTGTATGGGATTCTCTCCCACCCCACTCAATTTCCCAGCCCTTCTTTTCTTTTAGCATGGAACTCGGTACTTATTACTTATTCCTCAAGTTAGAAAAACTTTACTGCTTCATATAGTCATCCAGTTCTTCAGAGACTGCAGAGTGTCATCAGATATAAAATTGAATTAATGCAAACAACTAATGCTGTCATCTTCTTTCATACTCTGATATCTCTACCTATTTACTTTTTCATTCTATGATATCAAATGTCTTTCAAATGTTTTGATCTGAGTTTATATTTCTTCCTCTGCATTTGAGTTAGTCAGATATGAGCTACTACCACATCGTTGTAATTTAAACTTTTGTACATCATATTTTGAAAAGACCTCTCTATATTTAAAGAAATTTCCAAGTTGTAAATCCCTCTGTAAACAGAATCAAGGCTTGAAGTTCCAATATTCCATGTAGGCAGATGTGCATATAAAATTTAGGCTCGGCTAATCAGATATACCCATACATTTGAAAGTAAGAACAGTGATAAAAGGTATTATTTGCAGGTATCATTTTAGTTGATGCAGGCAAGGACAACAATAATCAACTTTCACCAAAAAATCTGCCTTCAGTGATTGTTTTCCTGTGGATAAGTGGTTAACATCATGGTATCGAAGTGGAACTGGTGTCGTGGTAATGATTGATTCTGATAATATTCTGGTTTTGTCTTTGTTTCTGGCCCTGCTACTTATTATACAATCAATCCCTCACATACGATTTGATTCTAGCCTTCTGTTTTCCAGTTTAAACTGGATTTTTTTTTTTTTTCCGGTACGCGGGCCTCTCACTGCTGTGGCCTCTCCCATTGCGGAGCACAGGCTCTGGATGCGCAGGCCCAGCGGCCATGGCCCACGGGCCCAGTTGCTCCACGGCACGAACCCGCATCCCCTGCATCGGCAGGCGGACTCTCAACCACTGCGCCACCAGGGAAGCCCTAAACTGGATTTTTATGGGTAAAATTCTCATCTTTGAATGAAAAGGAATAGTTTTGGTCAACATTAGAAATGACAAAGGAAAGCAAGGAAATATCGCATCTTATAACATTATGTTAATGAAACGTTGAAAATTCAACAATTCTTTTTTCTAAAAAATAGGAAGTTTCTACTGTTTCTCAACATCTTCAAATCCATATCATTAAATGAAATTTCTACTTCATGAAGAATTTCCAGAAATGTGTAATACTTAATAGCATCCAGATAATTGTGTGTGGGGGGGAAGTGGAATGAATAGAAGTTTGAAAGAGGTAGCACTGTGCAGTAATCTAGTTGGGACACAGGTGTGTGCATGGAGCTCTAATACTTTCTATTATGGCATTTATAAAAGTTAGGTTCCTGTGAACTTGCTAATTAGTAGACATTTCATTAACCTAAACAGTTTAGGTTTCCTATAGATAGACTGCATGTATTCTCATCTTTAACCTTTCCTTAATGTTCCCTAATTATAGATTTCACTGACTCTTAATAGCAAAGGAATCGTAGTGGTGAAGTGATTTTTGTCTTTCATTCTACCTCTAGAGCCAATTATGCATTTTAGGTTAACGAAAATTCCTGATCATGCTATCACTGATTTAAACTTTACAATGACCTCATTATTTCCGTGTATTACTAGCCTGTATTAGGGTGATATGTGGCTAATGAGTTCTCAAAATGTTGTCTGAAAGGTTAAAGAGTACCTCAAATAAATGCCAACATTAGTTTATTTGTGTGAATTTTCAAAGAAAGATTTCTTTTTAAAGCCAAAGGACACTAATGAAGTTAGGATATAAGCACTCTCTGGCTAATACAGTTTAAAAAGTTAAAGTAGATTATTTCATTTTTTTCCTCATACTCTGATGGTTATATAATTTTTTAAAACAGTGAAAATGTTTAATTTGTAAAGGCTGTCTAGTGTCTGTTTAATTCAAAGGGCTAACCTACTCAGTTTGGCTGGTTGTTGAAATTTGAGCAATATTTCTTTCTCTTGTTTAATATAATTATTGACCAGTCCAGGTCTCCAGTTACTGGTATATACAAAATCATATAAACAGTCATTAGACACATCTATAAGGCAGACAGCTTTCTGCAGCAACCTTTGTTCTTGTATTATAAATCCTATGCACCTGGACATTGATTCCTTCAATTTCTAAATTTTGAAATACAAGTGGAAACACTGTATAGTTACAGTAGCACATAATTTTAATTATGTAAAACTTTTGATTTTGAAGAAAATTCTTCTAAACTGCATATAAATAGCATATGGAACCTATAAATAGTTATCTAGAGCTGAGTAGGTAAAGATATCCATGAATAAAACAAAGTTTGGTAAAGTACTTTTTTTTCTATATCTAATAACTTCATGTTGAAGCATTTCCAGAAATATTTAATGCTACAGGGCACTGATCATGAGGTACAGGCAGGAGACAAAAGATGGGCTGGAGGTGAAAATGAGAAAAAAATAGAAATAGGCCTTTAAGTGGACATATTTTTATAAGAAAAATATCACATGGAAGGTAACTTCAAAACTTGACTTTACCAGGTAGAACTTTCTGAACGTACCACAGAATATGGATCATCTGTTTATGTATATCACGCCAGTGCAATGAGCAATAAAGACTACTTACTGGACTGTTGAAAGTGGTTGATAGTGGATAAATTATTTATATTTATGTTAAAAGCAATAACCTTGATGTTCAGGGGGTGTGATGACTTCCTGAAAACTCCCCCCCCCAGATTTTTTAGAGGTGTCTAGTTGGCAAAAGCTCAACTCCAAACAGCTACCTCCGTCAAAGTGTATAGGACATTTATAGTTGGATTTTTAGCACGTTTCAAGTTCTACTATAAGAGGAATGCCTGCTAGGTTAAAATATTAAATGGTAAAATTAATTGGATTTTACAAGTGAAAAGCTAGGCTACCACAGTTCTTCCTTTGTAATGACTGATTTTCATTAAGTCTCTTCATTCATGCCCTTGTAGGCGAAATAACACTCTTAGGACCTTCTTGTGAGACCCATGGCCACCAATATAATTGTGATGTATAACTAATTAGCCCACCCGCAGGGGGCTGGTTAAATTAAATTGAAAGTAATCTCCTAATTGGCATATCCTAATATGCCATAAAAATCTAATAACAGCATTTGTAAGAGTATAAGCTTAAAAATATTTTTATCAAATTTTACAGAACACAAAATATACAATTTGGTCTCTTGTTTTGAAGTTTGATAGTGTGAATGTGCTGACGTACAACAGTTGCTTAATAAGAAAATTCATGCAAAAGCTCTGGGACAGGTCCAGCTCTATGCAAAGTTGATGCTTGTGTTCAGTTTTTCCCCCTTAGAGGTAACCCACATATCAAAAGATATATGGGCTGTGGGTAAAGCTTCCCAAAACTGCTGGTGGGAAATATGCCTTGCGTAAGTAAACCTCAGTAGCCTGCATTTCCCATTGGTTTCACAGGCAACAAATGCAGCATTGCAGGTCATCTATCTCCACACACTTTTGTACATAGCACGACCAAGGAACATGCCTGGTTAAGATGCGTCCAGGTTACAGAATGTATTCATTTGTTATTCTCACTGTTGAATTCAGTAAATCAAGTGTTGATATAATAAGAATCAAGAAATAAGCAGAATCTTAACAACTTTACCTTATCAAGGCAAGTAAAGTTTAGGGTCTAAACCCAAGTTAGATCACTGAAACACACAACTATAAATAAGGGCACTCAAAGGCACAAAACAAGGTTATCAACATTCAGTAGTATTTTCTATACATTTAGTAATTTTAGCAGTGGAAGGTGTAGCCCAGAAAAATCAATAGATTTGGAACTGTTGAAGAGGCATGAATAGCACCAGCATTTTGAATCTATTCAGATTTGGATTAAGCAGGAGTCTAGGTAGCCTTTTTATCCTGCACTAACCCTTTATTATTGCCTTTTGATCTATGGACTCTCCCATTTCAGTGTTCTCTAGATGGTTGTAGGTATGGCTGCCCTTGGTGTTGGTAGAAAAGGGTGTCATATATAAGCAAGACTGCACAGGCCAGAGTCTACGTCACCTCATTGAGTGAGCCCTATATTTTGTTGCTCAAGATGGCAAGGCAACATTATACGAAACAGTAGTTGGGAAGTTAATGTAAGATGCTTCTGTAACAACTGATAGAATGATGGAATCAAATGTGAACAAGTGAAGATACAGGAAAGCTGATCAGACAATTCATGATCTGTAGAGGTAATGAGTAAATTATCTAGGAGTTGTGATCTCGCAACTGTGCTTTTATGGGGATGCTTATCATAAAAAAGACCTTGTTTCGATTTGTGATGGAGCTATAGTGCCTATTTCCCATGAAGTTCCCATAGTATTATCTAATAATGAAAGAATTAATGATAGCATTGAAGTGCCCATTGCGACTTCAACAAAGGAAGGATATTTGCTAAATTCTGATTACCTGAAATGAGGGTTGACGTTCTTCCTTCCCTTATGGCTTCCTCTTGAAATGTCAGCTTCCTGAGAAACTGGAATCTCATAAATTCTAGAATTCTCTATTGCTGCAAAATGAAGATCACCTGTTACCAAATGAGATAAAATTTTACATTATAACATGTAATTTCTTGTTAATCTCTCAACACAGGAGGCATTGGTATGCCTTGAATGCTCTGCAGTTATTATGGACTAAGCTTGGGTCATGATTTTCTGGCTAATTTTCATGAAAGACAATATTTAGTTTGGGAAATATTATTTGAATATGTGATGTGAATAATAAGAACCATTTATGAGTCATTTTAATTATCAAATCTGGTGTAACCATGAGGCACTGTTAGAAGCCTTTACTGACAACACTATAACATAGAGATATCTATCTATGATGGGGCAGGATTTTAGCCTTTCTCCTACATTTCTGGGTTGGGGAGCTGAGGATATGTATTACTTTTGCATGTCCTTTCAAATAACCCTAACGTATGCTTTCCATGGGCTGCATTTGGAAACAGTTGATGAGGGAAATCATTAGAATTTCTACACTCGGGAAGATTTCTCCATTTTTTCATATATGCAATGGTAGTTTTCCTAGACCAATGCCTTATTGTTGAAATTATAAATTTTGGATATTGACTAAAAAGTGTAATTCCCTAAAGCAACAATGTTTGACTCAGGTGAACTGTGTTTTATGCTAAAGTTGTACAGACTCTGGATCACCATTCACTCCTCTGATGCTCCTTTGTTTTCTAAGTTTCAGGGCAATGTTAAAGTCTCTCCCCTATAGACAATCATGAATCAGACAGTTTGTTTAATTATTCTGTTCGTTAGAAACACATACTGCAAACTCAGCATCTAAGATGTGACAGCCATTGAAAAAGCATCCATTTAATCTTCACAGTATTTATAACTAAATTTATATTGTTATCGATGCTCATAATATTTAAATAATCTTGTACATACAATGATAAAATACAGTATATATGGTAGAGAACAGGTTAGGCACCCTTGGTAAACCTATACCTCAGCTGGTGTTAGCAAAAATACCTGGGTATAATAGATAACCTGCCAGCCAAAAGTGCTGAGCAGTTTTTCAGACTGAAATGTATGTTAATTCAGGAGCAATATAAGTAGAGATCAGTTAAAAGATCAAGTATTTGATTATACGTTTTACTTAGGTTTCTACTAAGAAGGAAATATAACACTCCAATAATTTCCTCCTTACTTCTCTGGTTATTACTTCTCAATCTTTTGTGAAAGCCACCTCTAGCCATGGGTCATACTCAGCATCTTTTCCTCTACTCCAATGCACACTTGTCCTCCATAGCCAATCTATTCCAACTCTTTAACCTCTATAACCCTTTCCTTCTATCTCCACTGATGGTACCTGATTTCACAATCTCATGTCGTTGGAAGTTTTGTCTCCTCTCTAAGTCTTCCACGCTGCTGTATGAGTGCTCTAAGACACACATCTAAGCATGTCATTTTTTTACATCAAGTTCTTCTAGGTCTTCCTGTAGCCATAAGGAAGAAGTCCAAATAGCTTAGCATTTTATATAGACCCTATTGTGATAAAATTCTCTTTATAGCTTTCTCTCCTGCTTTTCCTTTCATACTGTTTTCTCCAACCATATTGAGCTAATGAACTTTCCTATATGTTCTCATGCCTTCTCTCATCTCCAAGCTTCCTTGGCCTACAGGGATGTCCCTTCTCTACACTCATATCCATATAATCCTCTATTTCTATTTATTTCTAAATTTTTTGTTTGTTCTTCTGGTCACAGCACGTTATCAGCACTTTCAAGAAGTCTTCCTTGATATTCCCAATCTGAATTGGGTACATGCTCATCAGCTTCTGGAGACGTATCATTCTGCATTTTACTTTCTTGTCAGTATTTTAGGCTGGAAACTAGCTTCTTATAGGCAGAGGCCAGGATTTATTCTTATTTTTATAGCGCCTAACATAGGGTCTACTGTCATAAATACACCATGGGGCCATAATTCCTGAGGAAATATACAGATTGCAGGGACACATAAGGGCTTGGAATAAGCAAAAAATGTGATAAATTGGAGGGATCAATGAATTTGGCATCTGTGTAGATGAAAAGCAAGAGTAGAAGAGGTCATAGGGGATACTTGGAGCACTGGGAAAGTATAGTTGGAAAGCAAGAAATTGATCCTAGGTGCTTAGAGGTGAAGTTCAGAGAGAAATACTTGAAGATGTAGCTCAGGGAATGGAGTAGGTTACAGAGCCAAGTAACCACAGTCAGTGCTAAGAATACAGTCAAGAACCTGCATTGGGGGAGAGGGCATGTGACGTAGGATAAACAAAATTCAGGATTAAATGGAAGACTAAGCAAGAGGCTGACGGTCTATGGATGACAGACATAAAAGGCGTAGAGATGCCACAGTCTTCAAAGAAGATGTTTTCAGGAGGAAGAAGGAATGTCTGGAATGTGATAAAAGAGAGTTACATTGTAATGTGATCCGAGAACCCACTAGAGGTAAAGGTGTTGATGGTAATCCCCACTTTACTCACTGACAATAGATTTTTAAATCTTAAAAGTTGCATTTAAAGACAATCAATTTCACCCAAGCTGTAAGGGTCTGCTCAGCTGTGGACAGACATTACTGATACCCGATAACGTTATTACTTATTAAATAACGTTATGTTGTTTCCCTGTACTGCATTTGTGTTTCTTGTTATTGAATTGTCATATCTGCTGGCTTCAGAAATGTCTTTTCCCAACACTATTCAATCATCTCTTCTCCTTTGTCAAAACTTTTAAGTCTCAGGGTCTCCAAAAGAATGTTCTAGACAAGCCTCATCAGTTTCCAGTCACTGATCCCCCATTATGAGCTCATCCTTAGAGCCCTTCCCTTCCCCTTCTCAATTTAACAGATTTCAAATATGCTTTCCAGTAAAATGGAGTTGTTTATATGGTTTTATATTTCTTCCTGTTGCCTTTATAAGCATTTATCCATATTGACATTGATTTCTATGAGGCCATGAACTATTCAAGGTAAAGAAAATGGTACAAGATGGCTAATCTTTATCAAGAGCCAGGCACTAAGTGTTCTATAAGCATCAATGAGCATAATACTCACCAGCTCACAAAAGAGGCACAAATTGATGCATAGGTAAAACTAATAAGACACAGAGAGGTAAGGGAACTTTCTCCCAAATCACACAGCTGCTAAGGGGGATGAGCTAGAATTTGAATCCAAAGCCCATGCTTTTAAACATCATTTGTACTTCTTTCATAAATTAAACTCTACTAGTTGATGACTTCAGGTCTCAACTATGCCACTGATTATATGGATGTCATTACAACTTACTCTGTACAATTCAATTCCCTTCTCTGTAAAATGATAAAGTCAGTGTATACCTCATAGATTTATTGTAATTATTGCATGAAATAACACATAAAGTCTTTAGTAGGAACTGGAAGATGGTAAGCTTTTATTTTCTCAATAGTATATCAATGCTGTGTGCTGATGTTAAGTATGTTTTGGCTCAAAGAATGAAATGTTAATGCTTAATAATGTTGAACATATTATTAATACAAAGGTAATAAATGTAATTTGTTGTTTGACTAATATTCATTTTGCTTTATTTATTTATTTATTTATTGGCCAGTGTATGCACTTCTTAATTTGGTAGACAAATTCTTTTTTTTTTTCCACATTTTTATAGGAGTATAATTGCTTTACAATGGTGTGTTAGTTTCTGCTCTATAACAGAGTGAATCAGCTATACATATATCCCCATATCCCCTCTCTCTTGTGTCTCCCTCCCACCCTATCCCACCCCTCTAGGGGGTCACAAAGTACAGAGCTGATCTCCCGGTGCTATGCGGCTGCTTCCCACTAGCTCTCTGTTTTACATTTGATAGTGTATATATGTTCATGCCACTCTCTCACTTCATTCCAGCTTACCCTTCCCCCTCACTGTGTCCTCAAGTCCATTCTCTACGTCTGAGTCTTTATTCCTGTCCTGCCCCTAGGTTCTTCAGAACCATTTCTTTTCTTTTTTTTTTATAGATTCCATATATGTGTGTTAGCATACAGTATTTGTTTTTCTCTTTCTGACTTACTTCACTCTGTATGACAGACTCTAGGTCCATCCACCTCACTACAAATAACTCAATTTCGTTTTTTTTTATGGCTAAGTAATATTCCATTGTATATATGCGCCACATCTTCTTTATCCATTCATCTGTCGATGGACACTTAGGTTGCTTTCATGTCCTGGCTATTGTCAATAGAGCTGCAATGAACATTGTGGTACACGACTCTTTTTTGAATTATGGTTTTCTCAGGGTATATGCCCAGTAGTGGGATTGCTGGGTCATATGGTAATTCTAGTTTTAGTTTTTTAAGAAACCTCCATACTGTTCTCCATAGTAGCTGTATCAATTTACATTCCCACCAACAGTGCAAGAGGGTTCCCTTTTCTCCACACTGTCTCTGGTAGACGAATTCTTAAAGGCATCTTATTTTATACTTTCCTCAGTAAATACTAAATTCCATCATGCAAGAGAAAGTTTTGTTATTGTTGGTACAATCGTTTAATATTCACTTTTATTCCCTGTGTGGTGGTTCTGACTTAACTGGTGTTTAAAATAAAGCTTGCTACTCATTATATGCTTTCATAATTGCAAATTTGTGTTTTAATACCATCTATACATATATTGTTCTTTCTTTTATTTCCTGAAATCTTTTACTGCTTCATAATCTTAGCATTTGAAATCTCATAAAATGTTATTTGGAGGCTTGCTGGAAATGTCATCTATATAGTAATGGTTCAAGTTTGTAGCATCCTTTTTTTTTTTTTTTTTTTTTTTTTTGCGGTACGTGGGCCTCTCACTGTGTGGCCTCCCCCGCCGCGGAGCACAGGCTCCGGACGCGCAGGCTCAGCGGCCATGGCTCACAGGTCCAGCCGCTCCACGGCA
Source organism: Phocoena phocoena (assembly GCF_963924675.1). Taxonomy (NCBI): domain Eukaryota; kingdom Metazoa; phylum Chordata; class Mammalia; order Artiodactyla; family Phocoenidae; genus Phocoena; species Phocoena phocoena. The sequence continues at coordinate 117,110,116 of NC_089222.1, read as the reverse complement.
TGTGGGATCCTCACGGACCGGGGCGCGAACCCGCGTCCCCTGCATCGGCAGGCGGACTCTCAACCACTGCGCCACCAGGGAAGCCCTGTAGCATCCTTAAAGCATAATAGGAGATGGAATTCATAGCAGAGTAATAGACATCTCTCTTTAAGGTATGTATTTCTGGTTGGTATGACTCTTTGCTCCCAGAGGACAGTCAGCAAGACAGCATTATGACTGTGTGCAGAAGGATAAAACAAATAAGAAAAAAATCCTTTGAACTGCACAGCTATTAATTTTTGTCAGAGTCTGAAGTCTGTGAATGCTACACTTGTGACCTCTTCGTTTAGCTTTATAAATGGCATAAACAGATAGGATTTTCAGGGCATACTTGGGTGAATAATATGAATCCAGAAGAACACTGTTTAGACACACCTTTAGAAGCTGCTCTAACTTGGCTGTATCGAGCAAAGAATCCCTGTTGGGTGTGGTGCTCTCCGTCCTTTCCTATGGAAGTAGCTCTTGTACTGCTAGAAAGTTTATTACATATGACCGGCAAAAGGAGAGAGTTTAAAAAGAAAGTGCTAAATTTAATCCAGAGGAATGCCAAATCAAAAAACAATTAGTTTTCCATATGTTCTTTTCCCCATGGGTGCTACTCTGGAGATGGCTTAAATGTATTAGAACTCTATGAATAGCAGTAAAAGTTTTCATTTGTGACATCCAAGCAAGCTAAACTTCTTGCTCTGTGAGCCCAAACACATGGATACATAGTTTCCTTTGAATATCATGAAGTTTACATAGTAATAGTTGATTTTCCCCTTCATGTTTACATGCCCATGTTACAATTTAGAAACTAGAACTACCCAAAGCCAACTTGTGTCAAGTTTCTTAGAATCTCAGAGCCTGAATGCTTGAGTTTGCCTGTATTTTGGCATGAAAAATCAGGATCTTTGCCTAGTTAGGAGAAAAAAAAAACCCTTCCTATTCCCATCAGAAAATTGGGCAGGTTTTAGTCTTCAATATATTATGTAATTCTCTTAATAGCAGAATACAAGTAAAGAATGTTGGTTAAATTTATAGAGAAGTTAGAAATTATTTCCAAGACTAAAATTTATAAAAGAAGAGATCTCTGGTATTAAGGATAAGGTCCTCAATGATGATACAAGACGTGTAATTGTGAGTTTAGGTTCGGGAAAGATAATGTTATATTCTCCTTGCTGTAAAATAATTTACGTGTCAGAAAAACACACTATTAAGAAGTCTTCTAGGAATCCTAGTGGAAAAAAATGTTGGTGATTTTGAGAAGCTCGAGGAGAGTGTTTGGGATATTAGAACCCTGAAGATAGGTGAGTATTCCAGGTTTAATAAAGAAGCAAATGGTGAATTCCAAAAATACAATATCAATGAGCTTCATATTGATTGTGAGCACAATTTCAGGAAGGTCCATTAAATAGGTGTTTTGAGAGCACTTAGGGTAAAAAGCTGGTGGCAGAGATTCACTAAGAGTGAGTCATGCCAAGCTTACCTCAATTACATCGTTACCTGACTGATAGAAAAAAGTAGGCTTTAGACACTGACAGCCTGGATATTTCCAGAGTAAAGTTATTGTGGGGCTACGATTGCCCTTTGCCTTTGCCCACAGCTTCTCCTAGGGCTCATTCCTGAGGAAAGGATGGCTGATTTTTGATCTAGAAAGTTGTTGGTTGGCAAATAAATAAAATAATAAACTATCCTTTAGGGTGCTCTATGCTCAGTTATTAAATCATATGAATGTGCCCTTAACAGGAAGCAGAAAAAGCTCACACTGCAGACACACAGAGAAGATGTTCTTACATTCTCTTCCATTTAATGTTCTTCAAAAGACCTGTTATTTTGCTTCAGCAATCAGACTGCCAACTACTTGAAAACAGGGACCATATTTTTGTTTCAAAGTACTTATCAAATGTCTTTCACATTATGAGGCTTTAACTTTTAATTATTTGATTATTAGACAGTGCATAGGTTATAAGCCATAGAGGATATACTTTTTACTTTCATAACAAACATTCTCTATTCCTCTGGTTAATAGAACCCCTATTTTATGTAGGAATTGGACACTATGAGCTTCAGTGGGCCCTCCTTGGCCCTAGAATGAATAGTGATAAATCTAAGTCAAGGGTTCTCAGCTCTATCTGATCCAATATCTCCACTTCATAACAAGTTCTTAAATGGCCTCTTCACTACTCTAAAATGTTACTGAAGACATAACATATGTATTCAAGTCATTAAAAAATGTGATGTCCCAATTAATATAAAGAAGTAATTTGAAATCAATTTATAATAAAACATTTTATATGATAAATTGTGTGTAGTTGTGCCAAAGCCTTTGCATACTTAAGCACAATGAAGGTAACAAAAGTTTCATGTCTGCACCCATATCTGGAATCACCGTAAATGCAAAACAATACAGCGATGCATGTAAGTTTCATTGGAGAACTCAAATACTGAAAATCCCCATTGTTGACATGATTGATCTAGACTGGCACATGTGAAATATTCTGTTTGCTCCTTATTCCGAGTTGTACTCCACACTTTAACCCACTTCTATCCAAGTAGAACGACCTGTATTGAATATAACAGTAGGCTCCCTTACTCTTCGGCTTCTGTCTGTGTTCAAGAGATTAGTGGGGAGGAAGAGAGGGGTCAGGGGTTATTCCACAAGGTCCCTCCCTACTAGGTCTCCTTGGCCAATCTGTGTCTCTTAAGAAGGTCACGTTCCTTTCTTGTCTCAAGGTGGCTTCTTCCCCAGGATTCTCTGCCGCTACTAAGACAGAGTTTCTGTACTACTTACTGTGGTGCCTCTACTCCTATCACCCCACACCTTTGTAAGTAGCCTCTTTTTAAATCAAGATTTAAGTTATCTTAATTTGAGAATGCTCTTTTTTTTGTACTCATGGGATACAGATATTTCTTTGAGATAATTATTTTGTTAAGAATCATGTAGTTCAGACTTTCCTGGGGGTCCCGTGGTTAAGACTGCGTTTCCACTGCAGGGGGCGAGGGTTCGATCCCTGATTGGGGATCCCACATACTGCATGGCCAAAAAAATAAAGAATCATGTAATTTGAACAGAGACATTTTGCCATAACCCACAATGCCATTTACTTCCAAAATTACCATGATAATCGCTTTAACGATCAATCTGCATGGTTAAAAAGCATTTTGAACAATGTTACATTATACATCCAATATTAGACTATATTATTTTAACCATGTATATATTGTTTAAATCTATAATGTTCTTAAGTATTGATTGTGAAGCAAAGCACATTTATCTGTAATAGGCTCCTACTGATTTTTAATTTTACAAAGATTATATATATATACACCTCCTCTGAATTTTCAGCTTTTGATACTAAGATTATGGAATCTCAAGAGGAAAATGAATCAGTGTCTGATTCTATTCTGGGAATCATGATTTGATCACCCACCCAGCAATGTGTGTGAACTCTTCTCCACATTGCACACATATATAACACCATGCTGACAAATGCTGGAAAAGGGACACCTTCTGTAACATCTTCATGAAACTGTCAATCTCAATACACCTTGGTATTTTCCTTTTTAAACCCTTCTTTCTTATCTGCTATCAATATTGTCTTCTAAGAGAAACAAACAGTAAAAACTAGAACAGAACCTTAATCTAAGTAACTAGCTCCCTTATCTCAAGAACTTTTGTTTCAAATAACTAATTTTCCTTCCTTTTCAAGCTTTATTCTTCTTTATCCTTTCCAACACCAGACTTTCTCGTTTGTTTTGTACACCTTTTGAAAAAGACACCTAAAGAAAAAAAATAAATTGACATTTTTAATGCAGCTGCAAATTTTACATTGCTATGGAAAAGTATTATCTGCTTATAAAGGAAAAAAAACCCCATACAATAAAAACATGAACCAAGAAAGCACAGAAGGTAGTGATCACATTTAGTTGTTTACTATGGAATCATCTTTCTAATCGATCTGTTTTGATTCCACAGAGCAAAGTGTGAGTAATTAGGAAGTTTCTCCTCATTTTATAGATTTGGGCTCAGAAGCCAGTAAGGCCAGGAAAACACAAATTTTATTTACCTTTTTTGGTATTTGAATTTCGACTTGTGTAAACGGCCACCAGGTGGATGATGGGGACTTATGGAATATATACACAGCCTTCCTACAGCTTTGATAATGTAAACATTATAGTATATTTTCCACTCCCTTTTTATTTAAAAAAGGACACTTCATTAAAAAAGATAGCATCATATTAGCAACTCACAAAATTTAAGACAAGTGTTACCTGAACCAGGTTCCTTCTGCCTGACTCACAGGAACACAAGATGTTGAGCCGCCGAAGTTTGCAGCAAAGATAGTGATTATTCGCAAAGTAGCCAAGCGAGGAACCAGGAAAACAAATTTCAAATCTGCCTCTCTTAAGGTAAGAGGTTCCAAGTATTCAGGGTATAACACTAACGAAGCAGGGCACCCTGACCCTTCAGAAGCGCAGAAAACGTGATTGGAAAAAGGTGCGGTAACCGCTCTCTGCGCATGCGTAACCAGGCTACCGGCCTCCGCACTTTCTAAGCATCAAGTTTTCGGCCCTCTGACGTCAAAAGGTCAATGAGCGGACACCCGCGCATGCTCAGTAGAAGGGTTGGTGGTCCTATCTGGTTTTAACCAGCTCCGCTGGAACTAGACGCAGCTGACTCCAAGTTCCTGAAAAGTAACTCGGGCGAGCATCTTATTTAAGTTATCTGCGTGCAGCTCGGAGTACTTGCAAGTCGTAAAATGACCTTGATTAGTGAAGGCAGGTGAAATGGTTTTAACCCACGGTTTCACAAGGAGAGCAGCGTGTTAAAAAGAAAGTTCCTGTGTAAAATTAGTTACCATTGTCGTCAAAAATTTTTAGCCTCTTTAAATGTAAGCCTGGTTTTATCCCAGGTGTGTGGACCTGATGATATTATACATTTGAAACTTAAAAAAAAATGGTCTCCATTGGGCATTGCCTACATATCAGCTTTTCTCGATGCCAAATTCTTATTTTTAGCCCTCCTGATGGCAGCAAATCAGGTACTCAGGAACTCCAGCTTCTGGTACAGTCTTGATTGGTCATAATTAAAGTTGGCTGTTCATCTGGGCTTTAAACTGACCGGCTGAGGGGTTGCCTGGAGATGTAACTGGACAAGGTGAGAAGGTTCGGCAAAATTACCAACGCTTTTGAGCCACGGGTTGTTATCAGTCAAGTTTCCGACACCAGGAGGCACCGCCATGCGACGGAGAAAAAAGGACGGTGAGTTGAGCATTTACTTTTTTCATCTTGGTAGTTAGGTTAGGGAAGTTTGGGTAAATAATTTCCCAGTCTTTATTCCTCTGTGTAACTCGGGGCCAATTTGGGATTGGGCTCGATGGAAAACAGCATTGAGATCCAGTAGAAATATTTGTTGGAGCTTAGGAGACAGTCATGGTGGCCCAAATGATGCTTCTCTTCCCTTTGACATCTAGAGGGTGATTTCTTCTTGCTCCCCGCACCCCACTCCCCCAGTGAATGTTGGGTAGGAGCGAAGGTGGCTACATTGGAGAATGGAAGGAGGTTCTAGCAGAAGTGCAAATGAACTGAGATCCACAAAACTGCCCCTTCGTGGACCAGGGGAGAGGGCTGTGGAACGCAGAGGAAGAGGGCCAAGAGAACCTCACTGCTTTCTCTACCATGTGAGAGTGAAATGGTCAGCAATATATATCAATAATTAATTAGTCTTTTTAGAAAGTAAGACTTCTAATAGATCCTTTAATAGCTGAAGTCTTTCCTCAGAACTACACATGACCTGTGGACAGATTTTAGTCATCATTAATTATTCACTTATTCAACAAATAGATACTAAGTTCACAGCCCTAAACCATGCAGGGAATTAAATTTTTAAACAATGAAGGGCACACTCTCTGCCTCATAGGGTAATAAAATCCTAGCTGCTGAGAGAAATAGGGATCCCATGTCATATACCTGGGTTCTAATTATAACTGGGACTCTGCTGCTCATCTCTCCCCTTGTTCTTGTAACCTACTATCATTTGGCTCACTTCCTACCGCTGGCATGGCCAGCCCACTTGTAGATGGACCTCCCTCACCATTACTATCTACCTAAATATTTGTTCATTTTAAAATGTCTGGTTAACTTAAAGTTGCAATGGTATGTGGTTTGGAACGTGAGACTTGAGGATAAGTAATGGCTAAAGTTGTCTTGATTCAAAGACCTCTGGGAGGAGGAAGTTAGTAGCCAAACTCCTTTGAAAATTGTCTCTGTCTTTCACACATCTGGAGCTGAAAAATTATTTAATTTCTACATCAGTGATATTTTAATAGGCATTCATGTAAGTCAGTTCTGGTGGGAGTTTATTATCCTCCTCCAATAACAAGTGGTACATTTCTTACTTAAATTCAGTGTAAGGATAAATTCCAGATGGTATATAAAGCTATCTTTTTAAATTACAGCTATAGAATATACCAGGCTGTGTAGGTTTTAGGATATACCAGCTAATTTTCATGCATTTTAACATTTTCAGGAAAATGTTCCTTTTATTTCAGTTTATATGACTTTAAAACTTGTAAGTTACCATCTACCAGTTGGATTACTAACTTAATTCAGCATGCCTAAATTTATTTTCATACTTATCAAATTATCTAGATGCTTTCTCAGAGTCCTCTTACGGCTTTTTGAAAATAAAAGAGAAGTAATAATTTAAAAATTGTGTTTAAAACCAGAATCATATAGTGAGAGGTTGTATATTTTTTTCAAGTGTTCATAATGGTTACATTACTTTTTCAGTGTAATAGTTTGTCATTAAAAAAGTCACTCAGCTCTGATTTTATTTAACAGTGTTTTATAAGGTGAATCTAGGCAGTGAGAGGGCATATGCCATCATCTATACTTTACTAGAATGTGCCAGTCATCAACCTTGAATGCGTATCCCTAACCATGGAACGTTTCTTCAGCTGCCAGGTGTTATCCCAGATTTTGAGGTTGGAACAAGAGCTAATTTGGTATGTGTGCATCTATAATGATAAACTACTTGGCATTTGAATGTATTAATACAAAACCTGGAATAGTTCAAGGATAGTTGGATAATTTCTCCTCTCTCAAGAATGTGTATCATTTCCAAGAGATTTAAGAGTGAACTACCTTAAAACCCCAAATAGTAAATTGAGTCTCCAGGGTGGCCTTAGAACTGCCTGTCTCAGTGGAAGCTTTTCCAGAAGAAGGACAAATCTTCCAATCTCTAGATGGTGTCTTCTAAGTTGGCTTTAAGGGCTAAGTGGCAAATCTCTGGTTTAAATACACATGGCATCCCATATCAGTCTCTGTCTCTACTACCTGCCTGTGTGAATAAAACATGATGGCAGCAATGATGGCCGTCATGGGGCAAGTGGCTAATTAGACTTTTTAGTATCAAAGATCCTTTTGTTATTAGATGATCGGGGTAGTCTTATAATAGTACCCATAACTTGCTGCACACATGTCTATTTTGATTCCTTTTTTTTTTTTAACATCTTTATTGGGGTATAATTGCTTTACAATGGTGTGTTAGTTTCTTCTTTATAACTAAGTGAATCAGTTATACATATACATATGTTCCCATATCTCTTCCCTCTTGCGTCTCCCTCCCTCCCACCCTCCCTATCCCACCCCTCCAGGAGGTCACAAAGCACCGAGCCGATATCCCTGTGCCATGTGGCTGCTTCCCACTAGCTATCTATTTTACATTTGGTAGTGTATATATGTCCATGCCTCTCTCTCGCCCTGTCACAGCTCACCATTCCCCCTCCCTGTATCCTCAAGTCCGTTCTCCAGTAGGTCTGTGTCTTTATTCCTGTCTTACCCCTAGGTTCTTCATGACATTTTTTTCCTTAAATTCCATATATATGTGTTAACATACGGTATTTCTCTTTCTCTTTCTGACTTACTTCACTCTGTATGACAGACTCTAGGTCTATCCACCTCATTACAAATAGCTCAATTGCGTTTCTTTTTATGGCTGAGTAATATTCCATTGTATATATGTGCCACATCTTCTTTATGCATTCATCCGATGATGGGCACTTAGGTTGTTTCCATCTCCGGGCTATTGTAAATAGAGCTGCAATGAACATTTTGGTACATGACTCTTTTTGAATTATGGTTTTCTCAGGGTATATGCCCAGTAGTGGGATTGCTGGGTCATATGGTAGTTCTATTTGTAGTTTTTTAAGGAACCTCTATACTGTTCTCCATAGTGGCTGAACCAATTCACATTCCCACCAGCAGTGCAAGAGTTTTCCCTTTTCTCCACACCCTCTCCAGCATTTATTGTTTCTAGATTTTTTGATGATGGCCATTCTGACTGGTGTGAGATGAGATCTCATTGTAGTTTTGATTTGCATTTCTCTAATGATTAATGATGTTGAGGATTCTTTCATGTGTTTGTTGGCAGTTTGTATATCTTCTTTAGAGAAATGTCTATTTAGGTCTTCTGCCCATTTTTGGATTGGGTCGTTTGTTTTTTTGTTATTGAGCTGCATGAGCTGCTTGTAAATTTTGGAAATTAATCCTTTGTCAGTTGCTTCATTTGAAAATATTTTCTCCCATTCTGAGGGTTGTCTTTTGGTCTTGTTTATGGTTTCCTTTGCTGTGCAAAAGCTTTGAAGTTTCATTAGGTCCCATTTGTTTATTTTTGTTTTTATTTCCATTTCTCTAGGAGGTGGGTCAAAAAGGATCTTGCTGTGATTTATGTCATAGAGTGTTCTGCCTATGTTTTCCTCTAAGAGTTGGATAGTTCCTGGCCTTACATTTAGGTCTTTAATCCATTTTGAGCTTATTTTTGTGTATGGTGTTAGGGAGTGATCTAATCTCATACTTTTACATGTAGCTTTCCAGTTTTCCCAGCACCACTTATTGAAGAGGCCGTCCTTTCTCCACTGTACATTCCTGCCTCCTTTATCAAAGATAAGGTGACCATATGTGCGTGGGTTTATCTCTGGGCTTTCTATCCTGTTCCATTGATCTATCTTTCTGTTTCTGTGCCAGTACCATACTGTCTTGATTACTGTAGCTTTGTAGTATAGTCTGAAGTCAGGGAGCCTGATTCCTCCAGCTCCGTTTTTCATTCTCAAGATTGCTTTTGCTATTCAGGGTCTTTTGTGTTTCCATACAAATTGTGAAATTTTTTGTTCTAGTTGTGTGAAAAATGCCAGTGGTAGTTTGATAGGGATTGCATTGAATCTATAGATTGCTTTGGGTAGTAGAGTCATTTTCACAATGTTGATTCTTCCCATCCAAGAACATGGTATATCTCTCCATCTATTTGTATCATCTTTAATGTCTTTCATCAGTGTCTTATAATTTTCTGCATACAGGTCTTTTGTCTCCTTAGGTAGGTTTATTCCTAGATATTTTATTCTTTTTTTTGCAATGGTAAATGGAAGTGTTTTCTTGATTTCACTTTCAGATTTTTCATCATTAGTGTGTAGAAGTGCAAGAGATTTCTGTGCATTAATTTTGTATCCTGCTACTTTACCAAGTTCATTGATTAGCTCTAGTAGTTTTCTGGTAGCATCTTAGGGATTCTGTATGTAGAGTATCATGTCATCTGCAAACAGTGACAGCTTTACTTCTTCTTTTCCGATTTGGATTCCTTTTCTTCTCTGATTGCTGTGGCTAAAACTTCCAAAACTATGTTGAATAAGAGTGGTGAGAGTGGGCAACCTTGTCTTGTTCCTGATCTTAGTGGAAATGCTTTCAGTTTTTCACCATTGAGGATGATGTTGGCTGTGGGCTTGTCATATATGGCCTTTATTATGTTGAGGAAAGTTCCCTCTATGCCTACTTTCTGAAGAATTTTTATCATAAATGGGTGTTGAATTTTGTCAAAAGTTTTCTCTGCGTCTATTGAGATGATCATATGGTTTTTCTCCTTCAATTTGTTAATATGGTTTATCACATTGATAGATTTGCATATATTGAAGAATCCTTGCATTCCTGGAATAAACCCCACTTGATCATGGTGTATGATCCTTTTAATGTGCTGTTGGATTCTGTTTGCTAGTATTTTGTTGAGGATTTTTGCATCTATGTTCATCAGTGATATTGGCCTGTAGTTTTCTTTCTTTGTGACATCCTTGTCTGGTTTTGGTATCCAGGTGATGTTGGCCTCGTAGAAGGAATTTGGGAGTGTTCCTCCCTCTGCTATATTTTGGAAGAGCTTGAGAAGGATAGGTCTTAACTCTTCTCTAAATGTTTGATAGAATTCGCCTGTGAAGCCATCTGGTCCTGGGCTTTTGTTTGTTGGAAGAGTTTTAATCACAGTTTCCATTTCAGTGCTTGTGATTGGTCTGTTCATATTTTGTATTTCTTCCTGATTCAGTCTTGGCAGGTTGTGCATTTCTAAGAATTTGTCCATTTCTTCCAGGTTGTCCATTTTATTGGCATAGAGTTGCTTGTAGTAATCTCTCATGATCTTTTTTATTTCTGCAGTGTCAGTTGTTACTTCTCCTTTTTCATTTCTAATTCTATTGATTTGAGTCTTCTCCCTTTTTTTCTTGATGAGTCTGGCTAATGGTTTCTCTATTTTGTTTATCTTCTCAAAGAACCAGCTTTTATTTTGATTGAGCTTTGATATTGTTTCCTTCATTTCTTTTTCATTTATTTTTGCTCTGATTTTTATGATTTCTTTCCTTCTGCTAGCTTTGGGGTTTTCTTGTTCTTCTTTCTCTAATTGCTTTAGGTGCAAGGTTAGGTTGTTTATTCGAGATATTTCCTGCTTCTTAAGGTGGGCTTGTATTGCTATAAACTTCCCTCTTAGAACTGCTTTTGCTGTATCCCATAGGTTTTGGGTCGTCATGTCTCTATTGTCATTTGTTTCTAGGTATTTTTTTATTTCCTCTTTGATTTCTTCAGCGATCACTTTGTTATTAAGTAGTGTATTGTTTAGCCTCCATGTGTTTGTATTTTTTACAGATCTTTTCCTGTAGTTGATATCTAGTCTCATGGCATTGTGGTCAGAAAAGATACTTGATACAATTTCAGTTTTCTTAAATTTACCAAGGCTTGATTTGTGACCCAAGATATGATCTGTCCTGGAGAATGTTCCATGAGCACTTGAGAAAAATGTGTATTCTGTTGGTTTTGAATGGAGTGTCCTATAAATATCAATTAAGTCCATCTTGTTTAATGTATCATTTAAAGCTTGTGTTTCCTTATTTATTTTCATTTTGGATGATCTGTCCATTGGTGAAAGTGGGTTGTTAAAGTCCCCTACTGTGAATGTGTTACTGTCGATTTCCCCTTTTATGGCTGTTAGTATTTGCCTTATGTATTGAGGTGCTCCTATGTTGGGTGCATAAATATTTACAATTGTTATATCATGTTCTTGGATCAATCCCTTGATCATTATGTAGTGTCTTTCTTTGTCTCCTGTAATAGTCTTTATTTTAAAGTCTATTTTGTCTGATATGAGAATTGCTACTCCAGCTTTCTTTTGGTTTCCATTTGCATGGAATATCTTTTTCCATCCCCTTACTTTCAGTCTGTATGTGTCTCTAGGTCTGAAGTGGGTCTCTTGTAGACAGCATATATATGGGTCTTGTTTTTGTATCCATTCAGCCAATCTGTGTCTTTTGGTGGGAGCATTTAGTCCATTTACATTTAAGGTAATTATCGATATGTATGTTCCTATTCCCATTTTCTAAATTGTTTTGGGTTCGTTATTATAGGTCTTTTCCTTTTCTTGTGTTTCTTGCTTAGAGAAGTTCCTTTAGCATTTGTTGTAAAGCTGGTTTGGTGGTGCTGAACTCTCTCAGCTTTTGCTTGTCTGTAAAGGTTTTAATTTCTCCATGAAATCTGAATGAGATCCTTGCTGGGTAGAGTAATCTTGGTTGCAGGTTTTTCTCCTTCATCACTTTCAGTATGTCCTGCCACTCCCTTCTGGCTTGCAGAGTTTCTGCTGAGAGATCAGCTGTTAACCTTATGGAGATTCCCTTGTGTGTTATTTGTTGTGTTTTCCTTGCTGCTTTTAATATGCTTTCTTTGTATTTAATTTTTGACAGTTTGATTAATGTGTTTCTTGGCGTATTTCTCCTTAGATTTATCCTGTATGGGACTCTCTGTGCTTCCTGGACTTGATTGACTATTTCTTTTCCCATATTATGGAAGTTTTCAACTATAATCTCTTCAAATATTTTCTCAGTCCCTTTCTTTTTCTCTTCTTCTTCTGGAACCCCTAAAATTCGAATGTTGGTGTGTTTAATGTTGTCCCAGAGGTCTCTGAGACTGTCCTCAGTTCTTTTCATTCTTTTTTCTTTATTCTGCTCTGCAGTAGTTATTTCCACTATTTTATCTTCCAGGTCACTTATCCGTTCTTCTGCCTCAGTTATTCTGCTATTGATCCCATCTAGAGTATTTTTCATTTCATTTATTGTGTTGTTCATCATTGTTTGTTTCATCTTTAGTTCTTCTAGGTCCTTGTTAAATGTTTCTTGCATTTTGTGCATTCTATTTCCAAGAATTTGGATCATCTTTACTATCATTATTCTGAATTCTTTTTCAGGTAGACTGCCTGTTTCCTCTTCATTTGTTAGGTCTGGTGCATTTTTATCTTGCTCCTTCATCTGCTGTGTGTTTCTCTGTCTTCTCATTTTGCTTATCTTACTGTGTTTGGGGTCTCCTTTTTGCAGGCTGCAGGTTTGTAGTTCCTGTTGTTTTTGATGTCTGTCCCCAGTGGCTAAGGTTGGTTCAGTGGGTTGTGTAGGCCTCCTGGTGGAGGGGACTAGTGCCTGTGTTCTGGTGGATGAGGCTGGATCTTGTCTTTCTGGTTGGCAGGTCCACGGCTGGTGGTGTGTTTTGGGGTGTCTGTGGACTTATTATGATTTTAGGCAGCCTCTCTGGTAATGGGTGGGGTTGTGTTCCTGTTTTGCTAGTTGTTTGGCATAGGTTGTCCAGCACTGTAGCTTGCTGGTAGTTGAGTGAAGCTGGGCACTGGTGTTGAGATGAAGATCTCTGGGAGATTTTCGCCATTTGATATTATGTGGAGCTGGGAGGTCTCTTGTTGACCAGTGTCCTGAAGTTGGCTCCCCCACCTCAGAGGCACAGCACTGACTCCTGGCTGCAGCACCAAGAGCCTTTATCCACATGGCTCAGAATAAATGGGAGAAAAAGTAGAGAGAAAGAATTAGTAGAAGTAGGAAGAAAGAAAGAAAGAAAGAAAGGAAGGAAGGAAGAAAGGAAGGAAAGAAAGGAGGGAGGGAGGGAGGCAGGAAGGAAGGAAGGAGGGAAGGAAGGAAAAAAGAAAGAAAGAAGATACAGTAAAATAAAGTATAATAAAGTTATTAAATTAAAAAATAATTATTTAGAAAAAAAAAGGGACGGATAGAACCTTAGGACAAATGGTGGAAGCAAAGCTATACAAACAAAATCTTACACAGAAGCATACATATACACCCTCACAAAAAGAGGTAAAGGGGAAAAAAATCATAAATCTTGCTCTCGAAGTCCACCTCCTCAATTTGGGATGATTCGTTGTCTAAAGGAGGGAAGGAAGGAAGGAAGGAAAGAAAGAAAGGAAGAAAGAAAGTAAAGTATAATAAAGTTATTAAAATTAAAATTAATTAAGAAAAATACGGACAGATAGAACCCTAGGACAAATGGTGGAAGCAAAGCTATACAGACAAAATCTCACACAGAAGCATACACATACACACTCACAAAAAGAGGAAAAGGGGAAAAAATAAATCTTGCTCTCAAAGTCCACCTCCTCAATTTGGGATGATTCGTTGTCTAAAGGAGGGAAGGAAGGAAAGAAAGAAAAGAAAGAAAGGAAGGAAGGAAGGAAGGAAGCAAAGTAAAGTATAATAAAGTTATTAAAATTAATTGTTAAGAAAAAAATTAAAAACAAAAACGGACGGATAGAACCGTAGGACAAATGGTGGAAGCAAAGCTGTACAAAGTCTCACACAGAAGCATACACATACACACTCACAAAAAGAGGAAAAGGGGAAAAAAATCATAAATCTTGCCCTCGAAGTGCACCTCCTCAATTTGGGATGACTCGTTGTCTATTCAGGTACTCCACAGATGCAGGGTACATCAAGTTGATTGTGGAGCTTTAATCCGCTGCTTCTGAGGCTGCTGGGAGAGATTTCCCTTTCTCTTTTTTGTTCTCACAGCTCACAGGGGGCTCAGCTTTGGATTTGGCCCCGTCTCTGCGTGTAGGTCGCTGGAGGGCGTTTGTTTTTTGCTCAGACAGGACTGGGTTAAAGGAGCCACTGACCCGGGATCTCTGGCGCACTCAGGCTGGGGGGAGGGAGGGAGGGGCACGGAGTGCGGGGCGGGCCTGCGGCGGCAGAGGCCGGCGTGACATTGCACCAGCCTGAGGCGCGCCGTGCGTTGTCCCGGGGAAGTTGTCCCTGCATCCCGGGAACCTGGCAGTGGCGGGCTGCACAGGCTCCCCGGAAGAGGGGTGTGGATAGTGACCTGTGCTCGCACACAGGCTTCCTGGTGGCGGCAGCAGCAGCCTTAGCGTCTCCCGCCCATCTCTGGGGTCCGCGCTTTTAGTCGCGGCTCGTGCCCGTCTCTGGAGCTTCTTTAAGCAGCGCTGTTGAACCCCTCTCCTCGCGCACCAGGAAACAAAGAGGGAAGAAAAAGTCTCTTGCTTCTTCGACAGCTCCAGACCTTTTCCCGGACTCCCTCCCGGCTAGCTGTGGTGCACTAACCCTTTCAGGCTGTGTTCAGGCAGCCAACCCCAGTCCTCTCCGTGATTCCTTTTTTTTTTAGTGAATTTTAAATGTGCAGGTTTCACGCTCTTGATTCCCACATATGCGTCATTTATTAAAATAGTCATGCTTTTGAATATCTTTTCCTTTGATAACATAACTAGCTATCAAGCTATCCATGTTTTTTTAATTTTCAGAAAAATGATACTCAAATATATCACTAGATCAAGAAATGCTTGATATAAATTTTATTCTTGTGACCCTTGAAAGTTTTTTCAATCTACATTGTTTATTTTTGAATAATTGTACATAGTTGTAACAGCTGTTCCTACTAGTCAGACACGTGTGTGGTTAACATTTAAAAGTGCATTGTGAATGAAAATATGCTTGAGTAGAAATAGTATTCTGGAAGTATTGCTCTAATTATTCAGGACTGCTGATTTTCCACAGATTGAAGGTCCTAGATCTGTCTTTATCTTGCAACTTTGGATCATAGGAACATCTCATTATAATGAGCCAAGGGCCTATTTGATAATTAATGATGATGTTAATGCTTCTGAATAACCGCTTAGGACACAGCTAATTTGGAATGGGATTTTGAAAAGAAAATTACATATTTCTCTTTAATTAGATGGACACTATTCATTTACACCCCATATACACAACCAACTTCAATTTGTCCCTGGAAGAAAGCTTTAATTTTGCACGTCCAATTCACAAAACAAGGTGTTAATAAGCTACATCTTTATTCTCACTTTTCAGTGACTTCTTTTTAATCATAGTACAACACAGCTACAGTTTGTATGGAAATAAAAACATATTTCACAGGTTCCTTAAGGGGATCATTTACTTCAGTCATATTCAGGATATATATATATACTTTTACAGTAGCAACAGGAATTCATAACTATTTGTTACATTATGCAGTCCTCCTTGAAGACGTCTCTAAATTACATTTCCCTTGTTATATAACTAGTTTTCATGCATTCACGAATGAGGTACATTATAATTATTAATGTAAAAACATAGCATAAAGTTTAAAATATAAATAGCTTCACTTCAACAAAGAACATAATGAATTATCAGAGCAATTTTATTGGTTCTCAGATTTACCATAGAAGAAATAAAACACCCTTATGAAAATTTCCCAGCACGTAAGTCCATTTAAGGTCTATTTCATATGCCCTTACGTTCTTCAGTTGTTATCGCCAGTAAAAGGAGAGCACCTGATAATAAAACCAATCTTCTCTCATAATCTTCTCCTTATGAGTACGCGGAAGAATACTGTCTCCATTATGGTGGGAGCACTGCCTCTCTGTCTCCTTAGAGTTTGTGTGGCTGTGAGGAAAAAATGTTTGTTAATTGTGCTTCCTGTAAAGTAAGGTCTCAACGGTTGAAGGTCAGTCAACAAACTTTTATCTTCATACTGTCTTGCAGTTGCCAGCTGGCTTCTATTTAGATGTTGTGATATTGTGATTTATATATTTTGGTTTTTGTCCATGGTTCCTGGCTTACAGCTCCCCAAACCCTAGGAATTTCCTGACCAATAAGAGCATCTTTTATATTTGGTCTCTTGTCCTCAGTTCCTGAAATTGCTTCAGAGCAATAAAGGTGAAATGGGTGTCATGTTATTCATAACAAGAACCTTTCAAGCACACCTGAGTTTAGGTTAATGAAGTGACTTCTGGGAATCCCCTTAAAGATGACTGTGGTTGCCGGGGGAACTTACCAGGAACAGAAGGTTGGAACTTTCAGTTCCATATCCCGATTTCTGGGAGGTTGATTCAGTCACTAATGGCCATTAGAATGAGTATGTAATGAAGCCTCATAAAAAAATCAATAAAGGATGGGGTTCAGAGAGCTTCTGGGTTGGTGAACACGTGGAGATTTGGGGAGAATAGTGCACTTGGAGAGCGTGAAAGCTTTTTTCCATACCTTACTCTCTGCATCTCTTCATCTGGCTGTTGATTCCTATCCTTTGATATTCTTTGTAATAAACCCATAGCCTAGTGAGTAAATTGGTTTCCTGAGTTATGTGAGCTTTTCTGACAAATTAGTCGAAACCAAGGGAGGGGGTCATGAGAACCTTTGATTTATAGCCAGTTGGTCAGAAACATGGGTGACAGTGTGGACTTGCAATTGGCATCTGAAGTTAGGGGGCAGTTTTGTGAGACTGAGCCCTTAGCCGGTGGGATCTGATGCTATCTCTGGGTAAGTAGTATCAGATTTGAGTTGAATTGTAGGATGCCTAGCTGGTGTCAGAATTGCTTGGTGTGGGGAAAAACTCACACTTTGGGATTGGGTGCGGAATCCTTAGATGTTGAAACATAAATGTTAGCTTTCTTCGTTTATAAGGACTGACATGTGTTCCAAAAATTGTATTGATACTATTTCTTTTAATTATCATACTCATTTTTCCAATTAGTGTTATTGTTTCCATGCTTTGAAAGATTCACTAACTGGCTGTAGATTTCACAGACCACAGTGGAAGTCAGGTTTGTGGAACTCAGGTTTGTCAGGCTCAACAATTCACATGCTTTCATATCTTTGTACTGAACAGAGAACCAAAATTTTGTGCAAGCAGAGAACCAAAATTTTCAATCAGAAAAATTAATTATCTTTAAACTTTGAAGATAAAATAGCAAAGTCTCAACTCATGACTAAATTTAAAAGTAGTGACATGAGTATCTAGGACATATGTCTAGTGACACAGCAGTGTAAGGTTGCTGTGAATACCTGGCCAGAAATCTCCCTCATGGTTCCCAAATCGTACGTACAGCTGCATTTAGTGAGAGTTACATGAATCATTAATTATCAGGCTCTGAAAAGTGAATTATCAAAGGAAGGTTAACATTGTCAACAACAAAGATCTTGTCTAAATAATAAGAAAAATATATTAAACAGAGAACTCTATTCTCCAGGCAGTCTGTTTAACAATTCATCTTGCTCCATGTTATCAAATATGACAACTGAAAAAATTACAAAATGTCTTTTAACTGTGCACAATGTAGTTGGCCATACTTCCTCTTGGGAATTAAAATGGCAGATTTTCTGTCAAAGCTTTTTGCCATTCTCTTGCAGTTTCCACTTCTGGAGAGATCAAGAATGAGGATGATTTAGATAAAATAGCAATTTTTCAATTTAAAATTTAAAGTCAAAATGGAAGTAATTTTTAAGAAACTAAAAAAAATCCAAATCCTAAAATCACTAAATCCTAACTGATAAATCCAATCATCTGTCCCTCATATATTAACAATTTTTAATCCTGGCTCAATGTAACTGTCCCACACACTCCTGTCTTAATTCTAGTTTATGTCAATATGGTATTGTCATGGATGACCCTTTGCGTGTACTGAATCTCTGTCTTAGTTCCTTGAATTCCTCTACTCCAATGACAATGTTTCTACTACTCACAACACTTCTGATACCAGCTGTATGGGATTTTTTTCCTCACAGCAGCCAATTCTCCACTCTCCAGAGATCAACTGGGTGTCCTACAATTCAATTCAACTTTGAAACTATTTACTTGCAGTTAGTGTCAGCCCCACAAGTTAAGGACAGCCCCACAAGACTGCCCTCCATTTCAGACACCAATGGTGAGTTTAGAGCTTCTGTACTTCTGACACACCAGCTACAACTCCCTCCACAGGTTTGATAATGCCTAGTCTTGGTGTATTACCCTACCAGCACCTTGAGGTATTCAGTAACCCAGAAGCTGTACAAACCCCATTGTTTAGGGGGTTTTATAGTTTTCATTACATAGGTGTGATTGATTAAATCATTGTTCAAGGTAATGATGACCTCTCCAGAGTTCAGGGGGCAGGGATGAAAATTCCAACACTCTCTGATTGTGCCTTGGTCTTTCTGGTGACCAGCACTCATCCTGAAGCTGTCTAGAGGCGTCCCAGCTATACTGGTCATCTCATTAGATGTAAACTTAGAATAACCTCACCTACAGTTGAAATACTCTTCTTACCCCTATTACTCAGAAAACTACAAGGTTTTAGGATCTCTGTGCTAGGATCTAGGGACAGAAACCACCTGTATATTTCTTACTGTATCACAATATCACACCACCCTATCTTGTTCACTCTCTCGTACAGGACCTACCCTAGATCTGTGGTTCTAATTACTGTGTGTGTGTGTCCCTGAAATTGTGTTAAAATAGAGACTCCTGGACCCTGTCCTTGGAGTTTCTGGGTCAGTAGATCTCGGGGAGAGACTGAGAATATGTAGTTCTAACAAGTCCCCAGGTGATGCTGATGCTGCATGTCCAGAGGCCACACTTTTCAGAATGACTCTAAGACATTGCCTCAACAGTAACTCCCCATGCTCACAATTATGTGTAACCCAGTCTCAGAGCTCTTCCTTTAATCATTTCTTTTAGTACTTACTTTACAATCTTTCAATCTCTCTGGGACCTCCAAATTACTCTCTTAACACATCAACATGACCCTTACTCCTTTGATGTCCTCTCTTCTTTTCCTGCCTGAATTCCATGGTCAGTCATTCTCTTGCATATACCTTCAACTTCCATGTTTCTCTTTCACTTTTTTGAACCAGCTTGGAAAATAATCAGTCCTAGTTAGATCCAAATTTCCATCTAACCTTCCTTTATTCCTGAGAAAATGGATGTATGGAGTAAAGCATGCTGTAATCTTGCATGTAAATTTATAACTGAGAACCTCAGAGCTGCCTATCAGTCAATCATCTAGATATGCCCCAATCCATTCACTGTCTAATTCACCTAGGTAATAGTTTTGCATCTTTTCCTGTCTCTTACATTTTCAACACCTCCACAGAAACCATTCGTTTTGGTTCCTACTTCCCTGAGAACATTGAATCAAGCAGAAGAGAACTTTCATAGACTCCTAAAACCACTTATACCAACTTTACTATATCTGTACCCATATAGATTGCCTTCTCTCCATTGTTACACATGAACTACCTGGCCCCTACCTGTACATTGTCTCATGATCCTTATTTTACAGATGAAGGTAATGAGAATGGAGTTAAAGTTATTTTCTCATAACATAGCTTAGATTCAGACCCATGGAGTCTGTTTCTGGGGCTCAAAATCATTGCATTTGGAAGGGGAGGACCTATGAGAAAACCAGTGCTGGAAAAATGCTGGATGAATCTGCTGACTGAGAAAACACTTCTATGAGCCCCTTGAAATAGACCTTTGGTATTCTCATCTGGACCAAATTCAGTCACTCCAGAGAGCTGACAAGGGTTTGAGATTTCTAAGCTCAATGAACAAATACCCTCACTCAGAAAGTAGAGAGAAAAGGCTTAACAGGCCCATTATCTTAAGGACATTTAAATCCCTTTGACTACAGTTTATATGGAGTTATATCTGTACATTCTGATAATCTAAAATCCTTTAAAAGTATTCTAATGGCCTTGAGTGACCAACTTTTTTTTAAAGCACAGATGTTATTGTCTATGTTATGGGAACATAACACATATTTTTATATAAAAAGAGACTGAGTTAACATTAAAGAAAAAAATGAAACATACTTCATTGGTCAAATGTAGTTTTAATAACTGTCTGCTACCTGATCATTTCCAATCTATAACAGTGGGAAGGGTGGGGAAGGACCCCAGAACTTTCCCCGATGCCTGAAGTTAGGGAAAAGTTTATATCCATGGAAGAAAAGGGCTCAGAAAGGGAAGCTTGAGGACATAGAAAATAAACCTGAAAAGTGTTATCTTTTTGAGAAAATGTTGATTCCATGCAAGAACAACTGATTGTGTGAAGATAACTGTCATTCATATCTGTCAGTGTGTTCAGCAATAATTTAATGTATATGCTCTTTTCAAACAGTAGCTTAAAGTTTTGTTTCTGAGAAATTTATCAATCAAAATCTTTAAAACACATCCTTAAAATGCAAAAACTGTCAAATATTGTCAGATAACTCTACATATAAATAACTTTATGCAAATGTACATGCTCCATGACAACAATGCCACTGGTGGCTGGCGGTTTTGGTTTTATTTCATTTTGTCATATAATGACAAATCTAGTTAAAATGCAACTTCTGAACTGAATTTCAGAATAAGTATCTCAGATATCAATGTATACGTAGTCTAATCTTTAAAAATAAATCTTCTCTAGTTTCTTAAAATATTACATAGGCTCTGACTTTGGTTATACCCTGAAAAACTATCTAGATTTATGTACAGTAATGCAAATTGGACACTCTGAATGTCTGCTCTGTTTCGGTGGCTCTTTAATTACTGTCAAATACTTACAAAAATAAATTGGTTGACAAATGGAAAATTTTAACATTGTGCACTAATTTTTTACTTTGTGTTTTCAACCCTTAAAATAGATGCATATACTTGAACTGACAGTCATTTTACAATATCATAATATATTTCAGGCTTTTCATCTTTAGCTGCAGAATTCCCCCATTCTTTTAATTATGTTAACAGCCTTGAGTCACCCAGCATTGCCCATCCACCTCCACTAATTCACAACTCTTATATTTCTCCAGAGGATGCATTTCCATAGTTCTGCCTTGTTATAAGGTTTATTTTTTTCCTTCCATTTTTTTGACTGTCATCCAAATTTTTTTGGCTTTATCAGGGATTTTCACTTTATTGTTTGTCACTTCCTTTTTTCCCCTAGCTTTTCATAATTTACTGTGGTTGTATCTGCCTAGGCTTTTAGTTCCCTTACAGATTTGTTTTTAAGACTTCAAACTTTTTCATTTTATTTTTAGCTCATGAAACTTGCAAAAGTCTGTACCCTTTTGATTTTCACTTGCTTCATTGACACGTTCTTGTGTTTTGTTTTCATTTTAAAATACCAGAATGTAAAATGTCTCAGCAGCTTGGTGAGTGGAATAGTTTATTTATAATTTCAAAAAACCTTTACTTTTTGTGAGATATTTGCTTATAGGTTAAAACCTTGTGTACAAATTCCTAAAAAAAAAAAAAATCTCTGGGGAGTTGTCTGACATTCTTTTATTGTTCAGTGCAGCCATTGGTGCAATATTTTTATTCTCCCACTCGGGAAATAACTAACAAAGATGTGTTGTTATTAGTTGCATCTAAATGTGAATGTATTGAGTTAGATATTATTAAAATGCCATTAAACTTAAGTGGATGTGGAAAAGCATGAAACAAAAAAGTATATATTTTAACTTTATTCATATTAGACTTCTTTTTTCTTCTGAAAATGAAGAGCAATCAGTGGTGTGCTGGCAAACTGGCTAGGAGAGGAAGGAAGCCCTCATTCACAGAGCTAGACCATTTCTATGCTGTGGATACTATCACCACGCCCAATTTCAAGCTACTGGTAGTTTAACAACCAGCTCACAAAATTGCTGAAAATTTAATTATCAGCTGACACAAGTGGGTACAGGCCAGCACAAGCCAGCTCCAGCACAAAGCAGAAAACAGTTATTAACTTTTACTAGGGCACGGATATCTTCGAACATATATTGAGTCTGGGACCCTCAAACAATAAAAAATTCTTGTAAACAGATTTTGACAAGCCTTTGCCGTTCTACTGATGAATCCCTGTATAAGAGTCCCCTTTCTGTGTGTCCTTGTAATTTAAAGGTTTTAAGCATTATGACTTACAAATGATAATTTACTACTTAATCTCAGCAGTTTGGCTTTCATATTTGGGGGGCCAGATATTTACCTGCAGCATTAACAGCTGTACTTTCTCAGAGGAACTAAGGAACTGTCAAAAGAAAGGGGCCTTCATCTCCAAATAGTATATTCCTCATCTTCCTGAAGCTCACCATGTAAAATATTAGTTTTCTTTCACAGATTATATATGGTTTTTGTACTTCCAGTTTTGGGACTCTTTTTGACCATTATTTCTATCAGATAATGTGAATAAAAGCAACTTTTGCTTGCTGGTGTATTGAAAAAGCAAATTTTTTTTTTCATATTTTGATAATCTTGTCAAAGTACAAAATTATAAGTTAAATTAATTGAAGATTTGAAATTTTCTGCTCTACTGTTATAAAAATGAATTCTAGATGTCTTCTATGTAAAGAATAGCCAAAAAAGAATAAGGTAATTCTCAAATGCTGCTTCAGTGATTCTTTGCTTATAGTGTATCTAATTAAAAGGCAAGACTCTCCATTTCAAGTTTTATATGCATCAGTTAATTGATTAGAAAGTGAATTCTTATTAACCATATAATCTGGAGTCAAGAAACTTATAAAAAAATCACTTTAATTTTTCATTGCTGATAAGTTTGAGAATTTAGATCTCAACTTACTGTGATGAATTTATTTACTTTTTGCTGACTGGACAGTATCTTGAAATTATTTCCAAGTCATTTCTAAATCCGTAGTGTATTAAAGTCTCCTCATTATGCTTTGGATGTTACGGTAGATAAATGGTATCTTCACAAAGATACATTCATTCTCATATTGAAAATACCTACTTAAAATTCTGCATGGATAGTTTTATTGAAAAAATATGTAGGCAAGCCTTTAATTATACACAAAGACTTGGAACAAATTCTTATAAGAAGCATAGCATGCCTTCCATTAAACATATACATTTTATACAAAGTTACTGAAAGTCTTCCTGAGGTTAAACAGTAAATCTTAGAAATTTAACCGCTCTCTTCCCCCAAAGGTAATTTTTTTTTTCTCTATGACACACACAGGGCATACACTGAGATCTTAGCCTACTTTAAATAACTAGACAGCATTTTCAGTGCATTTTTGCTTCTTAAAAATCTAGTAGCTGAGAGTAATTTGCTCAATTATTGTCCTCAATTTCTTTTTGTTTTATTTTGTAATTATTCTATTTTGGTTCTCCTTTAGAATTACGAAATATCTCGAGTCAGAAAATGCAGACAATATATAAATGAGTGAGCATGCATCCTGCCATAAAACTGAATCTGGAAAACGTATTTTGTTACAGACTATACCTTGAATTTTAAGCAGCATTTTATTCAAGGCACATGAAGCCTTTTCCAGCTCATTTATTTCACAATCGTATAGAATTTATTGCTCTGTTTTTGGAAAAGAGATTCAGCAGATAAATTATCACTTTATTTCTTACATTTATAACTTTGAGTTATAAACTCTAAACTATTCTAAACTCATCAATTTATATGGATTAATATTCTAAATATCCATATTTTGATTTTGATATTCTAAACTCATCAATTTATATGGATTAATGAGTCTTTACATGTATAATTCACAATTCTTTTTTTTCTCCAGTTTAAAAATACAAATAGTAACTATACATGGACAAACAAGTTTAAAAAACTAAAAAAATATGGTCAATTGGTCAAAAAGAAACCCATAAACATGCCTTAAAATTCTTAATATCTTGAGGACCAGAATGGATTGAAACAAACATTTCAGGGGTGGGGGGCTGCTAAAAAGCTGAAATATGTGACAAATACATTTATCATTGTTATCATGTAGAAGACTTAGCATGGCATTTTAATGAATGCTAAATTTCTCTGAAAGCATACTGGATGGTAGGATTTCAATTTCAAGAGCGCTCCTTCTACAAGAGTCATTCCTATGACTGGTATGAAAGAATTGTCCTCCTCATTCACTATAGTGCGCTCAAGAAATCAGAGTTAAATTCTTACCAAGAAGTCTTAGAGCAGTTTCTTCTGTATAAAAATATGAGCCATATTGCTTATTCAAATTCTAACTAGACAATTCTCTTTATTCCCTCTGCCACATGAAACATGCACAGGCACTTCACTTTCTAGGCAAGTCAGTCTTCTTATTTACTATAACTTCAGATTCCTAAGATCAGGAATACATGATTCCCTAGCTGAAGTTTCCAAAAATGTTTCTCAGGACGGAAGAATGAGAAATAACTGCTCACAGGGCTAACACTTTGGATCTATTCCTTTGGCCATTTCACTCTGCCACTGAAAAACAGAAGTTATAGAGAGGTATTAATCATTCACCATACGTCAGGTGTTCTGGTGTATATTGAGGGGATAGGAAGGAAAACAGAGTAATTCAGAAATCACTGACCCTAGTTTGCTTGAAGTTGATCTTATGTGCCCTGTAGCTGAATTCCTGGTAAATCAGAAGACAGTTTCAACTGATATGAGCATTGTCCCTCCCAGGATGCCTAATGCCAGCCTTGAAATGTTAGCCAAACCTGATTCCTGGCTTCATTTGTTTACAAACTCAAATTTCTGTTTTGTAAGTAAATAAGTGGATGTTGGCCGCTCATTTAAATTCACTTTTAAGCTTCTGTGATGCCACTTTGGCTTGGCTTCTGTATGCCTCTAAAGCCACGCATCATTCTTCTTCCTAGTCTTTTCTTCCCTCATCTGCTCTTAAATTGTGATGCCTTGAACCTCCCCCCCCCACCCTCCTCCCCATGCACCACCCAGAGTTGGCCCTCCATTCTCTACTTTTATCATATGTACTCCCTTTGAGATTTTATTTACAATCATGATTCAGAGACACCTGCAATTTTAAGACTCTAGAATCCGTACCTGTGTTTTCAGCATCTCAGGTAGATACCCAAGTGTGACTCGCTTCTGGATCTCTCCAGTGGGAATTCCCAGGCTGCTCTCAAACTCAACATGCCAATACTGAACTCCTCTGTCCCACTGCCACACCTCTGTTTCAGCCCACTTCTCTTCCTCCTTTGCACCTGCTGGTTATTGGGGCCACACACCTGGTCATCAACACGAGACACTCCAGCTTCAAGATCACCTCCTTTCGTTCATCTCAAGCCCTGCCTCATTTGCATTCAGTGAGCCACCAAATACTCTTGATTTTACCTCTGAGATCTTTCACCCCGTCTGTCCTCTTTTCCCCTGCTATTGGCATATCCCTCATTGCCTCTCACCTGGATTGTATCATATACTCTTTTAACTGATCTGATACCTTTTTCCATTTTTACCCCTCTACAATCTACCTTTTTCTGCAACCTTTTATCTCAAATCTTGGTAATAAAACCAAGGCTCTTATTCTGAAGTCCAGGCTTTTTAGGCTTTGGAGCTGTCAGCTAGCAGCCTTGGCTTTGCATCCAAAACACCTGAGAAATTTTTTAGTCACACAGGCTCCCAGGACACTCTTTCGGAGATTCTGGTTTAATTGGTTTGGGGTAGGGTCTATGCACCAGTATTTCTAAAAACACCCGAGAGATCCAAATAGGCAGAAAGAGTGGAGCACCTCTGATTCGGTCCTTTTTCACCTTTCTCACTGCCCACCCCCAACCCCCGTTACATAGGGGCCTGAATGCTCCTCCTCCACTTACTCAGGCCCCTGTGACTTTTCACTCTTGACTCTTGGCCAACACACCCTTTCCTCTCAGTTATCCTCCCACTTCTTGTCCCTCTTCTTCAGTAATCTGCTTTTCAGTTGTCTTTAAAACAGCTGAAAAGTCAGTGTCATTAACGCACCTCCACATGAGGCAACAGAATGCCCTTGACTTCTCTTTTTAAGTATTGAAGCATGGGCATCCCTGGTGGCGCAGTGGTTGAGAGTCCGCCTGCCGATGCGGGGGACATGGGTTCGTGCCCCGGTCCGGGAAGATCCCACATCCCGCGGAGCGGCTGGGCCCGTGAGCCATGGCCGCTGAGCCTGCGGGTCCTGAGCCTGTGCTCCGCAACGGGAGGGGCCACAGCAGTGAGAGGCCTGCGTACCGCCAAAAAAAAAAAAAAAAAAAAAATTAAAGCATGTACACTTTATTGTATTTGTTACATTTTATCTCTCTCTTCTGCTGGGCTGTGAGCTCCTTTTTAAGAAAGGAACAGTGTTTCTGTTTTATTCTGCTCTGAGGTCCTCATTGTATCCTGTTGCCTGGAACAGAGTAGATACTCATTAAAAGATTTTTAAGCTGATTTTAAGGTATTATACAAAATAGAATTCTGTATCTGATCTTACTTAGGGTTAGATGATGTCAAAGTAAAGTCCAGCCCACCTCTTAATCACCTCCCCTGCTCGCTGTAGCCTGCCATGGACTCCTAACTGGTCTGTCTGCTTTCAGAAACTTGTCCTTCTGCAGTTCTTTCTTGACACCATGGCAAAGTTATCTTTTAAAATGAAACATTCCAGTGATTTCCCATCAAGATGGTAAGGCTCTACTTTGGCTCCTGCCCGAGAGGACGCCCCTTGCTCCCTGAGCTGCAGCCACAGTAGCCTCTGGTTCTTCACACTTCTGTGCTGAATGTGCTCCCCCGCTTCTCTCCCCAGTACATTACAGTTTTCTCCCTTCCCTGCTCTGTAGGCTGCCCTTTGTGATCTAGTCACCTGGGCTCCTTTGCCTTCTGGCTTTCTCTTAAGTTCAGCAAATAGGAGGCCAGAGCAGGAGAACTGAGGACTGGACAGGAGGGAGGCTGGGATATTTATCCCCCTACTCTTCCTCCCTAACCTCACTCTGGCATAGCTGTGTTTCTTTATAGCTATAGCTCTTGGAACTTTTCTCCCAAGCCACTGACTCTTGCCACTTCCACTGACACTGTTTCTCCTTTTTGACCCAGTAGATTTAGGAGTGTTAAGTGTTTCCCATGGTTGCTAGTCCCTGGGTGTCCCTCACCAAGGCTCATTAGTTTGATATAGCTCTTTCATTAAATTCCTCTAAGTTAACCCTTTCATGTGTGCCCCCTGCTTCCTGTCAGCACATTGATCATATACGTACGAAACATGCTTCCATCTCAAGGCCTTTGCACTTGCTGTTCACAGTATCCGATAGGTGCTATTCCTAAATGTCCTAGTGGCTCATTCATTCACATCATTTACACCTTTGTTCCAATGAAATCTCAGAGAGGCCTTCCCTGGTCACCTTATTGAAAATAGCCCCTTCTACCTGATCTGTCTCCCTGCTCTATTTTCCCCATGGAATATCATCCAATATTGTCCTATTTATATTTACTTACTTGCTTATTCATTCATAAGCAAGGTCCTTGAGAATGATGCTGACCCCAAAATAGGTGCTCAAAAATTAAAAATAAATGAATAAAAGTTACTTTTATTATTGAAATCTCAGGAGTACTGTTCTGATTCACACTTCTAATCATACCCATTGGTTAGATTAACAAATCTTTGCTCATTTTTATTTGCACTGTGTTCATCAGAAATTATTTTACTCATTGGCAAGATTTAAATTAAATTAATACTTTGAAGTAAACAACATTCATGTAAATATCAATTGCCTATAGCTCTATTTTTTTTTTTTTCAAAATCTAGTTCAGTGTGTTTCATTATACTTCACAAAGATTTAAATGCCTTTAACTTCCAGAGCATTTTCTTGGGAGGAGGTCAGCATTGCTTCTTTGATAGATTAGAAGAAAAATTAGGCAGGCAGAAATAAAATGATTTATGTCATGTGCTTGGTATGCCTAACCATTGCCTTCTTTCAGGAATCCTTAACGGCTGTGTCCTCAGTACTGCATTTTTCTTCTTCTACCACTGGTCTCATTCATGCTCTTTTTTTTTTGACTGAATCCTGAGCCGTCATGTTTTGTTACCACTGAGGACACTATTGCACTTACTGATGTCGTTTTACAAAATTCTGGTCTCAGCTTATAAATTTAGTGTCACTCACTCCTTGGCA
Organism: Phocoena phocoena; assembly: GCF_963924675.1. Lineage (NCBI taxonomy): Eukaryota > Metazoa > Chordata > Mammalia > Artiodactyla > Phocoenidae > Phocoena > Phocoena phocoena. The sequence goes on along the minus strand of NC_089222.1, from coordinate 117,081,854 downwards.
TCTTCAACAGTACCTAGTGAGAGACTGATTTTTTCAGGTTCACCTTTAGACTGTCCCTCTTGCCAGTTTTCAGAATCTATTTACTTAAACCTATGAGTTTAACACTGAATATCAAACAAGGAAGTTATGTCCCTCTTAACCACTTGTTAGCGGAACTACTGATTTTTTTTTTTTTTTTTTCCTGCTTGGTTACTTGGATTTTGTGTGCCTGATTTATTGTTTCTAACTTTTTTCTCTCCTAAGCCTCAACTTTTTAATCAATCGCTTTTCCTGTTTTTCTTTCCAAATAGTGTCTATTCAAATCTTTTTTCTTTGATTTTTCCATTATCGCTATTTGCATATTGATATAAGGCTTGGTCACCTATTTCCTTAAACACTACAGTAATGGTAAGGAGAGCTAATACTCTATTAAGTATTTACTGTGTGTCGTGCAGTATCCTAAGCATTTTGTGTGCCATTTCAGACTCAAGGACATAAAACTTTCCTGACTCTCTTAACCCAGTGAGGTTTGTCAGTTCTTATTTGGCCTTTAGTTGATACTGACTAAAATTAATCAATTATAATGTGAAGTTATAGAAAGATGATACCTGATGATTGAAATCATTACAATTACTTTTGTAATATCATTTGGGATTTAATCTCGTATTGTATCTGAGCTAGTTTGCACCTCCTTCCCCACACGGTACTACACCTCGATGTATACTATGCTACAGTGTTATCCCAGTGCTGTGTTCAAAATGTTCAGTCAAGCCATAGTGGCTACTGCTTAATTTTCTGCTTTCATTCTTCCTTATGGTTAGTCCTGCCAATCCGCAGTTAGTAGAATAGTTTTACCATTTACCACATTACCATTTAAAAAAACATTTCATTCCGCTATTTATTAAGTTGTCCACATCTCTGTGTCAGGTCCCATATCTCTGACCTCACATCATTATCTGTAGGTTCATGACACTTCTTATCCATAACTTTCCCTTATATTAAAACTCCTCTCAAAAGCTGTTTAACCATATGTTCTCTTACTTACTGTACTCACACCAACAATCCATTGCCTTCATCTCACAACATTTAAGTACCAGTATTAACCATAGGCTGCAGAATGACCTCATTAGGATTCTATATACTTTTTCAGATCATGAAATCACACAACTTTGAATATGGAACTGGGAGGCATTTAGAGGTCATTTAGTAGAAAACAGATCTCATCTGTGACATTAGTGAAAGGTGGTCTGCTTAAATCCTATTAAAAACTGCACAACCTTGAAATAGCAGATATAATTGCTACTAATATTCTTTATGAAGTGACTTTCATATTTTGAGATTAATTGGCTTTTTGAGATTTATTTCATTTTTTTTCCTCTTAAATTTCAACTTTCAATCAATCATTTTTAAATTAAGAGATCCACAAAATTCTAAACCTCTCTGGGTTAAATATGCCAGGACGAATTGCCTTTACATATGCATGGACCAATTTCTTATTCTTTTCTTTGAATTAAACATGGAATACCCTAAAGTTGTGTACATCTTTTATGAATTTCAAAGCATTCATCGTATTTTGAAGCATATTCACTCTCTGCATTGTGTTAGCATATCCCTTGAGAGAGGGCCAAAAAACGATCATAATATTTGGCTTGTGGTCAATACTAAGTTTAGCAGTATTAGCAGAAGTTTAGCTTACAGTGAACTAATTCATTCTGACCTTTGCAAAATAAAATACTTTAAAGTTTTCCATCCTGTATTCATCTATTAATTCATTAACCCATCCAACATTTATGGTTGAACACTTATTCTAGGTAATAATTACTATTAGAGCTGCTAAGGATACTGTAAAAAATATAAAAATCTTATACTTACTATATAGAGGGAAAGCAAGACAAATGAACCAAAACTTATACAACACAGTGACACGTTTCAAGTTTGGGTATTTAAATACTTACATTTCTTAAACCTAAATATAGAACTTGATACTTATTGCAACTGAATTTGGTTTTATTATACTTAGGCATATTATTTTTGAATCTTGAATTAAATAATCTAACATGTTTGCAGTTCTTTATTCCATTGATAAAAGTAATGAATAGGAAAAGTCTAAAGGACAGTGACATCCGATGTTATTAGAATCCTCTCTCCAAGATGAAAAAGGAATAAGAACAAGGATTTAAGATGCATATCCCCAATAAGGCAGGTGTATTAAGTCCAGGTTCTCCAGAGAAACAGAACCAAAAAAGAAAAATAGAATATATTGAATTTATTATGAGGAATTGGCTCACATGATTACGAAGGCTAAAAAGTTCCACCATCTGTTCTCTGCAAGCTGAAGACCCAGGGGAAAAAAAAATGTGGTGTAGTTACAGCCTGAGTCAGAAGACTGTAGAACCAGGAAAGCTAATGGTGTAAATCCCCATCCAAGGGCAGAAGAATGAGAAAAATGATGTTCTAGCTCAGTCAGACAGACAGGAAGGGAATGAATCCTTCCTTCCTCTGCCTTTCATTTCATTAAGGACTTCAGTGGATTAGATGATGCTCACCCACAACGGGGAGGTCATTGTACTTAGTCCACAGATTCAAATGTTGCTCTCATGCAGAAACACCCTCACAGACACACACAGAATAATGTTTAATCTGGGTACCCCATGGACCTATCAAGTTCACACACAACATTAATGATCACAGCAGGTAAAATCAATACGTGCTTGAAATCCTTTCTCTCTTTACAGTCTACTTATATCGTTCTGCCTTACAAACAAAATTAAAATATTCCTTTTGAAACAATATTTACCAAATTTTCTTTTATTATGCCTATTGTGATAACATTATGCTATCTCTCTCATATCCTGACCGATATTCAAGGCAATTTGGTATAGTGATCAAGAGTGTAGGTCATATTTCTGGGCTACACCAACCTGATGGTTGCCAAGCATAAAATGAGACAAACAGGAAGGCAATGGATGTCCTCGAGAGAGAAAGCCTTCACAGTCAATGGGTACCTGAGAGCAAATTCACAAGTCACAATCCAAAAATCTAATTCTTAAAAATGTTAGCGTAAGCGACACCATTTTTGGCCTATTGTCCTTTATTTTTTAAACAGTTGTTATTTCCTTAACCTCTTTAGTGAAAACAAAGAATAGAAGTTGAACCAAGAAAAGGCTAGAATGGTGGTGAAGTTGGGTCCTGTGAGGTAAAGAGAAGAGTCATGGTAATTCCTCTGGCAAATGAAATCCTAAAGTAGAATCTGGGTCCTCAAAATCTGCTTTCAGAGCAGAGAGAGAATGAAAGCTGGAAGTGGCATAAAACTATCCAGGAACTCAAGTGAATTTTCTTCTAAGTCTATAACTTAAAAATGAGCAAAGGAATTAACTTCTCTTTGTACAGGCATCTATCTTTGTTAAGCCATTCTGCATGCAAATTCCTTTGAGTTTTGAGGTGATAGTGACGCTATTTACTTGGTGTTTCCTCCAGGTTGACACACGGTCATTCAATTCCTCAGATTAAAATCAGTGTATGAAAATACAAAGAAATATTTTTTGTGGTTGATCAAAAACAAATTTTCAGCATTATGTAATTGCATATATAGACCTCAATATGTTTGCTCTTTGAATAACGTATCTCAGAGTTTGCTTTTGTCTTTTTTTTTTTTTTTTTTTTACTTTTCAATCTAGACTAAAATTGAGACTGCTATCACTGGGTCATACATAATCAATCAAATAGACCAAAAAGCTATTTGAAGTAGTTTTCTGTCACTAAGCTACCTTTTGGGAACTGTATAATTGGCCTGCCTCACTAGGTAGTCAAATGCATGCAAATGTGTTTGGTGCTCCTGACTTTCTTCCAGGTAGTCCTTTGGGTTCATACTATCAATTCGTTTTTGCTTTTGTAGGTAGATGACTTTATATATTTTTAGGCTTTCATTGTATAATAATAGTGAAAAGAAAAATATTCACCAAAGAGTCGGTGATAACTGCCAGGTCCCTATTTTTAAGTGATAGCTAACCACAGGACTCTGGGTATGAGTTTTCAAAACATTTTGAATTTTTTTTCTTCAAACACTTTGAGGGGTTGAATGTATTTTTTCTTAAGTATCAGTTGAAATATATTTCACATACTCTCTGATCTTGGGGTTTTGATGTTGTGTGCAATGAACTGAAACATCGCATTACAAAAAGAAATCTATATGCAGTTGACAGCTTGTAGGTCTCTGAGGAATCTATTCAATGAGTGTCATGTCCTGGGTCCCCAGAGTATCAAAATTCACACAGAATTTCAGATGTCTTAGAAATTTAATTTAATAAACAGGGGAAAACATCACAAAATTCTTTCCTTAAGAGAAAAAAGAAGAAAATGAGTTCCTGCATAATATACATAAAAGCAGTAGCTAGAACTTGGCATTTAGTTGAGTCTCAGTGAAGGTGTGTTTTCCGAATCATCTCACCTAAGACTATACAGCTATAATTTTAATAAATATATCAAAGCCTACGTAGACAGGCTGAGGCCAAAGTCAGATTTTTCCTCAAAGGCAGTTGGGAAAATCTCATTTCTGGGGGAAGAGATGCCATCAATTAAATATAGATTGGAATTCAGGTTCATGGGTCATGTAGGATGGGACAGATTCCCAGGTGGCTAGGACCTTCTGTGTGAGTGTCAACCTCTATGGAAGACTAGAGAAGTTGAGTCTATTGTAAAGGTCGAATGATTAGCAACGTACTATGAATAAGATTAAATCTTACCAGAAAAGGAGGTATACAATTAAACACAGGCATAAGCTAGGAAACAGGAGCAATCAAGGAAAATTCTGTTTTGGGGTTCCCCAAACTCAGTTTTATTCGTTGCTGATTGTATGGTGTATGGTTGAAAAGGCTTGGAATAAAAGCATAGTTTCTATGTACACTGTTTCCTTCTCGGGCTGCAGTGATTGTGTATCTGCTCGCACCAGCTTGATACGGGCTCCTGCTCTAGCAGAATGAAGGGCAGAAGGTTGTTGCTTCTAGTGCCGTTGATGCCCAGGTGGCTTGAGCACTACCTTGATACACACTCTGACTTCTTTACATCCTTGGTCTTTCCTTCCCATGCCAATGTCCTTCTAGTTTTCCTGATTTTTTTGCCTAATTAGATATACTTCTTTGTCTCATTTTCCATTTCTGGTATAACCTCCATTCCTGGTTGCATACTTGCCTCTTCTCCAGCCATGTCTTGATCTCGGCTCTGGGTGTTGGTCCTGACTCTGCACCATTTTGGTGATCACAATTTATCTACAGCCTCGTGGGCTGAATGTCTCCATATGTGGCTCACTCTTGGCTCTTCATTCATTTAAAGGGCCTACTATGTGCAAACTTTTGTTTTTATTGTACTTCCCAACTAGGAAATAAATAGTTAAACAGCAGGCATGAATTACATTCTTTTCCTTTATTGGAGTTTGTTCATTGGGAAAGAAAGCAACCCAATCAAACCTACTTGTAAACATGCTAATGACAGACTTGCTGGCAAACAAACTGATAGCATTTTCTGACGGGAGAGTTTTTTTTTTTTTTTTTTTTAATTTATTTATTTATTTTTGCTGTGTTGGGTCTTCTTTTATGTGCGTGGGCTTTCTCCTAATTGCGGCAAGTGGGGGCCACTACTCATCGCGGTGCGCGGGCCTCTCACTATCGCGGCCTCTCTTGTTGCGGAGCACAGGCTCCAGACGCGCAGGCTCAGTAATTGTGGCTCACGGGGCTAGTTGCTCCGCAGCATGTGGGATCTTCCCAGACCAGGGCTCGAACCCGTGTCCCCTGTATTGGCAGGCAGATTCTCAACCACTGCGCCACCAGGGAAGCCCGGCGAGAGTTTTTATCTTAGGAATTCTTTTGGCAAGAATTGCTTAATTGTTTAGAATTGATTGAATTACCAATAGCAAAATAACATGGAATCTATGAATTTATGGGGCATGATTATCTTAATACAAAATGGTGAAGTTTCATATTGAAAATGGCTGTTCCTGTGTAATTGGCGTGGCTGCGTATATGTTCTGGAGACCACATATTTTGATTTGGTGTGTCCTGATGTGATAAGGTCTGGAGGGTTATTTTGGTGGTCTAGGAATCCTTTGTTTTGTCTTTATCTCATGATCATAGTTTCCTTGAAACTTAAAGATGAATAAGCTCAGATTCATATGAGACTGAATATATGCAAAAGCTTTATTGCACTCACCCAAGATTCTTTTGCTATTATTCATCAGTGCCCACAGTTCTAGAGCTGGAAATGTTTTAGAAAGCTCAAGGAGTAAGATATTTTCATTATAAAGTTTGCGTCTTGAGAAAACAAAGAAATCACTATGGATATATTAAATAACTAATTTGAAACACTGCAAGTCAGATCATGGATCTTATTTAAAGTTATTTAAGATATAAATTCCACTATTTCTCTCATAAAGATTCATCCAGAAAAAATACTTATGTTAATATACTTCCTAAAAGCTACCTTTCCTTATTCTAGAAATAGAGGAAAGTTGCGAAACAAAATTATTAAATGCTTTTTATGTAAATGTAATTGTACAATGGAACATATGGTAAACATTTACATATTTTTTAATCTAAAAGAAAATAAACTGGTTGTGACTAATAGTTATTGGATAGCTACTAAATACCAGGATGATGTTGAAATTTTACATGTGTTAGTTAAATCTTATAAGCCTCACGATTTTTCCAACTAGCAATTGTTACTTGATGAGGAAACAAATTTAGAGATATTCAGTATTCCTCAGATTATATTCAATAGATAACAGAGGTCAAATTCAAAATCAGGGCTGTCTAATTTAAAAGATATGCTTTTTTTTTCTTTGCTACAGCATGCTACCTAATATAACCTGATAATACACATTATCATGGAGTTAACTTGGAAAGGTCTTGCTTTGGATTCTATACCATTATTAGAACACTTAAAAATAATTTTATACTAACTGATACTATGATTTCTAGTTGAAAATTGAAAACAATTGTGTTTCACTTTTAATATTTTAAATATATATAGCTATATCTGCTTATTGCTGATTCAAACATTGTCAAATTAGTTTCAACACATTATTCATCATATTAAACTTATGCTGTTAATTTTAATTTATTGATTATGTGGTTATATGTGTACTGAATTTGTTTTATAATTCTATAAGAGCTATAAGTGTAATCTGTTTGATAGTTTTATGTTTGGACAGCTAAAAGAGGAATTTAAATCAACACTAGGATCCCATGAAATTTTTTTTTCCTTTTAGAAGGGTTAATACATAAAATTTTTAGAAATGGAGATAGAAATTTCTGTGTTTTGACATTATGTTGGCCAAAGCCAAGCGGTTATGATTTGGAAGGGAATTGAGTGCTCGGGCATTATGGTTCTTACATTTCTCAATGGAAATCAATAATTTTGCCATTAAGATAGTTTTCCCAGATCTGCATACATATTTTTTGGTGTGAGTTTCTTAGGGCCTGATTAACTCTGGGCTCTCACTTGAGAAGTGAAAGAACAGGTAATGGCAAATAATCACCTGATGTTGCTACTAATAGCTCATCTTCAACTCCATCTTAAAATTTGTACAAAAAGTAAAAAAAAAAGAAAAGTCTATATTCTTAGATGAAAAATTGAGGCATAAAACTTTTACCAAGATCAGGACATATGTCGTGTTGTAAAGACCGTCTACGTGTGTGGGGGGAAAGAGAGGGAGGTGAGAAGGACAAAGGGAGAGAAGAATGTGTCTTAAAATTTGACTTGGAGGTGGAAATGATATTTAAGAAATGGAATTCTTCATTCAGTGCCTTTGATTAGTTAGAGTTTGAGTTAATCAATCATCTATTGATTTTTTCAACCTGTATATTTCTTTGTATATTTCTTCCAACTCTGGTCCCCTTTCACCTGAACGTATTTTCTATTAGGATGAGTTATTCTGAGGGAAGCTACCACCATTCAGAGTTGAGTTATCATTTTAATACGAATTCCATTAATAGGCAACTCAGTAGTAGTATTTTAAAATTATGGAATTTTTAATTCTAAATAATATCACAATGTTTCAGAGAGGTGGGTGCTGGGATTATGCCTTTTTGCAGATGGAGAAGTAGAAGAATAGAAAGACTATGTGATTTAAATAGGCAGTAGGGCCAAATTCAAACTCTGACTCTTGTGAACAAGTTCTTAGCCAGTATATGTATTATCAATATATAGCCTCTTGATGACCTGGCAGATGAACTTTATCAGCCCAAAGTTTGGCTTTAAAAAAAAAAACCTCATTAGCAACCATGTTTATGGATGGTTTAGATTAAGACATGAAATCTGTAATGGTTGCTATTAAGGAGAATTGATGGTCTGATGCCTGCATCATACCAACTCTTATTTAGCACCTAAAGCTGGTCTGTGATGCCAAGGATTGAGCAGACAGTGCAAGGTCACTAGTACCTTATTTATAACTGTTCTTAGGGCTGGGCATAAATAGTTTATGCTCTATTATATTTTTATGCTTAGTATGTGGTGAGATATTTCATCTCTAGTATACTCTAAATGAAATTTGACTTATTTATACTGAAAACATTTCAAATAAATTGGATTATGCTTTCAGAGTTTGTACTTTTAGATGAAAAATGTTACAATAATGTTGATTTTATGAATAAAAGTGAAGACCGTTTACTTTGAAGTTGAGTAAAATAATTGGGAATATATACATACACAGAGGCAGCTTTACCCTCCACATTATCATACATCAATTGATAGGATGACATGACCACTTTAGATATTCACTAAATCTGCATCTTTATTTATGGTTAATAGTGGGGTATGTGTAAAATTAAGTTTATATATAAAAATCTGATCATATTGTATTTTTCTTATATGCATATTTTATTTTGATTTGATTTATATTTATAATTGATTTTATCAAGTCATGCTATCAATACCTAAAAATAATTATCATATACTTAACTATTATGAAAGCAGACCAGTCATAAGTTAATTGTATTTTCTGATGGTAGCTATTTCAAAGCATTTTGTATTAATTTTAACAGATACTCAGATTTACTCATATATTCCTTGCCTATTAATTTTCATGGTGGAGTCATTAAGTTAAGCTTATTTCTCTTGTGTTTCTTATTTGTGGTAGTTTGCCGGATGTATCTTTCTCAATTGATTGAATAGCAGGAGACAGATTCACCCACACTCCTTCTGTTAGTAAGATGATATAGCAAGAAGGGAGCTTATAAAAAGCAGCATGTGTAGTATCATGATCAGATTCTTGAAAAATTATAATGCCAGTGAAAAACTCAATGAAACTTAAAAACGTCCTCACGTTTAATATATTTCCAAACGCAAGTACATTTCATTCCTCCATAAAAGTGTCATATCACGGCTATGTTTTCACCACACCAATAGTTGGCGAACATTTACTTCTGAGTAAACTCAGTAGTTCCATCTGTAGCAGTTATTTCTATATCAGCTGCTTGGTTGTTAAAATTACTCAGCTGATGTTGAAACAGATTACGCTCTTCATTCTGTTGAATAAGTTAATATATGTAAAACATTTCAACCAGTGCCTGGTGTACAGTAAGCAATGTAGAATGCTACATGTTACTTTTTTTTCATGAATTTAAGCTTGGTCCTTTGACAAGTTTTAAGATGAGACCATGTAGCTAACTTCCTAGACTTAAATATTATACATATATTAACACATCGTTTAAACGTTTCTGTCAAAGTAATAACCATGAATTTATTCCAGCTTTAAGCAAAGTTGTTTATATACATTTTAAAAACACTGCTTCCTAGGAAAATCTCATTACACATTTTACTCCTTATACTAGAAATAAATAAACTTGTGTGGCATCACTTTATGTACATTTCATAGACCATAATTTTAAACTTTAAGTATAGCTACTTATGTTACACAGACAGTACATTTTGTGTGGTTGTTTGCTTTGGGAACCTGTGAAGTAACTTTGAAAACTTTAGGTACTTAACACTTTCCAAAAGTTTACCTTAAAAAGAATACCTTAGGGCTTCCCTGGTGGCGCAGTGGTTGAGAGTCCGCCTGCCGATGGAGGGGACGCAGGTTCGTGTCCCGGTCCGGGAAGATCCCACATGCCGCGGAGCGGTTGGGCCCGTGAGCCATGGCCGCAGAGCCTGTGCGTCCGGAGCCTGTGCTCTGCAACGGGAGAGGTCACAACAGTGAGAGGCCCGCGTACCACACACACACACACACACAAAAAAAAGAATACCTTAAATATCTTTATGTAATATTTCCATTTTTCTGATAATCTTTTTTTTTTCGGTATGCGGGCCTCTCGCTGTTGTGGCCTCTCCCGTTGCGGAGCACAGGCTCCTTATGCGTATACTCAGCGGCCATGGCTCACGGGCCCAGATGCTCCACGGCATGTGGGATCTTCCCAGACCGGGGCACGAACCCGCGTCCCCTGCATCGGCAGGCGGACTCTCAACCACTGCGCCACCAGGGAAGCCCCTGATAATCTTTTTTCCCCAACATAGATATGATTTGAGGTGTGTGTTGGAACTCTGCACATTGGAATATATATGGATTTGAAAAGACCCGTGTGGAAGCTTTGAATATTGATGAATTGAAGGAATCCTGCTAGTTCACAGGAATTATGGCCCAAGAAAATAAGAGAGGGACCATATTTAAATTTTAACAAACCCACACGTTGTATGTATAATGGAAAATTACTATTAAATTTGATATCAGGAGAAACCACTTCTAACTAAAAATGTGTTTTATGAAAATAGTCTAGGTTTTTCAGCTTAAAATTGTAACTCTCAAAATAGTTTCAAAAGTCCAGTCCTAATACACTTTGGTTAGTACCTGCTAAAGTCAGTTAAACAATTAACAAAATGTGAAATTTAATATGGCATTTTATTTTTTCTTCTATTTTTTAAAAAAAGATTATTTTTCAGTTATAAGACTTAAATGAAATAAGGTTAGGATGCCCTTGTTTATTGCTAATCTGGGCTATGCTTTTAAAGTAAATGTCTCATTTGCCATTTGAGACCATGTTAAGACTAGCTAGGTTCCAATAATAAGTGCTAATAAACAGAAAGTCATCATAGTTAAATTTACCTTTACCTTTTTTTCCTAACTACATATCAGGTTGTATAGATTTACAAGATTAACAATGTACAGTATAGACTTTGTTGTTAATGGGTATACTTCTATAGGCCCGGAAGTAGATGAATTCTAAAAATCAATATGGAAGGAAAAGGACATGAGGATATGAGCATACCAAACTCAGTGAGCTCTTTTTCTTAAGTCTGTAAGGATCCACCACTTGGGATGGTGTTTACCTTAAGAAAACATCTCATAAGTGGAAGCTGAATCCTATAAACTATTGTTTAATATGTTGCCAATAAAGTAAGGAACATCCCCAAAGGTCCCCAGGTAACAGGCAACCTAAAAGCAATCAATATATAAGCTAAATAGTAAACTCTGAAAATTGACAATGGCTCTGTAAGTGGGTTAAAATGAAGCAGGCAGTGATGGTACTGAGGAGGAAGAATAGTGCTGACATTAATTCAATCATCAGGAGTTTGACCTGCAATTCAGAGGAGTCTAGACTGTGCAACGTTCTACCTGTGACATTAGCCAAGTTTCTAATCCTCCCTGAGCCTCAGTTTCCTCAGTTGTAAAGCTGAGCCAATAGAACTCACCTTACTGAATTGGTATAAGAAATAAATGGGAAGTACTTAGACAAGACTTGGGCACACAATTTTTGTTAAATATATCAAGTCATAGTTGTTGTTGTTGTTACAACAAAGTAGAGTTCGACATTGAACTTTTTTTTTTTCTTCACTGTGACTCTTAATAGTGTCCGATTACCTCTGACAACGGTTAAGGCTGCAGTAATTTAAGTGATGAATTTTACTCTTTTTGTCTGCGGAGATTAACTGCTCTTATCTGTTTTGCCTTAAACTTACGCTTGGGCTCTCATTAGCACTCTTGTCATGGTCTCTTAGCTCTCCCTGTATCCTCTCTGGCTTTCTTTTAATCTGTTCACCCTCTGAAATGGATGAATGTTTAATAATGCTTCAGTGGCTTCCTCTTATTATAAGCATAAAGGCAACTCTTGATCGCAGGGACAAGGCACCCCAGTCCCATCTGCCCCGAGACACGTGTTATCTTATTTCCTCCGTCTGCAACTCTTTTCTCCTCTCTGTTTCTCTTCACTCCTCAGGACCGCCCATCTAGCTGTGTGTTTTGTGCAACCTCAGCATTTTCAGATCTCTCTCCACACTGTATATTTGAAAATAATAGTTAAAATATTTTTCCATGGTACAAAATGTCTTTTTTTGAGAGGACATAAGTGGTGAGATATAAAACAAGGAATTTCAGGTCTTCAGAGTCCAACTTCCATCTCTTTCCATTGCATTCTACTCCACTTCATTTTTGGCAAATTCTAAGTCCTTTTACGCCCAACATTTTAAAGTTACCTTCTATAACTGGTCCCCAGGTCCTATCAATGGCGTTAATGGTTTTTATTTCAACTTCCATACGCCTGGTTGTAATATATTATTATTACATTCCAGGACTAATACAGAAAACTCTTTTGGCGGTACGCGGGCCTCCCACTGCTGTGGCCTCTCCCGTTGCGGAGCACAGGCTCCGGACGCACAGGCTCAGCGGCCATGGCTCACGGGCCCAGCTGCTCTGCAGCATGTGGGATCTTCCCAGACCGGGGCACGAACCTGTGTGCCCTGGCATCGGCAGGTGGACGCTCAACCACTGCGCCACCAGGGAAGCCCCAGAAAAGTCTTAATCAACTCCCTCCTTACATCCCAAACTCCCATCAGTGCATACCATGCAATGCTTCTAGAACAATCTTCCTAAATTTCAAATCTGATAGTCTCTCCCTGCTCTTGGAAAAAAAAAAAAGTTTACCTAAGATATACGAAGTAAGCCTCTCCCTTCAGTTTTAGACTTATCTACAACTGGATAGCCCTTCCGTATTCCTCCTCCTCTCTCCCTCCACTGAAAGGCAGGGACTGACTCTTGCTGGCTTTTGTACCAACCCCCCACCCACAAGCACACAGTCAACCATCCAGCCCCTGGCAAAGTGGCACTTACTAAATACTGCTGCTGCTTAACTTCATGATCTCATAGAGCTGTGACATAGCCCTCGTAGCTATAGGCAGATTCGAAGGAGAAATTGGAATGCTTATTAAAAAAATCCTCTTTGCAGTTTTTTAGCCTTTAGAAAAATATATCTATATTCTCAACTGTCACATAAGCTGCAAACCAAGCTTTTCAAATAAGCAAACTCAGAATTGTTAATAGCAAAGAGAAGAAACAGAATCTGAACGGAAGCAATTCCCGCATCCTCTGTCTGAGAAAACGTAGGGAACAAAGCACCAGATCAGATGCCATTTTCAAGCAGCAGTTTGAGTCAGAATAAATGAATAAATTAAGGAAACTTATTTCGTGGCTTTAATATCTTTAGTAGTGCATTAAGGTCTAGTCACCCTTCAACACTCCTCCCTGCCTCCCCCGCCCCACTCACCTTCAACAACAGAGTTCTACATCAAAGTGATTATAGCTGCTGGACATTTCAACGTATTAATATGACATTCAATTAATCCAGGTAAGTAGCATTGCTCTTAGAAGCTAATGATGAGAGGAAAGCCGTGATTAGTTATGTCAGGTTAGAAAATTTCATCAGTCTCATGCTGCTTACATAACTAAATTGTTAGAAAACCACAGTCCTTGAGAAAGAAGAAAGCTGTTTATCCCCAACTTCAGATAGAATTGAAACAAATCTAAATGGCACAAAACAGATATTTAAAAAAAATGAGCAAGGGTCAAATCATGAGAAGAAAGGAATTATTTAGCTACTACTTTGTATCATGTGGTAACAGCTTTATGTTCCAAATCTAAAATGGTCCTGGGCATCCAAGAGCAGTCTTCACCAGTCGGCCACACTTCCACCATATGCTCAGCATTGGAGCCTTTTCCTATCACTGGAGGGTAAGATGGAGCTAGCTAATCTCACCAAATGTGATTTCGGAAGAAAGACCTTCAGTTCATCATAATAGAAAAGTGAAAATACTAAGAAGGTAATGAGACTAGTATCAGCAATTTCAAATTATGTTTATAAAAAAAGATAAAGTGAGGATTTATGCAACTATACTTTCAGTAACTATTTTAAAAGACAAAAGCCTCATATTTTCACTAAGAAATAAAAAAATATTGACATGTGTTACATGGAATGCATAATTTTATTGTGCTAACTGAATTGTTAAAATTTGGAAATTTATTCCATGTTTTAGCATAATATTTGGCATTTTAACATGATAGACATTAAAGAAATCAGAAGTGAAATTCAGAGTGTAGTCCTTAATTTATTACAAGTTCTTATTATAAAAGTATGCATGGTGGATGTTAAGAAAGACCCTATATAATGTGACTGAGACATAATTGTTACTGCCCAAAGTTACAAAGAAAAAAATTCTTAAGTAAAATTTTTTCATTTAAGAATAAGAGTAAAAACAAGTCCCTTTTTTAAGCCGCTTGAATTTACTTCCAACTGACTCAAAATCAGAAATCACATTTTCTAGGACTAACTTGGTCAAACCTCTTCCAATAGGTGTGGCTGAGATGTCCTCACCTGGTTGCAGAATACTTCTGAGCAGTGATACTAGCAAGCCCTGACAATAGTAAGCTTGTTCAATCTAGAGTGGAGAAAGGGAACTGGCAGTTTCATAAATTGGCTACTGCAAATTCTTTGAAGCTTTTCCCATTGATAAGTAGTATTTATGTTTCCTATTTATGGAAATCTTGGCAGACTTGTGACAGCTAGGAAGGAAGAGACACTATATGTCTTCTTAGGCTGGGTCATAAAAGGCCGTGCAGCTTCCACCTGGTTCTCCTGGAATGCTTGCTCTTAGAATGGTTTGTCTTGGGGGTATCCTTTTGGGACCCAGCTGTCACGCTGTGGGAAGCTTAAGCCCCATAAAGAGGACGTATGTATGTGCACCAGGTCATAGTTCCAGTCTTCCAGTGATTCCAACTCAAGTGCCAGACAAATGAGTGAAAAGTCTCTAGATGATGCCAGCTACTTGGGTCCAGCCCAGCTGAGGCTCCAGACCTTATGGGCCGAGACAAGCCACCTTCTCTGTGTCCTGGTCACACTTCTGCCCTACAGAAGCATGAATGTCATAACATGCTTGCTCTTTTATGCCACTAAGATTAGGGTATTATGCAACAATCAATAACCAGAAAAAAACTAATAATTTTTGACATAACTCCATATATTCAATTAGTGTATTTAGACTTTTACATATAGTTCATTTAATATTTACCACAAAGTAAGACAGGTATTTTTAGTCTGCTTATACATGAAAACCTGGAGTTCAGAGAATTTAAGTAACTTATCTGAGATGGCTGTATTTTTAAGTGGTGGGATGGAAATTGAAAACCAGGATTGCCCATGTCTGAAGGCCATTTTGTTATTATTGATATTTTCCCCATCATGTTTATAAAAGCTAGAAAAAGGAGCCATCCTCTTTAATGGCTATTTTAATGTTTCTCAAGCTTAACATCCTAGACACTGTCAAACATGATCAAATGAACATTCCATCATTTCAGTCAAAAGATACTTTTGCATAACATACTCTGGATGAAGGGCAAGTTGCTGAGTTAATATTTTAATTAGTCTGTTATCTGACTCTTAGTAGTTGCTTACAGTGTGCTTGTTGAAATGATAAATTAGTGAATGAATAAATTAACAAGCTTGTATTAACTTAGGAGCAGAATTCCTTGAGGATGTTTCTCAGAGGTTGATCGATGCCTTCATAGAGCAATGCAGTAATCTTTTATTTTCATATTTGCTTATTTTCTGCTCTTTATTGTAAGATAAGAGGGGAAGGTATTTATTCCTTTCATTACATCAGTGAAGTATCTTATTTGAGTGGACACTTAATACTGTTTGATAATGCCTTAAACTGGAAAGCATAGAATGGAGATGCAGAATGAATAAGGATTCTCAGGTCATTTCCACAAAATGAACTTGAAATAACTGCACAGCAAGAATAGGTGTCTTAAAATCTCATAGAACTACTATAAAATTTAAAAAAGGCAAGACACTGGAAACATTTCTGATAGTTTGGAAGCTAACATGTGGTATAAGGTAATGTCTCTCATTAATATTATCATTAAAATATTGCCATCCTTAAGGAAACGGTAATATGTTGACTGAAGCCTTTTTTGTATTGGTGTTTCTATGATACTAAAAATCAAATAAAAGTATAATCCAATACAACCAGTTCTATACAATTTATATTATCATTGCTAAATTATTAGGTTAATGATGCTTTTAAGTGAAAAGTAGCTTCAGGAAGTCATAGGGGCTAGTAAGGTTAAGCACTTAACTGATGGGAATCTGACCCATTCATCTCGGATTCATCACGGCCCAAGCTCATATTGATTTTATTTCGTAATGGATTAACTCGACATTGTGAGATCTCATAGGGGAAACTTTTCTCTAAAGATATGGGCAAAACAATTATTCTTTAAAAAAACATTTGGTCTAGAGGAAAGGTCTTGAAAGATGAAATTCTTTTACTGGAATATGTAGTTAACAGATGTTTTCTGCAGACCTTTTACTAATTACAAGTACTACTTGCAAATATAGTCCATCAAACAAAAAAGATTAACACATTAATTAGGTAACTACGGCAATTAAAAGTGTTTCAGGTTTCATTTTTTTCTCTGAAAAGTGTCTACAAAACCATGGTTTTCTGTGATATGACTATGTGGCAGTGTATCTTCAAATATTTTCCAAATATTTATCAAGAGGCTACTATATGGTAAGCACCATACATATAATGATATGCAAAACAGAAACTGTCCCTGCCATCATGTTGATTACAGTCAAAATTGAGGACCCAGTTGTTAATCATTCAAACTGAGCTGTGAACAAAATTTAGCAGGGAGGTTGTGAGAATGTTATTATAAAAGGAGGACTTTACACGTTACCTGAGGTCAGAGGATGCTTGAAAAGAAAACCTCTGTACTTAAACTACTGCTCCATTCGGCAGGGTGCAGGTAGGTTAACTCCAGAACCAGAGGGCTTGAACTGCTTGAATCCAAATGAGATTGAAAACCTGTTTTTCTGCCAGTCTGTCCTTCCTCCCCTATTCTCATCTCCTATCTGGGGATCTGTGTTTTCTCAAGATGACTTAAAGAAGAAAGTAGAAATGGCCTTTTACAGAAATCTTACTTTACTGTATCACTATCATATCCCACTCACTGTGGTAGCATATTCCAACCGACGGAAGGACAAACACATGAAGTCACACCCATCTAATGAACATATTTAGGACATCAGCCGTCCAGGCCTGGTTGAGCTTTGCCACGATGGGTTCTGTTTCCTTACGGTCTTTATCTGAGAATGAAGATCAGTGCTATGTGTCTTTCTGCAGCCTCCTTTCTCTTGGTTTCTTACCTCCAGTGGGTGACTCCACACATATCTGAGAGCAAGGAGCAAACATCCGTACTCATAGTTTACCATGTCTGATCCTATATGGAAAACAGAAACATTTCACCCAGTGAAGCTGCGATATCGTCAGAACCACAGCTCTGTTAAAACAATTGCACAGCAGTTTGAATTACCGTTAATAGCTAGATTTTCAGACTCAAGTATTCGCAGTCAGAATACTCTAGTTTCTTCCAAAATAATGGATCACATTTGTTTCACTTATATGCAAAGAAATGATTGATTTATGGACTTTTTATATAACAGAGAAACACAATTCTTTACATTGAATTTGGATCCACCTCTTGCTAAATTGAAATTATATTATGGCTTTTAAATAGTTGTTTCTTCTCCACGTTTCACTCTGGATTCAAAAATTTCAGTGCTAAGCTTTAGGCAGGGTACCCTCTGTCATCGACAAAATTATAAATTCTGTTTACTATCTTGATGAGGAGATACTGTTTGTCAGGTTAAAAATTGATCCATGTAGTACTACATTAAGTTACAAAATAAAATTCTGAACTGCAGACCTTTAAGTTATTGCGAGTATATACAATCTCTGCATATTTGTAGCGGAAGAAATAGGAGTCCAGGAAGTTAGGTAAAACCATTCATGCATTTGTTCTTTCCATATTTTTATATAAGCCTTGTAGATAGAAAGATGAATAAGACCTTATCTGTTTTAAGGGGTTTATAATATAGTTGACGGATAGATGAATACATTAAAAAAGAAGTACACACTATTACAGGTGCTATGTAAGATGTCTCTAGAGGTTATGGTGAGAGCACCAGGGAAAGAGCTGATAATTCTACCTGGGATCAAATTTTAAGGGTTATGATAAACTAATTGAGGAGATGGTTTTAAATGAAACATGATCTTTTAAAGGTAAGTCAATCTTATCAACAGTTTTGATTTTCAATATTGAAAATAAATTTTAAAGGCCTATTTGATACACTTTTTCTCAATCCTTCACTGGCTTCTTTCTCCCTGCTACCCTCACAGAGCAGCAGCCTCTCCAACTACCAACATTTTCTGCCCTTTAAAATGAAGCTTATCTTAATTTTAGCATGAATAAAACAAAATAAGGATGATGAGTCAACCACCCAAAGGTCACATCAAGATATTCTAGAAGCAAATTAAAGTGACATTTGCTTAATAAACGCCTTTTATATTCATGTACTGGCTTTCCTCCATTAAAAGTAAATATTCAGAGCCACTGTGATTTAACTAAAAGGTGTCAGTAACATTTTGAGCTCTCCCAATTTATGCTTGATTAATGTCTAAAGACATTAGATTTCATTTTCCCCCCCTAAATTCCAGTAAAGACTGTTTTCTCTTACTTTCTTCCAATGTGTTTTCATAAAGTATAAAAGACAGATTGCTAATGATTTTCTGTTGTGCTTTGTAATTTTGAAAAATGAGATTCAGTTCTCCCAGTAATAAGCATGGTTTCAAAATATTTTTTCCACATAAGTGTGTCACTCATAATTTCTAGAACTTTCTATAACAGCCATAAAAAAAGGTCTTAGTGTTGCCTCCTGAAAAAACTGTTTTAGACAAAAGAGCTGAGCCCACCTGGGCCACACACACTGACTGTGCTTTGTACTATACATACTATTGCCCAGTGTTTATACCTTGGCACAGTGATTTCCAGAGGAGGAAGAATGTTCCTTCCTCCAGTGTTATGTTTAATTAAGGGGGCTCCATGCCACAGCTGAGCTCCCAGTGTTAACTAATTTAGTTATACTCTTTGAATTCACTTGGCGTCCATTTTCCAGGCACACAGCACTGCCAGTAGGATAGTTGAACTGGAAGAGGTTGTGGCATCAGTTGCTCTGCCTACATCAAAGTAGAATTTCGGGCTTCCCTGGTGGCGCAATGGTTGAGAGTCCGCCTGCCACCTGCTGCCTGCCGATGTAGGGGACACGGGTTTGTGCCCCGGTCCGGGAAGATCCCACATGCCGCGGAGCGGCTGGGCCCCGTGAGCCACGGGGCTCACTCTTACAATGAGTTCTCTAAGAGGCCTCACTGCCTCTTAGAGTACAATGAGCTCACTCTTACAATGAGTTCTCTAAGAGGCCTCACTGCCTTTTCGTTTTGTTTGGTCTTGGTCAGCATCATAGCCTAGGTCATTAGCTAGGCTATAAGAACTGCAACTCTCAAAGGCATAAAAGGTGTTAGTCCCAGGAGACTCTCCTTCTAAGTAAATTTGTGAGCACAAACAGAATGTCCTCTTAATGACTGCACCATAATTCTACATGTTCTACATGTGTGCTTACTTATTCAGTGTACTTGTACTTGTGGCCCAAAATAGGTATAATTTTTCTAATTAAATTATCAATACTTGGAAAGAAAATGTAGGTCCTCTATAGAGTTTAATATATAGCTATTTTGTTATGCTTAGTGATGTCATTATTCAGGGATTCTTTCTATCTGATTTTTCTACTTAATCTGTCAGAGGGTTAAATCTATACTGTCCTATTTATTTCTCCTTGTATTTCTGGAATTCTTTTGTTTTATATATTTCAACACTCTTACTTGGAACATAAAGGTTATTAATATTTTATGTTTATTATGGATTTTGTCTTTCAACATTATAGATTTTCAGAAACTATTTTCAATCCTTGCTTTCTTTTTTGTATTTACCAGATTATGTATATCTTTGTCCATCATCTTATTTTTTGCTTTTGTTACCTTTATTGTTCACAGGGTATAGTTATTATGTGTCTTTGTGTGTTTTTTATAACCCACTTTTGTGGTCTGTTTTTTTCTGAGTACATTTTTTCCCCCCATTTTTGTTATAATAGGTAGTTTTGTCAAATTTCTGGCATATGAGTTTATTTTCTGTTTTTAATGCTTTTTCTTTCAGTTTTGACTCCATCTATGCCATATTGTTCCATTGCTATGCCGTATTTTTGGCCGTTTCCCAGTAACTTGAAAGAATACGAGTTAAAAAAATTTAATGATTGTTTACACTAGTCAATTATATATTTAAACATATGTTTCAAATTTCAACATAAGAATAACAATGAAGACAAGACAGCTTCTTCAATAAGTGGTGCTGGGAAAACTGGACAGCTACATGTAAAAGAGTGAAATTAGAACACTACCTAACACTATACACAAAAGTAAACTCCAAATGGATTAGAGACTTAAATGTAAGACCAGACACTATAAAACTCTTAGAGGAAAACATAGGAAAAACACTCTTTTACATAAACCACAGTAAGATCTTTTCTGACCCACCTCCTAGAGTAAGGAAAATAAAACCAAAAATAAACAAATGGGACTTAATTAAACTTAAAAGCTTTTGCACAGCAAAGGAGACCATAAACAAGACAGAAAGCCTTCAGAATGGGAGAAAACATTTGCAAATGAAACAACAGACAAAGGATTAGTCTCCAAAATACACAAACAGCTCATGGAGCTCAATATCAAAAAAACAATCCAGTTAAAAAATGGGCGGAAGACCTAAATAGACATTTCACCAAGGAAGACATACAGATGGCCAAGAGGCACATGAAAAGATGCTCAACATAACTAATTATTAGAGAGATGCAAATCCAAACTACAATGAGGTATCACCTCACACCGGTCGGAATGGCCGTTATCAAAAAATCTAGAAACAATAAATGCTGGAAAGGGTGTGGTGAAAAGAGAACCCTCCTGCACCTTTGGTGGGAATGTAAATTGATACAGCCACTATGGAAAGCAGTATGGAGGTTCCTTAAAAAACTAAAAATAGAACTACCATACGATCCAGCAATCCCACTACTGGGCATATACCCAGAGAAAACCATAATTCAAAAAGAGTCATGTACCACAATGGTCATTGCAGCTCTATTTACAATAGCCAGGACATGGAAGCAACCTAAGTGTCCACTGACAGATGAATGGATAAAGAAGATGTGGCACATATATAAAATGGAATATTACTCAGCTATAAACAGAAACAAAATTGCATTATTTGTAGTGAGGTGGATGGACCTAGAGTCTGTCATACAGAGAGGAATAAGTCAGAAAGAGAAAAATACTGTGTGCTAACAAATATATATGGAATCTAAAAAAAAAAAAAAAATGGTACTGATGAACCTAGTTACAGGGCAGGAATAAAGAGGTAGACATAGAAAATGCACTTCAGGACATGGGGTGGGAGGGCCAAGCTGGGGCGAAGTGAGAATAGCATCGACATATATACACTACCCGATGTAAAGTAGTTGGCTTTACATACAGGGAGATTGGCTCCGTGCTTTGCCATGACCTCTAGGGGTGGGATAGGGAGGATGGGAGGGAGGCTTAAGAGGGAGGGGATATGGGAACTTGTGTATGCATATGGCTGATTCGCTTTCTTGTGGAACAGAAACTAACACAGTATTATGAAGCAATTATATTCCAGTAAAGATCTATTAAAAAAACTTTCAACGTAAGAATAAAACAGTATTTTATAAAAGAATAATTACACATGCACCTCTTTTCTGCCCCCTTTTTAGGGGTAAATGTATATTGAACTCTTGACCATAGGTTATTGACTGTATTAAATTACATCCTGTTTTATTCCTACTAAGTACAATCCTTTAAAAAAAAAGACAATTCTATCTATTAATACAATGGTAATGTCAATACTTTTACCCTGACACATTCGTTTGTGAGTTATGTATTTTGGTCTAGTTCTTGTCTTCAAGTGGGCTTGTTAGAGGAGAAGGGCATGTGAACAATTTTTTATTCTTATTAAGCAATGTTTTTCCATGATCTGGAAATACATAAATGACAACTGCCCTGGGCATAGAAGTCTTGTTCTCACCTTAAAACTATGTAGACATATTTTCATTTGCCTTCTGGCATTGAGGATTCTGAGACAAAACATAAGAAACAGCTACTATGAAAAATTCTAGTAAATTTATTATATGTCAAGATTAAAGAAGGAATCTTTAAAAAGCATCTAGAGAGAAGAATGAGTATACTAGCAATGTTTTCAGCATCCAGCTTTGGCTTTTAGGTCTGTCCAAGTTGATTGTGTTTGCTCACAATTTTGGGAGTTTAAATAAGGTTTTCTTTCCTTCTTTCCAAGTAAATTTATCCTCTTGATTTGGTGACTGTTTTATTTTGGTGTGACTCGGGGAAAGATGCTGTATAAGAAATACCACCGTTCTTAAGAGTTGTATTTTCTCCCTTTGGTAGTTGATGGCTAGCTACAAATGCAGTGAAATAATTTGAAAGAGTGATAACAATTTGACTAAGTTTATTGCAAATAAAAGTCAGTCTATAACTACTTTTAGAAAATTAGAACTTCAAGGGACTATGGTCTGAGCTCCTGGATTTTTTAGGTGGGCAAACAGATCGAGAGGTTTATCTATGTATTGCATTTATTATCTAAATATTTAATGTCAACTCTGGGAATATAATAAAGTTTCCTACTATCACCCAGAATTTTATCCATCACTGTTTTTCTCAAATGCTGTATTTGTGAGCTAATATGGCTGGTAAGAAAAAAAAACACCCCTTCTCATTTATTTATGACTCAAATACATGAAATATATTGTGATTATACTGGATTCTGATACTTTGCGTTTGATGTCCTTCATAAATGAAGGACTTATTTACCCAGCTGCCTGGAGTGTCGTAGACAAAGAGCCTTCTAGAATTTCCTTGGCTGCTGAGAGCCACCACCTCACCCATGGTCATGTCCCTTCTCAGGGCAGCCTTCACCCATGACTGACTTATGTATGGGGCATAAAGGCCCACTCTTCTAATCCCAAGTCAGACACCTCTTAAGATCCATCTCAGCTCCAGAAATCCCCATACGTTTGGTTGAGGACTGTCTGAGACTGTATCAGTCTTCATCTTCTCCCTGTCTGCAGTGTTGTCCTTCTTTTCCCTTCTACAGGTTTTAATCTTAAGGACGCTTCCTAATAACCTTCCTGTACCTCAGTCTTCATTTCAGATTCCTGTGTTACCCAATCAAACCTGGAATAAGATTGAAAAAAAAAAATCTTTCTGGTACTGATATAGTTGGATATATTTTTCTTACATAGCTTGAATCTTATTTTTAGCTTCAGCATGAGAGTACAAAAGAACAGGCCTACAATTCCCCAAGGTTTACTTGATTTTATCTTTGTGAAGCTCACTGTCTAGTCAGTAAGCATTTGTGTACCAGATCCTGTGCCAGGTGCTGGTGATTAAGTGCTGATGACAAAGGGGTAGAGCCCTGACATATTATTTAAAAGGCTCCTAAATAAAAATCAGTAATCACATAAATACATAAGACATTTACATATTAAAATGACTACTATGAAAGGAAATGTAATAAACATAAGAAAGGTGGGGGAGGGAGTTTGAAGATGCAGTGAGATAAGGTAGGATCCCCAAAGGCCACTTTGAGAAAATGATATGTAAGGTGAAGACCAAAAAATGAAAAGATAACAAGAGAATTTCTGGAAATGGGAAAAGCACCTGCCAAGGCCGTGTGACAGGAGAATACTTGTATATCGGTAACTGAAGTTCAGTATGGCTGGACTGTAATAAACAGGGGAGGGTTGCCTGACATGAGATTGTAGATATGGTTAGGGTTAGGGGCTCAGATATGGGGTGTGATTTTTCTTCCACAAGCATTAGGAAGCTTCTGAAAGATTTAACCAGGGCAGTGATATGATGTAATTACTTTTAAAAGATTATTACTCTCTTTGCCATGTAGAAGATAGGTGGAGGGGGTAGAAATAAGCAGGTGTGTGAGGGACCCATTGGTATATTGAACTTAGGAGTTGACAGTGGTTTGGCCTAGTGGTTGTTAATGGAGTTGAAGCTGAATGTATGCATTAGATGCATTTCCAAACTTACAGGTTTGACATGGTAGGACTACAGATTGGACACAGGTAGGAAGATGGTAAAGGAAGGGTTGAAAAGTGAGTCTTCTTTGAGTTTGAGTTTGAGGTTGAGAAACTGGGTGCATAGTGGGGCCATTCATGAGATGACTCCATGATGGCAGGATTCTCTGGCAAAGTTAGAGAGGCTGTGCTCTGGATTCCATGGGAAGGGACTTAACAGTAGAAACAGGGGCAATAGTATTGTATGGAGTAAGGTAGAGAAGAAGAGTACAAATGCAATTTTGTTAAATCGTTTTACAGAGTTGAATAGAACATAAAGTAGTGTCCAATCCAATCTTTGTGTTACAGAGATAAGCAAACTGAAGCTTAGAAACTATATAAACCTGTCAAAGTCATCTAGAAAGCCAAAGGAATATTTTGCTTACTAGGTAATAACCTTATTTATTTAAATAGTTCTAATTATTTTAGATGTTTTATTTACTTACTTGATCACAGACAGTTGTAAATGATATTTGTTTTCATTTTTAACTTTGCTCACTTTTCATAACTTCCCGTGAAACCCAACTCAAAAATTATAAATTTAGCTACTGGACTTTACACTAAGGCAATGTATTCCAAATGCTGAATATATAGAAGATAACTTTGTTGATGAATATAATATTAATTAATTGAAAGTTTGAAGGTTTACAGTTTTTACAAATAAATATGATTTTGAAATAAAGTCCATCTAATTATATAGGCAGCCAGAGTTCTAGTAATTGTATACATACCAACAAAATATTTTTCACACAAAATAAAATTGGAAATGTTAGAGTATTATGTGAAAAAAATCTTTGCCTGCAAGAAAAAAATGCTATCTTCTTGTGAAGAATTGCTTTAGCCACTTTGACGGGTAGGTGAAAAGGAAGTTAAATACACATCAACAAGATTAGCAAATGTGTGCTTAGAAATATCTTACACTTGAAAACAGAATTCTATTATCACCTTTGTTAGGCTGATCCTTTTCCTCCATATTTATGTAACTTTGTCATCTACAGAAAGAGGATGGGGATCTTAAAAATAGCTGATAGTTAAGAAACACCACCGTAGCACTTTACTGAATACATAATAAAACATTTCCATCCTCTCTAAAAGCCTTTTAAAAATATACCATTATCAGTATAGCTAGCTGAGGGCCCTGCCTGTGTTCAAGCTCTCCTGTTTCTTCAGGGTGAGAATCCTATGATCTCCAGAGGATGACACTGTGCTGTTTTTCTGCATGGTTGTTTCTGCTTACTCTTTTCATTCGTCTTTATGTATTTACTTTTTATGTATTGAAATATTCTTTCTTCAAATGTACAAAGTAAAGCTATACAGATGAGAATAGGTTGTCATTTATGTCACATGGAAGTTTAAATATAATTTGACCTTATCTGGTGTTTATTAGTTTCTGAGGTTCCTGAATCATTGATCTAATTTTTCCAAGTGTATCTCATAATATTCATCCAAGTGCTGCTAATTATTTCCTGTCATACTCCTAAGGGGTAGTCATAAGCCTGAGGTATAAAGGGGATTCATAGAGAAAATTAGGCTTCTGAATTGGAGATTGTATCCCAACTATGGACTAGAAATATATTGAGATGATTAAAAAAAATAATACATTTTGTAGAGAAAAAAAGAAAAATTCTGCTGCAGTCTAGCTAGTTATGTGACCTCGGGCAGTTTCTGTAGCGTGTCCCGACCTCATCACCTTCATCTCTGTTAAGAAACCTTTCACAAGTCCCAGTTTTTAGGTCTTTTAATGCTTTCTACTTTTAAGATTCTAGGATGTCTGCTCTAGGTGGTAAATGGTAGTGTATTTATTTGCATATTGAATTCCATGTGAAAATATTAACAAGCAATGTGGAGTTCTGCTGCTCTAATAGTTTGCATTTTTCTCAGTCTCCTTTGGGGGTTTTATTCAGTTTCCTCAGAAACCAACACGGGGGAGGGGTCACATGATAGGAGCCAGGAATAAAGGGAAAACAACACAAGGGTGCTTTGGGAAAAATACAGTATGGCTAGGGAATACTTCTCTCCAACAAAAAGACCAAGGTCACAACTCCACCTCTTTAGAAGCCAATCTGCCCTTTAAAATGTCTGGCTACACAGAAGAAGTCCCACTCATTGCTGGGCTTAAAGTAAATGCTTTTCATGTGTACCTTCCTATAGCAAATGAGGAATCCTGGGGGGAGGCACAGTCTAAGAAGCAAGTAAGAATATCTGCTAGATTTTCCTAGGCTGTAAATCTTTACATAACTCCAAGCCTAATGAGGTGATGTATTGTTCTGTTTTTCATCGTGAATTATACAGACACTTCTTTGTGATCGTACTGCAGAATGGAACTAAATACCAAATAGAATTCCCATGGTTCTTATAGATGTCATTCATATGGCATATTTAAGCTTATTTTTTTCTTTTCTTTTGTACTTGGGATTATATTCCATTTTAAATTTTATTTTTTTAACATGTTTATTGGAGTATAATAGCTTTACAATGGTATGTTAGTTCCTGCTGTATAACAGAGTGAATCAGCCATATGCATACATATATCCCCATATCCCCTCCCTCTTGCGTCTCCCTCCCACCCTCCCTATCCCACCCATCTAGGTGGTCACAAAGCACTGAGCTGATCTCCCTGTGCTATGCGGCTGCTTCCCACTAGCTATCTGTTTTACATTTGGTAGTGTATACATGTCCATGTCATTTTTTTCTGATATAGCAATCTTATTCTTAGCTTTTTGGTTGTTTATGAATTTTTTGTCACTTTAATAATCTTATTCCATTTGAGAAATGCAAGTTGAAAATTCTAAGTGGAAAGACTATCTTGCTTTTATACTGGATGCTTTGTGACAAAAAAATACTGAAAAAAAAAACCCACACCCTGATTCTTTATAGTACTTGAATATTTTTGGAGCTACTTCATTACAATTTCTCATGGATAGTATTTGGTATTCCCCTTATTAATCTGTTATACACTGTGTTCCAAAAATTATTGGAGAGGCTTAAAAAATCAGTCATGTATAAATAAAGTTAATGAAATAGAAAGGGAACCACAGTCAGGAAATGGAAGGTGGAAGCAAACGTATTAACCATGGGGTAAACAGAGCTTCAGCTTTGGAGTGACGGACATAGCCAGAGTTTAAAAACCTTGTCTGATTCACTAGCTCTGTGACCTTAGGGAAGTTACTTAAAATTTGTGAATCTCAGTTTAGTGGAGGCTATGAATGGCAACTACATAGAATTGTAACAAGTATTATATAAAAGACTCCACTTAGTGTTTGGAAGAAGGAGATCATAAGGTTTATAAGATTACAAAGTGTTAGTTACATTTTTGTTAATATTGCCATTATTATTTTCACAATTATGATATACTCTTTCCTTGACCATGCAATTTGGAAATGAAGGGAATTATAAAACGGTGCTTCTGATGTTTAAATATGTATATGAATCATTTGGGTCTTGTCAAAATGCAAATTCTGGTTCAGTAGGTGTGGTTTCCGAGAAGCTCCAGGGGATACTGATGCTATTGGTCCACAGACAGACCACACTTTGTGCATTAGCAAATCTCCATATATAGAACGTCACGATTGCCTTAGAAGTGGAAGTATGTGTTTCTCACATAAAATGGAATTACAGGTGAAAATACTGATCTGTATGTCCTCACCATTTAGCATTTGTCTCTCACCACTAACGGTATAATTCAGACTAAAAATCAGCAAAGAGAAATATTCAGATAATCTTCCTATGTTTATTCATTCAGTAAACATTGGGTTACTACCTTTGGATTACTTGCTGTAGGTGATAGAAAGAGGACTTTGACAGAGCTCCTTAAGAATCCCATTACAAGCTTATTTTTATAGGAATCTGAAAGATTTTACATAAATAAACGTAATTCAGGAGAGAAGCTGAAAAGTACAATAAAACATTCAAAGGGCTAGAGGAGGTCAGAATAGGGGGGAATGATCCTAAAACAACATCTCTTTGTCACATTAATTTGGCTGTCTTTTCTGGGCAGCCCTCAGCCAATTGTCGAAGTGAACTTTGAGGCTCCCTTACATCTTGCCTTTAAGTTGCCTTATCTTACTATTTCTGGAAGTTCTCAGTTTCTTCATATACTAATAGCAAATGATTAGTGTATAGTATGTATCAGAAAGTATTCTGTGTGTTTTATTTACGGAGATTAATTAATCCTCACAACGAGCTAGAAAGTGATTATCATTATTTTCCTCATTTTACAGATGAGGAAACGGAGAATCAGAGTCATTAAATTAACTCAGGTTTCTAAAATGTCAGCCTTCGCCAGGTTTGTTTATCCCCTCTAAAATCCTAATACTCCTTGCCGATTCTTTGTGAATTCCCCTTTACTCTCACCTTTTCATTCTCCCCATCACAGCTTGCCTCTCATTTCTCTAAGTAACCTTTTTTATAAGATGACTTCACATTTGCTTGTGCATAGCAGACTCTCGAATGTCTTTGTCATATAAAGTAAATTGATAAATATATAAATGCATACTAAATTTTAGTGAGTGATTTAATAGCCTAAAGATTTATTTACTCCTCTGCCAAATAAATTTGATTTTAGTATCAACCTCCCGCCACATTCAAAGGCATGACTCCAGCGGTGAAAATTTTTGCCTGTGAGTGAAGAAGATGGTAAGCCATGCTATGTTCTAGTGACAGCTCACTTTTGTAGTACTGAAGTATATTCCTCTTTCTCCTATGTGTTTTATCCAAAAAATACATTTTATTTTCTGAGGTGTAAATGCATGTCTCTTTTATTGAAAGAAAAGACATATGGGAAACTTTAAGGGTTAGATCCAGTAGACATTCTTCACTGATTTATCTACTATCTTTATTTTTATGCTATGCTTTAAGCCTATAGACAATGTATAGAATTATGAACTACGAGCTTTTAAAAATGCCAGGTAGGTTGTCTTTTCCTCTTTCAGAACCTTTTTGATTTTTGTGAAATATTTTTTTTCTTCCAACTGCTTACTAGTTTATACTCCCTTCCCTAACTCCACGTCATGAATACCTATACACAAATAAAATTATGACATTTTAAAAATTAAAACCACTTTAGGAGACAATTTTGGTCATAAAAAATGATCAGGTGTGAGGTGCCTTAGCCATCCTAGGGCCTGGCTGTCAATCCTTTCTTTAATATTTGAAAAAGATCAAAAAGCAAAATGGGTGAAGGGAGCCAAAAGGTACAAATTTCCAGTTATAAAACCAATAAGTCATAGAGATGTAATGCATAGCATGGTGACTGTAGTTTATAATACTGTATTGTATAATTGAAAAGCTGCTAAGAGTAAACGTTAAAAAGTTCTTCATTGCAAGGAAAAAATGTGTATGGTGATGGATGTTAACTAGACTTATGGTGGTGATCACTTACGTACATATACACAATATATATTCAATGAATATAAATATTGAATCATTGTGTTGTATATATGAAACTAACATGATGTTATATGTCAATTGTACCTCAATAAAAGAAAACACAACACCACTACCAGCAAAATATTCTGATCTGAATTGCTGTGATAGCCCCTTGGATATTCTTCCAAACATCTTTTCCCCTATTTCCCTTTAACTTCCCTTTTCTGATTTAAAAGTAAACACTTGCAAGTTCAAATCCCATCCAGTGTGGATGCGTGTGTTACTATGTGATGGTTATCAATAAAAGTAGAAAAAGGGCTTGCCTGGTGGTGCAGTGGTTGAGAGTCCGCCTGCCGATGCAGGGGACATGGGTTCGTGCCCCGGTCCGGGAAGATCCCACATGCCGCAGAGCGGCTGGGTGCGTGAGCCATGGCCGCTGAGCCTGCGCGTCCGGAGCCTGCGCGTCCGGAGCCTGTGCTCCGCAACTGGAGAGGCCACAACAGTGAGAGGCCTGTATACCACAAAAATAAATGAATAAATTAAAGTAGAAAAGGAATTTTATCGTTGTAAGCTAAAAGCAAAAAGGCATCAGATAAATGAGCTAGAGCATGAGAATGACTCATAGACAGTTGTTCAGTGCAAAATATTTTCACCAGAAAATCCATTAGATTCAGCTAAAAGTTAAAACCATTTTAGAGAAAAACAGAATGAAATTTGTGAAAAAAGTATGTGAAAAAAATACTTTTCACACACATGTGTTATTCTCTGTGCCAAGATTAATACTGTCCACAGTGTCCACAGTGTTGAAAGGTTTGTGGTCTTGCCTTTGAGGAAGCTAAAAGGTCAGAAACCACAAAGATGTGTGTATGCTGTCATTTGCACAGTTACTAATTTTTCTCGTTATTTCCATAATGAGATGTATTGTTTCAACAGAGAGTCCCTCTTGGCAGTTACTTTTAGTGTTTTCAGGCAGGCAGCTCTTTTGCTTTTTTTTTTTTTGCAGTAAGCGGGCCTCTCACTGTTGTGGCCTCTCCCATTGCAGAGCACAGGCTCCGGACGCGCAGGCTCAGCGGCCATGGCTCATGGGCCCAGCCGCAACGCGACATGTGGGATATTCCCGGACCGGGGCACGAACCCGTGTCCCCTGCATCGGCAGGCGGACTCTCGACCACTGCGCCACCAGGGAAGCCCTCTTTTGCTTTTATGTTATGGCCTTGGCCAAGGAGTTCAGATAGACTTTTCATTTATTCAGCAAGAATGTATAAATTTATTATTATTTGTTCATTACTCTTCATTACTACACTGTAAATTCCATGAGGTCAAAGACATATCAAGTTTGAACACCATTGTATTGATACATCCCACATCTTACGCAAGGTTTAGACAAAATTAGTATAAGTACATATTTTTTGAATAAATTAAGGAATGATTAAATTAAGTTTAATCAAATGCTTTGCTTTCAACTCTGGTCCAGGGCTTTAGATTGATAATGTGTGAAAAACATAAAATTTGCAGGCAAAATCCCTCTCCTTTAGAAGCTTTTAGTCTACTTGAACAGATGAAATATACACACATAAGATCTTAAGAAAAAAATACCGAGGCTATTGCATGTATCTGAATATTTAGCTTAAATCTTCTGTCAATTCAACCCATTTTATTAAAAGTTTTCTTATTTAAACAATGCTGATTGTTTATATGTGGACAGAACTATAAAAAGTTGAGGGTGAGCATTGCAAAGAATGAATAAGTAGAGTGTTGTTAACGTTCAAAGGGGGAAAGTACTTATGTTGGATAGACAAATCAGAAAGATTTATGGGTACGTGCGCACTGAGTATCGAAGGATAGGTATGATATCATTATGCCCAAATAAATACTTTAGGTAGGAGAAAAATGTAAGTGTACATATTATCTTTGCATTTCAATTAGATGTACTAGTAATATAAATAAAATAGAATACAATTAGTCATACCTTGACCAGAGTCCTTTATGATTGTTTTTAAGCATAATTTACTCTTAATTAGTTAATTAGCGATTGGCATTGATGTAGGTGCTTTAAAATTGCTCACCTCCTGTGAACCAATAACATATATTTTTATTCATGAATTGCCTTGAAAGTAAGGAGAAATAAAGACCACTTTGAATAATTTCTGTAGTGGAGCATAGAATGAATAATTAGGATGAATTTGGTTACAGGAAATCTGACTGTACTTCTTTTACTTAATATTTCCTTCCATCTCTACAAAGAAAAATATAACACCCATATTATAGTATTTCATACCACAGGAGGAATCTTAATCTTTGCCTTAGGAAGGAATACATAATGATATGTTGGTAAAGAAGTCAGTTGAATCATTTACTTTATTAACTATATTTCTGTAGGTCTAAGTAAATTTAATTTTCAATGCTATTTAATATGCTGGAAGCTTGAATGGATAATGAATTTTTCATATAAGTTTAGCTGAAATGAATGACTGCTGATAGTTTTCTTAAAATCTAATATTAATTAGTAATGGCATTCTCATAATGCGAAACAAGTATGTTGGTTTACTACGCTTTCTTCCATTGCAAAAAGCGTATACCCATTTTAGGCTTCTTGGAAGAGCCAATAATCTGGCCTTTTTTTTTCAAGTGTGAAGTTCAACTCACATGTGACTGAAAATTGATTCTAGAGATTCTGAATATTATTTCCCTTTCCTAATTCTGACTGTTGGTCTTTCATAAGTAATCACCGTGGTTAGCATGCATCTGAGCTGTTGTTACTTGGAGTACTTGACTGCTCACAAGTCTCACCATGATTCTGGAAATTCAGCAGGCTCCTGGTGTATATTTGTTGATAGTTCTATTATCTTTTTTGGTTTGCACAATGTCACCTAAGATGCTACAAAACATTGTACACAAGGTGTGGATTGTGGGACATAAAACTTCAGTTATTATTTAGGCTCAGAAACGTAGAATCTCTGTGACTTTTTTTATTTTTGGCCATGCCACGTGACTTGTGGATCAAACCCAGGCCTGAGTCCTAACCACTGGACCATCAGGGAATCCCCTGAATCTCTGTGACCTTCCTTGAGCAGATAGATTACACCTCTCTAATTCTTAAAATACAAAATAGAGTTGCTTATACTGCTTCACAGAATTGTAGTAAAGATTAACTTGGAGGGAAATGAGGTTATTAAATAAAGAGCCTGATATTTAATAAGTATTTGTTGCCTTTCTGTAGGAATCAATGTTGTCATGACTAGTAGATTGCTAGTTTGGGTTAAAAATCCCCAAGCACACTCCAAATGGGTCAAAATAGCCACTCCTTGGACTTTTAGTCCCAGACTCTAGCCAAGTTACTATCTCTGTACAAAGAATAATGCTAGTACACATATGTCCTCAAACCACTCATTTACTTTTTGGCATATGTGAATTACTGGATATGTTTAGGAAGAAGTCTGAGGTTATTGATCGTTTAAACCGACAAGGGAATGTTAGATGCTATGGGGTGCAGCTGGTCGCCTCCTCCAGCCCATTTCTCCGGTGGCGCGTAAGGCATATCTGCAGCTCTGCTCCTGGGATTGCAGTGTCAGGCGCGGGGGACTTGCGCACCGCCTGCCTGCCCGGGAGGAGCTGGGAGCCTCCTGATTAGCACCACGGACAGCTCGTGCGTCTGGAGGAGGGAGGCGGGAGGATTCCGCTTTCTGCGCCGCTGCTCGGAAGAGGGAGTGCAGTAGCGGCAGACGGGGGAGGAAAGAAGAGAGAAAAGGAAGGAGGACTCGGTGGGGAGTGGAAGAAAACCGGGAGCAACCAAAGCAGCAGGTCCGGGGGTAGGTGCTCAGCTCCGCTGCCCTCATTATTCAGGCAAACGCTGCTGAGCTTCCCGGCTTGCTTCCCAGTTCCTCTGGGCGGAGGCTGCCGTCTAGACCTGACTCCAGGTGAGTTAAGCAGAGGGATGTACTGAAAGATCTAGAGCTACAGGCTTGGAATTGTTGAGGTTTTGCCGCTTTTCAAGCGCTGGCGGCTTTGCAGTATTTCACAAAGTCACAGGCATTCTGGTCTCGGCATTGGCCACACAGGCTGAGGGTGAAAGGATAGGCAGTGAGGGGTGGGGGGTTGTGATCCTCACGGCAAGGATGGGGGGATTTGGAAGGAATTCACCTGAAGTGACTGGGCTTTAAAAAATGTCCCCAAATGCACGCGTTATATGTAAGCTTTCTAGACAGTCATTTGTTTTCCTGGCAGCCCATTTTGTCCTTCTGTCTGCCTTCTTTTCAGCTCATGCCCAGTTTTCTAAGCCAAGTCAAAGCATTTCAGAGGTGTGGAGTTAGGGAGTCTGAGTACACAAGGGGACAGGGCAACCTTGCCCTCTACGTGGGGAGTGGTATTTCTTTTCCCTTGATTTTTCCCAGAGGGTAAACCTCTCGAGTAACCGGAGGTTCTTTTGCTCTGTACCCTCCATAAGCTTCTTAAAAGACAGGGAACTTAAGGCTGTCTAGACAGGCTCTGAAGGGTGATGGCAACTTAGCTTAAAAGCCATGTTGATTCACTCATCTCCTCTTCATCCTTTGTTCCAAAGTTCTTACCATTTTGGATTTCTTTAACAGCACAACTTTTAAGTGTCGGACTGACAGGTAATATATTTCTCATTCTGCAAATAAATGGGAAAAGCGATGAGTTCACATTAAGAGGAGAGCAAGTTTATTTTCATGGAAGGACTTTGGGGAAAGGGATTGATGAAGAAATTGTGGGAATGAAATTAAGAACACTTCCCACAGAACTTCTTAATTTTTTGCACGTTTCCTTCATTTTAAAAAATCTAATATGTGTGTGTGCATGTGAGCAGCAAAATCCCTAAAATGTGTTATGAGTGTATTTGGTTTAGAAGTTACTTTCTTACTAGGAGCACTAGTTTATAATCCTCATGGTCACAAGTATGTTCTAAATGTTTGCTTTTAGGTAGTTGGGGTAGCTATTTTTGTTTTTGGATTCAGTACTTACTCCATGGACCTCGCTGGATACTTTTTAGTAGAATTGGTGGGCATACAATTAGTCATATGGGCTACTGTGTATTTTAATAGTAGTGAAGTATACAAATTATAAATTTAGCAAGTAAATATTAGAACCCAAATTTGTGGATGAAATTTAAATATCTTTCAGATATTTACTAAACTCTCTACAAGGGCCCAGTGTCATTTTATACTCGAAAGAGAGCTTACTGGTTTTTCACATTGAGACATATGCATCTCAAGTTTTGGTAATTAAAATATAATATTTTACTTTGCTCTTCTTTTAATTTAACATCAGCCTGGGTTTAACAAATTTCTCTTGATGTCTACAGCTGTAAGCCAGGTTCCTTCACGTATATTCCATTTCTAATATCTTGTAGAGTTTAGAGAGAACAGTAATGTTAGCTCCATTTTTCAGGTGAAGAAACTGTGACATAGTGGGATTAATTTTCCTAAATTTCTATAATGATTATGTTATAAATCACGAATTTAAGACTCAGTTATTCAACTTAAAATTCAGCTCTTTTTCCCAGAAAATGCACAGCTGCTTTTGGTTGGGACTATTGTAATAGTGATATATGAGTATGACTTATGTGAAATACCTTAAAACATTTCTCGTGATTTTTCTGGTTATTTATTCAGACTAGTTTCACTTTTTTATATAAAAGATACTTTAATATAATTGTGCCGAGTTATACTCTCCTCACCTTCAAACAATTACTTAACTCCTAACAGTTGTGTCCTCCTTAATAAGAGTAGATTGAAAGGCAAACTCAATATTATACTAAGGATGTTCTTGGGAGTAATTTATGGTTTATAATCCAGATAGAAGACTGTCCACATTTAGATGCATTTTAAAACTTCTTAGTGTGTGTTTGAAACTACAGCTACAACATGCTTTCAGAGTAAACTGCCAGGCTTGACAATGAACAGTCTCTAAGAGTCCTTGAGAACACGGCAGAGAGTGTATGTATAATATAGGATTCATGAGAAGAGGAGCGTTAGGAACTGAATGGTTTTATATTTTAATATGTGACCACATTCATAAAAATTTTCCCATGCTGTATATACCATGAGTGCTTCAATGTCTGATATAGTCTGGTTCAAAGGAAGCTCATTATAACTCTTGTGGGAGTGAAAAAACCTATAACCTTGATTCAGCTTTTTCCTTTTCACGCTTAAGTGGTAAAACTCTGCTGTACGTTGGCCCTTGAAGAGTCCATCTGAGTTTCAAAGGCAGTTTGCGATTTTCTGCCCCGGGGAGGTGGTGTGTGTGTGTGTATATGCACGCTCAGCAGACAGTGTGGGCATGTGAGAAGAAAGTGAGCTGGAGCAGTGAATACTAGACAGAGAACTTCTTGGAGTCTCATATGCTTTGCAATTCTTTCTCCATGTTACACACATAGCGTGAATCATTGAATTTGGGAACTAAAGATGTGGTATGCAACTTTACATCTGATTGCAGGAGTCCATATGTATGCATCACTCAGGTGTTCTTGAGTGAATCTGGATAATAAGTTCTATGACTCCTGACCATCTGACCAGTTCCCTTCAGGTTCTGGCACTAAAAGGATGGCTTAAATGATTTTTCTCAAATCTCAACATCTCCTCTTCTCTCAGAACCTACAGAGCAGCTCAACAGGGTGTGTGTGAGGCTTCCCGTAGTTTTAACCTTTCTGAGAGAAGGGGTCCTCTTGAGAGTGCTGATCAAAGCCTTATTTCTCTTCCTTTGCAATTCTTTCAGATAGACAGCTGAGCAAGGAAGGAAGGACAGAGGAGGATAAGAAGAGATACATCATTTTATCCCTCAGGAAAGAATGAGGACCATTGTACATATTTACCCAGAAATATTTATCTACAGACATTCTTGATCAAGACAGATTTGCAGACACATTGCAGTAAAATGCCTAGTCATCTTCTAGTCATTTCTGTGCAATATAGGGAGTTGGAAATAAGATGAGCAATGGGACTCAATCCTGCTGGGGAAGTATGGGAGACAGTGCAGAGTGTGTATGGGGCGAGGAGATGGGGTAGTTTCTTTCCATAATTTCCCATCATTGATTACGGGCTGCTCTAGGAATGGGGTTGGGGGGCATTAATGCCCTAGAATTTCTGGAAAACCATATGCACAAGCTGAGACAGCTCTGGTGATGCAAGAAAGCCTTTGGGCAGAGTCACTGCTTATCCTTGACATTGTTTGAGCCACATGCATGAGAATAGTGAGTGCTGAGGAGGTGTGGGTAGAGTAGGGACAGATCTTGTTATAGGAGTATAATGAACGTTCACTTATGAAAGTGAGTTCTTTATTTCACATATGTGATGCACATGGGGTCAAGAAACTGGTTAAAAATTTGCAGTGGTGTGAATGGAATTTTGGATTTTGCTTTCCTGTAAGGGCCATGTTCAGTACTTGGTTGCTCGTGTTAACATGACTAGTTCACAGGAAGCATGAGATACCAGGGAGATGATTGAACATCTTAAATTTTAGTGTATATACATTCATTGTGAACTTCATCCCTGATTGCCCTTTGCGGTGACACTGATGGCATAAGGGACTATTATGGGACATTTAATGCAGAAAAATATGGAGACATATGAACAGTGGACATGGTTGGCAACCACAGTATTCATTGCAGTCGTTTCAATGTCAGGGTGACTTTGGACAAACATCTTTTATTCACGACTAATAAGAGAAGGTGGAGAAATTGGTCTTAGGATGTTGACTTTAACACAAGTTTTTAATTCTGAAAATGGGCAGCATTATAGCAAAGAAAGAAGTCACTGAACAAAAATTTTTGTCATGTATAATTCATGGGTTATTCTGATTTGTTGAATCAAATCTTTAAATGTATTATTTAAGCATAGGAAGAATTATAGAAAATTATGCTTTTATACAATTAATGAGCTGTACTGAAGGTATGGGAATGAACAACCCAATTGTTTTTTTACCAAGTGAAGAATTTCCTTTTTTAAAATTCTGAACTAAGCTAGCAGTTTAGTGTGATGTACTATTTATTACTTGAGCTCCAAAATTTGCAACCAAAAAGGATACATATGTTGAACTTAGTTTTTCTTGGAGAACTGTGATATGAACGAGCAGTGAAATTGCAGAAGACAAATGAAGAAGTTTAATGATTCCCGTACTAAATAATAATAAGGTTAAATTATAACACACTTATCAAGTGTCAGACATTCACTTAGGGTTAGCAAGAATTATCTCAGCTAATCCAGGAAATAATGCATATGTATCTTGGAGTAATAAAATGTCTTACACACCTGGATTTGAAATTGTCTCTTGCTAGCTATATGAGCTTGAAACAAATGATGTAGCCTCCCCCTCAGTTGCTTCTTCTATGAAACAGGGAGATTAATAGTATCTAACTTATAGATTCTTTGTTCACGTTTTGCTTCTTAGTGTAGTTCCAGGTCCAATTAGGCTGAGGCTGCCAGTTTTATTAATGCCGTGATGTTTACCCTAGCTCTGCCTTTTATTAGTTGTGTGACATTGATCGAGTTTCCTTTCTGTACTCTCCTTCCTTTATCTATAAACTGAATAAAATGCCTGTTTTGTAGAGTTTTCATTAGTATATTAAAGAGATTCAATAAAATCATTTGTGTAAGAGACTTAGCACGTGGTCAACATTCAGTAAGTATTTTTCCTGCCCATTCACATATTGCTGTGGGGATATTCTACATATTTTCCAGTTTCATATTTCTCTTTTCAAACTCCTTGTCAATCTTGTACAAGACACCCATCTCCTGCTTCTCTTCTGATGTTCTGTAATCATTAAGCTCTAGAAGAGTTGAAGAAAGTATTTTTGTAATTTTACTGTGCTTAAGCTTTTGAAGAGAAGCATGCTAGGTCTCAGGACCAGTTTTGATAAGAAAAGGGAAATATTTATCCCATACTGCATTTACTCCTTCCCACCCTTGACAGTTTTGTACTGTCATTCTTTCAGCAATAAGTGAGATTTTTCTGTTTAAGTGGTTTTCTATTTGTGGTAGCATAATTCATGTGTGGACTTCATCCTATTAACATAAGTATAATGGAGAGTTGGGCAATGATTTGTTTTTAACAAGAGGAAAAAATGCACACAATGTTTCTAATATTGCTTTGAAAATCTCTCAAATTAACTTTGATTCTGTTGGCAGAGGTAACATCACACACTCACGCGTAGGTGGTGTTCTTGGAAAGTAATGTTTGAATCTTCTAGGTATTGTCCCCAGACTGGCTTAATAGGATTTAATTTTGGATGTAACTTATCTGCTAAATAGGAAGATTCTTACATGAAGATACTAGCTTCATCAGATATAGGGTTGCTCAAGGCTTTCTGTATGGGATTAAAAAAAGGCTGAAACAGAAAATTTTCATCTCTAAATTAGACATACTGGTGTATTCATATTGACTGTATGGTCATGATAATGATATCAATAATGTGGCTCATATAGACAAGTAATATATAATACAGTTACCAAGATAAATCCTATTAGTGAGTTTAATAACCCATTTTTTTCCAGGATCTCTCAAATTCATCACTCTTTCATTTTCGTTCCTTTGCTTATTATACTGGTGTACTGGTTTCCTACTGCTGATCTAAGAAATTACTGCAAACTTAATGACTTAAAACAACACAAATTTATAGTCTTATAGTTTGGAGGTCAGAGTTCCAAAAATCAGTTGCACTGGGCTGAAGTCAAGATGTCTACAGGGCTGGTTTGTTCTGGAGGCTTTGAAGGGAGAATTCCTTTTCTTGTGTTTTTCTGCTTCTAGTGGCCATCTGAATTCATTGGTTTAATGGCCCCTTCCTGCATTTTCAAGGTGCATTTCTCCTATTTTTGTTTCTGTCTCTACATTGCACCTTCCTCTCAACTCTGAATTCTCTTCCATCCCTCTTGCAAGAACTCTTGTGATTACGTTGGGATCACCTGATGATCCAGGATAATTTTCCCATCTCAGTGTACTTAACTCAGTCACATCTGCACATTCTCTTTGATTATGTAAGATAGTACATTCACAGAGTCTGGGGATTAGGAGAAGAACAGCTTTGGGAGGCTATTATTCAGCAGCCACAAATGGGAATAGTATTTTTCTGCTCTGAGACCCTGAAAATAATGTTCTTGCTTCCCCATGGAAAAAGCAATGTGCATTTGGGATTTTTAAAAAATCCTTTAGGAGATATTGATGGAGACTTTTCCTAACAAAGATGCTAATCAATTAAACACCGTTTAAATTATTAAATCTAGTGTTAGTAAAATGTAGGTTGAATTATTTGCACTTCTAGGGTCAAAACTATTAATTAAATCCATAGTCTATCAAGGGCAACATCTGGATTACTTAGGTTTAAATTACATAGGGCAGTGTCTATGATGGTTCTTACTTATATGATGTTTAGCTCTTGTGTACAAAGCCAAATCCATAAAAGAATCCACGGAAAGCTTGGTTCTCTTTTAAAACTTGGCAGGACATAATTTTCAAGGGGATGTCAGACAGTGGTTCCATAATAATTGGTGCTCTTCATAAATGTGCGTTGTGAATAGTTTACCTCATGAGTTATATATACTAATTGTAGACTTCCAGGAGAAATTTAATGATGGTCATGTTAGCTTTCAAGTCTTTTCTGTAACCCAGAAGAGGACTGTTGCATGAGATGGATTTATTTTCCCCCCCTACCATTGTTGCCAAAGGGAACTTGAAATGGCCTGTTCACATTAATTTAATGCAAATGAATTCTTGCTGCCTCACAAATTTGTCTTTCATTTTTCTTAAAATTATGTGTAAATGGATGTGACATGCTTTACTGGTTGTTGTGCAGAGAGCATTGTCCTTTCTAAAAGCTCCCTCATTTGTCAAAAGAAGCCATTAAAAGAAAAATAAATTATCTGATCACAGTATTAAGAATGACCTTAAAACTATAAATTGTATTATCAGTACAGTAGCTGAATGGTCTTTGCAGTTGTGGAAACTCCAAAGGAAACCCTTGTTTAGATACAAAGCTATTATAATCATCCAAAATCCATGTTTATTTTTTACTTTGTAAAAGGTAATGTATGTAGAATACAGTTTTGCCTTATAGCTCTCTCCTTGCTTTCCAGAAACTAGTTCAAATACTCTTAAGTTTTAAAGTGTTTTTCGCTGTCTTTAATATTTTTAATGTCAAAGGAACAGTGAATTTTTATGGAGACCCAGGCAAAAATAAAAGAGAAGTTTGTATAACATGGAGTTAAACAAGGATGGTTATGAATGGTCATTTTTGATAGGGGACTGCACATCTATCCTTTTGCATGTAAATGCAAATGCATTATTGAGGGAAGTCAAGCTTTGACTAAGGAACTCTGCTGATGTTTAAGTAAGTCTTAATAAGAAGAGTAATGCACAAGCATATTTTTAGCTTCCATGCCCAGAGATATAGTAGTTGTACAATAAATGGTCTTTTTCTACTACTGAGGAGGCATCTTCTCCAGCCATGCTATTCATGTAAGCAAGAACTTCGACTGAGTTTTCAGCAACCGTAAGTAAAGAGGATGGCGTGATAGGTTGCTTGTACATATGGCCCTCTTTAGCAGGCTAGCTGTTACTTTTGTCCACCCACATCACTGAGGACATATGGCATTACTTTGGCTGTGGCAGCAAGTGTGTGTGGACGTGTCTCGCTGTGGGTATAAGACTGCTGGCTGCCTTCCTTGTGTTGCTCATGCAACCAACTGTCTCGGGTGGACAACTTATCCATAGCACTAGATTTGAGGATGGTAATGAGGTTATTATTAATTGATATTAAAATAATATGATTAGTTTTCTCTTCAGTTTGATTACCAGACCTAATGGATGTTTGCTGTTATAAAGCTTACAGAAGAAATGATGGCTTTTCCAAGAATAGTAGTCAGGGCTTTTCAAAAAAAACCTGACTCATTCAAAAGTACAGAGTTATATAGAACCAAAATAGCAGGGGCATCAGAAATGCTATTGAGATAATTTATTGTGGAATAATCAATTAATGAAATGTAACAATGAATCTGTTGTTAGTTGTGGCTATGAGGAAAAAATAATGAGAAAACATGATCAGATAGGCTGGAATGAAGAGTCATCTAATCCTTGTGTAACTTATTTCACAGAGTTTGCAATGTTCTATAAAACAATGTTTTTAAATTGGATTCGTTTTTTTCAGTACTGTGAGCTCTAAATTTGCAAAGTGAGGCATTTAAATACTTGCAACAAGTGTGTGCTTTTCAGTGGTGGCCCTAGAATTCCTATGTACAGGAGCTCTTAAACTGCCTTCTCATAGGAAGGCAAGATGAGAGGGCACTTGCTGAGGGCATGTGTGCAGAACTTGATTTAGACTATATGTCAGTTCTCTAAAGAGAAGAATGGGTGGTGCTGCTGAGTATTATGGAGAAAATAACAACATTGCAAGGTACTTTTGTTGCCACTACTGGAACATTTTTATAATCAGATTTGTTTTAGATCTGTCTTATAAAATCACACAGTAATTTCACATGCTACATTTGGCGAATCTGAAAATGGTTCAGTAAGACTGTATTTACTAAATATTAGGTAAGTAAAATCAAGATTTGCATAGGTAATATTGACAAGCAGTGTTTCCAGATATAGAAATAAATTTTCAAAGTGCTTTTGGATATCACTTATCTACAGAATCTCAGTTTCAGTACTACGGCACATCTGTTAATCACCATTAAGGCTGTATGTGAAATATTTGGCAATACAGGTAACGATGTATGGAATACAGCATCGTTATTATTATTCACTGGCCTTGAGAACTTCAGTTTTCATCCTTTTTCACCTTGCTGTATCATACTGACTGACAACTTTAAAGTATTTGAGCTGTAAAAAAATATATTCTTGGAACTCACTGATTTATTTTTTATTTTTTGGGTCATTCTGTATTTACTGTGGTGAAGTATCAGATAACCAATGTGGCAGTTTAGATGGAAGCAAGCAGAATGGAAACATGTTTACTACCAAGAAATCTACTATATTAATTTTATTGACAGAAAAAATGTGCAGATAATTTTACTCAGATTTTTTGCTAAATCTTTTTGTTATGTGTGTATATTTTTACAATTGACCTTTCTTTGTCGAGTGTGTGTTTGTACACAAAATCAATCTTAGAGATCTTAGCCAAAGGGTGGATTTCTTAAGGTGATTGTTTCAAATATGTATAAATTATGGCATAATAGTCACAAAATGGCAATATAAGGAGCCATAAAAATGGACATAAGATGGGAAATAATGGTTAAAAACACTTGCAAATGAATAATTCATTTTGTTTTAAATTCTCTTTGTTTTTTAGCTGAGAAAATGAATAGAACTGAAATTATTATATAAATCATGTGTATGTGTTTTATATGTGTATACATATATGTGTGTATTATAAATGCAAAAAAGATGGTATATTATTTAGCATATATATTCATACTCATCTGTATATATATATGCATCATGAAAATGAGCATATGTGATATACATGCATACTGTACACTTTCATTTTTATTTCTATTACTTTTCTCACTTTTTTTTTTAGCAACGAACTAAAGAAAACAAGGAGAAATTTTTATTTGGTAATTTGATCTTTCATATTCTTTTTGCCTCAGATTTATGGTTTTCTTTGTGATTAGACCTCTGAGATCAACAAATATCATATAATCCTTGTGGATATTTTGAAAGCAGTGTGCCACTATAAAGTGTGCGTGTGCAAAACTGTGTGAATGAATGTTTTATCCTTGACAGAGAAAAGCCAGTTAAAATTGTTTACTGTGGGGCTTCCCTGGTGGTACAGTGGTTAAGGATCCACCTGCCAGTGCAGGAGACACAGGTTTGAGCCCTGGTCTGGGAAGATCCCCACATGCTGCGGAGCAACTAAGCCTGTATGCCACAACTGCTGAGCCTGTGCTCTAGAGCCTGCAAGCCACTGAGTCCACGTGCCACAACAACTGAAGCCTGTGTGCCACAACTACTGAAGCCCGTGCTCCACAACAAGAGAAACCACCACAGTGAGAAGCCCACGCGCCGCAACTAAAAGAAAGCCTGCACGCAGCAACGAAGACCCAATGCAGCCAAAAATAAATAAATAAACTAATTAATTAAAAAAAAACATTTACTGCGTGGTAGCACCAATGCAATGAAAAATCAGATATCTATCAGTGTAACCATTAAACAAATGTTTTTGAGCACCTATTCAGTACCCAGCACAAATTTAAGTAGTGGAAATGTAGCCATAAACAAAATTAAGGTCCTACCCTTAAAAGCAAATGTGCAGGACAAAAGAGTGGTCAAGCTGAAACACAGTTCAGAGCCAGGAATTAAAGTTTCTGTGTAGTTCAGATGTTATTTAAACCATGTTATGTCACCCACTTAAATTACAAGAAAGCAGTTCCTCCATCCATCCCTTGGGGAATAGTGGCAGAGAAGTAAGTCTCTTGAACTTAAATGCTTGAACTTAAATGATTCAATAAATGTAAAATGCTATATATGATAAAGGCAGTCTTTCAGATTGCTGGGAAATTATTTTAAAAAATCATAAAACAGTGTTGAAGTAATTAGCTATATGTGTTTCTTAGTCGCAAAAAGGTATAATGAACCATTCACAAAAATTACTTCCAGAGTAATTGTCAAGTAAACTCTTCAAAATATAAAGAAAAAACCCTAGAAGCAAATATCATTTATAATATTAGGGGAAAATTTACTTTCCTAAGTACAGCCCCGACCAATGACAGAAACAATAAGGAAGAGATTGATGGATTG
Organism: Phocoena phocoena; assembly: GCF_963924675.1. NCBI lineage: Eukaryota > Metazoa > Chordata > Mammalia > Artiodactyla > Phocoenidae > Phocoena > Phocoena phocoena. Next base: position 117,037,407 of record NC_089222.1, on the reverse strand, counting down.
GACTTTGTTAAAATAGAAAACTTTTATATTTCAAAAGACACTATAAATAGGTATAGAAAGCAAATGCCAAATCAGGAAAAATTAATTGCAATTTATTTGACATATAAATAGTTCCAACAAATCAGTAAGAAAAGATTAGTAGTCCAGTAGAAAAAAAGGCAAGGTACATTGGCAGGAAGCATCAAGAACCTCATATGAACTGTAAATGTATTAGAATTTCTGTTGTTCACAAACAAAATGCAGAAATAGAGAAAATCATTTATATGGAGATATTTGTAATATTTTAACAACATTATAGTATGAATTTATTCATGTTATAAATATATGTATGAAACAATAGAGAAACAATAGAGAAAATCAATAGAGAAATAGAGAAACAATAGAGAAAATCATTTATATGGAGATATTTGTAATATTTTAACAACATTATAGTATGAATTTATTCATGTTATAAATATATGTATGAAACTATTTGCAGGTTCATATTCATAGTTTTTCTCTTCTTTTAAACTTCTGCATTTTCAAAGGTATGTTCAAACGTCAGAATACACCCTTTGTTGTTGAAAGCAGCCTTTCAAATATACACTCACATATCATTTTCTATAAATTTTATAGAGAGTAAGGGCCAAAGTGCCTTATCAGAAACTATATTTCAGTAATGATTTGTTATTGTGTTTAATAGTTTGTACTCTGGGCTTAACTGATAAAGGAAGATTCTTTTTTTTTAAACAAAGCTTTCTGACATACCTTTTTATTGGAAAGAGCTTTTATTTCCTTAAGTGTTTTGCTGCCTAAGCGTGAGGAGTATCCGGCAGTGGAATTTAGTGGAACAGATGCTTATTGTGATATATGAGATGAACTTGCTTCCCTAAGCACGCATAGGCATGAAACGCATCTGGCTTCTGTTCATAAAAGTCAATTACGTTCCCAAATGCGTTTCTGCACATTACAGACTTTTAGGGGCAGAAACTCTACTATTCCCTCAAATGGGGCTTTGCTTAACTGTGAAGTTTAATTTAGAGTAGAAATCAGAAAATACTAAGTTCTAGGCTGGAGATAGAGCCTAATCCAGTGATATTACCACTGTGTACTAAGGTGGTAAGTCCTGCAGAGGAAGCAACTTCTGTGGGGAAAAAATTTTGTGCATAAAACTAGAGAATGTTGTAAAGCAGAGTATAATCAAGTGTGTGAGCACGTGGAATACATAAGAAATAAAATCGAGTTCAGAGGAGACAAATAAGGAGAAGCTGAGGAAAAGAAACGAATGAAGGTAAGCCTGAAAAAGACTCAATGTAAATAGCGATGAGAGTGAAGGCATTTGGTAAGCTTGGGGAAATAGCATCCCGACAGGAAGGACTTTGGCATGTGTGCATACTGATGGGCATAACCTACAGAAATCAGGCCTCTTGAGGCATAGCAACTATAGTTCCTTTTCTATTGTCCAGGTAGCCTTGAATATTCCTTTTTTATTTTAAAAAGACCATCTGCTGTGTGTAATGAGTTAACATCAAGGACATGAGATTTTTTTTCTAGAATATGCCAAAACTTTAATCAATAATCTACAAGCTAAACCATTTAAAAATAGTTTGTGATAGAGATCTTCATAAAATGTATTATTTTGTTGCCAGAATTAGTAGTGCATTATACATAATTTTATCTTGCCCTAATTTTTTAGTGTGGTGGGTAGAATAATAGCCTTCCAAAGATGTACACATTCTAATACCCAGAACCTGTGAATAAGTTATGTTACATGGCAAGGAGGAGTTAGGGTTGCAGATGGAATTAATGGAAAGTTCTAATAATCTGACCTTAAAATGGGGAGATTATCCTGATTTATCTGTGAGGGCTAATGTAAGCACAAGGGATCTCATGAGAGTCAGGCTGAAAGACCATAGAAGGAGATAGACTCTCTGAAGCAGAGGCTGGAGTGATCAGCTTTGTACATGGAGGCAGGGGTTGGCATCCAAGGAGTACACTTGACCTTTAGAATGATTCTCCCCTAGAGCCTCCAGAAGAACAATAACAACAAAAACATATAGTCCTGAGAATGATTTGGTTTTAGCCCAGTGAGACCCATTTTGGACTCTGACCACCAGAACTTTACGAAAATAAATTTGTGTTGTCATTTTAAACCACTGAGTTTGTGGTTCCAGCAGGAATACGAAACTAGAAATCACTTTTTTTTTTTTTTTTTTTTTTTGGCTGTAGATGGTGTATTGAATTGAGTTGGACATTCAAGGAAATAAATGAAAATTAATTTTCTTAAGTCCTTCATATCAGAATAATGAGAACTGTAGAGATGAACTATTTATGAAAGATGATATATACAAACACTATGTGGGGTTAAAAAGAGGTGTCATTTGAAGACTAATAAAGCCATAGAAGTGTTGTCCAATTTTATGAGGCATAGATGTTGTATCAAAGGTTGTATTTGATAACCCATAATCTTTCTGGCACTATTACTAATAATTTTAATTTAAGAGTGCCACGATTCAGGACCATTGGACCAGTACTCCCGAAGACGGTTAGAGTCGTGAAAGCAACTTGAATTATTTGAATTGAAGACCAGAATATTAGGCACTAGGATATGCTGTTGGTAATCCAATTTCTGTTATCCTTTCTAGTAATATATCACCAACCATTTATGTATGGGACATTATGTTAAGTAATGCAGACATAGTCTAGTGGAAACAGATGAAAAGTGTGACAATAGTGATAGGGAAACTTTTGTGGAGGAGCAAAGTTGAAAAATTGGTGACACTTGACATTTCTCCAGAGCAACAGTATTAAAAGCAAATAACATTATGAAAGGTTGATTTCATTCAAGATCTCTAACTAGATAATTGGTCACTAAACGAGTCATATTTTCTTAAAACTCAAAGAATGTTCCTTTTGATGAAAGTTTTCAAATATAGTGTACCTTTGGGGTTGATGTTTTTTGTGTTTTTTTAAATCTTTTGTAAACTGCTCATAGGAAACCAGAGAACAAATCTGACATATGTTGATCATTAAAGCTGTGTGGAGTTCATCCAGGGAATAGAGGCTTTGATAGCCAAGAAGTTAAATTCGTAAAATACTCCTGTAATATGGAAGGTATCTGGTTGAAATTATTAATACAACTTTATAACAAAAATTACTTTCCATAAAGTTTTACAATTACTTTTTATTTTCTGATTAATGCTATCAGATTCATAAATTGAAATTATTTTTCAGTAACTTAACTCCCTCTGGAAGGTTTTTTAAAAAAAATTGTTCCCTAATTTCCCAAGTCTCCTTTGCTAAAACCCTCTCTAAACCACTGTTAAATAAAGTACATTCACTCTAGGGCATTATTACGAAAAAGCACATCTTCTAGGTTTGAGCCATTTCAAAGTTTTTAAGGTGTTTATAAGGAATCATATGTTCTACAGTTTCAGGTATCCTAATAATCTGATTAAATCTTGGCAGCAAATTGAATTCAATAAAAGTAACAGTGATAAATCTCAGATCATGACTTCAAAGGTCTCCATCAAACATTTTAAAGCAATTTTTAAATTCATTAATCTGAGTCATTATACTTGGCCCTAATAGTAGAAGGCCCTTAAAATGAAGCTGAATTGAACTTGGCAGTTATTATACACTAACTTTTTATGGTCACAATTCCTGTGCCTCATTAGGAAAATGGTTATTTCCAGAATCCTAGTGCTTTGACCAGAAATGCATTTATTATTCTCTAGCACTTTTATTGAGAAATTATCCTGATTTCTCATTTGTGTAAGCTCTCGCAGGTAAGATTCTAAATTTTGAGTGTAAAGAAAACTTTAGGGCATTGGAGGCACCTGGAAGATAGGAATGAAAAGAGAGGATCACCTTATTTCCACATTCCATATCAAGGCCCTCTAATGAGCTTATAACTTTATGGAACTGCTTGATTTTGATATGTTTAAATAGTGAATTATACATAAATTTATTGGTTCAGGTATTTCCCCCTGCATTAGAAGGGCATCCATTTTTACTCCTCTGCATTTCCTGAAGTTGGAAAAGAAAATAGGAGTCTTGTGGAATAGTGAAGTTTAGAAGATGTTCTGCATTATTAAATTTACTGTTTAGCAGGATAAGTCTATTGAAATCAATATAAATGTAACCTGTGGGACAAATTCATCCCCTTCGGTTTACTGCTAAAGAGAATTAATATTTGATGAAATAACCATTGCAAGGTCATTTACACAATTAATAGCCTGCCAGGTTTCTTAACTTTGAGACTATTGCTCATCAGACTACCCCTTCCACAGAGTCACGGGTAATCACAAGCTAACACTAGCAGGTAGAACAAAATGTATGTTGCACATAGAATACAGAGCAAAACAAAGCATTGTTTTTCTCTTCCCTTTTCCAAATCCACATGAACAAAGTGTCTTGTGGAGCTTCCCAAATGCCAAGATGGCTACGTATAACAGAAATCAAATACTCAGACTTTCAAACTGTAGAAACTCAAAATTATAGAAAGCAAAGGGCATACTACATTGATCTACATCTTCTAATTTTTCCACTTATTGTAACTTGCCCTGAAATAAAATGCTATATATTTGTTTGCCTTGTTTGCAGTCTGTAGTTAAAAGAAGATAGTGTAATGATCTTTGCCGAAGATCTACAGCAAATTCCAATACACACACACGTGTATGTGTGTATTTTATATATGATATATATACATATCGTATGATTATACATTTATGGTATATAAAATATGTAAATATATATACCATATATAGCATGGCTTTTTGCTAATTTCATGTGTTTTTTTTGGTAAGTTAGCTCTGTCTAGGAAAAAACAGCAACCTATTTTTGTAGAAAGCAAGTATACACTTATCCAGTAGTACAAAACCTGTGCCCACCTATGTCTCCCTAAATAGATCTCTTATTTTAACAAGTATCTCCTTCATCTTCACAAAATTTGAGTCAGTGAACTCTCATCCAGATGCTATATCTTGGCCAGGTAATCTAGAGTTGAATCCCTTAGATAGGTGACTTCCACTTCCTTTACAAGGCTCTGAGAGCCCCGTGTTACTTCTTGATGCCATGCCAGTGGCACAGGGATGACTAAGCTGAGTCAGCTTCCAAAGTTGGGCTCTTTATCTTTTTTCTTGTACTCAAGCCTAACTTCTTTTATAAAAGACAAGTTCCAGCTTCTCAAAATCTCCATGCTTCTAGGTTATGGAATGATTTATTTACTTTGTTTATTTTTATTTATTTAATTTTGGCTGCGTTGGGTCTTTGTTGCTGCGTGTGGGTTTTCTGTAGTTGCGGTGAGCAGGGGCTACTCTTCATGCCGGTGCGCGGACTTCTCATTGTGGTGGCTTCTCGTGTTGCAGAGCACGGGCTCTAGGCGCACAGGCTTCAGTAGTTGTGGTGCACGGGCTCTAGAGCGCAGGCTCAGTAGTTGTGCTCCGCAGCATGTGGGATCTTCCTGGACTAGGAATCGAACCCGTGTCCCCTGCATTGGCAGGCCGATTCTTAACCACTGTGCCACCAGGGTTAAGTAAAGTCCCTTTACTTTGAATATAGCTTCAAAAATGATCTACAGATGGATAAGACATGTATGCACACTTGAGTGTGTGTGTGTATTTTAATGGACTAATACTGTTCACTGAATAAGAAGCAGCAAATTTCGTAGTACAAGGAGAAGTTTGGAAGAATAAAGAATTATATGGTTTGGGAGATTTTGAAGAGGATTCTGTGCCATTGGAATTTTGCTATACCTTTGTGTTAAGTCTTAATTTTATATAGTACTATTTACTAAGCTACTGAAAACTGTAAAAATGACTGTTGCTATTTGCCTTTTTAATTCTCTTAAAATGAAACTTGGTTGACGCCAAAGAAGACTTTTCTGTAGTCTCCATAAATTGAAACGTGTCTTTTTCTCATCCTCCACATACCTTTCAACCAGAAGTTATTCTTGCTCTCTATTACAACTTCCAGATTGCTATTTTATCTCCCCCTTGCAAATCATACTCTTCTTTTGAAATGCAAACACTTTGGAAATAGTAGCCATGTTCTTTTTGTATTGTTGACATCAGCAGACCTCCTGGTCACTCTCGTCATTTATGTAAGGCTTTAGATCCTCGCTTAAATCGTATTCAGCCAAGTCATCTTGTCATTTTCAGTGACTTCAACATCCACAAGGAAGGACCATCAGAATCCTATGTTTTCTCTGTTTCTTGACATCCTTATCTCCATTGCCTGTTTTCCCTTCCACTTCAGTTACCCCTCTCATGGTCAAATCTGAGATCGTTAACAGTAAATGTACCACGAAGATCTTGATGGCAAATAGCCCACCTTCTGGACGTCATTCCCCTCCTGGCTCATTTGCTCACGCATCATCATTTCTACAATTCTTCATCTTCCCTGACACTCACCCTAGGCCACAGCTTTTGCCATTCCCTCACAATCCATCACTACTGCCCTGTCTTCAGTTCCCACATTTTTAATTTTAGGTGTTATGGTTCATCTTTAGCACTCTCTTGCAAATATCCTGAGCTCAATTTATCCACTATTAATAGCACAAATTTTTTGATTCTATTCCCCCATCTAGCATTTAAATATTGATTTTTCTTTGGGTTCCATCCTAATCACTCTTCTCTCTCTACACACACCCCCTCCCTAAGCACTAAACACCCTTTCTATACTTAAGAGCTAGTGATTTCTAGTTGTAGAGTCTGGCCCAGACCTTTCTTCTGAGAGTCCATGCCTCACTTGACAATAGCACATGGATAATTCAGAAGGAACATATCCTGGTAAATGTCACCACCAACCATTTGGATAATTAAGCCATGAACTTATGGGTCATTTTTGTGTCCCCCCTCTATATTCCTATGATATCCAATCCAGTGTTCATTTAAAAAATACTTTGGTTCCAAATATATGTAGAATCTTTCCACTTATTTTTTTCTAATGTCCAGTGTAGCCAGATCCAGATCCAGTTCAGTAACTAGTATAATATCAGGCACATATTTGTTGAGTGGATTAACTAGATCCAGTGGAGTCCACAGTCTGTTCACTTCCTATAGTTTCCAAGGCTGAAAGGCTCCTCGCCCTATCTTAACAAAAGAGGCGTGGGTCAGGAAATCTGGGCTGGGAATGGTTCCTCTTTAAGTCCACTTGAGAGGATATCAGGACACACAGGAATGGTTTTATGCTATGTCAGTAATTCCACAGAGTTTAGGAGGATAAATCACTCTTCCTCTCTGGAAGGACTTTAGGCCCCTATGGCTCTCTTGGACTCTCAAATGTTAGGGTGATTACTGCTAAACTTGTTGTTTTAGGTCTCTTACTCATTTGAAATTATATATAGATGACTAGTCATATTTCACTGAAAAGTCAGTCATTAAGATTAGAAAGACTGTAGATTTCTATGAAATCTATTTATACTTTTTAAAGTAAGTACCATGGTATAAACTAGTTATTCCCAATTTTATAATTAAAAATAGTCACTTGAAGGGTTTATTACATATATTACATATTCCAAGGCTTCATCTCCAGGGGTTCTGATTCAGCATGTCCACAGTGATGCTCATGCCTGCACATTTTACCAGGCATCCTGGATTATTCTGAAGCAGAATGTTTATGGACCACACTTTAGGACAGAAGTGCCTGTTATATTACATTTTGAGATGCCTGTTTTTTTATAATGCCAAATGGCAAGTGATTTATCTGTTTCTCCTGAACCAATGACATAATAGAATTTTCACACTTTATAGCTTACAGGAATTTTAGAGATTTTTTTTTTTAATTTGTCACATATCCTGGAAACTGAATATTAAAGAGGTTAATTAATTTGTCATGGATATTAAACAGGGTCAGCATCTAAGTGTCCTTTCATTGTTTGGGCTCTTTATTCTAAAGCATGATGGCCGAGAGTAATACTTTCAGCCTCCAAGTTTTATCCTGTTGAAAAAAAAATATAAATGTATTCATGTATTGTGTCTGTATATATAATTTATATAAATTGTACTATTAGTTTGGATTACACAGGACTTTGTCACTATTACATGTCAGGTATAGTTTGGAGTGAGATAGATCCTACCTACAAGAATTTGCTAATGTCAAAAAGACCCCTTTTAAAAATGACTCCATGGCATTTAGACCAAGGGCAGTGTTAAAGTGAGGCTCCGATATGTCTTAATCTAAGTTATTACTGAATGTAAGTCATGTGCTGGCTTCTAATGAAAATTTCCCATTGAAAAAAATCAATGTTAATTACTGGAACTCGAGATCTGTAATGGGCTCTGCTGTTTTTTTCTGGCTTAGATTGTGTTCCTGTAATATGCTGAGAAGAGAAATTGATGACCTATGAGCTATGGCCACTTCCTGATCCCAGTTGATTCTTTGGTCTTTAGTTTTAAAAGGGTGACCAGATAGGTTGCATTATAATGGAGAAGTTGAGTGAAAAAAACACCAACCTGGAGGCTCACTGGCACGTCCCAACACTCCTTGAAGGAGCACTTCAATGAGGAAACCAGTTGCCTGGAGAGGGACTTGCAAGGAAACCTTTTTTTCCAGAAAAGAATTTTCTTTAAGGAAGCTGCTGTAGAGCTTATCCTAGAAGGTGACTAGAGCCACTCTCTATAGATCACAATGAAATAGCAAATCTGAAGGCATTACCTGTCTGGTTGCTAAGATAGATTTGTATGTATACGTACAACCTAGGCTGGTTCATTGGGTCTGCTGGCTAGGGAGGAAGAAAATATTGAAAAGATCCACATGAGAGGTGGAATGAGTGGGAGAGGGCAGAATAATTTTTAGGAGTTGGCTGCACATGAAACCCAGAGATGGTCTGTAACAGGAGTGGCTCTAATACCTAGAAGTCTTCACTTCCATTGATGGTAGGTGTTCTACAGCCTAACAGTCTTATTAACTTAAGACTGTCCTTCCTAGTGAACACCTCTAGATATGAAGCAACCCTCAGACCAGGTGGTATGACTGGGGCTCCATCTGACAGAGCAGCATTCTGGAGAGAATCCATGGAGCCATGACACTGTCTCATAATGCTATTTGCTCCAAAATCCTTGCATAGCCACGTTCGAATTCTCTGCTCATTGAATATCACATCTATTGCCAGAAAAGCACAATGAATCCAACTATCTGTGTTTTAGGACTTATTCCAGTCTTTAAAGAGTAACAGGTACAAGTAAAGTTCATAAGATAAAGCAGCTATTTTTGACTTAGTTTTTATTTTCATATGCATGAAAAGAGTGTTCCAAAAAATATTTAGAGAAGTCCATTGCATGCCTTTATGGTACATGATAACCTTATTTTCTGGTTCATCTAGCATACCCCTTTCTAGCTATTTTGTTTTTCTTTCATAAGGATAAAGAAATGGATTGGTTTTACCTTATGTGAGTCCAGTTAATTAATATAAAATTTCATACAAAGTCATGATTTTCATATTTATAGAAGGGCAGGAATAGCATATAGATAATACATTGTAGAAACTTGGCATTTAAGAACTATTGGTTTTCCATAAACATCAAATTGGAAAGGAAGGTTACATTTTCTTCTGATTACAATAACAATTTGAAAGCCATCTGTTCTTTAAAATTTTACTAAAATGTATAATGGAACTGGTGTTTTATATGCCAATCCTTCTTGAAGAGTATTTTAAGATTTTTCATATACTGCCTCAATTCTATGTAGAATAATAACAGAATGCCATTTAAAATGAGTATGGTATACAGGAGTTAAGGAAACAGTAAATTAAAATAAATTGCAAAAGTAGTACATTTAAGGGTGATTTAAATGTGAATTTTGACATTATTGCTACCAAATAAAAATGGTTACATGTTGATTAGAAGGGAACAAAGATCTATCAGTTAAGTGGTTAAAAGAGTGTGTGTGTGTGTGTGTGTGTGTGTGTGTATACACACACACACACACACACACACACATTACAGATGCATACCACTAAAGTTGGTCTTTGATAATAACCTCCTACCCCGCACCTTGCTCCCTAAACAAATAATCAGGCATCACTATAGCTCTTCTGTAATATTATTCATCTTATTCTTCAATGTAAAATTATTAGTAATGCTAAGGTGTGTTGGGAAGATGTTGAGATTTTCTCTGGACACCCCATGTTACTCTGGAAAGGGCTGATGCTTTTTTTTTTTTTTTAACTGTGATAGCTCAATTGTCTTATGTTTTAATGATTTTCAATTTGAAGATGATTATTTGGGATAAGTACACAACGTTCTCTATGTAAGCTATCTCCTTTTCCTCTTCTCAGCATCCTTTTCAGAGTGATTACTGGACTGTAGCTGGGAGATCTAGGACTAAATTCCTGCACAGTGATTGCAAGTTCAGAGCATAGTCTCTGAAGTCATCCTGTTTTGGCTGAAGTCACAATAGTACATACTAATTACATGACTTGGGAGTTGTGTGGCTTTTCTCTAAGTCTCTGCTTTCTCAGCTCTGAAATGGTGATTGTGATATTATCGCATAGCGTTTCTGTGAGAATGAAATGGAACTAGGAATGTAAGGCAATCAGTATATTAAAATAACCTGGGAAAATGTAAATTTTCAAGAAATATTTCTTAGTACTAAGACTGTCATCGCCATCATCATTCTCTTGTTACACGTGAATTTGGAAATGTCATTCCAACCTTCTTGGCCTCTTATTTCAAATGAGGAGGATGGATTAGTTGGCTCTAAATTTCCCTTTAGCTTTGACACTATGAGTCTGAAATAAATAATTCAAAGTGAGTAATTAAATCCTCTTTTCTTAATGTAGAAGAAAGGGAGAAGAAAAAGTTCTGATGCCTGGATTCCTTTCCAAATTTACTAGAATTAGGATTATGTAGCATTTTGAATATGGAGTTTATTCAGGAAATCATTAAATTCACTTTCCTTAGCTCCATATTTTGTTAATGTGGAAACACTGGAACTTAGGGTAATCTTCTCTGAAGATTCCTCTTAATGACTTTATAAATTTTAATCTTGAAATTTCTTAATTTTGGAAGGTGTTTATCATTCTTATGGCTTATTATGTTATATATGTAAACAAGTATTATGTTTTTATACATAATTTAATATAAAATTATATTTTTATATATTTATATGTTTACATATAAAAGATATATTATTGAACCTATCATTTTGCAACTTGCTATTTTTGTTTAACTTTTTATTTTTGACATTGATCCATTTTGGTAAAAGTGACTTAAGTCTATTCATCTTAGGTACTATATATATCATTCAACTGTATGAACAAATAATATCCCTTTGGGCATTTAAGCATTTTCATATTTTAGTATTAAAAACAGCATCAAAATGAATATTCAAGTATATTTTATCATTTTATGTGTATGACTTCCTATATATATGGTTTGTATATCCGGGATTAGAATTGCAAGTGTTTTGTGGTTTCTGTAATTAATTGTACTCTCAATTTTAAGTATACAAGATTAGTTTTGTGTACATGATGAATCTCTATGCCGTTAAAGTTACTGATTAACTAGAATATCATTTTACTCAAAACTACAGAGATATGAGATACTTATGCTAAGTTTACACAAATGTGTTGAAAAGTCATATTTGTGAATGTTTGTAGAGATGATATGGTGTTTCTAATACATCAATTTACTTAAATAGCGACTTATATAGAGTGTCCATGTACAGTGTTTTGCTTGACTATACTCCAGTGGGTATTTTGGAAGTTCTTTTTAAGCATTCATAGATTTAATAGTCGATTTTGCAAACTGATATTGAAAAATATTCAAATGAATGTTGAGAATATGAGATTTAAGATGAATGAGCTTTCATATTAATCATCATAGTGAGAATACCAAAGAGAAGCATGATTTTCAAATGTATCCCCTTGTAAGCAGGGTGATTTGTAAACACACAATGCCTATTAGATATGGGATTTGAGTGATAATACATTTCTTTTAGGTTGTAATTTATTATACTTTTCATGCCCACTCCTCTCAATATGCAGAATTTAAAATGCAATGGCCAGAAGACAAGGAGATGTCACTAGAAGAATGTGGACATGGACTCCAGGACTGCTAATGATGATTGTGATCCTTTGGAGTCAGCAGGGGAATGGACAAGGTCAAGGTAGGTGCAGGCATGTTTTAATATTTTGAGAGCTGGATATGAGATTTTGAGATTACGTGGACCTTTGGTTTGATGTTTTAAGTGATTTGTTGTAATCTTGCCCCAAGTTCTTTGTTAAAGTGGACTGTAATGCTTATGAGAGCTGTTAAACTGAGTTAGAATTTGGTGTGTTGGTGTGTCAAATTTGAAGCTATTGCTTCAAGACTGGCTTTACTCTGTTGTTGATATATTTGTGTGTGTGTTTATATGATTTTTAAAAAACCTATTAATTAAAGTTATTATATTTTTGAAGTGAAGCTTTTGGATCTCTTTAGTGACTTTTATGTTTTAATTTTTTAAATTTCAAGAACATATTCATTAAAGGGTGTGATGTTCTTCAGAAATTAAGTGGAAAATTTGACGTTCCTCATTGCTTTGCCATGTGTATTTGGAGGAAATTAATGATAGAGTGGAGCTGCAGGTTTGTTGTGTCCTGAGGTGTCCTTTGTAGAGTTGAAAGGGATCATAGATTTTGTAATAAGGTTTTTCAGTATACTGATTTGATCAGTAGCTCTATGGAGTGGTTTATGCCAAAGCTAGTGTCTGGAAAATGTGTTCTGTGATAAGTATTATTTTTGGAGGTGTGTTGCCTACTCAGATGCACATAGCAATTTAATGTTGTATATGATAAAAGGAAGTCCTGATGCCATGAATTTTGTTTTGTCTTAGAGGAGAATCCATTTTGACATTGTTTCTGCATTTGTTAAGCCTTGAAATCTGTGAGCAGGAAAGGTATGAGGGCTTTGCTCTAGATAAAACTGAAAATGTATAGTGGTGTTGACCTTTTGTTAGTCCTATGGTTTCCAAAATATCCATTAAATATTGTACATATTTAAGTAAGTTTATTAACTCTTTTGAAAAGATTGTTCAAAAATAACATTGTTTCTTTATGGTATATAATTTCGTTCATTAATTTTTGAAATAAAATAGGAAGATGTTTTTCAAAAATAAAAATGCATGTGTGTCTTGTATGTGAATAGGTATGTATACATATATGCAGATAATCAATTTTAAAAATTAAATAAACTATGGTTTTTAGTTTTTCTTTCAAGCCATTAAGAATTTATGATAACAACTAGTTGAATTCTCACTTTGCTTTTCTCTTTTGTTAAAAATAATGTAAGAAAATCATATTTAACACACGTATGTTTTTCATCAAAGGTCTAAAACAAGAATCTGTAGGCAGCATTTCTGTTGGCTAGGAGAGTTGTTTATTCCTCCGGCAATGTGTCGGATCACTAAAATGCAGCAGGACAACTGTTTCTCTGCAATAGTGATCCAACAGTATGTTTAGTATTACAGGAGATTGGCAAAACCCTTTCTGTGGCCGTCATTTCCAGGGATTATGGTTTATTCTCATTGGTTAAGAGCTTATTGGATATTTCAAATATTTGAAGAAGAATAAGTATTGTCTCTCTTATTTGCCCATGCTCTTTATTCTTTCTTCAATATTGATTGCTTGGATATTCTTTCCTTTGATAGTGACCATCATTTGTAAAAAACATGCCCTGAAATCGATATCATGCTAAGCTATAGTGAAGCTTCTAATGGTAAATGCAAGTTAATTAATTTAATTTCTTTTTAAAAGTATAAATTAAAATAGGCAATGATTCAAAGGACAAAACAACTTAATAGAAAAGATAATGGAATGCTTTAGTACTATGTTAAGGGAATTTTGCTTCCTTTACAATAGCTAGATTTAATGAAGCAGATTTCTCAGGCATGGTAAGCAAATCTTATAATTTCAAGTACAACCCAAGGTACATATTACCATTTAGATCAATAAACCTCATTAAATATTAATTTTTCCCCACTTTGGGACATATAATTAAGCAGGATTTTAAAATAAAAGTTTCAAAATTAAAACTTTATATTACTGGATATGTTTGTAAATAAAAATCTCATAGTACTTTACTATTGGTAAGAAAATAATACATTAAAAATCTGTAAAGTTTTTTCTCTATTAAGCTTACAACTTTGTCTTAAACTTTAATTATTAGGACCTCCAAAGTCCGGAGTTGTTTACATATTAATGAGTATGATTTTTGTAGCAAACATGCATGCAAAATTAATAAAATTATTTTCATGTAAATTTAAATTTCTTAGGAATGATAGGCAAAGCTAAATTGTATTTTTTATACAAGTGCTCCATATTTATCAGTAGATTATATTCTAATTATTTGTAAGTCATTGGGAAATCTGGATGTTCTTTCCCACAAAAACCATGTTAGAAATGGTAATTAAGTTTGAGGACAGAAGACAAAAATCCACTTATTCTAGAATGTATATGAAGCGTCATACTCAGTATTAATTCAGCTGTGTGCAGCCATCACTTACAACGAATATTATAGGAAATTCAGTCTGAATTCTAAATAAGAATGTTGGCCGATAGTCCCCCTGGGGGCATCAGGGTCAAATAAGAAGAAAAGAGTGGAAAGAGTAGGTGGAATCAGGTAGATGTCCCTTGTCAGTTTTTTATATCTGTCAAGAAAAGCATCCACTTGAGGACATCTGTTTTCCTGACATTTGACTTATGGAATAGTAGATGCTTATCCTTAGACTAGCATTCCGTGACGTGGACTCTGCCCATTCCTATGCTGCTTAAGTGTTTAGTACATTAGAAACTGCATAAAAAGTGAAAATTAAGTCAATCCTCAAGATAAGTAGAATATACATCATTTTTTTAATAGAAAATATGTCTACTGTGCAAATAAAACAAGTAACAGAAACGTTCAGATTTATTTTTGTCTTTAAAGGAACTGTTATAATTGTACACGTATATGTTTCCAAACACTGAATTAGGCATTGACTTTGGGGATAATCTAAAAAAAACTGAACTAATATCCAGTATGTATAGGTGTAATTTATAACACAACAGGTAAAATCATGGGACTTTTGACTGGGAAGAGGACTATAAAGGCAGCAGGGAATCCAGTAGCTTTACAGGATTTTCGGAAGTGCAGGCAACAGTTATTGTATTCAGAACTGAGAAATTTTTTCCAAACTCAGAAATCACATTTCTTTCTTTCCCTAACAATATGCTTAAGTACTAATGAGATGTGTATAAAGATGTGTATAAAAGTGTAATTTATGTAATTTGTTTAAACAGTCACTGAGATGCATGTGAATTTAAAGGCAATGTGAGGCAGTTTGGGATTAATATGAATACTTGTTAAAAATAAAGAAATTGATTTGACTTTAACAAACAAACCATTCAGAAATATTGCTTGGTAATTCATAAAAATATATTTCTCTTAATGGCGTCGATAAAGGAGCTCTATTCTGGTACATAATAAAGGTATGCTATTTTTCTGGTACATATTAAGAATAATAAAAAGAAGAATGAATATGTCAGTCTGTTTCTAAAAATAAGTTTTTCAGAGATTTTGAATTAGCACTACTTTCCTGATTTTTGTAGCTAACATAGGGTTTAAACATAGTGATAATTTTAAATATATTATCATGAGTGCCCACAGAATTTTAATCAGTTTGGTTTCTATGAAAATTTACATGTTGAAATTCCAATTGGCCACCCTGAAGCTAGATGTAAGAGTTTGAAATTTTGAGGAAGCAAATGGAGATCACTCATATAACAAAATTCACTTTTGAAGACAAATCAATTTATTTTATTTTCCATTTTCATGACCAGATTTTGTGTAATATATTGAGCATTCAAAAAATAAAATCTGATAATATTTAACAATTATAATCTTTAGTTTCATGATCTTCATCATGAAATATTTTACTTAAGAGGCAAAAATTTTGGAAAAGTAAATTATTTGGCTGTCCTATTTTTCAAGTTGTTAAACTATATTATCTTTGAATCATTATATTTACCTACACAAAGCTAATCACTTGTGTTTTGCATTCATCACACATCCATTTTTTTTCTCTAGAGAGATCAGAGACAAGCTTTGCTAGGATGGATGGATGGATGGAGAGATAAAGAGTCCTCTCTCTATATCTTTCTCTCTTTCCCTTGAAATCTTTTCCCAGTGTGTGCCAAAGGTATTTTTATTGTTTCTCTCATTTTCTTTCATTCAATAAACTTAAGTGATTATGTGATTTTGTCAGTAAATGAAGATAGTATCCAACTTTGAGTTGAAGGTTTACAGTTATAGCTTTTCAATTAGAATATCTCAGAGAATGTGATCTATGAATTTTAATATATTAGAATCACGACTGGTAAGGAATAATTACCTTGAAGGACCTTAATGCCACCTAGAGTTTATGTTTTTCAAGTTAACTTGGGTAAAATATTTTCATCTTGTAACTGAATATTGTTTTAAGAGAAGTAAGCTCAGACATTTGGCAGTGAATATTAAAAGATAATTATTTGTGTGTCTCAGGAGACCTGACCTTAAAATATCATCGAGCTAAATAGTGGTGAAATTGAACTTTCTGTATAATAGA
This sequence comes from Phocoena phocoena, assembly GCF_963924675.1. NCBI lineage: Eukaryota > Metazoa > Chordata > Mammalia > Artiodactyla > Phocoenidae > Phocoena > Phocoena phocoena. Next base: position 117,020,865 of record NC_089222.1, on the reverse strand, counting down.
AGTTCACCATTGTTTACCAAATGTAAAGAATTTTCCATTGTTTTAGATAACGAGTATGTGTGTGTGTGTGTGTACACGTACAAAAATATGTATGGCGGAATTTAGTCTATGGCAGAATTATGTTACTTATGTCCACTTTTGGTTTTGGTTTAAACTGCTTAAAATATAAATGCAAATTGTCCCAAACCTGAAAACCCCCATAGATGCCCACCTCAACAACATTTAAAATTCTTCCAACAATTCCTAACAGCCTCTTCCTACAAAAAAAGCCAGCCATTTATAGCGATTGGATGCAGTACACCGTTTCCATAACTTGAAATGTTCATATTATATTGTAAATAGGGAAAGTAGTGATTTAAGAATGCAAGTGGATTTACCTTAAAGACAATATTTTTGAAGAACTTTTTGAAGAACTTTTTTCTGCAGAAAGGAATTCCTTTTCACAATTTAGATTAGATGCTTTTAATGAAATTATGATATAGTACTTTTTTCAGTGTTTTCAACTGTCTTTTTGATCATCAAAGCCATTGCCACGGGGAGAAAAAAGGCCAGGTGTGAAATATTCCATTTTTATAGGGGAAGAACATGGCAATTGATACCTCTTTTTACTGAAATTATATAACATTATCCAATATTTAGATAACATTTGTTCACAATATTTTAAAACATACTTTTACTGTGCAACATAATGAAGTATGTTTGTTTTTCTTTTTAACATCTTTATTGGAGTATAATTGCTTTACAATGGTGTGTTAGTTTCTGCTTTATAACAAAGTGAATCAGTTATACATATACATATGTTCCCATATCTCTTCCCTCTTGCGTCTCCCTCCCTCCCACCCTCCCTATCCCACCCCTCTAGGTGGTCACAAAGCACCGAGCTGATCTCCCTGTGCTATGTGGCTGCTTCCCACTAGCTACCTACCTTATGTTTGGTAGTGTATATATGTCCATGCCTCTCTCTCGCTTTGTCACAGTTTACCCTACCCCCTCCCCGTATCCTCAAGTCCATTCTCTGGTAGGTCTAAAGTATGTTTTAATTCCCATTTATTTTATTCTTTAAGGTAAATCTCATTTTATGAAGGTTCTTCTAACCTTTAAAAATTAAATTTATTTAGGAAAAATTATTTTAAACACTGTTCCAAGTGCCCTTAGCATTTGTTATTGGGGAGCTTTAATGTTCTGTGTTTGCACATTTAAAGACAGTGGGCACTTGGTTTAGAATTAAAATTTCATTTGAAGTTTTTTGCTGTATTTGAAATTTGTTATGGAATTTGACTTGAAGAATAGATAAGTTTACAAGACATTGTCTTCTATGTGATATGCTAGCCTTATCTTTCTCCCCAGCCACACATATGGAGAGAAAAAAGAAGTTAAACTGGGAGTAAAGAGACCATAAATAGCTAAAGAGATAGAGGAATAGAAGAAAGTGGTAAAAACAGGAAAAAAGGGAGAAGTGACAGGAGCAGGTGTGAGAAACACATAAGTTAGAAATATGTAATTCTAACATATGCTAATAATAGTAAAACACGATGTAAATTCTGAAATTTATCTGCATATGAAGTTTTTAGTAGGATTTTTGCCACCAAAATATAGAAATAAATTGGAAGAAGGCTGAGGAAGGCAGTGGCTCCTTCCCCAGGCAGGCGCTTACCCTACTTCACCTGACTTTGTAGTCAGCCTCGTAGCCAACTTGTGGTATGAAGTGTTAAACTGTGCTTTAAAAGCAACTGAAGTTCTTTGTGTAATAATTAAGGACAAACAAACTAGACTCCTTAGACATTGGAGTCAAGAGATTCAAAATAGCCTGTGTGTGAGACTGGGCATCTTGGTCTTTGGCAGAAAATACTGCTTATTCTTAATTCTTTTTGTTTCTTTCAACCGCTTCAACCTATAATGTCATACCTACCTCAGCGTTAAGACATACTTGGGAATCACTTCTCTGTCACTTATTAGGTGTCCTTTAAAAAGCTCATGAATTACACATGAATTTCAGTGTTGCCAACTTAGGTTTCAAGAGACTTTAAAAAAATTAATCTGGCACCTTTCCATTATGAAGGCTGTACACAGTGTTCACAAGCTGGGTATTTTCTTTAAGGGATATGTGCCTCATCCACCAGCGACTTTGCTTCCCAAAATCGTCATGTATCTTGTCTAGAAGATTTTCTGAAAATTTAGAAACACAGGTTTATATTTGGTCATGTCATACATAGTGTGATCTGTTTTTCAACTTAGCTTTATCAAAGTATAAGCTGTGTTTGGTTTATATAGTTAATTGTATATAACATAATGGGATGCAATATATCTTACGTTTTTTCTTTCATGCGATGATTTTTTTTTAACTTACTTTTCCTGCAGTAACTTCTGATGCTCATTGGTAAGATCTTGCTTTCTCTCTTTTTTCCATCTATCTTCCTTTTCTCCCTTAACTCAGATATCACCTATTCTGTCTCTGCCCAGATTCTACATTATTATTTTGATGTTGCTTCTGGCAGTTTACAAAGCTCCCCATATACAATATTTCTCAGTATGCCTTATAATTGTTCATTTGTGTCTTTTCCTTATTTATGTATAAACTCCTTGATGTCTCAGAGTACGTATTCATTGACTCAACAAAAGTTTATAAAGTATTTACTTTGAGCAGTTTAGAAAATTGACAAAAAACCCTGCCATCATGGAACTTGCATTCTAATGTGGGGATAGATATGACAGACAAGGAGCAATGTAAATATGTAAAGTATAGCAAGTTAGATGGTGAAAAATAATTATGTGATGGGGATCAGATAATTCTAAGAAGGTAATTGGATAGTTAGGAGTGACCTTATAGAGAAAATAGCAGTTGAGAGTCCAAGGCAGTGAGAACCTGAGGCACACAGAGATTCCGGGCAAGAGTATTCCTTGCAAGGGTACAACAAGTATATAAATCTTGAGTAGGATCATGCCTGGTGTTATGTAAGAACAGAAAAAAAAAAAAAAAAAAAAAAAAAAAACAAAAACCCAAAAAACTATGTGGCTAGAGCAAAACACAAAGGGTGGGGAGTAAGAGAAGAGGTAATAAATAACGCAGTGAGGAAGGGATGGAGACTGTTGAGAGTCTTACTTGCAGTTGTAATGAGTTTGGGTTTTGTTTGGAGTGAAGTGGGAAGCTATTAAAGGATGTTGAGATCTCTTTTGGTAATTCACTTTTAAGTTTTCAGATTATACAGTGGTCACTGCTTAGGAGTCAGTAATATCACTTTATTGCTCTCACAGTCAACTACAAACTACTGTATTAACATAATGTTAAATTTTATTTTAAACTGATTAAAATAAGCTTTTATTTTCTCTTTTCCATTACTGAATATCTCTTTTTACATTAGTTTGAAAGCTTTCTAGAATAGTGAGCCAATGCAAATTTAGCATGATGTATAACTAATTCTTCATCAGATTTAGGTATTTGGTTGGATATGCTAATTAGAAAGGGCATTTGTTCTGTTGGAAAATGTTGATGAAACTTCTTTTGAATTACTATCACGTCAGTCAATACCATATTAAGTTGTAGACGGTTGCAATGAGTTTATAACTGTAAGTACACATCTTTCATCTCTATGGTCAAGGCTGCTTGAACATGGGACGATTTACTGGCCTCAAATCTGGGAACCAGGAATAACCAGCAGTGTTTTTGCTTGTTTGTTTCCTGGTGGAGTGGCCCTTCCATGGGAAGGTGTCTCCTTATACCAAGCAAACATTTACTCTATTTTGTCTTACCTTATGCCTTTTTTTTTTTTTTTTCCAAAACAGAGGTTTTTGAGGAAATTATTCTCTCATTATAGAAAGGAGAAATTCTGAGGACATGAAATGATATGCATTTCAAAATTAAGTAGAAAGCCAGAGGAGAGATAAGGGAGACAAATACAGAGAGGGAGAAAGAAAAAAAGTATAGCAAAAAGTCAAAAGGATTAGCATATACATTGTAGTCAGCAAGGCAATTAAAGAATAGTTATAGAGTGCTTACTCTATGCCAGGCACTGGAGTTGTAGCAATGAGGTAGGTAGAGGCTCAAGTGGTTAGTAGGGAGAGAAGGAGGAAGAAGACACACAAATACGTAACCAAGTTAATGCTGTGAAGAGTACTGCTGTGAAGAAGATTAGATGTGATAATGTGGATGAGTATAACTGGCAAGTACAGAGGCACTGATGTAGCTATAGGGAGGTCAAAGAATTCTCTGAAGAGGTGATTTTTCAGTTGAGATTGGAATGAAGAGAAAGAGGCAGGTCCTTCAAAGATACAGGGTGTTCTGAGCAAAAGGAATAACAAACATAAATTTCTGAAATAAAAATAAGCTTGGTTAAAACACCAAAACCAAAGAAGTTAAATAAATGAGGAAGATGGAAACTCTGCTTTTGAATGTTAAGAAGAGATTACATATTTTTGACTGTGACTTCTAAACTGCTTTATCAGTTAAATAATTCACTTATGTTTATGATCTGGGCCATTATTCCTACTGAAGTTAAAAGCTAATGGAAATGTTGTGTCTGTCAAGTATTCCCACTTCAAAAGGAGAGTTTCTTGGTGCTTTGATGTGAGCAACACCTCATCTGTCTTCTTACACCGTACAGTTCATTCCTATCTAGGCTTTCTGATAGTCTTTAATATGCCTCCTTTCTCTAGAGCCTCAGGCAGATTCACTCCACACTTACAGCTCTTTGGATCAAGTGTGATTATAGATCTTAGACTTTCAAAGTGTTGTGTAAAAAAAAAAAAAAATCTATTAAGACTTTTTATATTCTTACCAGAGTTTTGTGATAAGTAATTCATACAAGAACCATCGTGTTTTTGGTTTTTGTTTTAATCTTTTGTGTGACTTTACAAGACCTGGAAAACACTGAGGTGTGAATTAACCAGATCATGTAATGAAATACTTTGTTCAGAGAAATAAAATCCTAATTTTATCAAAAACAAATATGCTTGATATTTTCTTAATAAGAAGGCCAGTTTGGCTGGAATGAAGGAAGGGCACGGGAGAGACATGAGGATAGGAGCTCTCAAGGGACCAGAAAAATTAGGATTTTGTAGGCAATGTTTAGATGCAAAACAAATCCCTTGAAAGGTTTAAGATAGAGATGTGATATATTAGATTTACTTTTACACAGTTCTTTCTGTCTACAGTATGGAGGATGTACTACTGGGGAGAAGTAAAATAGTGGTTGAAGAGGGACCGTTTAGCTGACCATTGCACCTGTCCAGGTGAAGGATGACCGTGGTTGGAATTATGATTGTAGCGCTCAACTTGGGCAAAGTTTGTTGAGATTGGAAATTGTTTTGAAGGTAGAGCTGATAGGATTTACTGATTAAGAATTACAGGAGGTGTTTGGATTTAGGGACATGGGGTGTTATGGTGTCTTATTGGGATGGGGAAGGTTTGATGACATGGGGCACATTCCAAGTGGCAGAGGTGTAGGTCAGTACATGGGTGTGATTGATTTTACTCTTCTCTCCTGATGCCTGATAGAATTCAAGTGGAAATATCAAGTTGGCATCAAGAAGATGACCTGGCTAGAGATGTAGGTTTGAAAATCGACATTAAAGTCATGTGTCTAGGTCAGGCATTGGTGAGCTGTTATAGCCCATGAGCCAAATCTGTTCTGCTGCCTGATTTTATGTGACTCATGAACTATAAATATTCTTTTACATTTTAAAGTGTAAAATATAAAATATACAAAAGACTATCTGTCTTTCAACACAGACAATTGCACAAATTTGCCTCTTGGCCCACAAAACTCACAATATTTACTCTCTGGCTCTTTACCAAAAATTTTCCTGACCCTTGGTTTAGATGAAACTGTAAGAAGAGAGTACTGACAAAGAAGAGGGCAGCATAATTATGGAAATTAAAATCATGTCAACTGTAGTGTGCCAGGTGGAGAATTTAAGCCTGGGTATAATAGACATTAAGAGTTTAAAACAACAGTTTAATTATCAGCATGATCAGTGAAAACTTGGGGGGTAAAAAGAAAATATCATCATCAGACTATTCTTTCTGTCATACAAGGAGCCTAGGAAGGAAGTGAGCTGTGTGTGAGGAACTGAGAGAAGGCTAATGTAGTTTGAACAAAGAGAGCAAACGGGAGGATGACACCAAATACTTCAGGCTTTTTAAAGTGACCTTTAGAGAAAGAGGAGGTCACTAAAACAATCTGAAGGGGGAAGAGCAAATCATATCTGGTAGGAGATGGTCACTCTGACTATATGTACAGCCAAAATGGATGAGGAATTAAAATTGCCCGTTGGTATTAGTGAAGACCCCAGCTAACCTTAAGGGGAGGTTTGATACAAAATCCATATGGCATAGTCTTAAGACTGAATGGTTGAGAGGGTGGGAGGGAGGCTCAAGAGGGAAGGGGGTATGGGGATATATGTATATATATAGCTGATTCACTTTGTTATACAGCAGGAATTAACACAACACTGTAAAGCAATTATACTCCAATAAAGATGTAAAAAAAAAAAGAGTGAATGGGATAAGGACCTAGCGATTAGGTTTAGTGAAATTTTATCAGTCTTCTCACTGTGTTAGGATATATAGGTGGTCAAAATAAGGAACTCCCAGGTTGTTTTTTAAACTCAGATTTGTGACCCTGACCCCTGGAGATTGTGGTATAATAAGTATAGAGTAGGGCTAGAATTTTTTTTTTTCTAAACTGCTCTATTGAAGAGAATGTCAGTCATGACTCTAATAATACTGAAATACTTTCTGACACTTTATATTTCTAATACTTTCATTATTTTTCCACATGAGGAAGTTTTGCCATAGCCCCATGCAAATGCATACATTTAGCGCAACTCAAATATGTTTCCACGGTCCTCTCATGGAGTACAGCTCTCCCTGCTCGGGCCTTCCCTGTATTGCCCTCTAAGATGAGATCCTAGTCTCATAACAGAGCCATCACATTATATGGTAGTTACCACATCACTCTCACTTGAGGATGGTCTCTCCATGAGTCCTGAGACTTTGTACTGTTCCTCTGAGATGTAATAATATTTATATTCAAATAATTAAGCAAATTCTTCTGCTTTGAAGGTACCATATCTTCTAATTTGAATATCCCTTTTTTCATTATACTACTTAGCTACTGAGTTATTTTATGGAAACAAATTTTAGCTGTCTGTAAATACTTCCAAATCTAACCCTTACAGGGAAGATTAATGTCTAGTCAACGTGTGTAAGGATATTTCTTTCCATACAGTATTATAGCCTTTATTGTTGTTTTTAAAATGACTAATGTTTATTTTGGAATAATGCACCATGAAGATTGGAATGATAGATGTGTAACTCTTATACAAAGATATTTTTATATTTTTGTATCTAAAATACCACTTATCAAAAGAAAAAGCCAAGTGTTTTGTTTTTGTTTCCATTTGACTACTGAATCAATTTCAGGTCATATTCTCAGTATGAGCATATTTACTTATTTTTGCTGAAATAATTACACACTATCTTTGGATGCTTTTTCTCTCAACATGTCTATGTGTCACTCACCATCTCTGCCCCATCCCATACCCATTCGTTGATTATCTTTCCTTGGTAGGCTTTTACTTTGAGGATTCTTCCATTTTGGAAATTTTGCTACTTTCTAATAATTATTCCCTTTCTTGCAAATAAATAAAATGGGAAAAAACATCTATGGATGAATTTATCTCAGAAGCATTCCGCATGTGCCTTTCACCCATAGCTCCTCAGAGGTCTCTTTAGAGGATACTGATTTAACATGTCACCTAATGTAAAGCTTCAAGAACATGATGTCTGCTGACTCTTACTTTGACATAGTTTGAAATGTTCACTCAGCATGGAGTAGTGGAAAGTTTGAGGTATTTTTTTTCCCTTCAGTGTTACATCACCTTAAAAAAAAATCCAGAAATTTTGGTGTTTCGGAAGGTAGCCCCTTTCTGAATAAAACAGGTTTTTCATCCAACTTTGCATGTCAATGTTGAATACATATCGTACGTACTCCATGAGCACTCGTTCACTGGACTGGAAAACATTGCTGTGACAAATCAGCAGAAAAATAAATTCTGCTTGTTGTTCATATTCCAGAGATGACTCCTCTGAAAGCTATTTGAATTTATTTTAAATTAAGTTGTGTTTGTATAACTTTAATTCATTTGTAATCTGAACTTTATGTACAGTTTATTTGTTCTCATGATTAATCATTTTTGTATGCTAAATCATTTAGAAACAAATGGTTTGTCCTTGAGAAAGAGTTTTAGTGCTAAAGTTAAATTAAGTGTCAGCTAGGATTCTGTGCCAGTAGCTTTATCAAAAAAAAAAAAAAAAAGATTGAGAAAATTGACATGCAATCTCTAAATCTTAGATAGTATCCCTGCATTCAGAGTTGTCCCTCAAATTTAAAGTTTCATCCTAAAATTCATAGTTCCCTTTGTAAAACTAGTTCTCATTTGTGCAAAGGAAGGAAAAATAAAACAAGAAACAGTAAACTCAGTAAACAATCAGAGATCAGATTTCTCTTGCAGGCTGTCCAGTCCCTGTCTTTCCTCTCCACCCTCCCCACGTACCCACATATCAATATATAGTTTGTAAATTTAGAGCACATATAATGAGAAAACATGTTCACCATGCTGAAAAAATGTAGTATTACACGTTTAAGATTATATCTTAATTATAAGTAAAAGATAGATGTACATATAATCTAAATTCTATTTGTGATATAGTTCCGTTCCAGTGTGTTTTGTGGGTAGACTAAGAATATATTTCTGGGAAATTTTGATATTATTAGGAGACACACCATATGAAATAGAAGAAAATGTATGTATGCCTCTTAATTTTGAAATGATTGGAAACAAATGGTCCTTTTTTGGTAAGATATGTTTTTGTTAGGATTGACAAACTTTTTTTGTAAAGGACGAGACAATATTTTAGGCTTTGCCGGCCATGTTTAGTCTCTCACTCCTTTTTTTTCTCTTCCTCTTCCTCCTTCTTACAGCTTTGTAAAACTGTGAAAGCCATTCTTAGCTCTCAGGCATACAAAACAAACCATGGACCAAATTTGGTCTGTGGTCTTATAGTTTGTAGATCCCTTAAATCATCAGAGTGCTATTTTTCTTTTTAAATATAATATGTTAAAAGTCAACGGTGCTTCTGGTAGAGAGACATGAGCCCAAGTTAGCTTTGAGCTTAAGAATGCAGTGGACAGTGGGGTGTGGAGAGGGTGGAGGTGGGATGAATGGGGAGATTGGGATTGACGTATCTACACTAATATGTATAAAATAGATAACTAATAAGGACCTGCTGTATAAAATAAATAAATTAATTAAATTAAAATTAAAAAAAATAAGAATTCAGTGGAAATGCCGTAGAAGCAAGTTCTCTACTTTTAAAACAAGTTACACACTATGCATTCATTCTGATATTAGAAATACATGAGAACTACTTATTTAAAGGGCTTTCCTTAAGTTTTCCAGTACATCTTCTCATGTTTGGTGGAACAATTTCCCTTTCAATTTGAGCTTTCATGCAAAGAGAAGTTCCAAATCCGATTTTTTTTTTCTGAACAATTGCTGTTATCTCTACTGTGCTGTATGCACATTTTGCTGTTACTTTTCGGTAACTATAATGGTACAGTCTGTGCATTTTTTTTTTCAAGCAAAGTGAAATAAGAACTTTAGTTAATATTTGTATTAAGATGAAGGATAAGATAATATGAAGAAAGAAAAATGAAACAAAATAAATTGACCTTTTGATAACTGCAGAGGACAGCAGATCAAAGTGGAGGAGTGGACTTTAATATCTTATACTTTAAGATCTGACACAGTAAGCCCCCAGTATCCCAGCAATAGGTCTTAAACCTAAATTTCAGTGCCTCACGATACTATCATAACTTGGGGTTTGGTGGAGAAAGTGAAGTTAATGTGTCCCTCATTGTGTTTCTCTTTGTATCAAACAGTGTTTATCACCTACAGAATGAGCTATTTGGTTCTAAAGAGCAGATTCTGACTTTGGAGGTGAAAGTGTTTTTACTATGATTATTGAAATAAATTTCTCTAGAGATCTGCTCTTGTTTTACAACATAAAGAAAGAATTCATACTGTCGAATGAAAAGGAATCTAGAAAAGCAATATAAGTACGATTGTCAGGCACTTTCCAAACTTGTGCCAGAGTTTGTTTGATTAAGTGGAAAAATCTGCCCTACTTGTTTCAAGAGACTAATTTTTAAGCAGTTTTAGGTTGGCAGAAAAAGAAGGAGTGAAGAGTACAGAGTTCCCATTTACCCTTTACTTCCACCCCAATTTCTCCTATTTTTAACATGTTGCATTAGTGTGATATATTTATTACAAGTGACCCAATATTCATACATTGTTAGTCACTAAAGTCCATAGTTTACATTAGGGATCACTGTTTGCGTTTTACATTTTGTGGGTTGACAAATGCATGAGGATGTACTCGCCATTATAGTTTCACACAGGATAATTGTTTCGCTGCCCTAAAGATCCTCTGTGCGCCATCTGTTCACCTGCAGAGCAATTTTTATTTTTTTACTTTAAGTGTAACGTCAGTTACTTCTCTGAAAGATTCTAAGCCTAGAAATGTAGAAAGCTTCCTACCAATTAAGATAACTTAATATTCAGACAAACACTACACAGGAGTCCTTGAAACAGTCATGTAGTCTAAAAGCTCTCGCATCCAAACAAAACAAAGCAAAATGACCAGAAAAACAAGAACAAACAAAAATGACTCAGATCCTGATTCTATTTGTTCGTTCCTTATTTTCAATTCAACAGCAGATTGTTGAACAGTATAAGCAACACATAAAGTCATTATTTTTGCAATGAAATACCTTATGAAAGTTATCAAATCACCTTGAGTCTGATCTACATTATTGTTATTAAACCAAAATGTGATTAACCATACATAAATCTTTTTGCAGTAGTTTTTATTCAGGTGTATCTTTTAGCTTTTTCAGTTCTCCATTGCTGTTTCTCTAGTATGGTCACTGGTATTGTTTACGTGGGCTTGTTAATACCAAGTACTTTAGGAATACAGTTATCTTCCCCACACACTTCAACGCCCTCTCAGTTCATGCAGTCAACATAAAGGAAGCATGTCAAGAGGAAAGCATGTTCCATGTGACTTGTTAGCTTGAGGGGAAAGGTGCTAAGACCATGTCTGAGCTTCCTTCTGTGGCCTTTGTTCCATTTGAGGCATGTAAGTTTTCTATTCCTCAGGCTTCCCCAGCCCTGCCACACTCAGGGTGGCTAGATACAGCCCTGAAGCTACTTCTTTATTGTATCCCTTTTTGCTGCCAGGCCAAGGGTAGGACATGGCGAAGACAGTGCCTGTACCTTCATTTTGCAGGACACAGGGAAGAAACATAAGCCTGCGCAGCCAGTGTGTCTTCTCTTTAACCATTAATCATCCATCCCTTCAACTCCTACCACTTAAAGGACTAAACCAAATTCATGATTCACCCTCATTTAAAATATTAAGGACAAGGGAAAACCTGTGTTATTTTCCCCTCAAACTTGCCTTAGCAAGGACGTTCCCAAACTACAGTTAATGTATGTCTCCTCTCTCCCCAGCCCAAACACAGTTTTCTAAGAAAACTAGATAAATTTAGGGCAAGTTGTGTACTATTATCTCTGCTTAGAATTCCATCATTTGCTGTGGATAGTAAAGCTCTGAAAAAAACCATAGAAGGACTGTATTTAATATTTTTTACCTAGTATTTTCCAGACATTTGTGAGGAATATTGCAGAGCTAATGTCCTATGAGAAAACTTAGCAGAAAATCAGATGTTCTATGCAATAATATAGATATATACAAAATTTAATAATGATATAAGTGAATTTTAAAACAAGTGTCAGTGATCCGTTTTATTTTTGTTGTTGTTCAGGTGAGGAGGTTAGAAGCTAGAAAATTAAGAAAGCATAGAACACCCCAAGTTAGAGAGAGGAATGCTACTGCATGATGTCAGTAGAAGGAAGTACTAAAGAAATAAATTCACCCTTTTGCTCTCTTCCTATTTAGTTTTTTGCTGGTATAAATAGAAACAAATCAATTTCATGGTTTTGTCCTTGTAAATGTATAACTCAGCAGTAGCTATAGCCGACACTAAATATATACAACAAGAGATTATATGTAGGTTTAACATTGTTATTTCGTTTATTTGCATGAATGCCAGTGAGGAATTTCCACTTACGTTCTTGTTTTCAAGATGAGTGTTTAATTGAATTACAGAATTCATTTTACAGTAAGACTCTGAGTAGCATATAAATTTCTTTTCAAGAAAAACATTTTGTACACATGGGTCTGAGAGCAGTTTAATGTAGCTATAACCCCATTCCAGACTTCCATTTCCTACTTTTTCAGAAAAGGAATAATCTTACAGTGTGGTTGCAAAGGTCATAAAAGGTAACGCTTATACATATACTGTTTTCACTCAAAGTGTACCCACTTCATTATCGTTAACATTTTGGGTTTACGAGACTACCATTTGCTGGCAATCCAAATATGACTCCGAGTTAGGTTCTCAGTGTGGGAGACGATGCTTATCGTTTAGAGCGGCGGCCCCGAACCTTTTTGCGCCAGGGACCGGTTTTGTGAAAGACAGTTTTTTCCACGGACCGGGGTGGGGGATGGTTTCAGGATGATTCAAGTGCATTACATTTATTGTGCACTTTATGTCTATTATTATTACACTGTAATATATAATAAAATAATTATACAACTCACCATAATGCTGATAGGAGGTGAGGCTCAGGTGGTAATGCGAGCGATGGGGAGCGGCTCTAAATACAGATGAGGCTTTGCTCACTCGTCCGCCTCTCACCTCCCAACAGACCACGGACCAGTAGCGGTCTGTGGCCCCGGGGTTGGGGTCCCCTGGTTTAGAGCATAGGATGACAACTAGACAATCTTAGTTTCCCATCTTGTGCCACACACCCTCACTGTGCCCTTTCCTAACTGTTTGAAACAGCTTTTTATCATCTGTAAGGTAGGGTATGACCTCATATGGCTGTCTTAGGAGAGATTAGTATTATATAAGAAGGGCTTGCAGCAGTGGTTTGTGTCTAAGTCAAGAATTATTGCTCTGGCTGAGTGTTTGCCTAAACTAGAATCCATCACACTGTATACTCCATGCTTACCAAGGTGCCTAGTATACAGTAGGCACTCAATCAGTATTAGTGTTTTGACGGCTCAGGGGTTAATTATATCATATTTACCTCCCTCAGGTGACAGCATATCCCAAGATACCTTGTTTAGTTAGAGCAAAAGCTGGCACTTGTTACAGATATAAATTTGACCTTTTAAAGTTGCCTGATTTCACAGAGCTAAGGGAGTTCCATCTTTTGGAACTAACTCATCGTGATCAGGAGGAAAACTGTATATTTTGGTCTCCATCCTACCAGGTTTTATACTGCTGGAGTCTGACACATAACTTATGGGATTTTCTGCAATGCATTTCACCTCAACAAAATGCATGAGATCTGCTCCCTGAATGGTTAGGCTTTTCTGTGCATTTGGAAACAGGCTGCCCTAATGGCATTGGGAAGCCATTTGAAATGACCCACTTTAGTTTCCTGTGAGTGATTTCTATGTCAACCGTACTTACTTTGAGCTTTACATTTTAATTTGGTGATATTCAAATCCATTAGCATTTTCCTTGAAATATCATAAAGATCATATAGGATCATTGAGGTAAATGTGAAAATATCTACCAGTAGAGATTTTACTAAGAAATTTTGACTATATTGTTAATACTGCTGGGATTATGTTCTTTTTATGCTCTCCAGTTGAATGTAAAACAAAAATATAGGTTTTGTGTGGGCAAGTATTCTTATTTGCTTAATGAAGAATGCCTGCACATAACAGTCACTCAATTAATATTCATTGTTTGTACTCATATTGAATGATAGGTCTTTTATTTACCACCAGTGACTCTCACTAGCATTGGCCCACTGTGTAAGGAAAAAGAAGACTGGACAATATATATTGAGTCTTTCTGAGAAAATAGTTTTTTTCTTTTTTTTTCTTTACGGTTATAACTCTAGTTGCTATCATGGTCTTGATTTTATTTTAGACCATAAAATGGAGGATATTATGCAGTTTGCAGTTTACTTAATAATACTATGAAGCTTTAAGTTTTCACTTCACTATAAATACTTTATTTTATGATGGAGTTGATTATCTTAATTGGTATTAATATCTACATATAAATATAACAATTATATCATAACCTAATCTGAAAGAAAAGGTAGTACTTTTACTAAAATATTTTTAAATGGAACATATTTAAGTAAAATTACAGGTAATTATATATATGTGTGTATATAGACACAACGGTATATATATATAAAGTTTTTCATTTGGCTTCTTTGTTCCTTTTATTGAAATTCCTACTCTAATAAACTTATCAGTTTATAGCATTCATTTTAAGAAGATAAACAGGCCTAAAACATAATTAGTTTGTTTTAGTGATTATTTTTCCTTAATTTATAATTAAATAATTTAATAAAATATGCAAGGGCCATTTTGTATGAATGTCTGCGCAAGCTACCCACATCATTTCCTGCATAAACTCTTAAGTAGAAAGGTTTTTTTTTTTTTTTTTTTTTTTTACTTTAGTGTCCACGTTAAAGTCAATCCCATTGAGTGGTTTTTATTTTACAGATTCAAGCTACTTAATGTGCAGAAAGAAAGCCTTCTGACTTTTAAGGCAATAGCTCTTTTGATTCCTGTCTGTAATCCAATTAAAGTCTTTCCCAATAGAATTGTTATTTCTGTCAATATTGCTGTCAGTACTGTTAAGAATAGAGTTTGTCAGGACATAGTATTCTGCTCTTATAGTTTATATGAAATGTCTCACTTTTCCAAAGAGCATTAGAGGAGAGCTATGCAGCATCATATGCAAAATAAAAGCGTCATCAGAATGCGTGTGTGAATTAGTGCAATGCGATGATTGCTCGTTATTTTATTGATGTGTTCCTGAAAGTAGAGTCAATTTGGAAAAACATTGGTAAAAGGGATTTTTGTTTTATCTTTGAAGAGCAACTTGAGATAAATGATTACATTTGGTCTTTGCCTTCCTCCCTGCTCTCATCTCCTTATCTTGGATCTCTAGCTAAACTTGCACTGAGTTTAACATTATATTTTACCTTTCTTATCGAACTGCTAGAAACAACTTTGTTCAGTTTATATACTGCACAAAGGGAATCTCCACTTAACTTTTTAATCTCTTATTTACATAACAGATTAGTTCACCTTCAAAGTTATAATCTTTAAGGAGAGAATTTCTTATTAGAAATGTAAGAATTTTACTTTACATGTAATGTTCAAGACAAAAAGAATAAAAATTACTGCATCAGTGGCTTGCATTTGTCATCCTAATAGAGAGCAACTAAGATTAGGAAAGGAACACCATATTACTGAATGTAAACCCTGTTTCATTTTGAAATTAGACCATAAACCAATTTTAGTACTTCACTGCTACAATCCCTGTTATTTCTAATGTGATTTTTATACAGTGTGATTAACTGTCATGTCCTAGCCCTAGGATCTCATTCACACTTTCAGTAAACACAAAAATACCTATTGTTTATTCAATAACTTATTCATTCCTTCATTTATTCAACAAATACTTATCATTACTACTACAGAGCAACGCTCTTATAAGCATAGGATCTAAAATGCTAAGTCAGATCTGATACCTGCATTTGTGGAACTTACACTTAGTGGAAGAAATAAGCAATAAAGCGGAAATATCTAAACTGTGTAATTATAAATGGGATATGCTTTTATGAAGGAAAATGTAGCACTATGAGAAAAAATTATAGGGGAGATGAAGTAGGTCAGGGGCTTCTGGGGTCAAAGAATGAAGGTCTGGGATGTGAGAGCAAGAGAGTAGGAGAGGAGGTCAAAGTGATAGAATTTTATGTTTACAAGGGGTGAGCTGATATAGCGTCACATAATTCTGTATTTAAAATAGAAAAATTAGAACAAAATGTGGCTGACAGTTTTCTGAGTTTCTTTAATTTTTGACACTCTTTTAAAAAATTATTATAATACTTGATAAAACAAAATAAATGATAAAGCAGACACCTAAATATGTTGCTAGCATAGTTGGGTACTGAGTTTAGGAGATCCATTAAGTCCTTTAATCCACAAAAGTTATCCTGGTATTAGTTTGCTAGGACTGCCATTATGAAATACCATGGATTGGGTGATTTAGGCAACAGAAGTTTATTTTCTCATAGTTCAAGTCCAAGATGAAGGTGCTGGAAGGATTGATTTCCTCTGAGGCCTCAATGTTCCACGCTTGTAGATGGCACTTTCTCACTGCTTTGCCCTCCTATGTTCGTCCCTCTGTGCACACATACTCTTGATATCTCTGTGAGTCCAAAGTTCCTCTTCTTAAAGGGATATCAGTTAAATTAGATTAGAACCACCTAATGGCTTAATTTAATTTAGTCATCTCTTAAAGACCTTTTTTCCAAATACAGTTACATTCTGAGGTACAGGGACTTAAGCCTTCAACATATGAATTTGGGGAGTACACAGTTCAGCCTGTAATACTGATATACAGTAAGGAGCTATTTCCCAAGTTACTTAAGTGACTCAAAGAAGATGATTCACCTAGTTTAGAGAAAATGATTTTTTAAAACAATTTCTCAGCTGTAGATCAGAGTAAAAGTGTGTTTCAAACAGAAGTAGCATTTTAATATATTGTAAGAGATGTAGCTGAACCCTAAATATAGGAAACTATGATGGTTTTTTACATTTCAAATCCTCTTTGCCTATATTAGGGTGTTTTAGAAGAATATTAAACACAATCTAATGAATTAATTGGAAGGTACAGGAGCAAGAAACAGTTATATTTTTAAAATAAAACTTTTGCATGATTCTCTCAAAAACGTAGCTGTCTTATTTACCTCATTCTTCATATAGATATTAGAATGTATTTTGTTATTTTTTGATTCCCCTGATCATTCTAATGATGGTTCTCCCCAAAATCACCATTTGTTGCATTTTGCTAAATTTTATTATAGTATGCATATAATCTTGAAGTTTATATTTTGTCTCCATTTTATACATATATATTTCAATTATAAAATCATTTTCCTAAATATTTCCATTATAATGGAGACTATAAGATTTCATACTTCTATCTAATTGCTAACTTATTTTTCCATCTACACTTACCTAGTAAGCACCCTTTATTCTTTGCTTATCTTAGGCAGTTGAAATTTTCACCCAAGCTTTAGTCCAGTTAGAAATATATTTTACAATTCAAACTCCAAAGTGTCAAGTTCATACCTTTCTACAACACAGACATATTTTCACTCCTACTCAAACCCATATCTTTCAAACTCTGTGTGTGGTAGATATGGCTCATCAATAAGCCATGCTGGTTACCAGTTTACACACGTTGGCTATTTTGTATTTCAGTGATTATTGTCTCCTAGGCAGTGGGTGTGCTTAACTTGTTCTATAGTTACCATTTATGGAAATATTAAATGTGAGGCATTTACTGGATATTAATAATTCAGATATATAATAGACACAGGGATCTTTTGTGATACCATGTGATTGGTATACTTATGAATACCCATCTTGATTGTGAGTTTTTTGACCATTCCAAACTAAACTAATCACTCTCTAATTAACTTTATGCTGTAGGGGTTTTTTTGTTGTTGTTTTTCCTGGTAATTTCTGTTAATGTCTATATCTTAATGAGACTTAAATGCTTCAGGCTACATGAAAATATCTCCTTAAAGTTTTCCATTTTACCACGGAGGGAGGGTAACTAAGGTACATGACATAAAAGATTTAAGAGTTAACTAAGTAGAACAGGCTTGGAATTCGTAGAACTCATATCTATTCCTGTATTTTTCTTATGAAAAATGAAGTGTCAAGAAATGAAATAAATACATTTAAATATCTTATTTCATACAACTAGATGGTACTTTGAAGAAGACTTTAATGCTCTGTCTTTTGACATAGAAGTAAAAAAGTGAGTTTATCTTGAAATCCAGTAGGATAATGACATTAGTAGTTATGTCCTCACATTTTGTTGCTCTTTAAATTGCAAAATCTGAATTATTTCTCTAAGACATCACAGATACGTTCATATTAACTTGGCTACTATAGAGGCAGGAGTTTAATTAGTTCATTTTAAGAATCAGTCAAACCATTCCTTCCATGAATGGGTAATTAACTAATCCTATTAAAATAGAGAGACCATGCCTAAAATTGGCTGGGTGGAATCATAAGACATAATTTCAGGAAGGTGAGATAGCTTCTCATTAGCGCTTTGTCTGAGGAATACATTTTTTAATATCTTATGTGCAAAAAGAATACGAGTGCATACCTGATTAATTTGTTCATGGTTCCTCATAAAATAGTCACAATAGCAGTCAAAATAATGATAAATTAAAAGTTGTGAAGATAGATCTTTTAGATGAACAATTTTCTTTTAGTTTAATTCTGGCTTATTTTTCCGGACTTCCATACAACCTTTATAGATTTTCTGATATAGATTTATCTGTAGTCGGAAAGCAGTGGTTGCATAATGGATGGCATATAGACTGTGTAGCTGACATGTCTAGATTTGAATCATGCCTCAACCACTAACCAGTATGGCATAAGTAATGTGAAGTCTCAGAGCCTCGGTTTTCAAATATAAAAAAAATAAAAAAACAGACATAGAGACACTAAACTCATAACGTTGTACTGTTTAAATGAGATAACTTAAATGAAATAATTTATGTAAAATGCAAAGCACAGTGCCTGACAGGTAACAGACACTCAAATATTAGTACCTATTTCCTAATCCTGAGGTCTTCACTTTTCTATTCCTACAAATGATAAGAGCAGCTTTATTAAAAAAAAACAATTTTCCACTCTGTACTTTCTATTGAAGAAAAATAGAGGAATCGACACTTTCCTCTCCAGTAACTTTTATCTCTTTGAGTTTTTAGAGTTAGATGTTATCAGATATATAGTTAATTTGACCTCATATCTCTACAGATGATTTTTTTTATCCACACATTGTTGACTGTCATCGGGTTTTGGCACATAGGCTCATGTCTTTGATTTCTATGGGATATGTGTGCATGTAGTTATTTATTTATATGCTGTATATTTTGCCATTTGAGTAGGTGGAGGGAAGAGGGGAGATATCATAAGTAAAAATTTTACTCCAAAATAATGTTCTAACTTTTCTTTGAAGGAATATATAACAATATAATTATTTAAATTTGGAACCTGTTAAACTATCCATTTTTCCTCTTTTTTGTAAGAATCTCAAAATGACATGACTGTCAGCAGGATGAGGCACATGCCAGTATATACTGCCAGCTTGAGATAGATCTTATCCCAGGACTTTTTTAGAATTGTCTATATGCCAATATTGAGAAAAATCTCAGTTACTTGCAGAGTTTTCCTGTGTATGGAAGTGAATTCAGTTCACATATACTTGACTACTAAAACTGCATAAGTCATTTTTTTCAATAACTGGGGCTAAGTGAACCATCTTTTCAACTAATTCTAGATGTCCCTTGGCTTATTATATGTATTAGTCCAAAAAAGGATACTACGGTAACTACAGTAATTAATTTTTTTATGTGTGTATTCCTTACTACATGAGTGACATATTTCTTTGTCCATATGACTTTTTCTACAGGCAAAAAGGTGTACAATCAAATATAATATAGCTAAGGTGCATGATATAATCTTGTATTTTCTATTATCTTAGTCACCATGCATTAAAAAGCAAAGCTTATTTTAAGCCTCCCTAAATAAATTATTAGAGTTAACAGGATGACAAAGATTTAAGGAATCACTTGAGTAAGTAGAAACCAAGAGATAGCTAGAATCTTGAACAAATAACTTCAAACGTAAATTTCACGTGATATTTCTAATGTGTAAGATGCACAGTGGTTTTTTAAAAAATTATGGTGACCAGAGTGATATATACATGTATGATCATAGAGGCAGTCTGTTACAATAAATACTGGAATCAATATTCGTTTTATGTGTTGCAACAATGACCTGTTTGAGCCAAACTCTGTGATGATTTGACTGTAAATACTGTGGATGTTCTTAATATGCCCACGGGCTTCACAGATTAGTCTGTATTTATTAGATTATCTCCTTCCTCTTTTTTATCTTCAGTCATTCTCACCCTCATAGTATTGAAGAAGTTGTAAATTCCTATTTTAAAAAACAGAACAAAAACACACCCCTGTTTTCCCTCCCTCTTCTTAATAATAGAAGTTGATAATAATATATTAATAATTGTTGTAGTAACCAGGATTTCTTATGCAGTTAATACTTTGTTCATGAAATATGCTATTACCTTACTTCTATGGTCTTATAGATCTTCACGATAAACTTGGAAATTACGTCTGTTATCAACTTTTTACAACCTAAGAGACTGACACTTAGAGAAAGTAACTTTCTGAAGGACAAATAGTGAGTAAATGGAGGGATGTAAACCCATCTCAGTTCCATTTTACTTTGAGTTTTTTCCTGTGTTGGGGACCCAGTCTGTGTCTCCTGCCTTTTCTTCACTTTCTTACCACCCATTAAAGTACCTCCTTCTGATTCCCTTCCCTAGAACCCCCAGTCCTTAAAGCATCCACAGAAAGTGCCCTCCCCTAGGTCTTCAGTGGTGTCAGTATTGTTAAGGGTGTCAGTAAGGTCTATATTTTACTTGCACTCTTGCAGTTTTGGACTATTTTGACCCCACCCCTCATCTAGAAATATTCTTTGTTTATCTCCTGAACACTCACAGTCTCCCTAGCTTCAGTTTTCGCTGTAGGACCATGCTTGTTCAGCCCCTTTTTCATGCTGATCCTCTTCCTATATTTCTGCCCTTAAATGTTGAATCTTCATTAGGGCTTAATTTATACACACCTAAGAAGTCTCTGTTCCCATGACTTCAACCACCAGATAGTCAAGAATAATTGTCAAATCCGTGGCTGTTCTGATTATCTCCTCCCGGAGACAGACCCTCACTGCCACTTCTTCGCAGGGACTGTTCCCTATTCTTTGCTCCATTTTTTTTGCAGAGTAACTCCTACTCATCCTTCAAGGCTAAGTGCAAATCCTCCTTCCTCAGGAAGGCCTTGGAGGCCTTGTAGATTCAGTTAGATTGCCTTGCTGTTTGTTCTACAAGGGGTTTATTTTCTTTCTCACTCAAAATTCTACCTTTAAAAGACATATCCGATAGAATATATGGTTTGCAAGAATGAGAACAAAGTCTAACTTGCTCCATAAGTTTTACTGAAGTGAAGGAATTTTCGTGACACACAAAAAATGCTGAGAGGGATTTGTTGAATTCAGTGAAAACCTGCAACTCATGTTTATTTTTTAGTTGTGTGAGGTATGGATACCCAACCTTTCCATGATAAGGTTTTGCTTTCTTTGAATGATGTGGAAGACATGCCAAGAGAGTGCCATATCTAGATAAAATGAAGCATTCCAAAGAATATATATGGTTTATTTGAATCGTTTGCAGGGGAAGGAAAAACAATTTTCTAAAGGATGTTTCTTCTAAATTCTGTCTTAAAGCTGTTTGTAAGCAGAAAATTGAGTTTATAATACATTAGAAGATAGTATAAAGTCCTTATTAAATTCACTGTGCAATTTTTAATCAAATAAGTACACGCGTTATTTATTTCCAAGGTTAAAGCACATATTTTCTTCATCTGGAATGCCAGTTCTGGAGGAAAACACATCTAATAATATATGAAACTGAAGGACGATTTTACGTTTCATCATTCTTTCAGCATTTAAAGACCTAAAACCTGTCTTACTTCTTGTTGCATGTTTTCAGTAAATATGCTTTATAGAAATTATAGCTATTCTTATGCATATGAAATTAACTTCAATAAATAATTTACTTTTGAACATTTCATGCTAATGAAAAATCCTTGGATGAAACATTTTAATCCTTTAATTTATTCTCAAGCAACTTTGACAATAAATTGACTTTCAATGGAGAATATTTAAAATGTCTGCTAGAGATTAAAAACCTTCTTTTGATCAGCGAATCTCTATATTTCTAATGCTTAAGACGTGAAGAATTAGATGTGACTTTGACCACTAAATAACTAAGTAAAATGTACATCCTTAGATTGGGGAGTTTAAAGGAAAAGAGCTTACAGGAATATCCTGGTGAGATCATGAGCCTCAATTAAAAAAAAAGAAAACAAATTATCAAGTTGTACATCAAAATATATTAATAAGCTGTTGGCTCAATCAGAGACCTTTGAACACCATCATAAAAAGTTAACATACCTCTTTTTAGTGATCTTGGAGTGAGAAAAGTCATCACAAACTTGGAGCAAAAGAAGAGCTTGAAGCAGAAGAATAATAGAAACAACTTAGGCCCAAATCCTGGTTCAGTTGCTAGCGGCAAACCTTAGATGGCAGTTAGCCTCTCATTTTCTCCTTTTCTTCATCTGTAAAGAATGAATAACTGAACTCATCCTACTCTGTCAACCGTTTTTATGAGAAAGTTGCATAACTGTAACTCTTGTGGTAGCATATGAATATTTAGTCAGCTAGATTAATGAAAACTTCTCTAAAAATTAGCTCTTTGATTTGAAATAAAAATTCCAATTAATTTCGTAAGTCTACCTTGTGCACCTTTGGAAAATTTTAGGCGATATGGCCACATCATGGGGAAATACAGCATATATATATATATATATATATATATATTCATATTTCTTGTAAACTTTTAGAGATTATCAAATTTTACAGATTATGCATTCACAAAAGGAGTTGCTACATATAAGAATAGAAACCCTTCAGCCTCTTCTATTAATTGGAAAAAAAACTGTATAATTGAAAAATTCTACTTGTTCAGAGTACATAATAGAAGATAGCACCCTGAAATAAATATTTGTTCGTTTTCTGTTGCTTATATTGTGAAAGCAAGGCAAATGAAAGGCAAAAATCTGTTCTGTCCATAGAAAAATGATATTTCTGCCCAATATCATATGACTCACCTTCCTCATAGAAATGGAAAGTGGTGCTAAGTCAGCTATGTGTTTGTTCTTTTTTCCCAGTCACCTGTGGGTCCAATAAATGCTTATTGAATAAATGCTTATCAAAAGGCTATTTTGAGTAACTTACTTTAGAAGCAAAAATTAAGATACACTTAGGCATTTGTAAAAGTTATGAAATACGCATAGAAATGATCAATAAAAAGAAAAATGTGCTAAATACCACAAAAGTGTATACCAGCTTGTTATGGAAACCAAATTTAAGAAAGTATTCTGGGGTGAATGAGGAGTCCTGGAAATTTTTTTGGCCATTGACCAGAACTGTGTTTTAATGGAAGAAAGAATAAGGGAATGGTGGTAGAGCAGGAATACTTGACATCTTGTTAAGGGAAAAGTAAAGAAAAAAATGCCATAAAATGAAAGGCCTCTCAAGAGGAAAACAGTTTGTATTTTTGCTACCAGTTTGATTTTGTTGACCTGAAAATAAGAGACTGCCAGATATTTCTCCAGCAAAGATGGGTTTATTCAGGATCAGCAGACAACTGTAATTCTGAGTCTGCAACCTTGGCGAGCCCCGTGGAAGTCCCATCACAGCAAGGGAAGGAGAACACTTTTAGAGAGGGGAAAAGGAAGCTGGGAGGGCTGTACTAACCAAAGAGTCCACCCATGGCTTTTCATAGGCTGAATCCTTACCAGGAAATGAAAGGAGTCTTTCTTCTTCCCATTGGGCTCTACTATCTTCAAAGGACATGAGAGCTCCCCTTCTGGTCTCTCTACTCTATTTAATTGGGGGTTCTGTTTATTATTTTTTTTACAAGTTATTAGTCTCTTACAAGCAAATTCGAAAGAAATGAAATCACTTCATGTGATTATTTTAGGGATTACCTGGACAGAAACTTGCATTTTAGATACACTTAGGGCCTGTCATCATTTTTCTGAAATTAAAACTTGTATACCAGCGGTACTCAAAATGGGGTCTCTGGGCCAAAAGCATGTGTCACATTGAGACAGAAATTCTTGGACCCCTCCCCAGATCTACTGAATCAGAAACGCAGCAGATGGATCCCAACAATCCCTTTTGTATCAAGTCCTCCTGGTAACTCCATTGCATACTTGAGTTTGAGAGTCACTGATGCAGACAAACAACCCAAGTCTCTGTAAGTTTGTCTGGTACTAACTGTGGTAGCCCTTTAAGTGTGGCTCCTGCAGGACTAACCTTGTTCATCCTATCTAAAATCCAGTGACAGATGAAAGAATGACAAATGAGAGGATACAGCTTTGTATGTAAAACAAGACCCATGGGATAATCTATTTTCAAATCTTCTGACTAGAAGACACAATTGAATGTTAAAAAAAAAAACATATTTTATTGATATGAGAAAACCCACTGTGTGCCAGGGACTATTCTAAGTACTTTACATAGACTATGCCATTGAACTCACCTAAGTTTCCAAATATCAAGAAAAAATTATCTTAAATCCACATGATACCATAGTATATGGTTATAAAACTATAAAATCAAAAATCAAGATGCAAAATCTTACATAGAATGAATTGTCAACTTTGTTAAAATCGATACATGAATAGAAAAAAGGACTAACATTTAATTTAGCCAAGGGACGCATAAAGCTGATTATCTGACATTGGTTCATTTATGGGCAATTATATAATTTATATGATATTTTATATATTATTTAATTAAAAATTGTATATTGTTTATTTTTAATATCTTTATTGGAGTATAATTGCTTTAAAATAGTGTGTTAGTTTCTGCTTTATAACAAAGTGAATCAGCATACACATATCCCCATATTTTCTCCCTCTTGCGTCTCCCTCCCACCTTGCCTATCCCACCCCTCTATGTGGTCACAAAGCACTGAGCTGATCTCCCTGTGCTATGCGGTTGCTTCCCACTAGCTACCTATTTTGGTAGTATATATAAGTCCATGCCACTGTCTCACTTCGTCCCAGCTTACCCTTCCACCTCCCAGTGTCCTGAAGTCCATTCTCTACATCTGCGTCTTTATTCCTGTCCTGCCCCTAGGTTCTTCATAACCATTTTATTTTTTTCTTCAGATTCCATATGTATGTGTTAGCATACGGTATTTGTTTTTCTCTTTCTGACTTACTTCACTCTGTATGACAGACTCTGGGTCCATCCACCTTACTGCAAATAACTGAACTTCATTTCTTTTTCTGGCTGAGTAATATTCCATTGTATGTATGTGCCACATCTTCTTTATCCATACATCTGTCGATGGACACTTAGGTTGCTTCCATGTCCTGGCTATTATAAATAGAGCTGCAATGAACATTGTGGTACGTGACTCTTTTTGAATTATGGTTTTCTCTCAGCTTTACTTCTTCTTTTCCAATTTGGATTCCTTTTATTTCTTTTTCTTCTCTGATTGCTGTTACTAAAACTTCCAAAACTATGTTGAATAATAGTGGTGAGAGTGGGCAACCTTGTCTTGTTCCTGATCTTAGTGGAAATGGTTTCAGTTGTTGACCATTGAGCACAATGTGGCCTGTGGGTTTGTCATATATGGCCTTTATTATGTTGAGGTAAGTGCTCTCTATGCCTACTTTCTGGAGGGTTTTAAAATAATATTATCATTTGAGTGTAACCTATTCTAGTGTTTAACAGAGTAGTCTCTAGAGGCCGACTACCAGGTATAAATTTTGTCTCCATCTCTTTCTAATTGTGTGAAGTTGAGTAAGTATTTGAGCATTTAGAACCTTAGTTTCTTCAACTATAAAATGTAATAAAAGTGTTTACCTTAAATGAGAAACTGAGTTAAACTATTTATATAGAATAAAAGGGTGGTAAGTATTATAATTACTCAATGAATGTTATGTCTAATAAAAATTGTTTTACTTTCATGTAAATAGAAAAATTCTGTTAAGGTTACATGAGGATGAAAATATTTGAATCTGAAATTGTTTATAATATAAAGATAAATTCTCTAATTAAAAAAGCAATAAAGCAATAGCATGCAGATTATTTAGTATTCTGTGGCCAGTTTGTTAGTAACAACATAAGGCTGCACCTAAACGAGCCATAATGCTGTCCAATTCAATAAGAGTTAGAGTAGCTGAGAGTAAATTGAACTTGTATTCTGCTATGACTAGGGAATGTTTTATGGAGGCAAGTTCAAGGACATTTCTTGGATGTTATTTCCTGTGCCCTATGACAGTTTGCAGTAAGATTGAGAGCACAGATGTTTAAATGCTGAGATATGGTCCATGCAAAGCATGAACATATAAGGGGTTGTTCAAACAGTGATGTGTAGAGTTGTGGCCACTTGTGACGGCAGACTTGTCTGTGTTTGCCAGTTCTAGTTGGTGTTGATCTTGGCCAGACTACCCGGAAATTTGGTGATCAAGGTTAGGGAATTTGGAGTCAGAGTGTAAGGAAAGAATATGACTTCTAAGAATATTAACACAACAGTAGCTTGTGTTAAGAGCAACAAGAAAGAGAGGTTGGACTTCAGAAGACCTAGGAGTCTAGGAACTAAAAAGGGGAGGAATGATATGGAAAGAATAAGAGAGGTGTGAGATCTTGTTAACAACAACAAAGCAGCTGATAGAATTTATTACCTGAATACATATAAATGTATGGGAAAAGGAGTAGTCAAAATGTTGTCTGGGAAAATGGTGGAAATTCTGAAAATCAGAAGAGTAAGAAAAGAGAACAATTAGAATGTTAAGTTTAATTTTAGATTAGTCTGAAATGAGAGTAGGACATGGAGATGAAAGTAGCTATGCAGCAGATGGAAATGCTGATATGAGGTTCTAAGTTCTATCTAGGTTCTAGATAGACTGGTATGTGAGTCATCACATAGAAATAATATTCAGGATCTCAGAGGTAGAAGGAAAGAGGATCATTAAAAAAAAAGAAAAGGGGAAACTTAAAAGCAGAAGATTAAACTGAAGGGGTCAGGTTTAGAGAAAGAAGTGGTGAAAGAGAATCCAATAGAGATGGTGAGAGTGGGCTGATGAGTCATTAGGGGGATGAGGAGGACAAAAATTGTAGGAATGCGGCAAGTGTAGAAGAGAGGAAAAATTTTTTTAAAGGAGAAAGTAAGGAAGAGAGCAGTGTATGATGAAGAATCTCAAATACTGCAGAGAAGTCAGCTAAAACTCAAAGGCCATCAGGGTTAGCCATTGTGAGGTCATTATTATTGTAAATATAAAGTAATTTGTGAACACAAAATATAGCTGTGAAAGGAGTGTGTAAAAATATTTAAACACAGGAGAGAAGTGAGTGCACTCAGTAAATGTAGAATGTAGTGGGCAAAAAAAAACTGTATAAAAGTGCATGGAAGGAAGGGATAGTAGGTTCAGATGAATAATTTTTTTGGTTCAGAAGCAAGCAGCTAGAAAGGGAAATCATGTTTACTGTTGCAATTATGATCAGCATAATAAGAGGAAAAATTACATTCCCAGTATTTTTAATGTAGGCGCATGTGAGGAATTAAGAGTAGCTATACTTTGAAGTAGCTAATGTGGAAGCGTTACTGGGGGTTAAAATACATTAATAAAAATACTTCCTAAAAATTAGTCAAAATACTGTTGACTACAACAGACAATTTAATTTTCAATTTCTGTGGCTTGCCCCAGCAATCCCATTGACTAATTCATATGTAATTAGGCAAAATGATGTTTTAAACTTTACTGTAGTAAGAGTTATCCTATTATGTTATGTTATATAAATATTTATAATATTTTCAAATCCTTTGAGTCTAATTTCACAAGTGCCTTCTTGCAGACTTTAGCATGTTTTATATTTCTGTAGTGTAAATAGGAATTATTTTTGAGAAACTAATATATTGTAGGTATATTTGCTTTCAGTAACTTTTTAGTCTTAATTCACATAATGTTTTCAATAACAAAAGGAAAGAATTTGTTGATCGCATGTATATACACAGATGTATGTTTATACAGATGGACTATCTGATAAATTGATAATAGCTTTGTTTATCTTTGTGGTACCTTAACATATTTCTTGATTATGTCCTCAAAATATGAATAAAGAATAACAAGTAAAAGGAGTCTATGATAGTCTTTTTCACAATAACTGAAAACATTATTTTTAAGAGTCTTAGTGTATGCTTTACATTTGGAACAAGATACATACTTCTGGTTTGGAATTGGCCAGATATAAAATATTTGGTTGATATCCAGAGGAACATCACTGTGTATCTTAGTCTGTTCATGTTGCTGTAACAGAGTACCGCAGACTCTGTAGCTTATAAACAACAGGCATTTACTGCTCACAGTTCTAGAGGCTGGAAGTTCAAGATCATGGATCTGGCATGGTTAGATGAGGGCCCTCCTTTGGGTCACAGACTTCTCATTGTATCCTCACATGGCAGAAAGGACTAGGGAGCTCTCTTGAGCCTTTTATAAGGGCATAATCACATTCAAGTGGGCTCCACCCTCATGAGTTAAGTACCTCCCAAAGGCCACACTTAGTAGTACCATCACCACTGGGGGTTAGGACTTGAACATATGCGTTTTGGGAAGACGCTTTCAGACCAGCACTGTCATAGATTGTTTTGTTTTCTAATTGGGTATGGTAAATGAATATTGGTAAATTAGGTAAATAAGATTTGCTCAGATACAAATTTAATTAAAAAAATATTTGTACCAACTGAAGTTTGTTGGCCTTTCCCTAGATAATTTTGTAGGACCAAATACCTTTTCAGATTATTTATATAAAAATACGTATTATAGGGAAATGATTAAGATATTTGCATATTCAAAGAGAAATGTCATCTACCCCTTATTTATAGCTATTAATAAGTTTCAGAAGTCCCTATTTAGATTATTTTTAAATGATATTCATTAGCATTTCTCCATTTATCAGACTTTTTTCCCATTATTCATCTGCTGCTACTTACTCATGTCTGTTTCGTTCTGTATGCCCCTTAATGTCAACAGCTATAACAATTGGTAACATGGCTTAGAAAATTACTCATCCTCTCTGATGTAGTGTCAATAAAGAGGGAATGCTAACATGACTATATAAGGTTCCTGTGTAAGGATTACATTAATACTGTTGGTGAATCTGTGGTTAACAACTGATTAGCATGAACTAGCTAACCAGCGAAATTCCATCTGACTATAATTGGAAGAGATAATTAATAATATAAGACAGGAAGTAGTATTAATCTAATTTTTATATAACTGGGAGGCTTTTTTCTTGTTGAGCACAAGCTGGAGGTTGTGCTAGAGACCACCTAAAGAACCAGGGGCCATAACACACTAAATGCTACTTTGCAATTGTGAAAATCAGTATAGAATAGTAACTCAATGTATATGACACAGAAGAACCATCGTCAAAGTAATGGGGATCTGTAGCTGTTGCTTTGAGTCTTCGTTGGAGAAACTGGGACTACCTCAAGATCTGTACAAATGGGAAGATCAGAAACACAAACTGTAAACATTAAATAATTAAAAAGACAACTCCATACTTAAAATTTACATGTTGATATGCATATGCTATGATTTAGCAACCCAAAAGAAATGTGTACATGTTTTCAAAATAAAAATGTACTAGGACGTTTGTGTCAGCAGTATTCATAATAGCCACATGTTGGAAACCACTCAAATGCCCAGAAAAAGTAAGATAAATACATTAATTGTGGCATATTCATGCAGCGTAATACCACAGAGCAATAAGAATGGGCTACAACCATAAGCAGCAATATGAATGAGTCTCACAAGTAGAATGTTGAGTAAAAGAAGCCAGACACAAAAAGCACACCCTATATAATTTCATTTATATGAAGTAGAAAAGTAGGAGGCCTTTCCTACTTTCATTTATATAAAGTAGAAAAGTAGGAGGCCTTTCCTGACTGGAAGTGGCAAAAGGGGAGCTTCTGGGTCACTGGTAATATTTCCTTTCTTGATTTGACTTTTGGCTACCTAAGTATGTTCAGTTTGTGGAAATCGCTGAGCTGTACACTTACATGTTCACTTTTCTGTTAATATATTACACATCAATAAAATTTTTAAAATCAATTTTTGTTACAAAAAAGAATGAGGATTTTCAGTAATTCATAGTAAAAATCTCTCATCTAAGGGAGTTTCCATTGTGATGGAGACCGTTGTAAGACATAGACTATGTAATATACAGAGAGGGATTAGAAACAACAGACTCAGGAGGAACAACAAAGACAGAAAATTCACATATGACCAGCATGAAGACTTTTCTTAGCCACACATCTGTGGAATGGGTACTTCACACTGTAGACTGGAGTGATTGAAGACATTCGCTGCATGGTGTGATTTTAGTTGGTTGCATCTAAAGTTGTTTTACCCATTAAGCAAATTGTTTAGAGTTCTCATCCCATGGTTTAATTTATGTGTTTTTAATTATCCCTGCTTTCTTTACAGAATGTTGCATTAAATAACTCTTTCATGTAGTATTAAATAATTGCTAATTACTTTTGTGCTTAGAATTGTATGATATGATCAGCAGCAACCATTTCAGAAAACATGGTAATAAACAACAGATCAAAGCTTAATGAAATTAAATCTTGCCTGACAGCAGTCCATCTTGCAATAATGCCTGGCAACATAACAGAAACTTAGGTTCTGGAGTAACCAGACCATAGATTAGAAAGATGTCAAAGCATATACTTAAACAGGTAGCTAAGCGGTGAATTTGAAAAAAAAATATGTATGTATATGTGTGTGTATATATATATTCCTAATTTGTGCTTGTTAGAATTATTGATCTCAAAATACTCTTAAAGAACATGTAATGAAAGGGTAAGTCATTACATATAAAAGTGTTGAGTTGCCTATCTGTAGTTGTTTTTTTCAGTTGATTAGATGGAGAAACAAAGTTTTCATAAGTCAAAGAGCAGAAACTCCTCCCTTTTGAAAATGCTTAGAAATATTTTTCTACCACTAGCAAATCTCTCTATATACTGTATTTTATACCACTTAGATACAGTTTTAAGATAACTTAAAATTTAAGGAAGTATATTTATCTAAAGAAATGAATAGAGGTATGCTAGTTGCAATTTAACTAGGATCAATAAATATTCATGACAAAGGCATTTGAAATAGTGAAGTTGTCATATTGATATATACACTTCAGCAGGGAATTTGGACTCTTTTCAAAGATCTAAAAAGCATAAAAATTGTCAAAGATTGATCACATTATATATTTTTCCTGATATTGATTATTTCCACCATTTCTTACTTGTTATAGTTTTAGTAACAAGATGAGACATTCTTGTATACAGCCAAAAAGATTCTGAAAGCTCTGAGTAAATTATTATGGTTACTTTAACATTTTCTCACTGAATTTGTCAGTTTAGAGATACTGTCGTAAGACCAGCATTGTTGAAAGATGACTATACTCTAAAGGAATTGTAAAAGAAAAGCAAGAAATACAACCTTATATAACATATATTCCAATTTCTGAAAAATATTGATATATTTCACATAAAAACTGTTAAGACTATACACAAAATCAGCAATAATAGTTTTAGTTGAGAGTAATGAGAGAAACATGAAGCTGAGACTAAGAAGAAACAAATATGTGACATTCAGATAATATTTCAAGGAGGAGAATGTGATCAACTGAGTTTAGGTCATCTGTTGAAGATAAATCCAGTCATGTGAGGACTTGGAAGTGACACTGGATTTACAGTATAGTTATCATTGGTGACATTGATAAAAGAAGTTTCGATGGATTTGGGGAAATTAAAGCAGACCAGAAAGATGGGTTCAAGAAAACCATGGCAAAGGAAACGTGTGAATGGAGGGAAAATTTTTAAGAAATGTCATTAAGACATGAGAGATGTGGGAAGTAATTAAAGAGGAATACAAGCATGATTGAGACTTCTTTTAGAAAGTGGGGAAATATATAGATATATATGATATATATATCATATTTTCATATATAATGGCCTTGCTTATTTAGTTATAGGATAATTATCTTATCTGCTTAGCAGGAGAAATGCTAAAACAATTTCTTTGAATAGGCTGGAGGGAATAGGATCCCAGATGTAACTTGAGATAGGTATAGGCGGTCTATGGATGATGATGAAATCCATGAGACTGGATAACTTTATCCAGTAAGTGACTATAAATGGTAAATAATTCCGAGAACAGGTTCCTGCACACTCTAATGGGAGCATGTTGAAATTCTCTTCTGATGTAAAATTTTTAGTTATTAATGAAGACTGAGGACATAGTATGTGTGAAAATGCCTTGCCTGTGGGATGTCCAAAATAAAGTGGGTGCTTCCTTTGTTTCTTTCCTCCCTTCTATTTCTATATTCATTTCACCTTATGAACCCTGTTGTCCTAAATCATGACCTTCAGCACACATCTCTTACTTCTTCGTAAGTCTTGAAAGCTGTACATTATTTTTTGTTAAATTCTTAATTGCTTCAAAAGTAGAAGTTTTGTACAGATTGATGTTGATATCATTTAATCCAATATTTGGAATATATGTCATTTAATCCTGTCTTGAGTTGTAGACTTGTTGGTCACATTGTTTTTCAAGATGTTCTATTTCCTAAAACTATTCATGAGAACATTAGAGAGGACTATTACTGCTAAATTATATTAATAATAAAAATTTAAAAATCAGTAAGTGATAAAATTTTAAAGTTTTACAAGCTTACCATCAACCAGATGAAAGGTTGCATCAATTGAAATCTTCTCTTTCCAAATTTCCAAATGATGTAAGGGAAAGGCCTTTGTGATCGAGGGCTTAAAATTTTATACAGTGCTTACATTTCTCTTATGAAATGAAATCTCAGAATCCTAAAGGATATGAACTAGGAGTATGTGGAACAAAGACCTCCCCCCTCCCTCTGCTTTCAGAACAGTATAACTCCTTGTAGAAAGAAAATACTTAAATACTTTAGGTTGTCAAGATCAACTAAATGCTGTTGATATTTATTCCATTAACTATCTTTAAAAGCTTCCATGAGAATTTTTGAATTTGATTTTCAGTAGGAGCCAAATATATATGTCTTTAAAACTATTTTCCTGCTCAGTATGCATTGTCATACTTACTGCTGAATTTATAAGCACCATGGTGCAACAAATGAAAGTGGAAGCAAAGAAATTTTATCTCAGATCTTCCTCTTATTTATTTTTGAGCATCTTCCAAGCATAAGTACCCATGGATGTGGAAGTAGTAGTAGTTTATTTTTATAAGAAATATGGTGAATTTCTCTATTCAAATGTATTCAAAGCTGGGTTGCACCTAACTACTGGTATGAATTATATAACGTTTACAATAATAAACTGGAAGACTCAAACCATTGCTAGTCACTGAAATCCAAATTGGATCAGGATGAACACATGCATTCCTCACTTAAAAAAAAAAGTCCTAGTATAGTATAGATATTTGTATTGGCTCTCCTTGATTTCTTACCAATAATTGTTCCCCTTCCATTTCTCTCACTCTTTTAAGAAAGTAAGCTGTAAAGTATAGGGACAGACATTACTAATGAGAGAGAAAATTATAAGCCTATATGGTAGAACATTCATTGACTTGAAAATATATTGAATTAGTGTTCATATTTGAATTTTTACAACTATGTTCACCATGTGAAGTATTCAAATAAAATATTACTTTTGTGCAGTAGAAACAAGACAGTTAATACTTTTGACATGATAATATTAAACTAGCTCAAATATTAGCCAAGCCTTTCAATTTACATATCAGAAATTAATGGAAAGATTGTATCTGCTGTAATGCAGCCTTATTCTCAGTAGGATGTAAGATCATATGGGCCTATGTGTTTCTCAACAACATTTCACAGAGAGTCAGCATCTCATAGTGGTGAAGAACCTTGGCAAAGGAATCATACAGTCTTACTTGGAATAAATGGCTTAACTCTTCTGTTTCTCAATTTCCTCATTTGTAAAAAGGGAATATCTACATACTGTATCCTATATCTACATCATAGGGTTGTTGTGAAGATTAAAATGACTCATATCAATCTTAAAAGACAGTGTCAGTTCCATAGTATATATCCATCCAATGCTATTTTTTGTCATTATTCACAAACAAAAATTCAGCAAACTCTAGGTATTGAATGCCTACTATGTATGAGAGGCTTGGGCTACAATTGACATCAGTGCTTTACTTTCACTATTAAATATTAATATTTATATTAATATTAAATAAATGCTGTAACAAATTAGCATATAGAATAAGTTTAGTCTTTAGTTCTTAAAATTCAAGTCTTTTAGCACTAGTTCCAGGATTTTGCTATTTTACCTTTGTCATTTCAACCACACCTTGTGTTTTGCATAATAAATTGCTGCTATCATTGCCTCCTCTCTAGGATGAATGTAAAAGTTGGATCACACTTGTTTTGTTTTGTTTGTTTTTTTGCGGTACGCGGGCCTCTCACTGTTGTGGCCTCTCCCGTTGCGGAGCACAGGCTCCGGATGCGCAGGCTCAGTGGCCATGGCTCACGGGCCCAGCCTCTCTGCGGCATGTGGGATCTTCCCAGACCGGGGCACAAACCCGTGTCCCCTGCATCGGCAGGCGGACTCTCAACCACTGTGCCACCAGGGAAGCCCTGGATCACACTTTTGACACTTCACTATGGAGTTGCTTGCTAGTCACCCTTCAACCTTGACAGCAAATCCAGTCACCGTAAGAGCATTTTAATGTACCTATGTAATCCCTTAGAATTTAAGATTAGGAGAGAAAAGCGGGTCTTGTGACCTTCATGAGTAGTATTCAGTGGTTACTCTGGAAATGATAGAATTAGTTTAATTTTAGCTGCAATTTGATTGAAATGTTTTCCAGCTTAAAATCAGATATTTGACCAGATATTTGATCAGATATATGCAGTGCATTTCTAATGCAATAGAAACGCAGTCGAGTCAAATAAAATCATTTTGTCGTCAGTAATCAGGAAGAGGTTGCCCTAGATGTTTTAGATTCCAATTTTTAATTGAACAAGAAAGCTTAAGTGTAGAGTAGTGTAGAGTATACACGACTCAGCTCTTTTTATGTAGGAAAAAAGTGCACTATTTTACTTCACTCTGACCTTGAGTCAAAGTTTTGTGAAGAATATGATTCTGAGTGGATTGAGGGTGAAATGAGATGAAAAAGAGGGAAGAGCTGCTTTTAACATGACCAGATGGTAATTTTTACTAGTTGGCAGTGTATTAAAACACATTTTCTGAAAGGAAACTATACATTATAGACTGGCATCACTAAATGTGTAAAAGCATCCCAAAAATAGATAAAAATATTCTTTAGCTTTGAAGTAAAGTTTTGATAAACTTGTATGAGTGTATGGTTATCTGTAGGGTAAAGATAGCAATGAAGACTAACCGTACAATCAAAGGTCCTAGAGGAATTAGCACTGAATTGACAATATCTAATCTCCGATGTTATATCTTGCAAAACATGAATCATGTTCTTTGTGCTGGTTCCAGGATAAACCAGGTATAACAGTTCAGTATTAACTGCTTTCTTGCCCTACTGAAATCATGATCAGTCTCACTAATGCACACCCTAGATTTCCCAACTAAATTTTTGAAATCAACTAAATTTTAATCATCACAGGGGGTAGTCATCTTGGAGTCTGCTAAATTATTCATTAAATAGCTTATTGCTGTTCTTTATGCATACTGAGAAAGTTGCAATGATATAACCTGAAAACCATTAAAACTCACTTGCCAAAAGTCCAGAAAACACAAATATTTAATTACTCATGAACAGTTTCTCTATAATCAGTTTCATGTATCTTATTTTTGGCATAACTACTCTGATTATGCCAAAATAATTAGACAGACACAGTGACTCTGCCTAATCCTTCGATCATTGACATGGTGGGTCTGATAAACTCTTTAAAACATGTTGGTAATTTTTAAACCTTTCTAGTAGTGGAATATATAAATATTCTATCTGGAAATGACTGAAACACTAAGTTAACACACCACTGCAAGTTACAATTAGAGCAGTCTCACATTTTGGTAAAGGCTACTGTAAAAATTTTATAATATTGAATAGACACAATGTATTCTTCTAAGGTGTATGGATCAAATCAGAGCAGATTGCATTGTTGAGCAGCCATATATGCACTGTTTAGAAGCTCATTGCTTGAAAGGAGTTTTAAACCAATTTTTGAGTTGATTTCTCTTTCACTCTAGTTTTTGTAATAATCAGTATGATAAAAGTGAAATGCCCATCATGGTGATTTCTTTTTTTCATTAATTGTAAGAAACCCAGTGTGATATTTCTTCTTTACTTGAATTTTTTAAAGCATGATTGGAAAAATGACTATAACACAGATTAGAATCTCAAGATACATTACATAAGATAGAGAGAGCTGAGAGCATTTCAATACTCAGTACTGTAAGAGAAGCATAAGTATTTTAAAATAAATTTTTAGCATACATCTTACTTTATAATGCAGTCATTTATTCAGGGGTGAACATAGTTCATCTTATTTAATATAGCTTATCAAGGTAATAGCAATAATTTTAAAATAACCAATATTTTTTTATGCATGCTATGTGATATAAACTGTTTTGTGCAGGTGTATATCTGTATTATACATGCCCTTACATGCTTAACTCTCACAAGAAATTTATGAGGCAGAGAGAAGTTAACTGGCCAACTTGTACAGCTGGTAAGTGATAGAAGACCTAAGATCCCAATCCAGGCAGACTGGCTGCAGAGTCTGTGTCTGACCATCATAAGATACTGCTTTTCTAAAATATTAGAAGAATCTAATTGTCTACAGTGCTTTCACCTTAGTTGGTGGCATATTTTATATATTGTTGTATTTTACAAGCATAATATACACTTGAAACATCAAGATAATGCTGGTTTATTTAAATAAGCACCAATCCTACTAAAGATCTATAATCCCTGTTAATATCTGTGTTTCTTTGGAGATCTTTATTTCAGTCATGAAAAATATACATACACACAGAGTGCAGACAGCAGAAGCAAGAAGAACTACAATCCTGCAGCCTGTGGAACGAAAACCGCATTCACAGAAAGACAGACAAAATGAAAAGGCAGAGGACTATGTACCAGATGAAGGAACAAGGTAAAACCCCAGAAAAACAACTAAATGAAGTGAAGATAGGCAACCTTCCAAAAAAAGAGTTCAGAATAATGATAGTGAAGATGATCCAGGACCTCGGAAAAAGAATGGAGACAAAGATCGAGAAGATGCAAGAAAAGTTTAACAAAGACCTAGAAGAATTAAAGAACAAACACCTAGAAGAATTAAAGAACAAACAAACAGAGATGAGCAATACAGTAACTGAAATGAAAAAGACACTAGAAGGAATCAATAGCAGAATACCTGAGGCAGAAGAACATATAACTGACCTGGAAGACAGAATGGTGGAATTCACTGCTGTGGAACAGAATAAAGAAAAAAGAATGAAAAGAAATGAAGACAGCCTAAGAGACCCCTGGGACAACATTAAATGCACCAACATTTGCATTATAGGGGTCCCAGAAGGAGAAGAGAGAGAGAAAGGACCCAAGAAAATATGTGAAGAGATTGTAGTCGAAAACTTCCCTAACATGGGAAAGGAAATACCCACATAAGTCTGGGAAGCGCAGATAGTCGTAGGCAGGATAAACCCAAGGAGAAACATGCGGAGACACATAGTAATCAAATTGACAAAAATCAAAGACAAAGAAAAATTATTAAAAGCAACAAGGAAAAACGACAAATAATATACTCCCATAAGGTTAACAGCTGATTTCTCGGCAGAAACTGTACAAGCCAGAAGGGAGTGGCACAGTATATTTAAAGTGATGAAAAGGGGCTTCCCTGGTGGCGCAGTGGTTGAGAGTCCGCCTGCTGATGCAGTGGACACGGGTTTGTGCCCCATTCCAGGAGGATCCCACATGCCGCGGAGCAGCTGGGTCAGTGAGCCATGGCCGCTGAGCCTGCGCGTCCGGAGCCTGTGCTCCACAACAGGAGAGGCCACGGCAGTGGGAGGCCCATGTACCACAAAAAAAAAAAAAAAAGCGAAAGTGATGAAAGGGAAGAACCTACAACCAAGATTACTCTACCCGGCAGGGATCTCATTCAGATTCGAAGGAGAAATCAAAAACTTTACAGACAAGCAAAAGCTGAGAGGATTCAGCACCACCAAACCAGCTCTACAACAAATGCTAAAGGAACTTCTCTAGGCAGGAAACACAAGAGAAGAAAAGGACCTACAAAAACAAACCCAAAACAATTAAGAAAATAGTAATAGGAATATACATATCAATAATTACCTTAACTGTGAATGGATTAAATGCTCCAACCAGAAGTCACAGGCTTGCTGAATGGATACAAAAACAAGACCCATGTATATGCTGTCTAAAATATACATACATAGGTCATTTTTATTTTGATTCACATAATAGGATAATGTATACAGTGATGAGAAAATTAATTTCATGTAATCATGGAAATTTTTCTTTATGTATTGTGTCTCTGTAGTAAATTCTGTGACTGACTCTGCTCCACCTGACAAATATCCCTATTCATTCTGTTATGGTTCTCTCTTGCTTCAGGCTGGCCAAAAGGCCTAATACAGGCAATAATAAGTAGAAAACAAAATGGTAATTGTACAGAATTCTCTATGTGTGAGGTCTATGTAAAATTATATATATATACACACACACACACACACACGTACATATAGTGGTAGAATACGCTTAACATAAAATTTACCATCTTAACCATTTTTAACTGTATGATTCATTGGTATATTAACATTGTTATGCAACCATCACCACCATCCAACTCCAGAACTCTTCAGTTTGTAAAACTAGAACTCTATACCCATTAAGCAAAGCTCCCTATACCTGTCTCCGCACAGGTCCTGGCAATAACCATTTTACTTTTACTCTCTATGATTCAGACTACTCTAGGTATCTTATATAAGTGGGATAGTACAGTATTTTCTTGTTGTGATTGGCTTATTTCACTTAGCACAATGTCTTCAAGTTTCCTCCATGTTGTGGCATATGTTAGAATTTCCTTCCTTTCTAAAGCTGAGTAATATTCCTTTGTATATGCCACATTTTGCTTAGCCATCCAACAATGGATATTTGAACTTCCATGTTTTTAGCTGTCATTTTGAGTATATACCTAAGAATGGAATTGCTTGATCATATGGTAATTCTATTTTTAATTTTTTGAATAGCTACAATACTGTTTACATAGCAGCTCTACCATTTTACATACCCACCAACAGTGCACAAGGGTTCAGATTTCTCCACATCCTTACCAAAACTTGTTATTTACTGTGCTTTTTTACTTCTTTATTTTTTGGTAATGGTCATCCTAATGGGTATGAGTTATTATCTCATTGTATTTTGATTTGCATTTACCTAATGGTTAGTGATGTTGAGCATCTTTTTATGTGCTTATTGGCCATTTGTACATCTTCTCTGTAGAAATGTCTATTCAGGTTCTTTGCCCATTTTTGAATCAGGTTGTTTTCTGTTTGTTTAGTTTTAAATGTTCTCTCTTTATTCTGGATATTAATCTCTTGTCAGATATTTGATTTACAAACATTTCTCTCATTTTGTGGGTTATCTTTTTTATTCTATTGATAATGTATTTTGATGCACGTATTGTGGTTAAAATATTATATGATTTTATTATACATATCATCTGGTATACATGCCTCCAGGGTGTAGGTCTAGGTGTCAAAGAGAACCACTGGGTCAGAGATATGGATATCTTTAATTTGAAGGAAAAAAATTCAATTTTCATGAGGTCCAGTCTGCTAGTTTTGCTTTTGTTGCCTGTTACTTTTGGTGTCATATCTAAGAAATGTTTGCAAATCCAATGTTATGAAGCTTTTGTTCCATGTTTTCCAAGAGTTTTATAGTTTTAGGTCTTATTTTACATCTGTGATCCATTTTGAGTTAATTTTTATATTAGGTAAGCGTTCAACTTTATTCTTTTCCATGTGGATATCCAATTTTCCCAGCACTGTTAGTTGTAAAGACTGTCCTTCTGTTGAATGGTCTTGGCCTCTTTGTGAAAAATCATTTGAAAAAGCTTATTTCTGGGCTGTTAATTCTGTTCCTTTTGTCGATATGTCTGTCTTTAGCTAGTACCACATGGGAGCTTTGTGGTAAATTTTGAAGTCAGGAAGTATGCCACTTGGTTTTGTTCTTTATCAATGTTATTTTGTTTATTCAAAGTCCTTTTGAGACTCCATATGAATTTTAGAATACATCTCTACTTCTGCAAAATGTTTCGTTGAGTTTTTGATAGGGATTGAACTGAATCTATAGACTGCTTTGGGTAGTATTTACATTGAGCATAGGATGTCTTTCCGTTTATTTAAGTCTCTAATTTCTTTCTATTTATATCTTTATATTCTTTCTAAAATTCTTTGATTTATTTACTCTTTTGTAGTTTTCATTGTACAAGTCTTTTACTTCTTTGGTTAATTCCCTAAGTATTTTATTTATTCTTTTTGATGCTATTTAAGATGGAATTGTTCTTATAATTGTCTTTTCAGAATGTTCATTGTTAGTGTATAGAATATAATGGATTTTTGTGTATTGACTTTGCTGAATCAGTTTTAGTTATAACAATTTTTTGTGTAGATCTTTAGGATTTTCTGTGAGTACAATCACATAATCTACAAAAGAAATAATTTTTACTTCCTTTCTGATTGAATAGGTTTTACTTCTTTTTCTTGCCTAATTGCTCTGGCTATTTAATTTTATTGACTAGAAATGGTGGCAGTAGGTATCCTTGCCCTGTTCCTGATCTTGGAGGAACAGCTTTTATTCTTTCATCATTGAATATGACATTCGCTGTGAATTTTTATATATGGCTTTTATTATATTGAGGTAGTTGTCTTCTATTCTTAGTTTTTTGAGTGATTTTTATCACTAAAGGACATTGACTAATATATTTTCTGCACCAGTTGAGATGATTGCTTTTTTTCTTCATTCTGTTAATGTGTTCTATTACATTGAACAGTTTTTGTATGTTGAAACATCCTTAAATTTCAAGAGTAAACCCCACTTGATCATTTTAATCTGCTGGTAAATTCATTTCACTGTATTTTGTTGAGGATATATGCATCAGTGCTAGTAAGGGATATTGGTCTATAGTTTTCTTTGCTCATAGTGTGTCTGGCTTTTGTATCTTAGTAATGCAGGTCTCACAGAATGGGTTAGGAAATGTTCTATCCTCTCCACTTTTATTGAAAAGTTTGAGAAGCATTGTTATTAGTTCCTCTTTAAATGTTGGTAGAATTTACCAGTGAAACCATCAGATCCAGGGCTTTCCTTTGTTGGTAGAATTTTGATTACTGATTTAGTCTAGTTACTAGTTATAGATCTACTCAGAGTTTCTATTTCTTCATGATTTAGTCTTTGTGGGTTTTGTATTTCTAGGACTTGTCCATTTCATGTAGGTTATCTGATTTGTTGGCATACAATCATTCTTAGTACTCTTATTATTTTTATTTTCTGAAGAATGGGCAGTTATGTCCCCATTCTCATTCCTGATTTCAGTAATTTGAGTCTTCTATTTTTTTCTTAGTCTAGCTAAAGTTTTGTCAATTTTATTGATCTTTTTAAAAAACTTTTGGTTTTATTGATTGTCTCTATTGTTTTCTATTCTCTGTTTTGTTTATCTGAGCTCTGATCTTCATTATTTTCTCCTTTCAGCTAGCTTTCAGTTTAGCTTCTTTTTCTAGTTCCTTAAGTTGTAAAGATAGTTTGTTAATTATTTCTTTCTTTTTAATGTGAGCATTTATAGCTATAGATATCCCCTTTAGCACTGCTCTCATTGTTTCCTATGTTTTGGTAGGTTATGTTTTCAATTTCATTAGTCTCTGAGTAGTTTCTAACTTCTCTGTGATTTCTTCTTTGAGCCATTGGTTGTTTAAGAGTCTGTTGTTTAATTTTCACAAATTTGTGAATTTTCCAGTTTTCCTTGTGTTGATTTCTAACTTTGTTATGTTGTGGTGAGAGAAAATATTTTATATGATATACATCTTTTAAAATCTGTTGAGACTTAATTTGTTATGCCCAGTATATTTTTAACTTACAATATTATAAAAATTATTTCTAATATGATTTGAAATCTTATGATGTAGGATATGTTTATAAATCAAATGTAAAAGGCTGCTTTCTCTTGGTTTTGTATTATAGATCAGGCTGACATTTCATTACATCCTAATATATTTGTTAACCTTAATGAAGTTTCTTTTCTCCTCTGTTTTTCCATGAACTATTGCATTACATAACTAAAAGACCCCTATATATCATGGACATTTCTAGAAATTGGTTAATTCAATAAAGTGATCTTGCTTCTCAAATACAACTTATAATAAATAGTATGTCAATAAATCCCACTGAATATTAAACTATTTTATAATGTACAGCCAAAAAAAACCCTAGATGTCAAAAAATTGTAACTCTCCTAGGCTTGCAGATTTTCAAAGATCAGGTTGAAGATGAGTCTGATTACTTTTAGGGAAGATTTGTTTCTCACACTTCTCTGCTCCCACTTCAGCTTCGCTGGAGCTGTGTTAACATTATGAATAATGCCAATACCAAAATAAAATTTGAAGGCAACCTACAAAATTCATAGAGATATCAGAGGGACTGTGGATGAAGAATTGGATTAATATATGAGAAGTTGTAGAAGTATGACTAAGAATGTTTAATATAAATTCTGATATTGGTGACAATGTTTCATGTGGACAGTTTATTTGGTAGTATTTCTGCCATGATGTTACTGATCACAGGTTGATTGCTTAGTTGGTATGTTTTTTGTTCATTCATCCTTGAAATAAATAATTTATTTCTTAAGATAAAAGAAAATTGTCAAAAGGTCATCACTACAGAATTTCTAAAATAACTTTTTATTTTTTTTACTAAAAATCATTGAATCCATTAAAAATTAAACAGACTTAGAAAGTGTGATTCTAATACTTTGGTCTCTCTCTGTCATGCAAGTTCCTGAAAACTCTATTTAAGGGGTAAGAGGATTATAGTGGTTAGAATTTGAAGAGTAAAGAGTTTGGTCTGCGTCACCACGTCATTTGCTTTTGTCCATGTATTTGTTGGGCTCTGGCTCTGGAACAATATGGTGAAACATGGGAATAACCAAAACTTTGTGAAATATGTTTACAAAGAAATATCTTCTAAAGATGGCTCATTTTTTAACTTCAAGCTGCATTGAGATAAGGTGTGTTGATGCTCAATTTAATTTTATCTGGGGTTATGTAACTAAATGATGTTTTTTTTACCTTATAAGATATTATAAAATAGATTAGCCTTTTTGTGGTCCATTGCTAAAATGGAAATAAGTAATTAGATTCTTTTGAGTTTGAGGAACAATGCTGGGCTGGTATATCATTGTGGGGGGTTGAGGTAGGAGTATTTTATGCTTTAAACTAAATCACAAAATAAAATAAACATCCATTGTTTTTGTCCTTCATCTTGTAACTATGGGTATAAAAGAAAAGATTCATAATGGCAGATAATGAATTAATAGCACTAGTCCCTTAGCTAAGTCCCTTCTAACTTTCAAAATTATAGGTCAGAGTTCTCCTTTGCTTGTTAACTATACTACTTTACCACCTGTGGGAATTTTTGTTATTAAGTAATTGTGGTAGGCAGGATATGTGTGGAAATGGAGCTTCTTACACACTTGGCTTATTACACTCTTACAGTAATCCACATTGTGGCAATGAGAAGTGACAGGCAGTCATCATGTCCAGGAACACACAGCACCATGTGGTCCATTGATTAATCAGCAAATCCCTTCTATTTCCTCACTTTTCTTTTCAAATTGCTCCCAAACTCAAACCCTCTACCAAGGTAACATTTGACAGAATATATGTTGCTTTTTTTTTTTTTTTTGCGGTACACGGGCTTCTCACTGATGTGGCCTCTCGCGTTGCGGAGCACAGACTCCGGACGCGCAGGCTCAGCAGCCATGGCTCACGGGCCCAGCCGCTCCGCGCATGTGGGATCTTCCCGGACCGGGGCACGAACCCATGTCCCCTGCATTGGCAGGCGGACTCTCAACCACTGCACCACCAGGGAAGCCCTATGTTGCTTTGTTTACCATTACTGTTTACTTTATTTAAAGATTTCTGTTTTCATTATAATGATCTTAATGTACAGGACCTGCTACATGACAATATAGAGCCCTTTGTTTAAAAATATGAAGAATATCTAGACAGCAACAGCAGAAAATTTAACATGTTCAGGGCCTTTACTAAGCCCAGGGCCCTTTGTGACTGCCCATGAAGCTAACCCAATTAACACAAAGCATCCATGCCAAGATAAATCTGGAGTGTTATCAGGGCAGTTTTTTTCTGAGCTGGACTGTTTGCTCCATTTATTCAAACTCCGCTTTTAATTGTGTCTTACTTCATTCTTGTAATTAGAAAGTTGGCACTCTGAAGCCTTCTTCAATTTTTAAATAAATCTTAGTGAGTAAGACGTATCTTCATAACTCTACTGATTTAGGACTTTCTACATATTTAATATAGCATGTGTAGTATTTGAAACTATTTATAATCATTTGACTATAACTTCACCCATTGTCTAACATTATACACTGTAAAAAAGTTTCTTAATATCTTTTTTCCTCCTAAAATACAGGATATTATATTCTGCTACATATGATCCAATATTACTCTATATGCTACATGATCCTTGCCAAAATTTGCATTTCTTTATATTATTAAGCTAATAATGCATCCTTCGTATCAGTGTTTCTTGAACAATACTCTCC
This sequence comes from Phocoena phocoena, assembly GCF_963924675.1. Taxonomy (NCBI): domain Eukaryota; kingdom Metazoa; phylum Chordata; class Mammalia; order Artiodactyla; family Phocoenidae; genus Phocoena; species Phocoena phocoena. Next base: position 116,976,083 of record NC_089222.1, on the reverse strand, counting down.
CTTCATATCTCATTCAATAAATCATATAAGTGTAATATTAAATTATGACCTAATTATATCATCTCTTTATTTGTCCACCATTTGCCATTTTAACTTAGTTGCCCAAGCTTTAATATAGAACATCATGTAATTAGGTCTGATCAATATAAGTATTTGTTCTAAATAATATTGGGAATGTATATATCCATTCTAGATAAATTTTTAATACTTTTAAAATTGAACTATTAATTGACTTAAATGTTATTTTAGTTTCAGGTGTACAACATAGTGATTTGATATTTTTATAAATTATGAAATGATCACCATGATGTCATTATACAAAGATATTAAAATATTGACTATGTTCCCTATGCTGTACATTACATCCCTGTGACTTATTTATTTTATAACTGTAAGTTTGTACCTGTTAACCCCTTTCACCTATTTATTCCATCCCCTCACCCTTCTCCATTCTGGCAACCAGCCATTTGTTCTCTGTATCTATGAATCTGTTTCTGTTTTGCTATGTTTGTTCATTTGTTTTTTTAGATTCCACATATAAGTGAGATCATATGGTATTTGGCTTTCTCTGTCTGACTTATTTCACTTAGCATAATACCCTCTGTGTCCATCCATGTTGTTACAAATGGCAAGATTTTAATTTTTTGTGGTTGAGTAATATTCCATTGTGTTTATATGCCCCTTATTCTTTTCACATTCATCTTGGACAGTTAGGGTGCTTCCATATGTTAGCTATTGTAAATAATGCTGCAGTGAACATTGGGGTGCATATATCTTCTGGACTTGGTGTTTTCATGTTCTTTGGATAAATACCCAGTAGTGAGATTTCTGTATCATATAGTAGTTCAATTTTTAATTTTTTGAGGAAATTCCGTACTGTTTTTCATAGTGGCTGCATCAATTTATATTCACACCAACAGTGCATGAAGGTTCTCTTTTCTGCACATCCTCTCCAACATTTTTTATTTCTTGTCTTTTTGATGGTCACCATTCTGACAGTATGAGGTGATATCATGGTGTTTTTTATTAGCGTTTCCCTTATGACTAGTGATGTTGAGCATCTTTTCAAATGCCTGTTGATCATATTTGTGTTTTCTTTGGAAAAGTGTCTATTCAGATCCTCTGCCTATTTTTAAACTGGATTGTTTGTTTTTTGATATTGAGTTGTATGTTCTTTGTATATTTTGTATATTATAACCCCTTATCAGACATATCATTTACAAATATCTTCTCCCATTCAGTATGTTGCCTTTAGTTTTGTTGATGATTTCCTTCGTTGTGCAAAAGCTTTCTTAATTTAATATAGTCTCATTTATTTATTTTTGCTTCTGTTGTCTTTGCCTGAGGATACATATCCAAAAAAGTGTTGCTAAGACCAGTGTCAAAAAGCTTACTGCCTATGTTTTCTTCTAGAAGTTTTATGGTTTCAGGTAATTTTCAACACATTTTGAGTTTGATTTTGTATATGGTATAAGAATGTTGTCTAGTTTAATTCTTTTGTGTGTAGCTGTCCAGTTTTCCCAACACTACTTATTTAAAAAGCTGTGTTTTCCCATTGTATATTCTTGCCTCCTGTGTCATAGATTACCTGATCATATAAGTGTAGGTTCATTTCTGGCCTCTCTCTTCCATTCCATTGATCTGTGTGTCTCTTTTTGTGCCAGTACAAACTGTTTTGATTACTATACCTTAGCAGTATAGTTTAAAATCAGGGAGTGTGATATCTCCAGATTTGTTCTTACCTAAGATTGCCTTTGCCATTCAGGGTCTTTTGTAGTTCCATACAAATTTTAAGATTATTTGTCCTAGATCTATGAAAAATACCATTGGAATTTTGATAGGGATTGATTTGAATCTGTAGATTGCTTTGTAATCAACAATGTATGGACATTTTAACAGTGTTAATTCTTCTAATGCATGAACACAGTATATCTTTTTATTTATTTGTGTTGTTTCCAATTTCTTTCATCAGTGTCTTAAAGTTTTCAGAGTACAGTTCTTTCACCTCTTTGGTTAAATTTATTCTTAGGTAATTTATTCATTTTGTTACAACTGTAAATTGGATTGTTTTCTTACTTTCTCTTTCTGATAGTTTGTCATTAGTGTACGGAAATGCAGCAGATATCTGTATGTTAATTATGTCCTGTGACTTTAATGTATATATTTATTCATTCTAATAGTTTTTTGGGTTTTCTATATATAGTATAATTTCTATATATAGTATAATTTCACTGCAAATAGTGACAGCTGTACTTCTCCTTTCTATTTTGGATGCCTTTTATTTCCGTTTCTTGTCTGATTGATGTGGCTAGGACTGTATTCAATAAAAGTGGTAAGTATGGACATCCATGTCTTTTTCCTGATCTTAGAGTAACAGCTTTCAGATTTTCACCATTGAATATCATGTTAGCTGTGAGTTTGTCACATATAGTCTTTATTATGTGGAAGTATGTTCCCTCTATACCCACTTTGTTGAGTTCTTTTCATAAATGGTCGTTGAACTTTGTCAAATGCTTTTTCTGCATCTAATGAGATGATCGTATAATTTTTATTCTTAGGTTTTTTTCTTTTTGCTGTTCTAAATTGGGTGATTTCTACTACTCTGTCTTCCAGATTGCTAATCCATTCTTCTATATCCTCTAACCTGCTGCTGATTCCCTCTAGTGTATTTTTCATCAAAGTTATTGTATTCTTCAGCTGTAAATCATTCTTTCTTATATTTTTTATTCTTAGTTGAAGTTGTTTTTTTTTTTTTGTGTGTGTGTGGTACATGGGCCTCTCACTGTTGTGGCCTCTCCCATTGCGGAGCACAGGCTCTGGATGTGCAGGCTCAGTGGCCATGGCTCACGGGCCCAGCCGCTCCATGGCATGTGGGATCTTCCTGGACCAGGGCACGAACCCGTGTCCCCTGCATCGTCAGGCGGACTCTCGACCGCTGTGCCACCAGGGAAGCCCTCTTAGTTGAAGTTTTCACTGTGTTCCTCTATTCTTCTCCCAAGTTTAGTGAGTATTTTTATGACTATTATTTTGAACTCTTTATCAGTTAAATTACTTATTTCATTAGAGCTTTTTGCCTGGGTTTTAATCTTGTTCTTCCATTTGGAACATATTCCTGTCTCTACATTCTGTTTGACTTTCTGTGTTTGTTTCTATAAATTAGGTGAAACAGCTACCTCTCCCAGTCTGAAGGCATTGCTTTGTGTAGGAGAGTCCCCTGTATGGACTCCAGGTAGACAGAGCTGGAGTGCGTGTGGGCCAGTGGGTCCTATGGCATGCCTTGCTGGGGATGCCCTGGTGGGTTGGCTGGAACTGGAGTAGGTGCACGCCAGAGGGATCCCAATATGTGCTGTGTCAGGCCCACCTTGGGGAGCTGGCTATAGCTGGTCTGGGCCAGGGGTCTGGGGTACACTGGGGCACCCTTGATGGCCTAGCTAGAGTGCTGGATTGTGTTCCTGCCCACATTATCAAGGTAGAGAGGCAATGCAAAACTCATACTCTCTGGTCCCTCTGATCCTACAGAGAGTTCCAGCAGTTCCCCACCTATTTTGCAGATGCTCTAGGATTAGTAAATGTGTTTCCTTCACATGTAGTTTAGGTGCCCTTGAAACTGCTGTTTTTTCCCTGTGCCCCTGGCAGGTAACTCTACTCATGGGCCCCTCAGTGATATCTCACCCTACTGCAGGTCAGTGTATCAGAGGTGAAGTTCCCAACAGTACCGTGTCATCATCTCTCCAACCTGTCTCTGTTTGGTCCCTCTAACATTTATTGTGCAGAAGCTCTTCAGTCAGCCCTCAGTTCTTCTTCAGGAGGAATTGCTCTGCATGTAGGTGTAGGTTTGGTATGTCCATGGGAAGAGGTGAGTTCAGTGTCTTTCCACACCACCATCTTGGACCAGAACAACTCCCGTTACAGCTAATTTTAAGTGTCCTTTTAATATTTCTGTTGCAGGATTTTTTTTCAATAATATCCTTAGTAAATGTTGGTACAGTTTGAACATATCAAATGTAAAATCAGGAATATTGGACAGTTTGTTTCATTTATGAATTTCTTATCTGTCAAAGGTCAGCTTTTGACACCTGTGTTACTTGTGATAACCTGGGAGGTTCTTCAGTATATAATGATACCTTTAAATATGTCTCTGAACAAAGCCTTTGAAAATATTGCTTTTTTGGTCTCAGTGCCTAAGCCTTAACCAGTGCCTGATCACACCAGACCCAAGTCATTTTGTCAGCATCCTTCACAACCTCCCTACCTCCTGTCTCTCACCATTCAATTTCATCTGTATTCCAATTTCAGGTTGATAAAGTTGAAGTACTACCATCCTCATGTGTCATTTTGAATTAGTAATATAAGTACCTCCTGTGTCTGTGTTTGAAACTTTGGACTTTACATTGGACTTCCTCTTTTTCTTCATAGCATGCATCTTGGTCTGAGCACAGAGAGTTTATTTCTGTCTTTACTTGTGTCAAGCGCCTGTTTTATTACTTGTTGTTCTGCCAACTCATATTTTCTAACTCTTTTAATACTTATTCTCCCTTTACAGCCTTCACTATTTATTTCAGCTTATATTTTCTCTCACACATCTTTAAACTTGTGTCATCTTTGTAATAACTACTAGAATTTAGTACAGTTGTCCCTTGGTATACATGGGATTGGTTACAAGGGCCCCCGTGGATATCAACATCTATGGATTCTAAATTCCCTCATATAAAATGGTGTATAATTGTCCACCCTCTTCCACAGGGTCTGCACCCATGAATTCAACCTACTGCAGGTTGAAATTCAATCTGCAGTTGTTTGAATCCATGGATGTGAAACATGCAGGTACAGAAGGCCAACTGTACATTTATTGAAAAAATTCCACATATAAATGGACCTGCACAGTTCAAACCTGTGTTGTTTAAGGGTAAACTGTATTTAATTTTCTTCTAGTTTGTATGCATGGAGGGAGGGTATGGGTACTTCATTTTTAAAATAAACATCTACTTTTACTCTCCAAATATATAATTTCAAATATAACATAATTAAATATATAAATTATTAGGATATTTTCTCTCTCTTAAAAATCATCTTTGCTTTGCAGACCATCTGCACAGAAATATGTGTTGCTTATAAAAGCCACATTCTTGACCTGTTATACTCCAACTGTTATCACGATGTATACATTGAAAAAGTAAGTAGCTATGAAATAGTTGTTAGAGAGGTTCTATTAAAACCTCAGTCTTTAAAATTTTGTCAGATCACAGCTTTCTAAGGAGAGGAAAGAAAACCTACATGAATGATGGTGATACAATTAGTTTGTTATTATAAAAATAAAATAAGCCTATTTGCTTTATCGCAATGGATTTCAAATTCAACAAAATATATTTAGAAACAAGGTGTAAAATGTAAGTAACATGAAATAGGAGGAATTACAGCTAATATTTGTCAGGAGATTAATGTATACACATCTTACTGGCTGCTGTAGAAAATACAGTAGCATGTATTGTAAAGGTTAGAAATCTAATTTTATGAATTTTGTGTAGATATAGCAGTATTAAAATTTAACTGATTCTTGATAACTATAATCTAAGTAATCTGTTTACAGATCTTTCTCTTACCTTTGGTTAGATTCTTGTGAATTTATAAAATTATTTACGATATTTTCAATTCAAATGGCATGAGACCTTGGAAACACAGGGTACTAGGGATCAATATATAATAGATAAATGACTTGAACAAGTGGTACTTAATGCTTTTGCACGTTTTGGTCACTTGGGAGAGTTGATAGTTACTGAAGTTAATACCAATTAGAATAATGTTCACCTCAGTGACTAAAGAAACTAAGTCAAAAGACACCACCTCTTAGAAGAAAGCACAAACAGTATACATAGTGTCTTTAATTCAGTTCAGATTTCAGCCTGTCAGCAACAAGCTAAGTCCAGCAATAAGTTAACATTTGGGGATAAAAAGATTAAGGCTCAGCCTTATCTTTTAGTATGTGCTACTTTTGAGACGAGAGATCATCAGACACATTAGTGTAAGGTAGAGGACAAAGCCCTGGAATGAAAAATACAAAGTTTGACTCAGATTTATTGCGGTGTCCAGCAAGGCAAGTAACTTGTTCTCTGTTAGCCTCAGCTTCTCGATTTGCTACAGTTAGATACTTTGTAGGTTTTCCTCTGACTCAGACTTTAGTAGGGGTTGGCTTAAAGCAGTTTCTCTTTCAGCACTAACTTCATTTCTCTAGCCTTACTAGACTTTAGTCATGAATGTCAATATGCCATTAGATATTATACAGACACAAGGCTCCTTGAAGGTGGTCGAGTTTAGTGATCAAACAGGTTCTTAAGATTAATGTATGGGTTTAAATCCCACATCCTCTGCTTTCTCACTATATGATTTGGACAAGCTAGTTATTCTCAGAGCCTCATTTTCCTCATCTGGATTGTTTTGAAGATGTTAGAACTTTAAAAATATATATAAGATAAATAAAATTAAACAATATGTAAAAAATATAAGTCTCTGGCATATCCAAATCCTCAAGAATATTGGCCGTTATTATTATTTAGGAATACAAGAATAATGGAGTTTGACCAAGAGATCCTTGATAAATTTGAGTCAAATGGAAATTTTCTTGCTTCAGGGATGATTGAGAAAGCCGGACTTCTGAAAGAGCAAGGGAACTTTGGATAATGCATGGGAGGAGTGATAAAAAGTAGGCTACAAATTCAGAAATCAGTTCTCCGCTATTCACTGGTTAAGAGGATGAAGTTGTCTCATGTATGTATGCTAAGTTTGGAACATAGGAAGTATGCCTGAGATTTATAATACCTTAGGGATAACTGATACATCCAGAAATGCTCAGAATATATAAAAGTAAAGGTATTCTAGGTTTTTACAGTTCCCCTAAACTTAGAGTTGACATTTCACTCCTCTGAAATGATTGAAAGTGGGAAAATAGCATGTTAAGCATTTACTTCTTTTTTAGAATAGTATAAAGAAAAAAACTAGCAACAAATAAAAAATATTCATATATTTGATCATTTTATAGCAACCCTTTGAAATTAAAGATCGCTTTGCATTCCTTTAAGAAATTTACATACAAAAGACAACAGCAATATTTGACTCCCAGTCTAATATCGTTCACCTCCTGAGAATACACATAAGTCTTCAAGAGAAGTGATTTGAGCTTGTGCTGTGTCACCATAGTTGGGGGAAAAAAAAAACAGATTCACTATACATGAAAATGTCATGAGTGATAAATGAGGGGGTTGTAGATGAAGAGATCATAGGAGATCATCGTCTGTGAAAAATGCTTTCCTTCATTTTTGGGAAATTGGAATAGTAGAAATTAGATTAATTCTTGGTAATTTTGATTAAAAATGCTGTATATTAAAAGGAGTGTTCTTTTCTGTGACTACTTTCTACTTTAGATTCCTCAGTAAACATTAAGATGACAGTTAATTTCCTTTAATCAAAGCTTATTGTGAAGACGCTACAAAATGGGTTCTCAGAATAATTGTTCTAAGCTAGGATCTCCATAAATCCAAAAGTTAGTCATGAATTATTAAATGTTACAAAAGAAAAATAAAATATGCAGCTTTATTTTTAAAAAATAGAACTGCAATGTTTAACAACAAAAAGAAATGATAATTCTGTGATGTGATAGAGATGTTAGCTAATGCTATAGTGGTTATTATTTTACAATATATAAGTATCAGATCATCACACTGTACACCTTAAACTTACACATGTTATATGTCAATTATATTTCAATAAAGCTGGAAAAAATAATTCAAGATTGATGGATATTTTTTCTCAGCACTTTGCGGAGATTTTTATTGCCTCCTATAATTTTAAGACACTTTATTTTTTTAATTTTAAAAGCGAAAAACAGAAACCTAAAAGTATACAGTTAATAGGTTGGCGATGTAATGGGCTGAATTGTTCCCCAAAAGATGTTAAAGTCCTAACCCCCAGTACTGTAAATGTGATCTTGTTTGGAAATAATGTCTTTGCAGATGATCAAGTTAGGAAGAGGTCGGTAGGGTGGGTCTTAATCCAATATAACCGTGTCCTTTCAAAAAAATTTAGACATAGTGACACGCATGCACAGAGAGAAGATGATGTGAAGACACACGGAGAACCTTGTCTCCAAGCCGAGGAATGCTTGAGGTTACCAGAAGCTAGGGAAGAGGCATGGAACAGATTTTCCCTCACAGCTTTTAGAATGAACTAACCCTTGAATACCTTGACTTGGGACTTCTTCCTTCTAAAACTGTGGAGTATTTCTGATGTTTAAGGTACCCCTGTTTGGTACAACACTTTGTTATGGCAGCCCCAGGAGATTAATCTAGACACATATTTTAATCAGCAGAAGTAAAACCAGGGAACACTAGCACCTCCAGTTATCCATGAAGTACCCTATCATGTCTTTCCTGGGGTCTTTATGAGGCCCTGCAAGCATTAAGTAGCAGTTTTGTAGACCACTATATAGGCCCACCATTTCCTCACTTCTTTCCTGTACTGGCTCTCCCCGTCAAATATCTGCAGTGCTTACCAGGCAGTAGTTTTATTTCTGCTTGTGATGCTAGACACTGTGCCCTCTCTGATTCATGACAGCTCCCAACTCTCTAGGTAAATACCAGTGGACATAGCCACTGATGTGCTGGAGTCCTCAGTATGTTATATTCCATGCAAAAGTACAAAGAAGAGCTCTTTCAATTCCTACTGTTGTATTTAACACCAGGCAGGTGTCCAGGTAGTGCCATCAGTGCACCAGTGACTCAGAAATGTCAATGAAAATTATTTTCTGTTTAATAAGGTCACACTATGAAGTCAGACTTATAATCCATGAGTTCCTGGTTTTTTAAAATGCATTTTCCCAAGAGAATCCTCAAACCCCCTACACAAAGACAATTTACCAAACATGGTAGTTGTTAGAAATGTCAGTAATTGAAAGAAATAGACTCGGGACTTCCATGGTGGCACAGTGGTTAAGAATCCGCCTGCCGGGCTTCCCTGGTGGCGCAGTGGTTGAGAGTCCGCCTGCCGATGCAGGGGACACAGGTTCATGCCCCGGTCTGGGAAGATCCCACATGCCGCGGAGCGGCTGGGCCCGTGAGCCATGGCCGCTGAGCCTGTGCGTCCGGAGCCTGTGCTCCGCAACGGGAGAGGCCACAACAGTGAGAGGCCCGCGTACCGCAAAAAAAAAAAAAAAAAAAAAAAAAATAGACTCAAAGTGAGACCTCCCCAAAATATATATCAATGGCAAATAAGCACTGAAATTTGCTTGAAATCATTAGTCATTGGGAAAAATACAAACAAAAACCACAATAAGATACTACTATATGGTTACTAGAATGGCTAAAATGAAAAATCACACAAGACAGAGGGCTGATGAGGATGTAAAGAAATGTAAACCCTCATGCATTGTTGGTGGGAATGCAAAATATTGTAGCTACTTTGAAAAACAGTAGAGAAGTTTCTTTTAAACATATATTTATCATATGACTCAGCTCACGCCTAGGTATTTACTCAAGAGAAATGAAAACGTGTTCATACTAAAACCTGTTTGCAAATGTTTCTAGCAGCTTTATTCCTATAGCCCAAAATTGGAAATAACCCAGATGTCCATCCGTTGGTAAATGGATAAACAAATAGAACACTACTCATTAATAAAAAGAATAAATCATAAGTATATATGTAACAACATATATAAATCTTCAAAGCATTACATTAAGTGAGAGAAAGCAGAGAAGACTATGTAGTATATGATGCCATCTGTATGATTTTCTGTAATAAGCACAATTCTGGGAAGAGAAATCTGATTGTAGTGGCCAGGGACTGGGTGTGGAATTGGGATGAGGATTGATTACAGGGGGGAACAGGGAACTTTTTAGGGTGATGGACATGCTCTGTGTCTCCATTGAAGTGGTAGTTACTGTAAACATATATCAGTATTCATCAAACTGAACATTGAAAAGAAGAAAATTGTGTTATATGTATATTGCACTTCAATAAATAGCAATAAAAATTGGCTTTTTACCACAATACAAGGATCTCATAACAAGTCCTGAATCCCTGTAATCAAGAGCTGGACTAAAGTCATAATGACAGATGAAACCAGATTGTTACCTTGAAAGCAGAAAGTATAAGAAATTCTATAGCTCGGTATTCCTATGATGGTACCAGTAGGAACTGAAAATTCTTGGGTTTTGGTTTTGTTTTGTTTTGTTTTAAGAGGGGAAAGGGACTCTTCGAATGAAGGTGGTTAAGGAAGCAGCAACTATTTATTTTGTGTGAACAGTTATATAAACTCAACATAACAGTTATCTATAAAAAATACTTTGGAGAGAGCCTAAAATCCCATCTGCTTTTTAAGAAGTGTATCATGGATAGACTTGATCTGCAAAATTTTTGCAGATTTTTGGAAAGCCAATAATTTCCTCTCTATATAGGTATCCCTAATTCAGGCTTTGGAAACTAGTGTTTCTAAATCTGCAACAAAATGATTGAATCATGAGACACACAATACTTTTCAAGATGACTGCTTTTGAGTGTTGAATGTATGTAGTTGATACAGCTGCTAACAGAAGAAACAAAATTTGGCAGCTTTTGAAATTTTAGTCAAATATGTAAGGCATTGTTTTATTTGATGGCATAGCCAAAAAATAGAGGAGTTCCCATGCTTCTTTTTAAAAATATTTCACATAACCTAAGGAGGTATAAATCACTGGCTAAGATCTAAATAGATACATGGTTTGTTAGGAAAAAAAAAAATCCCATGTTGAAAATAATGAGGAAAAAATAAAAACAAGCTTGTTTTCTCCATTGTTCTTTTATTGTTATTGTTGTTACTTTAATTTTTTTCAGCATTTAAATAATATATCATACTTTTTTTACAGATCAATACTGGATTAATAATATTTGTAATTTCAGGACTATTATGTTTTCTTATACCTGAATCTTCAGATTGTTCTTGAATAATTTAAATTGCATTTCCAGGTTACATTCAACTTTGTTCTGATTTTATTAATATTTGAAATTGTTGTTTGAAGAGGAAATGGTATGTGATAGTGGAAATGGTGAGTGCTTTTAAATGGGGAATCCTGGGTAGTCAAATATTGGTTCAAATTCTAGACCTTCCAGTTATAGCTGTTTCACCTAGAAAGCAGTGATGTATGTTTTGCATTATCTTTAGCCTTAATTTCCTCATTTGTAACATGGAAATAAAACATTTTACAAAATTGTATTGATGATGGAATGATATCTCACATACTTAGCACTCAGTAAATGAAAGCTGATGACTTACTTATTGATCCATTGATTCATCTAGCTGTTCACTTACCCTTCCTTTATTTTCTTTTCTGCAGACAAAACAAGGTTCAAGTTCAAATTCTAGACTGATATTGTATTAACTTTGTGACTTTTGACAAGTTACCGACTTTTCAAAGTCTAAATTTTCACATACATAATAGATAACTTATACCATAAAGGAATATTATTAATATTAAAGAAAGTATATGTAAGAATCTAGCTTTGTGCTTGGAACATAGTAGGTGTTCATTTATAATATTTGCTGCTTTTTTAATTTTTAGACTTATACTACATAGGTTGTTTTAAGATTTGACCTTTTTAAAATATATTTTTTGTTGTTTAAAACATATATTTTCCTGCATCAAAGCTACATCAGAAATTAAATGAAAATTTAATAGTTTTAAACAGATAATTGTCATAGTGATTTTTGAATAAAAGACAAAAATCTCTAGGAAAAAATAACACAAAAATTATTAATGGTATGTTTAAGACAAACTACATATATGAGCATTATACATATGCTGGAAATGACTAGTTTTTAAGGTGCTGGTCATGAGGTGTTTTGATAATTGACATTATTCAGATAATTATTCTAATACACGAAGTGTGTCAAAACCATGGATAATGAGTTTAGCATAACATTTTTATCTGCATTGGTTTGTTACTTTATCCATTGTTACCGAATACATTGTGGTTATGCATTGTTATTAATTGTATGCATAGAATTTTTAAAAAGTGTTCTTATGTAAATGAGATTATTTTACAGTATTAAAAGTACTATTTTCAGGGATTGTCACTTTTAACACATTTGTCTTATGAGATCAATTACTTAATATGTTTTAAAAAACTGAAACAGATCCCATTTGAAGTGAATATTTTTATTTTTAATTACTCATAGGATATCCTCATTAATCTATGATACTATACATTTTTCTTAGTAAAAGTTTTACCTCAAAATAACTGCTTATCCAAATCATACTTAATTTGGACTTATATTTTAAAATAGATGAAAAGCAAGTATTTCCACAGAGATAATCTTAAAATACCTTTTTGTGGATCTGGAAATTAAATAGTAAAAAAGAAAGAAGTAACCAATGCTACTTCTAAACATATTGCTGCCTCTGACATCAGAGGTAATTAGAGGAAATTAAGACAAGTGTATGGTATCATAGATGGATGAGGATACCCTGTGAGTACCTCAAAATGAAAATGTTTATTTCACACAGGAGCTGTATTTCATATTTTCAAAAAATTTGAAGTACAGTTGAGCCTTGAGCAATACGGGTTTGAACTCTGTGGGTTCACTTATACATGGATTTTTTTTTTTTTAAGTAAATACTACAGTTCTACAAAATTCACAGTTGGTTGAATCTCAGATGTATAACCACAGATATGAAGGAACTACGTATAGGGAGGATTGCCTGTAAGTTATTCATGCATTTTCAACTGTGTGGAGGGTCAGCACCCCTAACCCCTGCATTGTTTGAGTCAACTGTAATTTAACTCAAAAGAAAAAGAGATATTAAAATATGGATAATCCCTATAAGATAAAAACGTTCTCTCAAAAAAAAATCTTTGGAAATGGCCTTGTTGATCTTCATTTTAATTTGTAAGACTGCTTTAAAAAGTCACAATGGTACAATTAATTAAGGTAATTAGAGGAAATTATAAAGATAATGCAATGTTCAACAACTTCTAAAATTGCTGCTAATTTCACTTCTAGTTTTTACTAATTTCTATTCATACTGGTCTAATTTATGCTTCACTTTTTAATGAAGAATTGTACTATTAAAGGGAAGCACAGCTCTAAGGATGAGATGGTTTGACTTCTCATGATACAGTTTGGGGTAAACTCCAAAAGGCTTAGTACTAACAGTGTCAACACCACTTACTTCCAGCAAACACAATATCATACTTAACGTGAAAAAAATAATCAGACTTCTGTGGTGTGCCTTGCGAATTGAAATTCTTTCTATGAGGGCAAATACAACAGGTATCTGGAGCACCAAAATCCTCTGAACATCAAAGTTTCAAGCATTCCTTTAGATTGTAAATTTCTGATTTTTTACCTAAGAAGACACATTAGAATTTTCTTTCTGTTTTACTTGTTAGCATATACAAATAGTATATTTCCAGTTACATTTAGTTCAGAAAGCCACCAAACTTGTTTTCTTCCAGATCAAGCTTAAGATACTCAGTTGTTGCGCAACTTTTAGGTGTGCTCATTTTGTTTTTCACCCTTGACTTTGGAGGAGTTGGGCACATTATGATATTTCTGTTAGCTTGGAATGAGAAAGAAAAGTAGTTTAATTCAGGAAGTTTAATACTTGGTTCCCAGTTTTGTAGAATGTTATGGTTTATTATTTTCTTTCCACTTAACAGAAGGCATTTTGCTTCTTACCCAGATGCTGATCACAGATTTGTTACTGCCCTGAAAACATCCCTCCACTTAAAATTGCCTTATTTTTTTTCTAAATTTTCTGAAGAGCAAGGGAAATTTGTGAAATATCAAGAGAATAGTGATTTCTGCTTCTTTCAGAAAATCAGGGTAGGAAATCCTAGGCATAAAACATACAACCTACTCTTTATTTTTCACATCTTTGTTTAAAATAAATTAAAAAAATAATGGTTAAAAAAAACATACACGCTAATTTCATATTGGTTTATTTGATTTCTATTTATGGACAATATTTAAAGAAATTCTCCTTCGTATACATATTACTTTGGAAAATGAAAGTATATAAGAATGCTAGTTGCTGAAGCTTTTGTGTTCTGGAAGAGTTCATGAGTATTTCTTTAAAGGTTGGCACAAAAGAAGAAAATTTATTTCCAACATTTTAAGCTTTGACTCTACACTGTAGTTCTTTTCTAATGACATAAATTAGTTTTTCACTTGAGTTCTTTATTGAAAATTGGTCCACTTATTTGCTGAAAAGAAGCTTTAGTTTTGCATTTCTCTTTTATTGGTCAATGATTAAATTCTCCTGTGTTGTAATGTTTCACTGATATTCAAGAAATTCTAGAAAATTCATTAAAATTATATTATTTGAGTTGGGCAAATGTAGACACCTGTACATGTGAAAACCTTTTCTATAAAAGTGTCTTTAAAAATTAGTAAAAATCAACTTAGAAACCTAGCATGCTTGGGACGTGAGTGAGTCCAGAGGAGAGAGGTACCAGGGGAGGTCAGACAGGGAGGCATTGGAAGGGGATTTGAATTTTATAATTATGATGAGGGCCAGTGGGCTATTTAAGAAAGGAATTGACAGGACTTGAACATACAGAACTGCGTGCTCTGTTAATGTAGCAGTGGTAGTGCTGCCTGTCTCTTGGTCCCCAAGCCAGAGCACAGGCTCCAAATGAACAATTCCTCCTCCACTGATGAGAGAGGTTTACCCACTCAGCTAGAGGTATGACCTTCTTGGCATCACTGTGAACTTCTTGTCACTGTCCCAGAGGCTTCAAATTAACATTCATGACCTATAAAGAGCCTGATTTCCCCAGGGTCATTGAACACAGTGTTTGGCCCTACTAGGCTGAAAGCCATACAGTATAAATTGTTTTGCTACCGTTTCTAAACATATCTACCTAACTGATTTACTGTGTTGACCAGATGCTCACCTTGAGTATGGGTATGTTCACAAAAATGTTTTTTAAAAAACATTTTAAAAAGCACAGTTTTATGTATGATTAACTTTTTCCTATCAAGATGCTAAAGGAAGATGTTGAAGTACCTTCCTATTGTAAATTCATAGCAGTGTATGAAATGACTTAGAGAAAAGTGTTGGAATGAACTTAATTGCAATTGCCATCTTATAAGTCCAGACATGTAGGCTGTTAAAATTATAGTTGAGAAATTTGCAGTGTAAAATTTTGATATGAATGTGCAGAGAATAAAACAGATATGGCGCACCTTGAACTTTGGAACTCACGTAGTTTTTTATGTATAAATTTAGTCCAAAATATTACCCAAAATGCATCCTAGAGCTTGGAGATGTTTGGAAAAGAGAAGACCCCTTAGAGCCCAAAATTATTAGGTAGAGTCTGTAAATGGACACAGAAAATATAGGTTCGGGGGAAATACAGGAGGAGAGCAAAAGGAGAATTTACAAATGGGGAGAAATGAATTTAGGAGAATTAAAAACAAAGGTAGAGAAAACTCTGAAAGGAATCTCAACATAGCATTCGTGTGGGCATTGTGTTCCTGAATTAAAATTTTAATGCAATATTGTTCCCAGCTGTCTGTCTCCCTTTCAGCACTACAGCTCAGTGACTTCCTATTATGGCATCATCAGTTCTCTTCTCCCGAAGTAGTGTTACGCTGATTCAAAGCTTAGTTGTTCAGTGAGAAAGCAGTTATATCCAGAATTTTTAATGTCTATTTTAATTTATAAGGAGTGATACAATTCTTGCCAAGCAAGTAATCTGAATTCATCAAGATTGAATTTTATTTTATATCTCTTGAGAGGTAGTGAACCACTCTTTTGGGGAGGCATACATTAGGATGATAGCCAACATCCATTCACTCTAAAGTAAAGCCTTGTGTATAATAAATTATTTGTCATAATTCTAGGAATGACATTTTAGCACTTACAAACACTAACTGTATTATATTCCAAGAATAAAATATTAAGCTATATCTTTAATGTCAAAATAATGTTTAAAGAAAAACTGTAACTGTAGTCTCTAATATATTAAAATGTGGTTTATTACATAATATTTTGTGTATCAATCCCTACAAGAAAAACAACTTTTTAATATTCAAATCTTCTTTGGCTTATGCACAATAAGACTTGATAAAATATTTAAGAAGTATAAATATTTGACAGGATCTGTTTCCTTCAAATTAGTTTTTAATTAATTCAATAAGCATTAATTGATGACCTATTGCATACAGTACATTTTCCTGGTACTGGGTATATTTGATTTTTGTCCTGAGGTCATGAATCAGATTTGTTCCTGGAGGATGTGATTTATTAAATGTTTGAGAGGTTTTTTTTTTTTAATGTAAGCAAACTAAATAAGTTAATAAATAAATTCCTAAATTCCTAAAAAAAAAAAAAGTAGTATTATTTTGAGAAATTATGTAACTTCTCCAATCTCTAGTTTCTTCCATTGGAAAGAATACCTAGTTCAGAGTTAAATGATATATAAGGGCAACTGGAACATAGTAGGTAGTTAATAACTTGAGTTGATATGAATCTCTGCCCTCATGCATTGTATTATCCTGTGTACTCATAACCTTTAAATCTGTTATATTCTGGTCTTGGACTCCCTTTTCTGTAGCCTTATATATTTAGATTAGATTAGGATAAAAATAGCATTATGTAAGTTTTTCCTTAACTTTTTCATGGTTATTTTCAGATTTACATTTCCCTGTTGACCAAATTATAAATGGCTACATATAAAAATATACCTTTCTGGAATGTTTTAGCTTTTAAAATTTTAAAGCAACTTATATGCAAAAATGATATGAAATATGCATATATTCACATATTATATTCATCTGAAAGATATCTACTGAAATTTAGAGTTTGCAGTTATGTTACATAAAGAGTTGAAATTGCAAATAGAAAAAGACATCCCAAAAATTGTGTTGAATTTCCACCTCAGAATTATATGCAGTCCCTCATTAATAGAACGACAGATTTTGTGAGTTTTAAATTAAATAGTTTGTATATAACTACATTTTATACAACTGTATCCATCAACAATTTATATTAAAGACTAAATTAAGCCATACATCAGAGGAAAGATAGCGAATTTCTTGTGTTCTGGTGTGGAAAGAAAAAGACATTTTTAGTACAAAATTTACTATGCAGCACAAAATGGACAGATGGTATGCACAATCCATTTGTTGAAAGGCTCCTAGTTCTGTGCATTGGAAGAAAACTAGGTGACAAGTTAGGCAGCAGTTTTATCTAAGACATTTTCAAATTGCATGTAACCTGAAAGATCTCGAAGATGGCTTCCAACTAAAACAAGCCACTCTTAATCAAAGGCTCAAGATTACACTATTAATAATCACAAATATTTTGTCTTTTCAGGCTTAAAAATCCCTTCTCTTCTCACTTTCAGTTTTTACAGGAGTTTTGCTTACAAAATCTTATGTTTTTTTTTTCCTCTTTACTGGATGGATTGGCAGCAAAGATGAGAGAGTAACTCCTTGTAGTTGGTGATTTTCCCAAGATCACAGAGCTGGTAAATACACCACGTGGTTCAAATAAAACATGAGAATCTAGTAGCGGGTACCTAAAAATGAGCAGCATTGCAACTATTGTCATAACAAAAATATCCCTCATTTTATTAGTTTGGCTGATTACTGCAATAATCATGAATTCATGCATTATACTATGAGAGAATTAAAAACAAAAAAATTCATGTTTTTAATTTTTTTTTTCTTTATGGTATGCATCTGCTTGGGACAGACTATGCTTTTTAGGTGAACAACTTTATCCTGCAGTAAGAATCTCTAGAGATGTGTGATGTCAGAACTCAGTTGGACTTGATAGTTTACAGTCTTTGTAGTAAAATACTGAATCTATTCCTAAACAATACGTGAATGAGATTTGGCATAAAAACTATAGTATACTTTAACATATTGGTGCCTAGCTAGGGTATTAATTCACAAGAAAAATATTTGGCATTTTCCAGTGTCAGACATTTATTTGAAATCTGTCTGTCTTTTTGGTTGAGATACTTTAAATAAGGAATCTGGGGAAAGAATTATGGTTCTATGTTGACTTAAAGAAGAAGACTGCTCACCGAACTTATTTAAATGGATTATTTTTTATTAGTTTGGCATAATCTCAATTTTCTAGAAAAACCATAAACTGGAATATGCAAGCTCTCATGCTGTGGACCATATTGAAAGACAGTAAAAAATTGAAATAAAATGCCAAGATATTGATGGGTACCCATCTGTGCCTAGTAGGATCTCAGTTTTACCTGAGCACCCTTCAGTACTTGAATATGTCCCAGAAGGCAATGATTCTTAATACATGCTCACTTTTTCTATTACTGAAAATAATTTACCAGTGAAAGGGGGAAAATGAAGGCTAACTTATTAAGAGGGAGCCCAAATAGTGGATTAAATCTAGTACAGAATGGCAGGGGGTGAGCAACTCTGTGTTAAAGCTCATTTAAAATTCTATCAGCCACATGAAGTTTCAGAACAAAAGAAAACAGCCTGTTTCATACTGGTGGTGAGCAACTGCAGACCAGTATGAAATGTGATGCAAAATGTGGATGAGGAGTTAAGGAAAAAAAAACATTCTATTGATTTTCATCCTCCTTCTGGTTCTTAGCCAAATATAACAATTTGTTTCATATTTTGCGTAGGGCACCTTCTATGGCAGCAGTTTCTTGCTTTGACAAACGTCACTTTCTTAACAATAAGGATGTACAGAAAAGGAGCCAGCAATTCCTCTAGCTGTGCAGAAGTACCTGCTGGGGATTGAAGACTACCCACTTCATGACAAGTCATGATACATTTCCACTATTAAAACCAGTAGAATATCTATTTGACACAGGTTGACAAAGGATAGGTCCTGGTTTATTCTTGAGATCCATTTTACTCTAAAAAATATCCTGATTTGTCAAACAAATTTTATCATCATCATACCTAAGGCTCATGTGTTCCCCTTACAAGAAATACTGGTGTTACAATTTGGCAGCAAAGTAGAATAAACTTTGTAATATAGGCAAGTATGAAATGATATCTGAACACCACCTCTGTCACCTTGCACTTATCAGGATGTTTGCTAAGGCAATGGGTCCACATATTTCACCATATTTGAATAACCTGCACGTAGCAGATTATTCATGTACACACCAGTCAACATGTACACACTCATACTATGTCGTAGCCGCCTTTTGGAAATGAAAGTTTCTAAAATTCAAGTAAAGTGGAGCACAGCTGTATAATATTTTCTTATTTAAGCTTTAGAGTTTTTTTAAGAGGTATGGTTCAGGTGACTTATGAAAGGGATTTTTCCATTTGAATAAAACCTAAAACCTTGTATATGTCTCAGATCTTCCTTTTATAGGGACACTAAGAAGCAGTCCAGAGAGTGTGTGTGTGTGTGTGTGTGTGTGTGTGTGTGTGTGTGAGAGAGAGAGAGAGAGAGAGAGAAAGGATACTTTTTCAGATTTTCTTGAGGAATACCACTTAAATAATTAATTTGCTAACATTTAGGGGTGTTGGTATTCCCCCTTTTCCAAAAAACTTGTAATTTCCCTTCAGGGTCCCTCTAAAACATAGGTACATAAGTATCCTGGGATGTACACTGAAATGTTGTTAGTACATAGAAAAAGAGGGATGGATGAATAAAATTTAGTCTATAGACTATTGTACAAGAGTTAGAAGGATTAAACTATATATATCAATCAAATAGGTCTTAAAAAATAACATTGAAATTGATAAAAAATTGAGGTAAAATTAAGTGGATGTCACAAAGCTTTGTGTAAAATTAAAAATGAAAAAATATTACAAATATCTATGAATATATATTCAAGTAAAAATGATTAAAACTTTAATTATAAGGGTAGGTTAAATATACATATATTAAATAAGAATTAGCCTTTTGACTTGTTGATATTTTGAATTTGATTACTATTTCATTAATTGTTATTTTTAAAATAATTTGCCTTTCCTCTTCTTGGGTTTATTTTATTATTCTTTCACTAATATCTTAAGTTAGTGGTTTAATTAATTTATTTTCAGTGTTTACTGATTTCTGGTATGTTTTAAATATGCCTTATGTATTTTCAAATATATAACTTTTTTTTGAATTACTGATTTTTTTTTTCTGATTTCTAATTTAATTGCATTGTGGTCGGAGAAAAGGTTCTGCATGATAATTTCTTGAAATTTTCTGACATTTCCTATATGGTCTTGGACATGGTCAAGTTTTGTTTGAAGTTTCATGTGTATCTGAGAATAATGTTTATTCTTGAAATGATGTAATTGTTGATTTCTCATATACCTATAATATTTCTTTATATATTGTGATGGCAAGTTATTAGAGACATCAAAGTTTAGAATAATTTCTGTAAATTGAGTCGTTATCATTGTTTTGTGATCTTTTCTATACTCTTCAGGGGTTTATGCCTTTAAGAAGACTCTGTCATATCGATATAGATTTACTAGCTTTCTCTTGGCTAATATATACCTTACCTAATTTTCTGTTCTTTGTCTATTGGTTTTCTCATGACCTTATGTTTAGGTGTGACCCTTGTAAACAGTGCAGTCCTTTGTTTTTTTCTTAATTTAGTTCACCCTTTAATGGTAAATTTAACCCATTTATATTTGTTAGTATTACTTCTTATATTTGGATTCATTACCATTTTATTTGTTTTGTATATTTCTCCTTTGTTTCACTACTTCACCTTTAATGCATCATTCACATTGTTTTTATTTTTTTCATATTTAATTTTTCCCCTCTATTGTTTTAGTAGTTACCGTTCAACTTTAACAGGTATATTTACCTTAAAGTCTGTGTTAATCACTATTTCTACTCCTATTTGTATAACACGTGGACCTTAGAATTTTAAAAATCAAATCATCATCTGTCTAATCTTACTTATCATTGTCCTATATTTTAATTCTATATTTTCTTTCTCCCCCAATTAGATATTTTGTTGTTTCACACAGACCGTGCGTATTTAGATTTACCCACATGCTTACCACTTTCTTTGCTCAGCATTACTTATTGCATCTCCAGCTTTCCTTCTGTGCTTGTTTACTGTCTTTCAGATATACCTTCAGAAGTTTTTTTAAAGTGAATATTTATTGGAGGTAAATTCATTCACTTTTAGCTTACCTAAATAAGGGTTTAGTTTTTCTTTTATATTTAATTGTATTTTATTTGGAATAATTTCAAACATAGAAAATATGTAAGAGTACAAATAGTGCATTCATAATCTGTACCTATAATCCCACTTGTTTACTTTTTACTAAATGTACTTTATCATCCTTCCACCCCCTCTTCATTTTCAGCGTTCAGTATATTACCACGTTGCCAGGAAGAGCTGTTTTTGTTATTATGTGACATTTTTACATTAGCCTGGCTTATTTACCAATGCAAATTTCCAAAGGAGAATAGAAGTGTAACTATGTGAATCTCTGTGGCTTTTTGTTGAAATGGAAATGCAGGTCTGAGAGATTACTGGTTTGGAGGAAGTTCACACAGAAAAAAAGTATGACCGTGTTTCTATCATAGCAGCAGTATATTTGTATTACATTATTTTGTTTCCGTAGTCATTTACATTTTTTAAACTCTTAAATCCAATTAACTTGTATACAAAAGCCTACACCATTTTTATCTACTAATAAGAAGATAGAATAATGGATTGTTTCTCCCAAAAGTATTATTCATTTAAATGCTTGTCAACTGCATATTTAAAGGGTTGTCAACTGCATATCTAACTGCTCAATATAAAATATAGCATTTAATTTCTATAGTAACAACATTAGTAGTAATATTTTCCTCTTCTCATATAAATGAAGACATAGTTTCTCCAGGTTACAGAGCTAAAAAGTGGCAGATTAAATTCAAATCCAATCTCTCTGATGCTAAAACCTGTGTTCTTAATCATTATACACTCTGTGTCCAATTTTATATTTAGGTAATATATAATCTAATTAGATTATATATTACCTAAATGAGATTTCACAGGTTTAATATAAAAATGTATCATTTAACATTATCTCAATAATAATATGCATTGTTTCTGTACAAAGTGGGAAATGCTATACACAGTCGAATGTTTGGTTAATTACACACTGTAAATGGTTGCTCAAATGAACTACTGCTTGATAAGGTATGAAACAAATCTTATTCTGTAGTATGCATTTAAAAGTAGCATTTATAGCTTTAAAGTAAGTCATCACTCGTTTCTGAAGTAGAGAGGTAAGAATCTGCATCTGCTTAAATCTACTATAATTTATAAACAGAGATACTCAGTTGGTCCTCTTTTATAAGGGAGATGCAACTTGGCAAGATATTGCAAAAGACTTAATTTAGGATATTAAAGGAATCACGTTAACTGATGGTTATGCTTTATAACTAATCTTATTTTTAAAAAAGTCCTGAGCTGTATTTCCTTTGTATTTATAAGGTATAATTTTTAAATGTTTTGGCTCATTTGCACGTGGCTGGTTTCTGAATTTTAGCACAATCCAGTACTTACTTTAGTGTAACCTCTGGTGTACCTGCCAAATATTTTAAAAGGATGACTATAAGATAGAAATTAAGATTATAACCACACATTTTCAAGCCTAAGCTACATGGACAGAGCATTAGAAAATGAAAATAAGAAAACATTTCTGTTGCAGTTTCATTTCTGTTGCAGTGTAATAATATGGAAAAAAAATTATTTATGATGATGTTTAACTTGTATCCATAATGTTTTTAAATGTTGCATTGCATAAATTTTGGGAATTTGGTTGAAAATGTATGCGTGAACTAGGTTTTGGAGTAATTGTTCTCTTTGTATTGGTGAAATGTGAACTGCCATGTCTTCATATGACCACTTGATGGAACTCTTTCATTTTGCTTTCAGTAGTCTCCAAGCAGTGACAGCCTTAAATTTCTGGCAAGGTATGAGGGAATCTCTTTTAAAAAAAAAAAAAAAAGAAAGCTTAGAGGAACTCATTATTTAACCTGCTATAGGATTATAGTTCTCTATACAATATTAGCAAATCAATATGTCACTATAAAAGAATAAAATTCTACTTTATCGCAAATGAATTTTTGTTCCCTTGCTCCTTCAAGAAATTTTTACAGAAAGCAAATGTTAAATTATCCTAAATATTTTAATGTAATCTTATTCAAAATATTATTTTTTTGTATAATTAAGACAGAAGCTCTATATCTGCCATGTCTTTAAAGTTAATAGTCTGTACAAATATTATGAGGAAATTTTGCTAGAAGCACACCCAGGGTCTGTGGGGTTAAAGGTTGTTAGGTTTATAGTTCCTAGCAATTATCTCAGTTGGGGAAGGTAGTTTGGGAAGGGGAGAGATTGCTATAATAAAGCCAAGTTTCCAATTAAGTCATATGAAGCAATTAGGAATAACTAGAAGTAAAATTCAGAGAGAAAATCACAGTATTTTCATTTCCACAGTGTCAACTATACATCATAAAAAGGGTGGTGGATTAGGCATCAATGACCTATTTGTGACCTTGTCACTTAAACTTTCTGAAATTTTACATAAAATAGAAATAATTATATGGTCTCTTGAGAGGTACAAATATAATAAAATTCACCATCATAATATATTTGTAAACTTTTAAAAACATCATATATATGTTAGTTGTTGGAATTACTACATTGATGTAGAGAAAGTACACAGTAAGTGTGTCAAGAAGATCTTACAGAGAAGGCAAATCTTCAGTGATTCTGTACTGCAAAATCTTTCGCATCTAGAATGTTCCATAAAGCCTGGCAGAAATCTGAATAAGTGAGCACTCTTAAGTTTACTGTTCTTTAAGTGATCTCTGCTACTTCAGTGGCATCTACTCTTAAGCTAACTGTTGCCAAATCCATTTCTCTAGTTCTGAATCTCCACCCTAACTCTACTGTTATATTGGCTATTTTCTCCTCGATATTTCAGTCATTTCAATTTTGCTAAAACGTTGTATCCACTTTACTGATGTACATTTTGTTCTCCAAACTGATGACCATAATTTTCTTTTTCTTTCTGTTACTAGCCCACAGTAGTAAGCAAGCAATTAACCACTGAATGAATAAAACATTGTGAAGATCAAGACACAGCTCAGAACCAATGTTGATAATGTTAAGCATTAAGTTGCTTTATTGTTATTCAATTAGGTACTGGTTTATATAATATTACTTTCGTTTTGGTGACTGTATTTATTTCTGATCTGTACAAAGCATTGAAAATATAAGGCAGTAAATGCGCCTTTCTTTTCAGGTAGTATGGAAGAATTTCCATTGCTGCACTAATGACAAAAATTCAATTAAATCTCTTTTAGGGATAAGTTAACAAATATTATTAATATTTTTCCTGTATGCACACTTTCTCTCCTTGAATTATTGGCATGAAGGAATTCAGTTAAAGAAATGACCTTCCATGTGAAAAGCTGTAAAAATAAAGTCTGTATTATCCTCACTTCAAAATAAAGCTACAAGGTCAAATATATTCACTGTACCAAAAATTACAAATGGTTTCTATAAGCCTGTGATATGCCATGTACTTTTGAAGGTGTTGTGGATAAAGTAACGAACAAAAATAGACATGTCCTTGCTGTCGTGTAACTTGTGAGGGAGGCCCAATATAAACAAGTATCTTGTTTATATTTTATTTCAGGTTATGATAAGACTATCAAGAAGTGTGAAGCAGGGCAAGGTGTGGAGTAACAGAGACTGTTTTTCCTAATGGGTTGTCAGAGAAGATTTTTCTAAAGAAAAACTTCGGGGTAGAAATCTGCATAAAGGAAAGAAGAAAGTCTTTTAGAGAAAAATATCAGGCAGTAGGATTTGTAAGACTTTGAAGTGAGACCATTCTTGATATATTTGAAGAAGGGCTTAGAGGTCCAGTATGGACCAAGCAGAGGGAGCAGGAAGTGACAGATAATAAAGTGGGAGGTTGAGGCAGAGGCCAGATCTCCTGTGACCTGGTAGGTCACAAAAAGGAGTTTGAATTTTATTCTATGTGTGTAGGAAAGCCATTGAAAGATCTTAATAGAGAGTGGTTACAATTGAATATGTAAATTTTGATGTCACAAGTATAAGAAGGATGGAGTTTAAAGCTATGTCGTTAGATATTACTTGTTCTCAAACTTTTTGGTCTCAGGACCCCTCTACACTTAAAAAAAATATATTCGGTACTCTGAAGAACTTTTGCTTATGTAGGTTTTATCTCTTAATATAAATTAAAACAGAAATTCTCAAAATACTTATATATTAATTCATTTAAAAATAAGAGTAATGTGCTCTTAATTGAATAAGATTTTTATAAAGAGTAATTATATTTTCCAAAACAAAAAGAGTTAGAAAAAAGGGATTGCTTAAATTTATACATATCTACATATTTCTTCAATGGCTTTGTAATAAAAGACAGCTGGTTCTCATATCTGCTTCTACTTTTAGTCTGTTGAGATATCATTTGCCGTGTTGCCTTTGAAAAATCCAAGCTTGTAACTGTCAGAGAATAAAATAGTTAAAAGGAAATAACATCTTATTATTGTGAAATTGTTTTGACTTTTTGGATCCACTCAGGGACAGCCGAGCATCTCTAGACCACACTTTATGGACCTCTGATTGAGAGACTGATTATAGAGAAGAGATATCTTAGGACTAAACTGGGACAGTCCAACATTTGGAGTATGAAGCAAAGAAAGTTCTAGAAAATGACATTTAGATTATTTTTATAGTTCTGTGGAAGTGTTTTTCGTGAATCCCAGTTTTCCATTTGGTCAGCATATTTTTCTTTCTAGGTTCACACACACTTAACCTTTTTATTGACTGTAAGGAAATGTATACACATATGCCCTAATTCTGGTATAGCATAAGCTGTTTTTTAATAATGAGAGCATAATTTATAGGTAAACGTGTCAATCAAAGGACGCAGATATAGGTACTAAAATCAGTAAAAAGGGCACATTCTATATCGTTTTTTCCTCATTTACTAGACTTAAAATTTCAAGTGGACAGGATATCACTTGTTCTTTCTGGGATCCTTGATATTACAGTACTTGTCATAGAGTAGGTGTGCAATGCTTATAATTTGTGAATGACTTAATTCCAAGGGACCCCACTGAACAAGAGAGGGCTTATGCTCCTCATTCCTGAGGAACAACTAGAGGTGAGGCCTTACTGGTGGCCATGCAAGGCTGTTTCCGAGATGCCAGATCTAATATAAAAATCAAGTACG
Source organism: Phocoena phocoena (assembly GCF_963924675.1). Taxonomy (NCBI): domain Eukaryota; kingdom Metazoa; phylum Chordata; class Mammalia; order Artiodactyla; family Phocoenidae; genus Phocoena; species Phocoena phocoena. Next base: position 116,949,880 of record NC_089222.1, on the reverse strand, counting down.
TGAAAATAGAATGAAACCTGGCCTTCTCTCTTTTCTTCTGGAGATGAAACTAATGATGTTCTCAGAAAATTCCCAGTCAAGATTTTGGACAACAGCTAAAGATAGAGTTACTCCATTAGAATAGGATTTTCTGATAAATTAGAGGACACTTATTTAAATTTGAACTTCAGATAAACCACAGGTAATTTGGGACATACTTACACTAAAAAGTTATTTTTTTTTGGGTGAAATTTAATTTTAAGTGGGCATCCTATACTTTTATTTGCTAAATCCAGTAATTCTATGTTAGGAATACTTTGGGTATATGAGAGTGAGATAGACGTTCTGGAAACCTCCAGTGACCTACTTTTGTTAGGCCATCTATCAAAGTCAAGGAGCTGAGAAGATAGATGAGTAGGGCTAAATGTTTCAGGCAGTTGGGAAAAGTGTTTGGATGGAGTGTCTTTCAAGAAAAGGAAAAGAAAGGAAGGTAGCCTTAGAGAGAACTTAAATTGTCTGTTCTTAGACATGATTTTATTAAAAATATATTGGATTAGAAAAATTGATGCTTTCTCAGACGAGAAGAAAGCCCCATGTAAGCACAATAGATCATGTGAGGGAGATAAAGCACTTGCTCTAGAATTAAACTGTATTCAAATATATTCTGATAAAGCAAGTATGAGAGAGGATAGATAATACTATAGGAAACTGTTGACTGAAAAAAATGCACGATGTGAGAGTTAAGTTTTATTTGGGACAAAATGAGGACTATAGCCTGGGAGACAGTCTCCCAGATTGCTCTGAGGTACTAGCTCCTAGAAGGTCGGGGGTAGGTCAGTGTACATGTGATTTTAGTGAAGGTAGTACATGCAGTCAAGGACACATTTTGGCAGAGGCTTGCTGCTGGTCATGAGGAGCAGATGTCACCATTAATGATTTAGTGCTTTTCTAGATATGAGGAGATACAAGAATTTGGGCTCATGAAATCTTCTCTTGAAAATATCTGACTATCTGAAGGCCTTTTCTGCCAGTTTTCCCCAGAGCAGAGTGCCTCATTCCTGATCTCCACCCTGAACACCTTTCAGGGTGTGTTAAATGTCAGCAACTGCAGTGGCTACTGACTTCATCCTCGTAGAGGCAGATGGCAGGTGACAATTTTTAGTTGGCAAAACTAAACTGGTCTTCTTCTCTGAAAAACAGTAGGCTCATGTGACCTGTGGAGGGCCTAAGAGATTCATAATGAGAGAAGACGTAGATTCAACTAAGAGTTATATAACAGTGATATTTTAGCAGTGATATATGCAAGAAAAATCAAGCTTATGTGAAGTAAGAAGTAACAGAATTATTCCCAAATACGTGATAAAGACATTAAAAAGTGCCATGACTGAGAGAACTCCAGGGTCCTAAGAGACTCATTAGCAGATTCTAAGGGAAGTTGCTAATGAATAAGAAGAGCTGTTAAACAGACTTTGAAAATCTCCGAAGAACTGGGACATGCTTTAAAAAAATCTTGAGGTAAATGCAATATGATAAGATTTAGACAAAAAATTTAACTATCTTAGGGTATAAAATTGCAGTGGTATTATAGGCTGTAACATGTCAAACACAAATAGCTTCAGGATTTTGAATATTGTTTAAAGAGACCAAAAAGAAAGAAGACCTTTCTACTAAAAGTCGCTACTATATCAAAACCTTAGAATATCTTAATAACATAAGCAGCTGACTAGATTCAAACTGCATGAGAAAAGTGCAATGATTGCAAAAATTTGATGCAGTATTTTTAACATCAAAAAAAGGCATGGGCTATTTGAATTTGGTCTTTAAGTGTAGCTGAGTGTTTGGAATTAAAATCAGATCTCTAGCATCCTAACTCTGCTCTGGTGACTTTTGGGGGCTATTTTCTGACAATGATGCTGTGATGTTTACTTGCCAAACTACTTGAAGACCAGCTTTTTGGTTATTCAAATATCAGGGGTTGAAATTCATTATCCATTATATATATGTGTCTATCTATCTGGCTATCTCTGAAATACAAAGCAATTGCATATGGAACAGACTTAATTTAGCTTAACTAAAGCTGCAGAAGAGTAGAGGGAGATTGGTTCAAGATGGCAGAGTAGAAGGACGTGCTCTCACTCCCTCTTGGGAGAGCACCGGAATCACTACTATCTCCTGAACAATCTTTGACAGGAAGACACTGGAACTCACCAAAAAAGATACCCCACATCCAAAGACAAAGGAGAAGCCACAATGAGACAGTAGGAGGGGCACAATCACAATAAACTCAAATCCCATAACTGCTGGGTGGGTGACTGATAAACTGGAGAACACTTATACCACAGAAGTCCACCCACTGGAGTGAAGGTTCTGAGCCCCACATCAGGCTTCCCAACCTGGGTGTCTGGCAAAGGGAGGAGGAATTCCTAGAGAATCAGACTTTGAAGGCTAGCAGGATGTGATTGGAGGACTTTGACAGGACTGGGGAAAAAAAAGACTCCACTCTTGGAGGGCCCACACAAAGTAGTGTGTGCATTGAGACCCAGGGGAAGGAGCAGTGACCCCATAGGAGACTGAACCAGACCTACCTGCTAGTGTTGGAGGGTCTTCTGCAGAGGCAGGGTGTGACAATGTCTCACCGTGACGACAAGGACACTGGCAGCAGAAGTTCTGGGAAGTACTCCTTGGTATGAGCCCTCCCAGACTCTGCCATTAGCCCCACCAAAGAGCCTGGGTAGGCTCCAGTGTTGGGTCATCTCAGGTCAAACAACCAACAGGGAGGGAACTCAGCACCCCCCGCCATCATCAGACAAGCAGATTAAAGTTTTACTGAGCTCTGCCCACCAGAGCAACAGCCAGCTCTACCCACCACCAGTCCCTCCCATCAGGAAACTTGCTGAAGCCTCTTAAATAGCCTCATCCACCAGAGGGCAGACAGCAGAAGCAAGAAGACTACAATCCTGCAGACTGTGGACAAAAACCACATTCACAGAAAGATAGACAAGATGAAAAGGCAGAGGGCTATGTATGAGATGAAGGACCAAGATAAAACCTCAGAAAAACAACTAAATGAAGTGGAGATAGGCAACATTCAAGAAAAAGAATTCAGAATAATGATAGTGAAGATGATCCAGGACCTCGGAAAAAGAATGGAGGCAAAGATCGAGAAGATGCAAGAAATGATTAACAAAGACCTAGAAGAATTAAAGAACAAACAGAGATGAACAATACAATAACTGAAATGAAAAACTACACTAGAAGGAATCAATAGCAGAATAACTGAGGCAGAAGAACGGATAAGTGACCTGGAAGGCAGAATGGTGGAATTCACTGCTTCAGAACAGAATAAAGAATAAAGAATGAAAAGAAATGAAGACAGCCTAAGAGACCTCTGGGACAACATTAAACGCAACAACATTCACATTATAGGGGTCACAGAAGGAGAAGAGAGAGAGAAAGGACCCAAGAAAATATTTGAAGAGATTATAGTCGAAAACTTACCTAATATGGGAAAGGAGATAGCCACCCAAATCCAGGAAGTGCAGAGAGTCCCATACAGGAAACACCCAAGGAGAAACACACCAGGAAACATAGTAATCAAATAGGAAAAAATTAAAGACAAAGAAAAATTATTGAAAGCAGCAAGGGAAAAATGACAAATAACTTACAAGGGAACTCGCATAAGGTTAACAGCTGATTTCTCAGCAGAAACTCTACAAGCCAGAAGGGAGTGGCATGACATAGTTAAAGTGATGAAAGGGAAGAACCTACAAACAAGATGACTTCACCTGGCAAGGATCTCATTCAGATTCGATGGAGAAATCAAAAGCTTTAGAGACAAGCAAAATCTAAGAGAATTCAGCACCACCAAACCAGCTCTACAGCTAATGCTAAAGGAACTTCTCTAAGTTGGAAAACACAAGGGAAGCAAAGGACCTACAAAAACTAACCCAAAACAATTAAGAAAATAGTAATAGGAACATACATACCGATAATTACTTTAAACATGAATGGATTAAATGCTCCAACCAAAAGACACAGACTCACTGAATGCATACAAAAACCAAACCCATAAATATGCTGTCTACAAGAGACCCACTTCAGACCTAGGGACACATACAGACTGAAAGGGAATGGAAAAAGATATTCCATGCAAATGGAAATCCAAAGAAAGCTGGAGTAGCAATACTCATATCAGATAAAATAGACTTTAAAATAAAGAATGTTACAAGAGACAAGGAAGGACACTACATGATGATCAAGGGATCAATCCAAGAAGATATAACAATTATAAATATATATGCACCCAACATAGGAGCAACTCAGTACATAAGCAACTGCTAACAGCTATAAAAGAGGAAGTCAACAGTAACATAATAACAGAGGAAGTCAACAGTAACATAATAACAGTGGGGGCCTTTAACACCTCACTTGCTCCAATGGACAGATCATCCAAACAGAAAATTGATAAGGAAATACAAGCTTTAAATGACACAATAGACCAGATAGATTTAATTGATACTTATGGGTCATTCCATCCAAAAAGAGTGGATTACACTTTCTTCTGTAGTACACATGGAACATTCTTCAGGATCACATGTTGGGTCAAAAATCAAGCCTCAGTAAATTTAAGAAAATTGAAATCATATCAGACATCTTTTCTGACCACAACACTTTGAGATTAGAAATCAGTTACAGGGAAAAAAATGTAAAAAACACAAACACGTGTAGGCTAAACAATATGGTACTAAATACCCAAGAGATCACTGAAGAAATCAAAGAGGAAATTTAAAAATACCTAGAGACAAATGACAATGAAAACACGACGATCCAAAACCTATGAGATACAGCAAAAGCAGTTCTAAGAGGGAAGTTTATAGCAACACAAGCCTGCCTCAAGAAACAAGAAAAATCTCAAATAAACGGTCTAACCTTACACCTAAAGGAACTAGAGAAAGAAGAACAAACAAAGCCCAAAGTTAGCAGAAGGAAAGAAATCATAAAGATCAGAGCAGAAATAAATGAAATAGAAATAAAACAATAGCAAAGATGAGTACAACTAAAAGCTGTTTCTCTGAGAGTATAAACAAAATTGATAATCCATTAGCCAGACTCATCAAGAAAAAAGGGAAAAGACTGAAATCAATAGAATTCGAAATGAAAAACAAGAAGTAACAACTGACACTGCAGAAATACAAAGGATCATGAGAGATTACTACAAGCAACTCTATGCCAATGAAATGGACAACCTGGAAGAAATGGACAAATTCTTAGAAAAGCACAACCTTGTGAGACTGAACCAGAAAGAAATAGAAAATATAAACATACCAATCACAAGCGCTGAAGTGAGACTGCTGTTAAAAGTCTTCAGGCAAACAAAAGCCCAGGACCAGATGGCTTCACAGGCGAATTCTATCAGACATTTAGGGACGAGCTAACATCTGTCCTTCTCAAACTCTTCCAAAATATAGCAGAGGGAGGAACATTCCCAAACTCATTCTACAAGGCCACCATCACCCTGATACCAAAACCAGACAAAGATGTCACAAAGAAAGAAAACTACAGGCCAATATCACTGATGAACATAGATGCAAAAATCCTCAACACAATACTAGCAAACAGAATCCAACAGCACATTAAACGGATCGTACACCATGACCAAGGGGGGTTTATCCCAGGAATGCAAGGCTTCTTCAATATGCGCAAATCAATCAATGTGATACACCATATTAACAAATTAAAGAATAAAAACTGTATTATCATCTCAGTAGATGCAGAAAAAGCTTTTGATAAAATTCAACACCCATTTATGATAAAAACTCTCTAGAAAATGGGCATAGAGGGAACCTACCTCAACATAATAAGGCCATATACGACAAACCCCCAGGGAACATCGTTCTCAATGGTGAAAAACTGAAAGCATTTCCTCTAATCTCAGGAACAAGACAAGGATGTCCACTCTCACCACTATTATTCAGCATGGTTTTAGAAGTCCTAGCCATGGCAATCAGAGAAGAAAAAGAAATAAAAGGAATCAAATAGGAAAAGATGTAAAACTGTCACTGTTTGCAGATGACATGATACTATACATAGAGAATCCTAAAGATGGTACCAGAAAACTACTAGAGCTAATCAATGAGTTTGGTAAAGTAGCAGGATACAAAATTAATGCTCAGAAATCTCTTGCATTCCTATACACTAATGATGAAAAATCTGAAATGGAAATTAAGGAAACACTCCCATTTACCACTGCAACAAAAAGAATAAAATACCTAGGAATAAACCTACCTAAGGAGGCAAGAGACCTGTATGCAGAAAATTATAAGACACTGATGAAAGAAATTAAAGATGCTACAAACAGATGGAGAGATATACCATGTTCTTGGATTGGAAAATCAACATTGTGAAAATGTCTATACTACCCAAATCAATCTACAGATTCAGTGCAATCCCTATGAAATTACCAATGACATTTTTTACAGAAGTAGAACAATAAATCTTAAAATTTGTATGGAGACACAAAAGATCCAGGATAGCCAAAGCAGTCCTGAGGGAAAAAACGGAGCTGGAGGAATCAGACTCCCTGACTTTATACTATACTACAAAGCTACAGTAATCAAGACAATATGGTACTGGCAGAAAAGCAGAAATATAGATCAATGGAACAGGATAGAAAGCCCAAGGAAAAATCCACACCCCTATGGTCAACTAATCTATGACAAAGGAGGCAAGGATATACAATGGAGAAAAAGACAGTCTCTTCAGTAAGTGGTGCTAGGAAAACTGGACAGCTACATGTAAATGAATGAAATTAGAACACTCCCTTACACCATACAGAAAAATAAGCTCAAAATGGATTAAAGACCGAAATGTAAGACTGGACACTATAAAACTCTTAGGGGAAAACATAGGAAGAACACTCTTTGACGTAAATCACAGCAAGATCTTTTTTGATCCATCTCCTAGAGTAAGGGAAATAAAAACGAAGTTAAACAAATGGGACCTAATGAAATTTAAAAGCTTTTGCAAAACAAAGGAAACTACAAAGAAGATGAAAAGACAACCCTCAGAATGGGAGAAAATATGTGCAAACGAATCAATGGACAAAGGATTAATCTCCAAAATATATAAACAGCTCATGCAGCTCAATATTAAAAAAAACAAACAACCCAATTCAAAAATGAGCAGAAGACCTAAATAGACATTTCTCCTAAGAAGATATACAGATGGACAAAAAGCACATGAAAAGCTGCTCAACATCACTAATTATTAGAGAAATGCAAATCAAAAGTACAATGAGGTATCACCTCACACCAGTTAGAATGGGCATCATCAGAAATCTACAAACAACAAATGCTGGAGAGGGTGTGGAGAAAATGGAACCCTCTTGCACTGTTGGTGGCAATGTAAATTGATACAGCCACTATGGAGAACAGCATGGAGGTTCCTTAAAAAACTAAAAATAGAATTACCATACGACCCAGCAATCCCACTACTGGGCATATACCCAGAGAAAACCATAATTCAAAAAGACACATGCATCCCAGTGTTCATTGCCACACTATTTACAATAGCCAGGACATGGAAGCAACCTAAATGCTGATCAACAGACGAATGGATAAAGAAGTTGTGGTACATATATACAGTGGAATATTACTGAGCCATAAAAAGGAATGAAATTGGGTCATTTGTAGAGATGTGGATTTATCTAGAGACTGTAATACAGAGTGAAGTAAGTCAGAAAGAGAAAAACAAATATTGTATATTAATGCATATATGTGGAACCTTAAAAGTGGTACAGATGAACCTGTTTGCAGGACAGAAATTGAGACACAGATGTAGAGAACAAAAGTATGGACACCAAGGGGGATAAGCGGCAGTGGGGGACGGGGGGGGTGTGATGAAATGGGAGATTGGGCTTGACATGTGTACACTAATGTGTATAAAATGGATAACTACTAAGAACCTGCTGTATAAAAAAGTAAATAAAATAAAACTTAAAGCTGCAGAAGTGGATATATAGAGGATAAGAACAAGGATTTAATATATTTAGTATTTGTTTGTTAAAAAAATTTCCATTACTTTGAAACCAGAAAAGAGTTAAAAGAGAAATTATCATGGAATATTCATAAAACCTTATCATTTCTATTTGTTTTGCTCAACTGGGTTTGGTAAGTGTGCAGTAGGATCATGGCATTTCAATATGATCATAAATACTTGAAAATCTGTAACGTAGCACTGTTAAAATTTCTAGTGTACAAACTTTTTAAATGCTATGGCATGCTGGCTTAGATCGTTACATACTGGGGTGCTCCATACAGACCATAATGTTTTTCTTAAAGCGACATTCGTATCACACACATTGACGCATGTGACACTATATGACATCGTGTTTTTAGGAGAATTAATGTTTTAATAGTACAGTGTGTAATACGTTGTAAAACTTTGTATTGAAGCTTTAAAGAGAAAAATAAGAGAAAACACACATTCTGACTGGTTTTCACAGTAAGAGTAAGCAAAACTTCTAAAACATCATGAAGTGGATATAACAACAACAAGCAAAGCAGGGGAGGTGTATTCATTTTTTCTTTGCTTCCTCAAGGAAAGATTAAAAAAATTTTTTTTATCATAGCTGACCTTCACGTCTAAAGAAAAACAAGTCTAAAGTTTTCAATGGATTTTCTAGTATCTTTCTTTGGCCAAGATTCCTGCTTGGTCTGGCCTGATTCATCTGTGGCAGACATACATCACCGTGTAGGGTTTGCTGTGCTGCTATTTCTTCTTCTTGGTGTGAGTGTTGAAAAGGCCATTCCTGTGTATCCTGCTGTGTACAGGGCCTGCTACTGTGGCTTTGCCTCTGTGTCCTTCATGCTGTGATGCTTTTGTACCAATTGAGCCCACAGATACCTTCTACATGGCAGCCTGGTGTGCACTGGGGTGTCTCTTTGAAAAGGTAGCATGAAGCATGTTACCACTTGTATTGATTATCTGTTTCTGTGTGATAAACCACCCAAAATGCAATGGCTTGAAACCACAGCTATTTTATTGCTAATGATTCCATGGGACAGTGATATGGGCAGGCCTAAACAGGGATAGCTTATGTATGTTTGACAAGGTTCTGGCTGGAGAGCTGAACTGAAGCGGGTAGATTCAACTTAACCTCATTTACACATCTGGGGCTTGGGGGTTTGCTGTTGGCTGGATTGCCACTTTTGTCCTCTATGTAGACTCCTTCTCTACTGTAGTCTCTCCTCCTCCAGGGCCTGTCTCTCCATGTGTCCACCACCTCTAGCAGGAAAACATGCATTCTCTGTGTGGGAGTTGGGTTCCAAGATGGAAAGTAGTAGCTAGAGGACCTGAGCTCAAAATCCCAAAACATGACTTTTGTCACCTTCTGTTGGACATAGCAAGCCACGAGCACAGCCCAGATTCAAGAGTGGAGCAAGTAGACTTCAACTCCTGATGGAAGGAGTGAAACACTTTACAAAGAGGCGTAGGCATGTTGATTGGTAGATGGCTCTTAACCTTTAACCAGAATGCTTTTAGGAATGACTTGCAGTGGTCTTTGAAAAGGGACCACTGCATCTGATAGCCTTTTCCTTTAAGGGGCAGAAGTATGAACTTCAAGTTTTTCTCTCTGTGATTTCCTGAAGAAAAAAAAAAAAAGTACCTGGTTGTTTGTGATTACAATGTTAAGTAAAAAATAGTTTGAAATTTCGGTCTAATCACCTTCTTCTCAGATAGCTCAGCTGGTTAATTCAGGGGAACTACATGCTTCTATCGGTCTTGTATTTCTCTCTTCCAGGTAAGCAAGTCACTTGTAGTGATTTTAGATGGTAAAATGTGGAGATTTGGGTGATATTTCCTTGGAAATAAGCACACTCAGAACTGAATGAACAAAATTGGAAATCCATTGTTGCAGGAGGAAATAATGTTCAATACTTCATAGCTGGCATCAATTCTGTTTGCTGGAATTTTTTTTGGTGGGGGAGAGCAGTACTTATTTGCAGGTAAATTGCACAATTCTACTTCCCAATTCATTTAATAAAGAAACTTTTTGTCTCACTAACTTGAATCTATGTTTATGTGATGTCCTATTGTTTTGCTTAAAGCCTTTCAGTGTCTTCCCATGGCACGTAAAAAAGAGTGGAAATTCCTTGGTGTGACACTGAAAGCCCTGACTTGTTTCCAGATATAATTTATCATGCCCCATCTCTCAACCTATGCCTCAGCCAATCAAACTTCTTGTACATCTCCCAGTTACAATGTGGGTCAAACCTGTAAGACTCTGCTATTTCACCTCTCCCTGTTGAAGCATCTTATTTTGGTCCCTGACAAATCATGTCCAGAGACACTGCTGCTCTTTCTAGTCTTAGCTCAAGTATTAACTCTTAAATAAATCTTCCTTAGATTACCTTTTCTTATCGTTACCGAACTCAGGTTTGGCTGCTCACTGCTGAAAAGCCAATAATTCGAGAGGCAAGTGTCAATAGAAAGTAAAGGTGATTTAATCATAAAAGCCCATTATCTGGGGAGACGGTAAACTTGTGTCCTGAGGCCAAGTGAAGATTCTCCTCAGCCACGACAGTTCTTAAAGAAGAAAAAGGGGGAAGAATCTCAGTGACTCATCGAGGCAGGAGGTTGGGTTCTTTATCATTCTCCATTGCATGCAACTGGCCGACTCTCTCTTCATATACTATCTTGCCCTCATCATCTGCCTGCAGGATTGCTAAGGGGGCTGTTGATGGGGGCAGGGAGAGCTAGATATTTTTTAAAATTAATTATTTTATACAGCAGGTTCTTATTAGTCATCAATTTTATACACATCAGTGTATACATGTCAATCCCACTTGCCCAATTCATCACACCACCATCCCCACCCCCCTGCGGCTTTCCCCCCTTGGTGTCCATACGTTTATTCTCTACATCTGTGTCTCAACTTCTGCCCTGCAAACTGGATCATCTGTACCATTTTTTTAGGTTCCACATACATGCGTTAATATACGATATTTGTTCTTCTGACTTACTTCACTCTGTATGACAGTCTCTAGATAAATCCACATCTCTACAAATGACCCAATTTCATTCCTTTTTATGGCTGAGTAATATTCCATTGTGTATATGTACCACATCTTCTTTACCCATTTGTCTGTCGATGGGCATTTAGGTTGCTTCCATGTCCTGGCTATTGTAAATAGTGCTGCAGTGAACATTGGGGTGCGTGTGTCTTTTTGAATTACGGTTTTCTTTGCATATATGCCCAATAGTGGGATTGCTGGATCATATGGTAATTCTATGTTTAGTTTTTTAAGGAACCTCCATGCTGTTCTCCATAGTGGCTGTTTCAATTTACATTCCCACCAACACTGCAAGTGGGTTCCCTTTTCTCCACACCCTCTCCAGCATTTGTTGTTTGTAGATTTTCTGGTGATGCCCATTCTAACTGGTGTAAGGTGATACCTCATTGTACTTTTGATTTGCATTTCTCTAATAATTAGTGATGTTGAGCAGCTTTTCATGTGCTTTTTGTCCATCTGCATGTCTTCTTTGGAGAAATGTCTATTTAGGTCTTCTGCCCATTTTTGGATTGGGTTGTTTGTTTCTTAATATTGAGCTACATGAGCTGTTTACATATTTTGGAGATTAATCCTTTGTCCGCTGATTCATTTGCACATATTTTCTCCCATTCTGAGGGTTGTCTTTTCATCTTGTTTATGGTTTCCCTTATTTGCAAAAGCTTTGAAGTTTCATTAGGTCCCATGTGTTTGTTTTTATTTCCCTTACTCTAGGAGATGGATCAAAAAAGATCTTGCTGTGATTTATGTCAAAGAGTGTTCTTCCTATGTTTTCCTCTAAGAGTTTTTTGAAGAGACTTTTTGAAGAGACTGTCTTTTTCTCCATTGTATATCTTTGCCTCCTTTGTCATAGATTAGTTGACCATCGGTGTGTGGGTTTATCTCTGGGCTTTCTATCTTGTTCCATTGATCTATGTTTCTGTTTTTGTACCAGTACCATATTGTCTTGATTACTGTAGCTTTGTAGTATAGTCTGAAGTCAGAGAGTCTTATTCCTCCAGCTCTGTTTTTTTCCCTCAAGACTGCCTTGGCTATTCAGGGTCTTTTGTGTCTCCATGCAATTTTAATATATTTTGTTGTAGTTCTGTAAAAAATGCCATTGGTAATTTCATAGGGATTGCATTGAATCTATAGATTGCTTTGGGTAGTGTAGTCGTTTTCACAATATTGATTCTTCCAATCCAAGAATATGGTATACTTCTCTATCTGTTGGTATCATCTTTAATTTCTTTTATCAGTGTCTTATAGTTTTCTGCATAGAGGTCTCCTGGCTCCTTAGGTAGGTTTATTCCTAGGTATTTTATTTTTTTTGTTGCAATGGTAAATGGGAGTGTTTCTTTAATTTCTATTTTTTCATCATTAGTGTATAGGAATGCAAGAGGTTCCTGTGCATTAATTTTGTATCCTTCAACTTTACCAGGTTGATCGATTAGCTCTAGTAGTTTTCTGGTAGCATGTTTAGGATTCTCTATGTATAGTATCATGTCATCTGCAAACAGTGATGGTTTTACTTGTTGTTTTTATTCCTTTTATTTCTTTTCCTTCATGCATACTTTCATAGTGTGCAGTCAGGAGCGCATAAGTTAAGAGTTAGGTTAAATTGCTTAGTGATCTCATTCCTATAATTAGGTTCTTTTAAGGTTAGAGGGGAACAGAAATGGGCAAATAGGGAAAGGGCGTTAGTTGCTTTCATTATGTTGAAGTGGCTGTTTTATGTCATGTGCACCAATTTCTAGACTTCCATATATTTCTATCTTTGTATGTATTGCATTTTATTGCATTTAATTATTTGTCTTCCTCTGCCAGGTAACATGCAATATACATTTTTATTTCCCCTAAATCCTCTCTTCCTCAGACAATGCATGGCATATGTTTAGTATTTAAAAAATGATGTTTGTTGAATTAATGAACCTATACTAAAATCCTTTTTGATATTAGACTTCCCCTAGATAGGTCTCAAGCAGACACATAGTATTATCTCAGCATGGATTATCCCGATATGATTCAGAACAGATTACTCATGTATAATGTTCTGTTTTTTAATCAAGACTTGAAACATGATTAGAAGCTGAAGGTATGCTAGGCTAGATTTTCTCTTCTATGCCATAAACTAGTCAGCAGACTGTTTAAGAGCAGCAAGAAAATCCCTTTTTTCTTTCCGAAGTCTGTTAAGATGCAGTGTTTTATGTACTTGCTTTTCAAGGCATGCATTACTTGAGTGCAATTAAATAAAGGAATGTTGACTCCGCAAGCCATATTACACAGAGTATGTTTCACAGAAATGTACCTTGATATGTCACATAATTCCCATCTGCATTTGGAGGTCTTTGCTCATTATCAGTTGGAGCCGATCTCATCCAAAAGTGACAGTCCTGATGGAAATTTTCATTTGATCCTAGAAGTTACATCTAAGGCCACAGTGTTGGCCCATTTCTAATGCATGTGCCTCCTTCACCCTCTACCATGGATTTAGCTCCCCCTTTCCACAAGAAAATACAAAACTCCCAAATCATTTTGTTATCTTAACATTCTTCAAAACTATTTTCCTCTTCCTTTTCCTTTCACTTAAATTTCTAAAGCTAGAGTCAGAATGGTTACTCCTGGGGCTGAAAAAAAATTAGTTGATATCCATTATTATAAACTACTTCACATTTCTTTCTTTTTTTTTTTTTTTTGCGGTACGCGGGCCTCTCACTGTTGTGGCCTCTCCCGTTGCGAAGCACAGGCTCCGGACGCGCAGGCTCAACGGCCATGGCTCACGGGCCCAACCGCTCCGCGGCATGTGGGATCTTCCCGCACCGGGGCACGAACCCGCGTCCCCTGCATCGGCAGGCGGACTCTCAACCACTGCGCCACCAGGGAAGCCCCACATTTCTTTGAAGTAGTGTTGGTGTAGTAGAAAACCGTGGATTTAGGGATCAGAAAGAAATTAGTTCAAATTTTAACTATGCTACTTTTTAGCCAACTATTTTGTGGCAAGTTCCTTCTTCTTATTTTATTTTAAAATAACTTCTTTCTCATCTACAAAATATTCTTTATCCCTGAGTGCTGCCATTCACCCAGAAGGTCAAGATAAACCTTGCTTCCATTTGTTTCACAGTTTTTAGACGTTTTGCCATGAGGAACTTAGCCCTGCTTGTTTTGTAGCTTAGTCGTTTAGACAACTTCAGAAAAGCAAATTAATTTGTCATCCTCTGTGTCATCTTCTGTCTTCTATTCCCTATTTTTCATTGAGATTTTATTCTTCCTTTTGGTAATAGGTACTTACCCTTCTCCATTGTATCCCCATAGGCCTTTGAAACTAATCCTAATTGTAAGTCCTGCCTGTCGACTAACTCATTCTTTGGGTCATACTGCTTTATTCAGCATATACATACATATAACTTTTTCTGCATATAAAACCTTATGCTAAGCACTGGAGATAGACTTTTTCCCTTGCCTTCTTGGAATTTATAGTCAAACAGGAAAAAAAAAATGAACTGAAGAATTATATAAATTAGTTAAATTGCCATTTATATTAACATGAAGATGAAATGAGATTCTAGACAAAATTCCTGGAATACTCTGGAAAAAAAGAATGATGGATTTTCTTTAAAAAATATCTCATATAAATTGAGACTTTAAGAATAAATACCGATTAGTCTCATGGAAGGGGTTAGGGAGAAAACTGGATTGAATAAAATTAAATAGAGGAAGTTGGGGGAAAAAGTGAATCACAATGTGCAGAGCTTTGGAAGAGTCACGTTAAGGATCTTTTACTTTTTCTGAAGGGCAATGGGAAACCACAGAATGGTTGCAGTAGAAGAGTAACGTGCTGTAATTAAAAAAAGAAATTGCATTCTGGAACAAGAATGTGTGTGGAACAAGAAAGAAAAAAGCCTCTTCTTTAGGAAAGAGCAGGAAGTAGAAGGAGTCATAGGTAGAATTCTACAATTCTCTATGTCCTGAGCTAGAAGACATGTCTGTTATAGATACAAATTTGAGTTACTGCAGCCTGTAATTATTAAAAGTGTGGGAGATGAGATTGACTTGAGAGAATATACTGTAAGATTAGGGGCGAAAAGGAACTATGAGGCACTCCAAAATTCAAAAATTGGGTGGAGTAGGATCTGGCAAAGATCAGTCTAGAAACAGGGGTTGTAGAAGGGTGAGGAACATCCTGAGAATGGGGTTCCATTGTATGGTGGGTGTTATAATAACAGCCCTCTTTGGGGTTTGCTTCAGCTAAAAACACCTGCCATACATAAGGTTGCATCTACTCTAGGGTTGCAACCAACGACTGGTTAATATAGGCGTACTAAGACCCAGACCCTTGATTCAACTTGGACTGGGCCTGTATACAACTCTGATGTGTTAGTCCAGCTCCAGGTATCTCTATGCACTGCATGAAACCCAGTTTCTTCCCTTGCCTTATCATGCTTTTCTCCCCTCCTTTCCTGGGTACTGATCCCAAGAGAATTCTGTAATAGATATCCTTCTTGTTAATATCCATCTGAAATCTCCCAGGGAATCTTGAAACCCAGCCTGAAATATGCCAGGTAACCCAGCCTAAAGTGTGTGTGTGTGTGTGTGTGTGTGTGTGTGTGTGTATATATATATATATATATATATATATATATATATATATATATATATTTGTTTATTTTGAGAAAGGTGTGCTGGATTGTGTCTGGTAATCTTACCCATCTTACCCAGTGAAGACATGATGTCTGGGATAGGAAAAATAGTGACTAACTCTTTGGTTCAGTAAATGAATGCAGCTATTTAGGTTGAATCATAAAAGCAGGAATGAGAGGAATATATAAGATATAAAGATTTAGAATGAGGGATATTGACAGTCATATGGAAAAGCTTAGCAGAAAAACATAGGCTCAGGAGAATGTGGGGTACATGGATGATTTAAGATGGAAGAAACCAGATAATTGATTCTGTAATACATCTGCGTGGTTAGAAGAAGTGGTCATAGTACAGATTGGTTGTAGGTTTGTTTAGAGAAGGATGCAACACAGTTTCCTGTTCATGGATTCTATTTGTCTCAAGGAAGAAAAAGGCAAAGAGTAAGGAGAATAGAGGGGATTCAGAGGATTGTATAAATGGGGAAAGACTGAAATAGTCATTCTGAAGAGTGATGGATTGAGTCAGAAGAAAAATACAGTAATTTTTCTAAGCATTGGTAGTCCAGTTGATGAAAGCAGTGCTAATGAGTACAAATGTAGGCAATCAAATATCCTTCTATTTGCTTTCTTGTCTAATATAAATGCCATGCATTTGGGGTTGCTTGATAAGTGGTGCTTGTGATGAAAACGTCTGTTTTTTTTTTTTTTTCCTGTTCCCTTAAGAAAAAGCCATTCAAAAAAACTTTCAGTTACCTTTCATTAACAAGCTTACATAAACATCTCTGTTGGAATACTCCTATTGAGTCTTATCTTTACTACACCTGTCTATAGGGCAAAATGAAGGAACATATTTGACTAATAAGTGAAAAAGCGTTCGTTGTGAATATATAATAAGCATATATGCTTGTATAATCTCTGTAGTTTAAATGTGTCTGATGAAGAGAAGGAATATATGTGTATAGTACAATGATTGGGTTTGAGAAATGCATTTCTGTAGGAATCTGGGTTGATGGACGGCTCAGATTCATTAGTATCACATGCAGAGCTGATGAAAATCTGCCACAGAAGATAAACTACATACCATCTTGAAGTTCCTTTGAATTCCATAAATTGCATGAAAGGTGATTTATTAGTCCTCTATTAAATATCTTATTTTTTAATTAAAATGAATAGAGCCCTTTTTATGATTTTGTTCTTGTCTTTTTGTGTGAAGAGAAAACTTCTGGAACTTATTCTTAACACTTGATATTCAATTTACTAAATTTACAGATTTAGAAAATTATCCTTCCTTAGGCTTTTCATTACTAATTTTACTTATAAATCTATAAATGTTTAGTAGTTATTTTAAGGGTTTTGAATAATATTTAATCTTTTAATAAAGGTAAAAACTTCAAATATTTTTAAATTCATTAATAAATTTAAATAACATTTTATTCTTAAATGCTTCAGTTTTCTGAAAGTAAAATTCTGGGTATCTAAATAACTTTTATAAATCTAATTAACAAATACAGTGAATCAAAATTTCTTCTGGTTATTCCAAAACAACATATAAACAATAAGATATCAACTTAAAATACTGTGTCTAAATCAAGCAATTAATTGCATATTTTAAATTTGAAATTATGAAGCTATCATTATAATTCACAGGCATTTCTAATTGTAATATACTCTATTCCATTTTTTTTCTTTTAATAAATTTATTTATTTATTTTTGGCTGCATTGGGTCTTTGTTGCTGCACACGGGTTTTCTCTAGTTGTGGCAAGCGGGGGCTACTCTTTGTTGCACCACGCAGGCTGGTTTCTCTTGATGCAGAGCACAGGCTCTAGGCACGCAGGTTTCAGTAGTTGTGGCACACAAGCTCAGCAATTATGACTCACGGTCTCTAGAGTGCAGGCTCAGGTGTTGTGGCGCACGGGCTTGGTTGCTCTGTGGTATGTGGGGTTTTCCTGGACCAGGGCTCGAACCTGCATTGGCAGGCAGACTCTTTACCACTGCACCACCAGGGAAGTCCCTCTATTCCATTTTTAAGTTCTTCAATTTGCTATATCAACAAACAAAATTTCCCTGATAATTTTATTCTTATAAGAAGAATAAATAAGGTGAATCCAAAAATTTTGTAAATATCGCAGTACTATTCATGATAAAAGTAAGATATTTAAAATCAAATATCTATATAAAGTATTCAGTTGTACATTTGTACATTTGATATTCTACGTTTCAACCATTACTCTCATGGCTAGGTTCTCTTAAATACTACAAATATATATATTTTCAAATATACATTGATTCCTTCCTAATTCAAAACTACCTTCCATGTTTCTAAATCTTTTAAATATTTCTGTATTTAATTGTAAATGCTCTTGAGTGGGAGGAAATACATACCCATTAAGAATGAAATCACCATCCTGGTAACTGAAGCTAATCAGATTACTCTGTACTTAATTCTCAGTCTTTCTGCTGAGGAAAATGGTGTCATGCTACAATGACTGTGGTGTGTTATGACTAGTGACGTTGACCAGAAAATTTATTGACTGGTCTTTTTTCTTTTTCTTTTTCTTGGAGGGGTGGGTAGCTACTAATGGAAACCTATCCTATTTAGAGTTAATTTCAGAGACTCCAAACCTCAAGGGGGAAGTCACAAAGCTCATAGCTCCTGGACTCAGTTGGCACAGGTTTTCTGATTCCCCTGTCCAGTCATGGAGCTCTGCCCTACCACCCATGTTGTCCCCTTGTTTGTATATTGAATGTGTAATTTTAGCTCTTAAGAAATGTATGTATGTTTTCCAACTAGATTTTAAAAGTTTGTTGAAATCTCAAATGGTTTGTTTCCATCTAACTTTAAAGAACTTGGAATTAAATGGACTTTTATATTTTTTCATATTCTTAGTACCACAAAATACTTCCAGATATTAATCAGATGAACTGAAATTTGTATATATCATATAGCTTTTTATGACTTGGGCTTAAAAATTATAAGGTCATTCTGTTGACCTTTATTTAATTATTGTTTCTAAGATTTTCTTTGGATTGATCCCTACATTATTGGCAGTTGGAAATAGAGAATGCTGTAATTTTGCTTGTAGTGACAGAAACACATTGCTATTCATTGACATATCAGTGTACTTCAACTTTAAAAGATGTTCAGGTGATGCTTTTGTTTTTCTTGATCATCTGAAACCTCAGAGTTGCCAGCACCTGGGGAGGCGTGTGTGTATATGAGAGAAAGAGATAGAGAAAGAGACAGAGACAGAAGAACAACAAATGTAGATTATTCTGAGACTTTAAAACCTTAAGAAAATCAGAAAGTCTTTGGCAGGCAGCAATCGATGAACGTCTTCCAAAGCTTATTAGCTCATTAATCTCAAAGAAACAGACACACAGAGTAGAAAGAAAAAAAAAAACAAAATATATTAAACTGCCAAAAACAATGTAAAGGAGTTAATTGCATCTTACCTTTAAATATTGTTATTCTGTATTTTTGAAAAAGTTGGGTAAAGGCTTCTAAAAAGACCAGGTTGTAGAAAGCACAGACTACCTCATTAGTACAGTGACATGATTTTAAAGAAATGAAATGAGCAAAAGACTTGATTATTTAATGTGTGATATACCAGGTGTATTTAAAAACTTTGATAAAAGTTCTTTTCTAAACAGTAACAGATGTTTCCAGGTATATAGAGGTGTGAATGAATATCAGAGATTAAAATAGAAACTGAACAGAAAAGCTGTGCTACTATGGAAAGTTTATACATTTAGCAACTGTGTTCCACTGAGGAAATATTTTAATGCTGCATTGTATGTATACAGTTATTCACATCTGCTGAAATGTTTTTTATTTGACATTCACAAAATTTAGATTTGTTGCAATACTATTTTTACCCTTAATAAACAGTTTCTGAGTCTTGGAAATGAAAAAGGATGGAATATCCAAATATCTAAAATAATGCCTTTGACTTCTAAGAAATTATTAAAATCTTTTGAATAAAAGTTTTAAAGCACATGGATAATTCTAGTCTACTGCTTTCACCCTATAGACCATCATCCTGTAGATTTTGTCCATTAATATTTAGGCCCTTACATGTGCTTTCAAGGTGTCTTTTTGTGCTTTTAAGGTGTCTTCTTCCCTTTTGTCCTATTGGTCCTTGGAATATTCCTTCCCTTTGCACTTGGAAGTGTGTTATCTTGGGCCCTGGAGTTTTTATTGGTCTTTTTTCATCACTGCTCTGTGTTTTCTCCAGTGCTAGGCCCTGGTGGGGTCTCTTACAGGTGAGAAGGGAGAAAGCACAGCCCTAAAACTACTGACACATGGGAACCAAAAGTCATCCTTTAGGTTACAGAATTTCCCTTAGTCCTTATCAGTCTTGATCCTCTGTTCTCCAGGGCTGGGGAAGAACTAGCATTCACTGCAGCCTGCCTGGATCACTCAGCCTTTGGTAATGGAAACCCTGAGCTGCAGACCTTAGCACCCAGCCAGCTCTTCAATGGTAGAAAATACAACAATGTCTACTTCCACTCAACTCTGGCTTCTATTCTAGTCTTCAAGAAACAATCATTTATTTAATCAACAATTTATGCTGTGGTATCATACTAAGCATGGGATAAATATCAGTGGGCAAACAGTATCTCCCCTTTTGGGATCTGCATTATCATGGGACCATGGGAAGATTGCCTTTCAATCACTCACTTGGTCCTACAGTGGTTCCCTTCCACCCCATGCATTTTGTCTGTCTCTTTCCCTATTGCTTCGTAAAATTGCACCATGTTGAGTGCTGGTGTTTTACACCTAGTGCCCCAAAAAGAGACTTTTGAATACCCCTCTATTGGTGATAATTATAAATGACCATTTTATATGTAGTGGTAAATGCCTGTAAAGTCGGAAGAAAAAGGAACATTATGTTGTTCTCATCATGGGTGGGAATGGACACCATTAAACTCCTCTATAACCGTTTTTCTGCATTTCTGCCTTAACAAGGGTGAATGCAGAATGAGGCGGCAAGAATGATGTGGGGTCTTGGAGCAAGGACTAAAATCTATGACAAAGGTGTGATGAAGATGACAAGGGTAACATTCGTCCTTCAGTGCTTTGCGTTCTTCCTAAGACTATGTCCTCATCCTCTCCAAAGAAGGACAAGTTGTATTTAATTAAGAGTGTAGGGGCGAGGAGACTGTGAGGGCGGGAAGACTGAAATGTAAAGGAATTCAGAAGATACTTTCCAACTGCTTCCTGCCATTCAAGCAACTCCTTCATACAGCCCATGAAGTACAGATTTCCAGTTCTTGGGAGGGAAGGAGACCTTCAAGATGGTGGAGGAGTAGGACGTGGAGATCACCTTCCTCCCCACAAATACATCAGAAACAACTACATGTGGAACAACTCCTACAGAACGCCTACTGAACGCTGGCCGAAGACCTCAGACTTCCCAAAAGCCGTGTGGCCGACAGGGTCTTGGTGCTCCAGCAGGGTGTCAGGCATGTGCCTCTGAGGTGGGAGAGCTGAGTTCAGGACATTGGTTAAACAGAGACCTCCTGGCTTCACATAATATCAAATGGCAAAAGCTCTCCCAGAGATCTCCATCTCAATGCTAAGACCCAGCTCCACTCAATGACCAGCAAGCTACAGGGCTGGACACCCTATGGCAAAGAACTAGCAAGACAGGAACACAACCCCACCCTTTAGCAGAGAGGCTGCCTAAAATCATACTAAGGTCACAGACACCCCAAAACAATACCACTGGATGTGGTCCAGCCCACCAGAAAGACAAGATGCAGCCTCATCCACCAGAACACAGGCACTAGTCCCCTCCACCAGGAAGCCTGCACAACACACTGAACCAACCTTAGCCACTGGGGGCAGACACCAAAAACAATGGGAACAACGAACCTGCAGCCTCTGAAAACGAGCCCCCAAACACAGTAACTTAAGCAAAATGAGAAGACAGAGAAACACACAGCAGATGAAGGAGGAAGGTAAAAACTCAGCAGACCAAACAAATGAAGAGGAAATAGGCAGTGTACCTGAAAAAGGATTCAGAGTAATGATCGTAAAGATGATCCAAAATCTTGGAAATAGAATGGAGAAAATACAAGAGATGCTTAACCAGGACTTAGAAGAACTAAAGAGCAAACAAACGATGAAAAACACAATAAATGAAATAAAAAATTCTCTAGAAGGAATCTATAGCAGAATAATTGAGGCAGAAGAATGGATAAGTGACCTGGAAGAGAAAATAGTGGAAATAGCTACCACAGAGCAGAATTAAAAAAAAAAAAAGAATGAAAAGAATTGAGGACAGTCTTAGAGACTTCAGGGACAATGTTAATCACACCAACATTCGAATTATAGGGTTCCCAGTAAAAGAAGAGAAAAAGAAAAGGACTAAGAAAATATTTGAAGAGATTATAGTTGAAAACTTCCCCATTATGGGAAAGAAAATAGTCACTCAAGTCCAGGAAGCACAGAGAGTCCCATACAGGATAAATCCAAGGAGAAACATGCCAAGAAACATATTAATCAAACTATCAAAACTTAAATACAAAGAAAAAATATTTAAAGCAGCAAGGGAAAAACAACAAATAACATACAAGGGAATACTCATAAGGTTAACAACTGATCTTTCAGCAGAAACTCTGCAAGCCAGAAGGGAGTGGCAGGACATACTTAAAGTGATGAAAGGGAAAAACCTACAACCAAGATTACTCTACCCAGCAAGGAACTCATTCAGATTTGACGGAGAAATTAAAACCTTTACAGACAAGCAAAAGCTAAGAGAATTCAGCACCACCAAACCAGCTGTAAAACAAATGCTAAAAGACCTGCTCTAGGCAGGAAACACAAGAGAAGGAAAAGACCTACAATAACAAACCCAAAACAATTAAGAAAATGGTAATAGGAACATATATATCGATAATTACCTTAAATGTAAATGTAATAAATGCTCCAACCAGAGGACATAGACTGGCTGAATGGCTAGAAAAACAAGACCTGTATATATGCTCTCTACAAAAGGCCCACTTCAGACCTAGGGACACATACAGACTGAAAGTGAGGGAATGGAATAAAGATATTCCATGCAAAAGGAAATCAGAAGAAAGCTGGAGAAGCAATTCTCATATCAGACAAAATAGACTTTAAAATAAAGACTGTAACAAGAGACAAAGAAGGACACTACATAATGATCAAGGAATCAATCCAACAAGAAGATATAACAATTGTAAATATTTATGCACCCAACATAGGAGCGCCTTAATACATAAGGCAAATGCTAACAGCCATAAAAGGGGAAATCGACAGTAACACAATCATAATAGGGAACTTTAACAACCCACTTTCACCCATGGACAGATCATCCAAAATGAAAATAAATAAGGAAACACAAGCTTTAAGTGATACATTAACACGATGGACTTAATTGATATTTATCGGACATTCCACCCAAAAACAACAGAATACCATTCTTCTCAAGTGCTTATGGAACATTCTTCAGAATAGATCATATCTTGGGTCACAAATCCAGCCTTGGTAAATTTAAGAGAATTGAAACCATATGAAGTATCTTTTCCGACCACAGTACTATGAGACTAGGTATCAATTAGAGGAAAAAATCTAAATAATACAAACACATGGAGGCTAAACAATACACTATTAAATAACCAAGAGATCACTGAAGAACTCAAGAGAAAATCAAAAAATACCTAGAAAGAAATGGCAATGAAAACACAATGACCCCAAACCTATGGGATGCAGCAAAAGCAGTTCTAAGAGGGAAGTTTATAGCAATACAATCCTACCTCAGGAAACAAGAAACATCTCAAATAAACAACCTAAACTTAAAACTAAAGCAATTAGAGAAAGAGGAACAAAAAACCCACAAAGTTAGCAGAAGGAAAGAAATCATAAAGATCAGAGCAGAAATAAATGAAATAGAAACAAAGAAAACAATAGCAAAGATCAATAAAACTAAAAGCTCATTCTTTGCCAAGATAAACTTAGGCAGACTCATCAAGAAAAAAAGGGAGAAGACACAAATCAATAGACTTAGAAATGAGAAAGGAGAAGTAACAACTGACACTGCAGAAATACAAAGGTTCACGAGAGATTACTACAAGCAACTATATGCCAATGAAATGGACAACCTGCAAGAAATGGACAAATTCTTAGAAAAGCACAACCTTGCGAGACTGAACCAGGAAGAAATAGAAAATATAAACAGACCAGTCACAAGCACTGAAATGAGACTGCTATTAAACGTCTTCAGGCAAACAAAAGCCTAGGACACGATGGCTTCACAGGCGAATTCTATCAAACATTTAGATATGAGCTAACACCTATCCTTCTCAAACTCTTCCAAAACTATAGCAGAGGAACACTCCCAAATTCATTCTACGAGGCCACCATTACCCTGATACCAAAACCAGACAAAGATGTTACAAAGAAAGAAAACTACAGACCAGTACAACTGATGAACATAGATGCAAAAATCCTCAACAGAATACTAACAAACAGAATCCAACAGCACATTAAAAGGATCATACACCATGATCAAGTGGGGTTTACCCCAGGGATGCAAGGCTTCTTCAATATGCGCAAATCAATCAATGTGATACACCATACTAACAAATTGAAGAATAAAAACTGTATTATCATCTCAGTAGATGCAGAAAAAGCATTTGATAAAATTCAACACCCATTTATGATGAAAACTTTCCAGAAAATGGGCATAGCGGGAACCTACCTCAACATAAAGCCATATATGACAAACCCACAGCAAACATCATTCGCAGTGGTAAAAAACTGAAAGCATTTCCTCATATCAGGAATAAGACAAGGATGTCCACTCTCACCACTATTATTCAGCATAGTTTTGGAAGTCCTAGACATGGCAATCAGAGAGGAAAAAGAAATAAAAGGAATCCAAATAGGAAAAGAAGAAGTAAAACTGTCACTGTTTGCAGATGACATGATACTATACATAGAGAATCCGAAAGATGCTACCAGAAAACTACTAGAGCTAATCAATGAATTTGGTAAAGTAGCAGGATACAAAATTAATGCTCAGAAATCTCTTGCATTCCTATACACTAATGATGAAAAATCTGAAATAGAAATTAAGGAAACACTCCACTTACCACTGCAACAAAAAAGAATAAAATACCTAGGAATAAACCTACCTAAGGAGACAAAAGACCTGTATGCAGAAAACTATTCGACACTGATGAAACTAAAGATAATACAAACTGATGGAGAGATATACCATGTTCTTGGATCGGAAGAATCAACATTGTGAAAATGACTATACTACCCTAAGCAATCTACAGATTCAGTGCAATCCCTATCAAACTACCACTGGCGTTTTTCGCAGAACTAAAACAAAATATTTCACAATTTGTATGGAAACGCAACAGATCCTGAATGGCCAAAGCAATCTTGAGAAAGAAAAACAGAGCTGGAGGAATCATGCGCCCAGACTTCAGACTATACTACAAAGCTACAGTAATTAACACAGTATGGTACTTGCACAAAAACAGAAATATAGACCAGTGGAACAGGACAGAAAGCTCAGAGATAAATCCACGCACATATGGTTACCTTATTTTTGAGAAAGGAGGCAAGAATATACGATGGAGAAAAGACATCATCTTCAATAAGTGGTCCTGGGAAGACTGGACAGCTACACGTAAAAGAATGAAATTAGAACACTCCGTAACACCATACACAAAAATAAACTCAAAATGGATTAAGGACATAAATGTAAGGCCAGACACTATAAAACTCTTAGAGCAAAACATAGGCAGAACACTCTATGACCTAAAGCACAGCAAGATCCTTTTTGACCCACCTCCTAGAGAAATGGAAATAAAAACAAAAATAAACAAATGGGACCTAATGAAACCTAAAAGCTTTTGCACAGCAAAGGAAACCATAATCAAGACGAAAAGACAACCCTCAGAATGGGAGAAAATATTTGCAATTGAAGCAACTGACAAAGGATTAATCTGCAAAATTTATAATCAGCTCATGCAGCTCCATATCAAAAAAAAACCAAACAGCCCAATTCAAAAATGGGCAGAAGACCTAAACAGACATTTCTCCAAAGAAGATATACAGGTTGCCAAGAAACACATGAAAGGATGCTTAACATCACTAATCATTAGAGGAATGCAAATCAACACTACAGTGAGGTATCACCTCACACCAGTCAGAATGGCCATCATTAAAAAATCTACAAACAGTACTTGCTGGAGAGGGAACCCTCCTGCATTGTTGGTGGGAATGTAAATTGATACATCCACTATGGAGTACAGTATGGAAGTTCCGTAAAAAACTAAAAATAGAGTTATCATACGACCCAGCATTCCCACTACTAGGCATATACCCTGAGAAAACCGTAGTTCAAAAATAGTCATGTACCACAATATTCATTGCAGCTCTATTTACAATAGCCAGGACATGGAAGCAACCTAATTGTCCACTGACAGATGAATGGATAAAGAAGATGTGGAACATATATAAAATGGAATATTACTCAGCCATAAGAAGATACAAAATTGAGTTATTTGTAGTGAGGTAGATGGACCTAGAGACTGTCATACAGACTGAATTAAGTCAGAAAGAGAAAAACAAATACCGTATGCTAACACATATATGTGGAATCTAAGAAAAAAATGGTTCTGAAGAACCTAGGGGCAGGACAGGAATAAAGACGCTGACGTAGAGAATGGACCTGAGGACACGGCGATGGGGAGGGTAAGCTGGGACAAAGTGAGAGAGTGGCATGGACATATATACACTACCAAATGTAAAATAGATAGCTAGTGGGAAGCAGCCTGGTAGCACAGGGAGATCAGCTAGGTGCTCTGTGACCACCTAGAGGGGTGGGATAGGGAGGGTGGGAGGGAGTCGCAAGAGGGAGGAGATATGGGGATATATGTATACATATAGCTGATTCACTTTGTTATACAGCAGAAACTAACACACCATTGTGAAGCAATTATACTCCAATAAAGATGTTAAAAAAAAAAGTGTATCAGAACTATCTTTAATTGGTGTAAACTCTAGACAAATCATCAGGTGTATTGATTGGAAAATATCAGGTGACATTTACTACTGATATTATTGTAAAGATATACATGGGAATCTGGGGCTCGGTTGAAGTTGTGTGTCCGGGGAAGATAAGCCACAGTCATAGGGATTCTTTTACTTATTCAATAAATAGTTTTTCAAGCTCTCTTACATTCCAGTATAGTAGGCTCTGGGGATTCAAAAATGACCCAGAGAGTTAGGATTTTAACCTCATCAGCTCAGAGCATACTGGGGGAAACAGACAAACTCAAATAGCAAAGTACATAAGTAAGATACTTACAAATTGGGATAAGTGACATGACTGAAGTACACAGGGGGGAAAAATAAACCTCCATAAGAAGTTGCATGTTGTGTATGGGAGACTTGCATTTAAAAAAAAAAAAAATGCATCTTGGTAAGCCCTCTCTAGGGTAGTTGCATTTCAACTGGGACTTGAAAGGTTAGGGTGGGGCGGGGGTGTGTCCTTGGTAGCAATAAACAGGATGTACAAAGGCCTTTTAATTGGAAAATTCCTGGGCTGTTTGAAAAACTGATAGAGGCCAGGTTGGAAGTAGAGTAGGTATGAGAGCAAAAGTCAAACAAGCTATTAAAGTTTTATTAAAAACTACATATGGGGTCTGGAAATATTTAAGAAGTAAAATTCTTAACCTTTGAGAGAACATCATTTCCTTTCCTTCAAAATCTTGTTTTCCTGAACTCCTTTCTCATTTTATTTTCACGTAAGAAAGCTGGCCATTTACTGCCCCTGTGTGGCGAACTGCTGCATTACATTAGTCATGCTTCTGGTGTGAAGTCTTTGAAGCCTGATTTTAGTAAAATTCCTGCACACATTTTTCAGCTAAAAAGAGTCACTTCTAGCTGCTATGATTCAGATTCTAATATATAAAATCCTTTTTTTTTCTTCATTGGATTTGTGCTGTAACACTTGTCCACATTCTCTACTATAGAATACAGATGCACAGGGAGCACAAACTTTAATAGCTTCAGGAACCAGGCAGATTAAGAAAAAGTGAGTGAAGCCGGACTGGGTCTTATATAGTCGGGTGAAGTAAAGACTGGGGGGAATTTGAAGACACAAATCATAGAGGAACACACTCCATTATACGTATTTATTTTATAAACAAAGGATGCCAGAATAAATAAGCCTACGGGCCACTTCTTTTAGTCTGCTTTCAATATCTACTTCCAACACATGCACCTGAATTAATTTCTTAATCCTTCACTTGACTAATTTACACCTTATTATTTCATACATAAGGTTGTCTAATTCTATTTCCAAGTTGGACATTTTGCCACAAGTTTGTTTTAGAAAGTACTTCAGGCAGTTTTGTTGTTCAAAAGTAGATACCCTGGGCTTCCCTGGTGGCGCAGTGGTTGAGAGTCCGCCTGCCGATGCAGGGGACACGGGTTCGTGCCCCGGTCTGGGAAGCGGCTGGGCCTGTGAGCCATGGCCGCTGAGCCCACGCGTTCAGAGCCTGTGCTCCGCAACGGGGGAGGCCACAACAGTGAGAGGCCCGCGTACCGCAAAAAAAAAAAAAAAACCTGATACAAAGATGTGCCTCTATTTTTTTAGCTCTGTAGTATGACCCAAGCATGGCACATCACTGATTATGTGGATACAGAATGATTTCCTGACAGCAGTCCGTAGCTGATGCACCATTCCTTACGTAGGAGGGACAGTCAAGGCTATAAATATATAACCACAGACTGGTTCTTGTGGCTGCTGCAGCTCTTGCAGTGTTAATTTCTCCACCAGGTCCCGCACAGCCTGTGTCCGTGCTGTGTTCTTCTTCTTCTCTACAGATGCCCAATGGCTCCTGTTGTTTCCAGATCTTCTTTCTCTTCATAAGTTCTTCCTTTTCTCCACAGCTGACTTTTCCAACAGAGTTCAGTAGGTAAAAGGGAATTTACAAAAGCTTACTCTAATGAATGTAGCTATAATTTTAAAAAATCCTAGCATTCTTATACTTTTCATTAAACAGTGGAGCTAGAAGAGCAAAGTCAGCAATTCCTACAAAAAAGCTCTTCCTCATGCTTTAAATGTGCAAGCAATATACTGATAATCTGTGATCAGCTTACCCTATATCATGCGTTGAGTTTCCTTCTTTTCTTTCTTATTTTATTATGTGTATAACTTTTTTTCTCCCTAGATGAATCGTGTACTGTTTGTTATATTTACTTGTTCTTATAATTTAAAAAAGTAACCAAACACAAGAAAGCATCACTCACTTATTCAGTGCCTAATCTAAAAAATAATAATTTAAGTTCTTTGAAACTCTAACATATTTTTTTCTCATATTTGTTTTCTTCATTTTCATAATGAAATACTTTGTACCTGTGTACACATTACTACTTTGTACCTGTGTACACATTACTACAAGAATAAGAGGTTCCAGTTTACAGTCCATCTAAAGGACCAACCAGTGTCATACATCTCAAGGAATTCAGCTGATGAAATAATTACAACTAATCAAGGAATAAAATTCTATTCTCTGTAGACTTTATTTTCAAATATTTGTTAAACAATAGACTATATTGTAAAATTTTTCAAGAATTCTTTTAGTATACAGATCAGTGTTTCTTATAGGTAAAATGTCTGTAGTAAGTATGGATTATATTTTTGAGTTTTATAGAAGATTGCAAATAAACAATACAAAATAAATGTGTAGTTTATGCAGCAGCTATGTTCATGCAGATTTGGAGGGGCTATAAAAAGAATGAATATTTCAGAATAGACCTGGTTCACTTATACTATATGTATTATATCATCCTTTCATATCTTTAGGTGCCTTGCACTTTAAGTCTGTGACAAACCATGCTGTATTGCTGTAAATTTAATTGATAATGATCTGCTTAAAGTTTTGAAGAACTATTGTACAATAAAGGAAATTTCGTAATGGAGTGATTTAAAGTGAAATGATAAAAAGCACTAAAATGTTTAAAATGTGTCTATAAAAAATCATTCTCTAATGTACCTCAGATCTGAAATACCATTTAGTTTTTGTATGAAATGGGGATGCAAATAACCATCTCATACAACACACACTTCCTGTCTTATTCAATAGCAAATACCACAGACTGGGTGGCTTAAACAACAAATATTGATTTCTCACAGCTCTGGAGGCTGAGAAGTCCAAGATCAAGGTGCCAGCAGATTTGATGTCTGGTGAGGAGCCACTTTCTGGTTTGCAGATGACTGACTTCTCTCTGTATCCGCACATGGCTGAGAGGCAGAGTTCTGGTCTCCTCCTCTTCTTATAGGGGGAACGTATCCCATCATGGGGGCCCCAACCTAATCACCTTCCATCTGCAAATAGCATCACACCGGATGTTAGGGCTTCAACATAGGAATGTGGGGGGGAGTGGGTGGGACACATTCAGTCTACAGCACTTCCTAAACTTAAGTTCTTAATCTATTTTTAAAACCTATGCATAAACAACTATCTCATCTGATATGGTAGGTGCTATAACATTAAGAAAAGCTTGACTTGACCCTGGAAATGGAGTGGAAAAGAAATGGAAGTCTTCCAGAAAGAGTTGAAAATTGTGTTTAAGTTGAGAAAGAGATAGTAGCATAAAATAATCCTAACTTCACCCTTGAAATAGCAGCAAGTATTATCACTTCACCTAACAAATGTTTCTGCTGGGACTGCTGCATGCAAATGTTAATAAAGATGATTTTTGTTCCATAGTAAAATTAATAGGTAAAATAAAATAATGTCAGCTCCAGGATTTAATATCTAGTGAAGAAATGCTAAATTAATCTAGATTAATAATGTTTGATTATGCCAAATCATACACTGATTATTTCATGTTGCTGTCCTGGAGATTTCTGAGTTAGATTGTCAGCATGATACACATTTTGCATTCAGTATTTCCAAAATTTAGGTTATTGCCTCATTTTCTGATTAAAGTAATCTTCTCAGGGATACTGTAATGATGGAGAAGTTTTCTTGCTGCATTATGAAACAAAGTATATAAGCCAGAAAACTGTTTAATCTTACACAATCCTGACTTCTTTTCATAGACAATTTTACTACTATTGTTGTTTGTGGTTTTCAAACTGGAATTTGCACTTGTAAAATCTGATATTCATATCATCAAATCTGATATAATACATTGAGGTATCTCTTTGCAAGTGATATTTCATAAAATTTGTTCTATATTTGGGAACAAGTGTATAAAAAGTCATCACCTTCAAAGCAGATAATGGTCATATTTCATATTATACTGAATGTGGATAATTTAAATAGTTAAGATGTTAATATCTTGATTCTGCTTCAAAAATAGAATATTTTGTTATCTACATTTGAAACTAGTTTTTTTAAAATTAAACTTTAATTTGGGGGTAATTATAGATTTATATACTGTTATAAAGAATAATACAGAGAACTTTCATGTACCCTTTATTCAGTTTCCCCCATTGGTAATACTTTGCAAAATTATAGAATCAATACAATATCACAACCAGAATATTGACAGTTATACATTTCACCCAACTTATTTAGATTCAGGTTTATATTTTACATTGAAGTCTACAATCCATTTAGCTTCTCTTTTTTTAAATAAAGTATCTGGGAGCTAAATCTACTGACTTGGTTCTTTAGTTAAGTTTTACCTCTAATAAGTCAAATTATACTTACACAGCTCCATTGAGTGCAAGTTGCTTATGAAGTTAAATTTAAATAAAACCTTTAAAGGGAAGTCTAAGAGATTTTCCAGCTATAAAAAGGGATAAAGTTGCATTGTACAGGTTCTTTTTCCTTACATTTCAAGACCTAAACAATGTTTTATACTTTGAAAGTATATATTCATTAATAAGCAAAAAGGTGTCACAACTGTGGTGAGAATAACGGCATGCATGTATGTTTTAGCATTTGGATGCATCCTATGTGAAAACAGTTCTTTATAGTTAAACTATCATTTCATACAAATAGAACTCATAAGAGATGTTATGGGGTGCTGTAAAAGAACAATTTATCTTTTATAATGTAAAATACATGAGGGTAATAGTAAATAAAATATAATGTACTGCATTTGGCACTGGACTTGCTGTACATTTACACGAATGGGTTCATTAACCTCTCCCACCCATCTTCTCTATTTTGGAAACTAACTTTATATTACAGTAATAGTTAGGCAGATTGAAATCCTGCCTCACTGATGTTGTCTTCTTGTATGTACTCTTAGTGATGTAGATTGAATGATCCAGCAGATACAGTGTGACTTGGAATATGGGTGTTCAGAACAAATGTTAACAAACATTTGCTTGTTTCCTCAAAGTACGATGCAAGCATTCTAAAATGGATAGCCTTTATGTGACATACCTGTATCAATTGTATAACAATTTAATCTATTTAAAACTAATTTTACTAAGGATGTTAACAAACAATGTCATATGGAATTTTAAGTTGTATATCTTTACAGATATATATTTTAAGTTACGCCTTTCAGTAATTGATTTTTTTACTTGAATATTTAAACATTATACTTAATTAAAATAATAGGGCAACGCTTGTAGTAAATTAATCCTGACTTGGTGAGGTGAAATGTATTATGGAAAGCATGGAAATGATTCTAGGTGATTCTTAACATTTTAGTGGGTAATGCCCAGGTGTATGTGACGCCCAACTCAGATATACTCAACCCACCTTAACAGTCTGAAGTTATCTCCATATAGCTGGCAGTGTGACCCAGAAAATCCAAGTGCTTACAATAAGATCCACTGGGATTGATAAATTGGTATACTGACAATATATTGGTGTTACCATAATAATATCCTCAAAATCAGTTCCTTGTCTCTGAACCAGAAGAGCAGATATGGCTGAGGACATGTCGGAAGCTAGGTTATAAGGCAAGCTTTTATTTGAAGCATTTGTTTTCCCTGAAACGTGTCTAGCACTCTTCTCTAAAGGAACCACTGATTATGGTGAATGTCACCACAGTGGAAATCATATGGGAAACATATTACAGCAAATGATTTATTATCAGAATTACAGTTTCCCAAATGGACACACAACGGTTGTCTTCATTGAGTATCCAATTTTTAAAGTTGCATTTATTTTTAACACAAAATTCCTGCCTGCAAACCATTGAAAGAACTGCAGTGAATAGAATAGCGTATTCACCAGTGTAAGATGTAATCTCCCCACCCCTCCGAAAAAAAACAGGATTTCTTTCAGGAAGAGCAAGCATAGATGCTTTCCCAAAGCTAGGAGACTTTACCTAAGGCACTCCTCATTTCTGAGTGTCCTCTTCTGCCCATTCCCACCTCCAGAGCCTGACAAGTCTACTTACGAACATGTCAAGTCAGTTGAGGAATAAACACCAAAAAGTAGGAGATGCAAGAATGACAGAAATTTAGACAGAAATTCAGAAGTGGACGTCTAAAGTTAATTACATCCCTGTCATTCACTGTCATCATTATGATAGTTTTGATAGTTTCGATAGAAACTAATGTATGTTTCCTACTTTTTTCTCTGTGAGGTTAATGTCCTCTTATTTTTAGTTTATGTTTCTCTGAATATAGATCCATAGTCACTTTTTTGAAAATAATTTTAAACATGGAACCTTGAAATGCATTTTTCTGCAAATTTTATCATGAAAAGTTTGGGGGAGGAGCTTACATTTCATTACCAGTCATCTTGGTATGCTTCCTCAGGCATGAGCTTGTTACTTCACACACCCTGTGTCCTTTAATTCTTGAGGCAAAGTTTGGGGAAGTTGTGAACCTGGGAACATATTCTTAAACTGGTTATCAGTCTGAAAGGGCAGACCTCATTTATTGTTACCACCGGCTTTTAAAAACAAACTTGATTCACTGCTTTACTAGTGAGTTTCAGCTCCTGGTGGTTCATTCAACATTTGGGGATTTAAAAACACATATTTAGACAGTATGAAGATAAAAATATTGTCAGACAAAAGTCATCAGTCTATATAGTATCTTCCTAATGCTGACCCTGTAATATAAAACCTATATTCTTTCAGTCGTGTGGTATTTTCTTTAAAACTTGGTGATTTTTATAGGAAGAATCATGTTGGCTGTACTTAACTGTACTTATATGTTCTAAAAGAGTCCCTAAAATAAAATTGAGAAAGCACACACACTTTTAAAATATTAAAGCTTTGTTACCTTTTCGGATGGGTGGTTAGAAGAAAAGGAAAACGGAAAAGTTTTTAAATGTATCTCTGAGACTAAGGCAATTGCCTTTAAAATATTTAGCATACACTTAAGTTTGCTTTTTGTAGGATTCTGGGGAACAGCTGTTATAGTAGGGTTGGAGAAGTCCATGATAACTTAAGGAGGTAAAAATCTTAAACATATATAAGTAAATTATGAATTAAGAGGTGGCAATGGGTACCAGTTTAAAATCTGCAAATTGATTTACTATAGACAAGTCTATAGTAGAAGAAAGTATAATGTCAGATGTAGTAAATTGCAATTCTTGGACATCTAATATGTTAGGAGTACACAGTTTCAACTGCCCCCATTAAAACAAAACAAACACAGGTAAAAATTGTGTCTTCATAATTATGTTTGTGTGTGTGTGTGTGTTTAAATTCTGTTACTGACCTGAGTATTCTGCCTACTTATCTTTGGGTTTCCCCTGATTTTCTAAAGACTAATTAGAATCAAGACAAGACTGTAAAATATTCTGTCGTGAGAATCTGGATTCCCTTTCATTGTGTGTAAGATTTTTAAGTTATCATCGCCTCTCTGCTTCTATAATCTTTTTTCTTCATATTTACTGATACACTACTTGGTTTAGGCAGGCTTACTCATTTTTGAACTGCCCCCCACCCAGTCACACACACGCTGCACGGTTCCTGGGACATAGTAGCAGTTCCTTAAATGCATGAGGACCTCCCGCCCTTAGGTTTACACCACATGGTTTTTGCTTCAGTAATCCAGTCTGTGTAATCCCTCAGGAGGAACAAAGGCTTGCCCTTAGAGATGTTCGCATTTGGAAGCTTTGTAAGTTAAAAGATTTTTAAAGGAGACAGACATTCTCCTTAAAGTGCTTAAATACCACTTATATTCACTTTATAAACATGTTCTCGGTTAATATTTAAGTCAGTGTCAGGTCACGGGAAGAGGTTGTGCTACTCTCTTCTGCATTGGGAATGATCCTCAACTTGGTAAGCTTTCAGGGTGACATTTAGATGGAACTTTTTAGAAATATATCACTTTCCCGGGAAAGTACTGCAGAGTAGGACAGATTTATAGAGCTGGAAGCCTATTATGCAGAGCTGTAGATCACTGCTGTCGACCAATGAAACCAACTTTTTTTTTTTTCTTGCAAATATTCACCAAATGTCCTTTGTCTTGTCTTCCCTTGTCAAAGTAACAATTCAATTTGGTATTTTTGTCTGCAAATTCAGATTGCTCCTTATTTTAAATCATTTTTCTTGATTTTTGTTCCCAATCTCATGTGTTAAACAAATATTTTTGTTTAGCTATATTTGTCTGGAATGATAGATTTAACAGCAAAGCATAAATGTAGACAGGTAGTTAAAATCCAGTACAATAAATCATTGCATTTACCATGTGTTTGTGAAG
This sequence comes from Phocoena phocoena, assembly GCF_963924675.1. Taxonomy (NCBI): domain Eukaryota; kingdom Metazoa; phylum Chordata; class Mammalia; order Artiodactyla; family Phocoenidae; genus Phocoena; species Phocoena phocoena. The sequence goes on along the minus strand of NC_089222.1, from coordinate 116,914,574 downwards.
GGATATGATTAAAAAGAAAACATGTATGAAGTAGAAAAGCAAATCCAATGAGGTTATTTTAGGAGAGCAGTATTAGAAGGTTTAGAATTGTACTCATTATACAGAACATTTTTTAAAAATGGGCAACCTAAATGCCCATCGGCAGATGAATGGATAAAGATGTGGTACATATACACAATGGAATATTACTCGGCCATTAAAAGGAATGAAATTGGGTCATTTGTAGAGATGTGGATCGACCTAGAGACTGTCATACAGAGTGAAATAAGTCAGAAGGAGAAAAACAAATATCGTATATTAGTGCATATATGTGGAACCTAGAAGAATGGTACAGATGAACCAGTTTTCAGGGCAGAAATTGAGACGCAGATATAGAGAACAAAAGCATGGACACCAAGGGGGGAAAGCGGCGGGGGAGTGGCGGTGGTGTGGTGAATTGGGAGATTGGGACTGACGTATATACAGTAATATGTATAAAATGGATAACTAATAAGGACCTGCTGTATAAAAAAATAGATAAAATAAAATTCAAGAATCCCCCCAAAAAAGGAAACATCCTATAGTTATTGTTACTCAATATGTTTAAAACTTCTAATAGCTTATACTATAAATGTGATAGTGCCTTTTTTGTATAAAGCACCTAGTTTATAATTATAAAACTTATTATAATCTACTTGTTGAAATAAAGTGGCAATTACCACTTGTCAGAGAGCATTACATATAAAATATCCCAGATCATGAAGCAGCTTTTTACTATTATATATATATGATTAAAACATTACCAACTCAACCTATTTTGCTGTGTTTTACAAAAGAAGCTAGAAAACCCATTTTTCTTATAAGGACATGCTATTTGAAGAGTTGAATATTATCACTTACCTTAACTATAAATTATTTCCATGACCTTACAATCTGAAAACTAACTGGAGGGTGGTTATTAGGAATCATATCCATGTTGAATGTTCATTTATATATAAATGGAATGCTTTTTTGTTGACAGATTCAAATGTACTTTTATGTACATCGGAAATAGAAAAAAAAAACAATATGGGTATTATGCTAATATACATACACAGTGAGGGGACAAATAAGCATATTATAACCATAGCCTTTTAACAGCTATCTTACGTTGCAGTGTATAAAACTCTTCTTCTGTTGCAGCTAAGGTTCATAAAATTATTCTAGAGTGAGTTATCTTAATCAGCACTGGACATTTTGACTTGAATTACTTTGTCTAGCGGAAAAAATTGGCTTCCTCAGAAGGTGGTCATTTTGAAGGCTGGCAGCTATTTCTGGTTGCTGACTTCCAATGAGAATTTTCATCCCTAATAACAGGAAGTGTAAGTAAAATATGAAGGCTTCTGGCTCATGTGGGTCCCATTACAACTAAGTCACAACTCCACAATTTTTGCTTAAAGTGTCACACCAATGGTATGACTATTTCAAGTTTTTTCAAGTCATGAATAGGCATCTCTTACTGTTGTTTCATGAAAGATAATTAACAGATCTTGCCTGTGATTCCTAGTTTGGGAAACTGATTTATTACGGACAGAGAAATAACAGAAAATAAGAAATCGTGAACTTTGCTGTCTCATGATCATTCCTCTCCCCACTGTGGAATTTGATTTGCTGCCCATCTTGGACATCATATAATGTTTCAATACTAGAAGTTGTAGAAGTATGTTCTTGCTACAGTTTCATCCCAAGAACAGGATTATTGTAAAACTCCACTATATTTGAGGGTTTTATTTTCCCTAGCATGGTTTTCAGTTGCCTAGAAAAAGGCACGGTTATTAGTTATGTTGTTCTCTGCTATAAAGATTGTGAAAAATCAATGTCAAAGTGAATACATCTGAATAATGCAAATCCTCATCAACAATTTAATGTCAAACTTTAAAAATTTTGCAATTATTGATTGCTGCTAAAACCAGTTTTGGAAACCGGAATCGTTTTACTGAATAAATTCATATAAAGTCTGTGCTTCCTTTTAACACCTTCATCCTGCCAAGTTAATAATTAGGGAATAAGTTACATTTCAACTCAGTCGTTTAAATTTTCTGTTTTTCTTTATGCATAGCCTTATTGTTTAGTTTTCTATCAGGAACTCTGGCAGAATTTACTGTATCATGCTACTTCATTAATGTTACTCCTAAAGAATGATAGGTGTAAGAGTAACCATACAGTTTCAGAACATTAGTGAAATATTGTACCAGGCTTTGTCAATAGTAAAATGAGCTACTTTAAATCCTAGCTTCTCTCTTCTTCTACCAGGGAGGTAGTGTTGGTGAGAAGGATTATTCATGAATGAGTGTTTCATAACACTCAACCTTCTCAGGCATTCTTCTTTCTAATTATAATTAGCAACATATTCTTATACTACTGGCTTTGGGGCCTGAAGTTAGATCCTTAAATTTGTGAACCTGGAATGGACCTTAGGTAACTTTTATGTCATGCTTTATATTCTAGACATGAAGAAAATGAAGTAGACAAAGGTGAAGAGACTTTCGCAGGCTCATGTTGGTATCACGACTGGGACTAGAGTTCATTCCTAGGTCCTTGAAACTCACTCCCCCACTACCCATCAGTTCACACACAGATTTGGTCACAAAAAAATACATTAATTGCTATGACTGTGTTGAGCATCGTTTTTGTTTAACTGATTTCAATTGTCTCATTGGGAGCTTATATCATTTGAGTTTCTCAGTTATCTTACCTAACTTCAGTTAGGTTAACTCTAGCTAGTTTAGGCAAAAAAAAAATTTAAACAAAAAAATTTAAAGTACTAAAGGATATTAGGAATTCCCACAAACTTTATTTGGGGCAAAAAAAGCAGATATGGAGGTTGTGCACCTAATAACATTGCCAAAGCTCACCACCAGACTACTCTAGTGGAGACGGTACCACTGTTCCTGCACCACCTGAGGTGCTGCTGAGCCAGGGCACAGGAAACTACTGCCAGGCACTCTGCCTCCATACCTTCTAAAAGGTGGATATCTGTCTGCCATTCTCTGGTACCCTCCTCAGAATGGAGTCTGGATAGAACCACCATTTTCAAGAATCTCTCCTCCAAATTGAAATCTCAAGCAAACTCATCTATGCTCTATGCCAGGGAAGATGAGTTTGTGCTTTATACTTAGACAATTTCTAAGGTAAAGCTTTTCCCAGAGTCAGGCACAGTATTCAAGAAGTCCAGCTGAACAGTGTTAACTATAAGGCTGTCAGATCATATTTTTCTCAAAGAGTTGCTTCTAGCCCACAAGTTGATGTAATTTTGGATGGTTAAAGAGCAGGGAAAACAATAGGGAAGATGCAGAATTATAAAAATTATATATGTTGGAGTTGGGTAAGGAAGAATTGATACCACACACTGATGGTAATATGTATCTCTGGAGCTTTTTAAAATAATTAGAATTCAGTTAAATGATTTCCTGTCCATAAGTTAGAAGTCAGTTGATTTCAGTCCTGTGAGCCTATATGAGCAGAGGACTTGGTGGAGTCAGGAAATTGAGATAATACGTTTGGGTTGTTAGAAGCCTCTAATGTTGTGATAATCTGTTACTCACGAGAGAAAACAAAGACACATGATGAAGGTCACACAGCTGATGAGTAGCTGAGGAAATGATTTTATCTATGAAGTTTGACTGCAAAGCCTGTCTTTTCCATTTGACTCTTTCCTTTTGAGCTAGAGGAACCAGCAATAAGTCCAGAAGAGCTGTCACAGGCCCCTCGTACTCCAGACCAGGCTCTTGGGTGGTACCACTATCACTAGAGAATTGTAGTTTTGTCCTCTGATGACCAAATTTAAAGGCCAGTTATTGATGATTTAGAATTTAATTCAGTACTAAGGCATAGTTAGCTCTCTAACCTTTAAAAAAAACAGGAAAAATTTTCCTATTATTTTGATTCTGTTAGCAAATACATGTACTTCTGAATCAGGTCCTTTTATTTAAAGATTTTCTTTTTATGCAAAATACAGTTTTCTGGTCTGAAATAATAATACAATGTAAGACCACAATAGATCTAAGATATTTTAAAGGGAATATATACCTCTTAATACCTAATTTTTCCAAATTTTGTGTCATATATACTATGCTGTTATCAGGTAAATATGTGATTTTTGTTTGTGCTTGTCCCATGTCTTTACAAGTGTAAAGCTATATATGTGTGTGTATATAGATATGTATATATATATATATATATATACACACATATGCATATGTACACACATATAAGTATATATATACACACACATAAGCTATATATATAGTCATTAATATATTTGCATTCAAAATTATTATATTTGAGTTACTTATCAACATTACTTAGATAAATTGAAACAACTTCAAAAAAGAAATGAGAAAAAGCGGTTATTAAATATAATATCATAGGAAATTAGTATAGAAAACCAAAAAATACATGGCCTGATGAAGATTTCATTAGTATGTTGACAGCCGTAAGCTATTTATCCCTCCATTGTCAAAGTTAACTAAATTTCCTTCAGAAAAGTGCGTTAAACAGGTCACTATGTTTGCTCATCTTAGAAATATAAAATATATTCATTTTTTAATTGTAAAATAGTCATTAAAGTTTATTCTTGGGATATTATAAATAATTTGAGGGCAATTGACAATTCTAGGAAAGATGGCTACTGAGGGGCTTTTTAAAAACTGTATAGTAATGTATCATTTTTATTATTGTTTTTAAAAGCATAAACATTTTGTTGAGTAATAACATTTTTAATTCCCAATCTGTACACTGATCATTAGCCACTGATTTTTCAGTATTCTCCACTATAAGAAATAATGTCTTTAGCTAAATCTGTGTACAAAAGCATCAGAAGCCTAACTGGCATCTCTGTAGGGAATAAAATTTTTCTAAATAATTAGCTTTCCTCCAAAGTGATACATAGTCCATAGTAGGAGGGTACGAATGGGAAATATTTAATAAAATAATATTTTGAAACACAAATATGACACGATGCTAATTTTTTTATTTAGACATATGTATGCCTATATATATGACACACACTTGAGATTTTACTTAGACATGTTTATTCATTTAAGGTGTTATTCCATATGTTGTCTGTAAGTATTTTAGATTAATTTTTCAAAAAATGGTCTTTATAATGAAAAACAGTCTGTCACATGAGAGCCCAGAGAGTAGCATTCTGTATTCTTGTATTAGTCTGTGCTTTCAACAAGTGCTCTTAGTCAGTGTTTTTAATGAAACCTATCTTGGATTTAGGGTTGTCTTGCTTTGTGCTCCAAGAATCCTTACTTCAGGTCCTTCTAAGTTATAACAGCCTCTACAGAAGGCACAATTTATCATCTAGCTTTTATACAAACGTGACATGATCTCATTATATTTCTGCCACTAGATTTTATCGCTTTAATAATCCATTGCAATATTTATAGAATGGCATGATGAATCATATTATATTTATCATATCATGCAACAAATAGTATGACATACCAATAAACCAGTCCATTTTAGAGAGTGTTAAAATTATTCTTCTTAAACTTGCATCAAAATGATGTGTCACCGTAGTCTCTTAATCACATGTGTAGCCCTGCACAACTGTGTACTTCAGGATGGTTAATGCATATGGAGACTCAAAATTATTTCATTATTTTCTAACTTTTTACCGAAGTGAACTTGACTATACAAAATATTAAATTCCAAAATCAAATATTTCTGTCTTATAAATGAGCTATTATCCTAAGATTATTATAGCTAATGAAAGACTAACAAAAAATTGTACACACTGAGATGTCTGGTGAACATTTTTCCTATTTGCAAGAATGGATTGGAGGAATAACTATTTTAATAAAAAGAATCCTCAGAAAAGAAAGAAATATAGAAATATGGTTTAAGCTATCGATTGTATAGACAAATAGTTTCACATATATAAAGGGGTGTAGTCAGACGGACTAAAAGGTAACATCAGAAACTGGATATTCAGACACTTGGTTTCACTGTTGCTTTATAGTTAATTCTTTTTATTCTCTTTAAAATTCATTTACTGAATTTTAAGAATTTAATATTTTATGTAGATATCAAAAGATAAGCTGATATATATGGTCAATCCAGTTAGCCTAGATGGTGGCAGGATCTTTTGGAGTCCAATTGCTACTATATTGGATGTATATTTGAGGGAAACAACTTCTTTTCTACTGTCTCTTTGCTTTAAAGTCTGTTCTTCACAAGCTCTTTAGAAACAAAGACACTTCCTGTATGGATTGAATGTTCCTGTCCTCCCAAAATTTGTATGTTGATATTCTACCCACCAATGTGATGGCATTAGGAAATGGGGCCTTTGGGAGGTAATTTGGTCCTAAGGGAGAAGTTCACACTAATCTATGAAGACTTAATGCCTTTATAAAAGTGACCCCAGAGAGCTCATTTTTCTGCTGTGTGAGGATGTAATGAGAACTCAGCAATCTGCCAGAAGAAAGCTCTCACCAGAACCCGATCATGTGCTCTGATCTTTCATTCTCCAGAACTGTGAGAAATAAACTGCTGTATATAAGCCACTCAGTCCATGGTAATTTGTTATTGCATCCTGAACTGAGCACTGTGTCTACTTTCCATGGATATTTCCAGCTTGTAACAGCAGCATGATTCCAGGACCCCTAAGGTGTGTGGCTGAACCAAGAAGCCCGAGGGAGTAGCTGAGCACAGTGGTAAGGGCATGGATCCTGGAGTCAGCCTTCTTGGTCTGAATCCCAGATCTACCACAAATCAGAAGCGTGATCTCGGGCAAGTCATCTAAGTTATATAGTCTCTTAATCAGTTCCCATCTTTTAAAAATCAGAATAATGGGTAATGCAGCATAGTTCATAGATCTGTTGTGAGATTAAATAATTATTGATTGTTAAGACCAGAGGACAATACCTGCATAATAAACATCAGTAAATAGTAGATATCATTCATAATAGCAATAGAGAGTAAGAGGAATTTATTTGACCAAATGTTTTGAAAGTCTGGTAGAGACTAACAACGAAATTTAATCAAGCAGCTTAGGAAATGCCTTTGTTTCTTAACTTTTCCTAACAGTAGAGCAAACCAGAGCCTTGACATTATTTGAAAACACTGTGATTTACCTTGCAATCCATACAATTTACAAAAAGATTTTTTTTATATTCTTCTTTATCCTGTAATGTTTCATCGTACTTGGTGTTACAGGAAAAGCATCTTCTAGAGGGCATGGTTCCTTCCTATTACAAAGTATGAAACGTATCTTCCCTTTGTAGAGCTTCACAAATGTTCCAATCACCAAAATTTATTTTGGCCTTCTACTCTTACCATAAAGAAATCTAAGTGGAAAAAATATAATGTACACAATGATATATTATTTAAGCACTTATTAAGCACGTAGTGTTTTAGGATTTTTACACTTAGGTAAGTTCAGAATTTTCAAAGGAGTGGACAGTGTTTGAGGTTAAGCCCTAAACTACCACATTTTCTTTATTTATCAGACATAATATGCTTCTGCTGTGTGACAGACACTGATTTAGGTACTGAAGATACAGCAGTGAACAATAGACAAAAAACCTTTTCTTCCTAGAATCAATCTTCTAATGTGGTAAGGCAGTCACAAAGAAAATAAAACACATATGTCATGTGATAAGTGCTAAGGAAAGAATATATATGGAGGGTAGGGATGCAGATTGCAGTTTTAGATAGCATGGTCAGGGAAGGCCTCACTAAGCAGGTGTCATTCAAACAAAATCCCAAAGGAAAAGAGAGGGCAAGCCATGCAGCACAGCATTGTGATTAAGAGCACAGCCTTAGCAGGTAGAAAGCTGCAGGTACCTGATGTGTTCAAGGAAGGGTAAGGGGTTCTGTGTGACTGGGCTGTGCCGAGCCAGAGGGACAGTGAGAACAGAGAGAGGTAGAGATAATGGGCCCAAAATATGCAATTCCTTGTAGGCCTTCGTAATGTCTCAGGCTTTTACTTTGAATGAGATGGAAAGCCACTGGGGAGATTTTAATTAGGCAAGCATCATGATCTGGCTCATGTGATAACAGGATCCCTCTGGCTGCTGTGGAGAAGAGACTGTGAGAGGCCACGGAGTCTTCATAGGAAACATCAAGCCTTCCACTTGTGGACTAGACCCTAGATCTCTCAGGGCCATGATTCCACCAACTTTCACATTTCTTCGACAATTCTCCTCTCTCTGATTAATATTTTTTTTCATATACAAACATGCTACAATTTTTCTCTAAAAACAGAACACCTTTCCAGATCATATAACCCTCTCGAGAAACTGCCTCCTTTCTCTGATCCCCAGAGCAAAACTGCAGTAGTATTTGGTACCCATTGTCTCCAAATCTTTTCTTCATAGTTTCTGTTGATTCCACCCCAATATGTCTTTGCTACTTTGCAAAATTTGTTTTTACCAAGGACGACATTGATCTCTGTATTCTTCAACACTCAGTCCTTTTCTCGGCATTTGACACGGGTAATCATTCACTTCTCCTTGAAACATTTTCTTCGTTTGGTTTCCAGGACACTACAGTCTTGCTTCTATCTACCTGATTAGCTACTGCTTCTTAGGCTCCTTTGCTGATTTCCCTGTCTTCCCGATTTTTAAACTGCAGCATGACAGAGCTGAATTCTGGCACTCATGTCCTCTATCCAAACTCATTCCCTTCTTGATCTCATGCTTTAATTCCTATGCATATACCACTAACTTCCAAGTTTTTATCTCCAGTTTTTATTGCTCTGCTGAACTCCAGAATTGTATATCCAACTGCCTGGTTGATATTTTCACTTAAACTCTAATAAGTAACTCAACATTATTATTTGCCAAATTGACCCTCCCATCTTCCCTCCCAAACCTGGTATTCCCACACTCTCAGTAGATTAATTCCATTCTTCAGTTATTTAAATCAAAACCCATGAAGTCATCCTTAACTGTTGTTTTCCTTTTGTCCCATACTCAGTCTATCAGGAAATTCTGTCAGTCTACTTTTAAACTGAACAAAAAAAATCAAGGTATTTTACACAGATATTGCATTTGTCCAGGCCACCGTCAGCTCTCGATGAAATATTGCCATAGTCTCCTACCATTTGGGTCTCTTAATCAACAGCAGATGAAGCTAGGTAGCAAGTTTATTGCTAGTTTTTTTCTTCCTGAAATGATGATTATTATAATTTGGTGAGTCTTAAATAATTATAAATTATGCTACCTCTTTAAAAGTATCTCCTCTATGTCCTTTATGATCATTACAAACATCCTAAGCGTACTTTACTAAAATCTTGAGAGAAATTTCTTCCTGTGGTTCATTTTCAATGGTGGTCTCTTGCTCAAGAACAATGGACAAATTAGAGGAGTTAGCTAAGAAAAGTCTAAGCTGACGAAATTCAGAGAGAAGAGGGCTGTTGCTTTACTGGGATTTGAAATGCTTTGAGAGTCAGTGTCACAAGAACAAGTGGATTATGCATAAAGGAAACATTATAAGTATCTCATTAACAATCTAGTTTTTATAATCCATCTAATTAAGTGTTGCATTCCCTGGGTCAAAGGTAGCAATTTATGATCCATAATTTCTACATTGCTAAAATTTTTAATTTGGTCATAACATTTACTGGTTTTCATTCATAATTGCATTTTTAGGACATATAATTTGAGTTGATAATTTAATCTATTCAGAATCTTCAGATAAACATCAGATGGTTCTAATAAGTCACTATTTTATTTATCTCAAGTTGCTTCATCATGAATGTTCCCTTAGGTCTCATGTTTGTCCAAAGTTATTCTTTAGGTTCCCATAAAATACTTTTGTAATTAGAATTCCCCCATCATTTTCAAAGATAAATGGAAGAACTTAGAAAATTTGGCCTCTTTGCTGCTTTGACATCCTACTGAATTACTACCAAGTTTCCTAAAAAAGCCATTATCTCATTAGTAACTATCTCATTTATAATATATTATATTAAATATAAAATGTTATGAACTAGTAAGGTTATCTGGCTTCATGCTACGTAATTGTCCCCTTTAATTTATAGTTCAACTGGGTTTATGTGCCTTGTGACATTTAGGATATATTCATATTTTTAAGTATTTTTTATTTTAGTCAGATTTCATGTTCTTCAAATATAAGTTCTTGCTTTGACTTATATCATCCTTGTGAGCAATTTGCTCATTTTCTAATGGAGTTTTTTGAGATCATATATAAATTAAGGAAAGATGTTGCCATTTAAATTCACTAAGAGAGTTACTAGTAATGAATGACAAGTTTAGGAAAGAAAATAAAATGCATTGATACAAATGAAACAGTGTATTTAATGATTATAAATTTTTATGATTAATGCTGATTTTTAAAAATAGAAACACATGTAGATTCTTTTTTTCTTTTTTAACATTAGAGTTCATTCATTGTGTTGTACATCCTACGGGTTTGGACAAATGTGTAATGACATACATCCATGATTATAGTATATGGAGTAGTTTCACTGCCCTCAAAATCCTCTGTGCTCTACCTATTCACCCCTCCCCACTCCCCAATCCATGGCACCCACTGATCTTTTTACTCTCTCCCAAGTTTTGCCTTTTCCAGAGTGTCATATAGTTGGAATCATACGGCATATAGCCTTGTTAGATTGGCTTCTTTTACTCAGTAATACAAATTTAAGTTAGACTTGTAGATTCTTAATGTCAAACTCATGACTTTTTCTGGTAGTTTAGTCTAGCTTTGTCCATTTTCTTCTTTGTCCATTTCCTTCTCCAAAAGACTATTTTGGGGAACATAACTTCAATGTCAAAAAAAGCCTCTTAGTAGTTATCTCTACAGTATATATTCTCAAATCCATGTTATTCCACTTCCTTTTGTACTTTGTAAGCCAGTGGTTTAGGACATTAAAAAAAAAACAAAAAAACGAAATCGATGTTTCTCAAGTCACTTGTGATTTGTTCACACACATTGTGTTTTAGAATTCTAGGAGTGTTTTGGTGGATTTAAAGATTGATTTGCCCTGTAACACTACATCTAAGAAAGTTTTTTCTTGGTTTTTAAATCTCATCTCTGAGGCTAGATAATAGTCTTTCTTTCCAAAAAAAATATATTCTTTGGATTTTTTTTTTCCTTTGAGGAACATCAAATTCTTAGTTCCTAAAGGAAAAGAGATTCAAAACATTGTGTAGAAACTTTTTCATCATTTTCTCCCTATTTTGTAGAGCAATATTTCAGATGGTAGCTAATACTGCATTTGTCAATTGAATTTTTTTTAATGTTAGGATGAATATAAAACAAAACTTATAGATACACTGACCAGTTCATTCAATAAGATGTTTCCTTTATTTATATACCTAGATCATTTTTTTAACTTTCTATTTTATATTGGAGTATAGCCAATTAATCCTAGATCATTTTTTGTTAAGACAGAAAGACAGCTTAGATACTTGGATCATAACCTAGGGAGTCTATAGAATTCCTTTAAAATATGTACGTATAATTCTAGACTAAATAAATAAAATAAAAGGTTTTTTTCTTAAAACCTTTTGTCCTACCAACTCCCCTAGTATTCGAACATCTTATATTATGACTTAAGGTGTAATTCAGAAATAATTTTCTTTAATGTCATATACTAACTATTCTTAAAATGAAACCAATATAATTCAACCAAATATTTAATAAGACCCTCACTGGTAAAGATCTAAGGAAACATAAAAGATGACTGATATATGGTCATTGGTCTCTAGCAGTGTTTCATGGATCCTTGGTGTAGGAATGTAGGCAGGCCTTGGAGGCAAGTAGAACTAGGACGTAGAGAATTGACAATTGTCTCTTTACCTATTCAGACCTCAGTTCCCTCATTTGTTGTACGGAATTAATAATAAAATCTACATCTCAGGACTAATGATGTGATGTATATAAAACATTCTTATACTCTGATATAGCAATTTTTCAGTGCTCCGTAGTAAATAATTATGTTTGTATTTTGTTTTATTTTGTTTTCCTTATACTTTCCCCAAGCACTTGAATTAACTGTTGGGGCCAGGGTGAGAAGACTGATCTGCCTGTTGCTCTAATACCTTTGCTCAAATGTAGAGGATGTTGCTCTCCACAATTTAAAGCCTAGCAACTTTATTTTATATGTATGCCTTTAATATTTTCAAAACATTTGAGACACTAAAAAATTACATCCAATTGACTTGTAAACTTTTTAGTATCAATATTATTCTTCATTAAAATGCTGAATCAACTTAAAATTAAAGCCAATAGAGAGAGGACAATTGTATAAAAACTAAAAAATACTCAATTAAATTGGAGCATAGTCAATGGCATCTGGGATATTAGTTGTTATAGGTGAGCCTCAGATTATTATAGGTGAGTCCTGGTTGTCAGAAAATTGAGTCATTGTATGTTACTATTTTATAAAAATAAATTCTATAGGCTTATCTAGAGAGATGAACCATGTCCTAACAAATGTGAATGAAGTTTCCCTTTTAAAAGCATTCCTAATGCGTGCATTGCCTTGAACTGGCACTCCAACGTGGACTCTTTGATAAAGACAGGTGGACACGTGAAGCTGAGATTCAAGGCCCAGGAATAAGCCTTTTTTTTTTTTTTTCCTTCTAAGTCATTATATAGTACGGAAGGGGTTGTGGAGAGAAGTCAGGCCCTGCTTCAACACTTCAGCTCTGCTGAACAGAGGAATGAGTGATAGAGAGCCCCTGACTGCAAGTGGCTGGGACCAGGAGAGGTGGTGAGCCCCGCGGCTACCCATGGTTTTATAATATTCATGAGCCTGCCGCTAGTTAATGGAGCCTGTGTAGTGGTAATGTATTAACAAATAGGTTTAGTATTTCCTCCCTCCTTAAGAGAAGTGACCAAAGACATTGGAAGGGAGACGAACAGAAATGCAGGAGCATATCTTCTCTCTGAATTTATTATCAGGAAAAACAGATGATTGTGAGTATAAATCAGACAGTAAAATGCAGTTAAAGTAGTAAGTAAGTTAGATGTACTGATGTACTAGATTAAATGCCTGTTATTAATCTGGTGGCATTTGTGTAAAGTAAAATACAAGTTCCTAGTAAAATAGTCAATATAAATAATATACAAAGGCAAGTAGCTCGAATTTGCTACTTTTTAAAAAATGTTCTGTTCAGGCGTGGCCCTTTAGGGCGTATGTAAAGAAGATGCAAAAATAAGTTGAAGATCAATAAAATGGTAAAATGGTATCTGTAAGATTCGCCCTGCCCTCCCTCCCCAAATTGCTCTTTAAGCAAAGGTTAATGAAATGACGGCAGTTCTGTACAGGTAAAAATTATTAATACGTGACAAGTTTTTCACATTCATTCAAAATATATTTAGGAGGAGAGAGCTAAACCAGAGGGAGTGAATCTGAACAAAAATAGAACAGTTTCAGACACAAGTGCTAATGTATGAGCTTGGTCGTGTTTAGCCTACTGAATTCTTCGTTGAAATGGCGTATCTTTCCTCTGCATTACCTTGCCCCCAGCCTGATGGAATCATGCTCTGCTGGTGTGGAACTGTGTCATGTGTGCTTTCGGCACCAGTGCCACCTCCTGGTGGCTCATCCAGTATCGAAGATGAGTAGCTTCCGTGGCCGATAGTGCCCAGGGCAGAAAGAAGAATGTGGGTTTATTATCAGGGAGCCAGGGGAAGGTGGTGATATCTGCAGACTGGATGCAACAAGATTGGGGGTAAACACTATCTAGGCATCATTTACACAACTAGGAATCTCTGAATGCTGCCCCTCTTCTTTTAACTACTGTGCAGAGTTAAGTAAGGAACAGTACAAACAGATCTCTTGAGGACTATTTTCTTGCTAGGGTTGCTACCTTAGATATATTGAAGAGCCTAGATGTGCTACTTCCAAACCAAAATTATAATTTCTTAGTAAGCATGAATGAAATATAACGTTTTACACAATGTAATGACTTTTTTTAACCAAGTACCTCTCCCTTCACCTCAGTGACTCTGTACAATATCACAATAATGTTAACAAACAAAAGAGCATCTAAAATCTGGTCATGTCTCTGCCCTCAGTGGCTCCACCTGAGTCCATGGAAGGGGAGTGAAATCAAATGGAAAAGTTACATTTATTTCATTCCTATAAAGACTAGGCTTAATGCCGGGAACTCTGTGTTGTTTTTATGTTTAAGTGTGATAATAACACTATGAGGCAACTATTCTTATCCTTATTTAAAGAGCAGACGATAAAATAGTATCAGAGAGGTTAAATAATTTGCCCCGGATTTTACATAACTAGTTGAGGAGAGCTGGGGGGATTCGAAGCTGTCCAACTTTAAATTCTGTACCAGTTCTAAATCATTTACCACTTAAATTGTTTTAAGAAATACTTCATGTTGAAAACCTTTCACAAAGCAAGAAGGTTATCGAATTAACGTTTACATGTAAATTTTACCAAGAGGATGTGGTCCTTTCATGTGACTTCAGTTTTACCCAGATTGATATGCTTTTCCAACATTGGTTTTAGGTGTGATTTGCATCTCCTTTACTCCCATTCAGCTTCTATCCGAGATCAAACGTGTCCATTTGCTGGATGACTAACTTGAGTAATATAAGTCAGTACTCATGTACCAGATTTTTTTAGTCAAATTGCTGTCCAGAAATAACTGCCTTATAAGGAAATTGCTCAGCACAATTTCCGGCACACGTGTTTTTAGCCTTGACATGCCAGCAAACAAATCCTCTGTCCCTGTGACCAAAAAAGACCATGTTAGCTCACAGTTGACTAGGGCTGGCATTTTAGCATAACACAAAGAATTGAAATCCTACTGACATTTTGCAGTATGTGCATTCTTTTTGTGGAGGGTGGAGGTGCTTCATTTATGCATTCTAAGGAACAAAATTTAGCTAATAATTAAAACTATTTAACCCACATAAAGTCTTTTATGCAGGCTATAAAATTAATTTTATTACAGAAATTGCATTACACTTAGCAGCTGATGACCTTATCTTACTTCAGTAATGCATTTTTCATTAAAATGAAACATTGTGTTTCAGAAGCAGGAGTTGAATTGAAAAGGGCCACATGTATTATGTAGAGTTGCTGTCTTCCAAACGAGCGTAGCACCTGGTTTGCTCAGTTTATTACTGCATCAAGATGAGCAGACCTAAACTCTAATTAAAGAGATGCCATGCATTGTCTTTTTACAACTTGGGTGACTTTAATTGTTGTGCAGTCAAACCAGCCTTGGTAAATTATCACTGTTGTTTTGGTCTTTTATGTAAGCTCTGATGGCTAGGTTGAGTTTATCAGGAAGTTAGAGTATTGACTATATTTCCACTAGCCAATATTTCTCTGTTTAATTCTGGCCATGCCTAGGTACTGTAATGTTTTATTTGCTGGCAGTGCAAAATGACTTTTGTTTGTTTTCATTTTAGTTATTGTTGATAACTCGAAAGATAGGATTTTCTGTAGTACATGACAAATACAGTAGGAATGGCAACTTAAATAATTCATGAATGGAGTGATTGTATTTTAAGTATTTTTCATTATGTATAGAAAAGCAAAACATGCTACTAGGGATTAGGGTACTTTGAAGTCTTATGTAAGTTTAATAATCTGTTTTAAAACCTTAATGAATTTTCAGTGTTAGGATCTTTCTTGAAGTCTAAATCAAATCACTTCATATGATTTGTGTAGTATTTTTCCCGAGTTATTATTATAAAAATAATAGAAGTATTATATAAATGATATAGGAAACTCATCTAGTTACAAAACACTAAAATTTAAAGATACTTTTAGATGTGAGGACAAAAAAATGGGTAAATGTTAAAATAACCTTAGATTTTGAAATGTAATAGAAAAAGTAGGATAAAATAAATAATAAAGAAAATGGATTTGTAAGGGAGAGAAAGATTTAAAGAGAGATTTTGTTTGAAAGCAGAGACAAACACTAGTTACCAACTTCCACTGATAACCGTATCCCTTCCCTACCAAAATAAAACAAACGATCACAATTTCTCCATTTCTTAGAATGAATGGCCAATGCAGATTTACTGCTCATAACCCTGCCTTCCATCTCCACTGCCCTTTCCTGGAGCACTGCTTCATTTTCCAAATTAAACAATGCTGGAAAATATTTTTCCTTAGCACTGATTAGAAAAGAATAAAAAAATCATACACTGTTCATATGATAGAGTTAAATAGATACAGTATCATAACAATTTATATTTTCATTTCTGGTTGTGAGTTAGGTCATTTTCTTTTGTCAGTGAGTCTGAGTTGATGTTTTAAAGTTGTCCCACTACTTACACCATAAAGTTATTTTATAGAAATGAATTTGGATGTATTTGGAGGATTTTACACATCTTTTGCAAGATAGAATCCTATTGTTTGATTCAGTGTAATGTTATTGGTTTGTTTAGTATCTTAACTGGTGAAATATAATATTAAAGGGTTAGAAAAGCAAAGATCTTGGAATATGTAATTGGAATAGACAATATATTCTGAAGTAACTTTCAGTGTTTTATTTTAGAGAGAAACTATTCTATCTTCACATTTCATATTCAAATTAGAGCTTTATTCATTCTATTTAAAATAATTTTATCCTACAAATGATATTTTTTAATCTTAAAATCCTTATTTAATGGAGTTCTACTGTAATTAGAAATTTAGTTTTGGGAATCTTGTTCAATAAAATGAAACCATGAAGAATTTATGGTGAAATATTAGCTGATCTAAATTCAGTTTTAAAGTAAGGTCTGACCAAGAGTGCTCAAATTATAAAGGAATAATTGTAAAAGAAAATTTCTATAAAAAGTCCTGAAAATTGGCTTCACCAAAAACATTGTCATCAGGAAAATGAGAATGAAAATATGACCAATACATTCCTGTTTGTTGCCCTTAAATATTTCACTCAGGAATGCACTAGAATGAGGTAATATAAGTTGATCTTCATGTAGACATAATGTTTAAATGGCTTCTCTTTGATATGGAAACATGACACATTTTTGTTTCTCATGTTTAGGATGAGATAAGAATCTAAGTGACCCAGCTGTCAGCGCACAGGCAATTTAATGAGGACAATCCATTCCAATCAGGGTTTGCAGGCCTCAGCCAGGATGCTGATCAAAAACCTAGCCATCAGGCCCATGCCCAATGCATACTGACTATCAGAAAATGGGGTTTATTTTTGGTACCAACACTCACTATTCCTGGTTGCCACCAAATCATAGCAAGACCTCAAAATATTTACCATTCAGTCCTGATCTAAAATTCAAACACGGTGGTTTTTATGCTCTCTAAAACCAGCTCATGCAGGACCTTCAGGTGGGAAGGAGAACTGGAGGCTGGGTTTTATGCAAAAACCAGGATCTTAGACTTTGTGGAAGGCCCTACTTTCCTAAAGAATGTATTCTCTTTTTTTATTTCTGTGAAAGACACTAATTTCTGTCATTTCGGGGTTTCAGATCTACCCTGTTTGCTAATCAAATTAGCATAAAATTGCTCTGAATAGTTGCTTACAGAGTTTGTCTACCCCCTTTCTATTCAAGTGTCACATTTATAAGTGAAAGTTTCTTAAGATGGGTTGTCAGTCTTATTTTCATCATTTTCACCTCTTTGAGGGGCAAATTATCTGTTAAATTTAGGGTTTCACCATCTAGACTAGATCTAAATATGCCAAGGATATGTAGGTAAGGTATGTAACTCTTCATGCAAACAAAGCATAGAAAATAGGTCATTTTTTTTCCTTTGGAGCACTAGGATTGCCATATTTAAAGTATCCTTAGAGAATATTTCTGATCCCTTGATTTTGCCAATATCGAATGCAATTATACTGTAGTTTGTCCTATTAATATTCTTTTTTAAAAATACTCTCCAGTGCTGGAGAGACTGGCTTGTTTATGGAAAATGTAGCAATTGATTGAAATTTATAGTTTTCCTTAAAAAAAAGAAAGCCTTTTCAGGACTCTTTGGCAGGAGAACGAAGAACGTTAGTGGCCCCTTTGAAACCACTTTAAGTGAAATTCATGAGAATTATTAAAATTTTGAGTTTTATATTTTTTAAGAAATATGTATGTATATACACATATATGTGTTCTAAAACATGTACAAACTACATTGTTTCTTAGGCAGAGATTACTCAGATCTTACTTGATGGAAATTAATAATCCATTACCGAAACATAACATGGATACTTAAATTTTATCCCATCTCTGCTTCTTAATAGATATATGAATGTCTGTAACTGAACCTGTCTGAACGTGTTTTCTTTGTAAACTGAAAAATTGTACCTTAATAAAGAGATGTTGAGAAGAGTAATCATATTTGATACTATGAGCTTGGTTCAGCCTTACAAAGTTAAGTGATTAATAAATGGTAATAAGAATAATAGATAACTCATTGTTTTACTACTTCCCAATGCTTGAATGTCTACCATAGAAGGATGAAAATGAGAAATTCATCTACAGGGCAGAAGCAGAAATGAACACTTTCAGGTATGCCTCGCTCCACTCAGCCCCTGCTCGGAAATTTGCCATCAGAAAAAAGCCCAAATCTGAGGCTGCTGGAGCTTTCGGTTCCCTTTTTCACAGGTCTTATTTCTCCCAACTTTGCCGCCACAAAGAGAAATTGGTGTGTCTGTGCATGCACGTACACACACAGGAACATGCACATCAGAAACACAAAAAGCAAAGATAAAACCTCAAGAGCAAAAATCTTAAACGCAGAGAAACGTGCATGTAAAACCCAGTTTCCTTTCCTGATAAAATAAAATCAAGCCATAGATTTTGGCGACTGGAAAAGGTAACTGAGCCCACAACCCCTAGTTTCTTTTCTTCACCCGAGCTAATTGATTCAGTCAACAACCATTTATCAGCTATCTTTATCTAATTCTGTGCCATATGCTCAAATAAGTAAAAGTCTCTAACAGTATGCTGATGTAAGATATAAAGAATCCCAATCCACTGTGTTACATGCCATGACAAGGCAGGTGTAAGAGATGGTGTGACCACTGCCATTGCTAGAAGTTAGAGAAGGTTGACCAGAGAGGGTGAGATGAATCCTTAAACGTTAAGGTGAAGTTTAATGGACAGAGAGGTGGAAGTCTCCTTTAGATAAAGGCAAAAAAAAACTAAGTAGCTTCTGTAAAGGCATAAAAGGGCATGATGTGTTCAGAGAACTGTGGGGAGTTGAGATGATGAGAGTATAGGATGCACAGAGGGGAGTGAGGAACAGGGGCAAAAGGGAAGACAGCCATGTAAAGGAGGATGAGTTCTAGGCTACAGGTAACAGAGCTTCCTCAGTAGAAGAGCTGCCTGATTGATCCTTCCCTTGCAAAAAACAACCCTGTGTGACATGGAAGTGATTGTTCAGGAGGGAGTGACAATTTGGTGGAGACCAATTACAGTAGGAGGGAGTGACGAGGCTTTTGTCCTTACCTTGTTCAGATCTCTACTCAAATATTGCCACTTTACATAGACCCTGACCACCTTATCTATATAACAACCCCTGCTACTATTTATCCCCATTTCCTACTTTATTATTTTTTTAAATATAACATGAAGAGTTGAATTATGATTTTCCCACTAGAATGTAGATTTTATTTGTGGAGTTCAGTGCCATTGTCTTGGTGACAAGAATGTTGCCTGAGACATAGTAGCTATTCAGTAAATACTCTTTTATTTCTGGAAAAATGAATGCTTTTTTGCAAATGTGATCTTACGAGGACATGAAGTAAGGCAGTCACCATAGGCATGGAGTAGACACAATAGCCTCAAGACGCTTTTCTAAATTAAAATCAACGAAATGTATTGGCAATATGGTGGTTAAGATAAGGTGGAAAAATTAATGAAGGGACTTCTTCATTCCAAGAGCGAGAGATAGAATGAATTGTGACCATCTAAATAGAAGGTAATAGAAAGAATAGGTTTGGGGTGAAGATAATGAGTTAGGTATGGGACATGTTGAACATCAGTTGTCTGTGGGCCAATAGAATTATAGGCCTGGGACCTGAGAGAAAAATCTGAGATTAAGGTAGAGATTTATAAATGATCAAAAAAGTTGATGGCAGTAGAAGACATCAGTATGGAAGTCATGTAGATAGAAGAGGAAGATAACATAAATACTGTAAAGTTTAGAGCATCTGGGAAAATATTAAGACTGGGAAAGAAACTAATAATATTTTTTAAATGAGTATTAAGAATAACAAATAGGTGGCGCAGTGGTTAAGAATCCGCCTGCCAATGCAGGGGACACGGGTTTGATCCCTGGGCTGGGAAGATCCCACGTGCCGCGGAGCAACTAAGCCTGTGCGCTACAACTACTGAGCATGTGCTCTAGAGCCCACGAGCCACAACTACTGAGCCCACGTGCCACAACTACTGAAGCCTGTGCGCCTAGAGCCCGTGCTCCACAGCAAGAGAAGCCACCACAATGAGAAGCCCGTGCACTGCAACGAAGGGTAGTCCCGGCTCGCCACAACTACAGAAAGCCCACGCACAGCAATGAAGACCCAATGCAGCCAAAAATAAATAAATAAATAAATAAAGAATAACATACATGTCATCATTTTAAACCAGTGTTTTTTGGAATTGAAGGACACATTGGGAGTCTTTGAGATTGACCACCATTTATCATGGGGACTTAACACTTTTTAAAAAAAGCAACAGCATGAAGAAGAAAAAATAGCACTTTTTTGCCAGCGTATTTTGTGGGGTTTTTGCATCTTAAAGTGGGGAAAGTCATTAAGTTTCTAGATCTCAAAAACATGTAGGCTAATGACTGAGCTGAATTTCTTTGGCAAGCATTAAGGCAATGGTGATACCTACACAGTGCTCGTCTGTCTCTCACCAGTGACCTGATAGGTCCAGCATCGGAAGGGGGGACTCTCTTGTTTGTAAAGCTTACACCTTCCTGGTTTGCTCTCTATCCAGTTACCTTTCGCTTAGAGACGTCTTTGGCTCCATATATTACAAAGCAGAAATAATTGAGCCTTTAATTTCTCTTTAACTCATGTTAGCATGTACCCTCTCTCAGGTGCATATCCTCTTCCGCTTCTCTAAATAGGCCATGAAAATTCCATTAACAGCAGCCTCTACAGTGATAGCAAGATGTTGGTTATTACTCCTGAATGCTTATTAAAGAAGCATTTGGAAGCCATCCATCTATTGGTAAGCTTAGTCCAACTTACACCTGGGAAACCGTCCCTTTGCTAGCTGCAGTCTGTTGTTTGTAAGGGGACTGAGAGTGATTGCTATAGTGATAGGGAAAAAAACCCCATACAGAACCAATGATATTCAAGACTTCTGTGGGGTTTTTGAGATAAAGGAGGCCACTTTTGTGTTCTTTGCTGAGAGAATGTGAGAAACAGCTGCTGCCATCTTGTAATCATGAAGGTAACAGCCTGAGTATGAAGCTAAACAGAAGACTATGAATCTGAGAAACAAAGAGGGAGGAAAGCATTGCTAATAAGCCCTTCATAAAGTTACATGTAGACTTTTCAGTTATATGAACTAAAAATTTGCCATTTTACTTAAGCCAGCTTGTTTGGTCTTGCTTTTCTCCACAAGCAACAGAGTCCTAAATAATACACGTATCATGTGCCATTAATTATGCTATGCGTTTTATAAGCATTATATCGTTTAATCCTCACCACAATTCTGCGAGGCAGTTATAATCATCATATTACAGATAGGAAACTGACGAACAGAGAAGTTAACGGACTTTATCCCCAAATCACATAGTTAATTGAGGTGCAGCTGCAGAATTTGAACTCTAATCCTATTCTAAATCTTACATTTAAGTGCACGCAGTACTATTCCATCTGTCTTGACCAGAATTTAGCTCCACATTAGAATTTCCACCGTAATGTCTGGCTTATAAATGTCCCTCAAAGCTCTGACTCATACTAGTTCCCCACCTACATCTCCTTCTCATGTCCACAGAATAGTTCAAAAGTACAGGGTTTATATGTCTCTATCTATGTACAGTGACTGAAGGATTTCCATCACACAGAAAGGAAACTCATTAATAATAGTCTTTGCTGCTCAAGAGGCAGTTAGAATATTCTCCATGGACTCATTGAATCCTCAGTACACACCGTAGTCTGTGGAACGTATGGAAACCTAATTTAATTAAATTAATACAATAAAATGAAGTGTTTAAAGATTCAGAATATATCCAAGTTAGTACCAGCTACATTAGTTGGGTGATCTTTAGATATTTTTCTGTTATAAAACCTCATGTGACACCTGTGCACTTGGAAATGCTGAGTGTGTGCTTAACTCCTGTTTATAATCTGCTTCAGTGTTTTCATAACACAAAGCCTCCAGTTGATATATATGTGTGTGTATATATATATATATATATTTATATACACATATATATGAAAATGTGAGTATATGTATAAACATATATTTAAAGGTATCTCTAAAACTCATAAGAACCATCAGTCATACCAATAGACTCACCTATATTTAGAAGATAGTTTATTTAGGGCTGGGAGGAAGGGGGATTAGATGAAGATGGTCAAAGGTACAATCTTCCAGTTATAAGATAAATAAATACTAGGAATATAATATATAACATTAATATAATTAGCACTGCTGTATATTATATATGAAAGTTGTTAAGAGACTAAATCCTAAGAGTTCTTATCACGAGGAAAATTTTTTCTTTTATTTTGTATCTATATGTGGTGATGAATGTTCACTAAACTTATTGTGGTAATCATCTCATGAGGTAAGTCAAACAATTATATTCTGTGCCTTAAACTTATACAGTGCTATGTATCAATTATATCTCAATAAAACTGGGGGAAAAAGTTAATTTGAAGGTGGTTCTGATGTGTGATTTGGCTGATAATCTAATGAGTTGCACACGAAAAGGTACAAACAGATGTGAGAATAAACATGTAATTAATATGCAATAATGTTAACTGATATATACATCAATAGAGAGAGTATAAAAACATTCTGATATCTATATCATATACATTGATATAGAGAGAGAATATATAAACATATTCCATATATTTATAAATAAATATAGAGAATATATAAACATATTCCATATATCTATAAATAAATATAGAGAATATATATGGAAACATATGTACAGTTGACCCTTGAACAATACGGGTTTGAACTGTGCAGGCCCACTTATATGTGGATTTTTTTTTCTATAAATAATACAGTACTCCATGATCCGGAGTTGTTGGAATTCATAGATGCAGAAGTGGCGATATAGAGGGCCAGCTATGCGACTGGAGCAAGAATGGATTTTGGTATCTTGCCGGGTTCTGAAACAAATCCCCAGTGGATACCAAGGGGTGACTGTATGCAGACTCTCGACTGCATGGGGAGTCGGCGGTTCAGTGGTCAACTGTATTTTTATATATACATATATGTGTATGTATGTATTATATGTATATGTATGTATTTTTTTAAAATAAAGAAGTCCTTTAGACTTCCAGTGTCAATTTGTAAAGAGTTCAGAAGTCATCACTCCATCCTCACAAGTAAAAGATGTAACAGACTGAAAAATCAACGCCTTGGATCCATCAGAGAAGTGAGGTCACAGGAAGAATTGCTTTCTTCATAACTTGAGAGACAAATAGGCAGGTCTAGAGAATCACAACTTACTGGAGCAGAAACCTCTATAGAAACCAGTACCAGGGGAGGAAAACTTGAACTATGATTGATGAATTGCTGTCAGCTCAGTGTGGACAGCCGTGAGAGTTAAAAACTCCGGGGCGCCCAGTCGTGGAAGGACTTCATACTTTTGTGAGTTTTACCTCCAGTATATCTACTAGGTCCTCACAGGATATGCTGGAGAAAAATCCCCTTGTGTTTCTGGAAGGGAAAGTGAAAAGGAACCATTGTTGACATAGGCCAGAGCATCTTGTTTGTCTTAACACAGCCCTGTTGTCAAGAGAGCCTATTTTACCAGGGGCTAAAGTGTGGAGTTTTAGAAGAGCCTAACCTAAGTAGGGAAGAGAAATAACCGCCTCCAGCGACGCCTAACCTTCCATGTAGGGGGAGAGAAATACTCAATTTAAGCAACTTCTAACCTTCCTGTTCCACCTAAGGGGGAAAAAATTGACATACCGGTTGAGGTTCATAGTCCAAGGACACACAAGCTCACTAAAACTCTGACACTATAACTCATAGGACTATAGTATGCTACCCCTCATCCTATACCTTGCCACTACATTACTAAAGCCTGCTTAATGCAGTACATAATGTCTGCCTTTTAACAAAAACTTATAAGGCATACTAAAGCAACAGCAACAAAACGCCACACCGCTTGAAAACACTGAACAAGCATCAGAATCAGTCAGATATGGCAGGACTGTTACAGTTATCAGAAGGAAGATTTTTAAAAATATGATAAATCTGCTAAGAGATTTAATGGAAAAAGCACACAACATGCAAAAACATGGAAAATGTAGCCAGAGAGATGAAAATTCTGAGAAATATTAAAAAAAGAAATGCTAGAGATCAGAAACAGTGTAACAGAAAAGAAGCATGCCTTTAGCTCATTAGTAGACTGGACACAGCTAAGAAAAGAATCTCTGTGCTAGAGGATATGACAATAGAGACTTCCAAAACTGAAAAGCTAAGAACAAAAGACTGGAAAAAACCCCAGAATATCCCACAACTGTGAAGCAAATACCAAAAGTTTGTATATATATGTATAAGTATACTCATGTATAAGTGAAATAAATGATGTCAGTGATACAAGGGGTGGGAGGAAGGAATTAGTAATATTTTAATTACAAGGTACTCATGCTACCTATGAAGTGGTATAGTGTTATCTGAAAGTGGACTTGAATTACTTGTGTATATATATGGCAAACTCTAGGGCAACCATACAAACACACAAAGTACAAAAAGTTATCATTGATATGCTAACAAAGAAGAGAAAATGGAAACATATAAATGCTTGATTAAAAACCACAGAAGGCAGAGAAAGTGTGGAAGACAAAAATAGGAACAAAGAATAAGGACAACAAATAGAAAACAGTAACTAATATGGTAGATATTAATCCAGCTATATCAGTAATTATCTTAAACATCAGTAACCTAAATGTAACAATTAAAAGACAGAGAATGTGTTTTAAAACAACTTAGGGCTTCCCTGGTGGAAGAGTGGTTGAGGGTCCACCTGCCAATGCAGGGGACACGGGTTCGTGCCCCGGTCCGGGAAGATCCCACATGCCACGGAGTGGCTGGGCCCGTGAGCCATGGCCGCTGAGCCTGCGTGTCTGGAGCCTGCGCTCCGCAATGGCAGAGGCCACGGCAGTGAGAGGCCCATGTACTGCCAAAGAAAAAAAAAAGAACTTAAAAGGCAGAGTTGACCAAAACACAAGACCCAACTATATGTTATTTCCAAGAAACACACTTTAAATGTAAATACACTCATGGATTAATGGTAAAGGGATGGAGAAAGATATAACATGCTACCATTAATCAAAGGGAAGCGTAAGTAGTTTTATTAATCTCAGTGCAAACTTCAGAGCAAAGAAAGTTATTCAGGATAAAGAGGGGCATTACATAAAGGAGTTAATTCTCCAAGAAGACATAAAAATTCTTAATGTGTATAGGCCCAAAAAAAGGACCAAAATACATAAGGCAAAAAAGTAATAGGACTGCAAGGAAAAATACATGAATCCGCTATTATATTTGGAGTCTTTAAGATCCCTCTGTCAGAAATGGTTATATAGGACAGGCAAAAATCATTAAGAACATAGATGAACTCAACAGCACCATCAGTTAACTGAATATAATTGATATCTATAGACTATGCCATCCAACAACAGCAGATTACACATTCTTCTCAAGCTCATGTGTTACATTCACCAAGATTGACCACATTCTGGACCATAAAACATATTAACAACTTTAAAATGCTAGAAATCATACAGTGTTTGTTTTCAGATTATAATGGAATTAAACTAGAAACCAATAACAGAGAACTGGAAAATCCCAAAATACATTGAGATTAAAATAGACATTTCTAAATAACACATGGGTCAAAGAAGAACTCTCAAGAGAAATGAATAAATATTTTGAAATAAAATAAAAATACAGCATACCAAAATTTGTAGAATGCAGTGAAAGCAGGTGTTAGAGGGAAATGTATAGCATTTAATCCATATAGTAAAATGAAGAAAGATCTGAAATCAGTAATCTAAGTTTTCTTTTTAGTAAACTTGAAGAAATACAATTTAAGTCCAAAGTAAGCAAAAGAAAAGAAATAACAGAAATTAGAGCAGAAATCTGTGGAATCAGAAACAGGAAATCAAAAGAGAAAATCAACGAAATCAAAAGCTGTTTCTTTGAAAAGATAAATAAAAACCTCCAGGCAGATTACCCAAGAAAAAAGAGAGAGGACACAAATTACTAATATCAGACATGGAAAGAGAGGACATCAGAATAGATCCCATGGATATTAAAATAATAATAAAGGAATACTATGAGCAACTCTATCTCCACAAATTTGATAACGTACATGAAATGGAACAATTCCTTGAGAGACACAAGCTGCCAAAGTTCATGCAAGAATATATACACCATCTGACTAGGCCAATATCTATGGCCT
The DNA here is from genome assembly GCF_963924675.1 of Phocoena phocoena. Lineage (NCBI taxonomy): Eukaryota > Metazoa > Chordata > Mammalia > Artiodactyla > Phocoenidae > Phocoena > Phocoena phocoena. The sequence goes on along the minus strand of NC_089222.1, from coordinate 116,888,020 downwards.
AGTCAGATGATGTATATATTCACAATGGAATCAATATTTAATAACCTTCTAAAGCAAAGTGCCAGGCCTAGATTGGTTCACTGGCGAATTCTGCCAAACATTTAAGGAAGAATTTGAGCCAATTATTTACAATCTCTTTCAGAGGATAGAAGCATAGGTAATACTCCCTTACTCATTCTCTGATGCTAGTATTATTCTAATACCAAAATCAGACAAAGACATTACAAGAAAAATAAAGACCAATGTATCTCACAAATGCGGATGAAAAAATCCTGAGCAAAATTTAACAACTCCAACAATGTGTGAAAAGAATTACACACCATGAACAATGGGATTTATCGCAGGTCTGCAAGGTTGGCTCAACATTGAAAAATCAATTAGTGTAATCTATTATATCAACAGACTGAAAAAGCAAAATCATATAATCACATCAGTAGATACAGAAACAGCATTCAGCAAAATCCAAAACATATTTATGATAAAAACTCTCAGTAAACTAGGAATAGAGGGAATTATCTCAACTTGATAAAGAATATCTACAAAAAACATTCAGCTAACGTCATACTTAATGCTGAAAAACTCAAAGCTTTCTCATTAAGATCAGGAACAAGGCAAGGATGCTTTTCAACAATGTACTAGAAGTCCTAGCTCGTACAATAAGACACAAAAAGGAAATAAGAGGTATACAATTGGGGGAGAAGAAGTAAACCTGTCTTTGTTGAAGATAACATAACTGTCTCTGTTGAAGAACTGAAACAAATCAATAGCAACAAACAACAAAAAACCCTCCTGGAACTAATAAGTGATTATAGCAAAGTTGTAGTATACAAGGTTAATATATAAAAGTCAATTCTTTTCCTATATATCAGCAATGAACAAGCGGAATTTTAAATAAAAAAATACAATAGACAGACAATAGAATATAATTCAGTGCTAAAAAGAAATGAGCTATCAAGCCATGAAAAGACATGGAGGAACCTTAAATACATATTACTAAGTGAAAGAAGTCAATCGGAAAAGGGTATATACTCTATATTTCCAACTACAAATATAAGTTATGGAAAAGGCAAAACTATGGAAGCAGTAACATAATCAATGGTTGTCCTTTGTGGGTGGGAAGAGCTGAATAGGTGAAACACAGGATTTTTAGGGCAATGAAACTATTCTGTGTGTACTACAATTGTGAATACATGCCATTATACATTTTCAAAACCCATGGAATATACAGCAGCCCGAGTGAATCCTCGTGTAAACTATGGACTTTGGGTGACAATGATGTGTCAGTGTAAGTTCATCAACTGTACCAAATGTACCACTCTTGTGGGCGATGTTATATATTGGGGATTTTTATGTGTGTGTGTGTGTGTGTGTGTGTGTGTGTGTGCGCGCGTGTGGACAGAAAGTATATGGAAATTTTGTACTTTCCATCAATTTTACTGTGAACCTATAAATGCTCTAAAAAAATAAAGTTTATTAATTAAAAATATATATGTATACTTTAAAATTGTTAGAATTTACTTTGAGTCACCCAAACTCTAGCTTGACCATAGAGGTGAATAAGAAACATTCCACTTCTCCTTTATCTTTGTGTCACTGATTCTAAATTTCTATCCAATATTATGGAGTCTGATAAACCTTTTTTTCTTTAATAGCTGTGGTATTTGATATTTTATATCAAAAGTAATGGCTAGTGCCACAGCTTCTATGTCCTAAATTAAAGAATTAGAATTTGTGATTTGTACTCTCTCAATACATTTATCTTCTCTCCACTAGGGTCTTTTTGGATATCCCCAGGTATGTTACCAGGTACACTACCTGTATGAAATATTCTTTGAACTGGTTTCTGTTAGGACCATTCTCTTTGCTTTTAGTAGATTCAGGCTCTTTAGCTACCTATTTTATAAAATTTCATCTTAGTAATACATCCTTTGTTTAAGAATGGTTATCAGGACATATTTAATCTGTGAAACTGTTTCCTAAAGAACTGATATTAAGAGTTCTTTGTTCATTTTGAAAATTAGTAGAAAAATGCAAACATATTCAGTGACTCAGGCAACCTTGACAAAAGAGCAATTTAAAGAATTTTCTTGATAGAAATCACTGAACACTTTCATTTTTGCATTCAAATAAACCATCTTTCTCAAATCACTTTTTATTTAGCATGCTACTTATGAAGGTATTTTGCATTACAGCCCAAATGTAGAAATCTTATCCCCCCTTTTCTGTGGAGTAAAACATGGTTGATTGTGTCTGTTTTGGGATACTTGTGAGATGTAAATTTGATTTGAACAAAGGAAGTTGATTTGCATTTTCAAGTCTTTATATTTGTCTCTGTGTAATCATCATTGTGTTTCTGTTGCCTTTATGTAAATTATATAGATTCTGTCCCTCACAAAATTTCATACTTGAAAATCCCTGATGTCATCAGCTTGCATCCTCATTTTTTCTTGTATGTGATCGACCTTATATTTACCTGCTCTGTGTTCTGGGTGCCCTTTCTTCTTCATAAGATGTGGATGTTAAATAGCATTTGAAAATAAATTATCTTTGCCCCACAAGAAGAGATTTGGCATTGGTTATTTGGAAGATTTCCTTTCTGTCAGACATGCATAAGGCATGTATTTATTGAACACTCATACGGGCCTTCTGAAAAAATAATAACGTATAATGTGCGATGTGCAAATATAATATATATCTTCATTATATATGTATGTAATATATATAATATTATGCATAAGACATAGATCATCATTATATAGTTATATACATATAGTTTCTTATAATTTTTTAAAGATAAAGGTCCTCTGACCTCATTCTTCCTAAGAATTCAGGTGGATATTTTTCCTAACAGGTAATGTACTAAAATGTCCAGTTGGGGCTTTATGTCATGGTGATTTCTCTATATCAGTTAACGAGGGGAAGACCATAATATGAATTTTAATTTATATAAATGTTTACATCAGAGGCGTAAGTGACATAGATAAGAAAAATATAGTAGAAGTTCAGTGATAACTTTGGAGAAAAGTTTATGGCATTTTATACTATTTTTGTACTATCAATTTTTATGGTGAATGTCTCTTTCACAGAATCTCTTGTTCAGATTCATGAGTATAAGAATTTATAACAACATAGTTAAAAATATCAGTAGGGCTTTCTGATTAAGATATCAGAAATCTAAGGGCTCTGATTTCACTCTCAAATTTGTGAAAAATTTAAGTCATTGGTGAAATACACGCCAGATCTACAATAACCACAAGCCTGTGAAGCCCTGAGCAAAAATGGTAGAAATGCACTGGAAAATGTACCCCACCACACACACAGTATCTAAAGAAATAAACAAGCAAATGGACCCCCCAAAAGAATCTAAAGGCGATTCTTTCAACATTCTTAGTTTTGTGTATCTACCTTACAGGCATGGGCATTTCAGTAACCAGATGGATGGAGCAAAACACTCATAACCCTCAATCGCAAACAACCCTCCTTAATACTACTCTAGAATAACTCCCCAACAGTACAATGCTGCTAAATTAGAAATATGTTGGGAATTTAGTTGTGTTTTGAAAGATGTAGAGTCAGTAGTGAGAAAGGACTGGGTTTGAAAGATTTGTGGGAGAAGGATGCCCCAAGTTTCTATCTATCAAGAGAAACAACTACTCTAGACTACCCCATCATCTCCACAGTGAAATTAAGCCTATAAAATTCCAGAAAGGAGAATCCATTGCCTTCTGTCATCAAACCTGATGACTGCAAAAACATTGCTCATTTTAGGGTAAATAAATAGGGAAAAAGGGAAACTGTACAACCCACCAACATGCTTAAAATATAGAATATAGCCTTCGAGATATTGAAGGAGATCCTTCTGAAAGATGCTTTGTAATATAATAAAAAGAAATTCAGCTAAGTTGGAGTTCATTAAGCAGAATAGATGAGATAAGACAATAGACTGTATAAAAAGTGAGCTGTCTAGGAGTTAGGTGGCAGTAAAGACAATACAGTGTAAACAATAATCACAGAATTATTGCCAGCATCCAAAGCAGTAAGAAGTGGAATTAGACTGTAGGAAGAAGTGATGCAGAAGGCACACGTAAGAGTAGAGGAGTAAGGAAGAGACTAAAATGCAAAATATGCACAAGGAAAAGATAATGCAGTAGACAGAGAAAGCAGATCCAAATATATTCTTTTGTTATTTAGGTTGACATCGGAACACATGGAATATAACCAATGGTTAAACACATGATAGAAGAAATCTTAATGAGCTGAGGCAAACTATGAGTTGAGTTGAAAAGGTTTGTTGTGTAGCAGGACAAATTAATAAAGTACTAGGGAGAAACAAACAATTTTTATTTCCAGTAATAAAAACATGTCATCACTGAACAAAAATGAAAGAATAATTACAAAAGGAAAAAACCAAAATTTTTGTGTACATCGCTGCAACACTAAATAAGAGAAGTGAGCAGTGCTGAGCTGAGCACTAATATTTTGATCCAAATTATAAGCCAAATAATGAAAAATCAAAACTCAATGATTATTTGTATCTGCAGGAAGCAGTAATCTATTCTTAGCTGTATAGCGTCATCTCAGATAATGAGGCCATTGAGTATCAAAATGTGTGGAATAAAAACAAAACTCTACCCAGAGTATAATGTATACTATCTATACCATAGTCTGTGCATGTGTATGACACACGTGCTATGAGCAATATATGACACACAGGGTGTTTGACACACACACTTACATATACACACAGACAAGATAATCATCTGGTAAATTTAATGAGGAAAAAAAAACGCAAAAGAAGCTAAATTAGGAGTGGAAACTGCAGAAACAAAAATGTAGAAAGTAAAAAAAGACTTCCATGTCTTTTGGTATCCCGGGATCCACCACATTATCCATCTCCATCCTGCTTTGGGGGGGAATTTGCACAACCCTGGGATGTTGTAAACACACCAGTCCAGGAGTGGACTAGTACCAGTCCCCATCTGTGCTGTCGACCATAATAAACATTTTTTCTTTTTCTTAAAACAAAAATTCTAAGCCAGTAAATTTGAAGATGTTGACGGCACCAGTGATTTTATAGACAATAATTTATCGAACATTGAACAAATAGCAAATCATAATATATAACTGACATTTTAAAAGGTTTTAAAGAATGTCTTCATTCTATATATCATGACAAAATAACCTCTATATCCAAGTAATTAAAAAGAACCCTTATTGATTGGTTTCTACAAGTAATTATCTTCCCATGCGTGCAATGCACACGGCTGGAATATTCACTCATAGGCAGTCCTGAGATTCAAAGAACCCTGTGATTCTGAACCATCTTCCATTATAGACCTCAGGCTTGCTTGGGCCACCTTTATGATCAGTTATGTTTTAAGAAGATTCTCCTGCCTCACATTTTAAGACTGAATGACTCATGAATAACTTTGAGATCCTAAATTAGCCAACCAACATAACATGGGTGAGAAGAATATCCAGCAAAAAAGTACTTTAAGAATAAAAGATGTTAAGCTAATCTTTAAAAAAAAACTGAAAACTATCCAAAAGGGATGTATTTTATGAGGAAGTTATGTTATTATTCCAGAAGGAGATCATATTATCTTGTTTAAATTAGCCCCAACAAAAAGGTTAATAACATATGAGAATATTCAGCATGACTCAGTGATAGCGACTAACGTATTTGGGCTTATTTACTTATTTTAGGTTTGGTTTATTTGTTTTAGATTTTTACCTATTTGAATTTCTATAGATTACTGGCAAAAATAGTAAAAATAGTAACATTTAGCACTTACTGAGCATCCACAATATGCTAGGCCCTCTGTTAAGTGTTTTACAAGTATTGTCTCATTTTATCCTTACAGTACCACCACTAGGTAGGTATTACTATTATCCTCATTTTATAGAAAAGAAAACTGAGATATTCGTTTTTATGAAAATTCAACTTCTGTCTCAGGTATCATTATAGAGACTGGTTAGTTAATCAGCATTCTGCATGAACAAACGTGCCAGTATCCCTGCCTTTGGTATATTTACAGTCTATCGAGAAAGGCATTAGGAAAAATAGTTGTGGGCAGACATCATCTAGTAAAGCTCTCTTCCTCTGCTACATGGGAATCTGACCTTTGGTTAACACTCTAGTGTTCCCCTGGAAACCTGATAAGCATAGATTGTCAGCTATATAATTCAACAATATTACTTAAAATTACAGATGACCCCAAGTTGGGCAATTGCATCTGTACTGGTAGGAAATGTAAAGGACCTATGAATACATCATGGAGATGCCATAATTTGGGCTTTCCTAAGTGTGATGGCTCTTGTAATGTACCTTGTGGGAGCCCTATGTGCTGTGGTTCTAGAGTTACTAAAAGAAATACTGGCTTCTTTGGAGTGTGAGGCTATCAGTTAGGGGAGGCCTTGCACTTCATCTCGTTGTACCTGAGTGGCTGCTGGAAGGCAGGACGGGTCAGGGACTGCTTCAGGGACTCATTGGGAGAAGAGCTCTTGATGCTGCTCTGCTGACCAGCTGTGGTTCTTCAATATCCTTTTGTATAGATGGGTTCCTAGAATGTCTTGTGGTAGTCTGAATACTATTTACACCTAAGGGGACTCTAGAGAGTATTTTGATAGGCAAGGTGTGGATATGGCTGATGAGGGTAAGTATTTTGATTAGGAAAGAAAGAGAGGAAATGTCCAAGATTGGAGGTGTAGCAGTCGAAATTAAAGCAAAACAAATTTAATAGGGTGTCAGGGAGGATCTCATGAAGAAGGTGGCCTTTTATAAAATACCTGAAAAGGGTAGATAGTGAATCACATACAGGACACAAGTAATGGGGAATACAAAGTCCATGAAACTGTGAGGGCTGGCACTCTTTTGTTTCCCCACTTTTTCTCCAAAATAGATTATAGCACTTGATAAATAAATTAATGAATTTTTCCAAAGTCATATAGCTAAAAAGAGAAAGAACTGGATTTAGGAATCTGGAAGCTGTGACTTAAGCTTGTCTTTATCTCCACTAGTACATCTGGGAAATCTAAAGAACAATGAAAAAGTGTCCATAGTTCAACAAGAATCAGCATTTGTTGGTACACAGAAGAACATAGCACTTTTTGACACCCTGAAAGTTATCCATTTGTTTGCCAGGGTGAGGTCCTGGTTCAGTTCAGCACCTTTTTGTATTCCAGAGTGTGGTTCACTACTGTGAAATGCATGTGTCTGTTTTGGTGCCATCATGCACATGTTGTATGATTAATATCACATTTAGTATTTGTAATGTAAAACATATCAGAGTTAAAAAGATATAGTCTCCAGTTTTACAACAGTTGTTTTTCTGATTTGAAATTGAATTTCTGCTGCAAAAATTTTGAATTGAATCTTGAATTCTGTTTTAAGAAATAGAATGTACGCTTCTATAGAGAATCTTGATAAGCCAGGTAAATTTCCAAAGAACACACATTCACCAGAATGCAAAGTATCTCTGTGTTTCTAAATTTTTACATGTTATGAGTGTGATTTTTGGTATTTAAGAACTTGCAATTTTTTTAATTACTAATATAATTTCTTTGTATTATTTTTAAGTTAAAGCCTATGTTATGCTAAGCACTGATGAGATAATAAATAAAATCATTATATAAGCCAGTTTATATAGATCCATATATATTTAAAGATCTGTGCTGGGTTCACCATAGGTGTCCTACAAAGACTAGGAAGGTCATTAATCTTTTTGGTAAAATAAAAGTCAAATGAAACGTAAACAAATAATTCCTGTCATGACCAATTCATAGATTTTACACTGATTGATTGATATGTCTATAGGAAGTTATCATTTAAGACATATAACCCAGATAAAACAAGGGCAGATTTTAATTTGAGAAATACTGGCTTTTAACAAATAAACCTTATGATCTAAGAGGTAATGACTACAAATGGTTGCTTTAAATGCCATGGCAGTGGGTCCATTATTTTTTGTGCATTAAATAATGAAAAGTCTCAAGTTCATGTTCTGAAAGCTGTCACCTTTCAGCTATTGCATACACCTCTTTGTCTAGAGGGCAAAGTGAACAACGTCTCATATTTTTCTTAGGCACTGTATGAAAGCATTAATTTCCTTCTGCTGCTTGGACGGAACTCAGTGCTTTGGGGCAAGTCAATGCAAAATGATCACATTTTCGCTCGTCATCAATATAGCTGGTTGACAGTGGGCATCTATTTTTCATTCCAGCATCCAGTAAAATACAATGATATGTGGATTTTCTTCAAAAGAGGTGCTTTTAGGAAACACAGACGAAAATAGCATTTTTAGCAAGCCACTGAGAAAGTTGGTTATTACTGCAACTCCCTGGCTGCAGAGACAGATGTGAGTCTGGCGTTTTCTTTCCTCCTCTTCTATCTCTCTCAATGGGATAATTTGAAAATCTGTATCTTTACTCAAGGAGTTGGCTATGAATCATAAATGACAGAATTAGTTTTTAAGGATAATATATTTAGTCTTTGCGGTATCTCTGTGGACTCTTTGACTTCTAAACACCCATTATGTTTTAAGTGAAGAGCATAGATCTGCATTTTGTGCTGAAAAAATGTAATTACTAAGTTGCTGCAGGTCCATTTTTTTCTAAGTCATGAATTTCCTACTCATGAGAGTTTCTAAAAAATGAAAAAGCTAAATTATAGAAAATGTCTCAAATTGCAGTTAGCTGATTTTGACAGCAAAGCAATGGATATTTGATGTTGAAGTTGAAATGTTAGACTGCCTGGAGAAAATGACTAACAAAAAAATCTAACTTTCATAAACTCCACATTATAGGATTCTGTGAATTTCACACTCATACCGAAAAGGTATATTTTACTTGTTCAAATTCTACAAAATTTGATGGATTTTTTTGCATTTACTTAAATGGTTCGGAAAATGACTCATCAAAAACAGAAGGGAAGGAAAAGAGGGAGAAAGGGAGGGAGGGGGGAAGAAAAGTTGGGGAAAAAAGGGAGGGAGGGAGGGAGGAGAGAAGAAAGGGGGTTTTAGGGCTGGTTGATTCCAAGTGCAGAAATTGCTTTGCTTCTGTAGCCCTGGATTCTCTCACTGATATATGGGTCAAATTTTCAGCAGTTTTTGTCAGGGTAGTTTTCATTTGTAAGTGAGGGAGAGGATTAAAAGTGATGGTTCTTATTTTGTTTCGTAAGTGTCCTGTTTGTGTAGGTTTGCAAACAGCACAGGGCTCATGGGGTCATGAGTGTTTTTTAACCACCAGAAGAGAGTATTGAGAAGATCTCCTGCAACAGACTTCTGTAATTGTTTATCATTCAGTTACTTGGAACCCATGATTCCCTTGGTAATCCTTTCAGCTTGATTGGTTTAATGTCTAGGTACCGACTGATGGTATTGTGCATCTTGACTGATTTTAGAGTAACAGTTGGAAAGTGAAACATCATAATTGGTTTCCAATTCAATGGAGTCGCCACAATTTAAAACATTATCTTTTGTTATTTGTAAATAATACACGAACACATTATGCTGATAAAGGAGTCAACCAATAAATGCCTATGTGGAGTTAAACACGAAAACCGCTGTTTATGTGCTCCCTGCAGCCTCAAGACTCTTTAGAGTTCAATATTTCTTCAATATTGTCTTTACCTTTCCAGTTCTATTTCTGTACACTTATAAACCTTTATATGCACCCACAGCTAGTTTTGTTTATTGAAAAATATAGTATCATATTGCATGTTGTATTAATTTTCTCTTGCTACAAAACAAATTACCACAAATGTAATGCCTTATAATAATATAAATTTATTAGCTCACACTTAACATAGCTCTGAAATTATCTTTTGGGTCTCACAGGCTGGAATCAAGACGTTGTCCAGACTTAGTTCTTATATGGAAACTTGGAGGAAGAATCTGCTTCCCAGCTCACTTAGGTTTTTGGCAGAATCCATTTCCTTGCAGCTGTAGATCTGTGATCCTTGTGTCCTTGCTAGCTATTGGCCAAGGGCTGTCCTCAGCTACTGGAGGCCACCCAGATCTTTTGACATGGCCCCCTCTAACTTCAAAGCAGCAATGGTATTTCAAGCTCTTCTCATGCTTCAAATACCTCTAACTTCCCTTCTGTTCTCAGTCAGGAGAAAGGTCTGCTTTTAAGGGTTTATGTGATTACATTTGAATCACCTGGATAATCCAGTATAATCACTTTCTTTTAACATCAACTGACTAGTAGCATTAGTTACATCTGCAAAGTCCCTTTTGCTTGGCAAGAAAACATATTCCTGGGATGTAACACCAGGGCAAAGTGATTATGGGGTCCAAAATTCTACTACCACACTTCAATTTTTGTACAATTTGCTTTTTTTTTTCTACTTAGCAATATGTCTTTGAAATCTGTCTGTAGATCTAATGTTTCTATTTTGTTTTCCTTTTTTATGGCATCACTATATTTCTTCCATAGCATGGATATAGTATAGAATATTTAGTCATTTCCCTACTTGTGGAAATTTTAGTTAGAAAATATTCAGGTAATAATATGATATGAGGCAATGTAGGTTAGTGGTCAAAAAAAAAACCCTTAGATTTCTGAAATTTAATTGCCTGAGTCAATTAGTGGTTCCAGTACTTTAGTTAGTGTGTGAACTAGATCAGCTATTTGACCTCTTTGGACTTTATATTTTGCTTGTTTATGGATAAATACTATCTATTTCACACAGTCAGTTGGGGGATTAAGTACAATAATAGAGGTAAAATTTTTATCCTGACATAAAATATGCACTGGCACAATGTAAGTCATTACCGTGCTATATATAAGCACGAGTATTTCTAGGGTGTAATTTCCTAAAAGTGGGATTTGGATCAAAGACAAATGCACTTATTTTTCTAAGTTTAGAAAAATAAGACCAAATTGCTTCTTGATAAGTACATCCCAGAATGTACTTTTACAATGTAATTGTGGGATATAGTCATGAGCAAGGCAGCGTGGTTCTTGCTCATTGAATTTACAATTTAATAATTTATCAGTAAATTAACAAGATAAGCAAAAAAATTTTAATTATAAATTGTGATTAGTGCTGCATAAAAAGGAACAGAGAATCAAGGAAGTATATAACAGGGAACCAGATCTTGCCCAGAAAGTCATTATCCTAAAGATAATGTTAATTTGGACTAACAAATTAAGGGTAGAAGAAAGATGTGATGAGTTGACTTCTCAAAGGAGATAAAATTAGCAAGGCTTCCTATTAAATTGAATATAGATGTAATAATAATATCATCATCATCATAGATATGCAAGGAAATTATCAAAATAACTAGGTTTTTACCTTGTAAAACTATATAGTTAGTGTCAGTCATTGAGATAAGTGAAATTAGAGTGAGTTCAAGTTGTGAGGGGAAGATCACGCTTTTGAACGTAGGTAGTCATATTGAATTTGAGGAGCATCTGAGGCACCAAAGGAGAGATGTCAAATATACAGTAAAGTATACAGAACTCAGAAGAGGCGTAGGCTACAAATAGATATTTTGAAGTCTTGGTTTTGAGGACTTAATTAAGCCATGGGCATGGATGACATATCATGTTGCTCTTTACAGACTAGAGCTGTACCATTTGATATAGGAAACACTAACTGCATGGGGGCTATTTAGCACTTGAAATATGGTTAGCCTGAACCTGAAGTTATTCCAGATTTCTAAAACTTAGTAGGAAACAAATTATGCAGAATATCTCATTGATAATTATTTATATTGATTGCATCCTGAGATGATAATATTTTGGATATATTGAGTCATTAAAATTATCTCATATGTTTCTTTTGACATTTTTGTTGTAGCTACTAGAACATTTAAAATGATACATGTACCATTTGTGACTAATATTATACTTCTAGTAGATAATGGTGCTATAGTAACAAAAGAGTGCCTATACTTGACTTTGGAAAAAATCAAATATGTATTTAATATCTTGGTAGAGAATGCTTATCTGCAAAAGATATTGTGAAAGAGCAATCAGAGTGCAAGAGAAAAATCATACTTACATAGAAGCAAAGAATATAGTACATTTTGAGATAAAATATTGTTCTTCATTGAGTATTGCTCAGAGGTCAAGAAAGGTATAAATTGAAACATATTCATTGGATTTAGTGACTAGGGATTTTTATGGAGGTAGTGACATTTATGTTGGTGGAGACGGATGAGGTGGGGTCATGAATGAACAGAATGTAAAGATTTCAACATTAGGAGGGCAGACGAATCTTAGAAATTTGGTTTTAAAGGGGAAGTGGGATGAAAAGACATGTTTTTAAAAACTTTTTTTTTTAAACTTAAAAAAAATTTTTTTTGGCTGCGTTGGGCCTTTGTTTCTGCGCGAGAGCTTTCTTCTAGTTGCCGCAAGCGGGGGTTACTCTGCATTGCGGTGCGTGGGCTTCTCATTGTGGTGGCTTCTCTTGTTGTGGAGCACAGGCTCTTGGCACGCGGGCTTCAGTAGTTGGCGCTGCGTGGGCTTAGTAGTTGTGGCATGCGGGCTCTAGAGCACAGGCTCAGTAGTTGTGATGCACAGGCTTAGTTGCTCGGTGGCATGTGGGATCTCCCCGGACCAGGGCTCAAACCCGTGTCCCCTGCATTGGCAGGCAGATTCTTAACCCCTGCGCCACCAGAGAAGCCCAAAAGATGTGTTTTAATATGAAGAGACTTGAACATGTTTAAAACCCAAGGGACTGATCCAGAAAAGAAGGAAAGGTTCCAGGTGCAGGAAGAAGTAGAAATAATGGATAGTATATAGATTCTGTGAAGTAGAGGAAGACAGACTTCCTACCAGAGCACTCATCCCATTGAAAAAACTGTGTGTTTATTTATCTGTATCTATCATTAGACTGTAGCTCCAAGAAGATATAAACCATATCTTTTTCCTTGTCTAGTTGTCAACACCTATTATGAAATGTAGGTGTTTCAAGGTGTATTTACTTCTTCAAAGTATATTTACTACCTGAAGAAAACTCAATTGCTGAATATATGTACATTTGCTATGTGGATTATGATCACAATGAATCTTCTTAAATGTGAGATTGTTATTGAGGAGAAGAGAATTCTGGGAGTTCGTAATGCACAATGGGGAGAAAGAAGAGGAGGGCATTGGCATCATTATATTTATATATGATTATTTTTTCATATCTACATTCTATCTACAGACCCCACAGATGCCTAGAACAATGGAAACTGGGAAGCTTAGTAGAAATGTATTAATACCAGGGTAGGGCCTGCCATAGGGTCAATGAAAAAGAAATGAACAAAACCCAAGCTGCCTTCCCCCTGCACTCCTTCACCTCTAGGCAGTTGGTATTAGTAGGCTTCTTGATATCCGCTATGGCTCTGTTGTAGGCCCTAGCTAGGTTAAATCATTCTGTAACTTTCCATTTTAATAATGTCTCCTAGTCAGGCTGCTGCTATTCAAACCATGTATATGCCAAAGTTGTCTGCTAGGACCAAGCTACCCATAAATCTAAATGAATATGAGAAAGATTTATTGTTTGGGAATGACGTAATGATTAGACTTTCCTCATTTTCTCCTTCTCTCACTTACTGCATGTTCCACTTCTCCTGGTAATATATCTTCTCTGTTAGTCTTAGTTAGACATGATGGAAACATACAAAGTCCAGGAACTATGTTGTCTGAACAGTGGTCTCAATGTTATAGATCATATACTCATTGTTTTCTAGAAAATGAATTTGGAAGAAATACGAGAGAGTTCAAGAGATGCTATATTTTAAAGTGATAATATTTAATGAGAACTTACATTTTCCAAAAACTGATGTAAGCATTTTAGAGTAATAATTCATTTCATCCTGAAACCAGCTTTGGGGGTAGATACTGTCCTCATTGTCATTATTAGCATCATTATTACCCTCATTTCACGAATGAGTAAGGAAAGACACAGAAACTAAGACTGAGATCTGAGCCCAGATACTCTGACTGTAGCTCCTAACTTGTATCACCTAAGTTCTTCAGATTTGCTATAGCCAGATGGAAATAAGCATTTAGTAGTGATACTCACATAATAACAGGGAGTCAGTGATCTTATGAAGTAGGTTGAAGGCATTAAAATATTATTTTAAACTATAAAGGAAAGAAAGAGAGGTAGGTGGAACATTGCCTTCAGATCTGTTCTTAAATACTCAACTTTCCAACATGCAAGCGTAGCTTTATCAACAAGTTAAACCTCTGTTAGTCTTGGCATTCTCCTCTGTGAAGTCAGTTGGACTAACTGTCAATAAAGCCATTTGGAGTCATAAAATGATGGAACTCTTGAATATTCTTGGACTATACCAATTAATAGATTTCACATTTAAAATAATCATCTTAGCAAGCAGGCTACGAGATACGAATATGTAAGTGGAAAAGGACAGTATCTCACATTTGCAGTGAAATTTTTATGAGAGAAATCTCTTTAATTTTCCTTCTAAAACATTTTTAGCAAGGATGATGGATGACTAATAAGATGTTAATTGTTCATGTCTACTGATTAGGGAACTTACGAAGGGTTTTTAGAGCATCGATTTAATAAGGAATGACACTTGAATCTTTACCCATAATTAGCTTATTACATTTGGCTGCTGTTTGAATCTATGCTATGGGAATGATTTAAAGAGATTAACCTTTTTCAAGGACCAGATAAGCACTGATACGTGACCCTAGAACACCTTCCAAACTCACTGAAACAATGATGATACTGATTCTGTATGGTATATTGATACTTTTGTTAGGTTAAGGGGAGAAGCAAGAAATCTAGAGCTTTTAAGGTAGATCATAACTTCTCAATATCAGTTATTAAAAGGTTGCACAGTAACAGCCTTTATGCCTCTCTGAATGGGGAAAATTTCATGGAGCTGAACAGGGGAAAATCCATTTTTCAGTGTGTACATCAAAAAAGAAGCTGTTCTGTTCTTAGCCAAAACTTGTTGGATATAAACCCTCCTTTCATCTCAGATTGACAGAGAACTGCCAACAACAGAGGAGAGAGAATAAAGTGAGAGTGCTCAGCTTAGATAAAGAAAACTGCAGACATATTTTCAAGAATAATTTGACAAATACTTGTGTGCCTGATATCCAGCTTAAGAAATAGAACATTATGAGCAGAATTAAGGTCTCAGTGTTGCCTGAGGTCGGGGTATATTATTTTCAGGCATATCTTTATACTTCCACTGCATATTCATGTATCCTTAAACAATATATGTATGTTTTCTCATTGTTGGAATTTGATGGAGCTTAATAAGTGACATTTTGTCTTTGCTTGAATTCAGAACCAGTTGAGAACAGATTAAGAGGCTGGGTAGGTAGAGATCACTTGATATCTGGCTAAGAGGGTGAGGCTTAGTTGTGCACCAACAATGAACTCCTGAGTTCTGACTTCCAGAGTCAGAGTAACCTTCTCATTGCCTAGAAGGACAGAACAATCGCACACCTTGCTATATGGAAGGAAATGGTACTGCCCATAGGAGTGGATCAGAATTAATCTCTGTGAATTCAGCTAACTCCCCAGAAGGGTATCTGCAGAAAGAACACAGGAATCACCAGGGAATTTCTTTGTCCATAACTAGCGAGGCTTTTCACCACCTACTTCCAATAAGGAGGGAGGGAAAGGTGACTTCACAGACCCACTGTATAATAATATTAGTTATTGCAAAAATCTATGTATAACTGAAAGTTCTAGTAAAGTAGACAGAATTTTATTTCAGGTTATAGGCTTAATAGTTATTCTTTCCCATCTTCAGGAAATTTTAAGTTTACCTCTTGAGATAGTATTCTGTGACTGGATTAGTGAACTGAGTGGACCCAGTATGACTGGTAGGGACAAGATTCTTCAGTCTGAAGTTGGAGAAGGCAAATGTGTAGGGTTGCTCACAAAATTCTGTCCTATGTGCTTTATTGATATTTTTGCCTTACTGTGCTACATGGTCGGGCTGGATAACTCAGAGTCAAACATATTTATTCCTTGCAATGAAATTAATCCCACAAACCTAAAAACAAAATAATGTTAATCTGTTTGAAAGTATACATTGGAACATTAATTAAAAATAAGAGCATACCATCACCTTGATACCAAAACCAGACAAGGATGTCACAAAGAAAGAAAACTACAGGCCAATATCACTGATGAACATAGATGCAAAAATCCTCAACAAAATACTAGCAAACAGAATCCAACAGCACATTAAAAGGATCATACACCATGATCAAGTGGGGTTTATTCCAGGAATGCAAGGATTCTTCAATATACGCAAATCTATCAATGTGATAAACCATATTAACAAATTGAAGGAGGAAAACCATATGATCATCTCAATAGATGCAGAGAAAGCTTTCGACAAAATTCAACACCCATTTATGATAAAAACCCTCCAGAAAGTAGACATAGAGGGAACTTTCCTCAACATAATAAAGGCCATATATGACAAGCCCACAGCAAACATCATCCTCAATGGTGAAAAACTGAAAGCATTTCCACTAAGATCAGGAACAAGACAAGGTTGCCCACTCTCACCACTCTTATTCAACATAGTTTTGGAAGTTTTAGCCACAGCAATCAGAGAAGAAAAGGAAATAAAAGGAATCCAAATCGGAAAAGAAGAAGTAAAGCTGTCACTGTTTGCAGATGACATGATACTATACATAGAGAATCCTAAAGATGCTACCAGAAAACTACTAGAGCTAATCAATGAATTTGGTAAAGTAGCAGGATACAAAATTAATGCACAGAAATCTCTGGCATTCCTATATACTAATGATGAAAAATCTGAAAGTGAAATCAAGAAAACACTCCCATTTACCATTGCAACAAAAAGAATAAAATATCTAGGAATAAACCTACCTAAGGAGACGAAAGACCTGTATGCAGAAAATTATAAGACACTGATGAAAGAAATTAAAGATGATACAAATAGATGGAGAGATATACCATGTTCTTGGATGGGAAGAATCAACATTGTGAAAATGACTCTACTACCCAAAGCAATCTACAGATTCAATGCAATCCCTATCAAACTACCACTGGCATTTTTCACAGAACTAGAACAAAAAATTTCGCAATTTGTATGGAAACACAAAAGACCCCGAATAGCCAAAGCAATCTTGAGAACGAAAAAAGGAGCTGGAGGAATAAGGCTCCCTGACTTCAGACTATATTACAAAGCAACAGTAATCAAGACAGTATGGTACTGGCACAAAAACAGAAAGATAGATCAGTGGAACAGGATAGAAAGCCCAGAGATAAACCCACGCACATATGGACACCTTATCTTTGATAAAGGAGGCAGGAATGTACAGTGGAGAAAGGACAGCCTCTTCAATAAATGGTGCTGGGAAAACTGGACAGGTACATGTAAAAGTATGAGATTAGATCACTCCCTAACACCATACACAAAAATAAGCTCAAAATGGATTAAAGACCTAAATGTAAGGCCAGAAACTATCAACCTCTTAGAAGAAAAGATAGGAAGAACACTCTATGACATAAATCACAGCAAGATCCTTTCTGACCCACCTCCTAGAGTAATGGAAATAAAAACAAAAATAAACAAATGGGACCTAATGAAACTTCAAAGCTTTTGCACAGCAAAGGAAACCATAACCAAGACCAAAAGACAACCCTCAGAATGGGAGAAAACATTTGCAAATGAAGCAACTGACAAAGGATTAATCTCCAAAATTTACAAGAAGCTCATGCAGCTCAATAACAAAAAAACAAACAACCCCATCCAAAAATGGGCAGAAGACCTAAATAGATATTTCTCCAAAGAAGATATACAGAATGCCAACAAACACATGAAAGAATGCTCAATATCATTAATCATTAGAGAAATGCAAATCAAAACTACAATGAGATATCATCTCACACCAGTCAGAATGGCCATCATCAAAAAATCTAGAAACAATAAATGCTGGAGAGGGTGTGGAGAAAAGGGGACACTCTTGCACTGCTGGTGGGAATGTGAAATGGTTCAGCCACTATGGAGAACAGTATGGAGGTTCCTTAAAAAACTACAAATAGAATTACCATATGACCCAGCAATCCCACTACTGGGCATATACCCTGAGAAAACCAAAATTCAAAAAGAGTCATGTACCAAAATGTTCATTGCAGCTCTATTTACAATAGCCCGGAGATGGAAACAACCTAAGCGCCCATCATCGGATGAATGGATAAAGAAGATGTGGCACATATATACAATGGAATATTACTCAGCCTTAAAAAGAAATGAAATTGAGCTATTTGTAATGAGATGGATAGACCTAGAGTCTGTCATACAGAGTGAAGTAAGTCAGAAAGAAAAAGACAAATACCGTATGCTAACACATATATATGGAATTTAAGGGGAAAAAATGTCATGAAGAACCTAGGGGTAAGACAGGAATAAAGACGCAGACCTACTGGAGAACGGACTTGAGGATATGGGGAGGGGGAACGGTGAGTTTTGACAGGGCGAGAGAGAGTCATGGACATATACACACTAACAAACGTAGTAAGGTAGATAGCTGGGGGGAAGCAGCCGCAAGGCACAGGGATATTAGCTCGGTGCTTTGTGACAGCCTGGAAGGGTGGGATGGGGAGAGTGGGAGGGAGGGAGACGCAAGAGGGAAGACATATGGGAACATATGTATATGTATAGCTGATTCACTTTGTTATAAAGCAGAAACTAACACACCATTGTAAAGCAATTATACCCCAATTAAGATGTTTAAAAAAAAAAAAAAAGAATAAGAAAAACAAAAGTTTTATTTTACCTTCACTTATTCATACTTCGATGCTCTTCCTTTCTTCATATAGATCTGAATTTCTGAGCTACATTATTTTTCTTAACATTTCTTTCAAGTCGTGTCTACTAGCAACAAATCCCATCGGTGCTTGCTGTATGAGAAAGTATTTATTTCCTCTTCACTTTTGAGGGATAGTCTTTCACAGTATAAAATTATAGGTTGGTGGTTTGTTCCTTTTAACTATTTTAAATAGTTCACTCCACTCTCTTCTTGTTTGTATGGTTTCTGAGGAGAAGTGTAATTCTTATCTTTGTTCCTCAACAGGTGGGAGTTTTCCCCTCTGATTTCTTTCAGGATTTTTTCCTTATCTATGATTTTCTGTAGTTTGAAAATGATATTCCTATATGTAATTTTTTGACATTTTGATGTTCTCTGAGTTTCCTGGATCTGTGGTTTGATGTCTGGCACTAATCTGAGGAAATTCTCAGTCATTATTGTTTTAAATATTTCTTCTGTTCCGTTTGCTTTTTCTTCTCCTTCTGGTATTCCCATTACATGAATGTTGTACGTTTTGCATTTTCCCACCATACTTGAAGATTGCGTTCTGTTTTTTGCTGTTGTTTTTAGTTTTGATCTCTTTGCTTCTCAGTTTTCAAAGTTTCTTGAGCTATATCCTCAAGCTCAGATATTATTTTCTCATCTGTGTTCAGTCTACTCATTAGTCCATTAATGACATTCTTCATTTCTGTTATTTTTTTTTCTTTTATTCCTAGCTTTTCTTTTTGGTTCTTTCTTAGGATTTCCATTTCTCTGCTTACATTCCACCTGTTCTTGCAGAATGTCTACTTTATCTATTAGAGCCCTTAACATATTAATTAGAGTTGTTTGAAATTCCTGGTCTGATAATTCCAGCATCCTGCCATGTATGGTTCTGATGCTTGCTCTTTCTCTTTAAATTGTGTTTTTTGTCTTTTATTATGCCATGTAATTTTTTTTTTTGATAGCTGGTTGTAATGTACCCAGTAAAAGGAACTGCTGTATTGATATCAATATAATTAAACACATCTTGAGAAAAAAATAAATATATATGCACATGTAAAAAAAAAAAAGAGCATATATATTATATGTTATATAGAACATATATATATGTTATATAATATGAACCTGTTATATGGATAGGTTGTGCATTAATTCAAAATAAGAAAATGTATATAAATATATGTCCTCAACTTACCACTACATACATAGCTTTTGAATATTTGCTTAGTGTTGAATAAAAACTCCTCTCTTTCCCACTGTTTCCACACCACTCAAAGTTCGTTTAATTGAGCTGCTGAAGGGTTTTGACTTATGGCTTATTTACCTTCATAAAAACCAGGTAAACTTACTTTCTCGCATGGCCTCAAATAATACCTGAAACGCCAAGGGACTTTCTATTTATCCTGTATGGTTCGTCCCTTGTTTGCTATCATAAAATGAATTGTTAATGCTGTTTGAAGGCTATTCTTGGGTGTGGTATCTTGGAATCATCTAGTTCGATGCCCCTCTATGTGGACGTAAATATATCTGGGTATTTACTCATCACTATAAGACAAAATAGGAAATAGAACTAATCAAAAGTCAAATTGAAGTATCACTCAAAGGAAAGGCTACCACATTATATCTGTATAGCTTTCATAAACAGTCTCTCATTTGAAGCACACAATTGAATGAGTACATGTTACCATTACCTTCATTTTACAGAGGAGGAAGCTAACAGGGATTTGTTCAAGTTGAGGTAGTCACAGTTTTTACCCCCAGCATAGAGATGAACAAGCTGAGGCACAGAGATTTAAGTGATTTATCCAATGTCACACAGCTGGAAAGGAAGTTAGGAACCCAAGTAGTCTGACTTCGGCACCAGTGTTCATAACCGCTACACCGTTTGAGAGGAGCAATGGGAAGACACATTTCTTTATTCAAGTCAAATTATATTTACTTACACTGAAAAACAGCTCTAAAGCATCAAAATCTAGTGACTTTTCTCCTCAAGCTTCACTTTATTTAATTCCACTAAAGCATTTGATGCCTTTGGACAAATTCTGTTCTTAAAACATCCTGTCCTTGGCTTCCACGTTGAGGAAAATAATCTTATATTTGTATACTGTTTTATAGTTACTTTTATGTACACAGTTTTATTTTATGTATATATAAAACTTGAGCTATGTTAGGAAAATTTTGTGATTACAGTCATACAGATGAAATTAATGCACAGAGATACTCAATAACTGGCTCACAATTGCACACTTGTAAGTGGAGACACCACATCTAAAACTGTTACCTTAAATACTTGGTCATGTACGGTGTCCATTATAAAATGTTGCCTCCTTAAATTTTTTTTCCAACTGAATGAATTAGATACTCTTAAAGTTAATATTTATTTTACTCATATTGAACCATCCCTAAATTTGTTGATTATGATTGGATTTTACTGAGGTTGAGTTTAGAGTAATTGTCATCTAATATGAGAAAGTATCATGTGTTTATAGAGATCAGGAATGTATGGCTTACTACCAAAAAACCAGGATATATTATATACTATAAAATATGCAGATACCACACTTAGGGATGTGGTATCTGTGTATATTAGAAAGAATAGCATAATTTATTCATCAGATTCTCTGTGTACAAATGTAATATTGACAATGTATAATTTATTTCTTAGTCTTCCTGATGACTTTTTAACAGCCTACTGCCATCTACTGGGTTCTGTTCAGAACTGTCATGTTAATCACCAGATTAAAACTAAGTTTTTATGAGTTTAGAATCTGATAGCTTGATACTGAGATTTAATTGACTTTTAACCTTGCTTTACATTATAGGTTCTGAAATTATTTAATGGAAAACTGGTTTAGTTCTTATTTAGTATAAATTATCATTTTATCTCGTAGGAAAATTGGAATTCAGATCTCACCACTGGATTACCTTTAATATCATCACTATGATTCTTGTATTCCTATCAACTATTTTTTATTTGTTTTATTTAAACCTTAGATTTCAAAAGTTTTGTCAAAATTTTCTTATTCTTCTGTATTTTAAATTATATATGCTATGGTTACTTCCTCTATTTAAAGTGGGAGATAAAGTCTTAAACTAGCCCAAATCTCCAACAATTCTTCACCTCTAATTAATTAACAATAATAGTATGTAATTTTACTTTATTCAAAAAATAAGTACTGTTATAAATAGAATTGTTGATTTTTTTGTATACAGAAACATAAATCATTCACTGGATACAAATTACTATGAGTTTTTAATCAAATTCTCCTCATAAAATTTAGCTAATTTCAAAGTTAGAATTTTGTTTTTATTTACATTCTGTAAGTGTTATTTTGTGTTTAAACTAGGATTGGAAGTCTGATCACATTATATATAAGAATGTAATTTATTCATTGATCAGGTATATTAGATAATATAGAAATATTTGTTACTACTTGTATATTTTTTCAAAGCACTTCCTTGTACCTTCTTTCATAAGTAATAACTAACATAAAGAAAATGTTCTCCAAAATTACTAATAATTGGTACTGATTTTTAAATACTTAGCTATAAAAAACTTATTTCTAGAGGGTACTCTGATACTACTTATAGTCCAACTCATAAGCATGATAGAGCCCACAGTATAATAAACTATGATACAGACAAAGTGCTCCAAAAATGAGTTTTAAAATAATATCTTCCGGGCTTCCCTGGTGGCGCAGTGGTTGAGAGTCCGCCTGCTGATGCAGGGGATACGGGTTCGTGCCCCGGTCCGGGAAGATCCCACATGCTGTGGAGCGGCTGGGCCTGTGAGCCATGGCTGCTGAGCCTGTGTGTCCGGAGCCTGTGCCCCGCAACGGCAGAGGCCACAACAGTGAGAGGCCCGCGTACCGCAAAAAAACAAAAACGAAAACAAAAAAAACAAACAAAAAAATAATATCTTCCTAGATGAAATTGCTTTTTTTATAGCTATATTAGAATGCTTCTCTCAAGTTGCAGAGAAACCATGACTGAAACCATTTTGTAGGAACAAAATTGGGAGCAGTAATGGAATAAAAATAAAAAATTAAATTATAGCAGTATTGGTATGAAGATTTAGAAGGGTAGTGAAATGCAATATTTCAGGTACTATTAATAATTCCATATGTGACTTGTGTGGCAAAATATGCATAACAAAGTGATATGACCCTAAAGAACTTCCTTTGCAAAAGCCTTTGTATCATCACTCATTCTTTCATTTCTCCTTAACACCAAAGGTAATCATTTACCAGGAATGTGTTGCCTCCTACTTTCTACGCTTTCCTTTTCTCCTTGCCGCTGGCTGTCTTTCCATGTTACTATTGGTGTTGCAGTAACTTTCTGATTGGTCTCCAGTCCTCCAGCTTTCTATTTCTCCAGTTCAATTTCCCCATGGCCCAAAGCTAAAGTTGAAGAAAGGAGGAAAGAAGTTAGGACTGAAAGTTTGTCATATGCCAAATACATCTCTGAACAGTTTACCCACATTTTCTCAACCCTTGTGAGATAGACTAGTCCCAATTTGCAGGGCATGAAATTGAGTATTAAAGAATTTCCACAGCTAGTCTAAGTTTACATGGCTAGTAAGTGTCAGAAACAGGATCCATTCCCAAGTCCCCATTCCATCTGTCCCAGACTAGACAGATGAGAAGGTATGTACATTGTCATATTTCAACATCACTTTATACCTTAATAATAATATCAATAGTTTATATAGTTAACCCTTGAGTAATGCAGGGGTTAGGGGCACTGATAAAATTTATCAATGTTATCAAAAATTGATAAATAACTCATAGTTGGCCTTCCCTATCTGTGGTTCCTCCATATCTGCCTGTGGTACTGCATCCACGAATTCAACCATTGTGTAGTACTGTAGTATTTACTGTTGAACAAAATCCACCTATAAGTGGACCTATGCAGATCAAACACGTGTTGTTTAAGGGTCAGCTGTACTTACACAGTACTTTCATCTTACCAAGCATTCTTTTTTTTTTTGTTCTTCCTTCAAAGAACAAACTGTTCTTCTTTTTCCAACATAATCATGATTAACTTACAAAAACAGGCATTTACAATGCATCTTCAAAGCATGTCCCTTTAACAGAAAACTTGGCTTCACAGACTACAAACATTAAAAGGTTAAAAAAGATTCTATTTTGTTGTCATTATAAAACAAAACAAAATCTAGCATAAGTCAAGGAAATCCATTCATACTTCAGGTCCTTCTCCTCCAGGAACCAGCATTGTTATATTATTTCCATTTAGCAAAATTTGATCTAATTTAGTAATTCTTCTTCCTTCTGGTGTGATTTCAAAAGTCATCAAATCCCAAAAGTGTGCCAACAATCTCCTTATCACTCTTCATCACAATGTGAATCCTTGATCCTATACACTTGTCCACAAGCTCTAGAGGGAGAAGCTGTGACGGGTTGGTGGTAGCGTTAGCCACCATGGCTATGCCGGAAGTGGTCTGCCCAAGCATTCTTTAATATTTTAAGTATAGTAACTCATTTAATCTTAAGGATAACCCTACCAAGTAGGTACAACTATTATTCCCTTTATCCTGATGAGAAAATAGGGCATAGAAAGTTAAATAGCTTGGCCAGTATTAGAAAGTAAGTATATAGTAGAGCAGGGATTTGAACCCATGTGTTTCAGCTACAGAGTCCATGATCTTAACCATGGTACAAGATCTGGTTGTTGCTTTGAACATATTTTTTAACTTGAAACCTGAACAGTCTAATGATTGTGTGTGGAAAAATATTTTATTGATTAAATCTAAAATGGAAATAAAAATGATATTGAGGTCTTATAATTAAAGGTCAAATAGGAAAATAAATTTTACCAATTATCTATTTAAGAACTGTGGAAACTTGAGAGGGACTGAAGCCCTTTTAAAATCTCTCAACTGGGTGGAATTAGGATAAAGAAAAGCTTTGAAAATATAGAGGGAAAAGGTAATTATGGGACTAACAAAATATGTCATGCTTAAGAAAACTGAAGAAATAATGAAATCAAAGTTATATTAATATTCGTACAAACAGATCATTTTTTCCTGGTTTGAAAAGAGTCTTAGTCATAAAAATACTGTTTAAACCTTGCCCACTTTGACAAATAGTAAAACTTCACATTGTTTTATAGCTTTTCAAACTTAGCTGAAGAATAGTATCATTTTTAACCTAGTCTGCTGTGAACTGAATGTTTGTGTTCCCCAAAATTCATATGTTGAGACCCTAATCCCCAATGTCATGGTATTTGGTGTGTGGCCTTTGAGTCATGAGTGTGGAGCTTTCACAGTGGGATTTGTACCCTTTTAAGAAAAGATAGGAGAGATCTTGCTTGCTTTCACTATCCACCATGTGAAGACATATCAGGAAGAGGGCTCCCATCAGCAATTGAACAGCCTGAGGTCCTTGATCCTGGAATTCTCAGCTTCCAGAATTGTGAGAAATAAATTCTGTTGTTTAAGCCACCCAGTCTATGATATTGCTGTTTTAGCAGTTCTGGATAAGATATAGTCTTCTAGCCAAGCAAACTCTGACCTGAGCAAGGAGACTGTTGGTTTTGCTGAAAGTTTGGTTTACCTAGTGTTATGTGTTGAATTGTGTCTTCCAAAATGATATATTGATATTTTAATCCCTAGTATCTCAGAATGGAACCTTATTTGGAAACAGGGTCATTGAAGACGTAGTAGTTAAGATGAGGTGACACTGGAGTAGGCAGGGTCCTCAATCCAGTATGATTATGTCATTATAAAAAGAGGAGAGAGAAAAGTCAGAGGGCAGACAGCCATGTGAAGACACAGAGATGTACAGGGAGAACACTGTGACAACAGAGGCAGAGGCTGGAGTGATGCAGCTGCAAGCAAAGATCACCAAGCATTGATGGCCAGGGAGGCAAGAAGGGATTCTACCCAGACTCTCAGAGGGAGCATGGCTTCATTGACACCCTGATTTTGGACTTATAGCCTTGAGAACTGTGAAAGTATGAATTTCTATTATATCAAGTCATCCGAAGTGTGGCACGTTGTTTGGGCAGCCTGAGGAAACTATTATACTCAGCATCATCCCACACTCATAGAGAAAGAGGCTCTTGATTCCATGCCAGCCAGCTAGCCTTAGAATCTCTTCTACCTGTGAGTTTTCTATTTCCATCCATTACAATCATACGCCATTGCCCAGAATGGTTATGTTCAGAACAGGGAAAACCCTTTTTGAAAACATGTGGCACGTTTCAGCACATAAAAGATTTAAGTTATCCGCTGTCCTGAAAAGACCCTGCCATGTGATCCACTTTGCACTTATCTTTCCTTTCTCCACCCAGAAGGGCAAAGAGATGCACCTACTCCAATTGGAATGTTAGCTACAAAGCTACAGGAGGGCAGCAACTCTCTCTCTCTCTCTCTCTGTCTCTGGCTCTCCCAGATTGAATCAATTAATAGAGAAATGATTTGTCAGAAAGGAAGGACCTCACTGACTGTGTAGCTTCCTAACCAGTCTGATAACTGTATGCTTCTCAGAACTGGCGCAGATAGTGGTCTTATTACCTACCACAAACACGTCTATATCCTGAGTCACTTTGAAATAGCAGATTCCTATCCAACCCCCTCACCCTTAAGCTACCATGATGAGCTGAGAACTCATAAAGGGCCTCCCATTCTATCCAACCGTAATATTGTATTCATAGCTCTCTTTACCTTTTCTTTCTTTCTTCATCAAAGCTCCAGGAATATAATTTAATGTCTTCTTATTTCCAGATAGTTTCCTGTCTCTTGGGAGTCCTCTTTTCCAAAGATTGTGCTGGAAGAAACTAAACCTTGACTGTTCTGTACCTTTATTGATAAAGTGACTTTTTCCCCCATTGGTTTTAGGAATTTGGTGAAAATATTTACTATTATTATCATGGACAGATTGCCAGAATTTCAGAATGCACATTTGATTCTTATATTGAAATATAACTAATCTAGGGATGTTGTTTCCATTCCTCTCTTCTTATCTAATCTTGCAGAAACTCAGAAATCTTAATAATATTACCAAATATTCCTGGGTTATAGGCTTGTTCATTTGTTTTCTTCTTGAATGAGAAACCTCCTGTTATATAGAAACCTCCTCATCTATAGATAATGTATCTGTTGAATTATAGTGAAACTATGGATATGAAATTTAAGTGCAACATTCTTAAAGAGTATAATTTGTCTTTCAGAAAAATTCCTTACTCTAGACAATATCTGGGGTGTTCAACCCCTTAAGAGTTAGAAAAATTCAAATTAGATCATTCTTAGTCCAGAAGCAAAAGAAATTGCTTTCAGATAATTTTTAAAATATAATAGGTATTCATATGATTAAGATTTTACAATTCATTTTTGCACATCTATTTTTTTCTAGCTTTATAGTGAAATACTGCTAAATTTTATAAAATTGTATTATTGTGGCTTTATTTTATATTTAGCAGGCAAAATTAGTATATGTCATTGAAAATTTTAAAATGTAAATGGATTGTTTTTCTAAATTATAGACTAATTTTTTTTTTTTTTTTAGCGGTACGTGGGCCTCTCACTGTTGTGGCCTCTCCCATCGCGGAGCACAGGCTCTGGACGTGCAGGCTCAGCAGCCATGGCTCACGGGCCCAGCCGCTCCGTGGCGTGTGGGATCTTCCTGGTCTGGGGCACGAACCCTTGTCCCCTGCATTGGCAGGCGGACTCTCAACCACTGTGCCACCAGGGAAGCCCTATAGACTATTTTAAAACTAAAATTTCAATAGACTATGATTGATTGACTTAGGAAATTTCTTATTGAATAAATGTATGCTCAGCCTGAATAAATGTATGCTCAGCCTGAATCTGTCAACACAATTAACTTGTATTAATCTTTAGTGGAATAATGTCTACAAGTAAATTTTTTGCCATATGTTTGCTGGGTTGCTATATTCATAGGATTAAAAAGAAATGAAAGATAAAAAGATGAGAAATAATAAATTTTATTAACTCTTGGTAGAAAAACATAATTATTAAAGATTTATATAATTATTCTTCATTATGTCCAACAAATGAATATAAGGAAAAGATTTTAATGAAGATTAACAGAGACCCAAAGCAGCTGAATTCTAAACATGGGTCTGAAAATCATTTTTACAGTGGTGGTAAATGTGAAGTTCAACTTGTATAAAGATCTTGGGTTATGATTTAGGATTGAGCCAAGAAAAATCATCATGATTTTTGTATTGAGATTTCACTGAAGGCAAGGGCTTTTGTGTTTAGGTCTAAGACCCTATCATTAAAAGGACAGCAAACCTTTACCGAGAGTATTCTTCACAGTAAATGTGTGAGCTGACTTTCAACAACTGCCCTTTATGTTGATCTTGTCTTCAAAATCATGGTAGACAAAGGGAACTAAAACAGGAATAAAAATATTAAGATTGAGTCATAGGAGTGTCAGAATATTTGAAGTTTAGAATTGTATTATGCACCATTTCAAAATTAATATGTGCTTATAAAAGTTGAAAAACGAGAGTGAAATTTTAAAAAGTATACAAATATAGACAAGTCACACAAAGGCTAATATTTTTAAAATGTTGTTCTAAGCTTTTTTCCTGAGAATCATCTTTGTTGTTGCTAAGATATTTCATTAACTGAGAAAAACTTTGTGTTTTATATTTTTTGTGTTATACTCAACCAGTATGACACTTCTACAGTTGTTGTAACCAGAGAAGAACCAGTGCTTTTTTTTAGTTTTTATTATTGGTGAGTCATTGGGAGGTGGTATCTATCCCTCCTGCCTCTGCACTCTCTACACCCTACTTCCATCCTCATGAGGAATAACACTGCTGTATTGCTATTACATGGCAAAAGTGAGATAGAGTACCTCACAGCTGGTCGATACACATACATTCACACACACGCACACACACACTCACTCACTCACTCACCACTTGAACAATGAAGACCTTCCTTCCCATAGAAGAAATAGGTAGAGTAAGGATAAAGCTGCATCGAATGTGTTCTGCTTTCTTCTGTAATTTCCAAGCCTAGTCTGAGGGTAGGATTATTATTAATGTTTATAAATTGCTTGTTTTAACAGTTAATAGCAACACAGGGAAAAAAAAAAAAGCATAATTGAGAGAATTTTAGAAAGGATACAAAGAATCAACTCCCCAATGCAACTGTATCAGTGTATATCTTTCTGATCATTAATTCTAGGTATTTTTTAAATTTTAATGATTTTATACAGTTTTATTACTGGCAATTTCTAAGTTGTTACTTGATTTTCATTATTTTAAAATTTGTTACAATAAATTGAATAACTGTCTCATAATTTACATGACCATTGCTCTATCATGGACTGTTTCATGAAATTCTAGAATAAGCCTCTCTGTATACTTAGACTTTTAAAGATCATTTTCTTTGGGTAAATTTAACAATGTTTAATTGGTAGATCTAATCCATGAAAAAATATTTAAGTCTCTTAATACATATTGCCAAATTGCCACCCACAATGGTGTTCCTGATTTTTTTTATATATCTTTGTTGTAGTACAATTGCTTTACAATGGTGTATTAGTTTCTGCTTTATAACAAAGTGAATCAGCTATGCATATACATATATCCCCATATCTCCTCCCTCTTGTATCTCCCTCCCACCCTCCTTATCCCACCCCTCTAGGTGGACACAAAGCACCGAGCTGATCTCCCTGTGCTATGCAGCTACTTCCCACTAGCTATCTGTTTTATATTTGGTAGTGTATATATGTCCATGCCACTCTCTCACTTCGTCCCAGCTTACCCTTCCCCCTCACTGTGTCCTCAAGTCCATTCTCTACGTCTGTGTCTTTATTCCTGTCCTGCCCCTAGGTTCTTCAGAACCCTTTTTTTTTTTTTTTAGATTCCACATATATGTGTTAGCATATGGTATTTGTTTTCCTCTTTCTGACTTACTTCACTCTGTATGACAGACTCTAGGTCCATCCACCTCACTACAAATAACTCAATTTTGTTTCTTTTTATGGCTGAGTAATATTCCATTGTATATATGTGCCACATCTTCTTTATCCATTCATCTGTCAATGGACACTTAGCTTGCTTCCATGTCCTGGCTATTGTAAAGAGAGCTGCAACGACCATTGGGGTACATGACTCTTTTTGAATTATGGTTTTCTCTGGGTATATGCCCAGTAGTGGGACTGCTGGCTCGTATGGTAGTTCTATTTTTAGTTTTTTAAGAAACCTCCATACTGTTCTCCATAGTGGCTGTATCAATTTACATTCCCACCAACAGTGCAAGCAGGTTCCCTTTTCTCCACACCCTCTCCAGCATTTATTGTTTCTAGATTTTTTGATGATGGCCATTCTGACCAGTGTGAGGTGATACCTCATTGTAGTTTTGATTTGCATTTCTCTAATGATTAGTGATGTTGAGCATTCTTTCATGTGTTTGTTGGCAGTCTGTATATCTTCTTTGGAGAAATGTCTGTTTAGGTCTTCTGCCCATTTTTGGATTGGGTTGTTTGTTTTTTTGATATTGAGTTGCATGAGCTACTTGTAAACTTTGGAGATTAATCTTTTGTCAGTAGCTTCAATTGCAAATATTTTCTCCCAGTCTGAGGGTTGTCTTTTTGTCTTGTTTATGGTTTCCTTTGCTGTGAAAAGCTTTGAAGTTTCGTTAGGTCCCATTTGTTTATCTTTGTTTTTATTTCTATTTCTCTAGGAGGTGGGTCAAAAAGGATCTTGCTGTGATTTATGTCATAGAGTGTCCTGCCTATGTTTTGCTCTAAGAGTTCTATAGTGTCTGGCCTTACATTTAGGTCTTTAATCCATTTCTAGTGTATTTTTGTGTATGGTGTTAGGGAGTGTTCTAATTTCATTATTTTACATGTAGCTGTCCAGTTTTCCCAGCACCACTTATTGAAGAGCCTGTCTTTTATCCATTGTATATTCTCACCACCTTTATCAAAAATAAGGTGACCATATGTGTGTGGGTTTATCTCTGGGCTTTCTATCCTGTTCCATTGATCTATATTTCTGTTTTTGTGCCAGTACCATACTGTCTTGATTACTGTAGCTTTGTAGTATAGTCTGAAGTCCGGGAGCCTGATTCCTCCAGCTCCATTTTTCTTTCTCAAGATTGCTTTGGCTATTCAGGGTCTTTTGTGTTTCCATACAAATTGTGCAATTTTTTGTTCTAGTTCTGTGAAAGATGCCATTGGTAGTTTGATGGGATTGCATTGAATCTGTAGATTGCATTGGGTAGTATAGTCATTTTTACAATGTTGATTCTTCCAATCCCAAGAACATGGTATATCTCTCCACTTGTTGCTGATTTTTAATAGGCAAGTTCGAACGTCTTCCTATTTATAACTCAATAATCCAGCTCCTTTGGCTGAATGTGAATGCCTCTGAGCAATGAGCTAAGGGTACCTTACTTTGTTAGTTGCTTACATTTTATTTTTCCTTTTATAAAAAAGCCATAGTTTTAGTTTAGATTATTATTATTATTTTTTTTTTTTTGTGGTACGTGGGCCTCTCACTGTTGTGGCCTCTCCCATTGTAGAGCACAGACTCCGGATGCACAGGCTCAGCGGCCATGGCTCACGGGCCTAGCCACTCCGCGGCATGTGGGATCTTCCCGGACCAGGGCACGAACCCGTGTCGCCTGCATCGGCAGGCGGACTCTCAACCACTGTGCCACCAGGGAAGCCCTAGATTAAATTTTAAAGAAACTTTGTTTTGTATTCAGATTAAATTACCTTGGAGCCCTAGTACTTTGTAAACATCTAAACTTTAAGTGTTTGATGGCTTTTCATGAAATTAATACCCTGGGTATTACTAGTAGAATGAATAGATTCTATCCAAGAACAACTGGTGTTACATTTTTGTGATTATTATTTACAACCTTTCTGTGAAGGTATAATATTCATAATAGCAACCACATCAACATTAATTAATATTTAATGGCTGCTTAGAATATGTCAGAACGTTTATTAAATTCTTTAAATGTGTTATTTTATGCACTTCATAGCAGCTCTTAAGATAAAATACTATTTTTAAAGTTGAGGAAATTGATCACTAAAGTGTTTAAGTGATATGGCTGAGGTCATCCAGCTGGTAAGAGATCAAGTTAGAGTTAAAACCCAGATGAGTTGGACTCCAGAGCCCATGTTATTTTAACTTTATTGCACTAAAAATTCACATTTTAGCTTCTGATAAGATTAAGAGACATGGTTAGTGTAATCATGGAAAAATAATTGCACAAGCAATATCAATTTTTATAAAACCATACCATGATCATTTGTAAGTGCTATCACAGATATTTAAATATCGAAAGGCAAATTTCTTGGGCACTTGGAGTGTGATACTACTCCTAGGTGAGCTTTGCTGTCATGTGACTAATCAAGATGACTTTCAGTTTAGTGAGGTTATGATTTATGTTAGTTCCTGGATTTTAAACAGATGGTTGTTAAATGACTCACTCAACGTGGCACATCGTTGTGTGGAACTAGTACATGCATGCCTCATGCCTCCAGCAAAGAGTCATTGTAAAGCTTCGGAGACTGCTGTTCCTGAACTGGTGAGCAAATCTTCTGGATGACCTCTCTGCACTTAACCCACTTGTGGGAACATTCTCTGCCCATGTGTTATGAACAGTTGTCATGTTAGAAGGTGGTTATTGGAGTTGTCTGCTGTATAATGATGAGTTACTTCAAATACTAATATTGGAAGCCTTCTATGTGATCTCCACATGCTATGTTTGTTAGCCAGTAGTCCTCAAAAGTTGATTTATAATTCAAAAATTTTAAGAATCCCATTTTGAAGGAAAAATTTTCCCTGAAATAGCAATAAACTTGATACTTAATGAAAATGCTATGGTTAGAAACCTCAACTTTTAATAAATCGCTATAGATTGTAAAGAATAACAACACTAAGTTTGAATTAAGTTACTTCCTTAGAAATGCCATTTGTGGGACACTTATAGTCTGTTTTACTCCAAGTCCCTGAGATTACCATTTATATTTCTAGTAAATCCCCTTCTCGCACCATTATAGGCAGTAATCAGAAGGACAAAATAAGAGTGTGATAACAGCAGATGAGAACATTTCAAATCCACTTTGTGTAATACAGTGTTTAATTCCGTCTTTTTTTATTTCTTACATTTTAATTATCTGAAATGTTTTCACCCTCATCACTATGGGAGGATTCTCAAACTGACTTTGCAGATAAAGATTTGGATTCAAATCCAGGCTCCACTGTTTACTCACTGTATTAGTTAGAAAATCCATGTTTTCATCCCCAGCTGTTTGATGTGTAAAACTGGTGTAAAAATAGAACCCTCCATATGATTATTATGAGATGCAAATGCAATCACATATGTAAAGTATTTAGCAAAGTGAGTATAATTCTTAGTATCATTAATATTAGTGTATCTAACACTGCTCTAGAAAATTTTAAATTAATAACAAATCTTGATTATTCCCCTAATGGCTCTTCCTGGCATTAGTTCTCAGAAGCAGCTCTCATGCAATTCAGTGCTTCTGCTCTTGTGTCTATTAATTCAGCCACATAGACATCTTGCACCTCAGTTTCAGCAGCTATAGATGATGGCAGCCATTCTCTTTGAGGTGCCCTCAGGGACCACAACACTGGATTCCAAGTATGCTATGCCACATAGATTTCAAAGTTTGCGATCCCAAATGCCTCCACATTTGTTGGGAATTCATATATAAAGTTTACTGTAGATTTTTTTAAAATTGGGGTATAGTTACTTTACAATGTTGTGTTAGTTTCACCTGTACAGAGAACTGAATCAGCTATACGTATACATATATCCCCTCTTTTTTTACATTTTCTTCCCACTTAGGTCACCACAGAGCATTCAGTAGAGTTCCCTGAGCTATACAGTAGCTTCTCATTAGTTATCTATTTTATACATAGTAGTGTGTATTTTGTCAATCCCAATCTCCCAGTTCATGCCCCCTCCCTTTACCCCCTTGGTCCATACATCTGTTCTCTATGTCTGTGTCTCTATTTCTGCTTTGCAGATAGGTTCATCTGTACCATTATTCTAGAGTCCACATATATGCTTTAATATATGATATTTGTTTCTCTCTTTCTGACTTACTTCACTCTGTATGACAGTCTGTAGGTCCATCCACATTTCTGTAGGGATATCCCACTAAAATGAGAACACTGTCAACTGGTTTCAAGCAAGACTCACTAATAAGCAGTGTCAATATCAGGTCTAGAGTTTAGAGAAGTAGAATAACTCTGGAGCTGGCAGCTTTTGTTCAAATCCTAGCTCTGCCCTTCTCTTACTCTGAGAATTTGGGTAAGTCACTTAATGTCTCTGTGCCTGTACCCTCATATAATACCTCAAAAGAATATTGCTAGGATTAAATGAGTGGATTTTACATTAACTGTGTAGAAAAAGAGTTCCAGGTGTAATGTAAGAACTATGTGTGTGTTTGCTGTTGTTTCTGATCTTCAAGTAAGTATTCCTTCTAGTTCCCTCTCCTTGTAGGTGCTCATAATGGATTCCTCAAATAGTCAGAGGGACAGAATGAGTTAACATGTATGACTCTGATCCAGTCACTCTGCTATACCCTTTCTACATATATTCTACAGAATATTAGCAAACTGCTTCAGAGATATTAATGTCCACATTTTCCTGATGTAGACTTAAGAGGATTAGAGCCAGGGGGTAAACCTAAATCTTTTCAGTTCCTAAGTCCATTCTATTTTCATGACTTTCAGTCATGTCATGCAGAACATTTTGAACATCACTATTTTTATAAACGTTTCAGTTTCTCAGATCTTAATCCTTCCGTTACCAGATTTGAGCACTCTGGTAATATGCTAACATTGATTTGACCTTGAATTTCTCCAATACCACAGACATCTGAGCACCATCCATGAACTCTTTAAAATACCTTAGCAGATGTCATATTGTTACCAGATAGAAGTTTCTATCAAGATCCTTGTGTGTGTGTGTGCATGTACACGTGAGCACAGCCGATATTCTCACCCTTAATTTGGCTGCTTTTATTTTTTTCTTTCTTGACTTGAGTAACATGTGAGTTTAGTGAAAAATTTAAAAGCAGAAGCTTCTATTGCAGATATTAAAGTTTTGCCCTCAAGTAATCATCCTAGCTGGTAGATTTCTTCTATGAGCCTGAGGCTTATACCAGTAATAGAAAAATTGAAAATAGAAATGGATTATGAAATATCATGGGCTAATGAAGTACGTTAAAATGCTGCTTTCAGAAACTACTTATTTGCAATTTTTAAGAATAATTGGTGGCATGCCAAAACTTTGTTTAAAAATACGGTGTAGAGTAGAAACATAGATAGGTGTTTGACATTGAGATGAGTTCTCAAATGCATGGAGAAGCTCCAAAGGTAAGATCTAATGTCACAGCACATTTCATGTAGAGTGAAATCCATCTGGGAAGCATCTGCTTATTCATAGTTTTATTTGTTCTGAGAGTAATGCCATACAATTTTTAGTCCATTACTACGGCTATTTTAAAAACATTGAAGTTGAAGAAGCTGCCTAAAAGAATTGGCCTTTTTCAAGTCTGACCTTAACTCATTTGGGAATATATAAAATCTATCCAATTCAACTAGGGTAAAACTTATACAGTGATTATTAATTGCTTGTGCTTATTGTTTCCAAACAGAAATTATGGGACACCAAGTTCAACAAGAATACCTTCATGGGTGCCATTGAAAATTAGTCAGGAATGATGAGTATTTTGTACTTACGTAAACTAGGCAAACAGCCAAGCACTTTGTTTCAATAGTATGTCTGTTCTTACTTCATATGAACAATTTTGTGTTCTGTGGTTAAGACATTTTCTTTCCCTCTTCTACTAGTTTCATAATAGTCAGCATTTAACAAATACAGATATACTAGGTTTTGCAATTCAATAGTAAGCAAATTCTATGTTCCCTGCTCTCTTGAAGCTTATATTCTAGTGGAAGAGACAGATGTCAAAGAGAAAGGACTCTAACACATTTTAAATGAAAACTATGGTAAGCATTTTATAAATTTCATACATATATTTGATACATAAATTTCATTCTAAAAAATAGATGTGACATAGTCTTATTGGCCAAGGAAAGTTTCCCTGAGACCTGGAAGAAGGGCAACAAGAAAGAGCAAAATTTTTGATTTTCATAAAAATAGAGAAGTAGAAAAGTGGATGACATCATTCTTTACATTCTACTATGGTGGGGGAGTAGAGGGAGGAGAGAGAGAATCAGTCTCCAACTGCAGGTAAAATGGAATACTACTTGGAGAATCCTGCAGCAAACTTTATCGGTTGTTTGTTGCAATGGTTTCCAACTGTTAATCTGTTATGCAACCCTATGTAAATGATGGAAAAGGCTAGAGAGTTATCCTCAACTTGGGGTTTTAAAAAGATATGTATCAAAATCCTGGTTTGTTTGCTAGTATTGGGGGAGAATCCTGTCTCTTGAAAGAGCCTCTTCGGATATTTAATGTGGAAGTATCATGCACTCTCCTCAAATCAGAAAGAGGGACTAAAATGTAATAGAAATGAGAT
Source organism: Phocoena phocoena (assembly GCF_963924675.1). Classification (NCBI taxonomy): domain Eukaryota; kingdom Metazoa; phylum Chordata; class Mammalia; order Artiodactyla; family Phocoenidae; genus Phocoena; species Phocoena phocoena. The sequence goes on along the minus strand of NC_089222.1, from coordinate 116,851,715 downwards.
TGTCAGTCCCTTTCTCCTCAAAGATTTTGAGATGAGGAAGCATGGTAAAACTTGAAACCTCCAAGGATTCTGGTACAGCCTCTCTCATTACTGAATCACACTTGACCCAGACAGTTATGTGATGTACAGCAAGACTGTACTAAAGAAGAAAACATTCCACGTATTCATCTCTAGTGAGTTTATTTGCCTGTTTCTCTTAAATCTTCCCACATAAAGCTATGTGTGTTTCTGAAAAAATGTAACTCTTTTCTAATTTTAGCAAGAAGAATTTATAATATATTTAAAAAGATGTCAAGTACAAATACTATTACTTGTATTATCATACATATTTCTACTACTAATAATCGGCACCATTTATCTGAAAAATCTGTGCCAGTTTCTGTGCCATGTAAAGAATGCCAGGTGTCTTTGATTATTCAAAATATAGGGCAAAAACTGTTTACATGAGCAAACCTTTTTGCATGGAACATCACGTCTATTGGGAAAATGAAGGAGAATCTCCTTCAGATGCTTTTTTAAAGCATCTGCCCTTGGGAAATGAATGCAATATGGGGATGTAGTGGATAGAGAGAAAAATAATGTATATAAATTGTTTCTCACCATGTACACCTGAACAAAATGAACTGTGTTAAATTGCTTATGTAAAGTAGGAGAACTGTTTCCATTCATGAATAAATAGCATTTATAACATTACTATTCTAAACTAATAAGTGAATTCACTGTTGGTTCATGCACCAAATCAATTTTGGATGGGTCAAATGAACGAGATATTGCACTATTATGATGGCTTGTTCAACACTTCAATTAAAATAGGAACAATAGATAAAACATTATTTTGAACTGTGAATAACTTTCATAACGTTTTCGACTATCATTCACTTAACAAACAATTAAACAATAATTAACAATATAATTAACAATAATAAACAAAAATTTCTTGATCTTTATGACCAGAATGCCAGTAAGATTCCAGATATTACAAAATTATTCCCAGACTCATCCAAATTACTAAAATTTAAGATTCTCTTGTTAGAATAATAGGTTAACAGCTATAATTTGTTAGTGACCCAATAGAATATTAAATTTTCAAATAATTATTTATTTTAACACATTTATTGTAGTACAGTTACTTTACAAAGGTGTGTTAGTTTCTGCTGTATAACAAAGTGAATCAGCTGTACATACACATATATCCCCATATCCCCTTCCTCTTGTGTCTCCCTCCCACACTCCCTATCCCACCCCTCTAGATGGTCACAAACCACAGAGCTGATCTCCCTGTGCTATGGTGGCTGCTTCCCACTAGCTATCTATTTTACATTTGGTAGTGTATATATGTCCATGCCACTCTCTCACTTCGTCGCAGCTTACCCTTCACCCACCCCCAGGTCCTCAATTCCATTCTCTATTTCTGTGTCTTTATTCCTGTCCTGCCCCTAGGTTCTTTAGAACAATTTTTTTTTTTTTAGATTCCATATATATGTGTTAGCATACGGTACTTGTTTATGACAGACTCTAGGTCCATCCACCTCACTACAAATAACTCAATTTCGTTTCTCTTTATGGATGACTGATATTCTATTGTATATATGTGCCACATCTTCTTTATCCATTCATCTGTTGATGGACACTTAGGTTGCTTCCATGTGCTGGCTATTGTAAATAGTTCTGCATTGAATATTGTGGTACATGACTCTTTTTGAAATTATGGTTTTCTCTGGGTATATGCCCAGTAGTGGGATTGCTGGGTTGTATGGTAGTTCTACTTTTAGTTTTTTAAGGAACCTCCATACTGTTCTCCATAATGGCTGCATCAAGTTACATTCCTACCAACACTGCGAGAGGGTTCCCTTTTCTGCCCACCCTTTCCAGCATTTACTGTTTGTAGACTTTTTAATGATGGCCATTCTGACGAGTATGAGGTGAAACCTCATTGTACTTTTGATTTGCATTTCTCTAATGGTTAGTAATGTTGAGTATCCTTTCATGTGTTTGTTGACAATCTGTATATCTTCTTTGGAGAAATGTCTATTTAGGTCTTCTGCCCATTTTAGGATTGGGTTGTTTTATTGATATTGAGCTGCATGTATATTTCGGAGATGAATCCTTTGTCAGTCGCTTCATTTGCAAATATTCTCTCCCAGTCTGAGGGTTGTCTTTTTGTCTTGTTTATGGCTTCCTTTGCTGTAAAAAGCTTTGAAGTTTCATTAGGTCCCATTTTTTAATTTTTGTTTTTATTTCCCTTTCTCTAGGAGGTGGGTCAAAAAACGATCTTGCTGTGATTTATGTCAAAGAGTGTTCTGCCTATGTTTTGCTCTAAGAGTTCTATAGTGTCTGGCCTTACATTTAGGTATTTAATCCATTTCTAGTTTATTTTTGTGTATGGTCTTAGGGTATGTTCTAATTTCATTCTTTTACATGTAGCTGTCCAGTTTACCCAGCACCACTTATTGAAGAGGCTGTCTTTTCTCCATTGTATATTCTTGTCTCCTTTATCAAAGATAAGGTAACCATATGTATGTGGGTTTATCTCTGGGCTTCCTATCCTGTTCCTATATTTCTGTTTTTGTGCCAGTACCATACTGTCTTGATCACTGTAGCTTTGTAGTATAGTCTGAAGTCAGGGAGCCCGATTCCTCCAGCTCTATTTTTCTTTCTCAAGATTGCTTTGGCTATTCAGGGTCTTTTGTGTTTCCATACAAATTGTGCAATTTTTTGTTCTGGTTCTGTGAAAAATGCCATTGGTAGTTTGATGGGATTGCATTGAATCTGTAGATTGCATTGGGTAGTATAGTCATTTTCACAATGTTGATTACTCTAATCCAAGAACATGGTATATCTACCCATCTCATTGTATCATCTTTAATTGCTTTCTTCATTGTCTTATAGTTTTTTTTAATTGTCTTTATTGGAGTATAATTGCTTTACAATGGTGTGTTAGTTTCTGCTTTATAACAAAGTGAATCAGCTATACATATACATATATCACCATATCTCCTCCCTCTTGCGTCTCCCTCCCTCCCACCCTCCCTATCCCACCCCTGTAGGTGGTCACAAAGTACCGAGCTGATCTCCCTGTGCTATGTGGCTGCTTCCCACTAGCTACTGGTTTTACATTTGGTAGTGTATATATGTCCATGCCACTCTCTCACTTCGTCCAAGCTTACCCTTCCCTCTCCCTTTGTCCTGAAGTCCATTCTCTAGTAGGTCTGCATCTTTATTCCCATCCTGCCCCTAGGTTCTTCATGACCACTTTGTTTTTTTTTTTTTTTTAGATTCCATATATATGTGTTAGCATACGGTATTTGTTTTTCTCTCTCTGACTTACTTCACTCTGTATGTACAGACTCTAGGTCCAACCACCTCACTCCAAATAACTCAGTTTCATTTGTTTTTCTGGCGAGTAATATTCCATTGTATATGTGTTCCGTATCTTCTCTATCCATTCATCTGTTGATGGACTTTTAGCTTGCTTCCATATCCTGGGTATTGTAAATACAGCTGCAATGACCATTGTGGTACATGACTCTTTTTGAATTATGGTTTTCTCAGGGTATATGCCCAGTAGTGGGATTGCTGGGTCGTATGGTAGTTCTATTTTTAGTTTTTTATGGAACCTCCAAACGGTTCTCCATAGTGGCTGTATCAATTTCCATTCCCACCCACAGTGCAAGAGGGTTCCCTTTTCTCCACACCCTCTCCAGCCTGTATTGTTTGTAGACTTTTTGATGATGGTCATTCTGACTGGTGTGAGATGATACCTCATTATAGTTTTGATTTGCATTTCTCTGAGGATTAATGATGTTGAGTATTCTTTCATGTGTTTGTTGGCAATCTGTATATCTTCTTTGGAGAAATGTCTATTTAGGTCTTCTGCCCATTTTTGGAATGGGTTGTTTGTTCTTTTTATATTGAGCTGCATGAGCTATCTGTAAATTTTGGAGATTAATCCTTTGTCAGTTGCTTCATTTGAAAATATTTTCTCCCATTCTGAGGGTTGTCTTTTTGTCTTGTTTATAGTTTCCTTTGCTGTGCAAAAGCTTTTGAGTTTCATTAGGTCCCATTTGTTTATTTTTGTTTTTATTTCCATTTCTCTAGGAGGTGGGTCAAAAAGGATCTTGCTGTGATTTATGTCATAGAGTGTTCCGCCTATGTTTTCCTCTAAGAGTTGTATAGTGTCTGGCCTTACATTTAGGTCTTTAATCCATTTCTAGTTTATTTTTGTGTATGGTGTTAGGGACTGTCCTAATATCATTCTTTTACATGTAGCTGTCCAGTTTTCCCAGCACCACTTATTGAAGAGGCTGTTTTCTCCATTGTATATTCTTGCTTCCTTTATCAAAATAAGGTGACCATATGTGCATGGGTTTATCTCTGGGCATTCTACCCTGTTTCATTGATGTATATTTCTGTTTTTGTGCCAGTACCATACTGTCTTGGGTGGGAGCCTGATTCCTGCAGGTCTGTTTATCTTTCTCAAGATTGCGTTGGCTATTTTGGGTCTTTTGCGTTTCCATACAAATGGTGAAAATTTTTGTTCTAGTTCTGTGACCAATGCCAGTGGTAGTTTGATAGGGATTGCATTGAATGTTTAGATGGCTTAAGGTAGTATAGTCATTTTCACAGTGTTGATTCTTCCAATCCAAGAACATGGTATATCTGTCCATCTGTTTGTATCATCTTTAATTTGTTTCATCAGTGTCTTATAGTTTTCTGCATACAGGTCTTTTGTCTCCTTAGGTGGATTTATTCCTAAGTATTTTATTCTTTTTGTTGCAGTGGTAAATGGGAGTGTTTCCTTAATTTCTCTTTCAGATTTTTCATCACTGGTGTATAGGGATGCAATAGATGTCTGTGCATTAATTTTGTATCCTCCTACTTTACCAAATTCATTGATTAGCTCTAGTAGTTTTCTGGTAGCATCTTTAGGATTCTCTATGTATAGTATGTCATCTGCAAACAGTGACAGTTTGATGTCTTCTTTTCTGATTTGGATCCCTTTTATTTCTTTTTCTTCTCTGATTGCTGTGGGTAAAACTTCCAGATCTATGTTGAATAATAGTGGTGAGAGTGGGCAACGTTGTCTTGTTCCTGATCTTAGTGGAAATGGTTTCAGTCTTTCACCATGAGAGCGATGTTGGCTGTAGGCTTGTCACATATGGCCTTTATTATGTTGAGGTAGGGAACGTTCCCTCTTTGCCTATCTTCTGGAGGGTTTTTATCATAAATGGGTGTTGAATTTTGTCGAAAGCTTTCTCTGCATCTGTTGAGATGATCATATGGTTTTTGTCCTTCAGTTTATTAATATGGTGTATCACATTGATTGATTTGCGTATATTGAAGAATCCTTGCATTCCTGGGTTAAACCCCACTTGATCATGGAGTATGATCCTTTTAATGTGCTGGTGGATTCTGTTTGCTAGTGTTTTGTTGAGGATTTTTGCATCTGTGTTCATCAGTGATATTGGCCTGTAGTTTTCTTTTTTTGTGACATCTTTATCTGATTTTGGTATCAGGGTGATGGTGGCCTCGTAGAATGGGTTTGGGAGTGTTACTCCCTCTGCTATATTTTGGAAGTGTTTGAGAAGGATAGGTGTTAGCTCATATCTAAATGTTTGATAGAATTCACCTGTGAAGCCATCTTGTCCTGGGCTTTTTGTTTTTTGGAAGATTTTTAATCACAGTTTCTATTTCAGTGCTTGTGATTGGTCTGTTTATATTTTCTGTTTCTTCCTGGTTCAGTCTCGGAAGGTTGTGCTTTTCTAAGAATTTGTCCATTTCTTCCAGGTTGTCCATTTTATTGGCATAGAGTTGCTTGTAGTAATCTCTCATGATCCTTTGATTTCTGTAGTGTGAGTTGTTAGTTCTCCTTTTTCATTTCTAAGTCTGTTGATATGAGTCTTCTCCCTTTCTTTCTTGATGAGTCTGGCTAATGGTTTATCAATTTTGTTTATCTTCTCAAAGAACCAGCTCTTAGTTTTATTGATATTTGCTATCGTTTCCATCATTTCTTTTTAATTGATTTCTGATCTGATCTTTATGATTTGTTTCCTTCAGCTAACTTTGGGTTATTTTTGTTCTTCTTTCTCTAACTGCTTTAGGTATAAGGTTAGGTTGTTTATTGGATGTGTTTCTCCTTTCATGATGTAGGATTGTATTGCTAAACTTCCATCTTAGAACTGCTTTTTCTGCATCCCATAGGTTTTGGGCTGTCGTGTTTTCATTGTCATTTGTTTCTCGGTATTTTTTGATATCCTCTTTGATTTTTTCAGTGATCTCTTGGTTATTTAGTAGTGTATTGTTTAGCCTCCATGTGTTTGTATTATTTACAGTTTTTTTCCTCTAATTGATATCTAGTCTCATAATGTTGTGGGCAGAAAGGTTACAGGATACGATTTCAGTTTTCTTAAATTTTCCAAAACTTGATTTGTGACCCAAGATATGATGTATCCTGGAAAACATTACTTGAGGACTTGGGAAGAAAGTGTATTCTGTTGTTTTTGGATGGAATGTCCTATAAATATCAATTAAATCTGTCTTGTTTAATGTATCATTTAAACCTTTTGTTTCTTCATTTATTTTCATTTTGTATGATCTGTCCATTGGTGAAAGTGGTGTGTTAAAGTCCCCTACTATGATTGTGTTACTGTCAATTTCCCTTTTTATGATTATTAGCATTTGCCTTAAGTATTGGGGTGCTCCTATGTTTGGTGCATAAACATATACAATTGTTATATCTTATTCTTGGATCGACCCCTTGATCATCATGTAGTGTCTCCTTCTTTGTCTCTTGTAATAGTCTTTATTTTAAAGTCTATTTTGTTTGATATGAGAATTGGTACTCTAGCTTTCTTTTGATTTCCATTTGCCTGGAACATCTTTTTCCATCCCCTCACTTCCCATCTGTATGTGTCCCTCGGTCTGAAGTGGGACCCTTGTTGACAGCATATATACAGGTCTTGTTTTTGTATCCATTCAGCTGGTCTGTGTCTTTTGGTTGGAGCATTTAATCCATTTACATTTTAGGTAATTATTGATATGTATGTTCCTATTACCATTTTCTTAATTCTTTTGGGTTTGTTATTGTAGATTTTTTCCTTTTCTTGTGTTTCCTACCTAGAGAAGTTCCTTTAGCATTTGTTGTAAAGCTGGTTTGGTGGTGCTAAATTCTCTTAGTTATTGCTTGTCTGTAAAGTTTTTAATTCTCTGTTGAATCTGAATGAAATTCTTGCTGGATAGAGTGACCTTGGTTGTAGGTGTTTCCCTTTCCTCACTTTAAATATGTCCTGCCACACCCTTCTGGCTTGAAGAGTTTCTGCTGCAAGATCAGCTGTTAACCTTATGGAGATTCCCTCGTATGTTATTTGTTGCTTTTCCCTTGCCGTTTTTAATATTTTTTCTTTGTATTTAATTTTTGATAGTTTGATTAATATGTGTCTTGGCATATTCTCCTTTGATTTATCCTGTATGGGATTCTCTGTGATTCCTGGACTTGATTGACTATTTCCTTTCCCATATTAAGGAAGTTTTCAACTATAATCTCTTCAAATATTTTCTCAGTACGTTCCTTTTTCTCTTCTTCTTCTGGGACCCCTATAATTCGAATGTTGATGTGTTTAATATTGTCCGAGAGGTCTCTGAGACTGTCCTCAATTCTTTTCATTCTTTTTTCTTTATTCTGCTCTGCAGTAGTTATTTCCAGTATTTTATCTTTCAGGTCACTTAACCATTCTTCTCCCTCAGTTATTCTGCTATTGATTCCTTCTAGAGAACTTTTAATTTTATCTATTGTGTTGTTCTTCATTGTTTGTTTGTTCTTTAGTTCTTGTAGGTCCTTGTTAAACATTTCTTGTGTTTCTCCATTGTACTTCCAAGATTTTGGATCATCTTTACTATTATTACTCTGAATTCTTTTTCAGGTAGACTACCTATTTCCTCTTCATTTGTTTGGTCTGGTGGTTTTCATGTTGCTCCTTCATCTGCTTTGTATTTCTCTGTCTCTCATTTTGCTTAACTTACTGTGTTTGGGGTTTCCTTTTTACCAGCTGCAGGTTCATAGTTCCCGCTGTTTTTGGTGTCTGCCCCCAGTGGGTAAGGTTGGTTCAGTCAGTTGTGTAGGCTTCATGGTGGAGGGGACTGGTGCCTGTGTTCTAGTGAATGAGGCTTTATCTTGTCTTTCTGGTAGGTAATACCATGTCTGGTGATGTGTTTTGTGGTGTCTGTGAACTTATTATGATTTTAGGCAGCCTCTCTGGTAATGGGTGCGGTTGTGTTCCTGTCTTGCTAGTTGTATGGCATAGTGTGTCCTGCAGTGGGGCTTGCTTGTCTTTGAGTGGAGCTGTGTGTTAGTGTTGGAATGGAGATATCTGGGAGAGCTCTCACTGATTGATACTACCTGGGGCCGGGAAGTCTCTGGTGGACCAGTGTGCTGAACTCAGCTCTCCTACCTCAGAGGCGCAGGCCTGGCACCCAGCCTGTGCAGCCAGACCCTGTCAGCCACATGGCTCAGAAGAAAAGGGAGATAAAAAGCAAGCAAGAAAAAAAAATAATAATAATTCATTAAAATAAAAAATAAAAACATTATTAAAATAAAAAGTAAGAAAAAAAAAAACACAACCAAACCAATAAAGAAATCCACCAATGAGAGGAAGTGCTAAAATCTATACTAAAAAGAAAACAAAAAACGCACAGACAGAACCCTAGGAAAAATGTTAAAAGTGAACCTATATATACAAAATCACACAAAGAAGCATACAAATACAGACTCACAAAAAGAGAAAAAGAAAAAAAATTATATATATATATATATAAAGAAAAAAAAAGAAGAGAACAACCAAACCAATAAACAAATTTACCAATGGTAATAAGCTCTAAATACTAAGCTAAGATAAACATAAAATCAGAAAGAAATTAGATACAGAAAGCAAACCCCAAGTCTACAGTTGGTCTCAAAGTCCACAGCCTCAGTTTTGGAATTATTCAATGTCTTTTCAGGTATTCCACAGATGCAGGATACATCAAGTTGATTGTGGAGCTTTACTCCGCTGCTCATGACGCTGCTGGGAGAAATTTCCCTTTCTCTTCTTTGTTTGCACAGTTCCCAGGGTCCAGCTTTGGATTTGGCCCCGCCTCTGTGTGTAGGTCGCCTTAGGGCATCTGTTCTTCGCTCAGACAGGACAGGGTTAGAGGAGCAGGTGATTCGGGGGCTCCAGCTCACTCAGGTTGGGGGGAGGGAGGGGTACGGAATGCGGGGCGAACCTGCGGCGGCAGAGACTGGCATGATGGTACACCAGCCTGATGTTCACCGTGCGTTCTCCTGGGGAAGTTGTCCCTGGATCACGGGACCCTGGCAGTGGCGGGCTGCACAGGCTCCCGGGAGGGGAGGTGTGGATAGTGACCTGTGCTTGCACATAGGCTTCTTGGTGGTGGCAGCAGCAGCTTTAGCGTCTCAGGCTGGGTCTCTGGTGTCCACGCTGATAACTGTGGCTCACACCCAACTCTAGAACTCTTTTAGGCAGTGCTCTGTATTCCGTCTCCTTGTGCACCTCGAAACAGTAGTCTCTTGCCTCTTAGGCAGGTCCAGGCTTTTTCCCGGATTCCCTCCAGGCTAGCCGTGGTGCACTAACCCCTTCAGGCTGTGTTCACGCTGCCAACCCCAGTCCTCTCCCTGCGCTCCGACCGAAGCCCGAGCCTCAGCTCCCAGCCCCGCCCGCCCCGGCGGGTGAGCAGACAAGCCTCTCAGGATGGTGAGTGCCCGTCGGCACCGATCCTCTGTGCAGGAATCTCTCTGCTTTGCTCTCCGCACCCCTGTTGCTGTGCTCTCCTCTGTGGCTCCGAAGCTTCCAGTCCGCCCACCCCCCGTCTTCACCAGTGAAGGAGCTTCCTAGTGTGTGGAAACCTTTCCTCCTTCACAGCTCCCTCCCAGAGGTGCAGGTCCCATCCCTTTTCTTTTGGCTCTGTTTTTTCTTTTTTTCTTTTGCCCTACCCAGGTACATGGGGAGTTTCTTGCCTTTTGGGAAGTCTGAGGTCTTCTGCCAGCATTCAGTAGGTGTTCTGTGGGAGGTGTTCCACGGGTAGATGTATTTCTGGTGTATCTGTGGGGAGGAAGGTGATCTCCACGTCTTACTGTTCCACCATCTTGAAGGTCTTTCAAATAATTATTGAGTTAAGGTCATTCATAGGAATTCAGAGGCAAGCTTAGGGTTAATGTTCTAGCAAGCAGTTGGACTTTTAACATTTGTGAAATGTCGTATTATCATGGAAAAAAACCGGCATTCAAAATAGGAGCCAACTTTATTTTACACTGATATATTCTCTGGAATTTTGAGTAGATATCATCACTCATCGTCGTAGAGCAGAAGGGGATTTTAAAGACCATGTATGTCCTACCTTTTTTTTTTAAATGCTGATATTTATCATTGTCAGATCTCATCACTAGTGCTACATTGTCCCATATTTGAGTGGTGAGGCAACATTCAAACGTATGTTCACAGAATTCCTTAGTCTTTTTTTATTTTGCTATATAATCTGATTTTTCTGACATTAAACATGTGACTGTTACTTAAGAAGTGTGATTGTTAACTCTATAGGTTATTTTTAATGTGGGTTAAAGTATTATATACAGACTTTCACATACTTTTAAATTCTCATTTAGACTACTTAGGTAGTTTTAATTAATAAATGATGTAATATTTCTTTTCCCTCTTAAGATTCTAACATGGCTAGGACTGTTCTACCCTAAGAACTTAGCCCCATATTAATCATTATAAGAAACATTCTTTATGTGCGAGTAAGATGACAAATTCTACCTGTTCTGCATCTCCCAAACAAAATATCTCATTCATTTGAACCCCTTAGAAACTCCTATAAAACTTCTCTTAAGATATATGAAGTATTATGTGAGTTCCTTCCACAAGGATACGTTTCTTTCCTCTTTCTGTTTTTCTCATTCCCCATCCAAACCAGGGCAATACCCACCTGAGATATTAATACTTAACTCACTGATACTGGTGCTTGATACAAGCCCTTACCAGATTGATAGCCACATAGTAAATAACCTAAACTTTTTGAGAAGTCATATTGAGAGTATAGCAGTGATAGATGAGATGGGAGAATAAAACAGAACATCTTATTATTAGATAGATTTGTATTCCAAGAATGAAAGGGAAGCAATGAAATTATTGAAGCTCTAAAAGTAGAAAATGGTGGTTACTGCGCTCAGGGTCAAGCATACCATTTGATGAGAGCAGCAATTTCACGGTCAGTGAAACAGAGTACATATGGTAGAATTATTTCCCCAGTAGTAGCAATTTGGATGATTACTGTCTTTAATATATTGGTTTACATTTAACTTTTCTAGTTCAATTTTTAGGTTCAACATAATAAAGTAATATTAGTAAAATAGCAAGGAAGGGGGAGGAAAACAATTGTTTAACTGTGAATAGCAGAGCATCTGTGTGATTCATTTCTAAATTCCTTGTAATCAGGGAAAAGAATTCCAGTGTTCTGTTCTAAAAATAGTACAGTATTCTGTTCTAAAAAGCAGATGTATGGCTATTTGTTACTGATGTTGGACAATTTCATTTATAAACTAATGTGTTTATGTAACAGCACTGGATCAAACTTCCACCATCTGTGTTATATTCAAAAGCTTATTTGGGACATGTACTGCCTACAGTACTGAAACAGTTCCTTTGTTTTGCTAACAGTTGGGGTTGTTGTTCTGTATGATTGGACCCTGGCATTTTACTCTTCATTTACCCTGGAGAAAATCTTGTTATCCACATGTAATTCACTGAGAGACATACAGTGTTCTTTGATAAATTATTTAAGACATTCATGTCACGAATACTAAGGTATGTGTCTTAATGGAACTCGAGAACCTGAAGGTCCCTTAGAGGCAGACTACCTCTAAAGTGTGGGTAACTCCACTGTCAACCAGATCCTCTGGGTTCAGATTCTCATTTGAATATTGGTAGCTCTGTAAGTTGGAGAAGATATGTAACTCTCTGTGCTTCAATTTATTTTCCTTTAAATTAGGCTTAATAATAATATTCATCCTCATGGAATTGATGTGAGGGTTAAACATTGATACAAGGAAGATACCTGTATCATTGTATGTAAGCAGTATATAACATTAGCTATTATTTTCCAGTTTAACTTTCTCAGTTTACAGATGATGGAAGAAAGACTGATGCTTTGAAAGGCACTGATGACTAATGTAAAACAAACAAACAAACATACAAATTTGGAATCGATCAACAGAGCTTAAATTCAGTTCATCCCCTTCCTAGCTGTGTGGCTATGTGGCTTTTGTAGTGCAAATGTTACCAAATGTAAAATAAGGGAAAGAATATTATATTCTTAGGAGGTAATTTGTGGATTCTGTCTAAGAAAATATTTAGGGTTTCCTTATTTTAATTTTTCTGGATATTTTCAATCGTGTGTGGGATTTTCTCTATGACCCAAGAAGAGAGATTTCAGTTTTTTGTTTTCAGATGTTTTTATTTGTTTTTTGTTGTTGTTATTATTATTACTTGCAGAGTGATGAGAATATGCATACTATCTTTTCCTACTTTGGGGAGTTATTACATTTTTCTTCAGGGCTGAAAATATTGCCGCTTTTGGTAAATAATCAGTGGATACTTGAAAGCAGGTTATGTTCTGTTCTCTTTTTCAAGATACAGAGCTTGGTATACACTATTGGATGTTTATGTTATTTAGATCTTCTTGGTCCTTATTTTTATCCCTTTAATTTTCAGGGATGGAGAGATAGGACTAATGCATTTGTCCTTTTCTTCCTATATGTTCTCTCTAGTTTGCTTTATGTCTGTTGATGTTGTGGTATTATGGGCATAGGTATTCATTGTGAACTACAACGTATAACAACAAAAAAATACCCTCCATAAATTTGTCTAATGTTTTGTGGCCTGACTTAATGTTTGCCTGGTAAAAGATTTCCATCCTGGATTTCTTTTTGTGTGATTTTTTCGTATACTTTGACATCTTGGTTTCACTCTTCTAAAGTATATTGTATAAGGTGTATTTCTTATAGAGCCTATAGTTGGGTTTTATTTTGGGAAAAGAAATAGAGAAGTCTTTTATTTATTATGTGAAACTTATATGTGATCTTAGTTCCAGCATGTCATTTTATGTGTTATAGTATATTTTATTTAGGTTTTTGTTTTTCTATTTATGGATATAATTTTTTTCTAATGCTAAACTTTATCACTATAATCCTATAGAACTATATGTAATATTATTAATCTTCTATTTTTAAATAGTCTCTTCTTCTTACCTGAACATTTCATTTTATAATTTTCTTCTGTTTTGTTACTGTGATTGTCTTCCTTAGAGAGCTCAACCAAGCTTATGAATTTTCTTTGATTATTTTCTATATCTGTCATTTTAATTTACCTTTTCTCTTTTTAAACATTTGTACTCATTTTAACTATTTCCACTTTCCTATTCTGTTTCAATTTTTGTATCCTTTGTTTCTTCGTGTTATTTTAGCATTTATATATTTCCTGTGCTACATTCAGATTCACCTTATTTCTATGATGTTTTTATATTTTCTTTCATTTTTTTATTGAACCCTCTGTCCCCCAACTCAATTTTTAAATCTCTCCTGATTGTTTTGTTATTTATTCCCTGAACTGTTGGCCTTTTGCCTAGTGTTCTTGATTCATTGAAGGAATTATCTTTTTAACTCAGTGGTGAAAATATATGGTCACAATTTTTATCATCTTCATGGTTGGGAATTTGTCATTTTCTGTACATGCTTCACCTGTTCTTTCACTCCTTAAAAAAAAAAATCTTTGTACATATGTTATTCAGGATTTTTAAAATTATGCATCATTGAAGGGACGATATTTTCATAGATCAATTATAGTTCAGGTAGGGGGTAGGGTAGGGGTTGTGTAAGGCTGGGTTCAAGGCTAATTATAATCATTATTATAATACCAAGTTTCTTCCATGTAAGTTCAATTTTTCTTATCCCCAACGAATGAGGTAGGCAGCTTCATGGGGTTTTGTTTCTATTTTTTCTTTTTATTTCATTCTTTTTTTTTTTTTTTTTTATAAAACAAGGCTCCCTTTTCTTCTGTAATCACTATGACAAACTGGTTAACTGGTTTCTGGAAAGATGACTTATGAATTAATTCATTAGTTAGCCTTACTTCTTCGGTTTCTCAGACCTAAACCAAATTCAGTACTCTTCTGCTACCAGCCAGTATAAGTCCTGTTCCCATTGTTAAAAAAGAGAATTCCGAGTTTGCTACTCCTGGAGTGGCCCTCACCTTGAAGAAGTTCACTTTTTCTTCCTTTCTAAGATTCTCCATGCTTAGTTCACACTCCTTGATATACTATCTTCTTCCTACACCTTTCCCTACTTGATCCGTGTTGCTTTGGACCACAAATCTACCTATGGGGGGAGAAGGGTTGGGTTATTATATGTTTCTCAATTTTCCCAAAATATGAAATTACCTTTTCTGTTGTTTTTTGTTGCTTTTTGGATGACTTCTTAGAAATTTTTATTTTTTGCTCAGATGTTTAAATCCATATATCCATTGTTATACCTGTTAGTACAAACTCATTCAGTGAAGAAAACTAATCACTAACTTAACGAGATTCATTTTAAAAGTAATGAGGTACTTTTCCTTGTTTAAAAAACAAACTGGATTAATGTCAAGAAAGATGTATAAGAAAATAATCATGCTTAAAGCTAAATGTTATTTTTCTTGAATGAAAAAAAAATCAAATTACCTAATTCAAAAAGATGGAAACTATCCAGGAAAGTTTAGATTCTGAAGAACTTCTCTGGATCCAGTTAGTGTTTCTGCTGTATTCTTTCCTGATTTCAAGGAAACATTTTTATACTTGTTACCTTGAATAGCATTTACAATTCATTATTGAAGTTCTCTGGGATTACTTATCTCATGATAACTCTTATTACTTATCTTATGATGAGTTCATCTAGTAATCTTTACCCCTAATATCTCCTAAGATTTGCATTTTGGAACTATTTCTATGCTAAGGTTGCTTGGCATAATAACATTAGGATAAATTTACAGACTATCCTACATATTAAATTAGGGACCAGAATAACACTTACCATAAATTTTCATACTCACTAATTGACATAACACACATAGGACATCAGAGTCAATGAAAAAAATTATTTTTTACATTGTTTTTTCAGCTTCTATAAGTACTTTGATGAGTACTATTAATGTTCATGAGTGCCAAACAGAGTTCTGTGCAATGAGATTGTAATAAGACATATCAAGCTAGTTCAATAAAGAAGGGTCAGGGTGAACTCATCTCAAATAAACGTAGAAAAATGTTTCACAATTAAAACCTGGTGTCCAATACTACAGTTTTTACTGACCTAAAGAAAAATCTGCAAAGTAAGCATTTGTAATAGCATTTACCAATCTAAATATGGAAATATTTTTAAGTTAAAATTGTAATTTATGTCTGGGCTTTATACTCTACTGCATCAACAATTTTGTGATTCTGCACTTCCCCCCCACCCCCATAAGCTTGTGTATTCAGTTTAACTGATGGTTTATTTATTACAAAGAACTGTGCCTTAGACTGTTAAAATAAATATAAGGGGAAAAATAGCATTGTCAGCATTTAGTATCAAGGGTAAAGAAGTAAACCAGGCCAAGCTCTTAGTTTCTAAGCTTAAAGAATGTGATTATTTATCAAACAAACATTAGTTTGAAAATAGGAGTGTCAATGTAGACCAGTCTGCTAATCTGTAATTGTTGCAAGATGTTTGCTTCAAGACAGGAAAGAATTTAAATTTTTTCATCAACACATTTATTGAAAAAGCAGTGTCATCATGGCTCCTATCAAGCTAAATTTAATTGAGGAATATAGAAATAGAAATATAATTCCTGTACTCTATGGGGTTAGGAACCACAAGCTCTGGACTTTTGAGGGAATGCAGTATCACATGAAAATTATTTCGAAGTCTGCTGTTGGATAGTCATCATCATTAAGCATGATTACTTGCCTTCTATTTATAGATACAGAGTAAAAGAGTTTTAAGTTTGGCACCTAGGGTAGTTAAAGTATATTAATATCTGTGTATCTGATGTCATTCATTTGGGAAAACAAAAGACTTGTTTGGGACTGAGCATCTCTTTACTATATTGTTGTGAAACGGCCAGCCACATCCTTTTACATATTTACTTCCAGATAATGTTTGATACGTGATATAGGGTAAGTAGGGGAGGGACTATGTTGTGGTCAAATTCTATCATCAAAGATTCTTAGTCATAGTGAGGGAGCTTAGACACTCAGGACCTCCTAGAGCAAAGATTTTTCTTAAAGATTATCTGTCACTGTGATTTTATTTTTACTTGTGGGAGAGGTCACCAGTCTTTGTGAAGTTTTGCATTGATCCATCCACATCAACCACATTACCAGCTACATCTCTACCACAGTGACTTTGTAGGCCACTTCTGAAAGCTGGAAAATTTTCTTGTGGAACTTTTCACTAAGTTATATCCCATTTCATTCCTTAAGAGCCATGAGATTAATAATCATAGCTCAATTTGTAGGAGAACTCTTTGTTGTGATATATTTAAGAATTTTTTTAGATGTAACAGTACTTTGTTTATTGCTATAATGAAAAGATCAGGGTAAAATGTCACCAAATTGTATTACTTTAAAACAAGTAGACTATAAAATAGGATGTAACTGACACATATAATTTTATAAAATATAAATATTTAAACAGTTTGACTCCTATGATACAGTTGGACAAGTTCATATGGAAAACAAATGAATATTTCTTATCCTATGACCAAAGAGTTACAGGCTTTCTTGGATATGATTTAACATATAAAGCAACAACAAAACTCACAAAAAACAACACCAAGATAGTAAATTGAAATAAACTTCAGAAAATCAATCAGTGGACGTCTGACCTTTATCAAAGAGTAACTTCTATACAATTTTTTTAGGATTATGAGTTCAATTTATAGATTATAATGCAAATTGCCATGTTACAACAATAGAAAATCTGTTGTACAAAACTTTCCCAGAAGCAAAATGCCTGGATACTTTCAAAATTACAGAGGGTAAAATGATCATTTTAAAGAACTGGATGTTCTTCAAGCACTTTCATACCAGGAAAAGAGTAAAGCAGAAGCACTGAAGTGAGTGCCATTTATACACAGTTACGTACTGTATATTTGATTAGTTATGCTTAATAGAAAATGTGTCCTTTACGGCACAGAGCTCTTCAGATTTCTCTTATACGAAAAGGAGACATGAAGTGGATGATCTTAAAGAAAGAACTGCTCAGTTTCTAGCCTTTGGAGGAAGAGCACATAAATCTTTCCTCTCAGACCAGTGACATTGTATTAATTTACAATAACTGTTTTCTGATTCAAAATCTACTTTGGGGAAACCTTTTAGGAAATTATCTTGCCTAGCTGAAAAGATGAGATCTTTAATAACTAGTCATTTTGTCTAAAGAAAGTTGATGTGCAGGCCCACTCTTTCCCTGAAGGAAAGGTTATCCCCAAGGATGTGTGTGTGTGTTTGTATGTGTGTATGTGAATGTGTTTGTGTTTGTCTTTATATGTATTCTCTGGACAAGAATCTTACTCAGGTTGGAAATTTACATACAGCCATTTTGGTTGGGTGATGCCAGCCAAAACGTCTCCACTCACTGATACTAAGTCAAGAATTATAAACTGCTACTTCTTTTGATAGCAAGTATTGCATTGTACATTTATTTTAAAAAATAAAAGAGAATTTAAACGTAGTCATTCAGCGCTTCATGTGTAGTTGTGTGTCACTCCTTGGAAATACTTTGCATCTTTTTTTTTCTCATAATAAGAGGAAGGGTGACAATTGCAATTATGATTTAAGCATTTGGCATACAGTAATAATTTGTGAATCATCATGGTCTGTAGCTACTGGTCTCCTGAAGTTCAGAGAATTCAGAGATGCAACAAGTTTATTTCTGTGAGGTTATACTCTATGAAAACACAGAAGAGAATAAAACAAATGATTTGTCATTTCAGAAAATAATCTCAAGATCCGGGTACTTTTTTTTTTAACTGAAATTCGAGAGTGTGATTTCCATAGCTGCATTTTCAGTGACTTTGGCAAGGATAATATGGTTCACATTTCCATCTATTGATGACCAAAGGCTCGGTTCAAATGATGTAAAAAATATTCTGTGGCATTTATAGCAAGAAAATAAAAAGCAAACAATTTGCTGCTATACACTAGGGAATAAGATGACATACACTTTAAGGAAATTAAACTTTCATTTTATATAGGAGAATTCCAGGATGGATTTTGCTTCAATAACACATTCTTAAAAGAAAGGTGTTCATTTCTTGTATTCAGATATGTCTTTGTAATTGGAAGCCAACTGAAATACAGTACTCGATCTCATAGAATTTAACCCCAGCAAAACTAGGCAATGATATTAATGCTTCCATTTGTAGAGTGCTTTAGAATATACACGGGTGCTTTCACATTTATAACTTTATATTTAAGATGAAACTGAGTTTAGGAAAGAGAGCTCTTCTTATGTCTATTTGAAAAGGAATTAAACATGCCCAGTGAGCCGCTGTGACTGCTAAAACCCATAGCTGGAGAGGTTTATGTGCTAAAAAGCATGGTACTTTCATGAGAGCACAGAAGAGCCTAAAATATTAGGAGACGTGCCTCTATAGCCAATAACCTTAATGACTGAGGTCATTCCTCAAATGCTTGGAAATTTTTTGGAATATTGACTTAATTCTGCTTGATACTAATTAACAGAGAGTTATTTCTTGATCCATGTCCTAGCATGAGGATATTTTCATATTTTTTGACTATACCTCCAGATCATATTAACATATTTTAGTTGCAAGGTCTCTCTTATGCTATAGGACCTGATTCATCTGAAGTGTAAAAATAACATAAGCTAAAAGAAATTTTAAAAGAAACATATGAGAAGTTTCTTAGCTGCTAGTCGTTGGGGATTATATTAAAATGATGGTGAAATATCGTCACCCTTCAGATTAAGAAAATAAAGTCTGATGGTATCAGTTTTTGAAAGGATGTGAAGAAATGGGCACCTTCATATATACTTTGTGGGAGTGTAGAAAGTACAACTCTGCAGAGCAATTGTCAGTATCCAGAGAAAAAAGGAGATGTATGTAGATTGCGCCCCCAACATTCCACATTAGAAACACTTAATGAGAACAAGACTTAGATTTGGACATTGATTGCAGTGTCGTTTGTAATAGTAAAACAGTTGAAATAGTGTTTATATTGCTATAGTCTCATTTGATGGCATGTTTCTCAGTTAAAGGAAGGAAATACACGTTCATAAAAAAAATTTGAGAGGTCAAAACATTGTTGAATGAAAAAGGAAAGATGTAAAATGTTACATAGGATATTATTTACATATATTTAAAGAACTTGTATACTATATATGTATATACACATATGTCCATATATTCATATGCATACACACAATATATATAGGTATAGATACACATATTCTAGGTATTATGTATCTGTTTTCAAGGAAGAAAGACAAGCAAAAAAGTAACACCACTAGCCCTTCCACCAATATCTCCTTACATCTTATTGGCCACAAGCAAGTCACATGGCCACCAATAATTAGAAAAGAACCTGGAAAATCAACTGTCTTCAAAAGAGGAAGAGGATTGTTGTCATTGGCTGGGACTAATCATGGTTCATTCATGTTCCAAACAAAATGAGCATTCGGTAGGTAAAAATGGAGGATTTAAGCAGCCAGTCGTGTGTGGCAGTTAGTAAAACACACTCTTGAATATAGTTCTATTTTTTTCAATATTTAGTGATGAAAATACCCCTTGAATCCCCTCCAGATTTCAAGCTCTTTTTGCAGAGATCCTATATTTAATGTTTTTTCTCATGTCCCCAGGGCATTCGGTGATGGAAATATGCAAAGCACTAAAAAATTACTTGTTGATTAAATAACCCTGAGAAGAGGAGACTCACAATTTTACAAACGAGAAATTTAACTTAGTATTTCATAAAAGTTTTCTGGACCACAGTTCTCACACTGAAAAAAAAATCATTGAATTCATTTATATAGTATATTATGTCATTTGTGCTAAATTTTAAAAGTACTTTCTACTATTCTTTTTTTGCATAACTGCTTGAGATTGAAAAATCTACTTATGATATACTATTACATTCCAGCATAATGTCCATTCATTGCAGTAGAATTTATAAAAAGATAAGGACACAAGATCAAGTCCTATCTTATCAATTCTTAAATTAGGAATTGCTTTATTATCCCAGACATCTTGAAGACCTAGGTAGACTGTTTCCTTTAGAAATTTAACAGAGACTTTATATATTATGACTTTTTCTTAGGTTGGATTCCTGAAAAAAAAAAAAAATCTGAGACAGAGATTTGTTTTCATGAAGTTACTGGGGAGTGAACTGAAAACAAAAACCCATAAGGAAGGGAAGGAAGCAGGATTAAGCAGGGCAAGATGTTCAGCCACCATATGTGGTATCAACTTTGGCAAGTGCTGTTCCTGGGGAGGGACTCAACTGAGACCTGTCAGCAACTGACATGTATAAAAGCTCAGTCCTAAAGAGAATATGGACAGAGCACCTCAATATTTTTCTGTACATGTGCTTTCACTGGTCACTATTACTAAATTCCCAACACAAATAGCAGATAAGCATTGATACTTTTGCTCTGAGTTTTAACTGTTTTGACATAAAGCAAGTCAGTACTTAGCATTCTTCTAAGCATTATTGGAGCAAGATTATATTATTTTCAATTTAGGGATTATAGGCACAAAATTTTGTAAATTGCAATGATTGTTAATTGTTTATTTCACAAGTATCTATCAAATGAAATGTCCCTATTAATTAGAGAATAAAGTAACTCAAATCAGAAAAATTAAACCACAGTGACACGTAACCATATATCACTAGCAAACTTGAAAAATAACTAAATAATAGCAAGTATGAGCCTTGTGAAAATTCCAGTAACCTTCTGTGTAGAGTCCAGAAGACCATCCCCAGATTCAGCGATTCACTGGGAGGCATCACAGGATGCAAAAAATAGGCATATCACAACACATAGGTTTATTACAGCAAAAGGATGCAAAGCAAAGGGAAGATGAATGGGGCAAAGTCCACAGGAAACCATACTCAAGTTTTCATGAATTCTTTCCCTTTGGAGTAAACAGGAGGTACTTAATTCCTCCAGCGTCAGATTATGACAACATGTGTAAAGAGTTGACAACCAAGAAAAGCATAAGAAATTCAGTGTCCAAGGTTTGTTATTTCTTCTTGTTTTGTTTTTAATATTTCCCTCAACAAATTTACTCATTAGGTTTTCTTCCTCTTTTTTTTTTATTAGACATTTTGTTTTGAGCAGTTTTAGGTTCACAGAAAAATTGAGGGAAAGGTAAAGAGATTTCCCATAGACTCCATTTCCCTCCCACTTACATAGTCTCTACTGTTATCAGTATCCACCTTGGGACTTCCCTGGTGGTGCAGTGGTTAAGAATCCGCCTGCCAGTGCAGGGGACATGGGTTCGATCCCTGGTCCGGGAAGATCCCACATGCTGCGGAGCAACTAAGTGCGTGCACCACGACTACTGAGCCTGCGCTCTGTAGCCCGCAAGCCACAGGTACTGAACCTGCGCACCTAGAGCCCGTGCTTTGCAACAAGAGAAGCCACCACAGTGAGAAGCCCAAGCACCACAATGAAGAGTAGCCCCTGCTCGCTGCAGCTAGAGAAAGCCCAGGTGCAACAACGAAGACCCAACGCAGCCATAAATAAATAAATTAATTAATAATAAAAAAAATCTACCTCAAGACTGGTACATTTCTTAAAATTGATAAATTTACATTGATGCATTGTAATCCCCCCAAGTCCAGGGATTACAGGGATTACCAGGGAAGCCCTGTATAATTCTTTTTATACATTGTCGGATTTGATTTGCTAATATTTTGTTGTGGATTTTTACATCTATGTTCATGAAAGATATTGGTTTGCAGTGTTCTTATACTGTCCTTGTCTGACTTTGGTATTACAGTAATGTTGGTCACATAGAATGAGTTAAGACATATTTCATGTGCTATCTTTTGAAACAGATTGTAAAGAATTGGTATAATTTCTTCCTTAAGAAATTAAGGATTTAATTTGTCAGAATTCACTACTCAACCCATCTAGGGCTGGTGCTTTCTGCTTTGGAAGGTTATCAATTATTGATTCAGTTTCTTTAATAGATATAGGTTTATTCAGATTATCTATTTCTTCTTCTGTGAGTTTTAGCAGATTGTGTCTTTTAAGAAATTTTAAGAAATTGCTCTGTTTCATCTAGGTTGTCAAATCTGTGGGCATAGGATTGTTCACAGTATTCCTTTATTATCCTTACAGTATCTGAGGGATTTGTAGTGGTGTTCCTCCTTTCAGTTCTGATATTAGTAATTTGTGTCCTCTCTCTTTTTTCTTGGTCTGGCTAGAGGCTTATCAATTTTATTGATCATTTCACAGATCAAGCTTTTTTTAAAAATAATTATTTATTTTTGAATTTTATTTATTTTTTTATATAGCAGGTTCTCATTAGTCATCAGTTTTATACACATCAGTGTACACATGTCAATCCCAATCACCCAGTTCATCACACCCCCACCCCCACCCCCAGCCGCTTTCCCCCCTTGGTGTCCATACGTTTGTTCTCTACATCTGTGTCTCAATTTCTGCCCTGCACACCGGTTCATCTGGACCATTTTTCTAGGTTCCACATATATGCCTTAATATACGATATTTGTTTTTCTCTTTCTGCCTTACTTCACTCTGTATGACAGTCTCTAGATCCATCCATGTCTCAACAAATGACCCAATTTTGTTCCTTTTTAAAGCTGAGTAATATACCATTGTATATATGTACGACATCTGCTTTATCCATTCATCTGTCGATGGGCATTTAGGTTGTTTCCCTGAGCTGGCTATAGTAAATAGAGCTTCAATGAACACTGGGGTGCATGTATCTTTTTGAATTATGGTTTTCTCTTGGTATATGCCCGGTAGTGGGATTGCTGGATCATATGGTAATTCTACTTTTAGTTTTTTAAGGAATGTCCATACTCTTCTCCATAGTGGCTGTGTCAATTTACATTCCCACCAACAGTGCAAGAGGGTTCCCTTTTCTCCACACTCTCTCCATCATTTGTTGTTTGTAGATTTTCTGATGATGCCCATTCTAACATGTGTGAGGTGATACCTCATTGTACTTTTGATTTGTGTTTCTCTAGTAATTATTGATGTTGAGCAGCTTTTCATGTGCCTCTTAGCCATCTGTATGTCTTCTTTGGAGAAATGTCTATTTAGATCTTCTGCCCATTTCTGGATTGGATTGTTTGTTTTTTTAATATTGAGCTGCATGAGCTGTTTATATATTTTGGAGATTAATCCTTTGTATGTTGCTTCGTTTGAAAATATTTTCTCCCATTCTGAGGGTTGTCTTTTCATCTTGTTTATGGTTTCCTTTGCTGTGCAAAAGCTTTTAAGTTTCATTAGGTCCCATTTGTTTAATTTTGTTTTTATTTCCATTACTCTAGGAGGTGGGTCAAAAAAGATCTTGCTGTGATTTATGTCAAAGAGTGTTCTTCCTATGTTTTGCTCTAAGACCTTTATAGTGTCCAGTCTTACATTTAGGTCTTGAATCCATTTTGAGTATATATTTGTGTATGGTGTTAGGGAGTGTTCCAATTTCATTCTTTTACATGTAGCTGTCCAGTTTTCCCAGCACCACTTATTGAAGAGACTGTCTTTTCTCCATTGTATATCCTTGTCTCCTTTGTCATAGATTAGTTGACCATAGGTGCGTGGGCTTATCTTTGGGCTTTCTATCTTGTTCCATTGATTTATATTTCTGTTTTTGTGCCAGTACCATATTGTCTTGATTACTGTAGCTTTGTAGTATAGTCTAAGGTCAGGGAGTCTGATTCCTGTAGCTCCACTTTTTTCCCTCAAGACTGCTTTGGCTATTCGGGGTCTTTTGTGTCTCCATACAAATTTTAAGATTTTTTGTTCTAGTTGTGTAAAAAATGCCTTTGGTATTTTGATAGGGATTGCATTGAGTCTGTAGATTGCTTTGGGTAGTATAGTCATTTTCACAATGTTGATTGTTCCAATCCAAGAACATGGTATATCTCTCCATTTGTTGGTATCATCTTTAATTTCTTTCGTCAGTGTCTTATAGTTTTCTACCTAGGTAGGTTTACTGTCTCCCTAGGTAGGTTTATTCCTAGGTATTTTATTCTTTCTGTTGCAATGGTAAATGGGAGCATTTCCTTAATTTCTCTTTCAGATGTTTCATCATTAGTATATAGGAATGCAAGAGACTTCTGTGTGTTAATTTTGTATCCTGCAACTTTACCAAATTCATTGATTAGCTCTAGTAGTTTTCTGGTGGCATCTTTAGGATTCTCTATGTATACTATCATGTCATCTACAAACACAGTTTTACTTCGTCTTTTCCAGTTTGTATTCCTTTTATTTCTTTTTCTTCTCTGATTGCCATGGCTAGGACTTCCAAAACTATGTTGAATAATCGTGGTGAGAATGGACATCCTTGTCTTGTACCTGATCTTAGGGGAAACGCTTTCAGTTTTTCACCATTGAGAATGATGTTTGCTGTGGGTTTGTCATATATAGCCTTTATTATGTTGATATAGGTTCCCTCTGTGCCCACTTTCTTGAAAGTTTTTATCATAAATGGGTGTTGACTTTTGTCAAAAGCTTTTTCTGCACCTATTGAGATGATCATATGGTTTATATCTTTCAATTTGTTAATATGGTGTATCACATTGATTGATTTGCTTATATTGAAGGATCCTTGCATCCCTGGGATAAATCCCACTTGATCATGGTGTATGATCCTATTAATGTGTTGTTGTATTCTGTTTGCTAGTGTTTTCTTGAGGATTTTTGCATCTATATTCATCGGTGATATTGGTCTGTAGTTTTCTTTTTTTCTCCTATCTATGTCTGGTTTGGGTATCAGGGTGATGGTGGCCTCATAGAATGAGCTTGGGAGTGTTCCTTCCTCCGCAATTTTTTGGAAGAATTTGAGAAGGATGGGTGTTAACTCTTTTTTAAAGGTTGGTAGAATTCACCTGTGAAGCCATCTGGTCCTGGACTTTTGCTTGCTGGAAGATTTTTAATCACAATTTCAATTTCATTTCTTATGATTGGTCTGTTCATATTTTCTATTTCTTCCTGGTTCAGTCTTGGAGGGTTATACCTTTCTAAGAATTTGTCCATTTCTTCCAGGTTGTGCATTTTATTGGCATGAAGTTGCTTGTAGTAGTCTCTTAGGATGCTTTGTATTTCTGTGGTGTCTGTTGTAACTTCTTTTTCATTTCTAATTTTATTGATTTGAGTCCTCTCCCTCTTTTTCTTGATGAGTCTGGCTAATGGTTTATCAACTTTGTTTATCTTCTCAAAGAACCAGCTTTTAGTTTTATTGATCTTTACTATTGTTTTCTTTGTTTCTATTTCATTTACATCTGCTCTGATCTTTATCATTTCTTTCCTTCTGCTAACTTTGGGTTTTGTTTGTTCTTCTTTCTCTAGTTCCTTTAGGTGTAAGGTTAGATTGTTTCTTTGAGATGTTTCTTGTTTCTTGAGGTAGGCTTGTATAGCTATATACTTCCATCTTAGAATTACTTTTGCTGCATTCCATAGGTTTGGGGTCTTCGTGTTTTCATCATCATTTGTCTCTAGGTATTTTTTTGATTTCCTCGTTGATTTCCTCAGTGATCTCTTGGTTATTTAATAATGTAATGTTTATGTTTAGCCTCCATGTGTTTGTTTTTTTTATGTTTTTTCCCTGTAATTCATTTCTAATCTCATAGCATTGTGGTCAGAAAAGATACTTGATATGATTTCAATTTTCTTAAATTTATTGAGGCTTAATTTGTGACCCAAGATGTGATCTATCCTGGAGAATGTTCCATGTGCACTTGAGAAGAAAGTGTAATCTGCTGTTTTTGGATGGAATGTCCTATAAATATCAATTAAATCTATCTGATCTATTGTGTCATTTAAAGCTTCTGTTTCCTTATTTATTTGCACTTTGGATGATCTGTCCATTCGTTTAAGTGAGGTGTTATAGTCCCCCACTATTATTGTGTTACTGTTGATTTCCTCTTTTATAGCTGTTAGCAGTTGCCTTATGTATTGAGGTGCTCCTATGTTGGGTGCATATACGTTTATAATTGTTATATCTTCTTCTTGGATTGATCCCTTGATCATTATGTAGTGTCCTTCCTTGTCTCTTGTAACATTCTTTATTTTAAAGTCTATTTTATCTGATATGAGTATTGCTACTCCTGCTTTCTTTTGATTTCCATTTGCAGGGAATATCTTTTTCCATCCCCTCACTTTCCATCTGTATGTGTCCCTAGGTCTGAAGTGGGTCTCTTGTAGACAGCATATATATGGGTCTTGTTTTTGTATCCATTCAGCAAGCCTGTGTCTTTTGGTTGGAACATTTAATCCATTCACGTTTAGGGTAATTATCAATATGTATGTTCCTATGATCATTTTCTTAATTGTTTTGGGTTTGTTTTTGTAGGTCCTTTTCTTCTCTTGTGTTTCCCACTTAGAGAAATTCCTTTAGCATTTGTTGTAAAGCTGGTTTGGTGGTGCTGAATTCTCTTAGCTTTTGCTTGTCTGTAAAGCTTCTGATTTCTGCATTGAATCTGAATGAGATCCTTGCCAGGTAGAGTAATCTTGGTGTAGGTTCTTCCCTTTTATCACTTTAAGTATATCATGCCACTCCCTTTTGTCTTGTAGAGTTTCTGCTGAGAAATCAGCTTTTAACCTTAAGGGAGTTCCCTTGTATGTTATTTGTTGTTTTTCCCTTGCTGCTTTCAATAATTTTTCTTTGTCTTTAATTTTTGCCAGTTTGATTACTATGTGTCTTGGCGTGTTTCTCCTTGGGTTTATCCTGTATGGGACTCTCTGCGCTTCCTGGACTTGGGTGGCTATTTCCTTTCCCATGTTAGGGGAGTTTTCAACTGTAATCTCTTCAAATATTTTCTCAGGTCCTTTCTCTCTCTCTTCTCCTGCTGGGACCCCTATAATGCAAATGTTGTTGTGTTTAATGTTGTCCCAGAGGTCTCTTAGGCTGTCTTCATTTCTTTTCATTCTTTTTTCTTTATTCTGTTCTGCAGCAGTGAATTCTACCATTCTGTCTTCCATGTCACTTATCCGTTCTTTTGCCTCAATTATTCTGCTCTTGATTCCTTCTAGTGTAGTTTCATTTCAGTTATTGTATTGTTCATCTCTGTTTGTTTGTTCTTTAATTCTTCTAGGTCTTTGTTAAACATTTCTTGCATCTTCTTCATCTTTGCCTCCATTCTTTTTCTGAGGTCCTGCATCATCCTGATTATCATTATTTTGAATTCTTTTTGTGGACAGTTGCCTATCTCCACTTCATTTAGTTGTTTTTCTGGGGTTGTTAAACTTAGATTGCTGATTTTAGATTTTTCTTACTTTCTAACCTATACATTCAATACTATACATTTTCCTCCAAACAGTGCTTTTGCTGCATCTCACAAATTATGGTAACTTATGTTTTCATTTCATTTCATTCAAAGTAAATTTTTTTTTTTTTTTTTTTTTTTTTTGTGGTACACGGGCCTCTCACTGTTGTGGCCTTTCCCATTGCAGAGCACAGGCTCCAGACGCACAGGCTCAGCGGCCATGGCTCACGGGCCCAGCCGCTCTGCGACATGTGGGATCTTCCCGGACTGGGGCATGAACCTGTGTCCCCTGCATCAGCAGGCTGACTCTCAACCACTGCACCACCAGGGAAGACCCAAATAACATATGGGTTCCTCTTTAACCCATATGTTATTTAGAAGTATGTTGTTTAATATGCAAGAGTGTAGGAGTTTTCAGTTATCCTTCTGTTATTGATTTCTAGTGTAATACCATTGTGATCTGAAAGCAGACATTGTAAAATTTCTATTCTTTCAAATTTGTTAAAGTGTGTTTTTCGACTCAGAATGTGGTATATCTTGGTGGATATTCCATGTGAACTTGAGGAAAATGTGCATTCTCCTATTGTTGAATGAAGGCTGTATATGTCACTTATATCCAATTGATTGTTTAATTTAACTGCCTTTACTGATCTTTCTGCTTACTGGGTCTGTCCATTTCTGATAGAGTGGTATTGAAGAAGTCTCCAACTATGGTAGTGGATCATCTATTTCTCTTTGCAATTCTATTATTTTTGCCTCTCATACTTTGACACTCTTGTTAGGTGCTTACACCTTAAGGATTGTTTTGTCTTTCTGGAGAATCAACCCCCTTAGGCTTATGTAGTGCACTTTATTTCTGGTAATGTTCCTTACTTAGAAATCTTCTGTTTGAAATTAATGTAGATACCCCTGCTTTCTTTTGATTAGTGTTAGCATGGTGTATTTTTCTGCATCCATTTATTTTTTTAATTATTTATTTATTTATTGGCTGTATTGGGTCTTCATTGCTGCACACAGGCTTTCTCTAGTTGCTGTGATTGGGGGCTACTCTTCCTTGCAATGCATGGGCTTCTCATTATGGTGGCTTCTCCTGTTGTGGAGCCTGGGCTCTAGGCATGTGGGCTACAGTAGTTGTGGCACGTGGGCTCAGTAGTTGTGGTTCACAGGCTCTAGAGAGAAGGCTCAGTAGTTTTGGTGCATGGGTTTTGTTGCTCTGCAGCATGTGTGATCTTCCCGGACCAGAGCTACAACCCGTGTCCCCTGCACTGGCAGGCAGATTCTTAACCACTGTGCCACGAGGGAAGCCCCATCCATTTATTTTTAATCTATATGTGTCTTTATATTTATATGGACAACATATAGTTAGGACTTGTTTTTTAATTAATTCTGACAGTCTCTGTCTTTTAACTGGTGCATTTTGATCATTAATGTTCAAAGTGATTATTGATATAGCTGAGTTAGTATATACCATTTTGGTTATTGTTTTCTATTTGTTTCACTTGTTCTTTGTTCCCATTTCTTTCTTCAACTCTTTTTTTTGCCTGTGTCCAAAGTTTTTATTGGGCCCATTCACATAGGCACCTTCTGCCTAGCGTGTACCCAAATTCTAAACTCAAAGAAAAAAGCAGATGTTCAGCACAAGCTACATTCTGTTTAGAAATAGTTTAGGCACAACAAACCATGTTTATCAGTTAAGAAATAACAGGAACTCTTTCAAAATCCAAGTTCCCAGAAGCCAGCTAAGGTCCAAACTTGCAAGCCAGTCTTTGTAAAGACAGCAGTCAGGCATGCAATGTTACTCTTTTTTGCACACCTCTAATGCTTTATTATCATACAGTCATTTTACTTTAGAGCTATGGTTGGGGCGGGGGCCTGATCTCTGACTTTTAACCATCCTCTAAAATATGTAAGACATTTACATTATTCAGCACTCAGTCTGATTAATGTCACTTTTATTATGCCAAATGAGAAGCCACAAAAGAAAGATTTCCTGAAAATTATAGAAAGTGTAACCTTTGCTCTTTTTCTTCTTTGTGGATGAGAAGAATAAAGGTAAGAGAAGGAACATCAGTAAAAGTCAGGCATATGCATTAGTGGGAGAAAATGAGCCATGAGAAGAGACATCACTGCGTATGGGTTAAAAGCATGGATGTTGGAGACAGTCTGGGGACACTTAGCCTGTATGGGCCTCCATTTCCTCATCTCTGAAGTGGGGCTACAAACAGTACTTGCTTCATATAGTCCTTTTTGGAAAATAAGTTGATTTTTCTAATATATTTAAACAATCCCTGGAATATAGTGTTTGTAAAGTAAATTAAATGATGTAAAATAACTAAAGTATATCTTTAGAACAGTAGAGCGAAATATGACCTAGTTCAACTTCTTAGTCTAGACTATAAAACTGATGTTAAGTCTAGTAATGTAGGAAATATGAAAAATAAATTGTGCAACCAAATTTCTGTTAAGATTTCATTTGTTTCTCTATTGTCTTCTTCCCCCCAGAACATTCAAAGCTTTTTAAAAAATGGTCAGATTTACCCTGGGCTTTTTCATTCAAACATACAGTTTCTCCAGAAAATCATGTTTGTTTGTTTTTTTTGTAAATTGGCAAATGAGTTATATAACTTCTTGGGCCTCTAGTTCACCCATTCTTTTCAATGAATTTCTAAATATGCAAGACACAAGAAACAAAATAATGAAATCAAGCACGTTTACCTAGCTACCCTTTAATCCTTATATACTTGCCACTTTGTGGCATTTATGTAGTTTCTCTTGTTCACTAAAAGTAGTTCTAATCTCTTTTCATTACCTGCTACATAAGTTGCTGCAGTTTTGTTGTCAAATATTTTCAGACTTGAACAGTGTTTCA
Source organism: Phocoena phocoena (assembly GCF_963924675.1). Taxonomy (NCBI): domain Eukaryota; kingdom Metazoa; phylum Chordata; class Mammalia; order Artiodactyla; family Phocoenidae; genus Phocoena; species Phocoena phocoena. The sequence continues at coordinate 116,821,300 of NC_089222.1, read as the reverse complement.
CAGCCCTGTCTTTCAGATATAACCTAACAAAATGCACTGAGAGAGGCTGGGGGCTTCTCATGACACTTTCCTCTCTTTGTCTCTAATTTTCAAGTGACAGTACTTTCTGTTTTCTTTCATCACCATTGTCAGAACAGAAAACTGTGGCAGAGACACTCAAGGGTGACCCCAGTGACTAAATGTGTAACCCCTTTGAGAATGGGTGGAACCTGTGAGTGCTTCTAGCGACAGAATATGGCAAAGGAGGTGAGATATCACTCCTGCTATTGTTATGTTATATGGCAAAGGTGAAGGGATTTTGCAGATGTTATTAAAATTCCCTAATCGATTGACTTAGAGTTAAGAGATTATCTTGGGTGGGCTTGACCTAATCAGATAAGGCCTTTGAAAAAGAATCTGGAGGTCAGAGAATCTCTGTCTTGTTGAAGAAGCAAGCAGCCATATGTTTTTCAGCTGCAAGGAGGAGTCATGTGAGCTTGGGAAAAGACCGTAAGCTTTCCAAGAGACCTCAGCCCTAACTGACACAATGATTGTAGCCGTGTGACACTATGAGTGAAGAACCGGGTAAAGGCAAGCCTGGACTCCTGACACATGGAAACTGTGAGATAATAAATATGTTTCATGGGCTTCCCTGGTGGCGCAGTGGTTGAGAGTCCGCCTGCCGATGCAGGGGACATGGGTTCGTGCCCCGGTCCGGGAAGATCCCACATGCCGCGGAGCAGCGAGGCCCGTGAGCCGTGGCCGCTGAGCCTGCGCGTCCGGAGCCTGTGCTCCGCAACAGGCGAGACCACAGCAGTGAGAGGCCCGCGTACCGCAAAAAAAAAAAATGTTTCATTTTAAGCTGCTAAGTTTGTAGTAATTTGTTATACAGCAATCAAAAACTAATAAAATAACTACAATGAAACCTATTAATTTTTGAGAAGTATCTCAGGTAGACTCCAAACCTCACAAAAAATAGAATAGACTAACCTGTAATAACAAAAAGATCCGAGCATACAGTGGTTCAACTATATGAAGGCAATTGAAAGTTGACCACATAACAATCATGAGCAGTGCCACAGCAACAGCAGGGCTTTGATCACAGTCACTCAGGACCCTGGGGGGCCAGTAGCTTTGCCATCTCTGACCTCTGGCTTCCAAGGTCTCCCCTGGAGTTCCCCCTTCAGTTGGTAGGAAGGACAAAGGAGCAAGGAGGTGTGCGGGGGGAGGCAGGTTTTATAGGACACACTTTCCGTCTCCTCACATCCCATTGGCCAGAACACAGTCACATGCCTGGTCATACAAGAGCGGCAGAGGAAGATGTGATCCACCGTGTGCTCAGGACAAAAGGGATGTGGATTTTAATGAATGACCAGGCGTTTAACACACGCCACAAGGTAGTGATAGAAACTCCTACTGACATTGAAGAAATCCATGCTCAAAACATAGTAACTTAGCCAAGGCCAAATAAGTAAATGGGAGGGATAGAATTTGATAACTACTTTTTTTTTTTTAATGCTTTTTGTACTAGAACACATAGCCTAAAAGAAAATTATGTCACAGGTGCATTTTTACTATCTTTGTCTTCCCAAAGATTGTTCCCTTCTATCCAAGAGATAGTTGTGCATTATTCACGTGATGCTGTTATTCCTCCTCTTCTCTTGTTTTCCCTTTCTCTTTAATGTGGAAGCGTAATATTTGTATAGGTAGGACCAATATGCTACTTTTGCATAGTTTGTTATAATTTTCCAAGAAGTTTTCTGGATATTCTTTAATAATTCATTAATTCACTCAACACATAGTTTTGTTCAATGAAAGATAAATTGCTAGGGGCTGGGACACAAGCATGTCTGATGTATCACATTTACCCTTAAGAAGATAACCCATGAGGAAGTCACCATTGTTCTGATTTTTCAGAAAACAGATCAGTGATCCCCAATTTTCCTTAACTTGTAAAGTTAACATTTCTTATAAGAAGCTGAGCTGAGACTAGAACCCAAGTTTCTTGACTTCAAATTTATTGTTTCCTAGAAACAATTTGGGGAAAAATTCAAAAACCTCAGATTTTGTGTTAGTTTTCTATTGCTGCCAGAACAAATTGTCACAAATTCAGTGGCTTAAATTATATAGAATTATTATTAATATACAGTTTTTGAGGTCTTAAATTTAACATGGGTCTCACTGGTTTAAGTGTTGGCAAGGCTGCACTTCTTTCTGGAGGCCCTAGGGGAGAATATGTATCCTGCCTTTTCCAGTTTCTAGAGGCTGCTTTCATTCCTTAGCTCATGGTCGCATTCCACCATCTTGAAAGCTAAGAACTGCAAGTCAGGTTTGTTTTCACATTGCATCTCTCTGATCCTTCTGTCTTCACATCCTTCTCTCTGATCGAAGCCACAGTGGATTCTCCACTCTTAAGGATTTGTGTGATTAGATGAGGCCCACTTGGGTAATCTCCTTCTCAAGGTCAGTATCCTTAATCAAATCTGCAAAATCATTTCCATGTAAGGTACCATATTCACAAGTCAGGGGATAAGGGGCTGGACATTATTCTACCTACTACAGAAGTGTAACTATGACTTTGCCAACATGTCATTGACTGTAGATGATTGATAAATTTATCTATAATAAATTTCCAAATTTATCTATAAAGAATAGATAAATTTTTAGTCTTTTATGGAGAACTACAGTCAATTGAAAATGCCAAAAGACTCATCAAGATATGTGATGCCCAGATAATTGCAGCTTTTTAAACTACCTACTAGACTAAAAGAAATGTAGCAAAAGCACTTTTATTTCATGTATCATACAGCCGTGATATTGTTACTTACAAATGTGGAAATATTTTTAAAAAATAGAAACTGTAAATATCTGTATAGAACAATGTTGATCTAGATTTAAAATATACATACTTTCACTCACCGTATAAATGCAAGGAAAAACATCTTATAAGATGATGGAACATGTAAGAAACTAGAAAGGTATTGTACATTAAAAGAGAATCTCACATGTAGGATTACATGGCAGGTTAGAATTTTCAGTAAGATTATCTGAAAGTTGAGATCTAGGCACTTTTTGGGTAAAGTTCCTGGAAGCTTACTTCAAGCAGTTCAAACTTTTTCAAAGTGGAAAAATTAATGCATGAGATGATAAGACAAGTGTTTTTTTTAGGGAGGCTATCTAGTGTTTACTACTTGTCCTAAGAATCTGCTTATCTTAACATTATAGTGAAATCATGTAAGAATTCTGAGCTCTAACCATTCTTATTTTCTCTTAATGCATTACTATGTTCAAATGACATTTTTATTTTATTACAAATTATGGTCTTTTATAGCACTCCTCAAATACCTCTATTTTTTAGAAGTTTCTGATAAAGTTTTCAAAATTCATTAAAGCAGAGAGTTACCTGAAAGGAAAATCCTTTAATTGATCAATGGTCCACCTGGGTAGACAGATTTATTTATGTGGAATTTGCCCCAAGAATGAGCCACAAGAGAATGTTTTGGAAAGAAATGAGGCTTGCCTCTGATTTCCTATAAAGATTTGAGTTGAAACAGTGTGTGTTCACTTAATCTTGTTAAATGTAGCACAAAACACTAAGTGTATTAGAGCGTGTATTTAAATGATAACAAACCCTGCTGTTAAAGCTAATAGGAAACAGTTCTTTTCTCATTGAGTTTCCACATCCAAGCATTCCTTTAGATATCATTTACTAGGAACTCTTGTGGTTGACTACAATATGCTTTTGAGATGCATTTCTAAGCCTTTGTCTTTCCTTATCCCTAAGCAACAGTTTACTTTTTTTGTCAAAGTGGTAAATTTTGGTGACAGCACTCTACTTAAAAGAATACCCACTAATGCAAAATACACAAATATTTAAACCTAAGTAGATAATAATGATTGAAAAATAACTGGATTTAGTAATGATGATAATAATAGACATTAAAATATTGAGACTAACATTTTCTGTTGAGGATTATTTCCTGCATTTAAACTGTTGCATCTGAAGCTTTCTATGCCTCAGTTGAAAAAAAAAAAATTAAAGTAGCTTTGTTCCTGTGTGCATAAACTTATTGGGTTGGGCTTGGTTTGGGGGGTTAGGGGGTCGAGGAGGGTAGTCCTGTGGAAGAATAGTAGAATTTTTAAATTCTTCATCTTTTTCTTCTAAGAGAGTTAGGTTCACTCTGCCTTAAGGCAGGGCAATGAACTCTCTCTCAGGAACCCTTCCAGCCTCAAGCACCTGTGGAGTAAAAAGCATTTATAAAAACTTCAGAACACCTCTTGAAATATATAGTTATAAAAGATAAAGAGTCCCTGAAGCATTTTCTGCACGGAAGAACCAATATTGTTTATTACCGCTGCGTTAAATTTAACAAGAAAATATCAGGTGAAACACTGAGAAGTTTGTTTCCAAACTCACATTTCAACTAATGGAAATCGCCATATTCTTACAAACATCAGTTAGATGTGTATGCAAGACTTAAGAGCTTGTTATAAAGCTACCATCATTGATTCTTTTTCATGGCTATTAGAGAGGAAAATGCCATACACCTGTCTTCTTAAATTTCATTCTAATTTATTTGATCAATAAAACTGACATGAGTAGCCAACTTATTGCATCGTTTTGGCTTCTTCCCTCTAATAATAATGAATGTGAGCTATATGTTATTTCCCTTGATCAGTCAGCTTTTGACTCATCAACTGACATTCAGTAATCAAATATAAGTAAGTCTCAAAAAAGAGTCAATTTGGGGAATAAAATAAGTGATAACCAATTTGGCCCTTAAAAACGTGTGTAATTTTGATAGTAGAGATGGGAAGGAAAGACATTCCAGTCAGCAGTAACTGTGTGAAAACACTTGGGAAAGAACAAACAATAAGGTTTAGTAAAAACACAAGGTAGGGGGAGAGAATTAGTAGAACATAATTTGGAAAGCAAGGTAAGTTATATCTAGTCATGTCTAACTTTAGAACTCAAGACAGATTATTTAGGCTTTATGAGATAAGCGGCAGGGCGTACTAGATTTTTAGAGCTAAGTGGTATCTGAGTCCCAGTGAAGCGGTCAGCAGTGGCTAAATGAAATATCTCAAGGCTGGTTTGGGATAGGAGTAGGGGGAGAGTAGCTTTGTCTAATATAGGTTTTTCCTGAAAGATAGAAATAGAATATAAGCACTCCAAGGGCAGGGACATTATAAATTTTGTATCCTCAGCCTCTAAAAGTATGTATGGTTCACAGTAGCCACTAATACACATTGGTTAAATGAATGACTGAGAAGGTCAAGAGTTGTAAGCATTGGGTAAATAAATACCTAAGCAGAAAGGGCATTTACACTTTAGTAACTGAGGGGGTCAAAAGAAAGATACAAGTGGAATAACAAATTGATTTAGCAAAATGTTTAGAAAAGAGGCAGTGAAAGGAGAATTTATAACATGCCCAGTCCGATTAGATGTTTGTCAAGCAGCATGTGATAGAGTTCCTAACACTAAGATATATACTAGGCACTCAGTAAATATTGGCTGAATTAAGGAATGAAATGACTACTATCCCCCCACCCCCCAAAACAGCAACTACATTGTTAACCGTGGCTTAAGAGGATTAATACAGTTAAATTAGAAGATGAATTGAATGTGGCAGAAGAGATCACAGGCAGTGAGAGTAGTTAGGGGTCTGTTGAGGTCTCAGGAGAGCCACACAGGAGTGATTGGGAGGGTAGAGCCCATGGGATTTGACAGATAATCGAAGGTAGAGATGAAGGCATGGTTGAGATCAAAGATTTAGTTGGATGGTACTGATGCCGTTAACTAAATAAGGGAAGAGCACACTAGGAAAGGGGTGAATTCTTTTTTAATATGCTGAGCTGAGGTTGTTGTGGGACATTTATGGAGAGATTACAGGTAAGAGATGTGAGACTTGAATTCGAGTTATAATTCAGGGCTTGTGACATAGATTTGGTAGTCATTAGGTCAAGGATTATATGTAAATCCAGATTATATTTAAATCCATGCAAATAAGTGAGGTCATCAAGGAAGAATGATGTAGAACGTAGAATGAAGAGAGTGCTGGAAGACCAACTCTGAGAAATTTGAACATTTAAGGAACAGTAGAAAAAAGGGGAGACAGAAAGAATGGCTAGAGAAACAACATAATCCTGTGTCAAAAAAAAAAAGAAAATTCAAGACACTTCCTTTATCATCATCTTTCCACATGCATTGTTTCATTTAATGTTCAAAAGAACCTGTTATTATTTGAGGCTGATAAAAGAATTATAGTTGAGATTAAAATCTTGTTTCCTGTGACTCTAGATTGCAAATTCTTAAAGGTATATGATTCTAGAGCTGAACAAAATGGAGACTAAGCAAAGATGTTTAGACTTAGCAGTCATGATATCACTGGCATCTTTTGAGAAAACAGATTCTATAGAGAGGTGGAAAATGGATCTGTAGTGCAAGAAGTTAGAATCGTTGAGCGCTGGGGAAGTAGAGGCAATTATTAGCACTAACACACACAACTCTTATAGGCTTAAAAAGACATTTCTAATTACCTATAAATAGAAAGTAGAGGGAGGAATGTGTTACCAATCTTAAGAGAAAAATGATAGACTTCAATATTTGAAGTACTTTAGCTATTTATGAATTTCATGAACCTTCATTTGTGAATATATTACAGCAAGAGGGAAGAATTCATCAGATTTTAAAAGAACTTGTCTCTAAAAAATGGTACAAAAAATAGATTTGTACTTATCACTGAGCTCTTGGGCTCATTTCAGTCAGACATATAAAAAGAAACTAAGGTAAAGCCATTTTACTCAGACTGGTTTATACCTCCCTACATGAATTAATTATAGATTTTAGACACAATTGGACTTTTAACATCATGTGCGTGTTGGAGAACTTTAGATTATGGAAAAGGAAATGAACAGTTCCTTGGGTGGTCTTATTTATTGCCAAACTTGGAGTTAATTTACTTCACAGTTCAGTCACACCGAACTGAAGATCAGTCGTGTTTTCATTTTCAGGGTTCGTAACCTGTGGAATATGGATAGACTTCTTCTGGGCCCTAGGACTTGAAATTAGACACAAAATGTTGAATGCATGGACATTTGTACGGGGGAAAGTTCCATGGCTTTCATCAGGATCTCTCACTGCCCATCAATTTCCTTGCTGAGATGAGCATTATCTGCAGTTACAAGCTGGCTTTCAAAAGCAGTAATTTTTAGGGCATCTTTGACTTGGTAAAATGACCTTATAACACAGCTGTGGCTTAAATGTCAAAAATTTATTTTTGCTTCCCACAGCACATTTTTGTTCCAAAATTTCTTTATTTATTTGTAAAATCAAAGCAGTCATACAATTCCTGTGGTAGATGATTTGAGGTACTTTGATTTGGTAACTTGTGAGGAAGAGAAAAACTGGCTTTGAAATCACAAGGTTTTTATTTGGAGAGCTGGTGAAAAATGATTTTCCCTATGTAATAGGCGACAAGGGCCTTCTAACCTTGGAATCTGACTTTTTAAAAAAATATTTCACATGTTAGAAATAGCAATTTCTAGGTTCAGATAAACCTTTGTAACATAAGTTTTCATGAATTGTTAATTTAGAAATACAGGAATAAGAGAAATATATAACCAATCAAAATATATAACCCATGGCTCTGAATTGCAATGTTCTCATCAGAGAAATTATGTTGAACTGAATAGCCACTGAGATATTATCCAGATCAGGTGAAAAGTATGAAGGAGACCAGTCTGATTAGTAATTCATCGTGACTCCAATGAATTGACTATCATGCATTTTGTCATGATGTTTGTGATTAGCTACCTTTTTTACAAAAATACAAAATTAGTAAGGTTATGTAAAAGAGAAATTGTAGTCTACTATACCATAAATTTTTTTTTTTTTTTTTCGGTACGCGGGCCTCTCACTGTTGTGGCCTCTCCCATCGCGGAGCACAGGCTCCGGACGCGCAGGCTCAGCGGCCATGGCTCACGGGCCCAGCTGCTCCGCGGCATGTGGGATCTTCCCGGACCGGGGCACGAACCCATGTCCCCTGCATCGGCAGGCGGACTCTCAACCACTGCGCCACCAGGGAAGCCCTACCATAAAATTTTATACATGAATACAACTACAGATTATATATATGTAGAGAGAGAGATACATTTTTAGCTATATATAATTCATTAGAAATAGACCTCAATAAATTTTTATTTATATTTATTTCTCTGAGTATGAATCCTATTTCATCTAAATGAAGTAAAATGTTGTATTCAATAAACTCTACTTTTCAAACTAATTAGATATCCTTAAATTGTTTTTGTTACAAAATAGACAATCCCCAAATTTCAGTACTCTGTTAGTTCAAAAATATCACCTGTCCATATTTCACTTTCATATACTGATCTTTGCATTTTTGCATCTCTAGGACTTGTGAATAGTAACTCACAGAAGTTGGTGGGGGGGACTTGAAAATATTTCTACCTAGCTTTTACTCATTTGTTTTTAAGCCTGAAGTTGAGCAGCATCTAGGTACAGTGTGATGCAGGGAAAAGAGCAAAGACTTTGGAATTGGAGACCTGCATTGAAGTCTCCTTTACGGTGTGTACTAGCTTTAAGACTTCGACATTTCGTTCATTATCTTTGTGCCCTATTTCCTCATTTTTCAAATGTGGATAATGACATCTATCTTACTTTCCATGCTGAATTGCAGGAGTATTAAAGGTCATTAGATGAAAATGGTGTGTAACCTCCCCCCTCAAAAAAATACATGAACATCCCTGGTGGTGTTTGTAACCATTTTTGCAAAAATCGTTTTTAAAGCTATTTTACCTCTTCTCCTTGGCCTCCTCATTTCTACCCTCTCACTTTCCTGTCATCGCACACAGTGTCACAATGTTGTTGATAATCTGCAGTGTCATTTTTTTAAGTTCTTCATTCTTTCTCAGTATTTGTTAGCATGAAAATGAAATGATATAGTTTATTCATAAACGGAAGAATTGCATGGATGCCTTGTTCCTGCCAAAGAAGTCAGTGGAAAATAGGATTCTTAATTTTATTAATTTATAGGGGTGCAAATGTGCAAACAAATCGTTGTTTATAGGTTTTCCGTAAGCATATCCTGACCCAGACAAATGATGCAAGTGGAGGAGAAGCAGCAAGAACTGCCGGAGATGAACAGATCCTAGCAGATAAAGCCCTGTGTGGTCATGGCGAATACTTAAATGCAACAATAGTAGGGTTTTCTTTCTTTATTTTGGTACAGTTAAAGGCTTTAGAACTATATACTTATTTTATGAAAATTTATCAAGAAAGCAGTGCTCAGTTCAATCTTCTTTATGGAGACATAGATTATCCATACTGTTATTAGACTTTCATGAATTCTTAGAAGTCAAACAATGCTGTTGTTTAATTTTTAGTGTTCATAAAGGATTACAGTCAAGCTGCATTTTTACATAGTACTATATTTCTACGTTGAGGAATTTCTCTAAGGGAAGGCTGGTAGTACCAGGAGTGCAGGCCTGGATTTTCGCCATTATATGTTTGGGAAGTCTTTAATCATTTTAGCTCTCCTAATTATAACGGAAATTGTGTTGTCCAAGAGGCAATGTCTAGACTTCCCTAATAGCGCAGTGGTTAAGAATCCGCCTGCCAATGCGGGGGACACAGGTTCGAGCCCTGGTCTGGGAAGATCCCACATGCCTCAGAGCAGCTAAGCCCATGTGCCACAACTACTGAGCCCGCGTGTAACAACTACTGAAGACTGCATGCCTAGAGCCCGTGCTCCACAACAAGAGAAGCCACTGCAATGAGAAGCCCACTCACTGCAATGAACAGTGCTTGCCGCATCTAGAGAAAGCCCATGTGCAGCAACGAAGACCTAATGTGGCCAAAACTAAATAAATAAATAAGTTTATTAAAAAAAAAAGTTTAAGAGGCAATGACTGTAGTTGTGAAGAGACAGACGCTGGAACAAGACCCCCAGTTTTTAAATCCTAAATCTACTCGGAGTAAAATGGGGATTAAAAGAAAATACTGATTTCATAAGCCTGATGAAGCTCAAACAAACTCATAACAGACTCGTGGTACATGTGGCAACCACAAATAATCAGATGTGAACTATGATTATTGTTTATAATTCATAACTGGCTGAATTCTAGTGCTATTTTATATACTTACAGGGGCCAATGGTGCACCTTTACATGTGTCTTATATTGGCAGTCATAACCATTTTTGACACTGAGATTTGATTAAGTGCATATATTTTAAGAGCTGTAAAATTATTGATGACAGATGGGATTATAATAAGGGGTGGCTACCTATAGCCAGTTCCATGAAGGCCATGTAAATGTTCTGTAGAGTGCGTGTGTTTACATGTGTCTTATATTGGCAGTCATAACCATTTTTGACACTGAGATTTGATTAAGTGCATATATTTTAAGAGCTGTAAAATTATTGATGACAGATGGGATTATAATAAGGGGTGGCTACCTATAGCCAGTTCCATGAAGGCCATGTAAATGTTCTGTAGAGTGCGTGTGTTCCAGCGTGATGTAGCCTCTCTGTGATTGATATCTACTTTTAGACCAGTTTCTCTTCAGCAAAGATTTGGCAGTTCTTTAAGGCAAAATAAAAATATTATGGATGAGTTTCTAACAAACAATTTAGTAAAACATTTGGTTTTCTCGATTCTCAGCTGTCAGGCTGCTTTGTAAGTAAATGCACAAATCATAATGTTTGAGTCCATCTTGTGTTAGACATTATTAAGTATTTCTCTTTGGCTTCCTGCCCTTATCATATGGTTAATATGACTAATGAAAAAAAAATACATAGCCTGGATGTCTACTTTTCTTAATTTATTTTACTATGGAGTGGAAAAATTTTAATAGATGTTTGACATGTATATATATGTGTATATGTATATTCAATGGAGAATATTCCAAATAGCAAAACTGAAGCTTAAGTTTACATAGCAAACTTGATCTGTGTTAAAAAATACCAAAGAAAATAAAGAATAGTGAAAAGGTTTCCCAGACTCAGTTGCAACATGTGTATGTGGAGGCTTCCCCAAACCAGCAAGGTGTCCAAGAATTCAACTCAATTTTGACACTATCTACTCATAAATAGAATCAGACTCCACAGGCAAAGAGCTCAGTACCACAGGACCACTCTCCACTTCAGCTGCCGGTTGCAAGCCCAGGTTGTTACCTGTGCTTCTGATTGACCAGCTACAAACTGGAGGTCCCAAGGATCCCTTCCAATTCAGGGTGCCAATCACAAGTCTAGGTTGCTACCTATGCTTCTGACTGACTGCCTATAAATTAGAGGTTCCCATGAATCAAACTCAAGGAAGGGAGTCACAGAATGCAGGGAAACCCAAGTTTATGCTCTAGATTTCCGATTTATTATAAAAGAATATCGGAGAGACTATGAATCTACAGCCACATGAGGAGATGCATAGGGCAAGGTTTGAACAGAAGTGCTTCTGTCCTCATGAAGTGTGGGACCCAACACCATAGCACTTGGAAACATTCTGGTTCTCCCTTCAAATGCTCTCTGGGGGCAGGGGGAGACAAAAAAGGTGCCCTTTGGGTTTTTATGTTGTCTTCATTACATAGTCATGATTGACTAAATCATTGGCCAACAGTAGTTGATTCAACCACCAGCCTTTCTGTCTCTCAACCTGGAAATCAGGGGTTGGGACTGAATATTCCAACCTTCTAATCACAGTTGTGGTTCTTTTGGCAACCAGCCTCCTCCCTTGGGTGAGACCTAAAAGTTACCTTCCCTGAAGCATTTTCAGGAAATTGTGGGATAGACAGTTAATAGAGTCTGCCACAGGACTTACTCCCTGTGTCTTTATCAAGTTTTCAGGGAATGGGACAATTACATTTCTGCCACTCAACTTTTCCTGTTGGATTAAATACTATTTTTTCCCCTAAAAACGTATTTAATAGTTCTTTAAATTGGAGACAAGGAAGAGAATTGATAACCAAAATTTCAGCAACGGAGACCTGATTGAAATTAAAAGATGTTTATTTGGGGTTTGTTAGAACTGCAGTCTGGGAGACAGAGATTCAAGAAGCACTTGAGCTGTGTTCAGCCTGACTACAACGGGAGAGGCCTATAAAGGCAAAAACTGCAAGGTTACAGTTAGTTTTGTGACTTGTTTGTCAAGAATTATAATTGGAGCTGGCAAAAGGTAAGGGTACTTGTTATGTAAGGATTGGTTGGGGTTTGAAATGGTTGCATAGTTACAAGGAAAGACCTTAGGGCCATAACGCTGCAGATGGCAAGTATTATTCTGGATACAGCTGGTGCTGTCCTTGGACCCGGTACAGTTCAAAGAAAGTTCAAGTTCTCAGTGGCGTTTTAGAGACATGTCTAAGACTAGATCCTCAGTGGCTGCCCAACTCCATTTTTTGTAAGACTGAATTGTAATTACTGCATTATATTTCAATTTGTTATCTGAATCAAAGGTCTAATTTAATGTGTCTAAATCTATAACATTATAATTAGTCAAACAATAAAACCAAGGCTACTACCGCCTCCAGGATATCCAGAATGGAGTTACACAGGGAAGGCCATGACATGGGTGAATCAATTTTCACCTAGGATCCAGACTAGAGGTTGCTCTGTTTTAGAAAGAGTAGAATAAAAACATCATCAGATTGTAGCACGATAACCAAACTAGAGATAACTGGCCAGGGATAACTGGCCAGGGATAACAAGCGCAAAAAATGTTGACAGCTCCATCTCCTAATAAGTAAGTCAACAACAAGCCATGTGACCCAGTCTTTCTTCCCTCTCCTCACTCTCTCCCTCCTCCTCCATTCTACTGTAGGTCCCTGAACTTTTGTGATTGGCAGGTTCTTCTATAGTCTCAGTCAATGATTTGAATGCTGGCTTGAACTCCTAACATCAAAGTTGACTGTGCAGCCTGCCCAGGTGGAAGCTGTTGCCCCTCTCCCTTTTCTTACCTCAGGACAGGATAGAGCACAGACGTCTGCATTGTGATACCCTCACTCAAGATTTCCACTGGAAAAATTATTTGAACTGACTGCAACGTTAATCCCATTGTTCCCACTACTTCTTGCTCCCTATTCATCAACTTTAACTTGGGCTTATGCCATACACAGTTTAGATTCCATCTTTACTGTAATTAGTCCTTACATTTACTCCCCACTTACTCACCTCATCTCCTCCACCTTACTTGCTGGCAAAACTCTAACCCTGGGTCCACTTAAACTCTTGCTTTTTCATAATTGTATCCTAACAGTAAAACATTTCTTTAAACAGTTGCTCAACAAGACTAATTGCTTTTACTTTAATTTCGTGATCAGGGACCTCAAATGTTGTATTATGTTTCTTTTGCAGATTCAATATTTCCCACTCTAGGGTAACAATTTCATATGTTTTCTTTCCTCAGACTTTGCTTCTTGGAAAACAGTATCTGTCATCAGGAAAATCCCCTATATCTCCATTCTTTTCTCAAGGTCCTCTTACTTCCACTTCCTTTTCTAAAGAAATCCTTTTTCCCTTTCTTTTTTTTTTTTTTTTTTCTAATTTATTCATTTTTATTTTTGGCTGTGTTGGGTCTTCATTGCTGTGCGCGGGCTTCCTCTAGCTGTGACAAGCAGGGGCTACTCTTTGTTGCGGTGCGTGGGCTTCTCATTGCGGTGGCTTCTCTTGTTGCGGAGCGTGGGCTCTAGATGCATGGGCTTCAGTAGTTGTGGCACGTGGGCTCAGTAGCTGTGGCTCCTGGGCTCTAGAGCACAGCTCAGTAGTTGTGGCACGTGGGCTTTGTTGCTCCAAGGCATGTGGGATCTTCCCGGACCAGGGCTTGAACCTGTGTCCCCTGCATTGGCAGGTGGATTCTTAACCACCACGGAAGTCTCCCTCTTTTCCCTTTCTAGTTCTCTAATCTAGAGACTATCTCTGCTACTTCAAATATGTCTGACCTCTTTTATAGAACTCACCTGATAAGACCAGTCCTAATTATGTAATCCTCTTTGGATTATTTTAAAGTCAATTTATTAGACTTAACTATATCCACAAAATCCCTTTACCTTTTCCTAGCAAGGTAACCTAATAGGAGTAATATCCCATCCTATTCATAGTCTTCATTTCCATTCAAGGGGAGGGGATTACATATGGTATGTGTATGTCTGGGGTGAGAATGGGGGTGGGGGATGCTTAAGTGGGAATCTTGGTACCATCTTAGAATTCTGTCCTTACCACAGACACCCACTGGCCAAGACAAAGAGAGAAATTTTGAATTAAAAAATAATAGCACATTTGAATTTATTCACAAAACAGAAATAGAGTCACAAATGTAGAAAACAAACTTATGGTTACCAGGGAGGAAAGTGGCTGGGCGGGGGGATAAATTGGGAGATTGGGATTGACATATACACACTACTATATGTAAAATAGATAACTAGTAAGGCCCTACTGTATAGCACAGGGAACTCTGCTCAATACTCTGTAGTGACCTATATGGGAAAAGAGTCTAAAAAAATAAATAAAAGTGGATATATGTATATGTATAACTTATTTACTGCGCTGTACACCTGAAACTAGCACAACATTGCAAATCAACTATGTTCCAATAAAAAATAATAATTATAGTTAATTGAAATAAGTTGGATTTGCATTCTTAATTCATAATGCATACTTAAATTTAAAAGTTGCAGGATACATAGTTATCATGATGTAAAAACAAGTGAATATAATGAACATATTCAACTTTTTATTAATTTTAATAAGTAAAGGGTATGTGCTTATACACATGCTTATTTTGTTTCTTATATCTTTGACCGTTTAGAAAGTATAAATCCATCCTTATTTATGTCCATGTAACTAGGGAAAACAGTGTCAGAAATGACTGTTTCTCATCTTGTTTCTTGTCAAGCATTCAACAGCCTCTCAACTCAATTCACATTTCATAATCTCGCTTCCCATTTCACTGAGAAAATAGAAGTAATTCATAGAAATGTACTTCCCTCTGCAAAACAAGCAAACCATAACTACCTGCCTTTCTATGGATGAGCTGCCTTTGTTTCTTCTGAGGATAACTTTTCCACATGTACACTCTGTCTTATCTCCTATCATCCAGGGGAAGACTTTTGCCCCTTTAATTACCTCAGATCTCTCCTAAATCATCCCTCTGCCCTGTGTGTGGGAAAAGTTCCTCAACATGCCAGCATGATGTAATGTCTCCCAACATAAACAAACAACAAAAGAAAACGAAAGCAACCTTTCCCTTCCATTGTACTCCTCTATTCCTCTGCTCCCTTTTATAGCAGAATTTCTCAAAAGAGTGCAAAATACTGTCTTATTCAATTTGCCTGTCTCAATCTTCAGCCTAGCCCAGTCAGACTTAATCTCCCCCAAAACCTGCTAAAGCCTCCCTCTTCAGCCCCTAAGAGCCTCCATCATGCCAAGTCTCAGTATTTGATTATCAGCCTTATTTTATTTGAACTCACTGCCTTATTTTAATAAAGGGGTAAAGCGTGGATTCCTCCCTTGGAAGAAATATATCCTTCACTTGAATTTCAAGACACTTAATTCTCTCATTTCCTCCGATTTCTATGGCTTTTCCAATCTCCTTTTCTGGATCTTCCACTTTGTTTCTGATTGTTTGAAGTTGTGATCTCCTAGGATTCAGTGTTTGGCTTTCTTCTCACATCTCTCTCCATACTCACTCCCAAAGATCTCATTCAGTCACCTACTTTTATTTTGTGTATACCATTTATATGCTAATGACATCCATATTTATCTCTCAGCCATGAGCTCCAGTTTTAACACGTCTAAAACAGAATCCTTGATTCTCTGCCCCCTCAAACCTGTTTTCCTCATCTCTTTAAGTGGTATCAACATTCACTCAATTTCTTGTGATAAAAAGCTTGATTCCTTTCTTTTTCTTTTGCCATATGTCCAATGTAACAGCAGTTTGACTACTCTTCTTTAAAGATAACCTAGATTTGCCATTCTCCTTTAAATTATAACCTGGATATGATGAAGAATCTCAAAGTCAACAAACTCCCTCCAAGTCTAAACCCCATACCTTTCTCCTAAGCGGTGAAGCTTTAACAATGTAAATCAGGGCGTTATCACTCCCTGCCTAAACCACCAACTTAGAAAAAAATGCAAGACCAGCCTTGCAGGATCAGGCTCCTGACTGCTTCAGTGGCTTCAGTTCCTGTCTGTCTTCTCACTTTGATCTTGAACACACATAGCCCGTTCCCACCTCTCCATCTGAAACACACATCCTCTAGGACGCCACATGGGAAAACCTCATCAGGGAAAACGTTCCCGGCCAGGTATGAAAATATCACATTCCCCTTTTATCAATTTTGATTTGTTTTCTTCACGGCACGTTTTCAGTACTTGCAAACTTATTATGTATTCATCAGTTTACTTGTTCGTGATGTGTCGTTATGATTAGAACTGAAGTCTGTGAGGGTGTCTTGCTGTCACCGAATCTCCATAACTTAGAAAACTGCCTGCCTCATGGTAACTCTTTGCTGAATGAATGAATAATGGGATTGAACACAGTATAGAATAGGAAACTTCCTTGAATTGAAAATCATACACTGTTATTCCTAAAAATTCAAGGCCATATTCTTCTAAGGTTCCTGGTCTCACCCTATTGCTGGGTCTTGCCTCTCCTCTCTTGTATCTTTCCTCTTCTCCATTTTGCCTCCCCGCCTTTCCACTCTACAGTAGTCAGAGAAAAGCTTCAAAATCCCTGCGTCCTTATTAGGAAATTATTTACCATACCAGACGAGTTGCTAAATCCCTTGTTTCTAGAACTAAAACACTGTATTAAGAAATCCTCATAAACAAGTCTTCCATCCCTAGCAGGGATTATCCTGGTCTTCTATAATGCTCATGTGGAAATATTTCTCTCTCTCTCCTCTCTCGTCCTATCTATTGCCTTGTCTTTCCTTTTTCACTCTAAAATGGAATAGCATCATAATAGAGATAAGCCAAGGCTGGCTGCTCAGTGAGGCTCCAGAGCCACCAGGGCATGCTACCTCCCAAGGCAGCCTATTCTAATTTCCAACTCTAATTTTAAACATGCTCTTTTTATATGATGAGCTAATGTTTGCCTGGCTGTAACTTTGATCCATTGGTCCTATTTCTCCTGGCGAGGGCTCCTAAGCATAACTCTTTCCTGAGCAGAAATAGAACAGCTGCCTAACACCTCCCATATGCTATTGCTTTATATAGTTGGGAACTGTGAATCCCCCAGCCTCCAGCACCTCCACCGTACACTTTGTCAGCCTTCTGTTCTCTGTTGTAAATAAATTCAGTTCTGTAGCCTTTCCTCAAATGACCCATTTTCCAAACAGTTCATTACTTCTGAACTCAAGAGAGAGGACCAAGCCTGTTCTGGGCAACTCAGTCATTTCTGGGCTCTTTTATTCAGGGAGGGGAGTACAGTATAAGTAAATAGATTGTGAATTCCAATTTCAGCAACTTAACTATTTAATTGCAGTTTATTTAAAGTAGCACAAGTATACTGATTTATTCAATAAACATTATCGGGTGTCTCATTAGATGTAAAGCACTATACCAAGGTTAAAATAAACCTAAGGCATCGCCACTGGTCTTGATAACTTTGGTTCAATTTATGCAGTTGCTAGATATTCTTATGAGCTTTAAAATGCCGCTTAAGGTTCTTTGGTGCCCAGTGCTTTTGTTAATGGATGCATGAGGGTTTAGTAACATCCTTAATGCACCTCCAGGGTTGTGGTGTCCCAGGGCTGAACTGAAGGGTGCTAAGCCACTAGGCCATCTCCCCCGTGATGGGTTCTGCATTTTGACTCCTCTGGGTAAATGGTAGCTACATTCATTTCATTAACTTGTGGGTTACAAGTTAATTTAGGGGACTATGTTATTATAGATTTGGATGAGTTCCATTAAACTCCATTAAAACTTTTGACTGTAAGATGCATTAATGGAGCTTCACAGTCAGTCAATCAAAAGATTGATGGAGTATGTGTATAGAATGGACCATAAAATGGAATATTTGATATGAACTATTAAATCTTTCAGAGGAATTCTTTGGAGGTTTGGTGAATATACATGATTTAATTCTTTTTCCATTTCAGATAGGAATTTGGGGATTGGCTTTCTAATGTATGTATCTGTGTTAATGCTGATGAATGGAAACAATGTAAGATATTTAATTAGGGTTCTCTGTGATTCTATTGTGCTAAATTAGTGTACCAGTTTAAGTTCCCAGTGAACTCTTACAAACTAACATTGTCTGACGTTTTTAAATAAGGAAGGTTTCTGAAGATCTTTGAAATTCATAAATACCTGTAAAATTTCAGGAAGGGATCTAATCTCTGTTTTGTCCCAGAGAGTTGCCAGATACTTCTAATCACATTTTATTTACTTGATATAATTTTCAAGGTAAATATTACTTGTTATTATCCCTATTTTTCACTTGAGAAAACTGAGACTCACAGATGTATGCCAATCACTAATATAATTGAGTAAAACCAGTATTTAAATTTTGATCTTCCTTATTCTAAATCCCAGAAATAAAACAACTGCTGTTAACTTAATATACCAGGCTGCCTGCTGGGCAATAATGATTATAGTATGATATCCAACATCAGTTATTAGAATGTGTTGCTAGTGAACTATGAGTAATATGAATATTAAATGAATAAATATGAATAATAGTGAATGAATAAATCTCTTGTTCATTTTAGTCCCATGAAAATCCAATTAAAGACTGAATAGTACAGATAAAGGAAGTAAATTCTCTCTATTATTATACTCTTTATAGGGCTTATGATATTCAAGGAGAAATATTTTATTTGTAACGTAGAGGAAAAAAACTATATCCTAGAGATGTTAAATAATTTGCCCCCAGCTGCACAGCTGGAAAAATGCAGAGGTGAAATTCAAACATATGTCCGCCTGCTTCTCTAAACTTGCTCTTTTTGTGCCAGAAGAAATGACTTATGTTTGGCTTCAGTTTCATCTGAAATCAAGTGAATGGCCAGCCAAAAATTAATTAGGAAAGATGGCTATTTTTGTTTTGTTTTGTTTGTTGTTGTTTTTTATTTTGGAGGCATGATGAAAACATAATCAGGGGAAGTACCCTAAAGCAAAATTTTTTCCAGGAATTTCTTCTTAAAATAAGAATTGTACATATTAAGCCATTCTCTTTGCTTTTGTTGGAGTGAGTGATGCTAAGTGTTGCAGAAGACAAACCTCACAATCCCCATGACTTTACACAAAATAGGTTTATTTTTCCCTCACATGGTGTTCATCGTGGGTCAGGTCTTTCCTTTCCAAACAGTCTTAATTTCTACCTTTCAGCTGTCATTTGGAAGCCAAGCTTCCAAAGTCCCCAAAGAGGGATCAAAGAGTTTGGGATTCATGTAGGATGATTTTAAGCGCCAGGCCTGAAAATGATTTACATCACTCAATGCCAAGAACCTGATTCAAATAGTGACAACCCAATTGCAGAGGAAGCTGATATTTGTACAGGAGCCTATGGGTATTTGGATAACACTTTGAGTCTGTGCTGTGCTTTAGCAAGAATTTATGTAAAGATTCCTTCTTGGCATCTACTGAACATTCCTAGGTGAACTGGACACTGCTGAGTCACTGTAATGCAATCAGAACTGAGTGGTAGAACATAACGGGTAAGAGGAGATTGCCCTGGCAATCAGAAAAAACTTATGCCGATGTTGGGTTCCAGGTTGAAAGCAGAAAATATGACAAAAAAGAAAAAATGTCTTAGGAGGAAGGTTGGAGAGATGTGAACAGATATTCCAAGTCAGAACACTGCCTTTGTGACTTGCCCAAAGGCAGCAGCAACTTCGCCAGAGAAGGAACTTGAGATAAGTTTGGTTTATCTTCTCTTTCACTGTTAGAATCTTCATCTTTGGAAAAAGCTAAAATGAATTAAAGGTATATTCTTTGAAATCATCAGGTTAAGACTAATATATTTCTGCAGCTGTGTAGGCACTAGTGGTATGAGTCAAACAATTGCAGTGATTTTTAGTATGATTGCACTACTCTGAAGATTAGATAGAAAAGTTCAAAGCATAGCACAATAGTTATAAAAGTTCAAAGTTATAGCACAATAGTGCTATAACTATAGCACAAAAGTTCAAAGTTCTAGCACAATAGCTATAACTAATATAATACTGAAAGGATTTCAAATTGATATAAAGATGGATAAAATAAACAGAGGTGTAAGAAAAGATTGTCATTGCCAATGACAAGACAGCTGTTTAGAAATTATTTTGCCAGCTAAGCCATTTCCAGATCGGATTATCATTAAAGAGTAGTGGAGGAGTTGAGATTTTAGTATATTTTATTTAATTTTTAAGGTACTCTCCATGCTTTCTGCTATATATTAAAAAAGAACCAGCCTGTTATTAGGTCACCACGGGTAAGTAAGTGAATTATGTCACTATATTGCAACTAGTTTTGAAACATTCTGAAAACATTCTGACATTTCACCACCTTTTCTTTTCTATTTTAAAACATATAAGCATTTATTTTTCCCAGGCAGATAAAATATGTGTTTTAGGGATAACGACACAAACATATTGATTTTCAGCGAATGTTCCAGCAGCTGTTGACTTTTCGGTTGATTTTATGCAGTATACTTTCTGGACAGATACATGTTATAGTTATTTCAGTGTCATGATTGGTAGCTTGAATAAAGTCATGCCTGATTGAGAACATAGAAAAAAAATGAATTGAATGATTGAAAAATACCATATTAAAGATATCTGAAAAACTGGTAAATAAAGGGAAAGATTTATCCTGCCTTTTTTTTTTCGGCTGTGCCACACAGCTTGTGGGATCTTAGTTCCCCGACCCGGGCCCTTGGCAGTGAAAGCATGGAGTCCTAACCATTGGACCACCAGAGAATTCCCATCCTGCCATTTTGATATGAACTGTACCATTGACCAAATAGTACTTGAGAAATGGCTCTCTATACAAGTATCACACATAATACATTAAAAAGAAATGTCAAAATTTGAATATCATCATTTTTGGAAGCCCCAGTAAATTAGTAGAGATAGGCCCAATGATTCATGGCTTTTAACATCACAAAAGGATAGACATCTAGATACTATATGCCTCCAGGTGACGAAACACACCACCACCTATGGTCTAACAAAAGAGATAGAACCTGAGTTTGATCCAGCTTCCAGTTTGTAAGATATACAGAGAACAGAGGAACATATGGAATTGTACCATGAGGATACAACTAGCAAAATCCAGACTATGGAAAACACCACTGGGAAATAAACAGATGGAGGGAAACTATCAATTAAAAAAAAAACTTAAAAGATGTAATAAAGTTTAAAAATGGGTAACAGTAGATTATAATATTTATGGAAGTATATTTAGGTGATAAATCTATTTCAAAATAAAAACAAGAGATTACAATAAAAGTCAGAACAGTGGTTACTCTTGAAGGGAGAGAAGGCCTGTGGTAGGGATGTGGTCCACCATAGAAGTGGCTTCCAGGGGGGATAGCCTCAAGATGGCGGAGGAGTAAGATGTGGAGATCACCTTCCTCCCCACAGATACATCAGAAATACATCTACACGTGGAACAACTCCTACAGAACACCTACTGAACGCTGGCAGAAGACCTCAGACCTCCCAAAAGGCAAGAAACTCCCCACGTACCTGGGGAGGGCAAAAGAAAAAACAGAAAAGAATAGGGACAGGACCTGCACCAGTGGGAGGGAGCTGTGAAGGAGGAAAAGTTTCCACAGACTAGGAAGCCCCTTCTCTGGCGGAGACTGGAAGGAGAAGCTTTGGAGCCACAGAGGGGAGCGCAGCAACAGGGGTGCAGAGGGCAAAGCAAAGAGGTTCCCGCACAGAGGGTTGATGCTGACCAGCACTCACCAGCCCACGAGGCTTGTCTATTCACCCTCTGGGGCGGGCGGGGGCTGGGAGCTGAGGCTCGGCCTTCAGTCGGAGCGCAGGGAGAGGACTGGGGTTGGCGGCGTGAACACAGCCTGAAGGGGGTTAGTGTGCCACAGCTAGCCAGGAGGGAGTCCGGGAAAAAGCCTGGACCTGCCTAAGAGGCAAGAGACCATTATTTCGGGGGTGTGCGAGGAGAGAGGATTCAGAGCACCACCTAAAGGAGCTCCAGAGACGGGCGCGAGCCGTGGCTATCAGCGTAGACCCCAGAGACGGGCATGAGACGCTAAGGCTGCTGCAGCCACCAAGAAACCTGTGTGCAAGCACAGGTCACTCTCCACACCTCCCCTCCCGGGAGCCTGTGCAGCCCGCCACTGCCAGGGTCCCGGGATCCAGGGACAACTTCCCCAGGAGAACACATGGCGCGCCTCAGGCTGGTGCAACGTCATGCCAGCCTCTGCCGCCGCAGGCTCGCTCCACATTCTGTACCCCTCCCTCTCCCCGGCCTGAGTGAACCAGAGCCCCCTAATCAGCTGCCCCTTTAACCCCATCCTGTCTGAATGAAGAACAAACGCCCTCAGGCGACCTACACACAGAGGTGGGTCCAAATCCAAAGCTGAACCCTGGGAGCTGTGCGAACAAAGAGAAAGGGAAATTTCTCCAGCAGCCTCAGGAGAAGTGGATTAAATCCCCACAATCAACTTGATGTACCCTGCATCTGTGGGATACCTGAATAGACAATGAATCATCCCAAATGGAGGAGGTAGACTTCGCGAGCAACTATATATTTCCTTTTTCTCTTTTTGTGAGTGTGTATGTGTATCCTTCTTTGTGTGACCTTGTCTGCAAAATTTTGCTTTCACCATTTGTCCTAGCGTTCTATCTGTTTCTTTTAGGGTTTTTTTTGTTTTTTTAGTATAGTTTTTAGTACTTGTTATCATTGGTGGATTTGGTTTTAGGTTTGGTTGCTCTCTTCTTTCTTTTTTTTCATTACTTTTTGATTTTTTTATTTTAATAACTTTATTTCATTTTACTTTAGTTTTTTCTTTCCTTCTTTTTTTCTCCCTTTTCTTCTGAGCCATGTGGATGACAGGGTCTTGGTGTTCTTGGCCAGGTGTCAGGTCTGTGCCTCTGAGGTGGGAGGGCCAAATTCAGGACTTTGGTCCACCAGAGACCTCCTGGCTCCATGTAATATCAAATGGCAAAAGCTCTCCCAGCAATCTCCATCTCAACACTAAGACCCAGCTCCACTCAATGACCAGCAAGCTACAGTGCCGGACACCGTATGCCAAACAACTAGCAAGACAGGAACGCAACCCCACTCATTAGCAGAGAGGCTGCCTAAAATCATAATAAGGTCACAGACATCCAAGAACGCACCACCGGACACATTCCTGCCCACAAGAAAGACAAGACCCAGCCTCATCCACCAGAACACAGGCAGGCACTAGTCCCCTCCACTAGGAAACCTACACAACCCAGTGAACCAACTTTAGCTACTGGGGGCAGACACCAAAAGCAAAGGGAACTACGAACCTGCAGCCTTCAAAAAGGAGACCCCAAACTCAGTAAGTTAAGCAAAATGAGAAGACAGAGAAACACACAGCAGATAAAGGAGCAAGAAAAATACCCACCAGAGCAAACAAATGAAGAGGAAATAGGCAGTCTACCTGAAAACGATTCAGAGTAATGATAGGAAACGTGATCCAAAATCTTGGAAATAGAATGGAGAATATACAAGAAACATTTAAGAAGGACTTAGAAGAACTAAAGAGCAAACAAACAATGAGGAACAGCACAATAAATGAAATAAAAAATTCTCTAGAAAGACTCAATAGCAGAATAACTGAGGCAGAAGAACGGATAAATGACCAGGAAGATAAAATAGTGGAAATAACTACCACAGAGCACAATAAAGATAAAAGAATGAAAAGAATTGAGGACAGTCTTAGGGACATCTTGGACAACATTAAATGCACCAACGTTCTAATTATAGCGGTCCCAGAGGAAGAGGAAAAGATAGGGACTGAGAAAACATTTGAAAAGGTTATAGTTAAAAACTTCCCTAATATGGGAAAGGAAAGAGTCAACCAAGTCCAGGAAGCACAGAACCCCATACAGGATAAATCCAAGGAGAAACACGCCAAGACACATAATAATCAAACTGTCAAAAATTAAATACAAAGAAAAGATATTAAAAGCAGCAAAGAAAAAACAACAAATAACATACAAGGGAATCCCCATAAGGTTAACCGCTGATCATTCAGCAGAAACTCTGCAATCCAGAAGAGAGTGGCAGGACAGGCTGAATGGATACAAAAACAAGTCTCATATATATGCTGTCTACACGAGACCCACTTCAGACCTAGGGACACATACAGACTGAAAGTGAGGGGATGGAAAAAGATATTCCATGCAAATGGAAATCAAAAGAAAGCTGGAGAAGCAATTATCATATCAGACAAAATAGACTTTAAAGTAAAGACTATTACAAGAGGCAAAGAAGCACACTACATAATGATCAAGGGATCGATCCAAGAAGAAGATATAACAATTGTAAATTTTTATGTACCCAACGTAGGAGCCCCTTAACACTTAAGGCAAATACTAACAGCCACAAAAGGGGAAATCGACAGTAACACAATCATAGTAGGAGACTTTCACACCCCACTTTCACCATTCGACACATCATCCAAAATGGAAATAAATAAGGAAACACAAGCTTTAAATGATACATTGAACAAGATGCACTTAATTGATATTTATAGGACATTCCATCCAAAAATAACAGAATACACTTTCTTCTCAAGTGCTCATGGAACATTCTCCAGGATAGATCATACCTTGCATCACAAATCAAGCATTGGTAAATTTAAGAAAGTTGAAATTGTATCAAGTATCTTTTCCAAACACAGCAGTATGAGACTAGATTTCAATTACAGGAAAACCACTGTAAAAAATACAAACACATGAAGGCTAGACAATACTCTACTAAATAACCAAGAGATCACTGAAGAAGTCAGGAAATCAAAAAATACCTAGAAACAAATGACGATGAAACCACGATGACCCAAAACCTATGGGATGCAGCAAAAGCAGTTCTGAGAGGGAAGTTATAGCAATACAATTGTACCTCAAGAAACAAGACACATCTCAAATAAACAACCTAACCTTATACCTAAAGCAGTTAGAGAAAGAAGAACAAAAAATCCCCAAAGTTAGCAGAAGGAAAGAAATCATAAAGATCAGATCAGAAATAAATGAAAAAGAAATGAAGGAAACAGTTGTTAACATCAATAAAAGTAAAATTTAGTTCCTTGAGAAGATAAATAAACTTGATAAACCACTAGCCAGACTCATTAAGAAAAAAAGGGATAAGACTCAAATCAATAGAATTAGAAATGAAAAACGAGAAGTAACAACTAATGGTGCAGAAATACAAAAGATCATGAGAGATTACTACAAGCAGCTATATGTCAATAAAATGGACAACCTGGAAGAAATGGGCAAATTCTTAGAAAAGCACAACCTCCTGAGACTGAACCAGGAACAAGTAGAAAATATAAACAGACCAATCACAAGCACTGAAATTGAAACTGTGTTTAAAAATTTTCCAATAAACAAAAGCCCAGGACCAGATGGCTTCACAGGCACATTCTATCAAACATTTAGATACGAGCTAACACCTATCCTTCTCAAACTCTTCCAAAACATAGCAGAGGGAGGAACACTCCAAAACTCATTCTACGAGGCCACTGTCACCCTGATATCAAAACCAGACAAAGATGTCACAAAAAAAGAAAACTACAGGCCAATATCACTGATGAACATAGATGCAAAAATCCTCAACAAAATAATAGCAAACAGAATCCAGCAGCACATTAAAAGGATCATACACCATGATCAAGTGGGTTTATCCCAGGGATGCAAGGCTTCTTCAACATACACAAATCAGTCAGTGTGTTACACCATATTAACAAATTGAAGGAGAAAAACCATATGATCATTTCAACAGATGCAGAAAAGCTTTTGACAAAATTCAACAGCCCTTTATGATAAAAACTCTCCAGAAAGTAGGCATAGAGGGAACTTACCTCAACATAATAAAGGCCATATATGACAAACCCCCAGGGAACATTGTTCTCAATGGTGAAAAACTGAAACCATTTCCACTAAGATCAGGAAAAAAAAAGGTTGCCTACTCTCACCACTATTACTTAACATAGCTTTAGAATTTTTAGCGACAGCAATCAGAGAAGGAAAAACAATAAAAGGAATCCAAATTAGTAAAGAAGTAAAACTGTGACTGTTTGTAGATGACATGATACTATACATAGTGAATCCCAAAGATGCTAACAGAAAACTACTAGAAGTAATCAATGAATTTGGTAAAATAGCAGGATACAAAATTCATGCACAGAAATCTCTTGCATTCCTATACACTAATGATGAAACATCTGAAATAGAAATTAAGGAAACACTCCCATTTACCATTGCAACAAAAAGAATTAAATACCTAGGAACAAACCTACCTTAGGAGACAAAAGACCTGTATGCAGAAAACTATAAGATACTGAAACTATAAGATACAGAAAACTATAAGATACAGATACAAACAGATGGAGAAATATACCATATTCTTGAATTGGAAGAAGCAACATTGTGAAAATGACTATATTACCCAAAGCAATCTGCAGATTCAATGCAATCCCTATCAAACTACCAATGGCATTTTTCACAGAACTGGAACAAAAAACTTCACAATTTGTAAGGAAGCACAGAAGGCCCCGAATAGCCAGAGCAATCTTGAGAAAGAAAAACGGAGCTGGAGGAATAAGCCTCCTGGACTTCAGACGATACTACAAAGCTACAGTCATCAAGACAGTATGGTACTGGCACAAAAAGAGAAATATAGATCGATGGAACAGGATAGAAAATCCATAGAGAAACCCATGTGCATATGGTCACCTTATTTTTGATAAAGGAGACAAGGATATACAATGGAGAAAAGACAGCCTCTTCAATAAGTGGTGTTGGAAAACTGGACAGCTACATGTAAAAGAATGAAATTAGAACACTCCCTAACACCATACACAAAAATAAACTCAAAGTGGATTAAAGACCTAAATGTAAGGCCAGGCACTATAAAACTCTTCAGGAAAACATAGGCAGAACACTCTATGACATAAATCACAGCAGGATCCTTTTTGACCCACCTCCTAAAGAAATGGAAATTAAAACTAAAATCAACAAATGGGACCTAATGAAACTTAAAAGCTTTTGCCCAGCAAAGGAAACCATAATCAAGACGAAAAGACAGTCCTCAGAATGGGAGAATATATTTGCAAACGAAGCAACTGACCAAGGATTAAAGTCTACATTATACAGGCAGCTCGTGTAGCTCAATATCAAAAAGCAAACAACCCCATCCAAAAATGGGCAGAAGATCCAAATAGACATTTCTCCAAGGAAGACATACAGACTGCCAACAAAGACATGAAAGGATGCTCAACATCACTAGTCGTTAGAGAAATGCAAATCAAAACTACAATGAGATATCACCTCACACCGGTCAGAATGGCCATCATTAAAAAAACTACAAACTATAAATGCTGGAGAGGGTATCGAGAAAAGGGAATCCTCTTGCACTGTTGGTGGGAATGTAAATTGATACAGCCACTATGGAAAACAGTATGGGGTTTCCTTGAAAAACTTAAAGTAGAGCTACCATATGACCCAGCAATCCCACTACTGCACTTACACCCGGAGAAAATCATAATTGAAAAAGAGTCATGTACCACAATGTTCATTGCAGCTCTATTTACAATAGCCAGGACATGGAAACAACCTAAGTGTCCATCAACAGATGAATGGATAAAGAACATGTGGCACATATATACAATGGAATATTACTCAGCCATAAAAAGAAACGAAATTAAGTTATTTGTAGTGAGGTGGATGGACCTTGAGACTGTCATACAGAGTGAAGTAAGTCCGAAAGAGAAAAACAAATACCGTATGTTAACACATATATATGAAATATAAAAAGAAAAAAAAATGGTTCTGAAGAACCTAGGGGCAGGACAGGAATAAAGGTGCAGACTTAGAGAATGGACTTGAGGACACGGGGAGCAGGAGGCATAATCTGGGACGAAGTGAGAGAATGGCATGGACATAGATACACTACCAAATGTAAAATAGATAGCTAGTGGGAAGCAGCCACATAGCACAGGGAGATCAGCTTGGTGCTTTGTGACCACCTAGAGGGGTGGGATAGGGAGGGTGGGAGGGAGGGAGACGCAAGAGGGAGGAGATATGGGGATATATGTATATGTATAGCTGATTCACTTTGTTACAAAGCAGAATGGTAACACACCATTGTAAAGCAATTATACTCCAATAAAGAAGTTTAAAAAAAATCCGTAAAAAAAAAAAAAAAAAGAAAGAAATGGCTTCCAGGATGTGTAGCAATGTCCTGTCTTAAAATGAGCTGTGGTTACAATTTTGTATGTGTGTAATTTGTTAAGCCATACATATAGTTTTGTGTGGTTTACTTTATCTGTTTTGCAATTAGAAAATTATAAAACGTTTAACAAATATTCAACGTAAAGAGTATCTGAAACCCCATGAAATATTAAACAGAGATGCATGTGAATAGATGTAACTGGTCTGTGAATTCATTGCAAAGAAATCCTAATTGTGAAATGACTTGGTGTCCTTTTTAACTGCTTTCACTGCAGACGATTTTTCTTTCCACTTTTTCCTGTCAAAGAAACTGTTTGGTTACATGGTTTTTTGTTTTGTTTTGTTTTGTTTTGCATCCAGAGGACATACTGATATTACTAGGAGGCTATACAACACAATTTTGCTTCTCCCTACCTATCTCTTCTCTAAGATTCTAAATTTCAGATCTATCATTTTTGACATTATTTTTTTTTGTCTGCCTTACCATTTCCGCTTTTAGTTTAAATGTCTTTTAGGATTACTGTTTCCGAATCAGAACGTAGTATGTGTTGTGTTAAATATTATAGAATGACGTGAGGTTTTAAGAGAGTGGCCATGTCCTCCTAAGAGAACCATACACTGAAAATAAGAGGAAATAAAAAAGGAAGAAGATTCTTCCATGTGCTAAAAGTGACAGAAAATAAAAGCATTTCCAAGGTCATTTGTCTAAGCCACACAGAAAAGTTATTTATAATAAACTGCAAAAGTAGCCATATAGGTGTAAAATTGAACAAAAATAGCATATTTGTAGATATGTTATAGATGCCTCATAATACAGGCCCATTCTGAATTGGACTGCAGAATGGGAATTTGTAAGACAGCTTCTGATATCAGATAACTAGGGTATATAGAAATGAGTTGAAACCCCATCTGTGCTAAATGTAAGGTGAGGGGGTGAAAGGGACAGACGTACTTGTCAGTGCAAAGATCTTATTGCAGGTTAGGCCTGGGGCTCAGTAACAGCCTTAAGCAGGCAGTGCTCCATAACTATAGAATTAATGTTTAAAAAAAGAAAAAAAAAAGGGCTTCCCTGGTGGCACAGTGGTTGAGAGTCCGCCTGCCAATGCAGGGGACACGGGTTCGTGCCCTGGTCCGGGAAGATCCGACATGCCGCGGAGCGGCTGGGCCCATGAGCCTGTGGCCGCTGAGCCTGCGCATCCGGAGCCTGTGCTCCGCAGCGGGAGAGGCCACAACAGTGAGAGGCCCGCGTACCGCAACAAAAAAAAAAAACAAAAAAAGAAAGAGAACCACTATAATTACAGTCTTCCTGCCTGTGTGCATGCCTGGAAAAAAAAAAAATCCTTATGATGTTTATGAGCAGGGAAAATTGGTATCCTCTGAGTCCAAGGAATGGCCATTTTTCTTGGCTCAGGTAATCAACTCCACCCACTCTGTCAAGTTTCTTTGAAATCTTTTCAACTTATCAATAAGGTCTTACAACCACTTTAATTTTAAAATAAATTTTGTTAACAATACTTTGCTGATTTATATGAACCTTCCAACTTTTTAAATTCAAACTTTTCTGAGACAATACTATATTTTGCCAATGGAGGGCTTTTGTAGGTCATCCAAGAGATTTGTGGGTCAGTTCAGCCAGGACGCTGTCAGGTTAAATAGAGTATTGTGGGCCAAGTCAGTTAATGTAAAAAATGAGTGTTTATTACAGCATAGCAACCCCCAATGTGTGTTATCTGTAGGTATATAATCAGGAATTGATTGCAATTCTGTTTTCAAGTGAAATGAACTCTGTACTAAATCATAAAGACACGCATATTTCTGAAGATTTGTGGAATCTGGACCTAATGTGATGGAAGTGCATTTAGGGATGAATCAGGCATATTTCCTCCCTCCAGCCTCATTCCGTAGCTGCCTTTTGTGGGAACAAGGCAATTACGTTTCCAGGAACCCACCACATTATCAGAAAAGCGGTGGCCAGGTTCTTCCTAAGTTTTGAATCTGTTTTCTTTGTAGTATTGGCTGTGATCTTTTGGTGAAGAAAACCTTGTTCATATTCCCATCGGTTTAACTACCGCTCCTAAGTTGTAGATTCCCCAAGAAGAAAGGCCGCTTCTTGTGTCTTGGAATGTTTGTATCGGCTCTCCTTCCAGATCCTGAGGGAAAGAGCCTCAAATTTATGACATCTGTCATGGAACTCATTCTCTTTCCCCAAATCAGAAAACCCCTTTAATTTTTATTTTTTATGTATTTATAATCTTTCAAAGAAGCTCTCCCAGCCAGAATATGTTAATTGTCTCATGACCGTGGGAACCAAAAAGTTAATGAGTGAGAAATTTGCTTTATGTTAGGATGTTTTTTTCTGTTGCTAGGCAACACTCTCAGTTTAAGATCATGGTGGATTCTTTCCAGAATCACCTAAACCGGGAACCTCGGAGCCACCTATTTTACCTTCCTGTCCCCACTGCCTTCTATCAGATCTGCTCCCCAAATTGTTCTCTTCTGCCTCCTTAACTTTCATTCTCTCCGTCCTCTCTGTTCTGCCT
Organism: Phocoena phocoena; assembly: GCF_963924675.1. Taxonomy (NCBI): domain Eukaryota; kingdom Metazoa; phylum Chordata; class Mammalia; order Artiodactyla; family Phocoenidae; genus Phocoena; species Phocoena phocoena. The sequence goes on along the minus strand of NC_089222.1, from coordinate 116,790,395 downwards.
TAGGACAGGCCCTCATAGCTCCAAAGGCCCCTTAACTCCTCTCTGTGATTTTAGGCTTGTTTCCTTGCCATCCAACCTCCAGACCAGCAGTCTCCAAAGTGAAGTAAAGGATACTTCAAAAGACCTAAGTTCACGTGTTTATGGATACTCTACCTAAAACCTTCATAAATTCATGTAGTTGCATTTGTACTATCTCCACTCCGTTTCTTTGAAACTATTCGATAAGTGATCAAATACACTGAGCAAGTGTTGATAATCTCTTTCCTAAACATACTCAAAATGACGGGAGGGGTATAGTAAAGTCAGAGTTTTGTTGTTAAATGAGTGATGGGAACATTTATATCTTGAGCTAACTTGAGACACGTAGACCTGTATTTTCTCTTTCTCTCTCTCTGGAACTTGGCAATTTGGTGAGAAAGTCTTGAAAATACCCTTGTTTTGGAGACTCTAGGATCCTTTTCTGACAAAGCTAATTTCCTGAGTCAAGGTACCATGAAACATTCTATTATACAGTTAGATTATAAAGTCAAGAGTACTAATATCTTTTGCATAAAATACCGTAAATTCTACATTGTTTTATGTGTAACATTCCGTACAGTAATTCTTATGGACGATGAAGTTTGAGAACTGCTAAACTAGACTAAAAGAAAGAATAAAAAGAACTATACGTGCAGGAGGCTTGCAGACATTTAAACCATTACTCCTTTAAGATAACTATCATATTTCTAGAGGTGAATGTGAGATGTGTAATGAATTTTAAAGTGTTCTTTCTTTCCTGCATGATTAGCTCCATTTTATCTAACTATTTAAACCATTTATTTTAATAAAAGCTAAAGACTTGGGTTTTGTTTAGTAAAAGATAGTGGAATCATAGTGCGACTTAATTGAGACTTAGTTAGGACTCTACTCCTGGTATAGATTTGAATATTTGTGTCCCCCCAGGTACGTTTGTTGAGTCCTAATCCCAATATGATGGTAGTTGGAGGTGGGAGTTTGGGAAGTAACTGGGTTTGGATGAGAAGTTAGAGGTAGAGCCCCCATGATGGGACTGATGCTCGTATACTGGGATATAGAGTATAGAGCTCTCTCTCTTCCACGTGAGGACACAGAGTGAAGACTGCTGTCTGTGAACCAGGGAAAGCACCCTCACCATACACCAAATCTGCTGATGCCTTGATCTTAGAGTTCTCAGAATTAAGAACTATGAGAAATAAATGTTAGTTTTTTAAGCCACCTAGTCTGTGGTATTTATGTTACAGCAGCCCGAACTAAAACAGCTGTATATCAATGGGAGCCAAACAGAATCACTGCAAATCCTTGTATGCAGCCTACGAAGCACATCTTGACAAGAAAGAACCAATTCTCTTGCTAATACAAAGGATTTCATCACTTCAGACATTCCTTATCTAAAGCCAGTGATAATATTACACTTTTTGCTTATTAGATTTTTGCCCTAAACCTGAACAAAATGGAGGCTGCAAGAAAACAAGAATTAAAGTTCATACATTTTAAAGCAAATTTTTAAGCTGTTACTTGCAGCATTCTTCAGTTTAGAATGTAGGGTCTTATTAAAAGCAGAGTATAGATGCAGTAATCACAGGCTAATCCTACAGAAAACTTCCCCATGCCCAACTTGGATTTAATGAATGCAAGATTTGCTCAATATTAGTTTCACAGCAGAAAGACACATTGCTTTCATGCTAGGAACAAAATCACAATGGTATCTATCAAGTAAATTATTGGACAGTATTACCTTGTTCACCAAACTATGATGCATGAAATACTAATATGTGATAAAAGAGTATAGGGTAGAAGCTAAGTTATTAATAATTTTGATCCAAACTCTTAAGAATTTATTAATACCTATGTTAAGTGAAACTATTAATAGTATAGCAAGATTTTGTAAGTAATATTAATATACAAGAGACATGTAAAATATAATCCAGAGAATATGGAATCTTGTGTGTTACATAAGTTGAAATCATAAGGAAATGAGTTATGAGTTTAGAATTGATGTTATAGTATTATTAAATGAAACAATATAAGACGATTTAAAAAAGTCTTAGTAGAAGGTTGTATCAGACATTGGGCCCCTACTGGGGAGAGTTATCACAAAGAAGTGGAGATCACCAAGATGAAGGCCATTATAATATGTATACAGCCTGGTCTGAGTTTGCCATTGTCTTATATAAACATTTAAATTCCACTGTGAAACTTTTCCTGTAAAGATTCTGACATGTTAAATACATTTTTTTCCATATAATTTGAAACTGTCAGGCTATCTTATAGCTCATACCACATGGTACTTACTGAGCTATGTGAATCCAGAGGAAAAGATGCTAAAGTTCCTGTTTCTTCTGAATGACAGCATTTTCACAGATGTTGTATCTTTTTACAAAGCACAATTAGATTCTTTTTGGGGTGGTTGAAGTTACTTTTCATTCTTAGCAAAGACCACTCAATATTTTAAAAAGTGTAGTGATTTTGGTAACAGAAAAGGGTGAAAGAGTCAAATAGCAAATTTATTGAATACATTAAAATTTCTAATCAAATCTGATCCCTGAGGGGAAAAAGAAGGCAATTTTTATAAAATGTTCTTATTTTGTTTATTCTCGAGTTATTTTTGTGTCATAGGGTATGGTTTTATTTTCTGTTGTGCCTATTGTTGAACAGTTGTGTGTTAATGTAAGAAAAATTCTAAAATACATCATCGTCCAATATAAAGTGTAACAGGTTGACAGCATGTCTGAATGTGAGCTAAAATGTTGTATATTTCAGGTTAACATCACAAGTCTCCAAACCAGTGGGTCACCTGAAGGAACTCTGCTTACAGTGACCCAGTGAGTAAGGGTCACTGGAGAATTATGACACACTTCTGCTCCCTACCTGGGGGAGCCTTTCTCTTCTCATTTTCCTTTTCTCAGAGAACTCCTATTTTATAAACATTTCCCGACCTCCCCTGCAAGCATATTAGTGTATTTTCCCGTTTTATTCAAATTGAAGCTCACAAGATGCTTCCCTGTGCTTTCTTGGTGCCCTTCTTCTTACTTTGTTGTAGGATTTATCACATTTCACTGAGTTTTTCACTTGCCTTCATCTGTTTGACTACACAACGCTCAAGAGCATAATTCCCATATATATCTGTCTCAGTATTTGTTATACTTCTTGATATTTCACGTGCATTTGAGCACATTAAATGAAAGAGTGACCTCTGAAATTTCATTTAAGTCTCCGTCTGAATTTTTATCTCACTTAAATCAATATATATGTGATTATAATATATATTTTGATATGTGTGTTATACATCAGGCATTGATAATATTATGTAAAATTTTTAGTTTGGTAAGCTTGAGTTCCTACTACCCTGTGCTACTACTGAAAAAAGTTAATTTTTAACTAATTTGGATGGAATTGTGTGGGGATATTTAGGTGGAAGTACTTCTTTCCCTGATAGCTTAAACATTCAGTAAATATTTATTATTTACATGCTGTGTGAAGTGGTGTGTTAGGAAGGTGGATACAAAATGGGTAAGGGAGCGTACTCTCAACCTAGCACAGAATAAAGAGCAAGAACTTGAGGGTGAAACATCTTTGAGTTGACCTATTTCTTTGTCATGAGCAAATTGTTGTATTTTATTGTTTTTTTCTCATTATAGAAAATTTGGAAAGCATATAACTCATTTAAAAATCATATATCAAATAAAACTTAACAGTTCACATTTCTGAATATTCATTCCCAATTTTTAATATATGTCGAATACAAAATTGGGACCACAACATATATGTACTTTTGTATATTGATATTTTTCTTACCTAGCATCTCTGTTTTTCCTTTGTGTTATTATATTGACTTCAAAAATATTTTGATAGCTATATCTTTCTCCTCTTTTTCAGTGTCTAGATTATTTTCAATTTTTCATTTGATAGGGCTATAGAAAACATACTTGCATACAGCACTTGGCCACATCCGTGATGAATTCCTTAGAATGGATTACTAGATGACAAATTTGTGTCAAATGACTTTGACATAGTATAGCAATCCATCAGTGTTGCTGAAATCTATTAATTTAAACAGTTTTGAGTTATTTTCTTCATGGATGATCAGATTAGTTGAAAATAATGATAGTTATTTTATCATATATCTTATTAAATTTTTCATCTTATTACTTTGCTACAAATTCTAATGTTTAAATTGTTGAAGAAATAGTGGGCTTTCTTATCTTTTTACCTCCAAATTTTAATTGTGAGTCCTCTAGTTTTTACCCATAAATATAATGTTTTATATTGGTTCAAAAGAATTATATTTAGCAGTTTAGGGAATTTTGACTTATTGACGTGATGGAGATTTTCTAATGCTGAAAATCACTGAATTCTTATTATAAACCTACTTGATAAGGATGAGATATTATTATAATGTGGTATTAAAATTAATTTTATAGTATTTTATTTAGAATTTTACATGGATATTCATATGTAGAATTGATTATATTATATATCTTATACATGCATTTATGTATATATTTTGGTGTGGCTTTGGTGTCACTTCTGTGTTTGTAATATGACTTTTATATTTTTCAAAGTGTCCCTATACATGGGATAGAGATTATTGCATTACAATTTGAAAGGTCAACTTCTAAAATCATAAGCTTTAATATATTCATTTTTAACTACTATTTTGAGTCTATGCAATCCTCTCATTTTATTATTCTCAGACCAGTTATTTCACCGTCATCATCATCTGATTTTCTGGTTCCTGGAATCAACTATTGTCTTCTAATTTAGTAGCCTTTTTTTCTATTTTCTTTCCCATCCCTACACAGCTAGTTACCTCAGCCCCTAAACTAATCTGGATTTAGCCCAACATCCAGCAACCTAATTCCAACATTCAGGCAGTTGAAAAAAATTATAGCTCTCTTTAGGGAATTTCCACTCAAACTTAAGATGAATCGTCAAGTCTACCTAAAAACAAAAATTGAATAATTCCAGGATAATACACACAAGAACACGTAGTATATAAACTTGAGCAGGGCATGAATTACTGATTCTTGCAGACTCTTGTACCCCTGCACATAGAAAAGTAATTGCCCGTATTGTGTTGGTTGGTTGAATGAATGAACATATTTCCTCAATTCTTACTGCTTTAGCTGCCTTTCCTCCATGATATTTTTCTGCAATTTGCCATCTTCATTCTTAACTTGGCCTGGCTTGTACCCTGATTAAGTCTCCCATTTCAGTGGTTACGTGCTTCCTTCACACATTACACGTAAGGATTATTGAATTAATTGCAGTTCTCTGAATCCACCCTACTCGCTCACAGCTCTGCTTTGCTTGAGTTGTCTGTTCTGCTTGGAATAACATCCGTGCTACTTTTTTGCCGGTTTAGCTGCTCTTCCTCCTCCAAACTTGGCCTGAGAACAAGCCATTATGTGAAGTCTTTTCTGATCACTTCCCTCTGTATTAAATTCCTTTTCTTTGTTTTTCCATCATGCAGTGTACATCCTTCCACTGTAGCATTTATACCGCTATATCATGCATATCACACATGCCTGATTACTTCTCTGCATCTTCCTCTAATTTATGAGCACCTCAGAGAGAGAAACTCTCTTTAATCTCTGAGTCCCCAACACCTCACACAGTGTCTGTCATATTCATTATTAATTCATCAATGAGAACACAAATTATAAATTAGCACCCACTCATCTCCTTTGCTTTATAGCATTGTTCTCCACTTATAATATTTTTTCTTTAACATAAAAATAATTAAATTTCTGAAAATGCTGACTTTCTTTACATATTTTATTTGAAAAGTGAAACTTAAATTATTGCTTAATAGCTACAGATTTGTGTTCTAAAGGAAACTGGGACTCCAAAATAGGTTGACAAGTATTGTATAACTTGTGAGGAGTTTAGCTATACTTTTTTCCTGTTTATGTAGCATTGCTGCTGTCTGCATCAGCGTGTGAGCAGAACGTTCCTGATAGGTTGAGGGTCAGTTAACAGAGGCTCCAACTCTAATGGAAGAAGCACTGGTGGTATCTGAGGGCTCTGCTGGTTCAGTGTTAACAGTTTTATACAAAGTAGATGATCCAGTCAACTTTGGACTAACTCATGCTGTTTTCTATTTCTTTTGTCTTTTTTTTTTTTTTATTGCCAAGCTACTCATTGCTGAAAAGAAAGGAACCTAGGGAGAAAGAAATGCAAGTTAGAGCATAGTTAGGGTCACTGTCTCCGAATGAAAAATGGTTCTGAAGGCATTTAGAGTGTATCATGTCATCTCAATGCCAAACTCTTAAATGAAGATATTTGAGTATTCTGCCCTTATTTTTGTATTTTAAAAAAGATGACATAATCTTTTCTATCTACCACATATTGAAACTAATGGGTAATGTTCCTAGAGGAGACAGTGTCCTTGAAAAAAAAATGTTTTTATAGCCTGTATTTTGGTTTGTTCTCTGATCCACTTTTGACACCAATACTAGACTCTTTGCCACTGATTCTTTTTTATTGATCTTTACTTGCATTGAATTGTCAATGTCAGTTCTCCTCAGGTAGTACTATTTTCTCTTGTAATCTAAATTGTGGAAAATGGAGTTTCTGGCTACAACTTACTTTTTTACACTTACGATTCATCATCCCTCACAAATCCAGATACACCTATGAACTGGATCTATATCCTTTTATCTGTAGTATCATACTTCTGAAGTTTAATCATGGTAAACAAACACTCTTCAAACTTACCATGTGCATCTTAACTGAAAATGTAGATCATAAGAATTATTATTAAACTGTCTTAATGTTACATTTTAATGTTTTATAAATAGGATTAGGAGGAATAAAATGTATCTGCATTGCAGTGTAAATATTGGGGAATCCTTTGTTGGTCAGAAGACTAATACTCTGTCATAACGCAGACTGTGACCATTGATTGTTTATGTACTATGCACAGGGCACTGCTAAGCACTGAGGGAAACAAATACCTATAAGTCAGTGTCTTTGTTCTCAAGGCATTTATATAGCAGATTATTTATTTTCATTGATTTCCTGAGTTTTTAAAAATGACAATATAGTTCTTTTAAGACAATGATTCTGTGTAGTACCATCTAAAATTAAGATACATGTGCATTCTCTTTAAAATCTGAAAACTTCTTGAAAAGTCAGCATGTGATCTACTATACTATGTATGCCGCTAGAAGAAATTCATAAAAATTTATGAAAACATAAATTTTATTTTTAGAAGGGACCTTAGAAACCATCTTCTTCCAGGTTCTGTCGTCCCTCTCTTTCATCTTCTTTCCCACTTTGTAGGTGAGAAAACTGAGACTGATGGGGGTTAATCAGGCTGTCTAGGATCAGTCAGTTGGGCAGTCACACCGGTTTAAGTCAGCCTGGGTACCCTTTCAAAGACAGCCTAAGAAAATTGGCAGATTAATCTCCATCCTCCACCAACAGCCATAACAGAGGCATTAGCCTCATCTGGTAACAATGAACGTTTCCTGAATAACAGTGATATGCAGGTGCCCTGCATGGGGCTTTAAGCAACAGGAAGAACTTCTCTATAAGAATTGCTGTATAAGAATCTGTCATCGTGAGGGTGGTCTTAATTTCTTGCCTAGAGAAAAGCCCTTGATCATATACTTTCATTAGGATAAAGTAAACTCTCCTTCCAAAATATGAAAACTTCTTATCCAGGTATAGGTGAATGCGTAAGTATCCGCCACTTGGTCTGACTTTATTGCGTTCCTGGGTGTCATAATCACTGAGAATAAATAATAATTTATTGATGCATAGTAAGTTTGCTTGACTAAAACTAATAATATCTTAATGGCTTCCTGCCCTTTCACCAGATTAAATATTCTCACTGTTGAGCTCTTTTATGTTTGACTCACTGTCACATACCTCATTTTCTTTAGTTCCTTTTAAGATAAATTGTTACTTATCATTTCCTGGGCATATTCACATTCATGCATTTGATAGAATGGTAGGCTCTAGAAAAAATGAAACCTGCATTATTATTTACTTTTCAATTGTCTATTAAAATCCACTCGCTATATACTCCGTTCTGTTAATAGTAGTCTTACATAGTGACTTTTTTGAAGTAGTTGAATTAGATATAAAAAAAATTAATCTACAATAACTTTTCACATCTAGGTAGAAATTGAGGACACATGATATCAAATGCTATCTCTGTCCAAGAACCCAAAACATACTTTATATATTGTTGATAAGGCCCTGCATTCCAGCTCTTGAAGTTTCCTCAACAGCAGCTAAAACTGGTCAATAGTATTATTCCAGGTCATTTAAATATCAGTTATGATGAAACAAATGCAGGCAAAAGAAGTAATAGTACCACTTTTGGCTCTGAAGCCAGAAAGACAGCTTTTATACTTACTAGGTTGACCTTGGGCAAGTTACCCCAAGAATCTTTACCCACGTAAGGCTCTTTGTCTGCACATGTGAAACGGGGATGGTAATGATTCTTAGACCTGCAAAATTGTGGAGAATTCATTTCAAAAATTATTTAGAGAGGTTACTACATTGCCAGCATAGCTGTATATATCACTTATATGGGATTATGCCAAGTAATGCTGTTAGAAGGATAAGGTAGGTGGTTTTCTGGCTGTTCACTTTGAACTTTGTGTACCTTGATGAGCAGATTAGGATATGCTTTTCTAAGGTTAAATATTTTGTAGAAATTGTGTTGATTAATTTTATGTGTCATTTGACTGGCTCACGGAGTACCCAAATATTTGGCTAAACGTTATTTCTGGGGGTGTCTGTAAGAGTGTTTCTGAATAAGATTAAGATTTGAATTAGTGGACTCAGTGGAGCAGATTGTCCTCCACAGTGGGGGTGGACACAACCAGTTGCTGAGGGCCTGAATAGAGCAAAACACAAAAGAAGGGGAAATTTGCTCCTCTGCCTGTTTGCACTGGGACATAGGTCTTCTCCAGCCCTTGGGCTGTGATTTACACCATCAGCTCCCCTGGTTCTCAGGCCTTGAACTATGACTAAACTATAGCACTTTCTTTCCTGGGTCTCCAACTTGCAGATGGGGCTTCTTAGCCTCCGTAACCACATGAGCTAAATCTATCTATCTATTTTTACTATTGGTTCTGTTTCTCTGCAGAACACTGAATAATACAATGCTTAATACAATAACATAGTTATTTATAATAATAATAATTATTATTATTTTTTGTGGTACGCGGGCCTCTCACTGCTGTGGCCTCTCCCGTTGTGGAGCACAGGCTCCGGATGCACAGGCTCAGCGGCCATGGCTCACGGGCCTAGCCGCTCCACAGCATGTGGGATCTTCCCGGACTGGGGCACGAACCCGTGTCCCCTGCATCGGCAGGTGGACTCTCAACCACTGCGCCACCAGGGACCCCTATTTATAATTATTAAGCACCTGTTTTGTGTGGTATATTTTTATTAAGTGTTATGTTACATTCAAACATTCAATAATGTATTACTCACTAATACTCTGTGAGGTAGGGTTCACTATCTCATAGTACAGAAGAGATAACTGTCCTGAGAGATGTTTAGTAAAGACTCAAAGTAGAATTCATGCAGTGGTCTATCTGCTGTAATATCCCACTGTCTCCCCAGGAGCCCTGATGGTTTATTATAAGTACTTGTACATGAACTTTCCTAGGGACTTCCCTGGTGGCGCAGTGGTTAGGAATCCACCTGCCAGTGCAGGGGACACAGATTCGAGCCCTGGTCTGGGAAGATCCCACATGCCACGGAGCAACTAAGCCGGCGCTCCACAGCTACTAAGCCTGTGCTCTAGAGCCCACGTGCCACAACTACTGAACCCACGTGCCACAGCTGCTGAAGCCCCGGCGCCTAGAGCCCGTGCTCCACAACAAGAGAAGCCACCACAATGAGAAGCCCGCGCACCGCAACGAAGAGTAGCCCCACTTGCTGCAACTAGAGAAAGCCTGCAGGTAGCAACGAAGACCCAATGCAGCCAAAAATAAATAAACAAATAAAATAAAAAGAAAAAAACACTTTCCTAGGTCACAGACTCAACTAACTTTCTGGTACAAAATTTGGATATTCAAAACCTCTTACACTGATCTCTTTTTCTCACCAGGATGAAGGAATCCCACTGTAGTTTAATTCTCCCACTGATTAAAACTAAACACTCTGAACAAAATAAAAATAATAAGTGAATGAATGAGTAAATAAAGAAATAAGGATTCTGAAAAATAAATAATAGCACTCAGATAGAAGAGATACGTCAAAACTTGAATAACAGTGGTGATGAGTTTCCTATGGTTTTATTTTCTTCCTTTATCTCCTGGCATTGAATGAGGACAAGACAAACCAGGAACTTTGTGATGGTCATGGTCAGCAAAACTGGGCCAGAGGATTAGGAAAATAAATAGCCTTGATGAGCTGTAGATTATAGAAGTCCTCATTTCTTTTGTCTTTTTCTTCTCCTAGCACTGACCTGAGACCAGCCCCAGTGATGCAGCTGGTGTAGGTACATAAGAGTCAAGAGAAAACTTCTCCCTTTAGATAGAGAAACCAGCAAAATGGTTTCTGAGTATGGGGGAGGAGGAATCAATCATATTATGTTTCTCTCTCACCCTTGCCTCACTGCTCTGCTTCTAGTTGTCCATATCTGGGCAAGAGTGCAGAAGGCTAAATCTCTGAAAGAACTCTATATTTGACCTGATGAGATGACTCTGGAAGCCAGAGAGTGAGGGATAAATACACAAGAAGCTAGAAAGAGGGATCCCTAATTTTGTGTATAAACCAACACAAGTGTCAAAGCCATTCTCCCCCCAAGCTGGGCTTGGGCAGAACAGAGCCAAAGAAACAGAGCAAAGGCTTCAAGAAGAGAAGGAATATATAAAGCTCCATCCAAGCTCTCAGGCCACCTCCTGAGAGGCTCATGTGATGAGCAGACACAAACAACACAGCAAGAGCTTTGAAAACTAAACTAATATTTAAATCACTTTCTATAGAAAGCAAAACAGACCTTACAGGCTAGACCTAACCATGTGATTGCCTGCTAAAATGAATAAACAAACAAATATACAAATCAACATTCTCTGCCTAAATTTAACAGAACCCGAAGTCTCAAAATGTAATACTCAAAATATCCATAATACAATCCAAAATTACTAATAACCAGAAAAAAAAATCAATTCTCAAGGGAAAAGACAGTGAACAGATGCCAGCCGGAAATGACCCAGATGTTGGAATTATCAGACAATGACTTTAAAGCAGCCATTGTAGCCATGCTTCATGAGGCAAAAGTGACCGCTCTTGAAACAATTGAGAAAATTTAAATTCTCAGCCAAAAAATAAAAGTTAATATTAAAAATGGAAATTTTACTGTTAAAAAATATAATAGCTAAGATTTAAAAATTTGCCAGGTGGATTCAGGAGCAAAATAGAGTTGAGAAAGGGAAAAGTCAGTGAATCTTGTAAATACAAATCAAAAGGAAGCTCAAGCGAACGTAGGATGGCTGGACCTCAGTTAAATAAATCATACAGTGCCTAATATTAATGCATGCTGTCTCTGAACCAGCTATGTAAAACTCATCAAAGAAAATAGGACTACACTGTGTAATGGTGAGGAACTTTACTTTGAGATTATGTACAAGGTACAAAATTCTTTGAGTCTGAGTTTCTTCATCTTCATAAATTTTTGTGAGGATTAATATGTAGAAAAGTATCTAATTCAGTGAAATATACCTTACGTGAATAAAATAAATGCTAATTCTCGTTTTGGTGTCTCATCATGAACTATATTTTGAAATATTTGTAGTTCTAGTCTCAAGCTTGATTGAGATAATTAGCATGTAGAAGAGAATTTATAATGCATTTTCTCTAAAAATTATTTGACCATGCAATCTTTTTTCTAATGAAACAAACAGCAACATATTATAGAAATCTCAGCATGAGAAAAGTGGTTGAAGGATTTTCTATGCTATATGTCTGTAATAAGGCTACCAGAAGGCTGTATTTCCAAACCTTGCCTCTCAGATCCCTGGAATTCCTCTTCCCTCACTTGGTCCTAGTATTTTGGTTTATACCTACATTCAGTAAAAGAAACAACTTTTTGTGAAACAAGTCTGTATTTATTTGAAGACTCTGACCTTGGGCATTTTTATTACCGAAAACCCATTATAAAAATATCTTCATAACTGATTCATCTCAGAAATTAGGGCCAAGAGAACATGTTTTCCCTCATGAGTTAGTATGCTTCCTAAGCATGGAAAATTCTCTTATCCATTTATTTTTCCTTTTCACCTCTGTAGTATAAAACTCAGAGATAGTACATATGCTCAAATGTGGAAATCGTACTCACCAAGAATTAATATTTTTTTTTCTTCTTTCTGTATAGCTCTTAGTACCTGCCTTTGAATTGCACTGATCTTATTGTAAGCTGTCAAAAATGCTTTCTGGAAGTAATAAAAACCATGAGTCCTGTGCGACATCTGTTGCTTCTCCACGATGATTTTTGTGTTATATATTCTTTTATTTTTCTCTTCCTTCCTAGCATATTCCCTGATTGACAAATTCTGGAACTCAACAGCAGAGCTTCACTTTTTTTTTCCTCCATACAAGTCCCATCTTTGTCATCATCACCACCCCTCCCCCACTCCTGTACCTAATAGGGAAATGATGGTGAGATGTTTCATATCTTGAGTAGATAGTGTATGAAGCCTCTGGATATGGGACAGTTTGCATTACTACACAGCAAACTTATTTTCATACAGCCAGGTGTTCTTGGGACTCAGATGCAAGGATACAGGGATAAACAAGACTATCTTATTGCCTGTAAGTTATTCATAGAATAGTTAGTGGATAGAGACTAAAATTATAGTAGCTTATGATAAGTTTTACACTAAAATGAGGAATGAGGTACTAGTGCTCAGAATGATACATTTTTATATTGATTTAAAACTTTGAGAAATATTGAAATTTGTGGAAAAGGATGAGGAAAACTTTCTTTGAGATCTGAAAAATGGATCCACTGGGAGGAAGGTTTTCAATTTCTTTGAACTCTGTATCATCTGGGAGACAGATAAAAATACTTCTGGTATTTCTGCTCTTTATGTATGTGTGTGTGTATGTATGTATGTATATAAAAATACATACGTATTTTAACCTAATTGCTTGTTTCCAAATGAGAATAGTTAAATATAATTCAGTAATATTAAAAATTTAATAAAAATGAAACCCACTGTTGTTACTCTTAATTTTTATAACCACCCAATACCATGTTTATATTATTCCCATTTTATCAAACAGTAATCAAGGGTAGAGAAGTTAAATGCCTTATATAAAATTATACAGCTATTAAGTTGTAAAGCTACAACGTGAACCCAGCTCCTTTGATTTTCAGAGCTATGTTTTCAATGCTTTATATTGCTGTCATTGCATCATTGTAGTTTTTGCCGTAGTTTCCAAATCTTTTCAGAAAAAGAATTAGCACAAGTAATTCTAACTACAAATTTCTGTATTATTCCAAGTGAGTATTCCTAGTAGTTCTCACTGGTTACTGCCTTTTATGTCTGCATCCAGCTACAGTTCTCAAATGCCTTATGTATTTGACCAAAAAACTAAGGAAGTGGTCTTTTATTACATAATGGGTAATTTTTTCCTTTGAAAGGAGATGGTGAGAAGTATGTTAAATTGGATAGGATAAACACTCAGATTTAACTCTGTAGTTTATTTACATGGAGAAAAAGAACAAATACAAGCTACATTTTTGGTACCCAATAACCTGTCTTTTTAAGAATAATTGGACTTAATTCTCTCTGTTCAAATTTATACACACTTGGAAGAATTTAGTCCCAGTGAAATGGAAGACGAGTGCTGAAGTAGTGTGGTGAGCACTGTTTGGGCTAAATAGCTGTCAATGACATTTTGTGAATATCTTATTTATAAATATGTCGATTAGAAAATACAAGGCTTGATCACCCTGCTCTGTCATTCGGTGAGATGGTAGAGATATTTATTTCAAGTTTCTTCTTAATGTTCCCTTCTATTTTTATTTTGGGCTAATCACCTTTTTCGCCTAGCAGACTAAGGAGATGTTCTATTCTACATACATCAGCCTCCAAAGTCAGCTAATTTCTTTTATATCTTCCCTGTCAGCTGTAAGAGAGACAGACAAGATGAAGCCTTTCTACTGTCAGGCACTGACAGAGCAGAGAAATATAGACAGATGGATAACAGATAGTTGGGTTCTAAGTACCCTACAATTTGTTGAGGCAAATAGAGGAGAGTTGAGTGGCAAATTACCTACACTGTTCACAAACCAGCAGGCAGCCCTGTTTGCCAGTGATCCAAATTGTTTCTAGGTAATCCGGCACATTTCTGTTTTGTTGTGCTGTATCTAAAGGTATGACTGTCAGTTTTGAAAGCCCCCTGTCATGAAAGATCTTCCCTACAACAAGCAATATTTGGAAGGCGGTGTTCAGGGAAATACACACACTTTTGTTCAATCATCCTAAAAAGAAGATTTAAGGTATGATCTTTTAAAGTATTAAAAGGAAGAAATAGTTTCTCTTACTTAATATTTATAGAGTTTTCGTTTCCCTTTTAAAACCTCACCATCTACAATATTCATCCATCTTGGAAATTTGAATTTAATGATGATATTGGTGGAGCTCAGATACGGAAGTGACTTTTCAAACCCGTATTTTTTTTTTTTTTTACCCTGCAGCAGATTTAGATGAGAATCACATCAAGCAATGCTATAGACCGGTGAATTACAAATGGGTGTTTCACAGAAATAGTTTCACAAGATACTTTGGGGAAAAAAGGAGGGAGTGGTGAGGAAGTCTGGACTTTAAATTAGTGCAGGAGAAACAACGTTAAGCAGGTGTTTATACTATAGGATTTTGTAGAGCCTATTATATATTATTGTTCATCATGAATCTCTGTGAAGGGAACATGGCAAATCACTTTTCTCAGGACACCACTCATTTTACCAGATGTTGTGATCCATGGAACACTTTTCTGAAATAAATGCCATAGACAGTAATGTGGCTCAGTCACCTTAGCAGTTTCATCATAATTTTTTTTCCCCTGGAAAAGGGCACTTGGCTTTCAGAGCTTTTGCGTTTACACTGAAAACTTACACTCAGAGGATCCTTTAAGTTGGAAATGTTGTTATTATCATTATCTGCATGAGAGATATTTGAAATCATATGCTTCCTAAAACAATTTAGAGTGGCTCACTAAGAATTAATAAGGCATAGTTTTGATGGCCTGCTAGATATCAAGTAGTATAATAAGCACTAGGGATGCAACACTGAACAGCATAGAAGTGATCATCAGCTTCATGGGGTCTTCAGTTTAGTTAATAGATTATCACAGTTTACCTGCTGACCTCCAAAGCATTACAGTGTCAAATGCCCCAAACTGCAATCGTCATCTTTTGCATC
Organism: Phocoena phocoena; assembly: GCF_963924675.1. Classification (NCBI taxonomy): domain Eukaryota; kingdom Metazoa; phylum Chordata; class Mammalia; order Artiodactyla; family Phocoenidae; genus Phocoena; species Phocoena phocoena. The sequence goes on along the minus strand of NC_089222.1, from coordinate 116,774,973 downwards.
CCCTACTGCATACCCACTCCTTCCTGGGTGTTCCATATTTCAATAAATGGCATCATGATCTATTGAGTAATTCTAGTCAGAAAGCTGAAGTCACCTTGACTTTTCCATCCTCCTCACATCCCACTGTCAGTCAATCATTAAATCTCATTAGTTCTAACTCCTAAAGTATCTTTCAATTTCTGATCTGTCCTTCAATCATCACTGCCTCCATACTGGCACATATTTATCATCTGTCTGGCATACTTCTGTAGTCTGTGGACTTGTTCACTTCCCCTCCTTCCCATTCAGTCTCCTAATTCTAACCAAGGTTATATTCTGATATTATTTTTTGCGTGTGTGTAGCTAGCATGTAGTTATTCTACAATTTTCAGCTGAAACCTCACTTTCTCAGAGATGTAATACCTACCCAAACTTCACATTGCCTTAGTTCTTTCTGTGTTACTTACACTCATGCATTACCTCAAATGTATTTTTCTTGTAACAGTGATTATACTTCTCAAAAGTTGGTGAATGCCAGTCTGAGTCAAGTATAAACTCATTGAGGACAGGGACCAGGTCTACCTTTGTCCACAGCTGTAAAACCAGTACCTGGCTTAGCAACAGATAATGTAGAAGTCTCTGGAATTTATTTATTTATTCCATGACATTGCTTCTGCTGCGCCTGCAGGATAGAATGTTCATATCCCTCTTTTCTAGCTATACCTCCCCCCCAAATTATTCATTCCTATACCTCCCCCCAAATTATTCATTCTTCAAAATTCAGATCAAATGTACTTCCCAAGTGAGTGAACTGTTCCATTATTGCCAATGCCCCTAAGAATTAACCACCCTACAGAATACTTCTTCCTCTGTTTAGCATCAGTAATAATATCTGTCCCCCTCCAACACACACACACAAACACACACACATACACACCCCACGTACACAATGGTAACTACTTTAAAGCAAATTCCTTGAAGAGCACCTTGTGTAAAGAGAACTTTCAATAAGAACTTGTTGAACTGAATTCGGGTCTGTCGATTCTGACCTTTTCTTATGATGTAGAAAGATCTTTCTTTGTGCTCCAGATACACATATCCTACTGTCTAATTTTTTTTGAATTTTATTTTATTTATTTTTTTATACAGCAGGTTCTTATTACTCATCAGTTTTATACACATCAATGTATACAAGTCAATCCCAATCTCCCAGTTCATCACACCACCACGCCCATGCCCCGCTGCTTTTACCCCTTGGTGTCCATACGTTTGTTCTCTACATCTGTGTCTCTATTTTCTCCCTGCAAGCTGGTTCATCTGTACCATTTTTCTAGGTTCCACATATGTACGTTAATACACGATATTTGTTTTTCTCTTTCTGACTTTCTTCACTCTGTATGACAGTCTCTAGATCCATCCACGTCTCAAAAAATGACCCAATTTCGTTCCTTTTTAAAGCTTAGTAATATTCCACTGTAGATATGTATGACATCTTCTTTATCCATTCATCTGTCCATGGACATTTCAGTTGCTTCCATGACCTGGCTATTGTAAATAGAGCTGCAGTGAACATTGGGGTGCATGTATCTTTTTGAATTATGGTTTTCTCTGAGTATATGCCCAGTAATGGGATTGCTGAATCATACGGTAATTCTATTTTTAGTCTTTTAAGGAACATCCATACGGTTCTCCATAGTGGCTGTATCAATTTACATTCCCACCAGCAGTGCAAGAGTGTTCCCTTTTCTCCACACCCTCCCCAGCATTTATTGTTTGTAGATTTTCTGATGATGTCCATTCTAATTGGTGTGAAGTGATACCTCATTGTAGTTTTGATTTGCATTTCTCTAATAATTAGTGATGTTGAGCAGCTTTTCATGTGCTTCTTGGCTATCTGTATGTCTTCTTTGGAGAAATGTCTATTTAGGTCTTCTGCCCATTTTTAGACTGGGTTGTTTGTTTTTTTAATATTGAGCTGCATGAGCTGTTTATATATTTTGGAGATTAATCCTTTGTCTGTTGATTCGTCTGCAAATATTTTCTCCCATTTTGAGAGTTGTCTTTCTTCTTGTTTATGGATTCCTTTGCTGTGCAAAAGCTTTGAAGTTTCATTAGGTCCCATTTGTTTATTTTTGTTTTTATTTCTATTAGTATAGGAGGTAGATCAAAAAAGATCTTGCTGTGATTTATCTCAAAGAGTGTTCTTCCTCTGTTTTCCTCTGAGGGTTTCATGGTGTCTGGTCTTACATTTAGGTCTCAAATTTCCCAGCACCACTTACTGAAGAGGCTGTCTTTTCTCCATTGTATATCCTTGCCTCCTTTGTCATAGATTAATTGAACAAAGGTGTGTGGGTTTATAACTGGGCTTTCTATCTTGTTCCATTGATCTATATATCTGTTTTTGTGCCAGTACCATATTGTCTTGATTACTGTAGCTTTGTAGTATAGTCTGAAGTCAGGGAGTCTGATTCCTCCAGCTCCACTTTTTTCCCTCAAGACTGCTTTGGCTATTCGAGGTCTTTTGTGACTCCATACAAATTTTAAGATTTTTTGTTCTAGTTCTGTAGAAAAATGCAATTGTAATTTGATAGGGATTGCATTGAGTCTGTAGATTGCTTTGGGTAGTATAGTCATTTTCATAATATTGATTCTTCCAATCCAAGAACATGGTATATCTCTCTATCTGTTGATATCATCTTAAATTTCTTTCATCAGTGTCTTATAGTTTTCTGCATACAGGTCTTTTGTCTCCTTAGGTGGGTTTATTCCTAGGCATTTTATTCATTTTGTTGCAGTGGTAAATGGGAGCGTTTCCTTAATTTCTCTTTCAGATTTTTCATCATTAGTGTATAGGAATGCAACAGATATCTGTGCATTAATTTTGTATCCTGCAACTTTACCAAATTCATTGATTAGCTCTAGTAGTTTTCTGGTGGCATCTTTAGGATTGTCTATGTATAGTATCATGTGATCTGTAAACAGTGACAGTTTTACTTCTTCTTTTCTGATTTGTATTCCTTTTATTTCTTTTTCTTCTCTGATTGCTGTGGCTACAGCTTCCAAAACTATGTTGAATAATAGTGGTGAGAGTGGACATCCTTGTCTTGTTCCTGATCTTAGAGGAAATGGTTTCAGTTTTTCACCATTGAGGATGATATTTGCTGTGGGTTTGTCATATATGGCCTTTATTATTTTGAGGTAGGTTCCCTCTATGCCCACTTTCTGGAGAGTTTTTATCAAAAATGGGTGTTGAATTTTGTCAAAAGCTTTTTCTCCATCTTTTGAGATGATCATATGGTTTTTATTCTTCAATTTGTTTATATGGTGTATCACATTGATTGATTTGAGTATATTGAAGAATCCTTGCATCCCTGGGGTAAATCCCACTTGATCATGGTATATGACCCTTATAATGTGTTGTGGGATTCTGTTTGCTAGTATTTTGTTTAGGATTTTTGCATCTATATTCATTAATGATATTGGTCTGTAATTTTTTTTTGTTGTTGTTGTATCTTGATCTGGTTTTGGTATCAGGGTGATGGTGGCCTCATAGAATGAGTTTGGGAGTGTCTCTTTCTCCTCAATATTTTGGAAGAGTTTGAGAAGGATGGGTGTTAGTTCTTCTCTAAATGTTTGATAGAATTCACCTGTGAAGCCGTCTGGTCCTGGATTTTTTTGTTGTTGGAAGATTTTTAATCAGAGTTTCAATTTCATTACCTGTGATTGGTCTGTTCATTTTTTCTGTTTCTTCTTGGTTCAGTCTTGGAAGGTTATACCTTTCTAAGAATTTGTTCATTTCTTCCAGGTTGTCCATTTTATTGGCATAGAGTTGCTTGTAGTAGTCTCTTAGGATGCTTTGTATTTCTGTGGTGTCTGTTGTAACTTCTCCTTTTTCATTTCAAATTTTATTGATTTGAGTCCTCTCCCTCTTTTTCTTGATGAGTCTGGCTAATGGTTTATCTTGGTCTTTGGTATTGTCTTCTTTGTTTCTATTTCATTTATTTCTGCTCTGATCTTTATGATTTCTTTCCTTCTGCTAAGTTTGGGTTTTGTTTGTTCTTCTCTCTTTAGTTCCTTTAAGTGTAAGTTTAGGTTGTTTTTTTGAGATGTTTGTTGTTTCTTGAGGTAGGATTGTATTGCTCTAAATTTCCATCTTAGAATTCCTTTGCTGCATCCCATAGGTTTTGGATCATCATGTTTTCATTGTCATTTGTCTCTAAGTATTTTTTGATTTCCTCTTTGATTTCTTCAGTGATCTCTTGGTTATTTAGTAATGTATTGTTTAGCCTCCATATGTTTGTGTTTTTTATGCTTTTTTCCCTGTAATTGCTTTCTAATCTCATAGCATTGTGGTCAGAAAAGATGTTTGATATGATTTCAATTTTCTTAAATTTACTGAGGATTGATTTGTGACCCAGGATGTGATCTACCCTGGAGAATGTTCTGTGCACACTTGAGAAGGAAGTGTAATCTGCTGTTTTTGGATGGAATTTGTTATAAATATCAATTAAATCTCTGGTCTACTGTGTCATTTAAAGCTTGTGTTTCCTTGTTAATTTTCTGTTTGGATGATCTGTCCATTCATTTAAGTGAGGTGTTAAAGTCCCCCACTATTATTCTGTTACTGTTCATTTCCTCTTTTATAGCTGTTAGCAGTTGCCTTATATATTGAGGTGCTCCTATATCGGGTGCATATATATTTATAATTGTTATATCTTCTTCTTGGATTGATCCTTTGATCATTATGTAGTGTCCTTCCTTGTCTCTAGTAACATTCTTTATTTTAAAGTCTACTTTATCTGATATGAGTATTGCTACGCCGGCTTTCTTTTGATTTCCATTTGCATGGAATATCTTTTTCCATCCCTTCACTTTCAGTCTGTATGTGTCCCTAGGTGTGAAGTGGATCTCTTGTAGGCAGCATATATATGGGTCTCATTTTTGTATCCATTAAGCAAGCCTGTGTCTTTTGGTTGGAGCATTTAATCCATTCACGTTGAAGGTAATTATCTGTATGTATGTTCCTATTACCATTTTCTTAATTGTTTGGGGTTTGTGTTTGTTGGTCCTTTTCTTCTCTTGTGTTTCCCACTTAGAGAAGTTCCTTTTGCATTTGTTGTAGAGCTGGTTTGGTGGTGCTGAATTCTCTTAGCTTTTGCTTGTCTGTAAAGCTTCTGATTTCTCCATCGAATCTGAATGAGATCCTTGCCAGGTAGAGTAATCTTGGTTGTAGTTCTTCCCTTTCATCACTTTAAGTATATCATGCCACTCCCTTCTGGCTTGTAGAGTTTCTGCTGTGAAATCAACTTTTAACCTTATGGGAGTTCCCTTGTATATTATTTGTCATTTTTCCCTTGTGCTTTCAATAATTTTTCTTGTCTTTAATTTTTGCCATTTTGATTACTATGTGTTTTGGTGTGTTTCTCCTTGGGTTTATCCTGCCTGAGATTCTCTATGCTTCCTGGGCTTGGGTGGCTGTTTCCTTTCCCATGTTAGGGAAGTTTTCGACTATAATCTCTTCACATATTTTCTCGGGTCCTTTCTCTCTGTCTTCTCCATCTGGGACCCCTATAATGCGAATGTTGTTGCGTTTAATGTTGTCCCAGAGGTCTCTTAGGCTGTCTTCATTTCTTTTCATTGTTTTTTCTTTATTCTGTTCTGCAGCAGTGAATTCCACCATTCTATCTTCCAGGTCACTTATCCGTTCTTCTGCCTCATTTATTCTGTTATTGATTCCTTCTAGTGTATTTTTCATTTCAGTTATTGTATTGTTCATTTCTATTTGTTTGTTCTTTAATTCTTCTAGGTCTTTGTTAAACATTTCTTGCATCTTCTCGATCTTTGCCTCCATTCTTTTTCCGGGGTCCTGGATCATCTTCACTATCATTATTCTGAATTATTTTTCTGGAAGGTTGCCTATCTCCATCTCATTTAGTTGTTTTTCTGTTTTATTTTTCTTGTTCCTTCATCTGGTTCATAGCCCTCTGTGTTTTCATCTTGTCTATCTTTCTGTGAATGTGGTTTTTGTTTCACAGGCTGCACGATTGTAGTCCTTCTTGCTTCTGCTGTCTGCTCTCCATACTGTCTAATTTGATGTGACCAACCAAAGAGCCTGACACTGAAAATAGCTAAAGAGAATTCTTTATTTACACCAAATCTGTGCCTCCTGAATCTTTTCCCTCTAATTAAATGGCACCACCATCCATATTCTCAAGTAGCAACTTTGGCATTGCCTTTGGATCCTCACTTTCTCTCCTTATCCCTCCTTCTTCTATCAAATGTAACAGCAGGTTCTGTTAGTACTCTCTCCAGTTGTTTAATTCAGTATTTTCTCTATATCCACTTCAACCATTTTATTTAGGCCACCATCATTTCTTCCCTGCCTCTTCACAATATTTTCTTAAATGGTCCTGCTGAGTTGGCTTTCAGTCTTCATCAATCCATTCACAATATAGAGCAAATGAAATATTTTTAAAATATAAATGAGATCACACAACTCAGTTGCTTCACAACATTCAGTAGTTTTCCATATCACAGAGAATAAAAGAAGAACAGCTAGCCTTGCAGCAAGGCCCTGCATTCTATGATATGTAGGGGCACGTGAACCTACTCTTCAGCCACCACCCCTCCTCCATCCTATGCATCCACCTCACTGCATTTCCTTCAGCTCCTGGTACATGTCAACGTTTTCCATCCTCTGCTTCTGACAGTGGACTGCACCTTCTCTACCTTCTACATCACCAGCAACTTCACTTCCTTCAGGGCTCTGCTGAAATTTCAACCTTCCTGGATTGTTCTGACAATACTACCTGAAATAGCACATTTTGTTCTTTTTAATATCTAACATTTTGTTTCCCTCATAGCCATTATTACAATTTGCAGTTATTTTTCTTTACCACTTACTTGTTTGTTGCCTGGATTCACTCATGAAATGTGAGATTCATGGGTTCAGGGGTAACGTCTGTTATTTTTATAGTACCTATGTGAGAATTTTATCCAGAATGAATTAAAGTATTTGAAAAAATTAAAGACATTATATGCAACATAAGTAAAAAGATGTTTAATAGAGAGATAGATCTGGGTGTGAATACTGATTTAGGACCTTAATAATGCTGTGGTCTGGGCAAATCATGTAAACGTATGAAGCCATAATAGTAGTTTCCTTCCCTCTAAAATCAACTTGTAGATTTGTGGTAATGATTTTTGAGATACTGTATATAAAGTGTATATAGAAAGGGTTTCCATGCATACAGCAGGAGCTCAATAAGGGAAGCAATTTTATTTAATTAAAATTTAATTAAAATTTTATTTAATTTTCAGAGTAAATATAGTTGCAGTAAATAGTAGTAGTATGTATATAGACTTTTTGTCTTACTAATAGAAATGTGAAAATTAGACCAACAAAGTTATGTAAATCAAGAAAAGGAATTATAGGTTCAGTTTTGTAAGAAAGAAAATAAAGTAAATTTCAGATTTTTTGTTAGATTAAATTTTTTAAAACTTGCTTTAGCTTATAATTGTATAATATGCCTAATATATATTTACTTTTTTTTTTTTTTTTTTTCGGTACGCGGGCCTCTCACTGTTGTGACCTCTCCCACTGTGAAGCACAGGCTCCGGACGCACAGGCTCAGCGGCCATGGCTCACAGGCCTAGCCGCTCCGCGGCATGTGGGATCTTCCCAGACTGGGGCACGAACCCGTGTCCCCTGCATTGGCAGGCGGACTCTCAACCACTGTGCCACCAGGGAAGCCCTAATATATTTACTTTTAAGAATAATGAAAAGAAAGAAAATTCAAACGCATTGTCTCAGTAGATTCTGCCATGACTTCTAATATTTATTTATTTAATTTATTTATTTAATTTATTTTTTGGGGCACGCAGGATCTTCAATGAGGCATGCGGGATCTTTGTTGCAGCATGTAGGCTTCTCTCTAGTTGTGACATGCAGGTTTCCTCTCTCTGGTTGTGGCACGTGGGCTCCAGGGTGCGTGGGCTCTATAGTTGTGGCATGCAGGCTCTCACTGAGGTGCGTGAGCTTAGTAGTTGTGGTGTGCGGGCTTAGCTGCTCTGTGGCATGTGGGGTCTTAGTTCCCCAACCAGGGATCAAATCCATGTCCCATGCATCGGAAGGCAGATTCTTTAGCACTGGACCACCAGGGAAGTCCCTGCCATGATTTCTAAAATATGACTTCTGTTATGATGGGAAATTAGAGCTCTATAACTCTCTACCAATTTCCAGGTGTTTAAAATGCAACCCAAGCATCCTTGAAAAGTGGTAAGTAGTATATATTTCTGAAGATGTGTTCCATAGCATGTGTTAGTTACACCTGGGGTATTTCTCATGTTTCAAATAGAGTATTTTGACTACTTTTCTTTCAAATAATTACTTAGATTCCACTGCATTATTTAAAAACTGTTGAAAACTTTCATTGTCTTCTTAATAGCCATTTCCTCATTCTCTAGCTAGCTTTTAACCTCAGTGCCATTTTGACACAGAGATTTAAAATATCCTGCACCAGTCATGAGATATTTGACCTTTTATGTCCTAAAAGAAAAGGATATAGAAAAAGATGATATCATTTTTAGGGGGAGTCTGTTCAACTCCATAAAAATGTCTCTGTATGCCACATTTTTATTATGTAGCTTTGTTCCCAGACCATTTTTTCCCTGTGTATTTGTGTCACAGATATTTGATTCAGTCTTATGTATTTGTCTCTTTTATTTCTAATAGGAAGCATTAATAAGAAGGAAAGATTAGGAAGGAGTTTTTGAGTTCGGTATTTGAGAACTAGGGTATGTATGGCATACTTAGTTTGAAATGAAGAAGGGTCAGGAGCATTAGGTGGCTAGAAAATTGAGTGATAGCAGCCTAAACCTTGAGTTAATATATTTTCAAGAGAAAAAGGAGCAATAGCATTTTCTATAAACTCTCTGCAGCTCATAGCCAGGTTATATTGGCCTTTGCTAGTCAATTTGTGCAATTATTTGTTTGTTCAGCCAATTACAGATCTGTCTGTTACGCTTTGCAGTAACCTTTCTGAATGCATATATTCTTTAATTCATGATCCAGAAACTCGAAACGGGTTTTTCCTCTATATTTCTTTCTCAAATAGCAGAAAGGCAACAATTGGCTTCATTCGGTGATTATGTTCAACTGCAGTTTTCTGGATCTGGAGTGTGACAGACAGAAACAACATGGGAATAGGCTCAATTCAGAATTAGGTTTAGTTATCCTGTTTGATGATAAACTTCTAGGCCCTGCTAAGATATTGATTAACTCCTGTGTCCTTCCAGTAAGCCTTCTAAAAGCCCTGCTAGCTGACGGTTCCATACGGACTACGCTGTGCTCTGTAAGACTTCTCACTTGTCAGCATTGCTTATCACTCTGTGACCAACCCATGCCGTTTGAACGACTGCAGTATACCTAAAGTGAGGGACCATAAATTAGAGATTCAAAATTAATGTCCTTCCTTGGATTGTGTACAGTCCTTTTTGGAAATAGGGCATACATCCCAAAATGATTTCAGTTTTTTAGTGGTTTGAACAAAATGTGGTTTTAAATGTTCAATTCCCACATGAGAATTGAACCAGTTATTATTCTTGGAAATATTTTTCACCTGTTCCTGGAATCTGTTGCTGTATAAACAATTACTTGGAAACTCTATGGTAAACATAGTAGCCATTTTATTGCCTTATAATCTGGCTCAGGAATGTGGGTGGAGCTCAGTTGGGTGAGTTTTCTGTTCTAAACGATGTCAATGGCTTTGTTTGATGATATTCAGCAGGCAAATGGACTCTTCAAGAGGGTCCAAGAGGTGTCATTTACATACATTGTGCTTTTGCAATGATACCTAAAGACTGAGCTCAGCAGGGACTGTCCATCAGAGTGCTCACAAGTGGTATCTACAGGACAGCAGTGTCAGGGCATTCGGACTTCTTACATGGCAGCCCAGAGATTCTCCATTGTTGAAAGTGGTCCAGCAGAAGTTGAAAGGCTTCTCGTGACTTAGCCTCTAAATCCTAAAATATCACTTCTGATCTGTTCTATTGGTCAAGCAAGTCACCAAGGCAAGCCCAAATTTAGGAAAGAAGAATTGGACTTCCCTCTCAGTAGGAGAAATGGCAAAGAACTTGTGATTATCCTTAATGTCTCAATTGCCTTATTCTCTTTTAGTCATGACATATGTTAGGTGAGTTCTACCATAGTGGAGAACAATTAAAGTGGCAGGATAGTAACATTGGGTCAACTAAAAATTGACCTTCATTGTCATTTCCCCCTCATTCTTTCATTCATTCATTTGTTCATTCATTTGTTCAACAAAGATTAATCGATGGCCCATCACATGCAGGCAGTGTCCAAGGTGATGGGGAAATGGAGTTGAATCCCTCATAAAACTTAAATTCTAGTGAGGGAAAGCAGAAAATTTACAGATACACTCTACTCCAGGTATTCATTGGCTGATTTATGCAGTCAATATTTATAGCAGCCCAGTGAAGTGGATGTTTATAAGTATGCTTTTAAGTCAAATTAAAAAACTAAAGTTCATAGAAAAATCTTACTCAAGTTTACACAGCTTATAATTAAAAAAAAAAAAAAAATCAGGTCTGCCTGACTCCAGACTGTGTATTTATTATGATGAAGATTAACTGATTTGATTTTAGTAGCAAATAAATGTGATTATTTTCTTTTTATTACAAAATTACAAGTTATTTCTGAAATAATTTAGAAAACACAGTAAAGCAGAAAATGACATTGAAAGTCACAGACCTGTATTTCTACTGCTCAGATATATTCAGTGTTATTACTTGGGTATATCCCTGTTTCTGTTCACTATTGTTATAAAACAAACTATCTCCCGAACTTTGTGGCTAGTGTGTGGGTTGTTAATTTAGACTGGGCTCAGCTGAGCTCTTCCTCTGGCTCTCTGTTGGGCTTTTACATGCTTCCGTGTCCAGCTGTGAGTTAGTTGGCCAACTGTGCTTCTGGGTATTGGCTGGCTGATGGCTCGGGGGCAGCAGGTCACTCACACATGGTCTCTCCTGCTACAGCAGGTTAGCCTGGGCTTGTTAACATGCAAATCACAGGATTCAAAAAGAGAGGACAGAGCATGCAATGCCTCTTGAGGTCAGGACTGGCATATTAACACAAAGCAAGTTACAAGATCAACCCAGGTTAAAGAGACGGGAAATTAACTCCATCTTTAGACGTGACGAGATTCGAACTTATATTTCAAAGGGTATGGAATCAGAAAATGGTAAAGAATTGTAGCCATATTTTCAATTAAACTGCCACAACTCTTCCGTGTTTCTGTCCACCACCCAAGCCTTTTTTAAGTAAACAGAACTATAAACATAAAAACACACAGGTTTTATATAAACGTATTTATATATCACAGGTATACTCTGAACAATGGCTTGGTTAAAATCATTTGCTTCTTTTTTTAAGCAGAATGATCTACTATCTTTGCTTTAATTTGCATTTGTTGGATTACATGTGAAATTAAGTATATTTCCACATACTTGTTGGTTACTTGTTAGCAGTATTTACGATTTGCTGGGATGAGAGAAAGGAGGCAAGGTATTATTTGGGAGCATTTTGCAATTATTCACTAGAAAGAAAATGAACAGTAGAGCATCACTAATGGTTGATACAGGAATAGAGGAGAAAACTGTCATGAGTACAGGATGTGCCTGGCATGACTTCTGCCTGCATGTGGAAAAAGAGGGAGAACTAAACATCAAAAATACTTTCGGCAAGACTGAAAGAATGAGGGTGCCACTAACAGAAATTGTGAAGTGTGGAGGAGAGAGTGATTCTATGAGAAAGTTCACTCTTAGCATTGTGACAGTAAGATACAATCAGAACGTCAAATGGAGATATTAAGCAGGCAATTAATAAACTATGGGGATGAGTTATTATTTTTTTTTATAAAAGTGATGGTAGGAAAATATTTTACTTTCCAGGGGGATAAATGTTATTTCCCAAGTAAGAGAAGCACAGATGTTTGATAATACCATGAAGCATATCACATTTAAGAAACAGAAGGGGAAAGGGAGATGAACAAAAGAGATGCCAAGAATTAAGCAGTATTATAGAATAATTTCTTTCTCACTCCCCAAAACTATTATTTCATGCTCTCTCTTATATCAACTACTTACTCTACTCGCTCTCAACTGATGATCATTTCTCACACTTGATTGTTAAGAATGAAAACTCTCAAAGGATCTTTAGGGCAGTGAAAATCCTCTGCACAATACCATAGTGATAGATACATGTCATTACGCTTTTCTCTAACCGCATAGAAAGTACACTAAGAGTGAACCAAAATGTAAACTTTAGACTTTGGGTGATTATGTTGCGTCACTGTAGGTTCATCAGTGGTAACAAATGTACCACCGGTGAGGGATGTTGATAATGGCGGAGGCTACGTATGTGTGGGGGGAGAGGGTATGTGTGAAATGTCTGTACCATCCCCTGAATGTTTCTGTGAACCTAAAAACACTCCAGAAAAATAAAGTCTTAGTAAAAAATAATTAAGTAATTGTATTTAACAGTCTGAAATCTGAGCATGGTTCACTGAGAAAAAAGAAAGATATCACTAAAGAGTAAAAGAAAAAAAAAAAACAACTCTCAGCTGCCTTTACATTCCACCACCAAACGTAAATTGTGCCCATCGTTGCCCTCACCTGGTATTTGTTCTGTCCTTTACAATGAAAAGCGTCGCCCTTTTCCTTTCAGAAACACTATTCGGTGAATCCCATCCCTTCTTACCTTCTCAGTGACTCACCCTTCCCCTGACCCCTCTCTCTTCAGTATCGATTGCCCCTCTTGTCTTCCAGATCACTCTCATTAACAAAGAAATATTCTCTAGTATATCCCATCCAAAATAATAAAAATACCTTTTGCTCTCATATCTGTCTCCATATAATAATAAAAAATGAATTCCAAAAACCTAAATTGTTTCACGTCTGGATCCTGCATAATTTCTAACCCTGTCTAATGCTACTCTTATTATCTCTGACAATAATTTGGGGACTTAGGTTACAAACTGGTTTTCTAAAGGGTTTCTGTAGACTGCTTCCTCTGTCTGTAATAAATGTTTCCATCCCTCTTGCTATCTACATGGCTGCTCCTATCTCGCTTTATAATTGTCATATCCTTAGAGAGTGTGTTATGAGTTGAACTGTATTCCCCAGAAAGAGATGTTAAAATCCTAACTGCTGTCACTGTGAGTGTGACCTCATTTGGAAATAGGTTTTTTACAGGTATAGTCAAGTTAAAATGAGGTCTCTAGGTTGGGCCCTAGTCCAACATGATTGATGCCTTTATAAGAAGAGGAAATTTGGACACGGAGGAAAGATGGAGGAAAGATGGAAGACATTCACAGAGGAAAGATGGAAGACAATGTAGAGATATACAGGAGAAGACAGTCATGTGACAATGGAGGGAGCAATTGAAGTGATACATCTGCAGGCGAAAATTGCAAGAATTGCCAGGAAGCACGAGAAGCTAGAAGAGGTAAGATAAGATTCTTCCATACATCCTTCAGAGTGAACATGGCCCTGTGGACATACTGATTTCAGACTTCTAGCCTCCAGGACCGTGAGAAAATACATTTCTGTTAAATCACCCAGTCTGTGGTACTTTGTTACAGCAGCTCTAGGAAACCAATCCAGGGCCTCAAATCTTCACACTAACTAATCCTGTTTTATTTTGGATTATCTTTTGTCATGGAGTATTTCTTTCCTTCAAACCCTTATTTCATCAGAAATCTTCACATGCATTGGTCTGTTTTGGTGTTTGCCATTTCCTTTTTCTGCAGTCAAGGACTGTATCTTACACATTCATTGTTATATCCCCAGCTTTCTGCCTGATATACAAGCAGCAATCAACGCATTATTTGTTATGAACATAAATGAAGATACAGAGCTGGAGAAATCAAGGAAACAACAACTCATAGTAGAGAATCATGATTAAGAATGTCAAATGCTGAAACAGAATTGGAAGCAAAACAGCCCATTGGATTTTGTACTCTTGTGGAAGCAGTTGGTGACCTTTGAGCAAGCAGTTTCAGGAAAGTGGGTATGGCAGAAACCATAATATAAGATCTAAACACTGAGTCGGCGATGAAGAATTGTAGGACCCAGGTGTAGTATGCCCTTTCAAGAAAGCTGGCAATGAGAAGAGGAAGAGTAACAGAGCAGAGGCTTAAATTTTCTTGGATGTTTATCTAAATAAAATGGCAAGAGAATATTCAAATATGAAAGTAGACTTGTTATTTATTAATAACAGCAGGAACCTCTCAAGATCCTAGATTAGAGGAGAAAGTATTCAGTGGAATGACAGAAGCAGCTGTTATGAAGCAAGGTCTGTAAAAATGTAGGAGAGACCAAATTCAGTAATAAGGATAAAGAGTAGATACCTTCACCATGTTTCTTACTCAGGAATAAGTAAATCAAGGGCTTCCCTGGTGGCGTAGTGGTTAACAATCCGCCTGCCAACACAGGGGGCACAGGTTCGAGCCCCGGTCCGGGAAGATCCCACATGCCCTGGAGCAACTAAGCCCGTGTGCCACGACTACTGAGCCTGTACTCTAGAGCCCGTGAGCCACAACTACTGAAGCCCGTGCGCCTAGAGCCCGTGCTCTGCAACAAGAGAAGCCACTGCAATGAGAGGCCCGCACACCACAACGAAGAGTAGCCCCCGCTCGCTGCAACTAGAGAAAGCCTGTGCACAGCGTGGAAGACCCGATGCAGCCAAAAATAAATAAAATAAAATAAATAAATTTATTTAAAAAAATAAATCAAGATGATGAAAACAGACAAAGCGTCATAGAGAGTGTCATATTGAATGGCTTTATTTTGTTTTGTTTGCCTTTGGAACATATCTCCTTTACTAGATTATAAACATTTTCAGATCCACAATTTCCTTTATACATACAAATCAGTGTAAAAAGGATATTTTAAGTGAAATCCTCTTGTAGTGTCATACATAGTTTATATTTTCTAACAAGGCTCTTGTTTTACAATTTTATTCCCAACTTTAAACGTGTTATATATTTTACTCCTGGAGAGGGGTGAAAAAGTTATTTTCATTAAGTCATTTTCTATTAACAGAAGACCTGTTATTAATTGAGTGCCTATTTTATGCCAGGCCCTGTCCTATGCTTTTTAAATACATTTGTCTTCCACGTGTCTTCCACATTCACTGTTGTCACTAATTGTCATTTGTCCTTTCAAATAATACAGATAGATGTATTTTGTATTTTTACACAAATGGGGAAATTGAGGATTAGAGAGATTGCTTGTCTAAAACCACACAAAGACGTTGCAGAAATTATAAATGCCTCACTGCAGAGCCTCAGGCCTTAACCTCTGCATCACTGCAAAAGTAGATATACAAAACAATTGCCCTAAAGAAAATTCTAGTTGTATATTAAGCTGTATTTTTCAAGTTTTTTTTTAACATCTTTATTGGACTATAATTGCTTTACAATGGTGTGTTAATTTCTGCTTGACAACAAAGTGAATCAGTTGTACATATACATATGTTCCCATATCTCTTCCCTCTTGCATCTTCTTCCCTCCCACCCTCCCTATCCCACCCCTCTAGGTGGTCACAGACCACCTAGCTGATCTCCCTGTGCCATGAGGCTGCTTCCCACTAGCTATCCACCCTACGTTTGGTAGTGTATGTATGTCCATGCCACTCTCTCACTTCGTCACAGCTTACCCTTCCCCCTCCCCATATCCTCAAGTCCATGCTCTAGTAGGTCTGTGTCTTTATTCCCGTCCTACCCCTAGGCTCTTCATGACATTTTTTTTTCTCTTAGATTCCATATATATGTGTTAGCATACAGTATTTGTTTTTCTTCTTCTGACTTACTTCATTCTCTGTGACAGACTCCAGGTCCATGCATCTCAGTACAAATAGCTCAATTTCACTTCTTGTTATGGATGAGTAATATTCCATTGTATATGTGTGCCACAACTTCTTTATCCATTCATCTGTTGATGGACACTTAGGTTGCTTCCATGTCCTGACTATTGTAAATAGAGCTGCAATGAACATTTTGGTACATGACTCTTTGAATTATGGTTTTCTCAGGGTATATGCCCAGTAGTGGGATTGCTGGGTCATATGGTAGTTCTATTTGTAGTTTTTTAAGGAACCTCCATACTGTTCTCCATAGTGGCTGTATCAATTTACATTCCCACCTCAAGTTTTATTTACTGTTGAAAAATACTGTTTACTATAAGAGCAGTAATAATAAGTCGTGTTTCTACTGACTTTCAAACAGGCTGATGATTGGCTTTGTAGTTTATTCCACACTTCCCTATCTGTTCTCCTGACAATTTCCTATTTTGTTGATCTTTTTAAAATAACGAACCTAAAATTTAGTGTCAATAAAACAAGATGATTGACAAAAGATATTCTAAGCAATAAAATCTCCTATTTCCTTGTTTCTGGTATCTCTTTGAAAGAGATGCTGGGTAATAGTGAATCTCTTTTTAATAAATATCGATGTGTCCATTTGGAAACTAATAAAACCCAATGCCTTCCACAGTTGGTAGCAATGAGAATGAAGTGTGCATTGTTTAAGGTGGCCTTAATAGCTGACACTGAGGCTGAGTCAGATTTTATAAGCATTTTGAATTATATTATTCCACAATTATTGTTAGTGTGGGCGTTGGTATGTGCAATTATCTAATGCTTTAAATTATCTAAATCAATATGTAGGTAGTAAAAGCTTAGACATATAACTTGGAAATGGTCCACATGAACTCATTTGCCACTGTGTTAATGTGTCTGTCCTATTTAGCCTATATTTATACCTTGTAAACCAGGTTAATTTAAAAGCTTACGATATAGGCTGCTGTAACATTATAAAATGAATGTTACCATTATAAGGAAAACAAGTAATGTCATAGGCAGTAAAATCTCTAACTTTGTGCATCCTTCCCACTGCTGTCCCTAACATTGTTTCCCTTCCTAAATTTCATATCTTCCAAATAAATGCGGAGAGAGACTACATTTGCTCAGTCACTAGATAGTTAATTCACTGGTTCTTTTCATATGTTCCAGATTTGATCACTTTTCATTCTTACACTTTTCAGTAGGCCTACAAAGATTTTACACACTTAATGTAAAACATTCCATATTCTGCTTTTAAGAAATTTTCTTTGCATGGGCTTACAGTAGCACATTGAGAGCAATTGACATTGGGATTATACTTGCATCAAGAGAGCAACAACTGAATATTCTATTTAACAACTGTTAAGTGGTACTAATGGGCAGGTTTAGAACTTAGGCCAAGGAGAATCTGCATGTACAAATACAAATCTTGTTGCATACTATTAAGTAAAATGACTTGGGTAATAACTCCAAGCTTAGGTATTATTCACCAAAATCTTAGTATGCACATGGCACCTACAGCATATCCTCATTATTGTCCATATGGAAACTCCCTTTGTGATCAGTAGGAGTTCCGGGTTTACTCACAATGACAACTGACCTGCAGCTGGTAAATAGCTCTGTGAAGCGTGTCTGGATTGAGAAGGACATTGAGAGGTTATCTTGCCTATCTCTCTGCTTTCCAGAGAGGTCATACTTAAATCATCCGAATAACTTGGACATCCTTCTATTAAAGCTTTTCAGGAAGAATATTTCTTAGCTCTCCTTATTTAACCATGTAATATTTAACAACTCTCATCATCATTCCTCATTTTAATTCATTCATCCACTCTCTTTTGTTCAATTTTGTATTAAAAAGTCCATTGCCTAATTTTTCTTTTTACTGGAGAATATATCTATAATCTACATGTGATTTTTTTTTTCCTTTTACATCTTTCAACAGGATTAGGAGCCAGCTGAAATTAGAATTTAATTCTGCTCTTTTTGAAAAAATATTTTTTTGAACTAAGCATATGTGGCATTCCTTTTGTTCCAATTATTTCTTTCGGAAATGTTTCTCACACCCGTCTAGATGTTCAGGAAAGTTTTATATCTGTCAAACCTTTCATCTCCTTTCTAATGACTTACATGTGATGGACATTACTCCACCTTTTTCTTTCTTTTTTTTTTTTGGCCTTGCCACGCAGCATGCGGGATCTTAGTTTCCCAACCAGGGATTGAACCTGTGCCCCCAGTCTTAACCACTGGACCGCCAGGGAAGTCCCATTCCACCTTTTTTATGTCAATATCTTCAATTCTTTCCTGGCTTTGCCTACCCAGTATATGCATGGGGTAAAACTCCGACTCTGAACTTGTTCGCCTTCTTCAGGTCTAATACTGGCATGTTGATTGAGCGCTAGAAAATTCTTGGTCTCCAACAGCAGTTTGACCCTCAGTATCACTTAGAAATCCTGTCCTTTCCCTACTTCATTTTCTCCTATTTTCTAAGGTAGCTATTTCAAACCTTCTCTTTTAAAATCTCCTTTCCTAGCACCCTCCTCGCTATGAGTGAGTGACCTTAGCTTCTACATCACAGAGAAAATAAAATCCTCACAAATCCTTTGAACATGCTGTAGCCCTCCCCCACACCCCTCTCCCCACCTCCACACACATAAAAGCTTTTTTTCCCCCCTCTTCTTGGCTAGAAGTTGTTGTTCTTGTCTAAAACTGATTTCTCTACATCTGGATCTCATTCCTTCCCACAAGATAAGTTCTCTCTTAATTGTGTGTTTCTTCAATCTCTGTAGGTGCCATCCTGTCCCTATTTAATCGTGTTCAAGTTTTTCCATTTTATCAAAAGAACCATAATAAAACCCTTCACCCAATCTCTCTCCAGATCCGCCTCCTTTTCTTCCTCCACTTGACGGTCAAGCGTTTATAGTAGCAGCTTACACTTGCTGTCTTTATTTCTCATCTGTCATTCATAGGTCAACCTGTATTGTCTGCCTTCATCTCCCACTGAACCACTTTCTCACACATCACTAATAATTTGCTTGTTTGTAAATACAACGAATGAGTCCACTTGTTGTCTTATTTGACTTCTCAGTAGCATTTCGCACTGTGGACTATTCTTACGTTGAAGCACTCTCATTCATCAGCTTCTATAGCACCACCTACTCCTGATTTTTGGCCACCGCACTGAAACCTTCCTTGAAGGTTCTTTCTCAACCCATCAGTTAAATATTGGTGTCTGTAAAAAAAAAAAAAAAAAAAAAAAATATTGGTGTCTGTAAGAATTCTGTTCTAGATACCTTTACATAGGATTGTTCTCACCTTCTCCCATGGCTCCAATGAATGACTTTATATTTTACATTCACTTGCAGATACATTTCTGCTCTTTCAGTGCACACATCCAGCTTGGAACTGGATCTGTTTACTTGAATATTCTTCAGACAGCTGTTCTGTGTCTGAGCTTGTCCACTTACCTGCAAGTAATTTTCTTCCCTTGTTGTCATTCATTCAGTAAATGGTGCCATCACCATCTGTTCAGTTGTTTAAGTCAGAAACGGGTATGGCATAAGTTCCTTGGTCACCAAATCCTGTTGTTTTAATGTCCCCAGTCTTTACCCTATACTAGGCCACAATTATTTTTTGTTTAGCTGATGGTTGACTCATTAATTCTTCCAACTGATTCTTTAGGTTGCAAGAAGTTGTCTTGTTTGTTTGTTTGTCTTTCTGATCCGATCATTTATGTTTTATTCTTAAAATCCATTAATTGGTGGAACTGTGCCCTGAGTTTATGGTATAACCTCACAGATTAAATTATTCATAAATTATTATTAATGAATATAAAGATCAGAAATTTGTCAGTGAGACATACTTTAAGGTTTCACGTGACATCTTAAATCCCTTCCCCAAAATGTTGTGTGAGTCCTCATCTGGCTTTGGCCACTTCTGTTTTTATTCAGATGATTAATTGATTGTATAATTTTTATTTTTCCTTTTTGGTATCATCAGTACTATTTTGTTGAAGAACTACATGTTCTATTTATAAGATTAAGATCTTTGCTAATTTTTATCACAATCCTGTAAAGAATGTGCTATTATTTACACTTTTCAAATGAGAGAACTGAATTCCAGGCAAGTCAACTAAATGGTCCAAGTTCATATATCCAATAAGTAGAATAAGGACTTGAACTCAGATCACTGTGACCACAATGTCCATTCTTATTCTGCCGTGCAGCACTACTTCCTAAGACAATCATCATTGAAATACTAATTGAAAGATTGAATCTGATGATGCAAGTTTAATTCTGCATATATTTAATATTAATTTTAGTATAGCGGTGTTTTCGATTTTAGTGAAAAACTACCATTTTTCTTTTTTGTGATCATTCCTGTTTTGCTTAAAGAACACTTCCCTAATTTCATTACTGTTTAGTGTACATTTTAGCTTTTGAGATGTTTTTTCTAACTCTATGTATTTATAAGCACTCCTACACACATTTAAGATTAGAGTATAAATCACTGAAAAGTTTTTCTGTATCTGCATAGTCACTGAGAACATATATTTTTAAGTTTTCTGTAGGAAACTCTATGAATTAAAACAAAACAATCAATACCTTAGGGACTGTGGATCCATACCTGATTTTGCTGTGATTTTCTGAAGTCTGTTGTTCAGTTGTCAGTCTGGCTGAAATAAGCAAGATTAGTTTATCACATTTGAGTTGAATCTACTATTGGTATGTTTTATTTTTCTTCCTGAAGCAGGCCCCATGTTTACAATTTCATGTATTATACAGGTAACTTACCTTAATTCCAAAGAAGAACAGTAATTGGATTAGTTGAAAAGAGTTAACCTATAATGTGAAGTTCAAAAACAAAATTTAACTTTAGTACATGTATCCCTCTTAATGCTTGCAAAAAATCTTACTTATTCTGTTATTTGTTTCTTTTTCAGATAAGAAAATTGATAAATAGGAAGTTTAGGTTAAGCTAAAAATTATCAGAGCAGATTACAGACATACATCTTAACTCCTATTAAATACAGCAATATATTTGAATAAGCCATGATCCCTATCAATGAGAAGCTCACAGATTACCTGACATTTTAACAAATGTTTACAAAGCAATTTATTGGTGCAATTCTATTAGGATCAAACATATAAGATTGCCAGTCCTTAGGTAAAAAGATGTGGGATATTGGCAATTTCACAGGAATTTTTTAAACTTTTCACAGGAACTTTTTAAAAATGTGTACCTTATATCGTGGTGGTTAAAGGAAAACATGATTAGTTATGCTCAGTTAGACCAGCAGAGCCTTTAGAGAAGAGAAGATGCTTAAGCTGAGTGTTGAAAGGCACGTTTGACAGAGTTCAGCGGGCAGATAAAGGGTAATACACACATAAACCATGAAGACATAAAAGAGTGCCGTGTACCCAAAGAACTTCAAGAGGTTTGTGATACTTGAAACATAGTGCACGGGTGCAAAAGACCACTGCATATGGATAGAGGGGTTCAAATTGTGCATTCCACAAGGGTATGAGCTTTTAGGAAGTGCCATTCACATCCTAGGCATATATTGACTTTTATGACATCACCAAGGCACGCTTAGAGACTCCAAACTTCCAGTGGGGACCTGGAGCAGCCAGGAGTCCCCTGAGGATATTTCTCTTTGTTGCTACTCTGGGTGACCCGATTCTTATCTCCCAGAGGTGTCTATAGCCAAACAACTAAAAAGTTTCAAACAGAAGAAATGCTTAATGATGATTAAAACTACAATGACCATGATGATGCCGCCTGACGATGATAAGATTGTCTAACTGCAAATGGATGTTTTGTTTTTACCAGGCACTATGCTAAGAATTTCACACCCCTTACGACAATATGAGAGTAGATGCTGTTGTTATCCCCAACATATAATTAGCTATGTCTTAGATGAGTGTCTTCTGGGGGATAAGTGTGTGTGTGTTTATATATACATAAAACAATACATCTGTATAACTATATGAATTATATATCTATAGTCTCAAGAATTGCCACAGAACATTTTTATTTGGGCTGCTTTTAGTTATTAAGTTTTCAGTGTGTACGGGGCATTCAAATCTCACAGGGCTAGTCTAAGAAATGAAAAATGAGACAGCATACTCCAAATAATAATTTTCTCCTAAAATTCATGTTTCCACTGTGAGATTTCTCAAAGGTAAACTGTAATTCATTTGGTATCTTATTCCTGTCTTTTTGCATGAAAAACAGCAAGCACTGTAAGGAAAAACTGACAAAATTCAGGCAGGTTTTGAAAACTAGAGATAATATAATTATATATTAGACGTAGAGGCCATTGCCGTTTATCCTTGTCCGCCTGATTTTCTAAGGGTCATCCAACCAGAAACCACCATTCTGAATAAATTGATGTGTGATATTAATTGCCAGTTGGAGGAAACAATTTACTTCACTATAAATACTAACTAGATATTAAGTAAACAAATAATCTATTGTGACATAGAATGGTCTGCATGGTATTAATCTAATTTAGTATAAGTGATGGCTTGCAGCTGAATGATGCCAGTACTTTAAACATGTCTTGGATGCTTCTGTTGCAAATTGAAATGTGACCTCAGCCAGCTAAGATGTTAGTTATACTGACATGCCCAGCTGAGTGACAACATGGCCTTCATCTTTTTAGGAGTGAAGATCCACTGATCTAATTAATCTCTTTGTAGATTTAGATCTAGAACTGGATATATTTTAGGTATAAAATAAACTATTATTATTGCTAGTATTCTGAGTTTTTCTAAGCAGTGAAAATATCTTTTCCCATTTAATGCCCACAACATGTGTGCAAGTTGTCTCGCAGATGAGGAAATGGAGAGTCCGTGAAATTAAGTAAATTCGCCCAGCACATACCTCTCGTGAGTGGCAGAAACAGAATATTTCTCTAAATGATTCACTTATAAGGAATTTTAAAGCAAGGATGTTTTGAAATCCTCTTGTTGCTCATATATGAACAATTGGTATGTCAGTTACCTTTGCAGGGGTAGGTTAAAAAAAAAAAGTCATAAATCCTTAGCAGGACAGTACAAGTATCTTGATTTTACCTATATTGACCATTGTAGTTTTGCTGTGTGCCACTCATACTTTAAGTTCCAACAATCTCAACCAGCTCTTAATTCCTGAATCTCATTCTGCTCTTGTATGCCTCAGTGCTTTTACACACACTATTCCCTCTGCTTTGAAGGCCCTCCCACCCTTTCACCTAGCATTTGCATTCATATACCCGATTGTCTAATAAACCGGTAATCATCCTTCACATCTGTGTTAGTTTCCTATTGGTACATAGCAGCTTAAATAACAGAAAGCCACCGTTGCTGGCTTTGAAGTTAAAAGAAGGGGGCCCAAAGCCAAGGAATGCAGTGGCCTCTAGAAGCGTTGAAATGCCCTTAGTTTACAGCCAGCAAGACAACTGAGATATGATCTTGTAGCCATGAGAAATTAAATTCAGCCAACAACCTGAGTGAGCAGCAAGTGGATTTGTCAGTAGAGCCTCCAAGTGGAACATCTTCTGCTGACAGCTTGATCTTAGCCCCCTGAGACCTTTATAAGACTTCTGACCTATAGAACGGTGACATAACAAGCATGCATTTGTTTTCTTTTTTTTTCGGCTACGTTGGGTCTTGTTGCTGCGCATGGGCTTTCTCTAGTAGCGGCGAGTGGGGGCTACTCTTCATTGTGGTGCGCGGACTTCTCATTGCAGTGGCTTCTCTTGTGGCGGGGCACGGGCTCTAGGCGCACGGGCTTCAGTTGTTGTGGTGCGTGGCCTCAGTAGTTGTGGCTCGCGGGCTCTAGAGCGCAGGCTCAGTATTTGTGGTGCACGGGCTTAGTTGCTCAGCGGCATGTGGGATCTTCCCGGACCAGGGCTCGAACCCGTGTCCCCTGCATTGGCAGGCGGATTCTTAACCACTGCACCACCAGGGAAGTCCCAACCATGTATTTTTGAATCTGCTGAGGTTATGGTAATTTTGTGAGACACTGAATGTACAAATGGACAACAGCCAGATCACATATCAAAATAGAAATGTGACCCACAACCTCTGCAGCAACCAGTCCAGGAGGTCAAACCACAACCTCGGTAGCAATGGACCTCAAAGCATCAGGACTTGATCAGCCAGATTCTCTAAGTTTTGCCCCATTTATCAACCTCAGGCCAATCAACGAAAGCCACATATGCTTTCTGTATTTGCTTTCCATAACCAGACACACAGAATACCTTGCTTCTAATTAGCCTTCTTCCAGCTTCCCCATGCCAGCAACCTGCAATCAGGGCACACAGTAAGCTTTCTCTTTTTTTTCACTATAAGCATCTGTACAGCTGTCCCTCATATTTGTTCCAGGAACCCTGTGGATACCAAAATCCACGGATGATCATTTCCCTATATAAAATGGTATAAGTATCTCCATATAACCTATGTGCATTGTCCCAAATACTTTAAATCATCTCCAAATTGCTTATAATACCTAATACAATATAAACTCTATGTAAATAGTTGTAAATACAGCGTAAATGCTATGTAAATAGTTGCCAGTTCTAAGCAAACTTTTTGGAATTTCTGGAATTTTTTTCCTCTCCAAATGTTTTTGATTTGAGGTTGAGTCATGCGGACCCCATGGATAGGGAGGGCCAACTATACTCGCATACCTTCAAGTTTCTGCCAAACTCAAGTGGTCGTGGCTGACTCTATCACACAGCAAACTCTGAATAAAAAGCCTTTGCTTGTTTTCATGTGGATGGCTTTCTTTCATTTCCACGTTTGTCATGGCAGCAATAGAAGACTGATACATCTGGTATGGGGGACAACTTGGACAACCTCAGTGGCCGGGACACGGTAGGGTCTATGAACAAAGGCTACAGTGGACCAAGCAGAGACGTGCACTGCTGAGCATCTTTACAGTGTAGACTGTCCCCTTTGGAAGCAAAGTAAGGGCCAGCTTTCAACAGTGATAGTGCGGGTTGGAAAAGGCACCACAGCACCAAACTGGGCTAACACTCGGGTTATCTCTTCATACTGTGGTCGTGACTGGGGCTACTTAGCTCCTATGAAATGTGGACAGCTTGGGGCCAGCCCCACGAGGTAGATAGTAGACTCCTTATGAAACTAGCCTGTGGGTTCTCGAGTCATTAATTGGAAAACTAAAAGAGATTTATTGATGTCTGTTGCTCAGGTTTGTGGAGCATGAAATCATGGCTACCTTTCATTTCCACTTTGAGCACTCGGTTAGTTTGAATTATTTATATTGAGTAGGCATTACTTTTATGATCAGAAAAAGAAAACAACATAAAGATGCTAATTTTGCAAAGCAAAGGAAAGCAAAACAAAACCCTGATGTCTATTTTTTTTTTCTTTTCTCAATTAGCCTTCATGAAACAAGAGTCTTTTCAATTATTTGTGAATATGAAAAGGACTAGTTCCTGAATATCCATACAGTTTGCTATGAATTTTCTCTCAATTTCCAATTTTTCTACTTAATTTTATGCAAGTGGATTGTAACCAACTTCAACTTCTTATTTAAAAAATTGTCATTTCCAGTCTCCAATGTATCTTTTCATTACCCTCAGGACTGTCATATGCTGAACCACATTTCATTATATCTTAATTATTTTGCTCCTTCATTGAGAGAAGGAAGATTCACCTAAATGTGGAGTTTTAGAAATCATTAAGAAATACTCTCTATCCAAACTATCCCTGAACAAAAACAAAGTATGTTACTAATGGGCCATCATTGTTGAACTGCGTCCCTGTGGCCATTGCAAACAATTACCAGCAAAATGGCACTATGTTAATTCAAAGGTTGCAGTTCCCCTCTTCAGAGCTGAGGTTACAGTTCTTTCCCATCTGTTAATTTCATATTATTAGAATCTAGATTTCTTGAGGAAGCAGATGGCTATAAACTTTAACAGGTGTTTATGGTGCACTGCCTTAACTTTAGATGCTGAACAGGTACAGTTTGAAGTTTGCTGGACTGCATAGGTAATTAGTACTTTAAATGATGTGTGGGTAGAGAATTAATTTGTTTTGAACTACCTGAAGAAAATTCAATATACTGTACACAGTGGTTCATGCTTGCTTGACATGGTGCAATACGAGAAATGTCAAAAAAAAAAAAAAAAAGGATTTAAAGAAACCCTGAACTTTACTCTTCACACCAGCCTACCGCCTTTCCTTCTAATAAAATACCAAACAAGAATGTGATCCCAGGTACTGCAGTGGATGAAAGTGGAACAAATAGGGAAGAATTCATGCATCAGTGACTGCTTCAGTAGATATGTGTGTAGCACAGCTCATCTCTGCTCCCCTGAAATAAAAATCAAATGCAGGTCTGCATTCCTGTTCTGTACCTCTTCACCAATTCTTTAAACACGCATAATGCTGTGCTTCGCTTGACGATGTTCCATCTCACTTGAATTTTGTTCTGTAAATTCACACAATGGCAATAAAGAAAGAAAGGAAAGGGTAGAGAGCAATATGATGCCTAGACTTGCGTGTATTTTCTGCAAAAATATAAATTCTTTAAAAGCAAGGACTGTAACTTTCCACACATATGAAATGAATATAAAACTCTGAACAATGATTATGATATGAATTTATTCAATCAACTCTTTAATAATACTTTTTACCTAGAGTGTACATTTTCCCTGAGTTTGCCTGGTATTATTATGAGTGCAAAAGGGATTCAGACTTTGACTGCTCAACCCTGTAGGTAAGACTTTACTTCACTGTTTTATTCCCTGCAGGAAGAAAATTTTCGGGCACATGTAATCACTAATAATTTTTGTTGAATTTATTAAATGTGTCATAGATACAAAGAGTCTACAGAAAACAAATGCTTTTATTTTATAACTGGTGGTGAAACTGAAGAATAATTATTGAGACAGTTATACAACTGAAAGTCCTTTTCATGCTGTTAGAATGGAAAGGGTGCTACTGATTTCTGCAGAATTGCTGCTATACAGGTGTGCTCAAGAAAAGAAATAATGTGTCGATGGAGTAAACCAGCAGTGAAGCTTGTGGACAAGACAGTACATTGCTATCGCTTCCATTTGTTCTGAAATCAGTTGATGTCCTGGGTCAGTTATTCTGCCTGAAGTCTATCAGATGACCTGTTGATCTCCTTTCTGATTTTCCTTGGATTCTTTGGACTGTCAAACTGACACTGCTTCCAGCTCTCTGATGTTGTCGAAAAACTCTGGTAGCCATGCATGGTTCATGAGTACAAGCTGGATCATGTCATTCCCTCCTAAAATAGAACTTGATTCTAGAAAGGCCCTTAGAAATTGCAAATCCTGATTCAAATGTGTGTCCTTTAAGACCAAAGGTCAGTAAAGAAAAAGAATTTAAATGATTGTCTAGGAGTGTTCTCGTAGATATCTTCCATTTACCCCTCTACCCTACCTTGTCTAAGTTACTTTGTACTCAGGGAGGTTGACTGATATGGACTATATCAATGGACTTCTCTTTGAATACCACCGAAGTGTCATAAAAAGGTATGAAAGAGAAGCCAGGGTACTTCCCTACTCCCTGGCTGTGAGGTTGTCTTAGGCTGATTGCTTCCCTCAACTAAAGATCACAGATTCTGGTTCCAGTAACCTGATCCCTTTTTTTGCCTCTTTAGTTCTAGATATAGTAAAGTGCCCTGCCATAGTGAACTGTTCTTTATAGTTTTTCTACACCACAGCCTGCACTTTTGTAACTAGTGCCCTTATTAAATCCTCCTCAATTTGCCCAATTTGAGTGTATGCAACCTGTTTTCTGCCTGGACTCTGAGTGATAGAGTCTCTAAGTGATAACTAAAACATTTTAAAGTATTCAGAGTTTTAAATTGCACTCATTTGTTACTTTAAGTTTCTTAAGTGATAGAAGATTGGAAGAAAGTGGGTAACAAATTCCTCTTACCTGCATTTTTTTTCTTTTCTGTTGAGAAATAGCGTTTACTTGCAGCTATTTTTAAAGTTAATACTTAGAATTGAAGAGAAAATAATAAAGATGTTCTTTTGAGAAATGGAAGCTGTCAAGGTTTTACTACCAAGAGGAAACACTGGAAGTAATCAAGGCTCTTTTGCAAAATGTGATGTGTACCTTCCTGTCGAACTCCATTAACTTACACGTTTGAATTATAGTTCTGTTTCACAAAATAGTATGATGGAATCAGACATAAATATTAGAAGCTGAGAGTGATGTTTAAAATTGCCTTTTCTTTGTTCTGGAGAGAAATACTATATTCTGAAATATATCCTCCTAATCAACTGTTAATAGCTAATTCAATAGCCACCTGCATTGAATTCTGCTGTTCTCAGAATAGGACACCTTGGTATTCCAGAGGGAAAGTGTTTGCTCTCCTGTTTGTGTGTAAGTGAGCTACAAGGTGAACTTCCTGTGAACCAATTGGGAAAGTGTTATCTTTATGTATCCTATAAATCAGGTGTTTTTGTCCACTATTGGTTACATATCACAATCTGAGTTCATCCCACAGGTATCCAGTTATGTGCCACAGCATCACATTTGGGCAGGAACATATAAAAAAGGCTGAAAGATCTTATATAAAAACTGTATGTATTATTATGAGTTTGTTTTCTTTAAGGCTTTTTGCAAAAGACAGAGAGAGAGACATTCTATAGATCAGTTTAGTTGGGAATTTACTGGGTCAGTTAGGCAATTTTGCAAAATGTGAAAGGATTTTTAAAATCTTTATGTGGAAATGTTGTTGATATGAAGTCACCATTAGGTTTAAAAGGCTTTGATAAAAGCCTGGACAGCTAGTATAATTAGTTACAAAAAATATCTCTCTCTCCTTACCTCCTTTTTTTTAAAATATATATTTATTTGGTTGCAACAGGTCTTAGTTGCAGCAGGTGGGCTCTTTAGTTGTGGCTCACAGGCTTCTTAGTTGCGGCACGTGGGCTTCATAGTTGCGGCAAGTGGGTTCAGTTGTGGCTCGTGGGCTCCTTAGTTGCAGCTTTCCAGCTCCTTAGCTGTGGCATGCGAACTCTTAGTTGCAGCATGCATGTGGATCTAGTTCCCTGACCAGGGATCAAACCCGGGCCCCCTCATTGAGAGCACGGATCTTAACCACTTTGCCACCAGGGAAGTCCCTCTCCTTACTTCCTTACCCACTAGTGAAATGGAGATGATCCTAGTATTCTTAGGACTGTACTGAGGATTAAATGAGGTAGAGTTTATAAAACTCTTAGCACAGTGCCTGGCATACTTAGCAATCACGCTTATTGTCTGCTCCTGTATTCAACAAAAGTGCTGCTTCTTGCTCTTTTAAATAGAAGGAGTGGATTTTGATAAGAAAGAACAAAGCTGGGATGGAGGTGGGGAAAGGCCGCTATGTGACTTTTCAAGAAGAGAAAGTTCAAGTGCTCAAGTAGAGCAGCCCAGGGGCACCTCCCAGGTCAAGACACAGCCACACTATTGCACCTGAGAGGCAGAGGTGAGAAAAGACCACTACATGCCTGTGTTGGTTACAGCCCATCTGTATGGAAGCGATTTAGCTTTGCTTAGATGCTATGATTTTCACTATCTAGCTTCTTCCCACCTAACAATTTTATTACCAAAAGTGTAGTTAAACTTACACAAGCTCTTCCCAGGTTCAGGTAGCCCCTCTCTACTCTTTGCCCCGTCACACTTGGAGTATTATACCATCTCTGAAAGCTTGATAGTTCTCTGTCCACAGCTCTGGGGGTACTTCCTTCATTAAGTTCTCTTACGTCCCTTCATGTGAAGACGTCACCTGTTTTCTGACTGCTTACGGACTGAAAAAGGAAGCATTACAGGGACAGGCACCCCAGTATCTGGCCAAACCAGTATTGCACCTAACAGCCTCCTAGCCATGGGCTAGGAGTCAGACTTACACTGTTCGACTCTTTACTCATCCACCCTTCCTGGTGCACCAGGGCTGAAACTGGAAGCAGGGATTTTAAAACAAAGAAAGAAAGGGGTAGCTCGACACCATGTCTCCTTCGAGCCCAGTTATTATTGTTCAGATATTTTGCTGCCCTCCCTCTCCAGGTAGAGGTGCACAGTTTTCCACCCTTACAGAGTCTGCCATCTCCTATAGCCTCCTAAAGCACAGAAGCCTTTTCAAGGGCAACCCCAAAGTTACACAGGGGCAGTTTTCACTGGTTAAATCACTGCTTTACATTATTGTATAATAACTGTCCTCATTTACTATCTATTCTCTGAATAATTGAGTAACTTATCATTTGTCTATTTTTAAATTTAATTAATATCCATTCCTGCTTTTTTTGGTGTCTGCCATTTCTTGTCGCATTATATGGCTGATTTCAAGATTTCCATCTCTAATTAATGTATAATTATCACAAGCTGTTTCTCAAATTTGAATATGCAAAACTGAAAAGGCAGTAAAGTTCCTTCATGATGTGCTCTGGACTCCAAGAGGCATGTAGTCACCCCCTTGTGTCAGGGATTCCAAGCCCCTTCTTCTCTCGCTACTTAAGCAAGAGTATTAGAGTCACAGGCTTCAGCTTTTTCTTGGTCAGGCATTCACTGCCTGTTTCACCTTGGAAGATACGCTTGATCTCTCTGAACCCTCCTTTCCTCATTTAGAAAAGGGTGTCCCTAGACCTCCCCATAGGATGTTAGAATAGACTGTAGCAAGATGTATGTAAAGCACCTCTATCCATGGCTGTACATACTAAGCATATGACTAATGTTAGTCAACCCTGTTAAACATCAATATTAATTTGTAGAGTCAGTATAGATTCACACTCTCAGAGCAGCAGAATCCCAACATTTATGAAAAAAAAAAAACCTGTACATTGTTTTTCTTTCCTGAGAGCTTACTTTAATGCAAATTCTGGATATAACCACTAGAGCTATTAATATGCAAGATAACTTGTCCTAATAATTCCTTTAATAATTAACTTTAGTTCACAAACTCTACCAGATGCAGAGTTTGAGTAGAAAATGAACAGTAAATTAGACAAGGCTTTAAGCCTTTTTGATTTTGTAAGGAATCTTATAGTTATATAAGAGAACAGGTAGCTAATATAAAGTCGGTACAGAAAATATTTTATCTCCTAGTATTTTACAATTATATATATGCATATATATATATAATGCAATATATAATTTTATATAACATATATAGTATAATATGTTTATAATTTTAAATACTGTTTGCAAGTTTAGTCTTATCTTATTGTTAAACACTAATTATTTACAAATTCTTAGTAGTTTAACACTGTCTTAAAAAAGGCATGTATTTATAACGTGACCTAGTTGACCTTGTAAACACAAGAGTTAGTAGGTATAGATAGCTCATGAGCTTATATTAATTTTAGTGTTTTCTCTGTTGTGGTTCATTGCTTTATTTAAGTTAATTTGATGTACTAAATAAATGTATTAAATATTCAAAAACTAGAAAAAAGGCTTCCATTAATGTGTTTAAAGATGAATGTAATTTTTAAAATATTCTTCCTTTTTATTCAGATACTCAGCAAACATTTTTAAAAATCATGTATGTGACGAGTGTGTGAGATACCGGGAAAACAAGGATGGATTAGACACAGATTCTACCCTCGAGGAGTTTGTGTGTAAAATGGTGAAATAGGCAATACATAAGGGGATTAAGTGTGGATTTGTGCTATCATAGACGTGTCTGCAGGCACAGTGTGGATTGCCAAGGAGGAAGGGATGATGTCTCTTGCATTTAACAGGTTAGGTTTTATTAAGAAGATGATACTGGAGTCAGGTTCTAAAAATGAATAAAGTTCCCAGTGGTCATGATTAGAGTAAAATTCGTGGACGAATTCACCACTTGAATAGACATGACCTATTGTTTGCTTTGTGTTGGCTTTAGAATTAATCATCATCTATTAGAAATATATTCACTAAAATATTTTTCCAAATAAATATTTATGCTTGAGTAACTTACCCTTTTAAGCTTCTCAGAAATATTCTAAATTCCTTTATCTGCCCCCAGTGAACAGTATCAATGTTAGGTACCTGGTAGAGCATAACTTCCTTACTCTTGCACCTTGTTCTCTTAATAATGCATGTTTTTTTGTAAAGTATGAGTTTTGTTCAAAAATTTTTTATTAATACTCTCAGGAAAAATTGAGAAATGTTTGAAAATGGGCATAGAAAAAGAATACATTATTTTTTTTTTTTTTTTTTTTTTTCCCGGTACGCGGACCTCTCACTGTTGTGGTCTCTCCCGTTGTGGAGCACAGGCTCCGGACGCACAGGCTCAGCGGCCATGGCTCACGGGCCCAGCTGCTCCGTGGCATGTGGGATCTTCCCCGACCGGGGCACGAACCCGTGTCCCCTGCATCGGCAGGCGGACTCTCAACCACTGCGCCACCAGGGAAGCCCAAGAATACATTATTGAATGCCTGTGTACTCATCCAGAATATCCTCAGCACTCACTGTCTTTGAACTATTTCAACTTTAAATTGTCAGATAGCAATGCAGATGACCTTGTACATAGACATGCAAATGCAGGGCAGTTGATGTCCCCGAACTGGAAAACGTCAACTTTGTAACTGTTTGTAAATTCATTTTGCTCTGCTGAAGGACCTACATATAAATGGTACTTTGAAATCTTCTATGAGCCGGTAGTAACGTCTTAGTGAGTCTTCCAGATATATCTCAGTATCGTATTGGTATATACAGAATAAGAAGAGCCCCTAAGGCAGGTGAGTCAAGGACACTTCATAAGAAGGGCTATCTGTGTTTATATTTGAAGAGAGTTGAGATCAAATAACATTTTATGCATAGGACATTATTCTTGCACAAACATGATAAATACAGAAATGTGGAAGGGCATTCCTGTGAATTAGTTCATAGCAGCTGTGGATTAAACTACATGTGGACATGAGGGAGAAAAGTAGAAAAGTAGTTAGTAATGATCCTGGAAAAAGTAGCCTCATGACAGATTGTGAAGATTGTACTGGAGAATTTAGAACTTAGGCACTAGCAACATAGAGCCATTCAAGAGGTGACATGTTCCAATTTGATTTTTTTAAATGAATCAAGAGAAGAATGGATTGGATGATTCAATACTGTAGTCAGAAGGAGTCCTTAGGGGTAGAGTGTAGTTGGTCAAGTTGATGGGACACTGGCCTAGACCAGTAGCATTGGAGATAAGATTATAGAGTCATAGCATGGCCCATTAGAATGAAAGATACAGATATTTTCACACCACAGCAGTGATAAACAAAAAACTTTACCTTTTACTCTATGTAAATTTTGGATATGGTAATCACCACCAAATCAAAGCCAGTAAAATTGGGCTACTCCATATTTATGTCTGCCAACTATGTAATACTGAATTTCTTTTGTGTTCATTTTGATGTTTTCAAGATAAGTAACTTTTTAAAAAAACTTTATGTATATGTTTGTTAAATAAATTTCAAAATTAAAAAGCATCACAGATTTCTAGGAATCTTATACCTTACCCTTTTCTAACTGAATTGCATTGTTAGTAAGCTGTCAATGTCTGAAGTACTCATGAAGAAAAGCTCAAAAATCAATGGAGGCTCTAGTCATCTGAAAAACAGTACTATGCACACAGTATTTTTAAATTATTGAGTCATAGTTGATACTTTTGTCTACTAGGCACAAATTATTTTCAAAAAGGTTTAGGACATCTTGGCTTAAAAAACCTAAGAATAGGTTACATTGTGCCTTTGATTACTAAGTGTAAGAAAATTAGGGACTCAAATCAATAGCAAGTTTATTTTAAGCCTGATTAAGAGCTTCCTTCTGTGTGCTATATTTAAATCCAGTTAATAAACATAAATACTGTTTTGACTGAAAATTCCTACCTAGGTTTCAGTATCTATTATTTTTTTCATTTCAGAAAAAGAAAGGCAAATATAAAAATATGCTTTATTTTCTGTAGACAGCATGATTAATATAATCAAGTGTTTATAAAATGCCTAATTATGCATATTGCTATCTAAACTTATTAATTTCCCATTAGGATTCAGGGTTCTTATTTTATTTATTATTGTTAGTGCTAGATAAATTTTTCCAGTTATTATGTCTAATATTTGTGTATAATTCTAAGTTTTATTATGCTTTTGCTTGCACATTCATATTCTTTACTCAACACATTCAGTTAGTATTCTTGGCACTTGCTGATGAGGAAATTACCTCAGAGAGGTTAAAATATTTTACCCAGCCTCATGCGATAAGTGGCAAAGAAAAAATAATAATAATTTAAGTATCCTGATGTCCACTTTAGTGCATCTCCTAATCCTCCATCCAGAGTTATTTGCTTGGTAGCTACAAACACACTCTTGTCAAACTCCAGCACTCCTCTGGGAGCCCAACAATTTCTGTCCTTCTCTAGGGTGCCTCATGAGCCGTAATTACCTCTGGAACTTATTGCCTTCTATAAAAGGTGCCATTCCTTTGGCAAGGATTCCGTGAGTTCACAAGTACTGACTTAGAAGATTTCACTCAATTAAATACATGGGGGGTTAATAGCTAACCATTGTTTTACTCTTAGAGGGTGTTTGGTTGTAAATAAAAAATCTTGTTCGGCTAAAGTAAGCATGGAAATATTCATAGAAGAATTTCAGATACAAGATGATGGTACTTCTTTTTTTTTTTAAATGAAGCTCAGAGAGTCATTTATTTATTTATTTTATTTTTGGCTGCGTTGGGTCTTCATTGCTGCGCACAGGCTTTCTTTAGTTGTGGCGAGCGGGGGCTACTCTTCGTTGCGGTGCGCGGGCTTCTCATTGCGGTGGCTTCTCTTACTGCGGAGCACGGGCTCCAGGCACACGGGTTTCAGTAGTTGTGGCTCACGGGCTCTAGAGCACAGGCTCAGCAGTTGTGGTGCACGGGCTTAGTTGCTCCACGGCATGTGGGATCTTCCCGGACCAGGGCTCAAACCCATGTCCCCCGCACTGGCAGGCAGTCCCCCAACCACTGCACTACCAGGGAAGCCCTAGATGATGATATTTTATGACAAAAAGAAACTTTCCTTTTAGGGATGTGGCCTATTTTAGGATTAAAATTACAACTTTTAGAGATGATACATAGGAAACAGACACATCGTCAAAATTAAAAATAATTTGGTGAACAAATGATTGGGAAAGAGGTTCATTTTAGAAATCCTTTAGAATCAATGCTTTTGAGTGCTGTAAAAGAAGAATAATTAAGTGCTTATCTATAGAAGCTGTATGTCTAAACTCATATACCATAGAGACTTTCAGGAGTGTTTCAAAAATATATTTCCTGAAGTGGATAAATGTATTACATACTATTTCATTCCATAATTTAAAGATTTATGTCTTTCAGTAGTGTATAAATGTTGTGTTAGTTAGCTGTTTATGTGAATTCAAGATTACTGTTACCTTTTACTTGATATACTTAAGGGATATCATGGTGGTTGCAGATTAACTGCATTCAGGATTTTGTCTGGCTGATAAAAGATAATGAATTGCTTTAAATATTTTTCTTTTAATGTAAAGCAAGTGAATTAACTACAGTTAAGGTCCATTATTAAGAAACTTCATACCTGATAGATTTATGATTAATTTAAAAATAGATTTCTAATAATAAGTTCATTATTTCATGTTTCTGCAAATCACCTAGAATAACCATGAAGAATATAATGTGTGTATATGTGTGTATATGTGTGTGTATGTGTGTATGTGTGTGAGTGTGTGTATGTGTGTATGTGTGTATGTGTGTATGTATGCATGTGTATAGTGTGTGTATGTATGTGTGTATGTGTGTGCATATGTGTATTGTGTGTGAATGTGTATGAGTGTGTATGTATGTGTGTGTGTCTGTGTGTATTCTGTGTGTATGTGTGTATATTTGTATATGTGTGTGTATGTGTGTGTACGAGTGTGTGTGTGTATTGTGTGTATGTGTATATGTGTGTGTATGTGTGTGTGTTGTGTATGTGTGTGTGCATGCGTGTATGTCTGTGTGCATATGTGTGTATTGTGTGTATGTATGTGTGTGCGTGTGTGTATATGTGTGTATGAGTGTGTGTGCATGTGTGTATCTGTATGATTGTGTATGTGTGTATCTGTGTGTACGTGTGTGTGTTGTGTGTGTATGTCTGTATCCATGTATGTGTGTATGTGTATGCGTTTATGTGTGTGTATGTGTGTGTATGTGTATTGTGCGTATGTGTGTGTATGTGTGTATCTGTAGTGTGTGTATGTGTGTGTATGTGTGTTCGTCTATGTGTGTATGTGTGTGTATTGTGTGGATGTGTATGTGTGTGGATGTGTGTGTATGTATGTGTACGTGTGTGGATGTGTGTGTATTGTGTGTATATGTGTATGTGTGTATGTGTATGTGCGTGTATGTGTGTGTATTGTGTGTATGTGTGTGTATTTGTGTATGTGTGTGTGTATCTGTGTGTGTATGTGTGTGTGTGTGTTGTGTGTGTGTGTATGTGCGTGTGTGTGTATGTATTTTTTTTGGCCACGCCACGTGGCGTGCAGGATCCCAGTTCTCAGCGCCAAGTTCCAACCACTGGACTTCCAGGGAATTTCCGAATATATGTTTTTTAATACTACCTATTGAATTTATTTCGGTTCCACTTATAAGTTAACCACTTAGCCTCTCTGACAGCATAATGTACAATATATGAATTATACAGGATCCTTTAATTCTTTCATTCAGCCATAATTAATCACACATCTAATTTTGTGTTCAGCATTTTACTAGTTAATAAAAACACCCAAATAAATAGGATATGACTCTTCTTGAAGAGTTTACAGTTTTATGGAGAAGACAGCTGAGTAGAAAGATGCAAATATAATTGTAATGAGTTTTTTTAATATTAGAATTTCTATTTGTTCATATAAAAGAGGACAGTGTCTAAGAAGATACAATAGTGCATTATTAGAGACTAAAATAGGAATCTGAAAACTGAATTAAAATGTATACGGTCAGCACCCCCTATCCACGATGTCTGCATTTATGGATGCAAAGAGGCCGACTGTACTGCACTATTTATATGAGACTTGAGTATCCTAAGATTTTGTCGGGGGGTGGGGCTGGAACAAATCCCCCGCAAATACCAAGGGTTGACTGTACTTAAACTTAAGTTCTAGTTCTTAAGCAAAAACTAAAGCCTCCATTTCTTTTTCTTTTAGCAATTAGATTGTTTGGTCTTCATTTTGGACTGTATACATTTTCCTCTAAATACTAGAAAATAGTAGATGTAAACCAAGTGGTGTCATTTATTAGGAGAGAAGATCAGGACCAACCCTGGGTAAATTATAAGTTTAGTAGAATTCATTTACTCTGTAATTAACTCTGATCCATCAATAAAGTCAGGGTTTTGCCTCCTAAGTTTTTCCCTTGTCCTTTCAGCGCCTGTTTTTGTTACTCTATATAGAGTGTAGTCTATACTCTGTAGCCTTTAGGCTGAAACATCCCTGCATTCTTCAATATTATCTCT
Organism: Phocoena phocoena; assembly: GCF_963924675.1. Lineage (NCBI taxonomy): Eukaryota > Metazoa > Chordata > Mammalia > Artiodactyla > Phocoenidae > Phocoena > Phocoena phocoena. The sequence continues at coordinate 116,737,631 of NC_089222.1, read as the reverse complement.
TTGGGTTTCACATGTCAGGGTACCTTGGCACTCCTGAAGGAGCCTCCCTTCCCCCATGTGACTAGGTCATGGTATTCTTAGGGAAGTCAAACTTCTTAAATGGTTTTTGGCTTCCAAGAGGGAACTTCCTGAGTGATGAAGGTAAATGCCACAGAACTCTCAAGGCCAGTCTTTATAGGTTAAACAGTGTCTCTTCCACTACAGTTCTGTAGGTCAAAATCAAGTCACAAGATGGACACGGATTCACAACTCAATAGAAGGAGATCTTTCTAAAGAATTTGTGGTCATTTTTTATCTACCATAAGGGGGAATGTGGAAGAAATGGGCAGAATTTCAGTGAATATGGAGTCCAAAGTTTTCTTAAGAGAGACTTTGGGTTGGCTATGGTATCCTTAAAGTAAACTTAAAGTAAATTGGGAGTAAGAGAAGAAAGAAAACAAATTTAGAAGAATTGATTAATATAATCTTAAACTGAGTTTTTAATGAAGTAGGGTTAAGATAATTAGAAGAAGAGTATGGGAAGATAGTTTAAAAAAGGTAATAACTATTTTACCAGTATTACAGTATGTCTTTAGTGTTCGTTTCTGAATCATATCATTAAAAGAAAACTGAAAATAATTCAATAGAAAAACTACATAATTTTCTAAAAGATACTACATTCTGTAGTCTGAGGAAAGTTGTCAATGTTGATTCACCTTCATATGCTGTATTTAAATAAAGCACTAAGATATTCATTAATTTATAAAACAATGCTTTGCTTGTATATTGCCTTCATTGCAGTGCTGAGCAGAAATGTGGAAAAGCAACAGTCATAAAAGTAGAAAACCAGTCTTGGAATGTAAAGTCCTAACTTTCCTATGGGTTAAATTCTCTTCATCTTCAAATCCTGAAGCTCACCCATCTAGTACATTCCTGTCCTTATCTCACTGGCTCAGCTACTTCCCCTTCCTCATTCTAATCACACTCCTCAGTCATCAGTACAAATACTTCAATCATCCTGGCATTTTTACTGATTTGACTTAAACACTAGGCTGATAATTAATGCAGTCTTGTTTCCCTCTTCCCTGACCAGGAATGTCAAAATATTAACATCTGGCAATCTTTTTTTAGAGTCAATAATACACTTACTCCTAAAAAGATTAAAAGAATATTAAAAGAATAACTCTATTCTATTTTGTAAATATTCTCATTTCCATATAGCAGAAAGCAACCATACTTCTTAATATATCCATTTATATAGCTATGATAAGTGTTGTTTCCAAGCCATTTAATTTAAGTGATTAATGAGAAATTGAGTGTCTTTTATTCAACAACTACTCATTAAGGTTCTGTAATACAGATGATTGGGAGTAAACATTCCACAAAGACAAGAAACTGTTAAATTTAAGTCAAATTTTCAATTACCTCTAAAAATTTTAATGTATTTCAAAGCAAAAGTAAAGACAATATCTTATGTTATGGCCCATTGCTAAAAAAAAAATAACTTTTTCTAAGATATCAGTTTCCTGACAGATTGAATTAAATGATTTTCTTTCCTGCTCATTTCTTTAAAGCAGTTTTTTTAGAGGAGTGTTATGTTTACAGCACAATGAAGAGGAAGGTAGATTTCCTGTATACCCCCTGCTCCCACACATACATAGCCTCCTCCATTATCAACGTCCCCCACGAGAGTGGTACACATTTTATGACTGATGAACATACACTAATACATCATAATCACCCAAAGTCCAATAGAGCTGCCATATCATCTTGCAATCCCATTCCTGAGTGTATATGTGGAGAAAAACATAATTCAAAAAAATACATGCACCCCAGTTTTCATAGCAGCATTATTTACAATAGACAAGACATGGAAGCAACCTAAATGTCCATCAACAGATAAATGGATAAAGAAGATATGGTGTGTGTGTGTATATATATATATACACACAATATATATATATACACACTACACACACACACACACACACACACAATGGAATATTACTTGGCCATAAAAAAGAGTGAAATAATGCCATTTGCAGCAACATGGATAGACCTAGAGATTATCGTACTATGTGAAGTAAGCCAGACAGAGAAAGACAAGTATCATATGATATCGCTTATATGGGGAATCTAAAAAAAAGATACAAATGAACTTATTTACAAAATTAAGACTCACAGACATGGAAGACAAACTTATGGTTACCAAAGGTGGGAGGGATAAATTAGGAGTTTGGGATTAACCTACACACACTACCATATATAAAATAGATAACCAACAAGGACCTACTGTATAGCACAGGGAACTATACTTAATATCCTGTAATAACCTATAATGGAAGAGAATATAAAAAAGAATATATATATTTATACATAAATATATGTATAACTGAATCACTTTACTGTACACCTGAAACTAACACAACATTGTAAATCAACTAGATTTCAATAAAAATTTAAAAAAGAAGAAAATAAAAACTCAAAGTCCATAGTTCACATTAGGATTCACTCTTGGCATTGCACATTCTGAGGGTTTAGACAAATGTATACTGACATGTGTCCATCATTATGGCATCATATAGAGTATTTTCACTGGCCCCCCAATCCTCTGTGCCCCACCTATTTATCCCCCCTTCCCTGTTCATTATCTCTTACATCTGAGGTTAGACTTATTGTTTGAAATACAGTCTCAGAACATCATATTTTTTTCAATCTCATAACTTCAAACACCAAAAACTGTGCATCTGAAAAATGCATAAACTCTAAGATTTTTTTTTTTTGCAGTTTCAGAATTCTATGACTATGGCAAATATGGGTCAAGTACAAATTAGACATTTCTTCTAAACCTTGAAAATGTGTTGGAATTGTCTAAATGTAGAGTCACAGTACATTTGTCCGAAACAACAATTTGAGTTATTATCCAAATTAACACTTTAAATGTAAACCCCTAAATAAATAGCTCAGCCTAAGCATGAAAGCTTTTTATTTATTTATTTATTTTTTGCGGTACGCGGGCTTCTCACTGCTGTGGCCTCTCCCGTTGCAGAGCACAGGCTCCGGACACGCAGGCTCAGCGGCCATGGCTCACGGGCCCAGCCGCTCCGCGGCATGTGGGATCTTCCCAGACCGGGGCACGAACCCGTGTCCCCTGCATCGGCAGGCGGACTCCCAACCACTGCGCCACCAGGGAAGCCCCTAAGCATGAAAGCTTTTTAAAGCAAATTCAGCAAATTCTGAGATTCCTTAACAATAAAATAACTCAATGCTAAGGAATTCAATGAAGCCTATCAAAATATCAATCATTTCTCCTTGTAAAATGGGTCTGAAATATTTTTTAGCATCAGATGGGGGCAAATAATTATCAGTAATATTAAAGATATATTTGGAATTATTTAGGGATGATGGAAATTCTTTATGTGTAATGTGTTAGTTTTAAACAAATAATGAAATAAATTTAGCAGCACATAATTTTACTGGGTCCTGTGGGGTGTGTGTGTGTGTGTGTGTGTGTGTGTGTGTGTGTGTGTGTGTATGGTGCACTGTCAGCTGCTGTGTCTTGAGGTCGGTAGTGAAGGAATGAGGATGTTGAGGTAGTAATTGTCATATATTTCTAAATACCTTTTTCTTATCTGAAAATTCAGTGAAGAAGACCAAACGTTCTCTAAGGTATCTTACAATTGTAAAAATTATATGCAAATTTTGAGCCAGCTTTTAAAAAAAATCAACGACCATATTCCCCTTCACTCTTTCAAATCAGTTTATTATCTGAGTCCCTGTTCAGCCTAGACAAAGGAAAGGATGCCCCTTTAATGATCTCTAATAGAAGACTACTTTCGATTCTGCTGTCTTCTTGTGCCTCCTTTGCTCTTTACTTACTTTTATTGAGTCATTTTCTTCTCTCTCAGGGTGAACAAACCACTTGACCTGAGCTTTGATAACTTTGAAAAGCAATCTGAGCTTAAAAATCAATTTAATGACCTGTTCCTATAGCATTAAGTTCCATTGCTTGCCTACATTTGGCAAAGTTAAATGAGAAGGTGATCTGCTACAACACCTATAAAGATAAAGCTACTCACAGCACTGAAATCCCGTGAAAGTCCAGAAGGCATTACTATCTGTGCATCTTCACCGGACTCCATAGTCAGTGAGAGATGGAGGAGACCTGGGCGTCAGGACTCACCAGCATTGCTATTTTCTTCTAAATTTGGTGTTCAGTAATTTAGTTTACTACTTCACTAGAATGAATCGGGAATGGTTTAGAGACTGGATTTCATAAAATATGGTAATACGTTCCTCTTCCTGGAAGTATGTTCAGTGAATGCAAAGGAAATCAGAGACCTTTGAGGAATGCTGAGGGTTTGAAGCTGCCAACACACCACTGGCTGCCTGTCCTTGACTCCGTTTCCCTTGTTGTGGTGCCATTAATCTGAAGAGTACTGAATATGAGAGCACAGGTCCAGGATAATTGTTATTACTTAAAAAAATAATTATGACCCATGTTTTCTAAGAAAACAAAAATGTCTGTCTTTTTTGAAAAAGTATCTGGGCTTCATTTTGATTATGAGTCTGCTTTGTACATTCTGTACACCTCAAATAAATCTCACAGTAGCTAATAAGAAGCTCTCTTTTTAAAGATAGATTTTTTTTCTTATATGTGGATCAGAATCGGCCCAATTTTTGATATTATTCCTGATCTTTCAGTTTTTAAAACTGCATTTTTTTCTTGAATAATTGTGGAAATAAGATTATTATTTTCAAGGTCTGCATGTACGTAGTCCAAGGATAAAAGGAATCTCTCCTACTTTGCTGCAAAATGTGTGATCTGCAGAATCAGTTCTATTTTAGAGCTTGTTAGACTTTAGAACCTCAGGCCCCACCCCAGACCTTCACTTTAATACATCCCCAGGTGATTCTTCTGCCCATGAATATTTGAGAAGCACTGCTCTAACAATTCTTTTGAATACATACATAGTAACTTTTTTGATGCCAGGCTTTTATTTTTACCTCCAAGCCCTGGCCTAGATGGTTTTTAGATTTTCTTTAAAGATATGATCTATCCTTTTGATCCTATAGTTAATATACTCCATACAAAAAAAGTCGGAATTTTTTTGCTTCTAAAGAATACTTTGTATTTATTTAAAGTATTGACTAAGAATCTTGCATAATGTCAGGACTATTTGCATAGCAATCTTGACATGGTAAAAAGGACCTATAGTTGAGCTCAAATTCTTAAATATATCCAAATTTGGGGAAAAATGTGGATGTAGAGAAAATGTGAAATATCAGGTGATTATTTGGTGAACGACTTTATCTGTCTTATCAAAGGATTCCTCATAATATTACCTGTTTCATTTATAATAATTTATAAAGATCCAATTTATATACAGTTGCTGAAACACATATAAGGCAGCAAATGGGTTATAAAAACTGACAGCATCAGTTTTTTAGGGGTCATGACACCAAGAATGGTTCCATAAATAGACTACCCAGGGATAGTGCCATATCTTCCTCCAGGGTCAGCCTGAAGCTGGAGGCATTTCTCTGCATAGATCATTAAATCCTGGGCACTTTTATCTTCATTTTTTCTAAAGAGATTAATAATAATTTGGAAATAATACATTACAGACATTTGCCTGGGAAGACAATCCATGATGTTTGAAGAAAATTATAAACTAAATACATTTACTGTTGAATTATTAGAAAAGAAAATATTCCATATTCATAAAAAATCAGATGTTTATTCTCATATTCTTATATTGGCTTTGCAAACCAGAATTTTATTTGTCTCTTCCATTTTTTGCAATATTTTATTTTAAGTAAATTACATCAATATCTTAGAAAATCTAAAGACTCCAGTCTGAACCAGTTTACTATTAGGAAACTTTGAGAAATTTCTAGATTTTAATGCTGAATTAAATAACTCACAATATGTGTAAATGAATGTTAAACATGTTTTTGAAAAATTAGAAAATACCTAGTTATTTTTAAATAGTCTAAATATTCTAAATCTTTTTTCTTCAAACTAAAATGACTAAAAGACTCAGTTGATTTTGCATAAGTATATATTATAATTTTAAATGCAAAATAAATGGTAACATAATACTATATTATTCTTTTGTGGGTCACATAAATATCAAAACATTTAATTAACTTTCTTCCACTTAATCAATTACTCTTTTTGCGGTACGCGGGCCTCTCACTGTTGTGGCCTCTCCCGTTGCGGAGCACAGGCTCCGGATGCGCAGGCTCAGCGGCCATGGCTCACGGGCCCAGCCGCTCCGCGGCTTGTGTGATCTTCCCGGACCGGGGCACGAAGCCGTGTGCCCTGCCTCGGCAGGCGGACTCTCAACCACTGCGCCACCAGGGAAGCCCCTAATCAATTACTCTTAATGTGAATCAAAAGAAAGGATTACATAAATGATTTATATATCATAAAACAGAATTTTAAATAGAATTATTAATAGGAATCATGTAGGCTAAAATGAAATACAGATACAAATGCTATCTTTTTTAAAGCCATTCATTTTCTCTACATTCATTTCAGGATTAGCAGTTATGTTTTGTTTTTATCCTAACTTTACATTATGAAAGAAATAGCAGGTATTATAGGTTTCTAGAAGGTTCTTTTATTTCTGAAATATACTTAAAGAGGAACAACAGCCAGAGTATTCACCGAAGGTATTTCTATGATAACTTTAGTTTTCAAAAATTAACGTAACTGATGCCCTGAAAGGAAGAGGAAATATCCCACAGCACTGGTACCTCTGTGTGCTAAGTTATATATATCCCATTTCTGTCCCAGCATCTCAGGAGGCTTCAGCCTTAACTAACCTCATGGCTGGATGGCAGGTGTGCAAGGAGACCCTGTGAGTTGCTGCCCCGCAGCTGCCATACCTTTCTCTGGGAAATGATGGAGCATTTCCTAAAAAGCAAACAAGGACGTTTTCAGGTGTCAGCTCTTCCAGCTTCTCACTCTTCCGCCAACCTCTAATTTATCTGGTTTCCACACATTCTTGTATCTTCCCCTCCAATCACTAAAAAAGGGGCCATTCTTCCTGATGGAGTGCAGGGCACCTCCTGTCTCCTTAACATTGTCCTATAGCCTCAAAGGCTCGCTTTTCCTATAAATATACATTGTCTTGTATTTTTCATTCTAAAAGTATCTTTCCTTGACACAGCTCCCCCTTCTAATGTGGCTACAGTAAAGGTCTGCCTGAGGCCGTAAAGACCAAGAGTGATCCATTAACTGTCAAATGAATGTCTCAGCTTGTCTCACTAGTCCTCCCTGTTTTGCTTCGTATGTGTTAGCCAATATCACCTTCTCCCTACTTAGGATGCTTTATGTCTCTTTGTCCCAATTCTCCTCCTCTGTATTCCTCTGTGTAGCTGTGAATGTTCTTTCCATGGCCCTCTTCCTTTCACTTATTTTACAAATTTTCTTTGTGATCTCACCCTTTTCTGTGTTATTAACTACTGCATTCAGAAGTTTCACACTGCCCTTATCCTGATTTCAGACTTTTAGCTTTCAGAGCTCTTAGTCGGTAAATTTCTGTTGTTTGAGGCTACCCAGTTGGTATTTTTTTTGTTATGACAGTCCTAAGACACAAATACACACCCTCCCCCATCTATTGAGAATTTAGGTAACTTAATACAGCACAACTTCTCAGTGATATACATAAAGGCTATTTATAACCATGCCTTATTTACACTTCACTTTCTTTGATGACCACCTCCGCTTTCCTTCTCCTGCTTTATGTACCATAAATATAATCCTGTGAATCTTTCTTTGTGTGTCCCCTGACCTCTCGCCCTTCTGCCGTTTGGCAAACACTGTTCACTTTGTCTGTAATGCCCACTATCTCTTGCTTGATAGGTAAATAGCTCTTTGTTCTACAGAAACCAGTTCAGATTTTATTTCTTCTTTGATGACTTCCTTGACCCCTCTTCTGCAATTGCCCATCCATCTATAGTTCCGTTTACTATCTCTTGCCTGTGCCTGTTATAAGATTGGAGTTTGGGAAGGTGTTTATTTATCTCTACATCCTTCACTTCTAATGCAGTGGCTGGCCTAGAGCAGTTACTGACTTTATTTTTCAGTTTAATTCAACATACATTTGTGCGCTTACGTGTTCAAGCAATCTGATTTCAGGTCTAAGAAACAAGGAGGAAGCAACCTTTTGTATAAGGGTTTGGTATTTAGTAACAGATTAAAGCTTATTATTGATGTAATGTATAAACAAATATGTAATATCATGCATTTAAGCAGCAACAAGTAGTAAAGCAGATTAAATAAAAACCAGTATGCCCTTTATGAACAATTCTGAAATTTATTGACTCAGTAAAAGTACTTGACAATTTTAATTTGTTGTTAGCTATTCTCTACGCAAGATTTTTAAAAATGTGAGTCATCATTAACTAAATAAATATATAGATTTAAGCACTAACTTGTTCAATGTAGACTGCTAACATCATAAATATTTTATCCAACATCAATCCTGGTGGTACCAAGCATCAGTCAACCAGATTGTGGTCTGAGCTTTAGTAGGAAGTGATCAGTTATAGGTACAGAGCAGAAGCATCACTAAGAAAAACAGAGCTTTTTAAAGTTTTAGTTTTTTTTTAAGGTAGAAAAATTCTTAAGAATTTTATCAGAGTTATTAGATTTTTAGGCATCCCCAGTATACGTGGCTCCTAAAGACTAGTAGACTGGAGAATAAGAGGGTGAGCAAGCCACAACTAAGGATGTTTTGTGTGCATTTTAGCCTATTCCAGATTCTAGAAATTTAATTTCCTGGAGGCAAGCTCAATGCAGATCAACTAGTTTGATGCATTCTGCAGCTGCTACTGCAACAGCAGCAATATACTTGGACCTGTAGTTGTGTATGTGAATAATACCTCTGAAATGTTCAACCTGGAAAGGAAGATGTGGTTAAATAGAATTATTTGAATGAGGGCAAGCTTGATGCCAAGTTGCAAACAGTGTATGGATTACAAATATAACCAATGGTCACACGTCAGAAACAACTGTTGTATCTGAATTGTTTCTTATTCAGAGGTCACACACAGATCACGTAAACAGTAACTCCATTTTAATTGTGGATGCTGTGAACCAAGGCTATTTAAGTCTTCTTACATATTTCATGATCCTAGATTTCCACCAGGCCTCTGCAATACTGCCTGTCAGTCTTACTACTTTCCTCTTGTGAGTTCTCTTTTCCAGCTCTTCTATAACTCTTTCAAACCTTTCACTCCCTCCCCCTCCCCTACTGCTATCAGTATATAGCCCATCCTTTTATTTCACAGAGAAAATAGATGGCACTAGGCTCAGCCAGCATCTACTGAATTGGCTAACCTACTTGTGTCTCCATTAATTTATCTTCTTCACTGTCTTTCTAAAGAAATAACTGTCCTCTATCCTTTCCAAGACTTCTTCAAAATCTTGTGCCATTGATACTAATCTCTCTCCAGTGACTTTAACTTTACACTCTCCATTGGAGTCATTCGTTCGTTCTTTTATGATTTCATACATTCATTCAAAATTCGTCTCTGGGTATTATTCTAATTGTCGATACAGTGCAGAAGAGGTACAGCTGCCCTCAGGTAACTCGCAACCCAGTGGGGAATCCACTGAAATATAATATCTACTGGATCCTTCCCGTCAGCCTGTACATATGTTATATTCTCTCCTATTTAAAAATAAAACAATCAAGGGGGAGGGGGGGTGGGGGGGTGGATTGGGAGATTGGGATTGACGTATGTACACTACTGTATAGCACAGGGGAAAAAAATAAAGAAGGTACAATCTGTTTGCAGGACATATATTGTTAACCTTAAAAATGCATTCCAATACACATTAGGTGCAGACAAATACTGTTTGATTCCACTTATACGAAGTACCTAGAGTAGTCAAATATATACAGTCAGAGAGTACATCGGTAGATGCCAGGGGCCAGTGGGTGGGGAGCTGAGGAGGGGGAATGGGGAGTCAGTGTTTAAAGGGGACAGAGTTTCAGTTTAGGAAGGTGAAAAATTCAGTGGATGATTGATGGTGAGAGTTGCACGACAATGTGAATGTACCTAGTGCCACCGAACGGTACAGTTAAGTATGGTTAAAATAGTATGTTTTATATTATGTGACTTTTACCACACACATACAAAAAAATTAAATAAATAAAACAATCCACACATCAACTCTACGTTTTCCTGATTATGTCTTTTATCTCTCTTCTCCTATTCAAAGGTAAACTTTTACTAAGTTGTTAAATTCATGTACTTCATTTTCTCATTCTCCCACTGTGATGTTTAACACCATGGTGTGTCAGATTGACTGGGCTAAGGGATGCCCAGATCGTTGGTAAAACATTATTTCTGGGTATATCTGTGAAGGGGTATCTGGAAATGATTTGCATTTGAATCTGTAGACTGAAGAAAGAAAATCACCCTCACCAGTGTAGGTGGGCATCATCTAGTGTATTGAAAGCCTGAATAGAACAAAAAGGCAGAGGAAAGGAAAATGTGCTGTCTTCTGGAGCTTGGAAATTCATCTTTTCCTGCCCTTGTACATTGGTGCTCCTTATTCTTGGGCCTTCAGACTCAGACCAGGATTTATACCATTGCCTCTCCTGGTTCTCAGGCCTTTAGGTTCAGACTGGAATTCCGCCCGTGGTTTTCCTGAGTCTCCAGCTTGCAGACAACGGATCATGGGACTTCTCAGCTTCCATAATTGCATGAGCCAGTCCCTCATGAATCCCTTTATATGTATGTTTACAGTTGTATATATGTACGTACATTTATATATATTCTATTGATTGTTTCTCTGGAGAACTCTTCACTATTATGCCCAGTTATCCTTCAACTTATTTCAACCTGATTTTTGTCTTCAACACATTACCAAAAGTATTTAGATAGGAACAAAACAGTCTCTGCTCTGTAAACATACACTCTTTTTAAACAACAACAACAGAAGCTGCCTCTCTATGTCTCTGGCCATTTTGCTTCAAGGTCTTTTATACCTTACCTACCTCTTCTTGCCAATTTTTTAGTATTCCTAGTCGTTTGATCTCAAGTCTTACTGTCTTTGAAGTTGCATTCTCTGTTTATTTACTTACGCCAATGACCTAAATTAATACCTTAAACCGCTGACATCCATACCTCTTCTCTCAGATCCAATCCTATATGTCAAATTAAGTACCCGATACCTATAGTTGGATGGCATACAGTTACCTCAGACTTATTCATTCAGTGTTCAGTGCACTGTCTTTCTCACCTACCTTTGTTTTTTTGGGAGCCTTCTTATTTAGCCGTAAACGTCCCCTCAGTCCATCCATTTTCTTAATCCAGAAAGCTGAGTCACTTTTAAAATGCCCCTCATGGGCTTCCCTGGTGGTGCAGTGGTTGAGAGTCCGCCTGCCGATGCAGGGGACACGGGTTCGTGCCCCGGTCCGGGAAGATCCCACATGCCATGGAGCGGCTGGGCCCGTGAGGCATGGCCACTGAGCCTGCGCGTCCGGAGCCTGTGCTCCGCAACGGGAGAGGCCACAACAGTGAGAGGCCCGCGTACCGAGAAAAAAAAAAAAAAAAAAAAGCCCCTCATATTTACTTTCTCCATTGAAATCAGATACATCTAATCATTTCCTTATCTTTTTTGTGTTATACCGATCGTGCAAGCCACCGTTATAATGCAAAGGGATTACAGGATATTAAACGTTCTCCTACTATGTGTGTTTGACTTTCTTAATTTTGCTCTCCACAGGGAATATATCAGACTGATAGGTCAAATGAAAATATCTGATCACATTACGTTCATAGTTAATAATCTTTGGAAGCTTCCCATGGCTTAGAAAGTCCCAAATTATCTTGACTCTTTTCTGTCTACCCAGCCTCAGGTCTCTTCATGTGTTTATCTCCTTTATTGTGCACCAACTACATTGGTCCTTCCCCCAGCCGTAACTTTTCTCTTTGCTGAGAATTTTCTTGTCCATCCTACCACTATTTCTTTATTCATACAAACACACTCGTTTTTAGTTCTAACGTTTAGTCTTTGGTTGACACAATATTTTTAAGTGCTACTACCTACAGGCATTTGTCTATCTTGACCCTCTAAACTAGGGTAAGCCCTCCTGAAAGCTCTCAAACCATGCGTCTTCATACCACAGATTACATTTGCAATTATTTAACTAAAAATATAAATTGTATTTTCAGTTTACCTTCTAGAATATAAATTCTTTAAGAGCAGGGATCCTTGCCCATTTTCTTATGAGTACATTTGTGTATCATAGCAATATGTGAAACGTTTGGTACCTCATAGGCGCTCAAATAGATATATATTGACTAAGCAGAAATTGAAATGATATCATTAGAGAAAAATGTACTAAAAACTTTATGATGAGAGCTGAATTGTTCCTAATGCTAGAGGAATAAAATCTTCTTAAAATTTCTCAATTGTGATAGGTGGGTAGTTATTTATTTTTTTAATATAAAAGTAACTTAAGCATTCTAAAGACAGTTTTCAATTCCCTAACATCTGACTTATTGGCTCAATGATTATTTATTACCAGAATAACTAAGATGAATTAGGGAAATCACCTAGATGTAAAAATGTTCTAGAAATGTTCTGTTATCTCGTGAATTATTTTCTATTGTCATAAACAACAGCAGGTAGCAACTTTTACTCATTGGGTCTATGTTATTAAGTGTTTTAACTTCCTACATGAAGAAGTCAGTATATTAGAAGATTTTGAGTCTTCAATGGCAGTGACCTTTGAACCCCATTGCTATTATAGCTCTTCTATTTTTAATCATATTTTTTAAAAAAAATATGTATTGTTGCTCTAATAATTGAAGGTGTGTCTGGAGGTATACAGCTCTGAAACAGACATTCCCGGGGGTGTCTCAGCAGCGCCTTAACGTCAGAATCTGTTGCCTCAGGAGTCATGCTTCATACAACTACATGCAAGGCAGCAAGTAGGGTTACTCAGGGAGCACAAGAGCCTTTCTGTCCTCTCTTTTTATCAGGAAGGTGCTATTTCACAGGATGGCTTATTTTATTTTCCCTTATCTCACATTGAGATAGCTTGTTCACACTGATAAAGGGTAGCTGCAAGAGGCTGGACAACTGGAACTGAATCTAAGGCTTTTATAGTCTCTATAGCAGGAGGCAGGCAAGGAGAATGAACGGGCTGGCAAATGCTATTAAGGGGCTATCCACAGTTACCTCTTCCTATATAAAATACATATTTGAGTTCAAATTTTCAAAATATAAAAATCTAAACACAGAAAATCTAAAATACTTTACTCTCACAACCCAGGGATAAGCATTATAACTTAATGCATAGGTGCTTTGATTACTGATTTATCTTATCTAAATGTATTTTATAGATCATTGTCTCATATTGTTCAATGATATTTATTTTACAGGATGCGTATTATTCCATTTTACAGATACACAACTCCTTTAACTATTATTTAATTTATTACTATGCATGTTGCTGTTGTTATGGCTGCTTATTCAATTTTATATTTTGTTTGCTAGTTTTACCAGGAATCCATACATAACAGGAGATACTGATGTAAAAGGATGTATACTATTATAGCTTAACATTTCATGACAGTATATGTGAATATGGGTATTAATTACATTAAAGATTGATCTAAATGTAAGTCTGAAATGACTCTGTTTAAAGGTATATTCAAGGTCAGTGTCACTATAGAGAGTTGAGAAGTAGGAGCATCGAGCCACGGAGAATTCTCAGGCCAGGAGACCTAATAGAATTTGCCCTGCTGAGTTTTGAACTTACTTGGGATAAGTGACCCCCTTTTTTTCCTTCCAGTTTTTCTTTCTGGAATGGTAATATCTATCCAATGCATGTTCCACCATTATATTTTAGAAGCATATAACTTGTTTCCAATTTCACAGGTCCACAGATGGAGAGGAAATTTTTTCCCAGTTGGGTCATACTCAGAGTCTCACCCATACCTGACTTAGGTGATTTAGATTAGAGTTTGGACTTAGAGTTGATGCTGGAATGGGTTAAGACTTTTGGGGATGTCATTGATGTCAAGAAACCATTTTGCATGTGGAAAGGACATGGATTTGGGGGGCAGAGGGTAGGTGAATAGAATTATGTTCCCGAAAATTTATGATCAAGTCTTAACTCCCAGTACCTATGAATGTGACCTTATTTGGAAATGAGGTCTTTGTAGATGTAATCAAGTTGAAAAGAGATCATACAGGATTAGTTAGGATGGACCCTAATCCAGTGATCTGTGTCTTTATAAGAGAAAGGGGAGGACATACAGGGAAGAAGACGTTGGAGGCTGAGGTTGAGGGTGATGCAAACCAAGACATGTTCAAGATTGCCAGTGACCATCAGAAGCTAGAAAAGACAAGGAAGCATTCTTCCCTAGAGCTTTCAGAAGTTGCATGGCTCTGCTAACACTTTGATTTCAGACTCCTAGCCTCTACAACTGTGAGAGAATAAACTTCTGTTGTTTTAATCCACCCAGCTGTGGTAATTCGTTATGGCAGCCTTAGGAAACTAACACGGATTTTGGTAGTCCATTCAAAGTTAGTATTGAACAAACATATAAAAAAAGTCAAAGAGATATATGAAAATTTAAAGCAACCCTCAGGATATCTTTCTAAATTTGGAGCATTTGGAGCATTGAACTTGTAACGTTTTATGTGTTTATAACTTGTCACATTTGTTTATAGAGAAAATTCAAAAAATTAACATTGCCTTTCTTAACATCAAATCATGTATGAGCTATTTTATAGAATTCATTATTATGGTTGTTGGTGCCTGTACTTTAGGGCTATTAATTGCATTGTAGGTATTAAAAAGAATGGTGTGGTGAAATGTTGGAACAGTTTGGAGGGACAAGACCTGTATAAACTGAATAGCCAGTAAAAGTTTTTCATGGACTTGACATGGAGGATTAAAAAAGTGGAAGATGAAAGGGGAGAATAAAGACGGCAGGGAAGGAATCACATTTTAGTTATAAGAAATTGTACGAAGAACAATGAATGGATTGGACATTTCATACTATGTCAGTTGACATTAAGGAAATCAACCTATTACACTTAATTGTCTGCCCTATTTGATTAATGTTAATAACCAATTCAAATAATTCAGATTCTCATTATTTTTTTTTGTTCCAGTTAATTGGGGGTCACTATTAATTATGACTGAAACTAGAGAAATTAATTTTATTTCTTTGCCCATATTTAATCTCTTTTCTGGGTATATATTTATTTATACATAGTATGGATAAAATGTCTCAGAATGTAAAAGAACTGAAAGTATACATTGTAATAATTAATCCTACATACTCTTCTACATTTAAAAATGTCTGCTTTTGGGCTTCCCTGGTGGCGCAGTGGTTGAGAGTCCGCCTGCCGATGCAGGGGACACGGGTTCGTGCCCCGGTCCGGGAAGATCCCACATGCTGTGGAGCGGCTGGGCCTGTGAGCCATGGCCGCTAGGCCTGCGCGTCCAGAGCCTATGCTCCGCAACGGGAGAGGCCACAACAGTGAGAGGCCCGTGTACTGCAAAAAAAAAAAAAAAAAAGTCTGCTTTTATGGTATATATAATTATGTCAAATTTTGTCCTCATCTTGAATTTTCTCATATAATCTCACCTTTTTCTATAAACATGTATATCTAACTTGCAAAATAAATTAAATTTTGTGGGTCTATTCCTACATGCTGTTATGTATTAAGATCATATTTTATTTAGCAAGGTGGATGATATCCTCAGAGAGCAGAATCTCAGAGGTTCTTGCAAAAGTAATTGGCGAGGTTTGAATAGTGGTGCAGCACTTTGCTATTCTATTCTAAACATAATCAGTGACTGGGGATGGGAATGCCTTTGGAAGGAGAGGGTGTGACCAGCAAAAGGTGCTTCCCCTCTGTCAATTGCTAGAGCACTGGGCCAAACGCTACTCCACTGACCACCTCGATCACTGGTTCTCAACTCTGGCTGTACATGAGAGTCAACTGGAGAGCTTTTCCAAAACAGGAATATCTGGGTGCAAGTAATCTGTTAGCAATCCTTCTGTTTCTTAATAACCTCAAAAACCTTGCAAATGACAACACTGTAAGACAGTGTGGATTTTATATTTGTTAATATTGGTGTAGGAAGACGGAATCATATATTTTCTTCTTAAAACTGTTAAAAATTAGAGGTTAAATCTTTTTTAAAGAGAAAAATACAAGAGTAAAAATTCCCTTATTTATACATGTTATTAACTATTTGCATAGATAAATAAGTCAGTAAGAAATAACAAATGACTAAATAATGTAAGATTTGATAGAGAAAATATACCCATAATGTACATAATGTATTTTTCCTCCACATACATTTTATGAAAGTTAAATTACCAAAGTTTAACTTCTTAGTTGTCACATACATTTGTTAATAGAATAACACTTAAGTCATTTGAAACTGAACACACTGTTGTTCTTCTAAGGTTTATATAATTAATAGTTAGAAAGCAGTAACATTTACAGCAGTTTAAGTCTTTAAGTAGATGAATGATAGTGAAATTTAATTAATCTACTTAATTACAGGAGCCATTAGTTGTGCCTCTGTGAAGCAAATGAATTAAACCTCCCACATGTAAACAATATAAAACTAAAATATCCATACATTTTGGTTTTAAAGTTACTTTGATACTGAACTTATAAAAGCGCAATGTATGTTACCTAGAGTTCAGTCACTGGAACCTATCAATGAGCCAAGCTGCAATTGTCACCCGTTTTGTTTTTTCTTTACAGGCTTTATCTAAACATCACACTTAAAATCATTCAATAGAAATTAACTTTCTACAGAACAAACCCAAACAAGTTATATCTTAGCATCCCTCCCTTTGAAGATACATGTGTTGTTAATTTTTTAAATTTCATATTTTCCTGATGCCTCAACATCTCACACCCTTTCAGCTCTGCACCTGCTTGGTTGAGCTAAATCCTTGGGTGCTTCTTCCATATGACCCCTTGCATAGTGACCATGCTTCCCTCTTCTAGGTCCTATTAATATAATAAACCTCTCTCACTTTCAAACACCTTTCTGTGGTGTTATTCCATATTGGCACTAGAGTAATCAACAAAATCCTTCATTTTTAACTAATATAAGGATTCCCTACAACACAGTATATCTAAATAATTTGATATGAATCTTGGTTGAATAGGACATTTGACATGGTATATAGGAAGATAAACGTCATCCCTTATGCTTCCTTACCATTACATGTAGACTGTTACATTCTAGTAGTGACTTAAAGAAGCATCTCAAATGTATTGGCTGGATTAATAAATAAATGGCCAATAAATAAATAAATGTATTAGCCAATTAATATATAACTATTGAGCATCTTTTTCAGGCCAGCATGATTTTAGGAGGATACAGTAATAAATGAAAGAGATAAGATTACTGATGTATGACTAAGCCTGTACCAACAAGATACAGAAAGAAACAGACCCAGAAAACAAGACAGTGTGCCTGCAAGATATGAATGTGAAATAAAGTGACGATATTAGAGAGCGAAGCAGGGCCAGAATTTAGGTATTACCAATATTCAGTGCTTGGGATGATTTATACATGTTCTGAGTCAGTGAATTCCTCCCAAACTTTGGGGCTGAGATGAGATTAAAGGCATACCTGGCATGCATCCTATCAGCCCTTGTGTGGCCTGCGGCAACCTGGGCCAGCTGGAGACTTGGAGTCTGGTTTCCTTTGATCTCAGGGAACCCCTTTCTTTTACTGTAGGATGCCATACAGATATTATCATTTTCTGTGTGTACTGTGACAAAAAGATCTGAGAAGCGCCAGATAGTGCCTTTTTGACCATTTTAAGGAGTTTGGACATTATTCTCATTGAAGTGTAAAGTCAAAGAAATGTTGCAAGTAATGGAATAAAATAATCTGATTAACGTTTTCAAAAGATCTCACTTTGTGCTTTTAGAAAGGAGACTAGAGAAGAGCAAAAAAAAACAACAAAAAAATGAAAGCAGGGAGACCAGTTAGGAATCTTATATAGTAGTGTATTCCAGGATCTCTAAAAAATGTTGTTCAAAGATTAGTACCTTCAGCATCACCTGAGAACTTGTGAGAAATGCAAATTTTCAGCCCAACCTCCTCCCCCAGACTCACATTAATCTATGGTGTAAACAAAACCTCCAGAGAATTCTGACGCTCACTAAATTTTGAAAAACACTCTTTTAATCTATGAATAATGGCTTGAGTGAAATAGTAGCTATAGATATGAAGAAAATTGAGTAGATTTGGTGGGTTTCTTTGAAGTGAGGCAACAATTAATACTGCAATATCAACATGTTAACCATAACAATGTTCTGATTCCAATGGATACTCCCAAGTAATTTCATTTAACAGAAAAAAGTCAAAATTATCTGGCATGACTTTATATGATATACATGTATATATGTATCTACTGTATACAATGTATATAAATACTTGCATATGTATCTGTATATATGTACCTATATAATGTATATTCAAAGGTGTGTGCGCACACACACACATACACACTTTTTTAAAAAAGAAGTTATCTTGATTAATCTGAGTATAAGCCTAAACCAAGCGATTATTTGGCAAGAATGACTGTATTATGTAGAGATGGACAGGTGTTGAGGCCAACATCAAAATTCTCTTGGCATGGTTATATCTGCAGTACTCGATGGTACATAATCTGTGGTTTCATTTGAGTACTTAATGGGAGCATGCTAACCAATTCATAGGAACTTCTTGGGAAGAGTCACGATCTCTATCTGATCAAGAATACAAATTAGATTAATTGTCGTAACAAAACTTGAATTTTGACGCTTAACTGCAGCCTCTTATTAACAAATGGTTTATATAAAGTGCATGTCTACAGTGACCTCAGCCTCAAATAAGGGGCTACCTGTTTCTTATGAAAAGTGTCAAATGTGTGATGAATTGGGAGATTGGGATTGACATATATACACTAATATGTATAAAATGGATAACTAACAAGAACCTGCTGTATAAAAAAATAAATAAAATAAAATTCAAAAATAAAATAAAAGACCCTAGCCTTATTCAAAAAAAAAAAAAAAAGAAAAGAAAAGTGACAACTGCATGGTCTCTATAGGAAATGCTACAGATTCTTAAGAAAGCTAGATAACAGCTTCATTGCAGATTGTCAGAGAAGGCATCCTGGTGATGAGAGGTATGTACAGGGCTTTGAAGGAAATCTGAACTGAAATAGGCTGAAGGAGGACATGGCTCAGAGTGAGAATAGCAGTTGTAAAGAGGGAGGGTTAAGTAGGGTCACGGTGCGATCAGTCAGAGCACACAGCCCATTCCAGACAGAACCACTGTGTTTCTGTAGGGGAGTAATAAGGACAAGACTGGACTGTTAGTCTGAAACTATAGTTTCAAAAGGAGTGCTAGGTTAAGATGTCTTGGGAAGGCTTTAAATTTGTTTCACTGGGGATTTTCATGATGAAATGTTGTATTGAGTACATCATTTGACAGTGACATTTAAGATTGAAATAGAAATACTGAAGAGTATGTTGGAGACATCTAGAATAACCCAGGTGTGCTATGATTGGTATGAAAGGAAAACCAAACCACGATAGATGCCAACTGGTTGCAGTTGAGTAGGAAGAGCATGCATTGGGAAAGAGTAAACTCTCTGAGGACAGAGGAGATGTCGTGCTCTTTTTTTAATACACTTCACCTAAACCAGCTTTATGTATATAAGAAGTGTTAATAGTTAGTCAACATATGGAATTTCAGCTCTAGAATTATCCAAAATTACTATGACCATAAACATTAGTGTTTTGGGATCTCATTGATGGAGTCTACATAACTGTAAAATGTCGTGACTTAAATGGCAAAGATATTTCCTCTTTACAAGTTAAGAAAAGCTATTTTTTTAAACACCTTTATTGCAGTATAATTGCTTTACAATGGTGTGTTAGTTTCTGCTTTATAACAAAGTGAATCAGCTATACGTAAACATATATCCCCATATCTCTTCCCTCTTGCATCTCCCTGCCTCCCACCCTCCCTACCCCATCCCTCTAGGTGGTCACAAAGCACCAAGCTGATCTCCCTGTGCTATGTGGCTGCTTCCCACTAGCTGTCTATTTTACATTTGGTAGTGTATATATGTCCATGCCACTCTCTCACTTCATCCCAGCTTACCCTTCCCTCTCCCTATGTCCTCAAGTCCATTCTCTACATCTGTGTCTTTATTCCTGTCCTGCCCCTAGGTTCTTCAGAACTTTTTTTTTTTTTTTAGATTTCATATATATGTGTTAGCATATGGTATTTGTTTTTCTCTTTCTGACTTACTTCACTCTGTATGACAGTCTGTAGGTCCATCCATCTCACTACAAATAACTCAATTTAATTTCTTTTTATGGCTGAGCAATATTTCATTGTTTATATGTGCCACATCTTCTTTATCCATTCATCTGTCGATGGATACTTAGGTTGCTTCCATGTCCTGGCTATTGTAAATAGAGCTTCAGTGAACATTGTGGTACATGACTCTTTTTGAATTATGGTTTTCTCAGGGTATATGCCCAGTAGTGGGATTGCTGGGTCGTATGGTAGTTCTATTTTTAGTTTTTTAAGGAACCTCCATACTGTTCTCCATAGTGGCTGTATCAATTTACATTCCCACCAACAGTGCAAGAGGGTTCCCTTTATTTCACACCCTCTCCAGCATTTATTGTCTGTAGATTTTTTGATGATGGCCATTCTGACTGGTGTGAGACATTACTTCACTGTAGTTTTGATTTGCATTTCTCTAATAATTAGTGATGTTGAGCATTCTTCTCATGTGTTTGTTGGCAGTGTATATATCTTCTTTGGAGAAATGTCTATTTAGGTCTTCTGCCCATTTTTGGATGGGGTTGTTTGCTTTTTTGATATTGAGCTGCATGAGCTGCTTGTAAATTTTGGAGATTAATCCTTTGTCAGTTGCTTCATTTGCAAATATTTTCCCCCATTCTGAGGATTGTCATTTCGTCTTGTTTATGGTTTCCTTTGCTGTGCAAAAGCTTTTAAGTTTCATTAGGTCCCATTTGTTTATTTTTGTTTATTTCCATTTCTCTAGGAGGTGGGTCAAAAAAGGATCTTGCTGTGATTTATGTCATAGAGTGCTCTGCCAATGTTGTCCTCTAAGAGTTTGATAGTGTCTGGCCTTACATTTAGGTCTTTAATCCATTTGGAGTTTATTTTTGTGTATGGTGTTAGGGAGTGTTCTAATTTCATTCTTTTACATGTAGCTGTCCAGTTTTCCCAGCACCACTTATTGAAGAGGCTGTCTTTTCTCCATCATATATTCTTGCCTCCTTCATCTAAAATAAGGTAAGCATATATGTGTGGGTTTATCTCTGGGCTTTCTATCCTGTTCCGTTGATCTATATTTATGTTTTTGTGCCAGTACCATACTGTCTTGATTACCGTAGCTTTCTAGTATAGTCTGAAGTCCAGAAGCCTGATTCCTCCAGCTCTGTTTTTCTTTCTCAAGATTGCTTTGACTATTTGGGGTCTTTTGTGTTTCCATACAAATTGTGATTTTTTTTGTTCTTGTTCTGTGAAAAATGCCACTGGTAGTTTGATAGGGATTACCATGAATCTGTAGATTGCTTTGGGTAGTAGAGTCATTTTCACAATGTTGATTCTTCCAATCCAAGAACATGGTATATCTCTTCATCTGTTTGTATCATCTTTAATTTCTTTCATCAGTGTATTATAGTATTATAGTTTTCTGCATACATGTCTTTTGTCTCCTTAGGTTGGTTTATTCCTAGGTATTTTCATCTTTTTGTTGCAGTGGTAAATGGGAGTGTTTCCTTAATTTCTCTTTCAGATTTTTCATCATTAGTGTATAGGAATGCAAGAGATTTCTGTGCATTAATTTTGTATCCTGCTGCTTTACCGTGCTCAGTTACATTCCTAAGTGAATACAGTAGCCCATTTAACACCTTAGCCTTCAAATCCCAGAAGAAGATGAAAGATATGTTTTTGCACAAAACGTTCAAATGTATTCCTGAAACAAATGGTGTGTGATAAAAAAAAAAGCTCATTTGCAGGTTGTCGCTAATTGTGTCTCTTACATATATTTCGTTTTGTTCAGTGTGAATGAGAGTGATAAAAAATAATTATATGTTTCAGAGAGGAAAAAATTACTTCCTGGATGCTGTAAAATTTAATGGCTTTTCCTTTTATAATGTTTTATCATTGGCTCCAATGGATTAGGACAGCCTTCATGGCAGAATTGTGAAAAATTAAACCTTCACATGTGAAGCACAGTGGCAAGAGATTAGAATCCTATTTAAGGGATAAATAAAATATGTTAAATAGAGAGCAACAAAAGTGCTGATTACCTCTCTGCAATATTATCATAGTAGTCACTGAAATATCATTATTTCTTTTCCTAAATGTCCCTGAAAAGTTTGAGACGTTCCTTTTTCCTTCTTTATTACGTGGTTAGAAAATGATCTTGGTTAATACATTTCCTTGTTGCCTAAAATAGCAATCATTTTATGAAGGTGCTTTCTAAAACAGTTCTTCATAGCCATGTTTCGGCCAGTTGCTTATGGGTATTATGGTCTACATATTTGTGTTCCCTCAAAATTCATATGTCGAAACCCCTACCCCCAATAAGATGGTCTTAAGAGGTGGGGCTAATGGGAGGTAGTTACATCCTGGAGGTGGAGTGTCTGTGATGGGATTAGTGTCTTTGTAACAGGAAGAGAGCTGGCTCTCATTTTGCCATGTGAAGATATGAGAAGATGACTGTTTATAAACCAGGAAGGGGACCTTCATCAGCTACTTGACCATGCTGGGACCTTGATCTTAGATTTCCCAGCCTGCAGAACTGTGAGAAATAAATTTCCTTTGTTATAGCAGCCTGAATGAAGACAATGTTCAGGTGCCATGTGTTGGCTGCTAAAATCTCACAACTGCCCCCACTTGCCCTTGGCCAGATGGAAGCCCATGGGCTGCCCTGGGAGGCTTACGGCTCTCTCTCAGCTCCGGAGGGGAGCAGCCTCACCCATAGCTTAGCAGTGTGACATACAAAATGCTGGCCTCCTTACCTCCACGTGAGACTAATTCTGTGATACAATTTAGGTGCCAGTGCTTCCTGGTGGAATCAGGAAGAAGCTAGTCTCCCCCCCGAAGGCCATAGTTTTGCTTAGCTTCTGTTCCTCTGTCTCATCTCTTCCGTGTCCTTCATGCCCCTTCTCCTGGGAGCACCCCTGACAAATAAATTGCTGGAACAAGAATTCCTGTCTCAGGCTGTGCTGCTGTGGAACCCAACCTAAGATACCATATATTTACACATGGAATTAAGTTGACATGCGAGGAGCTTCCACTGCTTCTAGGCCTTTACTGGCTCTTTGAATCTGCAAACACAACTGATCCCTAGAACACCTCACAAACAAAGCAGTTCCTGGGGGTTTCTCATTCCCTTAACTTCCAAGTAGCTCTTGAGTCACTTGCTTAACCTTTTTCACTTGGACCTCTGGGGCCAGATTGCAAAATTGACTTCAGCGTATGCTTTTTGGCCCCTTTAGCCCCTTACGTTTTCCTTTGAGCTTTCAGCTTCGTTAGCAAGGCCAGGCCTTGTGGTGCTGGGTGTTCTGTTGAAGGTGCTCCCTGCCCCACAGCCCTGCCTCAGCTCTGCAGGGGAATGTAGGGTGGAGGAGGAGGGAGAGGGGGTCAGGTGACGTTTCGTTGTGTTGTGGTAAAGTGTAAGGACATAGAAGACAAGAGGACAGATTTTTCATGATCACTTCAGGGAAAAGCTACAAAATGATGTAAATAAGCTACAGAGAAAATACAGTCTTATCCCAAGCTTGGGAAGCAGCCAGGATCACTCTGAGAATTTGTCAGGGAGATCCCTACTCTTGGAGCCTTACGCCGAGGGTCTAGGAAGATTAAAAACTGCAGAAGCTCAGCAGAGAGTCAAAGTCACAAAGGGTCATCAGCAGAAGTGTGCACTTGCAGGCAGGATGCTTTGTGGGTGAGAAAAGAGGTTTTTACTGTTTCACCAGTTGTTTACCTCCTTACAGCCAAATTATTAAGATTACATCTGCCTTTTTTTGATTACTTGGGGGAAATTTATTTAGAGAACAAAGATAATAGTATTATCTTTTCCTGCTAAGTAGATAAAAAGCTCTCAAAACTAGTAACTGATTAAGATGAAACTGGGACCAACGTTTTGTGTGCCTACCCATACAGTAAAGTTATTGTCTATTAGCAAGCTAGACAACAAGATAAGACTTTTTCTTGTTTTTAATTTGGGGAGGGGCTTGGGGAGGAATCTGATTCTGCTATCAGATTATAATAATAACAGTAGATAGTAGCTAGTAATTATTATGTATTTACTCTGCATTTAACATATATCTTATTGAAATCATATAACAAACCTGTGAAATAAATGTTATTTAACATTTAGAAACAAACCAACTGAAGCACAGAGAGATTAAGTTGACACAGCTAGTAAAAGGTAAAGCCAGGAATAGAACTTGAGAGTTTGCTCAGAAGATGTAGCAAAGACTAGCTAGCTGTCTTGAGCATCACTTCTTTCTCTCTTGGTAAGAGAAATTTTAGTTGGAGCTCAGAGTGATTATGTTACTAGGATCTGGCACTCGGAGGTGCTGTGTACAGCTTCTGAGTTTCTGATGAAAGGGAAGGAGCCTGCACTAGCATTCCCACCCACTCCCTGGTACCTGGAATATGGATAGGGTCATTGTGCTGAAATACTTGTCTGGGACCAAAAGCTAGAGACCATGTATGAGGACAGCAGAGGAGTGAAATAAAAGAAACCCAGTTTCCTGAGAATTGTGGAGCTATATTACTAGCCCGGACTCCCCCAAACTTTTAGACAAAAGAAACACAAATGTCTATTTTGCTTGAGTCATATTTTGGGGGGACTCTTGTTTAAGCAGTCTAATTTATATGTTAATTAATTCAAAGAAGCAGCAGAATATATTGGAAGAAGCATTGAACTGGGCATCAGGAGACCAGAAAGCTGGAAAATTGCACTAAGGCTAAAAGTATGATTGAAGACAAATTTTGGAATTATGAGTAAAATGAGTGAGTTACAATACACATAACATAAAGGCCCTTCTCAGGGCAAAGTGCTATAAAAATAACTTTAAAGATGAATAAAAACAGACAACATCATTTAATTCGTTTGGGAAACTAATGAATTATATGACTTCTATATCTGGATAAGTATGAGACTAATATCCTTTGAAAATTGCTTAAACAAAATTGATTCTGTTTCTACAAAATTGATTTATGAATAGTTTCAAATTTCTTTAGATAATCACCATTGAAATTAAATATACTATGTAATTATTGTCACTCACATGATAAAGCATCTTCTTGAGAAGCTCTTAATTTTAAATTTGCTTTTGTAAACTTGAAAACAATCCATCACTAGGATATTTTTAACATGTATCATATCACTCTGCATATTCTAAAACTTACATAATATTTTCTATGCTGAAAAAATCAACATTGATAAGTCTTCAAATCTGTTGACTGAGTGAAGGTTCACCAAAGCATAAACCCCAAGGTCAGGGTCCAATATCTGTTTCAGTCACTGTTGTATCCTGTATGTGCCCCATCAAGCCTGGAATGTTGTAAAAATTCCTCATGTATTTGTTGAGTGAATGAATGAATGTAACTGCTGCACCGTGATAGATGATTAACTTCAGCTGTTGATGAAACTTACCCACAGTGAAAGTTCCTTGGGAAAATGATCCTAAAATATAGTACTTATCTCATTAAAAAAGAGTTTCCATTTAGTCATACAATCATTTAAAAATGATTTTGGCTTATTTTTTTTATAACCACCAAGCTTTAATCTTAATATTCTGTTCTCATCTTCTTGTGTCAGTTTGGAGTGAAAATTTTTTTCTATACTGAAAAGGCTGAGGAATTCATGCTGAATCCTTCATCTGCCCAATGTATTGAATTTTCTAAATTATTCTCTTTTCTTTAGTCATCCATCAGAGTAAGAAGTCCAACTACTTATTTTGCTCTGCTGAATTATGCTTGCCCCCTACAACTCGCAGATAAGTCCTACTTCAAGACTCTGCTACTACTGTTGACTCATCTCCATCCTATCAGCCATGCTAAATTATTATGTTCTAGAAAGTTTTCCCTCTTTCTAAAAGAAGTGGAGAAGTAGGATAGTTTCAAGAGATTTTAATACCCATATTAAGAAGGGAGCTTAATTTTATGAAGGGTACATGTAAATGCTTTTTATTTTCCATGTGTGTTGTGCATTGTATAACTATATGTCAACAACGTGAAATGACCAGTTGAAAACAGAAAAAAATCTACTGTGTGGCATGTGTGTTTTATTAGTGGAAAACTTTTTTCCAAACCAGAAAAACAAATTTTTAAATGTTCAGGAAATGGTGAAATTGGCTCCTATTTCCTGTATGTCAGTTCACAAAAGTAACTCTTTCAACAGCTGTGAAGCAGTAAATGAAATATTGACTGAATTACTTGTCATTTAATTTACAATGATTCCAGTGCTTTTCAAGTGCTAGGCAAGGCACAGGGTATAATTCAATTGGATCCTTGTAATTTGAAGAGGCAAGACAACAAGTCACAAGTTAACTGGATCACAGAGAGGTTAATGCAGGTTTTGAAAACTAATCAGTGAATAAATTTCATGGCATGGCCAATTCGTTACTCAGCATCTTTTCCCCTTACCAGTTTTTTTCCTGCATTTTACTTAAAATCAATATTAAATGTTTCATGCGTGTTTATTCCATTTTGGTTTATAGTTCTTGCATGGACATGTTGTACTTGTTAATGAGTTTGTGCATTTCACCAGTAAAAAGTAATGTTTAGGGAGAGTTTACTTTAGTATTATTCCCTGGAAGTTTTGACAAATTCTAATTCTATTCCCTGCCGTACATATTATTTTCCACCAATTAAGAAAGGTTTATTTTGAGTAAAAATTTGGGGGGATGCTAAACTCTAGACTAGGGCATCTCTTTCTCTAATCAATCTTAATTAACTGCTATGTAGAAGCTCTAACGGCTCCTATATTAGCTCTATTTCTTTTTAGAGCTGAACTATATAACTTTTTTAGAGTTGAATTGATTTCTCAGCCAAATTCCTAGTTTTGTTTAACTGCAATTTGAGCTTTTCCAGTTAGGAAGATAGGGTGAGTTTGACGGTCCTGGAAATTCTTATATTCCATCTTAGATGTAAATCACCAGGCCTGGGACAGGACTGTGATGCTCAAGGGTTGCCTGAAGAATGGTCAAAAGAAAGTGATTTTACATTATTAGAGAGAGGCTATCAGGTGCATCAAATTCCAATTTCTGATGCATTATCATGTCAGTTATTAGATATATATATACATATATATATAATATTATATATATAAATATTCCCGTATATCGCTAGACATCCAGTGGCTCAAGGCAACCCAGAATCATTCTTTCCCCTTCCTCTTTTTAAATGTGAATATCTGTTTGACTGCCACGTTTTGTTAGTGTTAACAATAAAATCTATTGAGAGTGTGTGCTTCCACTTCACTCTGTCTTCATGGCCACTGCTCCAATCAAAGCCACCATGTCTTCTTCCCAGGACAATTCCAGTAGTCTCTTAATTGGTCTCCCCACATACATTCTTCACCTTATAAAGTTTATTCTCCACCCAATTGTTATTGAAATTCTCCACCCTTTGTCCAGATTTCCCGCTATTCCAGTCCATCTCCCACAACTGTGCAACTGTCCTATCTGTGTATATATTTGGTTCCTTAAGTAAAACCGGGTTTTTGTTGTTGTTGCGAATCTCAGGACCTCCACCCATGCTGATTCATTGGCTCTAATGCTCTTTCCTCCAGTCTTGACATACCTGACTCTTAGCCAATCTTCAAATCTTATCTTAAATTTTACTTCCTTAGGGAGTTCTCCCCAGACTCCCACAATATAACAGGATCTTCCAGTCATTCTTTTTCCTATTTTGTTTCGGATTGCTTTTCATGGCATTGAAAAGTTTTTGTCATCACGTGTGCATGCATTTGTTTGTTGCCCTTTGGAAAGCCTTTCATTCCACCAATCTCTAAGCTCCATGAAAGCACGGACCATGTGTCTGCAATTCACCTCACCCAGGGACAAGTACAAATATGTCTTCAATTTTCTAAATGTAAGTTTTCTAAAATGATTGATTTTTTAATATATAAATATATTTGGGTTTCTTTTGAGACTAAAGGGATTTGAAACTGGTATGAAAACTGGAAATTCTTTGAAATAATTGGTAATTTATATATGCACATCTTTTCCCTATTTTATAATTAATTAATAATTATACTTAAGCTCTGTTAAACTTCCCAAAATATTACCAGACCCCTTTTAAATAAAACAAAGTTAAATGATTAGAACTTATTGCAGTTAGAGAGAACACCATTGTGATAGAGTCCTAGCGGTGCCTCAGAAGCGGGAAGTCAAAACTGATGTTTACACAGTTTGTGGGTCTTGACTTAAGTGGTTTAAGGTGAGTTTTTCAAGGCATGCAACTGATTGGGAATGGAAAGTTTATGATCTAACAGTGTAGTATTGGTGGGCAAAGCAAAGTTTTTGATGAGAGAATTTTAATAGTTAAATTGTTTGTGATAACTGAACTGTTTACTCAGGTGAGCAGAGTGCTGTCTCTGATAAATGAATCTGCAGGAATTGCCTAAAGCAAAGAAAAAAGTTATTTATTATTTTACAGTCTTACCTTTTCTCAGGCAAAAATTTCCTGGTATAAGCAACAGTCATGTGGACACAGGTGGTTTCAGTTATTAGTGCTGGTCACCACATCATGTTTAGTGAAGGTGGTCACAGTTCTACAGAAAAATAATACTCTACTGCAGAAAGTTATTTTACTATGTCTTTTGCAGTAGAGACAAAAAGGAAACAATAGTCCCAAAATATATTTGACTAACAGGAAAGTAGAATGAGAAAGAGAGGATGTTTGATAAAACAGGCTTTCTAATTTAGGCCACTCTTTCTCAAAGGATGGATTGAAGAATATTGCTTCTAAGGGAAGCTTCAGGATATTGCACTAAAGTCCATCTTCAAAGATACTGGAAAACAATGAGTTAAATAACGTTAGGTTATTTAACCCCTCGATCCCTTCTCGGAAAGGCATCTTGGATCCCTTAATATGTTAATGTACTTGTGAGTTTCCAGCAGCGGGATGACACAAAGAAAATTTGCCATGTGTATTTAACCAAGGTACTCTTACATTGGGGAGGGTCCCCTGGGACCAATGAATAATGGAGTTCACTTAAAGAAATGGTGTTGTACATTAACGGAATTATATAATACTAAGAAATTACACAGTTATACTTGTTTTTACCTTCAAAATCACGTGTGAATAAAAAATCTATTACTAGAAATATTTGAAATTGCATATCAGGACATAAGTAATATCTTACAAAGATTACTTGGTGAATTGGGGGGAACAAGTAGAATACCTAGTTGTGAATAGTCTTCTCATTTTACATCTTTATTTTACACTGAAATTAGATTTGTATAATCTTGATTCTTTTTCATTGTAGACCAAAAATCATATTGTGATTGAAAGTTTCAAATATGTCATATTTTCAGGGACATTTCAGGAGTTAGTAACTAGTTTTGCCTAGAGAAGAAGTTGTATTTGCCATATTTCCATAACATTAACCATGGAAGCAGTGTGACATGTTCTAACTCTACTGTTTCTAAAGAGTCTGGCCTTGGGCAAGTAATGCCCCTGTACTTTAGATTACTCATGGGTGAAATGAATGATAGTGGCATGCTCTGAGAATAAAACAAGGTAACAAATCTGGTAATGCCCTTGAAACAATGCTTTGATAGTTGTAAGTTACTTTGATAGTTGTTACT
Organism: Phocoena phocoena; assembly: GCF_963924675.1. NCBI lineage: Eukaryota > Metazoa > Chordata > Mammalia > Artiodactyla > Phocoenidae > Phocoena > Phocoena phocoena. Next base: position 116,707,735 of record NC_089222.1, on the reverse strand, counting down.
AAAAGCAGAGAAAGGTTTAAAAAGTTTACTTTTTAACTTCTCCCCATTTTCTCCAATGAGTTTTGATATTATTTTCATAATTTAATCATATCCCACGGGTCAAAGTCTGTGATATTTCAAAATACCATAATGTATGTTATTTTCAAACCTTTACTCCAAAGGGTAAGAAACAAACATAAATTTTTATTCCAATAATTCACTTGGATTATCGGAGCTTTTTCAAATTCAAGAAACTATAAATGTAGTTGGATACTTACGCTTCTATCCAACTGCAGCTTCAACCTTTAGAACATATTCTTCCCTGGCTGATTGTAGCTGAACACGATATGATGACTGAAGAAAAGAGCTCTTATCAGTGGCACCTGTTCTACCTCCCACAGCATTTTGATTAAGTTGCTGGGGTTCAAACAACATCTATGATCGTATTCTCGTAACTGAAGATCGATGACCAAATTTGTCATCAGACCAGAAGAGTTGTTTACTGGTATAGTGCTCATAATTTCCAAAGTGACATTAAAAAATCTACCTCCAGATAGTTGAGGGAGGGTGTGAACGAGACATGAAATGGAAGAGGCAGGTGCCAGGCCAGAGATGAGGTAGCTTCCTTTGCCAGTGAACAGCTGTAGATCTAGGCAAGAAGGGGAAAAGAAAGCACATTCATGCCCTGGATGAAATTAATATAAATCTACAGCTATACCCAGATGGTGTGATTTCACAACTTTCATTTTATAACACTTGGTTTGGTGGTAAAATGGTCAATTTCTGTACCAGATCATACTTGTAAATTCTCTAGCAAAGTGTCATATTTTTCATGTAAATACTTCCAAAGCAAAACTTATTTATAGCATCAACTATAGGAAAGAAGTCATGAGCAACCTCTTTTGGAGTCACTTATGTAACTGTTTTGTGTAAGAACTGCAAAAGAAAAAGAAATTAAAAGAAACCGTCAAAGAAACAGTCAAAGATGTGGATAAGAAACATTCAGTTAAGATGATTGAATTAGTTTGAAGCTAGAATAAAATCTTCAGTGGATGCTTTAAAAACTTGATGAGTTTATAATGTGATGCTTTAATAATGTTGCTAGTTGCACTTCTTCATTCATCAAGCAAATGTTTACTGGGAGTTATCTATATGGCAGGGACCATTATATACACTCTGGTGAAATTATAGTGAACATGATGAAGATTATGTTTTGTGTGGAAGACAGAAAAGGAACAATTATAAAACAATGGCAAGGTCTTGATAATGAGAAGCCAATTATGGAGATTGAGAGAGCCTGAGGACTGGAGCTCATGGTGCTTCTATATGAGGTGAGGAAATGTCACCAAACTGAGCAGAAACTTGAAGTAAGAAAATGAGTAAATCATAAGGTGTAGGCTGTGTTTCAATATGAAAATTAATCATTGGAAAATAGACATGTCAAACTGAGATAACCTGTCTCCATCACTTTTCATGTAGTAAATATGCATGGTGCTGGCATTATGTAGATTGATTTTGACTAACCTAAGCCTAACTCTGGAACAAAAGGTGGCTTCATTTACAGCTTATGACCCAAACTATTGGATGCTACTTGATGAAAAAAGGATGAACGGATCTAGGGAGATCATCACCACTGTCCATTTAAATGATTAAGGTGGTTTTAATATGGTGTCAATATACATGTTCATTAATCAGTGATATTTGTATCACTAATAAATGTGTTAGTTGTATCAGTCAGGATTCTCTAGAGAAATACAACCAATAGGAGGTATCAGTATATCTATATCAATATCTATCTATATCTATCTAGTGAGAGGAGAGATTTATTTTAATGAATTCATTCACAGGATTAAGGGGTCTGGCAAGTTTGAAATCTATAGGGTAGACCTGAAGGCTGGAAACTCAGGAAAAAGTTGATGTTGTATTCTTGAGGTATAATTCCTTCTTCTGCAGGAAATCTGTTCTTGTTCTTAAGGCTGTCATGATTGAATGAGACTCACCCACATTATGGAGGGTGGTCTGCTTTACTTGCAGTCAGCTGATTGTAAATGTTAACCACATCTACAGAATAGCTTCACAGAAACACTTAAATCAATGTTTGATTAAGTACTTGGGTACCATAGCCTCACTAAGTTAACATGTAAGACTAATTACAGTATTTTAAAGAGATCGGTCTTTACCAAACACAGGTGTTTTAATTAGAAATGTATCAGAATTGTAGCTATGTTCATGCACATAATGTGGCTAAACACAATGTACTGAATAATATCTAAGATAAAAAAACTAGTTGCCATGCCTGATAGCCAATAAGAGGAGAAAGAAAAGATTCCGACAAGTCTTTGTTGCCCTTGTTACAGAAACAGGATAAGTACTAGCAGACATGAGCATCAGTATTGTATGATACCTATTTTAATTTACATGTGGAAAAATGAAGGTGGGATGGCTTATCCATTCTAATAATTTCGTAATCTGTCTCAGTGTAAAATGCCACAAAATTCACTTCGGGTAGGAAATAGTTTGGATAAATTTCTAGTAAGTTACATGCTTGACTCTCAGGATAACACTTACCTTGAGAAGAGAAAAGTGGCGAGGAGTCAACAGATTTCTAGAAACCGTAAGACAAGTGATCAATAGCAAAGAAGCATACTCTCAAAAGTAATGTGATATGCTATGATAGTCAATATATAAATCATTAATAGCGATCTATAGCTGTATGTAAAATAAATTGGTAATTATAACAGTATTTCCAAAAAATTCATCTTTAGTACAATAATTTTACTTTCTCAGATACATCTGTTTTTTTTGTTTGTTTGTTTTTTTACCTCAGGTACCAGGCTGTGGCTAGAGTGATGTGAATCTGAAAAGCAAGAGCAGATAGGTCATTTGCTTTAATATTTATAAATGTAAAAATAAAGTAGGCATGTAGTTTCTATCAATTTCTTATAAAATGTTATAGTTGAGTGACTATGGGGACCACCAAATCCATAGATAAGAGTCTTAATTGCCACTGAATAATGTATTAAGAGGATGGGCAGCAAAAAAAATACTTGATTTCTTCTTCATATGACTAATAAGCTATACCAGTAACTTTTTGCTCAGATTTTTATTTTAGTAATGTGCTGAATTTTTCCAGTATGTAAATTCAGAGTAAGTCAGAGAGCTAGGGAATCAGCTTCCCTGATAGTTGCCTAGAGGAGTGACATAATCAGATTTGCAATTTATAAATGCATTGTAAATGATACATTGGAGGGACTAGAAGTCTAGAGTCAGAGATGTCTGCAAGGAGGCTCTTTCAACACAGGAGGTGAGAATTTGGAGAGGAGAGTATAAAGAAGAGAGATCGAGAATTAAAAAAAAACAAAAAAGGCTGGCAGGATCCTTGCGATGATGTAACTATTCAGTATCCCTACTGTGATGGGAAATATTCAAACCCATGTGATAAAATTGTATAGACCTAAATACACACACACACACACACACACACACGCAGAACAAATAAAACTGAGGAAACATGAATAAGGCTCATGGATTGTATCAAAGCTAATCAATATCCTGGTTGTGATATTATACTGTAATTTTGTAGACTGTTACATTGCGAGCAACTGGGTAAAGCGTTCACAGGATCTCTCTGTATTACTTCTTACAACTGCCTGTGAATCTGCCATTGTCTCACTGAAGATTTCAATGAAAAGAACAGGCAGGACTTGGTAATTGATGAGCTGTAGGTACAGCAGAGATGAAAAATTTTAGACATTGGACAAATGGTGACGATGTCATTCACTGGGATAAAAAAAGACAAGGAGAAGGAAGATTTGAGGAAAGTTTTTGGTGCCTGTGGGAACCATTCACTGGGTAGGTAAGTAATAAATAGGCATAGAGCTAAAGTAAGACTCTTGACCTGGTGATATAGTTTACAGTCATCAGAAAAAGTTAGTGTTTGCAGATGAGAGAATGCTTAAGATTATCTGCTACTAATAAGTCTGATATTTTAGGGTTCCAGCCCTGTCTGGGAAAGAATGAAAGTACAGTCCATGAAAACTCACAAAGGTCAGAAAATGGCATAAAATATTTCCTTAGTATTCTCACTGAATCACCCATTAGTCCATAGTGAAATTACCTGTGGGGATGACATTTGCTGTCTTCTCCACCCAAGACCCTCTTAAGATGAGTTCCTCCCACAAAACTGAATTCTCAGGCACCAGGTTCCAAAATTGAGGGGTTCTAAGCATTGGTTGTGAATTTCTGAATTCTAAACATTTTTCTATAGCTGCTATTTTGCAGTATCAAAAAAAATTGAATTTTTAAAGACCCAAGATGCATGTGGGCTTGAAAACGTATTATAATAGTGGGAAAAGGTTTATAGATTTAAATTCAAGTGTTCAATTAAAAATTGTAGAGAATACTATTTAACTCTTTTTCCCAATTAGTCAGCTGTTTAAGGACATCTGTTGTATAGTAAATCCTCATACAATTAAAAGCAACATCCTGGAATGATAGAATTAATCACTTTCCCATGTTATTGACATTTAGATTCAGGTCAACAGCAGGAAAATGAGTCTATAGTAGATCTTATAAAACAAAGGCTTCTGAGGTGTGGGAGAGAGAAAAACGTGTTTGAAGGAACTGTTTTATTTTATATGTATGCCTGTGCCATTGGAAAGCAGACTAAAATGTTTCCTCAGATCTCAACTCTTGAAATATTTTACTGACCCTCATGATAAAGGACATATTCTATATTTTTCTCATTATCTGTTGATCTGTTGGATGAGAGAGACTCAAGATCGTACCCTTTCATTTTTCTTTATCTTTACATACAGCTTTAACAAAAGTTGTTTCTTATTCTTTTTTATTAAGGTTCTTACTCAAATGAAAGACTTTTTTTCTTCAATGTAAAACTTCTTACAATTTATGGTAAGTATCTTTGTGAGATATTAGTATGATTTTGACTTGGATCAATTTTAATATTCTTTAAGCTGCATATTTGATATGTTAACATTAATACTTATTTTAGGTTCTTCTTTATTTTTTATCATCACTAATCCTCAAAAAGCAAACATTTTTATCCAACTTTATATTAAAAGGTAACTATTTTAAGGAAGTTTCAGTTTTAAAAGCAAAGTAACCTTGTATTTTTATCAATTTCAATGTGAAATTTACTCTACCAAAAATTGTTTAAGCTTTCAACTAACTTGTAATATGTTATAAAAGTTGCTTTAACTGAAGAAAATATTTCATTAAAAATTACAAATGTGAAATATAGTGATCTGTGGTTATTCATGATGTTATTTGAAAAATACTCTTTTTTCATGGTTCTACTGTTACTGTATAAATTTTGCTTTGCTCATTGACCGTTGCTTCATCTCCTTTTTAAAAACATTTTCAGATATTTTTTCCAAAATTTGTAGCCTACTCTAGCTCTGCTGTTTGTTTACTGTCTTCCTCACCATAGATATTTCTCAACACATTACAGTCTCTAATATTTTTTTTAACTTTTCTAAACGTCTCTACTTAATCTGGATGACCTACTTTGATTTCTTTCTCCATTACCTTTTACTGCTAATAAATCCTCGATTTTAATTGAATGTAAGGTAGAATGCAGGCTTGGAATTTTAAGTGATGACCTATGGTTTCTTTAGTTTTTTGCAGAGGGTCATCACATTTTATCAACTTTTCTTCTTTCCTAATGATCAGCATACAGTTAAGGGGCCTGGAACCATCCTTTCAGGCACATTTACCCATCTGTCAACTAAGATTGAACACTATTTTTGTAAAAGTTGAATGGTTATTATTATTGTATTCTCAGGCAGGGTATCCTAATCTCATTGTCTTTTGCTTTCTGGGGAGGTTGGTATTTTCCTTTTTGAAATTTTTCTTTTTTTTTCAGGAAAAATAGAAGGGAGAGAGTGTCATAAAATCCAACTAAAATAACATGGGTCAGAAACTATAATGAATTAATTCTAATCTCCACCTCTTCATCAATGTGGTAGTCATTAAACATTTATTTAATTCCATACACTTAGTTCCTTTTGTGTGACATGTAAAGTTTATTCATTGTGTGCTCTGAGGCAGACACAGTGCTAAAGAAATAAGATGAGTACCAGTTTCTGAAAGCTCACAGTTACTTATGCAAGGATTTTGATTTTATCTGTTTGAGAGTCAGTTCTGCATAGGGGTCTCATGCTTCCGCACATCTTCTGCACTGATGGCTTTTGTTCTGGACTGTGTTTCCCACATAGTGAACAGCCTTGGAAGTTAGCAGTGGTGTCTCTCTGCTGAGCAGAGGGCAGATTTGTTTACTGCTCAATATAATAAAGTTAATGTCTCTCTCTGAGACAAATGTTGAGCAGGTTTGCTTTCAGTATCTTATAAAAGATTGGCAGACTTGTGATTGCCAAGGGGGAGGGACGTGGGAGAAGTTTGGATTGGGAGTTCGGGACTAGCAGATGCAAACTATTGTATATAGGATAGATAAACAACAAGATCCTGTTGCATAGCACAGGGGACTATATTCACTATCCTGTAATAAACCATAATGGAAAATAATTTTTAAAAAAGATTGGGGTTTCCTAAGCTTGGGCTTCCTTAGCTGTGATACAAACCCACTATGTGCACAGCATCAACCTGGGCACACATCCCCATTTCCAACCCCATGGGACTTAGGAAACAAGGAGAACCCACACGAATAGGAAGCTCATGCTGCCTGCTAAACCATAAGTAGTAAAAGTCCTTTGTTTCTGACCGAGGAGTCTTGTGTCTGTTGTCAGCATCTGTGAGTCGGTGTCATCCTAACTTAACAGCTTACAAGCAGAGTAAAATCTAGACCTTTCACAGTTCTTGACAATCTGGTATAAAATGGTGGGCAACAGGGATCTTTAATGAATGAAATAAATAATAAAATTATTCTAGATCCCTAAAAATGTTCAGAACTAGAAAACATATTTGACAGTTTCCTGTATTTAGTCAAAACCATAGAATCACTCTGCAGGAAAGGATGATGGTGGTCCAGATGAAGGCCAGGGATAAGTACATGTGGAACACCAGTGCTGGCGAATTAGATGCGCATGCCTTGGGGGAGGGGACAATATATACAGCAAGTTTAATAAAGCCAAAAAGTGAATGTAAACTCCAATTTCTACAAATAACATAGCACTGATGCTATTTGGCATGAGAGGTGGTGATCATGGAAGTAGAATAGAAAATAGTAAAGAATGACATTCTGGAAGTCAAAAGAGGAAAGAGTCTCTAGAATGATCCTGAGGTGAGAGTACTAAAATCCACAGAGGTCAAATTGGAGAAAGACTAAGAGGAGGCCTTTGCTTTGATTAATAGGAGAAAATTAGAAATGTTTCAAGAACAATTTCAGTTGAGAGGTGATAGTAGAAGCTGAATGGAATGGACTAAAGAATAAATGGCATCAAAGAATACTTATTATATAAGGAGATATGTTTTTATAAGGCCTCAGCTTTTTTTTTTTTGGCTCCGGGCGTGCAGGCTCAGCGGCCATGGCTCACGGGCCCAGGCACTTCGCGGCATGTGGGATCTTCCTCGACCCGGGCACGAACCCACGTCCCCTGCATCAGCAGGCAGACTCGCAAACACTGCGCCACCAGGGGAGCCCCAAAGAATACTTATTTTAAAAGACAAAATCATGCCTCATGCAAATATAAAACAGACACATACCAAAGCTTTTATTTAATTCATTAATTGATGAAGGAGCCAGTAAGAAGGCATAACTAGTTCAAAGGTGGTTTCAAAGGACCACAGAAGAATGCTGAAATGAATTTACAGATATATGCAAAACTGGTAAATATTGACAGAACAATAATCAACCATGTATCCACTAGGTACAATTTGCATTTCTGCTAATATTTACAACTTACAGTTACAAAATAGTTTAAAAACAGTGAAAGGCAGAGGTAAACCTGAAGAATCCGCTAGAAAGAACCTCTAGCAAATTTTTTTTCATTTCATATTGTTTTCATAATTTTTCTTATGATAGGATATAAGGAAAAGGTGAAAGTGAATACAGAAAACAGATGTAGGGCATTGAGACTAATTTTGCAATGCATTATACCAGAAAAGATACTGAAATGGGATCAGGAAATGAACAGCTAAATAATTCCCTAATCTTGATATTTAATTCAACTTTCAATCTGAATTTCTTAGCAACAACAAAACGAGTTTGGATCCCAGCTTAGTTGTGCTCAAACTTCTCTTTTAACACAGTGCTTTTTTTAACTTTGCAAATAAAAGCTTCCTATGAATTCTGACATAGAATAGAGCACTATTCTGTTTGACGTGATGCAAAAGACTCTAGAGTATGTTTCCTTCATCTTCTTTACCTGTAAAGCTCTGAGATATTTTTCAGGGACAAATATAAATTTCTTATACAATTTTAAGAGTGGTGCAAATTTCTGTTTTGTTTTGTTTTGTTTTTTTGCGGTACGCGGGCCTCTCACTGTTGCGGCCTCTCCCGTTGTGGAGCACAGGCTGGATGGGAGCTTTTCTAATCTCCCACATGTAATATTTTTGAACAATTATGACAGCAAAGGGTAAAGAACTCACTTATGGTCTTCAAGAACCTCAGGCTCTTAAACCAAGTCTTGCAAACTCAGAAGTCCCCAGGCATCAGAAAGGTAACAGCAATGTATGAAGAAGATCAACTTTGAGAAACATAGGTGGGATTGACATACAAAAAGCTGAACATTTAATGTATACAACTTGATGAGTCTGGAGATAAGTCTACATCATAAACCTGCAGTCCCTAACCTTTTTTGCACCAGGGACCAGTTTCGTGGAAGACAGTTTTTGCACGGACCGGCGTTGAGAGGATGTTTTCGGGATTATTCAAGCGCATTACATTTGTTGTGTGCTTTATTTCTATTATTATTACATTGTAATATATAATGAAATATTTATACAACTCACCGTAATGCAGAATCAGTATACTAAGCTCTGGGATCCCAGAGCTTGTTTTCACTTGCCACTCACTGATAGGGTTTTGATATGAGTCTGCAAGAAATTGATTTATCATGGTCTCTGTGCAGTCAAACCTCTCTGCTAATGATAACCCGTATTTGCAGCCGCTCCCCAGCACTAGCATCACAGCCCCAGTTCCAGCTCAGATCATCAGGCATTAGATTCTCATAAGGAGCCTGCAACCTAGATCCCTCGCATGCACAGTTCTCGGTAGGGTTATGAGAATCTAATACCACTGCTGATCTGACAGGAGGCGGAGCTCAGGTGGTAATGCAAGCAATGGGGAGAAGCTGTAAATACAGATGAAGGTTCGCTTGCTCACCCGCCACTCACCTCCTGCTGTGTGGCCCGGATCCTAACAGGCCATGGACCAGTCCTGGGGTTGGGGACCCCTGTCATAAACCATCACCACAGTCTATGTTGTAAACATGTTCATCATCTCCAAAAGTTTCCTCCTGCCCTCTTTATTTATTGATAATTTGAATAAGAAGATATATGCTCTTAGTGAATTTTAAGTATACACTTCAGTACTGTTAACCAGAGGCTCTACAAAATGGTTTTTAAAAAAGAAAAAGAAAGGAACAAGAGGGAGAAATCAGAGCTTTGGACAAACTAGGGAGCTATTATACTCGAGAGAACATAGCTACTGCATACTGCCTCAAATTGGTGCCAGATCTCCTAAAAATTTAAGAAGTTGGAAATTCAAACTTTTATGCAAAATCTCTTGGCTGTTAAGTGTTGGCAACTAATTCAAAGTTAACATCAAGGCATCAGCAGCCACATTTCACAAGCTATATCTCTGCAGGCCAAATTCAACATACCATGGGTCACATGCACCAGGACCCAAGGAACTTCTTGAACAGTGTTTTTCAGTCATCCATGCAGTTCCACATTCCCAGCCCTCTTTAAGCACTGATCTCTTGGTTACTACATAATTGGAACAGTAAGCTTCCTTCTTCTACCCTTTCTATGCAAACTTGATATTGCTGCAAAAATCATCAACAAATACTGTTCAATCACAGCACGACATGTTAGCCTACAGTGGTTGCTGATTACCTTTAAGGAGGGCTACCAGATTGGAATTCCAAAGATCTAGGTTTCATGAATTTGAGCAAGCAATGAAAAATTTCATTTGATAAGTTTAGCTTTTACAGGCTTGTTGTGATAATGAAATGGGATGATATATAATAAAGTACTTTGTAGATTAGAAAGAACTGAAATATTAGCAACAGTCATAATTCCAAATTAGTATTACATAATGGTAGCTTTTACAACTTTAAGTATTATCTCTCCACTTGTTTTGTCCTGCTGGTCTTCCATCCTCCTGTAACACAATACAAATCTTTCGTGGCTTTTTATCTGTGTACTTCGCCCCATAATTCTAGTTCTAACTTTATAGTCCTTGTCTATAGAACTTAACATGAATCAGTTAAAATGTGTATCCTGTCAACTAAAACACACAAGCACAATGTGAGAGTTGTGAGTTCAGTTTTATCTGGGGCTTACTGAGGACTATAGCTTGAGAGACATCCTCTCAGTTAGCTCTGAGAAATTGCTCCAAAGAGGTAAGGGGGGGCGTCAGTATATATATGATTTTGTAAAGGAGGTATGTGCGATCAAGCACGCATCTTTGTAGAATGTTGCTGTTACCTATGAGAAGGTTGCTGCCAGTCACAAGGAGCAGATGTCTCTATTAACATTTTTAGTGCTTTTCTAGGTATGAGAAGATACAAGAAATTGGGCTTATAAAATTTTCTCCTGAAAATGTCTAACTGTCTGAAGGCTTGTTTTGCCGGTTTTTCCAAGAGCGCAGAGTGCCACATTCCTGATCTCTACCCTGAACTACTTTTAGGGTGTACTTAAGATCAGTGACTGCAGTGACTAGTGACTCCATCCTTGTAGAGGCAGATGGCAAGTGACATACTTTAGTTGGCAATCCCTTGATTTTTCTCTTTTTTTATTTTGTGGTACGCGGGCCTCTCACTGCTGCAGCCTCTCCCGTTGTGGAACACAGGCTCCAGACGCGCGGGCTCAGCGGCCATGGCTCACGGGCCCAGCCACTCCGCGGCATGTGGGATCCTCCAGGACGACTGGCGCGTGAACCTGTGTCCCCTGCATCGGCAGATGGACTCTCAACCACTGCGCCACCAGGGAAGCCCAATCCCTTGATTTTTAAAATAATACAAGAATTAAAATTATGACTTTTGAAGTCCCTCTCCCATGAAATGGGTGCAGTTAGAGTTTTAGTTCCAAGCTCTCTTCTGCTATGTTCTCTTGTCAGTCAAAACAAGATAAAATAGTAATAAACTCACAGCGAAAGATATATTATTCAAATATTTTCTTCACTTTCAGAGGTGAAAACTGAAACCTAAAGATAGTGTGCTACTGGCCTGTTGTTACAGGGCAAGGTATGGCCAGACCTGGAATAGACTTTAATGCTCCTGTCTCTTTCTAGTCCTTTCTCTACCCTTCTCAGTGCCTCAAGAATGATTTCAGTGGCTCTTCCTTTTCATGAGAGCTCTGATCTCTAGCTTAAAAATCTAGAATGTTGACTGCATTTGTTCTTACCTTACTTGCCCTGCAAAATGACACTGTAGTGTCTTTTCTGTATAATTTACTTCCCATGCAAGTTCCGCCCATAAAATTCTTTATTCTAGGGGAGCAAATACCACCTTGGGATGAAATACGAGGCAAGTATTCTATTTAAAGAAAATAAATTATTTTCAAAAATGCTGTATTTTCTTGCAAGCAGTTGTGAACTTATCTCTGAATTCTCCTGCTGATTCTACACAGCCTCATTTCTCACTCAAGGTGAGGTCTTAAGGCAAACAAGTACCCAGGTATTTTATCTGCTCTGGGGCGTTTGCTTGAACCACGCCCTTCATTTGGTCCTCATTATGGACATTCTATCAGTAAAAGACAATGTTCAGGATCTAGTACAAATCACATCATCTTCATTTAGATTTCCTCACTTTTCCCTAATTGATCTACTTCATGTCTATAAACCCTTAAATATCAGCTTGTGATTAAATATTTCTGTGGAATATTTTATTTTATATATATTTATTCACCCCTTGCTTCAAATATACTTAAGTTATTCAAAGGCCTGGGATATTTATTAATTTTAATGACTATGATAATAATAGCAATAGCTACTATTTATTGTATACTTTCCATATTTTGAGCACCTGCAGTGTTGTACATTTAATATCTAATTTAAGCTTCACAGTGTTCCTGTGAGGTAAATATTATTATGAGTCCCATTATACAGAAGAGAAAATGGAGACACGGTTCTCTCATTTTCCCAGCAAAGAAGTATTAGATTTAGAATTTGAACCAGGCAGTGCCAAATGAAGTGTCCTTTGGATAAAAGATTCAATACATTCTTTTTTTTTTAATTTTTCTATACAGCAGGTTCTTATTAGTTATCCATTTTATACATATTAGTGTATATATGTAAATCCCAATCTCCCAATACATCTAACCACCACCACCACCCCCACTTTCCCCCCTTGGTGTCCAGATGTTTGTTCCGTACATCTGTGTCTCTATTTCTGCCTTGCAAACTGGTGTGCTAATTTCATTCTTTTAAACGTAGCTGTCCAGTTTTCCCAGCACCACTTATTGAAGAGACTGTCTTTTCTCCATTGTATACCCTTGCCTCCTTTGTCATAGATTAGTTCACCATAGGTGCATGGGTTTATCTCTGGGCTTTCTATCCTGTTGCATTGATCTGTATTTCTGTTTTTGTGCTACTACCATATTGTCTTGATTACTGTAGCTTTGGGATACTGTCTGAGGTCAGGGAGTCTGATTCCTCCAGCTCCGTTTTTTTCCCTCAAGACCGCTTTGACGCTACATGTAAAAGAATGAAATTAGAACACTCCCTAAAACCATACACAAAAATAAACTCAAAATGGATTAGAGACCTAAATGTAAGATGGGACACTATAAAACTCTTAGAGGAAAACATAGGAAGAACACTCTTTGAAATAAACCACAGTAAGATCTTTTTTGACCCACCTCCTAGAGTAATGAAAATAAAAACAAAAATAAACAAATGGGACCTAATGAAACTTCAAAGCTTTTGCACAGCAAAGGAAACCATAAACAAGACAAAAAGACAACCCTCAGAATGGGAGAAAATATTTGCAAGCAAATCAAGGACAAAGGATTAATCTCCAAAACAGCTCATGCAGCTCAATATTAAAAAACACCAACAACCCAGTCCAAAAATGGGCAGAAGACCTAAATAGACAGTTCTCTAAAGAAGACATACAGATGGCCAAGAAGCACATGAAAAGCTGCTCAACATCACTAATTATTAGAGAAATGCAAATCAAAACTACAATGAGGAGCTTCCCTGGTGGCGCAGTGGTTGAGAGTCCGCCTGCCGATGCAGGGGACATGGGTTCATGCCCCAGTCTGGGAAGATCCCACATGCCGCAGAGCGGCTGGGCCTGTGAGCCATGGCCGCTGAGCCTGCACGTCCGGAGCCTGTGCTCCGCAAAGGGAGAGGCCACAACAGTGAGAGGCCCGCGTACCGCAAGAAACAGAAACAAAAACAACAACAACAAAAAAACCTACAATGAGGTATCACCTCACACCAGTTAGAATGGACATCATCAGAAAATCTACAAACAACAAATGCTGGAGAGGGTGTGGAGAAAAGTGAACCCTCTTTCACTGTTGGTGGGAATGTAAATTGATACAGTCACTATGGAGAACAGTAAGGAGGTTCCTTACAAAACTAAAAATAGAATTACCATGTGAGGTAGCAATCCTACTACGGGGCATATACCCAGAGAAAACCATAATTCAAAAAGACACATGCACCCCAGTGTTCATTGCAGCACTATTTACAGTAGCCAGGTCATGGAAGCAACCTAAATGCCCATCGAGAGACGAATGGATAAAGAAGTTGTGGTACATATATACAATGGAATATTACTCAGCCATAAAAAGGAACAAAATTGGGTCATTTATTGAGACGTGGATGGATCTAGAGACTGTCATACAGAGTGAAGTAAGAAAGAGGAAAGAAGAAAGAGAAAAACAAATATCGTATATTAATGCACATATGTGAAGCCTAGAAAAATGGTACAGATGAACCTGTTTGCAGGGCAGAAATTGAGACACAGATGTAGAGAATAAATGTATGGACACCAAGGGGGGAAAGCAGCGGGGTGGTGGGTGTGGTGGTGTGATGAATTGGGAGATTGGGATTGACATGTATACACTGACCTGTATAAAATTGATGACTAATAAGGACATGCTGTATAAAAAGTTGAATTAAAAAAAAGACATAAGGGAAAGTATGATAGCAGTATCTAAAATATAGATGATCAATAAAGAAGTAAAGTTACAAAACAAAACAAACAAACAAACAAGAAAAGACTGCTTTGGCTATTTTTGGTCTTTTGTGTTTCCATACAAATTGTGAAACTTTTTGTTCTAGTTCTGTGAAATATGCCAGTGGTAGTTTGGTAGGGATTGCATTGAATCTGTAGATTGCTTTGGGTACTATAGTCATTTTCACAGTATTGATTCTTTCAATCCAGGAACATGGTATATCTCTCCATCTGTTTGTATCATCTTTAATTTCTTTCAGCAGTGTCTTATAATTTTCTGCATACAGGTCTTTTGTCTCCTTAGGTAGGTTTATTCCTAGGTATTTTATTCATTTTTTTGCAGTGGTAAATGGGAGTTTTTCCTTAATTTTTCTTTCAGATTTTTCATCTTAGTGTATAGGAATGCAAGAGATTTCTGTGCGTTAATTTTGTATCTTGCAACTTTACCAAATTCATTGATTAGCTCTAGTAGTTTTCTGGTGGCATCTTTAGGATTCTCTATGTATAGTATCATGTCATCTGCAAACAGTGAGTTTTACTTCTTGTTTTCCAATTTGGTTTCCTTTCATTTCTTTTTCTTCTCTGATTGCCATGGCTAGGACTTCCAAAACCATGTTGAATAATAGTAGTGAGAGTGGACATCCTTGTCTTGTTCCTTATCTTAGGGGAAATGCTTTCAGTTTTTCACCATTGAGAATGATGTTTGCTGTGGGTTTGTCTTATATGGCCTTTATTATGTTGAGGTAGGTTCCCTCTATGCCCACTTTCTAGAGAGTTTTTATCATAAATCGGTGTTGAATTTTGTCAGAAACTTTTTCTGCATCTATTGAGATGATCATATGGTTTTTATTCTTCAGTTTTTTAATATGGTGTATCACATTGATTGATTTGAGTATATTGAAGAATCCTTGCATCCCTGGGATAAATCCCACCTGATCATGGTGTATGATCCTTTTAATGTGTTGTTGGATTCTGTTTGCTAGTATTTTGTTGAGGATTTTTGCATCTATATTCATTAGTGATATTGGTCTGTAATTTTCTTTTTTTGTCGTATCTTTGTCTGGTTTTGGTATCAGAGTGATGGTGGCCTCATAGAATGAGTTTGAGAGTGCTCCTTCCTCTGCAATTTTTTGGAAGAGTTTGAGAAGGATGGGTGTTAGCTCTTCTCTAAATGTTTGATAGAATTCACCTGTGAAGCCGTTAGGTTCTGGACTTTTGTCTGTTGGAAGATTTTTAATCACAGTTTCAACTTCATTACTTGTGACTGGTCTGTTCATATCTTCTGTTTCTTCTGGGTTCAGTCTTGGAAGGTTATACCTTTCTAAGAATTTGTTCATTTCTTCCAGGTTGTCCATTTTATTGGCATAGAGTTGCTTGTAATAGTCTCTTAGGATGCTGTGTATTTCTGTGGTGTTTGTTGTAACTTCTCCTTTTTCATTTCAAATTTTATTGATTTGAGTCCTCTCCCTCTTTTTCTTGATGATGCTGGCTAATGGTTTATCAATGTTGTTTATCTTCTCAAAGAACCAGCTTTTAGTTTTATTGATCTTTGCTATTGTCTTCTTTGTTTTTATTTCATTTATTTCTGCTTTGATTTTATGATTTCTTTCTTTCTACTAACTCTGGGTTTTGTTTGTTCTTCTTTCTTTAGTTCCTTTAGGTGTAAGTTTAGGTTGTTTATTTGAGATGTTTGTTGTTTCTTGAGGTAGGATTGTATTGTTCTAAATTTCCATCTTAGAATTCTTTTGCTGCATCCCATAGGTTTTGGATCATCGTGTTTTCAATGTCATTTGTCTCTAGGTACTTTTTGATTTCCTCGTTGATTTCTTCAGTGACCTCTTCGTTATTTAGTAACGTATTGTTTAGCCTCCATGTGTTTGTGTTCTGTATGTTTTTTTCCCTGTAATTGCTTTCTAATCTCATAGCATTGTGGTCAGAAAAGATGCTTGATATGATTTCAATTTTCTTAAATTTACTGAGGCTCGATTTGTGACCCAAAATGTGATCTATCGTGGAGAATGTTCCATGTGCACTTGAGAAGAAAGTGTAATCTGCTGGTTTTGGATACAGTGTCCTATAAATATCAATTAAATCTCTCTGGTCTACTGTGTCATTTAAATCTTGTGTTTCCTTATTAATTTTCTGTTTGGATGATCTGTCCATCCGTGTAAGTGAGGTGTTAAAGTCCCCCACTATTATTGTGTTACTGTTGATTTCCTCTTTTATAGCTGTTTGCAGTTACCTTATGTATTGAGATGCTCCTTATGTTGGGTGCATATATATTAATAATTGTTATATCTTCTTCTTGGATTGATCCCTTGATCATTATGTGTCGTTCTTTGTCTCTTGTAACATTCTTTATTTTAAAGTCTATTTTATCTGATATGAGTATTTCTACACCAGCTTTCTTTTGATTTCCATTTGCATGGAATATCTTTTTCCATCCCCTCACTTTCAGTCTGTATGTGTTCCTAGGTCTGAAGTGAGTCTCTTGTAGACAGCATATATATGGGTCTTGTTTTCATATCCATTCAGCAAGCCTGTGTCTTTTCGTTGGAGCGTTTAATCCATTCACGTTTAAGGTAGTTACCGATATGTATGTTCCTATTATCATTTTTAGGAAATAGCTGTGCATTCAGTTAGGTATTTAAAAAACCTCCATGTTCCTCTGATACTTAAATTGAAATATTTTTAATGGTTTCCCAAAATGGAACATATGAATGCAATTTTCTCTGTGGGTTGATTGTTAAGATTATTGATTATATTTCAGATAATGTAGAAGGTATTTCTTCTGCTGTTACTTTATGGCATAGAATCTTTTTCAGTGATGTTTTCATTGTCACAGCATCCTATACATTTCCTAGTACACTTCTCAGAATGCTCTATTAGTCAAACTATCTCTTTGTCCATATATTCAAATGAACTGTAGAGGTTATTACCTTGCCCTTGACAAATAGTTTCATTTTTCTAAGACAAATGCTTTTATAAATTCAATGTGTGACTGTTTTACTACAAATTGTAAATAGAATGCCCTGCCAGATTTTTATGCCAACCACCACTAACTCATTTGGGCCCTTATTACATTTCAAGCTTTCATGTTCATGGATATATATTTTTTTAATCACTAGCAAGACTATATTGAGATGTTGTATGTTTTAAATTTTTGTGTTGGGTTTATATAATTGGCCCCTTTATTTATTTATTTTAATACATTTATTTATTTATTTATTTATTTTTGGCTGTGTTGGGTCTTTGTTGCTGCATGCGGGCTTTCTCTAGTTGCGGGGAGCAGGGGCTGCTCTTTGTTGCAGTGTGCGGGCTTCTCATTGCGCATCGTGTCACGGAAGTACCTATTTCTTCAGACTGTCCTGCGGACTAGATGAGATTATACTCATAAAGTACTAAATGCATAATCCAAAATCCAGTGAGGGCCTCATATATGTTACCATTTACCACAAAGAAAATGCTCTAAGTCACTTGATGGATTTGTTTTACCTTAAGAAACTGGTTTGTCATCTCTGACTGCCATCACAAAATACCAGACTGTGGTTTATACAACAGAAATTTATTTAAATCAAAGTCTCCCAACTGACTGTGAACTTTTGAAAGTATAGTCGTGGTTTATCCATCTTTTGTATCACTAACACATAGTACATTTTCTAGCTCATACATACAGTCAGTACGCTATGGTTGAATGAGCATATAATACTCAGTAAATGAATGAATACACTGATGAGTCCATGAATGTAACAAGCACACCTATCTTTTGTATGACCTAAAAACCAATGCTTGCAATCTCCCTACCTTTTCGGAAAGGCCAGTGTTTCCAAATTTTCATGCAATCGTAGTATCTATTTAGTTTCTTTGGTAAATTTATTTATTTACCTGATATATTTCATTTATTTTGTAAATTTCACACTTCACCTGTATACAGAATATCAAAACCAATGCTTATATGTAAGTCCTTTCCATATTGCAAAATTCACACAGAATGTTAACCTAACTATGATTGTTCCAGTTGGAGCTTCTAGAGAAAGTGATTGATCTTCTGTTCTCTATTCACACTGAGATTAAAAGGAAAGAAATCAGAGTGTGGGTGAAGTTAGATGATTATAGATAGTAATAAGGAGGTTGTAAGAAATTCTTTGTACTACAAGTGGAAAAGGCTACTATTGGATTTTAGACAATCCCTTTCCTTAGATGTGGTTAAAAAATGGAATTGGCTGTCAAATTGCTGAAAGAGTTTAAGAATAGTGCTTACTGAAGTCAGGATATGTCCTGGGTGATTTCTCAAAGGTCATTGCCACTTCACTTATATAAACATTGAAGTAGAGGTTCAAGAGAACCTCAGTGGTACATAAGTGCTTCACCTCTGTTGGCTGCCGAAGGGAAAATTTAAGACAACCCAACCTTTTAAACACATATTTCTCCTCTGTCTAGAACTGTGGTTCTCATCTCTTTTATTTTTATTTTTTTTATTACCAAGGATAGAATAGACACTGCTCAGAAACATGACACATTTCCATAGATAACCCCTGTTTATATGCTACAGCAAAGAGAAATTATGTCCTCCAGACTTGTATAATTCCCCACACTCTAGCTGAGAGAACATGAACTCCTGATAGCCTGTCATGTATTGGGGGTGATGTAATGGGAAAGACTCAGTTTTTCTCCTTCTGTGTGTTTCTTCCCTGTGAGTCTCCTTTACTACTCACACAAAACACCTCACTTCTGGTCACCAAATGTGTGGAGGTTTTTCTTCACACCAAGCAATTTTCTGTGACACCAGCTGGATTTCCCACTATTTAATTCAATTCTGACACTATCTACCTAGAGATAGCATCAGATTCCACAGGCTAAGGGTTTGGTCCCATGAGACTGCTCCATCCCCACTTCAGACACTAGTCTCCTGGCCTTCTGACCAACCAGCTATAGATTGTAGGTTCCAAAGACACCATCCTTGGGTTTGATTACTTTGCTAGCATAGCTCACAGAATTCAGGGAAACATTTACTTATGCTTACCAGTTTATTATAAATGGATATGATAAAAAATATAGATGAACACGCAGATGGAAGAGATGCATAGGGCAAGGGCAAGGTATGTAGGAAGGGGTGAGGAACTTTCATACCCTGTTTGGACATGTCATTCCTCCTAGTACCTCCACGTGTCCACCAACCCGGAAGTTCTTGGAACCTTATGTGTTTAAGATTTTTATGGTGTCTTCACGAGGATGGTGTGAATGATCATTATCGCCATTTTCAGCCCTTCTCCCTTCTCAAGACAGTAGGGGATGGGGCAAAAAATGCCAAGCTTCTAATCATGGCTTGGTCTTTCCAGTAACCAGCCCTCCTCCAAGAGCCACCCAGGAGCCTCCCCAGGGTTGCCTCTTTAGAACAAAAGACAGTCCTATCACCCAATAAATTACAAGGGTTTCAGGGGCTCTGTGCCAGGACCTGGGGACAATACCAATATCTATTTTCCATTATCTTACAGGCGCCATCAAACAATGACTGAGCTCATTGTCCTAGATGATGACTCCTTCCTACCCCTCCCTCGCTTTACTTTTAAGAGTTTTCTATTCATTGTTTTGGACACAGCTTGGATTTGTGTTTTCTTCAGCATTTTACTTGAGCACCTTTCATGCTACCTGACACATAATGAATGTTGAATAAATGAGTAAACTAAATCATGAATAAATGAAGCTAGGGAACTCCCTGGCGGTCCAGAGGTTGGGACTTCGCAATTTCACTGCGGAGGGCCCAGATTTGATCCCTGGTCAGGAAACTAGGATCCCACAGGCTGCATAGTGCGAGGCGAAAGAAAGGAGGCAAGGAAGGAAAGAAAGGAAGAAAGGAAGGAAGGAAGGAAGGAAGGAAGGAAGAAATAAAGCAAGCAAGAAAGTTAGTTATGTCCTTTAAAAAGATGGAAAGAAAGGAGGAGGAAGAAAGGAAGGGGGAGAGAGGGACGAAGGGAGTAAGAAACATAGCATATTTTCATTACTGGTCTCTAGTTAATGTGGAATAGTTAAAAGAATACTAGACTTAGAGTACAGTTCCAGATATGCCACTTGAAAGCTTAGAGACCTTAGGCAATCAGTTTTGTTATAGCTGGGAGCCTCAGTTTCATAAACAGTGAAATAGAGATAAGAGCAACTCCTCTGCCTGCTAAAAGAATTTTTATTATGCTAAATCTATGTACTTTGAAACTCTTGGTAGATCTTACCAAATCTACCAAATCTATGTCAAATATTAGGAATGTTTCCCTCATTATTAGCATCTTGAATAGCCACTGCTACTAGTAGGTGGCTTATCAGACTGATTAAAATAAGCTTACTTATCTTTGTCTCAATATGGAAATGAAACAATCATTTGAGAACAAACAAAAACAAAAAACAAGCCAAGCAAAACCAAATATGACAAGAAATACTTTTCCAACTGTGTTTTTCGTTGACTTCAAGAGTTGTTACTTAAAATAAGGAATAACTTTTTAACTTACTATGTAGTTGATTTTTCACCATTGTTCCTTGCTGAGTGCTATGTCTCCACATTGCAGTAAGAACTTGTGTACAAGAAGAATGAAAAAGGATTCAGAGACCATCAGAACCAGGGAAAGCAGGGATCTAGTCTCCACTGCAGATTGCACATGTTTAATACCAAAGCATCTAGTAGGTTTAAGTGAATAAATAGCATCTGTCACTATAAAACTCTTAGAACCTAGTCAGTGAAATCAGTGAATAAACTGATTTGTATTGCCAAGTATGGGCAGAACCTCCAATCCAATTCCCTTTTTCTAATCTGTCCAATAAGGCTCTGTATCCATGCATACACACATCTGTTAAATATGCCAACTCTATAGCATACTGGACAGCACACACACAGCATATTTCTCCCCCCCCCTCCTCCCTGTTTTCTCTGTCATCTCGCTCTCGCTCACACACACACACGCACACAGCCTTTATCCCATTGAGATGAATTAGTCAATCTTTGCACTTAACGATAAAATCAGACTCAATAAATATTGGCTCTTAAAATATTTCTGAAGTGACTAACTTGCTTGTCTCATGAAAGACAGTTCCATGTACAAAAACCTATCTGGATTATTTTTTTTAAATCTGCCATTCCAGTTGTCTCCTTTTCTGATATGTCATTTAAAATTAGAATGTGCTTCGTATATCTATATTCTTAATTGTGTTGAGCTTTTTAAAAGTCTACATATGCTCTATAAATGTAAATTTTCCAACATAAACACATGACGTTAAGGTATTTGCTACAATGCCTGAGGAGAAACTTGGTTCTCAAGGTCAGAAATTTTTAAATGAAATGTTTTGTGTCCTTATATTCAGGTAAACTAGCACTTGTCAAACACCATGACCTCTGGCACGATCTCTTTAGGTTTTATGCTTTGGTAAGACCATCTCGTTACCTCAACTCATTAGTCCATATAATACATGTGAGGAAGAAAGAGTTAAAATTGTATATATATATATATATATATATGTAATATGTTGCACACCAGAAACTAACACAACATTGTAAATAAACTATTCTTCAATTAAAAATCCAAAATTATGGACCACCAGAAGTTATTAAAAGCAAGTAATTTTAAAAAGTTTCCTAATTTGAAACTCACCTTTTAAAAAATTTATATGGATAAGTGAGAGCTTTTTCTAAGTCGGAGCATCCCCCATACTGGGGGACTCACTCAACACGGTTCTGACATGCCAGTAAGGTAGCAACAGTGGGAGATATCACTTTTTGGAGGCTACTGTGTGTAGAATAAGGAAGATAATGACCCTCAGGAGTAGGTAATTTCATTTGTGTTTTTAGCAGTAACATGCATAGGTGATCTTTTTCCCCCCTTTGGATTTTCACTTAGTGACAAAAATAAAAGAATTTTCAAAAGTAGATCTGAAATTAAGGGGCTTATTTCCTTATACTTTTAAAATTGAAACTTTTTGAATAAGTTTGACTATATGTTGTAGATTTGTATATGAATTATTTTGTAATTTTAGTATATGATTTGCTGGGAAGTAGAGGTTATTCCTCAATCTGTCCTAGAACAAACACCCTAAGTTTAAAGAAATATGTCAATATTATTTAAGTATATTTCAGAAAAGGTAATATTTTGTCTAGTTAGTTTGCATGCATTCAGTAAATAAAATATTATGTATGAAGACCTATGACTTTGGAACTTACAAAATAATTCTAATATATACCCTTCTTTTTTATATATATGATTTGGGTAGTTATTTAATATAATAAAAAGCTGCCTTAACTCATCACATTTTAGATGGAACTAATAATTTCACAGCAAATGCAACAACAGTGATGGCAAGTACAATGTGACAGTTTCCATGGTAAGTACTAAGCTTATATTAATATGAGGTGAGTTCAAATAATGCCACCGTTTCACAGGTGAGTAGTCTGAGATTTAGTACACCCACAGTTACAGTTCAAGTACGTGACAGAGTGAGAATTCAAGGCACATCGTTCTCAATTCAGAAATGGCACCCTTGACCACTGCCTCATTTTTATGTGATTCGTTATCCAGGAAAATACAGAAATAAATTGACAGTCCTTAATCTATTGTACGTCTATTTCATGATCATTGATTGTTTCTAGTCATTCTTTTTATATTCACCAAAAAAAGAATCAGAAGGTCAAATTATTTAAATACCATGTTTTCCCCCGATGCATAATTTCACTGAAACTAAATTCAATTTTTTAAAATCTACATGTAACACCAGAAGCATTATTTGGCAGGTACACAGCTCAATCAACCAAGTTATTTGGCACCATGATAATATTTACTTGAATTTAAAGCAAAGAGTGAAAACTAATATCATTTGAATTTGTTTGGTAATATGACTATTTAATAAATCTAAATGAAATTAATTTAGTGTCAGAACCCTTAAATTTTAATAGGGGGAAGAAGTAGAAAGCCTTAAAAGAAACAAATAAAATTTTGTGTGTTTGATGACAAATACTTTCCAAACATATTTCCCAAAAGGTAATGTTGTCTTACCCTTTTCTGCTATTCTGAATCACACAAGATTACAAAATAAATGAGTTTCTAAGAAGAATCAGGATAGCATGGAAGGAAAGGCATAGACTTCATGATTAGAACAATGTAGACTTGAATCTTGCCCTTCCTCGCCCCCCACTGGGCCCTCACCAATTTTTTAAGAAGGAATGAACTTCCTTAACTGCTGAGAGCCCTTCTTTCCTTACCTGCCTCCTAAAAGGTTGATATGATGATCCCAGGAAGTAACACTGCATGGGAACACTGGCATGATGCCCAGGCCAGAGCAGGTATGCAGCAAAGGTTAGTTTTCTCTCCTTTCTGCCGTGGTCAAATAGATGTGGGGCATTCCTGGGTCATGGACTGCAGATACGTTACATAGACACCTTGCAAAAGAAATGATAAAATTTTAAAAGACAGTAGTTACCTACCAGTGCTTAAAAATCAAGTAGTCTGCATCTCAGTCTCTGCTATGTAACTGTAACTTTCACAAGGTCATTTTACCCTGTGGCTAATATTTCCAATCTACAAAATGAAAAAAATATTTGAACAAGATTTGCCAGCTCTAAGATTCTATGATCCTAATACCTCCCTGGATGGAAACCACAGGTAGAAGTGCTACCTATTCAATCAGATATTAGCTCATAATTAAAGCACATAAAACTGAATGTTAATTACATCCTGCTCTTTAAAGACCTGTTGTTTTGGACATTCTGCAGGAGACAAATCAGAATAATGGGGTTTAGCATTTTAAATACACAGTTCATTTTGCATATCCCTAAATCAGAAATTGTTTTTACACAATAAAGTCCCCATGTAAATGACTTCCAGAGGTTTAGGTTATCCTGAATTAATCACTCACGTAGAGTTTCAAAAGCTGTGTGCTTATAAAATGTAAAAACAAACAAAAGAGAACTTGGGAGGATTTTTTAAATTGTTTTTTAATGGATGTTCTCGTTTTAATTAAAAATCAAACATGTATAATTTAAATACATGAAAGGATGCTGATATCAGATAATTAACATATACGTAGATCTCGCTGGTAACTTAAATATGCATGTCTTTAGTTCAAAAGAAAACACTCTTAAACAGCCAGTAGGTGAGGTATTTCTAAAGTGTTTGAACCATTTTAGGTTTGTTAAAATTTACATTTTAGTTATTGATGACTTAGGTGAGACAGAAATATTCTCAACATGGCATGTTAAGATACATTTACTTGAAATTCAACATTGCTAGCTATAGGGCAGAAATTACCTTTTTGTCTAAAGGTACAATGTCCAGTACAATAAATATCAGTCACATGTGGCTGTTTAAATTTAAATGAATTAAACTGAGAATTTCACCAGTCACTCTAACTGTATTTCATGTGCTCAAATAGCCACACATAGTTTCTAACTACTCTACCAAAGAGCAAATTTATAAAACATTTCCATTCATGCAAAATATTCTATAGGACCATGATAGTCTAGAGTCGTTCTTTTCTTTACTTATTTATTTATGGCTGCATTGAGTCTTCGTTGCTGCGCGTGGGCTTTCTCTAGTTGTGGTGAGCAGGGGCTACTCTTCATTGCCGTGCACGGGCTGCTCATTGCTCATTGTGGTGGCTTCTCTTGTTGCAGAGCATGGGCTCTAGGCACGCAGGCTTCAGTAGTTGTGTGTGTGTGTATGTGTGTGTGTGTGTAACAGAGTGAGAACAAGTATGAGAATAAGGAATGGCTAAGGAATTGCAAGAAGTATTCCATAAAGTTGGAGGTTGCCCTCTGGGCATGGCAAAAACTAATCCAAGGGAAGCAAGACAATTTCATACCCTTAGTGAAGTTGCTGTCTATTATGCTTAAATTAAAATCTAACCACATCTTAGTTGGTAAGGAGTGGAAATAAAGGGCCAGTAGTATGAAATGAAAAATGCAAGGAGTAGACAAAAAAACTGTAAAAGGGTGAAATATTAGAGGACTACAAAGTCCTCAAGAAATTGCCCTTGGATGCTGCTACCAAAAGCCAATGTTATGTTCATCAATAATAAAATCATGAAAAGATTAGCAATGCAACATTATTTAGAATAGCTAAGATATGTAGGCAACCAAAGTGTTCATCAGTATATGAATGGATAAAGAAGTTGTGGTACATATATACAACGGAATATTATTCAGCCGTAAAAAATGAAATCTTGTCATTTGCAACAACATGGATTGATCTAGAGAGTATTTTGCTGAGTGAAATAAGACAAAGAAAGACAAATATTGCTTGATTTCCCTTATATGTGGAATCTAAAAAACAAAACAAAAGAAAAACACACTCAAAGATACAGAGAACAAACAGGTGGTGACAGAAGGGAGGGGAGTGGGGGGTTGGCAAAATACATGAAAGGGGTTAAGAGGTATAAATCTCCAGTTATATAATAAATAAGTCACAAGGATGTAATATACAGTATAAGGAACGTGGTCAATAATATTGCAATAACTTTGTATGGGGGCAGATGGTTACTAGACTCATTGTGGTGATCCTTTCATAAAGTATGCAAATATCAAATCACTATGTAGTTCACCTGAAACTAACATAATATTGTGTGTCAACTATGTTTCAATTAAAATAAAATCAGCAATGTTCTTAGTATATACAATGATATCTTACCCTGGAAGCAAATAACCTTCAGTCAAATCATGAAATGCCTGAGGTGAAGGACTTTGATTTTTGTAGGATGGTTTTTATCGTCACATATAAGCCAACTAATAGCTACATAAGAAAAGCTTTCCTGGGATGAATATTCTGTATCCATGACCCCCATCTATATGTAAATAAATAATAAGTCCAAGTCATTTTATACTCTTTCAGGTTTAAAGGTGCATTTTCTTTTAACACGAAGCTCATTGGATCCCAGTGTTACCACTCAGTAGCCTAGTTTTGTGCAGTTCTTTCTTGGTACTGTACAGAAATTACTGGAACAAAGCATAGCTTATCTTAATCATCATTAAGAGATAAAAAGTAAAATGCAATATTGTCAGGCTCTCCATCTAATTAATGAGAAAGTCAAGCTATTATGGTTTAATAAAATCTGCCACAGAGCAAGAATAATTGCGTGAAAAAAGTAGGAATTGAAATCAACTAGAATTGAGCCTCAAACATGAGGAACAACATTGTGATTGACTTGAGATGTATCTACAGATCAACTTCCAAAAGTTCTTCATTTATAATAAGAGTAGATTCTAGTATTTTAATCACAGTACTCATAACATTTTAGACACCTTGAATAATTGCATTTTTGCATTCTAATAAACTGGAAAACCACAAGTATATTTCTATATAACCTACTGTATTGGGTGGCGTTTGTGTTAGCAGTTATACGTGTATAAATCATTGTTCCTGAAACAGAATTTTCATAAATTTGCCCCCAAATGAATATCTTCTAATACTCTTAGATACTACTAAGTTTCGTCTCATCTTGTCAAGTCAGTTGACATGGGGACAGAAGGTTTTGAGAAGCCAATAAAAATAACAGAATAGTGGGAGAGAAATACAAGTTTGTCCTGGCATTTATTTTAAAAGATTTCCCCCAAAGTAAACGTTAGAAAGCATCTGGAACCTGTCATTTTGTGATGATAGATCTGAACAAGGAGACACATGTATGTGTCAGGAACAGCAATAGTTCTGTGTTCATGATCTGACTGTCATCAGATACTGTAGGGGGAGAATTTGGGAGAGGTATGGGGTTTGAGGATTAGGAGGGAAATCCACCGATTTATTTTGGAGAGAATGCGAATGCCACAAGTCCTCCTTTTATAGGTTTACTGCTTGAGCTGCTATCTTTTATATATATATATATATATATATATATATATATATATATATCTCCTCTTCCTCACTCTAAGCCACTATCCCCTTCTTACCCAACACCTTAGACAATAAAGATGGTGCTACTGGGTATCAGTAGGCTATGGGCTTGCTGAAAACAAGGTGGAAAAATTTTTTTTCACTCTTTTCTGACAGTACATTTAAAAATTAATAATTTTATTGTAGCTAATACATATAGTATAGAAAGTCTAAATATATAATTTAATTTTGTGTGTATACACATATATGTGATATACTTCTAGATATATAGATATAGGTATATGGATATGTATATATATATATAATGCATATGTCTGTATGTGTGTGTTTTTGTGTGTGTGTAGGGTGACCGTTTCAAGCTTACCTTATTTTGGAAAATTTTCTGCAAGTCTCTACTTAATTAGATAGATTGACTTTGGGGAAAATTTCAAAATAAGTTGAGCTTATGTAGATCAGTTATCCAAGTATAGTTTTCGTAGTCATCTCTCCATTACGATGTACTTTTCTTTCTACAGGAGCTCAATTCCGTTGTATCACCTTAAAACACTCTACTATGGGATACTCTTCAGTCTTTAATTTCTTGAATCATGTTCTGAAAATATTCCTCCAAATGATTCTACATACCAAAATTCTTTCCTCAAATTTTCTTATTGAAATAGTCCTCTAGTTTGTCTCTGGCACTGGACTTTCCACCACTATGACAAGTGAAAAGTGGAAGGTAAATTTTGATCAAATCTCAGAAATGACCTTATACAGGTGCCTTATATAGTTGATGAACAAAAGGCTTATCCTTCAGCTTCCTAGAATATAATGTTTGATATTTACATGCATGTAAAGCAGGAGGGTTTTATTTCTATCGTAAGTAAATAAGGAATTCCACAAATAAAACCACAACAAAATTGAAGAGCCTGTAATTTACTGAAGAATTATATAATGTTGTAATAAGTTAATGTCCTGAAAGTGTCAGTAGTTTCTATTTTAGACTCAATAAACTAATGCTTAGACATGGCAAAATTATTCTCTCATTTGAACAGGAATATAAAGATTTTTTTAGAAGATGACCACAAAGTTTCATAAACCTGACATTTTAATCTTGTCTTTGAGCCCTACTACAATGTGCCTCCTTTCTTCTAATCACTCTTTCAGGATTCGTTTTAGCAATGCATTTGGTTATCACCTGTCTGACAATTGAAAGAAATACATTTCTGTTGTTTAAGCATCCCAGTCTGTGGCATTTTGTTATGGCAGCTGGAGCTGACTACTACGCTTCCTTTTCCAAGTCTCGTTTCCAACCCTTCTCTCCCAAATGGTCTGTTTTAAGTGATCACTTTTATTTCATTTAAGAAACAGGTTTATTTCTCAAAGATCTTTACCTAAGACAGCAGGCACTTGTATTTACTTTAAGTTCTTCCCCAAATTGTTTCTCTTTCCTTTAGCATCTGGTTCAAAATCCTATCAAGTCGGTGCCTATTTAAACAGATGCCATTTCCTCTATCAATCTAGTGAAAGATTCTTTAATGACACATTACAACACATTCCTGGGTATACAGGGGATTTTCATACGTTTTGCTGTATAAGTTTATACCGGTCCAGCCCTTCTGGAGAGGTTTGACAGTTTGCACCGTTAGCAAAATAGCCTCTAAGTCAATGACGCCAAGAAGATTTTCTAGTCAAGAATGTTTGTCATACCAAAAATAATAAATCAAGCAGCAAATCCAAGCATTGAGAAAAGCCAGTGAAGCTGTGACAGTCTGCATGCTGGAATACTACAAAACCACTAAGAGAATATTTACAAAAGATTTTTAATGATCTGGGGAAATTCTGATGATACAAAACCAAGCATGCATACTAGGACTCTACAGTTATGATTCTGCAACTATAGGGTATATATGTTTGTGAGTATTTATAGGTAAAACACAACAAATTTTAATAACAATGATTTTTTCATCTTTAAGCTTTTCTCTCTTTTCCAACTAATTTAAAATAAAGATATCTTACTTATAGAGTTAAACCGTCAATATTATGTATTAAAAATGTTGACAGGAGACTTCACAGTACTTCATACACTGCCAGATTTATTTGCCTACTACTGCAGTCAGAGTAATCTACTTATTATGCCGAAGTTTGCTCTGAGTTCTAATTTATCCTGTGTCTCACTATGCTTACATTGTTTCTCTTTGCTGGAAAACAGCACATTTCCTTATATAACAGACTATATTCCTCCCATTATCCAAATCGCAGGCACAAGTAATATTCTCTGCAAAAATGTTCTGATCTCAAAAAGTATGCTTCCTTTTTTATGATACATTTTAGAGAGCCACTTTATTGTAGTACCAAACATTGTTCACATACAATAAGGAGGGTATGAAAAGATGCTTCCTACTGTGTATGAGATTGTTAGTACAAAGAATTGTTTCTTAGGCTGATCCAAAAATTCAAAGATTATATGTTCTCTTGTCTGTGTCCCTCTGGAGCTCACCTAATGCCAAACCCTAGAGAACACTCAATAAATATTTAATTGAATGGACTGTTGGAAAGCTCTTCAAGACCAGCCTTTAAAGTTGCATTGTGTAGTGAACAATCATGGATAGAGCCTTGACATTTTTTTTTAATTGCTTTGCATTGCTTTGCAATGTTGTGTTAGTTTCTGCTGTACAATGAAGTGAATCAGCTATATGTATACCTATATCCCCTCCCTCTTGGACCTCTCTCCTACGCCCCCCCCCCCCACCATCTAGGTCATCACAGAGCACTGATCTGAGCTTCCTGTGCTTTAGAGCATGTTCCCGCTAACTATCTATTTTACACATGGTAGTGCATATATGTCAATCCTAATCTCCAATTTGTCTCACCCTCCCCTTACCCCCTGTGCCCACATGTATGTTCTCTACATCTACATCTCTGTTTCTGCCCCACAGATAGGTTCATCTGTACCATTTTTCCAGATTCCACATATATGCGTTAATATACGGTATTTGTTTTTTCTCTTTTTAGCCTACTTCACTCTGTAACAGACTCTAGGTCCATCCACATCTCTACAAATGACCTAATTTCATTCCTTTTTATGGCTGAGTAATATTCCATTGTATATATGTACCATATCTTCTTTATCTATTCATCTGTCCTTGGACATTTAGTTTGTTTCCATGTCCTGGCCATTGTAAATAGTGCTGCAGTGAACATTCGGGCACATGTATCCTTTTGAATTATGGTTTTCTCAGGGTGTATGTCCAGTAGTGGGATTACTGGGTCATGGTGGTTTTTTAGGGAACCTCCATAGTGTTCTCCACAGTGGCTGTATCAATTTACATTCCCACCAATAGTGCAAGAGGGTTCTCTTTTCTCTACTCCCTCTCCAGAATTTATTGCTTGTAGATTTTTTGATGATGGCCATTCTGACCAGTGTGAGGTGATAACTCATTGTAGTTTTGGTTTGCATTTCTCTAATAATTAGTGATGTTGAGCATCTTTTCATGTACCTCTTGGCCATCTGTGTGTCTTTGGTAAAATGTCTATTTAGGTCTTCTGCCTATTTTTTGATTGGGTTGTTTGTTTTTTTGATATGGAGCTCCATGAGCTGTTTGTATATTTTGGAGATTAATCCTTTGTCAGCTGCTTCATTTGCAAATATTTTCTCCCATTCTGAGGGTTGTCTTTTCATCTTGTATATGGTTTCCTTTGCTGTCCAAAAGCTTTTAAGTTTAATTAGGTCCCATTTGTCTATTTTTGTTTTTATTTTCATTACTCTAGGAGGTGGGTCAAAAGAGGTCTTGCTGTCAAAGAGTGTTTTTCCTATGTTTTCTTCTAAGAGTTTTATAGTGTCCAGTCTTACATTTAGGTCTTTAATCCATTTTGAGTTTATTTTTTGTATGGTGTTAGGGAGTGTTCTAATTTCATTCTTTTACGTGTAGCTATCCAGTTTTCCCAGCACCAGTTACTGAGAAGGCTGTCTTTTCTCCATTGTATGTTTTTGCCTCCTTTGTCATAAATCAGATGACCATATGTGTGTGGGTTTATCTCTGGGCTTTCTGTACTGGACCATTGATCTATATTTCTGCTTTTGTGCCAGTACCATACTGTCTTGATTACTGTAGCTTTGTAGTATAGTTTGAAGCCGGGGAGCCTTATTCCTCCAGCTCCATTTTTCTTTCTCAAGATTGCTTTGGCTATTCAGGGTCTTTTGTGTTTCCATACAAATTGTGACATTTTTTGTTCTAGTTCTTTGAAAAATGCCAGTGGTAGTTTCATAGGGATTTCATTGAATCTGTAGATTGCTTTGGATAGTATAGTGATTTTCACAATATTGATTCTTCCAATCCAAGAACATGGTATATTTCTCCATATATTTATGTCATCTTTCATTTTTTTCATAAGTGTTTTATAGTTTTCTGAGTACAGGTCTTTTGCCTCCTTAGGTAGGTTTATTCCTAGGTATTTTATTCTTTTTGTTGCAAGCCTTGACATCTTTAATCCTCACTTTTGTTTAATTGAATTTATAGTAAGAAGAGTGTTATGAATTCTTCATGAGTGCTTCAGAAGTCATTTTGGCATATTGATTAGAGTCTGTTTGCCTACAAAGGAACCATAGTTGCATGTCCAACTATTGTTTATTCCAAAGACTACAGCCAACCTGTTCTGTATTTTATAATAATATGTAATGATGTGGTCCTGTATTTTTAATATTTAGAAAATATATCCAGCGTTTAATGTATCAGTCATGAAGGTATTAAATGAGAAATAACAAGGTTTTCATTTTTAGACTATTATTCTCAGTTTTTGAGAGTGGCACAGTCCAGTTGGCCGATTCACTTAAGAATTATAGCAAATTGTCAAAATTCTCTTGGATGAATTCAAGGAAATATGAAATTCAATAATGCTATGGTATTGTTTTTATTTTCCTTTAAGAAAAACTAGTAAAGTATAATGTTGATAACTGTAATTGTTTTAGGCTTACTTTACATTTTATGGTTATTACTATGAGTATTTTCTTGCCCAATGGAATTTTAAAATTCTGTGCTGATAAATCATTTCTTAGCACTTTCATTTAAAACAATTTTTTTAAGTAATTTGGGAACGCTTAAACTTTAAAAAATATTTTAATACCAGTTAATGAGTCTTCCTTGATGAGTGATAATTCTTGCTGGGTATCAAATTCCATGTTTCGTTTTCAAACCTCATGGCAGTAGCAGTAAGCAGTCACATGGTAGATTATTTCACATTTCTAGCCTAAGTGCATGCTGTGCTTCTCAAAACTATCAATAAGAAAGCATACCTTCCTATGCTTCTAGTACCACCCTTACTGTCAGCCTTAGGGCGAGAAGATAATAAGGTAGAAGTCTAGCTTTTATGGTTTTATTTTATTGAAAAGAATCCTGATTGAGAAATGTTTATGGAAAAAAAATCTGAGCTAAGTTGTTTCATTACAAATCTTAAAACAGCCTTCTCAATTAAAAAAAAAAATGCGGGTTCTGCCACCCAGAATTGTACCCTTGTTAGGAGATGGTAATAGATTGCAATAATTCATTCAGACATATTTAGCCTGTTTTATTAGTAGATTAATTAGAGGTTCATTAAGGGACAAATCCATTGGGATTTGTTACCTACCATTTTAAGAATTATCCCGGGAAACAATTATTTGTCCTAACAATTTTATATGTATGGGCTATTCTCCAAACTCTAGTTTAATGGAAATACTAAAAAAAAAAAAAAAAGACAAAACAGCAACTTGGTTTCTCTAGTTGTCTCTTAGGCCCTGGCACATTTTGATGTCCTACCTTCAATAAAAACCAATCAACTTTTCTAAATAAGTTCAGCCCTAAAACATGTGTTTTTACTCATAATATATGGATCTTCACTCATCTAGCAGCAGAGAATAGCTACACTTGAGATGCTTTCAGGAGTACATTCCTGAATTAATTGTCACCTGATCCCCGTTTAAAATTTAATAGAAGCAGCAATTATGACAGAGTTCTTGGAGGATATGCAGTTCACCTATTCCTCAAGAAATGCTAAAACGCAGAATGCTAAAATGTATTTTTGGTCTCAATATCACTGAAAAACAGTTTTCTACAATGCCATCATCCTCAGTTCGGGGTCATTTTAAAATGTAAGAAAACAGCCCTATGAAACTTGATTGTGTTGGCTTTAAGGATGTTTAGATTTTTTTTTTTTTTCATTTTATTACATGCGATCATATTTATGAAAATCTTATAAAGAAGAAGTACCTTTCGGGGCTTCCCCGGTGGCACAGTGGTTGAGAGTCCGCCTGCCGATGCAAGGGACACGGGTTCGTGCCCCGGTCTGGGAAGATCCCACATGCCGCGGAGCGGCTGGGCCCGTGAGCCATGGCCGCTGAGCCTGCGCGTCCGGAGCCTGTGCTCCGCAACAGTAGAGGCCACAACAGTGAGAGGCCCGCGCACCGCAAAAAAAAAAAAAAGAAGTACCTTTCTTGTCTTAGGATCAGTTCTTATGAGCAATTGCTCAGATTTTATTTTATGGAAGCTGAATTTCATAATGACTGTTTCCCACTTTTTGCACTGACTGTTAGAAAACTTAAAACCAAATAAACGATTCAGCTATTCTGATTATATGAGCTTCATTCCAGATTCAATTTTATATCCTTGTCCTTATTTTCCCTTTACTGTATATTTTCCCCTTTGTTATTTCATAAATTTATAGGAATTTTTATTTATCCTATTAAGATACTTTTCAAACATTTTCAGAACAAGGTGGTGTATAAACACAGAAAAACATTTTTAGACTTTTTTTTACCTTGGCAATAAAACTAATCCTTAATAGTGTTTCTGCAGTGAGAGATTATTTTCTGGTGAGAAGTTTACCTCTTTCACCTTTAATTCTCCTGATGAGATTCTGGTCTTTCCTTGATGTTTATGTTATTCCTGATCATTCCTTGAGAGTACAGAGCACTCCAGGGAACACTTAATATTTACTGCTGTAAGGAGTTCTGAGATAAACTTCATCATCTTAGCCTGCTAAAGGCATCTCCCGTTGTCTTTTTTTCAGTGTATATTTGATAGATACAATCCATTCATTTTATGAAGTCACAGAGGATTATCCATTCATTTTCCACCTTTTTGAGTCATTGATTCACAGCTTCTCTCAGTGTGCAATAACATCAATTGCTTTCTCAAAAATACATTTTGGTCATCAGATCCTGTGGGTAAAGAAACAATCTTGAAAACTCTTGATCATTTTAAATTTAGCCTCAACATTTAATTTTGTCCAAAGGAGTCTGACCTTTTTCTTCACTTAATTCTTTACCTGATTTCAACTCATCATGCATGTTGCATTTCCCCTGAGTTCCAACTGGCATATTTTCTCACCTGCCACAGCTATATCACAGGGACATACCTGAATTTTTTTTTGGAGGGCTTAAACTCTTTCTAGCCACAGCAAACCACAATCCAATCTCACCATTGAAACTGGTCCTTTTGTTTTTCAGTTGATCCTTTCAAAGGCTTGTAGCAAATCGTTTTTGTCCTACAAGCCTATCCATTCCATCATGCTTTCTGCACAATTATATTTGGAGAAATAATATTTGAGTCCAGAGGCAAGACTGAAAAATAACATCCAAGCTTAATAAGAGATCACTTCAACTCCTGTGGGACAAGAAGAACTTCCCTTGCACAGACCAATTTTATTTATTTTTTTTTTATTATTTCCTGCCAGTGAATTTGATTGAAAAATCCAAGCAGTCCTACACTGGATAATGCTATATACATATAATATATTGAAGATTTTCTAAGTTGTAACCCTTTTCACCCACACTTATTCTGGTTTCTGTATAAAAATCATTTGATTGCGAACATCTAATTATAAGTAATTTAAGTACATTAGCTTAATTACCATGGTGGTGCTCTGGTACCAGACTAAATCAAGAGTAGTGAAAATTTTTATTTTTATGTATCTCTAAGAGGAAGAACACCTCAAAATTCTTTATCACCAGCAGAACAGGAAATGGAAGAGATAAAGTCCAAAAATTGAAAATTCAATACATTTTATTACTGTAAATATTTAACATATAAACATTTAAATGTTATTATAAACATCTATGCAATATTTTGATGTTAAAGACCTCAGGAGCTTGAAGAAAATAAAATTCCAGAGAAACAGGTCATTTTCACTCTAAATCAAATATTACTTCCCTTTGTGTCAAATTAATTTTAAAAGAAAGGGCATGGCAATGAAAGATTGCCTTTTGCTAAAAGACAGAAACACTAATTGTCATGTTGTATAAAAAAGTTAAAGTTAGAATGTAAACTTGTAGACTCTCACAATTGAGTCTCTAGTCTAATCAAACATTGAACTTAACCTTTCTCCCAAATTCCCTTTTCTTTTCCTCTTGTTTGCATATCTTAGCAGAATCTTCTCAAAATTTTATTCTCTGCCTCATTAAGCCTATTCCCTGCCATGTTCTCCATTTACGTGCGTACATTCCTCTCTGACTTAGAATATCTTCACCCACACGCTCAATTCTCTCCTATTACTATTTAACGAGAACTCATTAATGGTTCAAGATTTACCGAGTAGTTGTAGTCTGGGCACTGGGGTAGGCACTGCAGATGCAAAAATGAATAACACAGAAACATTTCCCTCAAATAGTTCACAGCAATAGAAGTTCTAGGAACACAAAGACATAATTGTTATATTATGGATATGTAAAAAAATGAACAGAATGAACGGACAGAATTCACGTCACTTTCCATACAGAATGCACTGTAGTGCAGAGTTGGGAATAACCATTAGAAGAGGAGAGAAAGCTTTTCACAAAAGAAGTGATATTTATTTATTTATTTATTTGTCTTTGCGGTACGCGGGCCTCTCACTGTTGCGGCCTCTCCTGTTGCGGAGCACAGGCTCCAGACGCGCAGGCTCAGCGGCCATGGCTTGAACCTCAAATCTGCTCCGCAGCATGTGGGATCCTCCCGGGCCGGGGCACGAACCCGTGTCCCCTGTATCGGCAGGTGGACTCTCAACCACTGCGCCACCAGGGAAGCCCAAGAAGTGATATTTATTGGAGTGGATTTTTGCTTGGCAGACACAGGATGTAGGCGACTCTATAGACAAAATAGCCTCAATTAAGGATAAGAAACATAAAATGTCATGGTGTGCTCAATGAATTGCAAAGAGTTAGGTGGAAGACTACTGCATAACTGTTCATGGGGGTTGGCTTGTGGTATGACAACAAACTTGGCAGGGGGATGCTTTTTATATCAATTCTGCAGAAGATAAAAGTATCAAAGAATTGTAATCAAGGGAGAAAAATTAATTTATCAACATCACTTTGGTGACAGTGTGGATGATGATCAAATGGGGATGCGGCTGAAGAGAGGTTGAGAAATCTGTTAGTCAGCTATTGCCAAGTCTGTGAGGAAGAATTTGAGGTCTGAGAGAGCACTGGGAATGGAGGCAAGTGAATGGTTGAGAGAAGTGTTTAGAATGAGGACTACATATGTCTTAAATGTTGCTTGCTTGTGGAAGGTGATGAAGAAATACAATGGAGGAATACATTCCAGGTTTCTAGCTTATATGAGTGGCGGTGCTAATAAAGTAAGACGGAAACTTTAGTTGAATATATTTTGCTCACTAAAATTTGTTCTTTTCTCTGCAGTAAATTTACATCCCTTACATGTTGATTCATTTGTGACCGACCATGTGACCTCCTTTGGGAGTGCCATGTTTCTCTGCAAGGAGAAACCTTTAAGAGCAGTCACTTGATTCACATTGTTTTCTTTTCCTTCTGCCATGAGACTGGCAATGTTCCAAATGGACATTAGTCAATCCATCTAGGTCCCAGAAGCAAGACGACATGCCACAAAGCCCTTACTGGTTGAAAATATAGTTTCTTCCTCTAAGCCACGGAGCTAACAGGATCATTTGTTACTGTACCGTAACCTAATCTATCCTGACTGATACAGAGGAATATAACATAAAAAAGGAAGCTTTGGAGAGAATGTGATTAATTCAGTTTTGGACAGGTTGAGACTGGGTCTTGAGGAGGCCCTTATATTTATTGCGCTAGGGAACTCTCAAGACATATTTCCATTTCATTATTTTCTCTATTAATTGATTTTTCTTTTGTTGGTGGCTTAAACAAAACCACACTGCCTTTGTTCGATTCCCTGATCTTTTATCTCAACATTTTCATACTTCAGTTTCCTCATCTGTAAAATAAGGATGATCAAACAATGTACCTCATAAGGTTGCTGTGAGAACTAAATAATGTAAAATGTATATCTGCACTTAGAGAATGTCTGGCTTGCAGTAAGTGTTCGGTAATGTTACTGTTACTATTTTTGTACACATAATTAGGTCCTTTCAGAAAGCAGGTGGAAAATGAAGGTAGGTATACATGTAAGATATTTCACTTTCCACTAAGGCTATAAGAAAAAACAATGAAGAAAAAGATTTCTAGTCTTACCTTTTGAGGAAAACTCAAATTATTGAAAATAATTTTTATCATTTACTTTAAAGTGAACTTATCTTACTTAAGTATGAAAAAATGTATCTTAAATTTTTATTTATCGATCCTAGTAATATACACACCCAGTCTTTATGAGATGTGGAAGAATTATTTCAAGACTAACAATTCTTTGAAAATAAAGTTTGATCCAAGAAGCATAAAAATGCTAAATGATCAACTAAAATAAGGAAGAA
This sequence comes from Phocoena phocoena, assembly GCF_963924675.1. Classification (NCBI taxonomy): domain Eukaryota; kingdom Metazoa; phylum Chordata; class Mammalia; order Artiodactyla; family Phocoenidae; genus Phocoena; species Phocoena phocoena. Next base: position 116,669,898 of record NC_089222.1, on the reverse strand, counting down.
CCTATTGGTATAGCATGCTCTGGAAAAATACTAAATGTTTTCTAAGTTATTGTTCAATTTCTTTCTTTGATTGGAGAGCCCAGTATTCTAAATTTCTGGTATTGACCATTGGCAGCTCACATCTCTCTGCAATGCTGTTTGTCTCTGGGGAGGGCCAGTGTTCTGGTCTAGAGCAGGTTATCAAAGTCAGCTCTGCTAAGTTTGATACTTCCACTACAGAAAGAGCACACACATCTCTAAGCCTGAGATCTTCTACTTCAATCAGCAAAGTTCTGCTTTTTTATATGTATGTTCTACGTGTGATGGAGTGTAGCATAGTAATTAAGAGGACCAGAGCTGTGTTTGCTGGAGTCATATTCCACCCCACTATTACTTAGCTAGGTGCCCTGATTTTTTGCATATCCAAAATGGGGTCATTATAAAACTACCTCTTAGGTTGTGGGTATTAAATGAGTTAATATATAAAAAGAAATTAGAATAGTCTCTGCCACAACAAAAGTACTCAAGCGTTAGCTGTTGCTATTTGAAAATGGTTCTGCTAATAATAATAATAATTTATTAAAAAGTCTCTAAATCGCAGATGTTTCTCTCTAATTTCTGTCTTCCTTCCTCATAATCCAAATTTAGAACCACCAGAAAATATTGCATCCATAGTTTTAATTGGTCTGCTCTAAAAATACAGTCCAGGGAAATATGTTAGTTAAAATAATCAGGAAGCAAGCAGGCTAGTGAAGGTGACATTAGTAGGCAGGTCATGTTGTCAGCACTCACACAAACCAGTCAGGAAGGAGACCACCTCCAACACCTACCTGAATACTACTGTCAGCCATCAGGAGAGTATCTGCATTTCCTTAAGATTCACTGTTACAGAAACAGTTCAAGTAAGTGTTTATTAAGAGTCTATCATGGATGAGGATTCTGTCAAGCATGATACAAAACAAATGCTTCAGCTGCAACCATTGCCCTTAAAGAATGGAGGCTTTTTAGTCCACCTATTCTGTCCTTCCAGTTTCCTCTGTGCTTTGGAAGGACTTCTAAAGGTCATCAGTGGCCATGGACAAAGTGGACAAGTATGCTTTATCCAAATGAATAATCTGGGTATCAAGTTTAAATGAAGGCACAAAGAATGACAAATGAATCACACGTTCTAAACAAGAAAGGAAAAGACCTTCATGCAGTTTGGAGAAATTTTTGCTGAATAGAGGAAGATAATTTTAAATTATTTTAAAGTATAGTAATGCATATAATTCCCTCAATTTCTCTATTTTTTCCCAATATCAAAGCAAGCTTAACATCACGTTTTTATTTCAGTTTACATTATTGTAGAGATCTGATTAGCCTACCGTGTTACCTATAACCACGGTAAATAGCACTATTTAATGATTTTTAGAAGATGAGATTTCTGAATGTCATATGTCACAGAGAGCTCGATTTTTTTTTCAGATAGTATTTGTTTTTGGTTTGTTGTAACACTGAATTTTTAAAAGGCATCTTTAGTTTACCAAAAACATTTTTTTAAATGAAGAAAAATAATCTCCCTAGGTATTACAGTTCTCTCACCAGAGAAAAGGAAACTGTACAAGGCTATTAAACCACAAGCAATCAGGAATAGCAATAACACACAAACTAGAATCCACTGAGACCTGAAGCTGGCTTCTTGTCCGCTAGCATGTGTTGTTATGGGAATTAGAAAGGGTGCCCTTGGAAAGGGCAAAATAAATGCTCAGAAAAATCAAACATTTTCGTCAAGTAGCTAAATCTAATCCTTCAAATGAGCGAGCTACACAGGCAGGGAGCCCCTCCCTTGCTAAGCAGAAATGACACTAGAGGCCAAAGGGGCCAGATTGAACCAGAAACTCTGCAGGCCCATATGCCAGAAGGTGAGTCAGAAAGATGTTCCTTGCAAGAGGGAGCAGAGGCAACCGTTCAAGTTGTTGCGTGGGAATGGGTTTTTGAGTCCAAAAAGATGAGAAGGGGAAGAGAGCATGTTAAAATCAGAGAGGAAGAGAAAAGAGCTGCTGTTCTCATTGATCCTGATTGATTGGCTAGAGGATCCTTAGCAGGCTGGTGTTGCTTCTGTGGGATGTGAACATTCACCGTGGTGCCCCTGCTAAAAACGCCAGGATTTCAAGAAATACTCTGTGGCCTCAGGATCACCTTTCCAAGCTTTGGTAGGGTTAGAGGTTCCTTGGATTTGCAAGGTCAAGAACACATGGCTTTTCTTTTGAGTTCCTATTCTTTCTGTTACTCCCAGTTTTCCTTTTACCGTGACTTGGCTTTTCTTTCACATATTCGACTCAGAGAGTTTAGAAGAAAGGCCCTCAAAATCTCAAAAAATAAAAGTCTATTTCTTGCTTACGGAACATGAGTAAGAGATGAGCAGAGGGGATGCAGATGGCTCTGCTTCATAAATCACTCAGGGATCTGATATGGCTAAAGCTCCATCACCCCGGAGCTATTCTCTGTAAGGCACTAGTCCTCCATTTTCCTTGCGGCAAGAGAAGACAGTGGAGAATTCCATACATGCATTTGACTGCCTGGTCCAGAATTGATACCCATCACTGTAGCTCACATTGCATTGGTCATTTCTAGTCATACAGCTCCATTCTACTTCCAAAAGCCTAAAAAATGTAGGGAACAAGTGAAATATTTGGTAAACATTACTGTCTCTGCCTCATGGGGAGGACCAGGTTTTGCTGAGAAGAGACTCTAAGCAAGTTATATGTGATGCAGTGCACCTGTTTGATGTTGTAGATTGAAGGGGGCCATCGCTGGGCTGATGGCTTTCCTCACTTTATATGGCCCCAATGAGCCATTGTCCAATTTTTAGCCAGATGTCACTTCCCATGTATATCATTTCCTCCTATGCCTTTTTTGTGAATTTTGTATTTTCCTTTTGCACACCAGAGTCAGTAATTCCATGCCTGCTCTAATACACAAGGGTGTGATACTTCACCATATTGATCAGCAGCTGAAGAGATAGAATCCGTTTTGTTTTTCAGAAGTGGCATGCTGTGACAGGTGGAATATTTGTCTGTAAAATATACAGAGATTTAGAAATATCTTTGTTGAATTTTCACCTGGTCATTAGCCTTGCAAGTAATAGCCAACGGTCGGCTGGATCTGGGCAAAAGCATTTGCACTCTGATTATGAATTTGGTTCTTTGGTAAAGGATAACATAAAGGTGAAAAAGTGTCTTGGTGAAAAGTGGTTTTTGCCCTATTCCTCAAATGGGTGTTGGTGCCCCTAAGACCTTTTATTTATAGGCAGGTAACATTTCCCAAACTTCTCTCTTGATGAAGGTCAGAGGTGAGATTCAGGAGGCCATTAATCCAGATAGGATGTTCTCATTCAGCTCATGTGGAGATGTTCTGTCAATAAGGTCAAGTTTAAGTTACTAGCTCAGGTTAAGAGGCACTTAGGAAAGATACTTGGGGGCAGCCAATAGGATCTCAAAACAAGAATTAATGGCCTTTGACCCATGTACTCCACCAATAACAATTGCTTATTGAAAAAAGTGTATCTCAACCCATAGAGTAATTTTCTTGTGGTATTTAGGGCTGGGAGTGTAGTCGCATGGTGCTAAGGGCTGCCAAAACCAGGTTCATGAAGAGTCTCTTAAAAGGGATGTGGATTTGGAGGCAAAACTTGTCACTGCCTCTAGGCAGTCTCTGCCCTCAAGAAGTTTTTATTTCTCTGAATCAGATATGTAAACAAGGAATTACAATATGTTGCTGTAGATATTACAGTATCTGTACATCCTTGTTTTCCACAGGTGAAAAAGTCTCCACTGCATAGTGGAGTTGTTGTAGGAAAAATGGGGCCCAAGAGGGTGGTCGTGTTCCAGGTCTTGAGTGAGTCCCTGGTATGGAACGCCAAGTGAGGGTCCTTGGCTTTGTGCGGGAATGAATTCAAGAGCGAGCCATAGTAAAGTGAAAGCAAGTTGAGAGAGATGCGCGCTCCATAGACAGAGCGTGGGCCACCTCAGAAGGCGAGAGGGGCCCCAGGCTGTGGGGTCATGATCACGTTTTAAGGACAGGGTAATTTCATAGGCTAGCAAGTGGGGGGAATATTCTTGGGGAAGGGGTAGGATTTCCATGAACTGGGACACCATCCACTTTCTGGCCTTTTATGATCAGCTTCGGAATTGTCACGGCACCTGTGGGTGTGTCATTTAGCATGCTAATATATTACAATGAATGTATAATGAGGCTCGAGGTCTACTGGGAAGTCAAGTCTTCCACCATCTTAGACCTAGTTGGTTCTAACCGGTTTATGTCATATCCTGTTACTAAGATTGTGCCATTCTTTTAATGTTGTGCCCTGCCTCCTTCCTTCCTGTCTCAGAGTTATAAAAGAATATTCTTTATGACTGGCCTTTTAAGGACTCATTGATGAAGTTGAGGTATACACCATTCTGTTTGAATTGTGTGTGTGTGTCTGTGTGTGTGTGTGTGTGTGTGTGTGGTTTGCCTTCAGTAATCTGAGGGAAAAGGAAAAATTCAATTTAAAAGCTCTTATCCAGAAGACATGAAAAGTTGAATGACTATATTTGCATCTGAATTTGCCACTTAAGGTGCCCTTAATTGCTGATGTGACTTTGACTAAATTGTCTAACCCTCCTGAGCCTATTACCTCATTAAAAAAAAGAAGAAAGAAGTGTTGAGTTTCTACAATAGCCACACTTCTTTAGCTTAAAAACTAGTGATTTTCAAAACAGGATCACAGTAAGGAATGCTGGTGTAATACTGAACTCCCAAGGTGTTTCAAGGAATAACTTGCCCTTACTGACCGTGAACCCAACTCCATGCATCAACCCCCAACAAAAAGACAGTAGACAGCCGTTCATAGAGCGCATTCCCATTTGTTGTAGACTCAAAAATGTCCCCCCCCCAAAGATATTCACCTAAAATCCCTAAAACCTGTCAATGATACCTTATTTGGATAAAGGGTCTTGGCAGATGTAATTGTTAAAGACCTGGAGCTGAGATCAACCTGGGTTAGCTGGGTTGGCCCTGAATTCAATGACAAGTGTCCTTATGAGACACATAATGAGGAGAACAGACGCACAGAGGACAAAACGATGAGGTGAAGAAGGCAGAGATTGGAGAGATGTGGCCATAAACCAAGGAAGCAAGAAATGTGGATAGCCACCAGGAGGTGAAAAGGTCAAGAAGCACTTCCCCCTATAGCCTGCAGAGGGAGGATGGCCCTGCCCTGGCACCTTGATTGATTTCAGACTTCAGGCCTTTAGAACTGTGAGAGAGTAAGTTTCCCTTGTGTTAAGCCACCAAATCTGTGGTAATTTGTTAAGCAACCACAGGAAATTAATACACAATTTCTATATCTTTGCTCAGTTAATTCCTGCTTCCCTTCCTCCGTGAATAAAAATTAGAATCCTGCCTGCCCTCAGAGGACCTGTTTCAGTAGCACCTGCTTAGTTAAAGTCTTTTGCTTCTTCCCACCCCATGCAATAAGGATCAGTCTCGCCTTCCTCTTTCTCCTATGGTATTTTATTTATGTGTCTGTCAAAACACTTCTTTATATTCCACTAGTTATCTTTCTATCCTGCCTCAGTACCTATCTGATTACTGGAATAGAGTCAGCACTTTGTAAATACTTCCTATGTAGCTATGGGACTGTGACTCAGTAATGCTGGATTAGGGCCATTCTTTGAGGAATTACATAAGGTGCCAGTGCCTAACCTCCCGAATATTTGGCTGCTTTCTTGGAAGTCACTTTATGTATTCAGTGTCTTAAAAATAGGTGAGTGGATGACTTGATGGAATAGCAGTTACAAGAAAAGAGAGAAGGTTAAAAAGCAACTTTAAATACTGCAGTTACATTAATATCTCATTAATTAACTACATGTCTTTAAAAACCAATTGCCACATTATTTTTAGGTATTTACATCATATGGGGTATATTAAAAAAGGGACTGGACTACATATTGTATGATTCCAACTATATGACATTCTGGGAAAGGTGAAACTATGGGGACAGTAAAAAGATGGTTGCCAGGGATTAAGGGTGGAACACAGAAGATGTTTAAGGCAGTGAAAGTTATCTATATGATAATATGATATATGAGATGATAATATATCATTATATGTTTGTCCAGACTTTTAGAACATACAATAACAAGTGTATACTCTACGCCTTGGACTTTTTTTTTTTTTTTTTTTTTTTTTTTTGCGGTACACGGGCCTCTCACTATTGTGGTCGCTCCCGTTGCGGAGCACAGGCTCCGGACGCGCAGGCTCAGCGGCCATGGCTCACGGGCCCAGCCGCTCTGCGGCATGTGGGATCTTCCCGGACCGGGGCACGAACCCGCATCCCCTGCATCAGCAGGCGGACTCTCAACCACTGCGCACCAGGAAAGCCCGCCTTGGACTTTCAGTGATAATGATGTGTCAATGTAGGTTCATGGTTATAGTAAGGGTACCCCTCTGATGGGGATGTTGTTAATGGGGGGGCTATGCATGTGTGGGGCAGGAGGCATGTAGGAAATATCTGTACCTTCCTCTCAAACAGGCTGAGAACCTAAAACTGCTTGGAAAAACAAATCTTTAATAATATTAAAAAGTGGGGGAGGGCTTCTCAAGGAATACATCTCTGGTAGAAGAATTTGAGGCCCCAGAGTAACTGGCATACCTCCTTGAGTCCTTCAGTCAGTTCACAGAGGCAATTGTCTAACATACAGTGTATGTGGTATGGTAGGTAGACGGGATGATCTTAGGTGCAAGAACCCAAATTTTTATGTTTTCTAATACCATGGAGAAAACGCAGACAATTCTCCACTTATAGATGAGGACGTTAAGGCTGCAAACAGCCACCTAATTTTTGAGAGCACGCCATTGCCTCTCTGAAACTGGATTTCATCATCTGTAAAAGGAGAGGTTAATGCACCAAACTGGGGAGGCTGCCTACCCTAAATCCTCTTCTAAAAATTGCATCCTAGGGCTTCTCTGGTGGCACAGTGGTTAAGAATCCACCTGCCAATGCAGGGGACAAGGGTTCGAGCCCTGGTACAGGAAGATCCCACATGCTGCGGAGCAGCTAAGCCCGTGCACCATGACTACTGAGCCTGCGTGTAGAGCCCGTGAGCCACAACTACTGAGCCCATGGGCCACAGCTACTGAAGCCCACATGCCTGGAGCCCGTGCTCCGCAACAAGAGAAGCCACCACAATGAGAAGCCCGTGCACTGCAACAAAGAGTAGCCCCCACTCGCCGCAACTAGAGAAAACCCGCAACTAGAGAAAACTAGAGCAACGAAGACCCAAGGCAGCCATAAATAAATAAATTTATTAAAAAAATGCCTTCTATAGTCGTGCCACACTTGTACTGAACACTCCGTCTCCCTGACAACCTCTATAAACCCAGAGAGAGACATTATTGGCCCACCCAAATGTTAATTTTTATCATATGGAAATTCCTCATTGTATAATTATGCCATAGCAGAGTGCCATATGCCTAGAACTATGCCCATGTATCAAGGTATGTCACTTACTGCATACCTGTACTCTTTTTAAAATGATGCCTAATTACCTTTTTCCAGGGAGGGAAATGATGTTCATAACTTCAGCTTTAGGAATTGTACTTAGAAAAAAAAAGATCAAAGTGATTTAGAAAGAAGAAAGCAATTTCTTACCTTTTAAAAAATATCCCACTTGAGACAAACATTAAAAAATATATATTTAATTCCCAAAGGGACCTTGTGAGAAAAACATAAACAAATGAAGGAGTGTGTTTAGAAGAGAAATTGCGTTTCAAGCTAGGGCTCTAATTTCTTTCTGAATGCTATAACATATACTTTTTATTTTTAATTTTTAAATTTTTTTTTATTTTTTGCGGTTTGCGGGCCTCTCACTGTTGTGGCCTCTCCCGTTGCGGAGCACAGGCTCCGGACGCGCAGGCTCAGCGGCCATGGCTCACGGGCCCAGCCGCTCTGCGGCATGTGGAATCTTCCCGGACCAGGGCACGAACCCGTGTCCCCTGCATCGGCAAGCGGACTCTCAACCACTGCGCCACCAGGGAAGCCCTAACGTATACTTTTTAAAAGGATAATAATCATAAAAGAAGAGCAGATACAAGGGGAAGAGATAGTCACATAGATTGTCTGATTTTTTTCCCACAGGGCAGCTGTGGTTTAAGATGTACCTAAAGTACTGACCCCGGGTGGAGACCATCAGAGACTGGACTTAATGCTCGCCGGAAAAAATCCTCACTAATCCTAGACTTGAAACATAGGAATAAAATCCCTGAGATAATACAGTATTCTCCAAGACATGCCATCACAGAGGAACTGGAAGTGTGGGTCGCTTCCTAAGTGAATAATGCTCTGTGCAAACACCTAGTCCAGGTTCTTTATAGGAGTTTCAAAGATGACTTAGGTTGGATTGTACAAGGGTAGGAGAGGAAGTAAAGAGGAGAGGGAAAATGGAGAGGGAGAGAAATCAATGGAGATCAGAGGGAAGTATGTCGTATAAGTTTGGATCAAGTATAGACCCAGGGAATTTGAGGTTCCAAACTAAGGCTCTGGAGATAGGGGTAAGGTCTCTAAATTATGTCTCTAGGAATATTATTCTGAGTCCCATTCTGGAATCAGGATGAGGGAAAGTATTTTTAAAACTCTCTAAAATAAATGACATGGATTCAGATGGTATCTTTTTTTTTTTTTAATTTTTGGCTGCACTGGGTCTTCATTGCTGCGCTCACGCTTTCACTAGTTGCAGCGAGCAGGGGCTACTCTTCGTTGCAGTGTGCCAGCTTCTCATTGCAGTGGCTTCTCCTGTTGTGGAGCATAGGCTCTAGGCGCGCAGGCTTCAGTAGTTGTGGCACGTGGGCTCAGTAGTTGTGGCTTATGGGCTCTAGAGCGCAGACTCAGTAGTTGTGACAAACGGGCTTAGTTGCTCCGCGACATGTGGGATCTTCTCAGACCAGGGCTCGAACCCGTGTCCCCTGCATTGGCAGGCAGACTCTTAACCACTGTGCCACCAGGGAGGACCCAGATGGTATCATTTAGAAGAATTCAACCCCTTGGCAGTTGTTCAACAATCTGAAGTTAAAGAATGCACAGAATGGGGGAAACCTAATATTTTTTGACTATATACGCCTTGCCAGGCACTTTTAATCTGTGGTCTCTTTTAACTTCAAAATAACCCCCTAGGATATATATTGTTATCTTGATTTTAAAAATGAAGAATATTAGACACAGAATGGTTAAAATTTTAATCAGAGTCTCACTGCTGATGAGCAGTAGAGCCAGGAATGCATATTCTTTCTATCCTATCATGAAAATTCCCAGGAAGATGCAGTATCAAACTTTGTTATTATTGTTTAAATTAGGTTTATGGCTAGATTAATGTGTTCAAGGCAACTCTGTTTCATTATAATCATTCAGTGTCCCTTTGAACATGCCTCTGCCAGGGGCAACCTAGAGCCTCATATCTATAGGTGATATTCTTCTTTCATCAGTGTCCCAAAGTGCTTGCACTTCATTCTTTCATTTAACAAACATTTACTGAGTTTCTTTTGTATGCTAAGTAAATATTCAGGTGCTTTAGACGTATACATCAGTTAACAAAAATGCCTGTTTTCAAGGAGCTTATGTTCTATTTAGGGGGAGATGGGAAACAAATACAAAACACAGTAAAGAAGTAAAGTAAATAGCATGTTGAAAATTAATGAATGTTACGGGAAAATTAAAAAAAAAAAACTGAGTAGCAAAAGAGAGATCTAGAATGCTTGGAGTGAGAATGGTGATCATCTTCAAGGGTTGTGGGCATACCTGTCATTGGGAAGGCACAGTCTAAGCAAAAACCTGAAGCAAGTGAGGGATTTGGTGAAGCTGAAGTTACAGATATAGGGGCAGTTAGAACAAACTGTCTAAGGCAAAAACGTCGTCTTTGACATGATCCTCTGACTGTTAACAAAGCCAGATGGCTGATGCAGTGTGAGTGGAAAGGAGAATAGGAAAAGATGAGCTCAAACTGGACAGAGGAAGGACAGATCATGAAAGATGTTCGAGGTCATCGCCTGCGCTTTGGCTTTTACTCTGAGTTAAATGGGGAGATTATGCAGGTTTTGGGAAAAGATGTGATATGACTAAAGTTTTTAAGTGATTATTCTGTCACCTGTGTTGACAAAATATGTAGGAAGAAGGTGGGGTAGGGTTGAGGTAGGAAGACTTGTTATTTGAGTCTTGCAATGAAAGGTGAAAGATGTTAATGTCTCAGGTGAGGGTGGGAGTAGTGGAAAGACCAGGAACTGATGAGATTCTGGATATTTTATAGACATTGATTCAACAAATTTGAGATGGATTTCATAATGGATTTGAGAGAAAGAGAGGATTTGAGAATGACTCCAGGTTTTCTTGCCTGAATGACCGGAAGTATGAAGTTGCCATTAAGTACAAGGAAAAGCCTACAGAAACATGACTGAGAGGAAATATCAGGAGCTGTTTTTTCAACAGGTTGAATTTGAGATACTTATTAGACTTCTGTATTACTTGTCTATCGATGCATGACAAATTACCACTATCCTAGCAGCTTAAAATAGCACCCAATTATTAGCTCACATTTCTCTAGGTCTGAAGTCCAGATGGGTTCTCTGCTTTAGGGTTTCACAATGCCAAAATCAAGGATCTATCCAAACTGGGCTCTTATTTGTACAATCTGGGAAAGAATCCATTTCCAGGTTCATTCAGGTTGTTGGCAAAACTCAGTTCCTTGTGGTTGTAGGACTGAGGTCCCTATATTCTTGCTGGTTGTTATGAGACGGGTCACCCTCTAGTCATTGTTCATGGTCCTTCCATCTTCATCACAGTAATGCTCCATCAAATTCTTCTCTTGACTCATCTCTCTGACTTCACCATCTGCATTCCTCTTCTGCTGCCAGCTTGAGAAAGCTCTCTGCTTTTAAAGATCTCTTGTGATTTGATTAGTTTCACTCATATAATTTTTCTTTTTATAATACAAGAACAGCATCAGAGGAGTAACACTGGGAGTAGGAGAAGATGAAAGGGTGAAAGACATGGGAATCATCCTAAATTCTCACTACTATCACATCCAAGTGTAGATGTTGAATAAGCAGTTGGATATATGAGTCTGGAGTTTGGAGACAAGATGCCAGCTATATTTGAAAGTTGGTGTTTAAAGTTTTGATTTCTGTCTTCCCTACATGCTCCTTAAGCAGCTGGGAGTGAGTTGCTAAATGACACTTAACCAAGGGCACAAATGGAGCTACTGACACAAGGTCAGACATTCACATTACCTAAAAGAAACATTTTAGTGACTCACTTTATCAGGTGGATCTGATGAGAATGTCATGCTTGCAGTGATACAGATTTTACTGCCTAGAATGGTTGGTTGCTATTACTTAGAAGAAATCTGCTTCAGCCTCAATGGCAGGCTGTAGCTGCTCCCTAATTTGTTCATTTGTTCAATCCTAAGTGGTCCCACTATTCTAACCAACTTTAAATAGGTCTATGTCAAAGAAAAATTACATTCCATATCTTTTATTCCAAGAAAATGGTTATCAGATCTAGTGCTAAAATTCAGCCTCCACAGAAGCAGAAACCAGGCTGCTCGGTGAGGGCACGTCTTCTGGATGGAACAGTAAGCAGTTAGGAAGGCAGCGCTAGGACTTATATCAGTCGTTATCTGGCGAATTAATTAACCTGAGGCTTGACTAATGGCAACCTATTTTGCTGTTAAGGGTGATTAACAAATTCTCCCACTTAGGCCTTAGTGCTTATGTACGCACATATGCATATATATGTACATAAATGCATCAATGTGTGTATATAAATTTTACTATTAAGCATAATTATTTAAAATATTATTTTCAGTTGTTTTAAAAGAGTTTAAATGATTTAAAGTAAAAGCAAAAAATGAAGGCCTCTTCCTGGAAATTTCAGAGGCTGACGAATAGTCTCCATTGTTTTGTTAAATTGAAATGCAACAGAAAAGGAAATAGAGCCAGGTGATGGTTTGCTTGTCAAAATCATTAGGCTTAATGCTAGAGGATACAGGACAAATGAACTGTAGAAGTCACTGGGAGCCACGTTTTTGTCATGTGACATGCTCTCCATCTAAGCAAAGGGAACTAGGTGGGTGGGGACAGGAAGGGGGAGGGTACTGGGAACAGCTGACAGACCGCTTCTGTTATGTCTAGTTCAACTTGAATTAGGAAGAAAGAAGAAATGAAGAATGTCTTGTGCTTTAGTATGAATGAATACTGTTGAAACAGATGTTAAGACTGACTTAATAGCATCCAGAAATCCAAAGGAAGGAGATTACTTAGATGATAATGAAACTGAAATTTGTGTTCATGAAAAACAGGTCATTTGGCCTGAAGGTGACTGTGGGATTGAGACTCAAGGGACAAAAGCAGCTCTTTCCTAATATTCAAAGAATTGTCTTAATTAACAAAGGAAATATTTTTTGGCATTGTGTTGAAGGGTAGTATTAGAATGAATTATTAGAAATTAAGAGCATCTAAAACATTTGAGATCAATGCAAGAATGGTCTTTTAAAAATATATATATTTTTTTACTTGAAGTATTTAAGCAAAAACTAAGACACAACTGGTGTAGAATGTTTGCACTTTGTTCTTTACAAACTAGGTGGTTTTTCAGCCTAATCTGACTATGAGATTCTATGGGTCTATAAGCTGTAAGTTTATGAACTATAAGCTAGTTTTATTATAGACTTGATCTCATTACATGTGATATTTCAAGCCTCTAAAGTAATAAGGGTCACTGGGTTAGTAGATAAAAGCTACTACTAAAAAGTTTTTTTGAAGATCTATCATCTGTCATAATATCTCATGCTAGAGGGCCACGTCAGAGAAAAACAATTGTTTTTCCCCAAAACCTATTCTCCAATTTTCTCAAAGTGATGGAACCCCAAATTTTAGCTGGTAACATGGCAGCCAGAATAGAGAATTCACTTTGCAGCTTTCTTTAGAGCTAGTTTAAACAGAAAAATGGCCAGTGTATGGTAAGCAAAAGTGGCATGTGGCCATTTTCCTAAATCTTTCTCTGAGATAGTTGCTTCCGCCTCTGTCAGTTTCCCCCCATCCTTTACCTAGTCCTCCTTCCTGCTGACTTGATAGCTGCAGATGGAGAGAACTTCTTGAATCCTGAGTTTTCTTGAAAATGGAGACCATACCTGTTGAAGAAACAAGATAGGGGGATACATTTTAAGTGTTCTAACCACATACAGAAAAAGTAACTGTGACATGATGGATATGTTAATTGCCTTGCTCATGGTGAATATTTTACAATGTATACATATATCAAATCATCAAGTTGTACACCTTAAAAACATACAATTTTAATTGTCAACTCTACCTTAGTAAAGTTAGATAAAAAAGTTAAAAGGGGCCTGAATGTCTCAGAACTTCTTCGAGCAACACTCAGTTGTCTTTATCCAGACTTTTTCATGAGTAAAAAATAAATGATTTTTTATACGACTGTCATTTTTTTGTCTGTGACAGTTAAAACGTAACTCTATACTGATATATAACTGTACGATAAACCTACAGCTAATCCTTCAGCAATTCCTAATTGATAATAAGAATTTGTCATAGCAGGTAGTTAGACATTGCAAAAATATTGTTTTGCATCTCTTGAATATTACTTTCAATTTGTTTAAAATTTACACCATTTTTCAACTTGTAAATGACATGAGAATTGCAGTTTATTTGCTTTTTTCAAAAAATCAAAGTTAGTTCTACGACAGTTAAATCTGGCATCTTCAACATTCACAACCTAGGCACTTATTCTCGGGAGCTCTACCATTTAACTCGAAATTAAACCAACACTATAGTATTCCTGGAGTCTCAAGAACACTCTGGGGAGAGCCAGAGCAGATTCAACCATATATATTAATACATACTCCACTGATATCCTCATGGGACTCGGCAACACTGTGATTTAGTGACTTTCTAGCTGTTCATCTAGAAAGACTATTTTGATTTTATATTTTTGAGGGAAAGAATATCTCATGTTAGAGTAAATTTATTGTACAAATATTAAAAAGCAATAATATTTCTTTTAAAAACATCCTGTTGATATCTCCTATAGATATGAAACGTTTTATGTCATAGATGTAGCATATAGCCAATGGACCATGGCAAGCTTTCTAACACTGTCCTTTTAATGAACTTTACATAAGCCCAAGAAAATACCTCAGATGAAGAAAAAGTATATATTATACGTTCAGGCATGTTTGACTAGATTCCAAGGCTTATTCTCTAGACAATCACTAGGATGCCTCTCCAGGACCCATATTCCACCTTCTTTACAGAACAGACATGTAATCGTTTGAAATTTAGGTGAAATACGAGTTAGCATAGTCTGGAAATAAATTTTTCTGAGAATTCTCCAAACATTAAATTTTAATTTTAAATTTGAGTCTAATTTCCTTTTATCAATATGTTATATAAACATAATGGACTGGGTAGCAAGCGTAGATAAGCTTTTCTTTTCAAGATAGTTGTTGAACACTAAAGTAGCATATCAGAGATACATGGAGGTAAAGACATATAAGGCTCCACTTGAATTTTTAAATGAAAGGGAACAATAACAAAGACAAAATGCAGTATTAGGAGTTCATTTGAAAGTTTGAAAGATCAGTTTGCTCTGATCTCTTTACAGAGTCAGCCCTACTTTGTCATCTCTTATAATTGCGGACTAATAGCATAACTGATGTTCCTGCAGCCCAGTGATCCTTGGGTACCGCAGGGTCTTAAATCAGAGGGATTAAGAGATATTCACTCTGCAGAAACCACTGGCAAACAAAAAAGGAATGAAAATCTTTCGAAATATTTCTTAAGAGCGGTGAAAACAGATGTTTTTTTTCTTTTAGTTAAGTACGTATTTCAGTTAACCAGAGTTGATTTCTCAACCAGACCATAACTGTAGTGTTTATACATATATACATTTGAACTGGTACATATGTAACCGAACCTGTTTGACCTTGGAGATAGATAAAATTAGTATATATTATATGTCACAGTAATTTGTACAAAATCCAAGGGATGTTTCTCTTACTGAGCCTGTGGAATGATTTGTGTTTACAGTGAACTGAGATAGAAGGGATGAGCCCAATTTCATTATTTCTCTTTAAGGAAAACATGATAAGGACAAAGGATTAAAATGCGTTTTTAATATAGCATTGAAACATTCAGATCTGTACTTTGGCTTGTGTAGTCAAAATAGGATGCTGAAGAATTAGAGAGTAATAACAAAGTAATTAATGACAACTCTTTACGTATGTATATATGTATGTATGCATGTATTAATGAACTTATCTGTGGTCTGTCAAGAGTTATCAAGCTAATACTATGGCTAATTTACAACTCTCTTCTTGATTAAATCTCAGCTACACTTTTCTGATGGCTTAGTAATAGTATAACCTGTAGTTAATAGAGAAAGATCATTGCCAGGTCAATAAGAGGGAAAGTCGTTGGAGAGCCGGGCAGCTAAGTTTGCCCCAGTGATTTTTTCTGGCGTTTTGAGAAATAGAGAGACACAGAATTTTCCAGACAAGAATGATTTTTACTGATATAGCTGTGCATCACTGGGCCCCTTTCAGCACTCCTGCAACGTAAATCCACCATCTCTTTGGCCTGATATAAGGAGTTCAGGGAGATGAGTGATTCCTTGTAAGTGAATTATAATAAGAGAAATGCGAAGCTTTTTTTTAAGCATAAGGATATAAATAGGACATCTTACACTGGTGTTGTAGGAGAGCACCCTCGTTAGAAGTGTTCTGTGGTTCCCTTGTGAGCTTCAGTCAAGAAGAGCATTTGTTCTGAATATACTTAAGCAAAACAAGTGGCTAGAAGAATCATCACCTTGTGATGAGCTGAGGATACCTCAGAGCTTCTCGGTTTTGGCACTATTGACACTTTTGGCCAGGTCGTTCTCTGTTGTGGGGACTGTCTTGTGCATCACAGGATAGTGGCAGCACACCTGGCCTCTAGCCGGCATAGACTAGTAACATCCTCTCGCCCCCTCCTTGTGAGAACCAACACATGACTCCAGACACTGCCAGTTGTCCCCTGGGGAAAAGGTATAATTGCCCTGCATTAAGAACCCCCTAGTTACCTAGTGACCAAACTCACAGAATTTTCGGAAACGTGACCTGCTTGGTCTGCAATCACACCTCATGTAGAGAGTATAATCTGTGAGATAAAGAAAACATGTTGACACCAAAATCCACTAATTCTTTTCCAATGCCTAGTAATACTTTTTGGTTGCAAACTCAGTTGGAGAGGTTTTATACATTTTCAATAATTTAAAACATAGCAGGATAGCTGACATTACACCATTATTACCTAGTATCAGAGATTAGTGAGATTATATCCTTGTTAAGAAAATAAATAAAAGATAAGATGGTATTTGTTGAGCATAAATATCAAGAAGTTAGGGAATGTTATTAGAATAGAACAAATAGTTGTATTAGAATAAAAATGAATGTAATTACTAAGATAACTAAGTCTTGCTTAATACTGTCAAAGTTGGAGCAAATGTTAGTAGGTCAGACAAAATCTAATATATAAAGACATATCTAAAGAAGAGAGAGACACTGGACCAGTGTCTGTCTCCATTCCTCCCTGTGTTTATTTAGTCCCCAAATTCTTAAGGATATAAGCATCTTGGTAATAGGGTCTTATTAACCTTTGTCTTATTCATCTTAAAATATCTATCATTTTGCCTGGCTCAGAATATGTGGTTATTAAATGTTGAATTATGATACTAAATCTTATAATTTATTTCAGATTAGTCTCTTCCTATTTAGTCCCACTGGTTTAGTTCAGGTTGAAAATATATCTTGCTTGGAATGGTTTTTCTGCTTCCAATTTCACTCTCCACCATACTGCAGCCAAAGAGTTTTTTTTGAAAGTTCATCTTGGTTTATGTAATTTCCTTGATTTAAATGCATTATTGACTTGCTATCACTGAGGGAAAAGCCTAAGACCTTTGGTAATAAGCATATTTAAAATTTCTAATCTAGCTCCTACCTCATCTCCCGCTACTCACTCATATGCTCAGATATTCCAGCCATGCTGTCTTCCTGGCAATTCCTGGAAGGATTCAGGCTGTCTTGCATCTCTGTGACCACACTCATGTTATTCCCTCAGCCTGGATTATGCTCTGCCTCTTGCCTGCCCTGACCTACTCCTAAAATATATGCTATCACCTGATTCTCAGTCAAAAGGCCAACTTCTCTGCCTGGAATATCCTTGCTGAATCAAGTCTTTCTTCCATCTTTCCTTGCACTTTGTTTTAATAGCGTATCATCCCCACCCCTGATCTATGTTTTTGTTTTCTGCGGTTCCAGCTACCAGTGGTCAACTGTGGTCCAAAAATTTTAAATGGAAAATTCCAGAAATAAGCAATTTATAAGTTTTAAATTGCGAGAGGCCATAATTATATAACTTTTATTACAGCATATTTTTATAATTGTTCTATTTATTATTAGTTATTACTCTTAATCTCTTAACATACCTAATTTATAAATTAAACTTTATCACAGGTATGTATGTATAGGAAAAAAAAAACATAGCATATACAGGGTAGAGTACTATCCCTGGTTTCAGGCATCCACCGGGGTACTTGGAACACATCCCCTGTGGATAAGAGGGACTACTGTATATACCACCTTTATAGAACTCTCTCTCTCTGCAGTCTTCCTGACAATTTTTTTATGGCCTACACTAAAACATTTATTAGGTTTTATCGTAACTGTCCATAAGTCAGGTCTCCCTGGGGTTTTCTCTTTCCTTGTGTTTTCTGTAGAGAACATGCAGGTGGTGAGGAAGTTTATTCTTTTTGCCTCTCTCAGAGGACTTTCTGT
This sequence comes from Phocoena phocoena, assembly GCF_963924675.1. NCBI lineage: Eukaryota > Metazoa > Chordata > Mammalia > Artiodactyla > Phocoenidae > Phocoena > Phocoena phocoena. The sequence goes on along the minus strand of NC_089222.1, from coordinate 116,652,022 downwards.
GGAACCTTCTAAATCCTAGACCTCTCTGCAGCTGCCAACAACCCATGGAAGATTCCATGTCACAGATACCATAAGAGCCCCCTCAGCTCTCTCATTTCCCAGCCTCTCTGGGGTCCTGTCTGGTTTCTCCGGACCCATGCACCAGACTTTGGAAAACAGAAGCAGAATGGCAAACTCTGAGACCACGCAGTATTCAATTCTGGCTCTGTCTTTCACTCATTATGTGATACTGAACAAGTAATCATCTGTAAAGCATGAATAATGGGTTCATCTCACAAGGTTGTTGTTGTGATGAAACAACTAAAACCTGTAAAGCATGTAATTAGTGCTTTACACATAGAACTTGGCATATGTTGAGTGAACAATCATTATTTGCTCTTCTTTTATATAAAGATGTAACTTCAGAGCCACCTAGTTCAAAAGGGTTAAGAGTACAGAGAGTACAGTTTAGCAGAGAGCATAACACGGGGATTTCCAAAGGCTCAGAGCTGAGCTATTTGAGTTCAAACAAGTGACTTAATTTCTCTGTGCCTCAGTTTCTTTAATGTACTAAATGGAGATCGTTAGTCCTACTTCATTAGGTTTTTGTAAGAATTAAATGAGTTAATTCATGTAAAGTACTTACAACTTGTAATAAGTTAGCTACTTTAGTACTAATATTAACTTAAGGTGTTTTGACACTCGCACCTGTGTAGAAGTTTGTCTCATGTGAACTGGCCCTTCCACTCAATATTTATTTTTCTTCAAACTTCACCCCTATTCATTCTCTTTGGTACTCCCACCCATTTGAGGTTTCCTCTTATTCATTCTAGTGTGTAGAAAGCTTGAGTAGTACTTCACACGTCAGCCATATGAGTTCTAGAGGGGAATGGCTTTCCCTCCGTGAGCAATGGTGATTTGGTTCCTCCAATCCCAGTTTAATTTCTCCATCAGAGAGAGCTGTGAGCCGGTGTTGACCGGGGGTCACCAAGAAGGAAGCAAATTTTGAAAATCTAACCTTGACATTTTCTTAGGGTCAACCCAGCCAACTATATCACGTATTGAAGAAAGAGTGCCTTTCCTATTAACCCCATTCTGGTCAGTCCCTTCTGAAATATTGTACATCTCTAACTTTTTTATCATGTTTACAACCATGTGATATTTTCCTGTTCAACCTAAGGCCCAGGTAATTGAAAAATAAAGAACTCACTAATTATGAAAGGTTATGTTCTTTCTTTCAAGAGGAATGGAGCCAGTAGACAGTAAATCAGTTTGGGTCTAGAACCTTCCTGAGAAGGTGATGGTGAGGGAGTTGGCCAATTCATTTTACCAACATCTGCAACATCTGTTTACATGCTTATGAGGACAGAGGAAAGAATGAGGTTAAAAAAAATTAAAAATGGCTGGTAAAGAGAAAATCGATTTCCAACTTAAATTTAAACTTACCATTTTAAAGTATACAGAGACATACAAATTTAAATTCACTGTTTATAAAATAAGCATGATACGAACTTTTCTCACTTCCCTCAGAAGTTTTCAAATTAATTAAAAGTTGAATACAAATTGATTATTGTTTTTAAACTAAGGAATAATCTGAGAATTTGTTTTGTGTATCCCATATAATATCTTTGACAAACATTGCTTCCTTTATATAAAAGCAAATTTTAAGAACTGTCATTTCAAATTTCATATAGCTAATCTTACCAAGATAAATGATCCTTCTAAAAGTACCTCTTCCAATAACATGATCTGAAAAAGGCACTTTATTACCCAGTTTGAAAGTGGTAACGTCATAAAATTGGCAGTTATCATTATATAGCAATTGATTACCTTAAAGTACATAAATGCATAATTCATGCCTTGTGGCTCACTGATTAAAGGAATAAGTGACCATATAGATAATACTAAGACAGATTTCAAATATTGGCCAGAATGTCTCGATCCTGCTAATTCACTTCAGGCAGTACAGACCAAATTGCTTTTATTTGATCTTGCCTACACCCACCTCTTTATCGAGGGCATAGTCATGTGCCTGGATGTTAATTATAACCACACCTTGTGATCAGTAATGTTTTCACAAATATGATTACAAAAGACTGAGAGACTTGGAGAGCTTTCTGTATTTCCATGGTGATGTACACAAACAAATAATAAAAAAAAAAAAGTTTCCCTGAAAGTGTGATTAGCACAGCCCTGAGAGGGTCTGTGTTGGTATTTCCAAAAGTTTGCTTACAGCATTCATGGTGGGTTCATTTGGGTGGCACAGAAATGCCCAAATAAACTGACGTTAATGTAGAAGAGAACTGAAACTATTGAGAACTTGCCGTGTCGGTTTTATTGTTGGGATAAAAATCATACACTGATGCTCTTCTAATAAATATTTCAGACTTTTTATGAATAATTAGTGCAGATGCAATCCCCATTTAATGTCACGAGGTGAAGTGAAGGAAAAATTAAATAGATTTTAAGTTCAGCGTCTTTCCCTACTACATTGCTGGAATCCTCCTTTATTCACACAATAGATTAACTACCCTCTGTGCATACTATATTTTGCTCAGCCCTTAATATTCTGAAGCGGGACTGAAGCAGTCGTTATCTGCGGCGGTTCCTGGGTGATTTTCAAGCCCAGCACTACCCACCCAAGTGGTAGTGACACCGGCTTTCACTGAAGCCTTATTACTCTTAAAAGAGCAATTTGGTTGGTTGCACGGCTATTAGGATCACACAGCAGCCTGAAAGCTGTCAGTGCAACTGCTTCTCATCTTTTTCACACAATCCTGACATCTCTTCTCTTTTCTGCTGGACGCAGACATTACTGTTTTTATCATTTTCAATCAAGCTCTCCCAGAACGCTGAGGAATATATTCCCACTGAAAGCAAAGTGGAGATCAGAAATTATTTTATAGCTCCTGGAGCAGGAGAAGTGCTGACTGCGGGCTGAAAGAGCTGGATCGTGAGAAATGTAGCTTGGCTCAGGGCTACAGCAGGGAGCTGCTACTTCAGCTGTTAAAGATGGCAATACAACACCTACCTCAGGTTTTTCAATGATTAATGCTATTTTAATAACTGGGAGGGAAGAGGATGTGAGAGATTTTGTGAAATTAACTTGTGGAAATGTTATCATCAGAGAAAGTGGGGAAAATTACTAGGCTTGAACTTCTCTTCATTTTGATGCTCTTTTTCTCTGGACCAACTCTGAGCAAGCTGACTCGGACCCCCTGGAAAGGGAAACCTTGGAAAGGGGGTAAGTGATGAAAGTTTTGTGTTAAAGATCTAAATGGAGTTAGCAAGGCTAGTCAATGGGAACTTGAAGACAGCTAAAGGTAGAGGAACTGCTTCTGTTCGGAATCAGATTTTTATTTCCAGAAGGAGGATGTGTGTTGTAGGTGGCTAGGAAGAAGAGGAGTTTTCCTCTGTTATTGTTATAAATATATTTTCGGAATTTATGGTTTTGTGGGCTTGCAAAGCATTACGAGGATTGTTTGCAGCAGGGAGGATATAGAGCCAGATGCGTGTTGCCCTAGTGCAAGGATATATGTGTTATCCTTAGGAAGCTTCATTATTTTAGAAAAGAAATGGGTTCTATGTCAGATCCCTGAATTGTTAGCAGATTTTGTGAAATGATCAGAGGGATGTTATGAAATGCAGTGCTGCCAACACTAATTTTCTAGCTGACTCCATCAGTGTTGATGTATTAATAAAGATAAATTGCATTAACTTTATTGAAAAAAAAATCAGCTGAACGAGAACAAGCCTTTCAATACTTCAGAGTGTTGTAATCCATTTTCTTCTGCAGTTGAAAAATTATTATGAGGTGAGAGAGAATTTGTGAGACTTTGGACCTGCTTTTTTATAAAGTTCAGTTGATTCTGCTTTACCTGAGTGCCGTTTGTTTATACTAAACACAAGTTATCAGGGTACCTGTTCTGTGAATGCTCTAAGCCAAAATGATGCTGCAGAAATATCTCAGGAGAGACTTTCCGGACAGTGTGTACATGTTTCGGGGGAAAATCTTGATGAGAGATATCTGAGGATTTTGCTTTGCGGAAGCATCCTTTTCACCTAATATTTTTATCTCAGTTCTAGAAATGTCTTCTGGGTCTGCCCACCTTTGCTTGGCTGTCAATGTTCCAATGTGAGGTTAAAGAGAAGCATGAACATTAACAAGAAGTTTTAATAATTTATCACAGCATTTCAGCAGGATTTTCTAAATACATGGGACCCTTCAGTTTGATCTTTCTGTGTCTCCTTTTGTTGCATTAAAGCTATTACAAATCTTCCACCTACTGTACCTTTGAGGGAAAAGTTCCAACAGGCACTTAGCTTCGATGGGTTAGTACAGATGCAGCCCCAAGGAGGGTGAGCTGCAAGTGATCTTTGGGCCTTGTAAATTATATCATCACATTACTGTATTTCCTGGTGTTATCAATGGATTTTTTTTTTCCTTGCAAACTGCAAGCTGTTATTTATGTTAGCCTGCATGGCAGCTTTTTGGTGGCTTGGGATCTAGAGATGTGTGGTGTTATCAACTCTAGGGGATGTCAGGAGTGTTAACTTGTACTTCCTATGTACATTTTTCAAAGACAGTAGGCAGTTCTACCATGTAAAAGTATCATTTCCTGTGATCAACTTTAGCAGTAGACTTTGGAGCCTTAGCTACCCAGTGAGAAAGTTAGATAGCTGCAAGATGTTAGAAAAATTGTTAACCTAGTCAGAAAGTTCTGTTTCAAAGGGCATGTGTTCCTAGGCATTTATTCATGGCACACAGCCTTAAATACAGATGCACTGGATTTCATTTGTAAATCAGGTCTGAAATGTTTCATCTTTGAACATAATACTGCTTTTTCCAGTGTACACTAACTGTCTCAGCTAGAAATTTGCTAGCTCTGCTGTGCAGTGATGATATGACTCAGTCAAGTTAGGAATAAGCAATCATAGCAACATTTTTTATTTATTGTTAAAAGAGTCTTGTGTATTTATTTTAAGAAGGTCAGGCAAGTTGCTGAATAACTTTAAACACGTTGACTGTTCTTTAATTTTTTTTCTTTTTTTACTGACTCTTTTTGTCACTGTCTATGCATTGCATGAATATTTTCCGCAGATTCTGAGTTCCTGCAAAGTAGCTTTACCTTGATCTGCATATGTACATGTTGTAAATATTTATTTATTCATGAGCTTGGCTACTGATGGTTGTGTGCACAGCTCCGTTAACTTTCCTCTTGGCATATTCTGCAGTGTTTTAAAACAGTAGTTTACAATTGTTCAACATTATTTTCTTTCTAGAAGTAGCAGTTTTATTATTTTGTAGAATACCTAGGAGAAGTATTTGTATATATTGGGTAGGGTGGAAAGGGAGAATGAGGCTTCTTAAATTAAACACTATGGCCAGAAGCAAAGAGGATCAAGGTTCAAAACAAAATTTTAAAGATGGTTTCTCTACCTTTGAAAATTTGCTTTATATCAATACTGATTCAAGCTTATCTGCTTTACAGAACGATCTTCAAAAGAGATGTTCTATTTCTAAAAATCCTGGGAAAAGTAATAATAACAAAACAACAGAGTTTTCTTCTGAAATATTTTTTTTTTTTTTTTTTTTTGCACTCACATTGCCTAGGTGCATTTGTCTTAATCTGATTGAGCAGCTGTCAACCTCCATATGGCAACCTGCCCACGGTGACAATTTCCATTTTTGTCGTATTAACAGAGTCCACCGTTCTGAGAGAAGGGGTTAGGGGGCCAGGGCCAGGGAGAAGCATCCTAGATCAGTGAATAACTGTGGCCTGTGAGGGGTGGAACAGACAGCATGTGGCCTGGCAGCTCAAAACAGGTATTTGTAAGCTGACTTAGAACAATTGGAAGACAATGCTGATTATTGTTGGCTACCAAGGGATTTTTAAGCTCATCAATGAACATGAATCTCAAATATAGGTTAGTAGGCCAGCAAGTTTTCCCTCAGGCACATGCATTTCTATTTAATCACAATATATGAACTCCTCAAGGGAAGGTGGATGTCTCATCTGATTCGTTCAGAGCATAGCATAAGTGATCATAAGTTTGCATTCATGATAAACTAACCAGAAATCCTAAATACACTGCTGGCATCATCTTCATTAGGGTTAAAGGACCTAATTATTTTGCATTCAATTACTCTCACAGGGAGGAAAGTCTAAAAGATGTAAACAGCTCCATTCCAGTGAGCATAACTTTACAGAGAAGTTTACACTGTAGATGGTCAATATATGTAACATAAAGGGAATTTAAAATTATATCGTTTTTTTAAAAAAATTTTGCTATTGGAAATTAGACTTCAAGCTAAATTTTTATTTTTACAGCTACTCTCAAAGATGAAAATGGGAGGTAAATATGTATAAATAGAAGAATGGGTGTAAAAGCTGTAAATGGGTGAAGCTAGGGCAAAAGGGGGTTGTCAGAACAAACCCCTGGCCCAACAGAACTGGCCAATCAGAGCAACGTCTGATCAAGCTAAGGGGAGGAGCCAACCCGACTGTCATTTAGGCCCACCCAACTCTTTCACCTTGACTCCATTTAAATCTCTCCAAAGAGTCTGTCAGGTTCACTCAGGCATCTCAGTTATGATACGAGTTAAACTATGGCAACAGAGCATGAAGTTACCAAAACTTCTGACAATTCAAAAGATTCTTTCACAGAACATTCATACTTGCTTCCTTTTATAAATTACAGCAGCTGGTTGTCTGTGTCTGTTTTTGCTAAGCAAAGAAAACCTCTCTGGCGGTTATCTCCCGCCCTCTCTGTGAAGGGTTAGAATGTATTATGAGCATTCTATGGCCTTATGTTATTTTACTTTATGGTGCATTGAAGCAGTGACATAGGAATATTCAGAGGGTGCTAGTTTAGATATTATGTACTTATTTGCATGGACCTGTATAATATATTGACAGTTATTTAGCCGTTTTTTGGAATTTGAGGTAGGTTGTTTTTGTTTCTTTAAACCTTAAAAGTTAAAAAGAAAATTAACTATGTGCTGGTGCCTAATACCTATAAGCCCCTTTTTACGATATTGCTTCTGAAGCCCTGACCGCCAGTTCAAATGCCCCTCAACCACGTGCTGAAAGTAATATTTCATATTTTGAATGCTAGGGCATTTTATTTAGATTAGAAGGCATTTGTCAGTTTTTATGTATATATATATATATATATATATATATATATATGTCTTATATGTTTGCCACTTTGTAAGTTATTTGAAGAGAAATTTTGTCTTTGATTCATATTTGTTAACATGCAATCCTGCTCCTAATAGATGCTCAATAAATATTATTTGATGAGTGAGCAAAGTACCTGAAAAATTAGACTGGGAATAAAATATTCTATGACTTTAGGTGTTACACTTTTTTTTTTTTAAATTGGTGCTATATCTTATCTTTCTAATGTTAGGAAATCATTTTTATCACTCTACTTTTACTATATCATTTAAATTTCGGTTTTAGTTGTAGAAAAATATGAGTGTATTTATAGTATTTTAAAACTTGGAAAATTGTAGCAGACTCACGTAGGAAGTAGTGCAGTAAGGAAAAAAGAAAGCAACGTTGTTGTTCAAAAGTAATTTATAATGTGAGATTGTGAATCTGGAAACTGAACAGTATGAATATTCATGCAAAATGTAGAGTGTTCTTTGTACTGTGTATAATCACCACTTCTGTTTTTCATTTGTTTAAATTATTTAATCTCCATCTGTATGCAATAAATAGATTTAATACCTTATCTTCCCTACAACTAAAGAGTAAATTCCAAAGCTAAGCCTGAAATGAGTGTGTTTTTTCCAATAAGTTCAAAAGATAATGAGAGTATTTTTTAGATATAGAAATCAAAGAGTATGCTTAACAACCATACTAAGTTCTGTTGAAAATTTTGTTCGTGTTCTCTAGTACTATTTGAAAAACAGCATTTGAGAAAATCAGCAAAGTATATGTAAGAACTTGATAAGAAAACCTTGATGCTTGAGCATGATAGACTTTTCTTAGTCTTAGAAATTATGACCTGAGTATATCTTATCCACAGTCATTTTGGTTTAACTTTCATTCTAATTTACTGCTTCACTTTTAACCTCAAAATATTATTTTACTTACCTATTTATTATTAATGTAACATATTTGTTGCCATGTGATTTTGAAAATTCACATAATACTTACTAAAATGCATTTTGTGGGGCTTCCCTGGTGCAGCAGTGGTTGAGAGTCCGCCTGCCAATGCAGGGGACACGGGTTCGTGCCCCGGTCCGGGAAGATCCCACATGCCGCAGAGCGGCTGGGCCAGTGAGCCGTGGCCGCTGGGCCTGCGCGTCCGGAGCCTGTGCTCCGCAGCGGGAGAGGAAACAGCAGCGAGAGGCCCGCGTATCGCAAAAAAAAAAAAAGCATTTTGTATTGGATGATAAATGGGGGGGGAAATTGGAAAGAGTTTTGAAGTGTTCTTTTTTTTTGTTTTTTTTTTCGGTACGCGGGCCTCACTGTTGTGGCCTCTCCCGTTGCAGAGCACAGGCTCCGGACGCGCAGGCCCAGAGGCCATGGCTCACTGGCCCAGCCGCTCCGCGGCATGTGGGATCTTCCCGGACCGGGGCACGAACCCGTGTCCCCTGCATCGGCAGGCAGACTCTCAACCACTGCGCCACCAGGGAAGCCCTGAAGTGTTCTTTTTCACAGCTCAGCGATTGTGGGTTTTGTTTGTTTATGTATGTATGTATGTATGTATGTATTTATTTTTATTATCTTTACTGGAGTACAACTGCTCCACAATGGTATGCTAGCCTCTGCCCTACAACAAAGTGAATCAGCCATACATAGACATACATCCCCATTTCTCCTTTGAAGTGTTCTTTATGTTAGAAAATAGGTAGGAAAAAGTTGTTTATATTTAACTCACTAATAGAATACACAGTTTTATCAAAATGGGGAAAACTACTGCCCAGGAAGCAGTGTGCTGATCCATTTTAAAGAATATACTTTTAGGAGCTGTATATCCTTTATAAAGTCAGAATATACCTGTGAAAAGTGTGATCTGAAAATATATGGGCTCACACCACCCTGATCAGGTATGAGTGCAAGTTTCTGTATGAGTGTATCCATTAGTTCCTACCTCTCTCCACTCCAAGGAGAAGATTCATTAGCCAAATTCCACAAAGAAAATTTTGTTCAGGAACTTAAAAAAGAAATAAGGATTTTTGAATAGGTTATTTAATTTTAAAAAGTGAGATAAATTGACAGTAATGAAATACCTTAGATATCTTAGTATAGGGGTTCATGAATCCATTGTTAAGATGGTGTCAGCACTTACATTATAAGCTACATTTTCAAAGGGTTTACAACTGAGCCATAAAATTTTTGCTTCAAGATGGATCATGGCTAACATTAGGCCTCCATCTGAGAGCAATTTTGTCTTCTTAGTTTTCAAATTCAAACCTTCAACCTTCAAAATTACTTGAGTATAAAAAAAAAGGAATAAAGAAAGTAAAATATAGCTATGGTCACAGGCTTTGTTACTTGACAAAGAATTAAAATTTCAAAATAGAAATTCAGAAAGTGATGAGACTTTACAATAATGTCTGTTTGCTTAAGTCAATTAAAGATTATATGAATCAAATAGTGACCTTGATCAGTTAAGACTGGGGATCTTTTATCTGTTAAAGACTTTTGTTTGGTTAAGAAACCAAGGTCATCCAAACAAGAGATAATATTCCTGAAAAGAAAAGAAAATAAGCACATTACATCTTAAGGTCGTTGCATGTTCAGAGACCAGAGCATTCATCAGGACCTATGGCCTCATCTAATATTGTGCTTCAGCCATTTAACCTCGCTGGTCCTTACTGTTACCTTTGTCCAGGAGTAGAATTTAAGAAAAATAACTGAAAGATGACAATTCTAGAGTTATAATGTAGAAATCAAATCAAAGATCCAAAGTCCTGAACTGGTACCTTAAAAACGATATACAATTTCACACACTAAGAAGGGGTTTCTATACTCACTCCTCATTGGGTTTTTGAAAGCCATTTATTAAATATTCAGTAGGTATTTAAAACTTGATTTATCAAAAACACTAAAAAGCCATATATATATGGTATATACATGTATACATATATACACATACATACAGATTTCTACCCTCTAGAAACTTGTAATTTATGATTCTTAAGACTACTTTTTTGGCAGGGTTGGGAGTGGGGGGAGGAATTCTCTTTCCCTTTAACTGGTGTGTCTTCAAATAAGGTAAGTGATTGTGATGTTAAAAACAAAACAACAAAACTAAACTAAGGTTGGGCTGGTGCCATTTGTGGGGGGTGGGCGGGTAGCAGGAAGTAGAACTACAAATATCCAAATTATATTCTGAACTTACTCTCTTCTTGATATTATACCAAAACCACAATTTAGGGTAAAACTGGTTGAGCTCAGCTCCAGCATTCAGTCTGTTCTACAAACCGCTTATTACTTCTGGATGATTTACACTGATTTTTATGTTTCTTTACTTTGTCTTTTCCATTTGTGACCCCCTTCTTAAGATGAGAAAGCAACTGGCTGTCTCACAGTGTCTTTAGCTATTGAATAGCTGAGACAACTCACCTTAAAATATAAACTTTAAATAATCGATTTGGGAATTTTGGTGTGTAGAAAGGCATGGTGATATGGTCGCGGAAAGAGTCTATATCCTAGGATTAGAAGGGAAAAACAGCTGTACTTGATAATAGGGAGAAAGTAGTTGTGAACCCTTTACTTTCTAAGCAGTATGTGATTTATACTTAACAGATTCAGTTTGAAATCTAGTCCAAATTCTGTTAAAAAAAATCTATACATCAAGTTAAGCCTAGCATATATGCTTCAGATTCCATTATGTAATGGAGTTTTTTTGTAGAAATAAGTGGGATGTTGTCTAATTAATAGTATGCAGACACAACAAAAAAAAAAACTATGCATTTATGAATAATATTTATTTGAATGGCTACAGCTTGAATTCTGTCTCTATACAAAATGCCAAACGAATAAGCCTATATTTTCACATTAGAAAAATTTTGCCTGGTATTATTACTCAGGAAAATATAAAGGTTTAATGAGCTAATTCAGTACTGCCAATTTATAGCTCTTGACATGTTGCCAGGATGAGTATAGAAATTCATTCCTTCTGTCAATGTATGAAGAGTTCACCACATAGACTATTAAGATAGACTCTACATATGCTTGGTAGAATCCCTTTCATATCAATGTCAAAAGCTCTGTCATGAAAGAAGTAGTTATCAAGCTGGGCAAAGTCCAAGAATGTGTTCTGGAGACAGGAGCACATCATGAAATCTCTAATGTAATAGTTGGCTAATAAAGAATTTATTTTAGGGCAATCGGGAATGTAACTGAAGTGCCTTCTAGAATCCATAGGGGCCTGAGAATTGCTTCTGGCTAACTAGTACGAATTTTCATTTATCTAACACAGTGTCCCATTCCTGTTTAGGGATTGCATGGACCAGTGCAGAGACACATGCAGGGATTTGGGGCTGAGGTTGTTGATTGCCAAGTGTGATGAGTTAAATTTGATGCACTGTTGGATAGAGAGTTTTGCTAATCGTGCATTTCCACTCAGGGTCCCCAAAGATGTTATGTTGGTAATTTGTACATTCAAGGTAGACCAACATGTACTGTACTATTAGTAAACTATTTTTATGTCCACCTACTGTATGCATATACTGTGCTTATATAGTACAGTAGGAAACCTAAAATACATACATTCATTCATTCAAACAAATACTTATTGCATACTCTCAAGAGAAACAATTTAAATGATCAGAGAAGACAGGCATAAAGAAACATTTGGAAAAAACAACCAGTAAAATAAATGAGCTGTAGATTATGTGTATATAGTTTTTTAAGGCTTTGAATAAATAAGTAAATATAAAAGGGAAAAATTTTTCAAATGATAATAGCCAGGATAATGAGAACAGGGAAATATAGAGCTATATACTATATACAGCTGAGCAGGATTTTTTTTTTAAATTTTATTTTCCCTTTTATTTTTTTAAGGACATTTTCTGTGCCAGGCTCGGTGTTATGTTAATGTCTTTGATCTCTGTAACTTAATGCTTGCATCAACCCTATCCAAAAGTTTCTGTTATTCTTATCAGCCCCATTTGTCATATGACAGTAACAACCTGACTAAAGTTATCAAGTAGTATACTTTGGAGCCAGACACCTGATCCAGGCCAACAGTATGCTACATCTGGGGGACAGTCAAGTAACCAATCTGATTCCAACGGGCAGCATGTTGAGAAGTAGTGGCAATAACAACAGAATCCGTTAAGGATAGCTTTGAGAGTCGGGCAGAGAGTGAACTAGAATTTATAGAATTGGAAACAAGTGGCCATTGCAGGTCTTGGTAAGATAAGTCATATGATGACTGCAACATTTAGGGAACAAAACATGGTGCCAATTACCTGGGTAATTTTGCAGATACACGGCATACTGTAGATCTCTGTAGTATTCCTGCCTCATTAAATTCGCAAGATGTACATTTCCGTAGCTTAAAAACAAAAGCAGTGACACCAAATTCTGTGTTAGAATAAAAGTCCAAGTTGTGATTTGATCTTCTCTCACTATGAAGAGTTTAACAATGTCACTGTTATTGAAAATTATTTGCCTTATATCAGTATAATATGTGTTGGGCAAAGCATCTTCTGAAGTGGTTTATTTGACAGTGCCAAATAATTTGCATCAAAACTATTAAGTGGGGCTTCCCTGGTGGCGCAGGGGTTGAGAGTCGGCCTGCCGATGCAGGGGACACGGGTTCGTGCCCCAGTCCGGGAAGATCCCACATGCCGCTCCTGGGCCCGTGAGCCATGGCCGCTGAGCCTGCGCGTCCGGAGCCTGTGCTCCACAATGGGAGAGGCCACAACAGTGAGAGGCCCGCGTACAGCAAAACAAAACAAAACAAAACAAAACTAAACTATTAAGTGGTTTTGTGTTACCACGGTAATAAATTAGTTTGTGTGTGTATATAAGTTTGTATATAAATGTATATATGAATATATTCTATATATAAATAGTCCATATTTTATAGTTGCTGCATTTAACTATGTGAGCGTAAATTATGTGGTTATGACATTTATCAGTTATTTATAAGTTATGTTATACATTTTTTTTAAATAAATTTATTTATTTATTTTTGGCTGTGTTGGGTCTTCGTTTCTGTGCGAGGGCTTTCTCCAGTTGCAGTGAGCGGGGGCCACTCTTCATCGCGGTGCGCAGGCCTCTCACTGTCGCGGCCTCTCGTTGCGGAGCGCAGCTCCAGACGCGCAGGCTCAGTAGTCGTGGCTCACGGGCCCAGTTGCTCCGTGGCATGTGGGATCCTCCCAGACCAGGGCTCAAACGCATGTCCCCTGCATTGGCAGGCAGACTCTCAACCACTGCGCCACCAGGGAAGCCCCAATACATTTTTATAGAAGTTTCAAAGAGATATAAACATGTTGCTTGAAGCCTCAGTATATGTTCTAAAAAGAGTTCTTCATAATTATATTATTGGATGATCTTTAAGATTTACTGCTATAATTTTAAATGCCTTATGTATATATAAAAGTATGATTTTATTCATGTGGTTGAAGAATCTAGGCAAGTGGATGGGTATATGAGTTAAGTAATTTGGAAGTGGTAGCATATTTTTCCAAGGCAAAATTTTAACTTACAATTATTAAGTTTAAAAGCATGTGATGAAATCATTAGAAGTCAGTTTTACTTGTAACTGTCATTCACTTTCAACTAGATGTACTAGATGTACTGAGAAGATGCACTCTTACATATCCTACTGTAGCTCAAATCCTTACAATTTTGATTACAAACATTTTGGCTTCAATATCTTACAGATACATTTAAAGCTAATTAAATAACGTTGTGGTGTGGTAGCTCACACTTGCTAAACTTCTTTGAGAGTGTCATCAACGAACAATAGAGACATCCAATTTCTGCTTACGTCTCTGCATTTACTAGCTGAACACTCTAAGGCGAGTTATTTGACTCCTGTAATTCTCAGCATTCTCATCTACGGCCATACTACCCTGAACGCGCCCGATCTCGTCTGTAATTCTCAGCATTCTCACAATGTTATTTTGTGTGGAACAAATGAGATAGTATATATAATGTAACTAACAGTGGTTTTTCAATAAACGTTTTCTTCAAAAAATTAAATATACTCAAACCTTTTACTTATTATTATTAGCGCACACACACACACACACACACACACACAAACTAAAGTTTAACTGCTAACATTTCCTGCGGACTTCTTGTATGTCAGCCTTGTGTCAATGCTTACCATACATAATTTTATTTAATCCCCTGTCTATATATCAGGCCTTACTTTTTCTCTTACTTTACAACTCAAATAGCCAAATCTTTTTTTTCTTCCCCCTCTTCATTTGAATTCATCAGTCTGTATTTTAGGCTCATTAAAGATGTACAAATGTTACATGCATTTAAAAAATTTTAGCAGATAAAATGCAATCACTATTCGATATGCTAATAAATCAAATACTAATAGCACATCTAATTTAAAATAAAGACAAGTGTGTCCATGATTAAGAGGGCACTTGGGAAATATTGGTAGTGTAGAAAAGAAAAACAAAAACTATATTTTTAGGAAATCAAACAAGATATGCTTAGGTGGCATGAAGATTATCATTCCCATGTAGTATATATAAAATTGGAGTATTCACAAGGGCAAAATTGGAATTGAATGAGCCAGGTCCAAAACCAGATGGTAAGAAAAAGTTTCAAGCTGTTCCATTTGGAAATTGATTTTTAGATTTCTACGTGGTGTATTACATTATAAGTTCAAATTAATTTTAAACTTTTAATTTTTCGTATATATCTTCCTGACTCCTAGCACACACTTTTTCATCTGTCTTGTTGCCAGTGAAATCTAAAATGAGCACCAAACAGCTTTTCACTCTACATTAAATGCACACAGAAGAGCACTCAACTGTGTGTATTTTGAACTCCTTTAAATAAAAGTTTTAAGAGACAAGAAGCTTTTTCTACTTCAGGGTCACTATTAGTCTGAATAATACATAAACATGGAGACATAGGGGAAGTTCTACTGAGGATTGCAGCATAGCTTGAATAAAATTGTCTGTCATTATCACAATTGATAAGTTTGGTATATAGTGAGCCTCCTATCATACTAAATAGTCAGTGTCAATGTCTTATGTTTTCCCCGCCCATCAGAACCCAATTTAAAGGAAGAAACTGAAAGAGAAAACATGGGTGCTTATGGAAGAAGTACTTTGAGGTGTCAAGAGTTAAACACTAAGAAAGGAAAAAAAGTAATTTCTCTGGCCTCAAAGGCATGAATAAAACGCTACTGAGACATGGTGTGTGATGCTCTTCTTGAAGTGAGGTTTTGTGCTCTTTTCTAGTCAGGACTCAGTTAATGGTGCTGCTGATATGTACCTTAAGTAGACAACAAAATTCATTATTCAAAAAATGTACAACTGGACTTCTCTGGTGGCGCAGTGGTTGAGAGACCGCCTGCCGATGCAGGGGACGCGGGTTCGCGCCCCGGTCCGGGAAGATCCCACATGCCGCGGAGCCTGCGCGTCCGGAGCCTGTGCTCCGCAGCAGGAGGGGCCACAACCGTGAGAGGCCTGCGTACCACAAAAAAAAAAAAAAAAAAAAAAAAAAAAATGTACAACTACTAAGTTGGGATATTTTCTAAATGTCTCTGTAAATGGATGTTTGGAAAGTTGATAGGGCAGAAAAGTAGACAGGGATATTCCCTGTCATTTAACCAATTGACAATTGCTTTAATCCTTTAAATTGCCTAATAGCATGTTTGCTATGTGATAATTATTTGGGGCTATGTAAAAGTAATGTACATAGATTTTGTAGATTTAAAATCATGCCTAAATGTCCAGGTGAATCTGGACATTTTAAAAAAGTGCATGAAAACAGGAGTGTTTTATTGATGGGTAAAATAAAATCTGACTTTAAGTGAGACTTTTTCTCCCCCAAATGCTTGTTTTTTCCCCCATCTACTTGAGGAAGAAAAAACAAAACAAAACTCCTCACAAATGCAAATTTCCTATTATCTGCCCTGATCTGAGAATATGGTTTTCTGATAAATGAAGTTTTAGTGTTAATAGAAATATTACAAGCAGATCAATCAGTCCTAATAGGAATGCCTATGAAATAACATCAAATACTCTTAAATGCAACATTGTATTTAATATTACACTGCAAACCCTTACATATTTTCATATTTCAGGATATCACAGTGGGTCAGGGTCCTCATTATAAATGTCCACTATTATGGTACTAAAGCAAAAAAAAGCACCAGTTAGCAGAATTTCACAGTCAATATATTGTAGATTAAACTGAGTTTATTGTTTCCTAGATATGCATTTCTAGATATGGAAATAATTAAGTTAATAAAATCATGAATATGTTCAGAAGCAAGTCTGATTATATCATTCTGACTCAACATGTCCCTTCATTTAAATTAAAAAGTAATTTAAATACTACTTTCTAAATGTTTGGGAGTGTTGGGTATCAGGTTATATTCATAAGTGGAGGTTGGGTATAGCTTGAATTATATACGTTTTTCTGCCTTTTAATCAGTCTATAGGCCAAAGCAGTTAATGTTGAATAAGTTTCTTGTCTTCTTATCCAAGAATTCCACTTGAGGTATGAAGACATTATTATTAATCAAGGTTTCTTGTGAGTTAATTTAATACTAAAACATTTGGAAAGGAGTTGGGAAGGAAGCATAACTCTCCCTTGATCCAAAAGAAATGGCATTAGCTTAAATAACTACAGTGACAAAAGCTGTGTGGATTTAAATGAGAGTGATCAGAGTATTATTCAGGATTCAATTATTCTGAGTCTGAGAATATTATAGAAAATATATGTCTAACTCGTTGAGAAATGAACCTTGTGTCTTTTTTTTTTTTCTTTATTTGGCTGCACCGGGTCTTCCTTGTGCCACGCAGGATCTTTAGTTGTGGCATGCCGGATCTAGTTCCCTGACCAGGGATTGAACCCGGGCCCCCTGCATTGGGAGCGTGGAGTCTTAACCACTGGACCGCTAGGGAAGTCCCTGAACCTTGTGGCTTTAAAGATAATTTCAGGAACATTAGGTAACAAGAACAAAGCATGTTGGAAAACATGGAAAAATATTTTAGTACTGAAATTTTGGTGACCCTGATTGTTTTATTCTGCATGTTTTGGAGACCCCTGGTCTGGCAAATAGGAGTTGTTTACAAATTTTAGTAATTATCATAGCATGTTAGCAGATGATAGATCCTAAGTAACCTTAAAGGCTCAGATCAATTTATTTTTCATTTAAACAATAGCTCATGGTCAATATAGAAATGCTGGAAATAGGTGAAAAAACTTAGAGAACCCCAACTTGCCATAACCCCTCCCCCAAAGAATAGTCACCTTATCCTACCCCCTAAGGATAATCACTTCAACCCCATCTAGTATTTTCCCCATATATTTATTTTCCATATTTCCCATATTTAAAACTGCCCATTTATGCATGTGAACACCAAGAAAAAAGTATATGAACACCAAGAAAAATATATAAAAGCTGTATATGGGCATCCATACACCATACACACACATACTAGTAAATACGTATATTACATTATATAATGCACATATATATAATTTAGAGTATATGTATACAAAATTATTGTTTTCTTACAGTGAAATTTTTATTTTTCTTTTACTTAACTTTGTTTTATGTCCAATTTTGCACTATTATTCTGCTGTACGTATCTTAGAGCACATATCTGACTGTTCCCTTGACGGTTTCTAGAAGTGAAATTATTACCTCAAAAGGTATGATCATTTTAAGGCTCTTGACTCAAAATGCCAAAAAGCATTGCATAAAGGAGTATAAATTTACATGTTGACCCAAACTGCATTCAGCCTAATGGAATGTACTTTTAAAAGTATAGAAAATTATCATTTATTTTTTTAAATTTGATACACAAATATGGTATTCCCTTATTTAAATTTATTTTATTAGTAGCATACTTGAATATATATACACACATATATTTGTTTATTAGCTATGCATAGCTTACATTTTATGAATTTCTTTCTAATTTAATATTTGAAGCACTACTTTAATCAATTTTCTTTTTATTTAATTACAGGAAGAAAACATGTTTTCAAATTTAAGAATGGTGGTCAGCAGTGTCACAGTTCAAATATCACAAGAAGTAGAACTTCATTTAAAAATCATTTTTTGATTCTACATACCAGTATTTAATAAGAATTTTTTATATATTCCAGTTGAATGATGATGGTTAGATCCCATGATAAAATCTAGCTGTATAAATGTAAATATTTTAGGTTAACTTTTTTTTGAGGTAATAGTTTCACTTTATTGCTCATTAATGACCACAACTCACATGTCATGATTTAAGCAACACAGTAAATTAAAGAGTATATGTAGAGAAAGAAAAACTGAGATGAAGCTCGTTGAATATGCTGTTAAATCATTTCCAGAAGTATTCATTGTAGTGACTGGAAAATTTGATAACACTTAGCATTATATATTTTTCAAAATTCTCTTTGAGAAAATTTCTCTAAATTAGTATTTAATTTTTATAAGATATGGCATTAGTCGTCACGGGAGATCCCCAACCTCACAAAGAATGGTGACGAGTAACAAGACTCTAAAAGAAATGACTACGCCAGCAAGCAGGTTGGCTTGCCAGAATTCGTAGTCCCCAAAAGTAGACAGGAAGACTCAGTGAGTCAGAGCAAACCAGTGAACAAACTTACGCTCACAGCACAGTACGGGAACAGCAAGAGCATCGGTGTGACAGCTCCATTTCCCCTGCCCTCAAGTCCCACAGGGTGACACAACAGGGCAAGACGGTGCTGTTGCAAAGGAACCCAGGGCCAGGGCCTCAGCATCTTTTATAGAAAACAGAAAACATGCCATTTCCCTACCAGGGGGAATAAGTAGTGCAAAGGTAGTCTTCTTGGTCTCCTTAGTTGCCTACATGACCTGGTGCAGGAACAGCTCAGAGTCAAGGGGGCAGCCTTGCTTTGTGGTTTGGCATACTCAGCAGGAACTTGCAAGCAATGGGGTTCATGGTAGACTGTCGTCTAAAAATTAATAGAAACTTTAAAGGCAATTTTCCTCACGTTAAACACTTATTTCTAGTTGGAGCAAAAAATAAATCCACTCTGGAGCCCTTTTTTCCAAATCCTCTGCAAAGTCCCTTTGATTTACTTTCTCAGGAGCAGCAGTACATTTCTTTAAGACATCTTGTAACTCAGTCTTCCTTGTGGCTACACCGGAACATTTTCAGAGGCCTAGCCAGCAAGAGAATCTGGCTTTCAGGTATCCAGTTTATCATGCAAAATACCTAATATACCTCCAAGACATTTATCTGAATACTAAAATGTGAAAACACAATTCTTTCAAATAAATATTAGTATCATTTTCTTATATCTATGTAGGTTTTTTAAAGCCCACGTTTGGGAGATGATTATAAAGCAGTAGAACACATACAAGAAACGTACATTCAACTGAGAGGGGCCCTGTGGAGCGGAAACTAAATGAGGTAGATTCTCTATACCTTCAAGCACCTTACAGTCTAAGGAAGAACACAAAATAAAACAGAACTATGTATCAATATATTTGCAGGAGAGAGAGAAATAAACCCAATTAATTGCAGAGGTAAACAAAGTTCATAAGTAATCAACGTGACAAAAGGAATAAAGGCGATTCTTTAATATCAGAAAGGTAAGCTTTACTGCGATCTTTTGCAATAAGTTCTTTTTGTACCACAAAGAAGCATTTCTTGATGGTGTGATTATCATGCCTGTATGAGTATATGAGCATTCAACTACACTATTTTTATTTTTGCTCTTCTTGCAGTGTTATTTGGGAATGTCTTAACACTTAGGTTTATAACAGGAATATAAGTGCAAAGGACATTTTCCTTCCAATGTACTTAAGCAAAAAACATATTTTTGTAAATAATATAATAATAATGTTGACTTTTTTAGAGTTTCAGAATCTAAATATAATCCTCATTCTTACAACATTTGTAAAAACTAGAATAAAAGACCATCATTAAGGTAATTTGTATAGAGGAGCTAAGGTCTGAATTTCAATGGCCCATCCTTATAGAAATTCTATTTTACTTGACTAGATCCCATCGATTCATTTTGATATTACATATAAATGAAAATACCAAATGTCTTTAGCTTTGTCAGTGAAAAAGTAGTTTGGGCTTAACAAATGGTTCAGCGATGTCTGTTTGGAAGCTTCATGACATATTAAAGCAGTTGATGAGGTACAATTTGTTGTGAGATCACATCTGATTGATGGTTTACTATCTACCACAGCCTCATCTGCTGTGATATTCCCATAATAAATGTTCATTGCTCGACAGTGTTAAATGTGCTCTATCTAAATCATTTGTTACTTATAACAAGTTTCAGTGTATACGAATCAAATATTGTTTACAGTTGCCTTCAGTAGGATTTATCATTTTGCACCTTTCCACCACTTTAAATGGAATAAGTAAGATATAGATTTTTGAGTGTTTTGAGCCCGTGGGTGGTAACGTACCAAGAATTCAGTCATAAAGTAAATACTAAGCAAGTTATCTTGAAGAATAAAGGTAAAAGTGGTTTTGTAACTTTTTTTTTCTGTTTCTAAACATACAAGTTGTACATTTATAGTACACATTCTTGAGAAAATAATTAAAATACAGGGCAATTTAAAAATATTTATCATTTGTGAAAATCACATGAGGTACCTTGCTTCTAGCTTTGAGGAAAACTTATTTTTCACGTATAGCCACTCGAGCAGCTTTGACTCTGAAACTTGTCTTTCAACTACAAGCTTCTGTTTTTTATATATTACCTTCCTTCATTGCTGCTAAGTCTAACCTTGATCCCATTTCATTTTCTTCCTTGAAGTCTTTCAACCTATCTGGTTCTTATTTCCTTATGGCTCAAGATTCTTTGTCGCTTGGTTTTAACGCCATGATTTGACGTTTTCAGCCCATGATCAATGTTTATTGATATCCAGGCATCTCTGCATCAATCATCCCACATCAAAGTCCCTTCTACAATCCCACATCTATGGAAACACTAACATCCTATATTTTTGTTCTATTTAAATAATACCTAGGCTATTTAAATGGATAGAATATTTTCTGTCATTAATACATTACCTGGACTAAGAAAACTCTTGAGACTATCTTAATTACTACAAAAATAAAAATAGGAAGCACAGATGTGATATTTTGATTCATTAATTTCTAATGTGAAAGACAAAACTAGAAGTCATCTTTGTGTTTCATGCATGAAGAAATTTTGAGATGAATGACTCCTTTGTCCCTTGCCTAAGGTCACATGAAACGAGACTCATGGTTTCAGGCAGGGAAAGAGCCTGTGATAATACTGTTTAATGCAGGTTTGCTTTATATTTTCTACAGATTGTACATATAAAGCAAGGTGTTTTATGATCCAGAATTTAAGACCATTCCACATCTGTTCATTTCTTTCTGAACAAAACAGCATTTTTTAAAATCAGTACAAATTGCTCTAAAATTTTTGTTTGATTAATAATACAAAATTTTGAGGGAGACATTATCAAAAATTTCAAATGTGTTTGCCCTCATATTTTTAATACTGCTAAATTCCATTTAATCACATTTCTGTTCAGCCTCCTGGGATTTATATCTTGTTCAGACCTTAAGAAATACCATCCGCATCTTTTTTTTCTCATAGACAGTATAATCTTGATGGGTAAACACTATTGACAAATTTTTGAAACTGCTTCACATTAATTCAGTCTTTGAATGGAGACAGGAGAAAATCTTTACCTTAGCCAAGGAGCATAATTTAGTACTTTCCACCTCTTTATGCCCATATAAAAATAGATTTTTTCCTTGAAAATACACTTAATGCATTCCAGATGATCTTTTTGTGATGAGCATAGTAAAACTTTACATTGGATATCAAAATAAGTTATGCAATAGAAGAAAGTTCTGAGCAGAGTAGGAAATTCTGCGGGTTTTTTTGTTGCTGTTGTTATAGAGTGAAACGGTTTTCCAACTTCAGTGCACATTCAGATCATTTGGAGGGCTTGGTAAAACCGACTGCTGGGTCCCACCCCCAGAGTTTCTGATTCAGTAGGTCTGATGTGAGATCCACGAGTTTGCTTTAATAACATATTTACAGTTGATACTGATGCTGTTGGTTCTGGGGCCACACTTTTAAAACCAGTAGTATATTAGAGTTGGTGTTTAGAGTAAGAAGTCGTATTTAAAATCCTGGCATTACCACGTAACAGCCCTGTGACCTTGGATAGCTTTTATGATCTCTCTGGAATCGGTGTTGCAAAGTTTATAAAATGGGAACCATGCTACCTGCCTGAGAAGGTGGTCGTGGTCGTTGAGATACCGTATATAAAATGCCAGCAGCGGTATGTAGCACATATTCTCTGTTCAGTGGGTTTTAACTCTCTTTTCTGCAGATGTGTTCCTGTGTAAGTCATGATTCTTTGCTGAGTAGATGAGCAGAAAAAAATTCCTTGAGTTCTTCTGTTTGTCTAGCTTTCAGTAGAGTAAGAAAAAATACTTAGTCGTGTGTGAGGTACTCAATAAACTTCACTGATTACCTCGTATAGAGCAAATATTGCTCTAGTTGTTGGGAATATAATAATGAAAAGACCTGGCCACTGATCTTGAGAATCTTTAAGTCCAGTTCAATAGTTGCTATAATGAGTTGTTTATAAGAGAAAGCATATAACCAGAATAGCTTCTTTGTTTATTCAATTTTCAGTTTTATTCAATTTTCAGCCCAAATCTTATCTTCTCAAAGAGGAATCCCTCTCCACTAAGCACCCGATCTAAAGAAGCCTACTCCCATCACCCACATCCTCAGGTTTTTGGTCTAAAAACTCTATTTTATTCAGTCATCTTGTTTATTCAAAATTGTTTTTGTTTTCACTTTTGTATTTAACTATGAGAAAGAAAGGGTCTGATCTCTTTTATTTATCATTGAATACCAGCCCTCTGAAATGTTTGGAATAGATGGTGGTAGATGTGTATTATGCAGTAAATGAATGCCTGGAAGTCTGTTTAGAAAAATCTCCTTAGGTTTCACAGGGGCGGAAGCTTTTGAACCAAGCACCCAAGTAGGAAAAAGGCAACTCAAGTTGAGGAAGACGCTAAGTGTTAGGGCACTGAGAGGAAAGTGTAAGAGCCTATGCTAATGATCTATAAGCAGCCTGGTTATTTTGAGAGACACAAAGGGAAGTGGGAGTAAGAGTTACATCAGCGTTACAGGAAGAGTGTATCAGCCTCTAACCAATGGAGAAAAATTGAAGAACGAGGGGAAATGATCAGTTGACATCTTAGTGTAGGTATTTCTGGTAACTGTAGAATTGTTGACCTAAACTGAATGCCTGAGTATCGCATGTAGAAGCTCTTTTTGCTGCCTCTAAAGAGAGAGAAGTAGACTTTAATCTTGTGGCAATATTCGGAAAATTAATGACATAATAAAGGTGAGAGACACCTGAGGGAAAAGGCATAATATAATTTTTAAAAGGTTAATTTTTCCTATTATGAAAATAATTCCTGCTCCTTATTTATTGGGGTTTATTTGGCATATTTACTCTAAAACTTTCAAATGTAAAAATATGTAATTGATAGTTTGCACACGTTCCTTCCATACTTTTTTTTCCTGTGCATTTTTACATTTGAAATCACATTATAAAATTAAATAAATTATGTTTTTATTTAAATTATAACGAGGCGTTCTCATCTTCCAAGATATAGTTTGTAATGGCCACGTAATACTCCATTTTATGGGGACACTATGCTTAATATTTTCCTCTTGAATACTTAACATTGCATACCTAGATTGAGTAGGATGTATTCATATTGTTAGGTAGGTAGGAAATTCCTTGGTTGCGTGTAACAGACACTGAAAGCAGTAGCTGAAAATAAGATAGATATTTATACCTTTCGTTAAAGAGTTTGAACGAATAATTAGCTGTATCCTGAAAGCCGTCATGGGTTCAGGCTCCTTCTGTGTTACTGGTAAACAATGACATGGAATGTTACACTCCTGGACCTGGTCCAAAATGGTCCATGATAGTTCAGGATTAACATGCGAAGGTGATGGTTTCATGCAGAAATTCTGCACATCTGCACGTTTTCATTCATTTCCTGTAAGACATTCATATAACCGCCCTAGTAAGGGAAGTGGGGAAATGCAGTCTTTTTTTGGAGTGGGGTGGGGATGAAATGCTTAGCTAAGATGCTGTCAGTGGAAAAATGATAGAATGGAGAGCGGTAGATAAATAGCAGTTTCTGCTCTGCATAGTCAAGTTTCTCATCCCAACAATGCCACTTGTCTCGAGATACCTTGTGGAAACCATTGCATTTCAGGCATTATTAATTTTGCTTTTGAAGAACACTATGACGGTCCAATTCAAAATGTAGCTCCTATTTTGTTTCAATGATATACTTTAAAGTATTTAGTTAAATAATTAATTCTTGATCTGTGAAAAGTGCAATGAGAGACATAATATTTAACAGAGAACTCTGGTCTGTGGCATTGTTTAAATTATTTTAAGCCAGAATTTCTTTGAGTTTAGAGGCCTGACCCCCAACCCCTGGTAACCACTGATCTTTTTACTGTACCTATAGTTTTGCCTTTTCCAGAATGTAATGGTTGGAATCACACAGTATGGAGCCTTTTCAGACTGGCTTCTTTCACATAATAGTATGCATTTAAGGTCCCTCCATGTCCTTTTGAATCTTTCATTTTTAAACGTTTGTTTTTTTCAGGATGTTAACATGAAAGTATGGTCAATACCTGACATTTTCCCTAATCAAACCCCTCTTGGCCCACCACAGATTCTCAGTAACAGATGGCAGAATCTTGAGTGAAATAGAGTAAAATTTTCTGCATATATCAGAAAACATTAAAGAACTCTTCCCTGTTGTTACAACATGTAAAGATTTTTGGAATAATTTTGAACCCAATTTCTAGGTCCATAGAAGGGGTAAAATAAATGGGCTGCAGCTGAAGATAAGGAGATTTATTAGATAAGAAGAATTAATCTTTCTTTTGCTTAGAGAAAATTTACTTTTGATGACAAAACAAATCTTTTCTCTTTCTTGGTTATGGCATTCTTGGGCATCACACTGTATCTGTGTTGTGAAATTTGCTATGCAATATGAAAAGCCTTGGTACACACTGCATACATAGTAAGTCATGGACATAATGATTAGTATATGGAGGGAGAAAGCGGAAGCAGAAAAAGAGAAAAAAGAAAGAGGACTAGCAATAAAGAATGTGAAGGATGGAGGTGGGAACAAAATCCACTCCTTATTTCTTAAAAAGCAATGCTATTTTGGATAGTTTTAATTCAATTTTTGATTAGCTATATAGAGAGAAATAATTTGAGATCTAATTTGCTATATTTACTCCGATATTAGTGTGTTGTCATTATTTGCAAAAGTATTGTTAAAAAAAACAAAGTTCAAGATTAATTAAATAATGAGGTTTGAGAGAAACTTACCCATAGGAGATTTATTTATTTATTTATTTTTTGCGGTACGCAGGCCTCTCACTGCTGTGGCCTCTCCCATTGCGGAGCACAGGCTCCGGACGCACAGGCTCAGCGGCCATGGCTCACGGGCCCAGCCGCTCCGCGGCATGTGGGATCTTCTCGGACCGGGGCACGAACCCGCGTCCCCTGCGTTGGCAGGCGGACTCTCAGCCACTGCGCCACCAGGGAAGCCCTTTTTCATTTATTATTAAAACTTCGGTAGAACTAGGAGCACTGCCTTAAATATCAGTAAAAATGAGCATATGCTGTCCTGTGATTGTACATTACCTGCATTTTCCTCCCCACAATATGTGATGGTTACAATTCATTCCATGGTACTTCAAGAGGAAGATAAGACAAGGGAAGAAGGAAACCTAATAGCTCTTTGTAGACATTTTTGAGACTTTAAGCACATCACTGTGGTGAATGGAGGTCCCTCCTCAGACCTGTACGTATTAAACTTCATTCCACCCACTCAATGGAATAGAGTGTGAATTCATGCCTTTACCCTTTTTCACATACAAGTATCAATTTACCAGACATCATCTCTTGCGCTCCTTTCCATACCTCTGCAATAGATAGTTTGGAGTTGCAACTTTATGCTCAAGTTCTTACCATTAATTTTTTGCTCATGTAGTGCCCACATTTATTTTGCTTAGTTGTCAAGCAATTTGACAGCTAATTGTACAAAATGGTTTTTCTTTCTGATATATATATATATATCACACAAAGTTAATTTGACCAATGTAGAACCACTCTGCTAAAATCTGGAAGGATGAAGGGAAAACTAAGAATTTTATTTAGAAAAATTTTTAGACAAGCTGATCATAATAGACTTGCTGATATTTTTATCTTAAATAAGGATGCTTTTGTGACTTAAATCTGGAAATCTTTTGCAGTTTTATAAAACCTAATTGTGCAAATGATGTTTAAAAATCGAATTTTGCATTTTAATCTATTACTAAATATTTCTTAGTTAATAATATTTTTTAAAATTTCAAACTCTTCGGGGCTTCTCTGGTGGTGCAGTGGTTGAGAGTCCGCCTGCCGATGCAGGGGACTCGGGTTCGTGCCCCGGTCCAGGAGGATCCCACATGCCATGGAGCGGCTGGGCCCGTGAACCATGGCCGCTGAGCCTGTGCGTCCAGAGCCTGTGCTCCGCAACGGGAGAGGCCACAACAGTGAGAGGCCTGCGTACCGCAAAAAAAAAAAAAAAAAAAAAAATTCAAACTCTTCTATATATGACATTTTAAATGTTCTTTGAACTCATTTAAATACAGCATTTCAACAGGACTCTTTAGAATTTTTATTACATGAATGCTGTATTTCTAATAGCAACTTTTATTTATTAATGAAAGTTGAGAGTAAATACTGATGACTCAGATTGTAGTTACTTTTGCAAAGCAGCTATTTAGGCAATAGATTCTACTTAAATGATATGTTTTAAATGTTTGCTAAAGAGTTTCCATTTTACCCACAAAATACATTTAGAGCTTGTGATACATACTCCAGTGAAACATTAGCAATTAGGTACATGTGAAGCCACATACTGTTTCCAGATATGTCACCTGTTCTGGACATGTGAGGTGACATTGCCAGACAATAGACTGATTATTTGGGAGTTTGTCCTTCACATCAATGAATTCTGAACTTGAGGAACACACCTAATCTCTGTGTGTTAATTTCTTCATCCTTTTAATATATGTGTAAATTTTACTCATAGTTGGTTATTCTCCTTGCAAATTGCAGTCTGTGTTATTTTATCTGAAATTCCAGACCACTCCTAAATTCTAAGACTGTGTAAGATGTGCTATGTGAGCTCATGTTATCTCCTTTTTTGAGTGTATATATTTGTTAAGTCACAATGATATTATTACATGTTCATATCTCTAAGGTTGTTAATCCATGGAAAATTCAAACTTGTAATATTTGTGTACGTTGGCATATATTAACGTATGTATGTGTAATTCTTCAAGAAACGTCTTTCCTATACATGACCTAGAAAAAATTGCCGAAGTTTGGCATATAGATATTATCCATCTTTATTATAATCATTGGTTATTTAATGCCACCCAAGTTCTTCTTGAAACTACTGTATAAACAACTAGATGCAAATTCTAACAGAAGTCAACCAATTGCAAAGAAAAAAAACAGAAAAGAAGAAGAAAAAAAACTAAAGTTGTGTATCTAAATGCAGTTATGCAGTCAAAAGCCTAGGTAACTGCACAATAACTCTGACCGTTAATTTTGTTAGTTACGGTATGGACATGATGAAAAATACAAAGCTGAACTCAGAGCAATTGCATATCATTCTAAGGAGAAGATTCATGCTGGCAAGCTGTCCTTTTGCTCTCCCTCAGCCTTCAGTCAAGATAATTGCATTTATCTTCCACGTTACCGTAACCGTGTGGGGTAGAACAATACCCAAACACTTCACCTCCTTGACCACATTTAAGAAAGCTTGTTTGTCTTGAGCGTAATATTTTAGCCTATCCTCAATGTCAGCCTATCACTGTAACTGATTTATTTCTAACCAGAATAATATGAGTAGAAAAATATATGTAATGTGAAGTCTAAAGTATTGAAGCCCTGAGTGGATTTATACTGCTTTACAGCACACGTGATTTAGAGCTAATGGAGTATATTGACATTTTATAAGCATTTAACTTTTGGAGAAATCACATCCTAGGTCACAAAGCATATTAAGATTTTAAAATATTATATATTTGCCACTTTTGGAAGGACACTGGTTTAATGGTTAGGAGAGCAGGCAACTAGTTATTCATTGAAAGTGATTCTTACCTTTAGCAGGTGGATAGAAAATATGTCAACATTTCAAATAAAATGGGATTTTTTTTTAACTTCTAAAAAATGCATTGCTCATGTTCTAAATACTAAAGAAGCAACTGTCAGAGTTAATATATCCTGCCACATATATTACAATATGTTAGTTTAATACAAATACTTGAGGACAAATCTGCCGTTTGAGAACTGTCAGTAAAATAAAGGCAAAATGATGAATTTCTCTTGGTTGTTAGTGAATCTTTTAGGTGTTTTCTATCTCCTTAAAGATTGTTACCTGTTCTTTATCTGGTATTGCTGTGTTTTCTAAAGGTCAGAATTAGTATAAATTTAATTTATGTTCCCCTTCAATTAAACAAATTATTCATGATCTGAGGAAATTTATCATCAGATTGAACTTGTCAGAAATATTTTCAGAGTGGTATTAGGTAGACTATTACAAGAAAAGAAAGCAGTGATTTCAAAATCTCGGGCTTCCCTGGTGGCGCAGTGGTTGAGAGTCCGCCTGCCGATGCAGGGGACACGGGTTCGTGCCCCCGTCCGGGAAGATCCCACATGCCGCGGAGCGGCTGGGCCCGTGAGCCATGGCCGCTGAGCCTGCGCGTCCGGAGCCTGTGCTCCGCAACGGGAGAGGCCACAACAGTGAGAGGCCCGCGTACCACACACACACAAAAAAAAACCTCAAGGAATCACCTGCTCATATCATATACTAATACTGAAGGTCTCTGCTCTCTGCAGTGATGCAGCTTCCTTCCCTCTGTGCCTCTCTCGTCACCTGCTTTGGGTGCTTCACCTTTTTAGAGGGCTGTGAAAAATAAAGAAAGAGTAATATGTGTTAGAGGCCTTATGTGTCCTGCAAAGCCTATAATAATGACTACCTGGTCCTTTCCATAAAAAATGTACTGATCCCTTCCTGAGTGCTTTGGAGTCCTCCACTGGCATCAGGCCAACTGACCTGAGCAGACAGAAAATGCCTGGGAAGTTCACCAGAAATTTCCGTGGACTTGCAGATCGTATCTATCCTTTTCACCAGTATTCCATTGTTCAGAACTCAGTTACTTGGCCAGACCCAACCAAAAGGAAAGCTAGGAGACATCGTTGAGCTAGATGCTCAACAGGAAAGGCAAAATGGTCTGACAAATAACTAGCTAGCCTCTGTCATATTTATAATGTGACTAATAAAATGACCGCTTGCAACAGATTCATTTTGGAATGAATGTTCCGTTATGGTGGACACTTCTAGTCTCTGCTGTTCTCCTCTCTTTCTAGTAATCCAGGTGAATAAATAATTCCCCACCCACTTACAGTCAGTCAAGGGCATGCAACATAAATCAGTAGTCTGGTACACTATTTTTAGCAGCTGTCTTTGGACCTCCTCCGCTATACTAGGCCTAAAACCACCTCTCAATTCCTCTTTGTTTACACCAATAAAGTAGAAGACTATTTATTGTCTGTTTGACCATACAATCTGCTTTAATATTGTTAAAAGACAAACTGAGGCGTATTAAAAATTTTAAGTTTATTTGAGCAAGAATGGATTCAAATTGGGCAGCACCAACTGGAAGTAGTTAGGAGTTACCCGCCGAAAGGAACCAGGGAAAAGACTTGTATAGAGAAAGTACAGAAGTAAAGAAAGGAAATTATTTAATTGGCTATAGCTTAAAGCCTAGTTGTCTGTCTGTGATTAGCTGTCCTTAGCATTTTGATTTTGTAACCTTGAAACCTTTACAGGTTTAGGTTTTGGTTTGCTTATTTAGACCACCATGGCATTAGAGCCATCATGGCCTAACGGCCTTCTTGTTTAATTAATTTAACCCAATATTCACGACTGATCCCCGTGGACTTTCCTCAAATCTTGTTATTCAGCCTGTGAGGGCTTCGTTCGGGCTGTCTCTGTCAGCACCACAGTCCCATCCCCCAAAACCATCATGAACTATGAAGGTTCTTAGATTTTTATAGTTTCATGGATTCTGGCAGAAGATACGTGACTCTTGGGTCAGAGACAAAGAATTTTGTTACTCACAGCACCATAAACATAATGAAAATGTGTATGTGTGCGTGAAATTCCCTTGAACCTAAGTCCTATGGGAGTGACACAGATGGTACCAGATGAATGACTGGCGTTTCAGGAAAACTGTGAGCTTAGGGAAACTGAGTCTTCTATATATAAGCATTCCTGCTCTTAGCTTTAGAAGGAAACAGGCAGTAAGCAAACACATCCTTTACACTGAAGAGAAACACTATCTCTATATTCCAAGGCTGTTCGCTCTGCAAACATCCTCACGAATACAGTCCAGAATTAAGGGCAGTCAGCGCCACACTGGCAGGACAGGTAAAATCTCAAAAGACTCACAGAGAACTTTTCTCCAGTATTATTATCCTTGGATTGGTATATTTTCAAAATCTGTCTAGCAATATACAGGTCTGTATTGGAAGCACGTTTAATAGAAGGTACGGGTAGTTTCATTAAAATCTATACTTGCTGTTTATGGGAGAAAACTGAAATCATGATTTCTAGTATTGACACGGTTGTTTGCCAGGCCAGCTTTATGTCGGTGCAGGATGATTAGATTTCACTAAAAATGATTTACATAGTTTTAACGTGTAATTAGGTTGTTTGCCTTGTAAACAGCCATAGTTGTGACTCAAATTTTATTGAATGGTATCCAAACGTCCCACAGATAAACACGTATAAGTCTTTCTCAGTGAATATAATTTGTAATCAATTACCAGAAACTCTTCCCTAGTTTAGAATTCTAGCTTGCAGACGTGTTCAAGCTGGAATTCAGCTAAGGTTGCAAATCACTACTTGTGGTATGGTATACTGATTCAATAAAACTCTCGCATACCGAATGATCTATATTGGTTCTCACTATCCAAGAAGAAGCAAAATGAAAACAACATATCTGCTGTGTTACAAGCATAATTCTTCCATTTTTCTTTTGGCTTCAAGCGCTAAAAATGCTGGATGCTTTTCGTCTGTAGCAGGATATTCCCAGCTGGGTGCAGAGGAGAATTCAGTATTTGTCTAGTAAATGAGTGACTGACAGCACACAGGTGTCCACACGCATGAGCTGATTTGCACGCAGGATGGAGACCTTCTAGGATAAAGTTTTGCACATGAGAACTTGCAGAATATACTGTAACCTAAAAGTCAAAGGGAAAGAGAGATGCTTTAGAAAGCTAGGCATTGTGACCCCTGCCTAATCCCTCTTTAAATTCGTTGGAAAACCCTGGCATGCTTATTGTTGAAGAGCTGTTTAAGTGGCAAAGCAAGACGCAGGTCAGGAAATCATGGTGATATTGGTGTGGTGAGGTCTCAGGGGCCTTTGGAAGTGGAATGGACCTCGAGGAAAGTGCTGTGCCAAGTAGGGCAGTAGAGAGTCTGTGGAAATGGATTTTTGTTGTAAGCACAAATGAGAAAGCCCTTGAGACCTCTAGAGACATTTGAGGAAGGTGCAGTTTTGTATCATTCACTTTAGGAAAATGAGGATGCCAAATCGTATTCATTACTTCTATTCTGATCTCATTGTGCCCAAAGGCTGCTTAAGCCTGAGCAAATTTAGATTTTCACTTCTTAGCATTTCGATATACCTTAAACCTATTTTCAGAACTGGGCTTTTTCCCCCATCCTTTTCTAGCTATTTCCTTTCTTTTGTATAAGAATGTGTCAGTGAATTCTATTAATTTTAGCTATATATGTGAGTAAATTGTTAAGCTTTTTTAAAAAGGCAATTTCCTACTTTAGCTTTTAAGAGAATTATCTTGGAAGAGAATTGATTTGTTTGACTTAAAACAATGGGCTGTAAGAAAAGAGCCTTTTAAAAATTGACAGACTGATATTCTAGATTACCTTTTGCATCCAGGAGTGTTCAGAATTCAGCTTTTTACGATGGAATTTGATTCACCAAATTTTTCTGAATACAAATAAATCATATAACGAATGAAGGTGTGATACAAACAAATTTTTAAAAGTGAGGAAGTGATTCTATCTGCTTAGAATTTAAAGTGTAAGGAAAGATTTTGTGAAGACCTTAAAGACGTAGATAAAATTCCACTCTGTCCAAAACTAGCAGGTATCGTGGTCATCAGAACTTTTCAACCAAGGTAGTAATATTCTTTGAGCTGTACTTCCGAAGATTAAAAGTACTTCTAAAAATCTGAAGTTCAGGTAGGAGGCACTTGTAGTCTGTGTGACATATGGACCTGTTTCAGTAAATGCACTATGACTTGGTCACTGATTAAATAGAAGGAATGAAGGATGAAAGGATGAGGAAGAGATGCTTTCAAGGTTTAGGCCTGAAAATGTGGAAGTGAATGTAGTTTAGGAAATGATGTGCTCAGTCTGAGTTAAAGTGTCCCATTGGGCAGTTAAAAATGGGTTGAGAGAAATATTAGAGTCAGTGATTTGGGAGACATCTAGATATGTTAATAACAGTGACTATTTATGATTGCTTATATTTTAGATTCTATGCTAGGAGTTTAATATACATTACTATTTTTAATCATTTAATCCTAATGTGGTAGGTATTCATACAAATATATTTTCATATGTATACTCATATTCATATTTAGATACTTACATATATATGAAATTGATCATTTGTGAAGCTAAGTAATTTGATAATTACTGCTCAGTTTCTCTAGACTTGGATTTCAACCTTTATCTGGATAACTGTGAAGTCTGCATATTCTTAACTCCCAAGCATTCCTATCTCTTATGATAATGGTTTACATTTTGAATGAAGTGAAAGTCAGAGACAATAAGCAAGGGCTTGAAGAAAAAAGAGAAAGGAATTTAAGATAGAAGGAGGTGCGTAGGGGAAGGAATGCCCATGTGAATGAGGCCAAGATAGAAACTCAAACAGGAACAAAGCTCTCCTGTGAATCTCAGGAGATCCAAGGCTTGGGACAGGCCTGTATGAAGCCCAGGGAGGGCAGTTCTTTCTATAGCAAACCTTTCTCTCCACTCTGTATAACCAGGCTCTCCAAAATGTGTGAGTGTGAAGTGAGGTGTGTGCATGTGTGTGTATAAGTATGTGAGTGTGTATCAAGATGGGCAGAGAATCATTTTTCAGCACAGAGGAAATATTTCCAATAAAATTAAGTACCGCTGAATTACAGCAAACTATTGTGGGTGCTGAAATTTGCATTGGGTTCCTAGACGTGATCAGATGAAATGCTTTCAAAATTTTGCTGTAAAATGTATCTGAAGACTAAAATAAATTTAAGCCTTCCTAGTTTTCGTAAGAAAAAAGAACTTTCAGAGTCTGAAAAGTTGCCCTGAGGTTAACACCAAAAATAATTCCTGGAGCCTAAGAGAACATCACAGTGAATGGTAGTATTAGAGCAAAAAAACAAGTTTTCAGTATATGTCTCCTTTTCCTTCTTTAGTTTAAATCATTTAATTGCTAAACGTTTTATTTATGAAATTTCCTTTCATACAGTTCTTTTTTTTCTATAACTCTTTGTGATTCAATTTTATTTGCTTTAACATTTCTACTTCAAAGCATAGCTAACTCGAAGTTTGTATTGTCAGGTACTTTATTATTTGAAATGTAAAAGTGCTCCTTTCAGACAGTCACTCTCTGTTCCCAAGTGATCTTAGTTTGTCTTTAATCTACTCCCTGTCCTCTATAAGGCTGCTCTATGGGGGTCCTAAATTGGATCAGATTTTGTCCTTACAGGCCAATTAGCTCAGGCTTTGATCGCACAAAAAGAGAAACTAAAGATCAGCCTTGTCCTTCTGGAAGCATCCACTTTGGGACCTCTAAAAGAAGCTTTCTTTGGTTTCTTATTTTTCATTAAGAATTTAGCAATCTCTAATGAAAGAATGTTAGTTCTCCCAAGTCACTAACACCATCAAACTTTTATAATCCACCAAGAAGATTTTTACAAACATTGAAAAAAACAACAAATAATTATCGTTAGTAACTCTTACATGGGTGCACTGGAGGTAGGTCTATGTTATTCCTTGTATTTACTTTTAGAAACTGAGGTCAAGATCTTTTTCAGGACGGGAGTTATTGACTTTTAATTCACTTTCTGATTTTTGGTTCTATGAAATATTACTCCTTTGGCCTTCAAAATCATGTCTAATGACATGAGTCGAGAGTTGCAAAATATAGCAGTTAGAAATGTGGGCAGTGTCTATCAAGAAGACATATTTTGTTGTCCAGAGCTATCAGATGGCTAGGAACCATTTCATATTGCCCAGACAATCATTCATCATGTTTTCTCCATTGAGATTTGCAGATAACTTTTCCAAGCCAATCGTATTGTGAGAATTTACCTTACATTTTACATCCTCCTAAGGGATCTAAGAAGTTTGAGCTTTTACCCATCTCTTCACCAGTATGAAAGGCAAGAATTTGCCTGATACACTCACAGAGTGACAACATGAAAGCAAAGGAGATTACTCTGTAAACTCCCTGTGAGACTTCCTGTTATAACAGGGCCACTTTGCATCAATTGGGAATGAAAGCATGATGGTATACTCCCTAAAGCGAGGCTGATGCAGCCTGATCCACGCAGGCACAGCTTGAGGAAGGCTATGGCTACATTGGAAGCGAAGGTTCATAACTCTCTGTGGCTGAACACCTATGGAGAAATACCATTCAAAAAAAAATTTTTTTTTAATGGATTATGTCTTTTTTATGATTACCAGTTCTTGCTGGGAATTAGATTTGTTTTCAGGAAAATAACTGGAAGACCTACTACCGAAGTACCAATTCATATTCTGATATACATTTTTCACTGTGCCCACCTTCCTATCACCTTCCCTGTTTCTTAACTCTAAGGCAGAGAATCTACTTCTTTGACATCAGGATTTATTAGTTAATGCTGTGTTAGGTACTGAAGAACAGACAAAAAAATTGTGACAAGGACATTTTTACTTCATGGAAAAGGATTATTCATTCTATTTAGGTTTGGCATAAAGTGTTTAGAAAGTTTTTGTTGACGTTTTATGTTGTGTCATTTGTGTGTGTGTAGAAGTGCGTGAGCATTCCCACTTTTGAATTATGAGAGGTACATATTTAAAAATTAGGAATTTAAAACTGATTTATAAATGTGATTTAGTAATTCAGAACAACGGAATTCTGTCCTTGAACTTTGCCTGTTATGGTCAAAGCTGCTGTTCTAAACTGAAGTACCCAGTGTGATATTGCTCTACTCTATTTTACCAAAGATCGTTTTACAATTTTCAAAGAGTCGTGTATTTAAAATAACAACAATGATCAACAACAACAATAAAAAATGGTAGCTACGTGAGGTGATGGAAGTGTCAGCTAACCATTTTATGGTAATCCTTTCACAATATGCATGTATATCAAATCATCACGTGATACATTTTAAGCTTAAACAATGTTACATGTCAGTTATATCTTAAGAAAGCTGGAAATAATGAAAAAATAACATCCAGGATTAGCATGAAGACTAAATGAGATATGTATTAAAAATATTTATTATAGCTGTTGGGACATAGCAAATGCTTAATAAATGTGCTATTATTGCTGTTTAAACTTAAAAAAATAAAATAACAACAATCAGCAAGCAAACAAGATAAACAAGAGTGGTTGTCACGCCCCACCCTGTCCTAGGCACATGGAATGGAACCAAGTAGGGAAGTACCACACAAAAAGTAGGTCATTGATTGTAGGGAAATTCTAGAAAATCAATTACTAGGAAATCATTTTTGTAATATAATGTTTTTGGATTTATATTTTTCCAAAAGTAGGCCCAAAATTCATAGTACATATGAAAGAATCTAATGTCTAAAATAGTGTTTATTATATATCTGATAATGTACAATTGTATGAGGACGTTAAGTTGGACTCTTCCAAGTGTTCAAGAATGACAGATTAAGAAAGCTAACACTGAAAAGCAATAAACTACCCACAGTGCTACATACTGCTGCCCTTGAGATTTCAGACACTTGCAGAATCTGCCCAACCTCTACTCACCCATGACACCCTACACAGTCGACTATCAGTCTATTTAAGAAGACTGAGGAAGAAAGAAAACTGAGTGCACCTTGTTGAGAGGACAGTAATTAGGAGAGAATCTATCTTCCTGGCTGGAAATGCTCTGGTCAGGTTGGGGAGGTGGGGTGCTGTCTTTGAGGAATTGTTCTTAGATGTTACCTTACGTAGGGAAAAATTGACATCCGAATTAACATCTCAAGTACATAGGTTAAGATACAGAATTTGACAAGACCTCACCACCATGCAGAAAGGAGAATGGGAGGCCTTCTATGAATGGAAAAATTGAAGGAAAATCAGTATACTTCTCTCTAAGAGGGTTCCTGGGCATCAGGAAAAGCAAGAGTAAAGCTTTAAATTACCCCCAAGAACACCATGCACACAAACTATGGGGAGCCTATTAGTACCAGGGTAACCCAGACTAAATTAGAAAACAGGGTCACATCCCACATCCACAGGCAACCAGTTATGTACTATATCTTCCTCTTCATTTCTCTTCTCTGCTTTCACCACTGGAGGAATTTGTCCACAAAAGAAAGTGTAGCACAGCTCAGCTGTTCCTCTCTTCATCTAATCCCATCTAACTACAATATAAATTGCCATGAAGCATGGATAGGGAAGACTTTGAACCAGCTATATTATTGGGCAATGTTATTTAAGTGTGCAAAAAACATATGGAATCTCGTGAAATGTCACCAAGAATGAAAAGGGGACTTTATTATACCATGATTAAAAGCAACGTAAAGGGCTTCCCTGGTGGTCCAGTGGCCCCGACTACTGAGCTCGCGCCCCTCAAAGAGAGCCCGCGTGCCACAAACTACAGAGCCCGTGCGCCCTGGAGCTTATGAGCCACAACTAGAGAAGAGAAAACCCGCACACCACAACTAGAGAGAAGCCCGGTGCCTCAATAAAGACCCTGCATGCCGCAACTAAGACCCGACACAGCCAAAAAAATAATAAATAAATATTTTTTAAAAAGAATGTAAAGACTTATTTTTTTTAAAAAAGCAACCTAAGTCGCAGCTCTGTGTTTATATTTCAAAGAGTTGAAATTCCTTAATAAACCAAGTAAACATCGCATCTTTCTCCAACTTTCTAGTTTCTTTGGACCATTCTGATGATCTTACTGTCCAAGATCTTTGTTTCGTTTGTAAGGGGAAGAGAGCCAGGATTTAAACTGTATGTGTTTCTATTCTTTGCAACCAAAAGTGCCTAAATAAAACCTGTGTAATATGTTTTTAAAATATTTTCTTCAAAGAATGGTTCTAGACATGCTAACAATTATGGAAATAAATATCAAAAAGAAACACAACAGAAAGGGTATCTAAATGATAACAACCTATACAGTTGATGAAATTATGGACAACTTCTTTTTCATATTTCTATCCCCGCAAATTATATAAAAATAATAAGTAATAATAATTAGCAATAATTAAACATCTATTAAATGTGAGACACTATTCTAAGTACTTTACACATATTCGTTCAACTCGTCACAACAATCCTAAGAGACAGGAAAAACATCATTATCCTTATTTTGCAGATGATGGAACTGAGTCCTGTAGAGATTATGTGACATTTCCAAGACCGTACAGATAATAGTTAACAAAGCCTGAATTTAAACTTAGGAAACATTACTTCAGAGGTATGAGCACCAGATTTATTTAAGTGTGCCTAAGGCATCAAGTTCCATTTATCTGGAAAATGTGTCAAGAACTGAGAAGGTTCCAAGATTTTATCCTAGTTGCAGGCTAACAGGTTAGCCTTGCCACAGTTTCATGGCGGAAGGCATGAGACTCCTGGGTCAGAGACAAAGGACATTTTCTTACCCAGAGCAATAGCAGTAGCAAGGACATCATCATTTTTCTTGTGTCAGTTTTTTTGGACCAATCTTTACAGGACGACATGAAGACATTCAGGGGACACCTGCACATTTGATGGACTGCTTTACAGAAGAGAAATTCTGTGCTCATAATGGACAGTAAGTGTGCCTGCTCATTGCTCCAAAGGGAGAGACTATCTCTAATTTCAAAGGCTGTAACTTAATCTGCCCTGTGCTCAGAGGGTACATTTCTTCCTTCCAAGGTTGCTCACTATACAAACATTCTGAAAAGATATTCTGAGACAAACAACATCAGTGCCTCTCCTCGTAGATGTGCAGAAACATGACAGAACATGGAGAATTGTCACCTAATAAAGTTTTGTACCCCATTAACAATGGGAATATCATAAAAATGTTACAATTAGTAATACATTTGGGAGTGAATTTAAGATCTAAACTTTTCTTAGGATTTTTTTTTTCTGCCAGTCACAACAAAAAAATAATTGTTTTGCTTTGTGTTGTATTCATACTGGATTGTTTACATTTGTTTTCCCCAATCAGTATGTCCCCTTTCCTTTTCTTCATCTTTTCAACACAGAGGGAATATCACATCCACCTTAGTGGAGACTCAGGCTTTGGACTTTGAAATAAATCTCCAGGTGTAACTGACATTTTCTCTGGTTGAGAAAGATTACTCTATTTCCATTATAAACTATGTGATATTTTATAATGAGACTTATATACCAGCATTGCTGTGTTTCAACTAGCTTTATGAATTCAAATTGACTTTCTTTTGCTGTTCAATAATGTTCAATATAAATACCAATATTATGATATATTTAGTATAATTATTAATGATTTGGAATTTGGTAGATACTGTAGAAGCCTGAAAGCATTAATTATTTTAATGGGGGCTTATATTTTTATAAAATATTTAAAATAAGTATGCTTAAAGATAAAAAGAGTTGCAAATAATGACTTACTGTCCAAAGCCAAAGAGAAATCAGACAAGGCTTAAGTGAAACAAGTAAGAA
Source organism: Phocoena phocoena (assembly GCF_963924675.1). Taxonomy (NCBI): domain Eukaryota; kingdom Metazoa; phylum Chordata; class Mammalia; order Artiodactyla; family Phocoenidae; genus Phocoena; species Phocoena phocoena. Next base: position 116,612,792 of record NC_089222.1, on the reverse strand, counting down.
CGCTGATGAGATAGCTTTCTTAAAAGGACCATAGGAGGGGCACATGAGAATATATCTTGGAACTATGAATGGAGTTGGTATATATTTTTAACTTCGGTATTCTATTATGAATCAATAGTCATAACTGCTTATGACTGCATAGATCTTTCAATTTTACCAAGCATGTTCACAGGAATTTTCCCTCAATCCTCACAATAAAATAATGATGTATGTGGTGTGAGCGCTTTTTATAGAAAAAGAAATTGAAGCACAGAAAGTTTATATAATTGTACCAATATCACATGTGGCTGAATAGTAGCCATGAGATTCATCTCTAAATCATCTGAGAAAAAAAGGAGAGTAATATTAAAAAGCACAATATATATAGCAAAAGCCCTGGATTTTGGCTTTTAATGGCGTAGGTAAATCATGATTGCCTGTGTTTCTAACCTTTGCACATTACCTTCCCAAAAGATAGTTTGCAAACAGAATTATTTTCTTTTCCTATTCCTAATTGTACCAAAGTTTGGGGATTAATATAATGGTCTCACAGAACATAAAAGTTAGGGAAACTAGTAGACGTTCAAGACTTTAGGGTCAAGGGGTTCCTCAACTTAACATCAGAATCTCCTGATGAGCTCGAATAATTATTGGGCCTGCTCTCTGGATATTTTGGTTCACTCTACTTGGAATGTGGCTGTAGAATTATAATCTTTTTTTTTTAAGTGGGTTTTTTTTTTTTTTTTTATATTCACAGGGATTCTGATGATTAGAAGGCATCTCCCCTCTAAGGGAACCCTCTTGCACTGTTGGTGGGAATGTAAATTGATACAGCCACTATGGAGAACAGTATGGAGGTTCCTTAAAAAACGAAAAATAGAATTACCATATGACCCAGCAATCCCACTACTGGGCATATACCCTGAGAAAACCATAATTCAAAAAGACACATGCACCCCAATGTTCACTGCAGCACTGTTTACAATAGCCAGGTCATGGCAGCAACCTAAATGCCCATCAACAGACCTATGGATAAAGAAGATGTGGTACATATATACAATGGAATATTATTCAGCCGTAAGAAGGAATAAAATTGGGTCATTTGTAGAGATATGCATGGACCTAGAGGCTGTCATACAGAGAGAAGTAAGTCAGAAAGAGGAAAACAAATATCGTATATTAACACATATATGTGAAACCTAGAAAAATGGTACAGATGAACCACTTTGCAGGGCAGAAATAGAGACACAGATGTAGAGAACAAACGTATGGACACCGGTGGGGGGGAAAGTGGGCAGAGGGGGTGTGGTGGTGGTGGGATGAATTGGGAGGTTGGGACTGACATATATACACCAATGTGTATAAATTGATAACTAATATTTGATAACTAACTGATAACCTGCTGTATAAAAAAATAAATTAAATTAAATTTTTAAAAAAAGGCATCTCCCCCAATATGGTACATTTGGGAATTGTCTCCATTATCTGGCTCTGCAATATAATCTTTTAGTTAATTAGTGTGTAAACTGAGAACACTGATATTTCACAAGGCTTATGTTTCTGTATTATGTCTTTATTGTTTGCTACGTTCTTATAAATATACATATCTATCAACTCATATGTAAGTATGAAAATGTATGGGTTTTTTACATTTTTAATTTATTTATTTTCGGCTGCGTTGGGTCTTCGTTGCTTCATGCGGCGTCCTCTAGTTGCGGCAAGCGGGGGCTACTCTTTGTTGCAGTGCTCAGGCTTCTCCTTGCGGTGGCTTCTCTTGTTGCAGAGCATGGGCTCTAGGCGCGCGGGCTTCAGTAGTTGTGGCTTGTGAGCTCTAGAGCTCAGGCTCAGTAGTTGTGGCCCACGGGATTAGTTGCTCTGCGGCATGTGGGATCTTTGCGGATCAGGGATTGAACCTGTGTCCCCTGCATTGGCAGGCAGACTCTTATCCACTGCGCCACCAGGGAACCCCCCCCCCTTTTTTTTTTTTTTTTTTATACTCATATGGTAGGAAGAGCTGACCTGGGTTTAAATTCCACATATACCTATGATTAGCCATGTGATTTTAAATAAATTAGTTAACCTATAAGGCTTTCAGTTTTGTGAGTTTTAAAAGGAGGATACTATTAACAATCCCACAGATTTGTTGTGAAGTTTGAGGAAGAAAATGCCATCAAAGTGCTTGGGACATAGCTGATGTTCAATAAATTTTAATGATAATTTTAGCATGTCATAGCCATACTTCATCAAAAATACCATATTAATAATCAAACACAAAGTGTTCAAAGAATCTTTTTAAAATTTGTAACATCTCATTGGCAACAGTTATATGGAGCTTATATGGATATACTATATTTGCCAACCTAGTAAATGGAAGCATCTCAATACCTATAGGCTAATTTTGCTTCTCAAGTTAAGAAGGAATAGTCTTACAAATACGTACTCATTTCTTAAGCTGTATTTATAGCCTGGCCAGCGTCTGCGCATTTAGATACAGCTGAGCTCCCATCTTGAGAGAAAACGATCCCTGCAGACTGAGAAAGTGGCGATTACTATCATCAAGCACACAGCTCTTTGTTGGTACTGGTATTCCTCTGTTACTCTGCTTCCTCTCCTGACTTGGTCTCAGTCTGATGTGTTCTTTCAGTTTATTGAGGGGTAGGATCTTAGCTACAGATTAGATTAAATTCTTGATAAAACAATTTGAAAACACTTTTTCTTATACTTGGAATAGTTATGTAGAGGTGCTCATAAGATCCTTTAGTCTGGTATTTAATCCGCTCTCCAAATTTGGATGAAAATGAGTTGAGCTGTTTTTTCAGTGTACTACTTGCGACTATTGCCTTACTAAAATGAAAAAAATTGTTTTAAAAACTTGGGTCTGGGCTTCCCTGGTGGCGCAGTGGTTGGGAGTCCACCTGCCGATGCAGGGGGCGTGGGATCGTGCCCCGGTCCGGGAAGATCCCGTGTGCCGCGGAGCGGCTGAGCCCGTGAGCCATGGCCGCTGAGCCTGCGCGTCTGGAGCCTGTGCTCTGCAACGGGAGAGGCCGCAGCGGTGAGAGGCCCACGTACCGCAAAAAAAAAAAAAAAACTTGGGTCTTTCTCTTGAGTTCATGAATGATTGGTGAAGTGGCCTTTATGTGCGATATACTGTGGATTGCAGAAACAGCAACTTTGGTCCTTTGTGAGACCGAGTTTTACTACTGAGTTCCCCATAAATATCAAGTTATAAATAAACTGTGCCTCACAAGTGCTTCAACCAATTCCAGGCTGCTCTCTAATTGGCCTGCCACAGATGGCTATAACCAAATAACTAACAATTAGATTACTCCATTGTCACAAATTTACTCTGAAAATAGCAAGGCACATGCGGCTTTTGACAAGAGGCTGCAGAAGCAAGGTGTAGAACGACTTGGTAATTGGTAAATATTAAACGATATTTTAATTCAAAAGTATGCTGTTTCTTCTCTTGAAATACAATTCTAACAGTCACTGTCAGCAATGTGCTTATTTGTTGGACCTTGTGTATTACGCTTGGATTTATATAAATGCACATAAATACAAACAAGGTTAAAATGGAAAACGCAGGGGAAGAGTATTATAAAATACTGCTTTGGATCCCTGTTACATGCAGATATTACAGGCGGGACTGTCCTGATGTGATCTTTCTAGTCATCTCAGTAACTAAATTCCCTTGAAGAGGATGAGAGAGGAATAATCTTAAGTCATGTTTTATGCTTTGGTGTGATTTTGTATAGTTACAAGAGTGTTATTGTAGGTGCTAAGCATGCGTTAGTAAATACACTTTTAATAAGAAATGAGGAGCTTGAAAGAATTAAAGGAACAACGTTTACATGTGTATACCCCATTTTTTCAGTCTGTGGGTTGGAGAATAGTTCTGGTAAGTCTGTAGAAAGTCGCCTTGCGTCTGCAAGCAGAATTTAATGAACTAAATTGCATATTTGGCCACACCTGCTCCATTACCTAATATTTCTCATACTTACTGGACCCTTGTTCTTTACCTAAATAAAAATTAAGGCAGAAGAGTATACTTCCTTTTCACTTGGAAGATGTATTTATCAAACAGGGAAATAAACGGCAAAGAGAATAGCCTTCGAGTCACTACCGCCTTTTTTTAACCTCTTCTACAAAAGTACGACATTGTATCTATTCAATGATTTCATTAAGAGCGCTTCTGAGAAACTTTTTGTTTTGTTTTGTTTTGAATTCAAACTTAGAGAACTCTTTAAACACACTCCTAATTAACACCTACATTCTTGCTTTTAGGCTAGACGGAGACTAACAACAGCGTCTGGGACATTTGCAAATCTCAGCTTGCTTCACATTTTTTACGGGTTGCGGTTCTTGTGACCAGAAATGCATGTGAAAGCAAATTTATTACAGTCAGAGAGGAGGAACAGTTAAACTAAAAATGATCTCTGATTGAGAATAGCAACATTGGATGTCTGACATCTGCTTCTCTAGTTGTTTTAAAACTCAACATAGACGAAGCATTTTAAATCATAATGAATAGCGTATTCTCAATTCAAGGCATATGATTATCAAAAATTCAGAAGCTTCTTTTTACAAGATAACTAATTTTTAAATAGACAACCATTAGATACTTGACAAAAACTGAGGAGTTCATATATGTTATGTCTTGAAATGTTTTGAATTCCAGCTGTTTCTTTTTCTGTTCTTAGTAAGAAGACTGTGTCAAAATTCTGGATACATTCATACAACCTATTACTAAATAAAGAACATTTGGGGGATGCTTTTATGGGGTTTGAAACAATAACTTCAACTTCTGCTAGAGTAAGTCCTTACCAAAACAAATATCTTTTGATAGTGTACTTTTGATTGATTAGAACTTCATCATGTTTTATAAATTATTACTAAAATGCTAATAGTGAACATAGTCATTACTGTTTATGGTTACTTAAGAGCCCTCAGTTACTTATTATGCTGGTACAATAATTTATTACAACTTTGTTTGTGGGAAGTTATATATAAAATGAGTAAATATTAAATACTAATTTCCATTCTAATATCAAGTGAAAAAAATCTTCTGAAGGTGATGAATTTTTGGTGGCACCAATCACTGTCACGCATTCTAGTAAAGTGACATTTTTAGAGAGGCTTTGAGAAATAGAAGGAAAAATTACGAAGGAAAATCATTTTCTTCATATAGGGAAAACTGCTGGGTGTAATTAAGAGAAAAAAGAGCCTTCAACTGAGATGTTTGTTTACATGTCTGTTATCTGCCGTGAAGTTCTCATGGGATTTTTAGTAGATCACTAAACTATGATATACTTCAATTTATTCAATTTTAAAATGTTTTATAAATGCAACCTTCCTGCTTCACAGGACTGTTAGGATCAAATGAGATATTTTGTTAGACATTTGAAAGCGTCGTACTGATTTCTGTGGGGTGTGTGCGTGCGTGTGCGTGCGCGTGCATAAACGAGTGCGCGTTTGCCGGTGTCGTTATGATATTTAACTACTCTCTGGCTGAGAACGTAACACGGTTTCTGACTTACTTAAGTAAACCATCATACTTTGGAGTATTGAGATTATAACTGATGCAACTTCTGAGTTTTAAAAATGTAACAGACAATGTACTAGGTGCATTATATTCACTATCAATTAATAATAGTGAAGATTAAATGAGTTAACACAAGTAAATTATATGCAAGTTTTAGTGCTGATAAGAGCTAAGAGTTCAATAATGTTTGTTATTATGTGATTTAATTATCAAATCAATGCGGTGGAATAGATTCTAAAATTGCTCCTTTTGGCTGGGGAAACTGGGGGTAGAAGATGTTCAGGAAGTTGGCTGAGGTCAAGTTGTAAGTGTCAGGATAGGAACTGGCTGGGCTGATTGTTAAACCAATACTCTCAACTGTTATATTCTGCTAACACTCTAAAAATATTCACTTACTCCTTGAAATTACATATAATAAAATTGCCTATTGTCATTGGGGTTATCTTACTTCACCTAGAGTACTTACGTAGCAATCTAAAATGATTGGGTACATAAAAAAGTTAAACAGAAATTCCTAAGAAGGGTGGCTGACCCATCAACGTAAGAAAATGTGTACTGTGGGGTTCTATCTACGATCATTAGGTAATGTTTAGGTGAATTTGTAAACTGCAATTTTTTTAGTGACCTTAAGGATTTTGTGTGAAGAAAGTATCATTCAGAGGTTCATCTGGTTTTTAGTATTAATATTTGGTGGTGAATGGAATCTAACTAAAGCACAGGTGGAGTACAACTCTAGATTAGATTGATTTGCCCCTGACGTTACGAGCGTCCTGACAGGAGAAGGATATGTCCTTGCTTGGGATACAAAGTGCTGTTTTGTAGCATATGGAGAAGTAAAATATAAGACTTTAAGAAGACAAAAGGAAGGAGCAGGATAAATGGGAACGTACTGTTGTTTATAATGTATTCTAATAGTTTTTAAAGGTGTATTATGATAAATTAAAGATAAATTTTGTGTTCTCTGGGAGAGCACGTAAAAGATAATACAAAAGATTATAGGTAAAATGTAAATGGAGGAGATAAAATAGAAAACCACAAAATACTCAATTAATCCAAAAGGTAACAGGAAAGGAGAAACAGAGAAGCAAAGAATGAAGATAGACTGAAATATAATCATATCAATAATTACACTAAATGAAAATAGAATAAACATGCCAATTGGCAGACAAATGCCGGATTGGATAAACAAGACTCAGCTGTGTGCTATGTATAAGTAAAAAAATTTAACTATAAATATATAAAGAGGTTTAAAGGAAGAGTGAAAAAGCTATATCATGCAAAAATGAGTATAAGAAAACTGTTATAGCTATATCAATTTCAAATAAGATATATTTCAAGCAGAGTGTCTATTACCAGAGATGAGTGCATTTCATAATAGTAAAAGGATCAAATCAAATTCTAAGTATATTTGTACCTGATAACAGAATTTTAAATACATTAAGCAAAAGTTGATAGAAATAAAGCAAGGAATAGACACATCCACATGGTTCGGATTTGAACACATATCTCTTGTAATAGAACAAGTAGACCAAAAAATAAAAACGCTTGACCTTATTGGCATTTATACAGCATCCCACTGTACAACATAGACTGCACATTTTTTTCCTTAAGATCACAGGAAACACCCACCAAGATAGACTATATTCTTAGCCATAAGGTGTCTCAATAAATTGCCAGCAATTAAATTATACAGAGTGTATCTCAACTTGATTATTATATTAGAAGTCATATGGTTTCATGGTTATATTCTACTTTTAATTTACTATAATATTGAAAGTATAAAATCCTTAAGAAAAAATTGAACAGAAGTGGCAGAGAAATATTAAGAAAATAGAGACTTAAATAAATGGTCATGGATTGGAAGAGTCAGTAGTGTTGAGTGTACATTCTCCATAAATGTATCCATAAATTCAACAGAACACCAATCAAAATCCCAGTAAAAGTTTTTGAATAAATTAATAACCTGTTCTAAAATTTACGTGAAGAACAGTTTTGAAAAAAGTAACATTTGGAAGACTTACACTACCTGATTTCAAGATTGTAATAAATCTACAGCAGTAAGAACAAGAAATAGATCAAGGCAACAGATGGAGAGCTCAGAAATAGACCTACACATATCTGGTTAATTAATTTTGACCAAGGTACCACTTCAGTTCAGTGAGAGAAAGGAGAGTCTTTTTAACAAATTGTGCTAGGTAAAGTAGATATCCCTATAGAGATGAGAACCTTGACCCTACCTCACCCTTTGCACACAAAAAAAGCTTTCAGTTGCTCATGGAGCTAAATTTAAAGACTAGCACTATAAAGCTTCTAGAAGAAAATGTGGAAATATATAAATACATAACCTTGAGATAGGCAAAGGTTTCTTAGTAGGATTCAAAAATTTCTAGCCGTAAAAGAAAACAAAAATAATAGGAGTTTATAAAAAAAAGCTTAAATTTATGCTCATCTAAAGACAACATTAAGAAAATGAATATGTAAACCACACATTGAAGGAAAATATTAGCAATATATCCATCTGAAAAAAGGACTCGTATTCAAAAAACAAAGAACTCCTATAAATCATTTTTTTAAAAAACTAAGGAAAAGTTAAAAAGCCCAGTTTGGAGCAGGGGTTGGGGGGGAGGAGGGGCAATGGATAAAAAAGTGGAATAGGCATTTCGCAAAATAAGATACAGGAAAGGCCAACAAACATACGAACAATTGCTCAATATCATTGATCATGAGGACAATGCAAATTAAAGCCACAATGACATACTGTTTTTCATCCACTGACAATAAAATGTTGGGGAGAGTGTAGAGCAACTAGAATGCTCATAGGTTGCTGATAGGAAAAGTAAAATGATGTAAGCACTTTGGAGGACTCTTTATAATATTTTATAAATCAGATATATATCTACCCTATGACTAAGCAAGTCTACTCCTAGATATTTACCAAGGGGCATTGGAAGTATATGTCCACAGAAAGATTTATAAGCACTGGTTATAGTAACTTTAGTCATGGTAGCCCTGAACTGGAAACAGCCCAAATATCCATCAATAGGAGAATGGATGAACAAATTGTGGTGTCCCCATATCATGGAATACTGCTGAAGAATACAAAAGAAATTAACTCCTGGAGTATGACAGCATCATAGATTAATCTCAAAAACATAATGTTATTTGGGAGATTACTCCTTTGTCAGTTGCCTCCTTTGCAAATATTTTCTCCCATTCTGAGGACTGTCTTTTCGTCTTCTTTATAGTTTCCTTTGCTGTGCAAAAACTTTTTTCATTAGGTCCCATTTGTTTATTTTTGTTTTTATTTTCATTACTCTAGGAGGTGGGTCAAAAAAGATTGCTGTGATTTATGTCAAAGAGTGTTCTGCCTATGTTTTCCTCTAAGAGTTTTATAGTGTCTGGCCTTACATTTAGGTCTTTAATCCATTTTAAGTTTATTTTTCTGTATGCTGTTAGAGAGTGTTCTAATTTCATTCTTTTACATGTAGCTGTCCAGTTTTCCCATTAAAACAGCTCCTACAGCTTAATATCAGAACAAAAACAAACAGCCCAATCAAAAAATGGACGGAAGGTCTAAATAGACATTTCTCCAAAGAAGACATACACATGACCAACAAACACATGAAGGATGCTCAACATCACTAATTATTAGAGAAATGCAAATCAAAACTACAGTGAGCTATCACCTCACACGGGTCAGAATGGCCATCATCAAAAAACCTACAAACAATAAATGCTGGAGAGGGTGTGGAGAAAAGGGAACCCTCTTGCACTGTTGGTGGGAATGTAAACTGATAAGGCCACTATGGAGAAGAGTATGGAGGTTCCTTAAAAAACTAAAAGTAGAACTACCATATGACCCAGCAATCCCACTACTAAGCATATACCCTGAGAAAACCGTAATTCAAGAGGACACAGGTACCCCAATGTTCATTGCAGCACTATTTACAATAGCCAGGACATGGAAACAACCTAAATGTCCATCAACAGAGGAATGGATAAAGAAGATGTGATATATATATATATATATATATATATATATATATATATATATATAAAATGGAATATTACTCAGCCATAAAAAGGAACAAAATTGGGTCATTTGTAGAGACATGGATGGGCCTAGAGACTGTCATACAGAGTGAAGTAAGTCAGAATGAGAAAAACAATATCTATATTAACGCATATACGTGGAATCTAAAAATATGCTACAGAGGATCTTATTTGCAAAGCAGAAATAGAGACCCAGATGTAGAGAACAAAGGTATGGATACCAAGGGAGAAGGGCAGGGTGCGATGAATTGAGAGATGGGGATTGACATACATATACTATTGATACTATGTATAAAATAGATAACTAATGAGAACCTACTGAATAGCTCAGGGAACTCTACTCAGTACTCTGCAGTGACCTAAGTGGGAAAGAAATCCAAAAATAAGGGGATATATGTATACATATAGCTGATTCATTTTGCTGTATAGTAGAAACTCACACAACATTGTAAAGCAACTATACTCCAATAAAAATTTTAAAAAACATAATGCTAAACAAAAATAGCAGAATCAAAGAGAACATGCTATACCATGTTATTTATGTGAGTTAAAGAACAGGACAAAAAATATGCAGGGGCTTTCCTGGTGGCGCAGTGGTTGAGAGTCTGCCTGCCGATGCAGCAAACACGGGTTCGTGCCCCGGTCCGGGAAGATCCCACATGCCGCGGAGCGGCTGGGCCCGTGAGCCATGGCCGCTGAGCCTGTGTGTCCGGAGCCTGTGCTCTGCAACGGGAGAGGCCACAGCAGTGAGAGGCCCGCGTACTGAAAAAAAAAAAAAAAAAAAAAAAAAAAAATTGCAGTGATAGAAATATGAACAATTAATGCCTCAGGGGAGATAGGGTTGACTGGAACGTTGCGATGGAATTCTCTAGAATAAAGAGTTCTCTATCTTATCTTGCTTGATGGCTACATGTGTATAATTAGCAAAACTCATTGAACTGAACATTTGATAAAGTATAACTATCTTTATTCATATAGGACATGATTGTGAATAAAGAAATCTCAGTGTGACCTACCAAAAAATCCAACTGAATTAATAAGTGAATTTATCAAGGTTGTAGGATATAATATCATTAAACAAAAGTAATTCTTTCGTATAATCTAGTTAGAGAATAAAATTATTAAAGATAAAATTTGAATAGATTAAAAAACTAGATTAAGTCAAATTGTATATAAATTATATCTAAAATTTTTAAAATACACAAAAGTTTAAAATGTACTTTTCCACAAAGGAAACAATCATGTCACCTGAAATATCTTAGGATGTTATTTTATAAAATATCCTTTGTAGTTTATTTTTTCAATGTTCTGAACAACCGATGTCATTATTTGTGACACAAAGAGTTTCTTGTCTGTAGCTATAAGATAACCTGAACCTTAGGTCAAAACACTTCAAGTGAGAGAGTATAAAAGCCCATCTCCCCTAGAAACTGGTTACACATAACCACACTCTTCCCTCTACTCATAGATATCTGCCGTGTCTACCTAAGACGCTCCTTACTTGAGATTTTGCATGACCATAGCTCTGGAAATTTTCTTCCTTTTCCCCCCACTCCAAAAAGGGGACAAGTTATTCTCTATACTAATTTGTTTCTTACTTGGTCTCCCATTCTCCCAGGTACTAAACTATACAGTAACCTGAAATTCTTCACTCTGTTTTTACCGTCTCATCCCATGAATAGCCAGGAAATTTGTTCTCTCCTCCATTCTAGTAGTGGCTGTTTTAGTCTTCCATTAAAATATACTTATGCCAATACTAACTTATTATTCTGACTCACTCACTTTAACTAGAGTATAAGCTTCTGTATGGTAAGGACATGTTCTCATTTATCTTTATAGAAGTCACAATAAATACATATTTATATGCCTAATTATATAGGAAGTAGAGCATATTATGAAAATCATCAATTCCAACTTAAGGAGTAAGTTACATAGCTTTCCTTTAGGTTCAGAGTATCTGGAAAGAGACAAAAAGCCAACTTCTAATGAGTAATTCTTCAAAAACATGAAACTGTCTAGGTTCAGATAATAGACTTTAGCACTTGCAGTTTATTTAAGATGAAAGTTGATGCTGTTTAAATACCGAATGATCCCTTTTAGCTAGAAAGGGTGCTTTAAAATTGAAAGACACTTTCATCTTGAGATGTAATAAGGAATGAGTTTCATTTGTGCAAGCATTTTTCTTACTGTGAATTACGGGTACCTATTATGTTGTTTCGTATTGGGTATTTCATATTATTCTAGTCCTATGATAGCAAATACAAGTAGATGCTGAAAGCATATTATGGTTGTTTGGTTTATAGCATAAAATGAAACATAAACACTCAAATGCTCTGGTGATGCTTATCACTGTTCACGTGATCCTCTTCCTCTTGATTTGCACAACGATAAGATGCTGCAAGCATGCTTTCCACTTAGATTGCTCAGACTTGGATCATTTTGTCCTAAGTATAGTTTTTATCATGAGAAAGATATGTTTCCTATTATTTACTACCCTTTAGTGTTCATATATTTCCTCTGATAACTCTCTTTGGTAACCATCTTCTTTTTTTATTTCCCAAGATTACCGTTAGTTTTTTTTTCTTCTGCTTCTTGACTGTTTATAACCTTTAAGGAAACCTTTAAAGAGGTTACCTTTTTTCTTTGATAGAAGGATCTACTGATAATAATGCTTTTCAGTTACTCACCTGACTTTATTCAGAATATTTTAAAAAGCATTACATTACATTTGAAGGGAATGATGTGGAAAATGATATTTAATGTCAGTGTGTATTACAGAAACACATAAGGGTATTTCCCAAACTCCGGTTTCTTCTAAATATAGACAAATCCTAGAAGATGTAGAATTTTTCATTCCCTTCTAGTTTAGTTTATTAACAGTGGCAGCTACTTACTGAGCACACAACCTATTCCAGCATCGCTTTAAGCATTTGTGTTTATTATATTATTTAAGCTTCATAGCCATCACATGAGGCAAGTGTTATTATGTCATTCCAAAAATGGGAAGCTGTAATATCAAGAGTTTGAACAGACTGAAGTAGCCAAGGCTGAAGTTAAACTCAGCTCTGAATGACTTCAAAGACTACCCTCAACCATCTTCCTTATATATTATATATATATATATAATTTTCTATTTATCATGGGTTCCCTCTCTATAAAGTGTTTTCAACATCCTGATGAGGATAGGTTGGCATATTATTGCTAATAAATCCTGAAAATCTCCACCTTTCACAAAAATATTTACAGAGAGAGGGATCTCTGTTACAGAGATTATAATTATCACATTATATATGAGTTTATATTGAGCCTGAGTATGCCCTAGAAACATGTTCCATATAGTAGGCTCAACTCCAGTTTCATGCCAGGGCAAATCACGAGGCTCATAAATTTACGGCTATCCATGTTTGACTGAATTGGTTGAGAAGTCTGCTACGGTTAATCCATACCCTTGACCACCATAGTTCTGTATGAGGTTGCATTTGTATAATTGGGATGGAGACTTGTGCATCCCGTCACTCGTAGCAGAACTACTTTGCTTCCTAATGAGAAGTCTATCGGTAATACTTCTGAAGATGACTCAACCATGTGATTGGCCAGGATATGAATCCCTCTCTCTTTCAAGCTTAGTATATGGACCCAAATAGAGAACACATAAAGGGGAGCCCCTTTCTTCATTCCACCTTTCAGAAAATTATCCCTACTCCCCATCTTGAAATCAAGGTTATTTTTGAACAGTCTTATTTCAGGTATGGGGGTGTCCTTGCCTGCAGAAATAGAGAAAGGGAAGAAGTAATATATTAGGGAATCCTGGGGAAAATATTTGACTTTGGATCTGAAAGAGAAAGATGTAAGTTCTGTATGTGTAGGAATATCAAAGATTTCTATAACAAAGGGGGAAGTTAGCTATTTTTAAACAAGATGAACATTCCCTTAATAAGGAATTGGAGGCAGATTCTAGCTGTCTATCGATATCATTTGTCCTTTCTTCCTTAACAAAGGAAATTTTTTTGTATTTCCAGGTTGACATTGTACTCAGCTTCAATGGTCAGCTTCCTAAACATTTTTAAAGTAGGCATAGTCACATGATCCAGTTTTGGCTAACAAGATATAGGTAGATATCACTGGTGGGCCTTCTCGCAAAGCTTTTGAAAGGGGCAAAAATTGGCTGGAATATGCTTTCTGCCTTTTTCCCTTGGCCTTTCCCCTTTCTCCTGTATGGATGTAATGCTTGGAGCTAGAACAACCATCTTACGAGCGTGAAGATAAATACCAAACTCTACGCAGAGAGAGGTTCAAAGTAAAAGGAAGACATTGTGATGACATTGTGAAGCTCCTCTACATATCTGAACTGCTTGCTCTAAGACTCTTTTTATAATGAGAAAAAAATTCTGTTTGATTAAGTCACTACAAGGCATACCTCGGGGGTATTTCGGGTTCAGTTCCAGACTACCGCGTTAAAGCAAATATCACAATAAAGCAGATCACATGACTTTTTGGTTTCCCAGTGCATGTAAAGGTTATGTATACTACATACTGTAGTCTAAGCGTGCAATAGCATATGTCTAAAAAATGTAAATAATTAAAAAATACTTTATTGCTAAAACGTGCTAACCCTCTTCTGAGCCTCCTTGTAGTAGTAATATCGAAAAATCACTCATCACAGATGACCATAACAAATATAAGAATAATGAGAAACTTTGAAACATTGAAAGAATTACCAAAATGTGACACAGAGACGTGAAGTGTGCAAATACTGGTGGAAAAATGGCACAGATAGACTTGCTCGATGCAGGGATGCTGCAGATCTTCAATTTAAAAAAAAAACACAGTATCTGCCAAGCGCGATAAAATGAGGTACAGGCGTATAGCGCAGATGACACGATCTCAACAGACACGGCTAAGCTCTAACATCTTTTTCCTTTACTGTATTGATACGTTGAAAACACTGTATTGTTTTCAGAAGTGCTGGGGCTAGAATTCCTCTTGACCAGGGAACCTCAGAGACTGCAGAAAGAACAAGCTAAAGTGAATCCTGACAATGCACTTGAGTGTTTTACGATACCAGCAAGCAGATGTAGCATGATATAATTACTTAAGTCTGGTTCTTCAGCAAGACTTCTTGTAGATCTCTGAAGGTCCCTTGGGCGCCACATGTGCTTTTCCAGTTTTAATGATTTTACCAATATTCAGCACAGTTTCAGTGGGACGTTGATGAAAAAATAACAGAATCTTCTATTTATCCCAATTTAGCTGTTTCTGTACCTAAGAGTTCTTTATTTGTGAAGATTTAAACTGTTCTATGGGTGATGAAATTTTTATTGTATTTGTACCTCAAAGCTGGAGATAAAGTGTGAATAAAACAAAGGAAGACATAATGTATTTTCCTTAGAAAGCAAAAATTTTGAAAATTGCCCATAACCATAATTAAGAAATGTACCAAAATTAATAATTACTCAAGAACCACATAATAATTAAACATTCTAGTTCGATCTCTGATTTCATTACCAGAAATATGGTAAGAAATGCATAACCTCTATTTACCTTACTTAATAGAAGACTGACTCCTAAACTAATATTTTCATAAGAAATTCATGATTTTGTCTTGAAATAAAAAAACACCTACATATTTGTTAATATGAGTAACATCAAAAAGTAAACTGTCTTCATATGAAAAGGCTGCCATTCATAATGATATTTAAGAAAGAGTAGAATGTGCAAATTGAAAGCCTACTACTTTAAAAAACTTAGACTTATTACTGTTTGTAGACATTCCAACATTTTAAATCATTCTTTGCTGCTTGCTAAAAAATATTTATTCTCTTTTAAAATCTTGGAATATTTTATCTGTGTAAATGTATGAAATAAGTTTAATGCAATAAGAAACACATTATCTATAAACTTAAGAAACTAGGTATTATAGACATCTTATTTTATTAATCATACTGATCATGATAGTAATTGGTCACTCAGGGTAGTGTAAATAGTATTTTATTAACTCGAAATCCTGAGCTCCAGAAATCACTAATCGGTTGTGTTAAGTAAGGTGAATAACCTCTCAAGATTTCACTTTTCTCACTTGTAAATGGAAGGAAAAGTACACTTCAACACTTCATTAATTGACGCATACATATGTTAAAAGTATTGCTTTGAGCATATTCTAGATCTAAAACTTTGCAGATGTTACCCAGTGATTTTAGGTTGAAGAAATTATGGACACCATTTTGTGGGTCTGATCTATAGTCCTTGAAATATCGTAACCCAGTGATTATGATTTTCCTTCCTTTTCACTTGCTGCTATTGGAAAGATATTAGTATGCAACCAAACTGGGGTAATTCCTATTTCACCATCCCAAACTTTCTCTTCTTTTACCTGAGGGCTGCTTCTTTCAACAGATGTTTATTGCTCCAGTCACTTTAAAGTATGCTGATGTTTTCTTGTCCTCCTTGGGGTTAAATCATAAGGCAGGACACCTTTATTTGCATTTTTGTTTAAGTCTGACATTTGAATAGCAATTACACTAAATAATATCTTTGACTTTGGGCTGCAGATGCGTTTGGAATCTGTGTGAACTATCTTGTTCTGATTACCGATAAATAGGTGAAGATGTGTACAATGGTTAGCACTCAGTAATATCTATGATAGATTCTTCCCCTTTTTCTCACCTGCCAGCTCGCAGGTGTGTACACACACACATACACACACACACACACACACACACAGAATCAGGGTGAGGTGTCCGTTAAATTTATAGTTCCACTCCTTGGCCTTATCTTGAACTCCTAGTACAACGGCTCTTTGCGATTCATCCCAAGAGGGACTATAAGAAAGTGATGGATGAATTGGCCTAAATCTATCTCTACTAATAGAAAGCAATTCAAAAATTAAGACGCTTCACACTTTAAACCAGTACTTTTATTATCCTATCTAAAGGATAACATAACAGCATCTTCATCATCAATGATCATCATCTTCATCCTCAGGTGCTTAAGTTTGTTTGAAGATGAATTCAAGGACAGGTAGTTCTAATTTTTCATCATGCTGTGAATATGTCCTGCTCCTAGTTCTAGGGTTCTGATGATGTCTATGTAGCCATGATAATGTTCTCCACCTGATCTTTCTCTGAAGTTTGGTGAATTCGCTTGTAAAAAGCACTAGCCTGTATGTCTCAGAAAATCAGTTATTCTTAATGATACAAATATGTGCTTAATAAGCTCCTTAGGGAGCCAATATTAATCAAAGGCTCAGAATGATCTGTAATTAGCACATCAATTGTACCTGTGTTAGTGGATGATTCTAAAGTGCTTAAGTGTTCTTGAAATACTTTATTCTTTACTTATAATTTAAATTTTTTCTCCTGACACTTTATTTAAATTTCTTAGCCCAAGATGTCATTGTCTTTCATCTGGACACTGCCCCTAGCCTTCTAACTTCCACTTCAACCTCAGTCATATACAACTCAGAGAAACTTTTTTACGATATAAATCAAAGCAGGTCTCTCCTCAGATTAAACTCCCCCAATATTTGCATCACACTAAAATTAAATTCAAGGTTTGATCCCTGCTTATGTTTCCTGGATCATTTCCTCCCACTGTCTCCCTAACACTCAATGTGCCAGCCACATCCGCCTTCTTTATGCTTCAAGTTTTCTCTCTCCTTGGGGATCTGCATGTGTCATGCCCTCTGCCTACAGTACTGCCCGATGACTCCTTGTCCTTTCAGTGTTAATACAATTGACATCTCATTCCTGATTCCTGAATCTAAAATATGACCTAATTCAACCGATGTCTCTCGACCATTTTCCCCTATTTTTACTTTATTTGTGGTATTCATTACTTTCTGAAATTTTTTTCATTGATATTTAATTATGACCTATCTCCCCTCATTAGACACAAGGTTCATGAAAACAAGCACTTTTTGTTCAAAGCTATATTCCTAAAACCTGTAATAGTGACTGTCAAATAATATATATATATATAAAAGCTAAACTGAAAAATAGGTGCTAGTTGGGATCCCTCTCTCATCTCTCCTTTTCTGACTGACTTATAAGGCTATCATTCATAAATTATTTTAAAATTCTACCTGGACTTTTATTATTTGTTTTATTATTTTTGTTATAATGAGAAATTTTATTAATGGGAACTATCTGTTCATATACGAAGTGGAACTTTCCAATCCACCAAAAACTTTGGGGGAAATGAGGAAACAATGGTGAATATTCTGAGGCCTGTACAGTGTCTCTTTTCTCTGGGAATTTCTAAACCTTTCTACCTTGCTGGCTTTCCTCCTTTGACAGTGTCTTTTTAAAGAAGTATCATGTTTGCATTCTAGTAGGAAGTACAACCTACTAGGTAGGCTGCAGTTAGTTTGCATCTCATCTTATTCTAAAGAATCTCTACCTTTTTTAGTAAAAATTTGCTTGGCTTTATTTTCACCCCCAACTTATTTCCTCTTCCGTTGTCGTCCTGAATGCCTCACTTGTTTTCTTTGTGAACCAACTCTAGGAGAGATTAAAGTAAGCCAGCTGAGTGATTTTCCAGTAAGAAACCACAATTCATTCTAATTATTTTGGAAATGAAGCAAGTCACAGAGTCACAGGTGAACAGAGGAAAGAGCCTGTGGTTTGGCTTCTTGTGGACGGTACTCCCACCTGTACATGTAACTCGAAAGGAAACCTATCTTCGGCTCTGTGGTGTTCTCTGACAACTCATAAAAGAGGGCACCATATCCCTTTATTTATTTATAGGCTTCTTTTATATTTTGACCTGATGAAAACTGTGAGTCCTATACAGGTAGTTGGATTCCTTTTCACAACAATACAGAAAGAAAAATATTTGTTCTCCTTCCTCTGAACCTTTAATATGAGAACAAGCATGTTTTGAAATTCTGTAAAAGATATGATGTAAGCTAATTGAGATTCAATTAGTACATCACATGCTTTTTGCTATGCAGAAGGTAACTGGGGATCTGTCTATTAGAAATTACTCATAGCTTCATGAGAGCTAGATGAATAGTAATTTAGACCTTGAAAGACATGCAAGACTATAAATGGAAGTAAAAGTGAAGCTAATGGAAGATCACCCAAGAACTTTCCAGAATTCCCTAGTGAGAAATTCTAATTTTTATATTTGACATTAGGGCTTACAATGATGACAAGACCCCAAGATTGAGTACAATTAGATCCATACAATGCGTGGCAAATATCTTGAAAACTACTTATTAAACTGAACCTTTGAGCCGGATTTGTCTCACTCTCTTATAATGATTCATAACATGAGAAATTCTGGATTTACTTTTCTTTGTTATTAACAAGCAATATGATTCCATATTACGTATCTAATTATACATTACAGCCAAATGGATCTTTTCAAAACCAAAGACAAAATGTCAGTCCTCTGCTTGAAACCTTGAGATGGCTTCCCATCTTCCTGAGAATTAATAACGAAGCCCTTACCGTGGCCTTCTAGGTCCTCTTAGGATCCTCACCCATCCCACCCCTACTCTCTGCCCTGGTCACATTTCAGTCCCTCCCTTTGTTCATCTGTTCTAACAGCTGGCTCTACCTTTATGTTTGATAGCCATGCCATGTGGCCTCCCCACTTCCCAGGCCCTTTTCAGAGTCTGTTTCCTTAGCAGGAAATGTCTTTATTACAGATCGCTGTGGCTCCTACCTTCATCTCATTCTGCTCTGCTGGAGGGTCACCTTTTCAGAGAGATCGTCCCTGATTAAACTACCTAACGTAAAACACTCCTCTCCTCAGACCATCAATTCTGTATTCTTTATCCTACTCTATTATTCTTAGCACGTGCAACCTGTATTTTGTTTGTTTATTTTATTCTATATCTTTCCACTTAGAATGTTAAGTTTTCTAAAGCCAAATACTTTGGAATTTTGTTCATGACCGTACCTCTGATACATATTAGGTTACTCAATGAATATCTGTCCACTGAATGAAGGATTTATGATCCTTTACCTTTGTGATTTATCTAAACCAGTTAATTGGGCATTCACTAATGAAGGAGAACAGCGCAATAATTTTTGCATGAATTATTAGAGATTAGTCTTCATCTTATAATAATGCTATTGTTAAAATTACTTGCATAATATTAAATTTTAAAGAAATGTCCATGTCATATAATCCCTTGAAATTTAGTTATTTTTTTACTGTATGAACAGCAAGTATTATGAAAAATTTTAGGTAATCATACACTAAAACATATTCTATATCTGACCTCTTATATAAAAATATTTCTTCAAATAGTATTTAACGTTAGCTTTGTTAAGCAGATAAGTGATTATTAATAAAAAGAACAATTTAGTTCAAGATTGCTTTATATAGCATTACTTTTTCAGCATTTTTTATTGCAGTCCAAGCAATGAAAATTGTAATCAAAAGCATATTTTATTTTAAACTGTAAGAAAATAAGATAATAGGATCACCCACACTGATGTTAGCCAAATTAGCGTGCACCCAACATAGAATTTATCAGAAATAGATGCCATAAGCAATTTTACATAAATCTCTTTTTTTTTAATTTTTTTTTTTTTTTTTTTTTTTTTGCGTTACGCGGGCCTCTCACTGGTGTGGCCTCTCCCTGTACGGAGCACAGGTTCCGGACGCGCAGGCTCAGCGGCCATGGCTCACGGGCCCAGCCGCTCCGCGGCATGTGGGATCTTCCCGGACCGGGGCACGAACCCGTGTTTACTGCATCGGCAGGCAGACTCTCAAGCACTGCGCCACCAGGGAAGCCCTCTTTTATTTAAATTTTTAATTACCTAAACTGGTTCCTTACAATGTCAAACTAACTGTCTTTGATCGTAGAAGATAGTTGCATAGATATTATTTGCTTTTCACTCACTATATTTCATATGAAAAAATCAATTTACCTAACACTAGTTAAAATGCATTATTTCATACTTCATATAACATTCTGAACAGCTGTGGACAGGATCATCTCACCTACCTGTCTAGATATTAATCATCTATCTATATATCAATCATCTACCTATCTACCTATTTATCTATCTAGAAATATTTATAAAACTCTTACCTGCACTTAATATACCCAAATTTCCATAATCAGTGGTGGTAGGGAGTTGGGGAAAACTTGAGGGGAAAAGAATAAATATTTTCTTACTGCTTTTCTCCAAAAAAATTTATGCCAGCAGTAGTGTGAGTCCAACGCATTGCAGAATATTAGAGATAACACTAACTCAATGGGGAAAATTCCACGTACTGCATCACTACTTCCTATGGTTTGTGTCTGAATTTAGCACAGTGAAAAGGCTCACACTCAACATTATTTAAGCTGTAAAACAATTCGTTATTATAATCTGTAGGAAACCACACAAAATGAAAGAAAATGGACTTCATGAAGCTTTTTGTATAATTTATATTATTCAAATGGCTCCAATTTCCATGAGGAAAAAGCACCTAAATAATCTATCTTGGGGACTTCCCGGGTGGTGCAGTGGATAAGGCTACGCGTTCCCAATGCAGGGGGCCCGGGTTCGATCCCTGGTCAGGGAACTAGATCCCACATGCATTCCGCAACTAAGACCCGGCACAAACAGATAAATAAATAAATAATCTATCTTGAACATCAAGGCTCTTACTTGGAATTTTTTTTTTTTTCCCAAAATGAGTATTGTGTGAAAAAGAAGCATTATTTGGAAGCTGTAATCAGGTTTCACTATATTTTGTGCAACATTAGCTTATCAATCCTTTTCTACCAGTCTGCTTGGAATATGTATTTTCGACAGTGGATAATATTTACCAACACACAGTGATATGTATTCATTATTCTTTATTAAGAAACACTACTTAAAATAGATAATGGGTTTCAAAAATAGCATTAATATTCTGATCGTCATTTTTTTTCTTTTGGTGTCATATCTAAATATAGTAGAGGTTAGATTAAAAATATTATAATATAGCTGTGTATCATTACTGAATGAAGCAAAATCAAATCTTACAAAATTCTATTGTGTTTTCCCCCTAGGTGGCATATAAAGAAGGTGTTAAGATAAATAATTACCAAGAAAATAGTTGAGGGGTATATGGGATGTGCTCTTTGTAGCTGTTTATTTCTTTATTCACTTTGATAATCCAAGTCATATGCAGAGGTGTGAAATACAACAGTCTTTTGCAAAACGTGTGTCCTAGGTACTTATTGCTTATAACAAATTACCCCAAAACTTAGCAGCTTAAAACAAAAACTACCTTATCATATTTCATGATTTTGTGGGTCCAGAGTCACCTGAGTGATTCTACTCCATGTGTCATTGACTAAGGTCAACAGTTGTTATTCAGCAGCCTAGTGGGATGATACTGAAGGTTGAAGCAGCTTCACTCATATGTCTGATGCCTTGGCTGAAATGACTTG
Source organism: Phocoena phocoena (assembly GCF_963924675.1). Classification (NCBI taxonomy): domain Eukaryota; kingdom Metazoa; phylum Chordata; class Mammalia; order Artiodactyla; family Phocoenidae; genus Phocoena; species Phocoena phocoena. The sequence goes on along the minus strand of NC_089222.1, from coordinate 116,590,833 downwards.
AAGGTGAGACTCAACTGCACCAGTTGACCGCAGTATCTGTACCTGACCACTCCAGCATGGTGTCATCACATCAGGGTGGTCGGACTCCTCACGTGTCTAGGAATATGTTCCTAGATAGACTGAGTCAAGAGACAGGAAGTGCAAGCTTTCTGTTTCTTAAGGCCCAGATTCATAAAATAGCAAGGTTTCTCTTTTGCCATATTCTGTTCATTAGGGAAGTCCACTCAGATTCAAGGGAGAGGAATAGAAGCCCCACTTCTTTTTTTTTTTTTTTTTAACATCTTTATTGGAGTATAATTGCTTTACAATGGTGTGTTAGTTTCTGCTTTACATCAAAGTGAACCAGCTATACATATACATATATCCCCATATCCCCTCCCTCTTGCGTCTCCCTCCCACCCTCCCTATCCCACCCCTCTAGGTGGTCACAAAGCACCGAACTGATATCCCAGAAGCCCCACTTCTTGATGGAAAAAATAAATCTCAAAAGACTTTTGGCCCTTTTTAATTTGTTGCAATTATCATGTTTATTTTCTCGCATTTTATAATGTGTCTGAATGTAAGTCTGGAATTCTAATTAATACTAAAATTCTCTTGAAGATATTCATGAGATGTAGAAATACGTTTTGTTATGTGAAAATGTCCTCGCTCAATGACTCTAAGACCTTGCTTCATTGTTCTTGTTCCTTTTCCCTATGTATGGTCAAAACACTTATTCTCCCATTGAACAAAAATGAAAACAAACAGACCATGAGAAAATAAAAGAACCTTCCCTTGATTTCATATCACTCTCTTATTATGTCTTTTCTCTGTTCCCTTCACCTACAAATCTGTCACAAGAGTACCATGCACACAGTATTTCCACACCCATTTCTCTACCCACAGCAGCTTGGCTTCTTTCTCATGTGTTTTTCAGAAATGTTTCCCACTCTTTTCCACCAGTGGCTTTATAATTACAAACACAATGAACATTCATTCTTTAGGTCTTCATGGACTTCTCTGCTGCTTTGGACACTGTTGATCTCTCTTTACATCTGGAAATTATTCATTGGCTTTCTGAGTCATTACAAATTCTTCATTTTCCATGTTCCATGCTGTCTTTCTTGAGATTCTTCTTGTTTTGTCTAGCCTGTAATTGTTAGTTTTCTCCAGAACTCTGCCACTGGGGGCTGCTATTTTTAATTCTTACAGTCTCTCTGTAGGTGATGTCATCTTTGTTCACACTTGGAAATAGTCACTCTGTACTGATGACTTACATAGTTATATCTCTTTTTCAAACTTCTTGCCAGAACTTCAGACCCAACATCCAAGTGCCAGCTAGACATCTCTGCATCGATGTTCTAGAGTAGCTTCAAATTCAACATGTCTAAGCTTGATCATCCGCCAATGTTTACCATATGCTTTTGGCAACATTCAGAATTCATTAGCTCATTCATGTTGTAAAACAGGATTTATCCCTGGTTTATCTCTCCTCCTACCCTTTCCCAACCCTCCAACCACTTACAGCTCTTAAGTAATCAGTCCTGTTGATTCAACCTACTAAATATTTCCTGTGTTTTAAAATTCTCCTTTCAATCCCTACTGACACTGCCTGACTTGAATACGAGTAATGCAACTGCCTCCCATTTGCTTCCCTGTCTAATGTCCCCTCAGATATTAGAATAAACCCTACAAACCTAACAATGACACCACAATGCTTCAAAAATTGTTACCGTCTCTCCATTTTCAAGAGCAGTATTTTTAAAACTGTACGTAGTTACCCATTAATAAATTACAAAATTAATTTACTGGATCACCATAAATGTTTTTAATGAGATAGAATGTACTATATAGAAAATCACAAAGAGCTTTTCATTTAGTAAGAATTAGTTTATTACTTGACTGTTTCAGATGTGCGTGTGTACATCCTGGATCGCAATGAAAATGAATTCTCACTCTAGAGCAGTGGAGCGTTGGTATTCCCAGTCCATAGGATAATACATTGAGGTGGAAAAAAGACAATTTAGAAATTCTATTTATTTTATCAAAAAACGGTAAGAAATAACTTGAGTTTGTCTTATATTCAGTATACAGATGAGAACTGGTGCCCTCTGTTGCTCAGTACATCAGATAGTTGAATTCACATGACTCTACAAAGTTCGAGGTATTCAGAGCGAGGAATAAGTGAAAGGGTTGAAGATGATATCCTCACTTCTTAAATCTCTTTCAAGTTATGACATTTCATCTGTACTTGGTTAAGTAAATTCATGAATCATATTGCAAGTGTTTTAAATAAATTAACCCTTAACCATAGACGTATGGCTTAATAAATAGTTACAAAGAAGCCCCAGCTTGGAGACATCTTTATGAGACAATAGAGAACATAGGAGTTATCACTTCTAGTCCTGCCAGGAGCTCTTCATTGGTCACAATACAAAGTAAAGATTATTACAATACTAAACAAAATTGCCCGAAATAATTGTGCCAAGGACAACCTTTTCTAGGGCAGCAACAAAGACTGGGGCGGGGCAACACAATTGATTGTGCATGAAGGTCCATACTTATTACAAGCAACTGCTTCTGTACCTCTTTAAGAATCAACTTAGTTGAAAAAAAAAATTATCTGATATTTATTATAGCCAGGCACTAGGCTGTTTGCTGACTCATATGTCACCTCCTTCCTAATTTCTCTCTAACAGACTGGGTTTTATAACTTCCCCAGCATCCCGGTGATAACCTTTGTGTGCTTTTCTCGTTACACTCATTTACAAGGAAGGGATCTGTCTCCCCCATGAGTACCGTGGTATTTAATTAGCTTTATACCCTCTGCATTCTGGACAGTTCCTGGCACAGAGCTGCCAAACAGTAAATGGTGAATCCAAGCATGTGAGTATGTGTTCTATGTGTTGTGCGTGTGTCTATGTGTATAAATTCATGAAAGTAGCTAAGTTAATGCTTTGGTTTACTATTTAATTTGAGCATAAGGATTAGACATGCAAGAAGAAGTTTGCTTCATTAAAATAAGGATGATCTATTCCTATCTTTAACCTTCTTTGGGTATCATGTGTTTGTTCCAGAATATTCTGTGCACACAAAAATATGTAAATCACCAAAAAATTGAAAGGCTATTTACAATCTGTTATATACATAATTATATCTGAGGCTTTGCACATACTGTATTGACTGCACATTTGCTGATGTGAGAAAAAGCAAAACAAGAAACCCAGAAATTAGCTGCATATCAAATGTTTGCTTCAATCTTTGCACATTGAATAAGACATATTTTCAAGTTGATTTTTTTTTTTTTTGCTGTGACTTCTGAAGGTTTATGTACAATATCAGCACCATTAAAAAACATAGGTTCTGGGACTTCCCTGGTGGCGCAGTGTTTGAGAGTCCACCTGCCAATGCAGGGGACACAGGTTCAAGCCCTGGTCCGGGAAGATCCCACATGTCGCGGAGCAACTAAGCCAGTGCACCACAATTACTGAGCCTGTGCTCTAGAGCCCGTGAGCCACGACTACTGAGCCCATGTGCTACAACAACTGAAGTCCCTGTGCCTAGAGCCCGAGCTCCACAAAAAGAGAAGCCACTGCAATGAGAAGCCCGTGCACCGCAACGAAGAGTAACCCTTGCTCGCCGCAACTAGAGAAAAAGCCCGTGCGCAACAACAAAGACCCAAGGCAGGAAAAAATAAATAAATAAATAAATTTTTAAAAAGGGACATGGTGGCTGACGCCTCTTGCTAAAAAAACAAAACAAAACATAGGTTCACATCAGTCTTCCTGTTTCCCGAGTGATTACTTGACCATACTAATTTATGCTTACCTTCAGAAGCTAGAATTGTTAACTATATGACTAAACTCACTCAAAAATATACATTACTTGGGCTTCCCTGGTGGCGCAGTGGTTGAGAGTCCGCCTGCTGATGCAGAGGACACGGGTTTGTGCCCCGGTCCGGCAAGTTCCCACATGCCGCAGAGCGGCTGGGCCCGTGAGCCATGGCCACTGAGCCTGCGCGTCCGGAGCCTGTGCTCCACAACGGGAGAGGCCACAACAGTGAGAGGCCCGTGTACCGAAAAAAAGGAAAAGAAAAAAAAAAATTATATATATATACATTACTTATGTCAAGCCATTAGGATTTCCTTGGGTTTCCTATAATATGAATAAATAATCTAGCTATTAAGGAATAAAAATATAAAAATTATTAATTAATGGAGTGTGTACTCTAAGAGATGAGAAATTATGGTTAAAAGAGGGTCACCCTACTAGATCAAGAAGGTTTTGCTTGTTAACTGATAGCACATTGAAGTAAACTGACGTTAATTTCTTTCTCTTACTATTATTTTACTTGTATCAGGTTTAATTATACCATTAAAAGGTACATGACACTTAGTCTTTTTTTGTACAAATAAGATAAAATGACTTGTCCTTTATTAACTTATATTTTAAAAGAAAATGTTGCCACCTCCAAATAAGTGTACTTCCTATTTTATTTGAAGACTCTATACACGCAGAGTCTAGTAATATTAGTGTCTCATTTTATACAAATTTTATACAAGTCTATAAAGCTAAAATGTTTCAGGAGTTCAGACTTACATCTTATGACAGACCTTGCTACAAGGGTTGAACAACAGAGATCTGGTAACCTGAGGTAGAAGTTGGTGTGAATTTCTACAAACAATGCTCAACGTAGTTAAGAAAAATAGGAGGGCTTTAGTTTGAAACTGGTTTCCATATGGTAATATATTAAATAGTCTCAAATACCCAAACTATAACTTAATCATGGGAACACAGTATTTTCCTAAATTACGTTGACATGTGTAAAATGTATTTTCTTAAGGTTACCTGATAAAAAGAAATTCAAGTATTAGGCATAAAATTAAATCTTTGTGTAATCAAGCAAGTCAGAGCCCAAAATTTGTAGATTGTCAATCACTAAATTCATCGTAACTTAAGGGTGGGGTGAGACCAATATTGCACATGGCTTTTATCATCACCACCCAAAGCCAGAGGTGGCATCACTTAGTAATTCAGTGAGAAAGACAGAGGGGGCTTTGCTTCACTAGCACTGACTGCACTAGAACCTTTCGCAGTGATTGGGGGCAGATAAAGCTAACCCTCACGCCCACTAACCATGCCTCCTAAAGCTCCCCCAGAACCATACCAAACTCTAGACCACGAACCAGGAATACAGAGAAATTCCCTGAAGATCAGTGAGATTCTCCTTAGACATGGTTGGTTTGTTGTGGAGGTATGAAGGGGTGAGGGTGTGATATCTAGTTCCACGTGCGAGCACCGTATGAGTTCACTTTCGCCACCAGAGAAATTGAAAAGAAAATAGAAAGCTGCTTCATATGTTCCTTCAAAGTCATTCTTTTTTTTTTTTTTTTTTTTTGCGGTACACGGACCTCTCACTGTTGTGGCCTCTGCCGTTGCGGGGCACAGGCTCCGGACGCGCAGGCTCAGTGGCCATGGCTCACGGGACCAGCCGCTCCGCGGTATGTGGGATCTTCCCAGACCGGCGCACGAACCCGTGTCCCCTGCATCGGCAGGCAGACTCTTAACCACTGTGCCAGCAGGGAAGCCCTCAAAGTCATCCTTATGTAAGACCATCTAGCTAAGGGAAACAATTTTATCCCTTGGAGATTATAGAGTTGAAGCCCAATTGAATAAATAATTTTACTGGCATGGCTTTGATTTTGCCCTTGTTGCGATACAAGATAGCTGCATTACTGTTTTGAGAAAGCTTTGGCTCTCTCCTCTCCTGGTTTGAATATGAAGAGTTCCCTTTTTGCTATCCAGGAAGGGTAGAACTTGATCTCATTAAATTTCTTTTTATTCTAACCCATCAGTAATTGGGAAACAGAGGGTACCAGTGCAACACACTACATTTAAACAGAATGTCAGTTTGGCTATTTGGACATTATGGAAGTGCCGAAATAAGAGTACATTCATATAAGTGCACAGTTTGTTTTAGGTGGACATTTCTTTCTTTCTTTTTTTTAATGGACATTTCTTAATTTGAGGACTTGAGTGGTCCCTAGCACCCTTTGATTGTGCCTAGTACTTATTTTATTGTATTAAAATGCTTGTTTATTTGAGTGTACTCCTTCAAAGATGGTGAACACTTTGAAGCCAGGGGCTATGAATTGTTCACTTTTGTATCTCCAGTTTGTAAATCAATGGCTGGCACAAAGTGGTACTCAATAAGTAGTTGTTAAATATGAGAATAAAAATTGCATCAGCAAAATTTTGATGTTCAACAAACTACCGCAAAACGTAGTGCTTAAAACAACAATTATTATTCAATCATGAATCTGTGGATCATCTGAGAATTCTTGCTTATGTGGTCAGACTAGGATGATCTTGGCTGGGCTTACTCATGCTTCTGGGTCAGTGATGGTTTTGGTCATGGCCTGTGATATCTAAAATGGCTTTATTCTCACATCCAGTGTCTTCCTTTCTATTAGCATGGCTAATGAGGGTGACTACACTACGTATCTCTCACCATCTAACACTCTAGTCAGAGCGTGTTCACATTGTAGTAGATGGCAGGGATTCCAAGAATGTAATAAAAATTGCAAGTCCTCTTGAGCCTAGGCTGGCGGCACAGTAGCATTTCTGATTTGTTTATGTGGTCAAAGCAAATCAGAAGGCAACCTTGCTCTCAATATGGGGGAAAGAGATTCCCATCCTCTCTCTCTATCTCTTTTTTTTTTTAGTTTGGCCGTACCACACGGCTTGTGGGATCTTAGTTCCCTAACCCAGGTCCCCTGCAGTGGAAGTGCAGAGTCCTAATCACTGGACCGCCAGGGAATTCCACCATCTCATGTTTTGATGGGAGGAGCTTCAAATTATCATGGTCTTTGTTGAAATTTGCCGCAAATAATAAAATATCCAGGAAGTCACAAGAGAGTAAGCTACTATGAAATCTGAAATGTGCTCCCTATAACATTAGCAACATCATTGATATCTTCATCTTCCTTTCTGCCTGAGATATGGGTCCCCTTCAAAACCCACTTATATGCTAGTTATTAGCTTTATTCCCTGTAAAATGCTTTACTTTCTGTTATTACAATTGTACAACCTCTAAGCCTCTGTCTACCTGGGGAGGCTAGATAGATTTGAAAATCTAAGCAAAAAATCTATCCTGCTTATAGAAAGCTGTTTGGAGAACAACTGGAAATTTCAGTGGCCAGGTACAAGCCTGAATTTATGGCTTATTTTAGTTTTATTTTATGTCTTGATTCCAGTCAGCCTTAAGAAGACCATAGTTCAGATAATAATAGCCCATTTCTGAAGTGGGTTCAACAAAAGAAAGCTTTGACCATTCTTTTAGCCTTCTTTTAATAGTGGGGCTATCATAAGCTTTTCTTCTTTTTTTAAGCAGGTGGTCTGTAGCATCAAGTGTTATAAGAACCCCTCAGGAGTTCACCGGCTAGCTACATTAGATAGAATCATTGAGTTTGATGGTGTCTATAAAGAGATACGCGATGCCATTAAAATAAAAAGTAAGCCTTGTGAGTGAGAACAAGAAATTCTAGTCGCGGTGGTTTTCAGGTCTTAGTGAAACTGTGAGATTAGTAAAATGTCCTTTTGGGAATGCATGATCTGCCTATAATTTTGCATTCTGCTTCGTCTCAGAAAGTGGTCGATCTCCACTAAAATACTCACTGATGGTGTTTGGGCAGTTTTTATAGAAAATATTCAAAGATGGAAATAGCCTCAAGAACAGGAAGAACGGATTTAAGCAATGACTAATGGATGAGGGTGGCAACCTTCCTGGTACACTGTGGAGGTCACAGACTGCTCATAAATAATCTTGGGGACTTTCATGCATGCAGTCATATATTCATCTAATAAACATTTATTGAGCACCTTCTATATATCAAGCACTGAGGCAATTACAGAGAAGAATGAGATACATCCTTATCCTTAAGAATTATACTACCTGGAAAAGAAAGCCAACAAGTAAGTTGATGTTAAGTTATGAAGTGGAGATAAATGTAAAGTGCTCTGAGCACACAAGGAAAGTAACTGAATATTATCTGGAGAGCTGGAGGTGAATTAATAGGGAGGATAACAGAAGGTAGATCAAAAACGATGACTGTTCACTATTCACAAGCAAAGCAGAATCCAGGCAGTGTGATTGATACAAAGCATAGCACAAAAGTGGAATGTAATTTTGTCTCCTTGAGAAATTAAAAGAAAAGTCAGCTTTCAAACACATAAGTTATATTGTAGTGGGAAAGGTGATAATATTTTGAGGTATAATATTACTGAGTCAGAATTACCAGGGTTCAAATTCATGTACAAGCATGGTTTTCTGGTCCATCACGCACTCCGCCCCTCCTGAGTCATATGTGAATGGCTCATCTCCTGTGCCCTTCATATGTACCTGGATTTTAGTACTTTTCATATTGGATTGTATAATTTCTTAATATCTGTATTTATACTTGCCTTTAATCTTGAAAAGAAGACTGTCTCATGTTTGTATCTGTTTCGTCTGGAGCAGTGCAAAGTATTTGTAATACTTGCTGAATGCTTTTTGCTTCATTTTCCTAAATTACTTAACTCTTCCCAATCTTGGTGTTAAACTACTTACCCACCCTTTTATTTTTTGTTTATTTTATTTTATTTTTTAAATTAATTAATTTTTGGCTGCATTGGGTCTTTGCTGCCGTGCGCTGTCTTTCTCTAGTTGCAGCGAGCAGATTGCGGTGGCTTCTCTTGTTGCGGAGCACAGGCTCTAGGTGCGCGGGCTTCAGTAGTTGTGGCTCTCGGGCTTTAGAGCGTGGGCTCAGTAGTTGTGGCGCACGGGCTTAGTTGCTCCGTGGCGTGTGGGATCTTCCCGGACCAGGGCTTGAACCGTGTCCCCTGCATTGGCAGGCAGATTCTTAACCGCTGTGCAATCAGGGAAGTCCCATTGGGGCTATTAAGAGTTTGGGACAATAAAATAGGTTTACTAAAAGGGGGCATAGGGTACGCCCCCTTTTAGTAAACCTATTTTATTGTCCCAAACTCTTAATAGCCCCAGTTGATAATCTTGAACTAGAACAAAGTATTCTTTTAGGTATAAGTTGGTTTCTTAACCCAAATGAATTCAACAAAAGCACTGAGTCTCATGAATGTACAGAAGTGGCCAAGGATCCTAACACAATGTCACTTGTAGCAGGGTTTGTCCAAATATGAAGAGCCATTTAGGTGAAGATATCATGGATTTCACCCATGTTATCTGTTTGAACAAACATGTTTGTGTTCCAATATTCTTTTATTATCTAAATTATGTGCTTTTAGTCAGCTAGGTGTAGAGTTTTATACACCTTGGTAAAACTACCAAGGTGTTTAAAACTACTTCCAGCTACCCAACTTCTAGAGAGTTGTGAAAATCCAAGAATCAGTGGTCTCTCAGTATCTGGTAACGATGCATCAAATCTGCTAAGATGTTCTGAACATTCAGTTTAACAAAAATCTGTGTGCGCATATTTCTGTGTCTATATTCAAAAACAATACCTGTGGAATTACATGCAAGCATTTGGTGAAAGGAATAGTCTTGAAGTAGCTCTTGAGAGTTCTTCCCAGTATCTATTTTAATTTCAACAATGGAATCCATAATGTCGACACAGAGCAAGTTTCTATGGCTGCATTGCACTATTAGTGGAATTGCTGCATGAGTGATTTAAGGCATATTTAAATGTCATGCTTCAGGCATTGTTGCCTTTTATTGACAAAAGAGATTGCGTGATGGTTGTTTTTCAGAAGTTATTGCCTTCTGAGCAAGAGTGCTGCACACAGAAAAAAGTATTGGGGTTCTGAAACAGTGAAATTGGTCCTCAGTATTACCTAAGGATAACTGATATGATCTAAAAGAGTTGTTATATTGTAGGCATCCCCTCAGTTGTTCTTTTTATCCTTGGAAATCTTCTGGCCTCCTTGCTTCCAGCTTTCTTTGAAGTTATTTTTATTTTTTTCCTTTTTACACTTCAGTGAATGCTCTCCCTATGTGAGAAGAATGAGGACCAAAGTTCATAGCTGTTTACTATTCTCTTGTCTAACACATGCATGACAGAGTGTTACACTAAAAATATCTTGCAAACTGCTTGCATTTTTTCTTCTATGAGGAGAAAGGGTACTATTTTGTGCATGTATTTTTTTTCTCATGGAAATATGCAGCTATTATGACTCCAAGAATCACTGATAACTCAACATGGTAGCACTTTTTCTGTTCATTACGTTATTACTAGTATCAGTTTGCTAGGATTTAACTCAGTGGCATGTAATTTGGTTCCTGGACGCTAATGCATTTCTAGGAGCACGTCTGTGACTGAGTGGTTGACTTTAAAGTCACCCACTGTCACTCCATTTTTGTCAGTGCCTCTTTATGGGAAATATACCTAGAGAAAAGTCACAGATTGTGGCAGTTTATAACATAATGTGAGACGCCTTCTGGGCATAAAATAAAAATACCAGAAACACAGTTAAAGAATTTTAAACTTCTATTTTATGATTAGGTAAAAGGAATACTAGTCAAGGGCTTCCCTGGTGGCGCAGTGGTTGAGAGTCCGCCTGCCGATGCAGGGGACACGGGTTCGTGCCCCGGTCTGGGAAGATGCCACATGCCGCGGAGCGGCTGGGCCCGTGAGCCATGGCCGCTGAGCCTGAGCGTCCGGAGCCTGTGCTCCGCAACAGGAGAGGCCACAGCGGTGAGAGGCCCGTGTACCACAAAAAAAAAAAAAAAAAAAAAAAAAAAAAGGAATACTAGTCAAGTAAACCTTAAAAAGAAATGAAAAATAAAATTCTTTTCTCATGACTTTTGTGTATGTTTCTAAATCTGTATATCAAAGGAAATCATTAAGTTGATCTCAACAATGGTGACAGATCAGGAAGTAAATTAGTTGGTAGGGTGGCAGTTATTTCAAATGCTGTAAGACTTGTTGATGTACCAAGGGGTAGGAACAGTATTAGAGATTTATTGATGTACCAATTTCTTTAAAATGTGTTAACTTTTAAGAAATGCGGAATGTCATCATTAAAATCTAACATCAAATATCCATGCCTCCATCCATCCTTCTTTTAAAAAACATTCAAAAAGAGGTAAGATACATTACCAGACTTTAAGGAGCTCAGGCTTTGGTAAGATGCACAAGGATACAAATAATTACAATGCAGAGTAGTGCATGCAATAAGATAGGTCAGTTCATACAAAATAAATTAGAATCACAGGGATCGGAGCCACCAATTCTGCCTTTGTACATCAAGGAAGTTCTGAAAGATAAGTTCGATCTTCAGTTGGGTTTCAAAGAAGGAGTAGTATTTTGCCAAACCGATGGTGGGAAGCATTTCAAGAAAGTGGGAATAGAACATGGAAATGCAAAAAAATAATAAAATTGCTTTATATGTTAAGGAAAATTTTACCAACTCAGTATTGCTGGAGCAAAGAAATACAAAAAAGTTTGCAGTAAATACTGCTGAAGGAAAAAGAAAAACTAGATTGTGATCACTTTGTATGCAACAGGAAGACCCTTTTCATTATATTCTATTGGCAATGGTGAGAAGTAATTTTATGACTTTAACAAAGTAATGAAAACTGTAATGTAGGGCTTCCTTGGTGGTGCAGTGGTTGAGAGTCTGCCTGCAGATGCAGGGGACACGGGTTCGTGCCCCGGTCCGGGAAAATCCCACGTGCCGCGGAGCGGCTGGGCCCGTGAGCCATGGCCGCTGAGCCTGCGCGTCCGGAGCCTGTGCTCCGCAACGGGAGAGGCCACAGCGGTGAGAGGCCCGCGTACCGCAAAAACAAAACAAGACAAAAACAAGAACAAAAAAGAAAACTGTAATGTAAACAGTGAGTAGACTGTGCTTAATGATGGAGGTGACAGAGGCAGAGATAGGAGGGCCTGAGCACAGAGGCAGACATTAATAAATGAAGATATTGTTTGAATAGTGCAGAAAAGACATGCTGTGGCTTGAAAAAAGACGGAATTTGGGATATAAAAAGAAAAGAAGTAATAGGCATTAAAGGTTGCATGGCAAGCATACTAGACAGATTTGAATTTGTAAGGGAGAAATGTCTCAGTGTAGGCTTGCTAAAAGTTTTCAAACAGAAAACAATTTATTTAAATGAGAAGTTGATACACACTTAAAATGTACACTTTCGTCTATAACCACATGAGAATATATTTTTAAATATTTTTCATAAGAAGAAAGAACTTTATTTTTTTAATTTAAACATTTTTAATTTTTAAAATTTATTTTAAATGTCCTTATATCCATTCCTGTTTTTTAATTGATGAGTTCCTGGATTATTCTTTTTTTTTTTTTTTTTAGACATCTTTATTTGGGTATAATTGCTTTACAATGGTGTGTTAGTTTCTGCTTTATAACAAAGTGAATCAGCTATACATACACATATGTTCCCATATGTCTTCCCTCTTGCGTCTCCCTCCCTCCCACTCTCCCAATCCCACCCCTCCAGGCTGTCACAAAGCACCGAGCTAATATCCCTGTGCCTTGCGGCTGCTTCCCCCTAGCTATCTACCTTACTACGTTTGTTAGTGTGTATATGTCCATGCCTCTCTCTTGCCCTGTCAAAACTCACCCTTCCCCCTCCCCATATCCTCAAGTCCGTTCTCCAGTAGGTCTGCGTCTTTATTCCTGTTTTACCCCTAGGTTCTTCATGACATTTTTTTCCTTAAATTCCATATATATGTGTTAGCATACGGTATTTGTCTTTTTCTTTCTGACTTACTTCACTCTGTATGACAGATTCTAGGTCTATCCATCTCATTACAAATAGCTCAATTTCATTTCTTTTTAAGGCTGAGTAATATTCCATTGTGTATATGTGCCACATCTTCTTTATCCATTCATCCGATGATGGGCGCTTAGGTTGTTTCCATCTCCGGGCTATTGTAAATAGAGCTGCAATGAACCCTGGATTATTCTTATAGCATTTCTAACACATTCACTAAAACGATATCATGAAATGTTAGTCAAATCAGTCAGTTTGCAATAACAGCTCACTAAAACAACATTTAAGAGAAAAATTGTACGTCTGATAACTTGAAAATTCTATAATCTTTTTCAAGATAAAATTTGAAAAATGTATAATTATTTGAAAGTCGTTTCTTTTAAACATGAACTTTATGCCAATTTAGTTTTAAAATACTTGCACATTGTTGTGGTGATTTTGTCATTATTTTCTATTGCACATAAATAAGCAACACTATGAAGTAATGCTTCTAGTGCTCCAGGTTAACAGACTTTGGGAACATTAGTAACGTTTCAGCTCTGTTTGACTTGCACTAATACAAACTTTAAAGTTTGTGTAGATTAATATTGCTTCATGTCGTTTTAAAAATATGTTTCTGTTATGTGTTCTTCAATTGACTTCTTATATCGAAGCTTCAATTTCTTTTCTGTGCAACAGCTAATTTTTATTTCTTAAAATAAAATAAAATGCCTTCAGTCATCCTGATGAGCATTACTTCAAGTATTTCTCTATGTTATAATTTTTCTTGGTTTAAAGACAGTTATTACTATTAGCTTTTGTCTCATGTGTTCATTCTATTCTGCTTGTTACTTTTTTGTCATTGCTTATTTATGTGACTTTATTGATTCTTATTTTCTGTGCTATGTAGGTACCTGTACCATCTTTCTCATATTATTACTGGTACCGATGGAAGATAAAATAGTTGGCAGATTTAATGCATACCCTGTGCCTTGGTGGCCAATAAATTTTTGGTGGATTTTCCTGAATGCAATAGTTTATTTCAAACCTAACAGCTGAGTGCTTTGAGGTCTAATTCCTAGAAGGTATTTAACTATAACTCTAGAGCTCTAATGTCTTTCAATGTTAATTATATACTCACTTGGCTATGGAGAGAGAGATTTAGCACACATTTACTCATTCATCTAGTCTACAAATATTTATTGATCACCTAATATATGAAAAAGTACTTGCAGAGTGCTAGAGAAGATGTATGGAGATGAATAATGCTTGGTTCTTCATTTCAAGGAGCTTAAGAGTCTAATGAGGAAAGTAGGACATGTTTAGAAAGCACCTCAATAGGAGATGGAAAGTGAGAAATAATCATAAAATGTATACAGATGAAGTATCATGATTCTGTGGAATAAGGAAAGATTGTTTCTAGGAGATCATGGAATGATTTATTTATATATCCAGGCAATATTTTTGATTTTTTACTATATTTCAGGCAGCATTGTAAACATGCCAAACCACCATGATGAAAAAGTAGAGTCCCAGCTCTAGAAGGAATTTATGTCTGTTTGGAAAGACTGAAGATAAATAAATAAATAAACAAATAAATAGTATAATTTCAGAATGTTTGAAGTTGTACGAAGAAAAATGAACATTGATAGATAGTGACTGGGTGAGTGTTGAAGAGGTTGCTGTGATTCGGATGGACAACATAGGCCTCTCAAAGGAGGTGCCATTTGAGTTAAGAAGTGGAGAATGAAGAGGAGGCATCTACTTGGAGACTGGAGCCAAAAGTGCTCTCTACAGAGGCCCTCTAGTGAGAATGAGCTCAGCCAGTTTCATCGCCCAACAAATGGCCAGTGAACACAGAGAACTGTGATAGGAGATAAGTTTGGAAGGAAGTACGAGCCGAAAATTTCCATCAGGTTTAGGTGCTGGATTTTATTCTCATTCAAACAAGTACCCACTGGAAGTTCTCAAACAAGAGAGTCAAGTAATGTTCATGAAACAGTCGGCCACTGAGCTGAGTCAGAAAAAGGCAGACTAAATTAATCCACAGGAAATCAAGAGTTAGGGGAAAGGCCAACCAACCTTGGAAAGAAGGGTAAATATAACAAGAATGTAGACTATGTATTGAATGTTTATGATGTCTTAGCACTATTCCAATCATTTTGTCTACACTTACTTCATTCTCACAGCAATAAGGTAGGTGCTATTATTATTTTGCGTGTGAGAAAACTAAGTCATAGAGAAGTTATGTTGCCCTAAGTCTCACTACTAGTAAGGGCTAAAGCTGGAATTTGAACCTAGTTTAAAATCAAGCTGGAGAGCCTACTTTCAAGCACAGTGCTATGTTATGTCACTTGTCCAGACATATCTAGAACATATCTAGAGCTTTAACAACTTAGTGATCTTCTGTGATTGTTGAACCTATTAAAAAAGGTGAATGAAAAGAATACTAATGAATGAGAAGAATACAAGTGCATGAAGAGTATACTAATATAATGGGAATGTCTCCATTGGCTAGAAGGGGAGGGAAAGCCAGGGAAGAGGCAGAGGTAGGAAGACAACAAGGAGAGAAGGAGTTTTCTAGGCGGGCAGTGCTGTGAACAAATGTTACGCGATTGAAAAGGCTAATGAATCTAATATGTATCTTCCTTCAAGGGTGGTTCTAGCTTGTCCTTGGGGTTTAGAGGGTGTAGGGAAGGTGAGGAAGTACAGATGATTCTTTCAATACAATTCAGGCTAAAGGAAAGGACAGAGGAAAATAAATACCATGAGAGAGTGTAGAGAATTTTGTTTTGAGAATAGGCAAACTTTAGCATCATTTCTAACTGAGGATCAAATAAAGAAGAGTTTGAGTTTGTAAGCAAATGAAAAAAAAATAATTTGGCAATATGCTGAAAAAATGTGAGAAGTGGTGGGATGAATTGAGCTAGGAAAAATTTAGTTTGGGAAAGAAAGCAATGCTTTCGTTCTGATAATAGGGGTGCGGGGGAGAGAGAGAAAGAGAGAGAGAGGGAATGTCCAAGTATTACAAAGCCTCAGTTTACCTGTATTGTCCTTACTCCTCCTAGGCATTAGATGTTCTGTCATAGAAGTGGGACACAGAGCTTTGCCTATTCAACTCTGTCCCCTCTATACAACTGTGCATTGGGTAAATAGATAATCCATTCAGTAATGACTGCTTAGCAAACGCACTCAACCTCCAAATGGCGCAAATAAATCAAAACGGGTTAATTTTCACTTTGATGAATATATTGCTGCTTTTGAAACTGGTCAGAAGCTTAAGTTTATGACCACGTTATTTTCATTTTTAGCAATTTATTTTGGAACTGACAAACCTTTTATATGTTTTCCCTAGTAAATGGTACTTGAATTACTTGTCAGTATTTTTTCAAAGAATGTACAAAAATTGATTTTTTTCTTTTAATATGTGGTAAGAGAGGGAGAGTCACAAATTATCTGGCATATCTGGCTTGCAGCAACTTCCAACAGTTCAGATGGCTTTATGGTGGTCATAGGTCATTCATAATTTAAAAAAAAAAAAGCGCCCCTGATTGTGTTAGAATAAACTGGATAAATGTTTGACCATATGCAGTAAATGAGAATAAGTGACCTGAAAAGCAGGCTACTTTATTTTGTGAACTCTATGTAAGATGTCACTAGAGACTTTGAATTTTCTAAGTGTCAAATTTCTGTTCAAGATATTCCCAGAGGATGGAGCGGTTTAAACTTGACTTCACAATGGCAGTGTCTGCCACAGAACTGGCAGATGTCAGAACATGTGACGAGACAGGCCAGGCAGCAATGCAGAAGAGCATCCCTGATAAAGCTCAGGGAGAGAACAGATGATTTGTTTACAGTGGACAGATTATAAATACATATGCCATGTTAAACAAGGGCACAAATGCTTTCTCTGCCAACTGCATAGTCATTTCAACCGGGGTGAATGAATTATACACTGAAAATCATTTTTTTTCCAGTGGTTTTCTTGTAATTGTTACAAAAACTATCCTTGAGTGTACATTACACATAGGGATATGTTCTTACGTTTCTGATTTGGATTTGTAGTATGTTGTTTATTCTCGGCAGGTACTTTAGTCCATGCTTTATAGACAAGCACAAGATAATTGGCTTACTGGGCATATGTTCACATTCAGCCATCCAGACCATCCGAGCCAACCGTTTAAGACTCTGCTATCGTCATGAGAAGCTTTCAGAGGAGAAAATCATAGAAATAAACAAATTTAAACTGTAAGACTTGTATATCAGAGGAGGGGCCTATTAAGCCTTAAAAATCGAAATCTAAATTTTGTTGTTCATGTGTGTGTACACGTCCAGTCCCCTTATAGTCCAGGCTAGAGGCCAAACTCCAGCTCTGTATTATTTTGTTTGCAAAGTCTCTTCCTCTTTATTTAAAAAATTTAATCAGTTTCAAATATATAAAGATAGAAGATTTCATACATAAAGTTTTCCCTATTATCTCAAAAAATCTGCATGCATGGCACAATGGACCCATACTTGGGATGGTGACATTTGGCTGAAGCTGTCTAGCCTGACACAATCAAACTGTGGATAGTTACTGAATAGTAAACTACCCTACCTACCTGACCCCTACAAGTGTTTGAGGTGGAGAGCCCCGGCTCATCTTTCTGACATCTAAGAATTGTCTGACTGGTATGGAAAGCCCACTGGCAAGTGAAATACTTGGTCATACACAAAAATAGAATTTGAATAAACACATGATTTTTAAAGTCAGGTACCCTTTCAAAGCTCTTATAGTCACAATCCACTCAGCACAATATTTTATCTTTTCCTCCCCCTTAAAATACTGTTTTTATTCAGTTTATTCTCCCTTATACAGATTTTGATCGAAATATTTGGGCCAATCTCTCTGTGTAGAAAGAGTAGCAAAGAAAGACTAATTTAAGGGAAGAGATTTAGTTTATTAACATATATTAATCAGCATATGACTTCTGCAATGTGATTGCTCATTTTTCTGCCTCTCGGTTTGTATCTATTCCACATAAAGATATGTCAGTTTTCACAGTCAATAGAACACAAGCTGCTATCAGTTAAACGTGTGAGTTGGAAGACTGAACAATCCGATTCCCACCACTGATATTTTAATGAAATAAACTTTGTTTCACCCTTGATTTTCTTTCTTCTTCTTCTTTTTTTTTTTTTAATGAGTTTATTTATTTATTTATTTATGGCTGCATTGGGTCTTTGTTGCTGCGTGCAGGCTTTCTCTAGTTGCGGTGAGTGCGGGCTACTCTTCGTTGCGGTGCTCGGGCTTCTCACTGCAGTTGCTTCTCTGTTGCGGGGCATGGGCTCTCTAGGCGGGCGGGCTTCAGTAGTTGTGGTACGCTGGCTCAGTAGTGTGTCTCACGGGCTGTAGAGCGCAGGCTCAGTAATTGTGGCGCGTGGGCCTAGTTGCTCCACGGCATGTGGGATCTTCCCGGACCAGGGCTAGAACCCGTGTTCCCTGCATTGGCAGGTGGATTCTTAACCACTGTGCCGCTAGAGAAGTCCTCACCCTTGATTTTCAATCCAAAATAAGTACATTTTTAAATTTAAGATGAAATACTAATATTATTCTAAATAAAAACCAAAACAAGTCATATTTAAATACAAAGTATATATATAGTATACTTTATATATAATAAAATACATGCTATATTTGTTTTTAATATATGATGCATATTTATAAGTATATATTCATATATATTTAATAAGCATATATTTATTTAGATTAGTTTTACCTGTACTGAGAACACAAGTTGTCTTAAGAAAGCAAACCAGATATTCATATTGCTCCTCCTCTCTTTCCATTTTTTCCAAAGAAGTGTGGATTTTATCATTAAGGCAATTGGAAGTCATATTAAAAATTATAAGCAAGTGGATGAAATGGTGATATCTTAAGCATTAAAAAAATCAATCTCAACATTCCCTGGAGTGGCAAAAATTCAGGCAGCAAGCCCAGTTAACGGTTTCTTACAGAAAATATACTGAGGGTCATGAGAAATACCTTCTATTGTATGCTCCTTTTTTTGTACTTTCTGCACCATCAGTCTGTGACTTGTCCCTTTGTGTCTTAACACTCTTGCCTTGTACTTTTTTTTCCTTTTTTTTTTTGCTGTACGTGGGCCTCTCACTGCTGTGGCCTCTCTCCTTGCGGAGCATAGGCTCCGGATGTTCAGGCTCAGTGGCCGTGGCTCACGGGCCCAGCCGCTCTGCGGCATGTGGGATCTTCCCGGACCGGGGCACGAACCCATGTCCCCTGCATCGGCAGGCGGACTCTCAACCACTGCGCCACCAGGGAAGCCCTTGCCTTGTACTTTTAACATTTAGAAATGAAATGATTGAAATGTGTAAGCCAAAATATTTGTTACAAAGGATTATTGTCATGTAAAATTGTATAAATTCAGTGACTATGCAAATTTTACCAAATCTTATTTGCATTTTTTCCTGCCAGTCCTTCCCAACTTCTTTTGCCCCACTACAACCTATTTTCAAGGTAAACTGAACTACTTGTGATTTTTAGAATGTGCCTTGGTTTTTGTGTCTCCAGCTCCAGATTTTTTTTATTTTTTCAGGAAACTTCACGTTCATTGGTAATTGTATTTTTTGACAGTTCTGCTCACTATTTTTATGGATCTTCCAGCCATCCGCCATCCACCCATCCATCCATTCAATAAATGATTTGTATTTTATGTCTGTATTTATAATATGTAATAAAATATCACATAGTATTTAACATTTATTTCTTAAATGATACCATTCACCTTAATGAATTTCTTAATATAAAACTATAATTATTCTGGGGCTATTTTAATTTTTGAAATTTAAGAAAGCAAACACAAACAAATTAGCCTATGTAAAAATGTTTTCAAAACCTATGCATGCAACTGTTATTGGCCCAAAGTTAGAAAGTATATTTTAAAAATGGGAAGACTTTTACTTATATACTGCACAAATTTCATTCAGAGTTTGTAACCTGTAAATTGATTTTCAGTGTACAGGTCAGTACATGATATGCACAGTAAACTGGTATTGAAATATGAGCAATAAAAACTTACTGACTGTGGTATTAGCTGATATTTCAAATTAAGACTCTCCACAAGTAATAACTTAAGGGGCACTTTAAAAAGTGTAGCAGAGAAGCTGTCTACTAGCACGCAATAACGTACTTTAAAGAAAAAAATTCTATGTAACAGTAAGAATACAGAATATTCTAAGAAAATGACTAAGCCCTAGGTTAGCGTCAATATGGAACTGTGAATTAGATCCACCACTGCAGGTTTCGAATGGAAATAATTTCTTGGCTGTGAACAGGATATTTGAAAACAATAAGAAGATATCATCTTGGACTATGATTTCTTGCTGAGATTCATTTTCTCCAAATATGTTACTTCGTGTGCACTCTTCAGCCTATATGTTCTGTACTTATAAATCTTACGTTCAACATTAGAGATAAAAAGGAATCCATAGAGTTCCTCACCCTTAATAAAAGGCATACATTATCCCCATATAAGAAGAGGCAGTTTTCAGATTTGAGGGTTTGTATGACACATACAAGTACAAGCAATGATAGAGCTTCTTATGAAGTAACTTGATAATTCATCTTTCCATTTTCCTTTGTTATGTACATCTATTTTAAAACTAAGTTTCATCAATTACAGCTAGGCAATGAGTTTTAGCCTCTCAGTTTATTTCACTTGAACATAAGATTCTAGAGTTAAGACAATGAATTCTATATTTCAGTTTGCATCTACCTTGGGAAGTGATAGTTATGTTTATTTGTAGCTTATTGTTTTTAGTATTCTACTCTGAAAGCAAATTGCAGTCATTCTTCACTTAGGCTCCAACATTCTCTGTAAGGTTAGCAAAGTTCTACCAAATTTCCATAGGTTGGGATTTAAAAAAATAATTTTCTTGAAATAAGAACTATTTCATTTCAAAGGTGATACTCAATATATTATTTAGGCTATACGCTAATAACTTAACAATTATAGCAGTTCATTTATGTTGAAAATATTCAAATGTGCCCTCCACCAAAAAAATAAAAGCTTGCTTTAGGAACATTTCATTCAATTCCGGAAACATTGTCATCATAATAGCTCATATTATTTCATAATATTAAGGCTCTTTGATACTTTATTCAAAATATCGAGATTTATAGTAAAAATTTAGTTAACATATAAACTATTTATATATTTGTGTGCATATTTAGAAACTGATTTATTACCAATTTTGTACCTTATGATTTTAACTTAAGGGAAAACAAGAAGATATATGTTAAAAGAGGTAATTTCCATTTCTTAATGAAAGATAATTATAGCTATAATTTTTACTACTATGCTAGACAGTGCATCTAAGGTGAAACTCATTAAAATTCCATTAGTGGAATCTTGGCTATGTTAGCCCATGTCAGTTAAGTAATTAAGTCTGTGAACTTAAAGTTGTATCCCCACCCTACCTTGTTCCTTTTCTATTGTATTCTCTCTCCTTGGCTTTCTACTCCTCTGTAAGTCTTCCACTGAAGTAGGGACCAATGTCTGTCTCGCCTCCTCTCTATATGATTACCATCTACTTGTGAAGGGATTCCTGTCCTGACCCTCCTTTTTGTCCAACCTCTTCCACGTGCTGCTGCTAAATTAATGGATTAAACATTCACATCAGAATTAAAACTTCTAAGGGCAGTACGTGTTACATATGACATTTAAGGCCTATACTCCAAAGTCTGACAAACAACACAGGCAGTGAAGTCTGTCTGAAATAAAGCAAAATAATTTTAGTTATCTTGTTAATGTGGACTGTATAGAAAAAGATAGGAATAATAAAAAAACATATTGAAATTCAGTTAACTAGTTCATGTAAATTTTTTACCACACTACCTAGGAAATAGAAAACAATCAATTAATAATAGTTATAATAAATATTATAAATATTAAAATTTTTCACATATTGGCCCAGTTGTAGTTTCTCAGTATTATTTTTTTTATGTTAAATGTGGATATTTTTTCTTCTTTATTCTTTCACTATTGACATTACCCTTTAAAAATGCTTGAAGGGATTTTTTTAAATTAATTTATTTAATTTTTTAACATCTTTATTAGAGTATACCTGCTTTGCAGTGTTGTGTTAGTTTCTGCTGTAAAACAAAGCGAATCAGGTATACGAATACATGTATCCCCATATCACCCCCGTCTTGCGTCTCCCTCCCACCTTCCCTATCCCACCCCTCTAGGTGGTCACAAAGCACTGAGCTGATCTCCCTGTGCTGTGCGGCTGCTTCCCACTAGCTATCTATTTTACATATGGTAGTGTACATATGTCAGTGCTACTCTCTCACTTCGCCCCAGCTTACCCTTCCCCCTCCCCGTGTCCTCAAGTCCATTCTCTACATGTGCATCTTTATTCCTGTCCTGCCCCTAGGTTCCTCAGAGCCATTTTTGTTTTTAGATTCCATATATATGTGTTAGCCTACGGTATTTGTTTTTCTCTTTCTGACTTACTTCACTCTGTATGACAGACTCTAGGTCCATCCACCTCACTACCAATAGTTCAATTTCATTTCTTTTTATGGCTGAGTAATATTCCATTGTATATATGTGCCACATCTTCTTTATCAATTCATCTGTTGATGGTTACTTAGGTTGCTTCCATGTCCTGGCTATTGTAAATAGAGCTGCAGTGAACATTGTGGTCCATGACTCTTTTTGAATTATGGTTTTCTCGGGAAATACGCCCAGTAGTGGGATTGCTGGGTCATATGGTAGTTCTATTTTTAGTTTTTTAAGGAACCTCCATACTGTTCTCCATAGTGGCTGTATCAATTTACATTCCCACCAACAGTGCAAGAGGGCTCCTTTTTCTCCACACCCTCTCCAGCATTTATTGTTTGTAGATTTTTTGATGATGGCCATTCTGACTGGTGTGAAGATGATACCTCATTCTAGTTTTGATTTGCATTTCTCTAATGATTAGTGATGTTGAGCATTCTTCTCACGTGTTTGTTGGCAGTGTATATATCTTCTTTGGAGAAATGTCTATTAGGTCTTCTGCACATTTTTGGATTGGGTTGTTTGTTTTATTGATAATGAGCTGCATGAGCTGTTTGTATACTTTGGAGCTTAATCCTCTGTAAGTTGTTTCATTTCCAAATATTTTCTCCCATGCTGAGGGTTTTCTTTTCTTTTCTTTTCTTTTTTTACATGTTTATTGGAGTATAATTGCTTTGCAATGGTGTGTTAGCTTCTGCTTTTTAACAAATTATGTCAGCTATACATATACATATATCCCCATATCTCCTCCCTCTTGCGTCTCCCTCTCACCCTCCCTATCCCACCCCTCTAGGTGGTCACAAAGCGCTGAGCTGATCTTCCTGTGCTATGCGGCTGCTTCCCACTAACTATGTGTTTTACATTTGGTAGTATATATAAGTCCATGCCACTCTCTCACTTTGTCCCAGCTTATCCTCCCCCCTCCCCGTGTCCTCAAGTCCATTCTCTACATCTGCATCTTTAACTCTTCCAAAATATAGCAAAGGGAGGAACACTCCCAAACTCATTCTATGAGGCCACCATCACCCTGATACCAAAACCAGACAAAGATATCACAAAGAAAGAAAACTCAGGCCAATATCACTGATGAACATAGATGCAAAAATCCTCAACAAAATACTAGCAAACAGAATCCAACAGCACGTTTAAAAGGATCATACACCATGATCAAGTGAGGTGTATCCCAGGAATGCCAGGGTTCTTCAATATATGCAAATCAATCAATGTGATACCCCATATTAACAAATTGAAGGAGAAGAACCATATGATCATCTCAACAGATGCAGAAAAAGCTTTCGACAAAATTCAACACCCATTTATGATAAAAGCCCTCCAGAATGTAGGCATAGAGGGAACTTACCTCAACATAATAAAGGCTATATACGACAAACCCACAGCCAACATCATTCTCAATGGTGAAAAACTGAAACCATTTCTACTAAGATCAGGAAAAAGACAAGGTTGCCCACTCTCACCACTATTATTCAACATAGCTTTGGAATATTTTTTCTTTGTACTTAATTTTTGATAGTTTGATTAATATGTGTATTGGTGTGTTTCTCCTTGGATTTATCCTGTATGGGACTCTCTGTGCTTCCTGGACTTGATTGACTATTTCCTTACCCATTTTAGGGAAGTTTTCAACTCTAATCTATTCAAATATTTTCTCAGACACTTTGTTTTTCTCTTCTTCTTTTGGGAACCGTATAGTTCGAATGTTACTGCATTAAGTATTGTCCCAGAGGTCTCTGAGACTGTCCTCAATTCTTTTCATTCTTTTTTCTTTATTCTGCTCTGTGGTACTTATTTCCACTATTTTATCTTCCAGGTCACTTATCTGTTCTTCTGCCTCAGTTATTCTGATATTGATTCCTTTTAGAGTATTTTAAATTTCATTTATTGTGTTGTTCATCATTGTTTGTTTGCTCTTTATTTTAGGTCCTTGTTAAACGTTTCTTCTATTTTCTCCATTCTATTTCCAAGATTTTGGATCATCTTTACTATCATTTCTCTGAATTCTTTTTCAGGTAGACTGCCTATTTCCTCTTCATTTGTTTGGTCTGGTGGATTTTTACCTTGCTTCTTCATCTGCTGCATATTTCTCTGTCTTCTTTCTCATTTTGTTTAACTTACTTTGTTTGGGGCCTCCTTTTCACAGCCTTCATGTTCGTAGTTGCTGCTGTTTTTGGTGTCTGCACCCAGTGTGTGAGGTTGGCTCAGTGGCTTATGTAGACTTCCTGGTGCAGGGGACTGGTGCCTGTGTTCTCGTGGGTGGGGCTGGATCTTGTCTTTCTGGTGGGTAGGGCCACATTGGTGGTGTGTTTTGTGGTGTCTGTGAACTTACTATGATTTTAGGCAGCCTGTCTGCTAATGGGTGGGGTTGTGTTCCTGTCTTGTTAGTTGTTTGGCATAGGGTGTCCTGCACTGGAGCTTGCTGGCTGTTGGGTGGAGCTGGGTCTTAGCATTGAGATGGAGATGCTGGGAGAGCTCTTGCCAATTGATATTACATGGGGTTGGGAGGTCCCTGGGGGTCCAGTGTCCTGAACTCGGCTCTCCCGCCTCGGAGGCTCAGGCCTGACACCAGGCCGGAGCACCGAGACCCTGTCAGCCACAGGGCCAAGTACATGGGGATTTTCTTGTCTTTTGGGAAGTCTGAGGTGTTCTGTGTATGCTCAGTAGGTGTTCTGTAGGAGTTGTTCCACATGCAGATGTAGTCTTGAGGAGGAAGGTGATCTCTACATCTTACTCCTCCGCCATCTTGAAGGTCCCCCCCAGGCCAAGTGATTTGTTCGTATCTGCTTCATCTGGAATCCGGGAGCCAAGGAGCTCGGTGCAGCTGCCTTACCGTTTCTCCAGCGGCGCGCCCACAGCAACTGCCTGGGACAGCCCAGCCGGGGCCTCAAGGCTGTCTGGCCTGTGGGCAGATGGGCCCTGGGAAAGGGGCGGGGTGTGGCGAGAGACCGAAAGACCCGCATCCGTACTCTTACATGCACAAACACACACTCCAGGTCCAGCTGCTAGGTAGTGGCTGGCGGGAGCCCCGGCCACCCTTCCAAATCTTTCTAGACTAGAGGTTTCTGTCCCCTTCTGCTGTCCCTTCTGGAAAACGCTATACAACGAAAGGGAGAGAAAAGTAAAGAGGGGTGGGGAGGGGAAGATCGACGAGGCGCGTTCCTTTTCTCCTCCACACCCCAGCTCCAAAAATGTACAACCCTGAGCTCTTCCTTTTCCCTCTGTCTGCTCATGGCTTCCCTCTGAACCTTTTCTCTTTCTCCTCTCCTTTTGGTGGCTGCGAGCTGAGAGAACCCGTCATGGTTGTGAGGTGTGTGTAATGTGTGTGTGTATGTGTGTGTGGGGGGGGGGAGGTTGGGGTAGACTACCGCCCTTGGCGAAAGCACCTCTCACCTCCCCCAACCTGGATCGGGTGCCTCACATACTGTATTTATTTATTTTTAATAGATCTTTATTGGAGTATAATTGCTTCACAGTACTGTGTTAGTTTCTCTGTTGCACAAGAAAGTGAATCAGCATATGCATACATATATACCCGTATCTCCTCCCTCATATCCCACCTCTCTAGGTGAAACTGACTATACTACCCAAAGCAATCTACAGATTCAATGCAGTCTCATTATTATTGATGTAGCAAATGTTTTCCAATGATTAAGCAGGATGCATATGTCTGGCCATTGATTTCAATTCACAACAGTTTCCAATCCCGGTTGATAACTAATGGCTGCCTATTCTATATTGTTGAAAGTGATTTTGAGACTAAACTGGATGTGAGTATGTTATGTGTAGTTTAGTAATGTCTGTAGTGCACAAAGTCAGTATGCATTCCACATATATGATATATCTATAGGAAAGGTATTTATTTAAAGTGGAATAACATACATTTCTCTGGTTTGAAACAAATTTTTGATATATCCATTATCCTTCCAATTGAAAACTTCATAACATTTTGCTTCATAGTTTTATTACTTTCTAACAGTTAGAGCATTTTTTTGTAAGAGGAAGAATAATAAAAATAGTGAAGAAAAATGCTTCCTTGAAAATAAACAAAAATTATAATGCTACAACTCTAGTTCTCTTAGGAAGATTGTAGATTTCAAGTTTATTTAAGCACTGTAAATAAATAAGTTGAAATATATATCTGAGCACTTGTACTCAGGGATAATGTTATTAGATATTTTCTTCACAACAGTATTAATTTTTCCTAGATGGCAATGGACTTACTTAATAAGATTTTCCTTTTCTGTATATATTTATGCCTAATTAGCAAGAATACCCTTGGCATCAATATTGCAAATCTTAATTACAAGTTAGAAAATTGATGTACCCTTTTGGCTACATTATTGCAATTGCTTTGTATGAAGTAAGATTATTTGGATAATAATCTCTTGGGTATACTGAGTTTTGCTTTAAGTGTTTTCAGTTTTTTCTACAGCTCTGCACTGTGGCTTAGAACTTAGTTTTTGTTCATGAACAGTGAATAGTGAACTTGAAAAAGTCATAAATTATACAGTACAGACACCTGTGTAAATTATTTTATTTTAAAGCAGATAGAACAGATATTAATAACTTGATTAAAAATCCTGTTAAATTGATATATGTGTTGCTTCTTTACATCTTTATTTTTTAAAAATGGAAATCATGACTAAATATATGTTGAACTGATTTCAAGACATCTGATAAAATGTGAGCTTTCTTTGTACGTTTTACTACAGAAGTATTTCTTACCACTTCAAAGCTTGAGTAGCTTCTAGAAAACTATTAAATGAAGCAACAATTGCCAGTTT
Organism: Phocoena phocoena; assembly: GCF_963924675.1. Classification (NCBI taxonomy): domain Eukaryota; kingdom Metazoa; phylum Chordata; class Mammalia; order Artiodactyla; family Phocoenidae; genus Phocoena; species Phocoena phocoena. The sequence continues at coordinate 116,563,762 of NC_089222.1, read as the reverse complement.
CCTCTCATCATGAAACAATAAAGAGCAATAGACATTGTGTCTTATAGAAGGTAGGTATGCTTGAAGTACTGTCACAATGGATAGAAATGTACGATAACTGGATACAAGTTAAATCTGTGAAGTTCTGTTTTTGATATAGGTTGAGATAAAAATCATCTCAAATTGAACTAAATTTTGATGACCTTCACACAAAGTTGTCTTGCTTGAAGAAGGGAGTAGCTTACTGTAATCACTGCACTGCTACCCAAGTCTTGCTAAATTATTGGGAAGAATTATGCTTTAAGGCTGAATTCAGTTTAGTATAGAAAAAGGGATTGCCGTAAATGTACATTTTGAGGTACATAAATTTGGACATGAAGGTGTAGGCGCTCTTAGGATGCTCCCCTTGAGCTGACAACTTAAATAGGGGCCTGTCAAGTGTCAAACAGGTGACAGTTATTGTTCTATACTAACAGTAAAATGCCATGTTTCCTAGACCTCATGTCTTACAGTGTATCAAAATCACCAGGGGAGCTTGTTAAAAATACAGATGTTCGGGCTCCATCCCAGCCCTATTAAACAAGAATCTCCAGGTACAAAACCCAAGGACCTTTTATGTTTTAAGTAGCCCAAGTGGTTTTGAAGTTGTATCAGAACTCCTGAAGCAAGTTCCTCATTGAAGTAATGACGTATCTCTACATTAGAAATAGAGTTGTACTTAGGATGAGTTTGGGGGAAAAAAAAAGATATATTTTTATAAATGAAGTTCCAGTATAGAATGTTTGAAAATTATGCAGTATATGATACCAAAATAATAGCAGGGGCAGTTTGCAGAGGAGGGGTGAGCGTTAAATAATCATCGTGACGAACTTCATTAGATTTTTGAAACTTTCGTAGCATCTTTGTTATTATGAGCTTTGACCTACTCATATTTGATTTTCTATGTTTATTAGAAATAAAACTCTCTAAAATAAAAGATATATATCCTTATCTTGAGACTATGGAAGGTTGGAGAGGAAGGGACACTGTAATTGGCTTAGTAAGAAAGTAACATGGGGGAGAAATGTCCCTGAAATCATATGGCCTGCAAAGAGAAATGGCGTGAAGCTGGGTGAACCAGCTCTGGATGGAGGAGCATATCTGAGACTTTAAGACTTATGTCAGTTACTCAGCATCAACCTTATTTTGTTGCTTTGTTCACCTAGTAATATGTCAGGTTTTACTTGTACTTATACAGCAGGCAAGTGTGAAATTGTGAGGATATGCTTGGATTTGCTAACAGGGTTACAGGTAAGATAAGTGATGTATAGGAGAAGAAAAATAGGGAATTAAAGCTATTTTAGTTTAGAAGTTTGACCTAAATTAGTAATCTATTTTTTTAAAACTTTTGTTTCTCGTAATTGTTTACCAATGGGGAGACTCAGTTTATTTACACCAGCAGCCGTGGGGCAAGGGGAATACACAGTGAGCAACTTGTATAGGATGGACTACTTTTATGCAAAAATAAGACTCTCCAACACAAAGGACAATGATGAGCTTCACTACACTTCCCCAATGATCCCGGCATGCGCTAATGCCAGGCAATGGCCCCTGGGCATGTGGTGGTGGGAACTAATGTATGGAAGAAAAAACCACAAACCACAGAAATTTGTAAAGAACCCCTTCCCCCCCATACACATGCACACTCAGGTACATAATCAATTACAGTATTATACTGTTGCATGCAAAATTATTTCAAGGTATGTCGCTAATATCTGAAAGTATATAATCTAGTTGAAAAGGCAAAATTTATACGTAAAACAATAATACATTTTACAAAGCCATATTTAATTACATGGTTATATTTGAAATGCAGGTAAAACTGGAGGAATTCAAAGGTGAAATAAATCAATGAACATGGCAGTAATTGCCAGGAGTCTCATTGTATTTAAAGAAGTAAAATGTGAATAGGCAGAGGGATAGAGAGAAGGTATTCAGATGAGAAAAACCATATGCACAAAGTGATGGAAGTGAGACTACTCCAAGTGTTACCCAGTCCAAGCTGGTACTGCTCACTGCAGGACAGGCCAATAAATTGAGAGATGAGTTGTTAGGACAAGGAATAGTGACTTTATTCAGAAAGCCTGCAGACCAAGAAGATGGTGGACTGGTGTCCCAAAGAACCATCTTGCCCAGGTTTGGATGCTAGTTTCTTTCATAGAACAAAGAGGAGGAGGTGAGGAAGTAAAGCAAAAAAGGTGATAAGTTGTTGCAAATATTTCCTGATTCTGGCCAGACTCCAGAGGAGATGTGTTAATTTATTTTTTCCTGCAGCCATTCACAGTTGGGCCTGGTCAGGATGTTTCCTGTGAACGAAACAAAGGTATCTTAGCTTAACTTTCAGACATGGGAGGCAGGGTTCCTTCCTGGAGATGGGCCATATGTATACTTTAAGCTCTAGGCAATATCCCTTTAGTGATTAACTTGTAGCAAGAGCAGTAGATTACAAAAGTTAAAGTTAAAAAAATAAAACACAAAACAGATCCAATATGGAGTCAGATTTGTTCTTCCCTATTACACAAGTTTGTTGTGGGCTGACTAGAGGTGATACTGCGAGTGCAAGTGTAAGTGGGAACATTTTAGGTGGTAAAGTCAAGTTACACAAGATGAGGCGCTAAAGTTATTTATGATAAAAGGCGAAAATCTCTTATCATCAAAATTGGCCTTAAAATCAATTAAATGACCCACAAAGGACACCTTGCATGGTTTTTAACATACAACTCTGTAAGAGTGTTTTCTTTATATAAATACGTAGTCTATGCAATAATATCCAGTCATATTGAGGGCATAGGCAAAATATAATGTTATAACATTTAAAGTATACAGAGATAAGTGAAAAGAATTAGAGTCAAAATTTCTTACAATTGAATTTGTATTTGTTAAAGATACAAAGCTTCAACCTGTCTTGAGCAGTAAATAAAGAAAGAAAGGAAATTAATGTAAGTGTTTATTATGTGCCAGATGCCTTGTTAGTCTCTCTATAAGTAGGTCACCCGTTCTTCATAATAGCACCTTGGAAAGAACGCGTTGAGGGAAAAGTCATTATCACTATTTTATACATATGACTACAAAGATTAAGTGGTTTGCCTAATTGTTGAATCTGGAGTTGAAACTAAGGTTTCTAGGAATCCAAAAGCCTTGCTGTGGCGTGACACCACATTCCTTTTCTAGTATCAAGAAGAGCTTTCAACATATTATTAAATGAAAGACACCAGAGATTTCTGAACAAAGTAATGACATAATGACAACACATTTTAAAATGTTATCAGTAAAATAGATCAGGGTGGAGAAGAAATGCAAAAAGCCATGTATGAAGTGATAAAATCCCATCTTGTGATAATAACATTAAGTATCGGGAAGTATATGGCTTTTCCAAGGAATAACTGATAGACTGTCGAGTGTATCAGCTCATAAGCCCTAACTCTAAATCTCTCCACTCATAAAAATTTTGTTGTAAAACAGTTACCTAAAGAGCACATATTGGTGAAATGAAAGAAACAGTTTAGAAAAACCAGGCTCATACTATTATAACATCATATAGTAAACAAGGTTTGACCTTGATAGAAAAACAATCCAGCTTTCTGACCTTGCTCTATTTATCCACCACTTTATTTATTTCAGTATTTTTAATTAATAGTAGAAGAGACTCAAGTCGTCTATTGATAATACAATTTTAAATTATTACTGTGCAGAGATTTGTACACACAGCATCATCGGATCACAACCAATGGTAGCAAAACTTGAGAAAGAATGAATCTGCTTGAAAACTAATTTTATTCCATAACTTCAAGTGTGTGGGAAATGGACAAAGGGATATAAGGACTAGTGTAACCTCTTTTTCTATATAAAGAATTGTCAACCTTTAAAATAAAAAGGTAAGTGGTTTAGCCAGTAAAATCAAGTTTATCTGGGAATAACAGAGGAATTGAAATTCAGGACATGCAAACTGTGGTGAACCATAAGCAAGTCTGGAGAACAAAGGAGAGGAGTGTTCTTTAACAGAGAGAGGAGGAAGTTGGGAGGAGCTCTTTGAAAGAAAGTTCCTGGGAGGAGAGTGAGAGTGCTGAGTTTTCATGTTTCCTCATTGGCTGAATTGCAGTGGTTTCTTATTGGCCAGGTTGTTGCTGGGCAAAGAGAAAATCTTTCTTCCTTCTGTGGTATGTAAAAATGAGTTGCCAGGAGTGGTACATGCCTGAAAGCTCCCCATTTAGGGCTTTCTGACTCCATTTTGATTTGTTTGTTTGTTTGTTTGTTTGTTTTATTTTTGGCTGCACCACGCGGCATGCAGGATCTTAGTTCCCCGAGCAGGGACTGAACCCATGTGCCCTGCTGTGGAAGCACAGAGTCTTAACCACTGGACCACCAGGGAAGTTCTTTCTGATTCCATTTTGAATGAGGTTTTCCTTTATTCATTTTCACAGGATATACTTAATTTCTAAGTACTTAATAAAAGCCCAAGAACTTGAAAATAAACTTTTCGTTAATGTGCTGCTGCTTAGCTGGCACCCATGGTACCTTAATAGTTAACAAGAAATTTCTACTTGAAACACACACCAAAATCTTTAAAATTGAATATAAAATTGTATTGAAACACTATCCCAGGGTCTCTAGACACTTATTGAACTGGAGAAATCAGGCTAAGTCTCAATAACTCTTTTCATTCCTGCCACTGAGATAGTGAAATTAATATTTGTAGATTCTCTCCTTCCTCAGTGAAAGTGCCCCATCCAAAAGAGGTAAACCATCTAGAGTGCAAAACGATCTTCGGATGGGACAGAATATGAAAGTCCTAAGTATGGTTATCACCTTAGCTAATTGCAGAGCATTAAAATGTATGAGTTTGGCAAAAATTATATAGTTAGTGTCGACACTGAAATACAATTACTTCAAAGAAATCTACAGTATAGAGAAATTTCTTTAAAACTGGCTTTTTTCTTTTCTTTTTTTTTTTTGCGGTACGTGGGCCTCTCACTGTTGTGGCCTCTCCCGCTGCGGAGCACAGGCTCCGGATGCGCAGGCTCAGCGGCCATGGCTCACGGGCCCAGCCGCTCCGCGGCACGTGGGATCCTCCCGGAACCGGGGGCACGAACCCGTGTCGCCTGCATCGGCAGGGGGACTCCCAACCGCTGCGCCACCAGGGAAGCCCGCTTTTTTATTTTTTGCTTAAAAAGTCTGTGATTATTTTCAAAACTCGGAGAAAACAAACTATTAAGTATCATAGCAAGATATTGAAATGGTTCATCATTACAAATTTGAGGTGTTGTTTTAAAAACAATGAAAATCTTGGTATGCAGTAAAAATATAACCTATTTATAAACCATACCCATTAAATATTCACTATTTGTGATATCAAGTTTATTAGACTTACTTGTATTTACCATAATTGGAGCTGCAGTCCTATCAATTTCCAAAATAACTTAGAAATTCAGTGTTCTCTCTCTGATTCCCAGATATGAATCATACAAAACAGGTCTACCAGAAGTTTCCAACCCTTGACTACCAGTTTTATCCTCTGTTCAAGGATTATTCATTGTGAAGGTAGACATAGACTTGGGAGACATTAGTCATACACACTAATATCTCTGGCTCTCCTGCTGGACACATGAGAGATTATACTTCCTCACTTTCTTGAGTTTTGGCATGACCATGAGATTTGCACCAGTCAATGAAATGTGAGCAGATATATTTATGTGCTGCTCTCCTCCACTACTGCAGTGGTCCTGGTACACATGTTCTTACAAAGTGCAAAACTCAGTTATCACCAACAACCCGTGTGTTCTTCAGGACCCATAGCCAGCTTTGCAGAAGCAAGAAATAAACCTTGATACTTTAAATATTTCAAGACACTGAGTGTGGAGAGTGTTGGTTATTGCAGTTAGCTTGAATGACATGCGACATGACCTCTGGTGACCATTCTGTGCTAGACCTTGAGCACCTTGAAAGTGAGTAAAGTCTATGTTAAAATCATCTTCCTGGGCTTCCCTGGTGGTACAGTGGTTGAGAGTCCGCCTGCCGATGCAGGGGACACGGGTTCGTGCCCCGGTCCGAGAGGATCCCACATGCCGCGGAGCGGCTGGGCCCGTGAGCCATGGCCGCTGAGCCTGCGCGTCCAGAGCCTGTGCTCCGCAGCGGGAGAGGCCGCAGCAGTGAGAGGCACGCGTACCGCAAAAAAACAAAACAAAACAAAACAAAAACAAAAAAACAAACAAAAGTCATCTTCCTAGCCTCAATACCTAGCATATGCTTGCAGTGTAGAAGGTTACTGGTGAATGAAATAAATGATCAATTGTAACACACGATATAGATGGATAGCCTCTTGAAAGGCATTTTAAAAATGCAGTGGAAGTAATACAAGACTAAGTAAGGATAAGCAATTAACGACAATAAGAGCTGAAATATGTGGCTGTCTTACAAGTATCAGGTGCTGTCCCACATGCCTCCCGTACATTACTACATTTAACCCTCAAAATAAATTTTTGACATAGATATCAACATTAACCATATTTGGCATATGAGGAAATAAAATCAAACTTTTACCCTGGAACTATAAGAATAAAAAATATCATAAAACTGTTCAACATCATTGAGAATCTAAATAGAAAGAAAAGAAAATTGCCACATCCTAGTGCATTAGAAGAAGCTGGTACAGAATCTTTTAAATGTTCTCATTTATACAACTTTAATAAAAATAAGTGACATAGTTGTACCCTGAAATATAAGGGAAATTTTTCTGAAGTATTTATATGAACTCCTTGAAGGCAGCACCGCAATTTGATCGCTATGTGGGGGAACTTCTGAGTTCTGAGGTTAACAATAAGATTCTCATGCTTGAGCAAAAAAACCTCAGTGCCCCTGAAAGGTGAAGAATACGGAGCTAAATGGGCTTCGCCTTTTGACTTGGAATAGCTCTTCTTATGTGCCCAGAACAATTTTATTTCTTTTTACTTGTGATTTTTCTTATTTAGCCAGGCTTGCCTAGACTTGTCAAGTGCATATTTATTTAAATCCTGACCTGGTCTTGATTTTAATTACTTCTTCAGTTAACGGTGTTGAATCACAGTTATTAGTCTCATGTCCCCAGTGGTAAATGCTGGGTTTCCCTATGTTGATCTACACTCTCTTTTTTTTTTTTTATCTACACTCTTAACTTGGCAGTTGAGTGGAAGATGATGCTTGAAGCCGTTTCTGTAATTGTGCGTTCAGGTATGGCAGCTCTCTTTCCTTCCTGTTAAAAACACATATTTTCTTTTACTTACATCCTTTTTAGGTCAGTGTATTAGTATCATATCACTAATGTAACAAATTACCGTACACTTAGAGGCTTAAACAACACAGATTTATTATCTTATAGTTCTGTAAGTCACGAGTCTGGTGCAGGTCTCATCCAGCTAAGATCAGGATGTCATCAGGCTGCATTCCTTTTTGAAGGCTCTAGAGAAAAATCCATTTTCTGCTTATACAGATTTTTGGCACATTTCAATTCCTTAAGGTTATAGGGTCAAGATCTCTTTATTAGTCAGGGTTATCCAGGCAAATAGAAACAATAGGAAATAGAAGATACATAGATAGATAGATAGATGATAGATAGTTAATTATGAGAGATTGGCTCCTGTGATTATGGAACTGAAAAGTGCTATGATCTGCTGCCTGCGAGCTGGAGGCCCAAGAAAGCCCAGACCCAAAGCCTTGAGAATCAGGGAAGCCAATAGCGTGAGTCCTGGTCTCAATCAGAGTGCCCAAGAATCAGAAGCTCCAATGTCTGATGGCTGGTGTCTGAGGACAAGAGAAGATAGATGTCCCAGCTCAAGCATAGAGAGGAAATCTGTCATTCCTCTGCCTTTTTTGTTCTATTCATGCTCTCAGAGGGTTAGATGGTGCCTACCTACGTTGGTGAGCTCTATCTTCTTGACTCAGTCTACAGATTCAAATTCTAATCTCTTCCAGAAACATCCACACAGACACACCCAGGAAAAAAGTTTCACCAGTGATTTGAGCATCCCTTAGCCCAGTCACATTGACATGTAAAATTAATCATCCCAGTGTTCAGTTTAGAGCTGCTGATAAACTGGGAGTCGTTAGCTGCTTTTAGGGGGCCCACAATTCTGGTCACCTCCCTACATCTTCAAAATCAGACATCAAGTCCTCCTCCATTTGCAATTCTCTGACCCATGTTTCTTCCATCCTCTGCCACTTTTAAGTCTAGTATGATTAGACTGAGCCCACCAAGGTAATCCATCTGTGATCACATCTGCAAAGTCTCTCTTGCCATGTACAAGAACACATTTATAGGTTGTGGGATTTGGTTGTGGATGTCTTTGTTAGGCCATTATTCTGCCTATAAGAGCCAATGAGAGTTTATTTCTTAGAAGTGTTTAGACTTAATAGGTTACATCGGATTGAAGAGTATCTTAAGAGGAGGTTATTCAGCAATGTTTCCAGATAGTGCTTTTTTACCATTTATTATGTTGCCAATGAAAAATTTCTTTCCATTCTTTCCTGTACAAGAGGAAATTAGATGATAACAGGGTGTCTCTTTAATTTTTAATTCAACAGAATCAATATATTTATAGATATTTGTAGTACTTGAAATTGAAAAATCATTCTCTACATTATCATTAAATAATCTATTTTAAAATATTGTTGACAAGGAGAAGCATTCATCTTTCTTTTCTTCCAGATTATGAAAAAGAGACAGAATTCTCAGAGCAGTTGCTGCTTTCAGGAGAACTTCAGAACTACTGCACTGACCCAGACTAAGTTCTCCAAAAAGCTATTCCCGAATGACATGCCCAGGGACCTCTACATCTCCCTCAACTACAATTTTTACTCCACTGCATAGGGACTTAGCTCAGGCTACCACTTCAAGATGTGATTCAAAGACCATGATCATCAGAACCACCTGCAGAGTCAGTTAAACAATACACACATTTTTGGCCCAGAGTTTTTGTTGCATGATAGTTGTATTAGAGAGGAGATTGCAGGTGTCAGGTGATTGCAATGTACACTAATGTTTGAGAGCCGTTACTTTCATCTTTTCACCTAAATATTTGTTTTGAATATTAAATAATGCCAATATTTTGCTCTGTGGGAATGTATATGCTATGTCATATTATTAAGCATTTCCTTAGAACTTTAGTGTTACTCTTATTAAATAATGTGTTACTCCAAATGAGTGATTTATAAGAGGTGATCTAAATACATGAGAAAATTTTAGATGGCAGGATCTCTGACTAGGAGTTAAGAGATCTGAGTTTAAATCCTGACTCTGCTACTCCCTAGCTCAGGGGTCCCCCAACCCCTGGGCCGCGGACGGGTACCGGAACCGGGCCGCACAACAGGAGGTGAGTGGCGGGCGAGCGAATGAAGCTTCATCTGCCGCTCCCCATGGCTCCCCATCGCTCGCATTACTTCCTAAAACATCCCCCCAACCCCCTCCCCCATCCATGGAAAAATTGTCTTCCACGAAATCGGTCCGTGGTACCAAAAACGTTGGGGACCGCTGCCCTAGATTATAACCCTAGACAGTTTATTTTTACCTCTGTTGGCTTCAGGGGAAGAAGTTTTAAACAACGTGGTCTTCATCTCTTGTTTATACATCGTGCTACACAAGAGGCAGGGAATGAAGCACCTTCCATAAAGACCGTATCAATTGCCTGGGAAAATCATATTCATATCAAGCAATTGGTTATGCAAGAAGTGACAGCATGGGATCAAATTTATGTTTAGTATATATTATATAGTTTTAGTGTGACTGGAGTTTAAAGAAGGGAGAGATCATTGAGAATTTAGTGAATTGTATTAGAGATAGGGAAGTAAGCCTTGAGCTAAGCCTTGGAAGATGTGTAGAGTTTAGCTAATTGAGAGGAAAGCAGTTAACGTGGAAGAATTACACGAAGCATAAGAAAATCATACGAACAACCATAGGCAGGAGAGTATCATCATATGCTCTTAATATAGTAATGTCACTGACCTAAGCTGAAATGATTGCTAGTTAGGAAGTTTGAGAGCTTAGGTGAACCGTGTACCACGCTATCTCGCAAACTGAGATGCCTAGGTTGAATCAGTTTGGTTATTTTATTTATAGTTGCAGAAGTAACATAAAGCTAGAGTCTTAGGCATGCTTCCTTTTTACCATTCAGAAGAGACAAAAAGTCAGAGATGGTGGAAGTTGTATTGATACTCACAGGCATAAAAAACAAACTTATGGTTACCAAAGGGGAAAGGGAGAGGGAGGAGGGGGAGAGGGGGTTTGGGATTAACAGAAAGACACTACCACACAACTGTATATAAAGTAGATAAACAACAAGGAGCCACTGTATAGCACAGGGAACTAAATTCAATATCTCATAATAACCTATAATGGAAAAGAATCTGAATCACTTTGCTGTACACCTGAAGCTAACACAACATTGTAAATCAACAATACTTCAATTTTTTTAAAAAGGGAGTGTTATAGAAATGCAGGCATAATGAGTAGGGAGAGTGACTATCCCAGTACTTAATGGTAGAATAAATTGAGGAAATGAGGTGAAGAAAAGAATTAAAGATGGCTCTAAGGCTCCTAATACAGAAAACTGAGAAAATTGGAAAAATTAAAAGACAATCCAGAATTTGAAATGTTTAGTTTTGAACATGCTGAATATAATATGATAATGGGATATAAAACATAAATATTCTGTCTTCATTGAAGAATAATGGAACACTCACATATGGGATAAGGTGCAATATTCATTGGCATAGAATTAAAAATGACAACACTTGGCACCCTTCCTGGAGCTTTCACTTTGACAGGAATGGAGGAGGTAGTAATCAACTGCTGATAATGACAAGATTTAAGAGAAATATTAAATGAATGAAAGGGACAAGGTACTTTAGGTAGAGCGATTGAGGAAGGCCTTTTTTGAGGAGGTGACAACTGGGCATAGATTAGGATAGTGATAAGGGGTGAGCCTTGAAAATATTCCAGGCAGATGTTACTTAGCACTTAAAGGTTCTGATATGAGAGCAAGGTTGCTCATTCCAGGAAGAGCAAAGTCAACGTGGATGAAGGGTAGCAAGTATGTGGTTAGATATGAAGTCGGAGAGAAAGGCTGGGGCCAACAAATGTTTATTGTATGATTTAGCGCATGATTCATCTCAGATACATAAGATTTTGGAATGCATGAAGAAGTGGAATGTTGTTTAGTTAAATTCCTTTATTTGGCAAATGAGGATTCGGAAGCTTATATATCTAAGGAATATGCACAAAGTTACACTAAAACGTTGACTAAATTTCAAAGTGCTAGTAATCAGTCTATTGTTCTTTCTTCTACTTAGCAATGTCTTCGAACCTGTGTTACTTCTTTGCTCAAAAACAGCATCTAGGTATCTGTAATGATCGTTACGTTATTACGGCATCTAGGTATCTGTAATGGTCATTAAAAACTGCATTTGTGAAGGTTTAGAAAACATGAGGTTTTTTTGGCTCTCATCCCTGTGTTCATCTTTTTCTATTTGCTTTTCTTTTCCCTACACTCTTTTAATGACAAAAGCAACCTTGAAAAGGAAAGAACTCACAAGGGTAGCCTATGGGAAAGGAGATTGGGGGATCGGGGAAATCACATTCCATTGCTTTGCCAGGTGGTGCATATGGGCAAATTGTATCTGGAAACTAATCATGCCTTTTGAAAATGATTTGCTGGCGTATTTCTGTAATGCATTGTAGGTTCTTGGCATTCTTTGTGTGATTATTGTATCTTGTGTTTTCCCCTTAGTTATTTGTGTTTTCTTCATATTATATGCCTTTAAATATGGGTATGACTGAATAGATCCCAGTATCTGTTAATAAATATTTCTGACATTGGAAAAATTACGTAAGCCAGTGGACATATTTCTTTATTGTATATTTTCATAATTTTATTAATGATTTTATTCATATTTCCCTGAGTATTTAGAATCAGAATGCTTATTCAGAACATCTCCAGGTCATAGCATTATTTTTTCATTTTTTCCACTTAGTACAACATAAAAAAGTAAAGATTTAGTGACTTGATAGAATAAACCATTTTAATAAGCAAGTAAGTTTTTCTGGACATTCTTAATGAAGCATGTTCTGGAAAATTTTTATGCTACAGGAACCCTCTCTTCGATGATAACTAGTTTTCGGATAAGACAGTTTTTATCAAACTCAATCTGTACCAGTAATTGAAAACATAGATGAGAATGGGGACTTCCTGTGTTATTTGTAGTAACAAGTATGGATAGTCCTAATTCTCTTTTTTTTATTAATTTTTATTGGCGTATAGTTGATTTACAATGTTGCGTTAGTTTCTGCTGTACAGCAAAGTGAATCAGTTATACATATACATATGTCCACTCTTTTCTAGATTGTTTCCATGTAGGTCATTACAGAGTACTGAGTAGAGTTCCCTGTGCTATACTGTAGGTTCTTATTTGTTATCTATTTTACATATAGTACTGTGTATATGTCAATCCCAATCTCCCAATTTATCCCTCCTCCCCCCATCCCCCTTGGTAACTATAGGTTTGTTTTCTACATCTGTGACTCTATTTCTGTTTTGTAAATAGGTTCATTTATACCAATTTTTTAGATTCCACATATAAGCAATACCATATGGTATTTATTTGCCTTTTTCTGTCTGACTTAACTTCACTCAATATTTTTTCCTTAAGAAAATGGTTCACAAAGAAACGGCTTTAGGAAAAGAGGAATGAGATGTTTTCGTAGAATTCTTCGAGGTGAGCCAGTGTGACACCCACCTTTTCCGATTAGGGCACTAAGTCTTCCAGAAAAGTGATTCACTCAAGGTCAGAAAAGTAAGTAGAAAATCCCACTATCCATGTTCTGATTCTTGGCCCAAAGCTATTTTTTTGCTACTACTACTAGTAATAATAATAATTGCATAAATTCAATTATACCCATCCAAATGTGATTTTGTGAAAATATGGAGATTAAACAGTTTCTCTTTTCTGTAGGTCCAGTCCAATTTTGACATTTTTGCAAAGATTCCATTCTATAGTTAAGTTGCATATTTATATTCAAGAATGTTTTCCTTAAAGATAATTCATCATGTACCTAGCCTGCTTAAAATCTCCCAATGTCTTTTCATTACACTTATAATAAATTCCACATTTGACCCTGGCCTACAAAACCCTACATACCTTGCCAGCCCATACTCAGTTCCTTCCATTTATTTTGACCCACTTTTCTCCTTGCTCATCATGTCCTAACTATGCTGTGTTCTTGTTCCTCAGGCACACCAATTGTGTTGTTTGCAGTAAGGGTTTTGCACTAGCTATTCCTTCCTCCCGGATCACTTTTCTTTCTCTCATCTTTTTTCACATGATCGACTCATTCTTGATATTCAGGTCTCAGTTTAGATTTCATCTAGATAGAACTTCCTTCGTTACCTAAATCAAAAGTAGCCTTCCAATCACTCTCTGACGACACCTAGCCTTGCTTCTCCAAATAGGAGTCACTACTGTCTATACATTTTCTGTTAATTTATATATCTTTCAGGTATTTCTTTCTTTTTAAAATACATTGTTTTGCTCAATGAGAAGAGGACTGTTCCCATTATGTTTGTCATTGTGCATCCCCCAGTGCCCAGACAAGTGTCTGATACATGATAACAAAGTCAATATAGTGTGTTTAATCAAAGTTAATAGTGGAAATGACATAAAAATAGAAGAAAATGCAATATAAATATAGCTAAGGACCCATCTTACCATTTTTGCAACTTCTTCTAGTGAGAGGCAAGGAAGGCAATAGAAAAAGTGTTAAAAGTGTCAGAACAAGGAAAATCAGATGATTACTACATCATTCAAAGAATAGATGGGAAATTAATGCACCAAATATGAAAAATAGTTATAATCTTTGTCCTTAAGAATTATGTTTTATTATTGTTTTATTGTTTATATACATATACACATATATGTATGTGTTGTATTTTCCAAGTGTTCTAAAACAGAATATGTGTTACATTTTATAATCGGCAGAGACTCTTTTAAAAAGGAAAACATGATGTAGAATGAATAAAATGATGGGACCGGCATTTAGTCCTACAGTTAAAGGTATAACAAAAGGGATATAATAAGTATACCATTGAAACTCTTAATCAATGTTTGATTGAGAACACCAGACTCAGTGGAATCAACATTTTACTTAATTCAAACATTGATATATATCTCTCTTGATAAGTCTCCTACTGGTAATAGTTGGAAGGAATGGAGAAATGTGGGCTCGGTTGGCATGAATAACAGCACGGAGGCGGTTTTGTTTCTTTGCCATTAAATTCATGGACAGAATTCTATTTTATCTGTCCTCACCAGTTGTCTGTGTTTGCTCCAAATACAGATCGTTTCCAAAAGAATCAACTTATTTCAAGCCTATGAAACATCCTGTGGTTTTCGTTCAAGGGTAGTGAATAGATTCTTAATCACTTTAATTTAGCTTAGTATTAACCTTGCAAAAAAATATTTGCTTTAACAAAGCTTAAAACAGAAGATATTTAAGCAAATTTATTTATTTCAGAAAGAGAAAACAAAATCAGAATGTAACTAGAAAACGTGTTCCTGCATACATCAATATGCAAATATATTGGGCAAATGTATTTCAGATATAAGTTTATCATTGATTAATTGGAAGAAAGGCAATGATAAAACAGCATAAAAGTGAGGGATAGTTAAGAATGTTAGGGAAAATAGATCAAAGAAATAATTGGATATTAATACTTCATTCTCCATCTTTATATAAATTAGGTGGTTACAGAATATTTTCAGCTTTGTAAGTGTTTGAAAATATACAAATATTGATTATTTTGGTAAAATTTTGCTCATTTGCTAAGTTTTTTTCCTCCCAAGTCATGCAATTTATCAGTTTTAGATAACATTTGGGAGGTTGGAAGGATTCAACGTGAATTCTAATATACTAGCCTGTGGCAAATTCTGGATTGAACACTGAGGCACTCATATATGTTGAATGAGAAGAGAATTCTATAGTCAAATGAATTTAGGAAACTATGTTTGACACATATAAAAGTTTTTAAACTTTGTTTTCATTTTTTTATTGTAGAAATTTTCAGAATCATTTGCTATACATAAAACTGAGCATACACTGAAAAATGTGAGAGTTTCTGAAGAATATAAAACTTTATATCCACTTAGAGAATGAAATTATAGTATCAAAATGAATAATTACCAGATCCAACTGAAAGATTTTGTCAAAGGCTGGCAATGGGTAATTTCTGAAGCACGTTTTTCCCTTGGCTTTCACATCTCCTAGCAGAATATCTTTAGGTTTGAAATGGCGTCTTGCATGGAAGCCCCATAGAGATAATGTTTTTCCTAAAAATGATTTCTCTCATAACCAGCCTTTTCTTCATGAGGTAACTTATTCATTATATTTAACAGTAGTTTCAAGAGAGATTTATCAAACAATTTTCTACCCATCTATCAAAACAAAACTCTCGTACGTTGTAAGTTCTCACCTGATATGTCTCACATAAAAGTAGTATATTTTAATGAGGAGGAACAGGTATAGTAGTTTAGAGCCTGGTCTCTGGGACAGACAACTTTGAATTTCAAACCAAGCTTCATCACTTAGTAAGCCATGATCTTGAACACATTACAAAACCCTTTGAACTTCAGTGTTCTTGTTAGTAAAGGGAGGATAATAATAGGACTATATAAAAACCAAGCAAAAAACAAAAATAAAGGCAACAACAAACTTAGCAGGATGCTGGTATAAGAATATGCCTAAAATAAATGAAAGAAACGGTTATTATTTTTTTTTAATTCTTAGATTTCAGTGAGGACATATGATAGAGCACAGATCTATTTCTAGCAAAAGCGTGACTCCCCCAAACATGTGTTCACTGCAATCCATTTTAAAAATACTCATTTTATATCAATTTCTGAGAGAAGTCTGTTGCTTTGCTTACTCAAAGTGAAAAAGACTGGACAAAAGACAAAATTTGTGTTTCCACATACATGTTTTGTCACTATTTAGACAAAATCATTATCTCAGTGTGTTTTTTTCTTGGGGTGCTATGTTTCTACTAGAAATTTATTGGCATAAACAAAATGCTGCAGGAATTCTCTACTTTCTTTTTCCTCTTGAAAGTCAACAAAGCCCTGAGGGTTCAGAATGTTATCTGCACCATTGTTCTTTATAGTTAGATTATTTATTTTTCCATTCATCACTTTGGTCTAATCTGTGCTGTACATGAGGCATAGCACACAGCAGGGTGGTGTATCTGGGGTCTATCCTAAAGGATCAAGACTAAACAATGAGGATTATGACTATTAAATTATTAAATAATGAAGATTATAACTATAAAAGCTTTTATGACCTCACTGATGAAATTGACAAGAACTCTTAAATATTTAGGATATTGAAATGGATCTATTTCTTAGTGGCAGAAAAATGTGTGTGTTTGTATTTATGTATGGACAACGGTTTCACAGAGCTCATCTGCCTTGTAAGGTTAGGTCCTAAATAGGAAAGTAACATCAGTGTAGCACCTGCCCTCCTGAGGACCCCACTACCTAGATGGTCCCGATAGCCTCCACCATAAATTATGGACACTTTCCAGTTCTGGAAATAGTCATTTGACTTTCAAAGAATATTGTTATGAAAGTATCACAAAACAGTTTTTGTCTCATTTATAACAAAAAGTTGGGGGGAAGGGAGGTGGTATTCCAGGCATCATATTTCCTGAAAGTGATCCCGGTCATCCTAAAAATATACTCATCAAAACTTAGGCCATATCATGTAGACTTTCAGCAGAATTCCAACAAGAACCTGAGGCCACTGATATTACTTGCCTATTTTCCAATTTTTCTATGTCTTATGTGTCCATTCAAGTATTCCTAGTTCATTCCTAGCCTAATATATTTGAGTGTCCAATTGCATAAAAGAAGAGAAAGTGGTTTTGATTTTTGGAGAGAAGGTTTTATTTAACTCAGAGTTTATTTTGAGCCACTGCAGAAGCTATAGCACAGCTAGACTCTTTATCTTAGGTCTTAGAAGAAGTGGGTTTTTTAGTTTCCTGTTAACTAGTTCAATAGAGAATGAAAGAGTCAGGGATAAACTCTAATTATCCTAATTTTATTCATTTTACCAAGTATCTACTTATCATATTCAACTTAACCGATAATATGATTCTTAGACATGGTATTTTAGTTTAATCATACATAACTTTTCTTGTTAAGCCATTTGGTTTTATGGTTTTTTGTTTTGGGGATATAATTGTGTTGAATGAAGTCAATTCATGGTTTCAGCTGTTGAACTACGGAAATACTGTACATAGTGAATGAAATGACTTAGGTAGACCCACATAGACAAATCTATTTTAAGTGGAATTCAAGACAAATTATGAAAATCAAATGGAATTCAATGCAGTTTACATGCTGATCTCAATTAAAATATATTAGCTATACATTTTAAACTAATTTAATTTTTTAACTGTAGAAACTCGAACATTTACTACACTAATAAGACTCATACTAAGTCCATACACATCTTAGCAGCTTGCCAAATATTGGGGCATTTTCTTCTTCAAGTCTTGTTTTAATCTTCACTTAATTCAAAGTAAAATTTCATCAGCTCATCTGCTAAAGTAGCTCAAAACAAATTATCCTCATGCCATTGAGAAGGTTGACTTCCCATGAAGCCCTTTTCTTTAATTTGTGTCTTCCATTTAATTTTGAATTTAAACTTTACTCCTGTTTCTATAGCTACATTATTTTATAGTCCAATTCTATTCTTTTATTTTTGAAACATGCTTACACTACCCTTGCCACTTCATACACTTCCTTCATATTTAAAACCATTTTAATATAGCAATTACTGAGACTTCCTGGGTTAAGTCATTATTACATCCTCAAAACAAAAATTATACTTATCCATGACAAAGCCGGATCTCCTGGGAAGATTTTCTCTTTTCACCTGAACAAATATAAGTATTGTAGAATCAAGCTGTTATTTGTGTTTATGGTTGATCTAAATTTATCTTCATGAGTGACATTGCAGATTTATTCTCTAAGAAAATGGTAACTCTGGGGTATATGAGAATATACATGTCTGTAATTTAAGTTTTTAGTCACTTTCATTGTAAAACTTTGTAATTTTTGTTATGGGATGAATGTATGAAATGTTATATTTCAGAGCAAAAAACTGAATTAATAAAAAGTATACAATTTTTGCCTTTTGGAGAGAAAATTTAGTTCATGGTTCAGTAACTCAGAGTGAGTATGGTAAATCCTCTGTTTAAAAGAAGACACTGCAAAATTATCCTTTCAGTCCAGGGAGTTGGGTGTTTTAACAAATAATGATAAGATTATCATGAATGAGCGGTACTTGGGTGCATGACATTTCATTGCATTGAGTCATTCTTCTGAATGGCAAAGTTCACCTGCCATGAGCAAAATCTGGCAGACTTTAAACCCAAGAAGAGCCAAAATTATAAATAGCTAATATGCTGAATTACAGAAATTCATGTAACCAGATGGAACTTTGAAGTTCAGTTTAATTCAACAAACATATTAAGGCTTTTATCATGGCCAGGCAGCATACCAAGATGGGTAAAACATGGTTCTTCCTCTCTAGAAGCAAACAACCTAGCAATAGAGACACATATGTCAGAAGAAAATAAATGAAATATGTGCAGCAATAGCATATAAAATAGAAATAGCCTAAATAATAAAATTATAGTAAAAATATTTTTCCATTATATCGGCTACAAAAAGATCTCCCAGCTTTTCCTTTCCATATTATCCTTCTTTGAGTAAACGTTTAATCTTTTCTAAATGTGTCTCAACTAAACCTTATTGACACCAACTGTTTTATTTTTCTGCCATATACTTCAGGCAAAATAACTTTTACAGGGAAGGCACATTTCTCCCGCTGCATTGGTTTATACATTTTTAACTTCTCCTCTGACATTTAAAAATCTTTTAAATTACCACAATTATAAGGGATATTTCTGATCCACATTCAGGTAACATAAATACTTGTGAGCAAGTGACTTACAGGAAAGAGGAAGGGAGAATAAGTGTTTCACTATCCTGCAGTGCAGTTTTGGTGAATACTACTATAGAGAATGTGTATTTGTCCTGGGAGAGAGACAGAAGATAGTGGGCTTATTGGGGCCATAAAACGTGTGCCTTTCCCATCCAGTAGCAACGGGTCATTTTCTTTTCCCTTCCCCAAAGGTGTATTTATCCCATGAGAGTATCTTCCTGAAATTGCCTATCTTGTTCTTTTTTGTCTCTATGCTAATAAATGAATATTTTGTTTCTAGCTTAAAAACTACTACAAAATCAGTACTCATGGTCACCATTTTCAAATTGTCTATAGCAGACTTTTGTTTACCGCTGGGGTTAAGACCATTGAGGATATGCCCACTGAACTGAATCTTACAGGAGTTTTCAGACATATAAATTTTAAGACTGTCATGGAAAAACTTAAAGGCAGAGATTAAGCATAAAAGCTTGGCAAATATCACTGTCTCAGTATGAGAGAATAGGGGTGATACTAAGGAGAGAATCCTGCCTGTCGCTTGGATATGTTTCTGGGCCAGGACTTCATGACATCATGGCTGTTGTGTGGTTGAGGGGATGATGAAGGTGGAGGGAGGATTTCGTGAAAGTAATACCTGAAAAACTTCTTTTCTCTCTCTCTGCCTCTCTGTCCCTCTGTCTGTCTCTCTGTCTCGCTCCTCTGTAACTCTTTAGCGAAAAGAACAGTATGCTTTGGTCTTCATAAGAAAAAAAAGTGACCAGAATCTCCCATGTTCCTCATATGTGGAATGCATCATGGTCGCAGGAGCATATTGAGGGCCCCAGGGCAATTTTGGCACTTCAAGGGCTCCCCATACTGGTAGTCTGAGACAATGAATGGGACCTTGAACGAAAATGGCATCCAAAGTCTTGAGGGTGAATGAAGGGTAAGAGATATTATGTGGGAGACATGTACAACTCTCAGAAATTCCTGAAAGGCTTTAAAGAAGATTAGAGATCACAGTGACTTTGGATGTTTATGTTAATGGGACCCTCACCTTTAATCTCAGATGGGTATTGCTTGGTGACGTAGGAGCTACATAAGAAATCATTGGTCTTGTAACTTTATCGCAAAAGCGCTGAGTGTTTTTAATAATTACTTTATTGGGGAGACAAAACATGAGCCATCATTTTCTACTGAGGAGAGAGGAAAGAATTGCACATAAGTAGTTTTCAAATTATACACTTTTATGCATGTGTGTATATCAGTGCCGAATTTAAAAGTGGAAGCACAACATTGCTAATTGATGAAGAGTTGACTGAGTTTGTTCTTTTACATAGGTGAAGGAATTTGTAGACTGAAATGGTTAGCCTATTATTTTTATGCCATTTTCATTAGAATGTGACCCACTTCTGAAAAAAAAAAAAATCAGGCAGTAAAGAGTTACAAAATTTTAATAAGTACCAACCACTGCCTGAATTTATCTTCAAGCTTCACAACTGAAATTGGAACTTTCCAGATCACTTTAAATTAAGTTGATTAATAATACATCATGTTAAAATGAATTTTTCATGGTTTGGGAGCTAATGTTCTCAATTATTTAGCAATGCAAAGTGTAGGAAACTCACACACAAACAGCATACAGGAGCTGATCTGTGATCTTTCTCTTAAAACAAGATGATAAATGGCCTATTTTTTCTATCATACTAAAGCAATATGTTAATTTTTTTCTACTGTGAAAATGTTTGCTCTCCAGGAAACCAAATCAGGACATGTACTGTGGTTACAAAATATAATAATAATAAAAATTTGTATAAAATTAAAAAAAATTTCAACCCTGAATGTACATAACAGGAGAATGTGTAATTTAATAAGCAAAGTAGGCATATTACCTCGTGCATTTTGAATTATATTTCCACAGTCATTTCAGTCCCATCTTCTACTTTAATGGAAATTTAAGTTTTTAGTTTTAAGTATCTTTGAAGTTATTATGTGGTTCTATGCTTTTATTTAACATTGGTCTACATTCCATGTGTTTTTGTGGCAAAAGAATATTTACACTAGAAGCCATTAAACAGTATGTCATTTACATTTTGAGCATTATATTATTTCTAATTAAAACTTCCTTTAAAAAGCTTAAGTAGTTAAGATAACAAATTAGTTATCTTTCTGAGTGACAGCTTTTCAATGCTCACCTTCACCAATGTTTCCAGGATCAGAGAAGGACTAGGCTGTTGATCTCTCCTCTAGGCAAGCATTTTGGTGTGCTGATTTATAGGAGAAATGATGACCACAAGGTCTTATATGCCTTTAGACAAAATGATTTGACAGGCTCTCTAGAACAAGGCATCTGAAAATACTGCTAATATCTCATCATTATCTGCCTCACCATTTTCTACTCCATCAGCCTTCTCCCTTGCCTCCCTCCTTTAGTTTGCTTTGATGAGAGTCACTACTTTGTAATGATGTATTTGAGTTATCAATTCCTACAAAACTTATGAGCAATAATATAAAACCTTGCATTATATAGAATTTATTATTCCAGCCTTCTGATATAACTGACAAATAATATTGTATATATTTGAAGTCTACAACACGATGATTTGATGAATGTATACATTGTAAAATGATTACTGCAATCAATTTAATTAACACACTCATCACCCCACATAGTTACCTTTTCTCTGTGTGTGGGGGGGTGTGTGTGAAAACACTTAATATCTCTACTCTGTTAACAAATCTTAAGTATACAATAGAGTATTATTAATTAGAGTCACCATGCTGTACATTACATTCTGAAAACATATTCATTTTATAACTGAAAGTTTGTATCCTTTGATGAACATCTTCCCATTTCCCCTACCCCTCTGTCTCTGGCAGCCACCACTCTGCCCTCTGCTTTTACAAGTTCACATTGTCTCTCTTTTCTTGTTAATTCCAAGTATAAATAACACCTTACGCCTTACAGTTCTTGTCTTCTCTGTCTGACTTGTTTCACTTATTATAATGCCTTCCAGGTTCATGCATGTTGTCACAAATATCAACCTTTCTTTCTTTTTTTTAGGCTGAATACTACTCCATTGTGTATATATACCACATTTTTCCGTATCCATTCATCTGTGGACAAACATTAGGTTGCTTCTGCATCTTGGCTATTGTAAATAATGCCTCAATGAGCATGAGGATGCAGAGATCTCTTTGAAATACTGATTTCAGATCATTCATACATATACCCAGATATGGGATTACTAAACCTTATGGGTAGTTCTTTTTTTTTTTTTTTTTTTTGAGGAAACTCCATATTGTTTTCCATACTGACTGCACTAATTTATATTCCCATCAACAATGTACAAGGAACACTCTTCTTCACAGCCTCACCAACATTTGTTATCTCTTGTCATTTTGATAGTAGCTATCCTAACGTGTGAGGTAATATATCATAGTAGTTTTGGTTTGCATTTGCGTGGTGATCCCTGATGTTGAGCACCTTTTCATGTATCTGTTGTATATCTTGTATACCTTCTTGGAAAAAATGTCTATCAGGTCTTTTGTCCACCATTAAATAAGATTATTTGTTTTGTTGCTATTGAGATTTATGAGGTCCTTATATGTTTTACTAATTAACCCCTTCTCAGATATATGGTTTGCAAATATTTTTGCCCATGCTCTAGGTTGCCACTCATTTTGTTGATTATTTCCTTTGCTATGCAGAGGCTGTAGGTCCACTTGTTTACTTTTGCTTTTGAGCCAGAGCATTTGGGATCATATTCAAAAAAATCATTGCCATGACTCATGTCAAGGAATATGTTCCCTATCTTTTATTCTAGGAGTTTTATGATTTCAGGTATTACATTTAACTCATTAATCCATTTCCAGTTAATTTTTGTGAGTGGCATAATACAGTAGTCCTATTTCATTATTTTGTATATGGATATCCAGTTTTCCCAACACCATTTATTAAAGAGACTGTCTCCTCCCCATTGTGTGTTCTTGGCACACTTGTCAAAGATTGTTTGATAATATGGACAAAGTAGTTGATTATATATGCATAGATTTATTTCTGGGCTCCCTATGCTGTTCCATTGGTTCATGTGCCTGTTTTTACACCAATACTATACTGTTTTGATTATTATAGCTTTGTAATATAGTTTGAAATCTGGACGTGTTATGCGTCCAGCTTTGTCCTTCTTTCTCAAGGTTACTTTGGCTATTTGGGATCTTTTGTTGTTTCAATACAAATTTTAGGATTATTTTTTCTGCTTCTGTGACAAATTCCATTAGAATCTGATAGGAATTGCATTGAATTTGTAGATCACTTTAGGTAGTATGGACAGTTTAGTAATACTAATTACTACAATATAAGAACAGATGATATATTTCCATTTATTTGCATCTTCTTCAATTTCTGTCATCAATGTCTTGTTGTTTTCAGTGTATAGGTCTTTTACCTCCTTGGTTAACTTTATTCCTAAGTATTGTTACTGTCTTTGATGCTATCGTAAATGGGATTGATTTCTAATTTCTCTTTCAAATTGTTTATTGTTAGTGTGTAGAAATATAACTAATTTTTGTATATTAATTTTGTATCCTACAACTATAAAAATTCACTTATTAGTTCTAACAGTTCTTTTTGGTGGAGCCTTAGAGTTTTCTATGTGTAATATCCTATCATCTATAATCAGCAACAATTTTATTCTTCCTCTCTGATTTGGATGCCTTTTGTTTCTTTCCCTTGCCTCATTTCTCTGGCTAGGACTTCCACTATTATGTTGCATAGAAGTAGTGACAGTGGCATCATTTACTTTTTCCTGATCTTACAAGAAAAGCTTTTAGCTTTTCGCCATTGAGTGTGGTGTTAGTTGTGGGCTTGTCATATATGGCCTTATTATGTTGAGATACATTTGTTCTATACTTAATTGGTGAAAGTTATTATTGTGAAAGAATGTTGAATTTTGTTAGATATTCTTTCTGCGTCTATTGAGATGATCATATGATTTTTATCCTTCATTCTGTTAATGAAGTATATCACATTTATTGATTTGCATATGTTGAACCATACTTGTATTTCAGGGATAAATCCAATTTGATCATGGTATTTGATCCTTTTAATGTACTATTGAATTCGGTTTGCTGGTATTTGTTGAGGAGGTTTGCATCTATGTTCTTCAGGGGTAATTGGTCTGTAGTATTGTTTTCTTGTAGTGCTCTTGTCTGGCTTTGGTATCAGGGTAATTCTGGCCTCATAAAATGAGTTTTAAAGTGCTCCCTCTTCAATGTTTTGGAAGAGTTTGAGAAGGATTGGTTTTAATTCTTCTTTAAATGTTTGATAGAATTTACCATTGAAGCCATCTGGACCTGGGCTTTTCTTTGTTGGAAAATTTTTGATTACTGATCAATTTCCTTACTAGTTATATACCTATTCAGACTTTATATTTCTTCATGATTTAGTTTTGGTAAGTTATATGTTTCTTGGAATTTATCCATTTCTTCCAGGTGATCCAATTTGTTGGCATATAGTTGTTTATAATTGTCCCTTATGATTCTTTGTATTTTTGTGGTGTCAGTTGTAATGTTTCTTCTTTCATTTCTGTTTTTCTTTGTACAGTACTATCCTGGAAATTGTGAGCATAATGAAGCATGATTAGATAATCATAAACCCTAAATACTATTTCAAGATACAGTGTTCTTTTTTTTTTTTTTTTTTTTCCTGCGGTACGCAGGCCTCTCACTGTTGTGGCCTCTCCCATTGTGGAGCACAGGCTCCGGACGCACAGGCTCAGTGGCCATGGCTCACAGGCCCAGCCGCTCTGTGGCATGTGGGATCTTCCCGGACCAGGGCACGAACCCATGTCCCCTGGATCAGCAGGTGGACTCTCAACCACTGCGCCACCAGGGAAGCCCCTACAGTGTTCTTTTTACATCATCATTACAGATGGCAGATCCAAACATGACTAGTGGAAAAAAGCCATTTCTACCTAGAATGGATGTAGGATCACCACTCAATAGTATAAAATATCATCATTAGAAAACTGCCTTAGAAATCTGCTAACTCAATCTACTCGTTGAGCAAATAAGACAACTCTTACTTAAAAGAGTTTAGGTGCCCCAGGCCATATTGTTAGCTGAAAGCCAAGCATTGAATTTAGTGACTCCTTTTTATAGTGTCCATTTCAGGACATCATAATATTGTCATTACTTTACTCCCTCAATGTATGAGAAAATTAAGAATGAGAAAGGTAAATGAAACAAAACAATCAAACAAAAACCAGATTTCACCAGGGTTTACCTTGCTAGTTATGGAGTTAAAAGTGAAATGAGTATCTCTGATTACAGTTCCATTATGTGCTCCTCTTCTAAAGGAGTTTAACTAGTTAAGATATTAAGAAAAAAAATTGCCTTAAAATGTTGATAATAAGAAGAGGAATGTACTCAGATCACTGTGGAAAGGACAGTTAACAGTATATGCAAATCCTAAGTGATCAGGATGTAGTACAAGTCATCACACTGTAAAGATTGGTCACAGACAATAGAAGTCCCAAGTGGAAGATATCATCAAATTCACTTCGACTTTCTCTCTGCAAGCCCGAACTATGAAGTTCAAAAAGATAGCTAGGTGAAAAAGAACCTCAAGTGATTTTTGGATTTTACAGGTTATTTTTGTCTAGATCACAATGGTGGGATTTTCCTATAACTCCCATTAATCAATTTAAAAAAACAAATTTCTCATAGGAATGTGTTTTCTGCCACATACCATACCAAAATGATCTTCAAACCAAACCCATTCATGTAAAAATAATGAAAATGTTCAAATAAAAAATAATCACATCGACTGTGCATAGTCCATTTTGGTTGAAAATATACTCAAAGACCTTTCACATCATTTTGTCAATTGTTTATTGAGTTGGTTTGTAAGTCCTATTACTTATCTAGTTTACTGTTGAAAGAAAAATTTATGAGCTTGAATTAGTTCAATTACTTCTCACGGGCAGTGTAACTCTTTGTGCAATACAGTTATTTCCTTGTTTATGAGAACTAACAATGTCTGATCAAAATACCCATGTAACTACGTTCAAATCATGCTTTCACAAACTCACATATATAATAGGAAATAATTTTTTTATTTTAATTCCCCAACCCCATGTATTTTGTTTTCTAGACTTTACTGACAGCAGGTTTGATGGGATTAGTAAACAGAGGGTTAAGGAGTAAACACAGAAAAATCACCATAAAATGGCAATATATGTGCTAAGAAATACATGGTGTCATCAAATACTATGCTGTAGGTTATTTGTGTTTCTTCTGAGCCTGGAACAACACTCTCACCAAACCTATATTTTGGAAAAAAATGAAAGTCCAGAAAACCTGAAAGATGAGCAGAAGCCACAGGAACACTGTGTCTTGACTTACAATCTCGGCGTGTATATAAACAGCAATATGATATTAACAGAAAGTTGCATATATCTGTGGATATTTAACTTAAATAAGACTTTTGTTCAAATTAATACAAATACCAATGGAATTGGGTTGCCAACAGATTTTTTTTTTTTTAATTTAACTTGGCCTGCAAAGAAAACAGGTGAAGGTGATTTGCTTTATTACCTGAACTACTTTTCTATTCAGGGCAATCAAGATCTTCTAAATGAACTACATTGTGTATCACTCTTTTCGTGCCACAAAGGAAACTGTAAAACTAGGTCACACTGTGTTATAATGATTAGGATTTATTTTCTCTATTAAGGAAAAAGTTGCACAATGTTGTATTTTTTCCCTGAAAGTAGAAAACATGTTGCTCTTAAGGTCAAATGCATCAAGGCGATTTAGGCGCATATTTTATTAATGGTAATGGGAATCATGTAGCTAAATCCTGGCAAATTGTACTGAATAGCTACTTCCAGTGTTATATGATTATAGTCATTATGGGATGTCAATTTGATATTCAATGTGGAGCAACTAATTCGAATGGGTTTTTGTTTTAGTAATAGTGATATATCAGCAGGTGGAAAGGCCTTTGAACTTGGAATCAAGAAAATTCTATAATCAGTGGTTAAGTTAACCATTCCTCTATAATCTTAACTGTACTCTAGACCAAAAACAGTCCCTGTTTTAGTATATTATTAAAAAGTCATCTATTGACAGGTAAGATAAATACTTAGAATACTGCCTCTTTGAAGGAATCATTATTTTATTTGAGGGAAATTATCATAGATGATTATATGATGTCATTCATTTATTACTTGTTCTTTTTGAGAAATCCTTTGAATAATATCATTCTGCTATTAAGAGTGCACTTTTTATCCATTGAATTTGTACTAGTTAGAAAAGGCCTAACTACGTATAGAAGAAAAATTCTAACCTGACATGCTTAAATAACAGTGTGTTTAAATAATGCCAACATTAATGTACTTTGTGTATGATGTTAGTCTAAAAAGTTGAAAACAAACCTAATTTACATTTTAGTAAATAGACTGTGGTAACACACATTCATGACAATAATTAGCACTAAAGATGACTGTATTCACTAATAGATAAATATAGACATGCATATATACATAATTTGTATAGAAAAATTATTATATCTGGCATTTTATATACATATTAAAATACTAATTTTAATATTTCCAATTAGATATTTATTATCTGCTATGAAGAATATACTTCAAGCAATCATATTTTTCTCTAAGAAACTCTAATTACTTTCCAATTTAATATTTTTTCTGTAGTAGAATTTCACATTTTTCTCCAACAGAGCATTAATTAATTCTAATTGATAGAAGTTTTCTTTTTTAAAAGGTTGAATCAGAATTATTTTATATCTCTACAGAAAGCTGTCATTCTACTCCATATGCTTAAATATACAAAAGCTATCACCAATGAGTAAAAAAGGATGTTTCATATGTATAAAGGGTAGGGAACTGAAGAAATAGTTTGTGCTCAACCCCTGGAGTTGGTCAAGAAATCCATGCTGATATTTAATAGCTTTTATCAGCAGGAAAGCAATGAGATTATTTGGGGCATAACTAGTTTCACACCAAAGCTGGCTGTGAAACATCTATTAAATTGTTGAATCTCTTCCAACTGAGGGGATAAATATCAAATTTAAGAAAATATTGTAACCAACAAATTCAACATTTATTTTCTTTAACCCTACCCATATCTGGGTATTTATTTATACTTTGATTTTCATAATAATGAAACTTTTCTACTGGGGACCCAACAGCCAGCACTGTTTAGGTGGACAGTAGTCTCTACTCTGTGGCGAATTCTCTGCTCATATAACTGGAGTTGTTTCAATATGTCCATTGAATAGTTAATTTTTTTCTCCCTAGATTTCAAAAGACCATTTATTTCCAGTGCTATCAGTTTTTGACTGTTCTCCTATCGAGTACGTGTACAATGTGAAGCAGGAACACCAAGTATGGAATGAGGGAGCTATTTAAAACGCTGATGAAGTAGTTTTGTATGTCATCATCAGATCTGGATCAAGATCATCATACAACAATTTGATGTTAACATGTTCTGTATTATTTTTATCTTAAAGTAGAAATGTTTTTCAATGCTAGATGCATCTTAGAATTAACTAAAGAGCTGCTTTTTAAAATTCAGATACTCATGTTCCATCCCCAACCTGTTGATTCAGATCTTAGTTGGGTGGAATGTGGGTGATGTGAACATCTTCATCATTTAAAAACTTCACCAGTAATCTTGATGCTCACCATGGAGAAGCCTGTAGTTGATATAATCTTCCTGATGGAGAGTATGAGATGACAAGGCCTGAGGGGGTTTAGGCTTCATCAATAATTAATAGAAAATGAGATTTGGCATGTTCTTAAAAACGGTATGTTTTAAGCTTGGTAATCTGTGGAGCATTATTCTCAAATAAAAATTGTTGTGGGATTGGGACAGGTATTAATAGCCCTGAATATCAATGTATGCATGATTTTGCCATGAGAATCCTATTTAGTCCTCAGTTTTTACATTGTCTCTGCATATGATTACTGTGATCCTTCTGAGGTTTCTTTTGTCTTCTCTTTCCACCAGCTCTTCATATTCCTATATCCCATTCTTGCTTCCTGACATGTACATATTGACCACCTAAAAGTGCAAGTTCATTTGTTTAAGTACTTGTTGACATGACAGACTAATATGTGTAACGATGGACTAGAGATGAAAGGAATAAATATTGCAGAGCAGAAGCTTTATATAGGCTTACTCTTCATTTTCTTTAATGGTCCCCACGGTCCACTCTTGCCTTTCCCTAAATGTACAATCTTGTGATTGCTTCCTATCAAGAGGGTGCGCGCTTTTGTTCCAGCCCCTTGTTTAATAAGGTTTAGATCTGAGTTTAGACTCAAATTTAGCTTGAGATTATGGCTGAAAGAAAATTATGGGTAAACTTAACTATTTCTACATGAGCAGGTAGACCTGGGTCTGACGCAGGTCACTAGAGTTCCGTATGACACAATGAATCAACTTCTCAACAAAGAGTAAAACCTACTTGCATGTTGAATCTGAATTAACCTTTCAGGTCACAGGGGCACCATTTAGTAAATTGCATTGTCTCTTTGTAAATGGGATCAGGCTATAAAAGAGTTGTTTCATCTAACTTAGGAAATAAATTTACTTATGTGCATTAGTCTAAGAATCAGAAACATCCTAAAAATCCGTAATAGCAAAGTGATGATAGTTTATGTAGAAATGATTTCTTCAAATGTTCTGATACTGCAAAATCTTTCTAAAAATAAAATAAGAGTGAATGGGAGATGAGGAAGTAGAAAAGATGACTTTAGTCAACCCATTCATGAAACCTGGTTTTAAAGGGGAGGAGAAGTGGGTGGTAAAGGTCAGAGGTCAAGGTAATTTTCTTATCTTTTTTTTTTTTTTTAACTGAAGGTCCATGATAGAAAGAAGAGAAAAAGCATATTAGGATACCTAAGGAGGTGAGAGGAGGTAAATCTTGCCCCATTGTGAAGGAATTTGTCCTTATCTCAAGGAATTTGACCATGTCTCATGGTAACAGGAGAGAAAGTGAAACCAATAGTAACAAATGCAGGTAAGTTTGTAGGTTTGACCACAGAGTGAGGGAGTTACCACCTAATTGCTTCTATGTTCTCTGTTAAAACTTCAGGTGGTACTCTGTGAGTTGAAAGGAACGGGCGGGGTGGGGGGGGATGAAAAAGAATGTCCCTCAGGAGAGCAGAAAAGAGGGCAGATAAGGAAAGGAAAACAGAACTGCCAAGAATCACGCCAAGCCTAGCTCAGGTGGGAGACCCTTAAGTTGTAGATCCACTAGTATTCACAGTTACGTTTTTCCCCACCAGTGCTCGGCAGCCAGGATGGCATTTGGCAAAGGCAGATAGCTGGCACTGCCTGATGAAAGGGATAGAAAGACAACAACGTGGGAAAAGAAATTTGAGGCTATTTGGGTGACAGAGGCTGGATTTAAAGTGGTTAGAGAAGAAATAGAGACAAAAGTAGGCTAATAGTGAGGATAGGAGTAAATAGATGTGGTGAATTTGAAAAATGAAAAAGGGGGAGTACCAAATAAGAGAAATTGAGAGATAGGAGTTGATGACCAGATAATTAAATGTTTTGTGTTCAAACTTTTATAAGCAGAGAATTTCTGAGTGATGACAAGTTATAGTTTTAAGGTAGAGGGTTGGGCAGACGGTAGAAGTGTGTGGTAGTAAATCCACAGGATGTGAGGTCAAGTTGTTGATAAGCTGGGGTTCATGGTTGCCTGTCCATGGGGATTTTGAAGTCTCCTATACTGATCATTGTGAGCCAGATAGTAAAGTGTTCAGTTGACAAAAGTTTTTGTCCAGGAGTTCAGTAGTTGACAATGAGCCAGATGGTAAAGGTAGACCAGGTATATAGCGTTAGCCTCAAAGGATCTCTGAGTTTTATTCAATGGTTCGTAAGTAGTATTGTCAAATTAAGGGGGGAGTCACCTGACTTTCTATCCTTGAATGCATAAAGTGACAAACATGATTTAAAACTAATAAATAAAAATGAGCAAACAAAAAATCCCTATTTTATGTTCTTTAATGGTCATTTTCAAGTGCATTGTGAATGGTAGATTCTTCAAAAGTGGTTTTTGCCAGACTGGGTAAAAGCAGCCTCACCTGACAGTATAAGAGGATAGAAACTAAACAATCCACTTTGGTATGATGGAGACAACTAGAGCAGAGGATCCTGACTTTGTCCAAAGGCCTCCAAAGAATCCATGAACAGAATTCATGTGGTCGTGATCTTGGATGAAAAAAGATTACAGTTCTCTTTTCATTATCCTACTATTTAGCATCGTCTTCATTTATGAATATCTGCAACAAACCACAGTAGTTAGCAATATCTGTGTATTCATTACCAGTAGAAATCATGATACTTTTATACTGCCTTAAT
The DNA here is from genome assembly GCF_963924675.1 of Phocoena phocoena. Classification (NCBI taxonomy): domain Eukaryota; kingdom Metazoa; phylum Chordata; class Mammalia; order Artiodactyla; family Phocoenidae; genus Phocoena; species Phocoena phocoena. Next base: position 116,532,342 of record NC_089222.1, on the reverse strand, counting down.
AATATATACAAGTAACATTCAATACATATAATATGTATGAATCATATAATATGAACAATTTTCATTCACGTTCAAGATTTTAAAATTGCAATAGTTATTAGGCCTACTAATAGATCTTAATATTTAGTGTGTTATTAACAAAATACATGCATTATTACATTAATTTATAAATATGATCATTGTATTTCATTACAGTAAATCTGTTTTGTGAAGTGGCCCGAAGGTGTGCATAGTACAGGCACCTGCATTAGAACTTGGTAAACTCGATGTTCTAGCCACTTAGAATCCTTTCTGGAAATTTTCTCTTCTCTCATCACAACCAAGCATATCACTAACACTGACTTCTTATAGTTCTAAATCAGTAACACAACCTAGATCTTGCATAATCTTGGCCTCTTCTATCCCCACAAATTTATTCTCATCCTTCTTGTACTCTATAACCCAACCACACAGGGGTCCTTTTTTGATACTTGAGTGACCATATTTTTTTTTATTCTGTCTTTGGGTATTTCTACTTGCTGTTCAATTTGCCTGAAATAGAATTTAATCCTTTTATCTCATCACCACCCTTTACTTAGTCAATGTGTATTTAGCCTTCTGACTCTCCCAAACCAAGTTAGACACTCCACTTAACAAAATACAGGACTGCACAGACATATGTGTACTAAAAAGATTATTTATTGTTTACCTGAATTCAAAGTTAATTGGAAGCCTTTGCATTTTCACTTGTTAAATCTAGCAACTCTACCCATAGTACTTATTATGCCATTTCAAAACATTTTCTCACTTGAAATTATCTTTTTTGCTAATCTGAACTCCATGAGCCAGAGTATGTATATATATATATATGTGTATATGTATATATATGTGTGTGTGCGTGTGTATTTGTGAGAAGGGGTTAATCTCCAAATATATAAGAAACTCCTACAACTCAGCAAAAAACAAATAACCCAATTTTTTAAAAAGGGCAGAGGACCTGAATAAATATTTCTCCAAAGTCACACAAATGGCCAACAGGTATATGAAAAGATGCTCACCGTCATGAATCATCAGGGAAATGAAAAAACAAAATGACAGTGAGATATCACCTCACACCTGTCAGGATATTTATTATCAAAAAACACAAAAAAGTGTTTTTGACGATGTAGAGAAGTTAGAACCCTTGCACACTGTTGGTAGGAAAGCAAAATGGTGCAACTACTATGGAAAACAGTATGAAGGCTCCTCAAAAAACTAAAAATAAAACTGCTGTATGATCCAGTGATCTCACTTCTGGGAATATATCCAAAGGAAACAAAAATCATTATCTTGAAGAAATACCTGTACCACCACTGCAGCATTATTCACAATAACCAAGGTATGGAAACAACCTAAGTGTCTATCAAGAAATGAATGGATAAAGAAAAAGAGGTATATATCACACAGTTGTCTTCTACCCCAGCCTAGTATTAATGCAGAAAATCCCTTAACTTTCAGGAGTCTCCCAGAAGTAGCAGAGATTGTGTTGGACCTAAAAGGACCAGCAGACAGGGATGAAGCACATGTTGGTATATCCTGCCTGCAAAAATGACCAGAAGGAGGCAATGGGCACACCAGTAAATACCACCAAGCTCAGATGACACACAAGACCAGATGATCTTCTTATGATGTTTAGGTACTACAGAGCACAGGCGAAATAACCACAGAATTTAAACACAACCTCAGGAAAAATGGGCAAGGGAGTCCAAATTAACTGAGATTAAGAAAAGGGGAATAGTATGTAGGTTCCTCAGAAAACTGAAATAGAACTACGGTATGATTCAGCAATCACACTTCTGGGTGTGGGTCCAAAAGAATTGAAATCAAGATCTCAAAGAGATATTAGCATTCCCATATAAATTACAATTCATAATAGCCAAGATGTGGCAAACAACCTAAATGTCCATCAACAGGTATATAGATAAAGAAAATGTGGTATGTACACACAGTGGAATACAATTCGGACTTAGCAAGAAATTTTGCAATGTACGACAACATGGGTGAACGTTGAGGACATTATGCTAGGTGAAATAAGCGAGTCACAGAAATAAATCCTGCATGTTTCTATTTATGTAAGGTATCTAAAATAGTCAAATGCACGGTGTCAAAGAGTGGAATGGTGGTTTCCAGGGGCTAGGGGGAGGGAGAAATGATAGTTACTAATCAGTAAGCATGAAGTTTCAGTTAAAAAAGATAAAGAGGCTCTAGAGATTGGTACAACATTGTACCTATAGTAATATAGTATACATTTAAAAATTTGTTAAGAAGGTAGATCTCAGGTTAGGTGTCCTTACCATAAAAAAAATTAAATTTTTAAAAAATCAAATTGCCTCAGATATAAATTATATCCACAGGTAAGGATTCTGAAGAGGAGACAGCAAAGGAAATAGCCAGGAAATATTCAGAAACTTGGAAAGGTTACTGGGGAGATGGAACTCTGTGGAAATACAGAAAGAACACAAAAATCGTCAACAGAGAGATATTTCCTGCAGAGTTAATAAGGAAAAATGAGCACTGGATATAAAAAAATAGCAAAAAGATCTTATTTTTTTTAATGGGGAGTTTCATTAGAGTGCTTTGTCATAAAGGCAGATAATAATGACTTAAGAGGAAAGACAATGCAATTCAGAGAATGTTGGAATCTAAAAGAAGGAAATATGAGAGAGTAGGAAGAAGATTAGATGGGGATGGTTATTGTTGTGTCTTTTGCTTTTCTTTCTTTTTGAATATAAAATTGAATGTGTTTATAGAGAAATAGGCTAGTAGACTTCAAAGTATGAGAAACTGAAGATTGTAGCAACAGAAGAGATAAGTGTGAAAGAAAACTCTCGAGGAAATATGAGAGTAATGGATTACAGCATCTTGATCTTATAGAAGCAGAGAGAAATATCTTTCAAATCTCACTGAATGATAAAAGGATTCCTACCCAGTGATGTATACTTCACTTCGATAATGTTAATACCAAAAGCAGCAGCTGAAAGGATAGAAGGGGAGGAATTCAGCTCTACGGAGAAGACAGGCAAGACATATCTAATTGCTTATTTGACAACACACATTCATGCCCACACATACACACTAGTATGTTATGGTGCCCTGCCGATATGTATTTTCCCATTCCTTGACTGTTGTTCCATACTCCCAGCCTAATTGTGCTATTCAGAATTGATCAATAGCTTTTGCAAACTGTAAGGCAAATGCCCTTAGCAATGAGTGCTCTACATGACTGTCCTCTGTTATGTGTGCTTATTTGCATCCGGGGCCATTTCCACCACTGTGTTCTTACCTTCTGACATTTATTATTCATTCTGGTCAACGATTTTGACCTTTAATGCGTAACATATTTGTGCAACTGATAGTGCTGGAAACCACAGAAGCGGGGGGGAAGGGAAGAATATCATACTAGATGTAAAAATGATAGATCTAAGATACAGGTGCTTCCAATGAAATAGTCAAGAAAAAAGATGGTGAGCAGACAGTGGAGGGTTGGTGGATGTATTTTAAATTGTGACGCTTACTGCAGATGTAAGGTCAGCACAGCAGAATAACCAGATATAGACCTGTGGCTGCAAAAAAATAAATAAATACAGCTTGTGTCAAGTTATGATTTCAAGAGGTTTGAAGAAAATGGAAGTGCAATACCCAGTCATGATGTCAAGAGCATTCCTATAGACTGCCAGTCCAGTAAAACGAGAAAACATGTCTTATCAAATGCCATCCACCTAATCGATACTCATTATTCAACAGTACATTTCACTGCCCTCCATGAAATAGGATCAATGCTGTTGTAGTTGTTTAATTATTGCAATTATGTCATGTTTTTTGCAAAGTAGTCTGATGTTAAAGATAACTTTTTAAATAACCAGAGGTAAAAAAAAAATAATAAGCAGGGTTCCTTTTCAGATTCCTTCCAAGAATCTGGCTTTTAGGCGAATATCTTAGCATGAACATCTTAATCAGTCACACTGATTAGGATGTATCTCTCTTCCCCCTCTTAGACACTGCAAGTGCATCCTTGAATGTGAATATTCTACTTATGATTTTAGAATTTTCAGGTTTAAAAAATATGGATACTCTGCTACCGGGGGAAATGAGTCTGTAATATTTACCTTCAATTTAGAATTTATAGCTAGTTTTAACTATTTTTAAGTAGTTTTAACTAGTGAAATGAGTGATTTTTTTTTCTCAGTTTATGTTTATGGTGTGAAATAAGGAACCAGGTGGTGTTTCTGCTTCAGTAGTCTGTGTGTTTTCAGCAGAAAATATTAAAATATAGAAGACCTTATGAGTTCCATGTGCCCAAATACCTGGTCTCTCTTCTTCCCATAGGTTCCAGGCATTCATATTAAACATCTTTATAATGAATCCATCTCATAAAAAGTCATTAAAAAGCATGATTGTTCAACCCTGTGGATTCCTCCAAAAGAAAAAAAAAAAGGAGTTGAAATCATTATATTGCATATTTTCATATTATAGAAAAAATGTTTGGAAAATGATTTAATGGAAATTCTTAGGGATTGCAAAGGGAAGTTTTGGGGTAATCTTTGAGTAATTTTAAAAGGTCACCAGCACTTATCTATTTAGGATGGTAATGATAGTCTAGATTTTAATTGAGAAAAGGAGAGAAAAATGCTTTTTAGATTCACGATATTGTGAAAATGCTTCAGTACTTAAAGGGTTGCATTTTGGCCTACTAAACACTAGTATGCTAACTCTATTCTAACAGAGACACAAAAGAACAATACAATTTCTTTTTCCTGTAGAGACAAAATACAGTTTGGTTCCTAACAACAAATAAATTTCATAAAGTTGCCAATAAATTAAAAGTTTATACATAGACTTGATTTCACATTTGACTACTATTATTTTTGAATTCTATTGAAGTATAGTTGATTTACAATGTGTTAATTTCTTCTGTACAGCAAAGTGACTCAGTTATACACATATACGCATATATATATATATATATATATATTCTTTTTCATATTCTTTTCCCTTACGGTTTGTCACAGAATATTGAATATAGTTCCCTGTGCTATACAGTATGACCTTGTTGTTTGTCCATCCCATATATACTAGGTCGCCTCTGCTAATCCCAAACTCCCATCCTTCCCTCTTGACTACTATTATTATTGGTCAACAAAGATGTGGATAGAACTTTGGGGTTAATACTCTGTTAAATTAAGCCAAATGACCGTGATAGTAAGGGAGTTGTCACTTACTGAAGCTGGTTTACTGGCCTCACCCCCTCTCAGCTGCCTATGGTTCATGTGGCACCAGCCACTGTAGCACTCACTTCAGACCCCCAGGTGCCTTAGAGTGCTAAGATACATTCCTCCTCTGGTTTCTTACCCAAAACCTCAAGACTGGAAAAGCCAATTTAAAATTCTAGTGTCGTGTAAGATCAAGATAATAAATGAATGTTAAGTCACTTCTTTAACAAACATTCCTTGACTTCCTAATATATGCCTAGCATGTTAGTACTTGTGGATTCAAAAATAAATAAGATAAAGATTTACCCTCCCAGAGCTCACAGCTAAGTGAATATATATGGGCTTAACAACAATACAATGTGATATATGCTACATCCAATCTACAGATCTATGCTTATAGGGGTGGAGAGAAGGGAGTAAGATAAATATATGAATTATATATGAGGATAAATCCAGCAAACTATGTTAGTCATATATTTTCCTGTAAGCCTGACTCGTAAAGATACACGCTTTTTCCCAATGTCCCTAAAAATCGTGTTAGTACCTACTGATATGCAGTAAAACACAGTGTTACAATACATCTAACCATGCATTAGAAATAAATAAAAGAAAAGAAAAATAGGTTTCTGATCAAAAACACAAATATTGAGGGAAGGGCTAAATCTGTTTAAAACCAGATGGAATCTGTGAGATACTCTGAGAAGAGAATACTCAGCACTTACATAATTTTGACCACTGAAGGACTTTGTGTTGCCTAGAAGACCACTCTTTATTTCATATTGATGTGATACAATAAAGGGCAAAGGTAACAGCCTATTACAGCTTCAGGGAAGTGGAATTACTTACTTGTCAGAAGTAATGGGGTGGGGGGATCTGGGTGGATCCTAGTAAAGGAGCACAGAAGGTATCTGAGACAAACTGAACACTGGTATGTCTTCTGTAGTTAAGCATGAAGACACATATCCACTTTGCCTCACTTTTGCCACTAATCGGGTGCACTGAGGAAAGGTTCACTGTCACAGTGCCCTAGGCAGATTGGCCAGGAATCTGAACAGTCTAGGCTGACGGTCATTGTGATCGCTCTCTTTGCTTTAACCATCGCCCAACGTAATAGCGTCAGTCTTGAGTCAGGAGCAGAGCAGGGAGGCAACACCTGTGTCCTATATAATCTGACAATGTTCCAAATGGGCAAGGTGCCACATTAGCAGATAGCATAAAACCAGAACCCTGGAAGAAAATAAATGTACCCCCGATGTACAGTCATATTTACTGCCGAACAACGTTGAAGTTGCAGTTTCTGTAAACTTCGTGCCTCTAAGTTCATGGAGATGAGACGTTTAATTCAACTCAGAGTTCATTAAATTTAAATTGGAACAAGGGAGGCTGTGATATGTTCTACTTACTTTGACTTTAATATTACTGCTTTCATGGAAAAACTAATTGTTCTTCTGGAAGGTTTTTCTGATGTTTGCCAAATTGTTACGTATTATTTTCATCATACCAAACTGGAAAATCAAGAAGAAGAAATTTAGAATGTATTATGAAAGCCATAAAAGCCTTATTTATTGAATGGATTGGTATATAGTATCAGGAATTGTTCTAAGTGCTTTAAAATATAATTTCCATCCTCATAGCAACCCTAATAATGGGTTTTCCATAAATGTCAGTTCTCTGTCTCTTTTTTTTTTCACCCAGGCAAGGATATCCTCTAGATATACTATTCAATATTCTATTCATTCTCAACTAAATTAAAACTAGGAAGTACTACAAAAGACTCTTGCAGTTTAACAAAATACTATGATTTTAGTGTTTCTTCAATAGTTTCAACGTCATTGTGATTTTTAAATTGTCCTCAGTTCCTTTTTATTTATTCTTTAAAATAAAAACTGCATACATTTAAGGTATACAATATGATGTTTTGATACACATATACGTGGTGAAATAATGGTTGAAACTGAAGGACATTACACTAAGTGAAATAAGCCAGACACAGGAAGAAAAATATTACATGATTCACTTTTATGTGGAATCTAAAAAAAAACAGAAAACATAGAAACAGAGCATAGAACAGCGATTTCAAGAGTCAGGGAGGTGGGGGAAATGGGAGATGTTGGTCAAAGGATACAAAGTTGCAGTTGTATTGGATGAGTAAGTTTTAGAGATCTAATTAATGTACAGCACGATGACTGTAGTTATTAATACTGTATTATATATTGTAACAGCATGATTTTCTACCTAATCATCATCATTCTCCCTTACATCCGAGTAGTTTTACTGATCACAAAGATACTCACATTCACACCTACACAGCAAACTTTGTGCTTCTTACATCTCTGGGCCATTCTGAAGGGCTACTAACTACAAGGCATGACATAATTAATCATTTCAGTGGGCAACAGAATTCTGATATTAACAGATTCATATTTCTTTTGTGAACTGTCTCTGGATATTCATTCATTGTGTTCTTTTAACATCTATTGTAGACCTACTGTGAGGTAGGCACTGTACACCTAGATAAGTAATTAGATGATTTCTTGAGCATTACATTCAGGTTGGTTGGTATCTAACAGAATTTTGTGAAAATAGTTAACTGATAATTGATTGAACATAGAGAAGAGAAGGCATGACATAGTTATTCAGGCATGAATAAAAAGCCATAGATATTAGAAACTTCTGACACTATCTGCTCAGGCATACTGGGTCTAGATTTCCTTAGAATTCAGTAGTAATTGTCACTCACCTCCTTATAGGCTTAACCATGTGTCCTCAACTTTTCACTTACATTACAGGATGTACCTCAAAGTTCACAGCCCTGGTTCGTGCAGTTTTACAGATTCAGTATTCTCAGATTCACTTTATAGAAAATTCCACTAGCCTGCCCATTTTGCTTTTCTAATATTAAATTGATAATGTGGCTTTTAAATGGCCCTGTTTATCCCTGGTAGAGCACATGTTCTGTTTTGGCATTCTGCATCAGTTCAATGATCAAAATCTGTCTAAAAATAAGGATTATAATTATTAGACTTTTCAATCCTAGCACTTAGCACAGTGACTAAAACACAGAGACTTAAGTGCCCAGTGGTTGTTTGGCAAATAATTAAATTACCCCAGCTGGAATGTGTGTGTATTTTGTTTGAAAAATAATGCTTAGAAGGCTTAAAAGTTTATATACATGCATTTAAAATATTCAATATTTCTATTTTTTATAGAATCCTTTGAGTTTTTTTTTTACTAATGGAATGACAAAACTCTCACCTTTGAGCTAACTTTCTCAAACTAATAGAATAATAGTCATCTATTTAAATTTCATTAAATAATTCCACTTATAATTATGGTATAAAGTGTTTATGTTCCATGAGTAGCTGACCAGATACAAGAAGCAACTTGCTTTATTTCTGAGAAAGTTAAAAGTATCAGAATCCTTTGAACATCACTGACTGTGTAGAAAAAGTTGATGAAATGGTAAACCATTCTTTCAAGAAGTATATTGTTTAAATAGACCTGCTTCTCTGGCTTTATGAAAGCATAACACAATGGCCTTTTATTTTTAAACCAAACAACAAATATGTTCAAAAGGAATTTTAAAAAGATACCCACACATTAGTAATTGGGTATTTCTGCAGTATTTTTAGAAATTAACATACATAGTAGTTTTTAAGTATTTTATAGTGACTAAAAGGTGGTCTGACAATATGAAAGAAGACTTTTATGTGTTTAAAGTCAGATGAGTCACAAATTCAGTGAGGTCTTAAATTTATAAGAAAAACATTACACCATGTAATGTGGCTGTATAAAACATAGGTGAAATAATAAATCTAAGAATCCCATATTTACAACTACACTTTGTAAGCATTAATGCCAGTCGATTAAGCTTAGTAGGGCAAAATAATGTGATTAAATATTCCCAAGATAATCTTAAGTATAAACAAGTAGAAACAGTAACCTGACAAAGGGATCCTTTGCAAAAGAAAAATACCAGCAAATGGAAAAAAATGTGTTTGGTGTCAAATGAGTCTTGAGTGATACCAAAATGACAAATAAGGGAGAGGTGCTAACCTGGTATCAATTAAAAGAAGTTTTGTTTTGTTTGTTGTTTTTGTTTTAACTATCAATATCATGTGAATGTGCTCATAAATTGATTGGTACATTAATGAAAGAGGAATTTAAATGCATTTCATTTTATATGAGAAAATGTTAGATTTTTTGATATTTCAGGACATTGAAATGTGAAGGAGAAGAGACCAATCAGTATAAGAAATAAAGCAATAACTTTTAGGCACAGGTGTTAGAAGTTGTAGCTTAGAATCACTAGAATCCCACCTACCAGCAAAGGTAATATGTTGTGTGACAAAATGGTAATCATCAAAGTTGAGTGTGTTATTCATGCTGTATGAAGTTTAGACATCAAGGTTGGATATCAGCATGTCTAGAGTTACAAGGAGTTTTTGTTCAGACAAGACTAGAGGAATAGCCTAGATTTTGTATAAATAATGCAAAATCTAAATAATATTCAATTAGGAATAAAAATGTTAGGAAAATATGTGGTTGGAATAACAAGATTTAGATCAGTAGTACAATTACAATCTTTTAAAAATAGATGAAATTATATTTAAGAATGTTCTCTTTGCTCTAGAGGTCCATGGTCTCAAAGATATTTAGATGAATTGAAGACATTAGAATGGAATTTTTAAAAATCTATTTTCAAAGCGAATTTCCTGAGAGTATGTTATATTTTGTTACATAAAAAATTACCCCAAAACTCCATGGCTTAAAACAATAAACATTTATTATCTCACACAGTTTCTGAGAGTTAGTCATCTCAGAATGCCTTAGGTGTGCCATCAAGGGTTCTTACGAGGTTGCAGCCAAGATGTCAGTCAGACAGGATTGCAGCCATCAGAAGGCTTGCCTATGGCTGTAGGGTCTGTTTCTAAGGTAGCTCCCTCACATGGCTATGAATAGGAGACTTTAGTTTCTCACTGGCCACTGAGAGGAGACTAGTATTCTTCCATGTGACCCTCTGGCATGGAGGCTCCCCCCAAAATAGTAATCCAAGAGAATGAGGCGGAAGCCACAATGTGTTTTGAAACTACACCTCGGAAGCAACTGTTGCTATATTCTATTGGCCACATCAACCAACATGGATACGGTTTGGGAGGAACGTACACAAATGCACAAACACCAGAAAACAGGGCACCAGGGGCCATCTTTGAGTTCAGATAACACAGTGAGAGAACAAAGAAAGAAAGGGAAGGGAAAGGAAGGGAAGGGAAGGGAAGGGAGGAAGAAAGGACATGCTGAATCTAGGCAATTATTTCTTTACATTTTAGAAACTAGCATTTAGAAACCGTGGACACCATCTCAAAATAAAATTTCATTATTTAAATTTTCCCAAAGGCATTAGTAATTTTTCAGATGGCTATAATCTACTAGGGTTGTCATATTTAGCAATTGATTGATCAGAATGTTTTATTTTTAATTGGACTTTATTAAAATATAAATGTCTTCCAAAAGGAATGTTAAATTATAAGCTACTTATATGATATTTATAAGTTTAAAACTTTACCACTAAGTGATGGTCTTAGATTAGGGTTGCCAGATTTAGCAAAAAAAAAAAAAAAAAAAAAAAATGCAGGGTGTCCAGTTGAATATAAATTTAATACAAACAACAAATATTATTTAGGTTAAGTATATTCCATATAATAAACAACATTTGTTGATCTGACATTTAAATTTAACTGGATGTCCAGCGTTGTACCTAGTAGCTCTACCTTAAATAGCTCTTGAGCAACCTTTTGTTCAAACGTAATGAAAGTTTAGGTGATATAAAGACTTCCCTCCAACGTGTTATTTTTGCTACAGAAACTTCTGCTTAAAACAAGATGAGTACATCAAGGAAAATATGTCACCTCCATAGTTGTTATCCATTAAGTGTGTGTGTGCATCCCCAGAACTTGAGCAGGAAGATATCTTGACAATTGAATAAACATGTGTATGTTGCCATGTTTACTTGTAAGATTGTTGAGAATCATGTCTAGGAACGTACATGATAGTCAGTCTTCCAATTCTAGTTCCAATTCTATAGTCAATTTTAGAGATCAATTTGAACCAGTAATCTGACCACTTTAAAGCCTATAGATATCTCTAAACCTTAAAGACGCTATGACTACTTTAGAATTCCTATATCTCTATCTCCTTTCCTTGAGGTTTGTTGGTTGTTTTCCTCATGCTCTTTCCTGCCTTGAATTTGTCCGTCTCAGGATGAGAATTGTGATGCCACTCCAAAATGATTTAGAAGAAAATCAAGAGTGACCCCAGGAACCAAAACTTAGGGAAATAATTATACAGTATCATCCATGAAAGTGCCCTGCCCATTGCCTTTTATTTAGTGTACATTTAACCTTTCTGGAAGGTACATTTAGCTCGGCCATCCCTTTCCACTGAGGTCACATGCAGGGTGCTGACCAAGATAGGCAAGATGTAGAATCACTTATTTTGGGTTACATGGCCAATTTATTTTTCATTGTACACTGATCTAGCAATATACCCTCAAACCACAAGTAAATATGTGAAATGCCATCACAGTTAACATTTAAATATTCTACAGCTGGTTTTTTAAATACGCAATTTAAAATTGAGTTTGTGCAAGATAATGACCCAATCTTTGCGTAAGACTATATGAATCACTGGGTTTTGGAGTTTGGATCTCAAAATTTATTTGTAACAGATGATAATATTCTGAAGCTTTTGAGACTTCACTCAAAGCCATTTTTTATAAATACATGATTTGATATAAGACCATGCATAGAATGGAGCTGGAATTAGTATTCCAAGGAAAACAACATTTACGTATGACATTAAATATGAATGATGATCAGGAAGATAAATAAAAAGACACTAGTATACTGCTTTCTAATCAGAGTTGGTCACCACTGGCTGGGTTTTCTACAACTGGCAAAAAACAGTGTTAGACTTTCAAGTAGTACTAAGCAGGACAATTAATATTTAAAGGGAATGAAATCAACAGATGGCGTGGAGGAAAATTTTTTAAATAATTTCAAACACTGTCCCCAGTCTTGCCAATGGTTTGGGAAGTAGTTTTGGTTTCTTTAATTAAAATGTCACACATGGATTTTATAGCACATTAAGAAATATTATTATTCTTCTGAGTTCTGAACAAATAGATGAATGGTTGAATAAAATAAAAATTGGTATGTTTTAAAATTATTACACATATTTGTGCCTTAAAAGTTCAGAAATTTCTTCCTGTAATCAAAGAGGAAGCTTTTACAATGTTGTTTCACTTTTGTTTATGCTCTACATGCCATGACATACACAAATGAATAGTGGAAAAAGAAAACAAACAAAAGAAGATATATTGCTTCTAAAATATTGCCTGCTGCTGCTGGGCATTTGTCCTTTTTTTTAACATCATTATCAGTTATTTAATAACGCCATCAGCATCCGTGCCTGATGACTAGATAATGATGCCATCTAGCTTTCTCTGCGCCTTCAAACATAAAATGCCTGGGGAGGAAACAGTCAAGGCACAGCCACACTCTAAAATATAAGTGCGCCCTCAAGTGAGCTGACGTCTCTCAAGGACGTAAGACCCATTGCAGAAGGTTAAGCATATACAGTCCCAGGATTGGAATGACAAATTTTCTGTCTACTAAGAACCTAAAACTCTGTTGGATTTGCAAGATTTTGTGCAAGCCACAGCGTTTATAAGACAGGCAATATTCTTTCTTGAGAAGGAATTTATATTCTCCGGCAAACACAGAGCAGAAATTTGTTAGGAGAGCCTATCCATTGAAAGCTGTGTAAATATTGGCTACGTATATTTCACTTACAATATGCCATCCTGAATTGGGATTATAGAAATAAAGTGCTGGAAGGGCGTTTTTTACAGAGTGAATAAACTCTTAACTTGTACCATATTTAGAAAATTATATGTGGAATATATGTGTGATGTATATCAATTGATATGCAGCCTACTTTGGGACATCTTGAGTTTTCAATTTTTAAATGTAATCAATTGACATATATATGATTTATATATATCAAGATTTATCTATATCAAGATACAGATTTATAAACCTGTAAAATTTCTGTCCATCTCTTTCACTAAGGTGCCTAATTTTGCAGTCATAGGCTAGGCAAGTTAAATCAAATATGATTATAATTTGAGAACAACTTAGAAGTAGGAATTGGTTTGAAAAGGTTAAATGCCAGATTGAGTCCTTTTACAGGATATAAATACTAGGAATAATTGAATGTTAAATTATTAACTTTCAAGTTTAAAGCAGAAACGTCTTGAACCATCTCTATTGTAATTTTTAGTTAAATGATCAACTGTGACATTTAAATGTATACATTCAGGAGTCAACAAATTTTTAGAATCTATTTGAAAATATATGAGATATAGAGATTAATGACCTTAGTCCTGAAATCAAGCCATTGGGCTCACAGGAAAAAAAAAAAAAAAAAGAAACAAAGACTCTCAGAGTCATTAAAAGTTGTGGCTTATATGAATTTCTTTAAATTATGTTGACAGCTTCAAGATTTTGTTCTTTCTAACTTGACTATTGAGCTATAGTTGTATGTTGCTACAAAAAAAAAATGTCAGTGGAGAAAGGATGAGTTTCTTTTTTTTAAGGTGTGTTTCTAGAGAATAACCATAAAGAAATAGAGCATGTAACTAGCAGGACACACCATTAAGGTTTATTTATTCATTTATTCACTAATTCATTCAGTTAATATTTAGAGTGTTGACTGTGTCTCAGGTTCTATGCCAAGTACCGGGAAATGGTGACTCAAAAGAAACAAGGGACCCTATTCTCAGGGAATTTAGAACAAGAGGAGAGACTGAAACAAACGTAAAAAGTAAATGTGATTCTGCCAATAATTACAAAGAAGACATACAGAGAGTTTTGAATCAGGTAGATCAGAGAAGACATCCCTAAAGAAGTGACACTGATATGGACTAGAAGGATAAATAGAAAGTAACAGCAGATCAAAGAACTAAGTGTTATCCAGGCAGGGAGAATGGCATGGACAAAGGTGTTCTAGCCATAGGGATCATGCCAAGCAGAAAAAGGTGACCAAATAGTGGAATTGCTGTGTTCGTTGTGGACAAGTACTCCAACGGTGCCTAGCAAAATTTAGGGCACATATGAGATGCTCTACTGTTTCTTATAAAGAAATTGAAGAGAGAATTAGAAAGCTATAGGTAATTATCCTTGGTCTATTTTAAACATCTGCCTGTCAGTGAATGATGGAAGGGTTAGTTAAATTATGTGCTAAGTATTAGACTCTCCTCCTACCTTTTTTTAATGCTGTTGACTTGTGGGGATGCATTCTCACACACCCATTGGTGTCCTCAGAGAACCTTGTCTTCCGGGTTACATGTCTTTGCTGTCGTCTGTTCTCCTTATATCTAGGCAGGTTGATTTAACTAATGGAATGTGATAGGAGTGACATTATTTCAGTTTCAAGCCTAAGCCTTAAGAAGAAGTGGCAGTTTCTACCTTTGCATTCATGGGAGCCCTGAACTGTCATATAAGATACCTGATTCTCCTGCTAGAGAGACCACATGGGGAGGGAAAGGATGGGAGATTACATGGAGGAGAATGGGAAGTACAGCAAGAGATGAGGCCCCAGATATATAATCTCCATCAAGTCCAAAACAAGGATGTGAATATAGGTACTTCATTTGTAAGGGGATCCCAGGATGCAGTCAGGGAAATGAAGAAGTAGAAAAAAGAAGAGAAGAAATCTGTAAAGGGTGCTTTACTGAGCAGACTACCATTGAGGGCAACGGAAGCACAACTCCTCTGCAAAAGTCTGGGAGGCTGGCTAGAAAACATCTCAGAGTTACCCCCTCCAAGTGCAAAATTGGGTTATGTATCCACCAAATCTCCATCCATCATTGGCGGAAGGCTCCTCCCAGAGGCTCTAACTTTCTGACACTTCTGGCTTACCGAGAAAAAGGTCAAGTTTGACCCTGTGCCAGAACAACACCTGCAAACAAGGAGTCATAGGTGTTCAAAGTTAACAGCCTTTGGGATCTAGAGGTAAGTGCCGACTGAATATGCCACAGCTCCAAGCAGTCTGCCTCTACCACAAAATGTAAATTTCTCAGGTATGTAGCAATGTTGTCTCAACCCATTATCCCATCTCCAGCCTAACACCTAGCTCACACAACAGAGCACATACTGAATATACTGTCAAATTTTGAATTTGGTATCTGTGAAAGGCTTTGTGTTGTATTCAATGGAATTGGTGAATAGTAGGTACTGGAACACGGTGTGATGGAAATGAAAATGTTTATTCTATTCCAAGAAAACTAGTCAAGATGCCTTAACCTAACAGAACTAAAAATTATATTATGCCATTCATTTTTGCAAAACCAGTGCTTGGATGTTTTGTTCAACAGCCAGATATATTATGAATTGCTTGGGTTGAGAAAGGGTAGAGAAGAGTTTCTAAGAAATCTAGGTTATTGGGTGTTCTAGTCTCCCTTTGTAGAAGTATGAGGAAGCCTCTATGAATAATATATGTCAGTACCTGAGCAACTTGAATGGAAATGGAAGACATTTAAAATAAAATGTTTCCTAGTGTGGTTCAGAACTTTTTCAAAGGATCTGTTAGTCAAAAGAATCTTAAATATTTGAAAGAAGAAAAAACTCTTCATTCTTGAAAAGTTGTGTATTAAAACCAGAGGGCAGAAATGTTGTTTTCAGAAGAAGCAGATTGACAATCCAAAAATTAAACACCTGCAGAACAAGGCTCAGTTCAGTAGAGAGCTATTAAGGTCCTTTGTCATTATATTCAGCGTGTCCATGTTCATCTCATTAGATATTTAAGAAAAAAAAGTGTGTGTACCTTAGGTAAGAAAGCCAGTTTGTATTTGGACACAATTCTCCCCTTGCCTCTTGGAGCTAGATGAAAAATGCAGTAAATTAAATATAAGCCCATTTCCATGTTAATAATAAGAGGAATAGCTGGAAACTTCTTGCTCTAGGTTGGCTTGCCTAATGTCTATTCACAGCTTCTAGGCTGTTTGGTCCCATACAGCCTAACTTTAACTCCTAAATGGAAAACTTGAACTGTGTCAGGATCTGGCTTCAATTTAGTAAATGTGCTACATTTAAGGGGACAGAGGAAGAAAGAAAAGAGAGAAGATAAAAAAAGAAATCAAGGAAAATGGAAGTTGTTTGTCAGTATCCACTCCCTACTTGCCTTTCAGGAGAAATGCAGCGAATGAAATGGCCAAAGACCATTTCTCACAGGGCAGAAAAACAGCAAGGGAGGGGTCTACATAATTCATAAACTGAGGAAATGAACTATGCATACATTTAGAAAGCATGGAGAATACCTTAGAACTCAATTCACTTTTTATAGATGAGTTGTAAATTTTGAAGAATTATATGGTGAAATGACCTAGGGATATATTGTGTTCATCTCTGTGTCAAAAGCTACCCCCAGTAACTTACCCTTGCATCTCATAATTTAGTCAGGATCCTCTCTTGGAAGTGTCCTATAAATCTCTCCTGAGACCTCTTCAGCCTTTACCAGTTTCTCCTTTGCCTACTGGAAATAGAGCAGAGCTGAGAACTGTCTACCAGACATTATTTTCTATTATTTTATTGGGTTGGTCTTTATTTTGTGGCTTGGGCAGTACCGTTTACAGAGTAAGTGCTATAGAAATATTAGCTGCTCTCGTTACTACTGCTACTACTACTACTATTAAAAGTCATCTGAGTATGTTATAGAACTTCAGACAAAAACTTCTCAGGTCAACATGTTTTCTCCCCGTTAAAAATGCCCTTTGCTATAAACACTGCTTGGTCTACCATATGAAAGATATTCAGTTGGAAAAGGGAAAGCACAGTTTGAAGGTCAGCTCCAGTCCTGTTTTTCTTCCTGGCCACCTGCATCGGAATCAGCTGAAGTCCTCTTTAGACATGTAGCTTACTGGAAGCCACATCAGACTCACCTCACGAGAATCTCTGAAGAATGAGGCTTAGAAATCTTTATTTTAGATAAATTCACCAGGTATTTCTTATTCGCTGGAAAATTTAAGAACTGCTGGTCTTTTCATTAAGGGCTAGCCACATGCCTTTGACCTTCCTTGGTGAGAATTTGGTAGAGTATTCATACACTAGATATGGCCAAACAATTCTTAAAAAAATTTTTTATCTATTTTTATTATCGTTATTATTTTAAGATTATCACATGTGTATTTTTAACTTGATAAATAAATTAAAAAATCTAAGTCTGAAATTCAAGACACAAAGGTAGCTTGACATTCTAAATATTTTCCTAAAGGTTTACCTATACTTTTTCCCCAGACATGTAATCATAAATTTGCTATAGTTTTTTAACCCCTGTTTTTACTCAGAACTAAATAGTGAATATTTTCAATGTCTCCCCAATTACATAATTTCTAAAAGTTTTATACCATTTCATTAAAATTATATGCGGGCATTTAATCAATTCTATTGTTGGAGAGTTTAGTTATTTACACATTTTTTAGAAATATTAAAATGCTGAATTAACATTCTGATTATATCCATTTACTTTAAAACTATGAAAATATCATGATACACTCTTTACAATTCTGATGATACACTCTTTACCATTTACAATTATTATAGCAGACTTTAGGTTACTAGCAAAAGAAAGGTGAAGACTTTTGTCCAAGTAGTTAATGAATAACTTTATTACATAGTGCAAGTACATTACATAAATCATATTTTAAAATTAACTTTCTTAACGTGTAATTATTCATTGCAGTGAGCATGAAAAATTAAATTAAAAAACTCCAGGCTATCAAAATTTAATGGAAAAATAATATTTTTCAACTTCAGATTGTAGCCATTTGTAACTGAGAGGGAAAAACCAGCATAGAGAAATCTAGCTTTAGTGGAACTAGGAAAGGAGAGGAAGATGAAGCACTTAGTAATACTCTGTTTGATAGATATTATGTTTTTTTGGTTTTTTTGCTTGAAGCCAAAGCAACCTTCAAAATATTTCCCTCTATTTTCTAAAAATGATTTTCCAAGCTGAAAGGGTTTTGAAAGGGGCTTTCAAGGTGAGCCATTTTCCAGAAAATTCTCTTGTGCATGAATATATGTGGTAGCAAATTAAAACTAACAAGAAGGTTTAATGTGAATGTGCTCACTGAGTTTGTGTTGAAGAAACAGATCTCTGTTCTTCAAATGTAGAACCCTGAGATCTTACAACTGATAATAGGTTTTAATATAAGGAAGTGACCAGAACATTGCCAATGTGTTCTTGGTTTCTTGCAGAAAGACTGTGTGTCTGAAGTAATGAGCACCGAGCACAGTTCACCAAGGGAAAAATCACTGCTGTAGTTAAGACTTAAGGGTTTCTGCAACCCTAAATCAAATAAAATTCTGATTTAAAGAATCCCTCCAAATATTTTAAAGGCAAGATATTTAGAATTGTTGGAGCCAACTGAAACTTTCTTTTAGTTGAAGTTTATCAGCACTTACTCTGAGCCAGACTTTAGTTTATTCATGTATTTCTCACAACTTAAAAAGGTAAACTTAATTATACCATTTATGCAGATGAGAAACTCATCTCATCACAATAATTAAAATACCCAGGTTTGCAGGTAGTAAGTGATTGGATCACTAATGATCCTATTGCACTATGTTCCTATTCATTATTACCAGCCTCGTTCCCAGAGAAAATAGCAGCTTTGATAGAATAGGTACCATAGAAGGGATCTATTCTAAAAATAGCATCTTATAAATTGTAAAGAGAAATGGAAATATAAATTTTAATTAAAGTACCTCACTGAATGAATTTTCATTCATAAACAGTAGAGGAATACCCTGACTTTCCCATTCATATGATAGAACAGTGATCTCAAAACTTACTGAGCATGTTCCCTTATCGGTAAAAATGTTTTGACCTTGCCAAATATATGCATCTCAAATTATGTAAAAATGGTATATATGCTATACTAAATTATGTTTTTATAGGTTATATCTAAAAATACAAAGTTAAAGGGATCAAAGATATGAATCATTCTGAAGTGCTTATTTTTCTGTCTCCTTCCAAAAGATCATTTTGAATGCCCCACTTTGTAGACCTCTGGAATATATTCACAATAAACCTTCCAGAAGGAAAGACATACTTATTATGGGTGAATGTAAAGAAATAGTTCACTCCTGAAATTTGCTACACTGTGTTTGTAAATCTGGAGACTGACTTCTGGGGGAGGGAGGTGGTTATACTTGTGGATATCTTACAAAAAGTCTCTTAACCAGACTTAATTAAACTGATTTGCTGTATTTCTAGAGCTGCTGAATGTTCTGGGCTAGTTGGGAACTCTCTAGATTCAATCTCTGCAGGTTGAATTGTACACATAGCAAAAGTCAGTTCTGTTTTTTCTCCCCAGAACAGAGTTTAACTGTTGTGCATAATTCTGTGATCTAATCTTCAGATTTTGCTTCTGGATCAGTGAAACTGAAGTAGGGAGCACCAGATAGAGTACTTCCTCTGAAGAGAGTCTTTAAATACTTGTTCAGCATCATTAGGTTGTTCATAAAGGAGCTACGAATAAACGTTTTAGAGACGTTGAGTTTATTGCATACGTTCGATATTCACAACATGGTAAACGTTCCACCTGCTCACACTTGCTGCAAGTGTAGAGATGGGAAAACGTTCCTGATCCTGGAATAAAGAAGCTATAAACAGTTTTATACCACTAAGTGCCAAAGTGTAGCTGAAACGTCCGATAATTGGAAAAGTCATTTATTGAAATAATCTTCCACATCATGAACATTGCTTGTATTGTAATGCCAGGTAACGGAAACAGCCAACGTAGCAGAATGTTTAGGATGGAGGTGGGAGACTAGATAACAGAGCAGAAGTAGGTTTTGGAATTTAAAAATTGTCCAAGGAATTACATATTCAAAATGAAGTTCAAATGCATGCTTCAAAGATTGAAAAACCTCAGAAAACTGTGAGGTTTCAGAAAATTCACCTTTTAATATAGTTTTGTATCATTTTTTTAAAAAGAGTGATATTTGAGTTTTAGGCTTTATAATTAATTTCCAGTAATAAAATTAGCCCAGTCTTTTAACTGGAATTTTTTTTATTTCTAAAATTACCTGAAATCTTCAGAGTGAAAGATTTTAAATCTGGCAGAAAAAAAAATGATGGAAATGTGAACAAATGGCTTTGTGATAATGCAATTTAAACTACTGAAAAATTGCACTTGTGATAATGCAATTTAAACTACTAAAATTTGATGATTGTAGCTCTTACATTCTATTGTACGTTGAGTTACACCATTCATTAAGGTGTGTAAACAGCATGAAACACTAAAAAATTAAACCATTCTAAAATACCTGCGTTTGAAATGTATTTTTATTTCCAGTGTTTTAAAAATATTTAGATAATGACATTTCAGAAAATATATAACAGCATTTTTATTAGAGATAATGTTTCTACAAATTTGTAAAATACCTGTTATATCATTTATACTGGGCCTGGTCATGCTGTGTCATAACCAACTATAAAGTATGAGTGGCTGAAGAACACAAAGGATAATTTACCTGTCATACAAAGTCCACACTGGCCTCAGATGCCTTTCCAGGGACACTGTTCTCCACATTGCCACTCAGGGTTCCAGGCTGCTTCAGTAGATCTTGTAACAGGGTGGCACAATGGGAGAATAAAGCAAAGCTTTTCAGTGCCTCAGCCTGAAAGTGACATGTGTCACCTCCCCATACAGCCCATTGGATGGGTCAGGTGGACTAGTCACGTGTCCTCACACAGTTGCAAATGGAGATGAGAAATAGGGCCTTTCTTCGCCCACAAGGGGAGGGAAACAATACTGGTGAATATTTGCAATGTCTACTCACATGCATGCAAACACAGCATTATTTGTTCTTCTTTCTGCAGTAAATTAAGCAGGAATATACCACTTATTTTAATATATTCTTTTTTACAAAACATACATTGAGTGTCTTTGCCATCAAATGCCACTTGTCCAAAAATGGATAATGTATTTCTCTTGTTTATGATCTTAGCAATATTTATTTATTAGAAAATCATGGGAAAGAAACCCAACTGTGACCTAAAGAAGACATTGTTTGCTCCTTTCCTAGAAAAGTCTTGTATAGCTGTTCATTACTTTCCAAGAATATCCCACATTTGCCATCTGTGAAATTTATAATAGTGGAAGATTTCATCAAACCATGACCTAAGGTATTATCCTTAGAATTATTTGAAAATTTCTGGGCGTAACCAGCAGCTATTTCTCTGCCAGCAGTGGCTCCAGGTAAATGGGAGACACTGGTGGCAATCTCCCACTCTATAAAGAGTTTCCAATTCTTTTAAGCACTCTGAGGCCAGAAAAAGACACTTTACAAATCAATAAGTTACTATAATACCATAAGCGTTTGGCCTGTCTGAATCATTAGACTCAATCCACATTGCTTAAAAGTCAAAATAATAAGAGCAGAGAGGGGAAATCATTTATGACTCAGCAAGTTCTTTCCTGTAGTCAATACGGTGTGAGGATGAGTAGACGGAAGATGAAAGGATGGTGAACAAAGTAGAAGGAGCTCATTTCAGCTGCAAGAAAGGTTGTAATGTGATCAGCAATAAAGAGGTCTGTTTCACAGTTTCCTTTGAGAGCTCATATCTTCAAATTATTCCTGCTTCTTTCTGACAGATTTATGTTGATGGAGTTAAAAAACAAAGTTACTTAGAAGGAAGAAGTTTTGTTTTATTTTCTGACCGAATTCTGATGCAACTGAGAATATAAATCAAAACTTGGCAGAAGTTGATCTGGCTAAATAGTCCCCTCAATTTCCCAGTCTCTGTTGGAAGAATATTTTATTGTTATACTATTAAAACTAAGGAACCTTTATTTTTTTACTTTTTTATTTTTTTGCGGTACGCGGGCCTCTCACTGCTGTGGCCTCTCCTGTTGCGGAGCACAGGCTCCGGACGCACAGGCCCAGCGGCCATGGCTCACGGGCCCAGCTGCTCCGCGGCATGTGGGATCTTCCTGGACCCGGGAACGAACCCGTGTCCCCTGCATCGGCAGGCGGACTCTCCACCACTGCGCCACCAGGGAAGCCCAGGAACCTTTATTTTTTTAATTGTTTTTCTCTTCCAGCTTCTTTTTAAAATATACACTTAAATACATATTTTTAGTTGGTAAAGCGAAACAACTTGTGGGTATTCAATTAAGCACGTTTTAATTCTCTGAAAGAAAAAGTATAATTGCCTCCTAATGAAATAAATTTGTATTCTGTAACAACTGCTTTAGTAGTCAGAATTCAGTATGGTACCTAGTTGGCAATAGCTCATCAGTTAAAACTTGATGTCTGAACAGAATGAATATATTAACGTTTCAGTATATGAATTTACTCTATTAACTTGCAGATAAGAAAAACAAGGCCCAAAGAAATAAAGACTTTCATGTGAAGTCTCAAAGCTTATTAACATATGTGTACCCATCTACCTATAAAATGCAGGCCCGTTTCCCTGCGTTTTATACATGGATGTGTGTTTCTCCAGAGGTACTAAAAAGTGATGCAGAAGAGAGGTCTTTCAGCAAACTTGATTATTCTGTTTCAATTATGAATTTACGTTCTCATCCATCCATTCAATCATTCATTCAAGAAACATTTACTAAGTATCAGGGAACAAATTCTGGGGATTCAGATCTGTTCAGTTCATCGTCATTGCTTTGAAGATCTCACATAATAACAGGAGGTAAAAACAGCAACAACACATATGTTGCATTAACTGCGAAGGGGAAAAAATATGGATAACTCGCTACTTTTGTTGTTGTTTGGCCAAGGCTTGCTTTAGGCAAAAAAGAGAGTTTGTCAAATTGGAAAGAAGTGAAAGTTGTCTCCTGGGAGACAGACATCAAGAGGGCAGGTGGAAGGTGTTTTGTGATCAGAACACATAGGAGATTTGAGGCATCTATGGGACCTAAACTAAGTGTAAACTCTGGGGCTTGAAAGGTAGTTAGAGCTTTTGGTTGAAATCAGGTTGGAATACTAATTCGATCCTTTACTGACTGCTGAATTTGAGCAACAGATTAACTTCTCCAACTTTCAATTTCCTCACTGTAAAATGGGATCATCCTTCCCTTCCTAATAAATATCATTATCATTCATTGTTAGTATTTAATTAAGTAAAATTGTAAAGCATTTAGCACTGTGACACATGCAAAACAAACATCAAATATGTTTTTAAAGATTGTAAAAGCCCTTTTACCACTATGATGAGATGATCACCAATTTACACAGAATATATAAACACCATGGCTGTATGTGGTATGAATATAAATACATATGGCAATAGTACATATTTATTTGTTCAAATAATGTAGCAGGGAAAATCGTTCAACATTCCATAAACCATCTTAATGTAACCTTATTTCCAAACACCAACTTGAAAAATTAATTGCCTGAGAATCTGTCTACCACATATCTTGGACAAAATATAATCAAAAGAATATAAATATGGTAGGATGTTAATAATTGGTACAGAAGAAAAAGTTTTATGGTCAAATTAATTTAAATTTAATTTACTCAGGGTTTGACCTGAGTAAATTAAAGTTAAAAGTTTTCTTGACTGAATGACTTATCACCACCCTTAAGAAAGAGATAAGATATGTAATATTTCACTAATTTATTTCACCATGGAATACATTTATTGAGGAATATCTCATGTCATTATCATTTCTTAATATTTTGGAAAATTATGCTTTAGGCATTTATTTCTGTCCAGGCTTATCACTTTCCAAAACTGGAACTAGAGTTTGTCTGGCACTCAGCTAGGTACTTTACATATCTTATTTTATCCAACACATATATAGCAGTAGGCAGGACAAAAACTCAGCCACCCCAGGCAAGAGAAATATTAGGTTCTTATTCTTTGCTTTATATTTGTTTTTCACTTGTTGTCAGTGTCATCCATTCAGTTAAATTCATAATTTTCATGCTATTTTTTTAAATCTCCAACCTACATTAAACAGAATAATGTGTATTTTTATTTAGTCCTCTTTCCAATTCTTGGGACCTGATATATAGTTAGTAATTAAAAATATAATTATCTCTATATATTTGCCTATTGATCAAATTAGGCAAAGTTTGCTTTCTTTCTCTTACACTAATCCTGGCAAATATTATGCATTACCCTAATCCTAAAAGGAGATTTAAAATGCCTGTACTTTTATTGACTAGTTCTCCTTGTCATTCACATTCCTTTCAGGGGAAGGAAAAAAAAAAAAAATCCAAACACACATACATGGCAAGCACATAGACAGGAGTGATCTGATTCTAATATGCTATTGTCCATGTCAACTCATAAATTCATTCGAGAAATGAATACTGGATTTTATTTGTCTGCACGTCATGTCTGGCTGCGGTGTACATTATGCCAATGCTGTTATGGATTGATTGCTGACAGCATCATCATTCATTATGCATGGGAGAAATGAAGTCCCAGAGACATGATTTTTTTCAGTTTGACTCCATGAATATACAAAGAGGTTGGAATTTCTTTCCGCTGGTAATCAGACAATAAATGTCTCATTACCATGTTTAAACTACATACAAGTTATAGGCATTTGTAGTATACTGATAGTAATACCTTCTTTTGAGGTTTAGCTGTGAGAAAATGTAGTGACCTAGTACCTAGTAATAGGCATTCCAACTTTGCCAGCTGCATGTTAGAATTATTTCAGTATTAACCTAGTGATGGATCAATGTCACACCTGCAAAGAAGATAAAAATCCAGTTAAACTGGAAAGAGTTTTGTGATTGTTCAGGTTACTTCTGATAAACTCAGGTAGAAATTTAATAATACTCTGTTGCTCAGTTCACATTTTCTTATTGTTCTAATTGCGCCATCCATCATGGTTCATTCCGGTTGTATATACTATTGAATTATAACCACTGTTTAAAAATCAGATATTGCAGACTGACTAAAGCAACTAATTAACAAACTGAGAGAACAATTCATCAAAGATGAGATGTAAGTATTAGAAGACAAATGACTTGGGTGACTCAGAACCAGGGACCGGGTGTCCTGAAACTGTGTCTTTAATGACAGGGGTCAGTTTTTCATATGAATCACATTATGGAAGCACATTACGTGTATTTCAAGTTGAGTGCATTTTCATACAGCTTTAAAGGAGGTTATAATTTTGTTGAGTTTTGAACACACTGAATAGCCTTCTTAAAATAGGGGTGGAGCTTTACATCATTTTTCTGAGAAAAATGAATTTATCTTCTGTTAGAGCTCAACATTTCTAAATATATCTAAATTTATATCTGACTTTGTTATATTATCCACTCATCAAAACATTTATCTCTTTCCTTTTGTTTGTTTTCATTGTTGTTTGTTTGTTTGTTTGTGCGGTTTGGGACACTTTTCAGATATATTAGGTTATGATGCAATTTGGAGAAAAATGTTGTGAATAAACATACCACTCAATACAGTGCAGACAAAATTTGACCTAGTCTGCTTATCCCACTGTTACTTATGATAAATACTTTAAAATTTCAACAGTGTAATCATCATCAGAAAACAGAAAGATACAGGACAAGAAAAGTATTAAAGTATTTCTATCTATCTGTTTATGGGTCTTTCTATTCGTCTATCACTGAGTTGTTTAAAAGTACCTAATTTGGGCTTCCCTGGTGGCGCAGTGGTTGAGAGTCCGCCTGCCAATGCAGGGGACACGGGTTCGTGCCCCGGTCCGGGAAGATCCCGCATGCCGCGGAGCGGCTGGGCCCGTGAGCCATGGCCGCTGAGCCTGCGCCTCCGGAGCCTGTGCTCCGCAACGGGAGAGGCTACAACAGTGAGAAAACAAAGTACCTAATTTATGTGCAGCCCTTTTGAAGGCTGTGGTATAGTGACTTGCATCTTTTTCTATATAGCTTATAGTAACTTATAAAGACTTCATTCAGTTCTAACAGTCACATTATAGTGCACTGTGTAGCAAATTGGTACTACCTGCATTGGTATTGTGTCATTGATACCAAGCAGCAAATGGGTGCTAAATTATATAGAAGATCACTAATGTAATATGAAGTTTATACATTCTATTGATCAAATTTGAGCAACTACAAATAGCCAACATTACTGGAATTCATCCTATGGTTAGTAAATGAACAATACGTAAAAAAGAGTAAGGAAAAACATCACCATATGTCCACTCACTATTTTTATTCTGAAGGCTTCTCAATCAATCAGTGCTATCAAAGGATTAATTAAATTCAGTTTTCTTATCTATAACTTAACATTAACAACTCCTTCAAATGTACCATTTGTTTAGCAAATGATGGAAAAACTAGAAGTTAAATCAAACCATTTTGTCAACTAGAACTATGTAAATGCAAGAATACTACTATTAAAAAGAATGAGAAAGTTTAGAAAGGGTATGCTTTTGGTCAATGTTTATGCTTATTTGTGTGTGTGTGACAATACTTTGTAAACAGTAGAACATTTATGAAAAATACTAAGAGCTTTGTGCCAATGATTCAGTGGATCATTTTCCCTATGATTTAACTTACCAAAACCTACTGGAAAAAAGTAAGAATCCTAAGTAAATCTGTAAATAGTAAGACGTCAGAGAAACTGTCAATTTAAGCCAATTATTAATCAATTTAAGCCAATTAATAAGTCAAAATAAACATATTAGCATGTCAAAATACATAGAAATCTATGAGTTTGTAGAAAGTATTTTGGTAAAAATCCTTGTGAATGTAGGCTAGACTTATCCATCTCTTCTGATGTATAGAATATGGAGAAGTGATACTTTGTGACCCCCATGCGTAAGTCATTAAAAGGATACCTTCTTCCTGACTCTCTTTCTCCCTTGAATTACTCAGAGTGGAACAACTCAGTTGACATTTTACAAGAATACTCAGGCATTCATGAGGAGTGACTCATGTGAATAGAATTGAGCCCTTCCACCAATAATGAATATCAACTTGCCAGCCATGTGAGTGAGCCACCTTGGAAGCTCATCCTCTCGTCTGTGGATGACTACAGCTCTGGCCAACATCTTGTTATCAGTGAAGACCCTAAGGCAGAAACACACAGCTAAGTCACTCCCAAGGTCCTGAGATGCACAAAATGTGAGAGATAATAAATGCTTATTGTTATTTTAAACCACTAAATTCTAGAGTAATCTGCAAGGCAGCTATAGCAACTAACAAAAAAAAATCAAGACATACTAAGCTCCAGTGATTAAGACTTTGACAGCTGTAGATTGATAAATAAATAGAGCTGAGGAGCAGAAGAGACAATCCAGAAACATACCCATGCATCAATTATGCAGAATCACCACCGTTGTAGAACAATAAGGAAAGAATTCAGAAAATCTGATGGAAAGATATAGGATTCCTGCATTACACCATACATAAAAATATCTGTTGGCTTAAAGATTTAAAGGTCAAAAAAGATGAAGCTTTAAAATTTTAAGGAAAAGTAAGAAAATACATTTATAGGTTTGAGATAGGGAAGAAATTCTTAAACAAGATGCTATTTCTAAAAGTGGTGTTTATTTGAGCTTTAAAATTATCTGAAAATATTTTAGAATAATTTCTTTTCAAATTACTTAAAACTTATGGTAAATAGAGTATTATAACCTGATAATGAAATTTACCAGTTATTCTTTGAGTAACGAGGTGAGCCTAGATAAAGGGGAATTTGTAAAGTAAATAAATTTATAATTGTTCTCCCAAATCCTAAGTCTTTTTTTAAATGATTCTTCTTGTGCCCTATGGTGTGTTTATGCCACTGCTAGTTGCTTACGAGCCTTTCTGTTTAAAAACAAGAGAATAAGAGCAAAAACTCTTAAGTAAGCATTGAAAAGAGCCAGACTCAATCTGTTCAGATTTTTCACTTCTTTATCTAATCCTCTTCCACTTCCCCTGCCACCAACAACTTCAGTCACATCTAGACTCCTGAGTATAGACATTATATTTGTCCTTTTTTATTAGTCTAGATGTGACCCAAATAGGTCTCTTTGTTTTCTTAGTTTAGCTGAAGCAACTTGGAATTTCCTAAAGTGATTTATCAATATTTAATCAATATTAGGGGAAATCAAGGATAGATAAATAAGTACAATGCCAAAGCATAATAATAAATATTTGCAAAATATCGATTTTACTTTCTAGCATGATTAAATGTTAGGCTCCCTTGGACAGTCCCAGCTTCAGAGTTACTGATCTAGGTTCTTTCCTTTCAGTTCCTAATTTGACATGGAGCAGTGTAGAGCAGGGGTATTCAACCTATTTTTTGATATTTTACCTTTCATCAAAAAGTACACATACACACATACATGCACACATACAAATAAATATACATGTATGTAGGTGTATTACTAAAACAAAATTCACCAAATAATATTGAGCCATTATGAGCGATGCATTTAGATTTTTTTAATGCTTATCAATACCTACTAAATTTATTTCATGATACAATTGTGGATCACAAAGATTAGCAATTTTATTTTAAATGAAGTAGAATAAGATATAATACAAAGGAAAATACCACAGTCCATCATAGGTAGTAAGAATAAATATTGTTTGTTTCTTTCAGCTGTATTTTATACGTAAGTATGTCTGAATGTGTTCTATATTTTCACTACAGTGTGATATAAATTGCATTGATTACTGCCAGTCATAGTCAGAAAAGTTTGAAAGCTATTAATAAAATTGCCCTCTAAAGAAGGGTCTTCCCCTTTATTCTATAACTTTTGTCTGTAGCCCCATTCTTTGCCCCTCTTTTCTCTTTGGACAAAGTTTGCATTACTTAGCCCAAGCACATCAGCTAATTCAGAGTTGTTATTCAGCCTCACAATCAGCAGGTCCGTTATCACCTGTGCATAGGTACAGTAATCTGCCCCTCGGTGTTACCCATGGGTCACCCCTACCTATGACAGTAGGAAAGTTGAGCCAGTAGCCACGGATTTACTACCATGGGAAAGGCATGACTCATTGTCAAGACTGCTCCAGCTGGGAAGTCAATGGAAGCCGGTGAGGCCCCCAGGGAATAGGTGGGCCGAGTAGTAGGGAGGGATACAGGATTTGGGTAGGATACTGCCCACCACGGTCCACCCAGAACTGCTTGCATCCTTTTATGGTATTGGAAACTTGTATGAGAGCAAGTTATCCTCACTTCTTCCCTTAAAGGAGAGGGTAGTTTCAACCCCTAAAGGTAATGGTCATTTGTAATCTCTTAAAAAGACGTAAAGAGGGTTTGCAAAACAAGCTACCGTTTTCATACTGAAGCTAATCCTAGGTTTGTAACTGACATTCATCATCTCTTACTTCCATAGTCCATTCCAGATTCTCCAAATCTTTTGCTAGAAGTTCTGGTGATCTGGGTCCCATGCCTGGGGAAATAGGAGCATCCATGATCTAGACCTTATTACTGAGCAGTCTGAGCCCTTAGTTGCCTTTTCCTGGTTGGCCTGTGGTTGCCGCCATTTCTTATTTACAATCATCTGGGCAAAAAGCACCAAGAGTTGCCCCAGTGCGTGGCCAGGGTCGTGGACACACTCCTTCCACACCCCCATTGTGAAACCACAGCCAGAGATCCCCATTCAATATAGCAACTCATTTTTTTCCCTCAGTTGTATTCATAAATATTTGACATACAACACTGTCATCATTATGACATAATGACTTGACATACGTATATATTGCAAAACGATGACCACAGTAAGTGTAGTTAACATACATCATTTCATATAGTTAAATTTTTTTTTCTTATGATGAGAAATTTAGGATCTACTCTCTTAGGAACTTTCAAATAAATAACTCTTTTCTTTCTCTGTGGATCTACTGACACAAGCAGCCCAAAGTGCTAGATGGGGGTTGCAATTCCTTCTGTAGTAGAACTCTTACTATGACCTTTAGTCGAAGCAATTCATCAGTGTCTGACCAACACATCTGTTGGTTAAGTCACCTAAAACCATAGCTGTTTCTTAATACTTTAGCAGTGATTAAATGGGACACAAGGGTTTGATTGGGAATGAAGGAGAGAAAAGGGAAGAGGAAGAGAGAAGAATGGGAGCTGGAAAGAGAAATAGGCGTTGACAGAATAAGTGCAGATGGGTCTTGTTCATATTTTAAATGTGTTTCACAGTCTGGGGCCTCTCACATGTCCCCATCTGATTGCAAAGTACAGATTCAGATTCGTGATTGTTCCAGGTTTTAATAGGAATACTTCCTTGAAGGAAGGCTAAAAAGTTTTGGCATATAAAATTTCTTTGGCATCTAAAGGTTATTGATATCATTCCTGTGGGTATTAGATGAGTAGTACATGAAGTCTGAGAAACTACAGAGGGAATACATCTACTCCCAAAGATATGTGGTTGACCTGAAAACATTTCCCAGGTGTCTGTCTTCAGCATGTCTAAGGAACAAAACAAAACCACTCCAAGAGCTAGGCCCACACTGCCAAATCCGTGGACTTAGTTTTTTTGGTCTTGTCTTTCTCTTAATTCCACTCTCGAGGATCACAACCATGTATCTCTAAGAACTGCCCCCAACACACACTCAAAAATGCCCCCATTCAGTTTCTTCTCCACCTCAGTAGGGGGTCAGTTGTTAATTAGAATAAACTCAAAAAAGAGTTTGGGGCTGAAGAATTTTAAATAACAATAATATAAACTCCTCTACCCTTCCCCTGGTGGAAATGAATTAACCATTAAAAACGCAATTGCCGGGCTTCCCTTGTAGCGCAGTGGTTAAGAATCCACCTGCCAACGCAGGGGACACAGGTTCCAGCCCTGGTCTGGGAAGATCCCACATGCCACGGAGCAGCTAAGCCCGTGTGCCACAACTACTAAGCCTGTGCTCTTGAGCCTGAGAGCCACAACTACTGAAGCCCGTGTGCTCCACAGCAAGAGAAGCCACTACAATGAGAAGCCCGCACACAGCAACAAAGACCCAATACAGCCAAAAATAAATAAATATATAAATACATTTATTTAAAAAAAACCACACAATTGCCTGGTTATCTCCTGGAAGTGAGACAAAATTTATTCTCCAAGCTTAGATCAAATGGGTACCCTAGTTTAAGCAGGGAACTTAGTACACAACCAGATAGACACATGTATATAGTATATTCTACACATTTTTTTCTATAATCTGCTTCAGAGCATTTGCACTTGCTATTTCTCTGTTTGTAATATTCTCAACAGGATTTTTTCATGACTGTGTTCTTTAAATTCTTTAAATTTTCCAAACATTACTCTTCAGGAGATTATTCATTGATATGCTAGATAAATCATGTCTTCTATCACTCTCTATACAATCCCAGGTATTATCTACTTTTCAATCCTTATGAGTATCTAACTGTTCATTTATTTATTCATTCATTCATTTATTCATGTGTTTATATGTTTATAGCCTCCCTCAAAAGAAAAATAAACTCATCAAAGGAAAGTATTCTATGGGGTTGGTACACAGGTACATGAATCTCTAGGGCCTAGATTATGTTTGGCACACAGAAAAACTCAATAAATACTTAATACATGGAACATAAATTTTATAGTCTTTAATGAAACATAAGAACAAAGGGTATTGAGGATATAGGGCATCTAAAAGTGATGGTTCCCCTTTTTATCAGTTGCTATATAGATATCTTAAAATATGTTCCTACTGGGAGAATTTATGTTACTCAAAAGTATATGTCAATGCATATACAAATATCAAGAGTTATATTAAAAGGTGCATTTCACGTTCAGTTAGTTAACCAGTTATAGAAGAAATATTGTGAATATCACAAAGTATCCAGAAAGAAAAATAGTTTACATTGGGATTTGAAATCAATTATAGGATCTGGTGTGAGGCATTTCTACCAACTCATGCCACACTCCACTGTATTTTACGTTATCAAGCTTTTAATTTATTACTGAGATGTTGGATGATTATTTCAGAAAAGTGCTAGATGACAGGAAGAAATTATTTTAAATTGCAGCAGAAATTTTTAAATCGCAGCAGATCATTCATAAAGGGGATAATCTACATGTAGATAATTGAGAGTTGGCTGAAGATAAATGTCTCTAATTTTGATGGTGTCTTTGAGAAAGCAGCACTCACAATATTCGTCAGGTTGAAGGGCCTTCATTTTAATACAGTTCCTGTACGCTATCATATTTTTCCAATCCATTTCACAGGAGAAGTGTCCATTGTCATAAAGATATATTGTTTGTGTGGCTAGGTATATCACTGTCACACGATTAACCTTCAAGTATTATGAATACCATTGCCAGACTAAGGGAGATTGAAATCAAAACATTTTAATTATTCTTGTTATTTTTGGTATATAAATTAGGTAAGGTGCTTTTAGTATGACAAGAAAAGAAAGTCAAAAATCACTTGCCCTTTTTTCTCTTAACGCATTTTCTCCCTTTGCTCCCTATTCTCCTCTTCACCCCTACATGACTAAAATATCCTAGATTTTAAAAATTATATAATAGAAAAGAGTCTCTAAACATTCTTGGAACAAGGTACATATATTATATGCTCAGTAATGACACTAAACCATTGAATAGCTCTTAGAATGCCAAACTGTATTGCCGCATATGATAGCAGACATCTTTATCTTAGCCTGGTAGAAAATTATATTCTGACCTAGCATTCATAATATTAATTCACATTTGTTGTCACATGGAAGTACTAATGCCTAGGATTGGCCATATCCATCACATTATTTTATAAACGAATTATTAATTTAACCTCTAGCAATACCCATATTAATTTTATTGCAAATGGTACATGCCACTTTCAGAATAAAGTGTGTTATCAGTCAGAAAGTGCAAGTTTTCAAGACGGTCAAACACACTACTCATTGCTTCATTCAGTAGAAGAATTATATGCAATGCTGTATTTTTTTTAATGTTACATGAGAATTGTTTGCCAAGAGGAAAAAAAATAACGTGAATGAATAATATTGCACAAAACACTTGTTGCTTAAATACTATCTGCTGATGACATTTTAATTTGTATCACCCTGTGGTGTTTTCTTCATATATGCTTCTACAGCCTACTTTTTGATGTTCCGTCATTTACTTTTGGGAAGTACAGGTTGGCTTTCAACATATTCCATTTCTGGAATGTGTGTCTTAAGATATGCGTGTCATTTACCAACACTGAGGTTTGTACACAGAGCACTGGGGACCCTCTGTCATAACTGATCTCTAGATACATGAAGACCTTTTTCACTGCTCCATCAGCCATTCAATTCACAACACTGGACTCCTATCATCATTCACTATCTCCTATCATCATTCACTATCACGAAATAAAATTTGCTTTAATACTAGGCTTTATATATGTGCAGACATGAATTTGTTTCTGTTGACAAAACAAATAACCATTATGCTGAGATGTCATGATAGCATTTTAAAAGATAAAAGGAAAAATAGTTATGAGCAAATTTCAGGTTAGAAGAAAAATAATGTAAAACCCTCTACAGCTGTGTACAATAAAAAGGACCAAAATGGGAAAACATATTTCTTTATCATCATCTTCAGCAAGGTAGAAAAATCAAGAGAGAACTTTGTTAGATATCCAAAACCTACACAACCATTTGCTTAACCAGGCCATTGAGTGGTGGATGGAAATGAAGAGGCACTTGGCTTGTTTACTTTTTGAAAGTAACTTAATCATGCAGCCATTATTGACTGGTTTCCAATTATGTTATATGACAGCCATATGTGATTATGATTTAAGAAAAAAATACCTCATGACGATTGTATAAAATGCGTTCTGGACAGAAAAGTTTAAAAAATAAAACATACCAAAATCGAGAGATATCCAAAGATTAAGTCAATATTTTCCTCTGTGGTTCTTCTCTACCAGTTAAAAATGTACCAAACAATAAAATACACACTAAGAAATGTGGCAGAGACAGTTGGCACTCACCAGATAGTCTAGATGCTTCCTGATATTCCCAGTTCTCTCTTGAGGTGAGGTCTTTCCTTCACTGACAGAACATGCGCCTGGTTTTCCTGTCCCTTGTTCTCTCTTTTCAGACTATATAGATGAAACCTGTTCTATTTAGCCACTCGGTGTTGGATCTCCACAAGACTCTTTCCTAAACATTTTTTTTTTCTCACTGTCCACTCTCTACCTGGGCCATCTTACCATACCTACAGCTTCAGTGGCCACATAAAGCTTTCTGTCCGTAGCCATATTCTCTTCTCTGTAATAGTCCGTTTCCTATTCAATATCTCCTCTACGTCTGAAGGAAATCTCAGGCTCGTCTTGTCCCAGAGAGAACTCATCGTTATCTTACCCCACAATTGGCTTATCACCGTTTATCCTGTGGCATATACCTGAAATCCAAGAATCATTTTTTACCCACTTTTCACTTATTCCCATACCCCACAGTCAAACCATCACCATTTTTAATATTACCACAAAATATATCTTAAATATGTCTACTCTCAGTCTCCATCAACCTAGGTGAAGATAACCACAATGGCGAGGATGAAGCTGATAATGATGATAATGACTGCTAACATTTATTGACTTATTGAGTACTTAATATATGTGAGGTGCTGTGAAGTGTGTACTGTGATAACCTCCTAGCAGGTAGCCTCACAGGCTCTCTAGCCGTTCTTCAATTCATTCTCCACACTACAGTAAGAATAATATTATTGAGAGAAAATGTTGGTATCACCCTGCTTTTCAGAACCACCTAATGAGTTTCAGATGCTATTATTTTTTTCTTCCGATTTTATTGAGATATAATTGACATAGAGCACTGTATAAGTTTGAGTACAGCATAATGATTTGAGCTATATACATTACGAAACGATTATCACAATAAGTTTAGCGAACATCCACCATCTCATATAGATATTTTTCCTTGTGATGAAGACTCTTAGGACTGCTCTCCTAACAACGTTCATACATAACATACAGCAGTGTTCGTTATATTTATCAGGTTGTACATCATATCCCTAGTACTTATTTATCTTATAACTGGAAGTTTGCCATTAGAGTAAATACAAAGTCTATTATACGGCTGGCAAGGCTTATACGAGTTCACCCCTACTTACCTTTCTTGAGCCTTGACTCCTATGTCACCCCTTCTCATCCCTTTCCATTATGCTGCATCTCTTATCTTCTTTTAATTCCCTGAATGTGTAATTCATCCTTGTGCTTACTGTTCACTCTTTGTTAATATAGAATGGCTGTTCCCACTGACTCAACTTAATTAACTACTAATCATCTTTGAGACCTCTCTAATTAGTCCTCTGTCAGCTCCTACTATCCATGACTATCCTGGTCCCATATGTGTCTACTGCTTTCCTTTCTTCTACACTAGTTACCTCGGTGGTTTAATGAGAAAATGTGATTGATTTTATCTCCCTCCACTAGATTGTAAGATTCACGAGACAAAGAAGCTTGGCTTTTTCTGCTCACCTTTTTCATAGCTATCAGGGTTCAATTCACATCTGCTGGATGAATGGAGAAAGGAAGGACGGAAAATACGTACTCTCGCAAGTAAGCCTAGACCGCTTGCTTTTGCTTACCACTCCCTCCACACCCAAATCCAGTGAGATGTCAGGGAATCATGTCCTGTAGATCATACCTCTTAGATCTTCTCCATTCCATTGTCTTAATTCAAGCCCTCATCATATTCATCTGAATTTCTGAAGTAACTAATATTGCGGCTTCTCAGGTTTTGTTCTCTTTTACCATTCATATCACAACTGAGGTGATTTCCCTAAAACATGGCCAGATTTAAAATCTTTAAGTGGATCCTATTTCAGTTATCTAATGCTATGTAACAAACCAGCCCAAACCTTAATGACTTAAATATTTATTATTATCTCTCATGACCCTGTGGGTTATTGACAAGATTCATCTGTACAGTTCTTGCTTGGGGTGCCTTACAGGGCTGCATTTGGCAAGGATTAGTCATCTGAAGTCTCCAGTGGGCTGGACAACCCAAGATGGCTCACTATATGACTTGCTACTGTGACCGGGAGCTCAGCTTGGGCTATTGCCTGGGTCACCTACAGGGACCTCTCTATGTGGCTTTCCACCATGACTGCTGGGTTCTAAGAAGAAGCATATGAAGAGGTAGCTCTCCAAGAGACCTAGGTAGGAGCCATAAGAGTTCTTCACAACTCCGCCTTAGGAGGAACATGGAATGACTTTGTATTCTTTTGAGCTAAAAGTGAGTCACCACATCCATTCATATTAAAGAGAAAGGTTGGTGAAAGAACGTGACTACTGGGAGGGATGGTTCTTTTGAGGACCATCTTTGGAGACTGCTACAATCTCCACAGCTTTGCTTAACAAACGTCACTGGCACTTCATAATCTCTCCCCTGCCTACACCTCTAGTCTTAGCCTTTACGCCGATCCCATACCCATTCGCTCATACATACTCTTCACAGAATGAACTTATTTCCCTGAATACAATAAACATACAGTTTTATGCCACCAAGCCTTCTTATATTTTTTCCAAGATGCTTTGTGTTTGTTTTTTATTTGCTAGTTTTATCTAACTTGTTCTTTAGAATATAAATAAAGAAGTTCTTACCCTTTATGAGAAGCTTCTCTAACACTACTCCAGATGTTTTACATTCCCACTGCAACCCGTGAATACTTGTATCCTCAGATACTGTAATCATTTAAAGTTACTTAAGGGCATCAATCGTCTATTAGCCAATTTTATATGAAGAGGTCACATCAGGTAGTAGGGCAACCAATAAATTCCTGCAGCATGGATAAATAGAAGCACTTATTTTGCTCCTAGGCTATGCACATTTCTTAAGCTACTTATGATAGATTTAATTTTCAGTCTTTCCCAGTATATGTATCACTTCACTATATGAGCATATTTCTCTTTCCAATGGCTCAACAATAAGCTTTGAATTGTACATAAAATACAAGGGAAATATTGTAACTATCAGTAATATACTGCATTGGTTGCCTGTTATGAAGGTTATTCTGTATAATTCCAACAAAGACACACATAACTAAAGGCTGTGATTCTTCTCATGGTTTTATGAAAATTCATGCTATTACATACAAAATGGAAGTTT
The DNA here is from genome assembly GCF_963924675.1 of Phocoena phocoena. Classification (NCBI taxonomy): domain Eukaryota; kingdom Metazoa; phylum Chordata; class Mammalia; order Artiodactyla; family Phocoenidae; genus Phocoena; species Phocoena phocoena. The sequence continues at coordinate 116,495,002 of NC_089222.1, read as the reverse complement.
TGCATAATTCTCAAAACATCTTAAAGCAAATCTATTTTTAATTCACATAATGACAGCTCTCATCAGATTAATAATATTAAGTGTCTAAAAGTGCAATATTTCTCTGTGATTTGATACAGTGTGTGTATGTGTGTCTGTCTTTCCATGATTTTGTGTGTGCGTGTGTGTGTGTGTGTATTGCTTCTTCCATAAAGCTGCCACATTTCACGTCATCAGTTAAGTCAGTGGAAAATATATATGTGTCACTATTCAGCAGAATCGGTGATGATTACTTTCTATTTAATTTTTATTATAATAGGACAATCAGTCAAATATCCTCTATTGATATAAATATTTTCAGAAATTTCTGTTTTTTCTAAGTTCAGTAGTGTTTAAGTTTTTAGTATAATTTCACTTGAGGAATTGGATAGTGGATTTAAATATAATAATAATGTGAGAAACAGGTGCAGATTTATAAAATAAATTTGTTATGAGCAGGAATAACTAATATAAATCTCATCCTATTATCTGTATATATCATATTAATAAATAAAAATTGGACTTGCACATTTCTGCAGCCACTACATTGATTTTATAAATAGCATAAGTCAATTGCTTTAATAACTATTATTGAGCTAATTTTTTATTATGTTTGAATAAAATTATTTAAAAACATTTTTTACCCAATTGAGAGAAAGATTAACTTTAAATGCTCAGATATGACTTTCTTATCATATAATCTCTTCAAAATGCTTCAGTTTAATTGGTCTTATATGGAAAAACAAAGAACCTTGAAAGGCATGAGATTAAGGTCACAGGTCAGTGTTCAAGCAAAATAGAGCTGGGCTACCAAATGATTTCCTCTTATTAAGCCGATAAATCAGAACAACGTTGATAGATGTGAGCGCTGGGACAGTATGTCAGTCTCATGAAAAAAAAAAAAAAATGCTGAGCAGACACTGGTGATCAATGCTGTCAGAGTCTTGAAAATAAAAATTTTGAAAAGGTCTGAGAAAGCATTGAAAAGGCTAACAGTGGTGTTTACATATCCGAAAATGCAGTTTTCATATGATTTAACTTAAAAGAAGGCTTCCTATGGCTTCACAATGAACTCAGCTGAAGAATTTTCAAAATGAACACAACTTGTCATGAAGGAGCACACGTCGACACTCCACATCCATTTGGACCTACTCCCACAGGCATCCAAGGCCCATTCTAGACCCCAAGTCTTTTTGCGTCGTCATTTTCTTCTCCATGTAATTTAGCTTCGTGTCAGCTCCTCATATGCTATTTCTGCCCACCCTCCAGGCCTTGTTGAATCTGCCTTTTTTGAGGTTTTCCATGAGTGTCCTACTTAATAGGAGGAGCTCTTCTTTGACCAAGTAAAATAATGCTTATTTAATATGATCTGTTTGACGTTTAATGAATTCACTCTTAAATGCTTACCTTACTAATCCTTTTTACTTTCAATAAATATTTTCTAAACGCCTACCTTTTAGACTCTAGTAATAAACAAGTAGGATAGAATTTCTGCCTTCAGATGATTTACATCTAGCAAGTGATTTTTAAGTTTTGGGAGTCAGCATTCCCTTTGAGAGTGTAACTGGAACAGTGGCAACTTTCCCCAGAAAAATTTATTCACTCAAAATTTAGCACAGAAATTCAGAGGATGCAGTCATTATAATCTTGAAAGGGGAGTGAGAGGATGCTCCCCAGGTAACATTTTTAATCCTGTTTTGTAAAAGTAATAAACTCTTTCCAACTGAGGAAGTATTGAGTGGTTATCTAGGGGGATATAAAAAAATAGCACAAGAAAAGGAAGAAGTGTGAAAAAGAATGGGACATAAAGGAAACATTAAGATTTTTCATGAGGCAGGAGGGTGGTATGAACTTAGGTTGCATTTATATGTTGGAACAAGATGATTTATGTACTTGCTAACATGTCGAGCCTGTTTTGGGGAATAGATAGCTCATCTTCCTAAGAGAATTACCATTTTTCTACTCCCTAAGTAGTTTTAGCATGTTCTTCTTTCACATCTTTCATTAAGTTTAAGCACCTCGTATGTAGTGCTTTGCAAATATAAAATATTAAACTGAGAGTTGGCTAAGAAAGAATGGGAGAGAAGGAAGGGTGACGGTTATAGAGTTAGTTGGTCTGCAGAGTTCTGGGAAGGATAAACAAAGAGATAATTGAATTACAAATGATATTATACTAGGTCAATTATGTGTAAGTATAGGTTATTTTAATAGGATGATAGAAAAAAAGAGAATTAGTTTCATGTCATTTTATAAGAAATGCAGTAAATGAAAATATTTTTCTTGTAACAGCAGTTTAGTTTTGTTGGAAATAAAATTATCAAGTATAACTATGGGGTTCTAAATTAATCCTAGTTAAATGATATAATATTTTATACTAGTAAAATATGAAACTATTTATACTAGTAAAATATAAAATATTTGTAAGAATATTTATATTATAATTTCCATGATGACACAGGAGTATGTTTTTGTCCAGTTACCTCTTGAATTCCTACATATGTTAAATCACACAGTAGACATTTATTTCATAAATATTTATTGAGAGACTACTGAGGAGATCCAAGCCCTATTCTAGGTGGTGAGACAATAACAAGAAGAAAATAAAGTCCCTCTTCTCAAGGGGGCATATTAGAGAACAGGAACATCAATCAATCAATAAATGTATAATATGTGTGATGATGAATGTGCTATAAAACGTCAAAATGTATCAGTCAGGCATTGTTACACAAAACAGTGGTTATGTATCAATCATTAAAATCTCATCAGTGTCCTGCAGCTATAAGCATTTATTTGACCCAAGTGTCTGGAGTCAGCTGGACATCAGCTGAGGTTTGAGCTGGGTACCGCTAAGACTTGAGCTGGGCTCGCTCATGGGTTTCCTGACGGGAGGCTGATCAAACTAGGCAGGGCTCAACTGGGGCTCGACTAAGATAGTTGAGCTGGGACGTCTCTGGGCCACATTTCTGTCACCCTCCTCTTAGAATCAACAGGCTATGGGCACATCCTTCACATGGCAATGTCAGACGTGCAAGAGCTCAAACCCAACTCTGCAGGCCATTGAAAGTTCTCCTTGCATCATGTCAGCCTAAACAAGTAAAAAGGCCAAAAGACAGAGAGTTCAGTTTGCCCATGAAGATGGGAAAATGAAGAGTGAATATAAAAAAATAGCTAATCTTCTGTATAGCATAAAGAAAAATAGAGGGTTATGGGGTATGTTACTTTAAATAGGGTAGTCAGGACCATGTTCACTGGTAAGGTGACATTGGAGCAGAGGAACAAAGTGAGAAAGTAAGACATGGGAATATCTCAGGGGAAGAGCTTTAAAGCTGCAAGAACAGTCATTTTAATATCTCTAAAGTAGGAGCACGTGTGTCTTTTTCAGGTACAGCAAGGAAGAAGTATAGCCAGATTTGAATGAGTGTGAAGTAAAGGGAGAGGCAATGAGGCCGAGGAGAAATACTAACCACATCAGGTGCAGTCCGGTGAGGATGCTGAGTTTATTCTTAGTGAGATGGGACACTGTTAGACTAAAAAAAAAAAAAAAAAGACTGCTGTTACCTGACTTACACTTTAAAAGGATCACTTTGGCAATGAGTTTTGAAATCTTTTATATTAAATATATTCTATTTTACTTGTAAAAAAAAAACCCTCAACTAGGAAATAAACTTGTGTGTGGGGATGGGAGGGCATGAAATGTGTGTTACGTGTATTTGGATCCTTACTAAATAACGTGTGTCCAAATGTCGCCTTAAAATATTTAGTTAAAAAGTAAATAGATGCAAGAAAATAAAAAATAAATATTTCGTTACTCAAAATAAATTTGTACCAATTTTATTCTACAAACATATGAAGTAACCTAAATAAGAACATGATTCGAGAGAAGTTTCATTACAATATTAGAGAGGCTACACTCACTAAGAGCATCACTCAGGTTGAATACTGCAACAGAATTAATCCTCTCAGAGGGGCAGGGGAAGACCATTCCCACTTTAGCCTTTAGTCAACTTTGCCTTACCTAAGGCTCTTCCTTTTTTAACTAATTCTTCACGTCTTTCAAAGCTATTTCTTCATTTTGTTCTTGCTCCTTTTTTCCCCTTAAGTCTAGCCTGGAGGTTTCAGCATGGAAATAATTCCTCGCGACATACTCGTGAATGATTTAGCTTAACTTGAGCTGTTTCTTTTTTCCCTTCTGGATTTTTCTGGCTTTGTTGTTGAAAGCTGAGGGGTAAAACCCTTGCCTCATAGATCCAGCTACCTTCCCCTCTCACGATGTAAGGAACAAGACCTGTCTATTGAAACAGTTCTCTTTTAATTAGGAGGACTGTGGCATCTGTGCTTACTTGCTGGACAGATGATTGATGTGGGCTGTTGCTTATTTGAAGAAATTTTATAGATACAATTTAGCCATTGCTGTGTTCCTTCACTGTCTCGCTATGTAACCCAGGGTGTCTGGGAGATACTGTGGCATTTTCTGTCACTATTGGCATGAGTTTGCAAGCACAGGCTTCAAAGGGGCTACTTCCAAATGGACAGAGGCTAACAGTAAGATTGAGCTACTTTAAGGTAAACCTTGGAAATGTCTTGATGCATCTAAGAGCTAGACTCCCCATGGCATATTTACCAACATACGTTTTTATCACACTTAATATAATGGATGTTCTTGAAAATAATGAAAAATTTTTTTATATAACATTTCAGGAGGTAGGAAGACTCCAGAGGATATCCATCACAGCTAATGCAAGAGAATGGTGCCCACTGGCATTGTATAGTGTGGCAGCCCAAATGATTACATCAATAGAACATGGACTTTGCAGTCAGACAGTACTGGGTTCAAATTCTAGCCTCACAGCTTACTAGCCATATGACCTTAGTCAAGCTGCTCAACCTTAGCTATAAAAATGCAAGTAATCATGTCTACTTCCTGGGGGTATCTGTGACAGTAACTTAACAATAATTATGCATAGAGACTGTTGTCTTAGCTGTTGTAAATAAGTTCTCAAAGAAGATAAATTCTTTTACTGCTGATCCTTAATCACAAATATTAACCAATGCCTCTGTTTTTTTGTTTGTTTGTTTTTAATGACAGATGGAATTTAGGATTTTTTGTTGTTTAGTTAAGGAAGTAGTTAAAAGATTAAGAAAAATAATATTTTTCTCACTAATTTTTCTTCTGAATAATTTTCTTACTAATTAGTAAGAAAAATAATATTTTTCTTACTAATTTCTTACTAATTTATTATTGAAAAAGAAAGTAAGAGATAATAAGCACTGCTCATCCCAAATTATTCAACAGGAGATAGTTATATTAAGTCTTTTTGTGATTATAAGCACCCTACTCTTTGTGTAGCTTATGAAACATCAAATAATATATTAGAACAACCCATTACAATGCTGAGAAAAGAATAAGCCTGAAGTCTTACAACAAAATATATATTGTTGTATATGAAATCAAATTCCATAGGGAAAGATCAAATTAATATTTTTATTATTGAAAAAGAAAGTCTTCCTACTTCTGGTATCTCTGATAGATTATTTTAGAATCACCTTAAAACATACCTATTTTTCCTTAATTTTTTAGAAAGTGCCAACTACTGGCAATCTTTATTTTAAAACTGGTACCTTTTGCCACTCAAAGTTATACGAAGTCTTCAAAGCTCCTAGGTCTCAATTCCCTTCCTTCCTGGTGACTGGTTGCATTCAATTTAATCAGATATCCCTGTTGTTGCGGTTTCTTAACTACTGAAGAAATTCCCAAAGGTTTTAAAATATTTTTCCCCTGAAGTCTTCCATCCCCTTTCACATTATTTGGCAGAAGCTTGAAGAGAGAATTTATAAATATGTAATGCATCATCATTCAGCAATTTTACTCTTACAATAAACATTATTTCTTCAGTCAAAAGATTTGTCAACCTTTCCCTAAGTTTATTCCCCCAGTCAGATAAATAGCTGCTTGTTCTAGCAATTTATAGTGAATGATCCCTTAGCAATGGTCATATAAGATGAGATATTAATTGTGCTAGATGTTCGTTAAAAAGTTATGTTCTAATATAAACTAAGATTTGTCTAACTCCACCACTTTAGCCAGAAAGTTTCTTTAAAACAGAGATATAGTAGCTTTAAGATCATTGTGTCTTCACAGCATGGAAAAGTGGTCTCAGCTTGTGTCGTGATGACCTCGTTCTCACCTGCCATTGTGTGCATTGGGCAATCCTTTCACATCTTAAGGAATTATTTTTTTAGGTTCACAGTACAGAATTTCCTTTAAAAATACCATGTGCAAAAGCAGCATAGCTTCTTTAATGGTATTCATGAAGCCAAAGTTTAGTAGATGCTGGGAATTCTATAATATTACAAAATGGTTCATAAAGTATTGCCATCTGCTATACCAAGTAACAGTTCATTTTTACTAGTTTTAAAATGGCTGTGCTTTCATGTGTTTGGATTTCTGCCTAAGCTTCAAGTTCCCTCTGAAAGCTACTTCTGACCTCTGCCTGAGGAAATATGAAAATCTGCCTTTCCTCTCTTGCTTTATAAGCTTCAGTGAGAGAATGTAAATGGACTAAATACACTGTGCGAGATTTTACCAGAAAAATCTCTCACATACTGCCTGCATGGCCGGTTCTGTTTACAACATTTCCCGTTTATACTGGAGTTACCACTTGTAAAAGAAATTGCCCCAAGTGCTAGTGCTGAAGACAGACATTTAGGGAGTAGTATGCTGTCAGCAGAAGACAAAGGCTTTTATCACAAAACATTTGCAAGTTCCACACAGAATACAGGATAGAATATAAGCTTCAGAGCTGGAAATGATCTAATCCAACTATTTGCTAAGAGATGAAAGTGAGCCCCAGAGGGGTCTTTAGTGACTCGCCCAGGGTCTTACTTTTAGGAGTAGACAGGATCCAACTTCAGATAAAATGTCCTTTTTGTAAAAATCAGATTTTAAAGGAGTTTTTGTCATAAAGTGAAACTCTGACTCTGTGTGCACAGTTATTTTCATTTGTTAGGATGTTGGCTGAAACCATCACATGAGTAAATAAAGTTGATCATTGGTAAATACATAGATTTTTATTGGCAGAATCAAAATAAAGAACAACAAGATTAAAAAAAGCAAATTTAAAAACAGAAGAAAATGAAGAAAGAGGGGGAAGAGATGAAAGAGAACAAAGAGTAGGGAAAGCAAAAGAAGGAGGTGAAGGAGGAAGAGGGAACGAGGCAGCATCAGTCACAGCTCATAGGACAAGACTCAAAACTGTGAATTCCTCCCAACTGTGGCCAGCACATTCCATAGTTTTCAACTTTTTTCCCTTCTGTTCCTGAGTATCTATTTAATTGATTATGTATTCACCTGTCTTTTCTCCCTTGCTCTCCTAGGGCTTCTCGTATAAATTCTCAGAATATCCCCTTTAAGAAAGGGACTTTACATCACAGTGTATTTTGAAGCTCAGTCCTGCTGACTGCCTACGGATGAATGAGCCTTGGGTGCCCTTGGGTCACATTGCTTTTCTCCTTCTTAGTTTCCTCATATATACCTCTGACGGGAACCCTGTAATACACTTACCCAGAACATGGGCTTCTCTTGTCATGTAATGGGATAATACTTTCACCTAATAAAAATATAAATATCCTATTGGAACATTTCCAGTAAGAACAGATGTTCAGGCAGATTTATTGGTTATCACAAGGGACTTATAACTTTTCAATTTTTGATTGAGGGAATATGCAAACACATTATTTAAACTGTAAATTTGATACGTTTTCTACAAAATTATTAAATCTCTCAAGTAGCCCCGAACCAATTAATTTTGTCCAGTGCTCTCTATCTAGATGAAGCATCTGCAGTGTTGACTAGATGTGTCCAAAGATAGGCAGTATGAGGGAGGAAACACGTCTCAACCACCCGACAGTTTTCACTTCATGTTGTCATGGTTTTTGAAATTGATGTTGGCTCAGAGGCATCTTTTTCTAAAATGTGAACATTCAAACCAAGTCTCAAGCATTAGTGTGTATTAGTTTAAGTAGATTGCTTTCTTCATTCCACATAAATGAGATCACCTGCATTGAGTAAATGGAAATTGTAATCACATGAGACGAAAGGAAAGCAATGAGGAATTAGGTGAAGGAACAATTTTGAAACTGAATTTCCTCCAGGGAGTAGAAGGTCCAGACGGAGGCATCACTCTATTGGAAGCTTAAAGCAGAAGAAGGCATTGAGCAACTGAAACAGGAGAAGACAGTAAGCTCTGTTGTTATCTAATGTGCCTGACAGAGTACACGGTTATAGATATGCACTGTGCATATATCTTTATAGAATTTAATGGATGCTATATGAATAAATCAATAAATGAGTCAGGACAATAGGAATGAATCAAAGGAGATTCCAGCATAGCTGTGGCAGAACAGTGGCTCTCAAAGTTTGCAACAGCATCACTTGGGAGCTTGTTAGAAATGCAAATTCTTGGACCCCATCCCAACTGTACTGAGCCAGAAACTCTGTGGGTGGGACCCAGCAATCCACACGTCATGCAAATGATTCTCATATGGGTTCATGTTTGAGAGCCACTGAGAAAGAGTAAAAGTCAAAAGCGTCACTCCAGGCAGAGATTGACCAGAGGTTGCAGGGAGATGGCCAGGGCTGGGTGGAGGGGGTGGGAGGTGAGGACGGCCTCATTCAAACAGCGTGAAGGTCTCCAAGAAGGTGTGAGTCCTTCTTTATCCAGGCAGAATGCAAACAGTTTCTGTTCTTAGCAAACGTACCTTCAGTGCCACTGTCTGGGGGACTTTCAGGATGTCCAAGCATGACAGCATCATTTATGCTGCATATGAGGCTAACTCTGGTTGGGCATCTGAATCTTACTGAATTTTCCAAGGCCTTCATGAGCTGGTCCCCCTAGTCATTTAAACTTGCGTAACACAAAGCGAATCAGATGGGCATATGTGTAACATGGCAGTTACCCAAAGTTAAACTGATTGCATCAATCAGATTTATATTTAAGGCCCACAGACTTCAACTAAATTTGGTGACCATAGAAAGAAAGTCTTATGTATTTATACAATGGTACGTGTGTAGGAAGTGCCAAATCTCAGAAGCTGCCCAGTAACCCCTTACTAAAACCACTATTTTCAAGTTTCCCTGATGGTGACCCTAATTAATAGCCAACATAGAGTCACTCTGTACAGATATGCTTTTATTTCCTGTCATTCTTTTCAAAGCAAAATGAATGCTTTTCCTCATGGAAAAATTAAGTATTTCCGTTTCAGAAAAGCTGACAAAAATATGATTGATATAGCCAATTATTAGAATCTTAGAACGGCCCTCTGAGGACCTGTGCTTCCGTGAATGTTAGTTTATCATTGCCATTCAGAACAGCCAGCATGAGTATGTGAGTTAGTTACATTATTTTATGCAAATAACCATTAGAGCCTTTTTCCAAGCCCTTATTTCTTCAACAAGGCAGAGTTTCAATTTACTAGTAGAAAGAAAATTTGTCCCCTACAATTGTACTATACATCATAATTGCCCATTCTTAATGCAATTTTCTTTTACTGATCACAGCTATAGATTTTTCAAAAGGTTAGGTAACTGACTAATTTGATGCTAAGTATCTTATCTCTAGAGACTTCGGTTAAGAAATGTCACTTTGATTGTCTCCATGGCAAGTCATGTCATATATGAACAACTTTATCTCACTGTTTAATTTGACCCAATTTCCCATATTGCTTAATAAGTACATTACAATGAATCACTGATCTATTATCCAAGGAATTATGAAGCTTATGGGTTATCTTCCATTGCACTTGCTTTAATCAGCATATTGCTTTGGGTATTATGGACACTTTATCCTTTAATAAAAGAATTGTTAATATCTTAATCTGCAATTCCGCGACATTTGTAAAATTAGGTCAGCTGGATTTTATGTAAAATTTATCACCAACTCAGTTACTTAATGTGATGTTTTCAGGAATAATTCCAATGTTTCCAACATTCTCAAATTAATATTTTCATTAAACAAATTATCAGTATTTGAAATGGTAAATTTCATTCAAGGATATAGACAGAAACATGTTAAGTTACTTCCTTGCTGTATCTGACACTGTTTTATTGGCTTTTTGTTAATTTTCAACAGTTAATGCTAATAGGAACTATAGTGTTTATGGCCCTGTAGAGTTAAAGATATTTTAAAATTGTTTTTAGAAATAATTTGGTGAAAGATATGATAGTATAAGTTTTTTGAGCTTATAGAATAATTCCTTTGCTTTGTATATGCTCTTTTCTACCAGTAACACATTAGCTCTCATTATTAATAAGGACTAATTATACCTTCTTCATACAAGTCACATATGTAACCAGTGTATAGATACTGGATATGGAACTACCATATGCTGAATCCATATCATCTTTACCAGAAAGTCAAAGTCTACATCATACATTTGAACTTATTCTCATTCAGAATACACCGGTTGAGAATAAGTGAATACACTTATTCTTATTCAGAATACACCGGAAGCTGGGCTTCCCTGGTGGCGCAGTGGTTGAGAGTCCGCCTGCCGATGCAGGGGACACGGGTTCGTGCCCCAGTCTGGGAAGATCCCACATGCCGCGGAGCGGCTGGGTCCGTGAGCCATGGCCGCCGAGCCTGCGAGTCCGGAGCCTGTGCTCCGCAACGGGAGAGGCCACAACAGTGAGAGGCCTGCGTACCGCAAAAAACAAACAAACAAAAAAAAACACCGATTGAAGTATTTGCTGCGTGGTGAGGAACATGTTACATGGTAGGAACGTACAGCCCCTTATTCTCAATGAGCTCACAGTCACGTTACATTGCAACGTGGGAAACTTCACAGAGATGTGGTAATCAGCAATAAAAATCAAAACACTCCTCTTTCCCAAGGGTAAGTTGAAATTAGTGAATTTTAATTTTCCAACAGGTATAGGTTAAATTTCCTAAAACCTAGAACAAAAATACCTGCAGTGCTGAGGAACTGGATATTTGTATTAGGTTATCCAATTTAGATGTAGGCTGACATTACACCCAATACTTTTGTGTCTCTAACTTATTTCAAGTGTTAGATAGTGAGTTCTTTATTGGTATATCCCTACAGGCTAGCAAGGAAACATTTTATCTAATTTAGTGACAGTCAAAGGAAAGAGGAAAAGGATAAAAGAAACAGATTTCTATCTATCTTAAAGATAATTTTGCTAATATTGATGGTAAAATTCTGTGTCATATTCACAGGCAACATTTTCACTTATTCATGTCTCTTAAAAGGGCCCTTATTTCCACGTCATTTACTCAAGCTAACTTAATATAAGGAAATGATACACCAGTTGGCCCCTCCACAAAACATGAAAAGATCTTCGCCTCACTTGTTGCTTTAACTACTTTCTGGAGTCTTTTGAATCTGTTTTGAAAAATAGGTATCATCTATTTTTCTGATCAAAAGTTACACATCTCTGCTTTTTTCTAAAATGCCTTTCAAAGGTAAGGGTTGATAACTGAAGTAAAACTGTTAGAACTCTAGTCCAATTACATTTCTTCAGTGATTACCATTCTTAATTCCATAACCTCTCACCAGGCCAAATCATGGAAGAGTAGAAAGAATATCAGATGTCACTCTTCAGATGTGGTTTGAGCTTCAGCTCTGTCACTCTCCAGCTACGTAATTGTGGGCAAGTCATTGTCTCACTCCATTTCCTGTCTGTTCATTGTAAAATTGCAAAATAAGCCCTATGTTATCACCAGAGGCTGCAGGGAGAATCAAGTGGCATAACACGCGTGAATATGCTTTATGGACTTCAAAGTGTTATATAAATAGATGTAGTTTTTGGCTGGGAAGGACTTTGCAACCACTAGGGAGTTATCAAATGAACAGATGATACTGGAACTGTTCTCTGAAGAATAAATGTCCAGGTTCTAGATCTTGTACAGATAGTCTGTAAGATAAGGGGCATATCATCAGTGCCCCTCATCAACGGGACATTGATGATATGCCCCTTTCTAGGCTAATGACCTGTGCTTATGCAAAGAGATTTTTATCCTTCATATATAAGACTGAGGTACATTGAGTTATGACAGCTTTGAATTGCATTGGTGACTTATATGGAACACATATCCTTTATGTAAGGGAGGTTAGGCCTTTGAGGTTTTTTGCACAGATTTTCTAACAAATATTTTCCAAAAAAATGTTTACTCAGAAAATCTCTGGTTATGTGATAATGAAAACTCATATATCTTTGAAATGTCTTATGATGACATTTGGCAAGGATCAGTGAAAGTCTTCTCAAATATTAGAAAAATCAAAATAAATGTATGAGGGCAAATTCTAAAGGATGGTCTATTTTCCTGTTTTAGCAGTTGTCTGAATCTCAGAATGATAGCTACTATCTGTTATTCTTAGAAAGAGAAGGTATGATATTATAATTCTTTCATGCTTTGGTATTTCACTTTTGACAACAATGTATTTATCTTGTGAACAGAAAATATGGTATCTATTTAGTGTATGTTCCATGCCTCAAAGATTTTTGTGTTCAAATTATAATGGTTGCACAATACTAATTAAGGTAATTTATTACAATTGAAAATGAGGGGTGGGACTTATGAAACATTATGAAGTTTAATGCATTGGAAATTTGGAAATTGGAAACTTGGAAATTACTAGTCAGCTGCCTCGGGTTGGAAACACAGAATGAATCTGATGGAAAGAAATTCAGAAATATACTGCTTTGTATGGACTCTTTTAAAGAACTCCTGGTATATATAACATTAATTAGAAAGATATTCTACTTTTAAAAGAAATCTTTGTTTAGGTATTATGCCCATAGTTACAGTGAAAAGTTACTCAAGAGAATGTTTTTATTACAGTCAACATTGCTTTCTTCTGAAATGAGAACCTTAACTTCCAGATTATGAAAATCTCACTGTCTTCCCTCTTTTCTGTCTCATCAGTGTTTTGTCAGATGTGGCACTGGAGACTGTGAATAAAACAGAATGAAAAAAACAAAAAAACATAATCCAGTGTTGTGAGGTGTTATTAATACTTTTAAAATGCAGGCTTCATGATAAATATGGTTTCGATTTTTGGCCATATTAGGCTTTTTAATCTGTGCATTTTATCAGTATGGTTCCAATATTTATTATTGTAAATAGGTGAGAATTAACTGCACTGATCAACATGATACTATCTGGTGTATTAAAGGTATTAGATATAAACTGTTTCATGTGTTCACTTCTTCAGACCATGTGTGTTCTTTCATAGTCTTTGCACTTGGTCCGTGCAAGGTCATTCTTCACTTCAGGTCTCCAGGAAATTTACTGAACATAGTCTGTCTTAGATGGCAAGATTGTCATAGACAAGAACTCTGACAGTTAGTTTGCAAAAGGGCACAGATAAAGAAAGGAAAAATAATCATTCCGATTTTATTCGTCCCTAAGTTTTGCTGTCATGCAGTTAAACTTCTCGATGTCTCACTCTTCCTGCGTGTTTATATCAGTTTTCCTCCTTAATTTAGCCAGAACCATTTAAACTGGCTGCTTTCTCCTTAGAGTAAATAGAAGATCTCCATTCAACCAACATAAATTTTCTGACCGATTGTCCAACTTTTACCACTAAAATGAACAAACACATAAAATAGGAAATAATTGAATGACATTTATATTTTATAGTTATACACATTTTAATATGTCGATAGTTAATTTTATGTCTATAGTTGTATGTTTATAAACAATAACTGCATGTTTATAGTTATATGCTTTTTAGAAATTATTTTAATAATTTGAAATAGTTCTTTTGTAATTGTATATAATTATATATGATAATTTAATTTTAAATTTTTCATACTTTTCTATAATTTCATTAAAATAAATAGTAAAATATGCTTTAGAGTAAGAGTGCTTGCATTCTTGGAAGAAATATCCATGTTCAAAATGGAAAAAGGCAATTAAAAAAAGAATGGCATGTTTTGGGCATGTTTTTGCACACATACGCATAATATTGTCATTGTCTCAATATTTATATGTGGGTAAAAGTCTATTTGACTGTTGCTGTCAACCGTAGCACTTCCCTCTCTTCTTTTATTTTCTTGGATATTTTCAAGTTGCTAAGCTCCCCCATCAACACAAGCCTTCCTGACACTTGGCACTTTCTATTTTGCCACTGTCTCTCTGAAACAAACCTGTGATGTTAATATATCCTAGCGCCTAAATCCAAAATATAAGACCAAAAGGATTAAGAAATTTATAGTAATAAAAGTTCATCCAATGAAATCTTTTTGAGGCCAAGATATCAAAATAACAACAGATAGCTTTAGATCATTGTTCTGCTCTTATTTCTCCATATCCTATTCTTTTCAGAAACTTCGTCCTCTTCCAATAAATATTAAACATATTATTGTTGTTACATGTTTGTTTTCTTACTTTTTCAAATTCCATATTCTTTATATTTACATCTTACATTATGTGGATGCCTTCAAGTTTTCTCTTTATGACACTCTCTTGCTCTATCTGCATCCATTTACTGACCCATATTCTATAGCCCAAAATAATGAAATTGTTAGAGTACAAACTTCCGTTGCTGGCCCTAACACTCCTTCCAAAGTAAGTTTTCATCTCTGCTGCTGTAAGATACTGAATGGATCTCCTCTTTCTTCTCAATTTTGAAGCTCTCATGAAGAGTTTCCATGGTAGAAAATAATTTTTAATTCCTCCCCTTTATTTTTTTATAAAAACCTTGATTTCTTGAGTTTATTCTACAAATAAAAGAATTTAAAATATTGAGGTAATAACACAAAAATTCCACTCCTAGATATATACCCCAAACAATTGAAAACAGTTAAAATACTTGTATACGAATTTTTTAGTAGCACTATTTGCAATAGCTAGAAGATGGAAACAACCCAGATGTCCATCAATGGATGAATGGACAAAATATGGTATATACATACAATGGAATATTTATCCTGACATAAAAAGGAACAAAGTACTGATACATGGTACAAGATGGAAAAACCTCGAAAACGTTATGCTAAGTGAAATAGCCAGACACAAAAGAACAACTATTGTATGATTCTGTTTATATGAAATATCCATTATAGTTGAATCCATAGAGACAGAAAACAGATTGGTGACTGCCAGGGGCTGGAAGGAGTAAGGAATGAGTGAGTGCTTAATGGGTACAGGGTTTTCTTATGGAGTGATGAAAATGTGGAATTTGATATAGGTGGTGGCTTCCCAACATTGTGAATGTACTAACTGCCACTTTGTGTACTAAATTATACACTTTAAATACACGTTTAATTCTGTGTTATGTAAATTTTAGTTCAATTTTTTAGAAAGAGAAAAAATACTCCCACATATGTGTTTGGGGTCAACATCTGAAAACAGATGAAGACATGTAATAATAGCTTATGGAATCTTCTCTTCGGCAGTGCCCTGAATTTGTCTTTATTTAATAGCCCTTTGTCTTCATTCTTTTCCTTTTCCATCTTATTCCAGAGTTTAAGACATAAAAAGAATGCAGTAGCCTTCAGTTGCTCTGGGTTATGTTTTATTGGTTAATTAATACCTGCTTTAAGTCATTTAAGATATTTGAGTGTGCCTGAGTTGTGTATTAATGGAGTACTGCAACATGCCCTGTCATGTCTTAATGCAGTCAAACAACCTCACATTCAATAAGTGAAAAGTGATTGAAACTTAAAGTCTTACTAGTAAAGTACTTACTAACTTAGACATGATTAAATGATTAATCATTTGCTCACTGACAATCATAAATCTTTCTTCTTTCTGGTGTTAGATATTATTTTTATATAATATTAGATATTACATTTAGGCTGTAGACTATTTTCCAGTTCCTTTATATTGTACGTGCTGTTTTTTCTTTTAAAGCATCATCAAACATATGGAAGAAACATATGGTCAACCAGTTATGCTATACTAGTCCTTGAATATTGGGTGAAAATGATCACATAATGGGGTTTTAGAGTAGGTCTTTTACATAGCCTGTAAAGGAGAACACTGATGCTATCCAAATATAAAATATCAAATCCATGTGTGAAATCCAGTGCCTGTCTGGGTTTTATTTTTATATCAAGAAGCCTGCACGCCTAGAGCCCATGCTCTGCAACAAGAGAGGCTACTGCAACGAGAAGCCTGCACACCACAAAATGAAGAATAGCCCCCCGTCGCCACAACTAGAGAAAACCTGTGCGCAGCAATGAAGACCCAACACAGCCAAAAATAAATTTATTAGTTAATTTTTTTAAAAAGGCTTTTAAAAAGCTGTGGACATTTCTTAATTATCCGTGGTTTCGTGCGCAGCAATGAAGACCCAACGCAGCCAAAAATTAATTAATTTAAAAAAAAAGGAATTTAGAAAATCTATGGACATTTCTTAATTATCCATGGTTTTATGTTTCTATGATATTACAGCATTTCATGAAATATACACCTATTAATATTTCATAATGAATTTGGTTAACAGCTATATTGTAAAGTCCAGGAAGTCAGCAAAGTAACATTGTATAACGGAAGCACTTCCAAAATTGTCTTTGAAGTCTGCATTTATATTTCTGGTAAAATGCTGCATGACAGACAAACTGTTTTACCTCACCAGGCCCCCAATTTTTCTTGTCTATAAAAAGGGGAAGATTTGCAAATCCACGATTGTTGTAACAGTTATATCAATTCATATATAAAGTCTAACATACTGCCCAATTCCATACCCACTTCTCCATCCTCACCTAAAAAATCCCACTCTTCATTCTTTAAGCTCAAATGTAAATATAATGACATTTTAGGGGAAAAGTGAAAAGATGGATTTAAAAAATACAGAGTGACCCTAATTAATCTATAATGCAGTATCAGTGAAAGACCCAATAATTTTTTTTTGGACCTTGAGGACGTTCGTGAATTTTATGTAGAAAAATAAAGTGTGAGTGTCCTAAATTCTAGCCTCAGACTTATTATCTTCTCAATCCAACTTGAGTTTCTAGATGACTTAACCCAATAGTAAAGTCTTTAAATACCTCTGTATTTCAATGACTGCCAAATTTACTTCTGCTGTTTCCCAGATTCATAGCCATCTACCTACTTGATGTCTCAATGTGGATATCTAATAGGCATCTCAACTTAAAGTTAACACGTTCCAAGCTGATATCTTGGCTCCCTACATTCCATCCCAGTGATCCCTCATCTCAGTAAATGGCAATACCATTCATCCAGTTGCCAAGTCTCAAAACCTTAGAATCGGGCTTCCCTGGTGGCACAGCGGTTAAGAATCTGCCTGCCAGTGCAGGGGACACAGGTTCGAGCCCTGGTCCGGGAAGGTCCCACATGCCGCAGAGCAACTAAGCCCGTGCGCCACAACTACTGAGCCTGCGCTCTGGAGCCTGTGCTCCGCAACAAGAGACGCCACCGCAATGAAGAGTAGCCCCCACTCGCTGCAACTAGAGAAAACCCACCTGAAGCAACAAAGACCCAACGCAGCCAAAAATAAATAAAAATTTAAAAAATAAATTAAAAAAAAAAACCCTTAGAATCATTTTTGATTTTGCTAGTGCTTTTACAACCTTTACTTGAAACATCAGCAAATCCTGTTGCCTACTTACTATATATGTCCAGAATCTGACCAGTTCTCACCATGGCATCCCAAACTACCAACGCAGTTTTGTCAGAGACTCCTGGCTTGTCTTTCAGCTTCCACTCTTGCCTTTCTACGGTCTATTCATCACATAATAGTAAGAAAGAACGTTTTAATAGTTGTGTCAGGTCATGCAGGTTATTTCTCAAAACTCTACATAGCTTGTCATTGCTCTTAAAGAAACAGAAATGTCCTTAAAAGGCCAAAGAGCCCCTTTGGTGCTTCTTCATCTTATCTTTTCTTTCCCGGGCTCACTGCACTTCAGCCATAGTGGATATCATATGGTTGTTCTTCAAACACTGCCTGATATTCCTGCCTCAGGGCCTTTGTACATAGTCCTTCCTTTGCTTGGAAAGACTTTCCTCTAGATATTCTCAAGACTCACTCCCTCACTTCTTTTACGTCTCTGGTTAGATGTCCTATCCTGTAAGAGGAATTCCCTGACTGACTTTTCTAAAATCGTATCCCTGTTTCTCTTCGTGGTGGTTAATTTTTGTTTTTGTTTTTGTTTTTGCGGTACATGGGCCTCTCACTGTTGTGGCCTTTCCCGTTGCGAAGCACAGGCTCCAGACGCGCAGGCTCAGCGGCCATGGCTCACGGGCCTAGCTGCTCTGCGGCATGTGGGATCCTCCCAGACCGGGCCACGAACCCGTGTCCCCTGCCTCGGCAGGCGGATTCTCAACCACTGCACCACCAGGGAAGCCCTGTGGTGGTTAATTTTATGTGTCAGTTTGACTAGGCTATTATGCCCGGTTGCTTGGTCAAATGCCAGTCTTGATATTACTGTGAAGGTATTTTTTACATGTGATTAATATTTAAATCAGTAAGTAGACTTTAAGTAAAGCAGATTACCCTTCACAATGTGGGTGGACCTTATCTAATCAGTTGAAGGCCTTATGAGAAGGTCTCCCTAAGATGAAGAAGTTCTTCTTCAACTTCCTTCAGACTTAAAACCACAATATAAACTCTTGCCAGAACTTCTAGCCTGCTGACCTTCCTCATGAAATTTGTACTTGCCAGCCCTCAAAATCAGATAAGCCAATTCCTTAAAATCTCTCTCAGTATATTTATATTGATATCAATAAAGATACAGGTATATCTTATTATTTTTGTTTATTATCTTATATTTATTTTGTCTGGAGAACCCATACTAATAGGCTCTTTGTTTATTCATTTACTGTCTGCCTCCTGAATTTGAAGATAAGCTCAAGGAGGAAGAAATATTCAATATTATGTTCACTGTTGTAATTCCAGTACCTTAAAAAATCTTTGGCACATATTTTCAAAACAATATATATATATATATAAAAATACGTACACATGTGTATATATATGTGTGTGTGTGTATATATATATATACACACACACACACACACACACACACATCTATATATGTGTGCGTGTATCACATTTTCTTTATCCTACTGTTTACAACAACCTAGACAAAACTGGAGGACATTATGCTAAGTGAGATAAGCCAGTCAAAGGAAGACAAATACTGTATGATCTCAATTATATGTGGAATATAAAAAGATAACGTTGAACTATAGAAAAAGAGGGTAGAATGGTGGTTGCCAGGAGCTGGTAAATGGGGGAAATAGTGAGATACTGGTCGCAGGGTACAAACGTTCAGTTTTAAGATGAATAGCTCTGGGAATCTAATGTACAGCATGTTGATTACAGTTAATAATAATGTAGTATATACTTGAAATTTTCTAAGAGAGTAGATCTAAAGTGTTCTTAGCACATACACAAAAAATAATGACTATGTGAGGTGACAGATGCGTTAATTAACTTGATTATGGTAATCATTTCATAATGTATACATATGTCAAATCACATTGTACCTTTCATATAAAACTTTGGCAGTTATACCTCAATAAAGATGGAAAAAATAACTAAATAATAAAACGCATTTGTAACCAAGTATGCATCTGTTCCCCCTTCTACATGCTACTACCTTTAGGAAATAAAGGGACTCTGTCTCATTTCTATACATGGGTCTGTATAAACCCCATTGACTTCTACTCATCCAGTTCTCCTTCCTGCCACTCACAGGGCTACGTAGGCTTTACTTCTGCCCATCACCTGGAGCTCCAAACTTAATCACCTCCTTGACCTTGTTGGGGTGCTGATGTTAAGAAGGTCACACAAGGCTGTGCTGATCCTTCCCTCAGTTTCCCTTCAGCATAAGGCTTTGTGTGGGCAGTGCCATTTACTGAAATGCAGGAGAAAATTGGTATAGGAGGAAAAACATTTAAATTTTGAGGCTAAAAATGATTGTTCCCAGAGTTCAAAGAAAATGGGAGTAGGAAAAAATAAAAGCTATCCTTCATAGAAGTCCTCTTATTGACAACTTCCTTCCTAAACTTATCTTTTCTATCTCATTGTCCAACTTTCTACCCCTACATCATCTGAAGAATACACTCCACTTCTTACTTACAAAGATATATCCCTTGAATCTCAGCAGTACATTTCTCAAGTCCTAAGTTATTCATTCCAGACAATCATTATGGAGAAGCCAGCAGCTTCAGGCTTTGAACACCCCAATCAGTCTTCTTTGAGACGTCTTCACCAGTTTTAAATAAATACATACAATAGCTCAGGGAATCGTTCCTCCTGCAGCCATATTCTTTTTGTGTAACTATTAGACCGAGTGTTGAATGAAGGGGTCTAGAGTTAGTAAATATATCTGTGCGCACACACACGTGCAATTCAACACCCATTTCAAAGAGTATATTTCATACTACGTTGATAAGAGAAACAATTTCCTAAAATCAATGTCATCTCCAAAAATTCCCCCTGGGAGCCACAATGAAGACACAAAGAATTTCACCTTATATTGCCAACTGTGAATTCTCTCTGTTTACTAGTGATTCCAGTCTAGTCCAGGTGTGTATTGATATAGAAATAAATAAGACATATTACCAGACTTCCTAAAGAACAGAGACACAATGCTCTTATCAAAGAACGGAGACAAACTTATCTACTCCAAGACCTGACAAAAAGTTTGCAAACTCAGGGTTTGGTTTGCTTTGGTTTTCCTTTAATCCAGAAAAGAGAGTCAAACACCAACACATTGAGGAAAAAAATTATTTTTAAAACTAGAGGTTGAGAAAACAGTAGAAATGGTTAATTTTGCAGGAAAAGATAGAAAGAATTATATGGCTATATAAGGACAGCTGTGAGGTGATTCCTGAAGTGTCTAATTACCCAAGAGCCATATGGCAAGGGGCCCTACAAAAACAAAGTCAGCACCGAGGTTCCTGCTTTTCTGTAAAGTGTAAATTCCTTGGCAGCCAAGGGAGATGGGGGGACCGTGTTAGCTATGTTCTTCACAACGGCAGTCACATTAGTTTTGTGTGAGAGAGTGACAGATCGGCAAGCTCTGTGCATGATTCAAAAATCTATGAGATAAAAGGTAGTTTTTATTTTATTGAAGTCAGTTCTGGGAAGATAAAGTTGGGAGTTGGACATTTTCATATGGTGATTACATAGTTCAAAATTGTTTGATACCTTTCTCTTTAATTTTGAACAAGGAAAGAATAAAAACAGTATGATATTATAATAAAATGGTAGCTGTCCAGGATAGCTTTACTTAAAAGAAATGCTGTTTTTTAGGAGCTATGAATCATCCCCTGACTTGTTCTATAAACACCAGCTTCCAGTCTGTGTCATAACTCTAGCAGGCCTGGCTGGACACCATAGAGAGGATTGGGAAGCGTATTTGTCATGGGACCCATAACTTATCCTGCAAAATATCAGAAAGGTTAGAAATGAATATAAAAATAAAGTTATTATCACACCTATTTGTAATTTGTTCGTTGTACTTCTGTGTATCAGAATTATTTAGTTTTTTTAATTTTACACTAAATCTTATCAAATTGAAGTTTATTATAAGTTTATTATTATTATATTATAATTATATATTATATCTAATATAATATATATTATAATTATATATTATATTATGTTTATTATTATGAAGTTTATTATTATAAATTGAAATTATTATAAGTTTATTCTGGAAAGATACATGTGAACTATTTCTCTTCAAGTTCTTTCAAAATTTGTGAAGGATTGTTTATTTTGCATTACATTTTAGAAAAATATGGTTACTCTTAGTTTGCCTTTTTAAAAGGGAATGAAGGACTCTGCTACATGTAATAATTGAACCCAAATATTACAATATGGATAAATTTCAGTAGATTATATTATCCCAACCTGTTATTGTGGAAAGTGAAGGAGCTGTGAAGAGTCAAAGTCAGAAAGGTTGTAATACCAAGGAGTTTACAAATACCATGATAATTTCTTCCAAGAGCTTTCATTCAGTCATTCTTCTATTCAACACATAGTATTAAGTGTCATTGTGTGCCAGGCACTGTCTTTGGCCCATGAGACAGTAGTGGAAAAATAGCCCCAAGTCTAACACTGACAATCTTTTCATTTTAATTCAAATCACTCAGCTGATAAGTGACAGGGCCAGAATTTGAACCAAGGTCTTTCCAGAATTCATTGCCTCTATATATATTTTTTGCTTTATCCTAAACAATATTCCTCTTAATGAATGGAAAATGTTTAATTATAAAAGCTCAAATCTCTGAATTAAACATAGGGCTATAATTTTTCTAATATTTTATGTTGACAAGGCACAAAAGAGCAATGTAGAGACATGTATGTTCAGGGGGGTGAAAGTGTCTATCACATTTACCCCCATCATTTTTACACTATAATTTTCATAAAGGTAGAAATGGCTTCTGAGTGATGTACATTTGCTTGACTTATTGTGGCTTTTACCTTTCGTAACTCCAAGGGAGAAGCTATTATTTTTATAATTTCTGGAAGAGATTAAAAAGAAACTTCAACTCTTGTGATATTAATTAGAAAGGTAGTCTTCAAAATGACTCATTTGCTACTGAGAACATTTTTAAAATATACTGTCATGATCTTCAATATAATTCAAAATAAGAGTTTGAACATTTACAATAATACAGTGTTTCTCAAAAGCATATATTATACAGTGATAATTTTAAAATGTTGATGACATCAATTATGTTTTGTCATGATGAAATATATAGTACATCAGGCTTTATTAGGACAATGCAGAGAGACAGCCCAGAATCATGAAGGTGGAAGTGAAGATGATTTCCTTCTGCCTTAATAGCTTTAATTGAAGAATACAGCATAATACAGCTGCTCCTCTCTTCAAAGTTCCATTTCATTGTCTGTCTATAAGCTGTCACACCATGCCTGCTGCTTGACTATTATGTCACCCAATCCTGTTCCACCTGAACAAATTTATGGCAATATGTGCTGAATGCACCTTTTTCTCCCCACTGAAGTCTAAATTCCCTATGCACTACTGAATTAGGACTATTTTAAGCTTATTGGTTTAAACTTATTTACTATGACAAATGTAAAAGTGCTCTACCTGTATAAATAAAATAAAAGCTAATGTCCAGAATTGACATTTTACCTAGGCAAAAACTGGGGATATGCTTTATATATTTCCAAAATAGAAGTAGTGTGATGATTGGAACAAGACAGCAGATTCTATGTGCAGGGAAAAACAAAATATTTGAACAGTATATGCGACTTCTAAATAAGGACAACAAAATGAATTAAACCAACCATTGAAAAATGGCAGACTTCACCAGTGAAATGTAGATGATTGATTTCAATACATTCTCTAACAGTCTCCTTAAAAATTCTAGCTTTTAAATAATTCACTTAACACAATGAGTTTTTGTTACTTTCTTCTTTTGTATTCAAAGACATCATGAAAATCATTAATGTCTATAACCGGAGTTAAGCTCAAATTTACTGTTTCTTGCAAAAAAAAATGAATGATCATGATTTGCCATGATGCATAAACAGAGTAGTTGTTTCTTCATATCATTCTCTCTCTCTATCTGCTAATCTGACAAATGACAGTGATTTAAATTATGGATAGAACAGTAAGTAATGAAATATGCATAGCACAAACATTTTGCTTTACAGTGTCTGGCCAATGAGAACACTTTTAAACAATGTGCAAAACAATATTTTATAGTATTTACGATGTTCGCTATACAGTTGTGCACTTGTTGGAGTGCACTATTCTGTGGCAGAAAAATAAATTTTGACTTGATAAGAGACATAAATACGAATTAGTTTAGAATGTGAGAGAGAGAGAAGGAGAGACACTATGAGGCAGAAAGCAATGGGCAGCACCTAATGATTCTGAAGAACTATGACACCCATCAGACCAATCCACTCTCAGTTGAAAGAGATAGTTCTGGTAGATTGAAATTTGGTAGGCATACTTTGTCATCACTTCTGATTGTTGCCTTCACTAAATGTTCATCAGTAAGTTTAGGAAATACTGTTTAAATTGTGGAAACAGTTTGGTAGTGCAGGCTTAGCTCCTAACATGGCTATTGATGGTAGCCTTTATTTTAGGGCAGTAGGAGTAGTATTGCTTCACATTTCCTCATTAACTTGGAAGACGGGAAACCACACATATTTTTTTATGGTTGCAGTTGACACAGAGCTTTACCTTTGTATGTGGAAAATGGGCAGAAATGGAGAAACAGGATAAATGATGATTCAGAAGTAGGGAAAGAGGAAATTGGAGACAAGAATCATTTGAAAAACAGTATGATGAAAGAATCGAGAATTCACTTTGATAAAAGTAATGATCCTTTCCTAGATTATAACTAACTACCTTACGCAATCTGATATTTAAATCAATTAATAAATAAAACACAACTGGTGACTTGATCTTTCAGCAAAATACAGCACATATGAGTTAGATTTTTCTGGAAAAATCAGATAAAAATCATCTGCTCTTTCCTCAGTGAGGTGCTGGGGTTCCATGGCCAAGGCACCTACCAATCACTTCTCAGTAATACGTAATTTGTGCAAGGCTCTTAGAGATAGTTTAGCATTTTTCACTACAGAAGTGTCTGAATATCACATTTTAAAATCTTATCTATATGTGGTATGAGTTGAATTGTGTCCACCAAAAGGATATGTTCAAGTTCTAAGCCCTGATGCCTGTAAATGTGACCTTATTTGGAAATAGAGTCTTTAAGGATGTAATCAAGTTAAGATGAGGTCATGCTGGAGTAGGATGGACCCTAAATCCAATATAGCTGGTGTCCTTATAAGAAGAGGAGAAGAAACAGACAGAAAGGAGAACACCGTGTGATGACAGAGACAGAGATTGGAGTTGCATCTACAAACCAAGGAATGCCAAAGTTTACCAGCAACCACCATAAGGTAGAAAAAGGCAAGGAAGAATCCTCCCCTGGAGCCTTCAGAAAAAGCATGGCCCTGCTACCACCTTGATTTCATACATCTAGCCTCCAGAAGTGGGAGAGAATAAATTTCTGTTGTTCTGAGCCACCGTATTTGTGATATTTTGTCACGGCAACCTTAAGAATCCATTACAACGTGTCATCAATAAAAGATCAAAAAAAGTTGTTTTCTGCCCAATGGATGTAAGTGATTATTTACACTTTATATACTTATACATTTGTAGGTGACTTGTGGGGGATATCATAGTAAGTCACAGTGCTTTTGAAAAGCACTGATAAAGGAGTGGTAATAGACTGGATAGCGATACTGACCCCCGTGCACGTGAGCACATCCATCCCTCACCACCATGGCTGTCATCTTGCTAAAACTAGGCCCTGCCAAGGGTCTCTGTATGGTTCAAAAGCCTTTGCTGACTTCCTTCCGCTTGCTTACCGAAGGGAAACTCTATATATTCTACAGCATGGCACACACGCCCTTTCCCAGACTGACTTATTTCTAATATTCTAGTCTCATACTGTGCTGTGCCCAAGTGGCATCTATGTGCCAGCTGCACTGCATTACATCATTCTTCAATACAGCTTGTACTTACTTGCCTTTGAATCTTAATTTGTGCTGTTTCATCTGTTCTCTAGCAACTAAAACTCTGTCCCAGTCATTCAAAGGTAAACTCAAATGCAGTTTTTCTTCATGAAGGCTTCCCCAATCCTCTTCACTGTAATTTTTTCTATCAGTCACTATTCCTGCCATACTTTGAAACTCCATTAGTGCATTTAATAAAATGTTCTTAATTTATAATTATTTTATGCATGTTCTTACCCTAATTTTATCAGATAAGATGGTATTTATGATATTACTTTACAAACCCCTAAATTAAAATACACTGGCTATCTGAAAACAGTTAAACATGAAATGTTACTTGTTCTACAAAAAGCTTGAGAATTTGGAATACTCCTTGCTGTTTGAGAAGGTTTGATCAGTGATTAATGAACAAGTGAGTGAATGAATGATTGAATGAGGAATTTATGTAAAACTAAACGTGGTGGTAGTTTACAATATTACCTAAAAGTAAGGAATTGGATATCTATTTTAATTTTTGGTAATATTAGTCAGAAACATTTTAATAAAAGTCATGATATTAAGGTTTGCAAACATCTTTAAAGTATAGGAATTTTCAATTTGAGTCTTTGATGTCAAGCAAATATTAATTAAAAAAAATAATGTGGATTCTTTGCTTTGGACTAAATCTTGGATTATGTGTTCACATGACATTTCCTATTTAATAAATTAGCAAATATTACAAATCAACATAAATAAAAATTGTGTAAAGCGCATAAATTAAGTAGACTTAAGTGTTTTACATCAGAAGAGAGAATTATTTCATGGAAACAGAATCCTGTTTTCAGTTCCATGAAGATAATACTTTTTAGGGCTTCCCTGGTGGCACAGTGGTTGGGGGTCTGCCTACCGATGCGGGGCACGCGGGTTCGTGCCCCGGTCCGGGAGGGTCCCACATGCCGCGGGGCGGCTGTGCCCGTGGGCCATGGCCGCTGAGCCTGCGCATCCGGAGCCTGTTGCTCCGCGACGGGAGAGGCCACAGCAGTGAGAGGCCCGCGTACCGGAAAAAAACAAACAAACAAACAAAAAACAACAAAAAAAAGATAATACTTTTTAGATGTCTGGGAAATCTAAATAACACAATCAGTGTGAGTTTATTTATAAAATTGAATTAAAGTTTGTAAGTTTAAAATATTACCCTAGCCATATAACTCGTGATGCTTTATGAGATAGCTTTTATGAGTTTTTTATAAAAATTTATTAATAAAGTAAATGTGTTACCTGATGATTTTCAAAGAAGAGTCTAGTGTTTGGAGACAGAAAATGTTAAATTTAACACTTGCAGAAACTGGAAGACAGAAGTTCCCTTTACAGAGTCTCTTCATTCTATTAGAATAAACTCTTCTTTGAATCCAGCCGTAAAAGAGCATAATAGTAATAATAGCAACTAACATTTAAGTAGTGTTTAATACACGCCAGGCACTATTTTCAGTTGTTTGCTTACATCAATTTATGTAATCCTTATAATTACCCTATGAGACATGCACTATTATTATCCATATTTTACAAAATGAGAAATGGCTACTTAGTGTATTTACTCACCAATGTCACATACCTAGTATGTGGAGGAAACAGAATTCTAGTCTGTGTCTAGAGTATGTCACTTTACCATCCTTCTCCAGAGCCCTCTCAGTTTTAGAAGAGAACCTCTCTAATCTTTCTTCTTAATAGGAATTCAAAGCTGTGGCCACATATATGTTTCAATCCTTCAGTAGCATAAAACATACCATAAAGAACAATTTACAAAAGGTTGTGTAATGAACACTTCCTGGGATGTCTTTTTCTTCATGCACATGTGTGTTTCACTTATCTAGAGTGAAGGATGACATCAGAAATAGAAAAGTTGTGTTATTATCCAGTCATAGTAGAGAGCTAAAGTTCCTACAGATTTAAAGTACTGTGTGGATTTCAGTTCATAAAAGTAAGATACATATGCTCACACACAAATTTGTCACTGTTAATTTTAGTTACTTCTGATTCTCTTAAAACCATGAATGTATTATCCCTAAAATGCTCATCTTTAATATTCCCTAAATGCACTAATGTGGCAACATATTATAATGGAACTAATTAGAAATAGGTTCAAACCTAAATTTACCATTAATTATTTATGAGACCATTGGGAGGTTGCATTTCTTAATTGAGATTTCCTTATTTGTAAAATAGAGATTGTGTATCTATTTTGAAGTATCAATATTATGGAGAAAATAAATTAAATACATAATACATTTCCTGAAACAATTTGGAGCTCTTCAGAATTCTGGTTTTTGTTT
This sequence comes from Phocoena phocoena, assembly GCF_963924675.1. Taxonomy (NCBI): domain Eukaryota; kingdom Metazoa; phylum Chordata; class Mammalia; order Artiodactyla; family Phocoenidae; genus Phocoena; species Phocoena phocoena. The sequence goes on along the minus strand of NC_089222.1, from coordinate 116,467,163 downwards.
CTTTCTCATTCGTGTGACAATGAAAATTTGTCTGCTTTATTCATAAAAAACTGTTAGGAAATTTCTTTTTAGAAACATCAGCTAGGTAGGTGAAACATGTATATCTATGCTTTAGAAATATTCAAATGATCATTCATCTTTTTATTTTAGTACAAATGCAGTAATCTCAGAGTACCCTTGGGTTGACATATGCTTTTCTTATGTAACAAGTTGGCGAAGCAAACCTATTCTTCCACCACTCAGAAAACTTGATGGGATATCATTCCTCCACACATTCTGGAAAGTTCCAAATATTCTGACAATGTATTAGAAAGCAAACATGTCAATATTTTTTTTTCTAAAATGTATTATTGATATGAACCCTCTTTAGGAATTCCTATTTATTACATTGCTCTGATTTTACTAACATAGTAAGTTAGTGACATATTTCTAATCCCAGTCATCTTAGTCCTGTCTGGATTCTTCACCCATGGAGACAAATGGCCCTTTTATTTTATAGAGTGGATATAAGGCGATGTATATATGAACAAGCTATAGTTTTTCTGTTAAGGCCCATATTGAAGTCATATACGAAGTCCATATGGTGAGCTGGGTTTTTGTTTTGTTTTATTTCTGTCCCTAATGAGATTGGTATCAGAAAGTCACCATTTTATCCTTAGAAGGGAAGTTGCCTTTGTAGTAAGGGTAGCTTTTCTCAAAAAAAAAAAAAAAAAGAAGCGGGCCAAAGTGGTGTCATCTTAGGGCTTCTTCTGTTAAACATATGACTTTCAAGGGTGGAGACCTCTACTCTCTGGGAAATGAGATTCAATCATACCCCTTCTGTTCCAAGGGTTTGCAGAAAAATTTTACCCACCCCTGATGCAGTGGAAACAGAGAGAGAGAGAGAGAGAAAGAGAAAGAGATTCAATGGACACCAGACCTGGTTCTGGCAGCACTCCAGAATGGCAGCTTGACTTTGGGTGATAACTGTTTATGGGTCCCAAATAAACACTAGTATGCACTCCAAGCAAGAGGACACCTTTGGCCAAATGTTCACTGAGGAAAGGAGCTCATCCTTATTCAATACAGATGGTAGCGATGTTCATACAGCACCTGAAGGGAGAATTAAGAGCAGTGAGTGAAAAGTAGAAGAAACATTCAGCCTAATACAGGAGGCAGCACTTTCCAACAATGGCTGCTGTCCAGCAATGGAATGCATGCTCCATGAAGTTGTGAGCTCCCTATCACAAAAATAATTCTAACAAAGCCCAGGTAACTATCTGTCATAAATACATGTGTTTGGATTTCAAATTCATTTGCGGCAAGTATTTATTCAGTGCCTAATATGGGCTAACCCTTTTTCTAAATGCTAGGGTTATAGTCATGACCAAAGCAAAATACTGTCATCATGAATGTTACATTCTAGAGAGAGAATAGGGAAACCAATGAACAGAAATACACACACAGGGCTTCCCTGGTGGGACAGTGGTTGGGAATCCGCCTGCCAACGCAGGAGACACGGGTTCAAGCCCTGGTCCGGGAAGATCCCACATGCCACGGAGCGGCTGAACCCGTGAACCACAACTACTGAGCCTGCGTGCTACAACTGCTGAAGCCTGTGTGCCTAGAGCCCGTGCTCCACAACAAGAGAAGCCACTGCAATGAGAGGCCCACGCACCGCAACGAAGAGTGGTTTCTACTCGCCACAGCTAGAGAAAGCCCGTGCACAGCAGCAAAGACCCAACGCAGCCAAAAATAAATAAATAAAATTTTAAAAAGGGAACAATAATGTATTTTTAAAAATTTAAAAAAAAAGAAATACACACACATAATTTAATTTAGGGATCAGTGCTAGGAGGAAAAATAAAGCCTGACAAAGGAGTTAGAAAGGATGATCAGGGAAGATCAATTTTTCTGGCAATTTGTGCCGTAGCTAGAGGTAGATCAGAACTCCTTCTAAGCCATGATAAGAAATACGAATTTTATATTCATAGAAATTTAAAACACATGGTGGGAAGGCAAACTCCATGATTTTAACTTCTCTTTGAACTCTGATTGCACAACTCTCCAGTTTTCCATTCTGAAACTTTGCCTCCCTTAAAATGAAGTAACAAATGGTCAAGTTATTTTGCATAATTTAAAATGGGAAAACTAGAAAAATTAAAAATGGTTCAAATATTTTAATATACTTTTATGTCATGGAGTGAATTTCTTTGTTATTTAATTTCATCTTTATAGCTCTCACTGATGTTTTCATTTTTTTAAATTTGAAAGATGTAAAAAAAGGAGAGAGGTTAGTGTAATGAACTCCATGTTCCCATTACCCAGCTTAAACAACTATCAAACTACACCAACCTTATTTCATCTGTAATCCTACCCACTTTAGCTCCACCTCAGGTAATGTTGAAACAATTCCCAGACATCATATCATTCCATCCTTAAAAATTTCAGAATGTAAAAACTTTTTGAAACATAATATCATTAACATTCCTAAAAATATTAACAATCATGTCTTAAGGTAATCAAATACTTAGTGTTCAAATTTCACCAGATGTCTCATAAATGTTTTATTAGAATTGATTTATTTGAATTAGTATTTAACATGGTTTTCTCATTGCATTTTTTTGGTATGTCACAGTCTCTTTTAGTTTATTAGTTTTCTTTTCTCTTTTTTTTTTAAAATTTCAATTTATTTGTTGACAAATTTGTGTCCTTTGTCCTGTTATTCCCCACACTCTAGAGTTTGATCATTCCATCTTCATGGTATCATCTAACATGTTTCTCTATTTCTTATATTTTCTATAAACTGGGAGTTACGTCTAGAAGTTTGATCAGGTTGGGGCCAAGTTTTACAGGCACTCAGTCACAGTTAAGACTCTCCCCTGTAGCCTTGGGTGCACCTGAACCTCTCCTCACCTCCTCAACCTTCAGCTTTGCATAAGATGCAATCCCAGACTGAGAATAAACTGGTAAAATTCACAGAGCAGCTAAGAATCGTTCTTCATTCAGCTGGGTCTGCAGAAAAGCCTTGTAATTGTGTTTCATTAGTGTGTCAAGATGTTCCTCATTATCCCAACAAATATTCATTTGGAAAATGTTATTTGTACAATGTTAGAAATTAAGATATTAAATAAATACACTGTTGAAGAGATGCTATCATTGGCCTTTTAATCTCTATTATTGAAAAATCATAGATGATTTTTGTTGATGCCTTTGGAAAGTCATTTTATTCTTTTAAGTCTTTTTTCTTTTTCTGTAACCCTCCATAAAGTTCTTCTGAGTGTCAATTTTCCTTGAAATCTTACCTCCAACTCAGTTTCTTTACCGTCAGATTGACATATGGACTGTATTCTCCTTCAGGAAGGGAATATTTTAAAATTTTCTTTTGCTTATTACTGAGAAAACCCAGGGGGCAGATAGATGAATATTGGGATGCACTATTAACCTTCCTTTTTTCTCTTTTCCTCAGTGGTTTTCCATAGCAACAGCTGACTAATGACAGCACAGATCAGCCCTGTCTCAGACACACACACAAGTCAGAGGTGGTGTTATTATTTTGCATTTTTTTCCTAAGACAGTGATATGGATGAAAGCACCTAAATTCGACCTTTTCTCTCTCTTCTCATGGTTGTTATTTCTACCTTATTTCAACATTGCTCTTCCCTGACCTTCTGTTTGAAAATAAACAGTCTTACTAGTTGATCTACATCCTTTGATGTCAACTATTTCTAATCTGGAGTGTTCAAGTCAGTAGTTTTCCTTAATTTGTGGCTAATTATAGTTCTTCTTTTAACTCAGTTTAAAATTTGGTTTCTTCATACCTTCCAACCTTCCCCCTCTGTGACTTTCTATTTCTCTGCAATTCAACAAAGTGTTCAGATGAAAGGGAAAAAATGATGCTTGAAGTCCACTTGATTTGTTTCCATATTCTTGGGGCTATTTTGACTTTAAGAAATTGGTGTGTTTATTATTTCACTCCTTAATATATTACCTTTGTTTCCAATCACGAAACAAAAACAGAACCTGGACTACTTCTTTTTTTTTTTAAAAACAAAGCTGGATACTGGGGATTTTCAGCTTATCCAACCAAATATACACACATTGTTTTTGATCTCTCTTTTATATCTTTTCACATAAAACCTAAGCTTTTCTTTGCTCCTTTACTCAAAAACCGCTAAAAATATTTATTACGTACCTATTCTGTGTCAGATATTATGTTATGTGTTAAGAATACAGTGAGTAAGAAATAAGTTTTGCTTTTTTTTTTTTTTTTTTTTTTGCTGTGCGCGGGCCTCTCACTGTTGTGGCCTCTCCTGTTGTGGAGCACAGGCTCAGGATGCACAAGCCCAGTGGCCATGGCTCACGGGCCCAGCCGCTCCGCGGCATGTGGGATCCTCCCGGACCGGGGCACGAACCTGTGTCCCCTGCATCGGCAGGCGGACTCTCAACCACTGCGCCACCAGGGAAGCCCAGAAATAAGTTTTTTCCTTAATATGGTTGAACTCTACGAAAAGTTAACAAGTGAACAGGTAATTCCTTTCCGTCAAACATTCATTCCCTTCTCTTTTGCAGTGAACACAATTTGTGCCAACTGTAACTTGCAGAAAAACTAAAATGTCTCCAAAGGAACACGTGCAGTTTCTTGATTATTCATTTATGTCCAATTTACTCTCAGATGCACTTACAGGTTTTAAATTGACCGACAGTGTGTGGTGCTGAGAGCCACAAGGCAACAAAGAAAGTGAAAAGTCAAAAATACACAAAGCTGATCGTGCGGCTAGACCCGGCCACCGCTGCGGTGGGAGGTGCGTGTCTGGGTTCTCACTGTCCCCGCCCCTGCCCTGCAGCTTCTGCCTCTGCGGTCCACCATTCGACAGCCGACCCTCGGGCCCCTCGCCCGCCATGGAGATGCCACATGTCCACCTAGGACGCCTGAGCTACAACGTCCGGGAGAAGGACATACAGCGCTTTTTCAGTGGCTATGGCCACCTTCTCGAAATAGACCTTAAAAGGGGGTATGTCTTTGTGGAGTTCGAAGACTGTGGCGACGCCGGCGATGCCGTGTATGGGCTGAACGGCAGGGAGCTCTGCGGCGAGCACGTGATCGTGGCGCACGTGATCGTGGCGCACGTGATCGTGGCGCACGTGATCGTGGCGCACGTGATCGTGGAGCACGTGATCGTGGAGCACGTGATCGTGGAGCACGTGATCGTGGAGCGAGCGTGGCAGCTACAGCTACGGAAGCCGCAGTGGTAGAGGCAGATACGGCAGTCAGAGAACCTCTGGCAGAAGTGAATCTGGACCACCTGTACGCGTAGAATTCAGGCTTATTGTAGAACACCTTTCTAGTCTTTAAAGTTGGCGAGATTTAAAGGATTTCATGAGACGAGCAGGTGAAGTAACCTATGCGGATGATCACGAAGAACGCACAAATGAAGGCATCAGTGAGTTTCGCTCCTACTCGGACATGAAGCGTGCTTTGGATAAGCTGGACGGTACAGAAATCAATGGGAGAAATATTAGACTAATGGAAGATAAACCACGAACAATCCACAGGCGGTCTTATTCTTGAAGCAGATCAAGGTCACGGACTAGAAGAAGGTCACGAAGTAGAAGTCGTAGGAGCAGCCGCAGTAGATCTCGAAGTATCTCAAAAAGTTGCTCCTGGTCCAGGTCTCGGAGCAAAGTCGATCATGTTCTCATTCAAAAGGCAGGAAATCTAGATCAAAAAGCAAATCTAAACCTAAGTCTGATCGAGGCTCCCGTTTGCGCTCTCGGAGCAGATCGAAGGATGAATATGAGAAGTCTCGAAGCAGGTCTCGTTCTCCATCTCGTTCCCCCAAAGAAAATGGAGAAGGTGATATAAAGTCAAAACCTAGATCAAGGAGCCAGTCTCGTTACAAGTCACCCCTACCTGCACCACCCCCAAAGGCCCGTTCTGTGTCCCCTCCACCAAAAAGAGCTTCAAGATCCCGTTCTAGTTCTCATTCAAAGTCAAGGTCACGATCCAGATTGAGCTCCAGAAATTAACCCACAACTCTACATTCTTTGCACACTATTACAGAACACTTTCCTACTTGCTTAGGGAGTTACTCTTCCACGTTTGTACTTGGCCTCTTCTGCAAGACGAATCTCCCGGAAAAAGGGGCATACAAAAATTGGATTTGTAGCCAAATTTGATGAAAAAGATGAGGTCAAGGATCCTCTCCCTTTGTAGAATCAAGATAACTTTGATTTTATAGCTTTTGAGCTAAAATAACTTTTGTAAAGATTAAGCTAATTTAGGTTTTGTTTTTTTTTTAAGTACTTCAGCAGGATCTGCTGCAGCGGTTTCTGTCATTGTTATATTTGTTTGCTTAATTTTAAATTAACCGTTTCAAGCTTTGAACACTTAGGGCTTTAGAGGGAGAACCCAATTTCGAATTATGTTGGCTTTTTATAAAGCTTGAGTTATGTAAGATTTCAATAAAAGTTTGCTACCAAGATGACTGCCTTATTGAATAGGTCACTCTTAAATTCCTTTAAATATTGATTATCTGCTGTCTGTGGAAATAATGTAAATTCTACTTAAGTGTAAAACAAGGCAAGTCTCAGACCAGCAATAAATTATTCAATTTGGATAACATTATTTTGTCCTGTTATTCAAATTTACCAAAGTCATATTGGCCCCTTAAACAGGTTAAGTTAAAAATAAAAGATTTTATAGTCGATCTGTTATACAATTTTGCCTAAATTAATAGATTTTTAAAATAATGAAACCGTTTTCAAACTTAAATTGATTGAACTCTTCAAAAAATAGTTCCTATTACTTGGGATCTTATCTAGCCTGGTAATCCCACTTTCTGGAAGTGGTCATTGTAATTAGTGTTTTGTTAGAATAAGATTCCGTGGTCTCTAATGTTTGTTATGTACAAATTTCTTTGATCAGAAATTTGGTGTGTTATTCAAAATGGAAAAGCAAATATTGCATTTTCTACTGAAAGATCCTTAACAGACACTTAAAACAGATCGCTTGATAAATCAGTTACTGATTAAATTAAAATTCCACCTACCAATCAGTCCCCTTTAGTTAGTGGGGTTCTGTGATAATTGGTTAGATCATCCTTGTAAAACTTTATGTGGTTGGCTTGGAAAAAATTTAAACAGGTTAACCCTAAACTTTTGTACTTCATCATGAAGGGTAATGAATACTGTGGGAACCGAATTTTATAATACTGCCAATTTGTAGGAGTTACTGGGTTACCAATTAGTCCATACATCCGTTAAGCCTAGTTAGTTGAGATTGCAGTTTGAGAAATGAATTACCTTACATATATATCTCTTTCTCCAGATTCTTTAAATAAGGTAATTTCATTTAAAGCACTCATTAATCTTAGTCTGAAATCAAGATGTAGGTTATTTGGCTCAGCTTTAACATCTTCCTGGGAGCTGTCACTCTATATAAGGTGTTAAGGGCTGGGTAGTGTTAGGGTGTGGTGGGTACCACTCATTGTGCTGCAGGTGTGCCTAGAAAGCATCATAATCTAGAGTTGGTTTGTAGGTTCAGATACCAGAAGGAAAGCCTAGTAAAATTGAGACTGCATGGAAAACGTTGAGTCAAAGATCTAGATGCCAAAACGATACTGTAACTGGGAGTGTTTGCTCATGTAAAAAGACTTGTTCTAATAATTTCTGGGCTTCCTGTTATGAAATCTTAGAGCCTAATCTTAGGAACATAGTACCCCAAAAGGTTGATGCTTCTTCTAAGACCTTATTTTCTTTAATGCTTTAGATATATATATTTTTTAGATGTTCATAGGAAATATGGTGTTTTTTTTCAATATAAACTTCAGATTTTGAGAGAAGAAACTGGTACCTGTAATTCTAGTTCATTGTTTTGCCTGTTTGAAAGAACAAAAGTTAGGACACTTATATGAGGAAACAAGCCTCCACTGCCTTTCAAATTATGTTTAAGGACAAGTTACTTTTAAGAATTGGTTTTGACCAAAGTTCTCTTGTTTTCAGGCAAAGAACAAAAGCTTTTAAAACCACAGCCTTTTAAAATGAAGGAGGGGAATACTACAGTGTGAAATTAGGCTTTCTAAAAGTATGCAGCATCCTTCAACTGGGCTTTCTTGTGTCGATATTCCATCACATGGCAGGTTTGTTTGCATTGTTAGCTGCCCCTCCCGCCCCCCCACCACGTGGGTAATTGTATAGGTAAATGTCTGCACCCATAAGAATTTAGCAGCAAAGGTCAGCTTATTAAAATTCTAGTTCCTATCCCACACCTGTGGACCTGCATCATTGGACGTGCTAAACCACTGTATTTATAACACTGGCCCACTTGACCAATGAAACGTTAATTTCCTTGCTAACTTTTAAGTAGAATCTGCGTCTCTACAACTTGCCACATGTTCATCTATGGCTAGATGGAGTATTAAGCTGGTGGAGAGCAAACTAGAAGTGAATGATAACTGGATCCCCCTTTCTTTTATGTGATAGCGTGTTGACATGCCATAATGCCTTTATGGCCAGTTCAAGTCCTTCCTGCTCCTGTGACTTAAATGTGTTGTTACCATCTTTTCTCTTGGTATCTTCTTTCTCCCACTTTGTTAACTTGCTTTGTGCTTTATTGCTTCAATAAAATGTTCACTGAGGGAAAAAAAAAAATACACAAAGCTGCTCATGGTGAAAATTTAGATATAGACATCTAACAGTTATAGGCTTGTTCGGAGTTTTCCCTGTAATACGTTTGAAACTTTACAAGATTACATACCTAAGAATCAGAATTGCATTCTGTACAACTTATGAAAAGTGAGAAGTGATAATTTACATTCTTGACTTAGGCTGATAAATGTATACTTTGTGGCGGGAACATATAACTGGGACTCTACCAGCAACAGAGAGCTGTCAGAAGGCTCTCTTGCAGCTCTACCAGCTGCTGCCCCCAGTGCCCCCATCCTACCTCCAAGCTCACACCCATCATTGCTCATACCAAGAATGAAGCTACGTAGGTACAGAGGGTGAATATCTTCCCTTTTATGTCCTTCCCACAGCTTCAAGAAATGTACACAAAAATTGCATTCTTAAGTTTGAAGTTCAAAATGTGACCCACAACACATTCTCATATTCAGTTGCAGATTTCCTTCCATTATTGGAGAGCTGGTAACCATAAAGTAATATGATGGATTATAAGCTTTTTCTCAATGTATCAGTGGACTGAGAACTTGGCTCTCCCTCCACTTTAAATGTACCAGCATTCTCTCCTGCACTATTCTTTCTTCTTTAATCCTCTCTCCCAACAATTCCTGGTGAACGAATCTCCAGAGAATCATAAAATCATAGAAAATTATAACAAGAAAAGACCTGAGAGATCATATTTTCCATTCCCTTTATTTTAGAGATGGAGCTGAGACTCAGTTTTCTGTAATTTAACAGGTATTGTGACCTAAGCACAGTGTTCATAAGAAATGTAAATGTTGTTAGGAGGAGACCTTTCCAGACAGAATGATATTCTGGAATGGTCTGCAAGTGCCTGCAGGTAATTAGGCAGCTGGTGTATTGCTTGATCTCCAAGTCAAGTTTAGGTTTTCTCTTCTTGCTTTAAAAGGGAATATTGCTCTAAAGGGACAGTGAGTGTTTGACACAGTTAAAGAAACAGAGACCAGACATATAGGTCTCCTTTTTAGTGAGATTACGTATTTAACTTTAAAAATCACTTATCTACATTGCTTTCTAAAGTGGGTACCCTTTTGTCCTCATCATGATCCATGATCATCCTTCTGAAAAAGACTTGGAGGCACAAAAGCACCAGTGGTCACATATCTTGCCAAATAAAGAACCAGGAGTCAAACAAGCTTATACCTAAATGGTTTTATGCCATCTACATATATGTTGCTCTCCTGCCATGGCAAATACCTAAATTTTTGCCTGAAATGGGAAATAATTTTAGGAGAGAGACGTGAAAGTACTCTGTTCACATTTTACATCTCATTTAGATTTAAATAAACCTTAATATTATATTTTATAAAAAGTTACTGACTGTCATTTTGGAAAGTTCTGAAGTTTATCTTATTTATCGCTTCAAGGAGAGTTCTCTCTTTTTAAATCTTTATGTCCTTTATCAGTCACGAGGGGGAGAGGCCCTCTTTTGTTTCTATATTTGGCAAAGAAACATTGGCATGAGGTTTAGAATATGTTAAAATCACTTACTGTTAAATGGAACATATAGCACTATATTCGTTAGATATTATCAGACAGGCTTCTGTAACAGAGACCAAAAATAACAGTTGTACATAAAAGAATCTTGTAGGAAGACAATCCATAAGAAGTATAGAGGCACCAGCATGTCACCCAGGTAATTTCGATATTTCTGCTCCAAAATACCTACTTGGAACTTATGATCTCTATATTCCAAAAAGAAAGAAAGATAGTGAGAGATAGGAAATCGGGAGACGTGCTTCTCACAACTAGGTCAGGCCTAGTTGTGAGAACCTTAAAGATTAAGAAGTCACCCCAGAAGTGCCACACAACATTTTTCATACATATATTATTGGCCAGAAATTAGTCACATGGCAGCACCTGCCCGCAAGGCAAGCTGGGAACTAAGGTCATTTATCCATGATCATATGATGGATTGACATATTCAAATTTCCTGTTTGTTAAAAAAGAAAATATATTCTATGGCTGTGGTATCAGTTCACATCTTAGCTAAATGTTATTTTTAGTAAGCACATAATATTTGTCATTATGTTTTTTTGGAATTCAAAAAGATCAACTTCTCTTATAAAGTAGAAAACAAAAACAAACTTAAACTCCCTAATGCACACAGCTGAACAAGCACTTACTGAATACTTAATTACAAGCTAAAGTCAGTCCTTGGCCAGAGGGATCAAAGCTGAATTATCATTTATCCCAGCGGTCCCCAACCTTTTTGGCACCAGAGACCGGTTTCGTGGAAGACGTGTTTCCATGGATGGGGGCGGGGGGCAGGGAGGATGTTTCAGGCGGTAATGCGAGCAATGGGGAACTGCAGATGAAGCTTAGCTCGCTAGCCCGCCGCTCACCTCCTGCTGTGCGGCCCGGTTCCTAACAGCCCGAGGACCGGTACCCCTGGTTTATCCTTCTCTCAAAAATCTATAATTTGGTGAAGAAGAAAGAGATATAATCTCATCAGGTTACACAATGGGAAATATTTTTAAGAAGCAATAGCTATACAAAGAAGAAGTAAATGCCATGTAAATAGAGAGTGGGTAGGGGAAGGTATTGGAAAAATTCCCCAGAGGAGGTGAAATATGATCTGGACTCAGAAGGCTGAGTAGGATTTCACTGTAAATCAAGAAGAGAACAAGACAGACGGAAGAAATAGGTTTCCAAAACCTTATTGCATATCTGTTTATGTTCAACATATAATGATGGTTCAATGCTTGAAGATGAGAAGTGAATGGATGGCCAGAAATACAAGGATCTAGATCAGAGTCATTAAACACCAACCCACTGCCAAATCTGACCTGTCGTCTGTTTTTGGTAAATAAAGTTTTGTTGGAACACAGCCACACCCATTATTTACATATTAGTTATGGCTGCTTTCACACTACAACAGCAGACTTAAGTACTTGCTACAGAGTTGGTATAGCCTATAAGGAAGAAAATATTTCCCGTTTGGCCTCTTATGGAAGAAATTTGCTGACTTCTGATCTAGATTAAAGACATTTTCACAGGTATAAAGAATGATCTGATTGTTTCAAGAATGAATTAAAATGTAGGATATCCACCTCCCAAATTCTGTGGCTGCAGCTACATAGCAAAGCGAAGTGGAGGGTTAAAGGTGGATAAATACACTACAGTCAGGAGATAAGTTCAGTAGACTAGCTTGACATCTTAAAAGAAACAATTACCATTGTAGCCCATCTAAAAATGCCAAATTTCCTAGATTTTACCTTTCTCACTTTTATGTACCAGGGAATTTGCATGTTATGGTATTAGAAACTGCCAAAGTGACAAACATGGACTTTATACCCTTGTCAGAAGTGCTATAAGACAGAAACAGAGAGGGAAAAGGAAGCAAATTGTCAAGTATGTGTTTCCGTTTAAGACTGCCCCCCTCCCCCCTTAAAGTTTCTGGCTTAGCGTTTAGTATCTTTGATCTGGATCAGTCCTTCTCTTTTCCCAGTGTTCTGATGCACTGTTGCACTTGACAAAATCAGTACAATTCGAATGGAGGAGAGAGAATCAAGAAACTTATATCCCCAAAATAAGTAAGTCAGCCTAAAAATCTAACAGACTCAAGGACCAACTCAAATAGAGATCCTTTATCTTTTTTAATCACAATATAAATACATCTTTAGCCCTCTCCATGTCAGGTGACAATAGAGTAAAGTGGCTGCTTCTCTTTCTCTATTACATATTTGTTCTGATCAATTCTCAATGAACTGGATCATTGATCGCCAGCACATCAGAAGGATTTACGTTAATATCATGATAAATAGGTTGGAGTAGTATAAGGATACTGGATACGAATCAGGATGCTTACATTTACTGAGTTTTATAGCTGGAAGGATCTTAAAAGTCAACGAGTCCAATTTCTCATTTTACACTGGAGGAAACCCAGATCCAGACTGATAATATGACCTACATATTACTCCAGGTCTATTCTACCAGGGGACCTTGGAGACTCTAATTCTCAACCTCTGCTTTTTTCAATTAAAACGCACATAAGTCAAACAATCCCAAGAAAATTCTGCATTACAGGATGCTAGCAGCCCACATCTTTTCAAGTAAATAAATAAACCCTTTTAAATTTTAAGAGTCAGTCTGAATTTTAGCTTCAGGGTTCAGAATGTAACGTTTCAGATCTGGACTGCTGTCTTTGATAAGGAGAGTCCCCACTATACTAGAGAAAAAATTACATTCTGTCCTTTTCTTTCTTTTTCTTTTTTTAAAGACAGGAATGGGGGAAGCAAGTCTTCAAAGCAGACATATCTGAGTCCAAATTAGAAAGCTTTTACTTACCAATTCTGTATCTTGTTTAAGGTAAGTTTCTCAAATTCATGAGTCTCAACTTTCTCAATGGGAAAATAGCAATAATAATACCTACATTTGGGCATCATTTTGAGACTTATAATAAGGTGTCTATAGATAAGCACTATACTCAGCACATAATAAATACTAGAGAGATGGTAGCTTAATATATGTATTTTCTTTTTTCTTTACCTTCTTTGTCTGCATTTCTCCTTTGACACTGACCTTTAAAAATATCCCATCTTTCGGGCTTCCCTGGTGGCGCAGTGGTTGGGAGTCCGCCTGCTGATGCAGGGGACACGGGTTCGTGCCCCGGTCCGGGAAGATCCCACATGCCGTGGAGTGGCTGGGCCCGTGAGCCATGGCCGCTGAGCCTGCGCGTCCGGAGCCTGTGCTCCGCAATGGGAGAGGCCCGCGTACCACAAAAAAAAAAAAAAAAAAAAAAATCCCGTCTTTCTATGTTTGCGTCACTTTATATGGGGCTATTTCAAATATGGTAAAACTCATTTTTATTTATAGAGTTAGGAAAAGTGATCAATGTTTATAAGCCACTTGGCAATATAATTTGCTCTTACTTTGACTCTATCTGCATCTGCTTGTGGCCTTGAAATTAGCAGTTTTGACTGAAGTGATCGATTCTGCATAAAAAAATTCAACTTGATTTTTTTTTTTTTTTTTGCGGTACGCGGGCCTCTCACTGTTGTGGCCTCTCCCATTGCGGAGTACAGGCTCTGGATGCGCAGGCCCAGTGGCCATGGCTCATGGGCCTAGCCACTCCGCGGAATCTTCCTGGACCAGGGCACGAACCCGTGTCCCCTACGTCGGCAGGCGGACTCTCAATCACTGCGCCACCAGGGAAGCCCTCAACTTGATTTTTTAAAAAAATTTTTTAAACTCATCTGAACTGCAGAAATTAACCTGTTTTGTCATAAGGCAGCCACAGCTCTAAGAATGGCATTTTATGTTGTGGATTATATGTAAAATAAAGTTTTTCCTCTGTATCCAGTATGTTATAGCTCCCTCCTCACCTCCAGCAGCTGGTATGTGCCTGGAATATGTAAAATCATTTCAGTATTGGCCCAAGTACAGCATAAAGCAATCATAGAAGTAAATCTGTTCTCTCCAGCTCATTTTGTGTCAAGAACCAAATGTAATTTTCCTTGAAATTATCCAGTTTGGGGCATTATTCACATCATTGCTTGTTTTCTAACCCAACTGTTGTCTCATGTGTGTCTGTCTGTCACGCTCTGTGTCTTTCTTATGTAATAAAATAGATCTGACCAGAAAGGAGAATCAAGGTTATAATTGTAAAAATTAAATTAATTTGAAAAGTGAAATTTCAAGCTAAAAAACCTCATCAGGTAAGTTCTTTTTTGTTTATAAGAGAGTTCTAAAAGTATATAGATTTTAGGCGGCATTTTCAAGTGCAGGAATAACAAGAAAAAGCCACTCTAATACCAACAACCCAAAAGAAATTATATATTTAGACAAATAACTTGTGTTCATGGCATATTGAACTAAGATTCTAGTAAATGCCCTATCTCCATTTAGCTGGGGCAATTCATCCATTTATGCTACATTCACTATATTACTTATTAGCATAAGTTGAACTAGTGAATTTCAAGAAGTGATTCCCAAGTGATGTATTTCTCTTGCCATGAATCTGTTTCCTATTTTTATCCTGATACAAACTAAATTGAATAATTTCTAATAAAGACTAGAGGACAGAACCCACATTACTTTCCTCTCTCAGAAGACAGAAGTAAACCTAAGAGGCCAAATCCTAGATTTTTTGGTTCTATCTTACTTTCTCTTATGTAATTATCTATCTATCTATCTATCTATCTATACCTATCTATCTACCTATTATCTTTATTTATTTCTGTATCTAGACTACAGCTAGTATTACCAGTGGAATATTTTGGTCTCCCTTTATTTTATAGAGGACCAAGTCTAAGCATCCTACACTTTTCTAGCCCCTACAAAACTCTGGGAGATAAGAATACACTAATTCTACCATAACTGCATCCTGGTTTGTGTGTATGCCTGTGTGGATGTGTGTGTGTGTGTGTGTGTGTGTGTGAAGGAGGAGACTAAATGATCAATAATTTTATTTCTATATGTGATTTTTACCGATTGCTTGTAGAATAAAATCTAGGATTTTAAATCACTTTCCCATTTTATCTTCAATTTTATCTCTTTTTCCTGATCTTCTGATAATTAAACACTCCTTAAGTTTTCTGCCTTTCTTCTTTGTTTCTTCTCTGAATATCCTCCAAGAATACTGAACTCTTTGTTTTAGACATGAAGAAACAGTGCTAGAGAAATCTTGTGGCTGGCCCACAGTCACATAGAGTTGGTATCAGGCACCTGCTATCTCCAGGGCCACATCTCAAGTTTCCGTGATCTAGCATTGCCATCATCGTAGTGACCTCCATCACTATGGTTTTCCAACTCTCCAACACACTATCCATTCCTGTGTGGCTTCCACATTCTCTCATCATCTCACCCTTCTTTCTATCCTTGATGCTTTCAATAAGTTATTTTATTTTTTTAATTAATTTATTTATTTATTTTTGGCTGTGTTGGGTCTTTGTTGCTGTGCACAGGCTTTCTCTAGTTGCGGCGAGCGTGGGCTACTACTGTTCGTTGTGGTGCACGGGCTTCTCATTGCGGTGGCTTCTCTTGTTGTGGAGCACGGGCTCTAGGCATGTGGGCTCAGTAGTTGTGGCTCAAGGGCTCTAGAGCACAGGCTCAGTAGTTGTGGGGCACGGGCTTAGTTGCTCCATGGCATGTGGCATCTTCCCGGACCAGGGCTCAAACCCATGTGCCCTGCATTGGCAGGTGGATTCTTAACTACTGCGCCACCAGGGAAGTTCCTAAGTTGTTTATTTTTAAGTCTATTTTTTTTTTTCTATTGAAGGGAATAATGCTCCTGTAGAGTAACCATCTAATAGAAGGTTAAATAACATTAGTGAGAAATACTGGCAATGCTAAATAGAATATGCTATAGTTATCAGTAAAGAGGCTGAAAATATAAGATGGATGATTACAGAGATGACATTTAGTATGGGGAAAAAACATTCAAATAGCAAAAGAAATATAATCAGAAGTAGACTTGTTTACCAGGAAGGAACAATCTGAAAAATGACTCCATGCCTGTGAGTGAAAATGGGGAGAAAATTGTTAGTGAATTTGCTGTGTGTGATGTGTGTACCTTCACATGGTAGAGAAAAACCCAAGAATAATCTGAAGAGAATGAAAAATTATGTCCAAGTCTTACTAATAGATTTTAATTTCTCAAAAATAAACAAAAAACAATTTCAGAAAATGATCATAAGGAATGACAATAGAACCTTTGAACTTCTGTATAAGTTATTTGTTTACTTTGACTTGGCATCAGGAGAAAGTGAGGATCTACATATATTAGAAAAGCAGAGGGCTTCCCTGGTGGCGCAGTGGTTGAGAGTCCGCCTGCCGATGCAGGGGGACACGGGTTCATGCCCCGGTCTGGGAAGATTCCACATGCTGCAGCGCGGCTGGGCCTGTGAGCCATGGCCGCTGAGCCTGTGTGTCCGGAGCCTGTGCTCCGCAACGGGGGAGGCCACAACAGTGAGAGGCCCATGTGCCGCAAAAAAAAAAAAAGAAAGAAAAAGAAAAGAGTGTGCAAGTTGTCTAGTATTTGGAAACATATACTTAGGAGTAGCCGTACAATATTTTTCAAATGGAACACAGATTAAATGTCATGGAAGCTATCCTAATGCTGTAAAAGTGGTGTTGCTGAAATGACAAATAAGCTTCCAAGACAGGTATTTGACATATGCCCTACTGGTCACTTAAAACTAGATATATGGACAAATTAGAAAGTCTGTCACAGATAATAAATGATTCGAGGTAAGGATGAAAATTTTTAAGTAGCTAGGTAACTTGCCATAACTATTTGGGTTAACCTGCAAATACTTATAATTTAGAGATTATGGGACACTTTTCCATGGAATTAAATGATTTCAATTTGTTAGGACTGTCATTTATTTATAATGAGTGGATTTTTCTTATCCTCATGCTAGTTTACTTGGTTTATGATCTGTTAAAATAACGTGTGTATTGAAAATTGTAGGCTGTCACCCAATTGTTTTCATTATTTTTGAGACGTCATTTGCCTCAGTTTTAAAATGGTAGCACTGAAATGAGCCAGGCTTTCCCACAGAGGTTTTCTGGAAAACCTATGAACTTCTTATTTCTAACAAATTAGTAAAATTGGATAAATCAATAACGTCATTTGTACTACTCCAGTTCAATCCAGTTAGGGATCTATGTAAATCAATTTATAATGAGAAAAGCAAGAGAATTTGAAGAATGAACAAGGCTATAAGACAAAGAGAAAAATGTTTATCTAATAATAAATACCAAGGTTTAAACCTGAATTGTTTTGTTTTCTGGTTTTCTCTGCTAGACTATAAACCACTTAAGGGCAGCAGGCTTATCTTACCCAGTTTTGTATGCCCAGTACTGACACATAGAAGGCATTCAATAAATGAGTGAAAGAAAAAGAAGAGAGAGTAAGAGATAGATATTTGCCGGGGGTAGGAGGAGAATAAAAATACTTGAAATGGCTGTTGTTAAATTTTTTTATTTTTCCATTGATGATAAGGAAAAGGAGAGTCTTCATGGTTTCATTTTCAAATATATATCTTCTAAATATTTCATAAAATGCATTTTTTAAATTCCCATGATATAAATTTGTGTCTGACAATTTAATGAATGAGCTCTGTAAAAATGGTTTGTATTAGGCTTAAAACACGAGAAAATAAACATTGTTTCAAGTAAAAATGCATTTTCTGTGTAAGTCATCTTTTTTCCTTTCTCTTTTAAACTGAAAAAAAAATTATTTCAGAATCCCACTTTTCTGAGTCACAATGTTTTCTCAACCTATGTGGGCAAATAGTGCTGTTATATTAAAAAGGCACTTTAAAAAAAAGGGGGGGTGCTTAATTTCTCTTATCTCTTTCAGACAGACTGTAATTAGAATTAGCTAGGGCTTTACTTAATTTTGGAGGAGTTCTTGTGTACAGCCTTCATACCCTTGGTATAATTAACATTGTATCACTCCCATTAGTGTTTTTAAGCACTTAAATTGTGCCATAATGGTCACAGCTAAAGTTGCCATTAAAGGGCAATTGCTATTTATTATGCTTATAAAGTAGACACTTTACCACAGGAAAAAATATAATGTATATAGTAGGATTCCATTTAGAAAGCAGGAATAGACAGTGCTGTTAGTTATGGCACCCTTGGGCTGAAAGGGCTGTCTCAAATTGATCCTATTCTTATTCTATCCAGTAGGCAGTGGGGAAATCTAAACACATATGACAAATCATTGCTTTTTTTTTCTTTTTAAGCAAAGTTTTGATTAGCTGAGTTTCCTTATAGACCCATAAAATATTGGTGTTAGGACAAAACTACAAGATGATCAGGTCCAGCCCTCTCGTTTTACACATGAGAAAATGGAGACAGGAGTTTAGGTGTCAATCTCAAGGTTACAGAAGCATTAGTGGACCTAGGGTTAGAAGTCAAATGATAAGACTTGTACCTCTCATGCCCATTTCACCAGATATTTCTGAATCATCTACCATTAGACTTCCGTTTCTTTTGTTCCCAGCAAATGATTGACACCACTTTGATTACATTTAGCTTCTTGACTAACAAGGTGTACTGCGTTTCATTTACAAGACATTTTAGTTCATGTCAGAGACAACCATGTCATGTAGCTATTGAAGAGTGTTTGGTTTTACATGTTTGATGGTTATACATGGTTTGGTTGTTGTTTTGTTTCATTTTGTTTTTCAGGATTCCTTTTATTGAAGGCCATAGCATTATCCTCGATTCCATTGGTATGTCATTAAAAGAGAAGAGCTCTATAAAATTTTAGTTTTTCTACCAATCATATTATACAGTTTGTTTTTTCCTCTCTATAGGTTAATTTTCTCTCCCAGCCCAGAGAGAAAGATATATTTTATGTGAGTGGAAGGTATATTTTATTCAATTGAATTGTTGAAACTCAACACAAACCATTTAAAGGAGTAAACAATTATCACTGAAATGAGAACAATTTAGTGGTCTTGCATGATTAATGTCCTACATAAATTCTTTATGACATTGAATTGAAAGATGATGTTATGAATGTATAATAGGAAGTTAACAGAATGTGTCACCTTTTGATTAGTTTCTGAGGAGACAGGCCTTGCAGTCAGTGATTTTGCAATGGTCAGAAGCTTATAACACTACCATATTTGTTGCTTGTAAATTAAAGTTTAGAAGCCATGATGATGTATGTCCTTAAACCAGCTGGGGGAAAGTGCCTGGAAGAGGAGATAGATAGCTTTATTTTTTTTTTCCAATAAATTTCAGCTGTATGTGTGTGTGAAGTTGTATTTTTCTCTTTCATATCATTGCTTTGGAAAGATTAACAGCAAAAATTATAATTTTTTTTTTGTAATTGCTTCTGTTTGGGGAAAAAAACTTCAAAATTGCTACATTGATGTAATCCTGACAAAAGCCAGATTAATATGGATACAGAGACTTAAATAATTATAAGTATCTATTTTCTGAAAATGGACAAAAATGGATTATAGAATCTATCATGAAAATTTTTTAAATGTCAGAGCTGCAAAAGATCATGTAGAACATCTTACTCAACTTTCCTTTGTAGATGAGACACTGCCATTGGTAAAGTGGAGTACAAAGAGTATTTTAAGGTAATATAGACCATTAGTAGCAATATTCAGAGTAATATCTGAGTATTTTTATTTCTATTTTATCTTGCAGAGTGCCTACTTTATTATTTTCCATCCTCTGCTCCTTGGTAACCCAAACCATGCTTTCTTCATATTATTAATTTATTCACTCATTAAATCGGTACATGCATTTTGAGTGCTCACTCTATGCCAGATACCAGTGTGCTAGGCATTGGGAGAA
Organism: Phocoena phocoena; assembly: GCF_963924675.1. Taxonomy (NCBI): domain Eukaryota; kingdom Metazoa; phylum Chordata; class Mammalia; order Artiodactyla; family Phocoenidae; genus Phocoena; species Phocoena phocoena. Next base: position 116,447,207 of record NC_089222.1, on the reverse strand, counting down.
CAGGAACGAATAAATGAGATGAAAATACACACTATCTTGACATTTATATTTGGAAGGTGGGGGTAATTTATTAAAAGGTAAAGTATATAGCATATTACATAATGACAAATATTGTATAGAAAATAAAGCAGAAAAGAGAGATGTGTGGGTGTTATAATTTTAAATAAGATGGTCAGGGAAAGATTCACAAAGGCTTTCACAAAGACAGATAGTGAGGGAACCACACAGATATTCTAACTTGTGGTAGAGCATTTCAGGCAAAAGGAATGGCCAGACTTCCAGTCCTAAGGCAAGTGTGCCTGCTGAGTTTGGGGGATACTCTATCCAGCCAGAAGGAAGGAAAAAGAGAGAGGTACAGACAAAGTGGGGTTGTGGGGAGCAGAACTTTAAAGCTTCGTAGTCAACCAGAAGGACCTTCGTGTTTACTTCCAATGAGATAGGAATTTATTTATTAACTTTTAACTCACCCGACAAGTATCTAGTGACTTCCAACTAAGTTCCAGGCATTGTTCAAGTCAGAGGAAACATGTTAGTAAACATAGGACTTCAGCTTTCACTCTGAGATAAACGGGGTATCGTTGGAGAGTTTTGAGCAGAGGAATGACCTGATATGACTTAACTTTTAACAGAAGCCCTGTGGGTGATGTTCTGCATGGAGTGTATATTGGGGGGATGGGAGGAGCAGCAGGAGGTAATAGTCAGGAAAAATTACAATAACCCAGGGAAGCTTAGACCAGGTAGGTAAAATTGAGGGTGGTAGAAAGGGTTCAGATACTGAATATGTTGAATATAGAGATAATAGACTCTTCTGATGACTGGCAGACACTCTGTCATCTAGATTTTGCCCGTGCCACCTTTGAGCCACAGTTAGCTAGAAACACCATTCCAGGGCCCTTTTTCTTCATTAAAAATACTGCACCCTCATATCTAACTCACTTGATCATCACAGTCACTTCCCTACGTCATGGCTTGACTTCCTACTCTCCCATCATAATTTGCTCTATAGTCAACCTCCATAGAGTTCAGAAATCTGAAAACCTCTTCTCTTCAAAAGGACTTGGCTCTTGCACATGAAGGCAATCCTTAGTTTGGGTACACGCAAAGCTCTTTTTAAATGATCGAAGTTCACTTTCACTTTTTTTTTTTTTTTTTGCGGTTCGCGGGCCTCTCACTGTTGTGGCCTCTCCCATTGCGGAGCACGGGCTCTGGACACGCAGGCTGAGCGGCCATGGCTCACGGGCCCAGCCGCTCCATGGCATGTGGGATCTTCCTGGACCGGGGCACGAACCCGTGTCCCCTGCATCAGCAGGCGGACTCTCAACCACTGCACCACCAGGGAAGCCCTACTTTCACCTTTTTTCTAGGCTCTATCCACCCTGCCTCCAATGAAATAGATGCATAAGCTTCAAAGGGTAGAGATCTTGGGAAAATGATAATTGTTAAGAAACACAATATACAGCAGATACTATTCCAAAAATATTGTCCTTCTGCATGAATAGAGATAGTAGTAGGGGGCTTCCCTGGTGGCGCAGTGGTTGAGAGTACGCCTGCCGATGCAGGGGACACGGGTTCGTGCGCCGGTCTGGGAGGATCCCACATGCCGCGGAGCGGCTGGGCCCGTGAGCCATAGCCGCTGAGCCTGCGCGTCCAGAGCCTGTGCTCCGCAACGGGAGAGGCCACAGCACTGAGAGGCCCGCGTACTGCAAAAAAAAAAAAAAAAATTAGCAGTAGGGCTGGCCTATGGTATTATTGTAAAGTACCTTCAATCTTCCTTTTTACCTTCATTTCCCTTTAGGGGCACTGCCCTTCCCACATAAAGAGGCCATTCCCTTTGCTTGTACTCTTCACATCTATTCTCTATTCTTTCTTCATTATAGACACTTATAATTCCATTTATGCTAAGATATAAAATAATTATTGAAGTAGGAAATTTTACCTCCCAATAGAATTTGGTTCTCTGTAGCAAATAAAGTAATGAAACTTAGGAATTCTAATGAATACAAAATAAGTCGTTTTTGTTTGCTTTTTCCCTGCCTTGGGCAAAAATAATTAGGTATATATCAAGGGGGTTCTTAAACTTGAGACATTATAAAAATGATAAAAGGGTCTATGGAAAAATGAATGAAAGTTTACTCTAAAATGAGAACTATATTATATTTTGAATCAAATACCATAACATTGGTGATTAGAATTCAACATAGAATTTTGGGGGGGGAACACAAATACTCAGTCCATAACAGTTGCTCAAGCAAGTTGACCATCATCTTCTAAGAGTGGGAAACCAGCAAGTTGTCTTAAATGTGGTTTTAATTGTCTGTACCTTAAACTGTACCTTGATATGAGGAAAATAGCAAGAATTTGTCATTAAAGTTTTCTTAGTAATTTGTTAACTTTCTACCACTGATAGACGATTTGTCTTATAAGTAAAATGTGCCATCGTGACCTTAACACTTTATATTTTCTGTCAGTGTGATAGTTGATTTTCCTCTCCTCAATTAGGCAACTATTCTAGTGACTCAAAGTAATTTTTGTGACATGATTGACATGTGAAGAAGTGACATATCCCGTTCACTAAAAAGATGCATATTATGAGCAAAGAGGCCTCTGTGCTCTGATAAAACTAAAACGAAAAAACTTCTACATTGAGGATTCTGAGGAAGAAAGCCAATAAAAATTATTCCATCCCCATAAACATCATTATAAGCTTTGAGAATAGTAGGGTCATTGTTTATATTAGATGCTTAGAATAAAGACAGAGTTGAAGTAATTTTTAAAATGCAACATATAGTTGAGAAATTAAGAAGCTATTGAAAATTTTAGATATGAGCTGAAAGAAAATAATCCATCCTATTCATCCAGAAGATATCCAGTCACTTTCATCTTTTTTTATTTTAGATAATATTTTAAAGAAATGTATAAAATCTACTAAAAGAGGTTTTCATCAGAGGGAAGAGTATTAAATAATGAATTTCCATGCTTTTAAATTTAGGCATGCCTTTAAATAAAATAATTTTTAAGGCATAAATCTGTTTAGCCCGTGCAGATGTCACAAAATTTAGATATGGGTGTAGAGAAATGCCAACTTGTTGGGATGTGAGGATTAGATGCGGTGCATGCCAGCAATGGGAATTCAAGAGGATGTTCTGTATTCCTCTCTCTTACTTCTTTGAAGATAACTTCCCAGCTCAAAATACCTGTGGTATTTAGAGTAAAAACAAGTCTTTTAAAATGGGCTAAAATTAATTATTCTTTGTTCTTGCGAAGTACCTTTCTTTTAGGATGTGCAACAGGTCTGTAAGTACAGGAGTAAAATGTACTCACAGCTCCCTCAAGAGAGATGCACATCATGTGAATATTTTATTTCATACTTAATAGACTAAAATATAGAAGTATATCATCCAGACATAAGCAAAACTAAACCAAAGGGCTAAGAGGGGAAATCACACACACACACACAGACTATATTCACACACATGTGGGTGAGTCTATGTATGTAGAAAAGGAAAAGATTCTGGCTTACTTGTGTACAAGCTCACAGAAGAACAATTCCCAACACTTCTTTATTTCTCTCCCTTCTCTTTTACATGGAAGCAATTCCTCTAGTGCCCAATAAGATTATAACTTGCACAAAAAAAGCTGTTTTTAAAATTTTGATCCATACTTATTTTTTTCTTTTTTAAAATTAACAACATGAATCACCTGTGCCACTCATTTAGGACTTTCATTCAATATAACTTTAAATCAGGCATCTATTAGCATCACATACCAATACTATTCTTAAATCGTTGCTGTGATTTGATCTTCTGAAGCAGGACCTGTGTAAAACCTGTGCCACCCATGGAAGTATGAGCTCCTTGGTATGAAAACCAGTCTTTTACGTTTTAATATCCACACTAGATATAGTAGGATGCTAGGGTGCTGTTGATAAAAATACTGCATTTTGTTTCATTCATAGATAGGAGGTCACAAAACAGCAGGCTAAATAAATATATAAATCAAGTAGCATTTCCACAGAATTTTTTTTCCCTGACACGAAAATATTTGACTTGTATTACTCATCCTATCCAAGTAGCAAGTATAAAAATGTAGATATCCAAACCTTTAAAATAACCTAGAATTATCTGGTTTCGTTCCTAGTTCAAAGAATGTGAGGTAAAGGAATTCTACTAGAAATAGTCTATGGAAAAAAATCTAAATATAAAGCCAGACTAGGTAGGTCAGACAGTGACTCGATTTGCCTATCCTCATCCTTCTTTATTAAGGCTTTTCTACTTTCATATGTCAGAAGGCTTATAGCATTAAAGTTTAACCAACAAAAGTTTCCTGACAGAGTTTCAGTTATCAGGCCAACGATCCAGAAGAGGATAAGGGAACTCTGTGTCTCTGTGAGAAAAGAGGAGCATTTGGTGTGAAGCATTCAAGCAAATGCTCAACTGTAATGAAGAGCATCATAAAAAATTGAAGATACCTGAGGAGATCTGTACCCAGGTTTGGGACCCTGCTGGGGTGCAGCTAACCTTGCATTTCAGCCAAGACTTTTAACATAGATATTTCCCCTTTTAATGACACTCTAAGAATGCAGCATAAACGCTAATGGTACTTACCTAAAGTGACATTCTGTAACAGAGTGAAGTCTGCATAAGGAACCAAAAAAAAAAAAAAAAGGTTTCTTGGAAGATGTGGGACTCAAATGGGAACTCACTGCCCTTAGAAGAGGGCAAGTATCTGAATCAGAGAAGACCAAGAGAAATGGCTTCCTGATGTGGCCACCACAGGGGGTAATGAGAGCTTCACGTGGTAACTGGAAGAAAGTCGTGCCTTGTGAATGTGTAAGAAACAGGGTTAGATCGTACGGGTGGAACTGAACTGAAGTAGGAGAGTTTGAACTTAATGCAATAGGTCAAAGGGAGTCATTTTATTTTTATGAATCCAGCAGTGGTAGTTTAACTGAATCTACTTACCTTATTCCAGCTCTTTGTTCACTTACAAAGCTTAAACTACTTCTTACTGTCAGACGACTTCCATTTCAGAAATACTAGGGTGTACGGATAAGCAACATGGAAAAATGAAAAACCCCATGAAGTTATCACCCAAAGACTGAACGAATGTTAATTCTCAAGATATATCCTTCGTACATGAAACTTTCTTTCAAGAAAAAGTTAAACATTAAGTCGAGCGTGGGGGGCGGGTGAGGGACTCAAACCAAGCCCAGGAAGTGAACACTATCCCTTCCTGGTCATTTTCCTTATTTTCTTTGAATTTTGAAATACAAAGAAGGAACGTGGAATCGGCCATAATGAATAGAAAAATAAGAAATGCCATTATTTTTAATATTTTATTCAACTTTCTATTTAGCTTAATTTTAATATTATATATTAAATGTCAATTCTATTCCTGGAGCTTGGGTTAATGTAAGTCGTGGGATTCATTCCTTCAACAAATAATTACTGAATAACTACTAATTATGTGTTAGGCTAGATAAATAAGACATCCTGTCTCAAAGAGCTCAAAATCTAATACTGTTGAAATTAGCTTCCATTCAAGATCTTTGTCAGACATATGTGGGAATTTATGACACAGCTATGCTTTGTCTTTCTTCTAATTCCCTGGCCAAACTTATTGTCAGTATTAATGCTCCCACTTCTCTAAAACACACGAAATTATTTAATTTGTTGAAGAAGTGAGTGTTTCATTTATTTATTCAGTTATTTCACCCACTTGTATGATGTCCTGTTTTGTGCCAGGGAGGCCTTATGAAAGAGAGCAGTTTTATAAAGACAAGGCAGGGTCCAGCTTAGGAGAGCTTCAGCCTTCAGAAAGCAAACAGAGGAGTAAGTCCAGGTAACCCAGGGTTCTGTTGGATCCCACTGGCACCGTGGATGAGCCACTTCATTTATTGTACACTAGTACCATCTCAGGGATAGTTGTGCCATCTCCTTCTTGAACAGCTGAAGACTAGAAGATGTGAAGTTTCTCAACTCCAATTCTCTCCTTTGAACTCAGTGTTTACCTCCACCAACAGCTTTGTCCCTCTTCCCTCTTTCCTAAAGCTAAGTTGCCCACCTGAGTGCCAAACTCCATCTCCATCCATCTTCTCAAGGACCTACTTGAAACTATTCTTTCCCTCTCCTACATTTTAATCTCTTTTTCTCTAACCACATTTTATCTTTTCAGTCTATTCGCAACGTATTTCTATACTAAAAAAATAAAATAAATCTTTTGCTTGTATGCTAGGCCAGTGGCAGTTCCACTGCTTTGGAATTTCTTGTAGGGTCCAGTGATTTAGGAAGTGTATACTGGTGATCAGCACTTATTTCTTCTACAGAAATAGGAAGGACCTTGTTCTGTGCTGGTTTTCTGCTCCACATTCCCACCCCACGGCATTCCTCTCAGCCTTAACCTGTAAGGACAGTGAATCCATGCCCTGGGGTCCTTTTGCCCAGCAGATTCTTCACCCTATACCAGGTATTGAGTCCATCATAGGCAAGACGCACTGACTCACTGGATCTTTTGATTGTATATATGTATATCTCTGCATTACTGTTTACTGGCTAAACAGAAAGCCTAAGGAAGAGTAACCTAAGGCTGAATTCTAGCCTTCTTTTTCTCTCAACATGAGCCAGGACCAGCTCTCATGGGCTAGATCAGCTCACCTTCTCTCTACTTCTCCTTCAAGCTGCTTCCTATCTCTCTTGTTTCCTTTCACTCCCAAAGGTCTTGAAAGCGAAGTCACATTTACGGGGTCTGCTTCCTCGTCTCCTATTTACTACTCTCTCCCACACTATCTGCCTTTTCCTCTAACCATGCTATTGATAATATACTTGCTGAAATCATCAAAGTTTTCCAAATTGCCAAATCCTGTGACCTTTTCTCTTCTTATTGTATTTGACTTCTATATATCACTTGGGGCTGTTGACAGTTCCACAAGTCATTAAATTCACTCTTTCCCTGCCATCCATTTATCTTAATTTTCCTAGTACATCTCATTCTCCTTTGCTTTCTTCTCTTTTAGTCCTTCCTTCTGGAACATTGTTTTTTCTCAGGAGTTTGTGTTTGTTCTAATTAACTTCCCACTTCACATTCTTCTTGGGTGGTATCATCCGTAATTTCCACTGCTGATAATTCATAAATCAAAATCTAGTTCCAATTTTTCCTGTCAGTATTCTATTTCTAACTCTGTATGAGCCATAGTAATCTAATTGTTCCACAGTTACAATTATGTACTGAACTGTGGCTACCCCAAACTCATACGTGGAAGCCCTAACCCCCAATTTGACCGTATTAGGAGCTATCTTTAAAGAGGTAATTAAGATATAATGAGGTCATAAGGGTAGGGACCTCATCCAATAGGACTGGTGTCCTTGTAGGAAGAAGAAAAGAGACCGTGGATGTGCACACACAGAGGAAACACCATGTGATGACACAACAAGAAGCCATTGGACCTCACCGTTTATACAGTATTTTAAAAAAGGGAAGCCTAGAGTCATCTCTTTTCCTTACTTCCACATCTAAAAAAGGACAGAAACTGTAGCATTGCGGTGAGGAATATAGGCTAGCATTACCATTTGCTAGCTCTAAAATCATAGCAAATTTGTGTTCTTTTGTTAATTGCTATTCTGACAGGTGTGAGGTGTGGTTGTGGTTTTGATTTGCATTTCCCTGATGATTAATGATGATGAGCATCTTTTTATGTGCCTGTTGGCCATCTGCACTTCCTCTCTGGAAAAATGTCTGTTGAGTTCTTCTGCTCATTTTTTAACCAGGGTGTTTGGTTTTGTTGATATTGAGTTGTATGAGCTGTTTATATATGTTGGATATTAACCTGTATCCATCATAGCATTTGCAAATATATTCTCCCATTCAGTTATGTTGTCTTTTCCTCTTGGCAATGGTTTCCTTCACTGTGCAAAAGCTTTTAAGTTTAATTAGGTCCCATTTATTTATTTTTGCTTTTATTTCCATTGCTTCGGGAGACTTATCCAAAAAATATTGCTATTATTTATGTCAAAGACTGTTCTGCCTATGTTTCCTTCTAGGAGTTTTATGGTTTCTGGTCTTACATTTAGGTCTTTACCCCATTTTGAGTTTATTTTTGTATATATGGTGTTAGCGAATATTCTAATTTAATTGTTGGTGAGGATGTGGAGAAAAGTACTTTATTTTTTTTTAACATCTTTATTGGAGTACAATTGCTTTACAATGGTGTGTTAGTTTCTGCTTTATAACAAAGTGAATCAGTTATACATATACATATGTTCCCATATCTCTTCCCTCTTGCGTCTCCCTCCCTCCCATCCTCCCTATCCCACCCCTCCAGGTGGTCACAAAGCACCGAGCTGATCTCCCTGTGCTATGTAGCTGCTTCCCACTAGCTATCTATTTTACGTTTGGTAGTGTATATATGTCCATGCCACTCTCTCGCTTTGTCACAGCTTACCCTTCCCCCTCCCTATGTCCTCAAGTCCATGCTCTAGTAGGTCTGTGTCTTTATTCCCACCTTACCCCTAGGTTCTTCATGCCTTTTTTTTTTCTTAGAATCAATATATATGTGTTAGCATACGGTATTTCTTTTTCTCTTTCTGACTTACTTCACTCTGTATGACAGACTCTAGGTCCATCCACCTCACTACAAACAACTCAGTTTCGCTTCTTTTTATGGATGAGTAATATTCCATTGTATATATATGCTACATCTTCTTTATCCATTCATCTGATGATAGACACTTAGGTTGCTTCCATCTCCTGGCTTCTGTAAATAGAGCTGCAATGAACATTGTGGTACATGACTCTTTTTGAATTATGGTTTTCTCAGGGTATATGCCCAGTAGTGGGATTGCTGGGTCGTATGGTAGTTCTATTTGTAGATTTTTAAGGAACCTCCATACTGTTTTCCATAATGGTTGTATCAATTTACATTCCCACCAATAGTGCAAGAGGGTTCCCTTTTCTCCACACCCTCTTCAGGATTTATTGTTTCTAGATTTTTTGATTATGGCCATTCTGACCAGTGTGAGATGATATCTCATTGTAGTTGTGATGTATTTCTCTAATGATTAATGATGTTGAGCATTCTTTCATGTGTTTGTTGGCAATCTCTATATCTTCTTTGGTGAAATGTCTATTGAGGTCTTCTGCCCATTTTTGGATTGGGTTGTTTGTTTGTTTGTTATTGAGCTGCATGAGCTGCTTGAAAATTTTGGAGATTAATCCTTTGTCAGTTGCTTCATTTGCAAATATTTTCTCCTATTCTGAGGGGTGTCTTTTGGTCTTGCTTATGGTTTCCTTTGCTGTGCAAAAGCTTTTAAGTTTCATTAGGTCCCATTTGTTTATTTTTGTTTTTATTTCCATTTCTCTAGGAGGTGGGTCAAAAAGGATCTTGCTGTGATTTATGTCATAGAGTGTTCTGCCTATGTTTTCTTCTAAGAGTTTGATAGTTTCTGGCCTTATATTTAGATCTTTAATCCATTTTGAGCTTATTTTTGTGTATGGTGTTAGGGAGTGTTCTAATCTCATACTTTTACATGTACCAGTCCAGTTTTCCCAGCACCACTTATTGAAGAGGCTGTCTTTTCTCCACTGTATATTCTTGCCTCCTTTATCAAAGATAAGGTGACCATATGTGCGTGGGTTTATCTCTGGGCTTTCTATCCTGTCCCATTGATCTATATTTCTGTTTTTGTGCCAGTACCATACTGTCTTGATTACTGTAGCTTTGTAGTATAGTATGAAGTCAGGGAGCCTGATTCCTCCAGCTCCATTTTTCGTTCTCAAGATTGCTTTGGCTCTTTGGGGTATTTTGCATTTCCATACAAATTGTGAACTTTTTTGTTCTAGTTGTGTGAAAAAATGCCATTGGTAGTTTGATAGGGATTGCATTGAATCTGTAGATTGCTTTGGGTAGTAGAATCATTTTCACAATGTTGATTCTTCCAATCCAAGAACATGGTATATCTCTCCATCTACTTGTATCATCTTTAATTTCTTTCATCAGTGTCTTATAATTTTCTGCATACAGGTCTTTTGTCTCCTTAGGTAGGTTTATTCCTAGATATATTATTCTTTTTGTTGCAATGGTAAATGGGAGTGTTTTCTTAATTTCACTTTCAGACTTTTCATCATTAGTGTAGAGGAATACCAGAGATTTCTGTGCATTAATTTTGTATCCCACTACTTTACCAAATTCATTGATTAGCTCTAGTAGTTTTCTGGTAGCATCTTTGTGATTCTCTATGTATATTATCATGTCATCTGCAAACAGTGACAGCTTTACTTCTGAGTTGGTTTCCTTTTATTTCTTTTTCTTCTCTGATTGCTGTGGCTAAAACTTCCAAAACTATGTTGAATAAGAGTGGTGAGAGTGGGCAACCTTGTTTTGTTTCTGATATTCGTGGAAATGGTTTCAGTTTTTCACCACTGAGGATGATGTTGGCTGTGGGTTTGTCATATATGGCCTTTATTATGTTGAGGAAAGTTCCCTCTATGCCAACTTTCTTCTGGGTTTTTATCATAAATGGGAGTTGAATTTTGTCGAAAGCTTTCTCTGCATCTATTGAGATGATCATATGGTTTTTCTCCTTCAATTTGTTAATATGATGTATCACATTGACTGATTTGTGTATATTGAAGAATCTTTGCATTTCTGGAATAAACCCCACTTGATCATGTTGTATGATCCTTTTAATTTGCTGTTGGATTCTGTTTGCTGTATTTTGTTGAGGATTTTTGCCTCTATGTTCATCAGCAATATTGGCCTGTAGTTTTCTTTCTTTGTGACATCTTTGTCTGGTTTTGGTATCAGGGTGATGGTGACCTCATAGAATGAGTTTGGGAGTGTTCCTCCCTCTGCTATATTTTGGAAGAGTTTGAGAAGGATAGGTGTTAGCTCTTCTCTGAATGTTTGGTAGAATTCGCCTGTGAAGCCATCTGGTCCTGGACTTTTGTTTGTTGGAAGATTTTTAATCACAGTCTTAATTTCAGTGCTTGTGATTGGTCTGTTCATACTTCCTATTTCTTCCTGGTTCAGTCTCGGCAGGTTGTGCATTTCTAAGAACTTATCTATTTCTTCCAATTGTCCGTTTTACTGGCATACAATTGCTTGTAGTGATCTCTCATGATCTTTTGTATTGCTGCAGTGTCAGTTGTTACTTCTCCTTTTTCATTTCTAATTCTATTGATTTGAGTCTTCTCCCTTTTTTCTTGATGAGTCTGGCTAATGGTTTATCAATTTTGTTTATCTTCTGAAAGAACCAGCTTTTAGTTTTATTGATCTTTGCTATCGTTTCCCTCATTTCTTTTTCATTTATTTCTGATCTGATCTTTGTGATTTCTTTCCTTCTGCTAACTCTGGGTTTTATTTGTTTTTCTTTCTCAAATTGCTTTAGGTTCAAGGTTAGGTTGTTTATTTGAGATGTTTCCTGTTTCTTAAGGTAGGATTTTATTGCTATAAACTTCCCTCTTAGAACTGCTTTTTGCTGCATCCCATAGGTTTTGGGTCGTCGTGTCTCCATTGTCACTTGTTTCTAGGTATTTTTTTATTTCCTCTTTGATTTCTTCAGTGATCACTTCATTATTAAATAGTGTATTGTTTAGCCTCCATGTGTTTGTATTTTTTACAGATCTTTTCCTGTAGTTGATATCTAGTCTCATACCATTGTGGTTGGAAAAGATACTTGATACAATTTCAATTTTCTTAAATTTACCAAGGCTTGATTTGTGACCCAAGATATGATCTACCCTGGAGAATGTTCCATGAGCACTTGAGAAAAATGTGTATTCTGTTGTTTTTGGATGGAATGTCCTATAAATATCAATTAAGTCCATCTTGTTTAATGTATCATTTAAAGCTTGTGTGTCCTTATTTATTTTCATTTTGGATGATCTGCTCATTGGTGAAAGTGGGGTGTTAAAGTCCCCTACTTTGAATATGTTACTGTCGATTTCCCCTTTTATGGCTGTTAGTATTTGCCTTATGTATTGAGGTGCTCCTATGTTGGATGCATAAATATTTACAATTGTTATATCTTCTTCTTAGATCAATTCCTTGATCATTATGTAGTGTCCTTCTTTGTCTCTTGTAATAGTCTTTATTTTAAAGTCAATTTTGTCTGATATGAGAATTGCTACTCCAGCTTTCTTTTGATTTCCATTTGTATGGAATATCTTTTTCCATCCCCTCACTTTCAATCTGTATGTGTCCCTAGGTCTGAAGTGGGTCTCTTATAGACAGCATATACATGGGTCTTGTTTTTGTATCCATTCAGCCAGTCTGTGTCTTTTGGTGGGAGCATTTAATCCATTTACATTTAAGGTAATTATCGATATGTACATTTATATTCCCATTTTCTTAATTGTTTTGGGTTTGTTATTGTAGGTCTTTTCCTTCTCTTGTGTTTCTTGCCTAGAGAAGTTCCTTTAGCATTTGTTGTAAAGCTGGTTTGGTGGTGCTGAACTGTCTCAGCTTTTGCTTGTCTGTAAAGGTTTTAATCTCTCCATCAAATCTGAATGAGATCCTTGCTGGGTAGAGTAATCTTGGTTGTAGGTTTTTCTCCTTCATCACTTTAAATATGTCCTGCCACTCTCTTCTGGCTTGCAGAGTTTCTGCTGAAAGATCAGCTGTTAACCTTATGTGGATTCCCTTGTGTGTTATTTGTTGTTATTCCCTTGTTGCTTTTAATATGTTTTCTTTGTATTTAGTTTTTGACAGTTTGATTAATATGTGTCTTGGCGTGTTTCTCCTTGGATTTTTTATCCTGTATGGGACTTTCTGTTTTTCCTGGACTTGATTAACTATTTCTTTTCCCATATTAGGGAAGTTTTCAAATATAATCTCTTCAAATATTTTCTTAGTCCCTTTCTTTTTCTCTTCTTCTTCTGGGACCTCTATAATTCGAATGTTGGTGTGTTTAATGTTGTCCCAGAGGTCTCTGAGACTGTCCTCAGTTCTTTTCATTCTTTTTTCTTTATTCTGCTCTGCAGTAGTTATTTCCACTATTTTATCTTCCAGGTCACTTATCCGTTCTTCTGCCTCAGTTATTCTGCTATTGATCCCTTCTAGAGTATTTTTAATTTCATTTATTTTGTTGTTCCCTCTTTTGGTCTTCTAGGTCCTTATTAAATGTTTCTTGCATTTTCTCTATTCTATTTCCAAGATTTTGGATCATCTTTACTATCATTATTCTGAATTCTTGTTCAGGTAGACTGCCTATTTCCTCTTCATTTGTTAGGTCTGGTTGGTTTTTATCTTGCTCCTTCACCTGCTGTGTGTTTTTCTGTCTTCCCATTTTGCTTATCTTACTGTGTTTGGGGTCTCCTTTTTGCAGGCTGCAGGTTTGTAGTTCCTGTTGTTTTTGGTGTCTGTCCCCAGTGGCTAAGGGTTGGTTCAGTGGGTTGTGTAGGTTTTCTGGTGGAGGGGACTAGTGCCTGTGTTCTGGTGGATGAGGCTGGATCTTGTCTTTCTGATGGGCAGGTTCACGTCTGGTGGTTTGTTTTGGGGTGTCTGTGGCCTAATTATGATTTTAGGCAGCCTCTCTGCTAATGGGTGGTGTTGTGTTCCTGTCTTGGTAGTTGTTTGGCATAGGGTGTCCAGCACTGTAGCTTGCTGGTCGTTGAGTGAAGCTGGGTGTTGGTGTTGAGATGGAGATCTCTGGAGGACTTTCATCGTTTGATATTTCGTGGAGCTGGGAGGTCTCTTGTGGACCAGTGTCCTGAAGTTGGCTCTCCCACCTCAGAGGCACAGCACTGACTCCTGGCTGGAGCACCAAGAGCCTTTCATCCACACGGCTCAGAATAAAAGGGAGAAAAAGTAGAAAGAAAGAAAGAAAGAAAGAGGATAAAATAAAATAAAGTAAGATAAAATAAAATAAAGTTATTAAAATAAAAAATAACTATTAAGAAAAAAAATTTTTTAAGTAAAAGAAACAAAAAAAAAAACGGACAGACAGAGCCCTAGGACAAATGGTGAAAGCAAAGCTATACAGACAAAATCTCACACAGAAGCATACACATACACACAAAAAGAGGAAAAGAGGAAAAAATAATATATCTTGCTCTCAAAGTCCACCTCCTCAATTTGGGATGATTCGTTGTCTATTCAGGTATTCCACAGATGCAGGGTACATCAAGTTGATTGTGGAGATTTAATCCACTGCTCCTGAGGCTGCTGGGAGAGATCTCCCTTTCTCTTCATTGTTGGCACAGCTCCCGGGGTTCAGCTTTGGATTTGGACCCGCCTCTGCGTGTAGGTCGCCTGAGTGCATCTGTTCTTCGCTCAGACAGGACTGGGTTAGAGAAGCAGCTTATTCGGGGGCTCTGGCTCACTCAGGCCGGGGAGAGAGAGGGGCACGATGCAGGGTGAGCCTGCGGCGGCAGAGGCCAGCGTGACGTTGCACCAGCTTGAGGCGCGCCATGCGTTGTCCCTGGATCACGGGACCCTGGCAGTAGCGGGCTGCACAGGCTCCCGGGAGGGGAGGTGTGGATAGTGACCTGTGCTCGCACACAGGCTGCTTGATGGTGGCAGCAGCGGCCTTAGCGTCTCATGCCCGTCTCTGGGGTCCGTGCTGATAGCCGCGGCTTGCGCCCATCTCTGGAGCTCCTTTAAGCACGCTCTTAATCCCCTCTTCTCGCGCACCAGGAAACAAAGAGGGAAGAAAAAGTCTCCTGCCTCTTCGGCGGCTCCAGACTTTTTCCCGGACTCCCTCCCGGCTAGCCGTGGCGCACTAACCCCTTCAGGCTCTGTTCACGTCTTCAACCCCAGTCCTCTCCCTGGGATCTAAGCTCCGGACCCCGAGCCTCAGCTCCCAGCCCCACCCGCCCCGGCGGGTGAGCAGAGAAGCCTCTCTGGTGAGTGCTGTTAGGCACCGATCCTCTGTGCGGGAATCTCTCCGCTTTGCCCTCCGCACCCCTGTGCTGCATTCTCCTCCGCGACTCCGAAGCTTTCCCCCTCCGCCACCCGCAGTCTCAGCCCGCAAAGGGGAATCCTAGTGTGTGGAAACCTTTCCTCTTTCACATCTCCCTCCCACTGGTGCAGGTCCCATCCCTATCCTTTTGTCCCTGTTTATTCTTTTTTCTTTTGTCCTACCCCGGTACGTGGGAACTTTCTTGCCTTTTGGGAGGTCTGAGGTCTTCTGCCAGCGTTCAGTAGGTGTTCTGTAGGAGTTGTTCCACGTGTAGATGTATTTCTGATGTATCTGTGGGGAGGAAGGTGATCTCCGCATCTTACTCTTCCGCCATCTTCCCCCTCTCCCATGAAAAGTACTTTAAAATAGCCATATTTATAGAATGGTTCTGTCCACAGAGTTGTTGGCTTCAACAGGCCCTGGTGCGCTCACCAGAGGCATGCTGTGTAGAAGGGCATGGACTCTGGGGTCATACCTTCTGGATTCAAATCCCAGTTTTACTACTTAATAGCTGAGTCACTGAAGGCAAATAATTCAATCTGCTGTGCTTCTGTTTCCTCTTTAACAACTTTATAGTGCCAAGGTGGCCATTAGATTAGTGAAAAGTTATAAAGCTCTTAGAAGAGTGGCTGGTATGTAGTAAAAACTCAATAAACGTTGGCTACTCAATTAGTTTAAAAGCCTTTGCTGCCACCCTTTTGTTAACTCAAGCAATTTCTTCCATTTCTGGTTCAGACTTTTGCATACACAATTGTACAAGTCTACTTGTCTGAAGTTCATTGACAAGTGATGCCCATCCATCATATCCCACTCATTGAGTGGATATCAGAGGCCAGGCCTACACTTACATGGGAAAGGTAATCAAGCAAACTGGATTTTTCTTTCCCATACTGTGTTAAATAATAGTATTGATTGAACTTATCCATCTGCTCTTTCTATTCAGTATTGCCATTACAGAAATCTATGGCAGAGAGACACAATTTAAGTGGGTACTTTGATCTCTTTCAGGGCACTTGGCCTTGTAAAATGATTGAGCAACAGATGTGTACAGTTTACAACCTGAAATGCGTGCGGTTCATTGAGAAGTAAAATGAAATTTAGGGTCTATTTTTATCTATATAGAACAAATAAAGGCCTGACTTGATTGTGATCGTAGAAAATCTTAATGCTGCATACATGTTGTCAGTTAAGTCATCCCCTAAGATTTTTAGACGAAAGAGTTTTTCATGTTTCTGTGAAAGTGATATATATTTGCCTTGGAAAATGTGAAGGTTTTCTTAAGATAAGGCTTATAATTAATTACTGGTGAAACTGAAATGATTCTCCTTGAGCCTTAAGAATTATGTGTGCTGTCTTCAATAGCCCTCCCATTAATGCTTCTAACATTGTTAATTTTTTATGTTCTAATCATGTTCAGTTATAGCCTTAACTTTGACTCCAGTGAAATATATCCATACAAAATATGTTTCTACTTTTGTAAGTTGAAGTTCATAGTAGAAAATGATTTCAATTATGCAAGGCTATGCTGATCTTTCTTCTTGCATATGTTTTGTATATTCTAATGTATCTTATTATACATCTTTAAAAGTATAGTTTTATTCCAAATTTTTAATTCTTTCATTTTAAATGCCTAGTTCTACCTACTAATATATTAGTGATATATATGAATATACTTAATTATTTAGTATCCAACTAAAGTCCTTTCGATTAAGGCAAGATTCATTTTATTATTAAAACAATCTGTTTCCATGTTCTGAAAAGGGATTCAAAGTGACTTAAAAGTACATATAAGAGAGAAAGTTATTTTTGTTATTGTTGTTCCTGACTTTTCGCAAAGTAAAGTGAGTGGCAATGGCTAAGTTCCGATCTGCAGTCTTACTGTAAATGTAGTGTTATGGTCCAATTGGGTGTAGCTCCAGGTTCCATGGTAAAACAGTTCCAAATTCTCAACTAAGCATATTTTTCAAAAATAGTCTGTCTGCAAGGTTATATACAAATAACATAAATTGAAAAATACTTCTTCCGTCAGAAATCTAGTCGTTAGACATTAATTAGTGTTATACAAATTTAATTCAGTATAATTCTACACATGAAATTTAGTTTATCAAAAATCCAAAATAGCAAAGTTAAAACCACCAGATCAATAACTAGTGTTTAGCAAGAGTTTATTGTACACACGAAAACAGTTGACAACTGGGAGCTTCCAAATTCAAAGATGGATATGCAGCTCAGGGACAAGAATTACAAGATGGCTCATAAAGTGAAAATGAGGAAGTTGTTTATCCTATACAATGATTGGTTAAAAGTGGTTATCTTATACTATTTTTAAGCAGATCACTTAGGTTTCTTTTATGATTGTCAGAGGCATTTACCAAAAATATTCTAAGTTAAGTTTCACTTATGTTCATAAAATGAGCTCGATTTAGTCGTGCTTACGTGGCTTACATGGCTTTGTCTGCTCAGGATATCTCAAGTCCAGTCTCTATTTTGTATTTAATTTCAACAAGTTCAATGGAAAATAATTGGATTGTTTCCTGTCACTGAGCAAAACAAATGACTTAATGAATTCTTCACTACTCACCCAGTGATTTTTTGGCAATTTCACCGATAGTAGGAAATATAATGGCTGCCCAGAGATGTCTATGTCTAATCTTCAGAACCTGACACTAAATAAGGCTACAGGGCAAAGAGAAATTAAGGTTGCGGATGGAATTAAGTTTGCTAATCAGTTGATGCTAAATTTAAAAGATTAGCCTGGGTTATCCAGGTGGGCCCAGTGTAATCAAAGGGGCCCCTAATACAGGAAAAAGAGGCAGAAAAGAGTGAGAAATATGGCAGCCTGAAAAGGGCTACTTCCACTGTTCCTAGCTTAGCTTTGAAGATGGAAGAATTGGGTCATGAGCTGAGGACCGTGGATGGCCTCTAGAATCTAGAAAAGACACATTAAAAGGATTCTCTTCTAGAGCCTCCAGCAGGAATGCAGCTCTGCCAACACCTTAATTCTAACCCATTGAGACCCATTTGGACTTCTGACCTCCAGAACTGTAAGATAATACATTTTTGTTTTAAGCCCCTAAGTTTCTGGTAATCTGTTATAGCAGCAAGAGGTAATAAATATACTACCAATCCTACATCACCACCATC
Organism: Phocoena phocoena; assembly: GCF_963924675.1. NCBI lineage: Eukaryota > Metazoa > Chordata > Mammalia > Artiodactyla > Phocoenidae > Phocoena > Phocoena phocoena. The sequence goes on along the minus strand of NC_089222.1, from coordinate 116,429,169 downwards.
TTAAGTGTTTGAAGGTAAATTCGTTTTATTTTTACCAAAGGAATTCTGACAACTTGGCTTTCTACAGGATTTTACATCCCTGCCTTCATATCTTTGGTATATTGATCTGGGCCAAATCCAAACCACCAAAAGGTGATATTTCCATCTCAAGTGCTAGTTCCTTGGGCCAAGCAGCACTTGGATTCACAATTCTGAAAATTAGCTACCCCATATTTAAGCAATCCAGTTCAGAAGCAAAAACCTAATTACTTAATTACTCTAGGGAATCTTCAAAATTCAGTGCAGAGAAGCAGTTACATTTATTTTCAGAAAATACTCTTCCTTTCTAATTTAGTTGCTACAGTTCAGCTACACATAAATTGATTTCTGATATCATATTTTATTAAAATCCACCTAAAATGTATTTTAACATAAAGATCACAATTAATAGGAAATTCCATAACCTACTTGTACTAAAATTAAATGGTCATTCACTTTGGGATTCTGTGAAATCTGAGAGCATATTTATTTTTCTCTTAGGTATAAATTTCCAAATACACTTTTAGTCATTTCGGGTAAAGCACTATCTTAATGGTGAAAATGTGTGACTTTGCCCTAAAGCCTGTGTATATTCATTTGTACAATACTGCATGTTTTACAAAACAGGCCTTTTTTTAAGCCATAGATTTATGTCTAGGTGGGTAAAGTTTGTTTTCATGTTCCACTGACTATAGAAAATATTCCTATTAAAAAGAGAGAGAGCACTAAATTCATACCAAAATTTAAAGTTATAAATGTAAAATTATCATTATCTCGTGTTTTTAAGTTGCAAATTACTCAAAACACATTCCACTACATGAACTCTGCTGGGTTACAAAAGGGCAATAATCAACAAGGTAGCTCATTATGTGTAATATCTCTAATTACCCCTATGCTAGCACCGACGCTATGGTTTAACCAATGCATATTAAGAAAATTTGCTAACAGGATCTTGTTATCCTAATTTTTGCTGTGGAGTTTTATTAGAAAATCATGTTACTCATCTGAACTGCCACAACAACAGCATTATCCCTAGGGTACTTTTTTTTTCATATCAAGGTTAATTTAAAGTGATTTGCATAAGTACTACAGATGTTGCTATGGGGATAAGAACGGCATATCTTCCGTGATGGACATCATATGATGGCTGTTACAGTCCTGGTAAGATTGGATTATTTATTTTAATGTCGTGCAAAGCCAATCACATGATAGAGATCAGTATCTTTTTAATAGCATTTCATATTCCTAAATCAATCACCTTTTCACTTCTTCAGAATCCTGTGTATATAAAAATCACTACTTTATTTTTCGCCTAAGTAAATTTATCATGTTGTGTTTGGATGTTCAGAATATTTCTTTTAATTGGTATTGATTCTTCCATCTCCCAGGAGAAGAGAAACAGTAGTTAAAAGGATAGTGGTTATTCACATTCAATTCATTCAACAAACATTCATTGAGAGCTTAGTATGGGTCTGGCATTCTCTGTATGCTGACAACAAAATGAAATTTTGCAGTCAATATTTATTCTGGGGCGTTTTTCTAATTGAATCTGGACAGACATCGTGTTCAGTCTCGTAAATAAATAAAATCTGATAGAGGAGTAATAGGCAGAGTTTAGGAGTTGGTATACAGAAGCAGATTTTACCCTGGCTTTAAGACTTGGTAAGAGCAGAAGACCACTGAAGAACAGAGGTAACAAAGGAGAATCTCAGACATCTATCAGTGGGAATGGTAAAGAATGGGCATTTCTAAAGAAGAGAATGAGAAATACATGTTGAAATATTGAGAAATAAATACAGAAAGAAATATTCCATCTTCCTTCATTTTTCTTGCTGGGAACTGGAGGGAGGTTTTTGTAAAGCTGAGTGAAAAAGTTAAGGAGAAAATAATAAAGTTGCAGAATATGGTGGGAGAGGTAATAGTTATTTCTCACCATAGCTCAATTTTGGTGCCTGTGTACACTGAAAAATTAGAAATGGAGAGGTGGGGAGGACACCCCCAATGACAGAAGAAAGATGAGGAAAATGTTCAAATAAGCCCATTCAACTGCCAGAAGATATGACCATGGAAGCAGTGCCCACTCCCTAAGGAATAGAGTGTAGATTATGGGGACAAATCCACAGTTTGTGGGATTCTCAATTTTCTAATGCATAAAAAGACTGTGGTACAAGATATAAGATGGTATATAATTATCAAGGTAGTAATAGAGCAACACAAGAGTGATTTTTTAAAAAAATTTTCTAAAAGAGTTTTACAGATGTCTATGACACTCTTGGTCATTTACATATCAAAATGTTTCTTATAAAATTTTATAGTTTTCGATCTCACTATTTTATTTAGGGTTGGGGTGCAAGAGGAATATTAAAAAAATAAGAACTCGGTACTTAAAATGAGATAATAATGCCAAATTATTTATAAAATGCCATTTTCACTGCCATTTTTCATTGTAAGTTTAAAAAATTTTTCATGAAACGCAAATTTGCTCTACCTCTTAAATTTCATGGGCAAATGTACTAAGTTTTTGAACCTTTTCTCCCAATGTCTTTAATCAAGATGCCCATAATTTCCTCTAACCTTGGTCCCAAAGAACACAGTAGCTATGGTATAAAATTTTACTGCCTGTAGACATAATTGTTAGAAAAGCACTGCAATCCCATAACCTCTAAGAGATTGTTTTTTCCTGAGACAATGCCCAGTGTAACAGAAGGAAAGAAGCCAACAACTCTTCTCTGAAAAGCCTCAATTTTTTCCTAGAATTTTTAAATTAAATTACTTAGTGATTATAATCAAGTTGATATTTCAATGTAACAAGTAGAACAGGAAATATCCTTATACCTCAGACTATTCCATCAATATACACTTTCCTCTAGCTTATCCTGTTTCCTTTGCATCAACCTTGATAAGTGGCCATCAGTAATTCACTGAAGCATCTTTAGTGATAATGCATTCACTTCGTCCAGCAGCAGCCTATTTCATTTTCAAAGGCATTCATTTAATAGGAAATTCTTCCTTAGGTTCAATTGACATTTGGCCTCTTAAAATTCCCCCCTATTAGTTCTAGATATACTCTGTCTATCTGGCAGTTATCAAATATTTTAAAATGCCCACCAAGTCCCACTATCACTTCAAGCTCCAAATGTGTAAAAGCACATTCTTACTCTATAGATGTTTCTCTCTTCCTTCTTTGTTTTTAGAGTTTTAGAATGTTCCCTGCCATCAAGCAGCTGACACTCTAACTGGACTTTTTAAATGTTGAATATAAATAAGATAATCAATATATGGCTATAATTGTAAAGTTCATGATGTAGCCTCCCTGGATTGTTTTGTTGTTGCTTTTCATTGTATTTTAGTTTTAATCTGTTTGTATCTCACAATGGGTCTTCACCATAGGAGCTGGTAAAGGTTTATCATCTGTCTCCTTTACAAAAGGAACATTGTAATGTCTCTTCAAATACTAGTTCCCTCTCATATGTCACATCTTTAATGCATACAGCTTTTCAAGAATTCATCCATAGACTACAGGAGGAAAAAAGCTTAAAATATAAGAAATAACATATTTTTGTGCTAATATCTCCTAAATATTTCCAGTTAGAATGTAATGAATAATTGATAAAGAACAGTCAGGTTTGAAGTGTATTATCTAGAATAATTCACTAGGAAACAACACTTATTCTGACCCTTAAACTGGTACTACTATACACATAGAATGATTTGTATGGGGGTAATCAGCTTAAAGGAAGTAGCCAAGGACTGCTGGGGTGCCAAGTTTCAGCTTCAGCTTTCTTTTTCATGTATTTAATGCACTACTAATTATTGAACAACTCATTTCTGCTTCACGCTATGATAGAGAGTCAAAAAACAGTAAGACTCTCACAGAATTAGTCTCTTGAGAGTGGGAGGAAGAAGCCCAGTTGAGCAAGCAATTATAATGCCATATGATAACTATCATATTAATAAACTCTATTGTGAACCCATATGGGATATATGACCCATATTTGAGTGGATCCCAGAAGAGCTGATATCCCAATCTAACCCGAAGGATGGAATGAAGAGTGGATTTTTCAAGGCACTAAAAGTAGTTCCATGAGGTTCTATATGGTTAGCTCTATTACTAAGAGTCTTCGTAATGGAAATACTAGTGATTAGTTTCGAAACAGATCATGTCACATCTTATAAGATGTATTAAGTAACTTTGGACTTTAAGAGTGGTAGGCAGTCATTGAAGGATGTTAGTAAGACTTAATTCTGAATATCTTGAGCAGAAGGTGTGGTGAATGGTCAGATAAGCAAGTGGTAGAGTGGAGAGCTGATGAGTTCAGTAGGGAAGATTGGATGTGAAAATGTCCAAGACAAAAGTACAACTCAAGGTTTTGAGAGAGAACTTGGATAATGATATAAATTTGAGTCTTCATCTTATAAATATAAAAGAAGAACGAACGAGTGTTTACAATCTTTCAGGAATTGTAATTAGACTGAGAAAAGAATCAAAAACAGAGCCTTAGGGAGCAGCAAGATTTAATGAATGGGTACCAAATAGAGAAGCCAGGATGTCAGGAGAAAATCCAACAATATGGACTGGAAGATGGAAGTCAAGGACAGGTTACTGTCAAGGAGAGAGTAGACCATAGTGTCACATGCTACTTATATTTTAATAAGAGTGTAAAAGGGACCAATGAAGTTAATTACAAGAAGATCATTGTGAACTTGAAGTTTCAGTAGCGTGTTAGGGTCAGAAGCAAGATATCTCTGAGTAAAGAAAAGAGACACTGGATTTTAAACTCTATTAATTAGCTATTTGACATTGGCCAGGAGTGTGAAAAACTTAAGTCTATTACCCTTATGTGAAATAATGTTAAAGTTATTCAACTCTCATTTAGAATTATGAGACATTCAAAATTATCAGAATAAATCTGTGACCTTCAGTGAATTAGTCTGTAGGTTTCTTTCCTTAAGAACCTTCTGCCTCAGTGTAAATGTGAGGGCATTTATAGTGTTTATGATGAGAGATTAGATGGAGGTGGTTGTATTAAATCTTACTGAACTTTTTTAACGCCTTAAAATTTTTTTTTCTATTCATCTAAACAATGAACTTCTATATCAGACTGGCAGGTAGTAAATGTTTGATAAGCCCATTATCATCATGGGTGTGGGAAGCAGGCACTGGAGTACAATGGAGCAGTTAGACCTTCCTGGTGCAAGAACTTGGGCATATTTAGCAAAGTTTGAAATATGCATATCAGGAGACCCAGAAATTTTACTACAAGGAATTTAACTTCTAGAAAAACATGGACACGCATTTTATTTTGGTATGATTTGTAATTGCACACAAAAATGAAATTAGCCTGGATATCTATTCAGAGGGTTGAGCTATACAATTATTGGTAGAGCTATGCAATGAAATATAACTTGTTTAAAAGAATGAGATAAATCTGTAGACATATTATGGAGGAATGTTTGAGAGAAAGAAGTGTTTTTGAGAAAAGGTAAAGAGCATGAGTAGCTTTTTTCCACTTAAAAAACATATATGCATATATATTAGCAAGTGTCAGGAAGAAAACCCTTAATCATAGCTATTTCCAGGAGTAGATATGAGGATATGAGTTACTGTGGGAGCTTTTAATTTTCTGTGGGGGCTTTTCATGCTTGTTTGTACTTTTTTAAACGTGAGTATGTATTGTTTTTGCAACAACAAAGATAAAAGCAAAAGGTAAGTGTCTCACCGCATATGCTTTTTTTTTTTTTTTTTGCGGTACACAAGCCTCTCACTGTTGTGGCCTCTCTCTCACTGTTGTGGCTTCTCCCATTGCGGAGCACAGGCTCCGGACGCGCAGGCTCAGCGGCCATGGCTCACGGGCCCAGCCGCTACGCGGCATATGGGATCTTCCCAGACCGGGGCACGAACCCGTGTCCCCTGCATCGGCAGGCGGACTCTCAACCACTGCGCCACCAGGGAAGCCCACCGTGTATGCTTTTATTGAAACATTATAATAGTCTCTGCCAGTCTCCGGCTCCCTGTGTCCCACTTTGCTGCCCTATATTGCAATTGTGTGTCTAAATGCAAACAGCACTGTGTAAACTACTTAAAGGCCGCCTCCTTATCTTCCTCTGTTTTACAGTGTGCCCCACTTTCTTTAAGCTTCCTCACCCAGTATTCACCTGAACTAAGACTGACAACTGTGTAGAGCAACTTCTTTTCTATAATGATAGGCTTTGAGTATTTAATTGATTTAATTTTATTTTAAAACGAGCAGGGCCTTGATCTTACGCACATGTTAATACCAAAAAGCATACTTCTAAGTGTCTGCTCTGAATGGTTTAGCTGCTCCTTTGAGTTAGAATTCTACAGTGGGGAATCAGGGTGAAATCACATTATTGAAGAAGGCATGTGTCTGGCAAGTTCCCAAGGCGTGAGTATTTATGGCCTGATGAGCTGTGAATTTGTTGTTGATTCACACACACAACAGGCAGGTGGTTCGAATCTAATTTTGTAGCCAGCAACAATGAACTATTTATAAAAGTGTAAACTGTTTGTTTTATAGAAAATCTTTACTCAAAATGAACAATAAATAAATCAAGGTCAGTACGATTAAATTTTCTATGAATGGAGTAAAGTCAATTGACGTGATATGAAATACGTAGTCTTTTCTAGGAGCTATGCAAACAATTTGTAGGATAGAATGACAGACGCTTGCAACCTTTCCAGAGCACTTTTTAATAATAATATATCAAGGAATCATAGGAGCTTTCTAAAATAAGAACATGGAGAGGAACCCATGTTCTTAACATGCCTCACTGACCAAGAAGGAGAGGAAGGAAGGAAGGAAGGAAGGAAAGAAGGATCCCTCTCATCTCTGGTTGTAAATGACCAGAACATAGTGTATGAAATATGCTTGATGTCAATTGGAATAAAACTTCAAGTGCTTTGTGGAAGGTTAGCATAAAAATCTTAAAATTCATTAAGATGGCTCAGTAAATTTCTCATTACTTAAATTAAAAAGTGGAGTTTATATTGACAATTTTTTTTGTACCAAAGATGCTATTAATGTTTTTAAAGTGATTACCGTATCAGTTTGATGAAGGTAGCCAGTAATTTCTTAAGGGTTTCTCAAAGAAAAGGGTAGTTTAATACCCTAAGACACTAGTATCTCCTATTAGAAATCCTCGCCACTCTACTTAGTAGCACATTTCCAAGCTCTGCGTACTGAAGAAGAAATTCATCTTTCATTTGCTTTCCCCCTTGGGCATGAAAAAAATGGGAGGGCACATCAGTATGTAACCTTGTAACTCTTAACCTTCAGAAAGGAAAGAAGGTTATGTATTTCTACTCCATCAGAGTATTAAAAAAAAATAAAACTAGTACATTGCTCTGTATTATTAATAAAAAAAGGAGATGGGGTTGTTCTTGTTGATTTTAAAGGGAAGAAAGTCAAAACATACATATGTGATTCACCATACTAGCATACTAGAGTCAGTGACTATATCTCCATTTTGACAATACAAAAGCATATTATAAGCTGTCAGTAAAGAAAATTGGTCGTGTTTGATTTCAGGCTTAGTTATTTAATTAAGCATTTCTAATTGACTGGATTTTTGTGCATGGGAACATAGTTACTTCCATGACTAGTATTACGATCCCATGTGACTAAAAAATTGGTTCATTTTTTTTCAAAAGCTTTAGTTATCTCAAAAGAAAATAATGCAGACAGTGGCTTTGGTATGTGAAGAATACGGATGTATATTATAGATCTATATTGTAATCACATTATTTTATTGTTATTATATATAATTCTTATTTTCCTCTAGTAGTACATCATGAATAGGTAAATAAATTAAATTGTACAACTTAACCTAAGCCCCCATCATCCTTCCCAGTAGAAACCTTTTTTTCATCTTTTCTATTTTTGTTCTTCTCATAGTCATCTCTATAATTCTAAACAATATGCTATGCTTTTATTACTCTGTTATCTTTAGACATTTTTATTTCATGTATTAAAAGATGAGCATTTAGCTTATTTATGCTTCCATATTCTACCCAATTTTACATAGTTATGTTAATATTTTTAATCCTTCCACTGAGTATTATTAGCTCTAAATAATACAACAAAGACCCTACATTTTTGTCTCCTCAATTTTTAACCATGTATCTGAAAGCACACAATATGTAGGACGACACTATTAGCATCCTGTCATTCCATCTATCTCACAATCTCTTCTCCCAAACTTTCCCAACTTCTGTAGTATACTCATTTTTTATATTGTCAAGGTTGATAATACCACATAGTCTATAGTAGCCATAATTAAGCTTGGGGTTTGAATCTAAATAATGGAATCTATCAAAATGCCTCTAGAGAATTACAGCCATTTAGATATTGCCTCTGCAGAGCCAATTAAATGAACTAAGATTTTGCTTTATTCTCTATGGTCTTAGTATCATGATCCCTGTACCACTCAAAGGATCCTGACATAAAGGTCAAATGGATTCTTTCTCTTATATACCATTAGTTGTTTAAATCATACCTCAATCAGTTTAGCTCCTACCTGGAATGGGATTTTTCTGGGAGGCTTTTGATTTTTAAGTTTGTAATGAGTACCATTTTCCTTACTTTAAGAAAAAAACATACTCCCCTTTTGTTTCTAAGCTGATGCCTTCCAATTGAAACTAATACATGGAATCCCTTTGCTTCTATTCTTGGAGCTTGACTTCTAATTTGAACTGATAGTACTCTAGACTTACTGCTCAGTGCGCCTTCTGTCATCTGGAAGTTTCTTTTTAAAGAATTCCTGTTTTAGTTCTATCATGTATGACACCCTCTGCCTTCTTTGTTCTTCATTTTAAGCTTTATTTTGGTGGATATTTTTTAATCTGCCAGTTTACTTTGATTAATTACAGTGATTGAGCATCAACGCTTCGAAATAGTTGGTACACTGATAAAGGAGAGGTAGCCACTATTCTGATTAATTTCTGTCAAGTTGATAACAATTGCCATAAAAGCACCAAAAATGTGAAGAAACGTGTCCTCTTTTGCTGTTTAAGATAATATATTCAAGATAAACCCAGCTAAGAAGATCAGCTCTCTCTGTTGTGATCGTTGCATTTTCTGGAATTCACATTCCCCTGTGAACTGGAAATGATAAATTGTTAATAGCTTCCCTAGGGTTTTACTTCTGACACTTCTGTGATTTCATCATAGTATAAGAATAAAGAAATCTAATTTATTACAAGAAGCATGAAAATATTCAAGTACTATTCAGGGAGTTTCAAAATTACTTAAGTTAGAAGAAAAAACATTATGCCTCTGTTGTGAGGAAGAAAATGTCATAACAAAGTTATAAGCTCTTCAAGCTATGGCAGTACCAATTTTGAAATATTTTATAATAGCACACTGAACCATTAGGATAATGATGCCTCCTCTTTAAAAATAATTTCTTGGGCTTCCCTGGTGGCGCAGTGGTTGAGAGTCCGCCTGCCGATGCAGGGGACACGGGTTCATGCCCCGGTCCGGGGAGAGGCCCGCGTACTGCAAAAGAATAAAATAAAATAATAATAATAATTTCTTACGAGTACCATGAGCCTTTTTCCCTCTTCTAAATACATTTTATACAAAATAAAGTTATATTTATAGTTTCGAATTTACACTTTGATTCTCCTCCAAGAAACTGCTTTCTAAAAATGTGTTAAAGAATGGATTGCATCTCTTCCATCCATATTAAGGCTGATGCTACCAAGTTTCTTCACTTTGGACAAGCAAGACCTGCAGGATGACAGTAAGATACTTTGAAAATATTGAACAGTCATGAGTATTTCAAAGACATAGCCAGAGTGATTAATAGAAAATCAAAATTTGTTTGGAAGAAACAAATGTAACTTCTTAGAACACCCCTGTCAAGGATGTCAAGATTATGCTTAAACACTTAGAGAGGTGAATTCAGTTCAGCAAACTATCATGGTACTAAATATCTTTGATATCCCAGATTCGGAACTCTTGCAAAGGTATAAAATGCACAAAGCAAGGCCCCTGTTCTTAAAGACTGAAAATCCAGGGTAGCATCCTCAATCCTTAGTTTTAAGCACAGAAAACAATTAGGTAATACTTATACAGAGGGCATTGCCATGGATTTGCAGGGGTTTTTTGTTTGTTTGTTTTGTTTTGTTTTGTTTTTGCGGTACGCAGGCCTCTCACTGTTGTGGCCTCTCCCGTTGCGGAGCACAGGCTCCGGATGCGCAGGCTCAGCGGCTATGGCTCACGGGCCTAGCCACTCCATGGCATGTGGGATCTATCCCAGACCGGGGCACGAACCTGTGTCCCCTGCATCGGCAGGCGGACTCTCAACCACTGCACCACCAGGGAAGCCCGACATTGGCAGTTTTAAACCCTCCCCTCTTCCCACCTATCAATGCAATGCACAGATTATAAAGCCACCAGAAATATTTGATTTTGCTGCATGATGTGTACATTTTTATATGTCAATGAGTGATAGTCACATGGTGATTAGAGGTAATTATGCATCTTTAAATTTCTCCCCCTTTTTTTTACACATCATTTACAAACTTTTAAAAATTAATAATCGTTTGATTGTTAGAGTGTTTATTTCATGTTCTGGTCTCCCCAACTATAGCCAAAAGTTGTAAGTGTAGAATGAGCAGTATAATCATAGGCTGTAATAATTCCTGCTATTCTAGGTTCACTGATACAGGGAACTAGTGCATCTGTAGTACCTGAGATTTCCCTTCTATAAAATGTAAACCAGTAGAACGGGTGATAGAATATGGATAAACTACTATGAATTTATTATCTACATTGATGACTTTTTATACAGTAATTTTAATATAATTTTTAAACTTTATTGTGTCTTGATTCTATTGCCATGACATACACCCTTCCCCAACTGCTCTCCAGATTTTTACTTAAGATCTCACTTGAATTTGTCTCTAATTACTGTTTATTTCAATTTCTTGTTGTAGTACTAGTACCATGAGGGCTGCTCTCCTTGTAAGAGCACCTGGGAATTGGACTGTGTACAGTTATTCAATTCCCTAATTCTACATTTTTAATTCCTTAGAAGGAATGCAATGCAGTAATTAGGCTGGATTGCTTTCTCTCCTTTGTCTTTTTGTCTTCTCTATAAGAGTTATAAAATCTCTCCTGAATTTACTTATTTGGTTTTTCGTAACTTTATCCAAGCTAAACTAGATATTATTCCCTCTTCTAATACAAGACACTCCGTTCTCAATTTCCCACGTGATCAATATTGTCCATGCAATACATGTATACGACTTGATTGTAATGCACAAATGTTTTGCAACACATGATCTGAATTACTTTCAGACACAAGATAGTTTATTTTCAGTAAGTAAAAGCTGTCAAAATATTCCTTCCATTGAACCCAAATCTATCTGCCCTTAATACTTTGCATTAGTGCCAGTCCTGATATCTCAGGTGATACACATTTACATGATTAGCCTCCAGCTGTAATTTGAAAAAAGCTATCATGGCTTCTCTTAATTACACTCCTTAATGCCACAAAACACAAAAGAACCCAAACAGGCAAAACAATCTTGAGAAAGAAGAATGGAACTGGAGGACTCAAGCTCCCTGACTTCAGCCTATACTACAAAGCTATAGTCATCAAAACAGTATGGTACTTGCACAAAAACACACATATAGGTCAATGGAAAAGGACAGAGAGCCCAGAAATAAACCCAAGCACTTATGGTCAATTAATCTACAACAAAGGAGGCAAGAATATACAATGGAGAAAAGACAGTCTTTTCAATAAGTGGTACTGGGAAACTGGACAGCTACATGTAAAAGAATGAAATTAAAACATCCTCTAACACCATATACAAAAATAAACTCAAAACGGGTTAAAGACCTAACCCTAAGACCAGATACTCCAAAACTCCTGTAGGAAAACATAGATAGAACACTTTGACATAAATCACAATAATATTTTTTTGGATCCGTCTCCAAGAGTAATGGAAACAAAAGCAAAAATAAACAAGTGGGACCTAATTAAACTTAAAAGCTTTTGAACAGCAAAGGAAACCAGAAAGAAAATGAAAAGACAGCCTACTGAATGGGAGAAAATATTTGCAAGTGATGTGAGTGACGAGGGATTAATTTCCAAAATATACAAACAGCTTATACAGCTCAATATCAAAAAACAAACAACCCAATAAAAAAATGGGCAGAAGACCTAAATAGACATTTCTTCAAACAAGACATACAGATGGCCAACAGGCACATGAATAGATGCTCAACATTGTTAATTATTAGAGAAATGCAAATCAAAACTACAATGAGCTGTCACAGTCAGAATGGCTATCATCAAAAAGTCTACAAATAATAAATGCTGGAGAGGGCCTGGAGAAAAGGGAACCCTCCTACACTGTTGGTGGGAATGCAAATTGGTGCAGCCACTATGGAAAACAGTATGGAGCTTCCTTAAAAAAACTAAAAATAGAGTTACCATATGATCCAGCATTCTCACTCCTGAGCATATATCCAGAAAAGATGAAAACTCTAATTCAAAAAGACACATGCACCCCAATATTCATAGCAGCACTATTTATAATAGCCAAGACATGGAAACAACCTAAATGTCCATTGACAGATGAATGGATAAGGAAAAAGTGATGTGTGTGTGTGTGTGTGTGTGTGTGTGTATAGATAGATAGATAGATACAACTCAACCATAAAAAAGAATGAAATAATGCTATTTGCGGCAACCTGGATGGACCTAGAGATTATCATATTAAGTGAAGTAAGTCAGACAGAAAAAGACAAATATCATATGATATCACTTATATGTGTAATCTAAAAAATATGATACAAAGGAACTTACTTACAAAACAGAAATAGACTCAAAGACATAGAAAACAAACTTATGGTTACTAAAGGGGAAGGGGGGTATAAATTAGTTCAGGATTAACAGTTACACACTACTATAAATAAAATAGAAAAACAACAAGGACCTACTGTATAGCACAGGGAACTATATTCAACATCTTGTAATAACCTATAATGGAAAAGAATCTGAAAAACAATAGGTATATATGTATAACTGAATTGCTTTGCTGTACATCTGAAACACTGTAAATCAACTATGCTTCAATAAAAAAGAAATAGTCTAAAAATGCAGATATTTTCCTTTAAATTGTTATTACCTCAAGCTTATAACTTTTAGAAAATATCTACAATGGAATATTACTCAGCCATAAAAAGAAACGAAATTGAGTTATTTGTAGTGAGGTGGATGGACCTAGAGTCTGTCATACAGAGTGAAGTAAGTCAGAAAGAGGAAAACAAATACTGTATGCTAACACATATATATGGAATCTAAAACAAAAAAGAAAAAAAATGGTTCTGAAGAACCTAAGGGCAGGACATGAATAAAGACGCAGACATAGAGAATGGACTTGAGGACACGGGGAGGGGGAAGGGTAAGCTGGGACGAAGTGAGATAGTGGCATGGACATATATACACTACCAAATGTAAAATAGATAGCTAGTAGGAAGCAGCCGCATAGCACAGGGAGATCAGCTCAGTGCTTTGTGACCACCTAGAGGGGTGGGATAGGGAGGGTGGGAGGGAGACGCAAGAGGGAGGAGATGTGGGAATATACGTATATGTGTAGCTGATTCACTCTGTTATACAGCAGAAACTAGCACACCATTGTAAAGCAATTATACTCCAATAAAGATGTTTTAAAAACTGGAAAAAAAATCACCTATCAACAAACATTAAGCAAATATCTTTCCTTTCTGCCTTAATAGGATCAACCTGAACTGAAATGCTGCTGCTTTAATATCACAGCCATACATAACTGGTCATTGTTAAGTATCTATTAAATGCAAACCTAGGAATATTAAAAATATGAGATATAATATCTGATTAGTTGGTCCAAAGACATCTAAAGGTAGCACAAGGAAGTATGTGCATGCCACGTGGTAGACACAGGAGGCGCTTCAGCTCAGAGGGTAAAATTACTCTGATGTGGCTGAGATAGGGCAAGAATTCAGAAAGTAAGCGAGAATGTGATTTATTTCCAAAATGTCCTGCCTCCTCTTTAACTCATTATCATTAGATACAGTCCACTCTTATCCAAAGAGGCAAATGTTCTTACACCTCCTCACACAAAACCTTGTAATTTTCCTCCATGCTATTCATATTCATCACCGGAGAAACTTCATCTTTCAATCCTCACTTCCCTTTACTTTACCAGATCTTCTCCATAACTTAGGATCACACACATCCCTTTTGGGAAACTTCTTAGAGTTCTGCTGGCATCTTCCTCTCATATATCTCAGTGACAGTAACATCTATGCTTGTCATTTAAATCTATTAGAGTGTAAGTCTCTTGAGACTTAATGACATGCTTTATTTATCCCGAGCGCAGTATCTTACTGACCATCTGGGACATCAGGTCACAAAGCAAAGGCTGACAGGTCATATCATAGTGGAGGCAGAGAGACCACATTTTCAATCCTAGATTCACATTCGCATTTGGCTTTCGCTTGGTTGAGATATTTGACTTATCTGAGGCTTAGTTTCTCCATCCATAAAATAAGCATAATTCTATCTCCAATGTAGGAGTCTTAGTGAAGTTGAAAATAGTACTTCCTATAACTCCAGGCTTCTAGCAGATACTCAGTAATTGATAGCCATGGATATTATGATCAGAATGAATAACTGCACTCCCTGATGGTAGTCATAAATATTTTAGGATTGCTTTGTGTTTCACACTTCCTGCTGATGTATCTTGTAAGGCACACAGACCGTATCTTTTGTGTTCTCATCGTGTCTGTTACTGAGATCAACACGGTGTAGACCATCTCCCTGGTCAGATCCCTTTTTTAATCTCAGCTACCCCTTTCCATTCTACTGTTCTTATTCTACTCTTACAGAACAATTGGAGAATGAGAGTTACCATCCTCAATTTAATTAAGCAGATTTCTTTTGTCCAGTGGACTAGACTTTCCACTATCCTTGCTGTCCAGCATATCATACCTGAAATGACATTTGCCATATGTTCCTTTATGCTTTTTACTAAAGATAAGGTTTTTGACTAAAATGTTGTCTTCTAATTTTACCTATATTCTATGTCTGTGATGAAACACTTATTTTTAACAAAAATCTTCAATTTGATGAATGTGTATTATTAGTGGAGGATTTATCTAGCACTGTGGGTAGCATTCATTTCTATTTTCTCTTTCTTTATGCCTCTCTCCCCTCAACTATTCTTCTACTTTCCTGTTCAGACTCTAATCAGTGGTTTCTTGGGTAGGTGATTATAAGTGAAGGAGTAAGGAAAAACTTGACATGATCTCCAAAAATTTGCCTACTCTTACTCTATCTAAAGGATCTTTTATGAAGCTGTGCTGAATATTTTGGAAAATTCGGAGGTGATGCAATCGCTTAGTCAATTAATAGTCATTTCTTTATTAGAAAACAGAGAATTTAAGCCCTGTCATCAGACATTCTGCCCATCACTTCCATTATGAGGGAGATTTTTCTCACTAATTTTAGTAGTAGCGCTGCTGAATACATTAATGGATTTTATGGGGGCAGTAACAGTGATAATTTTGAGAGCACTAACCTGCCATACCTTTTCCATGTTAAGTAACTCAAAACATCTATTTGCTGCTTGTTCAGAACTTTTAAAATGCATCTGTCAATTTTTTCATAAGGACCAAGTTGGGCTTTTAAAGATTATTATTATTCTTGTCCATTCCTGAAAAAATGCTTGTTGAATGCTAACTGTTGGGCTAGTTTTGATCTGGGAATTCAAACTAATTATTTCCCCATATCCTTGTTACTTGCTTCTTAGCTGTCAATTGTTTATCAGATGTTGATGGTATAAAAAGTTTGTGATGTGCCTGGAATCAATTACCTTAAGACTCATATGTTGACTGTAGATCAACTTAAACTTTTGAACACAGTTTAGGTATTCCTAAGAGACAGTATTATCAATTTCTCCACATGACATAATATGTTATCATAACAAGAAAGTAAATACTCAGTGTCTACACTATTAATTGCTCTACTTAAGCAATGTTTTTTAAACTTAAGTATACCTCAATAAAAATATACATAGAGATTTTTAAATCCAGGTTATAAAAGAACAGTCTGTTTTTAAAAGGTTTTAGAATGTAAATATGATCCAAAAGTATGCTATCATCTGAAAATTATGATATCCTTATATTTACAAATTCTCACATTTTAAACATAGAAAAATCTGTTTTATTTTGTACTCTTAAAGTATTGTAAATGCTTTGAACTGAAGACAAATCATATTTATTAATAAATGAAGACTATCTTATTTGCCATGGACAGTTGGGCTCCATTTATGCATATTTGATGGCAGTAATTCACCACCCCTCTCTTAGCCCGTAATGACCCTGTGGTAACATGGAATAATTTTAACAAGGAAAACAATCACAGGTCTATCAAAAGAATGTTGCCCTCACATTTTTATTCAAATTGTGTTTATATGGCCCACATGTCAGTCAGTTAGAGAGCAAGAAGTTAATGGTTTGGATTTTGAATGCATGGTAATCTTTTCAGGCTCTGTGATGCCATGACCTTTCTGAGGGTACCAAAATGGGACCTTTCTGGCCTGGAGCTATTAACTCATCTCCCAAGCACATAGAGATGGGAACATACCAGATTTAGGTTTCATAGTTCACATTTCTCTAGCAAGAGTTGTCATTTTTACTATGAGCCTAAGTAGACCAAATCAACAATAAATTATAGAACACTGAAAAAATACAGAAAATTGATCACCTCTCTTTATCTTCACAACACAAAAGTATCTATTTAACAGAACATTTTTTCTCACATGTTATTTTAAAATAATGCAATATTGGCAGTGTGGGACTTTGTCTTTTACTCCGAAACTTAATATTTGCCTTACAACTTCTCTTATGTTTACGTAGTAAAATGGGCTGCATATATAGGGTGTTCATATACTTTATTGTCCGAGTTGGAGGATTTTGAGAATGAAAGGCAAGATGAGCTGCAAAAAACTAAGTCAGGACCATGGGGTAAATCATGATCATCCCAAATAAGTGAGACACTTACTGACCCTGACAATCAGCCATCTGAAGCCAAAATGGACTTGAAATTACCCAAATGGGGGAAGGTGGATGCAGAGACTCTACACTACTACTGATTCATCCTCTTTGCTCTAACGAGATTGCATGGCCTTAAGCTGTCTGAGAGTGGTGCAGAGAAAAATTTCACATTGATTTCTGATATATTATTACGTGTTCAATTCATGTAATTTGATATATTTATGAAATAAATTGCTTTTCCATTTTTGTGGATCATAACTTAACCTTAATAGAAATAGTGTATTGATATATAAAAATGTTTCATACTAACTCAAAGCCAAGATATGTCTGTATGCAGTCATTGGTATATAATAGCCGTAGAATCCTGAAAATTTTCATTAACATTTATCCACAGCATAGATAGTAGCTCTGAAATTCTATGATTCTTGGATTCCAGTTTTATGACATCAAGTTTAATAAAAGTATCTATATACTTACCTGCAATGTAACTACAGCACAGACTCTTCCCATTTCTCCCCCTTCCGGAGTTTACACACATAAGAAAATTTGTGGATTTGCGCTTAAAATTTTCATGTATTGAAAGTTAAAAGGTCCCACCTCCTAACACCGTTACCTTGGGGGTTGAGATCTCAACATATGAATTTGGAGTGGGGGAATGCGAGCATTCAGTTCATAACTTGCTCTTGATGAAAAAAAGGAAACTGTTGTTTTTGTTGTTGTTTGTTTCTGGTAAGTGAATAATGAAAGGTGTCTTTTGTCTGACTACATAGTGTTGATTCATATTTAGGTACCCGCTATGGTTTCACCAGGTTGGTAGCCAAATACAGTGGAGAAGGAACGTTAACTATAATCTCAGATCATCCAGAAAAATGAATGGCTACGTCCACTTCCATAGTAGACACGTGACTACTGGCCTGTATCTATCACCTGCTCCTCTGTCATTACCAACTGAGTGAGAAAGTTTGATTGCCCTCTACACTGATCACTGGGTTCTCTGTCACTGTGAGCACACGCTTAGGGAGAAATCAAAGTTTCTTCTCAAGAATATAGATTCCTTTGTCTACCAAGTTTCTACTGAAATACAGAAATGGAAATAAATTGCTTGTGGGGAGAGGAGGGTCCTAAGGCCTGCGCCTTGTCCTGTAAGTGTGGATTCTGCATTATGGCTGACCCATGAGAACTTGAGACTAGCAGACACAGTAGAGGGTTGGATGGGTTGCATACTAAGAGATTTTCCAAAAAAAAAATGTAGTAAAAAGGTCTGAAAACCTATAGTTTGCTCAGGAAACTCCCTAATCATATGTGCAGGAAGTGCCTATTATTTGCCCAACACAGAAGTGTAATAAACAGGGGGTTTCTAAAATTAGAATCACTCTGGCTATAATGAGAGCACAGGCAGAGAAGCAGCATGAAGTTCAGTGCGCATCCCTCATAACACCCCAGTACATCACTCGGTTCCAAGTACTTGCTGCCTGGGCCAGGGAACTCCTCAGGCCTCTTGCTCCTCAGGCTTGGAATAGAGCCTAGAGTCTCTGCTGTCTGCTTTTCTATTGCTCAAAACACTTTACCTTGAGAAACTCCCAAGTCAGCCTAATCAGAAGTAGAAATTCACTAAAGAATGTAGATCAGTTTAAAAAACTCAGATGCTTTTTACTGAGGGATGATTTTATTATAAAAGAAATGAAGCAAGGCAGGAAAAGACTAACACAAGTGGTTTTACTCATAACATGTTCTTCTAGTCATGCATTCCAAAGGCGTTCCAAATATCACTGCAACAGAGGGAAGAAAAGATGTAGGAAGGGAGAGATGTACAAAGTAAGGGAGAATAAAATGGAGAGAGGGAGAGAGGAAGGGAAAGGAAAACAGCAAAAAAAGGAAGAAAGCTCTGCATGATTTCCGTGTGATGATCAGATCAAAGAGCAGTCCAGCTCTTCAGGCATCTTTCAAAATATTTCACGGCAGCACACTGAGATTCCTCAGCAGGACGTAAGTCACACAGGCACTAAAACGCAGCTACCCTAAAATAAATTTATTAAACCATTTATATCTTTACCATAGGAAAGAAAAAGTCTAAATCAGCTACCTTTAGGGAAATATATTAAACTAATTTGTTTGAACACCAACACAGCAGGGAAAACCAGAATAAAGCTGTGACCAGCAAATAAACAAGTCCCACAGTGGGAGAAGAAGAACTTGAGACAGGAAAAGACAAAAGGGAAGAAAAATAGCAGTAACCTTGGAAATAACTGCGATTTTTATACTGCCTGAATATTGCATGATTTTGCTTTTAGGAGAAAATATTTATTCGGCATGTTGGTTTACTTACGAGCATAGTATATTCTGTGTCTGGGAGTTTTTGAACTCATATTCATCAATTTCCTTTAATAAGCTGTTCTCTTCATGCCACCTCATATTTTGCCAGAGCTACACTTACCTTATTTTGGAAATGTATGTGACTTGGTGTAATATCTCAGTTATCATTAAGAAAGTATCTAAAGATATTTTTTCTTTACCTAGCAACTGAAATTGTGAATTCAGGATTGCATTTAGTGCTGCCATTGAAAACTTCTGGGAGGGCAACAGTCTCTTGTGCACCAACTTCTGTGTATGTACTAGCCTGCAGTAAATATCATATCAAAAACTGTTGACAGACATATATATTTCAAAGACATTTGGCCAATAGGAGTACCTGCATAATGCTAAACGACTAGAAAACTTTTTTCCTAAAGTCTAAACTGGTCACTTTCATTCACATCTATGTTTTTATTTTCTCGAATTTTCTCATGTTTCATTTTCAGGAATATTGTTGTTCTTAAATATGGTGTTTATATTTCCTTAGGAGAAATTCTGGTAGTATTTCTGTCATTCCACCTACCAAATCATTAGCGCAGAACAGGATAATTTTTAAAAATCTATTATCTATATTGTGAATCATTTCATCGTCAGCCCTCTCTCCACATATTATTCCTAATAATTTTCTCTTTGACTTTTCACGTGTTATCTAACGGGTTTTATAGTGTTTATAGATATGTGGACCTCTAGTATTCTGTGTTCTACTAAATGATGTAAATACATGCCAGAACTGATGGGAGAAATCTGCAGTTAAATAGGTTATCATCACCTCATGAAGAAGCGGTCTTTATACTTAGCAAGAGTTTAGTGGTTCCACATAATGCTGTTAAAATGTTTATATAATTTAGATGTCATTTATTAAGTGGCTTGATGTAGTTGTAACTCCCTAAATGTGTTATGGGCTGTGTCTTAGTTCAGGCTGCTATAACAAAGTACCTAGCCTGGGTTGTTCATAAACAATGAAATTTTTTCTCACAGTTCTAGCCCCTCGAACTTTGAGACCAGTGTGCCAGCATGATCAAGTTCAGGTGAGGGCCTTCTTTCAAGTTGCAGACTGCCAACTTCTCAATGTATGTTCACATGTTAGGAAGCTGAGAGGGAATGCAAACTCTCTCCTGACTCTTACAAGGGCACTAATCCCATTCATAAGGGGTCCACTCTCATGACCTCCCTCATCTAATTCTAATTACCTCCCAAAGGCTCCACCTCCTACTACCTTCACATTGTGGAGTAGAATTTCAACTAATGAATTTGGGGGGAAGACAAACACTCAGGTCATAACAGCCTATGTAATGATGGATTATTGCTTAGATATTCTCTGCATGATAGACACGCATCTTTAATTTCTAACCTCATAAATTAAACACGATCATCAACATATACTGAAAACAGTTCAGAGACAGGTACAGGGCTATAGGTCCACAATCCCTCATCCCAAACCCTTGTGGCCAAATGGTTTAGATTTCAGAAGTTTCCAAAATCTAGAACTATAATGGAATGCATATGCAAGATATAACACCTGCATGAGGTTCCAGATGAGCACCTGGTAGTCAAACATGATGCTCAGAAAAATTACAGATATTTATAAAGTATAAAATACAATGACTAGATGTAACTTCTATCAACTGAGGTCACATCTTGTTACTGAATTAATTTGGATCAGGCTAGGTTTTGACACAAAGTGAATTATACGGAAAACAGTAACAGTTTTCAGAGATTTTGGATTTAGAGGATATGGGTAATCGATTGTGTACATTTACTAGCTCTGATAACCATGCAAGAAGAAGAGGGTTATTTATTAAATACTTGGGATTCAGTAATAGTTTAAGGAAATTTACCTTCATTATATCATGTGATCCTCAAATCAAGCCTGAGAGGTATGAGTCCTTACATCTGAATAAGTTATTCATCTCAAAAGTGGAGCCCCGCTTGAGAACCAATTCAGGTCCTAAATGCCTTGCATCTGCCATTACAGCTACCCCATGCTGCTGAGAATACTTCCACTTGGTTATATTCCTTTTATGTTTTTTAGAGACCCAGAACAGCATTGAGTCCAATAAATACTCAGTAAATATCAACTGTTTATCAACTAGCTACAGCCATTAGATAGTTCTGGGTTTTTATAGAGCCATATATTCCAGTCCAGTTCTGTTTAGACCCAACAGGGTCAGTAAGCCAGACTTTACAACAATAAAGTTCTTAATGGTATCAGTTTTCACAAACTGTTAATGCAACTGAAGCATGCCTAAAATTGAGAGGATAAATCATATAAAAGAACCTAGTCCAGATATGTTTAAGTATATTTATACATAAATTTAACAGGATGTACACACAATAACAAATGACTTTTGTATATCTAGAGCCCTTTATTTATTTATTTTTAATGGGGTTTTACTTGATTTCACAGAATCAGAGAGTCTTACAGTGGGAAAGAAACTTCAAATGTCCTTATTCCAGCACACCCATTCAATAGTCAGATGCCCTCCTGCAGCTCCACAGTGAAGCTTTGCGGCAAGGCATACAGTGACAGGGAGAGCCCCACTTTCTGAAGGCAGCTCTGTTAGAAAGTGCTTCCTTATGCTGACACACAAATCTATTTCCCTGCAACTTCCTCCCACTTGTCCTACGGCTACCCTTCTGGGACCAAACAGAACAAGTCTAATTCTTCCACATGGCAACTCTTCTAGTATTTGGAGATAAATGTGATGGCCTCTCTCATCCTTCCCCTGCCCCATCTTCTCTAGACTAAATCTCAAAACTTCTCATACCTTGCCATCTGTGTGTGTGTGTGTGTGTGTGTTCCCTGACTATGATCCACTTTGTCCACATTACTCAAAAAATGGGCTAAAAATACTCTTGATTAGGGGTTGCAAATTCAGATACTTCCAGGGACTAGATCCTACTAAAGGTAAATGTGTGGCTATGGCCCAGTGTAAAGACATAAGGAGTGATAGGAGCTTAACCCATGACATAAGGCTTTCATATTTAAAACTTGGAACCCATGTGCTGGCCAAATAATATTGGAGCATGTGAGCCATATTTGCCCTTCTGAGCCACCAGTTAGCTGACTAAAGTAAAGCTGACTGTCACCTCCCTGATACGAAAGAGGCAGCTGACATTATATTATACTAGCTATTATATGTGTTTGTGCATATATACACATATATGTATATATAATATTATATATGTTATAGGTATTATGGGTTTTATTTGTGTTTTGTATAGTTTATAATATTTTCTACAAAATAATTTTATACTATAATTATAATTTTTACATTGTGCATTATATAATTTATATATGGTATAAATGCTGAATTTTACCTAAGCCCTGTAACCATGGAAAGCAACCTCCCCTCTTGTGGGAGGGGAAGAAACCTCCCTTCTTGTGGGAAGGACAAGACAGTGGTATGGGATTAAGAGATACAAACTGATATGTATGAAATAGATAAGAAATTAGGATATGTTGTATGGCACAGGGAATTATAGCATTATTTTGTAATAAATTTTTTTAAACATCTTTATTGGAGTATAATTGCTTTACAATGGTGTGTTAGTTTTTGCTTTATAACAAAGTGGATCAGCTATACATATACATTTATCCCCACATTTCTGCCCTCTTGCGTCTCCCTCCCACCCTCCCTATCCCACCCCTCTAGGTGGTCACAAAGCACCGAGCTGATCTCCCTGTGCTATGCGGCTGCTTCCCACTAGCTGTCTATTTTATATTTGGTAGTGTACATGTGTCCATGCCACTCCCTGACTTCTTCCTAGCTTACCCGTCCCCTCCCTGTGTCCTCAAGTGTGTTCTCCACGTATGCGTCTTTATTCCTATCCTGCCCCTAGGTTCTCCAGGACCATTTATTTTTTTCTTTTTAGATTCTATATATGTGTGTTACCGTACGGTATTTGTTTATTCTCTTTCTGACTTACTTCACTCTGTATGACAGACTCTAGGACCATCCACCTCACTACAAGTAACTCAATTTTTTGAGTTACTTTTTATGGCTGAGTAATATTCCATTGTATGTATGTACCACATCTTCTTCATCCATTCATCTGTCGATGGATACTTAGGTTGATTCCATGTCCTGGCTATTGCAAATAGAGCTGCAATGAACATTGTGGTACATGACGCTTTTTGAATTGTGGTTTTCTCAGGGTATATGCCCAGTAGTGGATTGCTGGGACATATGGTAGTTATATTTTTAGTTTTTAAAGGAACCTCCATATTGTTCTCCATAGTGGCTGTATCAATTTACATCCCCACCAACAGTGCAAGAAGGTTCCCTTTTCTTCACACCCTCTCCAGCATTTATTGTTTGTAGATTTTTTGATGATGGCCATTCTGACTGCTGTGAGGTGATACCTCATTGTAGTTTTGATTTGCATTTCTCTAGTAATTAGTGATGTTGAGCAGCCTTTCATGTGTTTGTTGGAAATTTGTATGTCTTCTTTGGAGAAATGTCTATTTAGGTCTTCTGCCCATTTTTGGATTGGGTTGTTTGTCTTCTTGATATTCATCGGCATGAGCTGCTTGTAAATTTTGGAGATTAATTGTTTGTCAGTTGCTTCATTTGCAAGTATTTTCTCCCAGTCTGAAGGTTGTCTTTTCAACCTGTTTATGTTTTCCTTTACTGTGCAAAAACTTTTAAGTTTCATTAGGTCCCATTTGTTTA
Source organism: Phocoena phocoena (assembly GCF_963924675.1). NCBI lineage: Eukaryota > Metazoa > Chordata > Mammalia > Artiodactyla > Phocoenidae > Phocoena > Phocoena phocoena. The sequence goes on along the minus strand of NC_089222.1, from coordinate 116,405,045 downwards.
TTTTTGGTTTTATTTCCATTTCTCTAGGAGGTGGGTTTAAAAGGATCTTGCTGTGATTTACATCATAGTGTTCTGCCTGTGTTTTCCTCTAAGAGTTTTATAGTGTCTGGCCTTACATTTAGGTCTTTAATCCATTTTGAGTTTATTTTTGTGTATGGTTTAAGGGAGTGTCCTAATTTCATTCTTTTACATGTACCCATCTAGTTTTCACAGCACCACTTATTGAAGAGGCTGTCTTTTCTCCATTGTATATTCTTGCCTTCTTTATCAAAAATAAGGTGACCATATGTGTGTGGGTTTATCTCTGGCCTCTCTGTCCTGTTCCATTGATCTATATTTCTGTTTTTCTGCCAGTACCATACTGTGTTGATTACTGTAGCTTTGTAGTATAGTGTGAAGTCTGGGAGCCTGATTCCTCCAGCTCTGTTTTTCTTTCTCAAGATTGCTTTGGCTATTAGGGGTCTTTTTTGTTTCCATACAAATCGTGAACTTTTTTGGTCTAGTTGTGTTAAAAATGCCATTTGTAGTTTGATAGGGATAGCATTGAATCTGTAGATTGCTTTGGGTAGTAGAGTCATTTTCACAATGTTCATTCTTCCAATCTAAGAACATGGTATCTCTCTCCATCTATTTGTATCATCTTTAATTTCTTTCATCAGTGTCTTATCGTTTTCTGCATACAGGTCTTCTGTCTCCTTACGTAGGTTTATTCCTAAGTATTTTATTATTTTTGTTGCAATGGTAAATGGGAGTGTTTCCTTAATTTCCCTTTCAGATTTTTCATCATTATTGTATAGGAATGCCAGAGATTTCTGTGCATTAATTTTGTATCCTGCTACTTTACCAAAGTCATTGATTAGCTCTAGTAGTTTTCTGGTAGCATCTTTAGGATTCTCTATGTATAGTATCATGTCATCTGCAAACAGTGACAACTTTACTTCTTCTTTTCCAATTTGTATCCCTTTTATTTCTTTTTCTTCTCGGATTGCTGTGGCTAAAACTTCCAAAACTATGTTGAATAAGAGTGGTGAGAGTGGGCAACCTTGTCTTGTTCCTGATCTTCGAGGAAATGGTTTCAATTTTTCACCATTGAGAATGATGTTAGCTCTGGGTTTGTCATATAGGTCCTCTATTATGTTGAGGTAAGCACCTCTATGCCTACTTTCTGGAGGGTTTTTGTCATAAATAGGTGTTGAATTTTGTCAAAACCTTTTTCTGCATCTATTGAGATGATCATATGGTTTTTCTCCTTCAATTTGGTAGTATGGTGTATCACAGTGATTGATTTGCGTATATTGAAGAATCCTTGCATTCCTGGGATAAACCCCGCTTGATCATGGTGTATGATCCTTTTAATGTGCTGTTGGATTCTGTTTGCTAGTATTTTGTTGAGGATTTTTGCTTCTATGTTCAACAGTGATATTGGCTTGTAGATTTCTTTCTTTGTGACATCTTTGGCTGGTTTTGGCATCAGGATGATGGTGGCCTCATAGAATGAGTTTGGTAGTTTTCATCCCTCTGCTATATTTTGGAAGAGTTTGAGAAGAATAGGTGTTAGCTCTTCTCTTACTGTTTGATAGAATTCACCTGTGAAGTCATCTGGTCCTGGGCTTTTGTTTGTTGGAAGTATTTTAATCACAGTCTCAATTTCAGTGCTTGTGATTGGTCTGTTTATATTTTCTATTTCTTCCTGGTTCAGCCTTGGAAAGTTGTGCTTTTCTAAGAATTTGTCCATTTCTTCCAGGTTGTCCATTTTATTGGCATAGAGTTGCTTGCAGTAATCTCTCATGATCCTTTGTCTTTCAGCCATGTTAGTTGTTACTTCTCCTTTTTCATTTCTAATTCTGTTGATTTGACTCTACTCCCTTTTTTTCTTGATGAGTCTGGCTAGTGGTTTATCAATTTTGTTTATCTTCTCAAAGAACCAGCTTTTAGTTTTACTGATCTTTGCTATTGTTTCCTTCATTTCTCTTTCATTTATTGCTGATTTGATCTTTATGATTTCTTACCTTCTTCTAGATTGGGGGTTTTTTTGTTCTTCTTTCTCTAATTGCTTTAGGTGTATGGTTAGGTTGTTTATTTGAGATGTTTCTTGTTTCTTGAGGTAGGATTGTATTGCTATAAACTTCCTTCTTAGAACTGCTTTTGCTACATCACATAGGTTCTGGGTCGTCGTGTTTTCATTTGTCATTTGTTTCTAGGTATTTTTTGATTTCCTCTTTGATTTCTTAAGTGATCTCTTAGTTATTAAGAGGTGTACTGTGTAGCCTCCATGTGTCTGTATTTTTGACAGATTTTTTCCTGTAATCGCTGTCTAGTTTTATAGTTTTGTGATCGGAAAAGATACTTGATACGATTTCAGTTTTCTTAAATTTACCAAGGCTTGATTTGTGACCCAACATCTTGGAAAATGTTCCATGAGCACTTGAGAAGAAAGTGTATTCTGTCGTTTTTGGCTGGAATGTCCTATAAATTTCGATTAAGTCCATCTTGTTTAATGTATCATTTAAAGCTTGTGTTTCCTTATTTATTTTCATTTTGGATGATCTGTCCATTGGTGAAAGTGGAGTGTTAAAGTCTCCTACTACGATTGTGTTACTGTCAATTTCCCCTTTTATGGCTGTTAGCATTTGCCTTATATATTGAGGTGCTCCTATGTTGGGTACATAAATATTTACAATTGTTATATCTTCTTCTTGGATTGATCCCTTGATCATTATGTAGTGTCCTTCTTTGTCTCTTGTAATAGTCTTTATTTTAAAGTCTGTTTTGTCTGATATGAGATTTGTTACTCCAGCTTTCTTTTGATTTCCATTTGCATGGAATATCTTTTTTCATCCCCTCACTTTCAGTCTGTATGTGTCCCTAGGTCTGAAGTGGGTCTCATGTAGACAGCATATTTATGGGTCTTGTTTTTGTATCCATTCAGCCAGTCTGAGTCTTTTGGTTGGAGCATTTAATCCATTGGTAGTTATTGATATGTATGTTCCTATTTCCATTTTCTTAATTGTTTTGGGTTTGTTATAATAGGTATTTTCCTTTTCTTGTGTTTCTTGCCTAGAGAAGTTCCTTTAGCATTTGTTGTAAAGCTGGTTTGGTGGTGCTGAATTCTCTTAGCTTTTGCTTATCTGTAAGGATTTTTATTTCTTCATCAAATTTGAATGAGATCCTTGCTGGGTAGAGTACTCTTGGTTATAGGTTTTTCCCTTTCATCACTTTAAATATGTCCTGCCACTCCCTTCTGGCTTGCAGAGTGTCTGCTGAAAGGTCAGCTGTTAACCTTATGGGGATTACCTTGTATGTTATTTGTTGTTATACCCTTGCTGCTTTTAATATTTTTTTCTTTGTATTTAATTTTTGATAGTTTGATTAATATGTGTCTTGGCATGTTTCTCCTTGGATTTATCCTGTATGGGACTCTCTGTGCTTCCTGGACTTAACTATTTCCTTTCCCATGTTAGGGAAGTTTTCAACTATAATCTCTTCAAATATTTTCTCAGTCCCTTTCTTTTTCTTTTCTTCTTCTTGAACCCCTGTAATTCGAATGTTGGTGCATTTAATATTGTCCCAGAGGTCTCTGAAACTGTCCTCACTTCTTTTCATTCTTTTTTCTTTATTCTGGTCTGCAGTAGTTATTTACACTCTTTTATCTTCCAGGTCACTTATCCATTCTTCTGCCTCAGTTATTCTGCTACTGGTTCCATCTAGAGAATTTTTAATTTCATTTATTGTGTTGTTCATCATTGTTTGCTTGCTCTTTAGTTCTTCTAGGTCCTTGTTCAACACTTCTTGTATTTTCTCCATTCTATTTCCAAGATTTTGGATCATCATTACTATCATCACTGTGAATTCTTTTTCAGGTAGACTGCCTATTTCATCTTCATATTTCTGCTCTGGTGGGTATTTACCTTGCTCCTTTATCTGCTGTGTTTTTCTCTGTCTTCTCATTTTGCTTAACTTACTGTGTTTGGGGTCTCCTTTTTTCAGGCTGCAGGTTCGTAGTTCCCTTTGTTTTTGGTGTCTGCCCCCAGTGGCTAAAGTTGGTTCAGTGGGTTGTGTAGGTTTCCTGGTGGAGGGGACTAGTGCCTGTGTTCTGGTGGATGAGGCTGGATCTTGAATTTCTTGTGGGCAGGACTGTGTCTGAGGGTGTGTTTTGTGGTGTCTGTGACTTATTATGATTTTAGGAAGACTCTCTGCTAATGGGTGGGGGTGTGTTCCTGTCTTGCTAGTTGTTTGGCATAGGGTGTCCATCACTCTAGTTTGCTGGTCATTGAGTAGAGCTGGGTCTTAGCGTTGAGATGGAGATCGCTGGGAGAGCTTTCACCATTTGATATTACATGGGGCCGGGAGGTCTCTGGTGGACCAATGTTCTGAACTTGGCTCTCCCACCTCAGAGGCACAGGCCTGACAGCCGGCCAGAGCACCAAGACCCTGTCATCCACAAGGCTCAGAAGAAAAGGGAGAAAAAAGAAAGAAAGAAAAAAATAAAGTAAAATGAAATAAAGTTATTAAAATAAAAAAATTAAAAAGTAATGAAAAAGAGAAAGAAAGAAGAGAGCAACCAGACCTAAAACCAAACCCACCAATGATAACAAGTGCTAGAAACTATACTAAAAAAACAAAAAGCGAAAAGAAATGGACAGTCAGAATGCCAGGACAAACAGTGAAAGCAAAGCTTTACAGACAAAGTCACACAAAGGATACACATACACACTCACAAAAAGAGAAAAAGGAAAAAAAAAAAATATATATATATATATATTTATATATATATATTGTTGCTCCCAAAGTCCACCTTCTCAACTTGGGATGATTCGTTGTCTATTCGTGTATTCCACAGATGCAGGGTACATCAAGTTGATTGTGGAGCTTTAATCCGCTGCTTCTGAGGCTGCTGGGAGAGATCTCCCTTTCTCTTCTTTGTTCGCACAGCTCCGGGGGTTCAGCTTTGGATTTGGACCCGCCTCTTCGTGTAGGTCACCTGAGGGTGTCTGTTCCGGCCCAGACAGGACAGGGTTAAAGGAGCAGCTGCTTCGGGGACTCTGGCTCACTCAGGCTGGGGAACGGAGTGCGGGGCGGGCCTGCGGCGGCAGAGATCAGCGGGACGTTGCACCAGCCTGAGGCACGCCGTGTTCTCCCAGGGAAGTGGTCCCTGGATCCCGGGACCCTGGCAGTGGCAGGCTGCACAGGCTCCCCAGAAGGGGGGGTGTAGATAGTGACCTGTACTCGCACACAGGCTTCTTGGTGGTGGCAGCAGCAGCCTTAGCATCTCATGCCGTCTCTTGGGTCCGCGCTGATAGCCTCGGCTCACGACCGTCTCTGGAGCTCCTTTAGGTGGTGCTCTGAATCCTCTCTCCTCTTGCACCCCGAAATAATGGTCTCTTGCCTCTTCGGCAGCTCCAGACTTTTTCCCGGACTCCCTCCCGGCTAGCCGTGGTGCACTAGTCTCTTCAGGCTGTGTTCATGCAGCCAACCCCAGTCCTCTCCCTGCGCTCCGACAGAAGCCCGAGCCTCAGCTCCCAGCCCAGCCCGCCCCGGTGGGTGAGCAGACAAGCCTCTCGGGCTGGTGAGTGCCGGTCGGCACTGATCCTCCATGCGGGAATCTCTCCGCTTTGCCCTCCGCACCCCTGTTGCTGCGCTCTCCTCCGCGGCTGTGAAGCTACCCCCCTCCGCCACCCCCAGTCTCAGCCCGCGAAGGGCCTTTCTAGTGTGTGGAAACCTTTCCTTCTTCACAGCTCCCTCCCACTGGTGCAGGTCCCGTCCCTATTCATCTTTTTCTTTTGCCCTACCCAGGTACGTGGGGAGTTTCTTGCCTTTTGGGAGGTCTGAGTTCTTCTGCCAGCGTTCAGTAGGTGTTCTGTAGGAGTGGTTCCACATGTAGGTGTATTTCTGACGTATTTGTGGGGAGGAAAGTGATCTCCACGTCTTACTCCTCTGCCATCTTGAATGTCCTGTCTCGAGCCCTTTAAAATAAAACAATTATTAAAGATACTAAAAAATGAGGAAAGCATATTAACTATCTAAAGGTTTTTTAAAAGCACATAATTTTGAACGTGAAATTGATTTGTTGACTTATGACAAGCATTTTTAATAATTTTTACTTAGAATCTTATATTAGCTACAGCTTTTCGCCTCAACTTTTCTATTTACTAAGCTTTTTTAGAGCTCCCTCTACTGTTCAAATTTGAACATGCTCATTGAAATTTACTAGGGAAGGTAACCAGGTTTAGATACACACGACTTGCTGAATATATACTTATAATCTGAGAAAGAAGAGTATCTTCACTCAAAAAGTGAATTTCCCTCACTGCCTGTTTAAAGCCATCTGTATGATTTTTAAGCACTGATCCTCAAATAATAAAAATCCATGTGTAGTAGAATATATGGATACATTTCAAAAATTTATGTCCCAGCTTTATCTATAAATATCTTATTTTCTTAATCCATGTATGACAAATATGCCTCATAAGGAATATAATAATAAACATCCTAAAGTTTACAAAAGGTAATTAAAGAAGGCTTAAAATATGTGCTTCATAACTCCAGAAGGTGAGCAATATATCATGTTTGCATAAATGATGTAAAATTATGTAAGGTCTTTTCACCTTTAAAATGTCTGAAGACTTACAGCTCCTAAGTTAAATAAATGTTAGATATTACCCAGAATTATGAAAAAGAAACCCAGAAATACTAACACAGCATTACATTCACAAAAGAAAATATTCTCAAAGGCAAACTTCTATGTTTTTGGTTAAGTTAGATGTTATGAGACAAAGTTTTCCTTATCAGAATTAACATAGTGAGTGAAAAGATTTCCTATTATTGGGGCAATGTGTGAATTTCAGATTGTTTCTTACTTAAAATAATATATAGAATGTTCTTTATTGTGATTAAATCACAGTCACTAAAATATGAAAAGTCATAAAACATCTTTTCAATAAAAAACCAAGAGTATCTATGAGACTTGGAGATTTTTTACCAAGATTCCAAGAAACAAAATGGTAATTCCGTGATATAAAATCGTCTAGGTGTGAAGCCCCAATTAAGATAATGGTAGTTCATTAATTCAATAATTCAAAAGACAAAGTACAATAAGATAAAGCTTAGCAGTTAAGGATATACATTAGTTACATATTTCTCTAATGAACTCATATTTAACAGTACATAATTAATTAGTCAGGAAGTACCAGGAAACTTTAAGTGAAATTATATTAACCTATATAGAGAAAAAGTAATTTATAACTGATATCTCTATTTTGGGAATAGAGAAAAAAATCTTTTTTTTTTTTTTTCAGATTTCAGAAGGCTGGTCTTTTTCAAATCATCAGTGAGCCTCATTTATATATTCTAAAGAATATTAAAATCCCAGAGATGGAGTTATAGCCTCCAAACTAGAGTCATAGAAATGTTACAGACCTTAAGAAGTGGTACTGCAGACTATGGGTATTTGATAAATATGTTTTCTATATGTTTCAGTCAAAAGAAAAGAGAAGGATTTGGGATATGTGTCCACTTACTTATTTAGCAAATGCTAATATAGTACTTCCTCTGTGCCAAACACTGCTTTAAACACTTTATAAATACAAATACAAACTTATTGAAATCTCATAATAGGTAAGTACTATCATTATCCTCATTTCACAGGTAAGGATATTAAAACAAAGAAGTTAAAAAAAAAGAACTCACAACTAGCAATTAGGGAAGCTGATATTTAAATCAGGGCACCTGATTTCAGAGTCTATGCCTTTAACTCCTCTATCATGCTCACATCTCTTTACTCTCTTTACTCCTGACTGGGAAAGGTGGATTTTTATGAAATCATGAGGCTGGAATTGGAGCAGTGTGAATTAGAGGGTTTGGTCCTGGTGTTAACTGGAGAAAGGTAAGAATTGCATTATTTTCCATCCTCCACATTTTGGTCAAAACCCCATTTACTTAAATAATGTGCTTAAATAATAGCCAAAGAGGTTAATCCGATGTCTTTTTTTTTTTTTTTTTTTTGCAGTATAGTTGATTTATAGTGTTGTGTTATTTTCAGGTGTACAACTAAGTGATTCAGTTATACGTACATATATCTATTCTTTTTCCGATTCTTTTCCCTTATAGGTTATTACAAAATATTGAGTATAGTTCCCTGTGCTATACAGTAGGTGCTTGTTGACTACCTATTTTATATATAGCAGTGTGTATATGTCAATCCCAAACTCCCGATTTATCCCTCTCCCCACCCCCTTTTCCCTATTGGTAACCATAAGTTCGTTTTCTATGCCTGTGGGTCTATTTCTGTTTTGTATATAAGTTCATTTGTATTATTTCTTCTTCATTTTTTTAGATTCCACATATAAGTGATATCATATATTTGTCTTAAAAGTTTATAGGAGTCCTCCCTGACTACCTATTGGTATCCTCATGAAGAAGTAAATGCTTAGTGTCTTCAAAAAATGGGTAAACCTCTAAAGTGGATTGCAAAATTTTGGGCATAAGTACAGATATGCACATTTTAGGAGGAGAACTACCATAACTTTCTTAGTCACAGATTAATATATGATCCCCAAATGGTTAAGAACCACAGGAAGCAAATTCAAGCTCCTTCAGGGAAGATTGCAAGCAGCATCTCCCTCCACACCACCTGATTCTCTAGCTTTTGTCTGTCCTACCCTCAGGACACAGTGAAGTATGTTATTCTTTGAACAACACTGTACAGTCTTAGAAGTCTGAATCCTTAGCTACTTTCCCAGGTCTTGCAGCACTGACTGCCTCACCCTCCCTTCTTCCTCTTGCTACTTTGGATCTTAGTCTCTTCATTAGTATAGTAGGAATCCATTCAACAGTCTTGTGTTTTTGTTTTCTTTTTTCTTTCTTTTTCCTTGGGGGGGGGGTTATTTGTTTTGTTCAAGTATTGAATTAATTTAATTAGTTTAGCACTTAAATATTGACTGGGACAGGATAAATATAAACTCTTTATTCTTTTTAGGTGGTTCAAAGGCTATGGCTTTGAAATCAAACAAATCTGGATTAAGATCTCAGGTGTTTGTTTTGTTTCCTGCCCCAGCCATGTAATTTGGGCAATTTGCCTAATATCTCTAAGACTCAGTTTTCTCTACAAACTGGGTGTGATAAAGCTATTTAACTGGGTAGTGTTGACAAATCAATTTAAAAATTATCTAAATGTGCCCTTTTGAAATTCTGTCAGAGCATTGTCAAATATTCCACCTAAGAGTCAGCTGGAGTCCTAGGGAATTGTAAGTTTGTTTGATTTACTATTGATTAGAGCTAGACTGTAAAGTTAGATGTTAACTTTTAGAAGATGAATAAGTAACATAATTTCTGTCCACTGGATAAGATAACCCCAAAGGTTACATATTTATTGCCTGGCAGGATATTAACCAACTTTGCATCAATTTTGCTACATTATTCCTGAGATTTTTTTTTCCCCCACTAACTTTATGTTAGGCAACCTATTTTATTTTCCTATGAACTATCTTTAATCATCTTCATTAATTTGTTTTAAAAAACAATCTGCTACAGGAGCTCATCATATATATTTTTACAAGAATGTTTTTAACTTTGTATACGTTAATACAAGTAGCTAAGTAAGTGCTTTAAAATTTATTTGATTACTTAATTCCTGAGCACTTTTTGTAATAAACCACCACATGGAGATACTTGTGCTCTCTTCACACACAAAATGCCCTTTAAAAGCTTTTTCTTCTTGTTATTATTCCAGCCATCCTCCTTGGCCTAGTTTTAAATGCTTTCTCCTTCAGGAAGTCTTAACTAATTCCACAAATCAGAAGTAACTGCACTCTTGTGTTCCCATAGCATTTTCTGTGTCATTGAAATTAATCATGGTTATTTGTGTATATGTCTTAACTCCCCTGATGAACTGGAGTGTGTTTGAGAGCAGAGATTTTATCTTATTCATCATTTAATACAACCATTCCCCACATTGTGCTTTGCCTTACCACGTACAGAATAATAAATATTTGTTTATTAGATTGAGGTATGAAAAGCAATGAAATGAGTCAATTAAACTTATTAAAATAACAAAATTATTCAGATTGAGGGGATGAGTGGTATAATAAAATCAGGGAATTAATCACCAGTAAAACATAGAGAGTAAAAAAGTACTGAGGTTCTTTTATTATGCAGTTACATAGATTTACAAAGCTCTAATTACTGTTAGTAAAATAATACGGAAAAGAACATAGGAAGTAAACTCATTCTGGAGATTGTTCTCTTTATATAGCCTACAACTTCTAATTGCATAAGAATTCAATGATGTTAGCAAGTCTGTTTTTATTACCTAAAACAGCATTCCCTTTATAGCTTCAAGTTATAGAATAATATAAAGAAATCATTTTAATATTGATTGCTCATCAACTTTATAATTACTGACAGTGTAATATGTGGTAAATCACATCCCTTATGCACACTACTTTTTGTCTGTAAAATTAAAACATACCTCTTTCCTATCACAGAAAACATTATGAATATGAGCTGTGCTAAATCTCCTTGGGCTTCAAGGGGAAATGGATTATATACACCTGTGTAATAGAATATGTCTTCTCAAACTTTAATGTGTAGACAGATCTCCAGGGAATCTTGTTACCATGCAGATTTGAATTTAGTATGTCTAGACTGAAACCAGGAGATTCTACATTTCTCATGAGCTCCCAGGTGCTGCCAATGCTGCTGGTCCAAGGACCATACGTTGAGGAGCAAGGGATTTAAAAAAAACATTTAAAAGCTGAACTTCCTCTTGGAAGTTCTTCTAACTAACCTTTTAAAATTTGGCCTTGGGCTTCCCTGGTGGCGCAGTGGTTGAGAGTCCTCCTGCCGATGCAGGGGACACGGGTTCGTGCCCCGGTCCAGGAAGATCCCACATGCCGCGGAGCGGCTGGGCCCGTGAGCCATGGCCGCTGAGCCTGCGCGTCCGGAGCCTGTGCTCCGCAACGGGAGAGGCCACAACAGTGAGAGGCCCGCATACCGCAAAAAAAAAAAAAGAAAAAAAGAATTAACCTTATTATTCTATAAACTTGTTAAGGGTGTAGAAAAATATCTTTCCATCTCTTTCTCAGTGAAAATGAAGAAAAAAAATACTTATCTTACAGATATTAGCCCTATTCCTGATATTTCATAAAAACCTGAAAAATTCAACAATTTATACTGCTCTACTTTAATAATTTCCATTTTTCTCATTTCTGTACATTTTTAATGTGCAGTGCAATACAGAAGGTCATTTAAACATGGAAAATTCTTAGAGGTAAATCCCGGTTTTGCTCTGTTCTATAAAATAATTTTTGTCTTACTTAAAAATATTTCCAGTTAGTAAAGAATGCTTTATTTTTCATCACTCAGAATAATGTAAGTTCCAGTGTGATATTAAAACAATTGACCATGTACTTTCATGATGCCCTGTAATAACCGTGGTAATTATATTATTTTTAAGTGTTCCGATTGGACAGCAGGAAATTATAAAATGATATTTTACTTGTCACAGGCAGATATCTTTGTTTTTTTAGAGGTAAAAAGTATAATAGACAAGAAGTTTAAGAGAAATCTCCCCCACCAACTTGGACCAACAAACATAAGTTGTTCTCTATAGAGAAGCAGACAATTCACTTTTTATCTTCGTTTTGAAAGGTTAAAGAAATATTTCTTTTATGGTCTGTAATTCACTTGTTCAACCCAAATGTTAGTGTGCTAAAGGAAGTGATCTTAAAATTCATATTTTAACCCAGAAAATGTCAATCATATAACAGTCTCCACAATAAACTCCTCAGTAAAATTTCTGAGAAAATTTAATTTAGTTGAGGTTTTAGATTTGGGGTGTGTGTGTGTGTGTGTGTGTGTGTGTGTGTGTTCATGGAAGGATTTTAAAGGACACTTCTCTTTTCACCTAGAATATGCTACAGTTTTTTGTGTTTTTTTTTCAAAGATGTTTTCAAATTCTTAATGTAAGATGTGGAAGAATTTATAATGCATTAAAATAAATGTATAAACGATAAGAATTTCAGGATAAAATGGAGTTTACATAAACATTTAGGGGCATCTAACTAGAATTCTACCACTTAAGAATATGTCATATGTGTGTTAACTATACAGTCCTTCTTAATGCATGTGTGGATTATGTTTGAGTGGAAGAATTATTATATTTGAAAAGTACCTGTCATGACAAACAGCATGCTCCATGTTAATTCCCTTTTGAATTACTAAGTAAATGTAAAGATAGCATGTAAATAATATGCCACAGCATGCATTAGCACTTCATGTACTGATAGGAACTCTTCCTAGAAGATTTGAGCTGCAAAAGTATCAGCCTGGCTCACATCACTCATGTACTTCTTTACATGGAGAACTGATTTATGGATGATATAATACTCACTACTGGCAATTCTCAAATGCAAGAATCTTGAGACTGTGACCCCATATAATCTTTAAATCCAATTAGTTTGTTCTGTCTTAATCTAATTTTCTAGCTGTGCAAAGCCTTTTATTTTGTCAGCAGACCACATATCATCAGTGTACTATTGGTATAATCACAAATCAGGAAGGCTATACTTTACTGAGCTCTTAAAAGCTTTCAAAAGCCAGTTGAGGATGTGAGTTTATTTTTAAGTCTTATTTAAAAAAGAAAGATTTGAAACCCTTTATACTTTATGTATTGTTTCTTTCTTATTTTTACAGTTCACCTAAATCACTTTCAAATGTATTCATTTATTAGTTTAATATTTAGTGACTAGTTACTGTATATTACGGACTCTGCTAGATACTAGTTATATAATGAGAAATAAGATGGACACCAGACTGTGTTATCACATGGCTCACAATTTAGGGCATCTTACAGACAAGGAAACAAGCAAATACAATTGGGTGCCATATAAAACTTGGAGCTGAACGGTGCTGCTGGAACACCTAGGGTACTTGGAGGGAAATGGGTGTCAGATGCTTTCCGGAAAGAGATTTCTAAGCAGTAAGCTGACGAGAATACTAGGGATTAGGAGAGGAAATGGCAAATGGGGGCAGCCGTTATTCCCAGCAGAGAAAGCAGCAGGTGCAGAGACCCAGGAACAAGAGGCAGCAAGGTAGAGTTTGGGGAGAGGAAGAGGGCACTGGTGAGATGCTAGGCTGGAAGTAGATTTATCCTCAGAATAATTGGAGACCATTAAAAGAAGCTTTAAACAGGGAAGATACATGGTCAGGTTTGAGCTTTAGAGAGAACACACTGGCTACAGGAGGGAGGATGTCTTGAAAGGAGGCCTGTAATGACAGCCAGCAGGACAGGATAGAGTGACCAGACCAAAGCGATAGTCCAGGGTGCCAAAAAGAGACACAGCCAACCTTAGAGCAAAATTAAAATTTCCTAAATTGTTTGTTTGCAAGATCATTTCCTCTTTTCTCTAGGTACACTTTCCTCCTCAGTGAGATCCTCTCCCTTCATTTCACCTACCCAAGTTTTTCTGATCTCCTTCCCCTTTTAAGGAACTCCAATAGCTCCCTCCCTCCATTCCCTCCTTCCTCCATCTCTCTCTCTTCTTTTTTTTTTAACATCTTTATTGGAGTATAATTGCTTTACAATGGTGTGTTAGTTTCTGCTGTGTAACAAAGTGGATCAGCTATACATAGACATATATCCCCATATCTCTTCCCTCTTGCATCTCCCTCCCACCCTCCCTATCCCACCCCTCTAGGTGTGCTTGTGTGTGCACAGATGCGTAGACACACACACTGTCAGGTTTGAAAAATCATTAACATGTACCAACTTTGACTTTTCATGTTAAACTATTAATTTAATTCTGCCTTTGGGTTTTAGTGTTCATCTGCCAAATTATGGAATGAAATCCTTTTCAAATAGTTGTAGCATCAGCAGGATGTTCACCTTGGGTCTAGGGATTAGCCTGGGAGCAGGACATATTCTTTTTTTCACTGCTTTTTATCTTGGTCCACATTAGTATCTAGAATAGTCAATTATATAACATTAGTTCTATTTGATTTGGTCAGAATTAATAACTGAGATAAAACATCTAGGTGGGTCTGTAAGTTAAAATATTTAGGAGGGATTAGAGATCAAAGCCCTAAATTAAATTTTAAAATAGTTCATGTGATCTCAAGCAAGACACTACCTTTTATCTGTAAAAGGTATTAGAAAAGAGAGTTGGTTTTATAAAGTAAAAGGGGGGAACTACCTAGAGAGTCTCTGATTGGCAAGTGTTCTATTAAGATAGAAAATTTGGAAGCAGGGAGAGAGTTTCTAATGAATCTTCAGGCACGTTTAACAGTCTTTGGTTGGCTGCAAAGGGGGCAAGCAAGCAATTTTGGCACGTTTCAAAAGAACTGTTTAATGTTCAATTCCCTGGAACAAGTGAGGTGCTGTCTTGTGGTCAAATGGTCCTTATTGCAGGAGGGGGTTGTCCTGGCAGAAAGATTCTCAGAGAAATGTGATCAAGTAATTTGCTCTTAGTTTCTTAGGAAATCTTCTGTTCTTTAGGCCTGATCTAATTCTCTAGTATTTCTGGTTTGAATCTACCAAATATTCCTTCTTTCTTTGATTTTATTTCTTAAGATTGAGTATTACTTTCATTTTTGTGAATGGATACTTTTAAAATTTCCATTGATTAGTGACTGCAACTATTTTCTATTATCTATTTCTGTACTTCATTATCATTTAAATAACGACATCAGAATGTAAGGGTGGAAGGAACTTAAAATATCAAGAATTCCCACATCTTTTCCTTTGGAATTTAGGGAATGGTAGATTATGCTGGTCATATTCTAATCTATTTTGTGCCCAAAAAGAAGTCATGGGAATATAATTGTGAATGAAGATCCCAATTTTAATTTGGGGGGTTATATTATATAGAACACTAGAGTAATATTTTTCATCTCTTTAAAATTCTATACAATTCTTTGATAATTATTCTTCAAGAGTAATTAACAGTAAATAGGGAATTGGTATCTTTTACATTTCTGGGACTATTAAATCTGGGACCATGTAAATCTGCAGTAATCTTGGAAGAAAGGAGGAGGGTTGGTATAGGAGAAGGAATTAAACATGATTGCTTTCTACCCATCCCAGGGAGATGGAAAGCAGTCTATTGCTATCCTTTCTAACAAAACATTGGCATAATTCTCTCCTGAATGGATTATATTTTAGAGGCTTCATCCATAATCAGAGTTTAGTTAACAAACTTCATGTACATTATATATCTTTATATATTACTACATGGTACCATTTTAACCTAAAAAAACATACATTTATAAAGAAATGAGTTAGTGATTTTAGCAAAGATTGCCAGAAAAATTCTTATCAGTAAATAAAGATTTTCTTTACTTTCTAATTCCCTTCATCCTCCTTATCCATCTTCCCCGTAAGAATTTTCATTTTTGTAAAACAGATCACATGACTTCACATTGGAAACCAACCAACTCTGCTGATGTGAGGTAAATTCTCAAAATACAGCTTTTGTGTGTGTGCATTTCCGTGTTCACTCCATCCTAGCATGGACCCTCCATATCAAAGAGCCAAGCATATTATTGCCTTTAATTAACACTTTTGAGTTGTTAGCATATCCAAAAGCACTTTATACAGGCTTCAACCACACCTGAAATGTAGCCAGCAACACCACATAATCTCTTTTGTACTTAGTCAAATTAGAAGCAATTTAACACTTACCAGGGGTACTGAGGAAGACATCTGGATTGAGGGTTTCAGTTTCTGAATTATACTACTTGGATGTGGAAAGTAAAAACCACTAGTACTTATTTAGGGAATCTTAAGCCTTGTCATAATCCATAAATTCTTTTCTCAGAAGAAAGGATTGCCATCATTATCATTATCTGAAGATTTATTGAGTCACAGTTGATGAGATATAATAAGTAAGTTCAGGCTCATTAAGACACTTCAAAATCCAACAAAGTACACGACATTTGTCTAATAATATCCAATCCCTCCACATTCATTATAGATCCTCTTTTCTCCTGCTGTCCCATGGACTTCATCGGTTGTTTCCTCTCTCTTCCAAATTTTCCACTTTTTCTCTCTGCTTGAGAAATAAATATATTGTAGAACATTAAGAGCCAAAACTAGAGTGAGACTTTTAAAATCCTGACTCTGTCACTTACCAGCTTAAGACCTTGTATAAGTCCACCTTTCTGTGCCCCAGTTTCCTTGTCTAGAACTGTGAAATAGCAGCAACTCTTTCAGAGGATTGTCCTGAGTATGAAATAAATCTGTATGGGTAAACATCTAGAACCTTACAGGAAATAATCCTGTTATTTTTTCCTGGACCACTGCAATTGCTTCCTCCCCTCCGTTCCTAATTCTGCTACTTACTCCCTTTGATCCTTTCTCCTCAAGAGCCAGAATAATCTTTTAAAAATAGAAATGGAATCATATTACTTTCCTGTGCAAAATCCTTCCACTGGCTTCTTACTGTCACCATAATAGATGAAAGAGAACATCTTCACCGTGGAATTTTTTGTTCCCACTACATAATCACATCCTACTCTTTTGTATCATATGATGTTTTTAAAGCTCACAGCTATGTTTCTTTATGCTTTTATTTTTTAATTACTTTCTTTTCTCTTTAACTGTAAAGTACCATGAAGTCAAAGAACATTTTTTTTCACTAAATCCATAGAGTTTCTAGTTGAATGAGTATTTCTTGAAGGGATGAAAAATTATTGAAAAAACCTTCCACAACTATTTCCACAGAAGACTTTTATCAGTATGTCATACTGCAAATATTACCTAAGAAAGAATAGAAGCTTATCTTAATTATTTAGAAATTCTTTACTTAAACTTTGGGTTTATGTGTTTGAAGGGGAGTTTTATGTCTAATTTACTGCTTCTTAAGACCAGATGGAGGTCGGCTGGAGTCATATGTATGAACTTTGGAAGCTGATAAAATAGGGCATACGTTTTTATTGCCCCTGCCAAGAAAAGGTAGGATTTTAGTTGTTACCAAAAAAAACCCTGTGCACCTGCTTTCTAAAACAGAAAATAAACAAAATACCATCTACCTTATTCAGCTGGTATAAAGATGAAATTATATGTGGCATAAATATGTCAATAGGTCCTCAAAAAGAAACCTCATTACCTTTGTCAGTCAGGGCCTTCTCATAGCCCTAATCCTTGGGCTGTCTGCCTGGGCCCACCTGCAGGAGCTCCTAACACAGGGAGCCAGATAACTGAGCAGGCTGGCTTCGGTATCCACCCAGGTCTTCTGCATGCTGCTTCTGAGTTAGGACATTATGGAGAGCCCTCTTTGGGGCTGATGTGGTATCTTTTTTGTCATCTATTTTTTTTAATTTCAATCTTCTTATCAAAGTCATCACTCCAATTATTAGACTGTTAACTTCACAAATGGTTGGTTACTTTTGTCTGATTGCTATTCCTTTTTTTTTTTCTTTGTGGTCTTATTATATCTTCAATCCTCCTTGTAGCTCACTATCTGACCATACCACTTGATCTATCTGCTAAGCTTCATTAGCTAAAGTAATTCAATTCAAATATTTTGCTCTCTTTTGCAGAGTCTACTGCTGTAAGGGCATGGCATGCAGGAACTCAGTAATAGAGAAGCATTTGGGAGGACAATTAAATTATTTTTCCCTCCTGTTCACCCAACAGCCACCCTTCTAGCCCTCAAGAGTGAATTCATCATTGTAAGGAAAATAGAAGCCTTTTGTTTTAAAAGAGCAAGTGCATCTTAGCTTTTTAAAAACTATGCTTGGGGACTTCCCTGGTGGCGCAGTGGTTGAGAGTCCTCCTGCCGATGCAGGGAACACGGGTTTGTGCCCCGGTCCGGGAAGATCCCACATGCCGCGCAGCGGCTGGGCCCGTGAGCCATGGCCGCTGAGCCTGCGCGTCCGGAGCCTGTGCTCCGCAACGGGAAAGGCCACAACAGTGAGAGCCCCGCGTACCGCAAAAAAAAACAAAAAACAAAAAACAAGCTATATTTGAAGAACATACATTTCTTTAATCATAGCCACCTTTGCTCTCTGAGGTTTAAGGGCCGCTCTCTTCCTCCTAGCTCCCACTAAGAGTCACTAGGCTATACAGAGCATTAAGCCTTTACTGAACACCTGAAATTTTGCTAGTTGATGAGATTGCAATGAAGATAGGAAGTGACCCTATCCACAGCAGTAGCAGCAAAGGCTTAGGAGTTCTAAAAGGTAAAACATGAGTGTCTGTGGGCTAGTTTTAATATTTCTGCAAGTTCAGTAGATAAAGTATCTTGAGTCTTTTCCCAAAACTAGAATGATATCAACAGCAGAACAGTAATTCTGATTATCTAGTGCAAAAATATAGCAATCATGGGCTTAGTGCATACAGTTGGTTAGACAAAGCTTTCAAAATATGTAGCTCTTAAGGAAAATAACAAATGAGGTACTTGACAGTGGCAATGTTTAGGGGCACTGCCCTTGAGGTACTCACAAGGCCCAGTAATAATTGAGAATATAACATAAATGCATAAAAGAGCAAGAAAACCATATGTAAGGAAATACAGATTTGAGTTGTAATCTGCATGGTATAGATTTGCATTTAAGCAAAAAAAAAAAAAAAAAAAGAATGTGATCTGCTGAGCCTTGCCAAGAACATTTCACTCGGGATACTTTTAATTTTTTTTAATTATAAGAAATGGCTTGGGAAGAATTAAAAGAGGAGAATAAACATACATTATGGATGTGCAAAATGGGGGCCCAAACAGTGAAAAGGGAAGGTCCAGGGAATGAACCCAGTAGAAAATTAGCTATGGAAGTAATAGAGAAGACAAATTATTGGTTGGGCAGGATAAAAGCTGCTAACCCATTGTTTTAAATGTTACGTCAAGGAGCTTTAACCTTGGTTCATGCACAAAGCAGAGTCATTATATTCTTCTGCAGATCAACTGGAAGAGGATGAAGAAAAGATCAGTAAAAAATACACAAAATTTGCAAAGTTTCATCATATCTGCTAGGATTTTTAGTATATATCAGGAAATTTGCCTCTAATTTTAATTCATGTTAAAAGTTATTATAGTAATTGAGGCATAAGATGACTATGGCCTGGACTAGACTGATTGTACAGAAATGAGTCATTATGAAGAAGACATACAACTTGGTGACTGACAGGACATGAGAGAGGTCAAAGGTGACTCCCAGGTTTCTGGCCAAAGTGACCAGGAAAATGGTGGTGCCACTGACCCTTCCTGAGGACACAACTAGCGGGCTTTTATCCTTAACCCTTAATTAAATTGGTGGAGTTCTTTAAAGAGAGAAATTATTGGTACCATAAATCCAAAATTGTTCCTCTCCTTTAAAAATAATTCTTCTTCAGTTACTACATAACACTGACTCTTCAAGTCAGGCATCAGATTTTATGATTTATTTATAGTAATGATATTTAAATGCCAGCTTTTGGCCTGTTAGTAGTATTTATGAACGGATGTATATTCAGGGAGAAAGAACTCTACCAGTTTACATAGGAAAATCCAATTTTTAAAAAACACTTTATGAAACGGAAAATTGTCATGCAATGTATTTTTTAAATTGAAACATTCGG
Organism: Phocoena phocoena; assembly: GCF_963924675.1. Classification (NCBI taxonomy): domain Eukaryota; kingdom Metazoa; phylum Chordata; class Mammalia; order Artiodactyla; family Phocoenidae; genus Phocoena; species Phocoena phocoena. Next base: position 116,385,499 of record NC_089222.1, on the reverse strand, counting down.
CCATAATTGTACACATGGTTTATGGTACCACCTATAAAATATTCAAAATCTTCCCTCCTCAAACACAAAAAGAGAAAGGATAAATATAATAAATAGAAAAAAAAAAACCTAATATCTGCCTAAAACAGTTGCCAGGATTCTTTTTTTTTTTTGTGGTACGCGGGCCTCTCACTGTTGTGGCCTCTCCCGTTGCGGAGCACAGGCTCCGGACGCGCAGGCTCAGCGGCCCTGGCTCACGGGCCCAGCCGCTCCGCGGCATGTGGGATCTTCCCAGACCGGGGCACGAACCCGTGTCCCCTGCATCAGCAGGCGGACTCTCAACCACTGCGCCACCAGGGAAGCCCGCCGCCCGCCAGGATTCATTTGATTCACCTCAGTATAGATAAATATATTCAAGACGATGCTATCCAATTCATAATGTGAGATATTTGAGTCCTTATATTTGTGGTTTAATACTTGAAATAACAGACGTGGTGGAGATTGTTACGGTTGGAATCACATTTAAGACACAACAGTAATGTAGTGTAGGGATTAACTGGGAGCTAGTGTGTTCAAAATCTAAGTAAACCACTTGAGATAACACAAAGATTGTCTAGTAACTTTCCCTAACACTTGAACCTATTTTGAGATTTGGTAGCTGTAGATTACTATTTTATGACAACTCTATTTTTAACCACTTCCTCACTACAGAGCCCCCTCTGTAGTGGACTTAGACAGGTAGTTCCTAAAATGTCAAGAACACTCACAGCAATCTATTATAAAATTTTACCTTGGGGTATATTTTTTTAAAAAAAGAAACACCTGAGTTTTTTACTAGAGCATAGAATTCAGCTGCAGGAAAATATTTAAGAAGAAAGTTTTGGTTCTTAGAGCATCAGTAGGCAACAAATGAGCATCTAATACACCCCTCTGTTAATATAGAGAACACATTTATTTGAGAGCTCCCTGAGGATAGAGGCTGTAATATTTTAACTGTGTATTTCCCGAGTTTGTCTCAGTGTCTGGCTCATGATAGATGCTTATTAAATATTTGGTCGAGCAAATGAAGTAGCAAATGAGGTTGACAGCTCTGAGCAGCCATAGAGTAGGGACTAAAGAATATTGAGATGAACTCTTCCCCAGAGTTTTATGTAGCTCTAATATGTGATGTAAATATACACATTTATGCACGCGCGCGCGCACACACACACACACACACACACACACACACATACACTTACACAGGCGGCTTCTAAAATATTCTACACCGCTGTCTTTAGAATTCAAATTACCAAATAAAGTGGCCCCTTCTCAGGAACTAAAGTACCAGACTTCACAGTGTTTCAAAATCTTTATTTTCCTAGACTCTCTCCTTTTGGGGTTTCCACAAGTCAATTATCTGGCCAGCTTCCCTCCTTCTCATCAGTTTCTCTGTCTTTCTGTCTCCCCTATGGCTGCTCTTTAGATGTTAATTTCCTTAGTGATCCCTACAAACCTATTTCCTCCCTTACTCTTAAGTTTCTGCTGAGTATGCTTATATGTACCCATGGTTCCTATACGTGCTCTGTGCTAACCTGATGCTTTCAGCCCCAAACCTCCTCTTCCCCATTGGCCTCTATTTCCAATTACACACTGGACCTGGATTCTATTCCACACCTAATTTCATATATACTTTACTGAATTGTGCTTTTTCTCTATTATCATCACCATCCAATAATGATTCCAACTAAAATCCTAGACATTATTTTAAAACAATTTCCTGTTCTTTCTTCCTTTATTTAAAAAGATACTGAACACATATCTTTATCTGAGATAGCTGTTGAATTCCTCCTGACTCTGCTTTCTTCGAAATGTCCTCCTCGCTTCTATTTAAGCAGACATTTGATGTGATTGTTGCCTCAAGCCTTTGCCTATGTTAGTTTTCTCCCATTTTAATCCTGAATGCCTATGGCTCCCAGAAGCACATCCTATCACTCCCCTCCGTGATATCCTCTAATGATGCAGCAGCAGCAGAAAAAGGTATAAATGTGGCATTGTATATGAGATGCTGTATAATCTCAATGCCATATAATTATACAAAAAATCTACTATTCCTGTTAGGGGATCAACTTTTGCTCCCACCCTCAGAATTCATATACTGAAGTCCTAACCCCCAGTACCTCAGAATGGAGATATTTGGAGATAGGGTCTTTAGAGAAGTAATAAAACTAAAATGAGGTCGTTGGGGTGGACCCTAATCCAACATGACTGGTGAATTTATAAAAAGGGGAACTTTGGACACAGAGAAAGCACAGAAGAAAAATGATATAAAAAGAGAGGGAGAAGACAGCCATCTACAAGCCGAGGAGAGAGACATGGAACAGACTTTTCCATCACAGCCCTTGGAATGGACCAACTCTGCTGACACTTTGATTTTGGACCTCTAGCCCCGAGAACTGTGAGACAATAAACGTCTGTTGTTTAAGGCACCCAGTCTGTGGGACTTTGTTATGGCAGTCCTAGGAAACCAAGACAATTCCCATTTTCACCACCGCCACATATACACATGTACATACTATTAACCACATTGCCTTGCTAATAATATGCTGTCTGTGTAGGAGCCTCAGGGGAAATTTCCAAACTGTCCTCTTGTAGAATTTTAATCCTCAGTAGTCTCAGAGCCTAGTGCTTGGACCATGAGTAAACACATTTTACATTGTATCATACAGTGAAAAGTACTTCATCATGAAACCTTTTTTCTCATTCAACATCAGTTTTTTATCTCCTTCTGAATGCCCTTTAGGAATTTTCCATCTAGCAAAGAAAACAATAACAACAAAAACAGCAATGAAAATAGTATTGGTAGCTAACAATTACATGCTGCCTATCACGTGCCAGACCCTGTTCCAAGCACAGATGGAATCACTGGCCTTGCTTTCTTTCCATTCATGGACTGAGGCAATGTCTCTTCTGAGCAAGGATGGAAAATCATAAAAATAGAAATTGAGGGAGATTTTATTTTTCTGTGATGTGTTTATTCCCCTGGGGAAAAATTAATGCAACAATGTTCTTCAGGCATGTGAATTTTGATTATGGATTTCAATGCCACATTCACCTGATAAATGCAGATTTCATTTTAGCTCATTAAAAAAAGAAAAAAGTTTTTTAAATTTATTTTGACTACGCCGGGTCTTAGTTGCAGCACACGGGATCTTTTAGTTGCGGCATGCAGACTCTTAGTTGCGGCATGCGTGCAGGATCTAGTTCACCATCCAGGGATCGAACCCGGGCCCCTGCACTGGGAGCACAGATTCTTACCCACTGGACCACCAGGGAGGTCTCTCACTAAAAATTTCCTTAGACAAATTCACGTGGTGAATTTTTCCTCTAATCCAGTTGTTCTAAGACTTTAGTAAGAAATAGAATCATACTGGAGGGCTAGTTAAAAGAACCCCAAAATGTGGAGGAAGGGGAACCTAAATTTGCATGTTTAGGAAGTTCCCAGATGATTCTGCCACTGCTGATCCAGGGACCACGTTTTGAGAGCCACTGATTGAATCCATAATCATTAACTAAAAACTAGAATGCGTGATCATTAACTAACAACTCTCATACCTGACAAAATTCTCCAAAAGGATGCCAAATGGAGGAAACAACAGAGTATATGACTGATTATAAATGTTCAATCAGTTGGTATATTTAGAAAAACCACTAGGATCAGGTTTTTTAGTTGTTTTGTGCACATGTGGTTATTTTTACTTCAGGACTGTTTGGCAAAATGTATCCTTAGTTGGGAAAATGCATGTGTGGTCTGTGTATACATTATTGTGTGTGAGTGTATGTATCGAAAGTAATTCTCAACAGCTATCTAAAACATAAACTTGAGGTTTTAACGGAGCATTCTTACTTTTTAAATAAATTCTTTGAGTAATTGGGGAAGATAAACAGCCAAATTATATGAAGTTGTCCTCATGTTAACTAACAGACATGGTTTTCTCAGAACTTTGTTACTTTCTGAGGCTCCCCCTAGTGTTCTTAACTGGATATGAAGGGTAACACAGATAAACTTGTATTTGATACATTAAACAGTGAAGTAGAGGTATAGCAAAAGGATCAAAATGTTGCTTTAAGATAGTATCAGTATATTTTAAGTGTTCAAGATAATTGCAAAATGGGAGTGTTGCTTAGAAAATATTAGTCCTCTAAGGCATACAGCTCACACATCTTAACAATGTTTATGTCAATAAGGACATTCAAATGGTCATTGAGGATTTTTTATGCAGGTTGTAGTTTGTGAGTGATATGTTTTCACCATAATTATACCTGTAATTTGCAATAGTGTCAAGAGAATAGTGTCAAATTCTTTAATTTTGGAGTGGCTAGATGATACCTCTTGTTGGAATCATCTTTCTGGGTTTAGAGCCATTCCCAGCCTGAGTTTTCAGAGATTAGGCCTAGTTCTCAGTCATTGAGCTCCTTCCCTCTAGATATTGCTGTCCATCAGAATTGTGATGTGAGCCACATATATAACTTTAAACATATTTTTTTTTTTTGTAGTTATAGTTTTAAAAAGCGTAGCGGGAATTCCTCGGTGGTCCAGTGGTTAGGGCTCCGCGCTTCCACTGGGCATGGATTCAATCCCTGGTGGGGTGAACTAGAATCCCACGTGCCATGGCCAGAAAAAAAAAAAAATGAGTAGAAACAGGTAAATTAAGATTGTATTTGATCCAATATTTTCAAAGTCTTGAAATTATAGTGTATATTTTACACTTGCAGCACTTGTCAATTTGGACCAGCTGCAATTCAAATCCTCAATAGCCACACGTGGCCAGTAACTCCCACACTGGATAGCAGTGTATTGGATCATATTTCCTCATGCATTTGCTTGAAAGGAAAATTGTAAGACTTTGTCATGGACTATGAGATGTTTTACATTTAGCTAAAAGTACACTTATTAAGACAGGAGCACCATTCCAAAGAAATGATCCCAGGTCATAGAGTCTCTGATACACTGACAGTGTTCCCGGAGAGCAGCCTGGAAAATGAACTCAGAGGCTCTTTCTCAGATGGTGGAAAGACATGCATATTGACAAGCCTCACCCTGTGATTTCAGCTCTCTTTGCTTGAGTCAGCTTTATGGTTTTGTCGTACTGAATGTCTGATTCTTTTTAAATTGCTGAGTCCAGATATAAGACACAGTTGCTGCTTCATCTGCCACCAAACAAAGAAGGATGGTGGATAGACTTGTAAGCTTTTGCCATTATTACGCAAATTGCCCCTGTTTAAAATGGCTTCTGCCCTGCCCATTTCATAGCAACTATTACCATGTAAAACCATATTCTTTATTTCCTGACTTGTTTTTCTCCACTTAATATGAGCCCCATGAGATTAGAAACTTTCCTTCACTTTCCAATTTATTGCACTATTCGTAACGCATGTGCTGCTGCATGGTAGGTGCCCAGTTGAATAAATTAATTAATTTTTTTAAAGTGAATGATTTCTTTCAACATCAGAAAATATTTTTCTTCAGTCATCCCTTTAAAACACAGTCTTTATTTTACAGTCTTTACACATTCTCCCTTTCCATCTTTTCTTCTGGCACTGAACAGTGTACAGGACACAGAGTAGAGACAGACTTTTTTTTCCCTACTCACTGCCCTTGGGAAATTCCACCTAATTCCATACCTTAGCCCACATGTGACTAAATGGAGATTACTGACTTTACTTATTCATAGGGTTGTTAGAATGATTACTTATGGTATATTGCAATTTATAAAATTACAAATGCTTCAGAATACTCTGTGTGTGTGTGTGTGTGTGTGTGTGTGTGTGTTTGTGTGTGTGTGATCATGCATGGATTTTGGACAGAAAGACTCTTCCTTCATCCTTTAAATTTTTCCTATCTGCATGGTCAGCCCTTTTTCCAGATTACATATGGTCTTTCCCTTCTCATGGGAAAGATATATAACTTTCTATCTGTATCACTCATTTGGATACAACTATATGTGAATTTGCAACAGTATGTGACCATGTCATATATAGGTATAATTACCAATTTGGTACAAAACCCTGATGGGCATAATCAAGGACCATGATGAAAGGAAGAATCTAATAAATTCCCATTTAATGGATCTATTTCTACATTTCAAATAGTCCTCTAACTTGTTCACTGTGATTCAGAATTTTAATGTTCTCATAAGTATATTTATTTAAAGTCTGGTAGAAGGCATATTAGGCAATAATAATTTTCATAGGTGATTCTACAATTTTTATTTTTGAATTAAAATTATGTATAAAACTTCTTTGAAAAGTACGGCAAAGAGAATATAAGAATATAATATTTAACAAGGAAAATTTTAATTTTGATTTTCTGATTTTAAAAAAGTGTACTTTGGAAAATGTTACAAATTGTATTAAGATCAAAATATTTTGCACAGAGCTATTTTATGTGATTATATATATTGCTTTGAATTGAAGATATACTTGATGTTCTCTAAATATCAATTAAATGGATTAAAATTGCTAATAACATATTTTTACTGTCACCTAATTTGAAAGGGAATTTTATTTTACCCAAGTGGATATATAATGTCTCTTAGAATGTAAAAACTACGTTTATGGTTTTTATGGTAATTCACTTCAAAATACATCAGAAAACATGAGTGAAGCTAACCGATCTTATAGTTCCAAATTTTCTGAGGTCAGTTTTAACGTTTATAAATACATATTTTCAAAACATTAAAATATTCTCTTGTGAACAGTTAGTTCAAGACTAGTCTAAGAATCTTGTCCCAGGTACTTTGGAGCACTGCAGTGCACAAGCAGAGACACATGTAACAGTCTCTTAAACAATGTCTTCCATACATCTATCAAAACGGAGAAGAACATGATATTAAAATGGAAGAATTTATGATCTTCTTAGATATACAGAGCCAAACTACTATACTATCTAAATTTTTGAGCCATTTTTCCCTCAACTGTTCAGTTATGAAAATGCTACAAAAACCTTTAAGAATATTCTATCAACTTGGTAACTCTTCACTGTTAAATCCAAATCAGTATTAAATTCAAAATCGTCACAGCATAACCACCCAGGAGTGTGGACCTAAAACTGGTACATATGATTCACTGCTAATCACAGTGATGACCAACATTCAGAAGTTGGTTTCAAAATTTAGTTGTGATGTATTTGAAGAAAAAATTTAATCTGCCTAAAGAATTCTTTATCCTCCACATTTAGGCAGACCATAGAATCACAGGAAAATACCATAAAGGTATGTTCTGAAAAATGGAAAACATGTACATTTATAATCAATATTATACACACACGTACAGTAAAATACCAAGAATACTGAGAACTATACAAAAGTATAAGCAGTAAGCATCCATGTATTATAAATGGCTGACGTGTAACTTGTATGTGCCATTTAGCTTAGTAGACAAAACCAAAACTGTGTAAGAGTTTCTAGTCTTACTCAAACATCAGATAAAAGTCAGAAACAAAAGTTGTCAGACAAAAGTATGCTAGTATTATTTCACAAGTAATTGAACTTGAAATCCATCTCCCAACCATACTGATGCAAAATCCTGAATCCTTAACATTCTTTGTTGATATTAAATGCTGACATTTAGTATAGGTGCAGATTTTGACAAGGCTAATAATACTACTTATACATGTAATTATTTAAATTACCCATACTGCCTCAGTTTAATTGTGTTCACTAAATTTGCTTGCATAATTTATGACATCAATGCTGTCAACCATCAATCTACATTTCAGACAGCAACACATCAACTAAATGACAGGGTAAAATGTTTCAGTTGATTCCAAAAAGAACTTCAACTTTTGAGGACAGAAGTTTGTATCATATTTATGTACCAAAGGGAAATGTCTATTTGGTGAAATTTCTTCAAGACTCCTCGAAAAAGATCATAATTATGGTAATTCAAGAGGAGAAAAGCTCACAGAATAAAGACTGGTAATTTGTTTTCTTTGTTATTTTTCATTGTTATGTAGTTGACGTATAACCTTCTACTAATTTCAGATGTATAACATAATGATCTGATAAATATATATATATGTTGAAATGATCACCGCAATAAATCTATTGACCATCCATCACTACACAGTTACACTTTTTGTTCTTGTGATGAGAACCTTTAAGATACACTCTCCCAGCAACTTTCAAATATACAATACAGTATTATTAGCTATAGTCATGATAATGTATGGTACATTATATTCCCAAGTCTTATTTATTTTATAACTGGAAGTTTGTACCTTTACCCATTTGCTTACCCCCATCCCTTGCCTCTGGCAACCACCAGTCTCTTCTCTGCATCTATGACTTCTGGATTTTGTTTCATTTTGGTTTGATGTTGGTTTTAGATATTACACATAATTGAGATCATGTGGTATCTTTCTCTTTCTGACTTATTAACATAATGTGCTCAAGGTCCATCCATGCCGTCACAGATGACAAGATTGCCTTCTTTTTGTTTGTTTGTTTTTTGGTTTGGGGTGTTTTTTTACATCTTTATTGGAGTATGATTGCTTTACCATGTTGTGTAGATTGCCTTCTTTTTTATGGCTGAATAATATTCCAGTGTGTGTGTGTGTGTGTGTGTGTGTGTGTGTGTGTGTGTGTGTATCACATTTTCTTTATCCATTCTCCTGTCAGTGGACACCAGTTGCTTCCATGGTCTTGGGTATTGTAAAGAATGCTGCAGTGAACATGGGGTTGCAGATATTCTTTTCCAGTTAGTGTTTTTGTTTCCTTTTTATAAATACTCACGAGTGTTCATCTTTATTTGTGTGGCCGTCAATCACTTTGGAAGTTCTGTATTGCTTATAGGCACCTTCTCAAAATAATGTTTTAAGATACATATAATAAAATACCTTAGGGCACAAATTATGTTAAAATATAATTACCAAATTATTATGAGATTAACTGTGTGGATCGTGTACATGGAATTTGTTATTCACATATTAAATGCCAAGATCTAGTGGCAGATCTAATAACTAATAAAATATTAAAATAATGGTGATCATAAAGGATATGTTGAGATAACTGCAACAATATAATAGGAAAATATGTGGCATCTAAGCCAGAGACACTCCTAATAGTTCTTTAGCTTGTTGTCCACTTTTATAGCCATTAGTGAAAATAAAAATGATTTTTTTTCCCTATCCCATATCGCAAACCTTTTGAATTCCATCTGCTTACTCCTCAGGTATCTGCAGACCCAAGGTTAACAATTCCTGCCATAGAGTAAGGCTTGTATTTCCATCAATCTATTTTGTCTTTCTTTTCTCTGAGAGTCAAGCTATTAGTTTATTTATATCAAAAATAAAATAGGCATTGTGCATTTTTCAGCATATATATCAGACAAAAAAGTTGGTAATATTTTCCCTAGGAAAATGTTTATATTTTAAGGTAACTTTCGTTTAACCTTATTTTTAGCAATACACATGTGACTCTGCGTTGAACATGTTTAAGAAATTGAAAGTGTTCTTGAATTCATGGAATTAATCAAAATGCCAGTCCATATACTGTAAGGATTTGGCAATCCAAACAGGGTTAGAGCTTGCTACTCTGCAGTATTCGTGCTGTATTGGCATTCATACGTGGAAAATGTAGTAAACAATTAATAGCTTAGGACATACTATAAAAAAAAGGAAGTCATCACTTTCTTTTTTTTTTTTTTTTTTTTTTTTTGCGGTACGCGGGCCTCTTACTATTGTGGCCTCTCCTGTTGCGGAGCACAGGCTCCGGACGCGCAGGCTCAGCGGCCGTGGTTCACGGGCCCAGCCGCTCCGCGGCATGTGGGATCTTCCCGGACCGGGGCACGAACCCTCATCCCCTGCATCGGCAGGCGGACTCTCAACCACTGCGCCACCAGGGAAGCCCAAATCATCACATTTTTAAGGACTAGATTAAAACAAAACAAAAACATTCCTTTAAAAAAAACTGAGAAAAAGGTGAAAGTACCTGTATACTTTATTTTCCTTCTCCAATATTAAATTAAAATGTGCTTTGCGAGATGGAATAGAAAACATGCCCTTCAAGTGTTGAATAAGCTATCAGGGCACACCAGTTTAGGGTAGCTTTTCCAGTACAGCTAATTTGCGCTTTTAACCAGTTCCCCATGAGGCTCAAGAGAGCACATTTCCGAAAAGAGTAACAGAAGTGTTGCACTCATATACATTTATTCTGTTCATATTAAAGATTTGTTAAAGACAATCTTAACATAACTTTAGAGATCAAATGTAATTCTTAGATAATAGCTTTGAGATATAAACAAGATCAACATCACATCAAAAATTTTATCAAAGTATCAGAAACATTCCTCCAGCTATTTAAACCTTCTGTATTGGTTTCCTATCATTGTGTAGCAAATTGCCACAAAATTAGGGCCATAAAACAGCACCCATTTAATACCTCACAGTTCTGTAGCTAAGAAGTCCAAGTGCAGGTTCACAGGGTTTTCTACTCAAGCTGCCACGCTCAGAATTTTCACCAGTCAGGTTTGTTTTGGAGACCTTGGGGAAAACTCCACTTCCAAAATCATTCAAGTAGCTGTCAGAATCCAGTTCCCTGTGGTTATTGGGTTGTGATCCATATTTTCTTCATGGCTTGCAGCCAAGAGGGAGAATAAGATGTTGAAACTACTCTATATACTCACTAATTCCATCAATAAATGTCTATTAAATAATGCCTTATACCAGTTATTATTCCTAACGTTGTAAATGCACTAACAAACACACAGTCACTGCTTTGAAAAGCAGGTTAGTTTACAAATATATCACAATCATTAAAAATTATAAGAAATAAACTCAACTAGTGGAACAGATGACCATATTTTAACACACAGTTATTGTGAAACCACCATGTACCATTCACTGTGCTGCATGCTGAAAACACACATGAATAATTCAGTTACTAACTTTTTTTTTTTTTAAAGACAAAGTCGTGTTGACCTTATACGGACCTTCACGTCATGAAGCTCTGTTTCAGATCTTTTATAAATTTATTGATTGATTTATTTTTGGCTGTGTTGGGTCTTCGTTTCAGTGCGAGGGCTTTCTCTAGTTGTGGCAAGCGGGGGCCACTCTTCATTGCGGTGCGCGGGCCTCTCACTGCCGCGGCCTCTCTTGTTGCTGAGCACAGGCTCCAGACGCGCAGGCTCAGTAGTTGTGGCTCACGGGCTTAGTTGCTCCACGGCACGTGGGATCTTCCCAGACCAGGGCTCGAACCTGTGTCCCCTGAATTGGCAGGCAGATTCTCAACTGCTGCGCCACCAGGGAAGCCCCCCTAACTTTTTATAAAACGGAGCCACAGCTATTTTACAGCAGCTCATTTTCAAACTGAACAATATCTTTTATGTGTAACATTAAGGATGTTCTTAATCCCAGCTTCCTTTCCAAATCTGGTGCCTTTAATCATTGATAGATGGCGATTGGCTTATGACCTGGAGGACAGAGAATATTCCAACCATGCCTAAAAAATGAGACCATCAGTTCAGATCCCAGGGTACTTCTCAAATAGTTGCATTTAAGGTGCCAGGATCTTGATGGCATCTCTAGGAAATTGAAAGAAGACGATTTTTCCATCCTAAACAATCGGATCAGATAACTGAATGTACTGTTAATCATCTTGAAATGAATGAGCCTAACATGCAAATTATAGATGGCAAGAGCTGATGATCAGCGAGTTAGCCTACTAATGATTTTCAGAAATTAAATGCTTTCATCAAGATTTTTCAGGATTAAAACAATTATTTAGATATTATGAAGAATTAATATACTTTATTGTCTGGTATTCTTTCAGAAACAATATAAAGACTATGTTTAAAGAAGTAAACATGAATTAGAGAATTTAAAAGTAGAGTGGAGTTGCTCTCTCTTAACAATTGTTGCGTTTATGGCAGCTTAATGTTTGTTTTTTATATTTTCTGAAGGTATTGTACCAAACATTTCAAATTATTTCTGAAAGCAAATATATAGTGCCAACTATTATAATTTTTAATGCATAAAAATAATAGGGATAGAGCTCAGACATTAAACTGCCTCATTTTTCATACAAATGAACAATTTTTTACAAAGAAAAGGATGAGAAGGAAAAGATAATGCAAATATTGTTAAGAGCATAGCCTATTATCACACAATAAAGTGTGCTGTAAACATTTGATCAGAAATCTTACAGTAAGAGTTTCATCCTATTGAATCATTTAGAGTAGGGAGACTACTTAAGAAAATCCAGTGCAAGAATACTTGAGAATCTCCAGCTCCCCTTTCTCAGAAGAATATGTCAAGATATTAAGAGACTGTTTTTCTAGGGTTGCAGAGCTAGTTGAGAAAAGGATCAGATCAAAACCTGGTTTCTCTCTGTTCAGTGCCTTTCTTTCACTCTCAAAAAGTAAGAATTTGAACCAAACACAGGAAACAGTTTAGGACTGATGATGACATTATAAGCCATACTTTGTCTAAGCTCTCATCATCTTTCCGAGTTATCAGGAATGAAAAAGAAAGAGCAAAGAAGATAAAAATACACTGATACTAATAGAGTGACAAATACTTACTTGACCCTGTTTCTAGATCAATACTCCTATATTTAATATAATTCCTGAAGGGCCCTATCAAAAATATTATCATCGACCATTCCCCTGGTCACTTTCTATCCCCTTATTTTGCTTTACTTTTAGTCATAGTTATTAATTAATTCATTTTGGTGAATTTTCTCCTACCCCCTCCACCACCATTAGAATATAATCTCCATGAGAGCAGAGCAATGCATAGTACAGATGTGGAGCTCAATGAACAAATGCATGAATAAATTTTAGTTATTTGTTGAATGACGAAATGATATTCCCAACTTTTCTTTGAGGTGGCCATTGCTCACCTACTTTTACAAATGAAAAACCCAGAGAACCTGGGTTACTTACATGGCATCACAGCTAAAAAGTGGCCAAGCAATTTTTCAGTGGAAAAACATCACAGAATAATAATTATAATATTATACCACTTATGTGGGGAAAATCTATAGTTATGTTTCTATACATAGATAGAAAAAGTCCTCTATATAGGAGGGATATATACAAATTGGGAAAGGATTTAGATGCAATTTGTGTATGTAAAATGGGAATTATAGGTCATGTATTTTATTACATTTTCTTTTGTACAAGTATAATGTTTTCACAAAAAGTATATTTGAGTCTTGTAATTTATAAAATGATAGTATCCATTTCAAGATTTAGATTCAAACCTATGTGAGGCCAGCCTGTGTATAATTTCCAGTAGTGAGGGAGCTAAGAATGGTAAAGAACAGATCATTCAATGACAACAAGTAATGAGAGTATAAAATTATGTACTGTTATTGTTAATAAAATTTCCACAAAAATGAATGATTTAAACTTGAACAACATTTATAGATTATACATGGAATAGCAAGTATTTTAGTTAAATAAAGTTTGTGTATCATACATAAAAGCCAAGACCACTGATCTTCGATCAAGGAAGCACGATTCCTTGCCAATCTATTTGTGCCTTCTTGTGAGTGCAAGAATTTTAAATGTGAGTCAAAATAGAATGTTGTTGCAGTTATGGGGCATTATTAGCATAAAGGTACCTGAAGAAACACATTACATTGGCATCTTGGCAAACTACATCTTTCAAGTTTGGACAATCCACTTAAAATTCAGCAGTTCAATACCAACTTTTCCTCAGTATGCCTTAGAGCCATGTTTTCCATTCATCTCTGAATGTTCAATACATAAAACCACAAAGGCACTGTGTTCTGTAATTATGAAGAGGCAGCTCAGGTTGGTAATCGGCATTAACATGCTGGCTGCTGTAGTATACACAAAGCCTTCAGAGCCAAAGCATAGACTCTGGTGGAGAATGTTTATTTCCTGAAAGTGTTTAAGAATAAAAGATGCATCGTTTCAAGATTAAAAGGAGAGAACAGTAAGACCCTGTTGTAACGAATATTTACATAGAGAAGGCAACTATATCCCTAAGAATAAATACAAAAACTTGCATTTGTTTTTAATTGTTCTCTTTTAGAATGGTATCGTTTTCATACCCTTACAGAGTGTTCTATTATCAATAATTTTAGAAAAAAATAAATTAAAATGGGATAGTACTTAGTGTGTTATTGTGTAATTACACTCATTGTTACCAATATCCCTATAAGTAGTGAGAAAGAAATGTGTATTAAATAATATAGTTAAACTAATGACGAAGAGCAGCCCATCTAGAAATTAGGAAAGAAATTCCAGAATTCAGTGAGAGGCACTTTGAGCAATGAAAAGATTGGAGAAATTTGGCAGCAGATAGAACTGGCTCTGACATTTACTGATTAGACAAGTATGAGATGAATCCAACTCTCTGAGCCTTGGTTTCATCATTTGTAAAATGTAGGTAAAGATCACAAGCTGAGAAAACACAGATGCTCCTCAAAATACATTTTTCCCTCTTATTATAGCTTGATTTAAACTACTAGGCAATCAATGACAGGGTTTGATGACAGAGTTCTGGTGTCCCTTAGTCCTCCTGGATTAAACGCTCTGCTTTCATAAAAGGAAGATACAACCTGTTTGCCCACTCACTGTGATGGCCCATTAATAGGTGGTATCGGAGACATTGATTTTAACAACTACTCTCATAATGTTACATACATACATAAAATAGCAAAGCCCTGTTTATGGCTTGATGGACATATCATATAAGAAGAATTGCTCTGTATAAAAATATAACAAAAGTGTTTACAGGGCTTTGTCAACTTGGTAGTGATTTTATCTGCATTATTATATTAATGGGGTAAATATTTATCCTAAAGTTTTTATTGAAACATCTTAGCTATTCAACAAATGGTACTGGAGCAACTGGACACCCACAGGAAAAAACAAACAGATCTGACCTAAACCTCACACTTTACACAAACAGTGAGTAAAAGTGGATCAAGGACTTAAGTGAAAATGTAAAACTGTTAAAATTTTAGGGAAAAACAAAGCAGAAATTTTTCAAGATCTAGGGTTAGGCAAAGAGTTCTTTAGAATTAAAGCAAAAATAACCTATAAAAGGAAAAATTAATAACCTGGACAGCAATGAAACAAACTTTTGCTCAGTAGAAGGGCATGTGAAGAGAATGAACAAAGCTACAGATTGGGAGAGAATATTCGCAAACCATATATCTAACAAAGGGCTTGTATCTATAATACATAAACAACTCTCAAAACTCAACGGTAAAGAAAAAATCTAATTAGAAAGTGGGCAAAAGGCATGAGCAGACATTTCAAGGTAAAGAATGTACAAATAATAAATAAGCACATGAAAAAATGTTCAACATCCTAAGTCATTAGAGAAATGCAACTTAAAACCATGATGAGCTATCACTACACACCTATCACAATAGCTAAAATAAAAAATAGAGAGCACTAAATGTTTGCAAGGATGTGTAGAAATTGGATTATGCATGTTTTGTTGTTGAAAATGTAAAAATGGCACAGCTACTCTGTAAGACTTCTGGCAGGGTTTTAAAAAATTAAACATGCAATTACCAATTACCATACGACCAAACTATTGCACTCTTGAGTATTTGTCCCAGAGAAATGAAAACTTATGTTTACATAAAAACTAACACATGAGTATTTATAGCAGCTTTATTCATAATAGCCAAAAGCTGGCCCAGATAACCTTCAAATTATTGTACACACTTACCATGGAGTTTTACTCAGCAGTGAAAAGGAACGGACAGTTGATAGATGCAATGACTTGAATGCATTTCTTGGGAATTACATTGAGTGAAAAGAGCCAGCCCCAAAGGTTGCATACTGTATAATTCCATTTATATAACATATTTCAAATGTCAAAATTTTAGAAATGGAGATCAAATCAGCGATTGCCAGTGGTTAGGGTTAGGGAGAAGGGGCACGAGGAATGTTAATGTAGTTATAAAAGGGCAATTCAAGGGACCATTGTGAAGATGGAACTGTTGCATGTGGCAGTGGAGAAACATGCAATAAAATTGTATAGAACTGAACACACACACCCACAAACACAAGTGAAACTGGGAAAATCTGAATCAGATGGGCAGATTGTATCAATGTCAATATCCTGGTTGTGATTTTGGACTATAGCTGTATAAAATGTTACTTTTGGGGGAAACTGGGTAAAAGCATACACAAGATCTCTATAATTTTTTTACAACTGCATATGAATCTATAGTTATCTCAATAAAATTTTTAATTAAAATGTCAGTCATATGGGTTTTAAAGTAAAGTTCTGATTCTATTGTTTGTTGATATAAGATTGAAGGGATCTAATCATAGCAAGATGAGGGAAAAAGTAGGGATAAATTGTGAATTACCATGTCTAAAACAAAATGACAATGTAACAACTCAGGAATTCTTAATTTTTCAAAACTTCTTTTGTCAGTTGGTATCCTGTAATCTTCACTTTATCCTCTATAATCAAGCAAAAACAATCAAGAAAGTATGAAGTTGTTTGGGACACAGCAGATAGAAAATCATAGCTAATTCCATTATTCTATTTCAAATGTCATTAAATGCTTTAAGGCAACTAAAAGTGACTCACAACCTTGAATTACTCTTTTTGTAAATTAATTTTTTTACTGAAATGTAGTTGATTTATAATGTTTCAGGTATACAGCAAAGTGATTCAGTTATACATATAGATACTATATATGTATTCTTTTTCAGATTCTTTTCCATTACAGGTTATTACAAGATATTGAATATAGTTTCCTGTGCGATACAGTAGGTCCTTTATATGTAAGGTGTACCCATTTGATCTATGTAAATAAAATATATATTTTTGAAACTTCTATATTAATGATTTTAAAATGGTTTACCAAAACATTGTAAGTTTATAGTACATTCTCCATTTTTCCAAAATGAGAACATATAGCTAACATTACAAGTTAAAGGGACATTTCTTATATTTCTTTCTCTTCTATTTCCTGCTGAATTCACTCTTTAAATACTTTAACTTAGCAAAGTAAATGTTTTACAAATCATCAGAAAATCATTCCCTATTAACAATAGAAGTGCAGAGATATGTAAATTTATTTTTAATTATAGAAATATTTGCCCAATTCTTGAAGAGTTAGAAAAGACAAGTAAGCAAGAAAATCAAAATATAGGGTTTCCCTGGTGGTGCAGTGGTTGAGAGTCCGCCTGCCTATGCAGGGGACGCGGGTTCGTGCCCCGGTCCGGGAAGATCCCACATGCCACGGAGCGGCTGGGCCTGTGAGCCATGGCCGCTGAGCCTGCGCGTCCGGAGCCTGTGCTCCGCAAAGGGAGAGGCCACAACAGTGAGAGGCCCACGTACCGCAAAAAAAAAAAAAAAAAAAAAAAAAATCAAAATATAAAATTTAGAATAGGGATAGCTATTATATTTCCAAAATAAAAATTGCCTTTTTACTCTAATGAATAAATGAGATTTAAAAAAAGATGCCCTAAAGTTCTTTTTTCCAAAATAAATCCTCTAGAAATGGGTCTTCATATCTTGGCTATAAGTGTCATTTATGGAGGCTCTTGGTCTGCTCCTTTGAATGAATTTATTTACTTCATCTGGAGTGCTGCTTGCTTAATAGCATGCCTAGAATTGCATGTCTACAGAGGCACAAGGGCGCCATCGGTATCATAGGTGGTCACTGGCACACCAGAAAGCAGGTGTTTATAAAATTTGAATTTCTCCTATAGTTTCTGCTCAAATTAAACAGGAACATGCCTTGAAGCCCTTCCACAGTGCACTGAAAGTCTTAGTCCAGATGATAATCAACAGTTCTTTACAAAAAAAAGAAACTGACCTTAGACGTCAATGGTGGTCTCTCAGCATTAAAATGAGATTGATTACCTGCGTAAAAGGCTGTGGTTTAATAATAGATTGGTTTTACAAGTAGATGCTAAGTTCTGTGGTTCATTTAATCTACCTAAATCCACTTACCATGTTGTAAAGGTATTATTGCTAAATAAACAGTGCATTGGTGTGAATGTTGAGGGTGAGGAAGATAGGGCAGAAGAAATTGCTGTGTGACTATAGCACAAATAAAAACATTTTGAATAAGCCCAAGGAGATATAACTTTGAATATAAAAAGCAGTACGAGGATAAATTGTGCTTAAGAATTAACATAACTTATCTAACCAAGGTTTTCTTTTTATTTAACATTATACCTTAATGCTCAATGAATAAATTGTAATCTTAAGGCAACCAAATAATGACCTTGTGTATAAACGTCTTTCTATACTAATTCCTACTAGAATAAGACATCAGAAATTTAATTTTATACTAAGCATTTTTTAAAAGAAGCATTTTATTCATTGACTCTGGACCAGCCTACTCCAGTTAACATATTTGCAGTTATGCTGCCCAATTGCTGGACAGTTTCAAAACTTTCACTTGGGAGTATGTTTTAGACAAATCTTGACTTTGTATCTCCACTTTACTAAAGAGATTATGCAATCAGTACAGCACTATATAGTAAAAGAATTGACCTGCTTGCTGAAGGGGTGGACAGTTGCATTTTGAAAATCATAGACCATGAAGCTTAACTTGAATCATTAGAAAAATTATAAATCATCAAATAGATAGCTTTGCATTTATACAAACAAAAGATGAATAGAAGGAGCCATCGGTGGTTCAGGAAAAACAAGCTATCTACCTGACCAGATTACCAAGGCCAGGAAATCAGTGTAATTCCACATATATGTGCATTTGTACTTCAGCAAGGCACTCTACAAATCACATTGTAACTTGTAAACAGGATGGAAATATATAGACTGATTAAAATATTTGAGTGGATTTAAAATTTTTTGAATGGCCATACTATGTATTTTCAATAATGGAGCTAATCTTTGCAAAATATTTATATACAAAGGCTACAAGTGCTCTCTTTTGATTTTCTTTAACATTTTTTTATCAAAGTTTCAGATGACAATGAAGATGGAGATAAAATATGTAAATTAAACCAAATTCTTAGAGCATAACCCTCAACTCAGAGTTAGGATTCAAACAAATCCAGAATTGCATGGTTCTGATAAGTTCTTTTATAACTAGATTACAAATATCCTTGGTAAGAGGAATCAAGCATCAAAACCAAGATGAAATTGAGCTGAGAATAATTCGAACCTTTTTACGCAAGTGTCAAAAATAAGTTATTAGTCATGGGAAAAGCCCCAGAAATTTTAGTTGTATACAAGTTGTGCATGAGCTAACAGTATAATTTGGATGTTCTAATCTGCAGAATTCTTCCACAGGAGATTCCCATAGGTAGATCAGAGTACCACACATTAAGGGTAAGACTATAGTAATCTAATCGATTGCCCAGAAAAGGGAACCCGGCATAACTGGAGGTTTGTTAATCACAGAAACAGCTGAGGAAGTTGGGAGTATTTAGCATAGGGAATTGAAGAATAAAGGGAGGCATGCTACTTATCTGCAAATACTTAAAGAACTATCATACTTATGTGGAAGTAGATGTTTTCATTTTTTTGTTTGGGAAGGACAGCTAGCAGAAAATACAAATGGGAAGGTTTAGTTTGGTTCACTACAAAGAACCCTATCTTAATTAGGACTGTCTAGCAATAGAATGGAGGCTTTGTGTTAAGTAAGATCATTGTCTTTCAAGGACACTGTAGACAGAATTCCATTATTTGGAGGGAGGTTAGGCTAAATATCTTCTAAGATTCTTTCCAACACAATCATTCCATCACTAGGATGTACTGTATACATGGTCTATAAATTTTGTGCCTTGTGGCAGAATACGTTTTCCTGAAAAAGGGGGAGTGCATTCTATACGGGAAATAAAAGGGTTTCTTGAATTTTCTTTTTTAAAAGCCAATCTTTTTCTTCTGTAAAACCTGGGTTAGCACTAACTGCTTTATTATGGTGTAGGACCTAATTTTGTCTTGAATCTATAGAACTACCATATCTCCTGGCATACGGGGGATCAGCTTTTAGAAACTAGAACTTAAACAGTAAACACATTGTAATATCATCCCAAACACTATGACCAAGCCAGAACAAAACACTTCCATGATTAATGGAGGAACATTTTTTATGGTGTGTTTTCTCCACGATATTTGCTATAAAACATTCAAGATTCCACTGAAGGTTTCTAAGCTCTGTGGAATAGAAATAGATTGATAGCATCTTCAGCTTCTTGATAAAAGAAGGGCAACCTAAATGTAATTATTCAGAAGTCTCTGGGGAACAGAGAGATATGTCTCAAATGGCACATTATCTAAAATAGAGTCAGACATACCTTGGGGAAAGCAATAGTGACTTCTTTTACATTTACAGTAATATTAACTTCTTGGTCTCTGCATCTGTCTTGATGTCTCTCCTCTTTTACTTGTTTATTTCTTTTTTAAACTAAAAATAAAATTATAGAGTTAGGGAAAGGAAAGGGAGGAAGGAAGAAGAGAACAGTCAGGAGATTAAACCATGCTTACAATCAGGAGATTAAACCATGCTTACTCTCAAATTTCATGTTATAATATCTACTACTTTTGATGCGATCCCATTATGTGATACTGGACTCTTTCATATATTAAATAAAATAAATATTAACTTTCAGTTAGAACCATTATGATGTATATTTTATGTTCTTTCTTATTTTCAGTATAGTTTCCATTATTTTTTGTATGATGCTAAATGTGGTAAATATAGCTTCATTTAAGTATGATTCAAAGCCAAGTCAATCATTGATAATTTAGAAATTCTGTGAATTTATATTCCTTTGTACTTTTAGTGTGACCTATTAATACTTAATTTTCAAAATAAATATTTCTTGGACATCTACCCTAATATTTTGTTTAGTATACCATGGTAAAGATTTACTTTGTCTTAAAAAACTGAAAATAATATTTGATGCTAAAGTAGCCATTTGTCCATAAGGTCTTATTCCATAGTTGTACAAAAATAGTAATTTTTAAAGCTGAAATATATTTTTCTAGATGTGCATTATTCCTCAGTGAAGGTACGACTCACTAAGAATGTCTCTCTTTCTGATTCACACTTTATCCCATGAAGTACCTGATTGGATAACCTATATTACTTCAACTTCTGCCCACCACACTGTAGAAAATTTCTTGAGTTTTTTAACACTCACAGAACTTATTTCCTAGAATTGATGAATAACATCATTAATCACCCAGTGAATGCTGGAAGTCATCTTGACATCTCCCTCTCCCTCACCAGGCCTAAAACAATTGTGATGAACAAATATTGATGGTATCTTCTAAAAATCTTTTAAATCTGTTCTCTTTTCATCCACACAGCCCAGCTCAACTCCGACCCTCAACATTTCTCACTAAGATTACAAACCTATTCCTCTAACTGGTTTTCTTTCTTCCAGCTATTTCCTGCTCCATCAAACGCCTTACAAATCCACAGAGCTGTCAGAGTGATTCTCTTTAAAGAGAAAGTCCCTGTTTACAGATCCTCCATAGGGTTCTACAAACTTCTGGATAAAATTCAAACACCTTAAAAAATTATCAAAGCTATTTCATAATCCAATTTCTGTGTACTTCTGTTGCCAAAATCTGGCCTCTGTACACAGGTGCCAGATTAAATCTCGGAGACAGAGTTTTGGGTGAAGTAGAAAGAAAACAGCTTTTTTGCTTTGCCAAGCAAAGAGGGCCACAGCGGACTAATGCCCTCAAGTCTGTGTGTCCTGCCCTGGAGGGGGTAGTGAGGAGTTTTATAGTAAAGGTTCAAGGAGCAGCGTGTGATCAGCTTGCGGACATTCCTCTGATTGGTTGGTGGTGAGGTAGTTGAGAGTCAGCATCATCGACCTTCTGGCTCCAAGCGGTCTAGGGTCTATGCTCTTGCGGTCAGCAGTTTTAATCAGGTGGAGGTCTGCTTCCTGTAACAACAAGTTAGGAATGTGTGTCAGGCCTTTATCTCTATCTTTCAGGGAACTGGGAGTTGGGTGATCCTGCTGTGTGGCAGATTTATAGTCTAAATTATTACCAGTTCCCCAGGCCAACAGCTATTCTTTGTTTCTACACCTTCACATTTCCCAGTCATTAACTCTTGTCAGCCTTTTACTTCAGAAGACAAGGACACAGGGGCTTGTACACAGTTTCACTTCCTCAGTCTACTGTCTTGTCAATTTGCCATATGGGTGCTATGCTCAGCATAGAAGTCTGCAATTAGTACCATCCACTCTCACCCCTCTTTGACATGGGCAATGATGCTTTGTCTTCTTGGAGTGTCACACTATTCTGCCAACCTCCCCATGCCTTGAGTGGCGGGGAGAAGAACAGGATTGTGAGGGACTGGGACTTGGCAAAAAGCTTCAGACTGAGTGTGGAAGGACAGAATGGAAATAACGTATGGTGGAAGAGTATTCACCTTTGCTAATCTCTGCTTCCTCATCTTTGGCCACATACACACCCATCCCACACTCAAGCCCTTTACCTCCAGACCAGTGGTTATCAGTTGGGGTGGTTTTGCCTCCCAGTGGACATTTGGCAAAGCATGGAGTCCTTTTTGTTTGTCACAACTTGGGGATGGGGGTACTACTGGCATCTAGTGGATAGAGGACGGGGATGCAGCTAAACATCCTAAATGCACGGGACAGAGTGTGGCACACTCCTTTGTTCCAGTCCTTTGCAAATGCTTTTGTGTGTCTGAAACTCCCTCCCCTCTCTTTCTTCTCACTCCTCTCTCTTCTATCCTCTCCCTCTCTCTCTCTCTCTCTCCCTCCCTATCTCCCTCCCCCTCTACCCTCATTCCCACCCTCAAGGTTTGTATGATGAAATAACCTCTAATTCTTAATTCTGATGATCTCAATTTAAATATTACTCTTTAGGACTCCTATTCTGATCCTTCCCTGTCTGTATTGCCTTTGATAACATGCACCCATAGCACTCCCTTCCTCCCATGGTCACATACTTGTTATAAATATTTTTAATCGTAGATACCTAAGTGTCTGTTTTTATGGCTAAAGAGCAAGCTCCCTAAGGACAGAGACCAAATCTGTCATGTTCATTATGATATGCCCTATGCTCAGAGCATGCATTTGTAGGAAAGGATGGAGGGAGGAAAAGATAGATGTAAAGTGCCAAATTCATATCGGTGATTCATAAAAGTCCATCTCTTTAAAGGATATTCTTAGTTTAAAAGGTAGGTGCTTTATAAAGTTGAGAGAAAGGTGAAAATTAATATTTTAAATCTCTCTGCAGTTCATTACATTATAAAATGAGATTCATGTTTCTATTCAAAATGCATACATTAATTGAATTTTTTAATAAAAATGAGAAGATAGTATTGGTTTATTGGATTCCTCACAGTACCCTTTATATATATATATATATATATATATATATATATATATATATATATATATATATTTATTTATTTATTTATTTATTTATTTATTTATTGGAGTATAATTGCTTTACAATGTTGTGTTAGCTTCTGCTGTACAGCAAAGTGAATCAGCTATACGTATACATATATCCCCATATCCTCTCCCTCTTGAGCCTCCCTCCCAGCCTCCCTCCCTGACCCCTCTAGGTCGTCACAAAGCATCGAACTGATCTCCCCTTCACAGTACCCTTAATAGTTCTTTCAGGAAAAGTTCCACTGGGGAGTGGTGTCTAGAGGATGGGGGCAGGGCCAGGTGTAAAAACTAAGCCCACAGCATAGTTTGTGAGACTTCTAGCCACCTCTCTAAGTTGAGTTCATCTTGTATTAAGACCTGGGCAGATTTTCATAGATTGTCTTAAGACTACCTTGACAAATACTTCTTACTAGAATGCAAGGTAAAACTGAGAGCCTTGGAATAAGCTTATCAGCATGAGTTCAAAAAGTTAACATAAAACAAATACATTCTTTACTTCATAAGGGATAAAAAATGTGGGATTTTGGTCCCTTCCTTGATGATGGATCTAAATCTGTGTATCTCAGGCCATCTACCTTGTCCTTAGAAGTATGAGCCTTAGAAATAATAGCAAACTGAACACTGAAAAGCCCTTTCCATATGATTAAAGGTGATAATAAATGTGTTTTTAGATAAAGCAACAAAATGAGAGAACTTGTTAGTATCTCTCATTATACTTGTTACCGTTATCAGTCACTTGTGTCCGCACTATATGCCTAGCACTAAATAGAAGACAAAAGCGTTGTCCTTTGTGAGAGATTTAAAAAAAATTTTTTTTTTTTGAAATGCAGGCATAGAAATCAGATTATCATGTTAGTCCAATCTTTCTGCACTGGAAGGTTAGACATATTTATTAGCTACAACACAGCATTTCAAGCTGGCATTTGGATCGTTTCAATAACTAATGTTTGTTTTATCAACAGTGGTTTAGTTTGACATGCTGCATGATACATCTGCAATAACAATGCCGTGTTTGATGGATAAATGCCCAGGAAAAAAATTCAAATTGGCTAATAAATAAAATTGAATTTCGAGACCCTATTTATTTTCAGGAAACTTGTCATGGGTTATTAACTGTACTAAATAATGGCTTATTTATGTCTGTGCATAAATAATTTGAAACAAATCGGGGAGACATCGTTAGAAACTATCATACTTCACTTACTGCTAAATGTTGATGAAGGTGCATGTCCTCAGCTCTTCACCACCAGACCTGCTATTTTTCAGAAACAATATCTACAGGTTAACAAGATTATGACCAAAATTCAACTAAAGTTCCATACATATAACATAAATCTGTTTTACTTTTTGTTTGTTTGTTCGTTTTTTGCGGTACGGGGGCCTCTCATGGTTGTGGCCTCTCCCATTGCAGAGCACAGGATCCGGACGCGCAGGCTCAGCGGCCATGGCTCACGGGCCTAGCCGCTCCGCGGCATGTGGGATCTTCCCGGACCGGGGCACGAACCCGTGTCACCTGCATCGGCAGGCGGACTCTCAACCACTGCACCACCAGGGAAGCCCCGTAAATCTGTTTCTTAAACATTCAGATTTCTACCAATATGGAATTCAACTAAAATTCTGACTCTAGGCAGATGGTTCTTTGATTTCTCCACATATTACAATTAACCGGCAGATTTTTTTTTTTTTTTTTTTTAAAGCTAATGCTTTGTTTCTCATTCCTAGAGATTCTGAATCAATTGGTCTAGGGTGATTTTTTTTTGCTTTTTTAAAAACAATCAGATTCTTTTTGTTTTGTTTTGTTTTTTTAAAGTTCTTAACCAATTATAAATGGAAAGCCAGGATTGGAAACTCCTGCTGTAACACAGAGTTCTGGTCACATTAATGCATATTAATGTATTAGTCTTATCTGGGCAGTGAGATCAAATTGTTTAATACTAATAATTGTCCCACTTAACAAACAGTTTTCTGAGCATGTCTTTTGAATATGCAGTTCTAGGTGCTAAGGGAATATCCAAGATAGGCTTTGTTCTCAAGGAATTTACATAAGGGAGTACAGTGACAATATTGAAAGGCAAAAGAAAATAATTGTTGCAAGAGAGGTGCAAACAAAGGCTTTGTGAGATCTTATCTGAGATGGACAAGGACCAAAACAGAATTTTTGGAGTAGGTCGAATTTAATTAACCTTGTCAATAAATGTGGATGCATGCTTTAACCTTGTTAGTGCTTTCAGTACCTCATAATCTCATACTAATCCACTTAAGTAAACCAAACATATTTACTTTACTAATAGTAAAAGCAATAATCCCATGTATTTGCATTTAACTTTGTAGTGTGCAAACAGGTTTATATATGTCATCATTTTTGAAACTTACAACATATAGGATATACAATTTGGTACTCTTATTTTTGGGTGAGGAAACAGAGGCTCAGAATGGAAATCAGTTGCCCAAATTATAAAACTAGCAGGTGGAAGAGTTAGGTTTAAGGTTAATCCTCCTGAGTTCTAAATCGTTCAGACCTTTTTTTTTTTTTTTTCAGACCTTTTTTTAATCACCCCTATTTGAATTTAAGAAGCAGCTGAGTTTAGGCTAGACTCCAGGTCTCTTAACACTAAATCCCTTTCTTAGGTTATGTTATGGCACAGAAACATTTAATATACCATACATTCAATAACTGTAGCTCAAAGTCTCTTAAAACTTAACTTTTCAGAAGGTAATTGGCAATTCACACCCTAATATATTTTTTAAGATAGTACCAAAAAATGCACTGCCTTACTGATTTTCCCCAAATATACCCTTTCTTCTTTCTGTGCAATCATACTTAATACCTGGAACTTGGGAAATTTCTAAAGTTAAACCAGTTTAGAAGCTATAAAAGGTCAGAGGAATGAGGAGCTTGAGTGTCAGCTCTTGATATCTGCCTTATAATAGTTCTTTTCTGTCCAACAAGTAGAAACATCTTGCATGCTTTATCATGAGCCACGCCGGATTCTATATAAATAGTTGCTGGTGCACAACAAATTTAAGTTTTGCTTTTTGGAACTTTTTGGAAAACTTTTTCCAAATATTTTTGATCTACAGCTGTTGAATTTGCAGATTCAGAACCCGTGGATATGGAGGGCCAACTGTGTATGAGTAAAGATTGATAGATAGATCTATAGGCCACTTAACTTGCAAGAAGCGTGGCAAATTGAGTCTCAAGGACACTTTAGAAAACTGACCGCAGGAACGATTTTATATTGTGGTTTTTGTTTTTATTTTTTTCGGTCCGCGGGCCTCTCACGTTGCGGAGCACAGGCTCCGGACACGCAGGCTCAGCGGCCATGGCTCACGGGCCCAGCCGCTCCGTGGCATGTGGGACCTTCCCGGACTGGGGCACGAACCCGCGTCCCCTGCATCGGCAGGTGGACTCTCAACCACTGCGCCACCAGGGAAGCCCTGTGTTCATTCTTAATAAGGACTCACAACCCAGAGATCGCCAGGATAAGCTGCTTGTCACCCCTGGTTCACTCACTGACAGTTTGAGCATGATACTAACTTTTAAAATAAGGAATAGTATCAATAGAATAGGCTTTTTTGAAGAATTAAGTGAGATAATAAATATAAAAGTACTACTCTATGCTTGGCACTTTATAAATTCTCAGGAAATAGCTGCTGTGCTTTTTACTATTATTACTTATTATAATAAAGCTTAATTGTTTGCCGGGATTTTCACAAACACTGTTTTATTAATTGAGGTATTGTGACACCTTTACACAAAGAAAATGAAAACTGAAAAGGTCAGGAAGTAAAAGCCATGGATAGATTTATGTAAAAATAATTACCTCATCTCTCCTTACACTATACAATATATGGCTGCTAGCATTTTTGACAACTTTTAATATTTTAGTATCGATTCTTCATAATCATTTGATGACTCCTATGACATAATGCTCCAATGGGTGTTTTGCTTTTTCACATACATGTTCTTTTAAAATAATTAAAATCACTTAAGTATTTTAAGTATTAGGCCCTGGTACCCACATTATATTATAGTTAAATTGACTGACTCTAATAAAAAGTAAAGATATGGATGCTTTCATTAGATGGCTTTTCCAGTGTAAATAAAGTTCTAAATATTCTGACATAAAAATAGCATTAAGCTGTTTTTACCTCTAGACTATGCTACTATATTAGTTGACTAGAATGATGGGGGAACTTACAAGAGAAACTGTAGTATGTTCACCACCGAGAGTAATTCAGCACAGTGATTCCTTTAACATCTGTTCCACTAAAAAGGAATCATTTTCAAGGGCCACTTGGAGAGTAAGTGATCATATACCCCTGAGCATCTATGTTAAGAGAGACAGTGAGAGAAAAGAGAAAGTCAAAATCTGCCTCTAGTCTTTCACACTACTGTGTATCCTAATGAACTGCCATGGGGTGATTTCTCTTCTTCTTGTGTTGTGAATTTAAAAAGAGATGTTGGGTTTGTTGCTTCTTTGTTTTGTTCCCTGTTTTCCAGTTTGGGGGAGACACCAGTTGAGGTCATTCATAAGCGCTATAATATTTGGAGTATATTCTTCTCAATAGAGGAGGGATATTAAAGTTATTGTCTCACTCCAGCATATTATCATTATAAAGTAACACATACCATTAGAGAGAGACTCCGTGAAGGACATTATCATTACGTATTAGCACACACCATTAGACAGGAGTTTCAACTGCAAATCCTACTGAGGAGGATAGATTCATAACATCACGGCCCTCCTGGGTAATATAACTCAAAATTGTTAAATCATTCAGCTGAGGTGAACTCAGATCGCATGATTGGCACCCAACATCACTCTGAGCTCTCAGTGGTTATTTACTCTGTGAGAAACCGTTCTCTTTTCTGATTCAGATGGAAGTCCTAATAAAGCTCCCGAGGAATTTTATCTTACTTCACCTGAGGCAAAACTCATACAAGTTAAATAATAATAAAAATAAGTATAATTATCAGTGGTGCTCAGCTTAAGATGTACAAATACAAAACATTTTCAGTTGAGGAAACTGAACATTTAAATTCTTTTGTGTGCAAAATTGTAACCAGTACATAGGGGGGATTAAAAATGAAGCTGAGTGAACTTATCTAAATGAAGCTAAAGAGATAACGGTACCATGTTTTATTTTAAAATCTTAACTGAGGGTAATGTCAACGTGATGTTTCTTTGTCCTACCAAATGTCAGGGTTATTTGTATATGATAGGACTAAATGCCATTTCTCCATGAGGATTCGTTTAATATACTGTTTATTCTCATGAAACATTAATGTCTGCTATGGATATTTGCCTGTGAAAAGGCAAATTTTGCACTTCTCAAATGAAAATTAATCTTGAATGAGTTTAACTTGCATCATTTGCATTTTCTACGGATAGTGAAAACCCATTTGTAAATAAAGGTTTATTGCAAAGCAAAAAAGAGCATGTTTGAAGATGGAACCCTCATCTGGACCCTCGTCTAGGAGTTTGTAGTTGCTGTGATTTACATGGCTGAGGGTATTTCAGCTCCTAATTCAGTATAAGAATCTAAAAGTGAGAATAAAGCCTACAAAACGTATCACTTAGTTCTCTAATACAAAGTTTTATTTGTTTAATATTAACCCTTTCTTAAAATGGCTCAACCACCAGTAGACACAAAGTTGTGAAATAAAACATATTTATTGTATATGTACTTATTTATATAAATACTTATATACATGATGACCAGTGGCGAATTTACAGCTTGTAAATTAGCTTATAAATCCCAAAGCTTGGAGACCAGTTCTAATCCTATACCATACGTAGCAAGTAACGAACTATTGGTCTTGGGTGTGTACTAACTGCAAGAAAGAAATAGACCCTCTCTATCTTAACTATTAGAGTAGTATATATGTCCTACAGAGACAAATGCCAAACCTAAGTAGTTTCATATTCTGTGTTAATTTTAGATGTGTTCAGAAAAATCCTTATCCTTGGAAACATTATAGACAAAAATTAACACGGTGAAATCACCTGTATTCTCAGGTGGCTTTGTTGTGATTTTTTAGCCCTTGAAAGGTCACTGGGTGAAGAAAGGGGGGAAAATAAAAATACTCATTGTGCCAGAAGGAAGTCTACCACCATCCTCCACCCCTCGAACACTCACATGTATCTTTTAAGTTTATCTGTTGCTAGGCAAAAAAATCATTTAGGCTGATCCTTTTCTTTTATTTTTCACATGTTTACATATATTAGAGATTTTAGAGAATTTAAATACACAATTCAGTATAAGCTTCACTTATACTGAATTGTATATCTACTGTCTGTAAGTAAGCATGGCTATGTGTACATATATATCCCTCTTCTCAGAAGAGAGAAATTTCTTACACTTTGGTCTCAAAAGACCTCACAAAAACGTACATTCAGTGCATAATTGCATTCCACTTTTTACTACACGCTGAGAATGGTTTTATCCAAATTCTTGCAAGAACCACGTAATAAGAGGGTGGTAGGACCAAGAATGGTGTCTAGTTCAGGTGGTTCCAAGTAACTGTAGATTTTTTTTTTTTATCCTATTACATATACAAGCTAATGACGAAGAACTAATGGATAGAATTGCTTGAATTCATATCCTAACTTCACCACCTACTAAGTTTGGAATACTGGATAAATTCTTAACGTCTCTGAGCCCCAAGTTCCTCATCTGTAAAGTAAAAATAGTACCCACTTTGTATGGGTTGCTGTGAAGTTTAAATTAGTTAGTATTTGTAAAACACTTAGAACAATAGTGCCTCAAAAAATAGGTGTCACGTAAGTATTGGTACTGTTACTAGTTTTAATTCTGAGGAATTTTAAAAATAAAATCATTGTAAATTTACTTTATAAAATTGTTTTATTAAGTCAGAAAATGTATAAAGAAATAACTCCATAGTTTGGCATTAATGCATATTGAAATGCCAAACAAAAATTCTAATTATGGTTAAATGCTTGTCTAATGATTACTCACACAAATATACCAGTTGACATCATCACAGGCTGTGTCTTCTACACACAATTCCTTGCTTCTAGTTCAATCTCCCTCTCATTCCTTCTTTATTATTCCACACATTCAAACCATTCATCTTCAGCCTTTTTAAGAGCCTATACTGACCATTCCCTTTATCCTCTGGCCTTGCATCCTTCTCCATGGAGAAAAGAGAGATCCTTGGGTGAGATCTATCAACAGTCCTGTCCCCTATCATCACCCATCACTTTATCTACACATACTCAAAAAGCCAAGGATCCAGAGAGGTTGGGCGTGCAAGATTCTTCACTCTCTGACAGATCATTTCCTTAGTGCTCCTTCAGCTATGGTCATTAACCACTAACCATTCCCAAAATGTGTCATTCTTTCAAAACTCTGAGAACTTTGCACACATTGTTCTTTGCCTAGAATCTCTATCTTGTCTGTCAAGCTTCTATATATACTCATTACAATATGTTTCCTATTACCAAAAGACTGTGCTGGGTGGCTACATGTGTTCCAGGCACCTGTCAGTAAAGAAAATCCTACCATTGAAGCCCAGGCAGGTGCTGAGGTCCTGATACCCTGTGACACGCTCCTCTGATGCTGAGAGCCTGCCCCCACGCTTCTCCCACCCTCCGCCCCATTCAGCCCTGCTGTGACATGACTGCCATGCTCCACAGCTCCCTGCTATCTCATCCTTCCTCTCTCATTCCTCTGGTACTGTTCACTCTCTTCACTGAAAAACCAGTGAAGCATCAATCCATGTACTGTCTGAAATCCTTCAGACATAAAATAGAGTTATAGCCTTTTCTACTGTGATCCTCTACACTTGAAATTGAATAATAAAAATTCTGGCTTAAATACTTTTTCAATACGGGCATTGATTAGAGCACTTTTATACATATAGTTGAGCATACTGAGGGATGCAAATTGCTAAAGAGACACTGCAGAAACATCTCACTTTAAGGTCAGTAAGAACAAAAGAGATATCAATATGCTCGATTTTGTTTTTGTCTGCTAAGGTGTTGGTACACTAGATGAGTTTTTGAGTTTTAATGAGTCTCATTGATTTTAATTGGGTGGCCTTGGTAGAAATAGGTATTATTACTCTGAAAATCATGGCTAAATTGCTGTTAAATAATTTGCATTCTGTTGCATGGTTTATATCATAGTACAGACAGAAACATTTAGGTCCCAGCCTCAAGTATTTATTAACGTACGCCAGTAATGTTGGACTCACCTAAGGATTTCATATTTTGCCTGCCTGACATATTTTGTCCAGTCTATGCTCTGAAGTATCTTTCTGGGTAATTACATATGGCATGTTCTTCAGCCTCAAACAGAAAGGATTACATTTGTATCTCTAGAATAAAGGTTATTCTGAAATCTGGAACTATATAAACACTAGTTACCATCTGAACTGAGTACCCATGAGGTGCCAACTGCTTTAAAATGCATTGTTTGATTTAATTATCTCAGTCCTGAAAAGGAGACATCATTATCCCCATTTTATGGAAGGGGAAAGTGAAGTAAAAGGCAGTTAAGGGAACTTTCAAGGTCATGCAGTAGGGCTGGGTGACTCTGAAATTCTTGCTCTGTCCATGATGACAGAGCCTCTCAATTTCTAATAAGTATACATTTATTAAAGCTAATATAATTTATTTAATCAATCAACAATTGTCTACTAAACACTTACACACTCAGGGCTGTGAAATGGGCTGTTGATTATACAAATCATGAGACATAAGGCTGTCTCCATTAAAGAAGAAAGCAGTGTATTCTCACCTGAGAAGGACTATAGATGTAGTCGTAGAAGAAAGAGTCACTAATTTATTCATTTCAATCGTTATTTGAAATTATTTTATAAGGTTTGGTTGTACATGTCATAAACTGTAATAAGTAATTTAATATATAGGGACTGCTTACATATAACATACATTTATCAATTTAGTCTTAGGGCTAAGAACAGAACCTGGCAAGGGGTGCTTGTTTTCTCAACTGGCTCCCTTCCAGGTCAAGGCCATATATGGATAAATCTGACTGGTGGCACATGACCACCTAGCCTCCAAGGTGTCAATGGAGCCAGGTTTTCTGACCCCTCTCTTAATTCATAAATCTGGAAATTCCCCAACCATAGAAAGGGTATTTTAAAAGTGCTGACTACCCAGAATGCATCACAAATGTCCACTAGAAAGCCTCTGTAGAAAGCCATAGTGTCTGTCTGGAAGATAAATTTTAAAAGATACTTTGTTTGCTAGTCCAATCACCAAGAAAAATAAATAGTAAATAGTATAAAGTGGAACATTTTTCAAGTTTACTAATGCAATACTAAATCATTTCTAATACTATAGCTTCTAATCATAAGTTTATATTTATCTTCTCTCATCATAATCCACTTACTGCAGTTGCCTTAATCCATCTACTTGCCTCATTTCTTTTCTAGTAAAATTACATAACTTGATCTATTAATTTTGGATATCCTAATTTGTCTACATGATAGAAAAACAGCTGGTTGTACAACACTGATTTTAATCAAACTCCTCATTATGTAATGGAATTTGATTTTTAATAAAAGAAATAATAATGCTTTCAAACGAGCTTATGTGTAGAAACTACTACTTCCTTTATTTTATACTTACTTTTTATACTGCCTTCTTTTTGGAATCTGTATTGTGAAATATTTATATAAAGAGCTTAATAAATGTACTCATTTGATAGCTTGTTAAGCTATTAAGTGCGGTTCTGTTCTAAGCACCAGAATTCCTGCAGCTAACACAGCCAGAAATCCCTTTTCTCATAGAACATTCATGGAACTTGGGAGAAATAAGCAAATAATAGAGAAAAACACATTGAGTCAGATGGTATTAAATGCAATGGAGAAAAAAATTAAGGGTAAAGAAAGTATGAAAATGCAGTGAGAGGGAGATGTGAAATTGAGTCCCCCAAACTCGAGTTCCCTTACCGAGTTTATGATTAATCTCTCTATACAAAACTTATTCCCTTTCTTGTTCCCTCTGGCCTCAATCTTGTGCTAAGTGAACAGTAATCAGAGTCAGATGACTAAAATTGCGGTTGTCGATAACATCCTTTATGTACTGAATTTGCTGTCATTATCATTAACTTACAAACTCAGGTTGTTTCTCCAGACCCCCAGCCATGGACCACCTGGCCTGAGAATTGTAAACCAGAGACATCCTGACTCCTGAAAGTATGATTAAGACTTGTTACAGACAGTGGTTATTCCCAGCCTCTTTGTTCTTCCCCTTTAAAAAAGCCCCTAACTCAGACACCAAGTGGGAATGGATCTGAGGCTTGTCTCCCATTCCCTTGCTTGGTACCCTGCAGTGAACACTGTTCTTTCCTTCACCACAACCCAGTGGCAGTAGATTGGCTTTGCTTTGTTAGGTTAGGTAACAGAAGAAGTTTTAAACAGGATGGTCAGGGAAGACCTCACTAATGAAGTGACAAAGGCATTCCTGGTAGAGCAAAGGCTCTGCAGCATCAATATGCTTGACAAGTTTGAAGCCAGTGTGACTGGAAAAGAGTAAATTAGGGGGATATTATTTATAGGATCTGTGCTACTGTAGGGAGGTGGGGCTCAGATAATATAGGACTTTACAAACCGGTATAAAAACTTCAGCTCTTACTCAGAGTGCAATGGGAAGCCATTGGAGGGTTTTGAGTAGAAGAAAAATACGCTTCTTTTGAAAGGATCCATCTGCCTTTTCTGTACTAAAAAAACTGAGAGGAATGAGCAAAGTTCAAGGCAGGCAATTGATCCAGTGAAATGATCCAGTTGAAAGATGGAGTTAGTGAGAAATACTTCAGATAACGTGTATTTTCACATACAGCCGACATAGCTTGCTAACTTCTAGAGGTGGTTGATGTATTTCCCATTTTACCAGTCTAAAAGTTCTTGCTTCTTCCAACTTTAAAAATGCATAGGTCTGTCATACAGAGTGAAGTAAGTCAGAAAGAGAAAAAGAAATACCATATGCTAACACATATATATGGAATCTAAAAAAAAAAAAAACAGGTTCTGAAGAACCTAGGGGCAAGACAGGAATAAAGACACAGATGTAGAGAATGGACTTCAGGACACGGGGATGGGGAAGGGTAAGCTGGGACGAAGGGAGAGAGTGTCATGGACTTATATACACTACCAAACGTAAAATAGACAGCTAGTGGGAAGTAGCCGCATAGCACAGGGAGATCAGCTCGGTGCTTTGTGACCACCTGGAGGGGTGGGATAGGGAGGGTGGGAAGGAGACGCAAGAGGGAGGAGATATGGGGATATATGTATATGTACAGCTGATTCACTTTGTTATACAGCAGAAACTAACACACCATTGTAAAGCAATTATACTCCAATAAATATGTTTAAAAAAAAGCACACATGGGTAAGCACAATTTGCTTGTTACTTCCTTCATCTTACTTGGTTTGCATTCCTCTTTTGAATTTACTGACTCACATACTAAGGGGTTTAATTTGAGCCCCTCCACACAGCAACATAACCCTCTGCATTTGGGTGTCAGTCACTGAAGTACAAAATCTGCATTTGAGCTTTGTAGCTGACCTCAAAGAGCAGTCTAAATGGATTGTGTCTAACAGTTGCAGAGAGAGTAAGAGCATTCCACATATTCATGATGTAAGGGATAAAGATAACAGCATAGCCATGCCCCCAGATAGGCATAGTATTCATGTGTGAAAGCTACTGGCTTGAGCATGCAGTTGATGGAGGCTAAGGAATTTCTCACATCAACTGTCATATCCTAGCAGTTCAAACTTATAAGAAGATGAAACAACTCTCTAATCCCTTAAACTGATAATACATAGCTAAGAATCCTTCTACATAACTAATAAAATTTACATTTTTTAAGCCTCAATTTTCTTGAAGGGTTTTATTTGATTTCTCAAAAAATGATAAGAAATATGTTAAGGTATAATAAACACTGAAGGACTCTGTTTGGAATGGAAGAGAAATGTAATAGGAGTGCAGTGTGTTTAAACGAAGTACATCTCAGGGGATGCTTGCTTGTTTGCCTGTATTAATTATTTCTGCAGTGGGAGTATAGCAAATGGTATCTCTGAAAATGAAATTAATCCTTGTGTGGTTTAAGGGATATTTTTCCTTGTTTAATATTCGTTCCAATGTGTGTGAATTTTGGCTGTAATCCTAAAACTAAGTTTAGAAACATAAATGGATACCAAAAAATGGCAGGAATGATTGATGACTATAAATTAATTACTTTGAATATATTATGGCAGTGGTAGTTTTAAGTCCTTTGGGACAAAAAAAAAAGGTACTATACATTATGCGAGCTAATGTAAGTTAGAAGAAATAAAGTTTTTCATTTTAAAACTCAACTCGAAATGATCTTCAAACCTTAAATGAGCCCAAACAGAATAAGTGTGCCTCTCCTATTTGATATATGATACTTTTATTCACTAGGGATATCTTTTTGTGCTTTTCCAGTTCCCAGCTAGTCCTTGTCGACTGTTAAGATGAAAACATTCATGTTTTTAATTCAATTTTTAGAAAGCAAATTAGATCTTATCAACCATGACATTTCATACCTCTTTGAAAAGAAAACATTTTTCCCAATTAATCTAAAAAGTTGTATTACTTTTATCTAAGATATTTTCTATTTAAACAATTGTGAAAGTCTATTCAAAAGTTATTGTTTTTTCCAGATGCAATGCTTATATTTTATTTGCTCAAGTCTAGAAATATCTGGTATTTGGGTCTTTTGGGTGTTGTTTCCCTTTTAGTTTTCCAATTTGTAATTCACAGGGTTCCTTCTATAAATAAAAAGCAGGACAATGTACATTTTAGGAGTTTTTGAAATACAGTTAGTTACAAATCTAATAAACCCAATATAAGTTATTTTACTAGGAGAAGCTTTCATTCTAGAACTTGTATAGTGGTACTCATCACTCCAAATGTATTGAGTGTATACAAAGTAGAGTGAATTTTGCAGAATTGGTTATGTAACAGTACTGACTATACATCCCTCATCTGAAGTCCCCTGAAACCAATATCAAACATGTGGAAGAGAGCTGGAACTAAGTGAAACTAACTAATTCCTAGGAACTAGCATATCTGTCTGTGCCCTATGACATAGGTGGTTCCAAAAAAATCACTTGGGTGGAGGAGGGGTTGAGGTTAAGTCGACCCAAAATCCATATTGTCTTTCTCTAGAGCCACCTAAATATAGTAACAAATTTTTTGTACTATGCGTAGCTGATGTTCTCCTCAGTCTTTGGTAAAGTGTGAATAGATACATCTTCCCGTAATAGATATATCCCATAATAGATATATTATCAACAAACATAATCAGTAAGTAAAGATAGCATGCTTGTATCTATATACACATGTACCTTCGAGACAAGTCATACAAGGCCCCTTCCAAGCATATTTACCAGCCTAATCTGAAAATTCTGAAAGTTGGCATTGTCACAATAACATGCTTGATATGTCCCCATTTTGTGTTTTCTCATCTTTCTCCAATTTTTTTTTGACATAATCAGGTGGCACCAATTCCCTGAGCACCTGAGCAGTTGTTTCTGTTACTGCCTCGGCTGACTTTTCTCTGTATCCTTCACTTCCTCTAGTACCATAGACAGACTTTGACCCAAGCCCCCTGAATAGTAAACAGAGAAATTGACATAGATGAGAAAGTTGGAGGTGCTGGTAAAAATTACTTCAGTTATAGGATAAATATCTTGTTAAAAATAAATAACTTTAGAAAAACACATAATCTGAGGGCAGGTAGGCTATCTGTGGCTAAATCTGCATCTCTATTACAGATTCCTTAAACCATGTTTATTTAAAACTTTATCCTAGAATTAAATTTAGTGACTTCTTACATTGAGACAAATGAGAAACTTATAAATCTAGAACACATTTTTGAAGATACTGTGCTAAATTTAAATTTAAATTCAATACTGAATTTAAATTCAGAAACCACAGTCCAGAGAATGTGTGTATGAATGTGTAAATTTAGCTGGATCTTTCAGCAGTTAGTAGTTTCTTTTCTGAATGTAACATCTAAATTTTTTTTATTTCCAGAATTGCTAGAAAGTAAGGTAAAATGATAAATATAATTGATTAAAAAGTATGCTATAATACATTTTATTATTCTTGAAGGAAATGGTACATCTAATTTCAATTCTATTCAATGGAATACTATTAGTTATTAAAATGCATATCTTTCAAACTCCAAGTAGCAAAACAATAGTTTGTATATGGATGCACAGCTTAGGACGGAAACAAACCACAAATTTTAGAAAAGATCTTGTTATATTTTGTTAGTATTAAACTGCACAAGCCTCTGATAAAGTTTTACTTGTTTAGACAATAGCAACAGTGTCCATTCTCTAGCTTATGGGGAAAAAGAGGAAGTATTTTGAATCCCAAGGGCATATGGCAAGATAGAGATTCAATGTTTGAGGGAGAGCCAAAGGGATGCTCTCCAAGGTCTGAAGGTGAGCACTAGAGAAGCAGGAAATAAACCCCTATTCTAAACATAAGACAAGATCGTAAACCTGAATACCACTTGATTCAGGAGGATCTTGAAAAGAGCATTATAAGAAAGAATGGAAAATCAGTCCTGCGCATAGATTTGGAATGTGGTTGGGATGTCAGGTGTCCCTTCTTATTGGCTGCCGGCTACACAGCATTGGGAAAAACCAATTATTGCTAATTCTGACTTCTCAGCTAGTTTGTGCTAGGACTGAATGTTTTGTCCCTCGAAATTCATATGTTGAAACCTAATGCCCAGTGTGACAGGATTAGGATGTGGGGCCTTTGGAAGGTGATTAAGTCATAAGGGTGGAGCCCTCATGAGTAGGATTAGTGCCCTTATATAGTGCTATCTTATATGAGAGGATACAGAGCTCCCCGGTCCCTTCTGCCATAGGAGGTTATAGCAACAAGATGGCCATCTAGGAATCAGGTCCTCACCAGACATTGAATCTGCAGGCTCCATGATCTTGGATTTCCCAGCCTCCAGAGCTGTGAGAAATAAATATTTGTTCTTTATAAGATACCTGGTTTCTGGTATTTTTGTTATAGCAGCCCTAATGGACTAAGACACTTGGTAAGTAGTCTCACCTCCCTGGTCTACCCAAGGGGAGCAAATGAGTCCCTCTACTATCAGATCATGAGTTATATGTTCCTCTTTCTACCGTGTGTGTATGTGTGTGTGCACGCTCGTGTGTGAGTGTGTGAAGGTGTGCTTGTGTAAAGATGTTAGATTTGAGAAATAACTGTCAGCCAATCAGCCAGCTACAACAAAAAGAATATTCACCCTGCACTACTAAGATTTGGACTAAACATTAAGGGATTGCTTATACAAATGCCAAGTTAAATAATTATTGAATATATAGAAATGGTTTAGCAAACTACTTAATAAAAAACTTCTTCATTCATGCATTCATTCATTCATTTATTTGACACATTTTCATTATGACAGTCTCTGTGCAATGTTAACATACTCCCTTTCTCTGCCCTAAAAACTAGAATCATTCAACAGGCTTAGCAAAGAATTGTAAAAGTGGGACTGTGAGTTATAAACATGAATTGTCACTAACATACAGCATAACATTGGAGAAGTCACTTAAACTCAGTAAAATTCTATAATGTCCTCATCTGTAAATGAGACTATCCATAAGTCCTGGTTGAGCACTTGGCAAATAGACCTTGGGAAGGAACTGATAGATTCTTTTCCTTTGTCACTGCTGAGCTGTCACATATCGTGTTTGCTTTTGTGCATTAGCCTGTTGGAGTACATCTAGGATGTGCCTCAGGCCTTACCTGTTCATTCATCTCTCTGGCACTTGGGGCTACCTAAGATTACTGAATGGTGACTGAAGACAATCACATCACTCTGAGATAAGTTAGAGCAGAATCCTTACCAAACAAAATTTGAAAAATAATAGTGAATCTTAAAAATAAATGAAAATTAGAAGCTGGAAATGATACACCAAGAAGACAGTCATACTCTCACGTGAAAAGTATCACTATCTATGAGATTCAGATCACTCAGAGACCATTTTAGCTTATATAGTACATTAACTAGAAATAAATTCACAAGAGTAGATTTTTCATGGAACACATTTCAACAACATACTTGTAATACATACTAAAAATGTTTCCAATAAAGTCATACACATGTGGATGTCTAATTTTTTGAAGGTGAAAATTAACTGACATATTTAGATGACCCATCTCTTCATCTGTTATGCTAAATGGCTAGAAAAGCCATTGCTGTCATGATAACAATGCAATGAAAAATGTGTTAATCAAATCTCTACTTGAATAGGTTGTGGAAAATATATTTTTATTCAGCTTGCTGAAAGGACAAAGAAAAATTATGGCATTGTACCTTTTAGACGAATATTACTTGTTTAGGCCACAGGGCATTATGTTGCAAGGTTGCTATAATTTTAAATAAACTCACTTCTCAAGGTGGGAATTGCAATGGGGATATAGCTTGAAACTAGTAAGAACAAAATATTTTTACTGTGTCAATACTAGTTACTGATTTTAACAATAATTATCACACCAAAATGCAAAAGAAGGATGATTTATAGAACAGGCTATAAAATGCATAGCAATAAAAATAAACGTATTCTTGTTTATTTATCACCCTGCTTCTGTATATGAAACCAGACATGCAAGTGCTTTAGAAGCCATATCTGGTAATTTCAGAAGATCCTCAGATGTTGATGTTTCTATGAAATATTTCTATGAGTCAGGGCCAAAACAGTCACTTTTGGTTTGGGGCAAAAAGTGTAGAAAAAATTAAATGGACATTGGGAATATCTGGCCCACTTCTTCCTCCTTATTCACAAAAAGAAAACGGCAACAGCAGGGAAAAAAGAAAAGGTGAAAAGCAGATGAGGAACATAAGTGATCTTAGAGAGTTTTGAAGGATCCCTTGTAGGACCACTAACCAAGCAGGCTAAATGTGATAAGGGAACATGGCCTAATTGCCCCTCTGGAGATGCTTTACCAAGCACCTTCACCCTTGCCCCCATGAGATGTAACTAGAGAAACAGTCTAGGCCTGGTCATGCCCTAAGTCCTCTACACCGATTAATTTGTTTAACCTTCACAACAACTTCATGAGTTAGATACAATTACTATCCTCACTTTACAGATGAGGAAGGAGGCAGGGAATTGTTGGGAAATTTGACCAAGGACAGCCAACTGGTAAGTAGCAGAGCTGAGATTTATGCCTACAGCCTTTACTCTTTTCCACTATGCTACACTGACCCCTAACAAGCATTAATGAGTAAAAAGTCAACACATATCTCAGGATGCCTACAATTACAAGTATTTGTGCAGAATATTGGCCTTACAGAATCTTTTTTTTTTTTTTTTTTTTTTTTTGTCCGTGCTACACAGCCTGCAGAATCTTAGTTCCCCAACCAGGGATCGAACCCATGCCCCCTGCAGTGGGAGCACGGAGTGCTCACCACTGGACTGCCAGGGAATTCCCCAAAATCATTTTCAAATAAGATTCATTAATTAAAGCGATAATGTCGTGGAAAGAGCACAGTGTTAGCGCTACGGCTGCCATAACAAAATATCACGGTTTCAACAAAAGAAAATTTTTTTTTCTCACAGTTCTGGAGGCTAGAAGTCCAAGATCTATATGTTTGGCAGGTTTGAGTTCTGCTGATCCCTCTCTCGTTAGCTTGCATAGTGCCTTCTCACTGTGTCCTCGCACAGTCTTTCCTCTGTGTGCATTCATCCCTGGTGTCTCTCTGTGTCCAAATCTCCTCTTCTTATAAGCTAAACGGGTGAGAGCCCACCCTAGTGGCCTCATTTGAACTTAATTATTTCTTTGAAGGCCTTGTCTCCATATACAGTCACATTCTGATGTACCAGGTGTTAGGG
This sequence comes from Phocoena phocoena, assembly GCF_963924675.1. NCBI lineage: Eukaryota > Metazoa > Chordata > Mammalia > Artiodactyla > Phocoenidae > Phocoena > Phocoena phocoena. Next base: position 116,344,269 of record NC_089222.1, on the reverse strand, counting down.
CTTCAACAAATGAATTTTGGGGGAACACTCTTCAGTCCACAACAAAACATTAAACTTTGGGTATGATCAGAGTTCTTGTTCTGGTTTTGCCACCGTGTGACTGTGGGTAGGTCACTTCCTGTCTGTTGGAAGGCATCTGCTAAACACTGGAGCTGCCTGGTTCTTGACTTTCTGAGTGTGTCTTTAGCTTCTCTATTTCTGTAAACCACCCTCTCATCTTCATACATATATAAGTTGGGTTGGTTGTTGTTTGTTGTTGTTGTTGTTTTCTGGCCTAAGTCAGCTAGAATTTTTGTTCTAAATAGGATGTTTGCTTTTGTTCATGGCTTTGCTAGGCTTTTGACATACCCTGTCTAGTCTTAAAATGGAGCTGATAATGCCTATGTTATACGGCTATCTTGAGAATTGAATGGCGCGCTGTATATAAAGGGCCGGGCACAGTGCCTATGAAGCAGAAGTTACTTAATGAATGCTCATCATTTTCTTACTCTTCAACCCAATCAACTTTCATGCTTAACTCTTCCCTTGCCTTTGACCTTCCCAACTCTGCCTCCACTATTTATCTCATATATTCTTGGCCAATCATCATAAAAGTCACACACGTTGACATCTGTCTTCAGTAGGATCGAAGTTTTAAAAAATTCAGATCTAAGTACATGAAGACATTTCCTCACAAGTTCATAAGCAAGAGGGATACATGATTCAAATTGGCTTCCGACATACTGAAATTTTAAGATTTAACAGTCTTGTCTGTTGTATCAGGCCTCCAAGCTTACGTAGACCACTGACTCTGGCTTGGAAAAATTCTCTAGTACAGAGCTGCAGAGGCAAAGGCTCAGGGCCTCTCTGAATCACACAAAGGTGGGCAGTTAGCAAAATATAAGCCTACTGTTAGTCCGATTCTGCTAACAACCAACATTATATTTTAAATATTATGTTTTTATGGTGATGATTTAGAGGAGATAGATTTGAGACTTAATTATCCACTTAATTATTTGAATATACTTTATAAAATTAATAGTCACATGACAGACACTTGTTTATGATAAAAATAACTACATATAATTTCATGTATTTATTTGTATCATTTATCCTCATTTTCTCCTACTAAAAATTAGAAACATTATATTAATCTCAAAGGAGTCATGCCATTGAATTATAAGGAAATTTATAGGTGTGATTCCCAGATATAGAAGAGGCAAGTAGGTTGAATCTCTTTGGCATAAAAGTAGTGATAACAATATGTTATTCACACTATATCCTGGTGAATAATATTAGCATCTTCTTGTCACATTGAATTCTTTAAGTCATCAATAGAGAAAGTTGCAATCAGTGATATGGGATAGTGTTAACGTACCAGAATACTCCCCAAATTGAAAGGCACTTATTCAAAAGGAGCTCGCAGAACTGCAGCATGGAAACAGGACTTTTCCAGGAAGATGGCTTCCAGGGACAGCCAGAAACACTGTCACTATGAGTTGTCAGTCTCCAGGCGTGACTTAAGACAATGATCTAAATTAATCTGGCTCCAGAAACCCAGGTCCAAAGGCAAACAAGGGCCAAGGAAACGTAGGGAAAATGATCTGGACAAGACTTTGGAAGCCACTCAGGCAGAGTGTCTATGTAACATTCCGATCCGTCTCTGATCAAAGTTAGAGCTGGTTCATAAAGGCAGCTTGCAGGCAGCCACAGCAGATCCCAGGGCACCAGAGGTGACCTCAGAGTTATTCTGGCTCTGTATTGTTTGCAGATTGTGCAAACAGTAACAGATTTAGCAACAGTGACAGAAGCAAGAGATTCTGATTGCCTCCAGGTAGGAGGACTTAACGATCTACAGAAGTCTTAAACAGCGGTAGTATTGATATCAGCCAGATTTGGGGAAGAGGGACAAGACAGGAGGGAAGGAGCTATGGCAGGCCAGTACTGGGAGAGAAAGTGGTCATGACTTCAAGGAGGGTGAGCCTTGGTGATGTCGAGGGAAGATTTGAGGTTCAATGAGCAGGTATGGCCAAGACACAGACAAAATGGCTTTGCAATAGTGTGAAATGAATGGGGAGCTCTAGGCTGTACATGGCTATTTCAGCCTCCAAGGCAATTTTTTGGAACCAGGCAGGGGTTCTGTATGCTGTGTTCACCGCAGCAGCAACGGCACGGGGAGGATCCCGGAGTGGCTGCAAGCCCAGAGGCCACCAGCAGGAGGAAGTCTCTAGCCAGAGATAAACCCTGGGGCTTTGAGGAGCCCTACGAACTTCAAACCTGAGCTAAACTGAGCTGGATTTAGAAGAGGACAGAAGAGAACGTGGATGCCTATACTCTATGAAAGTGGAACCCTTTCAAAGGTGTTGTAAACTTGCATTTCTTTCTTCTTTATAGAACCCTAGAAATAAAACACGAAAACAATATGCTTGGGGGAAACACCTGCTTATACATCACCAAGGGACTGGGACAGAAGAGATGGCATATGGGGGGCGAGGAGAAGTGGGGCGACAGACTTTAAAGTTTATAATTTCAGTACAGTTTTCCCCACATATATGTATTTATATTATTCTTTTCATTTGAATAATAACAGTCTACTCTTCTATGCACACATACTATCTTGTATAACTCAATGAAACATGAGCTTTTCAAATGCTAGAGAAGAGTCATTGAGTCATAGTTAGAAAATAGTTGGTTATTATACAAACTATACTACATATTAACATGATTTCAGAAAGCTTTCTGTATTATCTTCTAGCTTAAGACTAACCCAGAAAAGGCTAAGTGCTAATCCTGATAAAAGTGAATGCTTCTGGGACTTCCCTGGTGGTACAGTGGTTAAAGAATCCAACTGCCAGTGCAGGGGACACGGGGGGTTTGAGCCCTGGTCCGGGAAGATCCCACATGCCGTGGAGCAACTAAACTTGTGCGCCACAACTGAGCCTGCGCTCTAGAGCCCGCGAGCCACAACTACTGAGCCCGTGTGCCACAACTACTGAAGCCCGTGCGCCTAGACCCGTGCTCTGCAACAAAGAGAAGCCACCACGATGAGAAGCCCGTGCACCGCAATGAAGAGTAGCCACCACTCGCCGCTACTAGAGAAAGCCTGCACGTGGCAACAAAGACCCAACACAGCCTAAATAGATAAATAAATAAATTTATTAAAAATAAAGTGAATGCTGCTAAAATCACAAAACACATGATTTGTAATCCAGCAGGTTTATGTAGAATTTATAGAATATATGCGCTGTTGAGTATTTGTATAATATTATGGAGATATGGTTATTAATTGTAAAAGATATAATTTAACTGGAGAGTGCTGACATATTAAGTGGTCTAAGCAGATTACCTTTTGTTTAAAAAATTGCCATTTCTTTTCAGGAGTGTTTGGAAGCTTGAAGACATTGTCATGTAGATTTGATCCAGTCTTAAGTTTTCAACTTTGTTCAATGAATGTTGCCTAAGTAACCTTCTGACATTTTTATCTAGTTATGGGAGGACCCCACATAAATGCACGTGAATGCTTTTGTGATTGTGTGAAACGAATCACTAATGATTCATGAAAGAGACAGTCCTATCATTAGCCTTGATAAGATGGTAATTCGATTATATGATAGTCCTGTTGCTCATTCCATTTTTTAATATTAATATTTAAAATATTAGAAGGGCAAAATAATTCCAGAGAAGGAATATGTCAGTATTCTAAAGAATATGTTACTTCACAATTCCTGTTAACTGTAGCTCCAGAATACGAATTATGCTTCATTTTTCTTTTTAGCATAGTAAGGAAATTAATGGAAAGTATTTACCTTTGAATAAAATTATTTAAATGAGATTTGTGTCAATTTTATCTCCAGTTATAAGATTATTATTTGTTAGAAAAATTTAAATCATCGGTTAAAAAGCATTTGTCTACATAAATTTTGTAGGAAATAACAATGTCTAGAATCATTCATAATAGTTACAGTGTTGCTATCTTTAAGAAAATCCAAAATGATAAAGATGAGTTCTTCTTTAGCTTATTATCAGCCTAAAGAACTTTTCTGGCTACTATCATCTTTAACATAGATTAGGTTTCCTTTTTAGTCTGACTATATAAAAAAAGAATACCATGATTAGTTTTGTTCATTTTTGTATTTCAACTTCAGGATTTGGCTTACTCTTTGGTTTTCTTTCTTTAGACTTGAAAATAGATACTAAGCAACAGCATTTGTTTCTCACAATCACTCCCCAAATTATCAAGCACTCCAGAATGGTACCAATGATATACTGTATCAGGTTCCTCCATTTTCTTTGTTGTTGTTTTGTTTGTTTGTTTTTTGTTTGTTCGTTTGTTTTTGCGGTACGCGGGCTTCTCACTGTCGTGGCCTCTCCCGTTGCGGAGCACAGGCTCCGGACGCGCAGGCTCAGCGGCCATGGCTCACGGGCCCAGCCGCTCCGCGGCATGTGGGATCTTCCCGGACCGGGGCACGAACCCATGTCCCCTGCATCGGCAGGCGGACTCTGAGCCACTGCGCCACCAGGGAAGCCCCTCCTCCATTTTCTTATCTTCATTTTGAATACATCAGCACTTTTACTATTCAAAAGATTCCAACTATCCAGGTATTCCTCATGGATTCACATGGAGACTGAAGCATTCCTCAGTTATCCCACACTGGATTTGTCAAACAAAGTTATCCCACTTTAAGTAAAACTAATATACATAGATGCAAACTTAGAAAGCAAATTATTAATATGAAATAAGTTTCTAATTACACAGCATTTATTCAAAGAATATCTACACCTTCACTTCTACCTTCTATAAGAGACCCCCAAGGTACGTATTATTTTGTCAGATTTCAGGGAAAAATGTTTAGGGAGAATCATTCAGGGGTTAGCAGAGGGAGAGAGTGAGTAGTGAAGCCCTGGGTTATCCGACTCTAATCCACTGTGCTCTTCTGCTGACACTCAAACTGAGACCAGCAGGTTTAGAACTAGCTTTTTGTCCACCAACACACCACCTAAATTAAGCTGAACAGAAAAGTTCCCTGGCACATTTAAAAGCTTCTAGGAAAATCAATTCACAAAAATAAAAACAGCTAGTACAGTAACAGTGAAGAGCTAACCTAACTAACTTTGGATAGCAGTATCTACTGGATGCTCTAAACCTAAAGCCTAAGAAACTATATACAAATACTGTACATACTCTAGAAAGCAAATGTGTCTCACAGGATTGTGATTTAGCAAGTCTGTAGTTACCCAATGTTTAGCAATTTTGTAGCTACTTTATAAATCACTTTATACTTTCTGTGGCTGGGACTGAACAAATAAGTGACTATATCATACATGGTGAGAGCTAGGTTTTTCACTGTCAGAGAAAGATGTTGCAAATAAGGATAGGGAGAAAGCTAGAATGAACCTTGTGATGTCAAGTTAGAATCAGTGCTATCCACTTTATTTTTAATATATAAACATACAGACATAGAAATAAATATAAATGTCTGTGTATGCGTGAGTATGTTGGCTGAGATTGCTTAGAAGCAATTATACCCCAGTAGCAGTGAACACACCGAACACCCAGATCTTGGTTTCTAAATATTATTCCCTAGTAAAAGGAACTAGGGCTCCTTAGATTAGTGACTGAGTCTAGGGTTGGGGCAGAAAAATACAAAATAAGCTTGAAACATTGAGTAGTGCCAGAAAATAAGAATAAGAAAATGCAAAAACAAAACAAAACAAAACAGCATGTGTCAAAGGACAGAAGAACCAAGCTGAATGAGTCCCAGTGGCCAGAGCCAGGGCAATTTGAGCAGCAAAATAAATAGTGATACTATTAAATATCCACAAGTCTAATATAAATTAATAATTGAAAAAAATATAATACACAATAGGCAACACTTCCTTATAAAGTATTCCAATTAGTATAGAAGTCTCAAAATTCAAAATCGCCATTAGACAAAAAGCATAGTAACAATCATTGCAGGCAAAATTCACTAATAAATGGTAAAATCAGCAGGTGAAAGGTTGAAGAGAAACAGGATATTTGCATAGTTTCAACATCCACAAGATATTTATCTGTTACAAAAATAATAGTAGCTTTACAGGAAGAAAACCCAACAGATATCACCTTAACCAAGTGGTCAAGGTTTACGTGAGTACCAAGGTTTACGTGGTGTTCTTATAAAAAATGCATAAACTCAATATAATCATTAGAAAATATCAGATAAAGCCAAATTAAAATATCATCCTTGGCATAACTTCTCAACTCTAATCCAAAGGGCTGAGGTCATAAGGGACAAGGGAGGACTGAGGAACTATCTCAGACTGGAGGAAGACTAAAGAGATGTAAGGATAACATGCAACATAGGATCTTGCGTTTGAGCCTAGAATAGAAAAAAATGGGGGAAAAACAGATGGTCGTCTAATAAGGTCTCTACTTTAGTTACTAGTATTATGGTAATTTTAACTTTCTGGCTTTGAGAACCATACTATGGTTATGTAAGTTTTTAACATTACAGGAAGCTGACGTAAGGTTATATGAACTCTCTGTACATTTTTGTAATTTTCTCTAAGTCTAAACTTATTTCCAATTAAAAGTTTAAAAAAATTGTTTTATTCCTCTGACAACACTACGAGAAACGTATTATTACTATCCTCATTTTACAAAGGAGGAAACTGTATAGCAGAGAAATTAATAAACTTGCCCCAGATCCCCAAGTTAGAAAACTGCAGAGCCAGGTAAGTTCCAGATCTTAACCACTATGATTTTATATGGTCTGAGGCTCAGCTCATCCAGAAATATTTATACTTTCTCTTGATAATGCTTTGACATTTGTTAGGGTACTACAACATTACATAAAACATAACCCTGGAAAAAGAAATCCTATTTTACAGTGTTCAGTGGTAATTGATGTAAGAAAACTTTATTCTCTTGCAGTGGTTTTCATTTTCAACCAAATGTCATACAATGAATTATTAGGTGGGATCTTACGGAAAAACTAAATGGGAATATTGGCATTCAAAGATGAAAATGCATCCATAAGGCTTTTATGCTTCATTACTTTAAATAATCATTAATAGTAAAGTATATAATGACAGACAGTTACTAATGCAATAAAGTTGCTAAAATGAGATGAAAAAATGCAAATAATGTATTTTATTACATTCAAAGAAGGCTTTAGGTGGCTGTACTCTGGTTCTGAATATGTTATAGAGAATTAGTAGTTTGGGACTCTATGAAAGAGGTCATTTTTATTATTCAAAAATAGATTTTTAAACTGATAATTCTTTTGAGGAATGCAGGAAACTTAAATACTTCACTCACATATGATCAACAATCAGAAACAACCTAAGTGGGGGAAAAAAACATATTATGTGATTTTGTTTCTGTTCAATATTATTTGTAATTAGAATGCAAAGTTGATAATGTATAAAAATTCAGCCAAAAGAAGCATAACTCTTTATTAAATTACAAACTGGATAAATGTGAATTATGTGAAAAGACATTATGATAGTCACAAAATAAGATGGGATTTAGGTTAGACGAGGAATGAATATCTCCCATATTACAAATATTTAAACTGGAATGAAATAAATAATTTCTTCTATAATGAGGTCCAAACAATTAAAATTAGTTTCATTCTGGAAGCATATATTTAATAAATATTTAATCTGCTGTGATATTTATAAATCTAAGACTGTTGAAAAACACTAGAGTAAAAAGAAAAAGTTATCTTAATATATATTGAAGTCAAACCAGGAAGGTGGGTATACAAAAATATTCTTGTATTATGTTTTGTTATAGCTTGATACATAATTTATAGCTACCACTACTTTCTGCTCTTAAAACGCACTGCAGGAAAATACTGTCTGGATACAGTTAAGGCTTCCTGAAAAAGTACTTGTAACGAAAGCTTTTCCATTTAATGGTTAAAAAAAAAAAAAGTAAATAGAATTTATGTCTGTCCTGGGCCCAATTAAACTTCCATTCAAACTTGTCCTGACCAGAAAATAAATTGCCTATGGATTCTGAATACGGATTTTTACACACTTGGAGAAAAAAAAAGTACATCTGTGGAGAACTATGATTTATGAAAGTATTGATTTCTTTGTTAAATAATGAATTAGATGTCCTACCACAATATTATTTATCAAAGTTTTTTGTCATATAATTAAATTGTCACATAATGGATTGTGCTCATATAGATTCATTAAATATTAAAAACTACATGTGACACTACTCACCTTATCTTTAGCTAACAACACATTTCCTCTGTTCTTTCCCATTAAGGTCAATAATGGCAGCCATGATCCTTACTACCAAAGCTTGTAACCCATATTTATCAAGGCTGCAGAGGCCGTGAGCCCATTCCTTTAGCTGGGTATGACTGAAGCTATCCACATATCAAAAGCAAGTGGCACAAAAACCATTCAAGACAACCTGACAAATGAGGATGGGGGGAAATTGCCTATACACAAAATATTGTAAACGTACTAAAATTAGATTTGCATTTGACCAGCCCACCCATCTTGATCACCCTTGATTTTTCCCTGAAATCTCTGCTACAGCCCTGAATTGCCCTGGGCCCTTTGGGCTTTTCTAAGTGTGTCTGGCCCTCCTATATTATATCAACTACAGCTACCCACAGAGTGTCACCAGCTGCATAAATGTATTTCTGCCTTTCCCTGATCACGAATGCGTATTCCCACATGAACTGACCTTCCCGTAGGACTAACCTGAAGGCTTCACCATAATTAATACTTTTGGTAGCCACATAATTCATCTCCACCCGCTTCCATCCCACAAATACAATGGATTCTTGTTTCGCTACACTTTCCATTCACGAGCTGACATCAATTGGGAACTGAATTCTTGTAGCTTACATCCCATTAGCCACATCCACGGCTGTACTGAGGATTTTCACATGGACTGGGAGATGCTGGGGTAGTTAATAATATTAAAACCTTACTGTAGGGCTTCCCTGGTGGCGCAGTGGTTGAGAGTCCGCCTGCCGATGCACGGGTTCGTGCCCCTGTCCGGGAAGATCCCACCTGCCGCGAAGCGGCTGGGCCCGTGAGCCATGGCCGCTGAGCATGCGCTTCCGGAGTCTGTGCTCCGTAAAGGGAGAGGCCACAACAGTGAGAGGCCCGCGTACCGCTAAAAAAAAAAAAAATCTTACTGTACTATAGGAGAGTAAGTGTGCTTACTATGTTAGGCATTATGTTAAACGTTTTACATACACGATTTTAGTTAATTATTATGACAATGCTATGAAATGGGTACTCAGTATTTACCTGTTTTATTTATGAGGAAACTGCAGATTAAAGAGATTTAATAATATCCCAAGGTCATAGTCCCAGGAAATAGCAGCAGCAATTCAATGATCAAATATGTCTGACTTGAGAATATATGTTCCAGGCTCCATGCACTATTGCGTCTCAGTGAACAGGTGAAAATAAAAACCAAAGATCACAGGCAATTCTCATTCTGAAATCTCTGTAGTGAGTTGGTAATTTATTTTAAAATCCAATAGTTGTATGATCATGAATGTTGTCTGTTGCTATTTTAAAATCAAAAATCTGCCTCTTTCACTGAAGAATGTGAAGGATTTCAAAATGTTCATATTTCCCGCACTTCCCTTTAGAATCCGAACCTTTTTATCATAGGTGAGTTGGAGACAGAAGTAAGAACATTATCTTTTGAAGGGCATAGAGTGCAGAACTTCAGTGTCTTAGGCCCAGCTGTAATTGTAGCCCTCTCTGAAGACCCCTTTCTTCAGATAACTCAAAAGATGTCTACAATTAAAAAAAAAAAAAAGGCACTTTAAGGAATTAAGCATGAGTGAGACAGTCCTTACCTTTAAGAATTTTTTCACTCAACATGAAAATGGATATAAGTGCTATAAGGAAGGTAGTATAAGAATGCCCAATCTAATCAGCATTGAGAGGGGGAGGCAGGGGGGAGATCTATCATCTTGGGATTTAGCTTCATGGAAGAAGCAGCATTAGAGAATTACAGACAGATGTTGAAATATGAGACTAATTAAAGGCATTAAGTAAATTTGCAGATGAAAGGAATGAGCAAAAGAATGGGGAAATTAGACTATAGGAGGTAAGGAGACAGCAATTCAGGAGAGACAGGAACTTAAAGAAGTTCATGGAAACAGAAAGATTTTAGAATTTCATTCGGTAATGACTACAGTATTGTTTTTAATTCATTCCTGCATTTAGTCACAAATTCCGTATTTTGTACTCAGAACTGTACATGGCATAGGGAAAAAAACGAGCAGAAAAAAACACTGTGCCCTGGCTACGTTTACAGTAGCTTGACGTGGAGTACTCAACGGTCGGGAGTGGAAAAGTAAGTTCGGTCTGGGTCACAAAGGATCTAATATGCTGGGCTTTGGACTTAATTCATATAGTAAGCACTTTGGACTTAATTCATATAGTAAGCACTTTGGACTTAATTCATATAGTAACTGGGGTCCTTTATATACTTTAAGGAGAAGAGTGGTATGATCTATTTAGAGCCAGTTTGTGTAGATTTGTATATGAGATTAGGGAGGAACTATAAAACAGGAAGTTTTTATGGATAGAGTGGTGCCCTTATAGTCCTGGGGAAGCCTGCACTGCTGAGCCAGAAAGGAAAAGACAGAGTGGACAGGATTTCTTGTCTGAGGAATAGTGACTGGAAAGGAGGCCAATACTGATGGGGAGAGAAGATGCTAAAAAGAAGGTTACTGAGGATTTGCTTGTAGAAATTTCAGGTTTTCTGAGGTTATAGTGTAGATTGTCCACTGGTTGGTATAGCTTATGATTAAAGCACAGACTATGTAGTCAGACAATCAGGGTAAGAATCTTAGCACCTCCGTGTACCAGCTTGAGGACTATAGACTAATCAGCTACTTAACTTCTGTAAGCCTCAGTTCTCTCACTTACAAAATGTGAACAATCCATACTATCTACCGCTTGTTAAGAGTGCAAGGATTAAACATGATTATGCAAGTAATGTATTTATCACAATTCCTGGCATAATAAATACTGAATAAATAGCCAAAGTGTTCTATATCATATGCATGTAGACACATCCACATGAGCTCAGTAGTTCTGTTGACTTCTTCATTGCTGCCAAGGGGCTGCTCTGAAAGTTATAGATTGACTACAGATGGTTGTACAAGTCAGGGTCCCGTCAAGATACAATAATCGCAGCAACTATTTAACAGAGGGAGCATGATATAAATAATTGTTTACTAGGTATAAAGTTGTAGACTTGGTAACTGAAAAGATAGGAAAGAATTCTTTTTCTGCCGCCTCTTGACAGGCCCATGGGGCTGGGACCCAGACCTCTGAGGAGGGTAAACTGCAAGGCTGGTGACAGTGTCTCTGTGGGGGACCATGATGTAGCTAGCTCTACAAGTGGAGCAGGAAAATGTGAACTGGACTCAGCCGCTGCTACAGCAGGGAATTGCTGGGAAAAGGGAGAGGAAAAATAATACTAAAAATTGAGAAGATATTGCTCAGGCCACATTAACAAACCCTTTAAAATCCATTAGAATAACATCAAGTGTGAAAAGAGTTTGAGGGTTCTCTGCTTGTTAGATCATATGTTATGTCCTTTGTTCCCTTTTGAGAATTTAAAATTTAAAACATTAATATTTCTTTGAAAGAATAAAACATCCTTTAGGTGGTTTTGTTATATTTAATTTAACATCACACATATGTACATTATCCATTATATTTCAGTCTCCTCGCCCATCCAACCCTTTCTATACAGCCTCATCCCCAGAGAAACGTAAACATACTCAAAAGGAAAGTGAAAGTTTTTTAAAAAGCATGCTAGGAAAGTAAGGATTTGAAAAAAGAAAAACAAATGGCAGTGAGGCCAAAAAATCTTACTAAAAATACGTTATATATAAAGTTTACTAGCGCAATGACCACCTGTTTGTGCCTCACCCAGTTTAAAGATAGAACATTGCATCACTTTTGAACCACCAGTGTAGCTCTCCTTGACCCATTCCCTTACTTCTCCTCAGACCTAACTCCTGAACTATTTGCTGTTTGTGACTCTCTGTCTTTGTTGTATAATTTTATGAATATGTGTTTGTACTCCTACAAACTGAGGTTTTTAACACTGAATGCTTAGCAGGGACTACATTTTCTTTCTTTTCTTTTCTTTTTTTTTTTAAAGGGAAAATATTTCTGTTCCTACTGAAGGGATTCCAAGCTCTGTTGGCTGATAATTAACAGGTTGAAGTACTTAGCAGTTTTGCAACACGAAGGTAAAAGCAGGTAGCAGTTATTTCCAAGCCATCACATTTGCTCACAAAAATTCTATTTTTACCACAAACATATAGGCATGGGGCTTAGAGTGGTGGCTTCAAGCTGTGTCTAAGAAGAATTCTGGAATAGAACTAACCAGCAAAATTGCAAGCATTTTTCAGGCTCTACAGATGCTAAGAAATAGCATAGTATGATCAATTGGAGTAGTGTTGTTTTTGGAGCACTCAGATTATTTTGAATTTCAAGAAAATACAGGAAAAGATTAAGCCTTAAGACTTTAATAGTGCCTCAAGTGTATTAAAAACATATGCATTAAATTGATCATAAATTTAGCTGTTAAAAGGCTTTTGTTAAACAAAATTAATTTGGGGTTGTCTATATATTTCCACCCTTACAAATTCTAAATAAATTTTATTAGTCCGAGTAAGAAATCCATCTCACATGGCTTAAGTGTTTAAGGAAGAGGAGGGCTGAACATGCACACAACAGATAGTTTAAAAGTATGGTGATTTCAGACATAGATGCATATTCAGGCACTGAAGACATTGGGAATCCATCTCCCTCCATCTCTTAGCTCAACTTCTCTGTCATGTCAACTTTAGGAAGAATTTCTTCCACAGGGTGGCCACAGTGGCTGCTAGAAGTTCCGGGATTCCCGTTCTAAGCTTCTGAAGGAATAAGCTCTACTGTCCCAATAATTCTGCAAAAAAATCAAGAGGAGGCTCTCTTTGAGTGGAACGCTCATCCTCGGACCACAGTAGTCACAATGAGGTGCTCAGTTTGGCCCATGCACCCACTTCCTAGGAGACAGTAAGTCTCAGGACAGTAGGGACTTGATCTTATATAATTTTGTATACTCCCAGGTAAGCATATATAAAAGTTACTTAATTTATGTTTATTGAGTGGCTTGTCAATTCTTTAGGTCTCAGTTTCCACCTCATTAAATGAGACCTAAGACTAGCAACTCAATGTATATTGAAAGAGTGGTCCTCAGGCCACAATGATGAACTATCATTGTTCAAATTCAACAGTTTTCTTTTTTTTTAAAGCATTTTCCTTTTTCATATTTTTCTTCCTCTTTATTAATTTAATTCCTTATGCCTCCCCATTTTTAATGATGTTGATAGTCACATCAAAAAGGATGCCTTCCTTTTTGGTGGCCTCTAGCTACCCTGGAACCACTTGGAAATGTTCTGGTCCTCTTCTACACATTCTCAGCTTTTCCCCTCCCTCAGTTTCTTACCTCTTTCTCTCAAACTGTTGTTTGATCTTAACCAAGCACCTCCCCTTCTCTGCTAGGTAGAGTTACTGACAGCCTGCTCTGAAGAAAATCTATCTATTGCCTTTGTCTTACCAAGAGGAGAATGATGCTCTATGCAGGGTTTCTCATAGCCTAGCAGCATGGAAATCTAGTGCAACAGTGAAAAATTATGGGCCTAGATGGGACTTAAAAGCAGCTTCTTTTCCAACAAATTGGCTATTAGTAAAAGACTATGCTCTCATTAGGAGATCATAGGCTAACTCAAATTTATCAGTCAGCCATGGTTTTACCTTCCTCTGACCAATTTCAGCCACTTCTATCAGAAGTAGTAGCTGTACCAACAAACGAGGTGGATAGTTAAAATTACATTCTAATATTATCTGAAAATTATTACGTACTATCATCTTGCTAAGGACTTTATTTGCATTGTTAAATGTCTGTCATAAGATGGTCAGTAAGCATTACCAATTGCACCTAATAGATGCAGAATCTGTGTTAGGATGTTAACGCAATTTACCTGAGTTCGCTTTGCCTTAACGGGAGAGCTGAATCCATTTGAATCCAGCTCTCTGGATACCAGGTCTCATGCTCTTTGTCTTTGTCTTGTACTGTGTACCTTCGATTCAGATGAGATTTTCTTTTTAATTAAAATTTTCATTTTGTGTAATGTTTGATACATACAAAAGAACGTGTTAAATTCAGTTTAGTAGTATAGATACATATGCCCATATTTATATCTTTACTTTTAAACCTTTATATTTTTAGTGCTTTTTTGTGATTTTTTAATAAGCCAACTTTTCTGCAAACATTGAAATTTAGAGGTACAAAATCTCAGATAATTAGCTGTGTCGGCACCCTGGAAAATACAGCTCAAGGTCATAGTTTTGGTAGAAAAAGATGCCCCAGGCATAAAATTCTACTAGAAAGCTCAGTGATGCTGTAGTGCCACTCAAAAAATAGTGAGAGGTTCTGGACTTCTGTTTCTTTTAAAATTCTATCACTGTTCCTCCTGGTTTTCAGTATTTTTCTGCATATTAGACCTATAAAGTAGTTCCATTTTTATAACTATCATATCGATTGAAAGGATACTCTAGATATTTACATGCTATTACAAATTTTGTGGGGTGCCTTGAGGGACTTCATTTCAAAACCCGAGAGCCAGAATAAACAGTGATTCTAATGACACAATTTTTTTGTTTTGTTTTGTTTTACATAAAACACCAGTAACACCAGACTTATAAACCCACATATCGTATTCCCACCTCTTCGGACAGTATTATTATAGAAACATCACTTATATTTATTATGTCTGAATTAGTTAATTCATAAAACATATATTCTCATGTCTTATGGGAATACTGTTATAGGAATTCTCACATGTCTATAATTAAATAATAATATTACACTTTGTTACAAGGGTGAAGTACCAACATTATTTTTCAGTTGATATTTTCTTTTTGCTGAATTTTCTGAAGTATAAGCTGGACATATTTTTAAAATTTTTATTTCACTATATAGATTCATGAGAGTGATGCAGGTTTTTTAACAAATTCTTCCATTAACCAATTTTTTAATCACAACAAACTCAAAGAAAAAGACTGGCCTTTTAAAAAATTGTACTTCCTAAAATGAAATGGTGGAAACTTATTTGCTGATTCTTATATCTTTCCATGCTACTTTTTTCTATCGTATACAGAGTTCATTGGTGAAACTGCAGGTTTCATAATTAAATATAAAAACTAAGGAGTTCACACAGATATGCTAATAACTCCATTAAACTTCTCCCTTTATATGTAAATTCTAGCCCAGATGTTGCATCATTTGCAAATCTTGCAATTAAAGCATTTTATAACTTCAGTTATGCAAAGGGACAACAGACTGGAAAATGGGTAAAACTTCTTGGCTAGGACATTACCATGGCAACACACTGACCCCCCCCCCCCATTCAATTAGTTACTACTGAAGATTCAGCTATTAATTATAGTGATCAAAAGTAGATATCATCTGGATCTCCTCTTACCTTTTTAATATGGACATTTTTCACTCACCATAAATCTTTGACTTTTAGAGCCAAGGCTCCCAAACTGAGGCATTAAAACTGATACAGATTAAGTAGTGATGGAAGTGAGGGTCAAGAAAAGAATCTCCTTTATCAGCCATATTCAGGATAGTTCTCCAACTTTCTGTAATCTAAGCAATCTGTCAGGCGAGCTTCAAAGTGAATATTCATTACTGCTCATTTTTCTCACTGAACTCTTTGCATTCTGTGTGTCAGCAATTACCTCTCACTTTAGAAAGCTGTCCTTAATTAGGGCCACAATCATCACTAGGGAGCCTCTGAAATAGATGCCCCATTTTTTTTGGTTGAGTTTTACATTTTCCAGCAAAAAAGTTATTATTTTCTTGGCAAAATATAAAGAAGTGTTGTGAGTTAATTACAGAAGTACTTAATAAATGATGAAAAACATTTCTGTTTGCATTTTTTGCCGACTTAAACATAAGAATCTTGTTTTTGATGAAGTTAAAACATACTGTTCTTACAGAACATGTTTTAATCACCGTATCCACAGTCTTAAAATAATAAACACTCTTTAGACATGCCAAAACACAGTGATCAGCCACTGCCATACGTCCACACTGCACTAGTCACAGCTTCTTCATTCATGAATATCTACTGACCATCTGCCGTGTACAAGGCGTGTACAGCGTGATAGGGATACAGTGATGTCCAAGGGTGCCAAGATCCCTGCTCAGTTGTAAGGAGATAAAAAAATCGTCAAACAACAAAGAAAATATCAGTTAATAAGAAGTGCTATGGCAAAGGAATAAAACAGAACTAAAGAATTACCTGCTATCCATTTTGGATAGTTGTAGAATAGTGTTAACAGTATAGATGGAGATAAGTGTACACACTGAGAAAAGTGTTTCTTGAAAATAGGTGCTTTTTTAAATAAAAATAAATTTAAAGTTCAAACAAAAATAAAGATACCTTAATATTCACTTGATTTCACAAGGGAAGCATGCATAAGAATGTTGGACAGTTCTGATAAATAATTCCTTTGGTTAAAGTTCAAAAGCAAGATTTCTGATAGTTTTTTGCTTTTTAAATTATGATCAGTATGGTTATGAACATTCCTGATGCACATATGCAAAAATTTCTTCTGCTAATATTTCCAGGAGTGGAATTGCTAAGTTTTACCATAGAGAATAGTCAAAAGTCCATCATCGGTAGAGTGAGGAGACCAGTTATAGTCTAGTCCACCACGAAATACTATACAGCCATGAAAATGCATAAATTACAGCTAATCACAAGTAATCAATGATTTCATCTTAATGCAATATCGAATGAAAAAATCAGGACCTATAAAACTACAAGTGAGTTTCCATAAAAATATATATATTTTTAGAAAACAACAGATTGTGTTAGAATACCTATACATGTAATAAATGTGGATTTTTTTCCTTCAAGGAAAAAAAATGATAAGTTTAAAATTCAGAACTTTAGTTATCTCAGTTGGAGGAAACAAACAATGATTGGGGGAGAGCACATAGATCCATGTAAGTTTACCGTAATCTAGTTTTTGACTTAGGGTGTGGGTTCATTGCTATTTGTTATATTTTTAAAAATTGGTGAAAGAAAAAAGAAAAAAGAAGAGAGAGACAGGGAAGGAAGGGTCACTGACTCTCCTGAGTTGGTCCCCAGCAAGAGTTTTCCTGCTGGTGTCACTCGAGCCAATAAAATGAGACCGAGTTCGGTTCAGAAGCAAAGGAAAGCTTTATTCTCTGATTAAAGAACATTGAAGTTTGAACTTGCACCCTAGAGCGCATGCTCTCCTCAACAGGCCGGGGGCAGGGCTGCTATATAGGGATCGTCAGAGGGGCGGGAAGGGGGCGGAGTTCTTGCAGGGCGGGCGGGCGCAGCTGCGCCGCTCAGGCTTCAGATCACAGGGCGGGGAGCAGAATCTCTGCCCACGGTTCACCGCCACCATCTTGAATTGCCGTCGTGTGAGTGGCTTCTGCACACCCTCCGTGCCTCAGGTTAGGTGTTACCACGGCCGTTTCACATGAGGAATTCTGGTCTGAAGAGCCTGGTGTGAGGCTTCTGCACGCCGCACCCTTTGAGCAAGTGAGACTAGACTAAGTACCAAGGAAAAGAAAAAGGTTAGATTTTATTTTATTACGCAGGTTCTAATTTTATTTCCCAAGAATTGTTCATGGGCTTTGCTGGTGACAAAGGGAAGGAAGGAAAGAAAGAGGGGAGGAAAGGAGGGAGGGGGGGAAGGAAGGAAGCGGCTCACGGACCAATGGTGATAATGTGTCATGAACCAAAGATTATGATTAAAACAAGTATTTGAACATATATTTCTTTAAAAATAAGAATGTTTTATGGTATGACACCATTACATTTTTACACAAAAGCCTCGCTTTAAGAATAAACAAAATAATTTCTTAGATATGTTCATTTTAATGTTGGCATACTGTTCTTGCTTTGGATATAAGAATTTTCGATGTGTCTGTTTTGCTGCTTTGGTTATTAACTCTTCCATGCACTCAGCTCAAGTTTAAGTGTTTTAAGCAAAAGCAGCTGACAGCCAACAGTAAAATCTAGTTAAATGGGTGTAATAAGCTGATTGTGGCAGTTTTATCGAGAAATGTTTGTGACTGTAAGTACAAATCCTGGGCTTGTTTCTTTGTGTCCACAGTGGCTGTTAGTAGATACGAATTCTGTGTTTGTTTTTAAGGGTCAGAGTTGGTTAAAACTGGCACAAAAATATTTGATGTGCTCCCTTCAAAATATTATTATATCCTTTGTTCTCTAAAATGCAATCAGAACTCAGATTTTACATGTCAAAAAATATCACACATAGCACTGTTAATCTCTTCTCTCAACATGCACATTACCTTCACTTATTTTGAAAGCATTACTTTATAAAGATCCATTAAAACTGGCCAAAAAATGAAGGCATCTTTCCATAATTGACCACAAGCAGCCATTGGTAGCAGCAAAAGGTTGCACAGAATCAGATCAAAAGAACTACCTGCTTTGTAGGCAATTGTAGGCCTATTTACCCTTTCTTTTTTAAGTTTTTAGAGGCTTTGACAAAAGTTTATTACCCGTCATTTCACTCACTGAAAACCTCAGACCTCTGAGACATTTGGCAGTTTTGAGCTTGCAGATGCTGGTCTTGTGGCCTGAGGGCTAAATTAGGAAATCACTGAAGTCTATGGTGAACAGGGATTATCATTTAAACCCTTCTTACTTTATCATTTTAAATAATTGCTTGACTCTTATTTTATGTAAAGTTAAAACCTAGCAGCATTGTGATCGCTCTGCTTGGTCTTTACCTGGCCCTCTTTTGGGGAGAGCCACAGTTCAAATGCTAATGGAGTCTCTAAGCATCACCTTGCTTAATTTTCCTTTTTCTTCTCTTCTCCTATTTTAGATTCCTCTTTTCTTTACTGTACTTCTAACCTGGCCGCTTCTGTGTGTCTTTCTTTTCCTTTTTTTAACTTTATTTTTCTGATTTTAAAGTAATAAAAATGCTTACTAAAAGTCATATATTATAGAAAGCCTTTTAAATAGTGCACATTTCCTATAATCTCAGTACCCAGAAATAGACACTGAACTCTTTTGCATGTGTTCTTCCAAATGTTTTTATCTATGACTATATTAATAGATTATATTACTACCATTATCATACATTAATTAATCATACTTTACTTACTGCATTGAAACTTGCCTTTTTAACTTGACAGTGTACCTTGAATCATATTTCTCCAGGTCAGGATATAAAAATCTATCTCATTCATTGAAAAATTGAATAATATCTGACTGAACAGCTGTTGAGTTATTTAATTAATCCTTTATCAATAGTTATTATGCTCTCATAAAGAAAGATGCACTGACTATGAATTTCCCTAAGATAAATTCATAGAATGGGACCGTCTGAGGTAGGCTTCGTTAGAAAAAAACTGGATTTGAGGAGGCAGAAGTTCAGTTTGGGACACACTAGTACTACTAAAGCTCCTTTAGATAACATCTAAGGGAGGCATCAAGTGTTGAGTCTGGAGCTCAGAGAAATGATATAGGTTTAAGATACGCATTTCAGATAATCTATGCCAAACTGGTTTATTAAAATGCTATTTGTCTCTGATGCATTTTCCAGGGAGGGCGTGTATGTGTGTGTGTGTGTGTATGTGTGTGAGCAACACATGTATGAATACACGTTTGTGTATATTTATTTATATTTTGCATATACATATATTAGATCCATAATTCATGTATAACGAATATAGCATATATAATCCACCACAGAACTCTGCATATATACTTATATGCCCATATCCATATAATATGTTTAGGGCAGCATATTGCTCTGTAAGCTGTTGATCAGTGAGAATTGCCTAACTCTGTGCCTACTGTAATTTCATTCAGCTAATGACACTTGGCAGCATTGTCTTGAATTACTGTTCTGTGTGTTTTCACTCAGCTGTGTCTTCTCTTTCTGCCATTTTCTCTGTATTGTGGTAATCAGTTTTTGCACATAATGACCAACTAGGATGGATGGGTCCTAGAGCAGAAACCAGTATATATTTTAAAAGGAAGCCTAATATTTAGATGTTAAAATGCAAGTTTAAGGATATTCAGGAAATGCTTCCTTTAGAGAATTGGCTGATGAAACGAAAAGCGTGCTGGGACTAATGGAAGTACTTGGACATTAAGAGGTCAAAATAAATAAATCTATAAACTACATTGTCACCACTAAGGGTTAATCAACAAATGTAAGAGTGGGAGCTAGGAAAAACTATGGCCGGGGTATGTCCTGTCTTTAGAGGATTTAAGGATGGAGGAGCCATTGTCAAGATACAATGCTAGGAAATTTTCCCTCCATCTTTATGTTTTAAGGACCTTTTAGAAAACAGAGTAGCAAGTATAGTCCCATTTCGAAAATTGCCTTTGTGTATTAAAGACTTGGGTATGGATTCAGTGATCTTCAGGTATGGTCTAGAGACCAGTGCTGGTTGGAGAACTTCGTTATTGGTCAATAATGAAATAAATACAAAAATTGAGTAAGCCTACAAAAAGCTTATAGCAATTTGCCATAGTTACCTTCTGTTTGTAGAAGCAAAAATACTTTAAAAAGTGGATGTGTGTTTTGTCTTTGGATTTTTAATTTTGTTTTAGAGCAATTAATTTTCAGTATATTTTATAAAAGTATCATCTGAAAGATATTAGAAAAAAATTTTTTTTAAATAAAGGGATTGTTCCTTCACCACTGATAGTTTAAGTGCTAGAGGTGACCCAGGGGAAATATGCATAAACTACAGTGAATTAAAAGATTAAGATCAAAACTACAATTCTCAAGTGAACACTCAGATTTCTCAAGAGTTAAGAGCAGAAATCAAGCTCACTCTTGGTATGAAATGATGTATGAAAAGACATACAAAAAGATGCTCCTGGTCACATAACTGAGGAACGGGCTACGCCCTCATTTAGAACCACAACGCTTTCCAAGGGGCACTGCTGTAATTGCTGTGCCAAATAGAAACATTAATTAAATGTTTTAAAGCAAGACCTATAGAAGCTGTTACCGGCTCAAATGTATTATTGATAAATCATTTTTATTTAGCTCTGTCTAGTGATTATGTGGGAATCGTTTCCAGTGTTGTAGTCAATTTTAAAACATCAAGAGTGTAGTTGTTGAATTCCCCCTGAATAATACCAAGAGCCATTACATTATGGGCTAATGATTTGGCAAATTTAATTATGTGAATCAAAGCTATTTTGACATTTTGATGCTTAAAAAGAATCTACAGCTATTGAATGTTTATGGACTTATTCATTTTAAGCACTTAATTTTTCTCATCAATTAGAGTTTTCTCTTGTGTAGATACCCTAGTGATGAATGAGGATGCATAATTTCTTTTCTTAAAAAATACTAAAATATGAAAAGAGTAATGGAGAATTTCATAGGATCTACAATGTAGAAAATTTCTCAAAGTAATGAGAAATTAATGATTGATTAGCCGTAGAAACAACCACTTTTAAATGGGTAGATAGACTTCTTTTAACTGTAATAACCTCTTCATCCAGCTTACCAATTTTGCTTTCAGTTTAATTGAACCTGTCTGGTTAGTGTAAACTGACTTACAGAAAATTCTCTGACGTGGTTACAGTGTTTCATCCGGTTTCGGGAAAATTTTGGTTCTGAATGGGCCAAATTAGAAAGTTAGAATGTGAAATATTAGGTCACCTGAACAACTGCAGTAGGAAAACATAAGAATAAGTAGCCCACATTCACTAGGTAGCTCAAAACACAGTATAATGTCCATGAAGTGCACGTTTGGACAGCTCTGCTCTGAGGCCAGAGTAATTTTTCTAACAAGCCAACTAACTGTGTCACCATAAAGTGACTTGCCAGTTTTCTTTTTTTTTCTTTTTTTTTCTAATGTAAACTATTGAACACGTACTTTTTGAGGCACTGTGGTTTCAGAGATACCCGGGATATGTTCCCCACCCTTAAGAAACTCAGATTTTTCCAGAGTATAAAAATAAACTTGGTCAAGGGGCTTCCCTGGTGGCACAGTGGTTGAGAGTCCGCCTGCCGATGCAGGGGACACGGGTTCGTGCCCCGGTCCGGGAGGATCCCACGTGCCGCGGAGCAGCTGGGCCCGTGAGCCATGGCCGCTGAGCCTGCGCGTCCGGAGCTTGTGCTCCACAACGGGAGAGGCCATAACAGTGAGAGGCCCGCGTACTGCCAAAAATAAATAAGTAAGTAAGTAAATAAACAAACTTGGTCAAAAAGGGAGGATAGGGTAATGCTCATGGGAGTAAGGTGAGGAACTCTCAAGCCAATTTCAAAAAGTTGCATTTTCCCTGTGAATGTAATGGTCCATCTAGACTTAGGCCAAGCATCAGCAAAGTAGAAAGATCAAGGGAAAAAGAGAGATGCAGTGGGTAGAAGGCAAGGCGTATCAGGAGCAGGGAACAGTGTGAGCAGAGTCAGGGAGGCAGGAAAGAGACGAGTCTGCAGTTTATGTAGCTGAATCATCAAGTGTGAGGCATGGAGTAAACAGAAATGAGCCCAGAGACATCAGGCAGGAAGGACACGGAATGTCTTTTAGGGTGTGTTGAAGAAGCTGGGCTCAATTCCATTGATGAATAGGAAACCACAGAAGAATCTAAAGCAGTTGAGTGGGGCGTTCAGACTTGCATGTTATGTAAAACATTATAGCAGCCACGGAGATTTGAAAGGAAATGGGTCAGGGAACTGTGGTTAGTAGATTATGCACAAAATAATGAAGGCCTGAGCCATGAATGTGTATCAGTTGCTGTCTTAGTCTTAGTTTGGACTCCTGTGAGAGAATAGTATAGACTGAATGGCTTAAAAACAACAAAAACTTACTGCTCACAGTTCTGGAGGCTGAAAAGTCCAAGATCAAGGTGCCAGCAGATTCAGTGTCCGGTGAGGGTCTGATTCCCTGTTCACAGCCAGCTTCTTGATGTTTTAGCTGTGTCTGCACACAGTGGAAGGAGCAAGAGTGCTCTCTGGGGTCTCTTTTTATTTATTTAAAAATTTTTTTATTATTATTATTTTTTGCAGTACGCGGGCCTCTCACTGTTGTGGCCTCTCCCGTTGTGGAGCACAGGCTCCGGACGCACAGGCTCAGCGGCCATGGCTCACGGGCCCAGCCGCTCTGCAGCACGTGGGATCCTCCCGGACCGGGGCACAAACCCACATCCCCTGCATCAGCAGGTGGACTCTCAACCACTGCGCCACCAGGGAAGCCCCTGGGGTCCCTTTTATAAGGGCACTAATCCTATCCATGAGAGCTCCACTCTCATGACCTCAACACCTCCCAAAGGCCCTACCTCCTAATACCATCACATTGGGGGTTAGCATCTGAATATATTAGTTTGGGGAGGCCACAAACATTTAATTCATAGCAGTGATGAAGTGGAGTAGAATGCTTAGGAAATATTTAAGAGAGAAAATATGTAGCATGTGGGAAGTAAGCAAAAAGAAGGGATCATGGATGGCTCCAGATTTTTCCCTTGGGTAAACTGGTTGAGAACAGGTACCACCAATAGAGAAACTATTCAGGAAGACAAGTCAGGTGTAGAGAATAAGAAGCTGAGTTCATATTTAGGAAGGTTGAACTTGCAGAGCCTGTGTGATATCCAGGTGGAATGTATGTAATTCAGGAAAGAGCTCTGGGCTGAAGGATCAATTTTGTTGTCTTCAGCATGTAGCTGCTAATTAAAGTCATGCAGTAGATGAGGCTGCCTGGGGAGCAGTGAAACGGAGAGGTGAGGTGTATCACATTCTTTAGCAGGTCTTTCCAAAGATTATATAGCATTTCGGTAGTCCTTCCTTACTGGCTTTACCCTAACCTACAAATGTCTGTGATGCTCCTATACGTAGGGCTCCTGCCTTCACCTGAGTAGCTAGAAATAAAGATACATAATTGACTGATCATAACCTACAGCTGAATAAATAAAGACAGGAACAAATTTTTATGGACATAGAAAGAAATTTGCCATTAATTCTGACTCTAAACTGGAAGAAGAAGTGAGGGAGGATTCTCCAAGTGGAAGTGAAATTTGAGCTGATACTTGAAGAATAGCTATGACAATTATAGAGCAAGCCAAAGACATTAGATGTTGAGGTGAGAGATTGTATAAGAAAAGGCATTTAGCTGCGAAAGGCCTGTAATTGAACATTGTTGCTGAGATAACGAGTACTAGAGAAAGTAGGAAGAGACTGTGGAAAAGGGAGAGCAGTGCCAAATGATAGGCATTTTAGTTCCGTGTAAAAGAGACCAGATTTTATTTTCTAGGCTATGCCCTATGGGGAAATTTTTGAAGTGAGGGACATGACCAGAATTGTACCTTGCAAAGATTAAACAGGCAACATTGTATAAAAGTGATTGGTAAAAATCAGAGAAGCCATCGTGTCTGTTGTCTGACTTGAGAAATGATGAGTGGCTGATGTTGGGCAGCGACCAGTGGAAATGGACTGGAGAGTAACAATGGGAGAGTTTTTAGAAGAAGATTTTGAAAGTGTTTGGACTTATTCAAGGTGAGGGAAGAAAAATAGAAGGTTTCTGGCCTTGATAACAGGAAGAATCATGTGACCACTAACTGAGCTCTTGTATAAAACAAAGAAACCCTGTTGACGGGAAGATTAAATGATGTTACATTTGAAAATACTTAATATGAAAAGTGGGTGGGACATCCATGGGGACATGTTCAGAGGGTATTTGGAATTTGAATCTGGAGTTTGGGATGAAGGTTGAGGGTAGAGATAAATATGTGAAGCTCATCTTAACTAGGCACTTGTTAAAGCCTTCAGGTCACCCATGAATAGATAGAAAAAAAAACAAAACAAAGGAAAAGATTTATAGTTTTCTGTATCTTCTAAATAAAACTTTCCTGAGAGCAAAGAATGAGTCCTAAGTATCTTTAAACGTACCCTTTCTAACCAATCATGCTTCTCTTGGTGCTGGATATCAGTAAGCTCAATGAATGTTTAATTAGTTGAGTTAAATGGAATAAAATGAAATGTAATTAAAGATGGCCAAGGAAAAAAATCTTGGGGGAATAAATAGTGACATTTAAGGCACCGTTGAAGAAGTCAGAGCCAGCATTGCACTGAAGTATAGGAGAGGAGAAACAGGAGAGAGTACTTAAAAGTGATGAACAGGGCTTCCCTGGTGGTACAGTGGTTGAGAGTCCGCCTGCTGATGCAGGGGACACGGGTTTGTGCCCCGGTCCAGGAGGATCCCACATGACGCGGAGCGGCTGGGTCCGTGAGCCATGGCCGCTGAGCCTGCGCGTCCGGAGCCTGTGCACCGCAACGGGAGAGGCCACAACAGTGAGAGGCCCGCGTACCGCAAAAAAAAAAAAAAAAAAAAAAAAAAAAAAAAAAAAGTGATGAACAGAGTCAAATGCTGCAGAGATGAGTTGAATGAGGACCAGAAAGAGGCATTGCTCTGGATTTGTTGGTTAGGAGGTCACAAACGACATCTGATAAAGCCATTTTTTTTTCAGTGTGCTTATGGGAGCCAAAGCTGAATCCTAGCTGAGAAGTTGTGAAAAGGAAATATAGAAATTAAATATAAACTCCACACTTTCCCCTAATTGTTTTTTTCCTTTCTTATTCCTAGCTTCCTGATTCTTTCTTTGTCTCACAGATTCTGCATCACTCCACCCAAATCCCATGGATGTTTTGGAGCAGTAGTGACACAATGCCAGTAAATATATTCAGTGTACACTATTTCCAAGGTTTAACAACAGATCTCCTTAACTTCATATCCCATCCTCTCATAAGAAAGTTACTCAGTGCCTTTGGATCTTGACACTACAATGACAAAGACTGAGCTTAAGCCAAAAAATTCTTTTTCATATCATATCAATCAATGATATAATTTATAACTCATCTTTATCCCCAAACACCAAAACACTTATGTAGTACTTTTTAAAACTAACTATATTTCATTTATCAAATATGTATATACAAATATACATACTTTACAAAAGTGAATCCAATTTTGTTTCCCTTTTCTACTGTTGTAAATACTGTAAATGTAGCTATTGTAGATATTTTTCAGACTGTTAGGAAAATGAATAAACTACTAAGAATTTTATTCTATATTATTGGTATGCATAATACAATTTGAAGGTATCTGGGGTTAATTTTTCATATGTTTAGTATGTAAGAGGTACAATGCTTATGTATATCTGATTATGTAATTGGATTATGAGCTGGAGTTCTCAATGATGACCAAAGTTTAATCAGGCAGTTTAACAATTATTATTAAGAGAGGTTAGTTCACTGCAATCCAGATGTCCTGGCTGATGATATTTATTTCAAGTATAACTTTCAAAACGTTATCCAGGTAACTTAACATGGTTTCATATTTAATTAATATTGCAGAAGAAAAACAGTGAACTTGGATTGTCTGAGCAAAAACATGAAATTCCTAGTATGTAGGAAAAGGTCCTAAGTACAAGGTAAAGCACTAACAGTGGAATATTTTTAATTAATTCTGATCCTGTGTTTCCCAAGGTTCAAAGAGTGTATTGAAAAGTGAAGAAAATTAGTCAAACTGATTATTTGATATCTAACATCTCTTTCTACCATTGAAGCCAAATTGGCTTTTAAACTTATTTCAATTATTTTTTTACTTGAAAAATTTAATCAAGCCTCTTTACTTCTTACTTGCTTTATTATCAGCACATAGGCACACTTTTCTATAATTGTTATTGATTTTATTTTTGAATATTGTTGATGTGTTCAAAAATAACTAATAATGATTTAGAAAGTCTTTATTCTCAGAAGTGACAGAATTTCATCAATAGTTTATTGATTTGTTCTCTGATAATATTTCTATTTTGTGGACATGGCATATATAACATTTCAGATTTCATTTAACTCAGATGAAATGACACATATTTGCATATGTTGGACAGAGCAAACTTTCACAAGGGTGTTTTTTACGGTAACACACTTTTATTGAGAAACTGAAAAAGGTGTCGAAAAGTATGTTTTTTGTAGCATAAAATGTCCCAGGGGCGCAATTGCAGGTGAGGGCAGTTAGATTTTAGAGTCCTGTAAACAGGACAGCTCTAACTCAAAATGACTTTTCAGATTAGTTATTGATAGATGACTTTGGGAACCCTGAGAACTGATGACAAATTGCCAATCTACTTAGAATAAAATTTAACTGAAATATTAAACACATATAATATAAACAAGATTTCCAAAAGCAATCACCTGCTTTTTCTATCACTGTAAAAAAGGTATTGAAAGCTAAATTCAAATTAAATAATATTTGCCAAAAACATAGAGGTCATTTGGGTTTCTTCTTTTCTCTCTGTACACTAGCCTCCTGTTCCTTTACTCACTCCATAACCAGTAATGGTAAAAAAAAAAAAAAAAAAGAAAAAGAAAAACACAAAAACACCATCTATTCAACAGACTTGAAACTAAAATTTTAAATAAGCAGGTTAATGTTAATATAAGACAAAATAAAATTAATTGGATACATTTTATTTGAACATATAATGATTAGTGCGCTTCACAGTAATCAGGCATAAAAGATAAGCACTTTTTGTAAATGTTTACTTACTATTATTATTTTTCTTATTATAGGGCTATGTTTTGCTGTGGTCAGACTTTTTTGCTCATATATCCTCCACACAGTTTTTTTTAAACTGTGTATTCCTCATTATATGATATATAAAATGATTTTTTCACACCTTATAATAAAAAACTAGAAACTATTAAACATGTCATGAGATGAAATGTAAAGGACTATAATTATAATCAATATATTTTTTTTTTTTTTGCGCTACACGGGCCTCTCACTGTTGTGGCTTCTCCCGCTGCGGAGCACAGGCTCCGGACGTGCAGGCTCAGCGGCCATGGCTCACGGACCCAGCCGCTCCGCGGCATGTGGGATCTTCCCGGACCGGGGCACGAACCCGCATCCCCTGCATCGGCAGGCGGACTCTCAACCACTGCGCCACCAGGGAAGCCCTATAATCAATATTTTATAACATGATTTGATAAAAATAGGTTTACTGAATAAGGCACAGCAAGTCTGAAAAAATATCCTGTAAAATCTTAATCTATGGATTTTGTCTAATGCATCTCAAAATCTTGTAATCCCTCAAAGCATTTTATTTCCATTTAAAAAAAAATAATTTAAAAAATAAATTATACAACTCTATTTCTTTGACTGTTATGAATTCGAAAAATTCTGACATGGACCAAGATACCCTTGTCTCTCCTGAGGACCAAACAATGTTATTAGTCAATGTGGGAACTACAAACTCCAATGCCTTCAGAGGCCAAGCAGGTTATTTATATATGTGAAGCTCCTGGTGAAAGATGACCTGAACAGTAGAATCTAATAGATCTGGAGAATTTAAGCACCAGCTAAATACATTCCATATAAAAATTGAAAAAGCTGGAGGTGGGCCAAGGAAAATCCCCGTGCAACTGGCTGAGCGCAAAGTTGCCATTTCGTGATAAACACTATGTCTCAGTCTAGCCCCAAGTAACACCTTTATTTCTATACAAACTTTGATGAAAGATTTATTTGCTCTACCAAGGAAAATCTCCAAGTAGACAGGGGCATAGATTTCAGAATACTCCCATGATTAGGATGGGTGTTTGCTTGTCTAAACAAATTAAATTCTAACTAGCTTGGAACGTCCAAAATCTGAGAAGAAAAATCAGTAAGCAGCCGGTATTGCTATGGTAGTAATAATTAGCCTTGTCTGACCATCTGTGGTTTATTTCTGAGGACTTTAAAGTGGTAGTTTGAGAACAAAGTGACAAAGCAGGCAGTGAGGTTGGGAGGGTTTCTTCCTTCCTTCTCTAGAGGTAGAGGATGGCTGGGAAGAAGAGATCTGGAAATCCTTCCCTGGGATATAGAATATGAGACATTGCAGGAGGCCAATTGGACACAAATCTGGCCCAGTTTGTTCTACTGCTGCCCCAATTGCTCCGCCTCCCCCTGTCAGACCACCCCCATCCTTTATAAGAGAAGTGATAAAAAGTTTCTTATCCAGAGTATAATTTTAGCTTGGTTTTAGGAAATTGATGGCACCCGTAAGCAGGGACCCATAGTTCGTTTTAGGACTATGTAAGAGCAATATGATGTATGCTGAATTCTGTAACTGCTGATAGGAGCTGAATTACTATTACTATTCACAATATTTATGAATTTAATTAAATCTTTATTTTTATCAGTACATTAACTTCTCAAGTTTTCTTCTCAGCACACATTTTTATTATTATATCCCGTGGATCCTAATCTGAAATAGAGCCTTTAATTAAGAGATTTGCTCTCTCACACTACTCACTATATATAATAATCTCTGAAATTTGCTTCTTACGATCATATTTTTCCTGTGATCATGCATATACTAATTTCTATTAATATAATTAAGGTTGGATATAATAAATAGGGCATCTTATGTGAGCTAAAAATGTGGAAGCTACATATTTTATGATTTTTATATGCATTCAGTATTTGTCACTTGTTTGCATTTGTACAAAACATCTTGCACAGTTTTAAGAAAAATATATACGCCTAAAGAAATGGTTTATAAAGACCTTCATAAAACTTGCATGCAAGTTAGTTTTAATTCATGTCTTCATTTGAGTATTCTATCTATGCATTTAGCTTTCATACATTTCATAAATTTCTGTATTTTTAATAATTTTTTATTTAGGAAAGAGCACATGATTCCTATAGTAGTTTTTTAAAAAATAGCAGCTTCTTTCAGGCGCGTTTCTACACTAGTTTTGCCACAAAAGGTCAAATAATTTGGCCTATGTCATCTCATGAGTTTATGGAGAATGAGGGATCAAATAGCTTCTATATGGCTGCCAGAAATGTCACCTATATTTAATATACTCTGTAAGAGTCAGTCAGCAAGTGTCAAAGCAGAGCTCTAAACCCAAAGCTCTCAAGCTCCATTCACTATGTTTTCTACCCCTCGGGCAAATCTGCATCCTTAATTCATATTGATATATTATATACTGTAAGGGGTACGTAGGGGTGACTAGTCCTGTCTTACTCACCATTGTGTAACTGGAGCCTTCTACAGTGTCACAATGAATTAATAAAAGTATTTCACTATAAGGAGGATATGTGTTTATAGTATTTAGAAAAATGGTTGTTTTACACTTCTATTTATAAATTAATTTTATTCTTCAATTCTTGTATTCGGTCGGTAGAGATGATTTTGTTGTTACTCTGCTGTCGTTAAAAATTGGCCATTTTATTTTATATGGTTGACTTGTAAACCCTGAAATTGAATGATTTGTTTTAGATAAACTAATTTTTTTTTTTTTTAATCTACTGTTCGGCTGTATTCTAGCTATTCTTGGCTCTTTTCTATGGGAAAGTCACAGGAAATATAATACATCTTTTTTTTTTTTTTTTGCTGTACACGGGCCTCTCCCTGTTGTGGCCTCTCCCGTTGCGGAGCACAAGCTCCGGACGCGCAGGCTCAGCGGCCATGGCTCACTGGCCCAGCCACTCTGCGCATGTGGGATCTTCCCGGACCGGGGCACGAACCCGTGTCCCCTGCATTGGCAGGCAGACTCTCAACCACTGCGCCACCAGGGAAGCCCTATAATACATCTTTCTTGTCCTCAGTTTATACACTTGTTGGAGAAATTAGGCACCGATAAATAAAAACTTAAGAAATGCTGTAAGGCATTAAACAACCAGTTGACATACCTTTTTAAAATAGGTAAATCAGGAATAATAAATGGGAAACCTCTGATTGAGGAGCTTTAGATATAAGATTTCTCCATTACAACGGTATCCTGAAGAATAAGTAGACGATGTTTTAGGCATATATTTATTTAGGGCATTTTTCCCCCCTCATGCCATCCAGGACATCTAATAGCAGGTGCTTATGGGTACTCAGAGAACAATGTTTACCTTCTCCCACTGTGGAATATAAAATTTAAACTGAAACTCACCTCTTATTTGATATTGAAGCATTAGCCAAAATGCCTGCTGATTTGAAAAGCTCTTCACTTCACTTAAATGTGTTTTAACATTTACATTGTCATTTGAACAGCATGCCTCACACAATACCTCTCAGGAAATCTACTTGTGATTTCGAAGCATAAATCTGAAAATTCTAGGCATTTATTCTCATAAATTGCTATCTTGTAATTTTAAAATTACTCTGTCCTTGAAAATTTATTTCAACAAAGAAAAGCAATTGAGGCTCCATAAACTCAGTAAGCAAATGAATCTGATCTATGCGGGTGTGGGCTTCCCAGCATCCTCCTCCATTTACTCAGTTCCAGCTTCCTGTCAGTGTCTATGGGTCTTTTCTAAGGGATGGTTCACGTCTAATCTCCTGTCTCAGGGCTTCAAGATTGGATGTAAGCCCTTGAAAGCTACCTAGAAAAAAATATTACGATACTGTAATCTCTCAGTTAATCCCATAGTTCATCTCACCCCTCTGTGGCCATATTTTGCATCTGCCACCCCTCTGATGAAGTTTCGTCGGAGAATGAACTGCAAATCGTCTACGATACTGACAGAGAGTAAGGTTGGGTACCTGAGGTTCTAATCGCTTTTTTAAAAATATATTTGCAAATCATCTATTTTTATCTTTATTCAATCTTTGGTGCTTACAATTCTTGAGAATATCTAAGATCTGCTGGGCTTGCCAGCTTGCTTCTCAGCAATATTTCTTCTTCTCAAGACCCTGAGATTCCACCTTCCTCCTTTTTGTGAAGTCATTTATCATTCTTCTCAGTCTTTTATCTCCATATATTTTTGTTCATAAAAGCTGAAGACTACTGCTCCGTGTTCTTGGGTTTTTTTGTTTCTTGGAGTGGTTTTCAAAAGGGAAAGAGAGAAATAAATGTCTTTATTTTTATAATCCTACAAGATGAAGAGCCGTATAACCTTAAATGTTTATCATTTAAGAATACATGATGTGCTTCAGACAATACATGATGTGCTTCAGACAATACTAATTAGATGGTCTATTTAACTTTTCAGTTTTTCATAGAGCTATGCTATAGTAAATATTCTAAGATCCCTGCTTCCTGAGATACTTCTTTGTCATTGTTCTTGTTAATTGATTTTTCAGTTTTGTTTTTTCTTGAATTTTGTATATTTGTTTTGTTTTGCTTTTTTGTCATTTCATGAAACCTGTTAAAAAAGTGAAAGAACATGTGTATTCTTGCTTGAAACCCTTGAGCCTTCTTAAGATTACAAATGAAATTGCTTAGCGATACAGCACTGAGATGTGGAAGAGGAAATTCTAAAGTAAAGCTAGAAAGCATACAAGATTAATAAGAATCTGATATTTATAAAACATAAGTGTGTAAATATTTCATTTAGAAATAGGTATTTGGGAAAATATTTTTAAAAACAGTAATTAATACATGACATTTTGTGTAAGTATTGAAAGACATATTCACAGATATTAGTATTTTAAAAAATAATTTTCAGTGAACTATGAAAACCAAATAGAACAAAATTTTGTATAATTCAAACTTCCTAAAAATTTTAAACTTTAATTTAGATTTTGATATAAAAATCTAGAAGTAGCTAGTAAAGATAGTGCTTCAAAATGACTTTTAATTTGGGGTTGCAGATGGATCCCAATTTCAAATTGATAGCAGTCACTCAAGTCCTTGTAAAGGAAATGTCAAACGTTTACAAAGATAAAAAGTGAGAAAACTCTGGTAGAGACTGACTATGCCTCCTAACCATATTCTTCCTCCCCAGAATACACACACACACACACACACACACACACACACACACAGAGCTGTGGAAAATGCAAATTAAATAGCATAAATAGTGCTTCTCAAATTTTAATGTGCATACAAATTACCTAAGGATCTTGTTAAAAATACTGAGTCTGACTTGGTAGGACTGGGGTGGGACCTGAGATTCTGCATTTCCAAGGACACCAAGGACTGCTCCAGGCTGTGGAAACACACTCTATCTAAGTAGCATGGCCTTGACACATGAGCTCAGTTTTTGAGGAAGTCTGGCTATTTCTTTTAAATCAAAATTCGTTGAAATTTAAATTTCTGGTGTAGAGGTTGCGTGAAAAAAGCAGCCGACTTTTTATTGTCTAAAGGAAGGTTTGATAGCTCCTTTTGAGAGTGCTATAAAATATGTATTGTGTTTATTCCTTGAGAATAAATGTGGAAAAGGGCTAAAAGTGGCCTAAAGTCACAGACTGTTTTTCAAAATATAAAGGCACATCACCGGCCATCTTTAGTCAAAATCTCTAGATTTGTTCTGGGTTCATTTTACATGCCTCTGCAAAGGCTCCTGAGCTTCCTCTGGTGGACAAGTTTCCTGAAGAATATGAAAGATTAACAAAACCTTTCCCACCTGATTTTCCAAGGATTAGCCTGGGAAGCAGAGACTCAAGGATGAGTTATGTCCTCGCCATAATTCTCAAGTAGAAATCAGAGCGCAATTTACATACTGTAGAACACAGCTTCTTACATTTTTCTAAGGTTATGGCTCCCTTTGAGAGAAATGATTTTCTTACTAGAAAAACTCACATGTACAAACACAGAGAGTTTTGTATTTAACTGCACGTAGTTCATGGATATTCTGAAGTCCACATCATACAGGGACCCCCAAATTAACCCTAGTTTAGAGCCTTCTATACTCGAAGTCTACCTAGACTGGGGCTTAGCTTTGAGAAACTTGGACAGATCTCAGTTTTATAGTGTGCCCTACAGGAGTTTGGATCAACTTCAGGGTTTATTCAGACCATACTTTACAGAAATGCTGAGGACAAAGGTTTGTAGAAGATACAATCTAGCTTCAAGTAAAAAGAGACCCTCTTTCTCTTCTAAGTCTCAGAATTTAAACGCCTCAAGAGAATTTGTTTTCTTAGTATTCCAAAAGTACGAAAATCTTGGGGAGACGTAAATTCATGCTTGTTTCTACACTTACTGGAGGCAGTTTTCCACAATGCTCATTGAAGGAGTCGTAAGGCCATCAACTTATGGCTTGAAAGTATGGTGAGGTTTGTTTTTAGTTGTTTCAAAATTAGTTATTTAAAAGGTACCTTTGCCATTAAATGAATGTAGTAAATTCATTTACACATTAACGTGTTTACAGCATGTACTATATTGTTAAGTTTTGAAAAGGGAAATTTAGAAAGCAAAACCATAGACTGTAATTATATCTTCGGATTAAAAAAATATGTGAACAAAGTCTATCCTGGCAGGTAGAATTGCAGGTATTTTTTTTTTTCTTTTGGCTTTGTGTGTGTGTGTGTGTGTGTGTGTGTGTGTGTGTGTGTGTGTGTGTTTCTAAGCTGAACTAAAGCATCTAGATATGCTCACGCTCTCCAGATTTCAACCTTGGTCATTACTCTTCCCTTTAACACCCAAGTAGCAACATCCTGACTTATCTCATGCTTCAAGTGTTCTGCTTAACCTATATTTTGAAAACCTCTGAAGACTGCTGACATATTACATTTTGGTGGTGTTTTTTCACCTCAGCCAACCTCTGGCTCAAGGCCACTTCCAGCTTCTTCTGGGTCACTTTTCTTATCATCTGGGCTTTCCTCTTTGGGTTTATGCCAATCACCCATACCAAGATAGGTACCAAGATATCTACCTCGGACTAGATAGAGAAGGTGCTTCCTGACTTCGTCACACCACAGATTAATTTTACTATATTATTTAACAAAATGTTAATGCCCTGAAATAGCAGAAAGAAATTATAATATTGACAAGAAAATTTAAAACTGATGCTGTATGCAGCTATTCCTAGGGTTATTAGACTTTTTCCCCCTCAGAGTTTGTTTTCTTAGTGTTTACAGGATATAGCTTAACATTCATTAATGGTAGTGTCCTTGACCATGCACCATGATAGTGTACCCAGGGGAAATCCAGACCCCCTAATTTTCTCCTGTTTTTAGAAAAAGTGACTCAGTTTTCATTTCTGTAAAATGGGAATAATAAGTGAGATTAAATGGGGTAATGTATATGAGTTTTTTTATGGGATAATTCATGAAAGCCTTTAAAATAGTATCTGACATGGAGTAAGCCCTGATTATTTGCTATTTACTTTTCTTACAAGAATGATTACTGTTGTCCTCATAATCAGGCTAGCTGTAGTCACATACTGTGGAATGTACTGCAGCAGCTCTACCTATTAAGTATAATTAACTCCGTTTGACAGATGGGACTAAGATGGCCAGTGGTCACCAGGATCATAAATGGTGATTCAAAACTTTAACAGAAGTCTTTTTTTTTTTTTTTTGTGGTACGGGGGCCTCTCACTGTTGTGGCCTCTCCCGTTGCGGAGCACAGGCTCCGGACGCGCAGGCTCAGCGGCCACGGCTCACGGGCCCAGCCACTCTGCGGCACGTGGGATCCTCCCGGACCGGGGCACGAACCCATGTCCCCTTTATTGGCAGGCGGACTCTCAACCACTGCGCCACCAGGGAAGCACAACAGAAGGCTTTTTGACTCCAAAACCTTTTCCTGTACATGATACTTTCAGCTTTATTCTTTATTTTCTTAAATAGTACTGTCATTTCTAAATCATTGAATCTTTCCATTTTGCTTTTAGAAAATGTTATTGGTTGACTAAATTATCTGTTAAGAAATAAAGAAAAGCTCAAATTACCTCTGTCAAATAAAACCTTTTTAAAATTTCCGAAGGTATTTATATTTTATCTTATTTTATAACATCTTATGCATATATTAATTTTTGTACCTCATTTATAATCAACTCTCCTTTTTTAAATATCTAGCCTGAGTTACACTGAACTACTTTATATACTAAAATCATAAGCTGTAGAGAAAGTTGGATGTATGTTTCTGAATAGTTCCGTAGATCTAAAACTGCATATAAAATACTTTATGCTGCTTGCTTTACAATTCAGTGCTAAAATCTATAAACCTAAATTTGGAAGGAAACAGCTATTTTACTATGGAATCTTATTCTGCTTCCTTAGCCTGCGATTTGAATATTTTATTTTAAAAGCTGTTAACAAAAATAACACATTAGTCCACTTGGTGGGGTAGGAGGCATTGAAATCCAGTTAGAGATTTTGCTGCTTTAGATACAGTATAATTACGTGGTGAAACTCTTTTTGTCCTTTTATTTTATCCTAACTTGTGCCTTGCAAAATTAGCAATTCCACATAAGAAAGTTGTGGTAATTATTTTCTTAAAATTGTCAGAATGTGTGCTAATCTGGGGATAGTTATCTTTATTCCTTCTTTGGCTTATTACAGGTTTAAATTAAGCTGAGGTTTCTTTAGTGTTATTTTTCCAGAGCCACTGGGATTAGAGATGATGGATTTTGTGGTGCTCTGAGTATAGTTAAGCTCTTGTCAACATAAGTATAAAATTATTGCTGTGTGCAGTTGGTATGTTTTCGAAGGTAATTAAAGCTAAACATTGTGCAGAGAAAGATGATTAGACATCTTCAATTCACAAAGAAATCCAGCTTTGCTTTGCCACCTAAAACCTCACATTCTTTATATTTAAAAAATCTTCTTACACTAAAGAACTCATAGAAAATTCTTGGTGATAATTTCAAAATCGACTCAAATACTGAAAATTATTTTCTATAAAATGTATGTTTCTTACCTCTGACAGCCCAAGCACTATCTGGATATTTTAGAAACTTATTTGCTCTTTTTGTATTTTCACTTTAGTTATAGAATGATCTTATATACTTTTTAATAGGGATATATTTAAAAAACAAACGGGAAATGACATCAGACTTAATTACCTATTATCTTTTTTCTTTTTTTCTAAAACTGTCAATTTAAAGTTTACCTTTTTTTCTTTCTGCTGACATTGCTGACATCACCTTTTTATTAGGGATATGGATGTTGATAAAATGCAGGAGAAAGTAGGTTAATGCCAAAAGCTAACATACATGGCATAAACAGGTAATTTGGGTTGCTACTGGCTTCTCCTTTTCATCTTCCCATATAAAATATTCTCATTCTCGTGTGATATAGTTTTTTTGTTTGTTTGTTTGTATTTTCTTAGTACCGTTGCTTTTAAAATCCTAAGAAGAAGGTTAGAAATATGACTGTCGATATCATGAACTTAAAAATATACATAAAGTAAGTACCTCATCACCATTTAATACAATAGATTTTATATTTTAAATAAACTGGATTATTATTATCTAAAACTCTCCAAGTGATAACAATGATATTAGAAAAGATAATCTAAAATCAAATTTTAACAGAAGATGTTTTGGTGTTGGGAGGGAAAATTAGAGAACCCAACTATAAACCCACCACTGTTGGTTGAGTGCATTAGAGGAAAAAAAAAAAAAAAAGTGGATATGTTGATGAAAGATAAATAAAGAGAAAAAGAGGCAAGATAATAATACAATGTCTGAGTGCTTACCGTACAACAGCTATTAAATATTAAGCACTTTTCACATATAAACTGCTTATATCCTCTCAACAACCTTATGAAGTACATAGTTATTATTCTACTCATCTCACAGATAAGGAAATTGAGGCTCAGTGATGTGTTTGAGCTTGCCCAAAGTTACTTAGCAAGTGGTTGAGTTTGGCTTAATAACCCTGTTTGGGGTCAGGTGATCAACGGAGGCTTTTCTCCAGAGTGAACATTTAAACTGAGATATAAAGGACAAGAGGGGGACTTCCTTGGTGGCACAGTGGTTAAGAATCCACCTGCCAATGAGGGGGACATGGGTTCAAGCCCTAGTCCGGGAAGATCCCACATGCTGTGGAGCAACTAAACCCGTGCGCCACAGCTAGTGAGCCTGCACTCTAGAGCCCGTGAGCCACAATTACTGAAGCCTGTGTGCTCTAGGGCCCATGTGCCACAACTACTGAGCCTGAATGCCACAACTACAGAGCCCATGTGCCTAGAGCCAGTGCTCTGCAACAAGAGAAGCCACCGCAATGAGAAACCCCCGCACCACAACAAAGAGTAGCCCCTTCTCGCCACAACAGCAATGAAGGGAAAGCCCGCACAGCAACTAAGACCCAATGCAGCCAAATAATAGTAATAATAAATTTTTTAAATAAAAATTAAAGATAAAGGACAAGAGGGAACCAGCCACATGAAAGGCATGGGGAATGGAAGAGCATCCAGGAGAGGAATAACTTGTGCAAAGACACTGGAGCAAGCGACAGTGTGGAGGTTTGAGTAATAGGAAGAGGGTGCCTATGGCTGGAAGGGCGTGACTTCGGGAGTGAGTGGTACAAGAAGAGGTTAGAGATGTATGCAAAGGCTAGATTATTTAGAACCTGTAGTCTGTACAGAGAATGGGTAGTGTTTGAAGTACAATCAAAAGCCATGCAGCCGGGCTTCCCTGGTGGCGCAGTGTTTGAGGGTCCGCCTGCCGATGCAGGGGACGCGGATTCGTGCCCCGGTCCGGGAGGGTCCCGCATGCCGGGGAGCGGCTGGGCCCGTGGGCCGTGGCCTCTGGGCCTGCGCGTCCGGAGCCTGTTCTCCGCGATGGGAAGGCAACTTAGGAGGTTACTGTTTTATTTCACATGTGAGATAAGAGGTAGTAGCAGTGATAAAGGACAAATTCAGGAAATATTCTGTAGGTGGAATCCATATAAGTCATAGATGAATTTGAACAAGAGATGAAGGTGGAGATAAAAAGGAGAAATCAAGAATGACAGTTATACATTTGTCAAAACCCACAGAATGTAGAACACATAGAGTGAACCCTAATGTAAACTCTTGATTTGGGGTGATAATGATGTTTCATTGTAGGTTCACCAGTTGTTAGGAAAGTACCACTCTGGTGAGGGATGTTGATAATGGGGAGGCTGTCCCTGTGTGAGAGCAATAGGAACTCTGTTCCTTCCACTCAGTTTTGCTGTGAACCTAAAACTCCTCTAAAAAATAAAGCCTGTTAAAATTTTTAAAAATAAGAAAGAATGAGAAAAAGTTTTGGCTTGAGTAACTCAGTTGCAAGTGATGCCATTAGCTGAGATGTGGAAGACTGGAGAGGCTAAGAGTTGTAACAGAAAAAAAATTAAGTGTTCCATTATTAGCATGTTAAGTTGAAGATATCTGCTGGACATTCGAGAGAACATGTCAAGTAAGCAATTGTATAGGTGGACAGGAGCTCAGAAGAAAGGTCTGGACTGAGGATCTAAATTTGGGACTTATTATCATAAAGAAGGGATTTAAATGATTCTATATGAGATTAGTGAGGCAGATAAATCAGATAGAGAACAGAGGAAGGCCCAAATCTGAGCTTTGAAGAACCATCTACATCATTAGATAAATGATCTAAACAAATATTTCAAAAAAATTAGGTTAAGTCTTATGTATTTTACAAGGAAAATGAGCAACAGAAAGATTGTGGTATTCTGAGGAATATTTAAGAATCTTAAACAAGCAAACCTGATTACCAATGGCAGTTAAATTAGGTAAAATAATATTTCTATAATTTAATTAGTTTAAAAATAATCTAAGACACATATTGAGCAATTGGAACCAACCCATACTTGATCAAAAAACATTTCATTTTAATTTTACAAATAACTCCTTGGTTTTTATAGCTTCCTGATTTCTTTATAGAAGGTAAGCTGTTTAAAATTCCAGTTGCTTCAGTATAATACAATTCTGTTTAATAAAGATTTGGATGATAAAATTATTTTTAAAAGTTACCCCCAAAAAACTGGAAGGAACACATGCATATGTCATCTGGTGTCTATCAAGCATTAGGTTACAATTATTTCTCCAAATTCATTTCTTTGTGGTTCTCCAGTTGATTACAAATGCTTCATTTATGTACATATTCTATAATTTCATATGACTGACTTTTCTGAGACATATTTTTGAAATAGTTTTTAAGTCCTTATACATTTGTTTGGACTTGAAATAAACCAGGAAAAAAGATTAAATGTGGGCTAAATTCTCTAGTGGTTGTGAGAGCCTCTTTTCTCGAATCTCCCAGGATTTTATCTATTTCTTTGGGTACTTCCATTAAACAGTGAAATTATATAGCACTCTAAATAAAGAATTAGGCAATACAGGAATAAAATTTAGTCCCCATTTGGAAAAAAATTTAATTTTTAAGTGTTTTTTTCATTACGAAATAAATCATATTGAATTCTACTTGTTTCAAGAATTTATATTCTGAAAGTCTGAGAAAATCATAATTCTTTTTCAAGAGGCTGTTTAGAATTTACATGCTTTCTCAAAGTGATTGAGAAGGAATGTATTTTAGGACATCACTAGATCTGTCTCTAGAAAGAGAATAGTTATAATTAGGAGAAGGAAAAATGAGTCTCTTGATTAAACAACAAACAAACATTATATTGTGGAGTTTCTTGCTACAAAAGTACTCAGCCCATTTTCTGCCTTCCTTCTCCCTATTTTTTTGTTTCTCTGCTACCTCTAGTTTAGAAGTTATATGACCTTGTCAGAGATTCAAGAAGAGCTATTAGATGAAGAAAGTGTAAAGGCTTTTGACAAGAAAATATCTCGAGTATTCAAAATTGTGAGTAATCTACAGCAGTCTTATTCAGCTAGATGTATAGAGTTCATTAATTCTACTCAAAGCCCACATGGGAGTAGGGGAAGTTGAAAGAAGAAAGAGGGCAATAAAAACTGTTTTGTAATTGGTAAGTATTAGTGGGAGAAAAAAAAGT
Source organism: Phocoena phocoena (assembly GCF_963924675.1). Taxonomy (NCBI): domain Eukaryota; kingdom Metazoa; phylum Chordata; class Mammalia; order Artiodactyla; family Phocoenidae; genus Phocoena; species Phocoena phocoena. The sequence goes on along the minus strand of NC_089222.1, from coordinate 116,303,599 downwards.
TGTCTATTACTTAGGTCCTTTCTTTGAATTCTGCTTTAATCCCATATTAATTTTACATTACAGCAAAGGTTTGCATAAACAATATATAAAGGTTCTGTCATGAAGCAAAGAACAGAAGAACTCATTCTAGCTCCAGGAATATCCTTGACTAACTACATATTCCATTATACTACTCTCCAAAAATAGATAAAAATGTTTTCTTAAAGCTGTGCTCTCATACTGCTAAAACTGATGGCATCAATTTAAAAAGTTTTTTGTCCTTTTAAAATTCTGTCACTTTTAATCAGTGTTACACACATTTATCTTTCTTTATTCTTTACCATGTTTTCAGGTAAAGGAAATTACTTTATGTGTATTTATTTTAGTACCACTTGATTAAAAGAGAATTAAAAACCTCAGGCCAGGGCTTCCCTGGTGGCGCAGTGGTTGAGAGTCTGCCTGCCGATGCAGGGGATACGGGTTCGTGCCCCGGTCCAGGAAGATCCCACATGCCGCGGAGCGGCTGGGCCCGTGAGCCATGGCCACTGAGCCTGCGCGTCCGGAGCCTGTGCTCCACAACGGGAGAGGCCACAACAGTGAGAGTCCCACATACCGCAAAAAACAAACAAACAAAAAAACCCTCAGGCCAAAGTTTGTTATAGTATTTTAAATAAATTGTAACATTTGCACATTTGCACAAATGCAGGCTCCCCACCCACACATGGAAAGGAAAAAAGTTCCCACACTCCCAGAAGGAAAAGTCTCCACATAGGACATTTGTCCAATAAAATTTGTATAGAACAGTCAAAAGAGTTAATTGGTAAAACCATAACTAATTTTTGAAATCATAGACCACCAGCCATGAAACTGTTCATGGGTTTTTGTTTTTGCCAGTAATTTTAGTTTAATGAGTACCAAAAAGTATCTGTGACAAAGGAAGACATGTCCCAGAGAGGTTCTGAAGCACAGTGGGTACTCGAAAAAGGAAATGCTAGTATATAGCCTGTTCCTTAATTTTGACATTGTGTTTCAGATTATCATAAGTTCAAATTTTAAGGTACAAATATTTTTAGTAAAACACAAAAGTTTAGAATTATTGGAAATTTTCTCTCCGATAAAATAGGAGAAACAGTCAAAACTTTGAAAAGTAAGAAAAAAAACATGGTAGTGAATCAGATTTCTGATTTTTAAAAGTGCAGACACATCATCGACTTTTGATGACTTAGTTATTTTTTTATTGAAGTATAGTTGATTTACAATGTTGCACCAATCTCTGCTGTACAGCAAATTGACTCACTTTTACACATACAGATATATATATATATATATATATATATATACATACACATTCTTTTTTTTAATATTCTTTTCCATTATGGTTTATCCCAGGAGATGGGATATTGTTCCCTGTGCTATGCAGTAGGACCTCCTTGCTGTTTATCCATTCTGAATGTAATAGTTTGCGTCTACCAACAACAAATTCCCAGTCTGTCCTTCTCCCTCTCCCCACACCCACCCTTGGCAACCACAAGTCTGAACTGTATGTCTGTGAGTCTGTTTCTATTCTGTAGATAGGTTCATTTGTGCCATATTTTAGATTCCACATGTAAGTGATGTCATGTGGTATATGTCTTTCTCTTTCGGACTTCACTTAGTATGATAAACTCTAGTTGCATCCATGTTGCTGCAAATGTCATTATTTTGTTCTTTTTAATGGCTGAGTAATATTCCATTGTCTATATGTACTGCATGTTCTTTATCCATTCATCTGTCGATGGACATTTAGGTTGTTTCTATGTTTTGGGTATTGTGAATAGTGCTGCTATGAATATAGGGGTGCATGTATCTTTTTGAATTATAGTTTTGTCCAGGTATATGCCCAGGAGAAGGATTGCTGGATCATATGGTAATTCTATTTTTAGTTTTCTGAGGAACCTCTGTACTGTTTTCCATAGTGGCTATACCAACTTACATTCCCACCAACAGTGTAGGAGGTGATGACTTAGTTATATTTTCCTATTTTGTAGTTTTATTTGATGGATTTTATCTTCTTCTCTGTTCTTTAAAAACTTTTAAATTAATATTTGGGCATCCATTTGGCAACAAAACTTGGGTAAGTAAAACTAGTGTTTTTTTATAAAACAAAAAGGTCACTCAAGTTTATCTTAAAAAATAGAAGGTTCATACTAAGTTTGAACTTGTAACTGGAGCCTGAATATTTCTTTTACAATAAGTCCTTGGACAAGGTAAATGAATACTGATGTAAATTAATAATAAATCATGAAGGAAGTATTATTTATTGAAGTGGCTTAGATAGACATGATTTATAACTTAACATTTATCTTTCCTGGTTCGCAAGTTTTAACAGGGAATACCCATCCTTTTGTGGCCTTTCTTAACTTTGAACACAAGGTAGATAAATGGCCTTGAAAGAGTAAGCAGAGGGTTAATGAAAAACTAGAGCTACAATGAACCTTCCCCACTCCTCCCAGAAGAAGTCTGGGTGTTCATTTCCTTATCTCTAAAATCATGTGATAGTGATCCAGTTGGGGGGAAAAGACCATCTTCAGTTAAATGAGAAGATATAGTCATATCCTATTTGATACAATCAAAGGTTTCCTATTAGTTTTCTGGTTGAATCAGTCAACTTAGAGGGAAAAAGGAGTTAACAAAACAGTGAAGTGCTTACTGTGACTTTAAAGCCCACTGATATTCCAACATACTTTCCCAATAAAATAATCTTTGACTGTATGTTGGGCTTTAGAAAACCCAAGGTTTGGTGTTAGTCTATTCTATTCATAAAGAAAAGCAATAAGCTTGCTTACCAGATAAACTTCATCAGATAATATTTTACTTAAAATCAATCCATGAAAAAGTAAAATGCAACAGTATCTAAAACTCCCAGGACTGATGGTACTAATAGTTTCCTGGCCTCAGATCCTGCTCTGAGAGTCTCACTTAGCCATGTATCCTCTCCTTCAAAAAAGCAAGTATACTAAAAATTTGCTTACATTTTCAAGGTCTTCATAAATTCCATAAAGTCTACAAGGAAACTTCCAAAATCCCATTTGTTCTAGAGATCATATTGGTATTTGAATACTAATTGTTTTAAAAAGAAAGAAATCTCCATATCAAAAATTATTTTACAGTAAACACTGTAATATAAAAGCTACAGCTTTGTCTTACCAACAAGGAATTTTTAAGAATCAGATAAACTCCCCCAAATGATTGTCTAGCAGAACAGTAAAATTAATAAGTAAATGAAAATGTATACCTTGACGTAGTACATTTTTCCTTCATTTTGGACTCAACTTCGTGCTTTCATCAAAGTAGCCCTAAGAATCCATGGTTTAACATAACTGTCCTGTTCCCAAAATTTAAATCACAGGGGTTAGCCTAAAAGCATTCTAACTATTCAGATTAATCTGAAGTACTTTTAAAACATTTGCTTCAATTTTAATTTCCAGCTCTTTGTAGATATAACCAAAGAGTAACTGATATATAAGAAGTATATAAAACTTATAATTATTCATAAATTTTAGTTGAATATTGTACTTCTTAAAAGATAAACATCTTGAGAAGAGTATATAAAATGGTTACTTTATACGAAGATAGAGAAAAATATTTCACTTTATGATCCAAAATGTTCACAGTAGTTATTTCTGGAATCTGATATATCCCCTTGCTCCATGTTCTATGGTTCCCCATATTTTCCCTTTTCCAACACTAATGGCATTTTAGTGGAACCCATTTCTGTTTTGCCCGTTACACTATTAGTTCCTTGACAGTAGGGACAAAGTCTGTATTGCTCCCACTTTAAAGCTTCCTGATATACACTCAGTGCTCTATAAATTTGTGTTAAACTAATGCATATTAGTTCTAATTGTCTTCTTTTTTATGTTTCCTTCGACTTCTAAAATTTTAATATGACAGTATTTTTTATACACATTCATAATATAGTCTAAATTTTTCAATACACATTTGCCTAGGCATCATAGCACAAGGATTAAAACCACAGTCACTAACTGGGGTCAAATTCCTACTAGTCATGTGATATTGGGCAAATATTTTAACTTCTCTGTGCCCCCATTTCCTCATATGCAAAATAGATATAACCTCGTGTGAGGAGTAAATGAGTTAATTCATACAGAGAGCTTAGAAAAACATCTCATATATAGTTTACATTCAATACATATGTATTATTGTTACCTCAGCATCAGTAGAAAATAAGTGTAAACATTCCCTAGGCCTTAAAAATGACAGTCATGCATCAAAAGAAAAGACGTAAGATTTACTGAAACAGACATTTAAAAAACTCAAGAAACAGACAGGAAAATAGACCTAAAGGACTCAAAAACTTCTGCAGGTATCATTACTTAACATAAAAGGACAATAAAATATTCATAATAAGAACATGTTGAATTTTATTCCTCATGATCACTTTTTAAAAAGCCGGAAATTATAACAAGATACTTTTTGGCCATATTACTGGAAATTTATTCAAATTAGTAATTTTTTAAAAAGCTTTAGTTTTCTGAAAGAAATCACCATGAAATGTCAAAAATCAATTTCAGCTAGATGAAGGGTCTTTGCATTCTTATCACCAATATTTAGGGCAAAGGAGAGTCATGTGTTCTTTACAAAAGAGTATTCTAAATTTCTTAAACACTACAGTTTTTAAAAGGATATTTTTAATTGTGGGCTTGTATATATTGAATTTATGCCATCTTCCATGATGATATTTAATCGCTACTAAATAATTGCTAAAATGTTAAGATTATAGTTCTTTCTCTCCTTAGTAGCTTTTAAACACTTCATGAAGAAGGTTACAGGAGAACCATATCAATGGCTCTGAAAATCAAATAGTCCCCACAGAAAAGTATTAATCATATGAAGGAAATATCTTGCGTAACAGTTTATGGTGTATCCACGTTTTCACATTCGTTATGTTGGCTTGGCAAATAAGAGTCTGCCACAGCATCCATTAAGGAAATGCAGGGTAAGCTCCAAAAAATGGCAGAAAGTTCAGTGTGACAGAATTATTGGGGAGAATTCATTATAAATACACTATGGCTGAGATGGTTCTTAGATAGGATAGTGATAAGTCACACAAGCAGCGCAAAGGATATCAAACCTGAATGGGGAAATTGTAAGGAGTTAAGAGACTAATTAAGCAAGGAAACATGGTGTCATATTTGGTGTTTAGGAAGGTTCTGGACTCTTTTGTCTGCAGGAACATCTAGTTAATTATTGAAGATATTTAGTAATCAACATTAAAATTTGAAATATATATTAGTAGGCTTAGAAGGGAAAAAAGAAAAGTGCAATAGCCAGTGGCAGTGTACTGGCCAATTAATCATGATGCCTGCTTCCATGGAGCTTAAAATTGATCAGGGAAAACAGTGAAACAAACAATTATAATACACTGCACAAATAATTAAAATATAGCTCAAATTCCTCCAGCCTGCCTTTGCATGCAAACCTCCCCTTCTCCTGTCCCCACCAAAAGAAAATGTAAGAAACACAATTCAACAGCCAGGAGCCTTTAAGCATAACATAAATCTTTTTTTTTTTTTTTTTTGCGGTACGCGGGCCTCTCACTGCTGTGGCCTCTCCTGTTGTGGAGCACAGGCTCTGGACGCGCAGGCTCAGCGGCCATGGCTCATGAGACCAGCCGCTCCACGTCATGTGGGATCTTCCCGGACCGGGGCACGAACCCGCGTCCCCTGCATCGGCAGGCGGACTCCCAACCACTGCGCCACCAGGGAAGCCCATAGTATATGTCTCTTTTTGAATTATGGTTTTCTCAGGGTATATGCCCAGTAGTGGGATTGCTGGATCATATGGTAGTTCTATTTTTAGTTTTTTAAGGAACCTCCGTACTGTTCTCCGTAGTGGCTGTGCAAGAGGGTTCCCTTTTCTCCACACCCTCTCTAGCATTTATTGTTTGTAGATTTTTTGATGGTGGCCATTCTGACTGGTGTGAGGTGATACCTCATTGTGGTTTTGATTTGCATTTCTCTAATGATTAGTGATGTTGAGCATCGGGAGAAAATATTTGCAAACAAAGCAACTGACAAAGGATTAATCTTCAAAATATACAAGCAGCTCATGCAGCTCAATATTAAAAAAACAAACAACCCAATCCAAAAATGGGCAGAAGATCTAAACAGACATTTCTGCAAAGATATACAGAGGCCGTGTTTTGGCACAACACACTTTACAACATTTACAGACCTTCTGAGCTGATCGGTTTACTAACTTTTGGTTATAAATGCATCTTTCAGGCAGATTAGACATCTGAGTAAGCTTGACAAAGGCCATCTCTTCCTTTGGTTAGGTATTTGGGAATCCATGTTTTCAAAAGGAGGCAGGTCAGATCAGTGATTCAACTTTTGTTGATAAATGTGGAATTTTCTGGAATCTATGATTTGGGTCATTGAGGGGTATATTCATATACATTCTCTCTGATAGATGAAGATTATGAAGGTTTTTAACTTGCCTACAATTTCTGTATGTTAATGCAGTTTGTCTGTGTATAAAATTTTCCAAATTGTTTATCCGAAGAGAAAGGTTTGTTGCCTGGATAATAGCACATTTTCCTAATGCCTCACTTTTATAGATCATGCATTGCTGTCCTTTTGTGCTTGCTCACCACTAAATATTACCATGATGAATTAAATGGGCATTTTTCTTTATTCTAAATCAGTGCCAGAGATCAAAAAGCTGCTAAAAGTTCTTTCCACAAGAATGCCTTCCAGAAAAGGATGAGTTATATTCTCGCCAAGAGATGCCTCCTGTTGTACTCTATCACTTGCTACGATCCAATAGCTTGCAATTGTGCCAAGCTAATTATCTAGTTCAGTGACTGTTATATTGAGTCCAAATAAGCCAAAAGAGGTCATCCTTTTCATACTCAAGTGCAGCTTTATTACTTTTCTTACCAATCAGAAAGTGGTACAAAGTCTCCCAACAACTAAACCCAATATATTATCTTCATGTAGACACATTACGGTGTTTTTCTGTTTTTTTTGTTTGTTTGTTTTTTGGCGGTATGCGGGCCTCTCACTGTTGTGGCCTCTCCCGTTGCGGAGCACAGGCTCCGGACACTCAGGCTCAGCAGCCATGGCTCACGGGCCCAGCCGCTCCGCGGCATGTGGGATCTTCCCGGACCGGGGCACGAACCTGTGTCCCCTGCATCGGCAGGCGGACTCTCAACCACTGCGCCACCAGGGAAGCCCTACAGTGTTTTTTTAAAAAACTTTTGTCATTTGTTTTAATCAGGAACATCATAAGTATTCCTAACCTGTAAAAACAAAAGACATAGGTTAGCTATTTCATTTTAAAATTTGCTTTTATCAACTTAGTAAATGTAAGTAAGGTTCTAATCTGTGTAAGGCACACAATGCTAGGGGAAATAGCCCTTTAATGAAGCAGAATAATTTATTATTTTCTCCTGTCTTATTAGGAACATTGCCAGGGTTGGCCTTTTACAGTTAGTATGAGATTTCTTTGATTTTATGTTTCCTTAATAATTATTTTAAAAATATGGGCCAGTCAAACACATATCAAAACCGTAGGCCCTGAGGTTTTGTTCTGGCACGTTATAAACCACCAAACCTCTGCAGTGATGAATTGTTCATCTCTTTGGAGAACCCAGTGTTCTGGTGTCAGTGCGGAAATAGTGTATAGAGGAGGTAATGATGCTCAGAGACTCAGAGACCCAGCCCTGTTTTTAATGCTTGTCTGGCATCTCTATGAGGTAAATAGATGGAAGTTTTGTTATTGTCTGCTTGTTTATTTGTTTAGTAGGCCATTTTCAAATATATCTGTATTTACTTTTAAAATTCTGACTCATTTCTTTTTAATTTGAAAAAATATTGTGAACTTCCTCTGGAAAATGGTTGTACTATGAGCATCTGCTGATAAAGAAGAGGCATACTGAGAAAAGGCTACTATAAATATAATAATTCTTTAGAATTAGTTTGTATCTTATGATCAGTTTGTATTGTTACTATTAGTTTGTATGGTGTTGTATTTTACAATTGCTAATTGTCCTGTAAGTATACTAAGAGCAGACCCTTTTGGAGTATTTTCTGTGTAACAAGTGCTATCCCCAAACCTTTAGATGTTGTAACTCATTTAGATCTCTTAACAATTCCGGGGGAGTTACTCTTCATTCCCTTATTTGTATAGGAGAGGGAAATGAGATTCAGAGAACTTCATGTAACTTGTGCAAGTCATATGGAGAGGAAGTGGGATTTGAACTCAGGTTGTCTGGCTTCAGTCCAAGTGCCTAATCACTGTGCTACCCAGCCTCTATGTGTGAGATGCATACTGACAACTCCCTACCTCCTAGGTGCTCCATGGTCCAGAGTTTGGGAAGTATAGTTATGTAATTCACTAATAGATACATTTGAGCTTTTCAGTTTCTTTTCCCTTAAAATGTCTTCTCAAATTGCTTTCCAATGGTTTCTCACATCTTTAATTCTGATCCAGTGCCTTGACTTTGCTCTATGACCCAGTTATTAATGGCTTTGATAGAGAAATAGTAGCCTGTCTAGCTTTCCCAAAATTGTAGTGGAGACTTTTTTTTTCCTAGACATTTCTATTGTGTAGATTTTAAACTAGTAAGCAATGAAGAGGCAATATTTGTTGATTCCTGCTTCACCTTTTGTTCATCCTAGTTCCTCCAGGACATTTTTTTTTTTTTTTTTTTTTTTTTTTTTTTTGCCAAACTAAGCACAATTTTAAATGGACCTGTGTCTTTAACAAGCCTTTAGAAATCATTAACACCTGTCCTTAAGTGTGTCAGTGCACATAGCCACCTTCCTGGAGTTCTTAGATAAAGTGAGGCATTATATTCTATTTGTTTTGGTTGAACTTGTTGCCCTGACCTGTATCTCTACTATGATATGAAGTGACAGAATAAAATGACTTGTTTGTGTATCTCAAAGCTAAAATCAGAGCAATGATAGGGATCTTCCAATTAAAGTCAACATGGCCTGTTGCAATTTACACCTATTGATATGGTAACAGCTAACTCAAGAGCATTGCCTGTCAGTTTCCACTTTAGGCCACAGTTTCAATTGTCATAAGCAAGAAAGCACAATTCTTAATTGCCTTTCTTCTGTCCACAGGGCTGCTACATATTTTATATTTAGATGTGTGAAGTAATTTTCCCTGTTTGCTTCTAGGTATCTTGTTCTGCTTTTTCTTTACCTTGATAAAGCAAATGTAGCTGGAAAAAGTAGGTTGGTATTATTGATAGTAAAAAGCAAACTATCCAATTATATGTAACGTTTTGCTAATTTGTAGGTCAGTAGTGCTAGACTGGGATATTGGGATAAAGTATCTATTGATGGTATTCCAAGAATATGAATGAAATTCTGTTATTAAAACTTTTCATAACCGTTTTAATGTAGATGCTGAGCTATAGCTAGAAAGTCATGGAATCTATAAAGGGCTACATGTTTATTCGACAGAATAAGTAGACTGTAAATTCACACTTATCCATATTAATATCATGGACAGATTGTATTGTTAGCCTTGTCCTAGCCAAACATATCAAGTATGTTCAAATGCATAAGACTGCAAAGTGTTGGCCGTCTTGACACTGAGTCGGTTCTATGAACAGTGAGAATGGAGAAGGAAGTCCTGAGGCACTATTAGGCTATGGGCTGAAAAGGAAAATCAACATTGACCATTGACAAGGTGTCTTATTGACAAGTTCCCTGGCAATGTGTTAATGAGTTACTGTGGCACTGTTCAGATAGATGATAAAAAGCAGAGTGAGTAGAGTGACAGTGGTGTGTTGGTAACTGTTTAATACAGGTGGGAGATGCCCTGATTTGTAGCTTTTGCCTATTTCAAAGGTCAATTTTCAGCTACTAACCTGGTGGCACAAGACATAGAGCTAGGAAAAATGTGCACATTCTCACAGCTCCAGCAGGCTTGAAGTGGTGGCTATTTTTCCTCAAAATAAAGTAACCATTATGAACCCTGGTTGAGAGCAGTCTGTTGAAGTGCACGGATGTCATTAAATCTGTCCTATAAGCCCTGTCAGATTTATGATGTTTCCAAGATCTATCTGGAGTACTGGTGTGGAGACGACTCCAAAATTATTTTTAACCGTGGTGGAAAACCATTTATTTACCTCTCCGTTCGCTACAGGTTTTATGCCACTTTCCTGCTCCTCCTGAAATAAAAACAAAACAAGCAAAAAACACTCTCTTTTTTTTGGTTATCAATGGATGCATTTTAAAAGAAATTGTTTATATTTTGTATTTATAATAAAATACACTTTATTCCATATTTTCATAACTTTTATGTCGAGTGTTAGCTCCATTCTAGAAAGTAATTGTTAACTTTTCAAAAAGTGTACAGATTGTATCTCTTCAGTGAAAATTAAATAAGGTCCTCGGGACATCTTTCTGAGTTCTTATAAGACACAGAAGACATGTACAGAAGTTTAAACACAAATACAATTGTAATTTAAATTCACTAAACATTTGTTTGCTAGACTGTCAATTTGAGCCACACTGAAAAGAAATATAAAGACTTAACAGTTGCTGTTATCATCTTAATTATTGTATTAAGATCTTTTCAAAACTCTTAGCAGCAGCAACCATAGTACTTCGTTTATCTAGCTACTAATCAGATCTGCTGTTTATCCAGGTTTTGCTGAATCAACAAAATTTGCACGACACGATTTCTCCATCTGGGAAAAGTTCTTTATATGTCAGTTATCTTTTGCTAAGGGATGAGTTTATGAGAAGGGAAGTCTCATAAACTCAGACTTCTCCAGGCCTTCACCAAGACTTTTTCTCTTTTATTTGGACTTTCTGATATCCAGATTCCTTTTAGTCCCCATCAAAGCGGATGTGTGTATGTCTGTACTAAAGATCTGATACTGATATTAAATCTCCTTCTAGCCCTTGCCTTTGTTTTAGATCAATGTCCAGACCAAGGCAATGTAAGCTGAATAACGTATTGAATAGTTTTCTTGTTTTTGTCCCATCTGCTCCATCTGCAAATGTTTAAATGTGCTCCCAGGTTCCTTTTAAAAACACATATCCATTAACACAATGCACATCATTTTATAGCCCGGAAACACTGATGCCTTTTAAAGGCAAGACTTTGCAAGGTGGTATTGATCACTAACTAATGCCAGGGCTCATTTTCTATACGTACCTTCCTCCCTCTGTTTCCACTTTGTTTTATATCTAACCCTGTGCTTGAAGATGTGCTGAGCTCTGCCATGGATTTCTCCACACCAAAGCCTGTTGGGCTATAGGACAGCCAATACTATGGGTATTGCTCCCAAGTTAATCCTTCTTATTGAGGGACATAGCTTGGTAAATGTCACTTCTGGTCTCCTGTTCCTTTTGGGTGAATCATATTTTGGGAGAATAAGAGGAGAAAAAACAAAAAGGACATGCACCTCAGGCACTGCCTTGTTCTAATGCTAGGTCTATAAATGCTTTCAACAAAGAAGCTATTCTTGAGAAAAGGATGCAGCAATGCCCACTCCCTTTTCCAATATCACTATTCTATTATTTTCCCAAAACTTTCCTCCCCCCCCCATTCTTTTTGTCATTTTACTTTTGTCCATTACAAATTCTTTCCCTGTTCTTATCTTCATTAATATTGTTTCCCAGGCTTAATTTATACTCTTGACTCTATTTGACAGTATTGTCACTGTATAATCTCATTTTATATTATTGAAGTGAAGAAAACTGTCTTCTCTAAGATTTGTTAACTCACCACTTTCTCCTCTTCCTTCATCTTTACTCTTTAACCACAGACTTCCTTTCTTCTATCTAAACTTTATGCAATCGCCAACTGAAAAACCGTCCAGAGAGCTATAAATATATCAGTTGGGAAAGAAAAAGTTTAACTGTGTACTTACCTGCTTTTTCTCCTAACCTCAGGAAAACTCTCTGAAGGCAGCCTGGGCTCCAGCACTCTTGATGAGCACATTGTGACAATGTAAAGATATACAGTGTAGCATCCACTAAGACTCCCATCTCACCCTAGAATCCACATTGGAAACTGCTTCCTTCAAGGGTATTCTTGACCAGCTTTTTCTTTTTTTTTAAATTGGGGCAGAGTTGCTTTACAATGTTGTGTTAGTTTCTGCTGTACAACGAAGTGAATCAGCTATATGTATACATATATCCCCATATCCCCTCCCTCTTGAATCTCCCTCCCCCGCATTGCACCCATCTAGGTCACCACAGAGCACCGAGCTGAGCTCCCTGCGCTATACAGCAGGTTCCCACTAGCTGTTTTACATATGGTAGTGTATATATGTCAATCCCAGTCTCCCAATACATCCCACCCCCCCACCCGTGTCCACATGTCTGTTCTCTATGTCTGCGTGTCTTCCTACCCTGCAAATAGGATCATCTGTACCATTTTTCTAGATTCTACATATATGCATTAATATACGATATTTGTTTTTCTCTTTCTGGCTTACTTCACTCTGTATGATGGACTCTAGGTCCATCCATGTCTCTACAAATGACCCAGTTTCATTCCATTTTATGGCTGAGTAATATTCCATTGTATATATGTACCACATCTACTTTATCCATTCATCTGTCGATGGACATTTAGGTTGCTTCCATGACCTGGCTATTGTAAATAGAGCTGCAGTGAACATCGGGGTGCATGTGCCTTTTTGAATTATAGTTTTCTCAGGGTATATGCCCAGTAGTGGGATTGCTGGGTCGTATGGTAGTTCTAATTTTAGTTTTTAAAGGAACATCCCTGTTGTTCTCCATAGTTGTTGTATCAATTTATATTCCCACCAACAGTGTAAGAGGGTTCCCTTTTCTCCACACACTCTCCAGCGTTTATTGTTTGTAGATTTTCTGATGATGCCCATTCTAACTGGTGTGAGGTGATACCTCATTGTAGTTTTGATTTACATTTCTCTAATAATTAGTGATGTTGAGCAGCTTTTCATGTGCCTCTTGGCCATCTGTGTGTCTTCTTTGGAGAAATGTCTATTTAGGTCTTCTGCCCATTTTTGTATTGGGTTGTTTGTTTTTTAATATTGAGCTGCATGAGCTGTTTATATATTTTGGAGATTAATCCTTTGTCCATAGATTCATTTGAAAATATTTTCTCCCATTCTGAGGGTTGTCTTTTCATCTTGTTTATAGTTTCCTTTGCTGTGCAAAAGCTTTTAAGTTTCATTAGGTCCCATTTGTTTATTTTTCTTTTATTTCCATTTCTCTAGGAGGTGGGTCAAAAAGGATCTTGCTGTGATTTATGTCATAGAGTGTTCTGCCTCTGTTTTCCTCTAAGCATTTTATAGTGTCTGGCCTTACATTTAGGTCTTTAATCCATTTTGAGTTTATTTTTGTGTATGGTGATAGGAAGTGTTCTAATTTCATTCTTTTACATGTAGCTGTTCAGTTTTCCCAGCACCACTTATTGAAGAGACTGTCTTTTCTCCATTGTACATCCTTGCCTCCTTTGTCATAGATTAGTTGACCATAGGTGCGTGGGTTTTTCTCTGGGCTTTCTATCCTGTTCCATTGATCTATATTTCTGTTTTTGTGCCAGTACCATATTGTCTTGATTGCTGTAGCTTTGTAGTATAGTCTGAAGTCAGGGAGTCTGATTCCTCCAGCTCTGGTATTTTCCCTCAAGATTGCTTTGGCTATTCAGGGTCTTTTGTGTCTCCACACAAATTTTAAGATTTTTTGTTATAGTTCTGTAAAACATGCCATTGGTAATTTGATAGGGATTACATTGAATCTGTAGATTGCTTTGGGTAGTATAGTCATTTTCACAATATTGATTCTTCCAATCCAAGAACATGGTATATCTCTCCATCTGTTTGTGTCATCCTTGATTTCTTTCGTCAGTGTCTTATAGTTTTCTGAGTACAGTTCTTTTACCTCCTTAGGTGGGTATATTCCTAGGTAGTTTATTCTTTTTGTTGCAATGGTGAATGGGAGTTTTCCCTTAATTTCCCTTTCTGAACTTTCGTTGTTAATGTATAGGAATGCAAGGGGTTTCTGTGCATTAATTTTGTATCCTGCAACTTTCCCAGGTTCATTGATTAGCTCTAATGGTTTTCTGGTGGCACCTTTAGGATTATCTATGTATAGTATCATGTCGAATGTAAACAGTGGCAGTTTTACTTCTTCTTGTCAAAGATACTACAAAAAAAGAAAATAACAGACCAATGTCACTGATGAACATAGACGCAAAAATCCTCAACAAAATACTAGGAAACAGAATCCAACAACATATTTAAAGGATCATACACCATGATCAAGTGGGATTTATCCCAGGGATGCAAGGATTCTTCAATATATGCAAATCAATCAATGTGATACACCATGTTAACACATTAAAGAATAAAAATCATATCATCTCAATATATGCAGAAAAAGCTTTTGACAAAATTCAACACCGATTTATGATAAAAACTCTAAGGTGGGCATAGAGGGAACCTACCTCAGCATAATAAAGGCCATATATGACAAACCCACTGCAAACATCATTTTCGGTGGTAAAAAACTGAAAGCATTTCCTCTAAGATCAGGGACAAGACAAGGATGTCTGCTCTCGCCACTATTATTAAACATAGTTTTGGAAGTCCTAGCCTCAGGGAAGAAAAATAAAAGGAATACAAATTGAAAAGAAGTAAAACTGTCACTGTTTGCAGATGACATGAAAGTATACATAGAAAATCCTAAAGATGCCACCAGGAAACTATTAGAGCTAATCAATGAATTTGGTAAAGTTGCAGGATACAAAATTAATGCATAGAAATCTCTTATATTCCTATACACTAACAACAGAAGATTAGAAAGAGAAATTAAGGAAACTCCCATTTACCGTTGCAACAAAAAGCATAAAATACCTAGAAATAAACCTACTTAAGGAGGTAAAAGACCTGTACTCAGAAAACTATAAGACATTGACCATCTTTTTGAATGAAATGTTGCCTTTGGTAATGTGATGTGATGAAGCGTCAGATGTATGTTTATAGCTTCTGTAACACTCCTAAAGAAAAAATTCTCCCCTTAAGAAGGATTTTAAGTATAACTTTATTTTTTCTTAAAAGCCAATCTCATCTCTACCAAAACACTCTCACAGTTTTAGACTGTGCTATATCCATAACATTATCTTTTCATAGTAATTCATGCACTCAATAAATAGCACTGTAGTGAACACTTACATTTGAAAGAATATTGTGTCATTTCTCTCATTTATTATGCACAGGAAATTATTATACAGTATAAGAAGAGCTATGTTATAAATTGCCAAGGAAACCCATAAGAAAGATACCTAGAGCCAGGTGACAAGGTGTATGATCTGATTGAATGAATGTTATATTTAGGTCTTCCATACTAGCAAAGAGTGAAAAACGGCTGCTTTTTGCAAAAGAAATGCCACAGAAAGGGATAAACCATACTAATATGCTGATGCTTGCAAAGTTCCTTAGGTTTGACATATTTGTTGAATGGATGAATGCAACCTATTATTTTAATTATTCCATTGAGTTTAAGAGCATAATGAAAAGTAGTTTTGTCCTCTGCCTCATCCTGAGAATGCAATGAGCATTTAATTCTAGTATATGTCGGTATGTTATTGGCTTTTCAGAGTTGAGTATATAAAATGTCACAGTCAGATGTGTGTTTTGACTCCCGTAGAAGGAGTCAAAAGCAATCTAATTCGATTATTAACTTTGTGCTTTAGGTGATTGGATGCCACTTGATCAGAAGAGAGGAATTAAATTGATTTGACAGCTCTCCAATTTTGCTTTTACTGTTATTGATTCATTGGATCCAGGCTTTTCTATTCAAGTCTTGCTCTTGAAAAAGGCAGTGATGGGCATATGTAGCCTAATCACATATCATTGTCCGTTTTCTGTGGGTAATGATAAATTTTGCTACCCAGATCAATTCTGGTCCAATTTCCTCTAATAGAATACAACCTAAGGAAGGCCATCAGATTAAAAGCAGTTTCTTTTACAAGATGTAATAAAAGGGGAAAATGAACTAAAGGCACTTTGCTTTATAATTTTGGTTTAGATTTTATTTGAGCTATACTATCAAAATAATCAGTACTTAGGGTAGTATGTGGGAGTCTAGGGGGAAAAAAAGATTATTTTTAGGATTAATTAAAGAACTTGTTCAGAAAACCATATATATTTAGAAATTGGCAATATTTTAGCTACCAATAAAGTTAGTCTCTTCGTTTCTCAGACAAGGGGTCAAAGTCATATAGATCAGAGTATGAAATACACATTTTTCTGGGCCAATTTCTACATATCTTGTCAGTTTCTCATGCAGAGTGCCCCAACTTAATACTGTACTAGCAAATGAATGGTATATATTTTTCTGAATATATGACTTCATATTACAATATTTTATATATTTAACTGGGAACTTACAGTTAGCTTTTCAGTGTTTATATTTGTTCATGTCTTTATCCTTCCAATTAACACATTAGAAACATAATTGCTTGCCAAAATGCACAGTGAACTGTTTAGAGGGTTAATACTTTGCACGTTCCCAGAAGCCAATTACGTTTGTAGGATTTGGTGATTGTGATGAACTGGACCCAGATTGATGCATGCAATTAAAATCTTTCTAACCTGTGTGTCAAGAGAATTGTTTAAGTATTGAAGAGTTAATGCTGGGAAATGAGTTTCATTTAATGCATATAACTCCAGTGCCATGGAAACACAGGGGGGGAAATCGACTGAGGGTCATATACAAGGAAAAACCCTTTTTCTAAGATGTTATTTATTGTGTTGATTTGTGTGTGAGAGAGAGAGAGAGGAGAATTAGGAATTATTGTCTATTCTGAGCAATATGCTGTATGATATAATATGATGATAGATATTGAATCAAAGTCAAACGTTTGTCAAAAAACACGATACATGTTAAATAAAAACAACAATAATAAAGATGTGGATCTATTCCAGGACTGGTTAGGTGGAAAAGAGTCACAGGAAGGAATGAGGGGAGAAAGAGGAGGAAAAAATGAGAAACGTGAGACTCAAAAAGTGCTAGAGTAGAGAAGATGAGATAGAGGGTCAGATATTAGGATTTTAGGTGTTCAAACCCTAAACCAGGATGTTACTGCTATTGAAATGATAATTAGTTTACTCAATCCCTAGAGCTCTTCAACTGCTCTTTGACTTTTAAACCTTACTATGCCTCTAAAAGGGATAGTCTCTTACGCACTGAACAGAGCACAAAGTTTAAGTTCATATGAAAATCAGACTCTAGTCTAGTCAACTCTAGTCAGAGGTCCTCCTCAATACTTTCTACCTCCCAAATGGTTTATAATGGCATTCTACTATTGTATGTGTTGAAACTTCTTATAGGATATATTCAGTAAAATTTACTGAAATTAATACAGGCAGTCCTCACTTTGCCAGATGGTAAAGAACTGTAAAAATAACCATGCAAACTGAAATTGTGCAGAAATCTTAGTAATCAATGGGAAAAATTATGATTGTTCCATGACCTTTAAATTTTGGAGTCAAAACATGAAAAATCCTCTTACTGTCTGTTATAAATGAATAGGGAAATTTTTTAAATAGTAAAATGTATTTATTTAGTATGCTGTGATTTAAAACATCAAAAACACTGAGAATTAATGTGTTTTAGTTATTTATGAAAACTCATCAAGAACAGGCCTTGCCCTCTTATTACATGAGTTATGCTATGAAACAGGCATCTTTTTGATGCCTTTTAAAGTGTCATACTCCTTTCTAAGTTTGGATTGACTTCCAACAATCTGTTTTTTGTGCTTTCAGTGTAATGAAATATCTGTGAGAGTTCCTTTAATGTGAAATATTTTGCCAGCATCACTTCCTCTGGGACATCTTCATCATTTTCTTCATAACCACTTTTCTCATTTATGTCAGCAAGTTTGCTTTCACTAAGTACCTTTGGCTGCATGTTGCAAAGGGTGGAAATGTTGACAGTCACACAGATAGCTTTTCCTTCTAAAATTCCATTTATGTTCAATTTGAGTTTCACTTCCAGCATCATCACTTTCCAATTCTTTACTACTCATTTTTTCATTTAATTTTATTTTATTGTGGTAAAAACACAACATAAGATCTCTTCTCTTAAATTTTTAGTGTACCTTATTGTACAGTGTTGTAGAGAAGAGCTCTAGAATGTATTCATCTCGCATAGCTGAAACTTTATACACATCGAAC
This sequence comes from Phocoena phocoena, assembly GCF_963924675.1. NCBI lineage: Eukaryota > Metazoa > Chordata > Mammalia > Artiodactyla > Phocoenidae > Phocoena > Phocoena phocoena. The sequence continues at coordinate 116,285,406 of NC_089222.1, read as the reverse complement.
AGCAATTCCCCATTTTCCCCTCTCCCTATCCCTTGGCAACCACCGTTCTGTTCTCTGCCTTTATGACTTTGACTACTTTAGATACATCATATAAGTGGAATCATATAAGTGGAATCATGCAGTATTTGTGTTTCTGTGACTGCCTTATTACACTCAGTATAATGTCCTCAAGATTCATCCGTGTTGTTGCATATTGCAGACTTTCCTTCATTTTTAAGAGTTGAATAGCATTGCACATTATGTCTATATGCCAATTTTCCTTATCCATTCATCTGTCAAAGAATCTTTAGGTTGTTTTTACCTTTGGCTATTGTGAATAATGCACCTGTGAACATAGGAGTGTTAATATCTCTTTGAGATCCTGATTTCAATTCTTTTGGATAAATATTTAGAGGTGAGGTTGCTGGATCATATAGTAGTTTTACTTTTAATTTTTTGAGGAACCTTTATACTCTTTTCCATAGCAGTCATTTTTCCATAGCAGTCACACCATTTTGTATTCCCACCAATAGTGTCCAAGGGTCCAACTTCTCCATATCCTTGTCAATATTTGTTGTCTTCTGTTTTTTTGATAGTAAACACCCTGACAGTTGTGAGGTGATTTTTGTTGACTAAATTCCTCTCTTAATTATCCATTTTTGTAAAATGGCACCTGGATTTATCACTGGGAGACAGAGGGTCAGCACAACAAGCTAGCTATCTATATATGAATTTAATAACAAATGCACGGTGACCAATCACAGACTTTGAAAGAAGTTACATAAATTGTTATTTATCGTGATGCACATCTTTCGTTTATGTAGTGACTTGTGCTCAGAAGAGCTAGCAGTGAAGTTTGCACTTTATGGTTTACTCTTGGTTGATATACCATGGAAACTGAAATTTGAGCCCTGTTGTTGGGACACTGGAGTTATTTAACTAAACTGTGATAAATCTCTGCATTTCAGAAATATGCATAACAAGGACTGCCTGTACATAAAATGCCAGTTGAAATGTTAGATAGAAAATCCTAGTAAAACTCTTTATCATTTCATCAAATTAGAGGCACAAAATATTGGAGTTTTAGATGTTGATGACTTGAGCTACTGTGAGAAAATTGACTAAGGTATGGTAACTTATTTCTCTTTTGTTGATGATGTCAATTGAAAAACTGTATAACAAGCTTCAGAAAACAGTAAATCTTCAGGTCAGATCATTATTGAGAGTCTTCTATCAATTATGAGATTTTATAGCTTGAAAGGACCTTTGAAATAATCTCATTTCATTTAACTGCTGACTAAGCCTCTTTCTTGAGGGGTTCTGAGTATTGTTCATGGTTATAAGGTAGGTAGATATACAGTGGGAACACATTTGACTTCTCTAACCTATTTTTCACAAGATGGAATGTCAATTATTAAAGAAAAATTTTGAAATATATTTTCAGGAATAAGAGAATGTAGTCTCATAGGGTGAAGTGAATTATTGAATTGTATTATTTTTAAAATGTTGTTTCTGCCAGACTTCTATAGATACAGGAGATTGTGTTTTTAATATTAAGTCTAAAACATCTCAATTAATATACCTCAATTTTTTAAAATTATATGTTTTTTAAAAAATATATTGTGATTTTATATATATATGAACACAAACCTAGACATTCAGCACAAAATCAAGCCCTCTGAAAATCTCTAATGGGGTTTTACTTATATACCATAGAAATTCCACTGAAAAAAATATTTTGTTGGATAACAACAATTGAACTAACACATATCTGGATAATCTGATGACAGATATTGAATCAAAGTGAAAGTTTCTCCATGAATGTTGTTATAGGCTAAACATTTATGTCCCCCCAGATTTCGTATGTTGAAATACCAGCCCGCAGTGTGATGGTATATAGAGGTGGTACCTTTGGGAGGTAATTAGGCTTAGATTCGGTCATGAAGGTATGGCCCTCATGATGGGATAAGTGCCCTTTTAAGAAGAGGAACACAGAGTGATCTAGCTCTCTCCCACTCACTCATGTGAGTAAGGAAAGGTCATGTGAGGACATAGCAAGAAGGTAGTTGTCTACAAGCTTGAAAGGGGGCCCTCACCAAGAACCTAATCTGTTGACACTTTGATCTTGCACTTTCTGACCTCCAGAACTGTTGTTTAAATGACCCGGTCTATGGTACTTTGTTATAGTAGCTTGAGCTAAGACCAGTGTGAAAATACTAAACTTTTATTTGGGTTAATTTTTTTTTCATATCCTTATGTATAAAGTGGACCATGTAAGAGCCTGCTCTGATTCTTCAGTCTCCTTTGTGTCAGTCCAAGTTCATTTATGTCAAATATCTTTTGGTTATAAGGGAGACAAGCCCACCTAGGCTAGCTGAAATAATGGTTAGGTGGAAGGATTGGTTATTGTAAGAATGTTGGAGGTATGATAGAATCCTGGAAGAAATTAAGTACAACAAAGCTTGCAGAAACTTCACTACGGCAAGGTTTCTAGCACCCTTTTTGCTTGGAATAAAGTAGATCAGTTTTACTCACAACATAGAGATTCTCAAACAGACTAATTTATTGGGATGCAATAGTTATAAGAGAAGGCACCATACATCACTGTTCCTTCCTTTTCTTCCTCTCAACACTGGGCTTCCAAGGATAAGGCACCTTCCCCAGATAAGGCTCTGCATGCTTGTGTGTACTCTGGAAGCCAGAACAGTGGATGAGATGGTATGAGGTCTTCTAGAATCTTTGTAGATAACTAATTATTCAGGGTTCTCACATTTATTCTTGAGGGAAGGTGCCAGAAAGGAAAGTCATACCTTAACAGGCATCTCTAGAAGAATCTTGTGCCTACAACTAGTTCCACACCATCCTCTCATATTGGCATGAAGCTTTATAATAACGATGCCTTTTCTTTGCATCAAATGTTGGTTAGTTCCTTCTCAGGTCATTTAATTAATCCTCTAACCCAGGGGCCTGTGAACGTTTTCTGCGTGAAGGTAAATAGTAATATTTGAGACTTTGCATGAAATTTGGTCTTTATGGCAATTGCTCAGTTTTGCCCTTGTAGCAACAAAGCAGCCACGGACAGTGTGTAAGTGAATGAGTGTGGCCATGTTCAAATAAAACTTTGGTTTACTAAAAAAGGCAGTAGACTGGATTTGGCCCGTAGGTGTAGTTTGCCTGCCCTGAGCTAACTCATTACCTCTGTAGTTTCCCATTTAATTCTGTGATAAATCCTCTATGATTGCTCATATTTGAAAAGGAGACATCCCAAATGCCTGAATACTACAATAGCTAATTAACTCTTCATGAATTCCACCTAGTCTATGCTTACATTTATCGCCAAAAGGATTCCAAAAGGACAAAAATAATACACCCAGTGAGGCATTTCTAGAGGGGTACACGTCTTGAATTCATTTTATTCTGTAACATAGAGTATACATTCAAGAAAGAAGATGTGAGTGGTGTCAAATAGTGCAACAGTATCAAAGAAGATCAGTTAAAGAAAGGCCATTGGATTTGGCAATTGGGAGGTTATAGGTGACCTTTAAGAAAGCAATTTCCATAGAATTGTTGAGGCAGAAACTAAAATGCAAAATATTTAGGCCTTATACTAATGAGCTGTTGGAGATCTTCTCACATTTAACACAGGTTAATTTAAAATGCACACAACCCAAATATTATCTTCACTTAAACACATTTCCAGAATAATTTTAAGCCTGTTTAAAGAAGTGTATTACTAAAATAGGTTTGCTTGCATCATATTGTCTTCCATGTGCATACATACATTGATTAAATTCCCTATGCCACACTTGAATTTAAAGCTGTGACCTGTGATCTCAAATTGACTTCCTGACAATAGTGATTAGGCTGGTGGGTGAGCAGCACAAATTTACGGATAATCTCTGTAGGAGTCAATGTCTCTTTTTCCCAAAGAGAGAATCCAGTTATTTAAAAAAAAAAGAAAAAGAAAGAAAAGGTTCTCATTGACATACAATACTTTCTTAATCCACTTCATTTCCTAGTCATGGATGTAAACATATGTTAAATTTTTGTAATAATCCATAAAAGAAAGTAATAATAATATTTATATCTAATTACGTTTGCATGACAGTTGGCATTTGATTTTGAGTATCACAAAAGCCACCTCAAGGTAGAATAAAAAGAAAATGATTCTACCCTGATTTCTACTTTGCATGAAAATAAAAGAGACTTTTTAACTTGAATACGGGAATATAAACAATTATAAAGAAAGAAATGTTTGTAATCTTTTTATATTGTTTACAATTCTTTTGTTCCAGTGATTATTTCAGTATTTGATATTACTGAAGATAATTTTACTACCTTGTCTAGAAGGTACCGTCTTTCTATTTCTGCCACCCTAAATTCAAAAGTGAAAATGTTTTCCTACTTTTACTTTTTTTTTTTTTTTTTCGGTATGCGGGCCTCTCACTGTTGTGGCCTCTCCCGTTGCGGAGCACAGGCTCCGGATGCGCAGGCTCAGCGGCCATGGCTCACGGGCCCAGCCGCTCCGCGGTACGTGGGATCTTCCTGGACCGGGGCACAAACCTGTGTCCCCTGCATCGGCAGGCGGACTCTCAACCACTGCGCCACCAGGGAAGCCCCCCTACTTTTACTTTTGAGGTGGAGTAGGAAGTATTATTTCTTTGCCTCTTCTTGTTCATCTTGATCACTCCCTCACCTAATCCTCCATTTTAGCTCAGAATCATAGAATGTCACATGGTTGATGGATTCTTGTTTTCTGAGTTTTATAAAGAAATGAATATAAATTCAATATGTTTCAGTTATAAATAAATTTAATAAAAATTTAATAGAAACTTTGGTTTTCTATGGGAAAAAATGATGGGCTGTAAAGGTATATGATGCCAATTTTATTTTTATTTGGAGGCACTGTAGAATATTTCCAAGGAATTAAATTACACCTGAATATTTGTTTCCTTTTGTTGTGTCAGTAGGAAACACACAAGTAACTTGTGACTCAAAGATTAATAGATGACAGCTTCTATTATCTTGTAACTCACATTTAAAGGGCAACAAATAAATCAGTGTGATAAGTTTTTGTTAGAGGTATGAATAAGTACCTATGGGAGAATAGAGGAGGAAGCATTAATTTGCTCAATTTAATAAATTTCTAATATCTATATTTATCTATACTATCCTGAAAGCAAAATGACGTTTCTGGATCAAACACAGACTATTTCTCTAAACCCCAGTACTCAACCCGAAGCAAACAGATGAGAGCCAGTTGGTTATGCCTGTGTGTACAAAGGGAAGGGATTTATACCAGAGGAGAGGAACTCCAAAATTATGAATCATGAAGTTTAAATGGGAACCGCTGTACAGCTGCCACCCTCCTCTCTTGAGAGAGGGCAAGAAACCTATCCCTCCAAAGTTTTACAATTTGTAAATGTAATGTAAACTTGACTTTGAAATGTAAGTGAATGGCTCTTGGGTTTCATTTCTCTTTGAAATAGAAGCACATAGCCCTAGGGAGATAAATTTCTACATATCTCTAAATATGTCCATCCTTTAACTTTCAAAGGCATATACTTTAACCCAGGCTCCAGTTTATTTGCTCAGAATACCCTAAGCATAGAGAAACATAGAAGTATTTTCTCTACAATTCCACACAACCGAGGAAATGTCCTTTTGTAGAGATGTCATTAGAGCCTAGACTGTTGGGTTTGTGAGTTCACTATACTAAAGGGGAAAGCCGGGCTTCCCTGGTGGCACAGTAGGTGGTTAAGAATCTGCCTGCCAGTGCAGGGGACATGGGTTTGAGCCCTGGTCCAAGAAGATCCCACATGCCGCAGAGCAACTAAGCCCGTGCGCCACAACTACTGGAGCCTGTGCTCTAGAGCCCGTGAGCCACAACTACTGAGTCCCCATGCCACAACTACTGAGCCTGTGCCCCTAGAGCCCATGCTCCACAACAAGAGAAGCCACCGCATGAGAAGCCCACACACTGCAACGATTAGCCCCCGTTTGCCGCAACTAGAGAGAAAGCCCACGCGCAGTAACGAAGACCCAATGCAGCCAAAAATCAATCAATTAATTAATTAATTCATTCATTTAAAAAAAGGGGGGGGAAGCCATTCCTGGCAGAGGGAACAGAAGAACAGTAATCAGGAGGTAAGACAAAACATGGTAGAATTCACATCCAGTGTTTGATAGCTGTTATTTCTAAGAAATAGAAGGTGAAGAGGAATTCAGTTTTTAAGGGTATCTTACCAAGCTTACTCTATTTAGTTGAATTATTCATATGAAAACTACCTTCATATATTATATGTATAATAAACTTCAAGTAAGAAAAGACAGCAAAATGTCATCTAGAAGACCTGTCATTTGATCAGGTGTTAGGTGAAGCTATAGCAGAACAAAAAGCCAATCACAGATCACAAGAATTTGCATGCCATACGTAGCAATTTGAACTTCATTCTGTAGGTACAGAGGTCCCCTTAAAGTTTTCAAGAAGGGGATGATGGGATTTTATCCAAGTTTTAGAAAGATCACTATGATATAATAGGTTTTAATAGATGAAGATGAGGAGATTTGAAACAAAGGGACAAATTTGAAGTTTCAGAGATGAGCCAGAAGATTCAAATGATAGCAGAAGGAATAGAGATAGATTAGGTAGATACAATCATCAGGCCTTTGTGAGTAATAGGTTATGTGAATTACAGGGACAGTGGGAGTCAGGATGACTTCTGGGTTTCTCATTTAGGCAGTTGTGTAGATGATGCTGCCATTAGCTCCAAAAGGAAATATAGACATTTTGGTTTTGATTTTGAGAGGTGAGGATAATGGATTTATTTTTATACCCTGAATTTGAAATTTCTATGAAATATCTTTATAAAAATGTTTAATAATACCTTGAAAAGATGGGCATAAAAGAGTCATTTAAAATTAGATACGCATCTTCCTAGGGAGAATCGAGAGATAGAAAATGAATTTACCTAAGAATACAACTGTGTGTTACAAAAACCTTAAGCACTTTTAGGTCATTTATTGTGTCATTTATCAATAGTCTCACACTCTTTGTTTTCCGCTACTGGGCTTTCAAAATTATAGAAATTAAAAAGATATTTTAGGTTTGGGTTTTAAACTTGTTGAATGGTCCACAGGAAACTGAATATTTACATCATTATTATCATTGCTTCTTCAAGTTTGATTACTTTCTCTGTAATTCAGATTATCTGTTGCTTAAAATACCTGCATTTAGGCAGATAGACATAGAGAAAGGTGATTAGGATCACCAGCTGGAAATATAAATTTTAAAACAATGAGGGACCATTTCTTACACATCAAGGTTGAGCACCGACTTTGCAGCAGGCAGTGTGCAAGACAGGTGAAGGTAAGGAGAGCAGGAAGCCTGGCAGGTCAAACATCCGCAGCAGTGTACGCTAAGCAGATCACAGGTGCTGGTCAAGAGTCAGATTGCATCTAACATCATGCTTTTTCTTGCCCATCTTGAAACCACTTTTCTCCCTCTGGAGTCTTTCTCTGTCTCACTGTTGGACACTTTGGAAACTCCTAATGATTATTACTAGATTTTATGTAGATGTCACTTCTTCCAGGTTTCAGTTCTCCAAGCAATACCCAGGGCTTCTTCCTCTTTCTGGCATAGTATCTTGTTCCCATTTCCATCACTGTAGTAATTACATTGTTCTGATTATTTCTTGACTTCTGTGTTTCCTCCAAGTAACGGACACTTCTAGAGAATGGGAATTTTGCTCCATTAACTTTTATACTTACAGAGCTTAGCACACTTCTTAGAATAAAATAGACTCTAGCTAATACTTGCTGATTAACTATATGAATGAACAAAAACCACTTCTACTTTTGCCTCTCATAGCCCTATCATTCTAATAAATTTTGGGTTGCTGCATGATAATGATTTATAGAAAGGATAGTAAACGTGGGTCCAAATTAAAGGTTTTGTCCCCATAACATTAGGTAAAAACTTTTAAATCCAGTATGCATTACAATGGCATCTTACCGTTTTATTATTTTTTCTTAATTTTGCTAAGAACTTCTACTAGGATGAAGGTAAAAATTAAAATAATATATCGTCCTATTAGTCTGGAACATGATTACCATTGAAGGAGAATTGTGAGGTTCAAGAAGAGACAGGAGAGAAGAAAATGTAAAGGGAATTAGAAAAGACAGGAGAGGTAAGTGACAGCCATCATGAATAAAGGAGCCCAAGTGCTGTTCTGATCATGGCTTTACTTCCTTTCAGATTTAAGTTCTTAGAAGACCCTAACAAAAAGCAAATCAACAGACAGACAGGAACTAGAATGAGTGGTTCACTGTGACTTCTGGGTGCCCTCCTTACCAGGGTTTTTGTTTTGTTTTGTTTTTTTGAGCTATGCGGGCTTTTCTCACCCTTGTGGCCTCTCCCGTTGCGGAGCACAGGCTCTGGACGCACAGGCTCAGCGGCTGTGGCTCACGGGCCCAGCCGCTCCGCGGCATGTGGGATCTTCCCGGACCGGGCACGAACCCATGTCCCCTGAATCGGCAGGTGGACTCTCAACCACTGCACCACCAGGGAAGCCCTACCAGGCTTATTTTAGTTAAGAAAATTGACAATGTCTTTATCTTCTACAGTGCTATGACCCAGAACCTGTATTTAAATAATGGCATTCACTCTATTTTTAAAGGAGAGTAAAAATTCATGGAAATAGCTGTAAAATAGTTTACTCACCACAGAACTCTTTTTCTTTCTTCCTTCCTTCCTTTCTTTCTTTCCCTAACTTTCTTTCTTATATTAGAATGAAGTTATTTTAGTTAAGATTTCCAGTTTTTAAGGTAACTCTTCCACATTAAACATCTGTCATGGTAACTTGTTATTAAAGAAGTCATCTTTGGGATCCTGTCCACAAGACGTTCCTAACACTGCTACTTTTTCTCAGATTCATAAGGAATATAAGCATATTAAAAGTTTTGACAGCCCTAGAATAATAAAACTCAATAAACTCTTCAACAAAAAAATGTAATAAGTAGAGTCTTTTAAAAACTAAGATTTTCCAAATTAATTGGCTCGGAGCTACTTTCTAGCATCACATCTGTAAATATCTTATGTAATGAGTGATCCATCTAACAAGCCTTGGGAAAGTATTCTTTTACAATGCATGGAGAAAATCTTTCCAGCAATTTTGAGCTCCTAATGAAGAGCTTCAAATCTTTATGCCATTTTAAACTTGTTTATTTTAAGGTTGCTTCTGATAATCAGATGATTTACTTATGCTTCTTTGAATTAAATACTTTCCTTCTAGTTTTAATCAGTGATTCTCATACCATAAGCCCTCTGTGCATCTTTTAAAGATTTCCCTAGTTTATCTGAGATTTCATCTTGATATTTAGTTATGTCTCCCCCCACTGACAGAGCTTCCATGTCTATATTAATAAGATATTCCCGACAAACTGTTTGGATGTGGTTTAACATTCAAATGAATGCAAAGTGTGATTTGGTCAGAAATGAATAATTCATTAAACAAAACAAAACAGAAGACACTTGCTTTTGACCAATTAGTTCTCCGGGGATTAGTGCAATAACTATTAAATGTCAATATTTCTTAAGAAAAGCTGGTAAGTTTTCATTGTGTTACCTGTTTGAAAAAGAAAATTGCCTCTTTTTCTCTTATGATTTCTACTTCCAACCAATTGGTAGGCTTTAGTTAGCCATCTTTATTCAAAACTACGCACATGTTTAAAAATGCCCTCCAGGGCTTCCCTGGTGGCACAGTGGTTGAGAGTCCGCCTGCCGATGCAGGGGACATGGGTTAGTCCCCCGGTCCGGGAAGATCCCACATGCCACGGAGCGGCTGGGCCCGTGAGCCATGGCCGCTGAACCTGCGCGTCCGGAGCCTGTGGTCCGCGGCGGGAGAGGCCACGGCAGTGAGAGCCCCGCGTACCGCAAAAAACAAACAAACAAAAAAACCACAATCTTAAATATAGAGACTGATGGTTCTACCAAAGATTCTATTAACTGTATTCAAGCCTTTAGCCTGTTCTTTTCAGTGCCTAATGAGTGTGTTGGGGAAAAAAAAAAAAAAAAAAAAAGGGAGAGGTTAGCTCCTCATCTTATAGACCTTAATTTGCAGTAGGTGACCCCAAGCTCATAAACACTATGTCTTTCTTTCTGATACCAGTGTAGAAATATTTTAAGCTTTTGATTTATTTTATTTTATTTTTAAAATATTTATTTATTTATTTTTGGCTGCATTGGGTCTTCGTTGCTGCGCATGGGCTTTCTCTAGTTGTGGCGAGCAGGCTCTTCATTATGTTGCCAGGCTGCTCATTGCGGTGGCTTCTCTTGTTGTGGAGCATGGGCTCTAGGCGCACAGGCTTCAGTAGTTGTGGTTCACAGGCTCTAGAGTGCAGGCTCAGTAGTTGTGGCACACAGGTTTACTTGCTCCGTGGCATGTGGGATCTTCCTGGACCAGGGCTCGAACCCATGTCCTCTGCATTGGCAGGCGGATTCCCAACCACTGCACCACCAGGGAATTCCCTGATGTGCTTATTTTAAATGATGGAATGCAATGTAATTTTATACTTGTACAATTATTAACGATAAAATAGATTTTCCAATGTATACTTAGGCATAGAGAAAGAGAGGTTCTTTTCTATTGCCATCTAATAAATGGTTAGAAACCCAGGCCCAGATTAATAAGTATTCTCATAGAATCTTATTTGAATCCCTGCAAACAACTTTGCTGAAATTCTAAGAAAAAAAGTTACTAATCTTCCAGGCAGCTTATGCTATGCTTTTGTTAAAAACACCACCACCACCAAAAACAACAAAAACCCTTGTAAGCCGATCATAAAATACACATTCAGTAAAGGTGGACTCAGTAGAATTGTAAGAGATGAGAAATGGAAGTCTCAAAGGCTGACCTCTTTCTGGTACAGTCTAGCTCAGTAGCATGGACAGTGTGGTATTTGACAGCTGTCACATTTCCTGTGGTTCCTATTGCATCGCTTAAACCTAACTGCATTTGAACCATCATCTTGGCCCCTGGTCTGTAATGTGAGGATGTTAAATGTGTGTTGTATGGAAAGTACCCGATGCTGTGTTGTACATTGTAATAAGCTATTAAAGATTAGAGCCATGAGAACCAAAGAAACCAAAACCTATAATTACTGGCATTTGTGGGAATTGTTCCAAGAACATTTAGCCATTTTAATCCAGTTTTCTTTCTTTATGGTCCTTAATGAAAAAAGAATATACAGAGAAGGGCTTTAATCCACAGCCCCCTTTTTCTTTTTTTTTTTTTTTTTTGCGGTATGCGGGCCTCTCACTGTTGTGGCCTCTCCCGTTGCGGAGCACAGGCTCCAGACACTCAGGCTCAGCGGCCATGGCTTACGGGCCCAGCCGTTCCGCGGTACGTGGGATCTTCCCAGACCGGGGCATAAACCCGTGTCCCCTGCATCGGCAGGCGGACTCTCAACCACTACGCCACCAGGGAAGCCCCACAGCCCCCTTTTATTCTCTCTTATAGGAGAGTATAAACCAGATCTATGGCTTACCTCATATATAAATCTTATTCAACATACAGCAAAGGAGACATTTTTAAAGGAGGTTTAAGCTTGGCTTTGTCTGCAAAACAATTGTATTGTTCACTCTTGGATAGAAGCTTTGTTTTAAAAGATTTTATCTGAATTATGTTCTCATAAAGGGCTAGTTTGTAAACAATACTTTAATGACAGGATTAGTCATACTTAAATTATGCATCTTTGGGCATTACTTTATTCTGGTTTTATCACAGTTTAGCATATGAAATATTACCATAAGGAAATGCAGTTTATTTATTTTATTGTCAAATTAGATACATTGATGATACATTCATTCGGGCGATCCTGCTTTAGATACTGTTGTGGCATCTCTTTCTTTGAAATTGTATTTAAAGCTAGTTTAATAACTGCAAGAAAGCTGGCATTATTGCCTTAGTGAATATTTGATCTTTACCCAAAAAAGAAGAAAACAAATATATATCTTGGGTTATTTGTCCATCTGTTTGTTTACTTATTAGTTTTTAGGTTTTTTTACAGATAGATATGGTTCCAAACACCATTTGGTTTACTAAAAAAACCAAAAAACAGAAAAAAACAGGCTCTGTCATAGAAATTGGAGATATTCCACACTGAGGTTATTCAAAAGTATCTTGCTACAGATTTTGAAGAAAACTGCAGTTTAAATGAGTCTAGATAAAAGTTGCTTAAGTCAGAGAACAAATACAACCTAAAGTGCTAAAGCAAGAAACAAAATTAACAAATGAATAAATGATCCCTTGTTTACAAGTCAAACAACAAACAAATTGGTTGTTTACCTATCAGGTTGAGCCTTGTTTACAGGCCACTAATGACCATTAAAAATGAGACAGTTGGGCTTCCCTGGTGGCGCAGTGGTTGAGAGTCCACCTGCCGATGCAGGGGACACGGGTTCATGCCCCGGTCCGGGAAGATCCCACGTGCCGCGGAGCGGCTAGGCCCTTGAGGCATGGTCGCTGAGCCTGCACGTCCGGAGCCTGTGCTCCACAACGGGAGAGGCCACAACAGTGAGAGGCCCGCGTACAGCAAAAAAAAAAAAAAAAAAAAAAAAAAAAATGAGACAGTTGAGCCATCATGTGGAATCTGTTTTCATTTCTGACGTCCATGACTGAGCTCAGATGTTGCATGTGCGTACATTTGCCTGTAGAGAATCTTTAAATTGCTTAGTGGAATATCCAATGGCAAGCTCCACCTTAACTGTCCCACATTAACTGACATAGCAAATCCTTGTGAGTAACAAACATCCTCCAGTTGTAAGTCATGTCTACCCTCATGAAAATGTACTAACATCACACTGTAGTTTATTTCAAGGATGTTATACATGGAAATAACTGCCACATTTGGCATCACATCCGTCCATTTTCTATATGCATTTTTGCTTAAAATGTGGGTGTAAAGCCATTCAACCTTGTTGACATGAAGGTGATGTCTGACATAAGTTGTATAGCCACAGAGCAGACTGGCAAGCATGATATACTGTATATTTATTTTGTTTTCATTACTATATAAATCTTTCACAAAGACCCCATCCACCATTTCTTCATGAAACATAGCTTGACTAAAACCCCCATAATCGATCTAGCAAGAGTTGTAGATAGTGTAAACATGACTATTATACATTTCATCATGGAGCATCAGCTGAATTTGGTTCATTACGTAGGTGATTAAACTAGGTACACCAATTTTATTTTAAGAAAGGAAATGTAATCAAAAGGTAAGAGCTTTGATATTCTTCTGTAACCCATGAACTAACTTCATAGCAAGTTTTCAAAAAGAATCTCTACAATTGGCAGAGGAATCAAAAGCAAAACGTTCTTCTGATGTAAAGAGCTTTACTGGCTCTGTAAGTTTTATTTGGGCACAATTAACAGTCTTTGAAGGTAACTCAGAGGATTACAAAACCATTTTTAATCTCCCAAATGATTTTAAAATGGAAGCATCTTAGATACTAACTGGTAATAAAAGACATTTTACAATTCCTATATATATTTCTGACCACCAATATTTAAATGTCAACTGATGTAAGCATAAAATCCATTAGTAGAATGGTTGTAATCTTGGCCTATTTGTTTTACTACCATTACATAACCTACCCAAACTGATTGGTAGTTCACCATTCCCTAAAGAAAAGAGTGAATTAATGATGTTTGTATTGGGATGGCCAAAAAATTTCATTCGGGATAGGATTCTATAACAATTTTATATGGAAACAGTAACTGACAACAGATCTCTGCTAAAGAATTTTTATGACATCCATCTAATTTTCACAGAAGAGCAGATACAAGTTTAAGCCTAAGAGTTATATAAGAACAGCTATCCCTACCATCAGTTTAACATTAGAAACTACATGGCAGGTTATATAATGCTAGTACAGTTAATAGGCTAGAATTTACTACCATCCTACTTGATAAATTTTATGCATACACCAGCTTAAACTTAAATTTTAGTGGTCAGGGTAGGAAAAGCTTCATCAAATTCTGTTCCTTTTGCCAATGTTATTTTGATATATTCCCAAAATAACTGTAATCACCCTTCCTTAGTTGAGAGGCACAGTTGTTTTCTGAATTTTCATCTTGGAACAATTTACTAAGGGAAAACTTACCATGAATGGGCTTAAAGATCTTAGCAACTTAAGCCTAAAAGTCATTAAATTAAGAAAGCCTCTCTGTGATTATAAATAGTCATGGGGCATTAAAGATATATGTCTGAAGAGCTCTCATCATTTCAGGAAGTATCACAAGAATATTCCCTTTGAGACTTTGATTTGTGAGCAATGCTATTTTACAGTTAGAGGTACTGAGCCTTTACATTTACTGTTATATAAATGTAGATTGAAAGAATGTACTTGCAGTAAAAAGGTCACATAATAAGGACGTTATTCACCTGAAAATTCAAAACCATTGCCTAGAATATTTTAGTCACTTTTATTACAAAACATTTTATTGGCTGTTTCCATGGACATGTGTCCTTTCAAATGGCACAAAATACAATACTCAATACAGGCACATTCAACAAAGCATGAACAAATTTTCCAGGCTTTGGGTCTTTTTGCTTCATTACATTATCCATCACTCCTTTGGCTTTTAAAAAAAATCATTTATGCATTCTCCACATGCAGCACAGAGGAAATTTTAGTGTGGTCATACTTTTTAAATTTTAGGGATATAATATTAAAGTAGATTTATTTTTTAAAAGGTTGCTAAGGTTTTGTTTAGCATACATTCGGTGTACTTACAATGGAACCTATACTTTAAACTTAATGGAAAAAGTGAATTCATTGATAACATAGATAACTGGACATAGAAGGAATGATTTATTTAAACATACGGACTTGGCTATTTTTTCAGTTATCCAGACAGCAAAACAATATTTACACTGCCTCAGATGAGACTTTTTAAATATTAGTTAAATGGAGTGTTTGATTGTATCTATTTTAATTTTAACTAATTTATTAAAATTTTATCTGACTTTATTGTAATTGTCATCTCCCATTTGAAAGATTATTTTTTATTTTCTGTGGATTAATATCTGTATATTTTAAAGTAAAAACATCTACATGAAATACTTTTAATGAATTCATCCTGAATGGTGTCATTTAACAAAATTTTCTTGATAAAAATCTGCCAATAAAAATGTAAAAGTTCTGCTAGAGAAAATGATTTCTTAAAAACTTCAATTTACCTCTTTAACTGAGAGCTTATCAAATAGGTCTCTACATAAGATAATGGGGCACTCAACTGATAACTTTGTTTGCCAGAGTTATTAGAGAGAAATGTTTGCCTTCCTTTGTTTATTCATGTAGAAAAAGTCTGAGAGGCTTATGCATCGGCCTGAAGTTTCAGAGACATCTGTTTTCCTGAAGGAAAGCAATGATAAAAAGAAGAGATGGAAGAAATCTTACTTGTTACAGATCTTTTATACTTTACAAGTTTGTCATAGGCAGGACCAAAGAAAAGCAATATGCTTATGTTCAGTATTTTACTTTTTTTCTGGTGGGGGGGGAAGAGGCTATAGACTTGGGTAACATAAAAATAACATCCATTTTTAGAGTCAAAATTAGTCGCTTAGCTGAAAGAATATGGTGAGAATAATTCAGCTTCATAAAATCCTGATTTAGGAGACCAGTGATTTGCAGCTCTCTCTTGCAAAGTCTGCCACTAAAGGATAATGTTAAAAATACTGAAATTTATAATTCTCTTCATTGAGGGAATTTGTTTAGCAACTATATTTTCTTAGCACAATAATCAAATTCTGGTAGTATGGAAGTTGGTTACTAATTTCCTTTCATCCACTATGTCACAAAAATATTCCAAGTTGTGTATCAAAATGCTTTTTAAAAAAAAAATATATATATATAATTTGACAAAACCCAGGATTTTCAAAACTCTGGCATAAATCATAGAACAGTTTGGATCCTTCAACATGAGTCAAGATGCATATTTGCAATTAACCAGGAGAGCTCACAACTTCCATTTAGTACAAATTATCACCTTTCAAAAACATAATCAACCCAGATTCTCAAGTTTACTTGATATCCCAAATCAAAAATCTCTATATTTCAAAAGTAAAGTTAAAAATATCAGTTTTTTTACAAA
This sequence comes from Phocoena phocoena, assembly GCF_963924675.1. Taxonomy (NCBI): domain Eukaryota; kingdom Metazoa; phylum Chordata; class Mammalia; order Artiodactyla; family Phocoenidae; genus Phocoena; species Phocoena phocoena. The sequence continues at coordinate 116,269,264 of NC_089222.1, read as the reverse complement.
GTTTCCCAACTTCTACATAAAACCTTTTCCTTCACTTTTGAAGTATTCATATTTTATACTTCACCTAGCTTTCTGTGATAAGAGAAATAAACAAATTATTATTTGCCCTTCATCTATTGTTTCTCATTAATTATAAAGTAGCATATTTCTTATGAGTCTTTTGACTCTTCAGTTTTATTACCTTCATAATATAATGCAAGGAACTGTCATTATGATATATTTTCCCTCAGAAACGGTTTTCAGTTTATTAAGTACTTTATACCATGTTTCTCTGAATCTGATTACTTCCTGCATTATTTACTCATTTTTTTCATCTTCTTTTGACCAACCTTATTCTGTTGTGCTGCTTTTTGCCTTTCATCTTCAAAGCCCCATTTCTGTCTAAAGTTAGTTGCTGGTATAAACTTCAAATTTAAGTTTAAAAAAAATTCCAGCTGAAGTTTATCATTCCTGAAAATGTACAGCTGTTTCTACCACATTTATTCTTTTTATTGTCACGATCATAAGACTGAAGGCTAGATGCAGGCTGTTTTCATTTCAAGTATGCTAACAATCCAGGGAAATCAGACTTTGATCTTTGGGAAGAAGATTTGGGACAAAGATTTGGGACACCACCCAGTGTGTTACAGTTGGCTTTGGAGGTTTATTTTACAAGAAACTTGCGATTGTGTTCCAGAATGTGTTTTATATTCATTAGCATGGGAAAAAGAAGGGGTAGGAAGTCATGCTGCTGTCAGCTATGAAAAAATCAAGTTTAAGTGATTTGAAAACTGAAGACTTATGATTAGTGATGTTATGCATAGCACAGGGAGGTCAGCTTTGTGACCACCTAGAGGGGTGGGATAGGGAGGGTGGGAGGGAGATGCAAGAGGGAGGAGATATGGGGATATATGTATATGTATAGCTGATTCACTTAGTTATACAGCAGAAACTAACACAACGTTGTAAAGCAATTATACTCCAATAAAGATGTTAAAAAAATACAAAAAAAAAACTACACAAAAAAAAAAAAAAGAAAAAGACTTAAGTGGGACTCATGTTACTTTGAATGGAGTAGGTCTCTGTGTTAGTAGCAATGCCTCTGGCAGTGTTCTATAGAAACTAAAGGCAGGGAAGTGTGAACTGACTTGAAGTAGCACAACAGAGGGAATGAGATACGAGGAAATATTGTTGGAGACCTTTTCATACAATGGACCACAGGTTAACCTAGAGGGAGAATTTAGACAGAAAGCTTTTTATTTTTTAAACAGTTTTATTGAGAAACACTTTGCATAGCACAAAACCTACCATTTTAAAGTGTGAAATTCAGTGGTTTTTAACACAGTTACGGAATTGTGCAACCATTATCATAAGCTAATATTAGGATATCAACCAAATAGAAACTTTGTATCCTTTAGCATTCACTACCCATTCCCTCTTGCTACACCCTGAACCTGGCAACTGGCAACCACCAATCTACTTTCTTTCTTTCTAGATTTGTCTGTGCTGGATATTTGAAATAAATGGAGTTATATAATATGTGATCTTTTGTGAGCAGTTTCTTTCATTTAGCATGATTTTTCAGTTTATCCATATTGTGGCATATTATCAGTACTTCATTCCTTTTAATTGCTGAATGGCATTCCATTGTATGAATTTTAGTTATCCATTCAATGGTAGTTAATGGACATTTGGATTGCTTCTACATTTTGTCTATTAATAATGTTGTCATGAACATTAAACAAATTTTTTTCAACTTAAATTTTTCCTTGTATATTTTTGTTGCTGCCTTACGACTGAAATGTGGACATTCTGTTAGAGAAATACATCGTGTTGACATATCTCAATAAAATGGGAAAATAAGAAATACATTGCTTTTAATTACATACACTAAAATTAGAATACAATTACTGTTAAAAGTGAGAAAATGTATAAATATTTGTGTATGTCAGTATATCATTTTTGTATTATAAATTATTGCTGTTTGAATAGAAAAACATAATGTTTCAATTATCAGAATTATTCCTTTGAAGTATCTATTACAATAATGTACATTAATATCATAACATTGTGTTTTGAAAAGAAATATGCTATTAAGATAAGTATCTATAGACAGTTTTCTGGCCAAATTGGTATATAAAGAAAAAAATAAATACTATTTTAAAATTATAATTGAGTTTCTTTTACATGCAAAGAGAACGTGGTAAATAAAATGTGAGTAATATACTATCTATGAGGGATAAATCCATATACACAAGTGACGAGATTATTCCTTTAGTTTACTTGAACCTTGGCTCTTTCTTGAAGACAAAGGGTAAGCTGGGACGAAGTGAGAGAGTAGCATAGACTTATATATACTACCAAATGTCAAATAGATAGCTAGGGGGAAGCAGCCGCATAGCACAAGGAGATCAGCTCCATGCTTTGTGACCACCTAGAGGGGTGGGATAGGGACGGTGGGAGGGAGACGTAAGAAGGAGGGGATATGGGGATATATGTAAATGCATAGTTGATTCACTATGTTATAAAGCAGAAACTAACACATCATTGTAAAGCAATTATACTCCAATAAAGATGTTTAAAAAACTTCTTTTGAATGGCCCTTATGTAGAGACAACACACTTTCTTACCCTTATCCCGCCCAGGGATGGAGATGGCATTCTCCTTGCCCTTTATTGTAAATCTCAACCTATTCCACTCTTATGCTCATGCAAAAACCTTTTTATCCATTTTTGTCCATCTCATCCAATGCTTTTTATCCCCAGTACTATTTATTCTAGTGTTATTGACTTCTTTATCACTCACCTGTATTGATGACTGGTTTGACACACCTTTCTCTCTCATCCAAAATCTTGCTTCCATACTACTTCAGCAATATTTATATAAGCTATAATTCTAACATCCTATGGCAGTTTCTCAAAGTGTGATATGTCTGCTACCTTTATCCAAATTGTCTTCATTACAGATACAAGTGCATGGACCCCACACCAGACCTATTGAATCAGAATCCTCAAAAGTAGAATCAGGGTCTTCCCTGGTGGCGTGGTGGTTAAGAATCCGCCTGCCAATGCAGGGGACATGGGTTTGAGACCTGGTCTGGGAAGATCCCACACGCCGTGAAGCAACTAAACCTGTGTGCCACAACTACTGAGACTGTGCTCTAGAGCCCACGAGCCACAACTAGTGACCCTGAGAGCCACAACTACTGAAGCCCATGCACCTAGAGTCTGTGCTCCAGAACAAGAGAAGCTGCCGCAATGAGAAGCCCGTGCACCACAAGGAAGAGTAGCCCCCTCTCGCCGCAACTAGAGAAAGCCTGCAAGCAACGATGAAGACCCAACACAGCCAAAAAAAAAAAAAAAATTAATAAAACTGCCTTAAGAAAAAAAAATCAGGTCTCCAGACAATGTTTAGACACATTAAAATTTGAGAATGACAGTCCTTGCCCTCTCACTTCCTATTCTATTCAACAATAATATTCAACATTCACACTATCAAGTCACCCATTACCATGTAGACACTGCTATCTGTTATTCTCCCTTTGAACATAAACTTTAATCTTTTACTTCCTATTAATCATGTTTCAAATTTTTTTCCTCAAGTATTTCAGCATTCTCCTGAGTTTACTTGCTTTTTCATCTGGCCTAAGTCCCATCATCCAACACTTTAACAAATTTAAACAGTACTTCTGACCCCAACTTCTCACTTATCTTTTTCAACTGCATATGGTCAGCAAGCTCGAGCCTCTGATTAATCCAACTACTTGTCATCTTGTGTCCTACATCCAGCCATCTGAAGGTGACTGGGAAACATTTCTCCAACTCATCAGATTATTGCCACTGCCATATTTGCGGCTATCTGTCTTTCTACTCCATCCAAAACACTGCTTAGCTGATTAAAGACATTGAAGATGACACAAACAGATGGAAAGATATACCGTGTTCTTTGGATTGGAAGAATCAATACTGTGAAAATGACTATACTACTCAAAGCAATCCACAGATTCAGTGCAATCCCTACCAAATTACCAATGGCATTTTTCACAAAGCTAGAACAAAAAATTATTAAATTTGTGTGGAAACACAAAAGACCCCAAATAGCCAAAGAAATCTTGAGAAAGAAAAACAGAGCTAGAGGAATCTGGCTCCCTGACTTCAGACTATCCTAGAAAGCTACAGTAATCAAGACAGTATGGTACTGCCACCAAAACAGACATATAGATTAACAGAACAGGACAGAAAGCCCAGAAATTAACCCATGCACCTATGGTCAATTAATTTACTAAAAAGGAGGCAAGGATATAGAATAGAGAAAAGACAGTCTCTTGAATAAGTGGTGCTGGGAAAATCAGACAGCTACATGTAAAAAAAAACACCATACACAACACCATATACAAAAATGAACTCAAAATGGATTAGAGATGGACACTATAAAATTCCTAGAGGAAAACATAGGCAGAGCACTCTTTGACATAAATTGCAGCAGTATCTTTTTGGATCTGTTTCCTAGAGTAACTAAAATAAAAACAAAAATAAACAAATGGTACCTAATTAAACTTAAAACCTTCTTCACAGCAAAGGAAACCATAAACAAAATGAAAACCTACAGAATGGAAGAAAATATTTGCAAATGATGTGACTGACAAGGGATTAATCTCCAAAATACACAAACAACTTATACAGCTCAATATCAAAAAAACACAAATAACCCAATCAAAAAATGGGCAGAGGATCTAAATAGATACTTCTCCAAAGAAGACATATAGATAGCAAAAAAGCACATGAAAAGATGCTCAACATCGCTAATTATTAGAGAAATGCAAATCAAAACTACAGTGAGGTATCACCTCATTCTGGTCAGAATGACCATTGTCAAAAAGTCTACAAATAAATACTGGAGAGGATGTGAAGAAAAGGAACCCTCCTACACTAAAATTGGTGCAGCCACTATGGAAAAAAAAATATTGAGGTTCCTTAAAAAACTAAAAATAGAGCTACTGAATGATTCTGCTATTCCACTCCTGGGCATATATCCAGAGAAAACCATAATTGGAAAAAGATACATGCACCCCAATGTTCATAGCAGCACTATTTACAGTAGCCAAGACATGGAAGCAACCTAAATGTCCATCGACAGATAAATGGATAAAGAAGATGCAGTGTGTGTGTGTGTGTGTGTGTGTGTGTGTGTGTATGTATAATGAATATTACTCAGCCATAAAAAAGAATGAAATAATGCTATTTGCATCAACATAGATGGACCTAGAGCTTATCATACTAAATGAAGTAAGCCAGACAAAGACAAATGCCGTATGATATCATTTATATGTGGAATCTAAAACAAAAGGTTACAAATGAACTTACATACAAAACAGAAATAAACCGACAGTCACAGAAAACAGACTTATAGTTACCAAAGGGAAAGGTGGGGAGGGATAAATTAGGAGTTTGGGATTAACATATACATACTATTATATGCACAAAAGATAACCAACAGGGACCTACTGTATAGCACAGGGAACTAAGCATTTTGTAATAACCTATAAGGGAAAAGAATCTGAAAAAGAATAGGAAAAAACCAAAAAAAACCCCACTGTTTAGTAACTAGTCAGCTGTCTGCTACATTCTCCCGAACAGCTACATCAGAAATTGATGATGCCAAGAATCCAGTGTCACTGGCACTATCTTCTCTTAGCAAATGATTCTGCTTCCTATTTCATACCTCCAGTCCCTGATTCCTGCAGCCACTTAAAATTAAATGTCTGTAGTAGGCTGAACAGTAGCCCCAAGGATATCAGATCCTAATCCCTGCAACGTGTAAATGTAACTTTATGTGGAAAAATGGTCTTTAGAGATGTGGTGAAGTCAGGAATCGTGAGATGGGGTGTCAGTCTGTTTTTCCTGAATTAATTGAAGTACATTACCTCACGGAAAATGTCAAGACCCAATTTTCTGCTTTTTATGTCTCCCCTTCATATCATTCTCCACACAGTTTCCAAGCTGATCTTTCACTCAGGCACCTGTTACTCATCACTGAGGTCTCTTAAGACCTCCTGGGCAGGTGTTGATTTCTGTCTGCCTATCCAGGGGCTCTTTTTACTCAACATATCAATCGTATTTCAGAAATACTTAATTAGTAGTAGTTCTCAACATTTTAGAAAGAAAACTATAACTTTTCTTGGCATATGACTGCCTCTTCGCCCTCTCCAACTTGCTCCCTGCTTTTCCTCATTCTTCAGATATGTATTAAAGAGATAGATCCTCTGGGGAGCCGCCATATTTTTCTGGGTACCTTAAGTTCCCCTTTCCCCTGTCTTCACTTTTCTGAGTTTATAACGTCATCTTCTGACTTTGTTAGCATTTGTTAAGTGGAGCACAGGGTGCCAGATGGTGAATCTATTCAACAAAAGACCAAAAGAGAAATTGAAATAGAGGTTTATTACTCACAGGTCCCAGAGGTGGTATTCAGCACACCTCAAGGGGCTATTTGGAGAGGTCAAGGCAGGGTGCAGGCAGAGAGAGTGACAGGACCTGGTGCACTTGCTTTATTAGCATCTGTAGCTAGAGTGCTTTGGGGTTCCTGGGCTAGGGTTGGATTGGTCAATTCAAAACAAAAGAGTGGGGTTTTCCTAAGTCCCTTGAGGTTCTTATCCAAGGGCCGTGAAAGGCATACAGGTGCTGGGAGGCAAGAGAGAATGTTGATCTCAAGGGATGTTGGGGAAGTCAAATCAGGGACTTAACATTTGCTTGTGACTCTGTAGCTGTTATATAAGCAATACTCTTGCATGAAGGGTCTAGTGTCAGTTTAAAGACTCTACAGGCCACTTGGACACACAAAATGGATGCCCAGGCACCAGTACCATGGAGTAGCTTAGCTAAACTATCTACACCTTATATTTTTTGCTGAATACTGCATTGTAGATATTTATAAGTCCATGCCACTCCCAAGTCTGTAAGCTTCCTGAGAGTGGTTTCCAAATCTGTTTCAAATGCAGAAGACTTGTTCTTATTGGCTATTAATAAATCTCTGACAAATTTTAAAATAAAGAGGGAATGAATGAATATAAATGAATGAATTCCAGAGCCAAAAAAAATTCTTTGTTAGTTCATAGGCAAAAGTGTCTCTTGCAGCTGCAGAAAAGACACTTATGTAATTTTTAGGCCCTTTGATTTTGAGGGTAGTAAAAGATATTCAGATGTGGGTTATTATAAAGTGAATTATTTATGATTGGCATGTGTAAACTGGAACAGATATTCCCAATGACTGAGTCATCGCGTTCTCTGATCATGTCTCTGGTCTATGTTAAATTTAAAAGCTGAAATGTCAGAGTTAGATTTTTTAATATTGTATATGCATATATTCATAGTCCCAAAGAATATAAAATGACAGTATTTTTAATGTTGAAAAAGCTACGCTATATATTTCTACATATGTATGCCTTATATATTTCTACATTTATGATATTTTAGCTGCTAGGCTCTAAGAATAAAGTTACTGAAATCAGAAGATCTGGGTTCTGATCTGGGTAGTCCTGAGACCACCACTTAATATTAAAATGACCTTGAGTAAGAAGATATAAGGGACACAAAAAGAGGGGGGAAAAAAAAACAAGGAAAGACAAAAGTATCAAAATGGAAATATTTGAAAAGTACTGATTTCTGATCTGTTGCTGTAAATTCCTATTATTCATCTTTATTTGGCTAATTTCTTTTAAGCGGTACACTTTCATTCATTTTCATTCATTCAGCAAATACTTATTTATCCCTCACGTGTATCAGACTGTGATGTGGGAAGAATAAAAACGAAGAGCACCTTATAGTACAGGGAACTCTGCTCAATGTTATGTGGCAGCCTGGATGGGAGGGGAGTCTGGAGGAGAATGGATACATGTATACGTATGGCTGAGTCCTTTTGCTGTGCACCTGAAACTATCACAACATTGTTAATCAGCTATACTCCAATATAAAATGAAAAGGTAAAAAAATAGGAAGAGCACATGGCCTACTGCTGGAGACAGATAAACAAATCTGCCTAATTGTACACATGTGCTGTTACTACCCAAGATATACAACATAATCAGTTTTATGCATAATACAAAAATACATAATATAAAACAGTATATACATTGTATATAGTTACCTTTCTTTTCCCCTACTAGCAGAGTAATTGTGTTCTATTATTGCACCAAAATTAGTATTCCCAAGGATTGTTACATTTCATGTTTTAGAAAATAAGCAAGACTTTGGTTTATTGTTAATTTTAAAACTGAGTAATAAGTGTATTAAATTTCCTGAACATTGGCCTATATATTTTCCCAAAGTTAATTCTTATAATACTGGATGTGACTGCAAATTCTATTTTGTAGAGCCTTGTTTATTTATTAGTTTTAAAATCATAAAATTGAGGTCTTCTTTTGCTGCATCTTTTTTATTTAGTCCTGTCAGTCCCATAAAGCACAGTAGTCACTGGAAACCATGATGCTAGAAATTCATATATTTCTATTATGTCTCCCTACAGGCCAGTAATTATTGGAAAAACAATTAACTGGCTTTATGGTCAACCTTTGTCTAGAAGTTCATCCCTATGACCTACAATCCTTTCTCCCTATCTTTAAAATGTGAATGCAAAGTAGAAATTGTAACTGAAAAAGTAAAATATGCTCATGCAAAATTCATTATTTACTTGTAGAAAGTGTGCCAGAAGGCATTTTGCTAAAAATATTTCCCCTTGAGTTAAAAAAAATGATGATTTTTGCTTATAGGGTAACATTGTTAAAAGTATTCCATTCACTACAATATTTCCTTTTTTCTCTTTATTTTTTTCTTCTTTCTCTATTTTCCTTTCTATCTTTCATACTCAGAGCATTTTCTTATCACTCTTAGTAAATGTTGACTTTCCTAGTAATTCAGTGATGATTTCTGTGTTGCTCATCAGTTTTGACCCTGCTCGAATAAAATCATTACATTCCCTCTCAGAGATTTGTTTATTACTTTGTTCATTATCCAGAGGTGTTTTCAGTTCCCAATAAACAGATTGAACTCTATAAATGGATTCTGCCTATTATACCAGAGTAACTGTCTTTTTCATCTGAAATAAGCAAAACAATTACCAAAGTTTCCTGACTGTTTTCAAATGAAGCCAAATTCTAGGATGTAGCATTAAAAATTATCCTCGAAATTGACTCTGAAAGCAAAGTGGGGGTACTCTCTCCCCTTTTGTGGTAACACACTGGTCTAATAGTTATAGTTTATTAAAACAAAATCATTCTGTAAACCTATGACAGCTGAGGTTTAATATATGTATTTTTATGACTATAATAAGATTACACCATGAAACGATGCAATATTGAAAAGAACAAGAATGGTGTATACTGAGGTTTATTTTCAGTGTTCAGATTTATGTTTAAATGTTCTAAATGTACTGTCTTTTTCTGTTGAGTACACATGTATTTCTAAGACGTTTCCATTAGTATATTCTTGACAGGTATATAGCCTGGTATCTGACTTATTTCCATAGTCTGGGTATATAAAATAAATATTTGAAAAGCATCAAAGTTTGTCTTCAGTAAAAATAAAAATGAATAAACGTGAAAAAATTGAAATATTTGTCATGTCGGTTTAAATATTCATATATATGATTTAATGAAAACACCTAGATTTCGTTTGCTACTTCAATAAAAGTTAGGGGATCCCTGAGAAAAACAAAGTGGGATGAGTTTCTTGGGCATGGAAAAGTGGGCAGGAGGAGAGAATGAAATGGAAGGTGGGATACTGAAGAGTGAAAACCACGAGCGATGTTGAAAAGGGAATGATCTGGGCAGGTAGACAAATCAGTACCTGCCCTGGAGGCCATGAGTCCTCAACAATGAGTAACAGGCGTTCTGATGCCATAGTCCAGTTTATTGGAAGATTTCCTTAATTCATGAAGACCAAGGAAAGTCATTGAGTACCAGGGAACTCCTTTTCACTGTTGCATGATTATAAGAATCCTTGAAAGTCATGTTTTTTCAGGAGAAAATATGCTTTTTCTCCTAAAAATCATGATCAGTATATCATTGTGACCTTACCCTGCTTTTCTACTTCAAACCCTCAGTTCTAGGCCACAACACAAATTTTTTTCAAGCCCTTTCTCAAAGGTAACTCATAGTAATACAGTATTAATACAGCTGTTCACTGTTGCCTAGCGTTGAATGATCAGGTGCACAAAAGACACCTTGTCAGTAAAACCAACTCATGGGGAGTTGTGCGGCTTTGTCACTCTTCACCACTTCCAGATACTTCATTAAGTAAAATTGTCATCTTTTGGGGACTAGGATTTGGCTGTCCAGAGAAGACACCATTACATGGCCTTATAAAGAGCCACATAAACAAAGATCAGCTCCCAAATACCATGAAGGTGTAAGAATAAGGTTTAAAATAAACCTTTGATATAATTAATTTACTTTATCCCTCTTCATAAATTAGATGAATCTCAAGAAGCCAAAGCAATTGTGTAGCTGGTGCTTTTTGACATAAGTAACAACACAAATAAAAACTTTTCTGCAATCCCATCAGTAGACACTGAACTTCAGGTGGGTAGAATTTAGTGTTGTTCTATTTTGTGTGGTGTTAGGCATTTTCACATTGCAAATGCTCAGTGCATTCATGGTTAAAGGAGGCTGTTAAATGTTGTTAAGTACTCCCTACATAAAGGCAGTTTTTATACACAAAATTGGTTATATAGCAGAAAAAAATTCCCCTTTTCACCAATAAATGTTTTGTCTGGAACATTGGCTTCGGTGGATAGAGGAATACAGAACTCTAAGATCAATGAAAGAAAGTCTGCAGTAATTAATAACTCATAAGTAGAAGTGCAGACTCAAATGAAACCTGCCCATCTTTTATGTAAACTGGGCTTTGAAAAATCACTTGAAAACAGTCATGTAGGCTTATTACCTAATGGTATGATTTTAGCTATTTTATTTTGAACTTGAAGAATATAATTTGCATATTGAATCCATGAAAATTTTTTTGTAAACTCTAAGGTAAAATCATTACTGTATACTACTGGTTCTCAGTAAGAATTTACAGCTTTCTGTTTAAAGAAAGTACCTTTCTATATCGTCGACAGTAAATGGTAATCTGAAATATGTAAGGCAGAAAGGAATGGTAGTATTTCATTGTTATAGCGTACTCCATCCTGCTTTTATGTGCATTCCCAAGATGTGCATACACAAACTCTTTCTAAGGAGCAGGCTCTGAATGGTTATTGAGAATGACAAAGAATGAAGCTTACAGGTTTAAATATTTGATGTTAAGAATGAAATGTTTTGGGCTTCCCTGGTGGCGCAGTGGTTGGAGTCCGCCTGCCGATGCAGGGGACGCAGGTTCGTGCCCCGGTCCGGGAAGATCCCACATGCCGCGGAGCGGCTAGGCCCGTGGGCCATGGCCGCTGAGCCTGCGCATCTGGAGCCTGTGCTCCGCAACGGGAGAGGCCACAACAGTGAGAGGCCCGTGTACCGCAAAAAAAAAAAAAAAAAAGAATTAAATGTTTTTACATGCAATAATTGTAACCATATTTTGCATATTAGAAAGTAATATAGTGGCTTTTTTTCCTCTTTGAAATATAATTAATTCACTTCTAGATGAAATTTATGTATGAATAGTTTATCAGGTATTATTTATATCTGTGTTATTTTCTAGTGAGAGGGAAGTTCACATTATTTTTATCATCTAGAACAATTTTCAATGTTGACCTTTTCATTATTCACTGATTTCTTTTTCTGGTAATCCCTGTTGTGGTTTCTGCTGTAGATATTTCTCAATGTTCAAAAGACTGATTTTCTCAAATCCATTTGCAAGTTATTTTCTGAGACTTGAATCCATTTCTTCATATGAAACAATTAAGCAAACAATTCAAAATGTTAAATGGTGATTGAGATTCTTGACCAGTTCAAAAAGGACTATTTAGCCTAAAATGCTCTATAATAACCTAAATACTCATCAATGGTAACAGACTTGGATCCAAGCTACCTTGAACTCTATTTCTTCTTAGCTGTAAGTCTATAAGTTTTCTCATCTCATCTCCCAGCATACAGGTAGAAGGAAGGGTGGGAAGCAGCAAGAACTTCATCTTGAACCGCTCTGGGGAAGTTGTACTGTGGAGTTAGGTAAACAGTTCTGCAAGGGTGAAACCAATCTGTTTTACCATTAGTCCAAGATTTAAACAGATTGCTAAATAAAGCAATAATCACGTAAGAGAAGTTTGCTGATGAAATGTAGAAATTGCCTGCCTAATATGAGGCAAGTCACTTTTCTACACACAATGAAAACAATAAAAAATAAAGGCTTATGTTCTTAGTGAGAGACACAGACAAGTGTTTAGAGCTGCGGGATGTTGTTGAAAGGTTGAGATGTTTAGGGTTTCTCAACCTCAACAGTATTGACCTTTGGGACTAGATAATGTTTTGTGGTAGGGGGGCTGTTCCATGCACCGTAGGATGTTTAGCAGCATCCCTGATCTCTGTCCACCAGATGCCAGTAGTAGCACACACACCCAGTTTTGACAACCAAAAATGCCTCCAGACATTGCCAGCTGTCCCCTGGCGGAAGGAGAGGTAGGCAAAATTGTCCCCAATAAGAGCCACCATGCTAGATGAGGAGAGAAAATTGGTCTTTGTATATAGTAAGATAGAGGTCATTAATGATCTTGATAAACACCCTTTGAATAGGAGGGCTGAAAATGAATTTTAGAATGGTGTGGATGAGTGAATGAGAAGAAAGAAATGGAGACAACTCTGGAGAGAAGTATTTTCTGTGAAGAGGAGGAAATAAGAGGTACAAAAGCTAGCGGTGGATGTGGCATCAAGTTAGGCTGTTTCTGTTATTTTTATTTCTTGATTGTTTTCTCTCTTTAAAAAATGAGAGATGCTCCTACATATTTGTAAGTGTTTAGGTGAGATTCACTAGGGTGGGAAAAGTTGGGACAGAAGAGGGTAACAGTCCCTGAAAAGGAGGTTGGGTGAGGATTCAGCCCAAAAGTAGAGGAGTTGACTTGATAAGTTACTTTTTACATTATAGCAGAGCATAGAGATTTAGCAAAAGTACAGCACTGGTGATACATTTGCTTACTGAAGTGGAGAGCAAGGTCATCTACTGAAAAAAAGATAAGAGTAGGTTGTGGAAGTAATAAAAGCAGAGTTCAACTTTATATGCATCAAAAATGGGTAAGGTCCAGAAATTCTCTGTCAAACTCTCTGACACTGATCTTGAAATAATACCTGAAATAAAACATTCTCCTAATTCTAAGTTTTATTGCTAGAAAAAATATACTTTATGTAAAATTAATCACAATTCCCGTTAAAAACTTTTTCTACTAAAACAATTTTATTAGCCTTGTTCTTGTAGTAAATAAAAACATATTATTTAAGTCTTCGACTTCAAAATTAAGAGCAAATACATTTTTGTAGATCATTTTGCCTGTACAACACTGCATTCCAAACAATAGCAATGGTATAAGGAAAATTATAGTTAAGGAACAACTTTATCATTAAATCAGTATGGTCTCTGACTTGAAGTCAGTTGGCTTAGAGTTTTATATGGGTTTATTGATTTGAGTCATAAAAGATACAAAAGAGGATACATTTGTACAAGTTCAATAACATAAAAAGAAAGTGTCCCCCATGAGAAAAACTCAAACTCATTGTGTTGATGAGTGCACAAATTTGGGAACAAAGTAAATTATTTCCTACTTTGTCACAAACTTGGAAGAAATCTGCAGTCAGTCTGGTACCTTAGCCTCTCTTCTGACCTAGATAATTCTACATAGGATATATACCAGTGGCTCATTCTTTAGAAAGTAGTAACTCACCCCAGAGAACTGAACATAAATTGAGGAAATGTTCACTTTGACCTTTATTTTAAAAGCTTGACCAATGCTTTAATTTCATCTTTAGTTGAAATTTTCTGACCTGGAAGAGTGAAACATATTTATATTATGAAACATATTTACATTTATAAAAAGCTCTGACTTTCATGACTAATGGATGTTAATCGCTATGACAGTGACCTTTTGTATCTTACCCGCATTTCTGTGTTACCTTTTATGGGAAAATCTTTGAGAACTAAATTACCAGGGCTTTTAGAAAAACTAAAATATACTGCTTTGTAAAAATACCAAATTATTGCTAACATAAAGCTTCATATAAATCACATGAGATTCTAAGACTTTTTATAAATTTCTTTGAAATATATTTTACTTTAATAAATTTGGCTTTTTAAAAAAGGGTAAGTAAGTAGCTACATGTACAAAAAGGGTTATTCTGTTTTGGGTGTTTGTAGAATCGTTATTTTACCAGTATTCTTGCCTTATTCTGGTCATTCTAAAGAAGTATAACCCTTTGAACTAGCAAACAGTATTGAAAAACCAGTGGCTTCCTTCTGATAGTATTTTATAAATGCTGTGGTGTTTTATTATAATCCTTTCTAGCCGGTTCTGCTTAGCCTGTTCTTCTCTGTAGGGCATTCCTAATCTCATTACTTTGGTGGGGACTCAGTTTATAGGCTAAGACATTTAAGGAAGTATCTGAAATGCACTTCGGTCTCTACCAGAAATACCTTGTCTATCTACTGTTGCCAAATGTGTTTAGCTCAAATCCAGGGAGAAATTTTCAATTTTGAAAATTATAAAGAGAAGTAAAATAAATAAAGGCTGTTCAACTTGATGATTAAGTAATAATTAATGAAAAGCAGCTAAATGGGACTTCCAAACTTTTTAATTTTGTGTACCCAGATTTTAAATGTCAATCTGCCCAATCTTCGCTTTATTAGGGTGGCCAGATAAACTCCACACGTCTTTGACAATAAGTAAAGATTTCCTTGCCAGTAAATAGGCCTAATATTTTCTACAACAGAACTAAGCAAGAATCATATTTTATTTATTTATGAGTATAAACTTTTCTGTATAGTTTTAAAAAACTTAATTCATAGCATGACTGCCAAGTATCAAGATTAAAAACTTTATACTGATTTCTAGAACACGAGGTTGGGAATTTAAGAATTACAGGTAAGAATGACATTGTGTTTCTTATTCTTTTCTTTTGAATGTCCAGGTTTCATTCTTCAGGGCACTGCGAGGTGAATAGCATTCTTTTTATCCATCAGTATAGTAGGGTAAGGCCTATATAGGAGTTATAAATATAGTTATCTGTGAATGGTGGATGATGTATCACAATTCGATGTCACCTCTCATAAGTGATGTAATTTATTTTTGGTAAAATATTTATTTTTATTAGCTTATTCTTGAATCAGGCACCAGATAGTAAGTGAGTAACTAATGTCATTACATATGGAAAGTTAATGCTTTCACGACAGTAGATACAGGTCTATCTCTTTAGATTCCTGACAGTGATCAAATTCTTCAGAGATGCTGTGTACAAAGATATAGATGTTCTGCATATTTTAGCTAAGAAAGGCACTCCCTAGAACTCCCTCATACCCTTAATTTTTGTGTATTTCTAAAAGATGAAAGGCTAGCTGATGATCAGATCTCAGTCAGAATTAAAATTTGAATTCTTACAGTTTAGGCAAGTGAATGTTTCGCAGGTAAAAGCTGTCTTTGTTCTACCTGAATAAAATAGAGTCATTTTTAAAAATCTACTCTACCTGAAAATACAGGGCAAAGAAATTTGTAAGCACACGCACAATGGAAACATAAAGGCTGAAAGGATGATGTAAAGAAAGGTTCTCAGGATCTCTATGAACTAATATTCCATTTAGTTCACAGAAGAGATGAGACCATATTCCTCTTACCTCACCCCAAATAAAGATTAAAAAGACGTGTGAAAATGTATGTGCTGGGGTGATTAATTACAACTGTTAAGACTGATTTTCATGTAAGCCTTTGGAAGCCGGTTAGCTTTTTATAAGCATTTCACACCACATTAGAGTTATTTGGTTTTACTGTTATTCTATTTTTGAGGCTGAATAAGACTTACCTTCAGCAATTTTTATTTGTTAAAAAAGGATTTGTTTTGGAACACAACACTTACACTCAAAATCAATGTCCTCATTCATTGCATAATGAAATTATTTTAACTCCTTAATTAACCTTGTGATGAAATCCAAGGGATGGGGATATATACAATTAAATACAATCAGCTCTCTGGCCAATAATATTATGCTGAGATCTTAGCAAATTATTATGCACTTTTTATTAGCACACTCTTTTAGAGAAATCCTGTGTCAGGTAAGTATTTTCTGACTCTCTTTGGCATCACAGGATGGCTGCCAGGAGCAACTGGGACAATATAATCTAGGTCATGAACAAGGGCAAACAATTTTTCCCTCAAACTTAGAACACAAGTCCTGCACTCCTCTCTGATTGGATGACCTTAAATCAAGTGCCAGTCTCCCAACCAATCACTTTGGCTAAAACGAAGAATTTCTCAAATTGGTTTAGGCCCAAATCAATAATGAAATAAAACTTTAATGAAATAAAAACTGAGTAGTTACTCATAAATGAGAGAATGGATCAGGTCAACTAAGAGTGTCATGCAAATTTTGCTGGTGATATCTGAACAACTGTGGATAGTATTTGAAAATTAAAAAGTTTTACTCTGAGCAAAGAACTTATATTCTACTTTCTGAGAATCATGTGAACATAAAACAATTTAATGGAACAAAAGAATGAGGTAGAGGACAGAGAAGAATTAGATTAGATTTTTTTTAAGAAATATTGTCATTTTTGAGACTTTTATTCTCTTTCATGATCCATTTTTTTCCTCCTATGCTATGTAAGTCTAGTATCTATATTGCTTGAAACATCATAGAAACTCAATAAATTCTGAATTATTAAATATAAATTAATGATGGAAAATCTGTGTAGTAACAAGTTGAGTTTTAATGTAGCCTTTAAAAAATTCAATTAAAAATTTAAACTCAAGTAAATATTTTAAAAGAGAATGGTTGGTTGTCCTACTTTTTTTCTCAAGGAAGTATGACTTTTTAGCTTGAATAAAATTTGTGCTATGAAAAAATGCATATGTTCATTCTGGCCTATTCAAAGAGTGCCACTTTTTCTCTTCCCTGAAAAACAACTTTATACATGATTTTTTCAGCTTTATACATGCTTTATTGTCTACTTACTTTTAGCTTTCCCTGCAAAAGACAAGGGACTCAGATTAATGACCTTTTCTCATTCTACGAATGTTCTATAAAATGATCCCTTGCCTTTCAAATTACATTGGAAATCAAAAGTACATAAAACTTTGAAAAGACTTACCTTTCCTTAATTTATCTGAGGATTTATCTTTTTGCTGTTAATCTTATTTGGATTCTAAAAAGTTAATGTTGATGTTGAGCTGCTGTATTTTGAGGAGAAATAAGTATCTACCATTCCAATCTCTCTCTCTCTCTCTGGATATAGATTCTGCTTTATGAATATATTGATGGATCCCTCAATGGATAGATATAGATAGATATTATATAAGTTAATCACAGAAAATAGAAGTTTATTATCTCTGTCTCTGTCTTTATCTCCTCAGGTTTCCAGTGACTAATTTTATCTCAGGTTCTTTGATATCAACAGTTAGCATGTTTTTCAGTAGTACACCTCTTCATCTATTATATATGAGCCGTAAAAGACACATTGTAATAAGATACAAGTCCAGATTTTTATTCTAGATCATCCTGGAATTACATTGTTTTGGATTATGCCATGTTTTTCCTTCCTAGGGGGAAAGAGAAGGAACAAATGTGTGTATGTATATTTTCTTAGAGCTGGTAAAAAAAAAAAAAATGGCGATAAAAATCAAAGTGGCCCATTTCCATTTAGAATCTTTCTTACCTCTATTCCTGAGGGTAACTTTCTTTGTGTCCTGGGGCAACTAGGTCAAGTGTATCACATTACAGCTCCATGGCAGTTCTTTTGTATGTGTGAGGATAGCTATTACATTTTCTTCGAGCCTTCTCTGCATTTCCTGCAAACTCCCTCTTCATCCCTGAGGAACTCTCCACTAGACACACTCAAATCTATGTCAGGTCCTTATTAAAACATGTGATTGGTTTTTTATCTAGGAATATATGTAAACACAAACACCACCTGTTCAGTTTATTTGGCCAATGAAATGATTTGCAAAACAGTGTAAGAGATAATTTCATATGGTAGCCGTAAGTGACTCTGAAGGAATTTATGGCAATTTTCTTGTTCAGTCTATTTTTCATAATGGCATTGTTTGAGTATGTGTAATTTTTAAAAACTGACATCTCTATCATTCATAGATGTTTTAAGTTTTTAACTGTAATGTATTAAGACTCAGGTTTGACCGAAGAAAATGGAAGGAATTTGTGTTAATATTATGACTTAGAGAAATCTACTTTTATACCTTGTCATGAATAGGTGAATACAACTGCATTTGAATGGTGGTTGATTACAATCAAAAATTAAAATACAGTTAATTTTAAATAAAGGGATCAGATTTTATTGCTTTGAACACTTCTCTTTATAATTTTACTATCAAGTAGCTTTTCTTAAACATGACTAAAAGCTAACACATTTCTAAGTACTATAGAAAAAAAATTTCAGCCCTTGTCAATATCCTGTGTAAAAAGATTGTCAATAAGCATTTTTATAATAGTTGATTTCACACAAGTAGAATGCTCAAACATCTTTGTATCTAGTTTAAATAATTTAAACACGTATTTTCCCTCTGAAATTAGCTTGTGGGTTTAATTTAACGCAGGTGTCAATTTAATATTTGATTTTTGGAGGGAAGGACAAAAAACATTTTTATAGATTTAGGGCTCTTTTTTGGAAACTCTGTCCCCTGTGATAACAGGAGAGAATTGATGGCTATAAGATGTCCTAAACTCTATATAAACAAGTTGCTATGGGGCCATCAAATAGATCTCCTATTTATCACATTCTTAAAATTCCTGAAACCTGGTGATACCTTTCAATGCATATAAATTTAATGTGGCAGCATATTTACCCTAAATATTTGTTAGTAAATTAACAGAAGATCCTAAAATTAAAGGTCAGGATATTGGATTGTTGTCTCCTCCCCACCATAGTGGCTTGACTGATAAATAATATGCATTAAAATATTATTTGTATAAAAAAAAAAGCTGAAAATAATAGAAGAAAATATAAATGATGATTAATATTACGTTATATTGATAGTTATTTCTAAGCCTAAAATTAAAGATAAAAGTCACAAAGAAAAATATTAATTAATGAGCCTTCTGCATTAGAAAACATCTTAAAAATTTTTAAAACCTGTATATTTATTTGTAATACGTATAACATGCTTGATTATAAAGTTTTAAAGATCAATTAAAATATGAATGAAATGCTAAAAATAAGAACAAAATACTATATATAAATATAGTTGTTAATATGGAAATAATTCAATCTCACTAAAAATAAAAGACCATTAGAACACGTATATATATTTTCACCTATTTTTAGATTTATTAATGATATTTACTTGTGACATTTATTTGTTCTTTTATTTTTAAGTACAATACCCAGGGTTAATAAGCTATGGGAAATCATATAGTAGGGCTATAAATTGTTAACAATTTTAAAGGATAATTTTAAAAGTACACCTGAGAAGTGTTTAAAATTTGCATAACTTTTGATCCAGTAATTCTAATTTTAGGCATTTGTTTTAAGGAGGGTAATCACAGATATACCTATATAAATCTTTTAGGATGTTCATCACTTTGTGATTTGTAGCCCTGAAAAGAAAACTAAAAGTATCTAAAATTCAACTGCATAATTCTGATTAAATACATTTTGACTTATCTTTCTCACAATAAAATATTTATGCTTCTTTTAAAGTATTGTAATTATTATTTTACAAATACTGTATGATATCACATGTATGTGGAATCTAAAAAATAAAACAAAGTAGTGAATATAACAAAAACTAATTATAATAAAGTTATAGTAGAATATTTAATGAGGTATATTGTACTGTATTATTAAATAAAAACAGTATACAAAATGTATAGTATGATACATTTTTATAAAAGTCTGTACATATGGAGAGATTCAAAGACTGAAAAAATACAGACTATGTTAATAGATGTAATTTTTAGACGTTTAGATTGTGTATGATTATGTTTTTATTTCTTAAATATTCAAAAATAGTCATGTATTATTTGAAACAACAACTAAAAATAAACAGTGAAGGTATTCTGTATGATACTTTAATGGTGGATACGTGTCAGCATAAATTTGTCTAAACTCATAGTATGGACACCACCAGCATGAACCCTAAGGTAAACTATGGACTCTGGATGATTATGATGTATTAATGGGGGTACAACAATTCTTAGAAATGTACCCCTCTGGTGGGGGATGTTGATCATGAGGGAGGCTGTGCATATGTCAGGGCACACAGCTACATGAGTAATCTGCTCAACTTTTCTGTGCCTCTAAATCTGCTTTTGAAGATAATCTATCTCAAAAGAAAGAAATAGAAATGTTTATTTTCTTTTCCAATTGTAAACATACAGCTACTATACAATCATACCTTAGAGTCAGCCCAACTTACATTTAAATAGATGAAACTCGATGTAATTATTCGTTTTTTTAATTGAAGTATAGTTGATTTATAATATTGTGTTAGTTTCTGGTTTACAGCAAAGTGATTCAGTTTTATATATATATATATTCTTTTTCATATTCTTTTCCATTATGGTTCAGTTCAGGACATTAAATATAGTTCCCTATACTATACAATAGGATTTCGTTGTTTATCCGTTCTCTATATAATTGCATCTGCTAGTCCCAAACTCCCAATCCGACCCTCCGCTGCCCCTCTCCCCTAAAAAATCAATGGGATTATTCTTAAAACCAAATTGAATAGACTCAGAGAATAAATTTAAAAATATCAGAGTACTTTTCTTGCTGTTCCTGTCCTCAGTTGCTCACAGTTTATTGGGTAAGATAAACATATCATCACAAATTCTAGCTTGAGTAGAATTTATCAGGAAAGGATGTAAGATATGGATATTCTAGGCCGAAGGACCAGCATGAGCAAAGTCATGAAGGTTGAAATAAAACAAAAAAATACATACCATTAGGTGTTCAAGTTTTGTTGGCAGGGCATAGGCCAAACTATGTGCCTTGGAAAGATGACTGAACTTTCTTCTATAGACAATAGTGGGATATCAAAAATGTGGTATTGAGGCTGTGGGTGATTGGTGGTCACTAGATAAGGGCTTGGTGGGGCAGAGTCAAGAAAGTACAGCCCTGGGGATGTGGCCACAACAGTCATCTGTGATACAGTCTTTTTCCTCTGGATCAGTCTTGAATGTCCTGAAGTGCCTAAGGATGAGGAGGTTTTAGGAATTAAAGTACACTTAGTGGTCCGCCTCAAAGAATTAGAATTGTGTTACACAGAGTGTTCCTCAGAAAGATAAGTTCCACCATATCTTGCTAGGTTTGCTATGAAAATGAGTTCCATGTCACCGAAAAGTCTGATGAATCCTGAATTAGAAGTTAAATATGTTTCTCTACTAAAGGATATAGCAAAGAGTTTAATACACTAATTTACATTCTGAATCTTTAAGAGAACATAGTATGTAGAATTTTTTAAACCTCTAAGGCTATAGAGACTTTTTTTCTTATGTGTTTTGTGTATTTATTTATTTTTTGGCTCTGTTGGGTCTTCGTTGCTGCGTGCAGGCTTTTCTCTGCTTGGGTCGAGTGGGGGCTACTCTTCGTTGTGGTGCGCAGGCTCTAGGCGTGTGGACTTCAGTAGTTGTGGTGCATTGGCTCAGTAGTTGTGGCTCACAGGCTCTAGAGCGCAGGCTCAGTAGTTGCGGCGCACGGGCTTAGTTGCTCCGTGGCATGTGGGATCTTCCTGGACTAGGGATCGAACCCATGTCCACTGCATTGGGAGGCTCGCTCATAACCACTGCGCCACCAGGGAAGTCCCTATTTATTTGTTTTTAAGTAACATCTTATAGAACTATGATTCCACAAAACACACTTTGCAAAACACTTAGAATGCAAAGAGAAGGAAAATTTGAAAATCCAGTGTTAGTGAAGAATTTATAATGGCATCAAATTAAACAAATATACTAATGTTTATGGTTTGGTTATTAATTCAAAAGAGTTAAGCAAACATCTATGATTTTTTTTTAAAGGTAGATGTAACATGTATTTACAGACAAATCATCTCAGATTTTTATTGGAATATAAGCCAAAGACTTAGGTGGACAGAGAACTACTGTTCTGGAAATAGGTGGAACATATTTGAGAGGACAAATCAAGGGAAGACAGGAAAAATATAAAGCACAAAATTATTTCAGTTTGTTTTAACTCTTTTTGTTATTATTTTCCCTATTTACTCCCCTGCAAGAAGGAGTATAGTTTTTAAATATTTTAAACCAACTTTTGTTTGTCTTGTTTCATTTATAGAGCCATAATTAGAAGCTTATATTTTATTCTGTTATTTTAATATGACTGTATTATGCACTTTAAAAATAATGATCTAATGAAGTGTGAATCTAGTAAAGTCATACTTTTAGTTCAAACTACAAATATGTACCCACAATAACGCTTCCTTAGTTTTCCTCTTATAATCGGTGAGTTTTGGGGAGTCAAGGGGTGCTGATTTGGGTAAACTATTAAGTGAGTGGTTGTTTGAGCTATTTTTTTAAAAAGATTGCTTCAAAGGAAAAGAAACTTTCAGATTTAGATATTTGATAATTTATATGTGATTTGTGGCAGACATTGCAGGTCACATACTGAAAAAGTGTCAAAGGAGAGATCATGTGTTATCGAAAAATGAAGAACTCTCCAGTATCTTCTGTTCTTACTTCAACTTCTTTTATGAAAATTTCCCATGACTCAATTATATGACAGTAACCAGCAGGGGCTGCTCTTAGCATTACAGGCAAACTAATTTTCTCTGTAATCGAATTATTTTCAGTCCTTGTTCTGAATGTAACTGAAACAAACTTAGCTTGTTGAGCATTTTACGGTAAAACTTCTGGGCTTTTATTTTCCAGTCAATTTTTTTGTTTGTTTGTTTCTTTACCTTTATGCTTTGTCTTCAATCTTCCTCTATATGAGGCCCACATAAATTAATGAAAATAATACCACTTCTTAACAAATCTTTGTAAATTTTATGGGTACATATATAATTAATGAAAGACAAATTAGGGAATATATGTTCAAAAAAATAAACAATGCATTTTTAATAGAGATAGCAGGAAGGAGAACAAAAATATACTTTCATTGATAGTTGTGATTTCAAATAAAAGCTGGCTTAGGGCAGTTCACAGTAATACACAAAGCTTTTTCTTTTTCTTAAGTGAGTTTCTTTTCCCTAGGTCATTGGAGAAATTAGAATTTAAGATGGTTCTGAGAAATGGCTTTTGAACGTGTACTTGGAAAGATACAGAAATAATCTGTGTATTAGTATCTGGACAGAAGTGGTGTTATTTGTCAAAGGTTAACTGCACCATGTTCATTAAAACTTCTACACTGCAGGTGGGGGGAGTATAACCCTTTCACAATTCATAAATTGTATTGTCTTGCTACTCTTCTGTATTTGATTTATGTCCCATCTTTTCTGGAAAAGCTCCAAATAGTTGAATAAATCACCTGTCTTATGATGTTTAAGTATCATAACTAAGAAAATCTGATTACTTGTGATAATGCTGCTGCTTTTATTACTTCCAATTAAGAAACAAACTGCTGATCAGATGCTATTAAGACTTTCTAAGTGCCCGAATCATATTTTTGGATAAGACCTCCCTTTTTTTTTTTTTTTTTATGCGTTACGCGGGCCTCTCACTGTTGTGGCCTCTCCCGTTGCGGAGGACAGGCTCCGGACGCGCAGGCTCAGCGGCCATGGCTCACGGGCCCAGCCGCTCCGCGGCATGTGGGATCTTCCCAGACCGGGGCACGAACCCGTGTCCCCTGCATCGGCAGGCGGACTCTCAACCACTGCGCCACCAGGGAAGCCCAAGACCTCCCTTTTAATAACTCACTCATAGAGCCCTCAAGGTTATTGCTAATAACATGTTTGAGATTGTTAAATTTGAGACAGCACTAATTAGGGAACTTGGTGCTTTGTCATTACACGTATGCATTTGGGTATCAGCTTGTGACACTGTTGTGTGATAGGTGGGGAGCGATGGGGAGGAATTACAAAGGAAGTTCAGGGGTTTTAAAATCTAATGGAGAAAATATTGAGCACGGATGTATCCAGTCTGAATTCTACACAAGTAAGCACCTTTAAATGAAAAACCAACAAATGCTATTCAAGTATTCATATTACGTAAAATTCATCTGTAGTAGCTCTGTACATTATAAACTTTTTCTATAGTCAAATTTCATGAGGAAATTAAACAAATTTTATGATTAATTTTGTTTCTTGGAAATTGACAATTCGTCTTTTTATATTCAGATGATTGATTTCATGAATCGTTCAATAAAATAAATTCTAAGAAATATCAAAATCTGTTTATTTTGGTGCCTAGTGTTTATTCATTTATTCACTGAATACTTACTAAACAGTTTCCATGGGACAGGCACTTTTTAGGTTCTAGAAGAGTACTCATTCAAAAAAGACTCATTCTTTACCTTTGAGGAATTTTCAGTTCTTGTGTTATTCTGGAATCAATAAGTGTTGTAATAGAAGTGTCCAGAGAGTGTTATGAGAGCCTAGCTAAGAGACAACTACCCTAGAGTAAAAGTTAGTAACCATAGGTACTTGGGGATTTATGTCATAAGCTCATTTTCAAGTTTTATCCTGAGAAAAAGGCATGTATGAAGATTTGTGCTAACAATATTCAGATTAATAGAAACACAGAGATACTAGAAGCATCAATCAATTGGTGTTAGAAAATTAGCTAGACTTCAAGACATAGCCCTACCTCCACACTTGTACCTGCCCTGATTCCTCTCTCCTCTCATCTTTTCTAGGGTCAAATATTTGCTTTCTCATGCCCCTACCACCCAGCAAACTGTAACTTCTTTGTTGTAACGGATTATATCTCTCTTCAACTCTAAATGAAACATCTAGAATAATGACTTGTACATAATTGTCCTCAAAGAGTGAATAAATCAATGACTTTGATTCCATTTTGCCCATCTGGGTTACTATTTCTGTTTATCTCTACTTTATTTGTGGGAAAATCAGTTTTTCCTCTTTGAATTTGCTTGGATTAGATCAGAAGATCTCAAAACTTGTTAATATAAAAACTCCCTAATCCAACCATTGTATCCCGTTTTCTGGACACATGATCAGCAAAAGGGGAGACTACCCTACTTACCCAGTGATAGTGAAAGTAAGAAATCTGTGTTAAAATTGAGAATTTCTTTAATTTTTAATAGCCTATATATAGTATAGGTTATTAATTAGCTGTGAATATATGAAATTTGAATCCAATAATAACAGTATTTATCTAAGAGTCTTAGGCCTTATGCTATGAAAATATAAGCTGGATCTTCACTGTCTATTGGCCAGGCTTAGGAAGAAACTCTTGAATCAATCAAATACGTTACTGGGTTATTTTTACTCTTTGCAAATGTTTCTGGCTATAAAATATAAAAGCTTTTAATTATCAATATGAGAAATAAATGAAATCATGGAAATTAATCATAAAATAATAATCCACAATAGAATATCTATAAAACATTTGTACAGGAGGACGTATGAAGCTACGGATTGTTTTTACATTTTGCTCCATTCCTAAATTTGGGAAATTTTTAAAATAAGCTAGAATAAAGTATATCTGTAGTCAAAACTCTGAACATTCTATTGCAGTAAGCTTAGAATGATTTGGGGGGTGAAAAAATAATACATTGTTTCAAATGGCCAATGGAAATGTAGTTTATTATTCCATAGTCATAAGAGTATATTATTTCAAGATGTTTGGGGACTCAAAAGGAATAAAATGCAGTGGATATAGTTACCACAATTTCCATGATAATTTCACTAAACCAGATGATCCATTAGGGTTAACATAGTTCTTCACTTTTAATTATCTACTTTTCTTAGTCTGTTTTCCTAACTGGATAAGTGGTCCACATTATGCTCCAAGAATGCTCCACCTATGATCAAAGGAGATACCAAGTTGTTCCCAGCAAGCTTTATAATCTGTTTACATCCTAAGTAGCCCTGTCCACAGGCAGATATGGTCCTGCCTTCCGAGGCCATGTAGTCTTATTGAAGGAGGTGGAGTGGGTTTTTATGAAGTTCTCTGAATTAAAACAGCAGCATGTCAGTTATATACACCGAATACACCCAAGAGGAAAGGAAGAATGAGGGAATTATTAGTGATGAATAGGTAAGAGAGCTCAGTACATAAAGCCGTTTGGGCCTGATCACGTTGATGTCCAGAGACCTTTGAGATTATGATCGCTACACCCTCAAGTAATTGCAATTATTTATATTTTTGTGGTGCTTTGGATTTTGCAGGACATTTAAGAGCATGTTTTTTTGTTGTTGTTGTTTTTCTTTCTGTGCTATGCACACAACAGCCCAGTGAGGAAAATAAGGTGATTGTCCTTATTTTGCAGATAAGAAAATGGAATAAAGAGACATTAAATTTAATTAAAGTTCACAAAGAAGATATTAGGTCTTACAGTTCTAATCCTATATACATGGGCTCACAGTTTGTAAAAGGTAATTTCATGAGACCCAGAGGCATAGAACTCTTAGGTTGTTCACCAGAAATAAGGGTAGGAACAATTTAAGTGGAAGGGAAAGAAGGTTGTACGTACCTTCAGATCCTTAATCATATTAGTCCTCTTCCATGTTTGAGTTATGTGGAATCTGTGTGGTCATCAAGGAAAAGAAAGAGAGGGTTGGGTTGATATTTCTGCTGCTTAGAGGTAGGGCTGGCGGCCCTGGACTGACTTGAACTTCTGGGAGATGTCACAATGTAATGAGAATCGTCAGTTTGACCTTATAACTACAGCACCTCTAGTAGGTGAAGAGTTGATCACTTACAGAAAAATAGTCTATGTTATTTAAAACCATGCTTCTTTGTTGATAAGATAAATCATGCTTTTATTTTTTCTGAAACACATAATAAAATGAGTGATTCAATTATTGGGAGAAGGAAGAAGAAAATAAACATACTAAATGATATGCACTTACACAAATGAGTTTTTAATTCTCATCCAAAGAGAGATGATCAAACCTTCTAAGCCAAAGAGAGATTTCACTCAACAGGACAGGGTAGGAAGGGTTGGAACTAGACGTGATTAACCAGTATCTCTAGGGAAGTTGTCAGTCCTTTCCATAGTAAGGTTACAGGAACAAACTTTTCTCCTAAAGACACAATATGTTAAAAAACAAAAACAAAAACAAAACTGCTTCTAAGGGAGAACCAGAATTATAAAAGCAGGAAGAATTAGAGAAGGGTGGTCTCTCCTAAACTAACACTAACACTTCCATTCTCTTTGCCCATTTATCGCCTTCCTCCATCTACTTTTCCTGACAAATTTGCCTAACTCCTCAGTTCTCCAGCATTATCTTATCCCATTCACTAGAAACACTCATCTAACACTGCTACCCATGGCTGCCCCAATTAAGCTATTTCTGTCAAACTTAATTGTCTTCTATTTACTTCCCTGTTTGTCTCTTGTAAGTTTTCTGGAGGGCGTTGTGTCTTTAGTATTTGGTATACTGCCTGACCCAGATTAATTGTTCAATAGATAATTGTTAAAGTCATAAAGATATAGTACTCTAGTATTTTACTAAAGGCAGACTAGAAACAGAGCCTTAAAAGTTAACTTGTTACAAAAGCAAATAAATGGATTTTTAAATTAACCGTTGTCAAGGTGCATAAAATTAATATTGACAAAGAAAAGTACATAGATAATTTTGTTCAATGGGAAAAAAAGTAATACCCATTCCTGCAACACTCTTACCATTTAATGCCTTCTACTACTTGAAAGTAATTATCAGGAATGTCTCCTGTTGAGCAAAGATGTTGGGAGGAGACCTTCAGGACTAGATGAAGAAGACTTGCCCTGTGCTGAAACAGAGGAATTTTCCTCTGTTAAGGAAAACTGACAATTAAGGGGGAGGCTCTTGGTTGCACTTAGTTTCATGGACATGGTGTGAGGTCTGCAAAAGTATATGCTCAGGTTTTCCTCTTGACCACCATATCGTTCATTCACCTTTGCAATTCTCTTTGAGGAAGTGCCTTTACAATCTCTAGTGCTTTGAAAGATGGAGCAATGTCCTTGATCCTCCAGAAATTCCCTAAGGAGCTGAAAATATCCTACCTGGTTCTTAAGGATTGCACCAACCCGTCACTTTCTCATTAGTTGCACCTCTCCGTTGGGAAAACGAACCCCCCCCCCCGGTCAAAGCTGATATACAGACATTTGATTGATATAGGCCTTAACACAAATTATACCGTCATGTCTGTTGGCAGTTCACTTTATTGTCCACTGATGTCTATTTTCAATTAAAAGAATGAAGATCACATGCTAAGGAATTATACTGGGAAAGGCTTTGAATATAAGAATACATGTTCTGGGCTTCCCTGGTGGCGCAGTGCTTGGGAGTCCGCCTGCTGATGCAGGGAACGCGGGTTCATGCCCCGGTCCGGGAGGATCCCACATGCCGCGGAGCGGCTGGGCCCGTGAGCCATGGCCGCTGAGCCTGCGCGTCCGGAGCCTGTGCTCCTCAGCGGGAGGGGCCACAAAGATGAGAGGCCCGCGTAACGCAAAAAAAAAGAATACATGTTCTTTGTTTCTATTAAACTACACTATTGAAAGGGAGTAGTGTGTGTGACTTTAAAGAGGTATATTATCTGCCCCCTACATACACACACACACACACACACACAAAGGACTTCTGTCGCTGCATTTCGCTGTGTATATTATGGACAGATAGAAAGGGAGAAGAAAATGTGAAAATGGAGGCATGTATCAGAGTGATATGGCCACAAGCCAAGTAATGCCAGTAGCGATAGGAAACTAATAAATATTCAAGAACCCCCCTCCCCGCAAAAAAGGACGGAGCACACATATTGCTCTAAAACGGATGTCAGAGTAGTTTGGTATCTCTTGAGCTATCCTTTGTGTAAGGAAACTGTCAACTACACAAATTATATTTACTCTTTTAGGTCTCAATCATGTTAGACCTACAAGAAATCTTAGATAATGAATCAAATTTTCTCATCTTGCTAATAAAGAAATTGAAGCATAGGTAGGCCAAGCGGTTTGCCAGACTCAAAGCTAATAAATAGAAAAGTTAAAACTAGGAGTCATCTAAGTGTTTGGTCCGATGTTTTTTCTAATAATGCTTTTTTTCCCTCTAATCTGACCTAGTCCCTAAAGTCTGATCAAGAGTATAGCTCTTATATTCAGTGACATAATTTGATCAAATATCAAAATTTAAAGAATAAAGAACTCAAATCTTGTTTTACAACAATTTTAGTGCTTTGTCCCTTATACCACTGTTTCTCTTTAATCATGAGTCACGACTATGACGTGGAGTTTTTTGGAGTGTGCCTATAAAACTTAAGAGTGCTAAACTTAAGCATATTTTAATACATATTTGAGGTTGGCAATTTAATAGACAATAGAAGTGGTAGATGCAGTTGTGGATTTGTCTATAAAAACATTTAAGTATGATATGCTACCTAGCACATAGTTGAAGCTCTGTAACAGTCTGTTAAATAAATGTATTCACTAAGTAGGTGCAGAAACATGAAAAGCAACCATGTATTCGACCAAACCATGAACAGTAAACGGAGTTTCTGAAATGTCTCTTTCCTGGGACGAAGGATTTCTACAGGATATTTTTTGTGTTTGGGTTTGTGTATGTGAGACATAGCATGGAGTACTGGAAAGTGAGTAGCTAGCTTGGGAGCTAGAAACTTGGATTTCTAAGTCTGTTTTTGTTGTAAACCTGGAGAGGTTGCCTCTCTTGGGCCATACATAACTTTGTAAAATATAAAATAAAGAATTTGGAATCAGTGCGATCAATCTTGTGAAAAGAAATTCTTTTCTCAGCAATGGTTGCATAATTCTCATTACCTAGTCCTTTGTATTAGTTTGTTATAAGGTGGCCAGAACAAAGTACCACACCCTAGTTTCAGCTTTTCCACCTTCAAGCGGTGTGATCTTGATTATGTCACTTCCTCTCTTTAGGCCTCAGAATTCTACTCCATAACATGGCCAAGTTGAACCAGATTGCCTTTTAAATCCAATCCAACTCTGACATGTGGAAGAAAGAAAATAAATTAATACAGATTCCAAGGAAGTAGTAGCTAAAGCAAAAGGGTGGAGAGGCCATATGGAATAAAACTAACCTGTGGTACTCAAACCGAGATATCAGGTTCCTTCAATGATTTGATCTGGAGAGTATGATTCTAACAGTAAAATATTATTGAAACTGTAAGTTGCAAGTGACTCTTTTAAAACTTTTTAAATGCTTATGAGTATACTAAAATAGACTCTTTCCAAATTACTGAAAATATTATCCTCTCTTTCCCCTTATAAAATAGTTTCCTATTACCTACAGACGAATTTAGCCTCTGAATTTTTTAATAGGCACACCATGGCTAAAAATAAATATCTGGCTTTAAAAGAAATGTGGTTTTTAAAAGAAAGAACAACAAAATGCCAAGGACACTTCTATAGCCAACTTCATGCTTTGCCTGCTTCAGGAAAAGACTAGTAAAAAACAGGTGTCGCTAATCACCGTGCAATCTGGGATCTCCAGTTGGAGGTGGAAAGAACCTCAACCAGCTGCTTTCCCCTCTGATTAAAAATTCCTTCATATTAAACTCTTAACCTTTTGCTCTTATACTCTCATGCGTTCTGTACTTTTTTTTTTTTTATGGGCTTGGGGAAATGAACGGATTAGCGGCATCTTACCTCTGAGTCAGTAAGTTAATTAAAGAGTGTGTATATAAAATGAAATAATGAATTATTTAGCTGATAACAAACATCATATAAAATTCCATTTATTGGATAGTCAATTCGATTTTATTAGTTTTAGAATTACATGAATTATTTTTAACACAATGCGAAAACATTTAGTATTGATTTATTTTTCATGTGGTATGTTTGTTGTTTTACAACCATATTTTTTTGTACTTTATGGACTGTTTTAAATATCTGGTTGAAGAAGGGTGTAGTTTGATTAAGAAGGAAACGATACAGCTACTGAATCAGGAAGACATAAAAGGCTGAATGATTCTGGCATTTTTCCTTCCCTTTTTTCTCTAACCTGGAACAGTTGCTGACCCTTTTAAGAGTATCCTTTTCAAAGTTAATTCATTATATCAGATCACTCTAACTAGGAAACAATTTGTTAAACACAAATAGCATTGGACAAATTTTCCTAACCCTCATTTGGCATGCCTCTTGCAGAAGACAGAAAATTCTATGAGGTATATACAGTTACTTAATTCAAGCCTTAAGGAATAAGGCACTCCCGATTAAGAGTTCAGGTTAGTCTCAGTTCTGTTTCTCTCCTTCACCAATTCAACTTTATCAGCATTTATCACTCCTCTGTGTACAGGATGACCATACATTCAGATTTTCCCAGGACAGTCCCTATTTAAACCTGCTGCTCTGCCATCTGTCTGGAGATTATTCCCTTTCACTCTCAAAAGTGTCCTGGTTTGGAAAGTTATACGGTCCCTTTACTACCATACATATACTCTATAGGCCTTCCACAAAGTTATCCCTAGCTGACTTTAAAATGAGGATATTCTCTACCATTGCCTTCAAATTTGAATATTTCAGAACATGCTGTCTTTTCCCCTCTGAACTAGACCTTATGATGTTATTGTGTAATTGTGTAATTATTGAGTAATAAGGTATAGTAATATTGTGTTATCACTTCTCCTTACCTACAGGAGTATTCTTAGGAGATTTACAGAAATGCAAAGCCCAGTGACCTTCTGGAAATGCAAACACTATCTTGTTAAAGTTGTGACTTTGTATAATGCAATAAGCTAAGCAGAGCATGGTAGGAAGAACACAGTGGCTAGAATATAGTCTGGCTGAGTTGTGATCTTGGGCAAATTTAACTTCTTTAAGCCTCCATTTCCTCTTCTGTAATTTGAGGATAATGACATTTTTTTGAATGATGGTTGTAAGAGTTGAGGCATTATATATTAAGTGTTCAGAACTGTGCCTGATGTACAACCAGTGTAGAAAACATGGAAGCAACTATAATTATCATTTTTTGTTGGATAAGATCACTGGACATTTATGGCTATCGATGGAGTAAAAGAGTTTCTTTTCCATCTTCAAGAGAAAATTCTCTAAACTATGTAGTTTGGTAGAGTTCAATCCAAGTTGAACTTCGTAATGTGGTTGACTCTGATTCCAGAGATAAGTATTCAGTTCAAATGTTTAAAAAGTATGGATTTTAAGCACTTAACCAATTAGAACTAATGATGGAACAAAAAACCTGAATTATCCTTTAAAGAGATTATCCTTTATGTAATTACTTTGCTTATGATGAATTTGAGCAAATTTAAAATGAACAATACATTGGAAGAATCAGCTTGTAAAATAATTAAAAAAAAAAAGATCTTTGATTTGTCAAGTAACAAACTTCTGTCCTCAACAACAGAAAAAATTTTCAATATCTTAAGAAAGACTTGCTCATTTAATAAAATGTATAATTCAATATACCTTTATATAAGTCAAATATTTATCTCATAAAATAAAGCCTCATATGTTCTTTAATTACTTTTGTTCTTTCTCTACAACAAGAATTCCAACTTTTATTTGTTCCCTTAACATAAGCAAGCTGTTTTGAGAGGCAAGTTATGTTGAAAATATGTTCCAGATTTACGCTGATGTTCAGTATGAACTGCAAACAACCATCTTTTGGTCAGATCACACAAATTACACCATGTGTTCCAAGTTTGGAATTGAAAATGAGGGTCATTATGGAGGAACATTTTTTCAAGTTTTAATCAGAAAGTGTGACTTCAAATCCTAGTCTCACCTGTGATTTTGAAAATTTGTTACTTGTCTGCATTTCAGCATTCTCAAGATCCTGTTTTTTATGCCTCATGTTAAAGCACATTTCTTTTTGGAGGTTGTACAGGCTTAATGCCCAAATGTTCTACACTGAGGAAAAAAAGATGCAAAATGTGTTCCCAGAGTCACCTACAGCATCATGCTCTTTTCATTTGTATTTCAGTAATGACAAAGTGTGGTGTGTTCCCAGCCTAGCTCCCTCCCTGATATATTTTTAAATTGCATTGTTCATGATGCCTGTTTTAAATCCTTGATGTAACAATGTAAGATAATTTGGTAAATTAATTAAACTGAGTGAATTCCCTATTCAAAGTTAGTTAGCATTTACATAGCAGTTAACTATCCTAGGCTTTCTTAAACAAAGGCAGTAACATGTAAAAATTATCCTCCTTCAAAGACAATTGAAAATGCTGTCTTTAATGCATGAATATTCTTAACATCAATTATACACTAAAAGGTTTTGTCATACCTGTTGATTTTAAGTTATTACAAAGCAGACAAGTTGAAAGCATTTGTCTAATGATACCAACTATTCATTCTGTCTACTTTACAGAGATGTTGTGAGACTCAAAGTGAAATAATGTGTGCAAAATTACTTTGTATGATAAAGTGATATATGTAAAGCTTATTCACTCCATATTAATATTGAATGTCTAACATGTGCCAGCCACTGTCGTAGGCACTTAATAGTAGTCTACAACTACTACTTACTGTCCATTATTTAATTCAAATTCAACTGTATAGATATAGATATGGATATAGGTAGCAATTATATGTATGAGTTGCTACTCCTTCTTCATTACTTATTCAGTCCCTACCATTTGAAATTTTTCTCACCTTTATTCCTTTATATGTTTTCCTCCTGTTCAAGATTTGATTCATGCTCTTTAAACCAACTAATGAAAACAAATGCAAAGGTCTATACTACAGTTTTCAAGGCTTATCCTAAGCCTACAGTGTCCTGTCCCCAAAATCTGTGCTTCCCAGATTTTAATGTCCATAGGAATCACCTGAGAATCTTGTGGCTTCTGATTCAGTGGGATGTGAAATTCTCCATTTCTAACAAGCTGCCACCTGATGCCCATGCTTCTGCTCTAAAGAGCACACTTTGGGGAGCAAGCCTCCATTGTATTGAGACTGAGGATTGGTGCCCCACTTGGCCTGTAAAATTATTTTCCTGCATCCCATTTATTTTCAACAGACATTCTTATTATAAATAATTAAATCTTTGAGCTGCAAACAACATCCTGCATACTTATCCTACTTTAACACATGCCATGTGCAAATAATTTTAACCACAAAGGATCTTTGTTTCATACCTGATCTAGGAAACTCACACTCACTTTAATTAGCTAGTTCACATGCAGTAAAAGCACAGGAGCCAGGTGAATTGAACTCCATGTGTTTTGTCCCTGGAGAATTAACATGTAGAATCCATTCTCCTTGCTGCTTGCCCTGCCTTGATTACTCTATGTAATGCAAATACTGGATGATTCCAACATACCCCAACACATGCCATGGCAAAGTTAAATTAAGTCAACACCGGATTTCAGTCTAGTTCCGTTTATGTTGCCCTTTGTATTAAGCATCCATGGTTTGTTTCAATATGCTTCCTCTCTGCTCAAAATTCTATTTGTAACTTTATGTAGTTTTGACTACTTTTAAATATTTTAATTGCACTGTTTCCATTGTTTAAAAGTATCACCAAAGAAATGTTAGAATAACAACTTCCGCTTTTCAATTATTTCAGTTACATCATTAATATAATATTAAATGACCAGATAAATATTTTTATATACAAAATATAAATATTTTTATATACAAACTCCTGATCATGATAGAAAAGGCTTCAAATTCTGGCTCTTATTTAATTTTCCACACTCATCTTCTTTAACCACATATGTATCTTACACCTTAGCCTTATAAATTTAACTCGATTTTTTAATTTAAACTTTTCTCTAATGTATGTGTTGGAATGCCGTGTGTTTGGTCAGGGAGAGGTCTGGCCATCTTGTTAGTCAAAGATCCCTCCAGATGCTTCTCTAACCTCAATTCTCTGCAGCCATTTCTTTAACCCCATTCTTTAACCTT
The DNA here is from genome assembly GCF_963924675.1 of Phocoena phocoena. Taxonomy (NCBI): domain Eukaryota; kingdom Metazoa; phylum Chordata; class Mammalia; order Artiodactyla; family Phocoenidae; genus Phocoena; species Phocoena phocoena. The sequence goes on along the minus strand of NC_089222.1, from coordinate 116,234,209 downwards.
CAGTAAAGCCCTTCCATAGCCAACCCTGTGCATAATTCAGTTATAACAACTTAGCAACATTTTTTCCAACTCTGTTATTACTTTTTGCCTTTCTTAATAGACTTGAGGGCAGTCTTTTTCTTTAATAGTTGTACTTCCAGTACTTAGGTTTGGGACTCTCACGTAGCAGTACTCAGTTATATTTTGTTTATTTTTTAATGAATGATATGTACCTAAATTTTAAGTATTAAATATATGACACTTTTCTTATTTCCAAGTCCAGTGTAGTTCTAGCATGAAAGCTATATACCTGGCTGTCCAGGAAAACATAGGGAAATGATAACTTTTCATAAAGTTTCAGAAGGAGTGACAGGATATAATAGGGTATACCAGAGCCAGACTGAACCCAGATTATGGTGTTTATTTTAAATGGTTATAAATTCTTTGACACTCCTACCATTGAGATACGGTGTGTACGTCACCTCCGTTTGAAATCTGGGCAAGATTGTGAATACTTCAACCAATAAAATATGGTGGTAGTGATGCTGGATGATTTCCAAGGCTAGTTCATTAAAGGACGTTTAGCTTCCACCTGTTTTTTTGGCACTCTCACTCTGGGGGAAGCCATACAGCACGTAAGAAATCCAGATACCCTGAGACTTTCATGTTGGAGAGGCCATGTGTAGGTGCTCCAGTCGAAAGCCCCCAGGTGAACTCCTAGCCAAGAACCAGCATTACCTGTCAGCCAAGTTATGGGACACTTCGGAAGCCCAGTTAGGTAAAATTCATTTGACTGCAGCCAACCACAACTGACATCAGATTACAACTGCATGAGAGACTCCAAGAGCAAACGACCCAGCCAAGCTCTTCTCCAATTCCTGCCCCACAAAATAGGGAGCAAATTAAACTGTTTTAAGCCACCCAATTTAGGGGTAATTTGTTACACAGCAATAGTATATAGAACCATTCAGAGTCACAACCAGGACCCTGGGCCCTACTCTATCTGTATGCCTCCAGGAAAGTCACTCTTCCTCTTTAAGTCTTAATTAATCTTGGTAGCTATCAACAATAATGACTTGTATTTTCAAAAACTATTATCAGCATTATCATATTTCTAAATTGAGAGATAAAATAGCTATCATTATTATCTCTCCAACTGTGGCCTGACATTTCCGGGGTAGGCTTTTGCCACATGAGAACTTGAACATAAACCTTACTCCAGGTTCTCTTTAGCCAAAGGAAATTCTGACCTAGACATTTGCATACACCTTGCCTCTAACTCACTTCACCTGTAAGTGAGAATTACCAGTTCAATGGATGATCTCCAAAGTCTGATCTAGCTCTATGATTCCAAGATTCTATAATCTTCTAATAATAATATCTTTCTACTTGAATCTATGAACTTAGAGTAGGAAGTAACAATGTGAGCGTGGAGGCTAGCAGTTTTTCAAAATGGAATATTGCTATAAAGTATGGGGAAGAAAGTCACAGAAGGGAAATGTGAGTGATGGCTTCCTTGAGAAATGAAAAGACAAGCAATAATTCATTGAAAATAGGTGAGCGAGACAAGGTGGTGGCATTTTTTCCCAGTCGTTATTTTTATAATGGGAAACATGACGCACATTTCCCTACTTTGGACAATGTGCTTGCCAAAACTCCTGAACTGTCGTGATTTTACTGATATCCTCAATGGATATTTTCCTTAAAAACAAAGTGGGGGTGAAGGTGCAGTAATTTCTAAATAGGCTAAGTTCTCGTTGGGATAAATGGATAATGGGACAATAGCTAACGATTTACCATAAATCATTTATTAATATTTGCCATTGCTCTCTGGTGGGTAATTGAATACTCTGAGGACACATATAGGACTAGGGAACTATAGACAATGTATCTTGGCTCTAATATCGACTCATTGAATGACAATAGGAGAGCAACTGAGCCTAATAGCTTGAAAAATGGAAGAATTTCTATAAGGTGAAATATCATTCCCATTTCACATTGTTTATACAGAGATTAATGAATTAATACTTAGAGAAAAGATAAGTTACCTATATGATAAATATAGGAAAATTAACCGTATTAACTGAAACTCAAAACAAAGGTGATTAAAGACACCTAAAATAATTGACATCATTTGAATTCTGCTTTCAGCTTATTTTCTTTGTATTAACTCATCAATCAACAAGTATGACAAAAACCTTTTAGTTAAGTGATTGAAGTTCAGAATATTTATGCATTAAGAATGATGTTTTCAATTATCTTCTAAGAATGGATGAGTTTTATATTTTATTGCCTTTGTTATATTAAAAAACCCTGAAATATGTAACTCCTATGTAAATACTTATTAAAGTATCTAGATTAGCGGGATTATCCAGTCAAGATCCATAAAGTAATTAGTAAGCAATTAATTATCTAATCATACATCTTCTTCCAACAATGATTTAAAGTAGGCATCATGAACATTGTTATTTACAACATATGGATGACATAGATTCATAACATATTAAACATTATAATTAAGTAAATAGAAATGGAAATAAAATTTTGTTTTAAATGACAGAAAGAATAAACATATCCTATATTTCTTTTTCTTCCATATACTACTTTGGACCAATTTAGTCCAGAGCAACCTCCATAAAGAAAAGTGCATACAAAGTTGATTTTTATAAAATACTTTTCAGGGTGTAATGCTGGTTTTTGTTTGTTTATTTCTGTTTTTCTCTGTTGGTTTTTCTTTCTGAATTAAACTTGTCATTGTTCTAGTTTTGAAGTAATATATCATATTGGCATGTATGTATGATGATATAAGAGAAGTGCATCTCATAGATATTTTAGCCTCCACTTCAGTATGTCCATTCATAGATACAGAATGTCATTGAAGTGCCCACATTATCAAATAATGGTAATCAAATACTAATTTTCAGTTGCTATTTTGAGCACATTAGCTTTTGATGAACGTGGAATCTACTTTTTTGGATTTTTTTTACTGAAGATAGGCAAAAGGGACAATATTTTTGGTAGCAAAGAAGTATCTATTTAAATTGGTACACTAATATATTATAATAGTAAAATTTGCTTTTATCCCATTGGAACTGATACAATAGGTATTGATAACTTCTTATAGCAATCCCAAAAGTGTTCTATAATCAGTATATTTATCAGTATATCAGTATTTTACAATAAAATCTAAAGGAACACAATGGAATAAGTTTGAAAAATGCAGATAAAAAATAGTTATGTGTATGTTTCTTTTTAATTGGAGACCTCATAAATGTGATATACTAATCTTCACTGAACTTCCTCAGAGTGCCCCAAACGTATTTTGTTCAGTGCACACTTTTTCTCACACCTTTGTGAGGTCAGAGTTCTGCAAAACACAATTTGGAATAATCTTCTCTATGCAGCATTTTCTAATGCAAACAATCTCATTTTCCCATTCTGTCACAAACAGATGGATCTCACTATCATTTTTCAGTGTTTCTAGAGTTTCACTGTCTTGTTTTCCTTTCTTGATTTAAATCAAGTTGAAGTTGACTTTTAATCTTTTCTTTGTTCTAGAAGTATTTATTAGATAAAAAGTTACCTGAAACTTTAGCATGTTTCATTGGTAAATGACAGAGAAATACATTAGAAAACTATAGACTATGTAGTATGAAGTAAAAAATTACTTTATATTTGAGATGAAAAGTTTTCTAAATAAGTGACTTGTCAAGATTTAATAGAATCAAAATTTAGTTGAAATTAATAATCATGTTAAACTACAGGCTAGTTCAGTTAACTAAATTGTATCTTATAAATCTAGGTAGTCATTTTAAATATAATTTATTTTCCTTTTTTTGAAGCATCTGTGAAATGATGTTTTATTTCAGTGTTTAGCAACACAGACACACAAACAGACACACATATCCATAGATAAAGTCATTTTTTTTGCATGGCTAAACATATCTATATGTCTAGATAAGATTAAGGAAGTTTCCTATATAGTAACTTTATATATTTGAAGATTGTTAAATAAAAATTAAATTTGTTAATCTAAATCTTCAGTTTATTACTTGTTCAAAATTTTATAGATTAAGTAGAAAAATATTAGCAAAAACATCTAAGTTAAAAGCGCATCATAGACATTGTTTTTCCTCTAAATGTGACTTTCCACCATGGCCATAGAGACTCAGCAAAACTTATGGCAACGCTCTACAACCAAAAACCAAAGTCTTGTTGACTGGCCCATTGTTCATCTTCGTTTGGTACATGTAATGGTCAAAGTATAGCTATATCTAGCTATACTCAAAGAAATGGAAGTGAAAACCAATATATGTAGCAGTTCTTCTCATTTAATATACATTCAAATCACTTGGGAATCTTGTCAAAATTAAGATCCTAATTCAGTAGATCTGGAGTAGGGCCTGGGAGTCTTCCTTTCTAACACCCAAATGATGATGGTGATGTTGATGGTGATGATTTAGTTGGTCCGCTGTCCAGCTCAGGGCTCTATCAGTGATCTACATTGACCAATTCTGTACATACGATTTATCATTTATTGTTTATAATCAGTTATTGTTCACCTGTAAATCATAATTCAGAACAAAAGCCAAAATAAAACCACAGTGAGAGGCAAAAAGACAATGGTCGTTTCTTATTAACTAGCAATCATTTATTGTTATGATTGAAATCTGTATTTAACATTTGCTTCATACTCTTCAAAATGTAGTCTTCACGGTGAGTTCCCCATCTGTAATTTCTTTGTTGTCTCTTACCAAGTAGTTCAGACCCTGCTAAAGTTCATCCCTGATGTTTCAGTGTACATCCAGGTAGGTAAATTATTCTCCCATGCTGTCCATTGCAGGGACATATTCTTTTCTTTAAAATTAATTTTTATGGAAGTATAGTTGCTTTTCAATGTTGTGTTAGTTTCTACTATACCGCAAAGCGAATCAGCTATACGAATACATATATCCCCTCTTTTTTGGATTTCCTTACCGTTTAGGTCACCACAGAGCGTTGAGTAGAGTTCCCTGTGCTATACAGTAGGTTCTCATTAGTTATCTGTTTTATACATAGTATCAATAGTGTATGTATGTCTGAATTGGGAGGTTGGGACATATTCTTTTATTTAAAGTAATCTAGCTTTAGAAAAAGATCTGCTCGATAACTTAGTCATGTTTGCTCATCTCTTCCATGGTTAGTTTAGTGTCTAGATACCTATCATTGTTCTCTCCATCCTACCATCTCTCTTAAGTGTCCACTTTCTATTTTTGAATAAATACTGGAAGCTTCCAAGGAAGACAATTGCCATTTAAAAATACATATTTTCACTTATTGTCAACTTCCTATTTTATTCAAAACTAATTTTAATAAATTATTATCTAAGTATAGCAGTTTTTTTAAAATGATGATCATACCATGTTTTACCTCATTCCTTTGACTGAATATTATTCCAAAAATAACTAAATCGGGTATAATTGTAGAATAAAATATTCACAGATTTTGTCAATTCACAGGGTTTTACTAAGTGGATGGAAAATTCAAACAGCTTGGGAGTATAAACTATGATTAAATTATAAATCCACTTGCCTAACTTTCTGCTCATATTTTCTCTCTTCCTTGCTCCCTCTTTTTCTCTTCATTGTTTCTCATTTGAAATATTCTATTTATTTAATGTACAGATGGAAAATACAGCCTCTCATCATGGCGTTGTCCTTTTTTTCTAGATGATGATGATGATTAATCAATTAAGAATTTATGAAAAAGAAACACCTGGCACACTTCCATAAACAAACAGGTTTCCTGTGGTTTTCACAGCAGCTGAGGGTATTTCAAAGGGTCAGGAGCCTCTGTGAGTAACACTCTCTTCACAGTGTGACTTCCCCACATGGCTTGTTCTCATAAATATGCACCCTTACACCCAACATACAAGTATGTATGTATGTATGTATGTATGTATGTATGTATTTATTTATTTATTTGGCAGGCACATGTTGCAAAGGCTACAGAGGAACAAAGAATGTAAGGGAGAGAGGGGAAGGATTAAGTTTAAAACACATGGGTATTGACAAAGTTGTTTTTCTAAAACTGTACTTTTTTCGAATAACCATAAGTGTGAACCAGAGAAAATAGAAATAGATGCTATATGGTAAGAAACATACAGCACAGTGCCTGTACCTCAGGTGATTTTGTCTTACAAGTTAATGGCAGCGATCTGTGTTGGATACAGGGCACCAATAAAAGAAGTATACTACCATGCCTCCTTCAGCTGTTCTTCCAGACCTACTTTCTTGCCCTAGACTACACTTCTGTGGAAATTTCTGTTGGTATGTTTTCACATCCAAGGGGGTTAATATCATAAATATTAAATTTATGGTACTGTGATATTTTCTTCCTTTTGATACCTTCTATATATATTTTACCTTTCTTGCCTTAAATGCCAATTTCTTTTAAAAGGTAGGGTCCAAGAGCATTGCCACCCAGTCCTTTAAGGCTTTGTGTTTAGTAGAGCAGCTAGTAATCACATGTCCAAATTGAGATGTGTTGTTAGTATAAAACATAACCAGGTTTTAATGACTTAGAACACATGAAAGAATGGGAAATATGTTATTAATATTTTTTAGAATGATTTTATGTTGAAATGATATCATCTTGGGTATATTGGGTTAAGATATATTGTTAACATTAGTTTCACCTGTTCCATTTTAATGTTTTAATATGGTTACTAGAAACTTTAAAACTACATTTGTGGCTCACATGATATTTCGTTTGGACAGTACTGATATAAGGTTGTATGTTTTTTAAATTCTGCAGTGCACAATATTGTTTTCTTATTTGGATAATGTCATTCCCAATCAATCTGAATCCTAAAAAAACCTCCTCAAACATGGTAAAAACCTCACAATAAAGATCATTTCCCCGAACCGTGTATTTAAGTCAAACTCAAAGTCAGCATCTGTTTTCTAAAGCACTTAAGTATCATAAAGTATTCAAATTTAGAAAAGTGATTTTTCATTCTTAGCCTTAAACAGTAATCAACATTGTGCAAAATGACTATATGCCTTTTATAAATTAAAAATAATTGTTTGAAAATAAGTTTAAAATCGAGGGGGAAAGTATAATAGAAAAATTTTAAAATACTAAATTCTCTATTTTTAAACTTACGGCATTTTCTAATTAATTTATAGCTAAGTATTCTCTCATTTCTTGTAAAATGCTTAGTATAACACTAATTTTTACTCTCTTACTTTGAAAAAATATATTAATCCTGATTTTAAAATTACAATAGAAATGTTGAAGATACTCACAAACATGTATTGCCACTAGCATATTAATACATGCCTTAATCATAGTAGGGTAAAGAGGTATTTCAACATTATTTAGTAAACAACAGAAATCAGCATAAGACAAATCTGCTCTGGGCCCTCTCCTCTCCAGGCATGTAGAGTGAGACAGCCTCATATAATGTGGACTTTGTTTATAAGCCAGCCTTATTCCATACATTTTTTTTACGAGATCTTTATATTTAACTTAAAGTGTTGTTCTCCAGAATCCGTAATAGTCATATCTAAAGAGATACTTTGACAAAGGCAGAGTGCTTTCTCAAGATTATTTTGTTGTTAGTCACCAAATAATCATGAAGAGTAATAAAAACATATGTATGTATATATATACATATATACATACACACACGCAGGCACGCAGGTGCACACACACGTATATTTTTAAAAACACCTATTTGGTAAATTTTTCCATGGTTAGTGTAGTACAACCCCCAGCACAACATCATACCTCATAATTTTTAAGTTATCTTTCAGGATCCACATTAAGGAAATAGATCTTGATTTTTCTATACACTCTGATTTTTGTTAAGAGTTACCTTACATTTACTTTGTTCTTAGTGGACTATTGAGTTAGCAGAGAAGTGAAGTGAGCACAGAGTGGTCAGTGCATTACAATTTACTACCTTAAGGGGTGCTATAATCATCGTCTCATGGTGATTTGCCAGAGTGGTCTATTGCTGAATCATGTTAATGATTTTTGTACCAGCTCCAGAGGATTCACCTGGTTTCCATTTTCATTAGTGAGAATCTATGTCCTTAACAGTCAATGATTTATACTTAAGTCAACAACTGACACAAAGAAATTTGAATTAATGCAGTAATGGGATGAGGCTAAAATTTCTTCGTGTGCACAAAGTCTTTAGAATAGACTGAAATTCTGAAGGACTGTGATGATGAGAGCCTGCAATTCTGATAAAAATCATAATAATTACTATAATCATTGGAAATTAAGGCAAAAAAATTTAGATACAAAATAAATGTGAGAAGCCACACATATACTTGATAAATGTGCATTGTTTTCATGTAATGAGAAATGGAATCTGATGAATGAAATGTCATGGTCAAACCCTTTTAATCAGTAATAAAATGCAACATTGTTCATACCATGATTTTATCTGTCTTGAAGGTTTCTTTTATTGTGAAGCAAACTTCTTTTCTTTTAAAACTAAGTTTTATTATATTATTGAACTGTTACATTTATTCTTTTTTCTTTTAGAAATGAACTTGTGATTTCATAAATGACCTTTTTCTTGGAAACTTCCAAGACTAGGTTAATTAACCATATTAGACAGATGGACAGATGTATTTTATTCTTTCTTCACATACAGTAGCTTTTATCTGAACTTGATGAGACTTCCATATGCATATGCCTAGCTTTCTGCTTTGATCTTTACTACTTCTTCATTAACATATGCTATTCTTGAGTCATTTTTTGGATCTTATTATCTATGAAGGGCTTCATATTTGAGGGTTTTTTTAAGATTATTTTTCTTAAAATTCTGTAACACAATAAACTTTAATCTTTAATATAAACATTGCCAAATAAATACACATACCTATATATCCATATCTGTCTAGCTATCTATAGAGAGAGTCATGTTCTTATATATAGTCTTAGTTGGATATTTTGAGAGTACTGAGATCAGATTTTGACCTTCGGATTAAATAAAGATATCTTAAGAGCCATCAGTAAAGAATGCGGGGAAAAAAGCTTGCAAAATAATCCTAGGCAGAATACAAAGAAACTGGATTTATTCTGTCTTAAACCAAGTCAAAGATCGGGATTGTAATAACATGACTAATGAATTACCAATTGAGGCATTGAAGCTGTGAAGTTTTTCCATTGGACATTTTTAATGGAAAATATGAACAAATACTGATTGCTTTTTTCTCAGCTCATACAAATGTGCTCCTTTTTAGAGACACATGGCTGATGTAGCTTTTTTTTTTTTTTTTTTTTTTTGGTACGCGGGCCTCTCACTGCTGTGGCCTCTCCCGTTGCGGAGCACAGGCTCCGGACGCGCAGGCTCAGCGGCCATGGCTCATGGGCCCAGCCGCTCCGCGGCATGTGGGATCTTCCCGGACCAGGGCACGAACACCGCATCCCCTGCATCGGCAGGCAGACTCTCAACCACTGCGCCACCAGGGAAGCCCCTGTAGTTGTTCTTTTGATGGGACTTTGAGGCACTGAATAATTGAGAAAGCTGTAAGTATGTTCAGATGCTAAAACAGAAACACAATTCAGATTATTATATTCTCTTTGAAATGAATGAGCCTTCATCCGATGGATATATTGTGTAGCTTATACTGTAATTCTCGAATTCTTGAGTCATTGTTTTATCTCCAATGCATTTGTGAATAATCAATCAAAAATATTAAATTAACGCTAATGCTCTAAATTGCAAGAAATGATTCCTTGGTCCTGGCATAATACCTAAATGATTGTTTCTTCTTTTAAATATAAAAATGATTTTATAGTCATGGAATATCAGAGTTGGGAGAAAGATTCCATCTGGTAACCTCCTTCTTATTTGTTTGAAAGAAAGGTTGTTCTATACAGAAATACTTTTTTATCTTGGTTTAATTTACAGTATATCTTAGTTTAAATCTTTCTATTTTTAGGTAAATCACATTTTTAAGAGAGAAGACCTGATATAAATCATGATTTTTATTAATTCCTTTAAATTGGTGCTTGTTAAAGCCCCTTTAACAGGCAGGCTATAAAAGTGCCAGATACCTTCAGTTAGTAGGAATAAGGAAAGGGAGAGGGATGGTCAAGCTCAATGACAAATAGAAAGTAGGCTTTGTTTTTAGTTTTGAATTGAAAGAAATCTTGCATAGTTTCAAAAACAGTATTTTCAGTGGCTGCTTAAACTTCATATTTTTTGCATTCAATGAGAAATTAAGAAAGCTTGGAAATTAGAATATCCTTTTTTTCTGAGAAGTAATAATTGTAAAAATAAATATTTCTTTTATTATGAATCGAAAACTTTATGAAATAATTGAAAGAGATTTTGATGCAAAGCTGGCACGAAGACTCAAAATACAAGAAAGGATGTAATTCATCCAAAGGAGTTTTGGAACAAATTGGATTTACTTTGGTCTTGCTTCATAATCAAGGTCAAATTCATGGAAAAATAGAATTGATATAAAATATCTAAAATAAAACTATAAAAAGATCCAAAGTTTTCTAAAAACATCTTTCTCTAAAATGAGAAACTAATCTAAATCTTAATATGGTTATTAGGGAAGAAATTCCCCCCGTCTATATGTAACTATGTAATTCTGTTTAATACCTACTACTTAACCTTGCATACATGAAAATAGAATAGGCTTTATTGTTTTATCCTGGTTTATTACTGTTCTGCATCTGAAACCTATAAATAATTATCTGTTCATAAAGACTGCAAAAAAGAAATATTATTTATTTTTAAACTCTTCAAAAGAATTTCCCCCCGATTTGCAGAATATGACATGTAAATTATAAATAAGCCTGTGGCTTCAATTTTTGAAGTAGCTATTAGATATTAAATTTATTTTATAAGGGATTTAAGTAATTGACAAAATGTTGGTAGACAGAAGAAATGTAAAGTGAAATCTAAAATTAATTTTTTATGTACTTCAGTCTTTTTACTGTTGGTGACTTATTGTACTTAGCAGTGGATAAGTTGGTTTTAAAACAACTGCACAGAAAATACTAAATATAGAACTTATTCATATCCTAGGTTTTTTCTTTAGAATCAGTTGAACTTAATTCCATCCATAAAATTAACATCTTTACGGAAGGAAGTGTTGATGAAAATATTGGTCTTTTGACAAAATCCATTTCATGGAGTAATATTGATGCTATTGTTCAGTCATATTAACTAGGTTTTCAAATTATTTTGTGTAGCTTAAGAATTTAGCCTAAGTGAAATATAAAATTGAAATAGGATTTTTTATTTATAGTGATAACTAAATAAATTAAAAATGTATTTATCTCCTAAACACCTAGGAAACAGGGGTATGGTATATATTATCTATTTATGCGGTTAAAATTGTCTTACAATGTAGCTCTTCTCTACTATCCCAACCCATAGTATCACTGACTTTTTGAACGTTTGCCCTCGGTCTTTGTTTAATTCATGTAATTCAATTTAATACTTAGTGTAAGCTCTTTGTATATCCATCTATCTAGAATATTTCCCACCCTTAACAGAACATTGATTTCAAGAATATGACTAAAGCTGTGGATTGTCTCCTCCAAAGAAAAGCATGGATGGACACTAACACAAATGTTCAAAATTTTGGGGTCTCTACAGTTATAAACTACCTTGAAGAGACTTCTCTTGATTGAAGCCACACTAATTGTATGCTAGTGTTAGTCTCACTAAATTTGGCTACACTGCTGATTCTAACATTACCAATAACACTTGTGAAACTTTCATTTTCAATGGCAGATTATAATATTATCATAAAGTAACCCATAGGGAAAACTCTTAAACTGCCTTTTACCAGCTGCCTTTCCCTGTGGATTTAAGTTTTCTGTTGCTGCATTGCATGGTAACTGTTTTGCAGTTAACTTTTGTCTGAACATCCTGTTAAAAGTAACTTATTCAATGCTAGAAAACCACACTGGCATTCCTTTAGTTCTGCAGTATAATCCTTCATTTGAAATGAAGTTTGATTGTTTTAACTACACAACATAAAGGAGCCTGCACTACATCAAGACCTTTAATGGAAACTAATGGAATTTTTGGCATAAAATAGTAGAATTAATTAGATCCAGCAATGCACACTGTTTAACTGCTAGCCTGCCATTTTACACTGATTTGAAGTCATACGTACGTAACAAAAGACACTGGGTTGATTGCACAAAGAACTTGAACACTCTTTTCACATTCATTGTGTAAGTTATTATCCACTGGGAAAATATTATTGACATTTTTTAAGGAGATATTATGGAGAGAAATGATTGTTACCAGGATGACTGGTACAATTATGTATGAGATAAGTAATAACTCTTAATTTCTCATCTTCTGAAAAAATGACTTTACTTTTAAAATACTGGTTAGTGCATATGCGATTTCTTCTGAAATGAGCAGAAATATCAAAGCTGGGTTTGAAATGTAGCGGACACTGAAAGTGAAGTGGACACTGAAAGTGAAGTATAAAACAAAACCTTTTATGTATACCTTTGCATGTTTGATGGCTACACATCTCAGATTGTTAGTGTTGTTTCCTGTATTTTATCTCATCTTGAAGGTTGATCTGAAAAAAATTACATGTATGTGTCTTATCCTGGACTTATACTAATAGAGTGTAGAAAATGCCCATGCCCCTGATTCTTATATAAAGGTCGATCATACTTATTGATAGTTGATGGCAGTTTAGTTATCTGAAGAAAAGGATAAATTATATCCATGTAAACATAAATAAAGAGTCTAAGGGTTCTTGTGTATTCTCCCTATAGTGTTTCTTTCCCATTATTGTGATTTTCTGTAACAGTGTTCCTCAACCATGCATGATCACTATAAATACTTGAAAAACTTGTTATAAGATACAGATGCACATCATGATTAGTGACCAATCAATTACTTCTTTGAAAACCTGTCAGTGATTGGCCACCACATACCTGGTATTCAGTATGCTCACAGACAGCAACAGCGACACATGTATTTGTGTTGACTCCTCATCTCCCAGTGATATCCTGTAGCACTTGAAAAAATGGATAGTTGAAAGAGGGAATTGACTGACAAAGATGAAACTGCAGCAGAAGAATGAAAGGTGATAACACTGGAAGTGAAAAAATTAAATGGAAATGAAGTTATAGAAGAAATAGTTCACCCTGGGAATGGTGACACTGTCACCATTCAAGAAATCCCAGATATTCAGCTAGAGGAACTGAGAAGGTGAACTTATCAACATAAATTAGGAAAATGGTTGTGATGAAAAAGCTAAAGATATCCCAGAGGAAGTGCTCTGACAAAATACTTGACATTAAAGGAATTCTCAGAGATATTTCATGACATTGAAAGTGTGAAAGATAAAATGTTTGAAGCTGATCCAAACTTAGTAAGGAGTATGACAGTTCACCAAGACACAGCAAAGATACTCCATATCGCGTTATATGATGAGAAGGAGGCAACTGTTCAAACGACTCTTGATAAGTGTTTTTTTACAAACAAATAATATACTTCAATTCTTGATTTTTCCAAAATTTTAAATTAGTATTTTAAATGAAAATTACTCTTATTTTTATTTCCCTATACATTTTTAACTGAGAGTAAGAGAGGTTTTAATATTTTGTCCAAAATTTTGTAGTTACAGAATATCTTAATTTTCCCATTAATATTAAAATTGCTTTTCATGGTTTCAGCTTGCACAGTCCTGCACTACCATGCAAAGTGAAGATTGCCTGTATCTGATTAGGAGTAGTTCATTAACTAGGTAGATGAATGAATGGTAAAATATCTGGGAGAGAATGTTAATGGTAGCATCTTTAAGTATGTCTTAAATCATCCTGTAGTCAACCATCTACTCCACATTCAGGCTAGCATTCTATAAAAAATAAACATAGCTCCTATTTTCCTCTTCCATCTTGTAATATTTCTCTGCCCTAGACATAACATCCTCCTTTCGTTTCCTCACAGTCAACATGTCTCTCTTCACGCATGCTCTCGCCTACGCTTTTGTTTTTCTGCGTCTCTCCATGTGGTTACTCCTGTTCCCTTTCAGATATCAGCTGAAGTCTCTTCATCAGTGCAGCCTTCTCAGGTGTCTGTATCAACCCCTTCTATTTTACCACCTCACATAGAATTTGTATTTATACTTTCACTTACAACAGTTACTGCAGTACAGTTTTACGTTTAACAAAATAATCATTTCACCAATGCCTGTCTTAGCCACTCTGTTGTGTTTCTTCATGGCAATTTTCATGTCTAATATGCAAGGTAGGTGCTACGTAAATTTTATTGATTTTAAAAAATGAATATGAGGCAATCTTGTCTTCTCTCCAAAATATTTTTACATTTTTTATCCTGGGTGACTAATAATTCTAAGAGTCAGGAACTTTTAGCTGGGAAAGGGACATTGTGAGTTACACTTCTCAGATGTTCACATTATTTAGGAATTATTTATACCCAGCTAATGGTTATTATTCCTTTGGTCAGGGTTAATGAGTGCTTGACTATTCAAGATTTTTCTCTTTAGCTCTTATAGTGGCTAGGTTTTAGTAATTAAACGTAGGGACATTTGGGGGTGTAAAAAATGGAAATATTAGCAAGTAAGGGAAGAGAGGGGACTGAAAAATGCCAAGAACACACACACACACACACACACACACACACACACACACACACAAAGATTGCACACAGAAAAGGCAATACATTAGTATTTGTCATTTTTCCTAATTTCAAGAACTGCATTTGAAACTTCACGTTATTTTTTTTAACATTTATCCTGTTGTGTAGGTATTTTTCCCAATTTACTTTTGTAGAAAATAAGATTTAGAGAGTTTAATTTGTACAAGGTTATAGGGCTAATAGGTGCTTTATAAAGGATTAGGATCCAACTCTGTTTGGCTCCATAATCCATGCCCTTTCTATCATTCCAAGGTGAGTCCTAAAGGAAAGAGACCCCAGTGTTAGTTTGTGGCACCATGCAGAAGTTTTCTTCATTGGCATATCTTCTTTTTTTTATCCTCTTTATTTTTGGCTAATTTTAGTTCCAGTCCCTTTTAAAGCTCCCAGGTCTTCCTTCTGTCTTTTATTACTATTTTAATCTCAACAGGAAATTAAAACTGAGCTTCAGATTTGGCATGGCATTGTATAATAAGTAGCCTATATTTTTATTGTTTATATGCTGGGAAATCTCAGGATCTGAAAACCAATCAACCTGAGGCTTCACTGAACTAGGACTGTCTTGTTAAACTGTTAAGAAAACTTGGCCCAAGTTCATCAGTGAGCATGTCCTCCTAAAGCATGGTATTATGCTAATAGCTCATCTAATAGTACACATACCAAGGGTATATCTATTTTATTTATTAAGTCATACATGTCTGGGGTTCTTGTTGTAGTTGACATGGCAATGGACAGTTTGATGGTACTTTTTTTAAAAAAGAAATACTAATAAAATTAGCATGAAATCAATACTCATTTCATATTACATATTGTTCTAGAAATTAAAATAACCTAAACTCAGAGCCAACCGTTTGAGAGAGAAAGAAGAATTATATTTTGGCAGTCTATCTGCACACAACATTATACCTTCTCTCATAAACTCCATCCCCTCTCACCACCAAAAATGTCCTATAGTGACAAGTAAGCCAATCCTACTTGCCTACTGATTAAGAGCAGAGTAGAATGTCTCATCAAGACGCCCTCTCTCTCTCACACACACACACACACAAATTCCTGGACTTCAGATCCTGTTCTGAGATCAACAAAATCTGTAACTGTTCCTTAGCTCCTCTTTCTGTAGCAATAATACTGTTTGTACCTACTTCATAGGATTGTTGCAAGGATTAATGGACATGATGTATATAAAGAGCTTAGCACAGAGTCTAGGACTAGAGAAGTGCTCCGGAAGCATTAGCAATCGTTATTTACTAAGATGTTGCTATCTCTCTTCTCCTAGGTATTTCTTCTGATTTACGGGACACTTCTAGCTCATTGTTTCCAGATGTTTTCTATTAGTCTGAACAATTGGCTTTAATGGAAACAGATGGCCAAAATGGCTGCTACAAAGTGGATATTTCAAGATGATGAAACCTGGGCATTTGATGAGTGTCAGAACATAATGTTAATTGGGCAGAATCTTTTGATGATGTACAATTATGCATTTTAAGTGACCACCAATAGACTGGTGCTACATATCGATGAAAGCTATCTGTGGAGACATTATGCCTTATCTTAAAAGGTTGTTGGTCTTTATGTCTAAATTATTATGGATCTGTTACAAGCAGTTTCATAAATGCTTAATTGTTTCTCTAAATTTTTACTTTCATTAGAGTCAGGTTTAGAGAGCGTGTGGAGAACGAGGAAGCCACCCAGTTGAATTTCAGTCAGTGAGCCCTAATCAAGATCAAGTTCCTGCTCTAACATTTACCCTTTTAACCACATATATGTGTATATATGTGTGTGTGTGTGTGTGTGTTTGTGTGTAAATCAATCTGTATCAAGAGTTGGAAAACCCATATGTCTTATTGGTACAATTCAACTCTGTCCATCTGTTTTTCATAATTTTCCAGGACACAAATCTTTCAAGATTTTAGTCTCCAATCTAATGTACATTTTTCCAGCTTGTCTCTCTGATCAATGTATACTTAATGACTGAGATATATTCTACCCTATTTGATCTAGGAGAGTACTAAATTGTCTCAAAATGTTAATGATTCCTTAGGCCAAGAGTAGACAAACTTTTTCTGTAAAGGGCCAGATTGTAATTATTTAGGTTTTGTGGGCCATATGGTCTCTGTCACAATTACTAGACTCTACCATTATAGCATGAAAGAAGTCACAGACAACATGTAAATAAGTGGATGTAGCAATGTCCTAGTAAAATTCTACTTATGGATGCCAAAATTTGAATTTTGTATAATTTTCACGTCACAAAATAGCATTCTTGTTTGAATTTTTTCAACCATTTTAAATTTAAAATAAGCTTTTTAGCTTGTAGGCCACACAAAAACAGACAGCTGCCTGGGTTTGGCCCATGGGCCATAGTTGGCCGAACCCTACTGTAGCATTATTGGTTATTTTCTCTAGAGTGTAAGGTTTAAATTTGTTTCATCAGCCACCAAAACCTCACGCAGAAAGAGATACCACACAACCCTCAAATGATAAAGTGCATGCAACTTTCTGCAATATGATTGCAATTTTATCTTTTGATATCCACAAATGCTTTAAATGCATATATAGAGTTGACCCTTGAACAACATGGGTTTGAACTGTGTGCATCCACTTATACACAGATTTTTTTGAATAGTAAATACTATAGTACTACATGATCTGCTGTTGGTTGAATCCTCAGATGCAGAACCAGAGATGTGGAGGAACTGCATATACAGAGGGCCAAGAGTAAGTTATACCCTGATTTTTGTCATCACGTCTAATCCCAACGTTGTTCAAGGGTCACCTGTATCTTCAGAAATGGTAAATGGGATACACGTTTTCATTCTGTCTCAGAAGTGATAAATCTAATGACTCACATACCAGCCAACAGGCAAAATATTTTAAAAGTCCAAAAATGTCCCCAAATCCCAAAGTATTTAGGTCTATGACAAGTGTCACATAACAAGAGCAACTGGCATATATTTGGATGTTTACATTGTTAGCAAAGTATTTTCACAAACCATATGCCATTTGCTTTCTATAACAACCCATCATGATATTAATATTGCAATATATACAGCAGAAATGTAACTAAGCACCCAGATAGCAAGTCTCAGGTGCTATAAAAATAAATCTAATGTTGACAACAACTTAGAACAAACTTGAAAAAGTGGTTATCCAGCTTCTGTTTTAAACCGGTCCAAATAGAGGACAGAGTTAAAGGAATAGGATTTTCTTTTATCTCACCAACCCTCCCTCCTTATTTGCGGAAGATTCTCATTCCATTATCAATAAAACAAAAGGGAAGGAATAAAAAAGGGAAATGTGGGTTAAAAACAAAAAAGGAACTATCTATTGAGTGCCTAGATTCTGCCAAGCAAGTAAAAATATTAGTAATAAAAATAGACTTAGGGCAAACTATTTGGGAGAAAAGGAAAGGATATTTTCAGCAGTCTACCTCCACTTGATACGACACATACTCAAAAACACCACCCCTCCCTGCTTCTACCTGAAATGGTGTAGAGTGCTAGCTGAGCCTACCCTACTTAGCGCTTACTATAACAGGTGTATTGTTTAAAGTTCTTTTAATTGCTCTTAACAAACCTATTATAACTGTTTACCAGTGGGGAAACTGAGGATCAGAGAAGTTAACTTGTCCAAGTTCACATATTTAATAGAGCCAGAGACAGGACTTGGACTAGAACAGACTCCACTGTCTTCTAATGCCAATTTAGTATTAATTTTATAACAAGAAATTAGACTATGAAATTATTGCAGCTTGGCATGAAAGTTATTTCTTTATATTATATCCACTTTGTATGATTTTATAATGACAAGAGAAATGATATAGCATATCTGTATAGTGAAATTTTTTTAGTAATCTTTATCTGAGCTTCTTAAGGAGAAAATCATCTATTATTGGGGACACAAAAGCCTCCACTAATATTTCAATAGTAGGAGCTTTGATATAGCACAGTTCAGTAAGTTTTTTTCCTTTAGCAAGCTAGGGGACCTAAGAGAAAGTTTAACCATGATAATCAAAAGAACCTGAGTGTTGAACACTGATCCTATTATAGCAAATGATTAGGACAGGTGGACCTTTCTCCATGTTCAATGACTGTTGGTAATGCTTAAATAATCAGGCAGCTGCTAGATAGCAAGAAAATGTCAAGTCGAGCACCTGGGTGTTAAACATTTATACATGCTTGTAGGCCACTTTTGATCTATCTCCCAACATGCCAAATGTCAGTGGCTTCACATAGGTTAGGAGGAAAGCACCTCATTAGAGCATGGCTAGAGTTTGCTTGGCATCAAAAGGCACAAAGAATCCTGGACCCTTAGATGCAGGGTGTTTATTTCTCTGTGCACTCAGCTTGCCGGTGTTTTGAGTAGCCCAGGTCCTCTATTGTCTATATGTCTATAGATTACTCTTTCCCCATTTCTCTTTAAAGAGAACATTGCAATGGCTTCGTTTTTCCAAGCAGAACAATATAAATTACTATTTAATGACCTAGGGTGCCATTATATGAAGGAGCAGCCTGCACTGGCGACTCCAAATTGCACTTGGAGTTCTTCAAGGAGTTCATGGCCGGTGGCTACACGCTGTATACAGGGGTAATCAGCAAAAGATAAGGCAGCATCCTGGCTCGCAGGATGCTGTGCAGACAGAGCATGCTGTCTGATTGCCTTCCCTAACCTTCTGCTAGGCTCTGTTCCCCTTGCTATTGTACTGCAGATGTAGTAATTAGTTTCCAGAGGGCTTGGGGAGAAAACAGGCTCACAAGTGAACTCATTTTCTTTTTTTTCAAAGAAGCTGTCCAAGTTCATAAGCTGTGGTGAGTGCCTTACTAAAATCAATGTAGAGTTTATAAGTGAAAAAGGATAAAGAGCATAACACAAAATGAAACTTGATTTTTCCATCCAATTTAGAGGACGGCAAATGTGATTTAAGAAACAGAATGTCAGAAAAAGGAATGTCATGTATTAAGTCAAGGGCCCAGACGCAAAAAAAATAGCAAGTCCATGGAGAGCCTTTTGATTCTACCATAGCTCCCCTGTTATACAACTCTCCTAGCTACATAAATTGAAAAGCTAATTTAGAGCACAGTCTAAATAACTCATTTAGCCACTTATAAACTATTGATATTCTTATATTTTCTATGATTATATAAAAATGTTAAAACTAAATCTTTATCTTAGCAACTGGTTATAAACTATGGCTTAAAAAAAATATTGGTATACACATTCAACTAGAATTCGGAATTGGCCTCAAACTGTTGAATCAAAATATCCACCCACTTTGAAAGTTAATATAGCTTGTTGTATCAAAGATGTAGATGGCTCCTTAAGAGATAGTGACCCCTAAACCTCATCAGTATCCTGCAGCTGTCCTCGGTAACGAGGATTTCCAAGTAATATGGGAAATTGTAGCCAGTCTTGAGCTTTAGGGCTATTACAGGAATCTGCTGCTAAGCCACAGAAATTGATGATGGAGTTGCAGCGTACATTTTTAGGTCTTAATAATGTGCAGTGCAGTCCCAAGCACTACTGCTATGGCATTGCCTTTCTAGTGATGCTAATTTGGCTACATTTATTTCTAATATTTGAGTGAAGTGTCTCAAAAGCAGTCAAAAAATCAATTATCAACAAATTCCTCCTCATTTACCTCTTCCTACTCTGTATCCCTTGGCCCTCACTACACTTGGGATTACAAATTCTGACGGCATCAGTCTCGACCAGAACATAGTTAAGAGAGCTAGGGCCTTGGTAAACTGACTTGTATATATTGTGTATTTAGAAAGAGCTCCTTATTCAACCTTTTCTCTAGTCAATCTGGTTATCTCCTATATGTAAACTAACATCTCATCATCGATGGTGAGTTTCTAAGTGGAAGTCATGGTGATATTTGTATATATGTAGATGTTGTCACAGACTGTGATTAGTTAACTAGCAGAAATGAAAGGTGATCTTCATTAACTGTGCTAAAACAAATCTGTACTTGCAGGATAAGATATGGTTTATTATGAACTTTCTACTCTGTGACATAGACACCAGAAAAATATTAAAGAGATAAATATTAAAATGTAGGAACGTATTTTTCATAGTATTATTTTGTTAAAAGTGAGGAAATACAATAAGGAATAAATTGAGTGAATGGTAATATTCTACATAAGAACAGATAAATAAATGCACTCATTTAAAATATATGTCAAATTTAAGTTAAATCAAATTTGCAAATGTCCTGTTTTGCCTTTCTTTAAAATGTCCTTTGTTCATAAGGCTGTAACATAAGTGCCATTAAGCCTTTTCAAGCTAAAACTATTATATGCATTATATTTTAAGCTGAAAACATAATATATATAATATATATTCCCAAATTAAATATATCACTATTTAAAAAATAATAATATTGTAAATAAATACTTAGGTAGTAAAATCAAAACCAAAAAAGTTCATTACTGAATTCAAGCTATTTCTTAACTATAGCTTTAAATAATATAGTAAAATATTATAACATACAAAAAGAGTATGTGATCTCATGACAAATAGGACTGGGTTCTTTCCAGTCCTAACAGTTACTACCTGAGTAACCTTGGACAAGTCATGTTTCTTTAGTTCCTTTTTTAGTTAAATAGGAATAATAATAGCTCCTACCTCACAGAGTTGTTGTAGGATTACTTGAGCTAAACCATAAAAATGCACAGAAAAGGCTCATCAAATGTTAGGTTCTATTACTAGCATTATAATCTCCAATAATCATCATTATTATTTGATGAGTAAAGGGCAAAAGCCCATTTTTTTCCCCAGTGTGATGAAAAAAAGTCCCAGAAATGTACCTTGCAGAGTAGTGTACATGATGTAAGACGTGGATTGCACAAAAGAATAAGTACAAGTAGAGCAGAACCTGGAAAGGCTTGGTGAAAGTAAAAAATAAATAAGTGGATAAGTAAAATATCTTGGTATTACATGTGGTAGCCAGCCTCCAAGATGGCCCCCAATTATCCCTGTTCCCTGATATTCACAGCCTTTTGTGTAATCCTCTCCCACATGGTACCAAAGTTAGTCTGTGTGACCGATGGAATGTGGCAGAAGTCATGGGATATCACTTCTGAAATTGTTTTTAAAAACATTGCTGATTCCGTTTCTCTCTCCATTGCTCTGAAAGTATTTAGCTGCTTACCTTGTAAGAAAATCTGTGAAGAGACCCCCATGGTGATCAATTAAAGCCTCCTGGTAATAGCCACATGAATGAGCCAATCAGACATTTACAGGCTGTAACCATGATCTACAGCTTGATTACAATCTCATGAGTCTTTTAGCCAGAACTACTCAGCTAAACTACTCCCAGATTCATCACCCTCAAAAACTATATGAGATATTTGTTTTAAGCCCCTAAGTTTGGGGTAATTTGTTTTGTCACAGTAAATAACTAATACTCTATAACCTGTTATCTAAATGTAAAAATAGATCATTATAATTTATTTTCCATTATAGCCTCTATTATTACATCCTGAGGTTCCCTTTATTTATTATTGAAAGCAATTTTTCTTCTTCAATAATGGAAAATATTTTTAGCCAATATTACATTAAAATTTGAAAATGTTTCACCTAGATGGAAGCTATCATGTAACTGTTTATGATTAAAATATAATTAAAGCATTTGGAACCAAGGGACTGTATTGTTCTCCTTAAAGGAAAAAACAGTGCCTGGTAAAAAATAAGTTTTTCAAACAAAATGTTCAAACAAACGTTGTAGGACATGAGTAGCTGCAGTAGAGCTAGTTTCTAAAATAAGACTCAATAATAAAAGTAATGTTAATGTTCAGAGCTCTGATGTGTCACGAAGTCTTTTAAAATGTTAAGAGGGTATAACATTTTAAAATGTTTACCTATTTAAAATTTCTTAAATTCCATTCTTTTGAATATTTTCATTTTCATATAAAAATTACAAAAATTTTAAATGTATAAAGGCAACATAATACTAAATAAATATAAAAATAGAGACAAAAACATAATCCCATTTTCCTACCTCTCAAATTTCTGATGTTTGTCGAATTCTGTCCAAAATATGCCCATATGTAAAAATTTACATTTCTATAAGCATATATTTATATTTACTCTGATTTCTTTTACTTTTTAAATTATCAGTAGCACATAGAAGGTAATTAAAAATAAAATCTCTAGAAATACTAACTCAACAGTAACCATTATTAATATTTTGTTATCTATCCTCCCATCCTCTTTATCATTTCATCCTATCATCTGTGTGTGGTAATAGGAATACCCAATCCCAAGATCCACATTTCCAGTAGGGAGAACATGAATGGTATTAGCTTGGGTCACATGCTCCCCTTTAGGTATGGGGTTTGGAGGGGAAGAGATAGAAAGTAGATGAGAACACCTTAACAAAATTCTTACAATGCCTAAGGGAGCCTGGAAGAAACTGCTCCCAAATGAAAGTGTTCCAGGAAGTCGAAAACATAGTAGCTGTCAAATCATGTAAAATCATGATAGTAAATTCTCAACAATGCCTCCATTCTACTAATTCCTCAGCTTCCACAAGATCACTCTCCCATGTGTTTACCACCAAATCTTGCCTCCATTTTTTACCTCTTTCTCTCCCTAATCTACCTTTCTTTTTTAAGGAGCCATAGAAACAGCTCAAGGAATACATAATGCCCACACTCTGTCCAATGATGTTGTAATAATATAATATTTTGGTTATCAAATCCTTAGTCTACCTGGTCTCTTCACAGAATTTGATATCATTGTCTACCTATTCTTATCTTCCTTCTTTAAAGTGTTCTTTTCTTTTATTTAAAAATTTATCTCCTTTTTAAAAATTTGTTCAATATGCTTTCTTTTCTTAAAAATTATTTATTTTTGGCTGTGTTGGGTCTTTGTTTCTGTGCGAGGGCTTTCTCTAGTTGCGGCGAGCAGGGACCACTCTTCATCGCAGTGCACGGGCCTCTCACTGTCACGGCCTTTCTTTGTTGTGGAGCACAGGCTCCAGACGCGCAGGCTCAGTAGTTGTGGCACGTGGGCTCAGTAGTTGTGGCTAACGGGCTCTAGAGCGCAGGCTCAGTAGTCGTGGCACATGGGCCTAGTTGCTCTGTGGCATGTGGAATCTTCCCAGACCAGGGCTCGAACCCATGTCCCTTGCATTGGCAGGCGGATTCTCAACCACTGCGCCACCAGGGAAGCCCTAAAGTATTCTTCTTATTTGCTTCAGAAGTGCTCCTCTTTTCTGGTTCTGCCTCTCCCTGGATTAGGTCTCTTTTTTGGCTCTAATAACTTGAATGACCTTGAAATATTGTAATGATGTTTAAACAGAGTAAGGGTTTAAAAAGAACACATTTTTATTAAAATACATTATAGAGAAATGTGCACAAGTCATCCCTGTACAGTTTGATAAGTTTTTATGAAACATACCTATATAATTAGCACACAGATAAAGAAATAGAGTATTACCGGTATCCCTGAAGCACTAATCATGGCCCATTCCTGTCATTGCATACCCCTAAAGGTTCACACTATCATGACTTCTAAACTATAGATTAGTTTTGCATTCTTTTGTATTTCATATTTAAAAAATCATGCAGTATGTAGTCTAATATTTAGCTTCTTTTGCTCAATGTAGTATATGTGAGATTCATTCGTGTTGTTGCATATTGCAGTTCACTTATTCTCATTGCTGTATAAATTTCCATTGTATGAATAAACCACAGTTTTTATCAAAGTATAGTTGATTTACAGTATTGTGTTAGTTTCAGTGTATAGCATAGTGATTCAGTATTTTTGAAGATTATATTCCATTATAGGTTACTACAAGGATATAATTCCCTGTGCTATATAGTATATCCTTGTTGCCTATCTATTTTATATATAATAGTTTGTATCTGTTAATTCCATACGCCTCACTTGTCTCTCCTCCCTTCCCTCTCTCCTTTGGTAACAAGTTTGTTTTCTATATCTGAGTCTGTTTCTGTTTTGTGAATACATTCATTTGTATTATTTTTTAGATTCCGCATATAAAGTGATATACAGTATTTGTCTTTAACTTATTTCACTAAGCATAATATCTTCTAGGTCAATCCATGTTGCTGCAAATGGCATTATTTCATTTATTTTTATGGCTGAGTAGTTTTCCATTTATGTATCGATATATATACCACATTTTCTTTATCTATTCTTCTGTCAGTGGGCATTTGGGTTGCTTCCATGTCTTTGCTATTGTAAATAGTGCTGCTATGAACATTAAAAGTGCACATATCTTTTCGAATTAATGTTTTTGGTTTTTTCCATATATATACCCAGGAGTGGAATTGCTGGGTCATAGAGTAGTTCTATTTTCTCATTTTTTAAGAAACCTCCATACTGTTTATCATAGTGGCTGAACCAATTTGCATTCCCACAAACAGTGCAAGAGAGTTCCCTTTTCTCTACACCCTCCCCAACATTTGTTATTTGTAGACCTTTTTAAAAATTGATTTATTTTTGGCTGCATTGGGTCTTCATTACTGCATGTGGGCTTTCTCTAGTTGTGGCGAGCAGGGACTACTCTTGTGGTGCACTGGCTTCTCATTGTGGTGGCTTCTTTTTGTTGCAGAGCACGGGCCCTAGGTGCATGGGCATCAGTAGTTGTGGCACGTGGGCTCAGGAGTTGTAGCTCGCAGGCTCAGGAGTTGTAGCGCACGGGCTTAGTTGCTCCCCAGCATGTGGGATCTTCCCAGAACAGGGATCAAACCCGTGTCCCCTACATTGGCAGGCGGATTCATAACCACTGCTCCACCAGGGAAGTCCCTTGTAGAATTTTTGATGATAGCAATTCTGACAGGTGTGGGGTGATACCTCACTGTGGTTTTGATTTGCATTTCTCTAATAATTAGCGATGCTGAGCATCTTCTCATTTGCCTATTAGCCATCTGTATGTCTTCTTTGGAAAAAAAAAATCTATTCAAATCTTTGCCCATTTTTTTTCCATTTACTTTTTACTTATTTTTTTTAACTTTTTTTGGCTGTGTTGGGTCTGCGTTGTGTGTGGGCTTTCTCTAGTTGTGGCGAGTGTGCAATACTCTTCATTGTGGTGTGCAGCCTTCTTATTGTGGTGGCTTCTCTTGTTGTGGAGCATGGGCCATAGGTGCATGGGCTTCAGTAGTTGCAGCACATGAGCTCAGTAGTTGTGGCTCGCAGGCTCTAGAGCACAGACTCAGTAGTTGTGGTGGATGGAGGGCTTAGTTGCTCCGTGGCATGTGGGGTCTTCCCAAACCAGGGGTCGAACCTGTGTCCCCTGCATTAGCAGGCTGATTCTCAACCACTGCGCCACCAGGGAAGTCCCGTTCTGCCCATTTTTTGATTGGATTGTTTTGTTTTGTTTTGATATTCAGTTGTATGAGCCATTTGTGTATTTTGGATATTAAGCTCTTGTCAGTCACATCATTTGCAAATATTTTCTCCCATTCCATAGGTTGTCTTTTCATTTTGTCAATGGTTTTCTTTGCTGTGCAAACGTTTTTAACTTTAATTAGGTTCCATTTATTTATTTATGCTTTTATTTCTTTTGCCTTGGGAAACTGATCCAAGAAAATGTTGCTACAATTTATGTCAGAGTGTTCTGCCTATGTTATCTTCCCAGAGTTTTATATTTTCAGTTCTTACATTTAGGTCTTTATCCCGTTTTGAGTTTATTTTTGTATATGGTGTGAGGAAATGTTCTAATCTTATTGTTTTGATGTGTCTGTTCAGTTTTCCAAGCACTACTGTTGAAGAGATTGTCTTATTTCCATTGTGTGATATACTATATTTTACTTTTCCAGTTTTCTTCTGTTGGTGGACATCTGTATTGTTTCCTGTGCTTCACTGTTGTAAATTATGCTGCTGTGAGATATTTATTAATTAAAATTGTACATAAAATTTTTTAAACAGTCCTTTAGCAGTCAACTTTTATTCTTTGCCAATCTGTGTTCCCTTACAATAGGCACAAGTAGCAAAATATTGAACAGTTGTTGAACTTTTGTGGGAACATATTTTACTTTATATAAATTCTAGAAACTTTCACCTTCAAATTGAACAGTAATAGATTTGATTCTAAACAAACTAGTCAGAGTAGACTTTAAAGTCATATTTTTAAACTTAAAGTTTATGTTAAATTTAGAAACAATTGCATTTTGTACTTTTGTAATAATGGCTCTTTGGTTTGTTTTGTAAGTGAGAGTAATAAAAGCTATTGAACTTTCATAGGGTTTCTAACTTTAAGGAAAATTCCTATAAATATACTATATGTGAAGGTAATATATCGAGTACTTTGAAATTTGGGATAAAGCTGTAAATGGGTTATTATCATTAAAATGGTTTTCTATATCTGAAAAATCTATATTATTCATTTCTATATATCATGTTCTGATTGTGTTTTAAGCCATTTTTTGACCCTATAGCAAATGGGTTTCATTAAAATTTATTATAGCTTTATTAAATAAGGGTAGCAATATATCCAGACTAAGTCACTTGCGGCAATTCCTGTGCCAGTCTACTTAAAATAAAACGAATGCCCTTATGCTAACTTACTAGACCTTCTAGTGAAAGTATTGTCACTAGCGTTTCTATTCTGGCTAACTAATCAGTTTTGGTAAAGCGAATAATTTTTCCAAGACACAATTTCCTTATTGGCAAAATAGAAAAAACAACTAACTCTCAGGATTATTTGTAAGCGTTTTTCCAACAGTCCAAAACAAATATTTTATAGGAAAAATTATTCTGAGTATACACTACTTCAATTGTCTTGCAAATCTACTTAGTAAATCTGCCATTCTTAATACCTGACCTTTCAGCACATTGGGGCTCATAGTGGGGTGATTAAAACCACAATAAGATACTACTTTCAGAATTGTTTCATTTGACCTAAAAAAAAGGTTTTCTTAGGATGATGAGTGCTGATGGTAAAGCAAATGCCCTTCATAGTGATTTGGACACTATTTGCGTTAGCTTAGTAAATATTTAGCTATATGTCACATGGGTGAAGGACAAGGACAAATGTGTCTAAGGCCAGTAGAGAAGCAGAACACGGATGTGTGTGATTTATGTAAAGTTATCTGGGTAGCTGTTTTCTTTACTGCTTGCAGAGAATAAACTTCAATACCATGGATAAATACTCAAATTTAGAGATTCTTAAAATCTCATTTCATAGATGGAACAGAAATAAGGGCATAGAGTATTCTACTAAAGACAATTTTATGAGGTCTTGAAAGATACAGCTAACACAGTAATAAATATTAGTAATATTTGTATAATTTGTCACCTACTTGATAAAAGAGATACTGTAGTAACAGTTGGGGACTTCACTTTTCTGCTTATTTTGAAGGAATTCAGAGGAGACTATCAGCTTTCATCTGATTAAGTTGAGCACACTTTCTGGAACAAGGAGACTCTCTCCCAGACAGTAAAATATCTCTTCTTCTTTTTCTTTCTACGTAACCAAAAAGAAGAAGGAGAAGGAGAAAAGGAGGGCCTGCTGGAGGGAGGGAGGAGAAGACACACACAAAACAAACAAAAACCCTTATCGTTCTCCACTTTTCTTAAATTATTGTAGCAGTTTTGCTTAGTATTCTAGGTTAACTTAATTGTTAAATTTTGTGTGTGCACTCCCAAATATTAAATACATATTTGTGTAGTACCATATTTTGTACATTTTTATAGGTTTGTCTCTAACCTGGACACCTAAAACAAATGTATAAGTGTTTTTAACAACTTTCAGAACAAGTTAATGTCTAGAAGGACTGTGGTAAGCAGAGAAGGTAGAGTCATTTTGGCTAAGTTGTATAAGAGTGTCATCCTTAATATTGACAAAGGACATATTTAAGGGAGTTAAGATATGAAGCTATAGAAAAATTATGTATTCACTCGAAGTGAGGAGTTTTTATTCCAACTTAGCTTCTATTCAAATTTAGGTGGGCAAGCAGAGTGATGAATTAACATTTATGGGACACATTCTAGGAATAAGGAAATGTCCTAGTCACTTTATGCATTCAGAAGGTATTTACTAAGCTCCAATCTTGCGTGGATTCTGAGGTGAACAAGAGTGGTGGTGACATATTCTTGGGGAGATATTAAAAATAAACAAATGAGAGAGTGATGAATGGTCAGAGTTGTGTGGCTCTTGTGAGGGGCTGCACAGGAGGCGGGCTCGTGTGGCATTAGAGAAGGTGCTCAGGGGAAGGTTCTCAGAGGGGACAATTTGAATTTAGACCTAAATCTCAGGACAAACTCACCCATGTGAAGATCAAAATGGAAAAAAGAAGCATTTTCGGCAGCAGGAACTGTAAGCACAAAGGCCTTTAAGGAGACTCGAACATGGTATGTTTACAATACAGAAAGAAGGCCAGTAATTGATAGCAGGCTGTTGTCTAACAATGATAGGTACCCAAACTGAGAAATGATGTCATCAATAACTTGGCAGGATTTTTATATTAATAGTAGTAGCTAATATTTGATGAGGACTTTACTTTGTGCCTCGAGGTCAAACTTTTTGTATAGATTACATTGAAAAACAACTATAGTATGATGTTAAAGTTCACATTTTGAGGGCAGACAGACCTTGGGTTTGAGTCCTGGCTCTGCCAGTTATGAACTTTGCGATTGCTATGAAATTTCTTAATCTCTCTTTATCTTTTCTATCCTTTCTTTAGAATGGGGATAATAACGGTGCCTACCTCCTATGGTTGTTCTGAGAATTAAAAAACAAAATGATAACTGACATTTTCTGAATACTTACTATGAGTCCACCCTTTAATCAGAATTCATTTAACTCTGCCAGGAATAATCCTCGTCAGTCTACTGTCAGAGCATATGCTCTTTTTAATAAGCAGACTAAAGCATTTATATTAATTCTTTATATGTGTTCACTAGCAAAGTACTACAGGGGAAAGACATTAAAATAGTATAAGACCTAATTCCCTCCAATGAAGATCAATGATGATAAATATTGCATCGTAGTTATCATTTTGAGAGTTTGGAATTGTGGTCTATTCATTTTCAAAGCTCCATATTATAGTATCCGACAAACAGTACGTTCATAATAAATGGCTGTTGAATGAGCAAATAAGCTTTAGAATTTCTGTGGGTAGAATCTTTATTTTTAGCTGACTACCTTCTTCTTTTCTTCTCTTAACTCCGTCAATATAAACGACCTTCCTTCACACTTTCATTTTTGTTATTTCTGCTCCACTTCACCTTTGATTCTTTTTTTCCAACTACGTGTTCCACTGAACACTTCTACAGCTGGGAATATCTGCTTTTCTCTTTAAAGCCTCTGGTTTTACTTCTTCCCTTGAATGCTTTCTTTATATCATTTTAAATATATCCTGCCACCGAGATGTCTTGAAAAGAGAGCTAAGCATCTTTTCTTTCAACCATTGCTTTTACTTTGATTTCTTTTTGTTCAAAAAAAAATATATGTATATCCTATATATGTGTATAAATGTCATAGCTTTTGAGATAGTAATTTTTAGCTATTATTGTAGCATGATCAAAAACAATATTATATAAATCTCTATTGTTTCTTGCTCATGAAGTTTCTTAGTTCTACTGACTTATTCTCGTGTGTGTGTGTGTGTGTGTGTGTGTGTGTGTGTGAACTGTATTCCAAATTGTTGGCAGTTATATCTAAATAAGCATCTTTCAAGTCCTACAAACTGAATCTAAATATTTGGCCTGTGGGGTCATTTTCTGTTCTCTGTAATCCTGTCTTTGTTTCCTAAGACACAGTGGAAAGTCTCTGTGTTCTAAAAGACACATCATGCTGGAATGTGTAAGAACATTAAATCATTTTTCTCCTTCATATTTCTTTAGAGATGGTGGAATGTTACACATCCAAAAGTCTAATATTTTCTCAATTCGTTTCGTGGTCATACATCTTCAAACTTGTGTCTTGTACATCTCCAAACTTAGCCACTGTTGTTCTAAGCTGAAGTCCCTCTCTGTATATCTTTTCCATTTACAGACCAAAGAAAGAGCCCCAGTCCCTCCCTTGATGTGAAATCAATTTCCATCTTTATATTGAGGCTTGTTTCTCTTGTACTAAGATTACATCTAGTCTTCTTCCTCTAGCTGTCTGTGTTCTTAATGCATTACATGGTTCTGCTTGAAGGTCTGCTTTCTCTGTATCTGGGTGATTTTAATTAGTCTTTGAAGTTTCTTTTGAAATCCTTCTTCTCTTTCCCTTTTGATTATTTACTGTCTATAATTTCCCTTATCTCCATCTCTGTGTTAAATTCTTCTATGTTATTATTTCCTCTGGAATTTTAATTCCAGTTATCAGGGTATTGGTCTGCTTATTTTCTTTGTGCCCACATGTGCATGCACTTGTGTGTGTGTGCACGCATGTGTAGGTACACACACACACAAATATACTTTTCCCCTATTCAGATTCTTCTCTACCTTCCTCTTGAATACCAGGTGGAACAGAAATGAGCCTCTATTCTTGCACTAGGATT
Organism: Phocoena phocoena; assembly: GCF_963924675.1. Classification (NCBI taxonomy): domain Eukaryota; kingdom Metazoa; phylum Chordata; class Mammalia; order Artiodactyla; family Phocoenidae; genus Phocoena; species Phocoena phocoena. Next base: position 116,203,105 of record NC_089222.1, on the reverse strand, counting down.
CAAGATATCTAGATGAGTAAACCAGTGTTCTCTAAATAATGAGGTAAATTCTGTGACACAGAAATCCATAAAAGAAGTATATTTTAGCCAACTCTTTCAAGTTTTTGAAAATAAAATTCCTTGGATTTTGCTTTGAAAACTGAAAAGGAGTGTGCCAGAAAACATGGATAAAAAATGAAACACTTTAGTAAAAAGTAGCTGCATCTTCTGAAAGAAAGCACCTCAGCTTCTCAGAGATGCCAGCCATAATGGTTGGCATATTCACCATTTAAAAGTACACAGTAGGAAAAAGTAAATAAATGAAACTACACAGTAGATTTCCTAGCAGCATTTAGTGCTTCATTAGAAGAGCTTTGTAGCACAGGGAACTATACTCAGTACTCTGTAATAATCTATATGGGAAAAGAATATGAAAAGGGATAGGTATATGAATATGTATAACTAAAACATTTGGCTGTATACGTGAAACTAAAACAGCATTGTAAATCAACTATACTCCAATATAAAATTTAAAAAAAATTTAAATGCACATTACAAAAAAAGAGGAGCTTTAGTCTACAACAAAGAAAGTTATGGTTAAGGTGTCACATTTGGAACCCTAAAGATAAAATTTTAGTACTCAAATGATAGATTTTTGTTTAATATATATATCTAATATTATTTCTGTAAAATCTTATGGAAAAACCCGAAAAAACTTTTGGGCCAACCCTACATATATATATATATATATATATATATATATATATATATATATATATATATACACACACACATATATATATATACACACACACATTCACATATGTACCTATACATATGTGTATATATATACACACATATATATGTAAACTTTTATATATGTAAATTTATATATATAATATTTGCTGTACCTATTATATTTACTATATATTTTATGTACTTATATATTAATATATAATTTATATACTATACATATATATATTTATAATATGCCCTACCTATTTCACGTAATAAATTTGTGACTTGTGCATATGATGAGAAAACGTATTATTAGCTCTCTTGTCTCAGTAACACACTTTGGACTCAAATTGTGAGCTGTACAATCACGCTTAGAATTGAGTAGTTACTGACTTATGATTTGTGGCTGAGCTTTTATGATGAATTTATGAGAAATTTGAATCAATACAACGAAGCTGCGTTTCTCTACATTAAAATTGTGGAAGAAGTCTTTTAAACTTCTGGTTACAAAGGAATTACACTACTTAATTATTGCAATTTAAAATGTTAGTCTTATATATGTTGTATGTGAAATGGTTGTATATGCTGTCATTCAGATGTATTATAGAATGATACATCTGAGTTCTTTGCAAGTGGTTATTTATTATTTTTCCCTCTCCAGATGCCAGGAATAGAATCCTTTATATCAAACTGAACTTGCAGATTTTTGCTTATAATAGAAGCTGTAATTGTGGTTCTTGCAAGAAATTAGTTCTCAGCTTCAGTATTTTTATTTCCTACTGTGTTCATCCCTGAAAATAACCTATATAAACACACTTTTAAAAATGCCTATTTTCCATTTAGTGAAAATTTTCAGCTCCTTCATTTATTGACAGACCATGATGTGGAAGACTCCCTACAGATATGTTCATTGATAAGAACCTACTAATGTATTTTCTTTGCCACCTACTTCAAAATTTATTAACTAATTAAAAATTGAAAATTCCTTCATTATCCTTTGGGTTCTAACTATTTATTTAGCTCCTGGTGGTGATATTTTAGAGAAGTAGAGTGAGTTCTGTGTGTGTTTATCCTCCTTTAAATAACATCACAATGAAGAATGTTAGTAACAGATTGGTAGTATATTTTCAGTCCTGTAAAGAAGTGTGCATGATTTTGTTTTTTAATCTCTGACATGAGTGCACCAATTATATGTATTCCGAAGAGGTGTTGCCTGTTTTAAAACAACTGAATATATGAAAAATATCTAAATATCTGGGCAGATAAGTTATGATGAGTTTCTGATCACTAAAAACACATTTATTACAAAATTATTCACTCACACAAATTTAGGACAATTAATGCCTAAAGGATTTAATTATTATTTTGCAGATCATTTAATTACCTGACCAAAAATAAAAACTAGGTGGTTAAGCTGCCAAAGTCAAAATGTTAAAAGCTGTTGTCCATAGAAGATGAATAAATTGCAAGGAATTAACATTCACAATTATCATCTGAATCATTAAAACTATAATTTATTTGAATAAAACTTTGAAGGATATGCTGAATATATAACACTACTTACAGTTATAATACAAAGATACAATGTCCAACTTTTTCTTTTCTATTCAGTCCAAGGATTTTTGTTGCATTACTTAGGCTACACTGGCCTTATTCTGGGGATGCACTGCAATGAGCACTGGTTCCTGGTCCTCAATCCAGATGAGGACATAATATGCATACCCACAAATTAAATGATAATAAGCTAACATATGAGATTAGTTATGGCTTTATAAATTCAACACTAAATAAGTGATACGGACAATAAGTGTTACGAATTTATTCAGCAAATATTTTTTGAGCACCTCCTCTGTGCCAGGCACTATTCTAAGTGCTAAGGATACACTAGTTAACTAAAGTAAACATCCCTCTCTTTATGAGCCTGACAAGGAGAAGAAAGGTCTCTAAGAAAAAGAGAAAAAGTAGAAAAAGGTCACTAAGCTTTAAACTAATCCAAAGAATTATCAGAATTTCAAAGAATGAAGAGAATAATTTGAATGAGAATGATTAAGAATGTCTAAGGGGGACAGAGGGAGGTGGCTCGCATATGGGTATTAGACTAGTATGTGCAGAGGACAGTAAATAGTTGACAACGATGGGAGACATTTGTGTTAGAAAGGAATGAGTAATGAGGCTGGCTATAGAAGTTAGAGCCAAAGGGGCCATGTATGGTCTTTATATTGTCAGTGATTAGGGAATGAACAGATTAGTGAGAGTGTGTTGGGAAGACATTAGTATGGAAGGGATGGTATAGGGGGGCGGCTATGTTTTGGAAAAAGAGCCCTGATCTCAGTCATACTACCCAGGTGGGCTTCTGGTTCTCCCAATGATCACCTTGCAAGAATAGACACTCTAACCCCTCTAAAGGACAATTTGCTTACAGAAAGTAAAACATTTGTTCTAATGAGTTAATGAATGAATGGAATGCTTTACTAGTTTTCCGTGTTGCTTATTAAATGACCACATACTTAGTAGCTTAAAGCAACATCCATTGATTATCTCAAACCTCATTTCTGACCACTTTTTATGACTCCACTTTTGATGATGATTATTTCTGCTTTTTTAAAATTTGGAGAGGAGGTGTTCTTTTTTTTTTTTAACATCTTTATTGGAGTATAATTGCTTTACAATGGTGTGTTAGTTTCTGCTTTATAACAAAGTGAATCAGCTATACATATACATATATCCCCATATCTCCTCCCTCTTATGTCTCCCTCCCACCCTCCGTATCCCACTGCTCTAGGTGGTCACAAAGCACTGAGCTGATCTCCCTGTGCTACGAGGCTGCTTCCTACTAGCTATCTATTTTACATTTGGTAGTATATATAAGTCCATGCCACTCTCTCACTTCGTCCCAGCTTACGCTTCCCCCTCCGCGTGTCCTCAAGTCCATTCTCTACATCTGCGTCTTTATTCAGAACCTTTTTTTTTTTTTTTAGATTATCACCTTATTCCTTGTTCCTTTGGAATAAAATAAGGATGAAGGGAAGAAAATTAAGAAAAATAGAAGAAAACAATTCAATGAAACAAAGGAGAGGGAAGGAATGGGAGAATAAAAATTAGAGACTAGTGAACAGTTAGGATGATTTTTGATATTATGTCAGAGGGGGAGTAATATCTAGATCATGGACAATACAATGAAAATAAGAAGGGACAGATGTATCTGAGGAATATTATTGTGTAAGAATCAAAAAATAAAGTGTGAGTTGCCAATACATTTTGAATGGCAGGATTTAGAGTTCAAAATATCAGGACATTTTTAAGATGATTCCAAACACCTGGGTGAATGGAAGAATGAGGATATAAATCATAGAAATTGAAGATTCGTGAAGAACCAAAAGGGCGGGAGAAAAGATGATTAGTTTTAATCATCAAATGACATTACATTGGAGAGTAGAGGAATAAACAACATTCTATCGTAATATCATTCTTTTAGAGATAAGGAAGGTATTAAGTGACCCTAAGGAAGGTCACACAAACAATCAGGGCACATTCAGGACCCCAACCCAATTTTTTAAATTATATGTAGTCTGTAATGAGCTTTTACTGGACCAGAGTTACAGTCCAATATTGAATTTTGGGCTAAAGAACAATATCAAATAGACATAACAAATAATGAAAATATAGACATAACAAATAATGAAAATATAGAGATAACAAATAATGAAAATATAGATATAACAAGACATTTGGGAAAGTAGCTGCACTAGAGGAAAGGATTTGGGTGTTATTGGGTGGAGATAAAGCATTTATCAAGTGAATTCTCCAAGAGAAAAAAGAAAACGATAACCAGCTTACAATGAACCATAGGCAACATTTGTATTTCAGAGGTAGAAGGAGGAAGAATAAATAACAATCAAAGACACAATTTAAAGGGACTAAAGACTATTGCATATTACCTGACTATTTAGCATGGAGGTTTTAAGTACAATGTTTTATGAAACTTTCCCCAAGAATGGTGAAAATTTTGCCTGAGGACAAAAAAAAAATCTAATTAAAATTTTATTTTGTAAGTGTACTAAGAGACTAGCATTTTGAAATTAAGAAAGATATTAAGAAATAAAGAATTACTATTTGGAGGATTTAGAGAAATTCCTTTTAAGACTAAACTAATGACAGTTTGTGAGATGAAGATAATTTTGTTGTTTATTTATAAGATGCAAGTTACTTCCCTAATGAACCATTTTAATCAGTGATCTATCAGTTAATCAGTGTTAATCAGCGTTTCATTACTAAATAAGGACTTCATGATGAGGTGGACAAACTCATAGTGTTGCATGACTAATAAGTAGACATCATTTTTGAAAAAGATTTTTCATTATCTTGAATTCTATAATATTCAAAGTTTGGGGAAAAGACTACCTTTAGGCTAACATAATCCGGCAGTTTCAAGAGAGGAGTCCACCATTTGTGATCAGATGTTTCTGAGATGTACGTAGTCATTGGTAAGCGTGCAGCTTCTCCAAGTATAAGAGCCTGGAAAAAATGGTGGTATTGTTTATTTTAAGTAAAAAGAATAGTCACAGAGAAATTTTTCTTTTGTGTTAGTTCTTGCTCCATTTTCTTACCAATAACGTAATACTGCTTGTGTAAGATCTTAAAACTGATGAGATTCTGGAATGTTGAGATAAAATCAAAACTCTAGGAAGGTAATCCTTCGACCATTTTCTTGTCAAAACATGCCTGGAACATTGGATATGGATTTGACCATCATATTGTAAATGTTGGTTAGGTTATATCTCACCTAGGGTCCTTGTGACCAAATTGCCTTTATTGAAAGTTTTGGTGAATTGTCACCCTATAGACAGTTTCAGCTCCAGGGCCCAGACTTTTCAGACCTGGAATACCAAATACCAATCTTTGTCACATCAAGAAAGGATTGAGGGGCTTCCCTGGTGGCACAGTGGTTGAGAGTCCGCCTGTTGATGCAGGGGACACGGGTTCGTGCCCCGGTCCGGGAAGATCCCACATGCCGCGGAGTGGCTGCGCCCATGAGCCATGGCCACTGACCTGCGCGTCCGGAGCCTGGGCTCCGCAACGGGAGAGGCCACAAAAGTGAGAGGCCTGCGTACCACAAAAACAACAACAACAACAAAAAAAAAAAAAAAAAGAGAAAGGATTGAGAAGAAGATTGTGCTGTAATTTCAAAACTTTGTCCGTATTTCTGTTCTCCAGACTGCTTTCCTGGCTTTTTGTATAGTTTCTTGTGCTTCATTTTTTTCTTGGCTCAGGGGACAAGATATTATTCAAAGGCTTTTTTTTTTCTAAACTGTCTAATTTATTTTGTGTTAAGTAATTTACAGCATATTTTATTGTAGATTTTATCTATACATTTTTTAATTGTAAAATTGACATATAACATATTAGTTACAGGTGTACACATAATAATTTGATGTTTGTATATATTGTGAAATAATCACCACAATAAGTCTAGTTAACATCTATCACCATACATAGTTAGAAAATTTTTGTTTTGTTGTGATGAGAACTTTTTTTCTTCTTTTTTTTCTTTTTTGCAGTACACGGGCCTCTCCCTGCTGTGGCCTCTCCCGTTGTGGAGCACAGGCTCCGGACGTGCAGGCTCAGCAGCCATGGCTCACGGGCCCAGCCGCTCCGCGGCATGTGGAATCTTCCCGGACCAGGGCACGAACCTGTGTCCCCTGCATCGGCAGGCAGACTCCCAACCACTGTGCCACCAGGGAAGCCCTCAATAAATCATTTTTAAATGATCACATAATAGCAATATGGGCAAAATATAAGAAGGTCATTCCCAAAAGAAACACAAATGCTTGGTAAACAAAATAATATTCACTCTCATTAGTAATCGGAAAATTACATAAAAATATATTACAAACTAGATTGGCAAATTAAAAACAGACTCTGTCTAGTTAGTATACGAGAAAAAGAGCATTCTCAAGCAATGCTGATAAAAATATAAATTCATTTAAGTAAAAAGTTTCTCTCTGCTCCAACCCTGAGCAAGGCACACATTAATACAAAGGCTAGATGACTGTGGCGATGGAGTAAATTATGAATTCTGTTTGTATTCAGAGATGATGCAGAGAAAATGAGATAGAAGTGAGTAGAAGAGAAGGCGTGAAGGAAACTAGGAGTTTGAAGGATGTATCCCTTCCCACCTCTCCACTTCTTATTTATCTCTACCAACAAAAAGAACAAAATCCTTCACAGCTGTCATCATGAAGACTAAATACGGTACATGTCAGTCTGTCCATTGTATTGGAAACATCCATTTCCGTGATGAGTTAAGATGAACCTCTTTGGTTAATAGGAAGCAGCTAAACTTGGTTTGGGCAAAATAAATATATTCTTTTAATTAAATTAGTTGGAGCAGTAAAATATATAAAAAAGGTAACAGTTCTTTCCCATCAACCAATTAAATATTTATTGTGAAAAACATGCACTTAGGATGTCTTCGTATATTTTAGAATAAAGTTCCCACTAAGAGATGAGTCTGAAAACCATGTAATACAAAAAATAAAGAAGGCACTTTAGATATTTCACCTGGTATGTGCCCTCACAATTTCACATTGTGCCAAAAGGGATAATGGATAAAAATAACATGGAAAAAAATTTTCTGGAAAATATAAGAACTTGGTAATAAAGGAGTTTATTACTATTTTCTGAACCAGACCACTAAGCAACAAAGAAAAACGAAAAGCCTCATCTGCTGAGGATTTGCTAGTGTTGAGGATTCAGAGAGGAAAACACACAACGCCAATGCTTGAGGAGTTTATATTCATGTTTTCTCTTCAGTTATGATTTTCAAGCATGAATTGTTAGTCCAGTGGATCTGAAATAAGGAACAGGTAAATAGGCTACTTATTAGATTCTTGTCACTTGATAGGGTAGCCAAGCTACTGATCCTATTGTCTGACAATAATATTTATGCTGAAGGATTTTTTTCTAAAAAGTTCAGTATCTAATTTTTCATAAAGGATCCACCAGGATGTTTTTTAACATCAAATGTATTAATAGTCAGCAAAGAATTTGATAGCAAATATCACCTCTTCTCTAGTAGATACTTTGAAAGTCATCAATCCTTATCTCTGTGCAATTAATGTAAGTTATGGTAAAGATTCATTGAGCTCTTTAAGAACTATTTTAAATTTAAATTTGCACAAATATTTGTGTTTGCAACCTCTCCGCAGTCAATAGCAATAAACAATGACCAGAAAAATAAAAAGTGTCAAAATCAATAATGAGAAACTTACAAATTCTATTAAAAGTACTAGAGGTGGGCTTCCCTGGTGAAGCAGTGGTTGAGGGTCTGCCTGCCGATGCAGGGGACACGGGTTCGTGCCCCGGTCCGGGACGATCCCACATACCGCGGAGCGGCTGGGCCCGTGAGCCATGGACGCTGAGCCTGCGCGTCCGGAGCCTGTGCTCCGCAACGGGAGAGGCCACAGCAGTGAGAGGCCCGTGTACCGCAAAAAATAGTAATAATAATAAAGTACTAGAGGTGATTCAAGATTGTCCCAAATGATAAATATTGTCTGTAAGTTGCTAAAACTGTAGTCACACAATACTTTTTTCTTCTTCTTCTTTTACTTTTTTCTTTCTTCTTCTTCTTTTGTTCTTTTTCTGTTTTAAACAGAAGTGTTCTGTAAGGGCTAGAGATGGCCTGTCTTCTCAGAAGTTAAATTACATGTCAAACATTTCAGAGTTTAGAAGGCAGCTAATAAGGGTGTAATATTAAAAGGTTAAACGTGCACATACCATCTTCTTCCTCTTCGTGACTCTGAAACTCTCTGGTAACAACTATAATGATTTGTTTAGGCTTCGGCCCATTGTTCCCTTTCGTCACTTATATTTAGTAGTTACTTTCTCCTCAAGTCTGCACTTTTCTTGAGGAAAGTAAATTTCCAAAGTGGTGTTCAGTTGTGAATTAAATTCTGCTTGTATGACAGCAAAGACACATTAGGGGAGTGAATTCACCAGCCTGTAGTTTCCGATTTATTTCCATCTTTACAAAGTCCCTTACAAAATATTTAAGCATGTTTTTCTGTGTTGGGGAGGACTTTTCCTTCGAAAGCTATCTGACTAACTGCCTCTGGATAACATCAGTGAGGATTTTAGGCTGCCTAATATGTGTTACACTCTGTTACTCAAACAGGGAGTGAGAAGAGAGAAGGAAAAGATTTGTGCAAGTGCTGAGTAATTGAAAACAAAGTCTCTAATGCAGAGACAGGACACTGGTGTTTGAAGACCAAATGTAGATTGGGAATTTTGTTATCAGTGACACTCTAAAGAAGAATGTAATATGATGCAATATGTTTGTTAAAACACATTCCTTCCGATTCTAGTTAATGTTGAAAGTGAATTTACATGACCGATTTTAGTGTCTTGCAGTATTCAATTGAATGAGTACAGAATCCTCATCAGGAAATGCTCCATGAATAAGTGTAATCATTGAGTGAGCTAAAGTATGTGATTCTGAATTTAACAGTAACCATAATTGCTTTGCTATTGTTTTTAAGTGCAAGGTCAGTCTAATATGTGAGATAGCTACGATACTAGCAACACTTTTGATATGATGTTTATCATGCTCAAGTGTACATGGTTTGTTCTAATGTCAACCATTAGCTTATTAAAAATAATTCTAAGCTATTGGCAACACCTGGAGTCTCCAAGTACATAAGCAAGGAATGAGTCGAAGACTCAGATGGCTGCTATATGGTCCATTCATTAAGCTAGTAAAAATTATTTGTAGCATTGTAGCATGTGTACTATAAAGTTAAGGATGTTTGTGTTTCTCAAGGCATCGAGTTAATTGTATTCCTTATGCTAAAATAAGCTGAGAGCTGTGACTCCAAACCAGAGGAAGAAATTATTGAGAAGTGATAGAGGAAGATGGTCCAGTATTGACTTATCAAACTCAAACTGCCTATCTTAAATTTTCTCCCTAGAAGCCCAAGATAAAACATAACTGCTTTCACTGATCTCAGTTATTTATTCATTCTTTTAACAAAAAAATTTGGGTACCTGTTATAGGTAAGGAACTAGAAATTTAGATAAAAATTAGATAAACACAGCCAAACAGATAAATAAGTAACAGTGAATTATACAAGGGAGAAGTGGAGAGTAGTGTGAGTGTATAATAAGGTACTTTAACCTAGTTAGGGGGTCAGGGAGGACATCTTTGTCCAAATGATATTTAACTAGAGATCTGAAGCATGAGTAAGGGTTAGCAAAGGGAAGAAAGAAGTAGGGGTTAGGTAGATTAGGCCATGAAGGAATCTGTTATCCCCTTGAATACATTCATCTAGACAAATATTGTCTCCCTGATCCCTTGCTGAGCTGAATCTTCCTTTATGCTACTGGGCTTTCTCTGGATGTTGTACTTCTTGATCCCAGTGATGTCCTGAAAGGTGTCAGACACTCTGGAAAACTCTTTCCTCATCCCCAGCCGCTGAAACATCACTAAAAATGTGTAATCTCAGGAAGGGAATGGAGAGTATCATCATGATCTCTAGAAAACTAACAAGAGAGAAAACATGGCAGTCTTTTGTTGAGAGCCTTTTATGTTGGGGTTTGGGGGAGTCTGTTTAAACCTCTAGGCTAGTAGATCAAGTTCTCTAGTAGAGAAAAAGTTAATATATATTAATTAATTGATCTTTTTTATGAATAAGATCTAGTATACCAAAAAACTGCAAAGGGAAATAATCCAATTTGTGTTGTTTTGTTTTAGCGGTTTAAAGTACATTCAGAGCAATAACCTGCACTCTCCTATTATACTGCAACTTCAACTATGACCTGTGTTGTATGAGCCTACATTGGGAGAATGAGGATAAATACTGGCTTTGGTTCAATAGAAGTTTTTAAGCAACTCAAGCTCTATTCTGTCTGTCTGATGACTCTATTTTTCTGTATGTTCTAGTCAAAGACATTACTCACTTTCACTCAAACAAAATGCTCCACCAGGTAAATCATGACTGACAGCCTGACTTGAGTTTAGTCCTGGTTCAGTATTGCCCTGCTCACATGTCAGTTATTAGAGAGGGCCTGTTGATCGATTTGTTTCATGTACACATTATTTTGATTCACAGTGATTTTAAGCATCAGAATTTCAAGTACAGTTATACTCCGTCTAAATCAACACCTCTAGCATTCTCAAGCACCCACTCTTTCTTTCATTTCCACACATATGAACATGCATGTTTCTTATCGTGAGACAGGAATTTACCTATAAAACTTTTTCTGGCATGGTACTAGTTTCAATATGAAAAATGTCCTCTTACGTACACAAAAATCCATTCCATATTCAGTGGTGAAAGCCTATTTATTTTCTCTTATAATTTGAATTCAATAATTAAAATATATAATCTTATATTCCTATGATTATATGTAATTTATGCCATTACCGTAGTCCATAATAAAGAGGAAGGAAAATGTTACATATTCAGTTTTCCTTTAAAAATCTACGAATGAAAAACTTTAGCTATGGCCAAATGAATTACACAAAATAATAATAATTGCTTGGTCCGAACTAGTTTATATCAGGAAATTCCAATGGGAAGTAGACAAAATTCCCCGCACTAATGTACTTTGAAAGTAGAGTTACTTGAGGTGGATTGAAATATGGGAGTCTAAAAATATGCAGCTATTGTTACAATATGTAGTGTAGTATGGATTATTATGTATCTGTTTCATTATGAATCATTACCTCCAATCAGCTTCATTGGGAGTTATGTCGTAAGATTTTCTACCAAGAGAAAATGTTTTTTATTAAAATCGTAATTAAAATTATAACAGAATATACTGATAGGAATATGTAAAGCATAAATGACGTTGGACTTACAAGAATGAACACTTGGAAGCTGGTGAAAATTTTAAGTTCTTAGGCTCACAGAAATCATTCAATTATTTATTTGAAAGTTTTCTAGTCTTTAAAATTCAGGAAATAGTCCTCTGTGTATTGTCAAAACAATCCCAATAACAAACACTACTATATAGTTAAGTGTCATATGTTTTCCATGTATTAGTATTATTTTGTTCTATTCCTACACTTGGGACAGAACTTAGACCCAGAATAAAAGTGACTGTTTCTTTTTAGTTATTTCATTCAACAAATGTATTTTATCATTTCATCAGCCCTATGGATTTTATAGTTCCTTTATATATCTCAACAATGCAAATATTGGGTTTGTAGATAAGAATTCAATTTGCATTTCAAAGAGGTTAAATTAATTCCCTCTCAGACAGTAGCTGTTATTTCAGTCTACAAGGTAAAACTCAATTCTATAGTACAAAACAATTGTAAAATCTTACCAATATCTTTACTCATAGAAAAGCAGTAGTGACTCTTTTTAAGTGAAGTTTTTGAACTAAAATACTTAAGCTATTTTTAAAATATTTTGATCTTCATTAAAAGGTAGTTATGAGGGATCTTGAAGTTAATATATGTGAAGTACTTCAGACTACACCTGGTGTATAATAAATGATCTACAAATATAAGAATAGATAATAAAATACCCAAATTCAAATGAATCATTATTGTTTATAGTATTATTGCTTACATGATTCCAACATTATTGCAGGAAATCCGTGGCATAGCAAGGGGTACCGATAGCAGAGAACGTTCTGCCCCAGGTGCCTTCAATATTGGGCACTCTGTAGATGGGATAGGATATAGATTTAAAACGGTAATAAAACTGACTAAAAGTTGGTCAGCCTTTGAACTGTAACTATGCACAGGCAATTCTAAACAATATCGGTGATAAAATATTCCCCTCTGCCGGGGTCAACCACTCGCACAGCCCTATCCTGTTTGGTATGCAGCTGCAGAAACTGATAATAAAAGGGCAAATGTTGTTTGACTTCTTAAGTGATAAAACTATAGTTTTAAGTCATAAACTTTCATTCTCTAATGTAATACTGAGAGAACTTCCCAGTTCTATTTTTTAGTTCATGTGCTACTGACATGTGGAATGCAAAGTAGGAATTAGTAACAAGAACAATAATAATATTTAACATTTTTTTGAGTATTTACTATTTCTAGGCAGTGTTCCGTGCACTTTGTATGTCTAGACTTATTTAATCTTCATACCTGTCATCCCCAATTAATAGAAAATAAATCCTTTTTATGAATAATCATTTTCATTGATGAAAAATTATAAATAGTATAAGAATAGAACAGGGCTTCCCTGGTGGTGCAGTGGTTGGTGCAGTGGTTGAGAGTCCGCCTGCCAATGCAGGGGACAGGGGTTCGTGCCCCGGTCTGGGAAGATCCCACATGCCGCGCAGCGGCTGGGCCCGTGAGCCATGGCCGCTGAGCCTGCGCGTCTGGAGCCTGTGCCAACAGGAGAGGCCACAACAGTGAGAAGCCCACGTACTGCAAAAAAAAAAAAAAAAAGAATAGAACAACATGTTCTGCAAAGATAAACAGTGTGGCAGAATATGGGTTAAAGAAAAAATAAATGAGTTTGGATTGAAAGGTCAAATGAAGGAACCTCTACAAATATTCATGGACCCCTAAAGATTAAGAAGATAGGATGTAGATTAAGAAGATAGGATGTAACTTCATTTCTTCTTCACTTTTTTTTTTTTTTGGCTGCATTGGGTTTTCATTGCTGTGCACAGGCTTTCTCTAGTTGCAGCGAGTGAGCGGGGGCCATGCTTCCTTGAGGTGCATGGGCTTCTCGTTGCAGATCACGGGCTCCAGGCGTGTGGGCTTCAGTAGTTGTGGCACACGGGCTCAGTAGCTGTGGCTCTAGAACTCAGGCTCAGTAGTTGTGGTGCATGGGCTTAGTTGCTCGGCGGCATGTGGGATCTTCCCAGACCAGGGATCGAACCCGTATCGCCTGCATTAGCAAGCAGATTCTTAACCAATGCACCACCAGGGAAGTCCCTACTTCTTTTATTTCTAAATTTCTTTGTCTTTTCTTTATTCTCCTTCCGCCCCCAAAGTAGCAGTGATATTCTTAGAATAATTAGAGCCAGAAAAATGTATTTCTTCTTATAGCTCTGCACTGAGCCTATAAAATTATGGAGAACGGTGGTTAAATAAGAACTTACAACCTGCAGGAACTTGGATGAGTTACCTACTTTTTCTGTGCCTGTCTTAAATATCTTTATCTGTACACTAGGGAGAAAAATAAACATGTGTGCCTCTATTCATTGCAAATTTTTATGCATATTGAGGCTTAAATTGTCTTATTTTTGATAAGTGGGGACCTCTTAAGATTGGTTTCTTTTGACATATTGCTAGTAATACTTGATGGCTTTCTAGCTTTCTGGTATGTCAGCAAGTTCCAGGCTTATCTTTTATATTTATTGACCCACACGATGAATCCATTACTCCACAGAATGCTGGTTCCTATTAGTTCAGAATAAAAGTTAAAACAGTAAGCTTTTTAATATTTCCTTTGTATAGAACACTGGGTTAGACTTAATGAAAGTTAGAAAGATGCTTTATTTTCAGAGAATTTATAATCTGTTTGATGAGATTAAAATTAAATACAAGAAGGATCCTATTATAAAAATAAATGCATATCTTAAGTGTTCTAGACAGGAGACATTTCATTTCGGAATTGATACTTAGCCTTGTGACTTGTTCAGAAAATAATTGCATTCATAGTTAGAAAAAGTAGAATTAATCTGGTCAAAAAAGTGTTATGGGTGAGATGAGATAATTTTTGAAAGGTGGGAGGTATTAGAAATTGAAGCGATAGAAAGAGTAAAAACATTCCAGGCTTATAGAATGACAGAGAAGACCAAGATGATGTTCTAGAGATTGGAAATAATTTTTTTGGATTGAAAAGACATTTGGATATGGAAATAGGGGAATTATAGTTTAATATTTCTGAAAAAGTATAATTAGATAATGACATCTAGGCTGGAAAGAGACATGAGACACAGAAACAGTAGTGATTTCCCTGATTGGCCGTTCTGTTAGGGTAAAACCCAGCTGCTATAACAAACAGACCCTAAATTACAGTAGCTTAAAATTATTTTATTCTGTGAATCAGATTTGAGGTGAGTGGTCCAGTTTTGTAGGGGCATCTCTGCTTTTCACAGTCACAGGAACCAGGTTCCTTCTAAATTGTTGTCCTACCGTGCTTTAGATCAACGTTGTCATCTGCATGGTAAAAGCTGAGTCACTTTACATCTGGGTTGTCACCAGAAAGCAGGAAAAGAATGTAGTAGAGACATTCATGATCTCTCGAGTCCCAGAGAAGGATGTGACGTGTTACTTCCACTCATACTCTATTGGTGAGAACTTGGTCAGATGGCCATACATAACTGCAAGGCAGCAGGTAAATGTAGACCAGCTGGGCAGTCATGTGTCTGGCTGTAATTCTGTGACTATCAAAAAGGAAGATGGCAGATTTTAGCAAAGAGCTAATAGTTTCTGCCATACTGGTCTCCTTTTTCTTTGTAACTTTCAGCTGCTTCATTTGTTTCTTTAATTAATATGTCTCTTTATCCTCCTTCCTGAGTATTTTAACTAACTGAATGTATCACTCAGGGTCCAATTAGGAGACAGAATCCACACCAGTAGTTTGAACACGGGAATTTTAATATTATTATTAACTAGTATCAGGATATTAACCACTAAGGCGTAAAGAGAACTCCAAAGAATTCAGAATTAGCAAATATAGAGTCAGCTACTATCCCTAGGGTGGACAGAAAAGACCCAAGGAAAAGACAGACTTGGAAGAGCCCCCTGCTACCTACTTCCCACCCTCCTCCCCAAAGCTGAGATTCAGACTTTGTTGGAGAGGGTGTGGGAGTAACCCCTGGATGGTAGAGTTTGTTGAGGTGATGCAGACCAGCAGTAGCTAGCATGAAACCATCTGCCCGGCTCCTACTGAGACTGTCTGGGGAAGCTGCCAAATCAAGGACCCGCAAAACTCACTAGGCAACTTCCCTCGTGGGTGCTGGTGAAACTTGCTGGAATATGAGTACCACTGGATATCCTTCTCTCCACTGGTGATCGTGCACTAGGAGAAAGAATAATAAATTGCACCTGAAGTAAGAGGAAGGCCTCCCTCCGCCCCCTCCACCAGCTTCTTCCTCAGTAAGGGTCCTCTTCATACCTTCTACCACAAAGCCTGACCATGCTCCCGGCTGGCAAAGGAGATGTGTTTACAGGATCCAGCTCCACTATTATAAAACAAGGCAGAGAAAGGTGAAAAACAAACTGATAACTGACACAGTAGCCAAGACATAAAATTGTTGTATTATTTCCTTATTGTTTTATCACAATAAAGTTCCTTAGTTTAGAACTGAATGAGATGGAAAATGTCATAGTACATCAACAGTGCACCAGGGTTCCCTTTTCTCCACATCATCTCCAACATTTGCTATTTCTTCTCTTTTCTATTAATAGCCATTCTAACAGGTGTGAGGTGATTTCTCATTGTGGTTATGATTTTCATTTCCCTAACAATTAGGGATGTTGAGCATCTCTTCATTTGCCTGTTGGCCACCTGTTTGTCTTGTTTGCAAAAGTGTCTATTCAGATCCTTTGCCCCCGCTTTTTAATTAGGTTGTTTGTTTTTTTGTTGTTGCGTTATATGAATTCTTTATGCATTTTGGATGTTAACCCCTCATTGGATATATGATTTGCAAATATTTTTTCCCATTCAGTAGGTTGCCTTTTCACTTTGATAATGGTTCCCTTGCTGTGCAGAAGCAATATGAACAACAAAAACTCTCATAAAAAGGAAGGTTGTTTTTAATTCATGGATAATCTTCAATCTGCAAACTTCCCCTCCTATTTCCCCCAGTGCTGTAATGGCCCTCAACAAGTTCCTCACCACTATGTACAGGAATCATGAAGGAAAATTTTGTCAATTGGCTAAACAATGATGGAAGTCCAATTTTGTATAGTCTCAGCTAAAAAAATCTTAGGGTTCATTTTTTTCCTATTTTCACACAAGGCAGTGTCTGTTTCATAGGATTGCTGTGCCCATCTCCTCAATGACCCTGTCATTATCAGTGTGAGTAGTGAGAAAATGAAAACCAAAGCTGCAGATGTGTTCCTAGAGCCATCTGGCTCCTTTTGAAGGTAATTTGCTACCTAAAAATAATCACATGCATTCGGACTCCCCCCATCTGCCCCCCCCACCCTTACCCTAACATATTCCTAAAACAGTTAACATTGTTGAGTTTACAAAAAAGCATTTCTCCCGTGCATACTGTTCTTTTGTTAATATTCACATGTGGTATCTGAGGAAAAGAAGCAACTCACACATCCTAGGAAGCAGGAAAAAATCTGTTGATGAGTTTTTTTTTTTTTTTTTAAATCAAAAGCGTTCTTTTAGGCACATTCAATCAGCGAGTTTGTGTTTTTTCTTTTAAGTAGCTGTAATAGTGTCATATTTTGAAGTAGCAATTTAGAGTTTGATTCCAAACTCATTTCTTCATATGCAGAGTTCTGAAAGGTGCGTTTCCAATAGGCTATGATCATCTTTGAAAATTTCAGGCCGTGTGTAGCCCAGCCAAGCACTGGAAATTGGAATTCCTTGAGCATGACATTACAATCCCCCATGGAGATAGAATAGCGGAAGGCATACCCTAGGCCCTCGTACATCATCCTTTTGTTCGGCTGAATAACAATGAAGACAGTTTATGTTTGTGGGTGCAGTGCTGTCCACGGCTACAGTGATACGACTGTGGTAGCCATACCAGATTTCCTTCTGGTAATCAGAGGAGAAGGTAATTTATTATCATGTCATAACTTTTTTTTTTTTTTTTTTTTTTTTTTTTTTGCGGTACGCGGGCCTCTCACTGTTGTGGCCTCTCCCGTTGCGGAGCACAGGCTCCGGACGCGCAGGCTCAGCGGCCATGGCTCACGGGCCCAGCTGCTCCGCGGCATGTGGGATCTTCCCGGACCAGGGCACGAACCCGTGTCCCCTACATCGGCAGGCAGACTCTA
Organism: Phocoena phocoena; assembly: GCF_963924675.1. Taxonomy (NCBI): domain Eukaryota; kingdom Metazoa; phylum Chordata; class Mammalia; order Artiodactyla; family Phocoenidae; genus Phocoena; species Phocoena phocoena. The sequence continues at coordinate 116,185,446 of NC_089222.1, read as the reverse complement.
AACCACTGCGCCACTAAGGAAGCCCCATAACATTTTTATACTGTGAAATGCTGATAGTGATTGTTGAGGTAATTCCCATGCACATCAGCTGAGCCGTCTTCAGCTTGAGTGGTGTGACCCATAATGCTGTGGGCATGCTTCGTAGGGCTAATTATATGGAGGACCACCCATGGTGGTGGGTTCTGCTCTTGTATAGGCTCAGTTTTGAATCTCTTAAGATTGAAGCTATAACACATTAAACACCAAGCATATTGCCTGTATTCCAAAATATAAGCTAGTTGTCTGTTAGTAAAATTGGCTTAAAAAGGAAACTATTGATTTTATGCTAGTCTCCATAATTTTACCTGACTTGCTTATACCCTAAATTATAAAGATGATGCTCTTTTACAACTTTAACTTGTCAAAAGTGTTTTCAAATAGCATAGAAGTAAGAACAAAGTGGAGAAACAGCTGTCCCTTGTTATTTTGTTTCCTGAATACAAATAGTCTTAAATTGCTGTAAATGGAGAGGCTGGAATGAATTCAAACACTGCTTGTTTAAATACACTCAGCCTGATGTTTGTGTGTTGGAACCTTTGGAGAGGGCAGCGCTAGAAAACGCTCCACATTAACTTGTCACACACGACAATATACGGTTATAGCTTCTCTTTTTGTTTGTTAGGTAGGGTTGCTTTGGTATCATTCAGAAATTTTTGTGACAGTAAATCACAAGAGATTTGAGCTAAGATATCTGAACAGCAGCATTAACTCCTGAGACATTTGGTGTGATTTTAAGTTTAACTCCTCTTAGGAAAACAAAAGCCCTTTTGAACTTAACTAAGTTCAGGTGGGTATTTTGGATTTTTATAGTATGTCAGGAATGAATGGATACAGCTAGTCTTTGCTTTTCCCTTCTGGCTTCTGATGGCTTGCCACTTGAGAAGTTAGTCTATACGTAAAAGGCCAAAAGAAAGTGATTTGTTTTTTCTCCCTCCATAACCCGTTACTTTAAGGAAAGCCCTACTCCTAAGATGTTCTTAAATAGAGCTCGATCCAACAGCTTTATTGACTAGGTGGGGTCTGAAAGATTGTTTAATGAATTCTTTCTTCAATATTTGAGGAAACAGCAGCACTGAACATTTAAGGAACTTGACAAGGTCACATTTACTGGCGCAGTCATAACTTCTTGGTGTTCAGACTCATGGTCCAGTAGGTTTATCACAAAACCATTTTCACAATTCACTTTAAGGATTCTTTCTGGCGAGGGTGCATACTTTGCAGAGTATCCTCCAAATTCATTATTACACTGTTGCATAATATTGCAGATTTTTCTTCTGTTGGTCTCACCCACAAACTCACTGCCTAACTCAGGATGTGGGAGCTTAGGGGAAAAGTTGTTATGGTTGGCCTTTTGTAATTAAAACTGCCATGATTTGAGGACCTCACAGACTTCTGAAAGATGATAAAGTGACAGTACCAACCAAGCAGAAAATAAATAAAAGATTGAGGACCATTAAGAAATTAGATTTGTAGCAGAAACTGACACACCATTGTAAAGCAATTATACTCCAATAAAGACGTTAAAAAGAATTAGATTTGTTTTTTGGAGAAAATAATAATAAGTGGTGAGTCAAAGGGCTTTACATCAAGAGTTGCAGGCAGAAGATAAGGATCAACTGTTTTCTACCCCTAGCACAGATCAAGAAATAAAATTATGTCACTAGACATGGTCACAGACTATTTAAAGCAACACCCTGCATGCAGTATTGTGAGACCTGAGTTCATGTCTTGGCCTTGCTGTGTGCCTTTGGATAAATTGGTGAACCTCTGTGAGTCTCAGTTTCTACTTCACTGTGTGACTGGGAGGGTTAAATGAAATAATGTGAAAAGACCCTACCTAGCACAAGGCTGGCACATGGTAGGTGGCCAATAAAAGATTTCTGTTTTTATTTTATTTATATATTATTATTTATATTATATAATTATGACATGTGGTATATAAATATTGAATTACTACATCATTTAAGTAATTTAATTATAGGAGAATGATATATTAATTAATATATATTTAATTAATTTAATTATATTTAATTCATATTACCCTCCCACCTAGACCTAGACACTATATAAAATTATATATAGAGGGCCTCCCTGGTGGCGCAGTGGTTGAGAGTCCGCCTGCCGATGCAGAGGATACAGGTTCGTGCCCCGGTCCGGGAGGATCCCACATGCCGTGGAGTGGCTGGGCCCGTGAGCCATGGCCGCTGAGCCTGTGCGTCCGGAGCCTGTGCTCCGCAACGGGAGAGGCCACAACAGTGAGAGGCCCGCGTACCGCAAAAAAAATTTATATATATATATATAGTTCTTTTTTATTTACACTTAGCACAGACAATGCTCATTTTACGGTATAGAAAGAGAACAAACACTCAGTAAAACTTATCAGTGAGCAAAAATGAATAGAGCAAAAGGTGTGTGTTAGTGAAAGGCAAGAGACTTGTTTGAAAATTCATTCATAAATTAGGTCCTTAGAAGCACTCTCCCATTATTAGGTAATAATTTCCTAGGCTCTTTTAAACATCATAAAATATTCACTTTCACAATAAAAATTCACATTATGGGAATATCTATTTCTATGTAACTGACATAAAATACATCTAAGTATATCCAATCACATTGATATTCTTAGCATCCCTTGTAATCGATAGCTTCCCAATAAAGCTCACATTGCCATCCCTGTCAAAATTACAGAACACTTTTTACCTCTTCTCGCAGAGAAAAAAGTCATTGTTCCCCTTTTACAATCCACGACTCTTGAATCCCTTTCTTTTTTTTCTGATCTACATTCAATCTTATAATTTTTTTTTTTTTTTTTTAAGTTTTATTTATTTATTTATGGCTGTGTTGGGTCTTCGTTTCTGCGCGAGGGCTCTCTCTAGTTGCAGCAGGCGGGGGCCACTCCTCATTGCGGTGCGCGGGCCTCCCATTATTGCGGCCTCTCTTGTTGCGGAGCACAGGCTCCAGATGTGCAGGCTCAGTAGTTGTGGCTCACGGGCCTAGCCGCTCCGCGGCATGTGGGATCCTCCCAGACCAGGGCTCGAACCCGTGTCCCCTGCAATGGCAGGCAGATTCTCAACCACTGCGCCACCAAGGGAAGCCCCAATCTTATAATTTTTTTCCCTAAATGCATTTTACAGTTCAGCATCCTCTCTGTTTCCTCTTAGACTGAAAAACAGCCTGATTCCCTTCCATCCCAATAAAGACCCTCCTCTCTTTTTTTTTTTTTTTTAACATCTTTATTGGGGTATAATTGCTTTACAATGGTGTGTTAGTTTCTGCTTTATAACAAAATGAATCAGTTATACATATACATATGTTCCCATATGTCTTCCCTCTTGTGTCTCCCTCCCTCCCACTCTCCCTATCCCACCCCTCCAGGCTGTCACAAAGCACCGAGCTAATAGCCCTGTGCCATGCGGCTGCTTCCCACTAGCTATCTACCTTACTACGTTTGTTAGTGTGTGTATGTCCATGACTCTCTCTCGCCCTGTCAAAGCTCACCCTTCCCCCTCCCCATATCCTCAAGTCCGTTCTCCAGTAGGTCTGCGTCTTTATTCCTGTCTTACCCCTAGGTTCTTCATGACATTTTTTTTTTCTTAAATTCCATATATATGTGTTAGCATACGGTATTTGTCTTTTTCTTTCTGACTTACTTCACTCTGTATGACAGACTCTAGGTCTATCCATCTCATTACAAATAGCTCAATTTCGTTTCTTTTTAAGGCTGAGTAATATTCCATTGTATATATGTGCCACATCTTCTTTATCCATTCATCCGATGATGGACACTTAGGTTGTTTCCATCTCTGGGCTATTGTAAATAGAGCTGCAATGAACATTTTGGTACATGACTCTTTTTGAATTTTGGTTTTCTCAGGGTATATGCCCAGTAGTGGGATTGCTGGGTCATATGGTAATTCTATTTGTATTTTTTTAAGGAACCTCCATACTGTTCTCCATAGTGGCTGAACCAATTCACATTCCCACCAGCAGTGCAAGAGTGTTCCCTTTTCTCCACTCCCTCTCCAGCATTTATTGTTTCTAGATTTTTTGATGATGGCCATTCTGACTGGTATGAGATGATATCACATTGTAGTTTTGATTTGCATTTCTCTAATGATTAATGATGTTGAGCATTCTTTCATGTGTTTGTTGGCATTCTGTATATCTTCTTTGGAGGAATGTCTATTTAGGTCTTCTGCCCATTTTTGGATTGGGTTGTTTGTTTTTTTGTTATTGAGCTGCATGAGACCCTCTCTTAATCCTACCTTCTCTAAATTACCCTCCCTTTCGTTTTCTTCCTCTAACCTTTGGAATTCATGTAGTCTCTATATGCAGTTTCTTCTTCCTCACCTTTTAATAGGCCGCCAGCTCTCATCGTTTCTCTTAAAAATGACGCTCAAAAATGTGCTCAAAAGTACTCAAAAATGCTACTAATTGCTAAACCCAGTTGTGTCTTTTCAGACTTCATCTTGGTTAATCTTCCTGCAGCATTTAACGGCATCTCTTTCTTCCTTCTACAAAATCCTTCTTCACATGACCCTCCCTATACTTTTTCCTCATTCTCCTCTTACATGGAATTCCCATGTTGGTTCCTTCTCAGATTCTTTACCCTCCACCACCCCTTAGATACTATGTTTTCTAAGGAACTATCCTCAGTCATTCTTGTTTTCAAGTATAATGAAGAACTTTAACAGACATTATTTCTCCAGTCCTGGACTCTCTTGTCTGAAGTCTCAGCCTAGATTTTTCAGTGGTTCCCAGAACACAGTTTCCAGAACACCTACAACTCTGTTCCCTTGTGCGTGTTCTTCCTTCACTGCAGCCATCCCTGGGCATCCATGAGTGATTGGTTCTAGACCCCCACAGATACCAAAATCCTCTTCTCTTTTGTAAAATAACATAGTATTTGCATATAACTACAAATCTCTTTTGTAAAGTAACATAGTATTTGCATATAACCTATACACATCCTCCTGTACACTTTGTCATCTCTAGATTACTTGTGATACCTAATACAATGTAAATGTTATGTAAGTAGTTGTAAATACAATATAAATGCTATGCAAATTGTTGCTGGTGCATGGCAACTTCAGGTTTTGCTTTTTGGAACTTTCTAAAATATTTTCAATCAGCAGTTGGTTGACTCCAAGGATGCAGAACCTGAGGATAAACAGAGGGTCAACTGTATTCACTTTCTTGATTATTGCAAGAAATATCTGCGTATTTGTGTACCTTGGTCACTGTAACATTCATTTTTCCCTCATCCTCACAACTGACTAGCATCTATCAGTTCTGTCAATATTAGCTCAGAAATATCTGTTACACATGTTCCACGACTCAGTTTTTGCTGATAGTCTTCAAATCCTATGTGGAAGATTCTCTCTTATCTAGTTTTTTTTTTTTTCTTTTCTAATCTAGCTTTCATAACTCCAACAGGATATCCTCTTCAAAGAAAAAATCTAATATTATCTCCTAGTCAAAAAAACATTTGTTTGCTCCATACTGCTTACATAAGAAAATGAAATATTTTTAGCATTTTCCACAATCTGAATTTTGCCATATCCCAGTTCTAAAGGCAGTTCAAGAATTTTCTCCCCTTCGTGGCTTTGTTCATGGCATTTCCATTTTCCACCTATTTATTCTACTCATACTTCAAAACCACTGGTCAGAATCACACCATGGCATGCCCTAATTAGAATTACTTACATTATCTTATAGTCTTTCTTTCAGCACTCACCACAATGCACTTGGATCTTCTTCACTAGATATTAAGCCCAGTTACTACATGGTATGACAAACTAACACCTAGAGATATGGTGTACACCCAGAAGTGTCCTATCCTGGGTCAAAAATATCCTGGAAAGTAAGAATTAGGGTGGGGGTTGTTTTATTTTATCTTTAAATCGTGAGTGTTCTCTCCATGCTATTTAGGGATATAATAAAATTAATATTTTCAAATAAAAAATACGAAATTTTATAAGTCCAACTACCTATTTAAAGAAAGTCAAAAACACTTGCTGATTTTAACAAATCTACAAGGCAGGCTTAGCACATAAACAATATGGATTATTGTGAAAAATCTACTAGAATATCTAAAAGTGAAAATTTATATAGGGTTATATTTTTAGGCATAGTATTACCTGAAGTGTTAAGTATTCCTTAAAGTGAAAAAATGAGACTGGTTTTTAAGCTTCTTTAAAATTACATGTAATATTAAAGGCATTCATTTTGCCCCAAGACTCAACTTATTATAGGAAACCATTGCAACCATTTGCACTTGTTTCACATTTATAAATTTGTGTTACCTATTTTCAATCATTTGTTTCCCTTTTTAGCACATATTTCCATATGAGATAAAACATATTAATGTCTTCTCAAATTATTCTCTTAAAGCATCACAAACAAGAACTGTTAGGATGCTTTGAGTTATATTTAGTGGAAATTCCAACATAAATTACCTTAAACTTTTTAGAAGACCTTTTGGACCATGTACCTAAAAAGGAAAGGATTTGTGTTGGCCAAATTAGCTAATCTTTGTGCTGAATGGGTCAACTCGGAACCAGTTTTGTGGCCAGGGGAATACCGTGTGCTGACTGTTTTAGGACAGAATTACTGGAATTTACCAGAATAGAAAAGAATACTTATTTGTTTAAACCAGTCAAAGCAATCCATGAAATAGAGAGAGAAAGGAGAAATCAGTCCCTTCCAAATTACAGGATTGCTGTACATGGGGAAACGGTGAAATTGATAAAATGAATGTTGGGAAGACAAGTACAGTGATCACCAATATGATTAATTAATAACTTTGACTTCATTTAATGCCTTCACTTTGCAATGTTCTACATAAGACTGTGAAGAAATTTAACACAAATCAGTGAATTAATTAAAATCCTTCCATGATATATCCAAAGAAAGTAAAGACTTATTGAACTAATTTTCAATTAATGTGTCTCTAAATAAGCATAGAATTTGAGGACTGTTCTATATTATTCCAGACTGTTTCCTGCTCTCTGTTACGAAGTTATAGCACACTTATTAATGACAAGGATTACAGAATTTATATAAGCTTTGGTCTTTGCCCTCAAGAAATTAACAACTTTGGTTGTGAAGGCAACACCTAAACACGTAAAACAATTGACGAGTGACACCATTTAATGCATCCTAAGGTGCGATAGAGAATAGAATCATGATATAAGATAAACGCTCCCTCAAGGAGAGGAGGTGTCTTCATTGACCAGAAGTTATGGAGTAGACTTCTAGAAACAGTTGGGAATTAAGATGACTCTGGAAGGATGGTATAATTTGGATAAGTAGAAAAAGGCAGAAAAATCCATTCAAAATAAAGAAAACAAGATAAGTAAGTGCAAATGGTTTTGGAAGACGTTCACAAGATGTCAGTGTGTGCGGGAGTGGGGGAACTTGAGACAGGTAGGCAGCGAAGAACAGGAAAGATTGTCTGCCCTGAGAAACAGGTCCTTGTTTAAAATAACAGTAGAGGGCATTTTATAGTTCTGGTGAGGATAGATTATACCTAAAATTCTAGCGTAAGGACAGGTTTCAGAAAAATTGGTTAGTCTTTATCTGAGGGAGAACATGGTCAAAGCAGTAGTCTAAAAATTCATCTGTCTTAGACATACAAATTCAGACACAGCGAGAACAAAGAGATAGGCTAAGTTTCAATCTTGGGGAGAAAGCACATATACTTAAATCCAACGTGACAGGAAAGGGTAAATAAAAGTACTTTAGCCAAAATCAGTTTCAGATCAAGAAGTGCAGAAATGAGATTAGGACCTTTTAACTCTTGCAAGGTATGGAACCTTGAACAAGTACCTCTTGACATTTCAGTTCCCTCGTTTATAAAATGAAGGGGGGTGGATTTCAAATCTTTATTAGGTCTGAATATATAGTTGGCAGATAGCAAATATGTCAACAAAATAATTTCCTTTATTCTCCTCTGTTGCTCCCTGTGAAACAGGTGGCAAAGGTTGTTGGGATCCCACATGTATCCAAAAAATAAAAAAATTAGTATGTAGTAATGTGTGATTACCACCAGGTGTCAGATATTTCAGCAAAAGTGAAACACTTAGAGAGAAATTAAAGTTTGTCAGATAGAGTGTTTTGTCTAAGAATTATGAAGAAATAAACTATTTAAAAGGTGTAATATTATGTGGGAACGCGCGTGGAAGAGAAATCTATAGTTTTCATTTAGACTTTGATTGGTGTTGTATGGATATATTTAATAGAGATGTCAACGATACGTTGACATGGTAGTGGGAAATACCAAAATTGAGCTTATAAAGAAATTTATCTGTATTCCACAACTGCACATAAGCACTTATGCACAAATACTCATTTACTGTCTCCTTCCTAGCTCTTATCCAGTTCTTCCCTTCCCCCCATCTTCCCCCATCTTCCCTCCCCTCCCTCCCTCCCTCCCTCTCTCCCTCTTTGTCTCTCTCTCTCTCATAATTGCCAGTGCACACACAGACACATACACTCTCAGGGAAACATAAGTTTCAAATCTACTTCTTTCAGTTATTGAAATTAATTGAAAGTGCCTACTGTGTTCTTGGGCTGGCTAGATTTAGATCTCCAATGATAATGGCATTGTTCCTATTGTCTTCTTGATAGTAGAGATACCCAAACACCCACTGGTTATTTTTTTATGGAATTTATCTAGACTCTGAATTTAGTCTACAGTGTTTAATATATCACCCTCCTTAATGAGAAAGCATGCATATATACGTAAATACATGTAATCCCTTCATTGACCAAAACATTACATTCTTCAAATTCTTGAGGCAATCCAAATTATTAAATACATATAAAAGTTTGTTTAGATGTGTTTTGGCTTTTACAGAATTCTTGTAAACCAAAAACTTGAAAATTTTACAATTTTACAAAAGAAATTATATCTCATAAACGATAAGAAACCATTTTACAATGATTGTCAATGTACAATGCAAACTTCTTGGCATAAATGAATGCTCAATAAGCAAATGATTGAGTTGAGCACAAAAACAAGGTACAAGTTACATTTCCTTGATAGTAAAGAGTCCTTTTAACTTATCTCTTCTAAATGTTTACAACTGACAACAATGAAAATTGAGAATTTGTATGATGAGAAATCTAAAAATAATCTTGAAAAGTTGTTTCTTTTAATATGGCAGTATTGGCAATACTTAAATCGAATTTTTTTTTCCTATTACATTCTATATGATGCAGTGAGTCATTTTTTAAGAATAAGGATAAACTTCTATTAATGTATATAGACATAATATACATATATATTTCTACAAACACAATAATATATAATACATTAATTATAAGCAAACACTAATAGATATACACACAGAGTCACACACAGAAATATATACTCAGTTTTTGGTTTTTTTTGCAAAACGATCACTGATATATATGTTTTATTTGATATGCACCACAGTGACTCTTAGTTATATTTTTCCCAGGACAACATAATTTGCATTCAACATGTTAATTTGTTTTCATTTGTCCTGAACTATATTCAATACAGGTATTATTGATACTTATTCAGTGTGTTGATAAACTTTTCAATGTAGCTCTCTTTGCAGTCTCTACTTTTGTCCACTTAAACTGTTTTCTAAAAATTCATGTTTCCTAATATAAAGAATAAATTATGTTTTCCCTGGAATTGACATTCCCAAATCAAACCCTATAGGTATAAAACACACATAAGTTTTGTAACTTATGGGAATTTCATTTGAAGCAACATGAGTAGACACTTTGGATTCTTGAATTTCATACCAATGAGACTAAGCAACTCAGAACCAGTTTTGGTACCAGCTCTGCCCCACCTGATAGATGGGTTGTAAGAACAAGCTCTGTTAATACCCTATATGTAGTAATGAGAATACCATTTGAGGATTTTTTTTTTGTACTTGGTTAATATTTATTTGAGCAGGGACTGAGTCATTCAGAATATATTTGTTATGTGAGTGAAATAATGAGTTTGACGATTTCATTAATACATCATATATATAAATATCAATGAGGGATTCTCTATATGATCTTCTACTGACTTCAGTTCTACATGGTCTACTGCTTATTTACTACTACTTCCTTTATTCTAATATGTTCCTAATAGTTAAACAAATATTTTATGAGATTCTCCCAAATGTCAAGTTATTGAATTTATGTATTCCCAGTGCCATATTTAATTAAGAACTAGTCCTCTCCCACTACCATATTTGCTCCTACACATTCTTGATTTTGGCCCTTTTCTGAGTGAACTGCTATCCTGTTAACTGAATATTTTGTTCATTCCTTTGAAACTGTGTGTTAATTTGTTAATTTGTTTACAGTCCTTAAAAAAATAAAACTTTGGATGGAGAAAGTATAGATTTTTTTAGTAGCTTCATTTGTTAATCTCTTCACTTCTACATTGTGTTTTCATTTTTATTGAGTCCACATACTTTTTAATTTCCCTTAGACAGTCCAAAGCCTTTATAATTTCTCCTTTGGTTTTCATTTGACCCATTGGTTGTTTAGAAGTGTATTACTTAATTTCCTAATATTTGGGGATTTTCCAGATATCTTTCTTTTATTGATTTCTAATTTAATTTCATTGTGGTCAGAAAATTATTTTGTAAGACTTTAATCCTTTTCAATTTATTTATACGTGCTTTATGAACTAGGATATGATTTATTTCAATACATGCTCCTTGCACACTTGCATGAATGTTTTTTCTTCTGCTTTTGGGTTGAATAGTCTATAAATATTAATTCAATCAACTTGGTCAATAGTGTTACTCAAATCTTATGTATCTTTAAAGATTTTCTCTCAATATGCCCTATCAGTTGTTAAGAGCAGAGTTATAATTGTGGAATGTGCTATCACTGCAGAATGAAATATAATATAATATGATATAATATAACATGACAAAGTATGACAAAATACCTTTCCCATGTCAAGATGTTACCAAGTTCACGTTACTGACTACATGTATTGTTCTGGATAGTGTGTTTTTATTACAATGTTGTCCTGTAGCTTGCCATGCTGCATTCAAGCAACTTCATACAATCAAGGAAAATTGAGTTGAAGACGTTGAATCTTACTTTATACCAAATTTTGCAGGTGATATATATTTCAAATGCTTTAGATATATAGAATATTTAAGACATTACATACTGCATATCCTAAAAACCATTCACTAATATGCTAAGTTATTTTAAAAATCACCATTAAAGAATGTATAAGAGAATACTTCAGTAAGAACCAACTACCTATATAGGTATTTGATTCATATAAATGTAAGTATTTATAGTAAAGAACTTGAGCTTTTTTAGAATACCTCTTATACCCAAAAGAGTAAAACCGATTTAGAAAGCGTACTTACCATTTTATATGGTTATTTTTTTTACTTTTAACGTTTCTTAATGTCCCAAACGTTAAAAACACAGAAACATTTGCAGTAGTGCCATAAGCTTACATACAACTTTCACCTGGATTCACAAATTAATATTTTACCATGATTGATTTAACGTCCTCTATTTATGTATATTATTAATATTATTATTATTGTTTGCTCATTTGGTAGAAAATTGCAGACAGAATATCTTCTTACTCTAAATAATTCAATCTTTACCTCCTGAGAACAAGTACAATCTGTTTCTTTGTAGTTATCAAATTCAGAATATTTAACTTTTATGCCATACTGTCAAATATACAGTCCATATTCAAGTTTTGCCAATAATATATCTTATGGGTTTTTTTTCCACCTTGTCTCCTTTTGTTCTTTAATTTGGAGCACATCCCCAAAATATATATGCAGTGTTCTTAGAGTTAAAGTGGGAATATTCTTTCACTTAATGAAACATTTCATTATTCTATACAACATTTAAGAAATATCTTAGCTGAAGTCCACTTTTTGAGATTTGGCATAAAGATGCCACATACTTTGCGGAGTAGAAAAAATCTAGCATTTAAGTAGTTAGAATACGTTCTGAAAAGGAAGAGTTCTAGTGGGAACCTTTTAGAGCATTTGACCATGGACCTGCCCTGGTGTTTCATGAGCAATCAGTCCTTTAAGGTCTTCTCAAAATCAGCTTGTATAGGTGACCACATAACCTAAGTTATTCTGTAATCATTAGGAGCAGCTTTACATTACTGTGTATATTTTCTAAAGTTTCCTTTGCTGATCTGTATCCAGAAATTGCCACAATGCCATTAGAGCATTGTTGTTCAGTGTTAGAGTTCTGAAGGCAGAATCCTTTTTAACTCTTACTTTACTTAATACACATGGTTACAGAGCACAGGGAAGTAGTCACTCAAATGATTACTTTCTTTTCTTTTTTTTTTTTTTTTTTTGCGGTACGCGGGCCTCTCACTGTTGTGGCCTCTCCCGTTGCGGTGCTCCGGACGCGCAGGCTCAGCGGCCATGGCTCATGGGCCCAGCCGCTCCGCGGCATGTGGGATCTTCCCGGACCGGGGCACGAACCCATGTCCCCTGCATCGGCAGATGGACTCTCAACCACTGCGCCACCAGGGAAGCCCAAATTATTACTTTCTAAAGTAGAAAAAGGAAAACATATGACAGTAAGAATTTTCCAAAAGCAAAGAGGAATTCAATGTTGAGAACTAAAATGCTAACTAAATAAAAAATTATTTCATGAGACAATATGCTGAACACTGTAGGAAATCAGTGAAATTTATCTTGGACCCATCCACGATAACTGGTGAAATAAAGCATGCAGGAAAATATAATAATAATCTGAGTTAATAGAGTACTCAGGAACCTTATTGAATGTTAGCGCTACACAGTAATAATCCTTATAAAATCTGAACAGAGATCCCATCGTGGGTTTAGTGCTGAACAAAGGCCCTATAAAGGACTCGCAGAATTGATTTGGGCTTTGAAGATAAGATTCAAATAAGAGGGGAAAAGCAGAAGTTAGGAAGGGATGAGTACCGGGTATTCCATTCAAGGAAGTGAAGATAAATACACACTCTCACACACAAGCACACATAAATAAATTAGTCCACCTCAAGTAAAGCATTTGTTTGGGTAAAACTGGCAATGTTGGAGAGTAGAACTGAGCCAGATGCAAGGTAATTGATATCTCATTCTTTAGACTGAAAAGTTTTAAAGTAAGAAAATATAATCATGCACAGTTCCTGAGTTGCAAGCATCCAGAGATCTTTGAGTAAAGTCTTGCAAAAATAAGCAAAAGAAAATACTGTAATTGTAGTCAGAGCTCAAGTATTCCAAGGGAATTTAGGAGACAAAGTGACAGAATTTGGGTTGCCCCAGGTAAAGGACCGGTAGGGATTGTAGGAGATTACTTATAATAAGTATGTTTATTGAGACCTTCCTTTTGTTTGGGGCTTTTCTAATTAAGAAAACAGACTTCCAACTATTTCTTTTAATTTTATGGCACTCCCTCAAGATTCTAAGTCCCTGAAGGGAACATCTGAGGGACCAAATAAATTCTCACATCTACTCCCTGGCTATATCTGAGTAGTGAGTAGAAGACTCTGATCCTTCCTGTTACAGTAGTAAAAGGAAAACGCCTGCATTTCCACAGTACCAAGACTACACACAGTAAGGCAGAGCTGATTCTCCAAACAGAAATAGGAGTGCTGTTAGGAACAAAGGAGAGGTGATGTTCACCAGATGTCCAAAAGAAAGGAAAGAAGATGTCTACAACATAACGAAAACAACATTTTAGGGAACTAAAGTCTCGTGGCACTGTGCAAGAGCCATTGGATCAGGAAGAATGAGAAAGAAACAATTACAGACTTGTACTGTCCCAGATATGTGGTAATGATGCTGTGGATTCAAGGACACATGTGGCTCCAGATGACTGACAGAGCTTCTACTTTCAATACACAAATTTCTAGCACTCCCCTGTGCACCTGAACAGGGTTCCTCTGTATTTTTTCAGTGTCCTTAAATTGTGGTCTTTCTAATTTATATAAGCTAATAACACAAATATAAAAAAAGAAGCAAGATATATAATATATGGAATGCATATTTTTAGAAAAAACTGTGCACTAAACTGACCAGCGTTCATGGAATTTGTTTGGGTGAGGGTTGGTAAATTTCTTTTTTTTTTTTTTGAGAGAGAGACAGAGAACATTAACAATTCTGACATCCTTCTTCTCTTTTTACTCTACGTGTAATAAATCCAACTTCGTCAGCCTGAAGAGTGCTAATAAAAGATAAATTGTAGCTTTGTAAAAGGCACCACTATTAAGAACATAGAAAGGGCCATTGGTGTTTCTTTTCATGCCACCTATTTCAGCACATATGAGAAAAGGGAGGATTTATTAGACATTTCTAAATACTCAAGAAGGAAGGACATCTTTTGTACATAAATCTAGAGATATTTTCTTAAGGAGAATTAAAAGTACAGTTTAATAGAAATCTGTGTCCGGCAGCTATAGCTGAAGCAGAAATTGTCTATTTGCTGCAGCTGATGCCTATCAGAGTCCACAGCGCAGTATGTACCAGCTGAAGTCTGTCAACAGGGAGACCAGCATAAGGGCAACATGATAGTCAAAACAGGATGAAACCACAGTCCAAACAAGATGACATGAGCGTTTGTGCAATTAACAGCATCAGCAAAAGGAAAGTTGTGTTTGGATAGCATTCTGCCAGGAATCAAAAAAAAAAAAGGCAGAATGCTTATTTTGCCGCAACAGTGCTATGTTATATCTGGCTAAATAGAATCGATGGCTTGATGGAAAACACTGCGTAGACAGGAGTAAAGGATACAATAGAAGCTGGTAACAGAGTTGTAAGATGGAAAACCTTACCGTGCTGTTGCTACAGTAAGCAAAGCCCATCTCAAAACTAATGTTCACTTGATTACAACTCCGGAGCGATGAGTATTACCTGCAGTGATGGCTGTGGACAGGGACTGTGTATTTGTTGCTAGCTTTGTGCCAGGCCTTATGTGGGTTTTTCAATACTCATTATTTGGTTCAATTTTTAAAGTGTGTGTGGTCTACATCATTAATCCCATTTAACCGATGACAACACCCCAGGGGACAGTTTTATACATCACTGTAGTGGAAAGACCAGTAATTGTGAAGTTAGAAGCTCTAAGCTGAAATACCAGTTCTGCTGTTAATAAACTCTAGGGACTTTAGGCAAACCACTTAATTTTTCTGGACTTGATATTCTTAAATAATATATAAACTTCAGATATGTACCAGGATTGAATGAGATTATTTACTGCTTTTCACACAATACTTGACATGAAATAGGTATTCAATAAATGGTGGAATCAATATTATTATTGTTGTTATTAGGAGTGGTACGGTGAAAGGTGTTTTGTGAATATTTTCTCATTTATATGATGTTCGCAGAAACTCAGATTATTAAGAGTACTAATATTTTAAGCTAGTAATTGTAGGTTGCCAACTGTGGGCAGACACAGTGCTGAGGATCTTCCATGCATTATCTCATTCCTTTGTCCCAGCTCTATATGTATGCGTTATTAGCCTCAAGGAGCAGAGGTTCCTGGAAGTTTAGATTACACAGGTAATGATTTTACTTCAGAGCTTCTCATTCTCCAACCCAATGCTCATTCTACTATTTCATCCTTTCCATGGATTTAAAGGTAACAAAAATAAATAGCATTGTTTTCTACTAATCTAACAAGCAGAAGGTGAGTCAGTCTTTATGGCATTTCCACTTGAGCCATATAAAAGTATGTTATAATTAGTTATTTTGCTTTGTAAATGCCATCAATCACAGCCTTACCTCACAATTTTGTCCTTAAAGATGATTCATTAACTGTCATGTTTTAAATATATATATTATTTATTAATATCACGTGCTATTCAAAATCTACTTCCAAGTTAAGATTTGAGAGGTACCATGTGACTCAAAATAGTGCATCTATAGTGCATTACGTTGTTGGTATAGTAAATATTTTATGAGTATTAATGAGGAACTTAAAGCATTACTACCTCTTGACAGGAATATAGGGACACTGACCTCTGTGGTTGGTGCCGTTTTCCTTAGCTCAGTTTCCTTAGCTACTTCTTGGGGACCACAGTCATAATTCCCACCACATTATATTTGTGTTATTATTGAGCTATTCATGGTTGCAGGATTTAAGAAAAAACTTTTGCTATCGTTTGAAGATTTGGTGAAATATTCCTTCTCTGTGTGTTTCAGGACCTTGCTGCTACTTGAGAGCAGAATGGACATCATCTGGTGGTTTATTAGAAATGCAGAATCTGGGCCCTCATGCCAGACCTGCTGAATTAAAATCTGCATTTTTATAAGATCCCCAGGTGGTTTGTCTATACATTAAGGTTTTTAGAAGCATTGTTCTAGAAACCACAAGCAGTAAAAAGCTATGATTTTGCTGGACGTATCTTTCATACATTTTGAGTAGAAGAGTTAGGTTACCTTGATCTTATATAAAGAGGAGTCGAATTGCAGGAGAAAAAAGAAAAAAAAAAGAGCTGGCATCCTTTCAAGTGAAAAAAATAAGGTGGAATTACTGAATTGCATCATCATTAAATATAACGGTTCTAAATTTTACTGGGTTTAAGTTATTTTAGAGGTTAAGCGATGTTAATCTTTTTAGAACCATTCAAGTTCTTTGTTGCTAAGGGACTTTGGCATCAGACATTTTGTTTCTCCAACACTTACATATTTGAATAAACAGTATGTTTATTTGGGGTTAAAATGCTTCATGCAACATTGTTTGCAATTGGGTAAATATGAGCTTGTTTTGATGTAACTGTTATAAATGCTAGTATAATCTATTGGGAATATAATATGGTTTTCCAGTCTTCCTGAACAGATTTCACATTACCAAGCAATCTTAATGTAATTTTTTCTGAATTGGTGAGAGTTTCACACCAATAAATTAGAATATATAGAAAGATCTGTGTATATAGTAAGCCACATATGCAAATTAAACTACTTAATCAGGGGAAATGGTTTCTTACATCAGTTGTGAGTTTCAGATCAAGGAACAGTAGTAAGTGAAAACTATGAATTTTTTTTTTTAAGAAAAATCCTTCAATTATCTGTTTTAACATTATAACATAGTTAAGCCCCTACCTTTTCCTTAGTGGTTTTCCTCTGAGCCTCATTTTTGCCTGGACCCCACCAAAACTTAGTCCCACAGGTGTTATGGAAAGAGATATTTGGGATTCATTTGCATATACTTTATAATAAATTGTCATCTATTTGTGTAGAATTCTATATTCCTGTCTTAGCACTCAAACCAGAGGTTTGTCTTTCCCACTATCATCTCCTTCTGCCTAAGACCAAAGGAGAAATAAAAAACTAAGTCTCTATACACTAGCAAAATAAAGATGTATTTACTGCATTAGAAAAATCAATGGAGTAGTGACTTCAGGCTAGTAAAAACAATGAATTGGGGATACCAAATTTAAAAAAAGAAGGAAAGAAAAGATGTACTACTAAACCAGGAAGGCCTTTTGAAAGATCTTTTAAACAGTATACAAACTGTTTTTAGCCAGGACTTTATCTAGTTTTAGATTGATGAAAATGTAGTCATCTCATTTTTTTTTCTTTTGAAATGTACAAAATCAACCGTTTCATAGCCTGCCAGAATCTAATAACCTTGGCTTAAAATTAAAGTTAAATCTTCACTACTATAGTTAACAGAAAACAACTTCTGGGTTAATTAGCAATTTAGAAATCCTTACTTCCCATTTGTGTTCTAGAAACGTTGGAATTATTACAGTTTGGTTAAAACAATAAAAAATTCAAATGCAATTTTACATCTTCTAATAGAAAATGTTATCTAAGTCCTTTAAGTTTTTCAGCCCTCCAAAAATCCTATAAAATGTGGATAAAACATCTGTAATTTGAATGTTGTTGCCTTTACAAAAATTATTTCCAAAAACCAACATTAGTATAATGATTTAAAATTCGCTATGTATTTTTACACAGATTATCCCAATTATTTTTATTGAGCTCAAGACTAGTATCACCTCCATCTTTCAAATGAGATTCAGAGATATAGTATGGCTCAACCCAAGATCTCAGAGTTAGTAAGTGTGGAGCTTGGAGTCAGTCTCATGTCTTCTGTCCCAAATCTTTCGTCCACAGTGCCATGCTCTTATTACTTCATTCAAGTAACTGAGTCTCTTTCTCCCTTTAAAACTTGAAGTACATTGTGTACCCATATTTGACTTTTTAATCACTTTCTCTGTGGTGCTTCAGACTTTCTTCAAATATGTTTATGCATAGACAGCATTTCCTCACTCATATTTCCTTAATTTTTTTCAATCAACATGATAACCTTTATTTGTGCCTCTTGAATTTCATTATAATTAATTCTGAAAACTTGTGGAATTTCCTAAAGTTATTTTATATTCTCATTCTTTTCCTCTGAAGTGCTCAAGATGTCACTCTCTGCAACTTATCTGCAAAATTAATGATCGTGATTCAATCATCAAAGTCCCTGATTAAAATGCTCAACAATAAGCCTGGGACCAACCACTGTGAAACATTACTTATGTCACCTGAACTTGGCAATGGCCCATCAAATACAACTCATTGACTATAATCCTATAGCTCTTTGCTGTAACTTAATGGTGGTTGAAACGAGACAATATATCTCAATTTATTGATGACTTCTGACATGTGGTACAGAACCAAAACCTTTATGAAATAAAACTGTATTGGATCTGCTGCTTTCCCTCAATTGGTCATGTCTATCATTCTGTCAGGGATGAATTTGATCATAAAGGATATATATGCCTTACTGGGAATTAACAAAGTAATTATTCTTCCACACTGGTAGTTAACAGAATAGTTATTCTTTGCACATATACTTGTCCTGAAAGAAATATTTTACATAGATTTTCATAGCTTATTGCAATGAATATCATATTCTGCCCAAATTTCACTATGCAGACATTTATACCTTCTGAATTATGTTCATAATGTACATATAGTAAATGTCTTCACATTTTTAGAAATCTGAAAACGTGAAAGATGAATGAATGTCCTGTGTTTCTACTTCGGTATTTCTAAATGATGGTTTGAAGAGTCAGTACTTCTATTTACTATCAATGCTGGTACCTTGTTATTCTCAATACTCACTACTGTTGTCTGGGCTGGAAGTGGTTTTGGAAAAACTTTCCTCTATATTTGTACCTGTTTACTGTGTCTTCTGAGATCACATAAGCTAAAGTACCTTATATGCTTACATTCACTAAACTCTTCATGGTCCCTTAGTCTATTTTTAAGTCATTTTAATTCAAAGGTTCAAAATTAGTTTCCACATTTTCACTTGTAAGTATACTAGCTGACAAAGAGAGTCAATCTATATCACACCCTCAGTGATCGTTGCAGTCTGCCTTTTGACCAGTACTTCTCTGTTTCTATAATTCAGTTCAGATGCTGGCTGACCTTGTGATTCACATCTTTCCTGGAACTTAATTAAATAACTGAACAACAATCAACTTACTCACTCTCAGTAGCCCCTCAAGCTGAAAATGTCAATAATAATTCTCCTTTACAAAAACAAATTCGTGGTTAATTTACAGCTATTGGTTGGTTTTGCTTTGTTAAATATGCCAAACACATACTTGACTGTACCTCCTTGCTTGATTTGTTATTGTACATGAGTTTAGTTTTTTCTCAGGTATCAATCTTTTGATTGGAAAAAGAGGTGACATAAAATACACTATTCCTGTTACATATTCAGAGGTAGAAAAATAACATTTAAATACATTGGCAGTTAACTTTGTAGAAATAATTACATACGGAACAATGATATCTGATCTCACTTAAAAGTAAGTGAACATTTTTCAAATAAGTTGAAATTACACTTACCGTAGTTTGAAGGACATGGGGTAGTGTTGATGCCAGGGTGTCCTGATCAGCTATCACAACAGCAGTTGATCAGGCCAGGCTTGAACCTACTCACCTTGTCTCTAGTTAGGGTCCTCCTTTTGCTCATTATAAAACTACATGTGATACCCAGGATGATCAAGTTCAGTGAAACGTATTAGAGACTAACAGATGATTCGGAGTAAGAGATTATAGAGCTTATTAATTTTTCTGAAAGACAGCTCGTAAGGAGACCACATAGTTGTGGTCACATTTTCTCTGTAGAAAAGTTAACACTGAAAAAACTTTTCTTATGAGAAATCTACTTAAGTGAGTATAGATAAGGAAGCCAGGAATTTAGATAATCTGATAACTCCTCAGCTAAGAGATCCATGGGCACTCTATGATTTTTGTATTACTGGGTACTCTGTCTGGCAACCTCAACCCTCTCAACATTGTTCAAAGCTGGATATAATCATTTTTCAGGATATTGTTCCTACTATCTATTGTGCTCGTATTCCAGAGTTCCTGTTCAGCTTGTGACAAAGCTTTTACTGATACGTAGTAAGATGGTGGTGAAAGAATGGAAATTTTTCTTTCCTAGGAAGAATTATAATTTATTCTGAGATTATATCTTTTTAATTGTTTTTTTACTTTTTTAGTATTAAATGTTCTTTCAGCTGTGAAATTAAGATGAGAAGAGATGGCAATATATTTTTTATGATTTCATTAACAAAATGAAAATTGGAAACCTTGTGATGGTCTCAGAATTAAAGGAAAAATTTTAATTGCAATAAAAATCTAAATATGAAAGCTACCAGTCTAGACCATTAGTTTCTCATGCTCTAGAGCCAGTCATTATATAAAGCAACACCTCAGCTCTAGACTCATGATTTTTTTGTTCCAGAAACAATTTGGTCACCTAAGTATGATGTATCACACAGGTGAGGTGCTTCTACAAATAAATTTTATGTTGAGTTAAATTAGTTATGAGTTCCGAGGCACCTCATAGGCTTTGCTCTACAGTGGCAAACTGGTAAATGATGGTGCTAAATGTTTACCAGGATCGGGGGGCAGAACGACTTGATTTGTAACATGTACAATTTCAGTGGTGTAAATACTCCCATGAAAACCATGATGGATTTCAAGCTCCCAAGGTGAAGTCTCTTCACTGAATTTGGAATTGAGAAGAGATGCTGCACATCCCGGCACACGATCAGCTAAGTAAGCTAGTTGGTACAGGCTTTTCAGTAAACCACTGCCCCTGCCCCTATATATCTCACTATTGTAGTTTTATCAGAAGCATATCAACATTCTCCATTTGGTAACACGCATTGATACTGGACTTAAAAGAATGGAAAGAATCCAATGTAAACAAACTGAAGTAAAATCATAGAAAGTATTTTAATTGTTCCACTAAACAACATTTTTACCCAAGTTTCAACCAATCTGTTTCTTAAGTGACTCTATTTCTGCGGCAGTAGAATTCTAACAGATATTTACCATCTTACTACTTTCTGGTTAGTAAAACTGTACATATAGACATATAGACATGTACATATAGACATCAGATATGCTCTGCAGATGTTAATTTCTTAGTAGACAAATAACTTAGAAACCTGTTCTAAAGTCAGGGAAATGGTTTGTCCTAGGTAATCACATTGAATACACCTA
Organism: Phocoena phocoena; assembly: GCF_963924675.1. Taxonomy (NCBI): domain Eukaryota; kingdom Metazoa; phylum Chordata; class Mammalia; order Artiodactyla; family Phocoenidae; genus Phocoena; species Phocoena phocoena. Next base: position 116,163,913 of record NC_089222.1, on the reverse strand, counting down.
GTGAGTGCTCAGTGTTTATTGTTGGGGTGTTATAGCAAGTATCTTGGAATCTCTTATTTGGAAAAAGAAATTTAGGGGAGAAGTAGTATATGTTCCTTTCCAGACCCATATGCTCCCCTAAACTCTGGTTTTCTTTCATGGCCATGTCTGCATTGCATGCTTCAGAATACCACTAGTTTTGCAGCTACATTTAAATACAGAGATGCATAAGAAGAACCAGAGTCCTTAGGCTTCCATCTCCAGATTTCAAAACCAAAGAGATTCCAAAATAATAGATCTCCCAAATTAGAAATAATAATAATGCATTAAATTATAAATGGAAAATTTGAATATCATAGTTTATGTATCGTTTAAAATATGCACAAAAAATCCTACTTATGCTTTGTTGTGGTATTTTACGGTGAGAAATAGTACATACAGCTTAGAATTAAGGTGAGGAATAATGAGTTAATATATACAAAAATTATTTAGAAGCAGATAGTTGATACAATTAGTATTTACTGTTAAGAATAGTAGGAGGAGTAGAGTATTAAAATATTATGTTGTTCTTTTGTGTATTATGTTGACAAGATTAAGTTATGGCAATCATTCGAAAACCATTTATTTTGTGCTAATCACTGTGCTAGCTCCTGGGATACAAAGATTAGTATCTCTGTCTGTCTTTAAAAACTCTTAGTCCATTAAGATTTTATGGCTAGAAAAAGCTATTTTGCACCTTATCTCTTTATGGTACATAACATCCTTCTCATTATATGTATTCAATAAAACAAATATTAATTTAGCAACTACTATAGCCTAAGCCTGTGCTAAGTACGAAGTGGTCAGAAGCTGGAAAATCCTCATCATTGGGATCTGCTGACTTCCACATGTCCAGGAACTAATGGGAGCTGATAAATAAATATTCTACCTCTCTCACTTGGTACCACCCCACCCTCCCAAATGGAAATAACTCTGAAGTATGCATGTTTAAATTGTATCCCAGAATTTTCTTCATGAAACTAAGCTCTGAGGCCCACATTTTCTGGCTTGATATTGCTCTTTCTTGCTACCTAGCCTTCCCTGCCGGTGTTCTCCACACCTCCCAAATTAACAACCTGTATTTTAATCCTGGCTTTACAGTCTACTTTCGGGTAACCCCAAAACAAAACACTAAAATAGGTTTACAATTTTACAGATAATGGAAAAACAAAATGTCTAATGACCCCGAAAATTTCAGAATATTATGGCAAAAATACTACCCTGAGAAACTGACAACTGAGCTCTAGCCCTTGCCTCTTTACAAACTTGTTGAAACAAAGACTCTTGTATTCCCTGGACTCAGTTGTCTCTTATTTGTCAAATGAAGGTTTGGATTGTTAAATGATCAAGAGTCTCTCCCTAGGCTAACTTTATGATTCTAAGATTATTTATCCCTAGAATTTCTGCCTTCATAAATGATTTGTAATACTTTCCAAACTAAAAGTTTGGGTTCAGATAGGTATTTCCTAAGAACCTGAGAACTTTTATGTATGCATTCATTCATTCAACAAAATTTATTAAGTATCTGCTCTACATTTATCACTGTAGGTCTACATTGTCTAATAGGCAGCCACTAGCCACATGAGACTAAATTTAAATTTGAATTACTTAAAATTAAAGTAAAATTTCAATTGTTCTGTCCCTCTAGGCACATTTCAGGTCCTCAATAAACATATGTGTCTAGTGGCTACTATATTGGACCACACAATTATGGAATATGCCTGTCTCTGCAGAAATTATATTAGAGCTGCTTTTAATGACAAAAAATTAAACCAGACAACAAGTCTTCAAGAAATAATAGCTAAAAATTCAGTAAAATGTTAAGATGTGATTGGCTATAGTTGATACCAAGTGAGCATTTCAACCACATACTTTAAATCATTTAGATGCACATTTTCAGGGAAGACTTCATGGTAGATAGAGAATCTGAAGGTTAATCAGAAAAGTAGATTGTTACAGGCATTATACACATTTGAATAGAAACAGGTCAGAGAAATTGTTTGGTGACACTGATTAGACTTAAATTAATAGGAAAAGAAAAATTGCATAGAGTATAATCATAAAATAGTCAAATAACGCTTCTTTAAATATATCCTTACGACCATTTTATTTAAAGCTCTTTTAAATATAGTGGTTGTAAGAATACATAGATGAGAATTACAGAAACAATAGAAAGTTTTTTGTCTCATATTTTAATTTGCTTACTTGATGTAATTGGAAACTAGTTAGAATAGTAAAATGTTTTCTAAAAAAACTTACCTTTGTATTGTTTCTTCAGCTTCATTTTGTTTGGCATTCATATCTTTCTTAGTTGCATCTACCACCATGCCTAACAGTAATAAATATCTGTTGGATGAGTCCATGGATAATCATCACCCTCTCTTCCTGTGACCTTTCTTTTGAAAAAAATATAAGGTGATTTAAAACATCTCTTTAATGTTCAGTGTAGTTTAGTAGTGTTTAAATGTGAAAATTTCCTTGGTTTTGATTCAAATTCCCCACCCAGCTCCGTGACCTTGAGCAAGATAAGTAAACGCCTCTTCACCTCAAATTCCTCATCTGTAAATGAGTTAATAATACTGCCTATGTCGTAAGGTGGCTGTAAAGGAGTAAACAAACTAGAGAGTCTGAAAACACTTAGAACAGTGCTTGGCACATAGTAAGTGTTTATGGTAAGTGTCATTGTTTTTATTGTTGTTTTCAGATACTCATTAGGGTATCTGGGCTCCATTAAATATAAAACCTGGGTTAAGATTTCCAGCTATATAATCAGAAGAGCCAGTAAAACTATTATTGATAATGAGAGAGCAAATCCCTTTGTCCCCCAGTGGGACACTTATTAGGAAGCTCTTCACTTTGCCTGTCAGCTGCATTATTTCCTTTTAAAAACTAGAAAAAAGTATTTTGGTGAAGGCGTTGATATCCAAAATAGATATTATAGAATATTCTTTCCCACCATACCCTATGGATATGAATTTCATTGCCTCATGTTCCTTCATTTATTAATTAAAGGGAAAGCATATTTTTACCCAGATATTAAAGTGCTGAATCTAGGACCCTAAGCCATTTAAACCTATATTCTGACCCCTTAATAGCAGAGGCTCTGCTGCTACCTTTGAGAAGGATCTCTGTAAGTTCTAGTTGTGTGGTAATTATGTTGATTAGCTGAAAGGAGTGTTATTGAGATCATGATGTCATCTCAAGGGTAATGGATGCTTGAGGGTTGTTGAATATTTAATTTGTCAGAAGAGGTCAAAGGAAAGAGATGTTATGCTACTTTTCAAATATTTTAAGAGAGAGAAAATGAGACGCTCAAACAAATCCATGAAAACAACTAATGAAACTCTCCAAATACAAAACCCAATCTGAATGAACAGTGATATTATGTTAAGAACATATCTATGGGGTGATAAAATACCTTTCATTAGTGTTTAGTAATTACAAAATTTACATTAACGAATCTTCCATGTATTCTGCCTATGTGCTTAGCAGTTAGACTTGTATTCACTATTATTTTACAATAGTGTCATGATTATTGTAAATACTAAAAAAAAATCTGTATACATATGCATAAAAACATTGTCATAGTTACATAAACAACTGACAGTAATTGTTGTGGAATTTTATGTATTCAGAGAGGTAGTATCTTAGTGACTACTCTTTTAGGCAATACTGCTTATTTTTGAATTGATATTGAGATTTATATCTTAAAATAACATTAGGCCTCATCACACCCTTGAAACTAGTTTCAAATAAATATTTTAATGGCAAAAACACCCACATTGTTATTATTTAGCTCTTGAAATATAAGAGCTCTTGAAAAATTTCTTAATATTTGCTTACTATTTTTCCCTTAGGCAAATATTTTAAAAAATATTTCAATAGTGATGAAAATGCTGCCAAGATACAAAATAACTAAAAAGGGGGTTGGTGAGATGGCCACTTGGGACTATATATATTGCTTTTCAAGGCTTAGATTATAATCACAAATTTCAATCTAACACATGTATTTATTTTTAAGGTCTTGTTCAAAGTGATTACTAGAGTCTTTCTCTGTGTATGATTTGAGAATGAACAATATGTATTGTTCATTCCACATTTATATCATTATTAAAATAAGGAGTTGTTATCCCAATATTCATAGAATATTAAAGATCCATGGACGATGGTCTTGGGGTGCACGTAATAAATATTGATCAGTCCCCTGGGCTTATTGCACATTTGTGGGTGTGGGCATGTTTGCAGTTTGGGGAGGAGAGGGCCTGTAACCTTAACCAAACTGAAAAGTGTAGCATTGACTGTAACATTTTAAGATATAAAATGTAGCTGATTGGATAGAAACTCAAATAATCAAAGTCCACTCTAAGAATATTCCCTAACTGTACCTAGTATCCAACACTTGAACCTTTAGGATATGATCATTTATTCTATGTATACACTAAATCATACTTTTCGTAATGTGGTATAGTTTTAGAAATGAATTATTTGCAATTAAAATTTTATTTCTTAAACCTATTTACTTGATACCTTCACATGATAAATATCTTTTAAAATGCAAAGAGATTTAGAGTGAAGAGTGTGTATTCCCACCCTAGTCACCTATAGAGAGAGAATGACTGTTTTGAGTCTCTTATATATCCTTCTGAATAGATAAATAGATTAAATGAATAAACAGAAAAATATATTCTCTCTTTTCTCTCTCATGTTAAAACTATAGCATAGGGCTTCCCTGGTGGCACAGTGGTTGAGAGTCCGCCTGCTGATGCAGGGGACCCGGGTTCGTGCCCCGGTCCGGGAAGATCCCGCATGCCGCGGAGCGGCTGGGCCGGTGAGCCATGGCCGCTGAGCCTGCGTGTCCGGCGCCTGTGCTCTGCAATGGGAGAGGCCACAACAGTGAGAGGCCCGCGTACTGCAAAAAAACCGCAAAAAAACGATAGCATATTATATACAGAATTTTGTGCCTTGTTTTTTTTAAATTTAAAAATACACTTTAAAGATTAGTCCACATCAGTACTTATAGAATTACGCCATTCTTTTAACATCTACAAGTCATCCACTGTATGGGTGAACCACGGTTTATTTAACCTGTCCTCCACTAATAGACATTTAGATTGCTGTCAGTCATTTGCTACTACAACTCTGATGCAGTTAATACTTATGTGGTAAACTTTTATAGGTTCAATGCCTGGAAGTGGAATTACTGGCCTAAATGGTGCATACATATTTAATTTTCATATGTTAGGTGAATTATCCTCCGTAAAAATGTTAACAAATTATCGTCCATAGACAGCACTAATCTACACTTCCACCAACAATTAGTGAGTGTGATAATGCAAACTTTTGAGAACTCAGCACCATTTACTTTTGTTTTGTCAACCAAGCCCAGTAGACTGGGGATACAGTCTTCTTGTTTAACTTCTTGGCGTAGTTGAGGAACAGTAACTGGGGGCTTCTTGTTTCAGATCTCTGCAGGTCTCTTCAAATGCCTCTTCTTGTAGAAAAATGCAATGATTATTTTGCCAAATAATTCACTTGAAATCTTATGATTATTGGGTAAAATACAACCCAAATTCTTCTTGGCCTCATAGTTCCATTACTATTTTATTCAGTTAATTAACGTAGAAATGTCCATTAGTATTAGCTATGTCTTTATTTAAGCTATAAACTAAAAAAGAAAAACCTATACCTATTTAAAAGATTGTATCAAACATACCTAAAAGGTAAGCCAAAAATATTTGAACCAAGTAAGAACTGAATTGTGTATGTGAGAATAATCATATGTTCAAAGGATAGTTTTTATTGCTTCTCTGCATCCTTTCCTTGCCTATAAATGAAAATGCTGAACTGCTTCAGGAAATCTTATGTTTTTGTAGCATTTCAACCCTGGTAGTAATCAGGAAGCACTAAAAATGCTCATGAAAACTGTATTCCACAAATTAACTGAAATTCACACATGGCTTAATAAGTAACTTAACACACCTAAGCAAACATTTTATATGGTTTCCCATTACTCAACCTTCCAAACAAATCCATAGTCATAGTTTGTTATCATCCATTTAAATTATACCCTCAAATTTAATCAGAATCTTTTCTTTAGGGCAAAATAGTCCAATGTGTTTGGATACTGATGTAAATGGTGCTGAAGGAATGGGGCAGATGTTTATAAAGTACAACTCAGACTGTTAATGAGTATCTTTACACACAGCTATCCCATGACAAGTTGATAGATGTTTTGTTTCACTGTCCTTCATAAATCACAAGAGAGGGTGCTATAGTAGATACTGAGTTCAAATCTCAGACCTTTGCAATCTGCATGTACAAAACAAATGTTTTCACAAAATAAAAGAAATAGGTCTTTTTTTGATAAGATTGCATAATTCCAAGATCAGCATCCATCTGTGTATATATATTTTTTTCCCTTAGCTTATGTTAATGGCTTTATTTGGCAACTTAATGTTTTCCTTTTCCTCCTAACAGCAGGTGAAAGAATTCATAAATCTGCCATGAACAGTTGCCAATGAATATTCATATCTGGGTTGTCTGATTGCAGCAGTTTGACATTTTTATTCGATTTCCATCAAGAAAAAGAACTACTTCGTTTCTTAATTCAAAATGCATTCTAACAGGGTTCAGCACATTATACCACTGGTTATTGTAATTGTCAGTACCAAACAACTAACTTATAAAATAAGAATATTTGATATGATCCAGAAAAACAAAGTGACTAAGAAATATCTCACAAACTCACCAAAAACAGTACACCTTTTTTATAGGAAATTTATTTAAAAAAATTATCCATACTGAGCACCTTCATTTTCTGTCCTAATATAGTCTAAAAAATTATCCACACTGAGCACCTTCATTTTCGGTCCCCACCCTTTCTTGCACCAGGGACCATGGAAGACAATTTTTTCACGGACGGGGTGGGGAGTTGGGGGGTGGGGTCGGGGGAAGATGGTTCAGGCGGCAATGCGAGCGCAGATGAAGCTTCGCTCAGCAGCCAACCACTCACCTCCTGCTGTGTGGCCTGGTTCCTAACAGGCCGTGGACCGGTAACAGTCTGTGACCCAGGGGTTGGGCTATATACTGGTATTCCTTGCTGGTTGAGTCAATCAGGTCTTGGTGATGTAGGAGTCCCATGAACAGACAACATGAGCTTAATGGGGTATATTTTCTATAGGTCATTATTATATGAACAAGAAGACATAATTGGTTCAATGGGAGGCAACACAGGCTTGGTACAATTTTAGTGGATATTTGTGTTTATCTGCCAAAAGTGAAGACATTTGTAGCAGCAAAATTAATTTTTTAATTAACTAAACTCTGCCTTTAGATTGACCGTTTACTACAATCCTTCTTAAATTAAGATATATAAGAATAATTTGGAAAGCTTACCAAAATACAGTAATTTTCTGGACCATAGCACAGGTTATTCTTAATCAGCATATCTGTGGTATGCCCCAATAATTGTTTTTTCTAACAAGTTCCTAAGTAGTGATGATGCTATCCTACCACACTATCTATAAATATTTTATAGTATTGGCTATCTATTGGTCTTCCGCAAAATATGCACAAATCTTCCAGAAAAAACAGAGCAGCAAATCATTAAGAAGCCTGTAATGGCAGACAAGTTGCAGAAATTATGGGGAGAGGACAGTTCAGAACAGCATACACATTCAATAATCCAACACAGCAAGTGTTTTCTCTAATCCTGGTTTTGTATATTACGCTTGCGTATGGTATATATTATATGCAAGGAGTTAAAAACTAAGCAAGTATTTAGTTTTTTAATCCTCTCACGATGTGGAATCTGAATTCCCCACCTTTTTATTGGAAAGTGAAGTATAATGTGACAGTATATTAATGCATCCCTAATCTTAATTATCTGTAAATAAAATACTGGAGAAAAATATCTAAAAGATTAGAAAGCCATGGGAATTAGAGGATATTTCCTTAATCTGCTATTGAACTCAGTGGGTTTATTTTTACTTGCAATTTATGAAACACTGATCTCTGTGTTTTGCAAAGTAGGCACATGTTTTCTTGAAATGTTTTTTATTTTAATACATCTTCATTATCAAAAACAGTTTTGTTGGCCTCTAGGGTTTCAGCACTGATGGTGAAGAAAAGTGTGTGGTGGTGGTTTTTAAGCAGCAACTGTTTTCTCAAGACTTTATGAGAGGCCCAAACTTTCTAACTTTTTTCTATTTCACTCATTCCCTTCCAAGCATTTTCTACTTTGCTGCCAGGCATCTTTCTGAAACACAAATATGATCATGTGACTCATTAACTTAATTAAAATCTTTTGACAGCTTCCCATTGCTTTCAGCATGAAATAAAGATTTCTTACCCTTACTTACAAGGCCCTTCATAAACTGACACCAGCCTTCCTCTTTAGTTTTATAGCTAAATCTTTTAATCCTGCCATCAAAAACAACTTAGGAGTCCTTAAATATACAATGTGTTCTCAAGCTACTTATCCCCATGCCTAAAATATCTTCATTCCTTATCTTTTCCACTTCATTCTATTTGTCTTTTGACCCACCTCATTTATCCGCTTCTTCTGGGAATTTTCCTCTGTGGTCCCTATTCTCAAAATCCCCATTTAATACCCCTGAGATACTTCAAACATACAACTGGGGACACTAGGCATTGGCCTTACTTAAGCCTTAAGCTCTTGGAAAACAGGAACTGTGCCATCTATATTTATGTTTATCACAGAGTCAACATGTAACAGCAAATAAGTAAAGAGCTTTAAAAAAAATAATTTACTAACCATATCATGAGTAATGAGAAGTCAGATTTGATATCTAAAGCAAAATTGTGGAGGACCTACTAATCCAGGCAGAGAAGTTTGATTTTTAGCATGCTAATTAGTAGAGAACTATTATCAAATTTTGAATTGGAAAGTAACACAATGCAAACATTGATTTAGGAAAACTAACAGAAAGTCTTTAAGCTTTTACAGTAGTTCAGATGTGGGAGGAGTATAATACACATTTGTATGGTGTTAATGTTGGTGAAGCAGTGAGAGATATGTTTTATGCAAGGCTTGATAACCCCAAGATTTCTGTCCTAGAGGATAAAAAGTGTGATGGTAGTACTTTGGAAATAGGGTGATAATAAGGAAAGCCATATATTTCATGGAGGATGATGGGATTTTGGAAACATCACGTTTAGGTAAAGGTCAATGGGAAAGCAGAAAAATCTGTAAGCAATTAAAAGTAAGAGTCCATGGTGTGAATGAGGTCCTGAGGCCCAAATTCTGAAAATGGGCATTAGCTGCATAAGTCGGGGGATTGATTCTATGAGTGTTGAACGTTCACTTTGTCAGAGAGAGAGAGTAAAAAGAGAAGTCGGAAGGTGAGGAAATGTGGCAGAATAGAGAGAAAAGAGATACTGACCAAAAAGCGTGTGATTTCAAGAGAGGACATTTCAATATTATCATCACAGATATTCCAGTCCAAGCAGAGTATGTGCAACTGCCCCTTCTGATGATTCATGCCTCTCTATAGCTCTACTCCCGCCCTTCCATTTCAATCTCTTCCTCTTGCTTGACACCTCTTGGCTTATCTCTCTCTACCCTCTGTCTGCTTTCCTGCCCTGCCTATTCCTTTATTTCTCTCCAGAGAACCCCACCATGGAGGTCCACGAGGATGTGGTGAGACCACATGGGGAAAGCAGAAAAATTTCCCATAACTGAACAGAAATTTCCTCAGCCACAACCTCTGGCAGCATCTCTTTCCCACCCCTCTGGGGGTGGCCACACATCTCTCTATTCTGCTGGGTAGCATATGGCAGCTAACCATTCACTGTCCAGCAGAGTCATGGTCCCCTGGACCACTTCCCTTGTTCCCAGTGCTGCCTTGCTGTTTAAAATTACGTGTGACTCATTGGAACACAAAAGAAACCAGATGTGACTTCTGTGGCGTCTACCTCTAACCTCCACTGAGCTATCTGGGCATGAATGCCGTTCATCGTCTCTTAATGCTATTATTATCTTCGGTTACAGATGCTCTGTGATGATTCTCAAAAGAAGTGCTTTGTGTGGTGATTTGTATTATAGTGTTTTCATATAAATTAGTTCGATCCTTGATCAGGTCTTTGATCTAAGGGCAATTATCCTTATTTTACAAAGGAAGTGACCAAGATTCAGAGTGCCTGCGAGATTTGCTCAGAGACACTGTAGATGTGGCAGAGCTGACCCATGGCTGGGACTATTCCCATTACAACAAATGGTGACTTTCAGTTTCTTCATGTTTCTCCTGATAGTGGTAAATTCATGAAACATATTCTTACCTCAAAGCCTTTTTATTTCAATTTTTCATAAAAAGTATACTGTTTCAACAGAACTGTTTTTCAAGTAAGAAAATTAAGATATCATACTTCTAAAGAAGACGCGTTCTGCCAATGAATTTGTGACAGAGCTCATACTAGGAGCCAAGCTTTTTAATAATGATCCCCATACTGTTTTATGATGGATGCTGTCGTCTGGGTCCTTTTTGGTTTTGTTTCTCTTCTTTGTTCTCAGATGATAATTAAGAGTGCATTACTTTCAGGTTTTCTTTATTTTCTACTAACTTCTACTGAACCATGAGGACATTTACATCCATGTGCTCCAGGCTAATCCTGCCACATGACCTACTGATGGCATTGTCTTCCACAGTTTCTTGCAACTTGGCCAATTAGTTTTCCATCTTCCTTCTGTATTTTTGAACAGTACACCTACTGAGCTCTTCACTACATAGGATAAATCACACGTGTCTCTTCTAACAAGGAACAAACCAAAAAATCCCATTGTCCTTAGTTTCTTCTCATAGACTCTCACCTTTAATGCACATATGAATGGTATGCCCTTTCTCTCCATTTTCCCACCTGCCCTTCACTTCTTAAAAACTGCACTTATAGTGTGTGTGTGTGTGTGTGTGTGTGTGTGTGTGTGTGTGTGTTAAAAGGAAGGTGTGAACTTACTCTTCAGTCCATTGCATCCGTGTCAAACTTTGACCATTCCACTAAGGGGGTCTCAGCTAAGTCACTGGTGACATCCAATATTTCTAGTCTGGTCAGCTCTACCTGGCCCTCTTCCCCTAACATCTCTGAACATTAGTAATAGCCAACAACGTCGTCATTTTGAAATTCTCAACCCTTCTCTGCCGTGATTCCATTCTGAGTTTCTTCCTAACCCTTTGAACTTCTCCATCTACTTTGAGGAAGTAGGGTAGAATAGTAAAGAGTAAGAGCAGTGGAACCAGCCTCCTGGACACCACAGATAATCGTGTAATAGTGTGTCAACTTACCTCTTTGTGTCTGTTTCCTTTAATATGGGGATAGTAGGGCTTCCTTGGTGGCGCAGTGGTTGAGAATCCGCTTGCCGATGCAGGGGACACGGGTTAGTGCCCCGGTCCGGGAAGATCCCACATGCCGCGGAGCAGCTGGGCCCGTGACCCATGGCCACTGAGCCTGCGCGTCCGGAGCCTGTGCTCCGCAACGAGAGAGGCCACAACGGTGAGAGGCCCGCGTACAGCAAAAAAAAAAAAAAAGGGGGGGGGGATAATAACGGTACCTACCTTATGAGTTAGATAATACCTTAGAGGATTGTTTTGAGGATTGAGTGTTAATACATGTAAAACTCCTATGACAATGGCTGGCATATAATAGTTGCTTAGTAAATTATTGTTTTACTGTTAACAGCTACTGTCGACCATTACCAGCACCACTCCTATTAATCCTCTAACTCTTGCTCCCCCTATTTTCTTTCACCCACAGTCTAGGTATTGATGCTCCCTACAGTTCTTTTCTCAGCTCTCTTACCTCTGTGTGCTCTCGAAGGGCCATTGTATACATTTATCAAGTCTTCACATCACCACATATATTTTTATGCCTCTCAAGTCTTTATATCCAACCGCTCACCTGAATTCCAGGCCAATATACTTAACTACCTGCTGGACAAAATTTTTTTTTTTTTTTTTTGCTGTACGCGGGTCTCTCACTGCTGTGGCCTCTCCCGTTGCAGAGCACAGGCTCCGGACGTGCTGGCTCAGCGGCCATGGCTCACGGGCCCAGCTGCTCCGCGGCATGTGGGATCTTCCCAGACCGGGACACGAACCCGTGTCCCCTGCATCGGCAGGCAGACTCTCAACCACTGCGCCACCAGGGAAGCCCTGGACAACATTTTTTGATGTCACTCTGGTATTTTAAGGTCCAAATTTCTAAATATGTCAGTATCTTCTCTCAATACATGCTTTTTAATTGCCTTCTTATTAAAATCAATAATCTTCCAAGCCAGAAGTTTCAACCTACTTTTTCCCTTCCCTCAAATTCTGATTCCTGTATCATTAGAACAAGACTTTACTACATGTAACAGAGACCTCAGGTAGGAATGGCTTAAATATGATCATTTATTTTGTTTTATTTATATCCCCAGATACTAAGGCTCTTGTAGTTCACTGCTCTTCCTTCCTAAAATGGAGACCTCAAGAGAGCAGATAGAATTCCAGCAATCATGCCCATAGTTTTGGCAGCAGTTAAAAGGAAGATTTTTTTTTTTAAAGGCGCATACCCTCCATCTTATAGGGAATTGTTCCCTAAAGCTGCTACACAATATAATTTTTCTTACATCCCATAACCCAGGACTTAGTTTTACATGGTTACGGGTAACCACAAAGAGGCTAGGAAATGATGTCTTTATTCTGGATGCCCTTGTTCTCATCTAAAATTCAATACAGAAGAAGTTTTTTTTTTTTAATTTAAGCTTTATTAGGAAGTATAATTGACATGTAAGATGATAAGAAATTGAAAGTATACATCATAGTAATATGTATATACTGTGAAAGGATTCCTCCCATCTAGTTGATTAACAAATCCATCACATCACCTTTTTTTGGTGATTTAATGAGTGGTCTCTAATATCTATTGTTTAATAAATTATAATTCAACAATTTACCATCTTTTGCCTCTTCTCTGTTGCCATTGCCACTGCCCTAGTTTAATGTTATCATTCCAGAAAAGCAAATGCTATGAATGTTAGTCTCCACATTGCTGATAGAGTCAACTTTCTAGAACACAAACCTGATCATTTAACCTCTCACCTCAAAACTTTTCCTTAACAGTCCCAAACTATAACATCTGCAAGTTTTTGTTAAAAAGGGCAAAAACTGCACTCTGTACAGCAAATCAACCTAATTATATAACGTTTCCTCCCAACAGTCTTTCTACCTTATCTTCCAGCCACATCAAATTATTTGCAATCTCTTGTATTTGCTGCTCATTTGTTTGTCTTTGTAGGTTTATATATGCTGTTTCTTTTGCATGAAATATTTTCCCTCTCCTTTCAATCTTGTGAATATATGTCCTTCAAGGTCCAACTCAGATATTACTCTCTTATTAAGTTTTTAATCAGATTGAGTTTTCTACTAGCACCTTCATACTCCTATAGATCTGTATCTTGTATACATTATATATTCTAGTATAGAACTTATTCTTTGTCTTATAAGAAGAATTTTATATATCTGTCTTCCCTCATAGACGGTGAATGTCATGGGACATAAGCTTATCTGTTTATCTGCAATACTGATAGAAAAGCATAGGTACTCAATAAAGCTTTCATGAATTGCTAAATATATGAAATTAAAAATGTTAGTATATATAATAATTATTTTAAGAATGTATGTTGGGACTGTAATGACGATAACCATCTCCACCAATCAACATCTCAAGCAATAAAAACACTAAACTTTATAGGCTATCAAAATCTATATTTGAAAACTGTGAATTAAATGACATTTTGCTAAATAATTGTCTTTTGTTGATGTTTAACAAGATGTTTGTTCCTTAAATAAAAATAATCCTGACAAGACTTAAGGAATTCCACTGTTGTGAAATGTAAATTTTTCTAGTACAGAAGAGTGCAGTATTTCCAGGTGAGTGAGCATTTCCCAGGAACCAGTGTGTTCTCTGGTGCAGTAATTCACTGCATGTCATTCTATTGAGTTGAACGAACTCCTCTTCCAGAATGGGCTCTTATTTAATAGGAACTGGGCCATAGATTTAAAAAATTATAAATACTTAAGATACATCTGGGAACTCTGTCATTCACAATATATTTTATTTGATGTCTATAAATCTGTGTTTTTTTCAGTTTACAAATCTGAATGTTGTTTTATAATATTGGGAATATATTCCTTGATTTATATTCCCATTAAAATATTCCTCTCTATATGAAAGAAAATAGATTGAATAATTTTTCACTTCAGTCGTTTCGTCCCAGAATATCAGTTAAGGCATCAAACTTCCGTCACCTTACCTTGATGAATAGGAAAATTATTCCACAGACATCACAGAACTAATCACGAGAATTCCTTAGTCTCTGCATTTCATATCTCATGTTCAGTTTTTTCTCATCCATTATATCTCTAAGGTAGAACTGTCAGAAACTCAAGTTGACATCATAACATTTCTTACTCCCAGGACATGCCTTTATTTTGGCATTCATCAAAAACTTTGTCACTGTACATCTGTAAGTACATGCAGGTCTTTAGGCATGAGCATCAGTTTGCCATAAAGAGAAGCAGTTTATCTACACCTTGATAGCAATTTGTGTTTAAGTTTAACAGCTGCAGACAAAAAATAATGTTTTGTTGCCTAATAATTAGTCGAACAGGTTATCAAATTATGTATATATGGGAATATAAACAATGAAAATCAGTCTTTATAATGATCTAAATTCAGAAAAAGTACTTTCCATCTGAATTGTTAAAATGACCTAAGAATAGACTTGTACTAAAATAACTAAGAATGGCAAGTGATACAACATGGAACTAGTCTGCACTTTTTCGAAGGTCAAGATAAATTTAAATAATGTACAATATAATAGTTGTCTAACAAATTTAGCGTAGAAAGCACTGTTAGAATGGCAGAAAGTCAGAATTTAAATTATTGAGCAATGGAGCTGTCATTTAAAATGTCAAGTGTGACATTTATTTTCCCTAAGGATATTTCACAGAATATTCTATTTCCACCCTGTGCTTTTTCTTTTTTTTTTTAATATATCCAAAAACGTAGACAAGCATATCACCTACTTCTTTGTGTGCAATTTTGTTTTCTTTTGCATTATGTTTTGATTCAAAATTTTCATATAATAAAAATGAATTGCTAGAAAAATAAAAAGACAAAGTCATACAATTTAAAACCACCAATTCTTAAAATGATTATTAGACTCAATAGTACCAAATAGCTGTCAAATTGCTATCAAAGCTTACTCTTAAGTTCTGTACTTGACACGCCGTGGACTGGTAACAAGCACTTTGTGGACCAGCACTGGTCCAGGGACCACCCTTTGAGTAGCACCGCTTTACGCTATCACAATGTACCAAATTGAGTCGGTCTTCTATGTTCTACCATAGTCTAGGTTACTTAAAAGTGTAGATTGTATTTCCAAGGTCATAACCAGATTTGTTACACTAACTTCACGATGTTAGTCCAGATTACCAAATTAAGGTCACTGATACTTTTGTCACTAATATTAATCAACCTGGCCCATGGTAGGTAAATAAAATTGTGTTTAATTGCAAGTATTGAATGAAATTTTAAAAGCTATAAAGGAATATCTTGCTATACCCACAAAGAATATCTTAAACAGGACTGATCTAATTCATTCCCGTTCAAATGCCATGTTACATTTTGAATTAAGAGGCATTTTATTCCTGCAGGTAGAATTTTAGGATCAATTATAGCTGCCTTGTATTTTAGTAGGTACTTCAACATGATTATATTAATTTAAACATAAAAATCAGGCTACTTATGCAGGAGTTGAAGTATGAAAGAGCTTCTCAAAAGGCTCCTTATTTTAAGTCTTACCAGCCAAATTACAGTGTAATTGCTTTTATTTGATCTTTTCCTATCTAAAACCTGCCTTGGGGGGTGCATGTTTCACTCCATTTACTTTGATCAAAGAAAGAGAAGTCCATGAGTTTTTCAAAGAACTTCCAGATTTGAAGTGGTAAAGAATATTCTATATAGTTTTACTACTCCATATGGACAAGTAATTTATACTGCTTTTAAAAAAAGAAAGGAAGGAAAAAAATAAAGGATGTACATAGTGTTTAGCTTTGCCATAAAGTTATTTAATTTTATATTTTTAATATAAAACATCATATTTGGAAGAACACTGTTTATATTTGCTATGATTCTGTTATTATCAATTACATAAAGTGTGTGCCTTAACCTCAGTTTACTTAATTTTTTACTCCGAGATGATATTAATGATAATAGTTACGATGATAATGGTGATTTTTAAATATTATGGCTGCCAGACCTGAATTATATGCCAAAAAGTTGGTTTTATTAATTTACATTAAAACAAAATTAATCCATTTGGGGAATAAGATTGATAAATTTAATGCTATTCAAGACTCCAAGTTTAGAGAAATATTTGTGATTGTCTTTGTTAGTTAACCATTCAAGTTTCTATTCTATATCTCTTCTTTCCATTTAATTCTCAAATAATATTTTGTTTTTAAACCTTAAACCAGTACTTATGCTATAAATTTTTTCTGCTATAAATCTGGCAGTTATTTTATTTAATTTTAGTGTTTTATTTTATTTTTGGCAAATAAGAAACAAATGAAAAATGAGGATGATTGTTTATACATAATCAGGTTGAATAACAGAAAAGTAAGATGATTTTCACAATCCACACTAGTTCTAATTAGATGCACCTGCACATCTCAACTGCTACTTCCTAGTGTGCTGGGATTTTCTCAAGGGCCTGATCTTCCTCATGTAATGAACTATATGTTAATTGTTCAGCCATTTCTAGTGACTTACCAGGGTAAAGTCATTAAGTGACTTGGAATATATAATGTACTGTGTCACAATCAGATAGTAGCTACATTTTAACCGAAAAGTGTGACCACCACTTATTTTTAAGCAAGGAGAGAGAGAGAGCGTTGGTTCAGTTCAACAGACATTTATTAAGTGTTTATATGTTGGAGAGTATTAACCCAGCCTAGATTACTGTTATTTTGTAAAAGAGGACGAAATGGCATATAATGGACTATCAGCTTGACCTCTGTTCTCCAGAGAAGTCTTGTTCAGTGAAAAACTTGTCATTTGGGCTCTCATAAGGCATCTGTTACTTATTTTAGTAAAGAACATAGGTTAATCGGGCATTTATACATTATACAGACAGCATTCTTATTCCAGTGCTACTGACACATGCATGATCAGGGATCATCTTCAAGAAGAGAGTATTTTATGGGAGGTTTATGTACATTTTAGGATGTTGTGCATTCATTTTGCTTTGTTTGTTGGGTTTTGTTTTAGCTTAGATTTAAGAAAAATTTAGCCCACAGAAATTGACTTTTAAAGCCCACTATTACTGAAGCTCAATGTTGAGGGCATTTTTATTCAGTGCTGCTCAACAAGATAGGAAGACAACCAAGAAGAACTTGAGTATCCAGTTTCTTTCTTTTTAAAAGAAAGTATCAGCATCAATTTCCAGTGGAATGCATTAGCAGTTTCATTCTTCTATTTAAACTGTTTCAACTTAGAAAGGAATTCTAAAAATAAAAGAAGTGTTTATTCAAGAAAAAAACACATGCTCATTCTATCCTGGAAAATGCTTACATTTTATTCGGAAAATTTAACTCATTGCATGAGAAAGGGAAAGGTAAAGTGCTTCCGAGAAGCCAGAACATTGTTTTCTCCATAGAGTTTTAGATACCACAACAAGGCTGCCAATAATACTTGAAGCAAATGATCAAAATATCAGGTATGTACTTCACGCCAGGGACTCTGTTGACACACTCTGCCCCTGTCACCACCCAAAGGTTTATACTTTCTCATGGTATTAGATGCTTGGCAATGTCATCCCATCCCCTGACACACAAACTAATCTTCTTCATTGTAAATTATCATATGATATACATTCAGTTCCATTTTAGGACCATCCTACACAGATACTACTATAGGTTTTTATAGGAGGTGGGTATAAATGTAGAAACAGCAAATATTCAGACATGGTAAAACAAATGCATACATATATCAATTTTATAAGTTACAATTATGTTTTTTATTCAACATGGATTCTTTTTGGCAACCTCCCTAATTTCTGAATCTTTGTTTCTCCTGAATCTTTGCTTCTTCTAAATATCTATAGTTCTTCTTGAGTTTCAGATTATAAATTTATTATCTGTCGACCCAATGACTATGCTCTTCCATATACTTTTTTCTCATCCTCTCATCTTCCACTTTGTTCTTTTTTTTAGCATGTTTGTCTTAATTCACTGCCCCTTAATGAACAAGAGCTGACCACCAATTCTCTTTGGAGATGGAGCTTTCCCTCTCATGTACATACTTGTTACATTCATTAATACATTAATACTTAAGAGTTATCTCAAGACAATAAGTAATAACTTTCAATTTTTAAAGTAGGACAAATTACTCTGGTTTTATTCTAAGTTTCTGATAGAATCTTATGAAAGTATATCCAGACAGTTATCAGATAACACTCGAAGTTGCCTCTGTTGTTTAAATCACTAAATAAATTGAATATAAAAATCCCAGCTAAAAATCTCGATAATAACTCATTGGAACCAGATTCTGTCTTACAGAAATAAACGGATTAACAATGATGACAATACAGAAATAAACGGAAAGTATCCAAATAGCCTTTAAATGTCATATCATGTTTATGAAACATCTAAAATCACTCCTTGCTTTCGCAACATAGATTAGTAGGAACTAAAAAAGCACTTCAGAAGAATAGCATGTATTGTGCTAATGTGTGTTTTCTCTCTTAGATGTATCACTAAATAATATTAGGAATAATTATCTCTATCGGTAATATTATGCCTGTGTGAAAACTTTCCATTCTAACCAGAGTATTTTAGTTCAGTATAGATAGATAGATAGATAGGTAGGTAGGTAGATAGATAGATATGCCAAAGAAAGGAGTCAGAGAAAAGATATCATAATATTTAATAATCTCTTATTCTGTGCAAGTTTTTTTTTTTCCTTCCTCAGTGCTTTGCATTTCTTAACTCATTTAATCCTCTCCAAGCCCTTGGAAATAGAAATCATAATTCTGTTTTTATAGATGAAGAAACTGAGGCACAGAGAGCTCACGTACTTTGTTGAGAGTGACGTAAGGGATAGAATTAGGAGTCGAAACCAGCTATTCAACCATTGTGTGCCCTGTCTCTCTGTTAATGAAGACATAGATCTGAACAGTTGCAATGCTATTAACTTTTTTTTCAACAAGGAATGTTTATAGCATTTGGAGAATATTTTGTGCGACTAGTAGATATTGACCTTTTTTTAATATCACGAATTTTATCACTGAAACTGAGAATATCAGAGTTGGAAGAAACCATACAAATAATCTGCGTCATTGCTTTCATTCATATTGAAAAATAAAGTCACTTCTCAGTCAAATTTGTCACTTTCTATTTATAGCTACTGACCATATACTGGGAGCAAAGAAGGGCAATGAAATTTTAGTGGATTGGTTTCAATTTCATTGGTTCTAATTTAGAGGTGTCCCTTAACAATTGTTATTCTGTTCCTTCCACGCAGTCTTCATGCTCAATGCCAAATAATTATGACACACTTAAGCTTTCCTCCTGATTTATTAAACTCTCAAAGGCATTTTAAAAATCCCTCAAATATCACATAACCCAACCAATCTCTTAGGACCTGTTGAATTAGGGCAAACCTGAAAAGAACTTCAACCTCCTCCTTGGATTAGGATATTGTTCTCCTGATCCCCTGGCTGGAGCAATGTGGTCTGATAGCCCCCACGTCCCCAAGCAGTATGGGTTTCTACTAAAATCTGCAAGTTCCAGCAGCTTTGGCAATGCTGTGAGTTGAACAAATATTTGGCTTCTTGTAACATTACCGGAAACAAACTGAGAGGTAAGTTTAGCCTTCTAGTACAGAGAGATTAGGAGCAAAATGGTCTTAAAATGTACCTGTAAGCTGTTATGTAAAAAAAAAAATCTACTTGTTTAAAACTATTTAGAGACTCATGTGTTGAAAAACATTAATATACATACACAAAGGTATATTTAGCAAGATAAATGGTTTTAAGTGTATTACTGATGGTTGTGACAGGTACTAAGGCATATAATTGTGGAGAAAAAAGATATTAATTTTTCATGGACACAAAATGGTAAGTTAAAAGATTTTTTTTTAACTGAAATTCTTTGGAACTGAGCAAATGCCCGGAGTTTGTGCAAGCTAAGCGGTGAGCGGTATTTGAAATAGATAATGTCACTGAGCTAATGGCAAACACTACTTTCCCATTCTAATTTAGATAGAAACTTGTCTCTAGGTATAAAAAATGATAGGAAAGAAGAGATAAAACTCTCTGTATACCCAGCAAGACACAGTAGAGAAACAAAAAGACTAAACATACTCCTTAAATATCATATCATTTTATATTATTATGAAAAATCTAAAATCATGCATTGACTTTGCAACACAGAGTAGCAGGAATTCCAAAAGCCTTTTCCAGAGAAATAACTTGTATTGTGCTCATGTGAAGTTTTTTTTCCCCTTTGGTGCATCACTGAATAATATTACTTTCCATATCGGTAATACTACAACTGTGTAACAACAGCAATAATGTGCAAATGACTGACCTCTTAGGATATATCCCCCCTGCAAGAGTAGATTTTTAACCTTACAGTTATTCACAAACTTGGCTTTCATCAGAATCACCTGGGAGTACATTTTCAATTATAAATTCACACCCCATCTCCAGAGTCTGATGCAATCTCCATTTTTATAAGTTCTTCCAAATGATTCTCCTGTTGAATAGCCAAGCAATAGACTGTATATTTAGAAACATGTATTCAGATGATCTTCCAGTTTCCTAGGAAGCCCAGGTTTCCATGAGGTATATCAGCTTACCTTTGAAAATTATCTCTGGTGGACATTCAAGTGAGTTCTCTGCACTAGGTTACAGTTTCTCACTAGACTCTGAACTCCTAGAGAGCATGTCTCATTCATCCCTGTCACCCAGGGTCTAGGAGAGTGTCTGGCATTCAGTAAATATTAATTTAATAAATTAAATATACCAACAAATCAACATAACTTCTCACATTAATTAAAAAGAAATGCATAAGTAAAACATTTTATGTAACAGAAAATGAATCTTGTTAACTGTCAGTTGTCTCAAGGATAAGGCAAAATGATACAAGATACACCAGATCTTAAATGTCCATATGCTGAGTCAAAATCGTTAGCCAGAAATCAAAAAAGAAGAAAAAAATCATGAGCCTTATAGTACATTTAAGGATATGAAAAACTATAGAAAGTGAAGAGAGACAAAAATCAGGTTTTTGTTAGAAGAAAAATCAGATATTAGATGGATGAGGAAAGTTAACATCTAAAAAGGTCAGTAATATGCTAGGCAGGAGAGAGCTGGACTTGGAGCTGTCAATATTCATCTATAATACAGTATTTAAAGTGAAAGTAGTTGTGTGTGTTAATCATTAAAACTAATACCCAGTATATAAATTTCATAAATAGACAGACATATATCAGTTGTGTATGCAGTAAAGTGACTGAATTTGTTACCTTTTTTTCCCCACCAACTGACCTTAATAAATCTAAAGTTTATTATTAAGCAATTTTTAAATTGAAGTATAATTGATTTACAAGGTTGTGTTAGTTTCAGATGTACAGCAAAGTGATACATATGTGTGTGTGTGTGTGTGTATACTTCTTCAGATTGTCTTCTCTTACAGGTTATTAAAAAATTTTGAGTAGAGTTCCATGAGCTATACAGTAGGTCCTTGTTGGTTATCTATTTTATATACAGCAGTGTGTATATGTTAATCCCAACCTCCTAATTTATCCCTCCCCCCACCCCCCCTTTCCCCTTTGATAACCATAGTTTGTTTTCTATGTCTGTGAGTCTCTTTATGTTTTGGAAATAAGTTCATTTGTATCTTTTTTTCTATTTTAAAGACACAATATAAAAGGTACGTTTCTTTGGGCATTTAAATGAAAAAAAAAACATTAAAGGAACTCTGCCAGTTGCTCCCTCACCCACCATACCTAGAAATAAAATTGGGTTATAAAATATATTTAGTTTTCACTTTATTAAGTATAGGAATTATAACTAGGGGAATGTTTGTAGACTGGAACAGAATATATGGACATTTCTAAATAACGGATTTACATCATCAGGCTATGTGAACTTAATCCATAGAGACAAACAACAATGATGAAGGCATTAAGCTTATTCAATAGTTTTTGGGTTTGAAATGACATATGACTTGGTGACTGTTTTTGTTTTGTGACATGTGGCGATCTGCTCTTCTCAGGAATTGGGAATGTTTTCTCTAATATCTTTGGTCATCAGCCACTATTTTGAATTCTCCAAATACCTATCTTTTTTAGTTTAGTTTCTTCTTTAATTACTCTGTACTCTGTGGAGTTTTATCTAACTTAATCCAAGATTTAGTCTTTGAAAAATATCTATTTAGCTAAAAATTCAAGCAATCACTAACTCACTTCAGGAGATGATTAGTAGAATCTAGGAAGATAAAACACATTTTTCAGGGAAATGAAGGAAATTGGTTGGGAGCTGAGAAACATGCCTGTGATCATCACCTGTTATCTGGAGATTTGTGATTGTGAATGGCAGCCAACTTGTTTCATGGAAAGTCTGTGTCTGGCTAACTGTGACAACAGTAGATCCGAAAGGGACTAGCTTTTGGTTACATCAAAATTGAGCTGACCATGGATATAATTAGCACTGAAGGTCTGTGGCTACAGATGACCGTAGGGATGTAAACCTGGCAGAAATAATGACAGGGCTGCAACTCAGCAGTAAGTCTTCCCAGTTTTTTAAAATTTTTCTTTCATTCTTTTTTAAATGAAAGCTCTAAACTTGGAAAATTGTAACACCTGGAGATTTGTCATAAATGTCACTGAAATATTAATCGAGGCACTAATAGAAAATAACAACTTTTGATTTTCTTGTATTCTGCAAAGATCTTCTATCTTAAATTTTAGGAACATAATCCAAAAAATAGTATTTTTAAATTGAGCAGTAAACTCTGCTCAACTAAAATATTCCTGTAATTTTTTTTTTTTTTTTATCTTGCAGACCAGAAGCCAGTATGTTCTTACTGGAAACACTTAAAATATGACTAAAATAGAATGTTTGTATAGTAACCTAAAAAATCTAGTACAGAAGCAAATCAGACGTATAGAGAACTATAAAAATATAGAAAATACAATGAAATTACAAATTATTCATAATCCTAACACTCAGAAAAAAAAAACTTTTTTGTTTCTTGAAGTTATATTTATGGATTAAAAATATTTTATTTTCATTTTAATCTTTATAAGTTAAGAAACTCCACATGTTAGCAAGAG
The DNA here is from genome assembly GCF_963924675.1 of Phocoena phocoena. Classification (NCBI taxonomy): domain Eukaryota; kingdom Metazoa; phylum Chordata; class Mammalia; order Artiodactyla; family Phocoenidae; genus Phocoena; species Phocoena phocoena. The sequence continues at coordinate 116,140,501 of NC_089222.1, read as the reverse complement.
ATATGTAAACTGCTCAAGATCATCACTTTTTAAATTGCTTATTTATGAACAAATTTAAATATTTTCAAATAATTTATTACATTCTAGGAAGAGATTTTAATAGTCAACATCTTTCTGAGTTTATGAAATTTAAAACCAATAAGGTCACAATCTGTGTAAGCTTTGGTGAGAAATAAATTCTATGGCATCAGGAAATTTTTCATATGCTTGCTACAACTTTTAAATTAGAATTAAGTGAACTTTTAACACCAAGATTTTTGTGTTAAAAATATTCATACTTGTAGATCTAAGGTTTGGAATTACATGCATCTCTGCTTTTATAAAATAAATAATTTACCATTAGGACTTCCTATATGTTTTTTTATGTTGCTTTTCTTTATACCTGTCAAGTATTTTATATTTATGTGACCAGAATCATCAATGTGCCTGGCTAACAAAAAAAAAAAAAAAAAAAATCACATTCATTATATCAAAGTGAACAACAGCAACATGAAAGTCCTAAATATCTTAGATGCTGACAATTTCAAGAATGTATAATATAAAATTGGTGTTCTGCTCTGTCCATTCAAAGCATTCATATGAATTTTGATACTTTAAATATCTTTTACAGGAAAAACAAGTCTTGTATTTTTAACTCTTACTTAACTAAAAGATAGCCAAAAACTTCTTACTCTTCAGAAACATGTTAAACCAAGATTACTTTTAGTGCACATTAAATGTTACAAAGATTAATAAATGTCACATTACAATGGATCAGTCAATACTTAAGCCTCTTCTAAGGCAAAGTTCACATGCTCTAGGCCAGGGGAAAAGCTTCATAAATATTTTAATTATTTCAGATCTGGAAGAAGGGTATATTGAATGACTTGTAAACCATGGAAATTATTTTATTTTTTATGTAGTGTCTGGAATCACTATAGACTCCTGAGGACATTCAGCATTTTAGAAACAGCAAATCCCCTTCTATAATCAGCAAGCAAAACTTTTTGTTTGAATTTCCAATTTCTTTTATAAAATGTTCTTCGAATTGGGAGATGAACTGAATCATTTGCTTTCTGGACACTTGTGGCACTTCTCACTTCCAAGGATCGCCTTGTACTGCCAGTTGCAGAAATGGAAAGAATTGAAACAACAGAAGCAGCAACACACATTTTGAATGTAAGCTTTGCCCTGAAAGCTTTCTGGCAAGATTTGTTCATTTGGCAGAAGAGCTGCCAATGCTAGGAAAGAGTTTCTCTTTCCATTCTTCTTTCCAATTACCAGAGGCAGACTGGGTAAAGTTTACCACCCAGAAAGAAAAGGCTTTGGTTGCCTCCTAATTTGATTATTGACCCTGGTGACCTTGAAATAGAGAATGGCACTAGCTAAGATAAATAGAATGGAGAAAGAACCAAACAGAAGCATAACAGAAGTAAGCCAAAGAATGACTGTTTCCCTGAGACCCCCAAGTTAGAGAGGAGAGCAGGATAGTGGGCCACCCCAGTTGATTGACTGAGGAGATAAGTCACCCTGGGAATCTGACAAAAGGAATTTAAGTGCCATTAGGTTAAACAAAGGCTTTAAGTTAAAGACTCTATGTAAAAGTCAGTTGTTTGTTTTCAGACCAATAAAAGAAAAAGTACCTTTGACTTCTAAGAACCATTAACTCTGTTTCTGTCAGACCATACTTCATCTCACCCATTAAGAATCTTCCAAAGCCAAATTAGGGACAAGTTATTTTGTCCTCAAGCTACCATCAAGTTTCTTGAATCTTTTTTTCCTTTCAATTAATTATTTATTATTGCCCAGAAATCTTACTAAGAAATCCTGAGGGTGCTCCTGATTTCTTTTTAAGCTACATAAAAGTTCCGGGAGTTGGGTTGGCATGGTTTTATTTTAAATCAGATGGTCAAAGCCAAGAGGGTCTTTGTACTCTGATTCCCAAACCAGTGGAGAGCCCACGCTGTCCCCACTTTCTCCATAGCCCGTCACAGAAGTTCATATCCAAGGCTCAGGGGTGGGGAAGAAATGATAATTATTTGGAAAGCATTTTTAACGTGCCTATTTTCCCATAATCCAAGCAACCAAAATTAAAGTTTAATAAAATTTAAATAGACAGGGAAAACCTTAAAAGGGACATGGGATTAGTAAAGAAAATTTGGGAGATGATGATCCTTCTTAATTCCTTCACAGTCAATACAAGAAGAAGGAATATGGTCCAGACAGGTGAAGTGACTTCCTGGTAACCCAGTTAGTCAATGACAGAGCTAAAACAAAAACACAAATCATCTGACCCAGTGGGAACACTTGATTGAGATGCTACATGTGTAACAGAATTCATTCTTTCTGTGATTTAATTGCTTAATGATTTAACATGAGCATCCTTTCCTTGCTATGCATAGTGTATTAATTTCCTATTGCTGGTATAATAAATTATTCAATGTAATAAGACCCTAAACAGAAAAATTACATGCAGGAAGTAAAATTCACGGAATTCTTTCTATTTCACTGTATCTAGAAATTGCTAGCACTTTCTCCCAGAATGATAAATTTAGCATAATCAAAGCATAAATAGTTGCTGTTTCATATCCTAAAATGTCAAGAAATAGATTTCTACCAGATACTGCTATTTTATAAAACATTCAGACTCAGAAAAAAAAATTATTCAAAATCCTAAGAGCATGTTTTATATTTTTATAAAAGTAAAAAAAAAATCATGTTTTCCAAGACATTCAAATTACACAAATATTTTATACATGAACATGTAACATAAAATAGTATTATTTTATTAGTATTTGAAAGTCAGAGCTTCTAATAGCAGTGTCATAGAATAGGAAATGTAATAACGAAGTTCCTCTGCACAGACTAGCTTGATGTTAGCTTAAAGGTTGCTCTTAGAAATATTCTGGTTCTGGTCAAAGGATAGTAATCTGAATTACGTGCAAACAATGCACACCTAATTTCTTTTTTTTTTTTCAGGATAATATGTTGTTAGGCCAGAAACCAAGCCTAATTCATTTTGTATTCTGTTTTCCAAAGCTATGTAGAAGTTCTGGAATACTGAGCAGTCAAGACGGAAAGAAAACAAATGTTTTAGAACTATAAGGCTGTGGGAGGAAAGGAGATAAATAGAAAACTGGTAGCTGATGTGCAAACCTAGGGCCTTGTTACTCCTAGTATGAAGTAACTTATGAGACAGGTTTGTTTGTTTGTTTTGCTTTTAAGCACTATTTTCTACTTTGTATGTTCAAAAGTTCTGTAACATACAATAGATATTCTAGAAATATCTGGTGTCTTAGCTCCAGCTGCCATAAAATCCCATAGATGAGGTGGCTTAAACAACAAAAATTTATTTTATCATAGTTCTGGAGACTGGAAATCTGAGATCAGAGGCCAGCATGGTCAGGTTCTGGCGAGAGCTCTCTTCTGGCTTCTAGACTGCCATCTTTCCCTTTGTGCTCGCGTGGCCTTTCCTTGGTGTGTACACAGGAGGAGAGAGCGTGATCTCTGTCTTCCTCTTCTTAAATGGCCACTAATCCTATTGGATTAAGATCTTACCCTTATGACCTCATTTCACTTTAACTACCTCTTAAAAGCCCTATCTCCAAATACAGTCACATTGAGGGCTAGGGCTTCAACTTGTGGATTTTAGCTGAGAATTCAGTCCATAGTATTCCACCCCTGGCCCCCCAAATTCGTGTCCTTCTCACATACAAAACACATTGACTCTAACCTAACAGTCCCACAAATCTTAACTCATTCCCCCATCAACTCTAAAATCTAAAGTCTAAAGTCTCATCTAAATATCTAAGTCAGTTACAAGTGAGACTAGTGGTATGATTCATTATGAGACAAAATTTCTCCCCAACTGTGAACCTGTGAAATCAGACAAGTGATTACCTCCCAAATACAATGATGGGACGGGCGTAGATTTGACATTCACAGTCTGAAAGGGTGAAATCAGAAGGAAGAAAGAAACAGCAAGTCCCAAGCAAGTCCAAAAACTAGTAAGGCAAATTCCATTAGATCTTAAAGCTCAAGGATAATCTTCTTTGGTTTGATACTCTGCCCTCCAGGCCCACTGTGACTGCAGCATTACCCCCCAGATTCTAGGCAGCGGTCTCACTCCTGCAGCTCTTCTAGCCTAGGGTCCGTACTCCAAGGCAGAAGCTATCTGGCCTACTGAAACCAAGAAGGTAGCCTTGATGATCTCTGAATCACCTTCAGGGTCATGTTCCCCTCTTATTTAAGAATAGAGCACATTCACCTCCAAATAGGTCTATTGTTTTTTCCCATCAAATCTTCCAACAGTCTTCCTTCATTTTGTCCTATCTCTAACCCCTTCAGTTCAAACTGGCTCTTTATCAAGTTAAATCTTGTAAGCTCTTTATCAAGTGCTAGTCCAGCCATATCCTTGTTGTTTTCTTCACAACATGCTTTCTCATTTTTTTGGACCAATATGGGTCAACTAAGAATTTTCCAAATCTTCAAGTTCCAGTTCCTTTTAATAATTCCTTCTCAATTTCACTTCTCTCCTTTCACATTTTACTGTAAGCAGCCATCAGGAACCAAGCTGCTACTTCAACATTTTGCTTAGAAATCTCCTCAGCTAAATATTCAGCTTCATAGCTTGCAGTTCTATCTTCCACAGTAATACAACACAGTTCAGCAAAGTTCTTTGTCATTTTATAACGAGGATCACCTTTCCTCCAGTTTCCAATAACATTTTTCCAGATCTCATTTCTGTCTGATATCTTACCAGAATTACCCTTAACGTCTATACTTCTAGTATGAACCTCAGAATTCATCCAGCCTGTGCCCATTACCCAGTTCTAAAGCTGCTTCCACATTTTAAACTTTTGTTACAGCAGCACCTCACTTCTCAGTACTGAAACCTGTCTTAGTCTGTTCAGACTGCTGTAAGGGAGAAAAACATTTTCTCTACCCTTTTAGGTCTTTTTCTTTTTCTTTCTTTTTTTTTCTTTTGCTGGTCTAATAATTAAACTGACATAAAACAGATCAACAGGAGAAAACTGTCAAATTTAATTCTGCACCTACTGGAACCCCAAAGATATGAGGTTCAAAGAAGTGACCAAAGCAGGCAGCTCTTATACCTTTTAGACAGTTATTTTTGAAGATTTGACAAAACAAAGGATTTTTTGCTTGGGGTAGCAAAGTAATAAAGTTTGTTTATACAGCCTTGAATTCCCTATCTCTGGCAATAAAATGCCTCCTATCCTCCTGGTATAGGGAGGATAGCTTCAGATGAGAAATTTATTTCCTGCTTTCAGGAGGACAAAGAAGGGTCAGAGTGTTCTTCTTGAACTGGCCATTTCTCAAGTAACTTTAATTCAAAATAATCAATATGTCAAAATGGTATATTTTGGGGTGGCCTGCCCTGAACCCTATCACTGACATATCAAAATACCATAAACTGGGTATCTTAAACAACAAAAATTAATTTTCTTGCACTTCTGGAGGCTGAAAGTCCAAGATCAGGGTATCAGCATGGTTGGATTCTAGTGAGAGCTCCCTTCCTGGCTTGCAAACATCCGCCTTTCTAATGTGCTCACATAAACTTTCCTCACAGTGTGTGAGTGAAAAGAGAGAGGTCTTTATCTTCCTCTTTTTAGAAGGCCACCAATCTTTCAGATTAGGATCCCACCGTCATGACCTTACTTACCTTAATTACCTCCTAAAAGCTCAATCTCCAAATACAGTCACACTGGTGGTGAGAGTTTCAATATATAAATTTTGAGGGGATATGATTCAGTCCAGAGCATTCCATCCCCATGATTCATGGAACACTTTATACATTCCCTTATTTAGGGAGCCTTCAAGAAAATTTATAAGAGATGGATACAGAATTAAAGGAAAGAAGCTTTTTAACTCTGGATGACAATAATTTTACTAAATCAGTTTTAACAATTGGGGAGACTTCCCTGGTGGCGCAGTGGATAAGAATCCACCTGCCAATGCAGGGGACATGGGTTCGAACCCTGATCCAGGAAGATCCCACATGCTGCGTAGTAACTAAGCCTGTGTGCCACAACTACTGAAGCCCGCGCGCCTGCAACCCATGCTCCGCAACAAGAGAAGCCACTGCAATGAGAAGCCTGTGTGCCGCAACGAAGAGTAGCCCCTGCTTGCCACAACTAGGGAAAGCCCACGTGCAGCAACAAAGACCCAACCAAAAAATAAATTAAAAAAAAAAAAAAAAGCGGTGTTTGTGGAAAGTCCCTTAAGCAGCTACTCTTAGATAAAATAAAGTAAAAATTGAGACAAAGGAGATTTATTCGTTATTGCCTATCAATGGCTGTTCGAAAGAAGAGGAAAAGCAAAGAAAAAGCAAAATGTCATTAAAATTTATTCATTTAACTCTAATGGTATGTTACTGGCTTACAATGGAAAGGATTTAGGCTCTTTTTAAATATTTCCTATGGAAATAAGTATAAAATAAAAGAAATATGATCTGATCTTTGTTTTATATTCAATAACATTTAAAGCATTGCTAGAATGTAACACCAAATAACAAAATCTGAGCTAAGACCAATATTAAAAATTGTAAACCAAGATTGCCAAGTAAAATTTTGCCAACCACCTCTATTTTCTTTTATCACTTATTCATCGGGGAGAAGAAACCTCTTGTAATTGGGGAAGGAGTCTAGGACTTCATCCTGTACATAAGCATCCTGTGCTTATCCAGATACCCACAGACACTATGAAAATAGAAATAAAGTTGAAAAAGGAATGTGGTTATGGTTTCAAACATTTTTTGAAAGAATTAAAATATTAAGCTGGAATAATAAAACTGTGAGGGGGAATAATTTAATAATATTCTTAAATATAAAGCTAATTCATTTAAAATGTAAATTTCAATTGAACCAAGCCACAAGATTTATTCAGCAAAAGATCCATCAGGTGATTCCTCTAGCTCTACTTGTATGTAAACTTCCATTGCTTTATTGAATTTCAATGCCATTTCTACTTGACCCTTTTATACTGAAAGTTCAGTCAAAGGAAATGTGCAGGAGAGAGGGGACAAATCATGTCTTCGTTTTCAAACCAGTACAGGCACACCTTGTTTTACTGTGCTTCCCAGATGTTGTTTTTTATAAATTGAAGGTTTGTGGCAGGGCTATGTCCAGCAAGTCTATTAGCACCATTTTCCCAACAGCATTTGCACTTTGTGTCTCTCTGTCACATTTCAGCAATTCTCACAATATTTCAAACTTTTTCATTGTTATTATATTTGCTGTGTTAATCTGTGATCAGTAGTCTTTAATGTTACTATTGTAATTGTTTTAGGGCACCACAAATCGTGCCTGTATAAGATGGTGAACTTAATCAATAAATGTGTGTGTTCTGAGTGCTTGGCCTACCAGCTGTTCCCCTGTCTCTACAGCTCTCCTCAGGCCTCCCTATTTCCTGAGACATAATATTGAAATTAGGCCAATTCATAATCCTACAGTGACCTCTGAGTGTTCAAGTGAAAGGAAGAGTCACAATCTCTCACTTTAAATGAAAAGCTAGAAATGATTAAGCTTAGCATTGAAAATCAGGATAGGCTGAAAGCTTGGCCTCTTGTGCCAAACAGTTAACCAAGTTGTGAATGCAAAGGAAAAATTCTTGAAGAAGATTGAAATTACTACTCCACTGAATACATGGATAATAAGAAAACAAAACAGACGTATTGATGGTTAGGAGAAAATTTTACTGGTCTGGATAAAAGATCAAACCAGCCACAACCTTCCCTTAAGCCAAAGCCTAATCCAGAATAAGGCCCTAACTCTTTTCAATTCTGCAAAGGCTGAGAGAGGTGAAAAGCTGCAGAAGAAAAGTTTGAAGCTAGCAGAGGTTGGCTCACAAGGTTTAAGGAAAGAAACCATGAACATAACATAAACCTGCAAGGTGAAGCAGCAAGTGTTGATGTAGAAGCTGTAGCAAGTTATCCAGAAGATCTAGCTAAGATAATGAATGAAAATGGCTGCTCTAAACCATAGATTTTCAATGTTGGTGGAACAGCCTTATATTGGAAGAAGATGCCATCTAGGACTTTCATAGCTAGAGAGGAGAAGTCAATGCCTGGCTTCCAAGCTTCAAAGGACAGGCTGACTCTCCTGTTAGGGCCTAATGCACATGGTGACTTGAAGTTGAAGTCGGTGCTCATTTACCATTCCAAAAATTCTAGGTCTCTTAAGAATTATGCTAAATCTATTCTGCCAGTGCTCTAAAAATGGAACAACAGAGACTGGATGACAGCACATCTATTTACAACACGGTTTACTGAATATTTGAAGCCCACTGTTGGGACATATTGCTCAGAAAAAAAGATTCTTTTGAAAATATGAGTGCTCATTGACAGGGCACCTGATCACACAAGAGTTCTGATGGAAATGTACACAAGATTAATGTTGTTTTCATGCCTGCTAACACAACATCCATTCTGCAGCCCGTGGATCAAGGAGTAATTTTGATTTTCCAAGTCTTATTATTTAAGAAGTACATTTCATAAGACTACAGCTACAGTAGATATTGATGCCTCTGTTGGATCTGTGCAAAGTAAATTGAAAACCTTCTGGAAAGGATTCACCATTCTAAACACCATGGAAAACATTCATGAAACATGGGAAATGGTCCAAACGACAACATTAACAGGAGTTTGGAAGAAGTTGATTCCAACCCTCACAGATGGCTTTGAGGGGTCAAGACTTTAGTAGAGGAAGTCACTGCAGATGTGGTGGAAATAGCAAGAGAACTGGAATTAGAAGCGGAGTCCGAAGATGTGACAATTGCTACAATCTCATGATAAAACTTTAATGAATGAGTTGCTTCTTATGGATGAGCAAAGAAAGTGGTTTCTTGAGATGGAATCTACTCCTGGTAAAGATGCTGTAAAGACTGTTGAAATGACAACAAAGGATTTAGAACATTACATAAACTCAGTTGATAAAGCAGCAACAGAGTTTGAGAGCATGGACTCCAGTTTTGAAAGAAGCCCTACTGGGGGTAAAATGCTATCAAACAGCATTGCATGCCCCAGGGAAATTTTTCACGAAAGGAAGAGTCATTCCATGCAGGAGACTTCATTATTGTCTTACTTTAAGAAATTATCACAGCCACCTCAATCTTCAGCAACCTCTACCTGATCAGTCAACAGCCATCAGCATCAAGACAAGACCCTCCACCAGCAAAAAGATTATGACTCACTGAAGGCTCAGATGATTGTTAGCATATTTTAGCAATATTTTTTAATTAAGGTGTATACTTATTCAGACACGATGCTGTTGCACATTATAGACAACAGTGTAGCGTAAACATAACTTTTACATGCACTGGGACACAAAAAATTTTGTATGACTTGATTTATTGTGATATTTGCTTTATTGCTGTGGTCTGGAACCAAACCCACAATATCTCCGAGGTGTGTGCTTGTGTCTATGTGGTGCCTTCTACAATGCTTCTAAAACTTTAATGTGGGTTTGGATCACCTAGAATCTTGTTAAAGTGAAACTTCTGATTAAGTAGGTCTGGGGTAGAGATCTAAGGATCTGCATTTTAACCAGCTCCCAGGTGAGTCCTGTAGAACATCACTTTGAGTATGAAAGTGCTAGAGAACGATGACAGTGGGGAAAATCTAAACAATTCCGGTAATTGTAACATCTTCCTTGGAAAAAATAAGAAGAGAAAAAAAAATCAAATTTAAGCAACAATAAAAAAGATGTAGCATTAGAATAAACCCAGCGAACAGAACGCATCTTTAAAGGTCTCTGACCTTATTTCAAATCTAGAAGATTAAGACTAATGAATGCATTTGAGAAGCCAGAGCTGTGGTAATAGAACAAACCTTATATGGACTGTATCTGAGGGGTATCTAAACAGTTGTTTAATAATAATGATTCTGTGATACCAATAGTAAAGCTAATATTTTATAGCATCTGTACTGTCTACATTGTTTATTCATAGTTGACTTGGATTATAATTAACAGAAATCTGAACCATTGTGTTCTAAACTGTTCAACATCTGCCTCATGAACAAAAGATAATACTAGTAAAAAGATGAAATCAAAAACAAATTGAAAATGGGATATGATACCCTTCATATTTGACCAAGTAAATTTTGCTGTAGGATATAAATGTATTGGGATTCTGATGCAAATTATTCTTTCTTTATAAGACAAAGAAAAATAATGGAAGTAGTTCTCAAAGTAATGATTTAAGGCTTGAATTTTACATGTTTTCCAAGGGCCTTTATGACTATACATAATTCATGAATCTGTATTTCTGTAATGTTTGAGAGTTTTTTCCCCTGGAAGTGTTTTTTAATGATTAGGTCACATGGCCAGAACAGTCCTTTAATGTCCTTTAATGTCTCTTTTTTTCCTGGTTTATCATTTTTCCATTTTGCTTAGGAATACATTAGCCTTTGCTACATACCCTCAAAACATCTACTTTTGCAATCAGCTTGGAACAGAAAATGAACAGTGGGACCTAATTGAACATTATGTGTTTAACATGGCTAAAATGAACAAAATTTTGAAATATAAAATGCATATACATACACACAATAAAGAGCAAAATGTGATCAGCACTAAATAGAGGAATGTATGCCAGCCAAACATATTTTGGTGTGTACCAAAAATACTTATTAAATGTAAAAGATCTTGCTGTGCTGAAATGATCTAATGTTCCTATGTAAGATGGAAGCAGTTTCACACTTTAAAATTTTGAACATTTTCACTTACAGATAGTTTACTTGACATGTTAGTATGGTTTTAATTTGAAAAAAATAGGTTTTTGGAGGCTTTCATTTTAAAAATTCTAGAAATTTAGATATAAATTCAATGTTGGTGGTCTTTGTTTTGCCTAGCAAATCATTACTACTGGTTATCATACCTGATACTGAAGACTTTCTAATTGTTTGATACTCACTTGGTAAATGGAGAAAAACAATCATTTCTGATTACATTGAATGAAAACATCTATGCGTACAGTGAATTTAAAAGCTATGCTACAGAACAAACTAAATATAAGTACTTTAATGCATTCTTAAAAGTTTGGTCTTGGTGACACTTTATTAACACAGGCTTTTTAAAATGGGAATTTGAAAAGAACTTTATTTTGTTTACTGCTCAGCCTTTTTTCCTGGGAGAGTTTCCCTATATTAATTGCTTCTGTGCTCAGATGCTTCTAATTATTAACCTGCAGGTGTCTCTAATCACTGTGTCTTCCAGCAGAGTTTTGTTTGAGGGCCATTAGCTGTGATGCTTAATTACAACACACTGTACCTAGTTTTGTGTACTGTTTGATCTTTCCGATGGCTTCCCAGACCTCAGAAAATAGTCATTGGCAATCATTTTCTACAATTAACCACAGTGCTCTGTATCTCTCTCTCTGTTATTAAATTGGATTGGAGCGTATAGAATTATCCAAGAGCTAATTCTTAAAACTTGAGACTAAGCTCTAAGACATGCCTAATGATCCTTAGTCTCTAGGATATTCAAACCAAAGAATATAAATTTATTCCTACGTTTTAAAATCTGAAATCTGAGGTATGTATAAAAACATGTAGAGTCACTGAATCTTTAAGTGTTCAGGGTTCTTAGAAATACTCTAGTTCTTGCATTTTATTTATTTATTTATTTTAATATCTTTATTGGAGTATAATTGTTTTACACTGGTGTGTTAGTTTCTGCTGTATAACAAAGTGAATCAGCTATATGCATACGTATATCCCCATATCCCCTCCCTCTTGCGTCTCCCTCCCACCCTCCCTATCCCACCCCTCTAGGGAGACACAAAGCACCGAGCTGATCTCCCTGTGCCATGCAGCTGCTTCCCACTAGCTGTCTATTTTACATTTGGTAGTGTATATATGTCAGTGCTACTCTCTCACTTCATCCCAGCTTAGTTCTTGCATTTTAAAATGAGAAAAGCATAGTTGCAATAGACTTCTGCCTAAAAGAGACTTTTCTGTTTCTGAGCCTCATCTGCTACATGTTTGACCACTTACTTCCCATGCGCCACTTTCAAAAATTTCAGGAATATGTCAAGTTGGAATAATGTCAATATTAGAAATATCCTGCTGCAAAATTATTCTAGAACTACAGACTATGTATCTACCATTTCAAATCAGAATAAATTACATGTTGAATAAAAATCAACATGCAAATAAAGATGTTCATAGGTCAATAGTTTGCTCCTACTCAGAGTGCTTATTTGGATCTCTGAATATGTCTTTTGACCCAGACGTAGCATCTAAATGGGGCACTATGATTATGGCCCTGAATACGGCAGAAAGCATGGAGGCAAGGGCTGATGTGTGATCAAACATAACTCTGTCTGCTGGTTTTCATGCCCACCCTTGTAATTACTATTTGGTTTGACTTAGCAGGATTACCAGGGCATTTGTTGTGTGGCAGGTTGGTTTTCTTCGTGGGCAATATTTATTTTGTTTTGTTTTTGATTTGTTGGTTGTAGGTTTGGGTTTTGTTATTGCTGTTGCTGTTAGTTAGAAACGCTTCTAAAAATAAGCAGACTAAGTCACAAAGAGAAAGACAAATACCATATGATATCATTTATAGGTGGAATCTAAAATACAACACAAGTGAACCTATCTATGAAACAGAAACAGACTCACAGATATAGAGAATAGACTTGTGGTTGCCAAGGGGGAAGGAGAGTGGGGAGGGAAAGACTGGAAGCTTGGGATTAGCAGATGCGAACTAGTATATATAGGATGTATATAAACAACAAGGTCCTACTGTATAGCACAGGGAACTACATTCAGTATCCTGTGATAAACCATAATGGAAAAGAATATGAAAAAGAATATACATATATATGTATAACTAAGTCACTTTGCTGTACAACAGTAACTAACACAACATTGTAAATCAACTATACGTCGATAAAATTTAAAAAATAATCTTGGAATTAACAATACAAATTCTTGTAGAGGTGAAATACATGTGCTGGTAGTCTATCACATTCAAAATCAGAATTATCATAACCTATGAGGTTACATAGCTTCATTTTTCTGCCTGGATTTTACCTCCAGATACAAAGTTAATCTTCAGTACATTTGAAAATACAATATCATCACTCCTCCCTCACAAATAACTCACTTTTCCCTCCACAACACCGCCCTCACCTTTGCTGCTGCCAGCCACCCTATATTTCAAACAGAGTATCAAAATAGCTTTTAAAAACATTTTGCATTTGTTTTCCTTGAAAAAGGGTAGCATTCATATTTTTAGCACTTTCAGCATCTGTTACCTATAACATGCTAAGCAAAAAATACCTTCAAGTAACAAAAATTAAAATTAGGAAAAATAATTCTGATATAAATTTTAAAATAAGGTATGATTATATGATTTTCAAAACTTATTAAGACCTTTCTGGTAAAATAAGTTACTTGTATTAATTTATTCACAATTATTTACTGCATTTATTAATTGTTAAATTTTTCTGCCATCTATGAATTTGAAAGAAATTTATTCATTCTATGCTAGGAAACTAAACTTGTATTACACTGGAAACTCAACTCTTGCATAGAAGCTCTAGGCTACTCTGCCAATGAAGGAGAATTTTGATGATGAATGACTCTTAAACATGATACTTCAAACAGGGTTGGCTTCACAGTCTTAATTGGTTTCCAATATCAATTTGTTTTGTCCGTGTTAGGGAAACTCATATCTGTAAAAGGATATTAACCTGGAGTTCTGCCTACAGGAAGGAGAATGGCCTCTTTTGTTTACATAATCCCAATCAAAAATATTATCATCACCCATTAGATTACTTATTTTTAGGGTTGCTCTAAATTTTATAAAGCCTTTATCAGCCATATTATAATGAGTTCAAAGGAAACAATTCAGTCTTCCTGAAATAATTGCCTAGAATCATGAAAGATCACATGTGTAATTTATCATATGTATAATTTACTCCATAATACATATAAATATAAATGGCTGAATTAAAATCATCATTGAAAATTTCTTGTATATTGTTTTTAAATTTATTGTGTAAGTCTACAACGCCAAATTCATTACTTCATTGGCTTGCAAGAGGAAAACTATTATAAGTATGGAAGAAATCTTAAAATATTATTGAAACATATTTCTAATCACTTTACACCACTATCATGTTCACATTTTGTGGTTTATATAAATGATCCTAAACTTTGTAGTCATTAGCAAAGCCCTCTAATATGCTAGGAAAACAATCTACAGACCTGTTATCTCAGTTCTTTATTCTAATCTTCCTGAATAATGAGGTGACTTCAGTATATTAATAGTATCATTTTCTGGTTTTTATCCTGAACAGAGGCATATGATAGAAACCATTTATCTCAAACCAATTTAGTATCACACTGTAGATGACAGTAAATGGAAGAAGTCTTTTATTATGATTTATTTCATGCCATATGATCTAAGGTTGCTAACTATCCATTTACTTTATCTGGTGTCTAACACTAGATTGCCTAATTAAATTCTGGTGTCCGAAGAGTAGCTATTATCAAACCAATGGTTTCCTAAGATTGTTAAAAATATTCAGTGTAGAGTTTGTGATGGAACTTGTTGTTCAACAATGTTCTCTTTCAAGATTGCATTAGAGAGTTCTGCTTAAGAGAGTCTTGGATTTAATTATTCAAGCTGAAGCTATATTCAGGCTATGGAGCAATGCAATGAGAAGAATTCAGCTTTAGAGCTAGACACCAGCTGATTTTAAATGATCCAGTATATATTGTCTTTTGTTAACTTTAGCACATCCATAATAATTAATAAACATTTATCAACCCTCTGTATGAGCACAGTAGGGGATTTAATGATCTCTTCTTGCTTAGTATGGCCATAAACAACATTATGAATCATCTAAGTGGCACATATTTTTTAATGATAGATAAAACCTTCTGATTAGGAATTAAGTTTCAATTCATCATTATTCTGTCTTAAAATATAACAATTACAAATACGGAGTAAGTACAAATTGTCTCCACTGTCAGTTAATGAAATTTAATCTAATATAATATATTTTAAGAGAATTGTAAGAATTGATAAGATTTTATGTGGAAACATGCAAAATTAAAAGTTATTTTTTGTTATTGTGTCTTCAAACATTTTTGAGAACCTATTACCCACTAAACTGTGTTGGACATCAGGGATACAAAGATAAGAGAATCCCTGTTTTCATGGAACTCACTTTCTAGTAGGGTGGATGGCTCTGGGGAGAACCAACCACAATGCTGTTACGGCTGTAGAGAACTGTAGCAGAGAAGCCTTTCCAGAAGGACAGCTGGTATGTCAAATCAGGATGTACTAAACAGGCCTCCCTTAAGACCATGACCTCTGTTAGCTTCGGTTCTCAGCTTTGTGATCCAGGAACAAGTTGTCTACAACTAAAAGATCAAATCAAAGGAATGGATTTTTACTTAGCAAATCACTAGAAACGTAGAGCTGTTGCAGTTTTTTCATGTTATTATTCATAATACTTTCCTATTATATTCTATTTTAATCTTTCCTAGTTTTAATTCTAATATCATTGCCTATCTAGGAAGACAAAAACATTATATCCAAATGGGAGATGGCTGTAGGGAATGCCTCACATCTCCCCAAATAGAAATGATAAATATGATAAACTTCCTGCCAATGGCATAAAGAGGGTGAAATAAAAGCACAGAGAAGAGATAACATCTTTTTGAGAAGGTCTGGGTCAATGGAGTTGAGTCAAACACCTAATTTAATTCTATTAAATAAACAATTGATATAAGTAAACCTGAAACTCAAGAGCAAAAATGATAGAAGAAATGTGTGACTGATTTTAAGGCTTTCTTGAGACTTGGAGCTACACAGAAAATACTGACTAGCCAACACCTAGTGGATTCCATTTGGTTTGTATAAACAGACTATATACATAGATATATGTATGTATTTGTATATATTTAATACTGTTCCTAGTGGGTGATTTTAATAATTTTTATGGGTAATTTTGACTGTATTCATTTTTTTCCTTAAATAGGTACTTTAAGAACTTAAGCTTTAGTAAGCTTCAATATACAATATCATCTTTAGAGAAAAGGTGACTTTTGAATTGAGTCTGGGGCATTCATGAAATTTTGCTAGCTCAAAAAGGCAAAAGGCCACGTCAGGTTGATGAAGTACATTTTTTATCAAACAAATATAAAAAAGATTTGTCTAGAGACTATAGAATTTCAGCGGTCAAACTATACAGAAATAAAGCGGGTATGAAAATCACCATAATTTATCAATATCAGAGTTAATAAGCAAGTCAGACCACCATTCCTACTCAAACTATCCCAGGATGTGTATTATCTAAAAATATCAGTGTTCACACACTTGTACATTCACTGTCTATAATTACCCCATCACAAAAATAGAACTCAAATTAGAGGCTGTATGCAAACCACCCTTGAGTGCAAAGGCCAGAGAAGACAGAATAAAGTGGCTGGTACTTGTGAACTATATCAGATACCTCTTAGTGCCATCTTAAAACCTCTTAGCAGGATCTCTCTGAGACCACTGGACACTATATCACTCCAGATACTGTAACTACCTACTTTGCATTGGCCAACATGACTGCATCTTGCTTCATGCCCACATGGTACATTTAGCCTTCCTCCCTGATGCTTTCTTATTGCTTCTGAGACATGAGATAGCATGGGACACATTAGAGATGTTTGCATGCAACCTAGCAGTGTGTGTGTTTGGGTCCGGGGAGGGTGTGTTAATAGCCATGAAGCAAACCTGTGACAATTGAAATGCGAAATGACAGATGCATTTTTCTCCTTTCTTTACCCCAAGGTAGACTGAGATGTAGTAGTTCATGCTGCCTCTTAAAAAGGGCAAAATTGTGCTTGATGCAAAGTGTAAGGAGTTGGCAAAGCGCTTCCATGTTTTTGCTCTCCCCCGCTTCCTTTTTCCCTCATTGTGACTTCCTTGGAGGAGCACTTCCTAATATAGGAATACTATAGTATTAGTATTATAGTATTAGTATAGGAATACTAATACCTAATATAGTATTAGCACACAAGTTTTTGTGTGTCTATGCCCTAAGGGCTAAGAGAATAACCTATTACAAAAAAATTCTTATATAGACCCTGTAGATTATGGATCCTTTTTATTTAAGCACCCAAGGTTTTGTAAAACCAATGACAAATACTCTTCAAAATTATTTATATTAAGTTTGAAGGGGTAAACTTTTAGCAGACCTCAGCCTTCCATCTCTTTAAAAAAATAAAGATAAAAAAACAAAATTCCTGGTCCCAAACACAATAAAGAATAGTAAGCCCTGTCTCTGAATTTATTGTCTTATATCTGGAGCACAGTCCTCTGGCCACTTGAGAAGTATGGAATGTCAATATTTCTTCTTTGCACTTTTATACACGGCATAAGAATGACAGCTGTCTCAAAGAACATCCCCTAAGACTTTTTCTATCCAAATTTCATTTTTTTCATGTCTTTCCAATTCAGTTTCTCTTGGGAAGTCTATACTTTTAACTATGCCCCCTCTCCTTAAAACTCTTACCTTTTAATTTTTGTATACTTCTGAATAGTCTACTGGCATTCCCACTTCCTTTTGTCTCTTAACTTGGATGTATTTAAATACTTATTCAGTTTTATCTTCCAACACTGATTTCCATCAAAAGCCCAACCAATCATATGGCTCTAATATCTACAACTTTCAGCCTGATTGTCCCAATACAGTCTCAATAGTCACGTATTATCAATTGCTTGTGCAACTTAGACATTTCACACTTTGATATTCCTCAGAATTTACTAGCCCATCATCATTCTTATCGTGCATCACCCAAAGTTTTATTTAGCTCCCAAATGTAATATCTTTGTTTGTTATTGCTATTCTCTGTATTTCTTACAAAAGGCACATTGAATTGTTTCTGGTTACTCAGTTTCCTTCCATTTCTATTCAACCGAATTCTCAACATGTCTTTTAGATACACACCTTCTTTTCCATGATCACTTAAATGACTCTAGTCCAGACCATCATGACATCAGTGCTGACTATTGAAATGGATTTCTAAACACTATTCCATCTAATCAGTTCATCACACTACTGTTGGACTTAAATGTGGAGTTTGTCATTATTCTGCTTGAGAGATGACAATAGTTCTCCACGTTGCATCCATTTTTTTCTGCCTAACTTTCAGAAGTATACTTAAAACATTTAAGCAGACATTTCAATATTCATTTATTCATTCCTATATTAATTTGTTCAAAATACATGTGGCAAGTCATGTGCTTGTGGCTAACACAGTTTTTTTCCATAGAGACTCTTAAAATCTCATAGGTGGAAAGGGATAGTAAAAATATAATTGCCCTAATGTAGGTTAAATGCTCTCTACCTTAGGTGGATGCTGTAAATATGGGGTTAAGGGAGAAGAGGGTTAGAGAATTAAGACAGCTTCTTAAGGAAAGCTTCATTTCATCAAATACAAAAGGTGAATAGAAGTTAGCAAGTAAAAGGGAAGTGAGGAATTAGGGAGTGGTACTAACAAAACGTTTAGAAGTCAGGAGAGAGCAGGTGAGTTCATAAAACTGAAATGTAATATGGACAAGCCATAAAGTGGTAGGTGAGGGTGTGGTGAAAGGTGAGACTAGAGGGGAAGGAAAGTACTAGGCCTGGGCTGTCTGACATGGTGGCCCCCAGCCACATGTGGCTACTTAAATGTAAACTAATTAAAATTAAGTATTTCATTCCTCAGTCACACGTAAGAAGCACATTTGAAATGCTTCATAACCACACGTGGCTTGTAGCGACCATGTTGGACAGAGCAGAAATATCATAGGACGTTTTATTGGGCAGTACTCGTCTAGGTCTTGGAAGGTGTACTAAGGTTTTCTTAAGGAGCAACCATCTGTAATGGCTGATGGGTTTTAAGTAGTAGTGTTTCCTTCAAAATTATCTCTTTAAAAAGAAAGGTATGACATTTTATTTGTTAATGTGCACTCTTTGAATACTAGTGAGGTTGCTCTGCCTTTGCTTCAGGAAGCATTTTGTTAAGGATTGATGTAGTAAGAAAAGCACTGGACTAGATTTCAGTCTAAAAATTAGCCATGTGATCCCAGGGAATCACCTGGCTTCGAGGCTTCTCTGCTTTTTTCAGTTTGCAGTAAGTTAGAGAAACAAGTATCATATGATATCACATATCTGTGGAATCTAACAAAATGGTACAAATGACCCTATTTACAAAACAGAGATACAGTCACAGATGTAGAAAACAAACTTATGGTAACCAAGGGGGAAACAGGGGGCGGGAGGGATAAATTGGGAGATTGGATTGACATATACACACTGCTATATATAAAATAGATAACTAATAAGAACCTACTGCATAGCACAGGGAACTCTACTCAATACTCTGTAATGGCCTATATGGGAATAGAATCTAAACAAGAGTAGATATATGTATATGTATAACTGATTCCCTTTGCTATACAGCACAAACTACCACAACACTGTAAATCAACTTTACTCCAATAAAAATTAATTTAAATAATAAATAAGGGCATTAAGCTGCCACACCCACTTGTTCTTACCACTTGGCAATAATTTAAAATAAAATAAATGAAATTAAAAATGAATTTTTAAAGGGGTTAGAACCTTTTCTCAAAGTAGCCTCAACTGAGCCCAAAGGTGTAATGGAGGTGTCAGAGACAACACAGTGGCACATGGTGTTGGAATGGTGATGGGATGGTCTTAACCCTCTGCTTTCTCCACCCATCTCCACACTTCAGTGAAAGAAGCTTGGGTTATTACATTGAGATTGCTAGTATTGCTGCATTAAGAACTATTCTGCTACTAAAACCAATAAACCCAGTTCTCTCCAAAATCTTTTCTGAGATACTCTGATTCAAGGAAACCTGGATTCCAGCACCAATATTCCCCTGCAGTCAAATTATGGGTAAACTCAAGTGCATGCTTTCTATCTGGTGCATTTATTTGTCAAACCTCAGGAAGCCGTATTAGGCATATAATCTCAGGCTGAGAGTCTTGTAATACTCCCACTCCGATTACTAACTGTATAAGATGGAACTAGTGAGTAATTTGAGGGATAAAGTATTATTTACCTAAGGGTTAGATCAAATCCTGAGTGTTGGAAGTTCTAACAATCAATTATATCTAAAAGCCTATAACTATAGATTTATATTCCTCTGACACTAGGGAATTCAAAATATTTTGTTGACTTTACCTACATTCAAATCAAAATAGTATGGTTACCGGATAGTAAGATCCCAAACAAAAGCTTGTAGGTGAATCTAGTTAAGTACTATGATGGTGAACATCAGTAGAACCAGAGTTAACACTGATTTTCTAACATCCTAATCAGAAAATGGGTATGAGAATCTAATTAGGGCTTCCCTGGTGGCGCAGTGGTCGGGAGTCCGCCTGCCGATGCAGGGGGCGCGAGTTCGTGCCACGGTCCGGGAGGATCCTGCGTGCCGCGTAGCGGCTGGGCCCGTGGGCCATGGCCGCTGGGCCTGCGCGTCCGGAGCCTGTGGTCCGCAGCGGGAGAGGCCACAGCAGTGAGAGGCCCGCGTACCACAAAAAAAAAAAAAAAAATCTAATTAAAATAATTATGAATATGAATTAGATAAAATTTTATAACTTCAACCAAACTAATACATGTACTCCATCAGGATTATAACTGAAGCAATATATGGGAAGAATTGTGTTATCTAGGTTTTGTTTACCAAATAACATGGCAATCTTTCCGGTTTATAAATCACCATCTACACATCACTCTAAAAAAATGCCTTTGATTATCTCACACCACTGGAGGACTTTGGCTCTAGTTTTTAATCAGTTCCAGTAAGAGTTAAGGAAGCTGATTTATTGGCTCATTTCTGGTGTGAATGTTCACATGTGTATAATGTTTAAAATCCTCTAATCTCTGTGGAGCCTCTTTAGTTCAGACTTCCTCCAGAAAATATTATCTGTTGACTAATAACCTTTAACATAAAAGCCAGTTTTTCCTGGATCTCGTAATCCCCTCAAAAGTTGACAGAT
The DNA here is from genome assembly GCF_963924675.1 of Phocoena phocoena. NCBI lineage: Eukaryota > Metazoa > Chordata > Mammalia > Artiodactyla > Phocoenidae > Phocoena > Phocoena phocoena. The sequence goes on along the minus strand of NC_089222.1, from coordinate 116,119,477 downwards.
TGTTTGGTCAGAATTTTGAGAAAGTTCTTCATCATTTTTATTCATTCTTCACACTGTTTATACACTTCAGTGGCTCCTCTGTTGGAGCCAGGCCTACACAACTTCCTATGAGCTTCTCCAAATCCTAGCTGTGCCCCCAAGGTTTGACGGATGCTAGGTGTTGAGAACCTGATTCGTATTTACAGTGATAGAGAGAAGCCTTTACTGAGCCAAATTGCTGACTGAGATTGGACTGGCTCACTTGTTCAGTGTAGGCATTGTGGCAGGTTTTTTCAGTCTTGGAATTTGATCTCAAAGTAACTCATGGGAAAGATATTTGAAATGAGGCATTTTTAAAAAAGATTTGTAGCTTGTTATAGTACAGGATCCTAAATAAATGGATATCAAGAGATGTTCGGGAGAGACCTATGTGGGATATTAAAAAAATCATAGACCAGGATAATCAAGGACCACTACAATTAGAAGGTAGCTTTCCTGTAGTAGGAACTACAGGGAGCAAAATGAAAAAGAATCACTCTAAAATACGCTGATGAAATACAATAAAAACTTTTATTTTTTATTTATTTATTTATTTTGTGGTACGCGGGTCTCTCACTGTTGTGGCCTCTCCCGTTGCGGAGCACAGGCTCCAGACGTGCAGTCTCAGCGGCCATGGCTCACGGGCCCAGCCGCTCCGCAGCATGTGGGATCTTCTCGGACTGGGGCATGAACCTGTGTCCCCTGCATCGGCAGGCGGACTCTCAACCACTGCGCCACCAGGGAAGCCCAAACTTTTAATATTTTACAGTCAGCATATTAACACATGGAAATAAAATCAGTAACTCCATTTAATAGTGTTATTGTTATAATAATAGCAATTATAATCATGCAACAAATATTTATTGAGTATATATTGTGTGCCAGGCATTGTTCTAGGTACTGGGGAAAAAGAAAATAGATGAAAATCCCTGCCCCCGTGCAGATTACACTGTACTAGGGAAGACAACAAAAGACACTTTTGTAAACTATAATGTAAACTATAACGCTACATAGTGGTAATGGAAAAATAATTTTAAAAGGAAAAGGGAAAAGGGAGTGATCAGAGTGAGGGTTTTGGGTTTTGTTTTTCAATTTTAGATAGGATGGTCAGGGAGTCTGTCTACCAAAGGATGACATTTGAGAAATAAGACGAAGGAGCCGAGGAAGCAAACTTAGGGCAGAGTGCTCCAAGCAGAGGGAACGACAGATTCCAGTTCCCTGAGAAGGAAGTGGGAGTGGAGTAGGAGAAGAGAGGGAACAAGGGACTGAATAAAAAAAGGGCCATCTAGGCCACTGTAAGGGCTTTGCTTTTACTCTGCCTACAATAGGAAGTCATTTAAGGATGCTGACCCAAAGATTATCATCATCTGAATTACTATTTGACAGGATCACTCTGCGTTGGGAACCGAAGGAGCCGAAGGAAGCAACAGAGAGACCAGTCAGGAAGATATTGTAAGAATCCATGAGAAATATGATGGTGGGTTACTGAACTATTAACACATGCTAGACATTGCACCAAGAAAGTTATACACATCTCAATTCTAACTACAGTCTAATAAAGATAGATATTATTGCCATCCTTTTGTTTAAGCATATTGAGGCTCAGAAGAATGAAATCAACAAACATGCTTAGTACATTGTACAGTCAGGATCTGAAGCCAGTGTTTTCTGTTTCCAGAGTCTACAGGATTCACCACTACATTTTATTACCTAACATCAGGTGAAAACCACTATTACACTAAATCGTTTTAAAGTGGGACTGTCGTGGGTGTTTTGCCCCCATCATGAGTAAGTATTCTTAAGAGTTGGTCCTTCCTTTGTTCTAGACTAGCCTTTCCCAAGGTTTTGATATAGGGCTTGGAAATATGTTAGGATGATTTCTAGTTATTTCATATTTACTTTGGTTGCTATAGTGAACTAAATATTTTCTATCATATTTGTATGATCATTTATAATATTACTTTTTCTATACTGTCCTTATCACTCTGCCACTTACTGGACACTCCAACCAGTTTCAGTAAAATATTTTTTGCATTAATTATTTTGTGTTATCTAAGCAGAAACTATCATTAAACAATGACAGTGCTGTGTGTTTCTTTTTACAACTTGCCTGTCTTATTTATTCCTTGCATTGGTAAGTCAGTGACAGAAGCATCCTTATCTCATTGCTCACCTTAGTGGTAATTATGTCTAATACTTTCCTATTAAGTATGATGTCTGCTGAAGGTTTCTGATGGATACTCTTTATCAGATCAAGGCAACCCTTTCTTTTCCAAGTTTGCTAAGCAATTTTGAAAGCCTGGAATGGGTTTTGAATGTTACCAGATGCTTTTTTTGACATCAGTCAAAGTCTCATGGTTTATTTTTTCACTTTTTACTCATTAATATGACTGATGAAATGTATATAACTCCTAATATTTAGCCACCTTTATATACCTCATGGTATATTTTTTTAACATCTCTGGATTTTATTTGGTAGCACTTCATTTAGAATTTTATACTTATCTTCTTAATTCACATGAGTAATCTTCATAATATTGAACAATAGATTTCCTTTGTGCTAATATTCGTTATTAAGAATATACTATTTTGTAGACTAAGTTGGAGAGATCTCTATATTTTTCTATGCTCTGGTCCAGTTTAAATAACTTAGGAACCATCAGTTTTGATTTTTAATAAAAATCAAAGTAAAACCATTAGAACTTAACATCTTTTAGGATTGGATAACTGACTCCTTTTTGATGTTTTCTGTGATTGTAGGCCTGTTGGTTCTTTCACCTCTTCTTGAGTTGATATGGATATTAAAACACGAGAATTATGACAGGAGTGGTGTTGGAGGGAGGGAGAGTGTTTGAGTAGGCTCCAGTTGATAGTATTTTAAGACACTAAGAGAATGACAGAAAGGTCCCAGGATGACCAAAACAACTGCTGGTGGATGGTTAGATTTAATGGTATAAGCGTCATAAAACTAAAAGAAATTGGGGAGGAAGAGGAGAAATAATGGTCCAGATCTCGCTGGGGATGCCATCTAAAGCACCTTGAGCTCAAGAAAGAAGTTTGTGGGAGGTGAAATTTCCTCCACTTAGCAGGGTATCAGCAGAAGCAATATTCTCACCAGAAATAGCTATTTTAGTTCTGTAACATTCAGAGAAGAAGGTGATGACCCCGAAGGATTTGGGTGATGGTTGGGGGGCGCATGAGTTCCAGAGAGTGCAATAGAAGGGACTGGGGGTCAGGAGAGGTAAAAGAGTTGGTGAGTTTAAAGTATGTGCATATAAGGATGAAAGTCTCTGTGTTGGAAGATGACCTGGGAGCTGAGCTTCTGGTGACATGGATGGGATCATACCTGATAGATTTTTAGGAAGAGTGTGACAATGAAGCTATAAATATTGGCATTTTTAAAAGGGATACAGAGGTGGGAAATGTTTTGTAGGACATGGAGAACTCTGCTTCAGTCTCTGGTTTAGTCCCCCAGTCCCTGGGTGGAGACCACAAAAGGGAGGAGGACCAACCATACACAAAGATCTGTGCTCCTAGGCAACTTCACCAAGATCATTTATGGCTGTCTTGAATCTCTGCAATATGACTTTCTACAAGCACGATACATCCTCCACTGTAGCATTCTGGTTTCTTGGACTCACTTCAGTTATTCTGACCTCTTGTCCTCTCTGCCTATAGTCATCACCATAATCTCAAGTCAAGCATTCTACTCTTAACTGTCATTTTCTATCTGTCCTGTACACTCCATCTACAGCCCAGATGAAAGCAAAAATTCCAGTTCTTTCAGGTTTTCAATTCGTTGTCTGACACTCCAAACTGCCTTCAATTCTCTCCTTACTTGACTGAAATTTCCTTCTCTAACATAGTAATCAGTCCCTCAAATACATCCTCTCCTGGTTTACCAAGTTTTCTTTCATCTGCCCTACTCTTCTGGCAAAAACACAACTCTTGCTAAATTCTTCACTTAGTCTTCACCTGCATAGTTGGAGAGAAACACACAATCAGACTGGTTTGACACATTTTAGATTCATGACCATTTACCTCCAGTGGAGCCAAAAACTCCTCCTCCATTTCTTGAGCCAATTCATTTTCTCTCTTTACAAGATGAATATTTCAAACCTTTCCCACTCTCCTCAAACCTATATGAGCTCCTCTTCCCTCCTTCTCGAAGCTGGTTATTTTGCTTGTTAATTCATTGAAGAAATATAAGCAGTTAGAGAATTGCCACATGCCCCAACAGCTCTTCAACCTACCTTCCTCTTTACCTGTATACTATGACCAACCTCCTACCTCGAAAGGTAACTATTCTGGTTTCTGTCTAAGATCATCTCCTCTAATTAAAACACTGGACTCTGTCCCATCCCTAGGTAGATCTGACAGTTTTGTTAATTAAATTTTAAAATTTGGCTGCCTTTTTGAAAATATATAATAAACATTATCCTTTGATTTATTATTGCAGTGCTTTCACAGTTTGACCAGACACTTGCATGCATGAATTCATTTCTATATCATTTGAGAGGAGAAGGATAATCAAGGTAACCTTAAAGATAGGAAAGAAAAAATCACTCAAAATCATAATAATGTCTCACTGAACATACTGATTCATTCCTCATGAACTCTTTCAACTAGCTCATTTTTATAAGCAAAAATTAAGTAATTATCCCAGTATATGAACCTACAAGTAGATAAAGGGTTCTGTCTAACTTATATGAAAAAAGTTAAATTTTTCAACATTAGGGATTAGTAAATACTTCCCTTGAACAGTGGTTTTTCTTTTAGAGGTCTTGGTCTATACTTTGTTATTTAGGGAATAGTGCGTCCATTATGTCTCAGGAGAAAAATCCCTTTCTCCTCTTGCACTAAACTTATTACCATACTTGCATGACAACTTGCTAATTCAATGCATTTCAGATTCCATTAGGCTTTTCGTATACAAATATGTTTTTGGCATGTTTGATATTTCGAAATTTCATCTCTGTGGATCAGAAATGTGATAATTGAATTACCTAGCAAATTGATATTTCTGTAGATCCGTTGTCTTCTTAAACTAATAAATGCCTGTTTAAATCATAGATGCCTGTGATTTAGTATATCTTACTATCTTGGATTGGTATGTCAAAATAAGGAATATTATTGTTTTGATGTATTTTTGTAGGTAATGTAATCTCCAATTATTATTATATAATTTTCTTCCAATTAAAGAATGATGCATGGTGTCTTAAAAAACAGATCTATTTATACTACTATGTTTGGCCTGCCATTAGCAGTGTTGTCTTATGAAAGAGATCTCTGCGAATGAAATATTTTATGATTTGTGCTGAAGTAGTCATAGTAAATTATCATAGCTAGTTTGCATTTGAATAGTTTAGCCTTCTGAGTTGCTTACTAACTAAAAGTGCTTCTCGTCAATTTTAGTCTTGTTCATAGATATGAAAACTTTTCTCAGTACATCAGAGTCAGAGTTTCTGGAGAAAACATGCTCATCCAACTCTAGTCACTTAATTTTTTTCTGAATCATTTGACAGGGTGGACTTAATCCAACTGAATTAACTCAGAGAAACCCAGTTTTTTCAACCAAAACAAATGGAATTGCAATTGTATGGAAGAATTGGGATAGTTTTCTTTTACTTAACTTAGTTTTGTTTTTTGTCCTTTTAGAATTATATTTAAAAATATTATGTTAATTCTTTTCATAATGAGGTCGCTAGTAAAAATTAAAACTCTGAAAGTGAAAAAATAAACTTTTAGCTCCAAATTGCAGTATCCCTGCCATAGAAAAATATTTTTTATTCTTCGTTCATTTTTTCCATTTCCTACACGTCATCGTCATTTTTATCTTCCTCCTCTTTTAGTTATTCTCTTCTTTTTTACATAAATTTATTTTTATTTTTGACTGCATTGGGTCTTCGTTGCTGTGAGCAGGCTTTCTCTAGTTGTGGCAAGCGGGGGCTACTCTTCGTTGCGGTGCGCAGGCTTCTCATTGCAGTGGCTTCTCTTGTTGCGGAGCATGGGCTGTAGGCGCATGGGCTTCAGTAGTTGTGGTGTGCAGGCTCAGTAGTTGTGGCACATGGACTTAGTTGCTCTGTGACACGTGGGATCTTCCTGGACTAGGGCTCTAACTCATGTCCCCTGCATTGGCAGGTGGAGTCTTAACCACTGTGCCACCAGGGAAGTCCCCATCTCTTCTCTTCTTGAAATATCTCGGTGACCAATTAAATTTTCTAATGTGTTGGCCCTGATACTATTTAGCTTTAAAAAGTAAAAGTAAAAAATACATTTACTAAACAAATCTCTCAAGTAAAATAAATATGTGCTCTTGGTAGTATGAAAAATATCCACTTGATATTTTTCCCTAACCAAAAGGCATTGTACCCAAATAAATTTTCAACGAATTTGAAATTTGTGAGAGTTCAAACAGGGGTTAGAGCATTGTATTTTTGGTGCCAAAAACATATATTTCTATTGTATTTATAATTATTAAAATTAACTTATAATATATTCATTATCCATTAACCTTTATCAGAGCATATATTTTTTATATAGCCCAGTGCTATATAATTCCTTTTTTTTTTTTTTTTTTTTTTTTTTTTTTGCGTTACGCAAGCCTCTCACTGTTGTGGCCTCTCCCATTGCGGAGCACAGGCTCCGGACGCACAGGCCCAGCGGCCATGGCTCACGGGCCTAGCTGCTCCGCGGCATGTGGGATCTTCCCGGACCGGGGCACGAACCCGTGTCCCCTGCATCGGCAGGTGGACTCTCAACCACTGCGCCACCAGGGAAGCCCTATGTAATTTCTTTAGTGATTATTGGGTGAATCTATTTATTAGGGCCAACTACATGTTTATATAATAATAGTGTTTTAAAAACAGCTTTGAGAATTAGTAGGAGTCTTCAGAAAAGGAAAAATCACTTTCTTTGGGTTCTTAAAAACTCAAGTTCTTGGGAGTCTGCAATATCATGCTCAGAATAGCTAAAATAATTTCAAAAGATGATTACATCATAGAGCACTTAAGAATAGGTGTTATGTTCCTGTTTGAGCATAGTTTTCATTTATTCGAGTTTGTTTGCTTTTTGGGTATTTTATTTTCTGATTTGGAATAAAATGTTATTAAGTAGCTTGAATTCTCCCCAGACTGCTGTATGGATTCCTCAGTTTGGCCAAACTGCATCTCTTGCTCCCTTGAACTTTTGTACTTAGGAACAAGAAGAATCTTTCCTTTTGCTCCTGGGACAGCTTGACTTGCCTTCTAATCCATCATAACCACATAGGGGAGGCCTCATCTCTGGTTGGAATCCTGTACCTGATCTGCCCCCGGGAGTTCAGTGCTTTAGTTGCAATGTCGCTGCCAATTTGGTATATTTAGAGAGAGGACTGTCTCCTCTATCTCTAGAAGGTCCATTCCTAACCTTTCACCTACATCAAAACTATTGTTCCCTACTATAAGCATTATGTATACTGTCAATTTCTGAGGGTAAGACATCAATATTTCTACCTGGAGAATACTGTTATGTCATTTAATGTTGTCTGTCTTTAAATACGAGGAACTAAACTGCTGTATCTACCAGCAAAACTGAACAAAAAGATCTTTCCAGTCAAAATAGTAAAAGCAGCTTCAACCTTAATTTTTTCTAGGACTTGAACCTAATGATTTTGATGATAAATACTTGAGAATATTCAGGAAAAAATTTTAAACTTTTAGGGAATTTCTGGGTACATTTAAAATATTATTTCTTAAGCTTTAAATTTTGAAATATGCAGAAGTCAAATCTTGACCTCTTTCTGTAAGTCACTATATCATTGATGAGTGAGGCAGGGGTGCTAAATTATACTTAGTCCACAGTGTGGACAGCTGTCACCACTACATGTGAAAACTAAGCATTCTACTCCTAGAGTCCTTTCAGGTCTTTTAGCTATAGATGGGTCTAAAAATATGATGGACAAAGTGTTCGAAATCTGAGAACCTAGTTTGCATATATACATAAACCATATGCAAAGCAATTTTCATTTTCACTTCATATTTATGATGGATCTATCAGTAATTGGAATAAGATTGAAATTTAGATACACATTACAAATGCTAATTATATTCTTGTGTAACTGCATAACAACATCAGGAAACAGCTGCCTTCACAAAAATGCTGGCTTTAACTTACATTAAAGAGAGTTTCAGCAATTTTGTAAAACTTCGGAACATCCCAACGCATTTTTTGATGATTTGTATGAGGCCTGGAAAGTTTATCCATGAAAATGTCTAAGGCATAGGAGGCTCATCTTCTTAAAAGAGCAAAACAGAGGGTATGATACTGACATCAGTACTAAGCACACTGAAAAATCATTCCCTGCTACAGTTTTAAAAATGATTTAAAAAATTCATCTAAAATAAGTATTAGGGCTTCCCTGGTGGCGCAGTGGTTTAGAGTCCGCCTGCCGATGCAGGGGACATGGGTTCGTGTCCCGGTCCGGGAAGATCCCACATGTCGCGGAGCGGCTAGGCCCGTGAGCCATGGCCGCTGAGCCTGCGCGTCCGGAGCCTGTACTCCGCAATGGGAGAGGCCGCAACAGTGAGAGGCCCACATAACGCTAAAAAAAAATAAAATAAAATAAAATAAGTATTAAATTATAACTGTAAAGCACCTTACTTAAGAAGGTGCATAAAATTTATAGGTAATACTTAGTAGAAATTTAATACACATAAAATCAAATTCATTATATATATGTCAATTGCTATGTTCTCAACATTGTGAAATAATGGGCTAAGATCTTATATTTGGTACTCATACTCTTGTTTTGCCATTTTTACTAATGAACATTAACAATTCCCAACTTAAGTTTAGACAAAATATATATATATATATATATATATATATATATATATATATATATATACACACATATATATATATGTCAACAGACACTCTCCCCCCACCCAAAATTCAGTTTTAGGAGAAATTTACTTAGTCTTAATCAATTCAGTTATTCTCTCTAAATTTGTTTGAGAACAGCAAATTTTCCTCCAGCAGTATGTAAGTGGTGGGAAGAATCATTATTACATTAACCTAAATTTCTCTGTATATTTAGGGTCATCTCAAGGTCTTTAGTAATATATATATTTCTTAGAAGTACATGCTCTACCATATACAGTATAGAAAGGAAAAATACAGTATTTCTAGCTGGTGTTAATTACATTCTAATTATTCCAAGCCAGGACAGTGGACATTCACGTACAGAGCCCTGTCTTCCATGTGTTTGTCAGGAGAGAAGAACGGATCGTGTGATAACCCCAGAAAGTGGAAGAAGGGTAATTGGACACCAGTTCCATGTGTTTCCAAGATCACCAGTGCCAGATGCAGGATGTACTCAACCATTCCTCTGCTTTCCTCAAAAGAAAAATCTCTTTTTTATAGCCAATCTAGTGTAGCACTATAAATAAAACCAGATTTTTTTCAAAGCGGGGGGAGAAGTTTTGATAGAGCTCTTGATCTGGCATTTAAATGTCTGTTCACAATTTTTTTCTCAATTGTTATCTTTAAAAAAGTTAGAGTACTTAGAAAAGCAAAGATCTAACCCAGTTCCTGTGTCAAAAGTATGCAAGTTCAAATATTTGGAGATGTATACTAAGTAAGTGAAGAAAATACCACAGTTTTAATAACTAATGTAAAAAATGTATTTGGATTTAAATGCCTCCTACGTAAAATCTGAAAATCAAATTCTCTTAGACTTATGTTTTATTTCATAAACATTTGATGAAGATTTTGCTATGTAGCGCTGACATTTTAAAGTTATGCTTTTTAAATGAGTCAGTTTATTTGATAGCCATTTTCTTTCCATAGAAAGGATGAACCTTTAATTTGCAAGGGTATGACCTTGACATCTACATAGATTTTTTTGACATGGACAGGTACCATTTCTTCATTTATTAATCAAACATCTGTTGAACACCTGTTGAGTGTGAGACACCGTTCAAGGTGAATTTCTTAAACAAAACCCCTGCTCTCATCACACTTGCATTCTCTTCTCTTCTTGTCTTTGGGGTGTGGATAATTTCACATCTTGTTACTGAATAGTCACATACTTAAAATTATTTAGAATTATATGAATATTAATGATTATAATTATACTCATTAGTATGTATGTATGTATTTATTTATTTATTTATGGCTGTGTTGGGTCTTCGTTTCTGTGCGAGGGCTTTCTCCAGTTGCGGTGAGCGGGGGCTACTCTTCATCGCGGGCCTCTCACTGTCACGGCCTCTCCCGCTGCGGAGTACAGGCTCCAGACGCGCAGGCTCAGTAGTTGTGGCTCACGGGTCCAGTTGCTCTGTGGCATGCGGGATTCCCCCCAGACCAGGGCTCGAACCCATGTCCCCTGCATTGGCAGGCAGATTCTCAACCACTGCGCCACCAGGGGAGCCCTCATTAGTATATATTTTATACCCATTAGTAACTATTTTTGAAGTGTCAGCGAAAATAATCAATAAACAATCAATAATAAGAAAAGAGTTTTATTTGAGCCAAACTGAGGACTAGCCCAGAAGCCCACTTCCCAGATTACTCTGGGAAACTGCTCTGGAGAAGCAGGGTTTTCAGCACAGTTTTATATCTTGTCAGAACAAAGAACATTTAACAAGTCAGGGTTACATGTCTTCAAGGTTTAAAGACAAAACAAAACAAAAAACAGTCCAGCATGTGCACAGCAAGTCAGCATGGCCTTGGCACCCAGGAAGGGTGTCTTATCATCAAAGGAGGACCAACATTTGCATCCTAGGAAGAGATATTTTATTTTTATTGGGGTATAGTTTTTTTTTAATGGTGTGTTAGTTTCTACTGTACAGCGAAGTGGAGTTCCCTGTGCTATACAGCAGGTTCTCATTAGTTATCTATTTTATACATATTAGTTTATATATGTCAATCCCAATCTCCGAATTCATCCCACCCCTCCCTTTCCCCCCTTGGTGTCCATATGTTTTTTCTCTACATATGTGTCTCTATTTCTGCCTTGCAGACCAGTTCATCTGTACCATTTTTCTAGATTCCACATCTATGTGTTAATATATGATACTTGTTTTTCTCTTTCTAACTTACTTCACTCTGTATGACAGTCTCTAGGTCCAGTAGCAAGAGGCATTTAATCTTTATTTTTAACATGGACATTCTTTACTTTTGGCCAATGTGTCCTTTTCTCTAATAGTTAAGCAGATATACAGTGTATGTTTGATAGGTCACAAACAGGCTATTTTAGTTAGCATAAAATTCAAGTTAACTCATGTACAAGCCAAAATGACTTTCCTATGTCTCAATATATGAAAATGTCTTTTGTCAGAAGGTTAAGGGAAAGTTTATACCTCTGGAGCAATGTTAATGGCAGATTTCATGACCATCTATCATGGAATGGAAGTGGACCCTTTTCCCAAAGTTTGCCTGCCTAATTTAAAATTTGACTCCAAGCTTAGACTGGTTGGAGACCTTTCTCTCACAATTCATTAGAAGGTATGTCACTTAAGGTGGTGTCATAATGTGACAATATGCATAATAAGGACGTTGGGTCAAATCATTAAAAGCATTATCAATATAAATAGATCCTGGATTGTCATATTTTCTCAAGACTCTGGAAGATTTTTTTTTTTTCCATAGCCCTTGACAAGAGTTACAAACAATTAGCTTAATATGGTGATTTTAAAACTCCCATAGGGAAGGTAGCCCACCAGCTAAGGCTAAAATTTGGGACCAATGCTGCTAGCCTATACGTAAAAACAAAACAAAAAAAATACATTACAAGAGAAGCTGTTGATTATTAAAAAAGAAACATTCCTGTGGTTCATTTGAAGGCAAATCTGTAGTAGTCAGCAGAGGATACATGTGACCACATCTGAGGCCTGGAATTTTCAAGGTCCCGTGTGCAATGAGAAACTGAGTGCCACGGCAATGCAGATGAAGAAAAGATGGTATCGAACTGTTTCCTTTCCATCTGGAGTTTTACAGCAGCTATGCTTACAGTTACTCTTAAAGGAAAATAGACTAAAGGAAAAAAATTCATTCACAGTCTTGTGTTGTTTAGAATGAATGGTCTAAACCAAATGATTGCTTAGGAATAAATTAAATACTGGATAAAACAGAGTCCAAACATAAATAATATACACTCAAGGGAAACGTCTCACAACAACGAGAGCCTGAGCTAATCTGACTTACCTGGGAGGAAGAAGCTAATAGTACCTGTCCCAAGAATGAGGGTTAACATGTATTTTGCCATTTTCACATTGTATTCAATTGCAACACTCTCAGTATTCTCTATCACTGTCCCTAATTAATTTTTATCTATGGAATGTATTCCCAAATAGCATATTATATATTTAACTTTATTTTTGTTTATGTTATTTCTCTGGCACTGGAATATAAGCTTCACAAGGGCAAGGACTTTGAAATATTTCATTCCATTTTAAATCCCTGGCTCATAGTAGGCACTCAACACATATCTTTTAAAGAAATAATGAATTAATCTTTTAAATTTAAATATGATACAAGGGATATGATCGCTTATGCAACAAATATTTATTCCAGATGCATTCTAAATAACGAAAACAAGTTTGAGTCCTAAGAAGAGGTTTGTTAATTAATTATTCTTTTACCCAGATGCTTGAGAAATATAACTATTTTAAGATATTTTAATATAATTAAAAATCTTAAGAAATATGTTCACGTAGGTAATTTATATATATGCATACATTTGATCACATGTAAGTTTTTAGTACATTTTTTTTCTTTTTTCTACATAGTTTGACTCAACACTAAACTTTTTCTTACTCTTCCCTCCTCGCTCCCACCACAGGCACCTAAGAATACCCATGAAATTCATCTTTCTCCCCAAAACACAGGATAATTTCTATGGAGAAGAATCATGTACCTATTGTTATATTTCAAGTTTTTTTTAAGGATTGACGTTTAAATGAATTTGCTGAAAGAACTGTACTATATTCTTAAAGACATATGCATATTTATGCTAGGGTAAACTCATGACTCAGTAATGGAATGATTGATAGGAATTAAAGGAATTATTCATCATATGGAGACTACAAGGGGCTGTAGGTTATGTGGGTTATGGAAAAAGCAATTCTTCACATTTGTTTCAATGCGTTTTCTCATAGTAATATTGCTAAATATAGCAATTACATTTATAGGGAAGCTGACAAAACCTATCGAACCAAGAAATAATTGAGATATTTTACTCTCCTAATGAGATTTTAGACTTAAAGTCTATCAAAAGGAATGATTCTGTAAAAGATTGTTTCATGGTTGTTTTTTCCCAGTTGGGGAACCAACTTTGTACATCTCGAGTCATAGATCTGGACAATTCCACACCTTTCTCGCTGCCTCCACCTGCTGGCAAGTGAGCTTGACAGTTCTCCATCCCTTAGCCCTTACTTAGTCCGGTCGTCCTTTTAGTCTAAGGATACATCTTAGTTTGGTCCTGAATCTTTGATATGCCTGTTCTTCTCCCTGCATTTACCCCTCTGCCTTCAAGGGCAGAGAAAATCTCATGCTTCATATCCTCAAGAACATTATCTTAGCCCAGTGTGAGTTTGTGACTGAATTTCTTCTGCCACCAGCTGTTATTTCTGCCTTGTGTTTCTTTTACCCATGACTAAGTCTGGTAGAAGTATCCTTTATACCTCTTTACCCTTTCTTCCAAGTGCATTCTTTGAGAGTTTTGAAATATTGCTTATGTAAGTAACGAAAAGTATTTTTTTAGAAATATGTAAGCTACCTCCAAATCTTTTTTTTTTTTTTTAACATAAATACCACCAAAAGAAAGGCTGAATTCCAGGGTTTCACTTAATTCTAGGTTATCCTAGACAATACTTGCAAGAATTTGGGTGAGATAAATGAAATGGGAACATATTGAGGAGACCAATGTTACACCCCAGCTGCTGTGTAGGACAACAGAGATAGGAGTCACAATTTTCCTCTGTGCTCTTTAGTTGCTCCATCACAAGCCCTACATGCTGGAAGAGGAAGGCATTATAGCTGGGATAAACTGAGAGTAATGAGAAGAGAAAGGGCAAGACAGGCGTGTATTGGTGACACGTGAAAGATAAGGAGTAGAAGAATGCCAGGTGAGACTAGTGTAGAGTTAGAGAGAGTTTCATAATCTGACACTTGAATATATAATATGCATTTTTAACATTTACATTTTCAAGTCTCAGATTATCTTGAGAATAGTAGTCAATTTTCACTAGTCCAAAAAGTAAAATCCTACTTTATTCCAAAAGCACGGACGGGCCACAGTCAACCTAGAAGAGGAGCTGTGACCCAAACCCCTATTTCCAGATTCCTATTTCGGTGCCTTTTCACTGCTTTTTCAATGTCGCAGTTTGTAACCAATAGCAGATCTATTTATCCAAGTTAATGAGGGTAAGAGATGCAGTCTTATATCATGGATAAATAATAGGGATAAAATAAAAATTATTGACTTTTCAAAGATTCATTTAATAATTTAATAATATTCTGAGTGCCTACTATGTGCCAAGGATTCTATTGGATACTTAATCTAGAGCCAGGGGCAAAAATTTGCAGTCTAATGGGGAATATAGTCATTAATTAAATGGCTAAAACGAAATGGCCCTCGCAGATGTTGGGACATGGCCTTTCTGTTTTAATACTGTTTCAAATTAGTCAAAAGTCATAGATAAATTGTCAACCCTGAAAGTTTATATATATATATAAATTTATATATACATATATAATATGTATATACATATATATACACATATTTGTGTGTGTTTCTTTGTAAGATTAATTCCTTTGGATAAAGTTGAATATTCGTGTGAAAAATCAGCATTGAAACGTTAATATGTAGCTCCAACTTGCCAGTCCAGACATTCCAGTATTGTTCCAATTTTAATTCTTTACTAAAATGAGGTTCACCTACAAAGAAACATTCTCAGTGTAGACCCAGATATATTAGTCGTTGGTCTGACACCATTTTTTAGGAAAAAAGTAGGTGATTGGTTTGACTAAACATCAGAGTAGAATGGTTCTCACACCCACAGCCATGTCAGATTTGTTAACAGGCCTCATCCTGTCTTCTGTGGTACTTACATCCAATACTGTGCATTAAACAATTAGATGATCCTTTTATGAGCTGCTGCTATTCAAGAGGCACTGAGATGTCACTAGTAGAGGTGAAAGGTTAATTTGGGGAAAAGAACACTAGATAAATGACAAACACAAGTGAAAAATATAATTAAAAAATACTATCAAGATAATTGATTTAGTCCTTCAGTTTGATAACGCTAAAATTATGTGCAAACTTACTCGTCTTCAACATTTATTTCTAGTTTGATTTTATAAATTTTGAATTTGGAACAATAACGGACTACTTTACCCCTGTGTAGTCTTATCTAAACAGATATTGACCCTGTGTAGTCTTATCTAAACATATGGAAATGAATCCAACAAGATTTTCATTTATTAAATCACATGCAGAGTGACAATAATATCTTGGGACAATGAAACTGAAAGTATAAAGATCAATGGGATCTGACTTCAGCTAAATTTCATCTCATTGCAACAACCTTCTCTATTCAGTGATTCTTCGTGGATTCTTTTTTAAATTGACACTTTCACCTAGCATCTTTTGGAATCCTTTCAATACTTGAGTTTTCTTATTCAAAATTACAGTTTTACAATTCTAGATTATTTAATAAACTCAAAATTTAAGGTAAATTTCACCTCACATAAAACTCTCATTTGGTCTTTCCAAGACAGCAGAAGTAAAGATTAAAGGAAGGGGGAAAAAATCTGTTTTTCACATTTTCCTCTCCTTGTCATACAGTTTACTTGGGAGGCAGAATGCTGTGAGGAAAGGAGCCCTGGATTTGAAATCGGGAGTTCCCGGTGTTCCCCTCAAGGGCTGTGCAAAGTTAAGCAAGTTTCTTAACTTTCCAAGCTTTCTTTTCTTCCTGCTATTTTTGTGAAGCCCTAAAATCAGTATGAAATCATATTTCTTGAACGCTGGTACAAAATATATATATTTTACTACTAAAATATATAAGGGTAAGTCAGTGTTGTTGTTCTCAACTTTCCTCATCTTATACAGTCATCAGTCTTCTCAGAGAAAAGTTATTTCAGTGCCCTATTCAAGGTGTTTGAATCATCTAGTCGGGACACTGTTCTAAAAATCTGTGGCATTTATTAAATCGTTAGCGTCTACAAAAACTATTAAGTGTAAAGGAAGTGTTACAATCTCAACAACTTGTAGATGAGTCCTTTGAATTTTGATAAACATGAAGCTATTTACATTTTTTTTTTCTTTGTACACTTATGAAATGATGAGAAAGCAGGGAAAATTTGGTGTGAATGGGCTATGAAAATGGAAGCTTCTAGAAATCATACACATTGTCACTATACCCATTATTTAATGTTTATAATAAATGAATATATATCATAGAACATTGAGCCTTAAAACATTTTTCATGGTATTAATATTTCATCTTGAGAAGTGACAAGTATCATATATTTAATTCACAAAGCGATCCTTAGAGAACAGTGCTTTTTTCATTGTTTCATGATGCTTTAAGTAGTCTACTTAAAATACTCTCCACAAAATTGTCCCCTAAATGATTTTGAGAAAAATACATGATTTTAATAATATGTGTGTTGGCGGTCATTTGGAAAGTTTCTATAATGTATCTCTGCCCTTCTGAGATACACAAGTGAGAGAGATTAGTTTAGAAACTAAGCAGAAACTTATTTTAATAAATGGGAAACTGTAGTGCTTGCTGGTGATTTCATTTTCAAGATCAAAAACACAGTTGTGGCACACAACAAGGTCCTTTCTGAGAAAATGGAAATGACTGTCAACAAGTGGTGTAATGTTTGTTCCTAACACAAGTCTTATTGATCTGATGTAACCCTTTCTTTCTATCTTACAATGACGTATTTGAGTCTCTGTAAAACTCATTGCCACTTTGTATTTGCAAGGCAACTGGAAAACTTTTCCTGAATACCTATTTTACTCTCTTAAAATTATGAGAAAAGCATGGCAGTGGATTTCAAATTTAAACCAAAAAAACACAAGGAAATTGAGTTGAATCTATTCAAGGAACAAGAAATTGGTTAGAACTGAGGCAGGGGAACCTAATGATGATTAAGGGAGGGGAAAAAAAAATCAAGGTTACAAGAATAGGCTAGATGAGGAAAGCTTTGTTTAATATAAAGGTTACTTAAAAAATTCAGTTTGCAAAGTAAAACTAAAATTAAAACTCAGTGAAGTTTGTCAGCAGTGCCTATAACTACAAATGTTCTTTAGTTAAAAAATCGCAGTTCTCCCAGATCCTCAAAATATGTGCTATTACTCTTTCCAAATTTGAAGGTTTTATATCATTCTCCAAAGTCATTAATGAATTATTTAAATAGAAAATATTCTAACCAACAATGTATACAATGCATATTATGAGAATGTCCTATAAATTTTCAAAAAAAAAGGTAAAAAAGAACCTAACACTCTTCCAATTAATCTCTAAGAAGATTTTTCAAGCACAGTTAAAATTTGTCATGAAATTTTCAGATTATAAAACCAAAAACCAATCCTATAAGCATAGCAGATAAGATATTGAACACTAGACATAAGACAAGTTTCTTATGTTGACTGAATCATGAGTTTTGTGACTTGAGCAGATTACTTCTCTGCATTTGCCTTCTTCTCTGTGAGAAGAAATAACTGAGTTAGATGCTTCCCAAATTTCTTAAATTACTACAGCATTCATGTTACAACAGCTCCTATCCACAAATCACAATTGAAAAGTTTTTAGTTCTAGTGATACAATAAGGTTTATCTTCAGAAATAAGAAACAAAAAATAAGAAAATTTTATTTCTTTTCTGAAGTAATGATTCTCTTTCTCATAATTTTTTGAAATAATGAAAATCACAGGAATAACGTAAATTGTCCAAGAACATCTAGCAAGGATTATAAGTTATTTAGAAGGCTAAAATTCCATTTGGTAGATAAAATAATTTACAAACCTGTCCACTTTATCAACACACAATAATCAGTAGCCAATTAACTTGCTAGATGTTCTTATAATTCTCAATCGATAACAGCTAATTGCTCTATTTTCTAATTAATGACTCTCCAATTAATGACCCAAATACAACTTCAAAAAGAAGTGAAATTTATCACATCAGAAGCAACCCCATAATCGTTTCATAAGAGGATAATTTATAGATAAAACTTCTGTTTGACGGAACTAAAGCTAATTAGGCAGTATATATTCAACCTCAGGCAATGAATCCTTTTAACCAAAAAGTGGGTTTTTTTTTTTTTTCTGATTTGGGAAGAGGGGATTATTATGATGAATTACTACTTTCACTCTTTAGTCTGACATTTCTCAGTTGAAATAGAGAAATACTATGACATAATCCAGAACCCAGGAAGCTAAGATTACATTCTTTGTACAGAGGGAGTTTAAAAAAATAGGTCCTACATGTCCAAAGGGCACACAGATAACTTCTGAGTAACTTAAACATAAACAGGAAAGAAATTTGATAGAAAGTCTTGGTGGTAGTCCAGAGCAGGTCTAATTAGTGCCACTCCTTGTGAAAAATTTTGAATTAATAGGATGGGAAGACAAAGGAAAAGGCAAAGCATCATGAACCTTCCGACTGTATAATCTGAAACCTTGACCCTCTTTCAAAATGGGCCTGTCCCCATGAAACTGCCTGAGTTGATGTATGAATGAATATTTTATGTGGTGAGAGAGGTCTTAAAGAGACATTTCTCTGGTCATTTTACTGTGTGGAAGATCATCATTCTGGAGGGAGTCAGGCTCTCCCTACTCATGAAAGCATGCAAGGCATTCTAAGGGCATAGCTATCAATTACTCACTGGTGTTAATTTAAGTAAGAAATTATTTGGGTCTGTTATTTAGCATCAATTAGGGCCATGTTTCCACCGGCAGTATGTATGTATATTTTACGTATGAATACTTCTTTAAACATTATTTCTATGTATTATCAGTACTACAATAAAGTCAAGAAATCTGTGAATGAACATCTTAAGGGCATTTTTTTATTACAAAGATGGTTAAAAATCTTTAATATGATTTTTTAAGACAGATGAAATCTGGTGAATAAATAGATCAGTACACTGTATATGTTTAACAGATTTAGTTTATTCTGCCCAGAAATACTGTGGCAGTTACTTCAGTTCAGCCACTCATTTCTTGGGCTGCTGCTGGGCCATTCTAACGTTTCTCATTGGTGAATAGTTCTCCTTAAGATTAGTAAGTGCAAAGTGGATTAAAATCCAGTTGGATTCCTGATGGAATTTTGTGAATTAAAATAATGGTTTAGAAGGGAAAACTTTTACCAAAGCATTTTTGTGTTGGGAGTATGTGTATCCATGGGAACTTCTTAAGTACGTATACTTATGGGAATTGCTAAAACGTGTCCTCAATTGCATGGAGAATGCCACATAGGTTAATGCCCCACCCCCAACTCCAAGATTATCAGCATTACACAGAGTTCTCTGCTAAGTGCCTCGTGAATTTACCACCAAGAGTAAAATCTTTCCATGTTGACTAGCCTTTTAGAATTAAAATGCACAGATGGACCATAAACTCAGAATTCTCCTACTCAAATATACATAAGAGAGAATAGCAGAGAAAAAGAAAAACTTAGTCTCTGTTTAGTATATTAGCATTCATTAACACATTATCTTATTTTTTTTAACATCATGAATAACTGTGACCTATTCTACTATGACATCATGAGTACTCACTTTTCTGAAGAACCACAAGAGAAATAATTCTTTTAAAAATATTTACTTATTTATTTATTTATTTGGTTGCACCAGGTCTTAGTTGCAGCAGGCGGGCTCCTTAGTTGCAGCTTGTGGGCTCCTTAATTGCATCATGTGGGCTCCTTAGTTGTGGCATGCGAACTCTTAGTTGCAGCATGTATATGAGATCTAGTTCCCTGACCAGGGATCGAACCTGCGCCCCCTGCATTGGGAGCATGGAGTCTTATCCACTGTGCCACCAGGGAAGTCCCCAAGAGAAATAATTCTTGGTTCTTGGTGCCAAGAAATCTGTATCACTTCTTAGTAGGTAGTATATTTTTTACTTAATTTTTGGTCAATTTTGTATCTTTCTCTTTCAGAGTTGGTTGGATGCAGATGATTGAAACAAATTTACACAATTGTACAGGACCTTTTGGTATACATTTCAGCATACTGCTATTACACTGACTATATCAAGATGCAGAAGAAAAAGATAATATTGCACTCTTATTTTAGTCAGTTTTCTCAGTTTGATTATAGAGCAAAGTGACAGGTGCACATGCTGGAAGAAGAGAAAGCAAAGAGTAGGAATTTCAACAGATGAGAAATCAGGGCAGTTGTCTTCTAAGAAAAGAAAGAGGCAAGAACAGCCTCACATTCTCAGTGAGAAGAAGGCTTTTTTGTACCCAGTGGGGTTGACCACTGCCAAACTGAGATAACTATACATGGGAACAGAAACTAGTCTCTCTAAACTTCAGTATAACTTTTTTAGAAAAACATCCCTCCCCTTTTTTAAGATACCTATTTGTAATTCTGTTAATATGGCACTTTATTCTTTCATAGTATTCATCATGGTTTGTAACCTTATTTTTATTTCTTTATTGTTGGTCTCACCCACCAGATTGTGGGTGTCAGAACAGCAGGGATGATGCCTGTTTTATTCACCACTTTATTTCCAGTGCTTAGCCATGTCTAGCAAATAATTTGAAATATATGTTTTAAATACACGAATGATGTGTCTTCTGTGTACTGAGGAATCCATTATGAAAGCTTAAGAACAGAATATTAAATGATTCCAGCCTTAGTACTGTTATGGGTAAGGACTTAAAGAATGAAGAGAATGACTTTAGTGAGACAGGTCGTGACTTCCTTGTCCTTTCCTGTTTATAGTAAGTCTTTTCCTGCTTATACAGTCTGGGCTCCTATAATAAAAACACCATAGATGGAGTGGCTTAAACAACAAGCATTTATTCTCACAGTTCTGGAGGCTAGATGCCCGACATCAAGACACCAGCCAATCCATTGTCTGATGAGGACCCTCTTCCTAGTTTGCAGACAGCCGTCTTCTCCATTGTATCCTCAAATGGTGGGGAACAGAGAGAGGAAGCAGGCTCTGTCATCTGTCTCTTCTTATAATGGCACTAATCTCATTCATGAGTGCTCTACCCTCATGACCTAATTACCTGCCAATATCTCCTGATATCTTCATATTGAGGGTTAGGATTTCAACATATGAGTTTTAGGGGGACACAAACATTCACTCCAAAACAAGTTTAGAATAAGTTGTGGAATGTTACAGTTTCCGGTAGTTCTTTTGAATAAAGACAGGGTAGCTTTAATATGCTCATCTTTCACTTGACTTTTTTTTTTTTTAACATCTTTATTGGGGTATAATTGCTTTACAATGGTGTGTTAGTTTCTGCTTTATAACAAAGTGAATCAGTTATACATATACATATGTTCCCATATCTCTTCCCTCTTGCATCTCCCTCCCTCCCAACCTCCCTATCCCACCCCTCCAGGTGGTCACAAAGCACCGAGCTGATCTCCCTGTGCTATGTGGCTGCTTCCCACTAGCTATCTACCTTACGTTTGGTAGTGTATATATGTCCATGCCGCTCTCTCGCTTTGTCACAGCTCACCCTTCCCCATCCCCATATCCTCAAGTCTGTTCTCTAGTAGGTCTGTGTCTTTATTCCTGTCTTACCCCTAGGTTCTTCATGACATTTTTTTTTCTTAAATTCCATATATATGTGTTAGCATATGGTATTTGTCTTTCTCTTTCTGACTTACTTCACTCTGTATGACAGACTCTAGGTCCATCCACCTCATTACAAATAGCTCAATTTCGTTTCTTTTTATGGCTGAGTAATATTCCATTGTATATATGTGCCACATCTTCTTTATCCATTCATCCGATGATGGGCACTTAAGATGTTTCCATCTCTGGGCTATTGTAAATAGAGATGCAATGAACATTTTGGTACATGACTCTTTTTGAATTTTGGTTTTCTCAGGGTATATGCCCAGTAGTGGGATTGCTGGGTCATATGGTAGTTCTATTTGTAGTTTTTTAAGGAACCTCCATACTATTCTCCATAGTGGCTGTACCAATTCACATTCCCACCAGCAGTGCAAGAGTGTTCCCTTTTCTCCACACCTCTCCAGCATTTATTGTTTCTAGATTTTTTGATGATGGCCATTCTGACTGGTGTGAGATGATATCTCATTGTAGTTTTGATTTGCATTTCTCTAATGATTAATGATGTTGAGCATTCTTTCATGTGTTTGTTGGCAGTCTGTATATCTTCTTTGGAGAAATGTCTATTTAGTTCTTCTGCCCATTTTTGGATTGGGTTGTTTGTTTTTTTGTTATTGAGCTGCATGAGCTGCTTTTAAATTTTGGAAATTAATCCTTTGTCAGTTGCTTCATTTGCAAATATTTTCTCCCATTCTGAGGGTTGTCTTTTGGTCTTGTTTATGGTTTCCTTTGCTGTGCAAAAGCTTTGAAGTTTCATTAGGTCCCATTTGTTTATTTTTGTTTTTATTTCCATTTCTCTAGGAGGTGGGTCAAAAAGGATCTTGCTGTGATTTATGTCATAGAGTGTTCTGCCTATGTTTTCCTCTAAGAGTTTGATAGTTTCTGGCCTTACATTTAGGTCTTTAATCCATTTTGAGCTTATTTTTGTGTATGGTGTTAGGGAGTTTCACTTGACTTTTTGATGTGAATTAAACAGATATATGCACTTGAATGAGACATGTTTTTGCAGCAATCTTAACTGTGGTTAATAAAGCCTGATAAAAGAAAATAAAATTGTTAGAAAATGGAAATAAAGGAGATTTTATAGACAGATGTATTTTTGTACGTTAAATACAATTTTTGTGAGCCTCACATGTAGTTTAAAAACACATGTTAGGTAGTAGCCAGAGTGATTTTTATCTGGACATTTGAAATTAAATAAAAAAGAACATATAATCTAACACCATAACATTTCTTTCTAAAGGTTGTTCAAAAAGAACATGAAATTTTAAAATCCAAAGGAATTCTTTGAGTTCACCCAGGAGGGAACAACAGATCTTTCCTCCCACACAGTTATTGTGAGTCACTATATACTTTTTTTTTCAATTAGTAGTAGAGGTTTACAATAATGAAAATACTGATCCATTTGAGGAACAGATAGATTCTGGCTTAATTTTCTAGTTATTTGTTGGGTCATCCTCTCCTGAAGACACCGTACTGACTAGAAAAGCAGATGTGTCTTAGCTTGACAAGGGACCTTTAAATTTTAGTGTCTCTTTAAGGCACTCATTGATAATGACTGACTAAGGGAGGCTGAGATCCATGGACAGGCTGGTATCCATACCCAGAGGGAAGAACGCTGCAGCTTGGCATTAGTGCTGTAATGTTTCTGCTTCATCTTTATGTTCTATATATGGTAATCAAGAGTCCCATTAAAGAATGAATTCTGGTAGTCTGTTGCTTATTATGCACTGGCGTCATTGCTATTTGCTTTTTCAGTCATGGTGATTTCTTTTCTGTCGAGAATTATAGACTTTTCCAAGGATATTCTTACCTTGAGAGGATTCAGAAATTGCAGTACCTTCAGGCAACACTTAACGTGGGCACACACACAAAAATGAGGTTCTTACTGACAAGAAAAATGATTGATAAGTATATGGTGAGGAAATCGTGAAAACATTAGGAAACCCAAGAAAACTATTCAGTGGAATCAGCTCCCTGCAAATGAATACCAACATTTGCATATTTCTTTTTCCTGCTTCATACATTAAGAGGCCACAGGTGGTGCTGAAACAAGAGTGCAGTTTGTTTGGGGATTCTGTAACAATTTGTGTCTTTTGCTCATTCACCAGCTGTGTCAAATATGGTGAATGATGGCTGGCAGGACCTTCCCATTGAAGAAAAAAATGTTCTTTTTAAAATCTGTTTCCTGACAGTCATTTGAGTGGAAAATATCTGATGAGCTAGAAAACCATGGCTTAAATCTTAAACCCAGGCTTTTACTCTAAGAAAAAATATGGTGCCTTATTGCTTTAGAAAATATAAGCAGGTACAAAGAAAGTTATGTAATCAATGAGAACCAAAGCACTGGAAAGGGAGAGAAAAAAAAGATCACAGTAAGAAAATATTACTATGTTATCTTTCCTAAATATTAAGATAAACAGAAATGAAAACTTCCCACTTAACTGTTTATTTTAATTAAGAAAATTGGACATAGAAAACTGTGATCAAGGATTGTTACATAATGTGTAGAACCCATTGCAAAATGAGAATGAGGAGACCCTTGTTCAAAAAGCAGGGGAAAAAAATACAGTTAAAGGTACTAAGATATGAAGCTATTTCTTTTAAAATATTTTATTATAAATTCTATCCTCTGCTTCTATGAGTTTGACTTTTAGATACCTCCATTTAACGGCAATCATGCAATATTCATCCTTCTGTGACTGACTTATTTCACTTAGCATAATGTCCTCTAGTTTCATCCATGTTGTCACAAATGGAAGAAATTTCTTCTGTTTTAAGGCTATAATACCTATATCTATACACCACATTTTCTTCATCCGTTCATCTGTTGATGGACATTTGGATAGTTTCCATATCTTAGCTGTAAAACATGGTACCTATATCTAACAATATGGTAATGTGCACTTTAAAATATATAAAGAATCTGGATCTCATGTTGTGTCCTTACCACAAAATACACATACACACACAAACACACACACACATGCCAAAGAACACAAGGAAATTTGGGGGGATGGGTATGTTTAGTATCTTGATTGTAATGATGGTACCACAGGTACATGTATATGTCCAGACTCCTCAAAATGTACACATTATGTGTGTGTGATGTTTTGCATTTCAGTTATACTTCAACAAAGCTTAAAAAGAAAGAAATAATAACATGTTTATTAGAAAGTGACACTTAAAGGCATCAAAACTCACTTTTTTTTAGCTTATTCAAAAGACATTCTCTCGAGACAGTTTAGAATATATTATTAATAAATATGCTGTCATCATTTATATCAAATGTCATCTAGGAAGAAAATTTTGGGTTAACTTTTTGATATTTTTGACCAATATAAATAACTAGTTTCTCTTGTGTACAGAATTGGAGTTTAAAGTTCACCTTTTTCTGGTCAGTTTAAAATTTTACTGTTTGGTCTCTTCTATAAACCAGTTATCCTTAAATTCATAACATATAGTAACCTACAAAATTGTTCATTTGGTGCTGTAGCTACTGCACTAAGCTAAAACTTGAAGTTTGGATCAGTGTCTGAAATACTTAGTCTTTCAAAGCTGTATCTTACTTAAAAACATTACATATGAAAGCAACATGCTCTTTACACTAATGTGAATTCTGTTTGAAAAGTTTACATATTGTATATGTTCAAAATCAGTATCAATTAATTGAAACTACTAGGTTCACTGAAAAGAAGATACAAAGTGATACAAAATATATTTCCAAACCAGTACTCAAGTTAACCTTTAATTATGAGTTAGACAAATTTAAATAAAAATGCAGTACATAAAATGAAAGTTAAAACAGCAATATTTTAATAGAGCCTCATTAGAAACTGTGATTCTTGGCAAGCATATCCATTACTATGTTAAACTATAAAATCTATATGTTCAGAGGGCAAACAGTATTCTCTTTGTTAAGCCAGAGAATGGGAAAAAAAAAAACGATTTCAAGCTACACTAATAAATTTTTAGTGAGTCCTTTCAAGTATCTTGCCAAAACATTAGACAGGTTTAGGGGAAAGCTTGGCTGCAAATTGATCCAGAATAAATTGATTGATGTCATCACTTGAATATATGCCTTCCATGGTCTGTGATTTAGAATGTACTACAGTGGATATGTGTTTGACCCATCAAGAATTCCTCCTGTGAATTGTTTAATTATAAAAAGTAAATGGAAAAAAAGACGTAAATGAGAAATACCCATTATAAGAGTACCCAATTTTTGCTAGGTACAAACCTCAAATTTTTGTTATGATAATTTTAATAGCACTGAATGTTTTTAATATGCCAAGCACTATTCTTGGCACTTGAGATACTCTAGTAAACAAAACTGGACCCCAAACCAATCACGAGATTGTCACATTGCTGCTGTAGTTCTGAAAGAAGATAGAATCATATCTGACTTTCTGGAATTATGTGAGCTGGGGTAATGATCCAAAATTTTTGCCTTAAAATTTGTGGAAATATTGAGTATGTATATACTAGAAGAATCAGAAAATATCATGGTTTTCTACAAAACAGAATGAAATAAATTCCAAAATACTTTTCTATGAATAAGTAGAAATACAAATAGAATGGAATCAGAACAAATTATTTAACTACTACAGAAAGCATAAGGTACAACGTACTATGATGGCAAGTAGAATGAGACACAGTCCTGAACTCAGGTAGTTCAGAATCCACTCTTCCACTAAGCCAATGCTTCAAGAACACAAGGAGTAAATACTAATTGTAGCTTTAGGCACCATCTTGGCAAAATAAATAAAGCTGAGGCCAAGTTCAAAGCATTCAAACAGAAAGAACCTCCCACCTTTGTTCTGGAAGCTTGAGAAGAGCGAGCGAGGAGGTGTGATTTTGAGACGGGGATTGCCGTATTTCAGGTGGGAAAATAGTGGGCCAGGAAGACCTCCCTTAGAACAAAAAGTGAAGACCTATTTTACCCACCCCACCTATTTGGAACAGGAGGTACTGTTTGTCTCAACATCTCACAGACTTTGGGAGGCAGAAGCTGGAGCTCATTCTTCATTACTTCTCCCACCCCGCAGGTCTCAATGGACAAGCTTTTGAGCCAGGAGCCTTCCAGAGATCCAGGACTCATTGCAAGGGCCTCACGCTACACAGAGCTTTTGTACAGTGCTATACATTGAGCTGCTACTGTTTCATTTAGTCACTGAGTCTAGGCTTTCCAACTTTCCTAACAGAGTACAAAAGTACCATGTTCTCAATCTTCTCATGATCAGGAATTCATTTTTATCCCCTGGCAAGATAACTCAATAAAATAAAGCTTTGTTTCCTGAAGAACACAGTAACAGTGAGGATGTTTACATTCATTTCTGTTTCTGGCTGTTGCACAGTTGCTTCTGGCATAAAGATCAGAGTATATGGGCTCCATTCCTTCTGGTGCCCCCAGGATTTATATCTTCATCCAGGTATAAAGAGGCTACTAAGACAGAGACAAAGCTTAACTCACTCAGAGCTATCAAAAATATGAATCATTGCTGGAGACTCAGAGGGAATGGCTCCCTGCCATTTAGCTTCTGAACACCATTATCGTCCTTTCTAAAAATAGATGATAATGTTCCCTCATAATGGTCTACTTTGGAAAGTCAATCTCTGTGATTTAAATTTTACTGTGATTTGCTTTGGAAGGGTACACATGTATGTAAACAGACACATAGTATAACTACAAGTATAGCTAAATTTGTATACGGGTACATATGTGAATAATATATACATTATAATAAACAATAATATATAGTCCTTATTTCATCAAATAGGATCCATCCAAACTCAGTGACCTGGAGGAAATGACCATACTGAGAAGAGGAAAATGCTAATAGCTCTAGCTCCTTTTTTGGTTTTCAATCAGTGTTCTTCTGGCTCATTGGCCCAGCTCATTGGCCAGGAATGAGTGAAAAGAGCAAGTAACTAGTGGTAATCATTCTGTTCTGCAAAGTATCATTGGTACATCAGAAAGATTAATTGCAGAAACATTGTGTCCTGTCTACTACTGTGCCAACAGCCTGAAACTAAGCAGTTGCTTCTGAATCACACTGAAAGGATTCTTGCAGCCTGACCCTTCCCCCTGTGCTTCTCCAACTTCAAATGTAAAAGATGAATAAGGAAATGTGACCCCATGAAAAACTTAAAACTGTAAACATGAAGTTGTATAACCTGGAAGTAGTCCATTTCTTCTTAACATATTGTTCAGCAACAAAAATGAGGTAAATTGGAAACAATATTATAGGTCATGATTGTATTTGACTTTGGAAAACCATTTACTGCTGTCACTTAGGTTCAATCTTCTTTTTCCATGTCTCAATGGATAGAACAGTTAAGAATTTGAACAAAGGTATGTAGACCTTCAAGTTATAATTTCACCTAAACAAGATTTTATCATATAAACTATAACAGATTTCGTTAAAGTTTTTTTGATGTGGACCAATTTTTTTTAAGTCTTTATTGAACTTGTTACAATATTGCTTCTATTTTATATTTTGATTTTTTGGCCACGAGGCATGTGGGATCTTGGCTCCCCAACCAGGGATCAAACCTGCATCTCCTGCACTGGAAGGTGAAGTCTTAGGCACTGGACCACCAAGGAAGTCCCTAAACTATAATACACATATATCTATTTCTGTTCCTTAACATTCTATTATGTATTATAGTTGTTTATGTACCTACACTTTCATTTTTACAAACTAAAAGCTACCAAATCCAGAATCCACATTCAATGTATTTTAGTATTCCCCCAGTGCATATGGACCTGCCCATTGCACAAACTCAGTGAATCACTGAGGCATCATTGTACTTTTACTCAGGAACTTTAGATTAAAAATGCCATAAATTGAGATCCCAACTCAGCCATCTGACAGTTGTGTCCCCTGTGACACTTACATTCTTAGAGCTCCATTCCTTCCCCTGCAAAATGGGAATAGTTCATACCTAGAGGTATTAAAATGATGGAATGAATTTATGTGTGTGAAATACAAAATACAGTGGCTCACAATTTAAAAAAAAAAGTCTAGTTCACTTCTCCTTTTCCAAACCACAGTAAATACTTTTTGGATAAATAAATAAATAAATAAATGACTGTGAAGATCTGATAGGTTTTGTTTTGTTCTTGGGTTACCTTATATATATTTGCCCAATAATAGCCTATCATGGATGTGGAAGCTTTGGAAAAGATTTCTCAAAATTTTACATTTGAATTTGAGTAAAACTAAATATTCCTTAAAGTCAGTTCTGCTAAAACGTCAAGATATTAAATGTCTTCAATATCATAATGTTAACATACCAAAATATTAAAATTAACTCACATATATTTGGGGGAAGGATACTTAACAAAGCAGAAGTATCTATAATTCAATACGAAGAGTAGAATACTGTTTTCATATTCACAATGTGCTCCTCATATTCATATGTGCTCTTAAGTGCATGATGGAGGAGAGGGAAGAAAAATGAGAAGGGGATGCTGGGAGTGCTGCATGAACCAGAGCAAATCAAATTCCATAAAGAAGAGCCACCTACAAAAGAGAACTAACTGAAATTTCAAAGACCTTATGACTGAAATATGTATCACCAGATCATAGTAGCAATCTTCTTCGATTTATGATGGGGTTTCACCCAATAACCCATTGTACATTGAAAATATCATAAGTGGAAAATGGCTTTAAAACACCTAACCTACCAAGCATTGTAGCTTAGCCTAGCCTACCTTAAACATGCTCAGAGTACTTACATTAGCCTAAATTGGGCAAAATAATCTAACACACAACCTATTTTATAATAAAGTGTTGAATATCTCATGAATTTATTGAATACTGTACTGAAAGTGAAAAACAGAATGGATGTATGGGTACACAATGGTTGTAAGTGTGTGAATTGTTTAACCTCATGATCAAGGGTAAAATGGGAATTGAGGCTCACTGCCACTGCCCAGCATCACGAGAGAATCATACTGCAAATCACCAGCCAGGGAAAAGATCAAAATTCAAAGTACAGTTTCTACTGACTGCATATCACTTTTGCACCATGGTAAAGTCAAAACATTGTAAGTCGAACGATCACAAGTTGAGGACCATCTGTAGATTCATTCATTTATTCAAAAAAATATTGCATGAGTGCCAGCCATGTACAATAGACTCATAGGGATAAAGCCAGATCATAAAAAGTCTATATTCCGGGGGCTGGAAGAAGTTGCTGCTGTAGGCAGCCAGGCTTTAGGAAGACCAGATGTCGTCTTGTGCCACTGACCATTGATATGTTCAAGAGACCCTGAGGCCCAGCAGAGTTAGCCGTGTGGCTGACAGGGTCTTGGTGCTCCGGCTGGTGTCAGGCCTGAGCCTCTGAGGTGTGAGAGCTGAGTTCAGGACTTTGGACCATCAGAGACCTTCCAGTGCCACATAATATCAATAGGCAAGAGCTCTCCCGGAGATCTCTGTCTCAACACTAAGGCCCAGCTCCACTCAACCACCAGCAAGCTCCAGTGCTGGACACCCCATGCCAAACAACTAGCAAGACAGGACTACAACCCCACCCATTAGCAGAGAGCCTGCCTAAAATCATACTAAGTTCACAGATACCCCAAAACACAGCACCAGACACAGTCCTACCCACCAGAAACACAAGATCCAGCCTCATCCACCAGAACACAGGCACCAGTACCCACCACCAGGAAGCCTACACAACCCACTGAACCAACCTTACCCACTAGAAGAAGACACCAAAACCAACAGGAACTACGAACCTGCAGCCTGCGAAAAGGAGACCCCCAAACACAGTAAGTTAAACAAAATGAGAAGACAGAGAAATACGCAGCAGAAGAAGGAGCAAGGTAAAAACCCACCAGACCAAACAAATGAAGAAGAAATAGGCAGTCTACTTGAAAAAGAATTCAGAGTAATGATAGGAAAGATATCCAAAATCTTGGAAATAGAATGGCAAAAACACAAGAAACGTTTAACAAGGATCAAGAAGAATAACAGAGCAAACAAACTGATGAACAGCACAATAAATGAAATTAAAAATTCTCTAGAAGGAATCAGTAGCAGAATAACTGAGGCAGAAGGACGGATAAGTGACCTGGAAGATAAAATAGTGGAAATACCTACCACAGAACAGAATAAAGAAAAAAGAATGAAAAGAATTGAGGACAGTCCCAGAAACCTCTGGGACAACATTATATGCACCAACATTTGAACTATAGCAGTCCCAGAACAAGAAGAGAAAAAGAAATGGATTGAGAAAATATTTGAACAGATTATAGTTGAAAACTTCCCTAATATGGGAAAGGAATCAATCAAGTCCAGGAAGTGCAGAGACTCCTATACAGGATAAATATAAGAAGAAACACAACAAGGATAAATATAAGAAGAAACACAACAAGGATAAATATAAGAAGAAACACGACAAGACGCATATTAATCAAGCCATCAAAAATTAAATACAAAGAAAAACTATTCAAAGCAGCAAGGGAAAAGCAACAAATAATATACAAGGGAGTCTCCATAAGGTTAACAGCTGATCTTTCAGCAGAAACTCTGCAAGCCAGAAGGGACTGGCAGGACATATTTAAAGTGATGAAAGGGAAAAACCTACAATCAAGATTACTGTGCCCAGCAAGGATCTCATTAAGATTTGACAGAGAAATTAAAACCTTTACAGACAAGCAAAAGTTAAGAGAATTCAGCACCACCAAATCAGCTCTACAACAAATAAGGAACTTCTCTAAGTGGGAAACACAAGAGAAGAAAAAGACCTACACAAACAAATGCAAAACAATTAAGTAAATGGTAATAGGAACATATGTATCAATAATTACCTCAAACGTGAATGGATTAAATGCTCCAACTAAAAGACACAGGCTTGCTGAATGGGTACAAAAACAAGACCCATATATATGCTGTCTACAAGAGACCCACTTCAGACCTAGGGACACATACAGACTGAAAGTGAGGGGATGGAAAAAGATATTCCATGCAAATGGAAATCAAAAGAAAGCTGGAGTAGCAATTCTCATATTAGACAAAATAGACTTTAAAGACTATTACAAGAGACAAAGAAGGACACTACATAATGTTCAAGGAATTGATCCAAGAAGAAGATATAACAATTGTAAATATTTATGTACCCAACATAGGAACACCTCAATACATAAAGCGAATGCTAACAGCCATAAAAGGGAAAATCGACAGTAACACAATCATAGTTGGGGACTTTAACACCCCACTTTCAACAAGGGGTCAACCAAAATGAAAATAAATAAGGAAACACAAGCTTTAAATGACATGTTAAACAAGATGGACTTAACTGATATTTATAGGACATTCCATCCAAAAACAACAGAATACACTTTCTTCTCAAGTGCTCATGGAACATTCTCCAGAATAGATATCTTGGGTCACAAATCAAGCCTTGGTAAATTTCAGAAAATTGAAATCTTATCAAGTATCTTTTCCAACCGCAACTCTATGAGACTAGATATCAATTACAGGAAAGAAAAAAAACTGTAAAAAATACAAACACATGGAGGCTAAACAATACACTACTAAATAACAAAGGGATCACTGAAGAAATCAAAGAGGATGAACAAAGAAAACCCGAAGTTAGAAGAAGGAAATAAATCATAAAGATCAGATCAGAAATAAATGAAAACGAAATGAAGGAAACAATAACAAAGATCAGTAAAACGAAAAGCTGGTTCTTTGAGAAGATAAACAAAATAGATAAACCATTAGCCAGACTCACCAAGAAAAAAAGGGAGAAGACTCAAATCAACAGAGTTAGGAATCAAAAAGAAGTAACAACTGACATTGCAGTAATACAAAGGATCATGAAGATTACTACAAGCAACTATATGCTAATAAAATGGACTACCTGGAAGAAACGGACTAATTCTTAGAAAAGTACAACCTTCTGAGACTGAACCAGGAAGAAATAGAAAATAGAAACAGACCAATTCCAAGCAGTGAAATTGAAACTGTGATTAAAATCTTCCAACAAACAAAAGCCCAGGACCAGTTGCCTTCTCAAACGCTTCCAAAATATAACAAAGGGAGGGACACACCCACACTCATTCTATGAGGCCACCATCACCCTGATAGCAAAAACAGACAAAGATGTCACAAAAAAAGAAAACTACAGGCCAATATCACGGATGAATATAGATGCAAAAATCCTAAACAAAATACTAGCAAACAGAATCCAACAGCACATTAAACGGATCATACACCATGATCAAGTGGGGTTTATCCCAGGAACGCAAGGATTCTTCAATATACACAAATCAGTCAATATGATACACCATATTAACAAACTGAAGGATAAAAACAATATGATAATCTCAATAGATGCAGTAAAAGCTTTCAACAAAATTCAACACCATTTATGATAAAAACTCTCCAAAAAGGAGGCATAGAGAGAACTGACCTCAACATAATAAAGGCCATATATGACAAACCCACAGCCAACATCTTTCTCAATGGTGAAAAAAATGAAAGCATTTCCACTAAGATCAGGAACAACACAAGGTTGCCCACTCTCACCACTATAATTCAACATAGTTTTGGAAGTTTTAGCCACAGCAATCAGAGAAGAAAAAGAAATAAAAAGAATCCAAATAGAAAAAGAAGAAGAAAAGCTGTCACTGTTTGCAGATGACATGATACTATAAATAGAGGATCCTAAAGATGCTACCAGAAAACTCCTAGAGCTAATCAGTGAATTTGGTAAAGTTGCAGGATACAAAATTAATGCACAGAAATCTCTTGCATTCCTATACACTAATGATGAAAAATCTGAAAGAGAAATTAAGGAAAAGCTCCCATTTACCACTGCAACAAAAAGAATGAAGTACCTAGGAATAAACCTACCTAAGGAGACAAAAGACCTGTATGCAGAAAACTATAAGACACTGATGAAAGAAATTGAAGATGATACAAACAGATGGAGAGATATACCATGTTTTTGGATTGGAAGAATCAACCTTGTGAAAAGGACTATACTACCTAAAGCAATCTACACATTCAATACAATCCCTATCAAATTACTAATGGCATTTTTCACAGAACTAGAACAAAAATTTTCACAATTTGTATCAAAACACAAAACACTCGAATAGCCAAAGCAATCTTGAGAAAGAAAAACAGAGCTGGATAGTCAGGCACCCTGACTTCAGACTCTACTACAAAGCTACAGTAATCAAGACAGTATGGTACTGTCACAAAAACAGAAATATAGAGCAATGGAACAGCATAGAAAGCCCAGAGATAAACCCACACACATATGGTCACTTTATTTTTGATAAAGGAGGCAAGAGTATACAATGAAGAAAAGAGACAGCCTCTTCAATAAGTGGTGCTGGGGAGACTGGACAGCCACATGTAAAAGAATGAAATTAGAACACTCCCTAACACCATACACAGAAATAAGCTCAAAATGGATTAAAGACCTAAATGTAAGGCCAGACACTATCAAACTCTTAGAAGAAAACATTGGCAGAACACTCTATTACATAAATCACAGCAAGATCCTTTTTGACCCACCTCCTAGAGAAATGGAAATAAAAACAAAAATAAACAAATGGGACGTAATGAAACTTCAAAGCTTTTGCACAGCAAAGGAAACCATAAACAAGACCAAAAGACAACCCTCAGAATGGGAGAAAATATTTGCAAATGAAGCAACTGACAAAGGGTTATTCTCCAAAATATGCAAGCACCTCATGCAGCTCAATATCAAAAAAGCTAAAAACTCAATCCAAAAATGGGCAGAAGAACTAAATAGACATTTCTCCAAAGAAGATATACAGGTTGGCAACAAACACGTGAAAGAATGCTCAACATCACTAATCATTAGAGAAATGCAAATCAAAACTACAGTGAGGTATCACCTCACACCAGTCAGAGTGGCCTTCATCAAAATATCTAGAAACAATAAATGCTGGAGAGGGTGTGGAGAAAAGGGAATGCTCTTGCACTGTTGGTGGGAATGTAAATTGATACAGCCACTATGGAAAACAGTATGGAGGTTCCGTAAAAAACTAAAAATAGAACTACCATATGATCCAGCAATCCCACTACTGGGCCTATACCCTGAGAAAACGATAATTCAAAAAGAGTGATATACCAGAATATTCATTCCAGCACTATATACAATAGCCAGCACATGGAAGCAACCTAAGTGTCCATCAACAGATAAATGGATAAAGAAGATGTGGCATGTGTATACAATGGAATATTACTCAGCCATAAAAAGAAAGAAAACTGAGTTATTTGTAGTGAGATGGATGGACGTAGAGTCTGTCATACAGAGTGAAGTAAGTCAGAAAGAGAAAAACAATTACTGAATGCTAGCACAAACATATGGAATCTTAAAAAAAAAAAAAAGTGTTCTGAAGAACCTAGGGGCAGGACAAGAATAAAGACACAGACATAGAGAATGGACTTGAAGACACGGGGAGGGGGAAGGATAAGCTGGTATGAAGTGACAGAGTGACATGGACATATATATACTACTAAATGTAAATTAGATAGTTAGTGGGAAGCAGCCGCATAGCACAGGGAGACCAGTTCCGTGCTTTGTGACCACCTAGAGGGGTGGGATAAGGAGGGTGGGAGGCAGACGCAAGAGGGAGGGGATATGGGGATATATGTATCTGTAGAGCTGATTCACTTTGTTATACAGCAGAAACTAACACAGTAATGTAAAGCAATTACACTCCAATACAGATGCTAAAAACAAAGATGTCTATATTCCTCTGGAAAAAGAAAAAGTCAAACTTTCCTTCAGAGATGGGGTCAGTGGAATGGTGACAGGGACAGGTCTGGCTTAAATGGCTATCCATTCCTCTTCTGTGGTGATTGTATTAAAAACTACCATGCTATAAATTGGTTGTGGGACAGTATCTTTTGATTTCCATCACAATTAAATCTGGTGCCTTTAATTTTAACTCATATCTGAGAATTTCATGTTTTTCCAGTTTGAGTCTAATTATTTTCCCCTTTCCAGAGTCCTAAAATTGCTGTCTCAGAGAAGTATGGCTATGTCTAAATGATGTGAAATTCACAGTCAAATGTGGCTGAATTTCTTGGAGTCCTGTTTTGAATTTCCTCTAGTTATATTAAAATTTCAGCTTCTTGTTGAGCATGGAGATGCCTTAAGCAAAGACATTAACATAAAAAGATAACAGCATTTTGGCAGTATATGAAGAATCAGAGATAACTGATTCTAGGAGCTAATTATGGAAATGTCTTCTTAGAAACTTTCAACTGGAAACGAGGCACCATAGTCATCTATGAATCTCTGTGGGTCTTTTTGGAGTTTTGTAAATTTGCCTTGATTTTCCTTCAGAAAAGTCATCAGGATAATGCATTTGAAGTATTTATGGAAGTATATTGTCAATAATAGCTTCACTATTCATTTTATAAAGCTCCCTTTCTCCTGTTTATTTCGTATCCATAAGTAATTCACTTCACTGAAGTGGATATGTACATATGGGTCTTAATGAGGGAATGTCAACACGTGGTAGTAGGTAACAAGAGAATCTGAGTAGTCTCTTTCAGAGATAGGACTAAATCTTGTAATTCAAAACATAGGAAATTTGATTAGGTTGAAATTGTCAACAGTGTGAACTGTGCTAAAGATCCACAGAGGGCCATTGGATAACTCATCAGTAATAACTACCTCAAGTAATTTTTGAGGACAACCCAGCTCAAAGAAACACTGTTGCAACCTCTTCCCTAACTCTTTTCATTTAAAAACTGAAGGAGATGAATCATTTTCAAATATTTGAGGCTCAGCAGCACATAAAGGAAAAAGTAATTATTTTTATACTAAAAAAAATTTACTGTAATAAAATTTGTTACCCAGCCTCCCATTAGATTAAATATTTGCTGAACTTAAGAAATTGCTGAGAATGCAGCAGTATTGATGGGAGCATTTCCGGACTCTGGGTTGGTATTCCTAATTTTTAAAAAAGTTTCTTTCACATCATACAGAACAGCACTCAATAGATGGTCAAGTAATTGTCATTTGCTTCAAGTGAATAGAACTTTAATATAACCACAGAAATAGCATTATCAAATATATCTCCATAATGTTGAAAAATTACCCCCTCTCCCCCAAAAAAAACCTTAACCCAAAAAAGTTTTCCCAGTAATTTCTTCCAAATTTCTAAGTACATTTTATGATAATCCCTGTACAATACAAATTATGGTAAACTATACATAGTTTTCTTCCAATTTTCCTAACAACCTAACAATGGACACAGCTGTACATACATCATTGACATCTCTGATTATTTTCTAATGGTAATTCCTAGAATAAGAATTACTAAAGAAAGTCTTAAATATTTTGTAAGGTTCTTGCTACATATTGCCAAGTTGCTGTGTCAGAAGGAAATACTATTTTATATAAACAATGCATAAGAATGCTTTTTTTTTTTGTCAAAGAGTCTTTAACTTTGTCAATAAATAAAGAATGTAGCTTATTTTTTTAAATAAACATTTCTTCAACAACATAGAGAAATATGGAAACAAATATATTAAAAATTACAATGATCATCTCTGGGTTATGAATTGCATAAACTATTATTTTCTCTCTAGTTTTGAATCTTCTAAGGAAACAAACTTATTATATACTTTAACCTCTCCCTCCACAACCACTTCATCTCTCCCCACCACCACCCCCAAACAGTTCCCCCCTTAGTTTTGCTATTTATGTTATGGAATGACCATGCACTCACTGCCTTCAGGTCATTTGTGTGTTATCATTGAATTTTGTCTTATATAATTTGTATATCCATTATCATCAAATTCTCTTTTTTTCACTTCACACTATCTAGTTTCCTTTCACAGTTCCTCTCCCATCTAAGCCTTGAATTCCATTTCTAAGCACAGTGATTCTCTTTAAATTATTGTAATTTTGAATGATAAAAATAAAATCTTAACTAGTCTTTATGACTCTGATCTTTTCCTTGCATAATCTATTTTATTTACCATGTTGGACTAATCTTCCAAACAATGCTTTGATCACCTCATTTACTCTTAAGAACCTATAATAAGTCACTATTACTGAATTCCCACTCAGGCTTAAACTGACTTTTTATCTAGGCATATATAAAAAAAAAAAAAAAAACTTGCTCTTTTTTTCAGTTATTTTTCCTAACAGAACACTACATTGTGGTCTTATGAAATCACATGTGCATTTTATTAATGTATTACTATTCAATATTTGCCTGCTTATTTAAGATTTTTGTATATCTATGCTCTATCCACCCATATGATGTAAAATGCTAAAGAGCATCATCTTTATATTACCATAGAATCTAGCACTTTACATGAAATATAACAAGTGTTTAGTAAATATTCATTTTATTTGAAGGCAGAGAATTTTGTCGCAGAAGTTAGAAATGTTGAGATTTTTTTTCAGTTTTATTGAGATATAATTGACGCATGACATTAGTCCAAGGTGTACAACCTAATAATTCATATATGTATATATTAGGAAATGATTACCACAATAAGTTAACAGCAATCACCTCACATAGATACATTTTTTTTCTTGTGACGAGAACTTTTAAGATATACTCATAAGAGACTTTGTATTGTGTTACACTTCCAGAGATTGGAAGTACAAGACAATTGTTAAGAATATGAGAAATTGTCAGTGCCATACAAAGGAACCCATCTACTGATACTGTAAGAAGCCCAACTCTAAAAGTTAGATTCCACATCTTTGTCTCTGTACATCTGTTCTTATTGATTTTGACCCAAGAATGACATAGGTATTTTGTCTCTCATATTTATCTCATTGGATTTTGTTGACCTCTGACAAGAATTTCCTAATAACAATTCCTAACCATGTTTGCTAACTTTACTTCTGCCTCACAACCAGTACCTCGCTCTAGTTCTATCATTTCCTTTAAGGCAATCTGCTGGCTTTGGGCTCTTTCCTTACTTCCTCAACACATAACAAAAACTGAACAGTTGCACCATGTGTCGCAACTTCCACATCATCTACATTCCTAAAGGCAAACTTTTGTGCATTATCCATTTACAACCTAAACTTCTTTTCACATGTCAAATTTAGAATTTTAAACTTCATCTGTTGTATGCACCTCACAATTCTATTTCAAGAGTATAGACACAATTGGTCAAGTTAAAATGTGTAGTTCTGTCTGTTTAAAAAAATTTTATATGAAATGCACTGGTTTGTTTACTTAGCAGAAAGTACTGGGCTTAGTGGAGAAATAAACATGCTGATACTAATAAGAAGGAAAAAGATAATTTCTTATTCAATAGCAAGACATATTGTCTGTGTAGTAGGCAGAATAACTACCTGTGGAAAATGTCCACGTCCTAATCCCCAGAACTTGTGAAAATGTTAGTTTACGTAGCGAAGGAAAATTAAGGTTGCAGAAGGACCTGAGGTTGGTAATCAGCAGACCTTACAATAGGAAGATTATATTGATTAAGCAGTGGGTCCAATGTAATCCCAAGGGTATTTAAAAGAGGAAGAGGAAAGCAGAAGAGAGAGCGGGAGATGTGACAAGCAAAGAATGTTCAGAGAGATGCAATGTTGCTGGTTTTGAAGATAGACAAAGGGGCCCTTAACCCTAACTCTAACCCTCACCCTAACCAAGAATGTGAGTGACCTCTGGACACTACAAAAGGCAAGAGAACACATCCTCCTCCAGAGCCTCCAGAAAGAATTGCAGCCCTGATAACATCTTGACCTTAGCCCAGTAAGACTTGTGTCAGACTTCTGACCAGTAGAACTATAAGATAATATATTTCTGCTGTTTTAAGCTGCTGTTTGCGATAATTTTTATAGCAGCACCAAAAAAAGTTATACATAACAGCCTTCCAGTTCCTGCCCAAAGAATTTTGGCATATTAGACAGGCTTTTTCAAGGTCCTCAGCAAAGGTCTAAAGGCACCTTCTCTGCCCCCAATTACTCAGTTCCTCCTGTTGTCTGAATGCATCCTTTTAATTTTCTCAGAGGTCTACCAACAATTCTACCAGCTCAGACTTTCTTCACTAGACTTCCAAGACACCTCTGCTGGTTTTCTTCCTCTCTATCAGCTGTTCCTTCTCAGTCTTTTTTGCTAGTCTCTCTTCAACTCCTACAGTGTCTCAGGGGAGTCCTTGGACCTCCTGTCCTTCCATCTAATCTCACCTCCTTGGGGAAGTTATCTGGTCTATTGGCTTTAAATCTCTTCAATATTCTGATGATTTACACATCTTTAGGCCATATTTCTTCCTAAATCACACCCCTCAATGGTTAACCCCCAGCTCAGTACCTCAAATGGATGTGCCGTGGACATCTCAAACATAAAACATCCAAAACTGAGCTATTTATTGACTTCTGCCAGGTCTCCATCTCAGTAAGGAGGGACTCCATTCTTCCCAGTGCTTAGGCCAGAAACCTTGGAGTCATTCTCTGTTCCTCTTATGAACAATACCTGTTCTGTCAGCAAATGCTTTTGACACTCCCTTCAAAATATATCCAGAACGCAACCACTTCTCATAACCTCCACCACTATCAATCTGGCCTAAGCCACAATCATCTCTCTCCTGGGTCCTTATGGTAGCTTCCCAACTACTTTCCCTGTTTCCATTATTCCCCACCCCCACCCCAGCCTCCTTCAAAATAACCAAGATAACCCCTTAAAAATGTAACTCAGGATATGAAGCACTGCTCTGAACACTACAGTGGGTTCAGATTTCACTCAGAGTAAAAGATAAAACCCTCAATAATAAATGTTGTCCCTTCCATTCTCCTTGGCTTTCTGACGTCATCTCTTATTCATCTTCCTCTCACTCTCTCTACATTGACCTATTTGCTGTTCTTTAAATGTGTCAGACACACTCCCATCTCAGGGAAGATTCTGCATGAAATACTCCTCACTTTTCTTTGTGCATGGTTCTCCCTCTCTTCCGCAGACCTTTTCTCAAATGTAGCTTCTGAAGTCTTAACTGACCACCATATGCAAAATCACAGCCATTGCTCCCAAACACTTCCTATCCACCTTTCCTCTTACATTTTTTTAAATTTTATCATAGTCTAACACCTTATATTCTGCTTAATTATCAAGCTTATGGACTCCCCCTCCTTCACTAGAACGTAAGCTCTAAGAGTGTTGAGAATTTTGTCTATCTTTTCACTGCTCTATTCCCAATACTGAGAACAGAACCTGGCAAAAAGGTAGGAGCTTCATGAATGAATGAATAAAAGCAAGAGCAAGGACTGTATAAAGGAACGGAGAGGGGGAAAGCTTTCTGTTACTATCTTACAGAGCTCAGGGATTTCTGGTTTTGCTGCCACTTTATTTTTTGGTTAAAGTTCAAATGTTATTTAAAATTAAAATTTACTGATTTAGTTATAGTTCAAAGGTTTTGTTTTTTAAAAAAACTTTGATTTTAAACCATTATGGTAAAGCTTTAGAATAGCGAAATGAACTAAAATCAATTTGCATTTTTATATTTAAAAATCTATGTCACGCTCTCAATTTAATTTGCATTTTATATTACTTAGAAAGTAAAATAGTGAAAGCTACCAGTTTTCATTTGATTTCAGTTCAACCCACAGTTACTGCAGGTCAAGCATGCCCTTTTCCCACCCAAGAAAATATATAAAACTTTTGATTCTTTTATTAACTTATACAATTTACTTAAATATTTGCATTACATTTTAAAATATTATACCACCATATATGTATATGCTTTATAAAACACACATGTGCACACACATGTGCATATATTAGAGCATTTAGTCTTAAACTGATTATATTGTCAGTGTCATCAGCAATATTTTAAAATATTTTTTATTAGCCTAATACTCTATTTACAAGGATATTAAACACATATTTTAAGCTACATATAAATGCCCAGATCTCCACTGAGAATCATCATGGAAAGGTTTTAAAGTAGTTTATATGGTTGTAATGACTCGCAACACCAACTTGTTTTTCAACTTTTATCCGGATTTCTAAACATAGAATACAAATAAAAAATTTAAAGCATCTAAAATATATGAAGTCTAGTTGCAATCTTGCTTTGGAATCAGTATTCTACTAGAAGACATGAAAAGGAATATAAAATTTTTACCATAAAGGAAAAATAAAAGACTGAAAAATATTTTATACATTTGTTTAATATGTTTGATAAATAGCTCAGCATCTTCCTAGTGATTTAAAATGAACATTTAGTCTATACCGTGAGAAATTGCCCAAGATAAATAGAAAAAACATTGTATTACCACAAAAAGGGAAAGAGCCTATCTCCTGTGTTTCTACAGATATATTTAGAAACATGCCACACACACACATCCCTGAAAACATAAAGTCTATGTTGTAACCGTAATCCCCAGTGTACTATGTAATACCTCCGCTCTTCCTATGCTATAGCTATTTTTTTCTCTTCACTTGAACTACAAAGAATCTTCTGGCCAAAAGAAGAGCAGCTTATTTCTGATCATTGTTCTAAGATTTCTTGTTTAAGAGAACTACCTAAACAAAAATTACTAAATTTTCAATAAAGTCAGTACTCAGATGGTGTACTTCGAAGAAGACATGGAAAAATTAACCTTTCACATTTCACTTTCAACATAAAATTGAAACCTAGGCATATTCCTAAAACAATCTTCCGAGTCCCTCGAGTTGTGAATTTCATCTACTCTCAGATGTTCACAGAAAGAGGATAAAAATAATGAATCCACCTCCCTGAAAAATCTATTGCCCTTACTATTCAAGGCTGAATCGAGAATGATCGTGGGCAAACATATTTTGTAATTGTTTCAGGGTACAAGTATTTTGTTAGAATAAAGATATTCTTTTTAAGCCTATACAACTGAAACCAGGTTTGGGAAAGTAGATAGGAAGTGAAATGTAAAATAATAGTTATTAAAATAGAAAATATTAAGTAGTCAAGAATGTTATAGTATTAACATAATCACAAAATATGTTATAATTCTTCCCCATTCTTATTGATTTCTTCATATTCTGTATACTGTATAGCCCCCCCAAAGCATTAATCTAAAATGGAAAATAGTTCCACTTAACTTACCATTTGTGATTTTCTATCACAGCAAATTTACTACTCACCCTGTCATCCCAGATAAGTTGTGTTCCTTAAATGAACTAGTTCCAATAACTTCAGCACTTTTTAGGGTTTGATTGTCTTCCGGAAAAGCAATGCCCTACAGAAAATTTCTTTAACTTCATAGGGTTATGTATACATATATATAATTTGCTGATGTCAATAGTTTTAATAATGAATATTGGAGTCAAAATTATGAATGAAACACCTTGGATCAAAACAAAATATATGAAGAACACTAGAATTGATTGATAGTAATTAGTGATCATGACTTGACTGATTAAATTACAGAAGTCATCTTTGTAGCAATATTTCACACTTGGCTAAAACGCCTTTCCCCCTCTAAGTTTGGACTGTTGAACTCATACATTATGTATTTACTTTAATGACCCACGTAGCCAAGAGATGGCACTTTAAATTGATGAGTGTTATATATTCATATGTAGAACAAATTAGTTTAGGGACAAATGAAGAATAGATGTACAGTTGAGCTAGCATGAACTGTTACAATTATAGTGATTATTATAACCACAGTCTAATACCTTCCAGACATCAGCTATCATTATATGTGTCTCTATCATAAAAACACAATCCTATCTCTCCTAAAAAATACTTTATTACAGAAATATTATCTGTATAAAAATAGTTTGGATGTTGCCAGTATTTCCACATCAATTGTTATTTTCAGGAGTTTAATATTCAGTAGGATAAAACTTGCTTTAATGCATATCTAGGATTACAATTCATCCATTTAAAAGCTTTTGCTGTATTGTATTCTAGAAACTTTGTTTTGAAAAAGTTTATTGAACATAATGACAAGTTAATTCATAGTCAACATAAATTGCTACCTCATAGCCATATTGTCATACTCCTCGCAACTGACCTGCATATGCCATGAGATAAAGAGTGGGAAAAAATCCACACATTACACCACCTTTAAAACAAGTTATGGAACAACAACTTTATAGATTTTAAAGGTCCCAAATCAGAAAATATTTCTTTGAAAATGTGGTGATTGTATTTTACTGTTTATATATATTTTTGAAGATCAGATTTTTGTGACATTTGTGATTTGCTTGATTAAAAAAATAGATGCATGAATAAAATGTTAAATAGTGTCCTAATGACATGGAGAAAATACTTTGACTTCAATTTGGAAGTTCAGAAGGATTACAAAGTATTATTTCACTAGTGAAATTTTCTGCAATGCCAAGATTGTCTGCAGGAATTATCAGAATAGTCTTAGTTTTCACAAACATAAAATGAGAATCTCGGCCTCTTGGGCTCAGAATATGGAATTTATTTTTTACTTTATTTTAAAATAATTTTATACTTAAAAAATTTGGGCAAAGTATAGTACCCATTGTTCTTTTATTCCCCCCATCTACTGTCTTCTGTTTACCTAATTACCTACAATTAACAATAATACAATACTATTAACAAACCTAGAGATCTAATTTAAATCTTGCCAATTCTCCAGCTAATGTTCATTTTCTGGCCCAGGATCCAACCTAGGACATTGCATTGCATTTAGGTCTCATGTCTTCTTAGTCTCCACCAATCTCGGACAGTCTTTCTTTTTTAATTTTTTTCAGCCTTTCTTTATC
Source organism: Phocoena phocoena (assembly GCF_963924675.1). Classification (NCBI taxonomy): domain Eukaryota; kingdom Metazoa; phylum Chordata; class Mammalia; order Artiodactyla; family Phocoenidae; genus Phocoena; species Phocoena phocoena. The sequence goes on along the minus strand of NC_089222.1, from coordinate 116,074,932 downwards.
TTGCATAACCTGGTCATTTTTGAGAGTACTGGCCCATTATTTTTTTGAATATTCTTCAACTATCCAAGTCTGGGTTTGTCTGAAATTTTCTCATGATTAGATTGAGGTACTGCATTTTAGCATGAACACCACAAAAGTGATTTTATGTCCCTCTCATCACATGATATTACAGGGCATATAATGTCCATCTGGAAAAGAAGGGAGACAAAGATAGAAACTATAGATACAAAGCACACAGGTGACTTTATGCCCTCATTAAAAAAGTAGATATATTTTTCAGACCAGAAATCTAAGCTCAGTAAATCATAGATATGTCATAACTTTCCAAAATAATGTGAAAATCTATGTCATAGAAGGGTACTTTGTATATGTCCCCCTCTGACCAGGATTTGTGTATTTATTGTTATATAGAAAATATCCATGTAGCCTCTAATGGCATGCAGATTTTGAAGTTAAATATAAATTACATTTGAAATTGAAAATCATTTTAAATGTCTAAGGATTTCATGTGTCACAACTTTGAAGCAGAAAATGAAAATATTATTGGGGATGGCGTTGCCCCTCCAAGTCAGAGAAGGTGTGGCCTGAAGTATTTAGGAGGTATTAGAAGTTAACTTTTTGCTGGAACCAACACATGACAACTAGCACCAACATGTTGACATTAGTAAGTTTTCTTTATAAATGCACATGCCTATTAAATATAAATGACACCAGTTATGAAATTAGAATCATTCTTATAACACTGGATGAGAAAATAGTTTTAAAGAATTCATTTTAATCACAACAGCTGTGGTATTTTTAGACTATATAGCAATTACATTTTGGTGTTTAACTCAATTTTATTTTCTTACTTTCTGCCTTTAGCCTTAGTCCTTTTCCTCTTAATGTAGCAACTTGTTTATATATATATACATACATATATATACCCATCCCTCCTTATCCTCAACCCATCTACATTGATTGATCCTCCATTTTGCTCTTATGCTTAGTAAATCCTAAAGTGAAAAGCTACTCTTACTTCACCAGTTGATCTTTATAACACAATATGAGTTTGTGGCAGTTAAAATAGACAGTGTCCATGTAAGAGCTAGATAATTTTTCCATTACATAATTATATCTATCTGATTCAAATGTCTACCATACCCATGCCAGAAAAAACAAACAAACTAGCTCAAGTAAAATGTCAGGGCGGTGCTGTGTACTGTAGGTCAGCATGGAAATACATAAGCCATAGGAGGGAAGTACAGACAGACCTCATAAAACAGGCATCGGGAAGTTAGTCAGCAATCAAGGAAGGCATCGAGGCAACTTCTCTTTCCTTGAGGCCACACATTCTTTCTCATCTCAGTATCTCTCTACTCTTTTATTGATCTACTTCCCTCCTCACCTGATTTCCTCTGGTTCCTCTCTTAGATAGAGCCCTACAAGGACCACCAGCCTGCACTCCGCTCCTGTCAGCCGATCTTCTCATCTTTGAATTTTTATAGTTCTAGCAATTAGTAGATAGTCAGTTCACATAAGTGACACCACATAGGTGGCTGGCCAGCTAATCCTCCACTCTTTTTCCAACAACTGTTGGCCACATGTAGCTCAATCAATAGTCACCTCTGTACACACACACACTAAAAGCCCAGCCTTTTACTCTTTCTCTGAGTAGAAGGCAATGTACAGAACAGTTTAAGCCAGAAGGGGAGGTAGGAAATTGAAAGATGATATGTTATTGATTCAGTATAGTGAGTTAAAGGTGCATGGTTCTGTTTTAGATATTTTATGATAATAAAAATGAAGAACAAAGGAAAGAATTTCCCTATACTTACTGTACTAATTAGGTTTCAAAATATGTTTATTTTTCCATTAACTTTTCTTGAGGTTATTTAGATATTTCTTGATAAATCTTCATAGTAACATATGTGAAAGCAAACATGTTTTATCTGCGCTTTGGTGGAATGAATTGTCAGAATCCTGGTTTTTAGCATTGGTAAAACTTGTAATGGGTAAAAAATTCTAATAAAAGAGTGAATACCAGTGATGATCCATAGGATTTTTTTCTTATGAAATTATCTTTTTCCCTCCAAAATCTAAAGACTGGTGAACACAGAGCAGAGCATTCAATATCCCCATTCTCTGACCATTGTACATAACAAGTTGCACCCCAACCAGTTCTGCAGTTGACTGAATCTGTTATTGGGACTAATTTTAACACTGGGTAAGTTTCTAGACTGGTTTGTATATCAGCATTTAATTTGTTGGGGGCCTGGCAGATGAGGGATGGGGCAATAAGAAATTCTGAAACTGCCAAACACTAGAACTACAGACTTTAAAAGGCTTTCTATTTAGCAAAATGGAGAATAAATGGATTTTACCATGTTAATCTAATGGTTATTCTCAAACATTTTCTCAATACAGGACCAACAATGATTTGGTCAAGTTAGACCAGCTATTATATTTCTCAGTGAAACAAAAACTCCATTCATCTGCTTGATTCACTGAAATGTTGGATGTATTTTACCAAAAGATTTTTTCTTTGATTGTATTCAATTTAGTAGGATAACTTTGTCTTTGTCATTCACACTGACTCTAATTCATCCCAAGGTTACTACAATGCCCATCAATCTGCAGAGTTCTAGTTACTCAGATTTGAAAATATATTGAACACCTTCAATAACATTCACACAAAATAGGCATCAGTTTTATATACAGCTGATCTCACTAGGTTCTTACTTCCTTTTTTACTCTTTCCCCAGGTGATGTCCACCATTCCAATGGCTTTAAATCCATTTATAGTTTGATGATGCACAAATTTGCAGTTTTCATCTAAACTCCTTTTATGAGTTTCTGATTGTATATCCAACCGCCAGCTTGTCTTTTGCACTTGGGTTTTTCAAAGATACCTTCAATTTAACATATCCAAACTGAACCCTTGATTTTTCTCCAAATATTTTCATCCTTAACTCTTTTATTTCTCAGCAAATGATACCAGTCGACAAAAATTCAATTAACTAGCAAGTTAAGAAGAAAAAAAGGGAATTTTATTTGAGCCAAACTGAGGATTATAACACGCGAAGCAGAGTCTCAGAAAGTTCTGAGAACTGTTCTGCCTGTTACAAGTCAAAGGAATAGTCATATACCTTTTTGAGACAAAGGATCATACATCAAAATGACATATTGATATTTTATATAAAGTTCACCAAGGATATATAGTTCAGGTAAGCACATCCAAACTGAGCAGGAAGTCACCATGACCCCCTACAGAGGTGGGAAAGAACACTATATTTTTTAGAAGGTTCACTGCTAGAGTCAGAAGAAAGGAAAAAAAAATTGGTCTTTATGGTTGAGCCGCCACTCCCGTCTTTAAGGAGCTCTGGTTTATGTACAATGCATATGCACACTGCACATTAGGGAGGGATGGAGGAGGCCCAAACAAACACAGAGAGAGAGTTTTATGTTTAATTTTTTCTAGTCCTGCCTTAAAATATAAATCTGATTTCATCATACCTTCAACCATGCTTTTCCCAAAGTCTAAAGCTTAGGAGTCATCTTCAAAATGTTTCTTACCCCCATCGCTAAATGCTGTCAATTCATCCTCCAAACTGTGTTTCAACTGAGTGCATTCTTCTTGATCTATTTTGCCACTAGCTTTCTTCAAGTCAATATTACAGTATAGTTTATTTGGCCTCCTTGCTTCCATTCTTGTTCTCTTTTAATACTTTCTCTTCAGAACCAAAAAAGGTAGAATTTTTCAAGTAACTTATTAGGTCATTCCAGTGTTTTAGGTCATTTAAATTGTTTTATGTTACTAGTTTATATTAAATGTTTAGAATGTACTCTGCTATAATATATATTCTTCAACCAGATTCACAAGGTCCTTCATGATCTGACTTCTTTCTTCTTCTCCAGAACAGTATTATGCCACTTTCTCCCTAACTCTCAAAGTTTCAGCTCCACTGGCCTTATTTTAGAGCCTTAATTAAGCCAAGTTCTTTTAAAGCTGAGTTGTCACACATGCTTCTCCCTGTACTTGAAAGGCTCATTCTCCTTTACCTCGCTAACTCTTGAAATTTCTTGTAATCTGTAGTGATAGAAATAATAATCTCTTAGACTAGTAATCTTTTGTAACCATACTGGTCTCCTGGACCCATGCCAGGGTTCTAGCCCAGGCCCAGACCCCTTGTCTCGGCCGAGGAGGTTCGCTTTCTGCTCAAGGCACAGCCAATAGCGAAACCAATGCTGACAATAGAACAGCACAAGCTTTATTCAGTGGCCAAAGAATGGATAAGTGCGCGATCAATCAGCCTGACTGTAGCTGAGACACCATCTATATATGCGGATTGAGGTAAAAGGGAGGGAATTGAGTAAAGAGAGAGAGGAATATTCATAACTTATCCAAGAATAGTGGTGTGGTTTGGACCCAGAACTGAGGAAACACTCCTTTTCAGTCCTTGTATGGGCTCTTCTGATGGGTGTCATGGCAATGGTCTATGGTAGTGGTGATGGTGGGTGTGTCATTTAACATGCTAGTGCATTACATTGGGCACATAATGAGGCTCAAGGTCTACTAGAGGCCATGTCTTCAGCCATCTTGGGCCTAGCTGGTTCTAACCAGTCCTAGTTTCTCTCCTTGCAGCTTCCTCCTTTTGTAGTTGGGCCTGAAACTCAGATAAGGTCTGTTAGTTTCCATTCGAAGGGGCAACAGGAGTATGATTCTGGGGCAACAGTGTGGTAACACTTTCCCTACATAGCACTTATCTCTTTCTGATTATTATGTCTCTCTACTTCTCTGTAATTTTTGGGAAGGCATTGCTGTAGCACCAGAACTTGATCTCTGCTGTATTACTGGAGCATAACCCTGTGCCTGTTACATAATAATTGCCTAATAAACATTTTTTGACCAACCAACAAAATTTTTAAATACATGATATTTCAAAATTAGAGAATAGGATCTCTTCCACTTTAGAAAAGGGACTATCTCTCTTAAGATATAATCTGTATGTGATTAGTGAGAAAATATTAAGTGAATGATATTATTACTAAAAGTTAAAAGAAAACATATTTACTTGAATTATTTATAATAAAATTATAGATCAATTTCATAGAAAGATGTTGCTACATATTTTATTTCTGAAAGTTATACCAAGTCATTTTAATATGAAAGAAATTCATGCATACAAAAACTATTTGGATTATTATATGGAAAATTATAATTATTTAGAAATTGGAAATTTAAACTTTTTAGTAGTTTCTATTTTAAACATTTCTTGTTTCTTGTTGAAACTCATTGATTTGTTTTTCTTTTCATCTTTCAACCCAGCAGGTCTAAGTTTGACATTTTTATCACCCCAATGGAATGCCTGGTTTTCATTTGCAAGCACACCTCATTATTCCAAATAAAACAACATTTCACTTTTACTAGTGAAACACCATGGGCTGAGCAGCACATACAAACCTAATGACCAGCTCAGCTTTATTGTTTTGACTCCCCTTTCCCACAGACTGGGGATACTCATAACATAAAAGTGTTACATAAGTGGAATTGATTTCAATTTAGAAGGGGAAGACTGTCCGCTGAGTTTGCTTCTGATTCTTTGGGAGGGAAGAACCTCTGATGTTTAAAGAGTGTTGACCTCACATATCAACATGTCCATGACAGCTGCTTGTGGAAGTGCAGAAGTTCATGTGTGCCTCGGGACATTTTTCTACACGCAGTTCCATTGGCTACACATACCCATGTCCTCAACTCAAGGAGACAAAATAGATACACATCAGTCTGGCTCAGAGAACGCACTGGTCTCCGGGAGTCCAGAAGTCTAGTTTCAGTGCTGGTTCCAACTCCAGTTCCCTCTGACACTGAACGGTTCTCTTTTTGTTTTTAATTTTTTAATTAATTTAATTTTTTATACAGCAGTTTCCTATTAGTTACCCATTTTTTACATATTAGTCTGTATATGTCAATCCCAATCTCTCAATTCATTACACACACCCCGCCCTGCCGCTTTCCACCCTTGGGGTCCATATATTTGTTCTCTACCTCTATGTCTTCAATTTCTGCCCTGCAAACCAGTTCATCTGTACCATTTTTCTGGGTTCCACATATATGCATTAATATACAATATTTGTTTTTCTCTTTCTGACTTACTTCTCTCTGTATGACAGTCTCTAGATTCATCCATGTCTCTAAAAATGACCCAACTTCGTTCCTTTTTATGGCTGAGTAATATTCCATTGTATACATGTGCCACATCTTCTTTATCCATTTATCTGTTGATGGACACTTAGTTTGGTTCCATGTCCTGGCTATTGTAAATAGTGCGGCAATGAACACTGGGGTGCATGTATGTTTTCGAATTATGGTTTTCTCAGGGTATATGCCCAGTAGTGGATTGCTGGATAATATGGTAGTTCTATTTTTAGTTTTTTAAAGAACCTCCATACTGTTCTCCATAGTGGCTATATCAATTTACATTCCCACCAACAGTACAAGAGGGTTCCCTTTTCTCCACACCCTCTCCAGCATTTGTTGTTTGTAGATTTTCTGATGATGCCCATTCTAACCGGTGTGAAGTGATACCTCATTGTAGTTTTGATTTACATTTCTCTAATAATTAGTGATGTTGAGCAGCTTTTCATGTGCTTCTTGGCCATCTGTATGTCTTCTTTGCAGAAATGTCTATTTAGGTCTTCAGCCCATTTTTTGATTGGGTTGTTTGTTTTTTTAATGTTTAGCTGCATGAGCTGTTTATATATTTTGGAGATTAATCCTTTGTCCATTGATTCATTTGCAAATAATTTCTCCCATTCTGAGGGTTGTCTTTTCGTCTTGTTTATGGTTTCATTTGCTGTGCAAAAGGATTTAAGTTTCATTAGGTCCCATTTGTTTATTTTTGTTTTTATTTCCATTACTATAGGTGGTAAATCAGAAAAGATCTTGCTGTGATTTATGTCAGAGTGTTCTTCCTGTTTTCCTCTAAGAGTTTTATAGTGTCCGGTCTTACATTTAGTTCTCTAATCCATTTTGAGTTTATTTTTGTGTCTGGTGTTAGGGAGTGTTCTAATTTCATTCTTCTTCATGTACCTGTCCAGTATTCCCAACACAACTTATTGAAGAGACTGTCTTTTCTCCATTGTATGTCCTTGCCTCCTTTGTCATTGATTAGTTGACCGTAGGTGCATGGGTTTTTCTCTGGGCTTTCTATCCTGTTCCATTGATCTATATTTCTGGTTTTATGCCAGTACCATATTGCCTTGATTACTGTAGCTTTGTAGTATAGTCTGAAGTCAGGGAGACTGATTCCTCCAGCTCCGTTTTTTTCCCTCAAGACTGCTTTGGCTATTCGGGGTCTTTTGTGTTTCCCTACAAATTTTAAGATTTTTTGTTCTAGTTCTGTAAAAAATGCCATTGGTAATTTGATAGGGGTTGCATTGAATCTGTAGATTGCTTTGGGTAGTAGAGTCATTTTCACAATGTTGATTCTTCCAATCCAAGAACATGGCATATCTCTCCATCTGTTTGTATCATCTTTAATTTCTTTCATCAGTGTCTTATAGTTTTCTTCATACAGGTCTTTTGTCTCCTTAGGTAGGTTTATTCCTATGTATTTTATTCTTTTTGTTGCAGTGGTATATGGGAGTGTTTCCTTAATTTCTCTTTCAGATTTTTCATCGTTAGTGTATAGGAATGCTAGAGATTTCTGTGCATTAATTTTGTATCCTGCAACTTTACCAAATTCATTGATTAGCTCTAGTAGTTTACTGGTGGCATCTTTAGGATTCTCTATATAGTATCATGTCATCTGCAGTGACAGCTTTCCTTCTTCTTTTTCTATTTGGATTCCTTTTATTTCTTTTCCTTCTCTGATTGCCATGGCTAAGACTTCCAAAACTATGTTGAATAATAGTGGTGAGAGTGAACATCCTTGTCTTGTCCCTGATCTTAGAGGAAATGCTTTCAATTTTTCACCATTGAGAATGATGTTTGCTGTGGGTTTGTCATATATGGCCTTTATTATGTTGAGATAGGTTCCCACTATGCCCACTTTCTGGAGAGTTTTTATCATAAATGGGTGTTGAATTTTGTCAAAAACTTTTTCTGCATCTATTGAGATGATCATATGGTTTTTCTTCTTCAGTTTGTACATACGGTGTATCACATTGATTGATTTGTGTATACTTAGAATCCTTGCATCCCTGGGATAAATCCCACTTGATCATGATGTATGATCCATTTAATGTGTTGTTGGATTCTGTTTGCTAGTATTTTGTTGAGGATTTTTGCATCTATATTCATCAGTGATGTTGGTCTGTAATTTTCTTTTTTTGTAATATCTTTGTCTGGTTTTGGTATCAGGGTGATGGTGGCCTCATAAAATGAGCTTGGGAGTGTTCCTTCCTCTGAAATTTTCTGGAAGACTTTGAGAAGGGTGAGTGTTAGCTGTTCTCTAAATGTTTGATAGAATTCACCTGTGAAGCCATCTGGTCCTGGACTTTTGTTTGTTGGAAGATTTTTAATCACAGTTTCAATTTCATTACTTGTGATAGGTCTGTTCATGTTTTCTATTTTTTCCTGGTTCAGTTGTCCATTTTATTGGCATAGAGTTGCTTGTAGTAGTCTCTTAGGATGTTTTGTATTTCTACATTGTCTGTTATAACTTCTCCTTTTTCATTTCTAATTTTATTGATTTGAGTCCTCTCCCTCTTTTTCTTGATGAGTTTGGCTAATGGTTTATCAATTTTGTTTATCTTCTCAAACAACTAGCTTTTAGTTTTATTGATCTTTGCTATTGTTTTCTTTGTTTCTATTTCATGTATATCTGCTCTGATCGTTATGATTTCTTTCCTTCTGCTAACTTTGGGTTTTGTTTGTTCTTCTTTCTCTAGTTCCTTTAGGTGTAAGGTTAGATTGTTTATTTGAGGTTTTTTTTGTTTCTTGAGGTAGGCTTGTATTGCTATAAACTTCCCTTTTAGAACTGCTTTGCTGCATCCCATAGGTGTTGGATCATCATGTTTTCATTGTTATTTGTCTCTAGGTATTTTTCGATTTCCTCTTTGATTTCTTCAGTGATCTTTTGGTTATTTACTAATGTATTGTTTAGCCTCCTTGTGTTTGTGTTTTTTTTTTTTTTCCCCTGTAATTGATTTCTAATCTCATAGCGTTGTGGTCAGAAAAGATGCTTGATATGCTTTCAATTTTCCTAAATTTACTGTGGCTTGATTTGTGACCCAAGATGTGATCTATCCTGGAGAATGTTCCATGTGCACTTGAGAAGAAAGTGTAATCTGCTAGTTTTGGATGGAATGTCCTATAATATCAATTAAGTCTATCTGGTCTATTGTGTCATTTAAAGCTTGTGTTTCCTTATTTATTTTGTTTGGATGATCTGCCCATTGGTGTAAGTGAGGTGTGAAAGTACCCTAGTATTATTGTGTCATTGTCAATTTCCTCTTTTATAGCTGTTAGCAGTTGCCTTATGTATTGAGGTGTTCCTATTTGGGGATATATATGCATATATTTATAATTGTTATATCTTCTTCTTGGATTGATCCCTTGATCATTATGTAATGTCCTTCCTTGTCTCTTGTAACATTCTTTATTTTAAAGTCTATTTTATCTGATATGAGTATTGCTACTCCAGCTTTCTTTTGATTTCCATTTGCATGGAATATCTTTTTCCATCCCCTCACTTTCTGTCTGTATGTGTTCCTAGGTCTGAAGTGGGTCTCTTGTAGACAGCATATATATGGGTCTCGTTTTTTTATCCATTCAGTGAGCCTGTGTCTTTTGGTTGGAGCATTTAATCCATTCACGTTTAAGGTAATTATCGATATGTATGTTCCTATTACCATTTTCTTAATTGTTTTGGGTTTGTTTTTGTAGGTCCTTTCTTCTCTTGTATTTCCCACTTAGAGAAGTTCCTTATTTGTTGTAGAGCTGGTTTGGTGGTGCTGAATTCTCTTAGCTTTTGCTTGTCTGTAAAGCTTTTGATTTCTCCATCGAATCTGAATGAGATCCTTTCCAGGTAGGGTAATCTTGGTTGTAGGTTTTTCCCTTTCATTACTTTAAATATGTCATGCCACTCCCTTCTGGCTTATAAAGTTTCTGCTGAGAAATCAGCTGTTAACCTTATGGGAGTTCCCTTGTATGTTATTTGTCATTTTTCCCTTGCTGCTTTCAATCATTTTTCTTTGTCTTTAATTTTTGCCAACATGATTACTATGTGTCTTGGCATGTTTCTCCTTGGGTTTATCCTGTATGGGACTCTCTGTGCTTCCTGGACTTGGGTGGCTATTTCCTTTCCCATGTCAGGGAAGTTTTCGATTATAATCTCTTCACATATTTTCTTGGGTCCTTTCTCTCTTCTCCTTCTGGGACCCCTATAATGTGAACGTTGTTGTGTTTAATGTTGTCCCAGTGGTCTCTTAGGCTGTCTTCATAACTCTTCATTCTTTTTTCTTTATTCTGTTCCACAGCAGTGAATTCCACCATTCTGTTTTCCAGGTCACTTATCCATTTTTCTGCCTCAGTTATTCTGCTATTGATTCCTTCTAGTGTATTTTTCATTTCAGTTATTGTATTGTTCATCTCCATTTGTTTGTTCTTTAATTCTTCTAGGTCTTTGTTAAACATTTCTTGCATCTTCTCAATCTTTGTCTCCATTCTTTTTCTGAGGTCCTGAATCATCTTCATTATCATTATTCTGAATTCTTTTTCTGGAAGGTTGCCTATCTCTACTTTATTTAGTTGTTTTTTCTTGGGTTTTATCTTGTTCCTTCATCTGGTACATAGCCCTCTGCCTTTTCATTTGTCTATCTTTCTGTGAATGTGGTTTTTGTTCCACAGGCTACAGGATTTTAGTTCTTCTTGCCTCTGTTGTCTGCCCTCTGGTGGGTGAGGCTATCTAAGTGGCTTGTGCAATTTCCTGATGGGAGGGACTGGTGGTGGGTAGAGCTGGCTGTTGCTCTGGTGGGCAGAACTCAGTCCTGAATGGTTCTCTTAATTCTCAATTTCAATCACCTCATCTATAAAATATGGAGTTTATTGGATGGACTCTAAGTCTGTCAACTCTCACTCTCTGTTACTCTAGTGTTTCATCTTTTAACTGAAAAAAAATAACAGTATTGAAAGACTATATTTTATTTTATTAACCAAACTGTGGCTAGAAGGTGGTACTCCTTTTCATTTACACTCCTAAGATATATACATTTATAATCATACATATTTTTGTGACTTTATTTTATTCTTACCTATCAAAAATATTTTGTAGACATATAGACTTCAATGCATTGCTCCCCTTCAATGTTTGCCTAACTTCATGTGAATTCTTCAGTTGTGCATAGAAAGGTAGGGTATATATATATATATATATATTTTTTTTTAACATCTTTATTGAGGTATAATTGCTTTACAATGGTGTGTGGGTATATATTTTAATATGCTAGCAATAAAATGTGCTTTCAAATTTATTTTGGCATTTTTTTTCAGTAGATTGACTTTGACTTGGTCATTTCTAGGAAATCTGTATCATGGCCTATTGAAAGAGCTACTCAGAGGACTGGTATTTTATTTTGTAAATTCCCTTCCGTGGTCCTCCAACATTTATCTTGAGGTTTGCATACCACTCATTGCTATCTATGTTAGTATCTGTTTCCGCAGACGTGACAAAAGCATTTTAAAACCTTTCTTGCTTATTATTAAGGCTGTCATTTGACTATAATGCTCTTCTTGTATTTTCAACCTGGTCTTAGTGATCCCAAACCTCCCAGAGATTGAAATGTTGAACTAGATCTTTAAGGAAGTCAGAAAAATACATATGAAGTCTGTAAAACCTATGGGAAAGTACCACTTAAAATTACTGCTTCTTTATAGTTGAAGTCAATTACCAAACTAGAAAATCGTGACCATATTTTAAATCTGGGTTTTGCACAGTACGTTTTGATAACTAAAGAGCACATTCACAGTTAAATTATGGAGCTATTCTAAGAAGCAAAAAAGAGACAAGCCACCTTTTATGTCAGTACTTTTTTCTACCTGGTTCCTTAAGAAGTTAGAAAATTTTACTAAGGTTTAGGTTAGTTTTTTGTTTTGTTTTCTTTCATCCTTACAATACACTTTTTGCTACAGTGTGCTGAATGCTGTTGGCTGATATTAAGCTGTGTTATTAGTTCCTCAAAAGTACATGTAGGACAGGTAGTATAGCTACTACTTTACAAAAGAGGAGTAAAGTGAAGCTATGGTAACATAGCTAATAAATTGGGAGACAAGAATTCAGGCTGGGCTTAGTTATCTAATTCAAAGATTTTTATTTTTTGTTTAAAGAGTAATATAGACTAATTGGAGAAACACTTTGGTGAACGTATAGAAAGTCAAAATTATTATTTTTAAACTATAGTTTAAAATTTAAAAATATATGTAATTAGAATTAACCTAGCAATTAAAGACATTTTCCAGTTAAAATGTCTTTTATGTTAAACTCTCAGTTGTCTTATTATAAATAGTTACTTTTACAGTTAGTAAGAGTCATTTATAAAATAATGATTTTCTAAACACCTTGTATATATACTGTGGAGTCCTATTATACTTCTACTTTTTTAGGTAGTGAAAAGACAAATTCTAGCCTTACCCTGAATGAATTATCACAAATTTAAAAAGTACAAATGAGCAAGGTTAACTCACTCAAAACAAAATAAAATACATTGTTTTGTTTTTGTTTTTGTTTTTTGCCGTACGCGGGCCTCTCACTGTTGTGGCCTCTCCCATTGCAGAGCACAGGGTCCGGATGCACAGGCTCAGCAGCCATGGCTCACGGGCCTAGCCGCTCCACGGCATGTGGGATCTTCCTGGACCGGGGCACGAACCTGTGTCCCCTGAATCGGCAGGTGGACTCTCAACCACTGCACCACCAGGGAAGCCCTAAAATACATTGTATTTACTTAACTAACAAAGAGAAATATCTGGTATATTCAGATAATAAATTTTTCTCAACACTCATCTCACACTCCCACAGAACAAATCATACACAATTTTCATGGTTTTACAGAAACAAGAATTTGACATTTTATAAATCCATAGATATTATAGTACTAAATTAAATCTTGAAAGATGTTAGCCATTAATTTAAAGCATGTTATGTTTTAGGAAGCTGAAAAAGGAAAAGGAAAATATAAATTTCAGTTATGTTGGTTTTATTGTCCCTTTTATTATATTGTTTTTAAAATACAGTGAATAGGATATTCTCAACGCAACATAAAATAAGACAATTGCTTTACAGTGTTGTGTTAGTTTCTGTTGTATAACAAAGTGAATCAGCTATATGCATACGTATATCACCATATCCCCTCCCTCTTGTGTCTCCCTCCCACCCTCCATATCCCACCCCTCTAGGTGGTTGCAAAGCACTGAGTTGATCTCCCTGTGCAGCTGCTTCCCACTAGCTATCTATTTTACATTTGTTAGTGTATATATGTCCATGCCACTCTCTCACTTTGTCCCAGCTTACCCTTCTCCCTCCCTGTGTCCTCCAGTCCATTCTCTATGTCTGTGTCTTTATTCCTGTTCTGCCCCTAGTTTCAGCAGAACTTTTTTTTTTTTTTTAGATTCCATATATATGTGTTAGCATACGGTATTTGTTTTTCTCTTTCTGACTGAATGTTGGACATTTCTACATAAGAAGAGGAATTATTTTCTGGTGGTTGACTATGTCTACCAAATTCCTGAATATCCTAATACCAAATTCCTCCCATATCCTAGTAGCTGATATGAATATTGCAATGTAGTGTGAACTTATGGAAAGATTAAATATGGCTACATATCTTTAACACTTCTTCCATCAGGAGATGAAAGTCAGTGTCTCCCCTTGAATCTGGGTATGTGCTGTGATGATTTTTAACAATAGAATATGGTAGAAGTGGTGATGTGCCAGTTTAGGAGCTAAGGTCTTAAGAAATCAGAACTATTTACATATAATAAGCATTAAATGAATTTTAATTATTAATTTTATTATTAATGCTGTTATCACTATACATAACAACAAAACAACTGAAGACTGAGCTTATTATCCTTCTAATGTTTCTTATGAAATCTGAATTGGAACCTGGAGTATCCTATTACAAATTAGGGCATTTTTTAGGCTGTGAACATATGTTTGAAGTTCATTAAGCTACTTGGATCTATGAAACTATAGTTTTCATCCAATTTGGAAAAAATTTGCCCATTTATTCCTTTAAACATCTATTCTGCTCCAGCTCAAACACACCTCCTCTTTTGGATAAACTACAGTTACATGTATAGTATCAGGCCATTTGAAGTTGTTCCACAGGTTGCTGGTTGTCTTTTTGTTGTTTTTTAGTCTTTTTTCCCCCTCTATGTTTTACTTTGAGTACTTTTATTGTTATGTCTTCAAGGTCATTAATCTTTTCTTCTGCAATGTCTTATTGGCTATTAGTCTTATCTCACACATTGTAGTTTCACCTCTACAAGTTCAAATTGATATACTTGTTTTATAGCTTTCATGTCTACATTTAACATGTTCAGTCTTTCGTCTGGCTTTTGTATATATGGGATACAGTTCTTATAACTTCTTTAATGTCTTCAACTACTAAGTCTACCATCTTTGGCATTTCCAGGTTGATTTTGACGGTTTCCTTTTTGTTTGTTGGTTTGTTTTATACATTATGGTTTGTATTTTCCTGCTTCTTCCTGTGGCTACTAATGTTTTATTGGATGCTAGACATTAAGAATTTTAGTTTTTTAGGTGCTAGGTATGTTTATACTCCTAAAAATATCCTTGGACTATGCTCTGAGATGTGGTTAAGTCACTTGAAAATAACTCAATCCTTTCTGGGCTTGCTTTTAAGCTTTGTTAAGTAGGACTAGAGCAGTATTTGGTCTAGGGCTAATTATTGCCCTAGTGAAGCAAAACTCTTTTTAGTTCTCTAACAAATGCCCCTTGAAATATGAGGTTTTCCACTCATGCTGGCCAGATCAGTAACTATTCCTAGCCCTTCGTGAGCCTCAAGGAGTTTTTCCTTGAATTCTTTTGGCTGGTTCTTTGCCCAGTGATGGATATTTGCTCACACATGTGCACTACTCAGCTGAATACTTGAAAAGAACCCTCTGCAGATCTCCCAAATTCTCTCTGTGTGCAGCTCTTTTCTTTCTGGAACTCTGTAGTGTGAACTTTAGCCACTAGCCTTCCTAAATTCTCAGTTCCATCACCTCAATTTAAGGAGACTGCTTGGTTCCACCTGTGTCCCCCTCCCTGCATAAAGTCTGCAAACCCTCTCCAGGTGTAAGCTGGGGATAAATATAGGGATCATTTTATGTTTTCCCTCATCTCTCAGGAACTAATGTCTTTCTTTGCCAATGTCTTGAAAATCATTGTTTCATATATTCAGTATGGTGTTTTAATTGTTTCAGGTAGGAGAGTATATCCAGCTCCTGTTACTCCATCTTATATTGAGGCAGAGTTTGTAGGCTATTATTCTTATCATTCAAAAATCACCATATGATAAAAGAATTTCCGTATCTTTTGTAGGCTCATTAGTGTATTTAACTCCTTTTTCACAAATCAAGAAAAAAATATTTATATTAGGATCTTAGTCCAAGAATAATATCTGTTCAGAAGACATATTACAATGTATTTAATCCATCTGTTTAGTACTTGAATTCCTTCTACAAGAACCTATATAAGCAGCCTTATGTGTCATACCTCTAGAGACTAGAAAATTATTCATTTCTGAGGAAGTTCATTTTTTTTTTTAGAATAGCCTTGACAAAACAAAAGATTTTCTCTATATTTCAGTGAAATCTGTACTTCATTGTTCCTTGATCTACTACCTAGTAAGATTCAGAATAAAACATAAATGTTCCAGTATGTGACAACATTTATAATTATTTAAGGTAGGCTTTATTTTCCCAAAGTTGTATCTTCTCGTAGCTAACAGTTTGAGCAGTTTCAGATTCCCCTGATCAATTTCACATGATGTCGTTTTGTGCTCTGTCACCATTCTCATCTGAAAGCATTACTTTTTACTTCAAATCTTGTCATTGTTTTGTTGTTGTTCTGCTGGAGTTTTTAACCTCAAAAGTTAAAAATTTTACAGTAAATGTTAGTTTTTATTTTCCCACATGTTTTTCAATATCTGTACTCATCATTATTTACTGCATCTCAGAACTTCCTTATAGGATAATTTCCCTTTATTTTTGAGGAACATTTCTAGGATTTTTTTCCCTGACAGTCTAGTGGTTGTCAACTCTCAGCTCTTACTCATATTGGTTTGTGTTTCTTCTTGTGTTTTGAAACTTTGGATTAAGTGTGCTGTATTTTATCAGAATCCTTTAAGGTCTATGTTGAAGGTGTGTTTTTTCCAGAGAATTCAATTTTTTTTTTTTTCCCCAGCTCTACATCATCCCCAAACCAGTGCTAACAATGAGGACAACTTTCAATTAATTTGTTGACCTGAAATTTTCTGGATGAAGCAGGAAGAGTAAATTTGGACTCCAAACTAGATGGAAGGCAGGAATGTAATTATGAATTCTCAGAGAGCCTTATTTTTAAGGTCAGGCTGAGTCTGACAGTCTTCCCACCTGTTTCCAATTGTTAGTGGCTGGAATTTTCTTCTAAAGTACTTTTTCACTGAAGATATAGTCCTTCAAGGGTCCTGACTTTAATGGAATCAACTTGTTTACCTTGTGGGGCCCAGCACTTTGCCTCTGGTCCGCAAGATGGTTGTTAAAACATGACACTTTAGGATTCAGAGGTTGTTAAACATTCACAGGGCAGCTGTAACTCCCAGGAAGAGATTTGTAGTCACCTCTCTTGCTGCTACTTTGCTTTTTGTCTTCGAAGACTTCCTTTTCTATCTTATAAGCGTTTGGAAATCATGATTATATTAGTAGATATTTCCAAGGTTTTGTAATGAGAAAGTTTGTGAAGTTTACTAGGTCCAAAATACTGCCCTATCTTCCATAACTTCTTCCAAGTAATTTGGAAACACACTCACTGTGACAAAGATAAAGATGAAGTACCATATGGTATTTAATTGAAAACTCTGTGTTGTTGAATCATAATTACAGAGCTCAATTAGCCATTCTACCAATTTCCCAGTCACTTAATTGTCTTTATGATCAGCCCATATTTCTTCATCTTGTCCCCAGGTATAAACAGATAGACAGGTTTGATGTTCAGATAGACTGGGTGTAAAGTCAGGATTTCAGTTTTAATGATAGAATCCCAAGTCAAACCATCTTAAGCCAGAAATAAGACTTTTTTGGATGATGTACATGAAGAGTCCAGTAGTTAAAATAGCTAATTTCAGGTGCCCTAATGATGTCATCAAAATTCTCTTCATGTCTCAGATCTGCTTTCCACATATGGTTTCACTTTTTTCATCAAATTTGGTAGAATGACAACCAGCTTACTCTCACAAATTTGCTGCAGTAGAAGTAGATCTTTTCTAATAATTCCAGGAAAAAAGAAAAATCCCATGTATCACTGTCTTTTGTTTGGGTAAAATGTGAATCCCTGAATCCAGAGTGCAGGGTTATCCCTATCAAAATGATATGAATAAAAGAGGAGGCTGGGAAGGCTCCCAAAAGAAGAGTTGAGTCTGTTACTACAATAAGGAATACTGTGCTAGCAAAATCAACAGATCTCGCTGCACTGTGTGCCCTCTGTTTTTATTCTCCAACTGTCTAGAAACACTGCAAAGAAAGAAAAAAGATGATTCTAAAACCACTTCTTCTTAGTGAATCATATTGGGAACAGTAATCATTACCTTCTCAATGCGTTCACAAACCATGTCAGTATGATTAGCTGAACTTATTTTCTTCCTATAAAATTTGAATGACCCATACATTTTTGATATCCTTCTTTTTGTCGTGAATTCTCCAAAATCCATCAAATTGGTTTGGTGATTATCTTTTCAGTTCCCTAGGATGCAATTCACAGAGGCTAGTGACTTTATTGAATTTACAGTCATGGGGGCCTTCTTTACAATTTCCTAACTTTGGGGGGATTAAAATCCCTTCTATCAATATTTTTCTATAGTGTTAAATTTGAAGATTATAATCTTTGACAGAGTTAAGAAACAGTTGAGGAATTCTGCAACCGCATCAGCTCCTACTCAAAGAGAAAGCCAAAGTTTTCCTTGGTTTTCTTCTTCCTCTACCAGAATCAAATCAGTCTTTATGTTGCTTAGTCTTTTGTAAGCCTTGATTCCCATTTGAGTAACATAATTATACATGAAATCTTCATTTTCTAAGACAGTGATTCTCATTCTAAAGCTATCTGTGATGGAAAAATTTCAAAAGTTTTATTATTATTATTTATTTCCAATCCATCATGGATTTTGTAAAATACATTAAAAGTGAATTATTATAAAAATGATTACATACTAGGAGGTCACAGCCATTTCGATTGCCATGAAGATTTCTAAACATTTGCTTTCAACTCCTATACACATCCCATTATGGCAGTGGGTTATAGACCACACTTTGAACAACAGCAATCTGGGGTATGCATTTGACCATACCCAGCTGATGCTCCCATGTTATAATCAACTCTGAGATATGCTTTATTTCTTTGTCACTTTCTTAAGGATATGAGTTGAACATAGATTCACTTAATCACAATATTATTATCATCAAGATAATGAAAGTCAAGAAGTTATCAGCTTTTATAGGTTTCTAGAAAGTTAAAACCACCATCAATACTATACTTGGCCTCCGTTCTCTATTGTGATCTAAATCTGAATTCCATAACCCATTCCTTCTTCAATTTTAAGGACTAAACAACTTGTATTCGTACAACTTGTATTCTCTTTCTAATGCATTTCAACTCTCTTTTTTGGGACCTAACACTCTGGTTATATCATCTGTCCACATGACAGATTTTTATTTCTTTTAAAGTGGTATAAACTTCAATCATACCATTCCAGTCATTCAGCATATCTAGGTGATATATTTGAAATTATATTTACCTTTCTTCAATATATATGTCACCTTGCAGTAAAGATAATATAGGAAAAATGAACTTGAAATTCTTTGTATGTGTGTATTTAAGTATGCATTTATATGAAGATAGGAAAAAGAGAAATAGAGGCAAAAACACTGTTTTTAATTACTTTCTTGACTTTTTAAAGTGACACATTATTTTTATTTCCATATCATTATGCTTGCTACTCCCCATAGAACAGAAATTGTGTACTATATATGAATGTCTTTTCTTTGTTTTTTCTTAGTTAATTAAAATTAATTAAAATTTTATTTCTTTTAAGAATCATATTCTTCTACTTCTCCATGAGATTTGAGCCGTTTCTAAACTAATATAAACCATGTTCCAAAAAACGTCCCCATTTTCATTTTTCCCATGGCCAACCGCTATACCCTTGGATCTTTTTTCTCATTTCCAAAGGCCCAGATAGTACATATAAGTAGCCATTTTTACCTTGAAACTCTTAAGTTCTTCAATTACCTCACCAAGTTTTCACTGGCAGCTTTTTACCAGCTTTGCTCTGCAAGATATAAAATATATTTTTTAGTACACATGATCTATGATTATATAACTTTAGTAAGTTATATCTGGTAGTTTATTTTGTCAAGTAGTGTATCCCTCTGAATCAGCGTAAGTCAGTAACATGTGAGATTGATGAATTTCAGCAGGTCTCCCATCAGACAGTAAATATATTGTATGAAAACAGCCTACATTACGATTGACCATGTCTACTAATATTTTTAAGTCATCTTGTACAATAGTTGATTACCAATGGACATAAATAATTTCTGCCTCAGGGCATGACAAAACGTCTCTCCTATTATAAGCTACTTTTATATCTAACCTGTGAAATAAATTTTTGTAGAGTCAATTATCATTATCACATATGGCATAATTTTCTTATCCAGACATTTAATATGCATGCATGTGTGTTTATGTAGATACTTATGTATTAAATATTCAGTTGTTACATTTGTAATAATAAATAATACAATTTATAAACTACATTTGCTTCCCTCCTAGCTTGTTCAGCAGGGAGAATTTAATTAAACTAAAATTTCAGATTCTATTTTCATTTGTACAGATGTCAGTTTTTTTATTTATTGACTAAAATTTGCACACATTACGTAAACCTCTGCCAAATGGTAGTTGTAATTCTAGCATTTTAATGCAATCAAACGCCAGGGAATTTTGACAGTATTCATCACAAAACCTGTAGAAAATTTTGCCATTCTCTACCATCTTGAAAAAATCATGACAATGTACTAATGCTGAAATTTTTAACAATTTCTGGAGAGAAAAATCAAATAGGAATGTTATCCAGCCTTTTAAAAATTGCTTCTGAATTAGCATCTCTTCATCCTTGAAAAAATACATTTTACTATAATAGACAAGTTAGTGGAAGATTGACGCTGCTAACTTCAGCTGTCTGCTGCTTGTAAATGCCACCCAGCTGGAAAGTCACAAAAAAACTTTCGGTAAGTGTGCATTTTAGTTTGAAACAAACAGATATGAGTATTGCCATCAAGGAAACTGCATATAGTCATTTAGATGTAACAGCTTAATCAAGGGATGAGTGTTTAAAACGGCAAGAAAAGGGCAGAAGACGCCATTACTACTGTATCGTAGTGTATGTACCTCGGCTACTTTATGGAGCAAACAGGACTTGAGGATATTTAACTGAAACTTAATTTTATCCTGAATGACAAGGATCAGACTTAAAAAGCTGCATATCTACTCTATATACTCAAGGGCACCAATGTCCTGCTGGTATTCTTATAATTCAATATAGTACTTCCAATGCAACAAGCACTCTCCCCTGATAGAGTATTGAATTTCACTTTGGAGATGAACTTTTACAGCAAAATGGTCCTTTCAATCTGTATTTCTGGTTGAGAAAGTACACTATATATCAAACATCATTCTGTATTATGTTTGGTAGGGAGTATGTTTAGCCATGAGGGCATACTGTCTGAGAAGCACACACAATGACACACACAGGCATATACATACGCATGCACACCCTTCCCTCCCTCACATATTAATCTCAATAGGTCAACATAAAAGACCATATGCTCCTTTCTTAATTTGTGTGTGTGTATGTGTGCCACCACTTTACATTTAAAGGGTGGCAATTTCTGTTTCACCAGGGTAAGTCTTTACTCAAGTGCTTCTGTGCTAGAAGGAATTTTTAAAAGCCATATAGCTATAGTCTTAACCTTGACTGTCTTTCATTCTCCAGTATCTATTCAGTTATATGTGCTGAGTGACTTACAATGAAGTGAGAGAAAATTCAGTGACTATTTACAGGTCCCAACTGACTCGTTTATTTATTCAACAGAGTAAATATTTAGTCAGTAGAATTAAATTGGAAAATGTTTATCAAGTCTGAAACCACCTTTCCTTCAATATATAAAACATAAACCCAGGGGCCCAGGCCTAGGGAAATTTGCCTACAAATGTGCCCTACAGAGAAGGGCACATTTAAATGTCCCAATAGGTCTTCATTGGCCACAAGTTTGTTTTGAAACCGTCTGTTGTATTTTAGGACAGTGCTATTGAAATAGCACCTAATAAACCATGATTTACATGTAAATACACTTTATTAATCATTTTGTGTAATCTTACAGTGCAAGAAGTCCTCTGAATGTATTTTCTATTTCAGTCTGAAGGCCTAATATCTGTGTTAGTTGCCACACCTGAAGAGTATATATTTCTCTCATCGTGTGTAACACCATAGCTGTGTCTACACACTAGGGAAGAGATTAGCTAAAAAATGCTTATGGGGGCTTCCCTGGTGGCATAGTGGTTAAGAATCTGCCTACCAATGTAGGGGACACGGGTTCAAGCCCTGGTCCAGGAAGATCCCACATGCCACGAAGCAGCTAAGCCTGTGCGCCACAACTACTGAGCCTGCATGCCACAACTACTGAAGCCCATGTGCCTAGAGCCTGTGCTCCGCAACAAGAGAAGCCACCGCAATGAGAAGCCCGCGCAACGAAGAGTAGCCCCCTGCTCGCCGCAACCAGAGAAAGCCCGCGCACAGCAATGAGCAATGAAGACCCAAGGCAGCCAAGAAAACAAAACGCTTATGACCGTAACCAGAAGACAGAATCTTAAAAAACATGTCTCGGCGCAATATCATGATGAAAATAAAGGCTTTAGGTCTCTGCTTATAACAATGTTATATGGATAAGCTAACCAAAGAATATTGTCCAACGTTTCCAACGGTTCTCAGAATGATTTGACTGTCATTAAAGCAATAAAAGCAATAACATTATGCAAATGACCTTTAATATCTGAGAATATAGTTATATAACATTTTCATGATGGACAAAATAATTACAAGCCTAGCTTTTCCATTGAAATCAGAAAGCACATCACTGCAATTTCCATGGATATATTCAAGGAAAATAATTATATATGTATAACAAAACTTACCATGTTAATCTTTTTTTTTTTTTTTTTTTTGTGGTATGCAGGCCTCTCACTGTTGTGGCCTCTCCCATTGCGGAGCACAGGCTCCGGACGCGCAGGCTCAGCGGCCGTGGCTCACGGGCCCAGCCGCTCCGCGGCATGTGGGATCTTCCCGGACCGGGGCACGAACCCGCGTCCCCTGCATCGGCAGGCGGACTCCCAACCACTGCGCCACCAGGGAAGCCCTTTTAATCATTTTTATGTGTACAATTCAGTGGCATTAATTACACTCACAATGGTGTGCAACCATCATCACTGTTTCCAAAAGTTTTCTTCATCCCAAACAAAACCCTACACCTTTTAAGCAATAGCTCCTTATTCTTCAACCCTCGAACCACTGAATTAAAATCTCCAGGGGAACACAAAAGAATTTGCATTCTTAACACAACCGAAGAGTCTTATGATTAAGCAAGTTTTGGAAATAGCGGAGGGCTGTGAGGTGCTGGTCTAAGCTAACCTTAACAACTAGAGTTATATTATTCCCAAGTCACAGATTTAAAAATCGAGGCTTCAAAAGATAACTATTGCTTCCTAAAAATAAAATCTAGGCCTTTGTTTCCACTCCTGTGTTTACACATATATGTTTAGTATCTGAATTTTAACATATCATCTCCTTGCAAAATGTTGATATTTTTGTGATGAAACTATTGAAGTGTTTTAGTCTGTTACTGTTTTTTGGTTTCTGGTACTAGAAATAAAAATATATTTCTACCAGATAAATGGTAGAATAGTATATCTGTATTGTAATTTTTTATCTGCTTATTATGTCCATTTTGCTTTCAATATTCTCTTGTTCATAAAAGAAAACTCAATTTGGTTTCCTTACATATAATTTTCCTAAGACTCTAATGCCCTGCTTTGCCAGTTTTATAAACATCATGTTTCCAATATTAAAGATAATTAGGGCTTCCCTGGTGGCGCAGTGGTTGAGAGTCCAACTGCTGATGCAGGGGACGCGGGTTCGTGCCCCGGTCCGGGAAGATCCCACATGCCGCGGAGCGGCTGGGCCCGTGAGCCATGGCTGCTGAGCCTGCGCGTCCGGAGCCTGTGCTCCGCAACGGGAGAGGCCACAGCAGTGAGAGGCCCGCGTACCACAAAAAAAAAAAAAAAAAAGATAATTAAACATTAGAACACCTCTTAGGTCTTTTACTAGGACATAGAATATTTCTGTAATATTTGGATAACAACGTTATCTGTGAGCTTTTCCAACTAATTCGTAAAGAATCAATAGTAGACAATTAGACAGGTATCCACTGCCTTTGATAGAATCAATCATTTTGGTTAAGAAAGTACTAAAATTTAACTCTGGATGAACTGAAATGAGCCTAAAGACATTGTGTTCACGACCACAGGGTAGAAGAAAGAGTGGAGTTTATCTACGTGGAAGTCCTCTGAGGGGCTTTGAGACTCAAGTGAAGGAGCTCTCTCTCCTTTTCATTTCTCCTCCCACTCTTCTTTTCTTATTTCTTCCTGAGAGCTTTCCTTCAAAAGTGGAATTATAGGGGGGGAATGTTGCCCTTTAGAATACAAAAGAAAACCCAAAATAATAAATATTAATTTCATTATTACAGTGAATTAAATATTTCAAACTAAAAGCTTTGTCCCAGTGCTGCCACTGTTGTGTGCTAAGGTCTTGAGACAGTCATCTCAATTTGTCTTCTTATCCACTGAATGAACAGAGGTGGCCTGAGCTTCCTAATTACAATCTGTTTTCTAAGTATTTACATCCCACCTCCTATTAAAACAAATAATCTCTCTTCGGAATATAGCTTGTGATTTTTCTCTGTCTGTTCTTCCTCCCTCAGCTTAGGCTTAGGAATTCAATTGCACTGAGTACACACATTTAAAATCCCAATCCAAATGATGCATCTCTGCTGTAGCAATTCAATCTGGAGTGCTAAATTATACCAACTTCATATCACCAGTTTCTAGACTTGTTTTGCTTGTGGAATCACAACTGTCTCAGAGTTTTGAGAAGGGCATATTTTAACACAACTCTCTGAAGTTGTATTTTATCACAGCCCTACCACGAACCCTGCAGCAGTTGTCAAACTATAGCTTATGCATTTGGAAAGCTTTTTAAGGGTACGTGTTCAGTTTAGTGCCAGTTCACATTATAATTGAGTGGTCAAGTTTTATCCACATGGTCATGTGATGAAGCTAACTACAAGGACAGTGCAAGAGGCTGCAACCTTCTTTTTGTGCATCATATATTCACATTTGTTTTCTGGAAGTAATTGTGGATGAAAGGTTTACCTTTTCACTACCTTTTCAATTACTGGCATAATTGATATTCTCCTTTCTTTTAATACAGTTCCCTCCCCACTTCTTCTCTTAGGTCAGACATTTAGTTATCTCCATAGCAACATTTCCAACTAATAGAAAGATACATCTTCTGAATGGCTAGCAATGCAACATTAACTGTTAGAACGTAACATTTTTCATATTGAAAACAACTGGAATTCACAGCCAGTCAGGATGTATAAAAATGTCTTTGGCTCCTTAGCAGTCACCCAAGGCTGAGCTTGTTGCTTTATTAGAATTCATTTACAAACAACTCTTCTTAACAAGCAATGTTGCGGAATAAAACTAAGCTTTATTTCAACATCAAAAAAAGGTAAGTGAAGTTGCTTATAAAGACTCAAATCACCCTTTGTGAAAAAGAGCTTATGGCAGATTTGGGCTGTATTACCAACCTATTACTAGTGCACTAATACCTCTATTTATGGGCTGATTATGTCCTCTGGCAAAATTTGGAACTGTCTACTACTCTGGTGCAAACTAATCAGTTTTCAAAATTAGTTATTGATCTCAGACCCGTTGTGGTGGACCACTTTAGTGGCTGGTTCATTGAGTACTGAAGGGACACCATTTGTGTAAGTAGCAGAGAAGTCACAGCAAATATAGTGTTTAAAGACAGTGCTCAAAGGTAGTTTTCTATTGCAGAGAACTGACAAACACGAGTATTCAAGGATGCTACATTTCTCTCATTAGAGATTAATGGTAGATGCATCCCAGCCAGTTCCATGAATTTATGCTTTTCATATACACATTTGTCATTCATATCCTGAATTTAAATAAGTAATGGATGATAAAGATTAAAATCACCACTAAGTAAAAAATTTCCTGCTGATTCTTCAAACTTAAGTTTTATTTGAATTTATGTAAAGTTGACTAAAGGAAGTGTTTATTTTACAAGTTTAATGTGATTCTTTGCTGATAAGCTTATGACGAAAAATGCTAGAAAAAGTAAACCAGAAATAATGAGTTTGAAATACTTCAGTGCCTAAATTACACTTCATGTTACTCATAATTTATCAATTCTTTTTGTTTCACTGACTGTTGTATGTATTTCTTTAAAAAATTTCTTAATGATTTGCTTTCTATACTTTGTTTCAGTCAATGTTAGAGAGAACTGAGATGTGACAGTTTTCTGAGTATCTCACAGAAACAAAAGTATGGATTATATAACTTGGCTGCCTACATAGATGAAAACTTTTCAAATATTGTCCTTAAGTTTTCTCATCAATTTGACATTCCTGAAGAGAGGTTAATCTTTGAGATTAGGATGCAAAATTTACACACAAAACCCCAAATAAGATTCACTTATCTTTAGCTATAATTGTTTTTCAATATACAGTCTATATAGGCAATACAAGAATTCACACCCACACAGTGACCATACTTAATATTGAGAAGAACTAGAAGTGGCTACAGTAGAAATATTTTTTTATATTTCTTGTTGATGTGGGTTTTTAATCATTTTCTAAACACCTTAATTTTCAACAGTATACTGATTTTTTTTCTCTTCTCTGAATCTCCTTATAAACGTGTATGTTTGTATACATAGCATGTAAATTTAGACTATAATCTTCAATAATTGTTTTAATTTAAATATATTTAAAATTTACACATTATGTTCCATTTTTGAAGTCTTTAGTTTCAAGAGTTGCAATTATTTTAAGTGAGAAAAAGAAAAAAAAATGTTTAAATATATACGTGGAGGTGAAACCTCACACCTATCTGAAATCAACCTTAAATAAATTTGCTGTGAATTACAAAGGTGTAAACAGCTCCCTAAGGTGTAAATGTGATACCAACTCTGGTTTACATATTGCCACAGAATTCTATAATTTAAGAAATCCACTTACAGTCCTTTCCTTATAATGACCTTTAAAAACCTAAAAAACTGTAGCAGTATTTACACTGCAAAAATATAAAATAACATAATACTGGAGGCAAGAGAAAGTAACTAAGAAAACAAAGTGGTAAACTTTTTCAGACCTTCATATTAAAATCTAAACTTCTACAGGGTAAAATGTATATCACATGTCAAATAATCAGCAGGTTCTCTAAGATAGCAATTTGAGCATCCAATGGCATATTGCATATGAACACTTTTATATGTCTTTAGCACTGGGCACGGTTAACAGATCTAAGAACATTCAGTGAAATTTTAACTTGGTCTAATGTTGGGACCCATTTTAGGCAGATAATTTCTTTAGGACTCTGTCCCTTCAGAGTAAAAAGAATGAACAAGAAAATATGGTTTAGCCTTCAGCTTGAAGGGTGAATACCAGATTAGAGAATTTCTCCCATAAAGGAACAAGTTAAACAGTGAAGTGTGACATTGTGGAAAGTTGTCAATATTCTTTGGAAATTTTGAGAATCCAGGATTGCTTCTCATATGTGTGGTCATTAAGGAAAAAATGGATAGCACTGAGGTTGGCATCACATTGTTTTTAATTCACATGAAGGTTTAAATGATAGGTCAAAGGATGACCTTTTGAATTTCGTCCACCTCTTAATATACTCCAACTATACCGTTCTCATCACCTTAGTTGTCATCTAAGTGAAATAAGATTTGATTAGATGACTGATATAGGTCGTTTTTTCTCTCAGATTCTGTTATTTCCCCTGCAATGATAGTATTTTTTCTACACTGTATCATAGCACAAGTTCTAGTATTTCCAGGGTTTTTTGTGTGTTTGGTTTTTTTTTGGTGGGGGGGGAGTTTGATTGTTTTTCTGGTGCTCCAGGAAGTGACACAGTGGATACGACCTAAACTTACGGGCGGCAAGTCGTTCAGACTTATTATTGTTGATGATTTCTAAGTTTTAGTAACCTAGAAATCAGCTAGTTAGTTGCTAGCTTACCTCTGTAATGACTGGAAAATATTTCCATGGGCCACTTTGTAATTAATTATTATTAAGATATCACATCTGGATGTCTTTGATTCCCCAAATGGACCTTAAGCTCCTTTCTTTTGGTATTCCCAAAAGAGCTCCTGCTGCTATGCATAGCACAAGTTCACATGAGCGAGTGGATGCAAGAGTAAGAAGTAAACACAGTCACTGGGTCAGCAGAAGACGTGAATTTGGATGAGGACGGTGGACCAGGAAAAGAAAGGTGAATCAACTGCTTATTAGGCTGCAGCCACCCGTCCTCTGAGTTACGGTGGAGGTATCCCTCAGACCCTCTGCCAGGCAAATCCAGATAACTTGAATATCACTGCCATGGGCAGAGGTGACCCATGCTCTAGCAAGCTGACTTCCGGTATACAAATAGGGCAAGGTGTGCCTCTAAGCTACACTTTGGAGATCAGTTGCCTCAGCCTTCCTGACTGCCCTTGCCTTCGTAGTTGCGTTGGTTCCACAGGCATCTGCAGATATTCCAGCTCTTATTCCTCAGTCATTGCATAGCTATACCACAGAGCGAACTCCCTACAAAGGGGAAATTCCTATAACTTGTATGGGGAGAAAAGTTGGAGCAGCTTCAGAAACCAAGTCCTTGCTTTGACACAATAGCTGTATAACCTTAGGCAAGAAGCTAAATTCTCATTTGCTCTTTCACATCTATAAAAGATGAAAAATAATACTTTGTTGTTATAAGAATTAGAGATGTCTGTACAGAAACTTTCACAATGTCATTATGCAAAAGGTAGTTGCTATACCATTATTATTTTAATATTAATTATTCTTTTGTGGGCACTATACATATCTATAAATTTTTCCTTTTCTACTTGCCCTTTTCTTATATTTATTTACCAGGCAAATCTTTATTTGACTCATGAAGATGACTTAAAATGTAGACACTCATGATTTATTCACAAAAAGTAATAAATGCTACATAAATAATATTTATTGAGCCTCTAACATGTTCCAGGCACTGTGCTTAGAGGTTTACCTGTGTTATTTCATTTTTTCCCATTTACAGTGAGAAACTGAGTCATAGTGTAGTTAAGTACCATTTTCCAAGGTTGTTAGCTAGAAAATGGCAGAGCCAGAGCTTGAGACCAAGTGTGCTTTAAATCTTTCTACTATAATGCCTCTTTCTGTGTCTGATGTTGGAGTTTTAAGAATAAGAATAAGGATGCAGAGAAGAGAGAATATGAGCAAATGCATAACTGATGAGTGGAAGCATAAGAAATGAAAAAAGGTTATGGTTTAATAGGCAAGAGCTTAATCACTGCTATTAGACTGGGTTCAAATCCCAGATTTTCACTTGCCATCTATATGATTTCAAGCTAGTTCTTTCACCTCCCCTCAATCTGTGCCTCCATCTTGGGACTCTTGTGAGGATTAAATGAGATAAAATATCTTGTACACAGTAAACATTCAAACAATATTGAGTATATTTACCATAAGTCCAAAAATAGGAGGTTTAACGTGTAGAGGAAAATTACAATGTGTTCTTGTTCTACTAGCTTCTAGTGAAGGTTAAATCTTGAATGTTTCAAGTTTTCAAATTGAGCATAGTATACTATTATACGCAAATTTTCATCAGGTTTGTATTGTTTGCCAGAAAACCATCATAAATATTATAATTTCATCAATGATTGGTGGATACTGCCAGCTAACGGTGTGACATTCTCTGTTGCTATGTAGGTTTTATTCTTTTTACAACAAGGTTTATATTTTAGAATGTTGTTTCAGTGGCTTACATTTTTCAAGAGTTGATATTCCCCATTTAATCCTTTTTAAAAGTTAATTTAGTGACAGCTGCGTAACTGTGTAATCAGTCAGTTTTATTCTACTCAGCACGGATAGCTTTTCATTAATTTATGTTTTAATCTAGGTAATGCATGTCTTGATACTACAGCACTTGGAGACTTACACATTTATTAAATAAAGACTTGAAGTGAATGAAAGTCATTTCTGTTAACTGTAAGGTGGGACTATCAACTGGTTCAATGAGCTTTGAAAATAAGTGAAAATAGCAGAATTCAGTAAGGTGGCTGGGAAATTTGACTTTACCTATTGCAGATTTTAGAATCAATACATAAACATGTTAATATAGAAAAAATGTAAAAGTATTCCTTATGGAAAATAATGAAGCTTTAATATTTAATGACTAATTGAAATACAAGGCCCCTTTTGTGTGACTGTGGCTTCTCTCATTATCCTAGACCAGAAATTGAACTGGACTGCAAGGCACATAGAGGGTCTTTGAGAGACTGATCTTCCTTGCAAGAGACTCTCTAAGCTCCAGTAAATCGTTCCAATAACCTAATTTTATTATTTTAGAGAATCTGATGTACTCTGTCTCTAAGTACCAAAGAGCCACAAAACGCAAGACAGTACGTTTGCTGAATCATACAATCAAACTGAGAGGAGATTTGTTAAAAATAATTCTTTTGAAGAATATATTCAGCCTCAATTGTATATCCTCAGCTGGCCACATGCTGGGTTTCTCTCTTGATTTCTACCCTTTCAGCTTTCCCTTTATGTCTTCTTCCTAGATAGAAAGAGAGCATTTCAGACTCTGATAATGACTTGCAAGCTTTATTATAAATTATTGGGGGCTTTGGAGATATGTAACAAAGAGGACTGTTATTTCTTAAGCTGTGATAGGACAAATCATATCAGAAAGGCTTTGTGTGTCTCTGTGTGTCTGTGTGTATGTGTCTGTGTGTGTTTGCTAGTTTTAGAATTTTTTGAAGCAGACAGTATTGCTTTGATAATCACTGTATCATTAATTTTTAAGAATATAATTATAGCAAGTGTTATAAGAGTACCTTGCAAATCTCTCCAAAGGGACAAGATAAAGCCAACATAGTTCAAAAGTTCAGGATTCAAAGCTTCAAAGTGTAAGCCTGGAAGAAAGGAAATTCCTCTGAGACCACTATCATTTCTTACATTCCCACCAATGCTTTGCTGGTTTGTTCTGAAGAACCATTCTCCACAGACCCCTCATTACGATTTCTGCTGTGACTGGCCACAGTCACTTGAAACTTGCGTTAAAAGACAAGGTATTTATCCACGTTGTCATTTTGCTTCTCTGTGGTCAGGGGATTAATCGCTTTCTCAAGGGCCTAACTCTACCATTTCCTTTACTTTCGGGAAAGGAGATTTTTAACAAAATGCCACTGTATGACCGCATCTTATTCTTTAGAAAGAAATGTAATATATCATTTAAAGAAAGAAAATTACCAGGAGATAATTTTAGCCAGAGCTCAGTTACTTAATTCATATTTGAGAGATGACCTCACTTCATCGTCAAATCAGAACTAGAAGTACCCTTCTAAATATGATGAAAAACTAATGTCTTCATGCGAGTGAGCCCTGGGGCCTGGCTGGGTGACAAGCATTTGGTCGGCTTCCATTTTCACCAGCGTAAATCTACAAGCTGGAAAAGGGCTAAGTGGAAAGTGACAGAAGAGTCTTTCCAGGAAACAAAACTGGTTAGAATGCATAAGGACTGGTGCCTGGCTCAGGCCATGAATCTGTGTAGTGAATTTAGTACTTGTGTTTTAAATGACTCAGTTAGAAGGTTTAATAAACCAATAGGAATTCACTAAAATACACAAATGTCAAAGAGTGAGTATTTAGGACTAGATAATTTCTAAAGAAGAAATTCATCTAAAGAATATTAACACCTCATATGTTTAGTTTCTTTAGATTTAATTAATTATTTTTATTGAATCCCTTCCATTAACCACATAATGTCACATAAATCATATTGTTACTCTTCCTAGAAAGTGTTTGAAATATATGTTATTGCTATTTCCATTTTATGAACAAGAAAAACTGAGTTGGAAAAGAATTAAGAAACTTTGGCTGACATTACATATTTAATTTGTGACCCAGGATTCAAGTTCTCATCTGTCTTATTCTCAGTCTACACTTTTCCCATTACTCTATGAAATTCTGCCTTTGACATTAATATAAATTAATGTATATTCACTTATTTGTATGTAGTTACTTATAGTAATAAACTACTCCAGAGAAATTTCATTTGAGGAAAATATTTTCTATGCATTTAAAATAATGACAAAAGCCCTTTTTTATTTCAAATTTAATCTTTTATGATTAATTGCCCATCATTTTCTCATGAATATTCCCACCTCTCAAACTATAACTGTCATGGATGTGTTGCTTCCACTAATATGGAGATGACTGTAATAGGATTAAAAATCCTTCTATAAAAGAAAAATATGCTAAATATTCCAGAATTTTTTAATCTAAATATATTAAATTTGTCAAAGATTCAATTGCCTAACATCTATACAAATTGAACATATATACCCAGGCCTATTATCAATTTAGGCACAATTGAATTAACATCAGTTAGATTTTATATGTGGGTGATGCATTAAAATGTGAAGGGTAAACATGTATATCTGGCAGGAATAAATAGAGAACATAAACGAAAACCATTATATTTATATTTTTGCATGTGGTTTATAGTTCAAAGCGCATATGTCTTTGGAGACAAATGATTGAGCAAAACTAAGAGATACCAGATTCTGTTAAGAACTTATTATCTTGTTTCAACTCAACAAATTGTTGTGCACTAGACCCTCAGCAATAAAGGGAAGCCACGTGGCAGATGGTACAGACATGAGCAGGATCTAACCTGGCAATTCAATCATGAGGCTGATTAACCGGTTCTAATAACGTATTTACTGAACTTTTTTTGGATCACATCTAAATGCAAGCTCTTACAATTTCCCTGTTGAGCATCTGATGCTTAACTTCCCCAAACAACCTTACTAGAGACTATATTTCTATCCTTTTCATCTTTTGCTCAAGAGCCCCACAAGAATCGTGGCTAACACATTAACAAATGCTTTAAAGGAAATTGTTGGAGGAACTGTATTTCTTACTCAATGAGCTGTAAAACAAAAACTTGAT
Organism: Phocoena phocoena; assembly: GCF_963924675.1. NCBI lineage: Eukaryota > Metazoa > Chordata > Mammalia > Artiodactyla > Phocoenidae > Phocoena > Phocoena phocoena. Next base: position 116,042,336 of record NC_089222.1, on the reverse strand, counting down.
AAGGTTCCGGAGTCTCCACAGAAATCTCGCTTGCTTGGTTGGGCCCCATTTCTACAAAGTCTTTTGTGTTTGAAAATGAACTACATTTCACTACCTGCCATTCAAGAAAAATCTTTATCTGGGTTGATTTCCTTTGTGGAAATTGGTTGTTGAGAAAAACATTTCTTTAAAGATCTCCTCAATAACCTGAAAAGTACACTGTTTTGTTAGTTCTTGCTGATTTTTTTCTAAGTTTCTTTTGAGTATATAGAAAACTCTTAATTATATTTTATTTTTTGCAAGGAGCATGACTCTTGTACACATTCATGAACATATGTGTATACATTCATATATATTATGGGCATAAATATAATTGATGTTTTCTTACCATAATGATGACTAACAGCAAAAAAAAAAATATATCAACTGCTAAGGAAACATCATTCTTCGTTTTTTTTTGCTTTTTTCTTATCCTTAAAGTTTTATTAAGAGCTATTTAGTTGTTTAATATAGAAGCTGTGTTTGTATTAAGTTACAGAACAAATACTCAACTAACATAACCTTGGCCTGTGGACCTGAGAGGTCTCTATAAAGAGAGGGTATTTGTCTCATCTTCAGAAAGATAAGCTAAGACCCAAGTTCATCTGTGTTGAAGCCTAAAGTTTGTACCTCTCAAGCTTGGGCTTCCTTCCCTCCTTTATTTTTCCAGTTATACCTAAACCCTGGCTAGTCCTAGTGGAAAAATCTTAGGCCAAGTCCTAGCAACTCAATGGATAACATGCATCAGTACTCCACTGAAAATTACTACTTAGTCTGTTACTTGCTTCAGGTGATTATCTATGAATTTTTTGCCTATCCGCTCACCCTGAGAAAAGAAAAGCATTAAAAATACTTTGAAAAAAGAAGTCGTTAAAATTCAAGTCAGTATATGTAACATTCTATTAATAAGAATACCACAAAGTTAATAATTATAAAATTCAGTTTATTATTCAATTAATGATTAATGTACAGTCCAAAACCATAACCTCTACTGTAAAGGAAAAGAAATCATCATATCTTATACCTTATCAATAATATTGCCTTCATGTATGATGGACACCATATTTCAACATGCCACAAATAATCAACATCCTTATCTAACTATAGGTACAACTACAGGCATGGCATGACTCTTTCTGAACTTTAGACTTCAAATTTCAATGTAATAATGAACACTTACTAAGTTTTAACTATGAATGAGATCTTGTGCTAGGAATAAAAAGAGTAAGATAATAAGAGATAAATTAGACACTGTCCCCAACTCAACCCCATCTCAGACGTTCCCAGTCTAGCTCAAAATGCAATAGACAATATCATTTTGTAAAGGAGTTTCACTGCATTTGATTAGCTGCAGATCTGAGTAGACTGCAGGAAGGAGGGTATGATAAACTCAGGGAGAAAGAGTGTGCCAAAATTATCCTATGAATTTAGGATGAGTTATGGCAATACAAGAAATTTTAAGGCTCTCTTGATCAGATAACAGACAAATAACATTCCATAACACTTTTCTCTTTTTAATTTTGAGGATTCTGTTAACAAATTGCACAATTTTCAATTCTAGAAGAGTCCTTCTTGCATAGAGTAGCCTTTTAACATTCATATAGCAAAAGGAAATTTTTATCTAATCGTAATTATATGAAAGATAATAATCCAGTGATATTGAAAAGAAAAAACTGTAAGAAACTTTCTCCTTTAACATACATTAAAACTAGAGGTAAAGATTTTTGAACTATTTTTTAAGCCTTTCAAACCCGTTCTTTTCTTTTTTTTTTCCTTTTGGTATTCTATTATTTGGTAAAGGAAAAGGGGTTGGTGGACAGCTGGCCAGAAACTGTCAAAAACATGTAAAGTCCCGTGAATTAACAAATTTGATCTTCACAGAATAGGTAATATATTTAACCTGGGCTTACAGATGAGGAAAGTAACTTGCCCAAGGTTGATTATCTAGTAAGTGGAGGAGTCGGAAGGTATGTAATGCCAGTGATCTGGTTACTGAGCTCCTGTTTCTCAAAGGCTTTGTAATTTATTTTAGCTTATTTATTCTTCTCTGACAGGTCCTCTTGTAGTGTCCCAGGAACCGCCCTGATACTGCATTTGTCTTTTATGCCTTCATTGTAAATTTTAGCTTTTAAATCCCTATAAAATCTGTTGATTGAAATGTGCTTATTTTACTTAGTCTCTGGAACCATCTATTCTTAGAAATGTTTTTGGCATCTCTTCCTCAGCTACTGGTAGCTCTTCAAGGGTTTTGTGGGATGGTAATAGTTTGTTACAGTTGGCTGAATAATACCATTCAAAAAAGCAAAAATAGTGCATAGCTTAAAGGCAGCTAAGATATGTCTTAATTTTCCCATCTTCCATAATGGTCCATCCTCACCCTATAGGAGGATTCTCTTTTAATTTATTATAGTAATACTACTTTATGGGAAATAACAAGATACTTGGAAGGCAGACATGCTTGTTTTTTAAGTTTATTTATTTATTTATTTTGGGGCTATACCATAGTGCAGCTTGTGGAACCTCAGTTCTCTGACCAGGAATTGAACGTGGGCCCCAGAAATGAAAGCTCGGAGTCCTAACCATTGGACTACCAGGGAATTCCCCAGACATGCTTTAATATGAATTGATGTCTTATTATGTAACATACAGATGAAAAACAGTAACATATACATGGAAAATCCATCATTCTTTGGTTGACAGTCAGTGCTTGCTGTGCACGTGTGTTCTTGGGTCTATGCAACAATTTTCAGCACTCTTCCTGTACTTCAAACCGCATGTTGGGAATGACTGATACAGACCACTGTTATACTCCATCTCTTTTTATCATATTGTCTTGGTTTGACGTTCCATGTAACAGCGACGACAATGTTAAAATTGTTTCCTCTATTTTCCCCAAGCTTTCTTTCCTAATTTACTCTTGGAGAAAATTGTTACCTTTCCTCACAAAAGTGTCTTCTGATTTATCTTAAAATTTTGTCCTTTAAATTTAACCACAGTCATTTTATCACCGTCATTATCGAAACATCAATAGTTTTTGAAATTCAAGCATATTTTAAATTAAATCCATTCTCTTAACATTTAAAGAATTAGTTTTCCAGACTGTATGCCTCCAAAACTCTTTTTACAGACATGCTTTAAACTATATACATATATTGATTATGCAAATGAAAGCACAATTTAACTGTGATATAAATGTAACTAGAAGTCAAATATGATAGATTAATGTCTATGGAATAGACATTCTTAAATTGAACAAGTAAGAAGTGGGTGTAGAGAGTCTTGTCTGCCGCTGAATTTAAGCTCTTACACCTTTATCAGGGTCGAAATACAGTATTTTTTCATGGTGTTTTGATTAGAAATTCACACAGAATTTAGGCAAGCAATGTGTCTTAAATATCTAAACTAAAGAATCACTTCATAGAAGCTGAAGGAGCAGAGCAGAAGTTTTAAAATGGAGTTAGTCAGTGTGACAGCTAACATGCAGAACAGACATTATTCAGATAGATGAAACAAGAAACTATTACTATATTGAGCTAAGGACTTTCTATGTGGTATTTTAGAGGTTATATCCCAATGTCCCATAATGTTGGATCATTATTTTACAATAATATAAAAGCCTTTTACAGTTTAAATAACATTTTCACATAAGCTCATAGATGTACACTCCATTAACATAATTTTTGTTTGTTAGTTTGCTTGTTTTAATCATATAATGGGAAGCATGGAACTTTCTCTAAATCATATGGAAATGACATAGCAGGGACTGGTGTTTTCCATTTAATCTTTAGATTAAGTTTTTATTATGTTCACTGAAAATATTACACAGAATGGCTGGTAAGCAAGTTGGCATGTGACATAAATGGTGACATTTTATAACAGTTGTATAACCTTGTCTATACAACAGAACACCCCTGTCTCCCCGCCCCTGCCTGGAGCAGGACCCATATTGGTTCCCTATGTTAACTTCTGTTGAGTCACATGTGCTGTCCCACCTTGCAAGCTGTTTGAATGAAATATTCATCTGAGAATATGAGGGAATGTTTAGAAAAGTTAATACATGAAGGCAAACCAAAATATTTTTTGTTTTATAAATCCCATTGCTAAGAGGAATTTCATACCAGGCCAAGCAAAATATGTGACCACCATGTGGAACCTGAGTAAAAAGTGATTAGTGACTTCACCTTATGGTATTGCTGAAAACCAAATTATACCAAATAATTCAGTCAGAATATAAATTCAGTGTTCACTTTAGTAATATATGGTTCACCTTTGCTACTAAGCAACACACTTGCTTTTCCAGATAGCTTTATTTGCTATTCATGTTGGAAATGACATCCCTAGGTAAATGTTTCCATGCAAATTTGAAAGTGAAGCCAAATACCAGAAAGGAGAGTAAGCAGTGCAGGAATTAATAAGGGTTAAACTATCCTAGTTAATGTCATACAAAGAAGTCCTGTGCAATGCAAGAATTTGGTCAGCTCACCATAGAGATATTTAGTTTCCCCAACAGTTTCAAGTTCACTGTCCCTTATGGATTGCATTACAACAAACATTTTAAATGAAAACTTTACGGGGAGGAAAGTGATTCAATGAGGAGTCACAGTGAACATTTGTTACGATTTCTGAAAATTCTAATTGATCTTGTGGGAGGGTAGATGGTCAATTTTTTATAATGCCGAAAAACATTATCAATAAATTGTGGAAAATGAGGGTATTTTCCAATATATGTTGATGTAAATAAAACGATTTTATGGAAAGCTGTACTAAACTTGGCAGTAATGCAAAGAAAAATTTTGTAATGGATTGTTAGGTATTGTTTGCAAGTATTTAGAAATAAAGATAGTACTCACTGGGAGCAAGTTTTGATTTACTTAAAAGTCAAGGCAACTAACTTCATATTTTTTAAAATTCATTATTAAATTTCTAATAAGGGGAAAACTATAATATGACTAGATTTTAGCCAAGCGTTTGAAGAACTCTTCAATTGCTGAATACTGCAGTTAAATTGATTCATATCTCGCATGCTTGTTTGGTGTAAAGCATTTGACAGTCACTTAGAACTAGGATCAAATTTAGTATCTTTCTAAAGAAAGTACATTGTAAAGATTGGAAAATAATCTGTAAATTTCAGATTATAATAATATATCCTCATCAGAGAATAAATATATATGCAATAATGAACATGTTTAACAAAGACCAGATTATATTTCAGAGTTACCCTAGCAAATTCTTTGGTGATATTCTCAAATGTATGAATTTCTGTGCATCCATTCAAACCCCGAGATTCCAAATCCTACCATTCTTCCATTTGAGTATGAACTTGCAAGTCTGAATTATATATGGCCCTGAAAATACTCTTGGTGATTCCTATGGTTAATTTTCAAACTCTGTTAAAAATTAATTACATTGGTAAAGTGATTAAAATTCCAAACCTAAATAAAACAGTTCTTCTAGCTCTGGATACTGATAGCACACATTCAAGACCCTGAGTCAGGTTTCGATTTTACGTTATAAGCCTATTTGGTGGGGGTGGGGTGGGGGGTGGGGGGTTGATGAGTAATTGAAATGTAATAAAGGTTACTTTAGGCATCAGATTTATGGTCAGTCTCAGAATGAAAATACTCATTTTACATGAAACAAAGCACTGTTTTCTATATTTTCCTGACAAAATACATATTGACATCTTTTTTATTTGGAAGAAAGAATATCAAGAGTGCTCTTAATGACCTGACGTCTGTAGGAATGTATTTGAGTGTCTTTTAAAAATGAATAAATGCTACAAATTCTTCTAAATTGCTCAATTTAGCTCTCTGTTGCCAGGTGGAAACTATATTGCTCGCAAAATCAAAATGAATAACTAGAGAAATCAATACTTCTCAGACTTAAAACATGAAAGCAACATTATAGAGAATATTTTCAAGGTTCTGAAAAAAGGGAGCTGTCTGTGCCTCAGAAAAATAAATAGGTGACCAGATGCTTGGCTAATTTTAAAAAGAGGAACTGCCGCCTTATAATCAATAGTGGAAATAAAGAATGTTTTCACCCTACTGAGGTCACCCACACAAATACACTAAATGTGCACTCATGATTGTTAAAGGGAATTGCCCAAGTAAAGGCTTAGAACGGTATTTCAGCATTCTGAGGGCTCTTTTAGGTTTCTGTTTTATTTTGATTTCTTTCACTATACTGGAAAAGTGAACAACTTCATCCAATTACTTTTCTTACATAAGCAAACACACACACACACACACACACACACACATTTTAAGGTCTTCACTTTCCCATGTATTGTGTTATCTACCTAATGTGCTCTTTTATTGAGTAAAAACTCACTGCTTTCCAGTCCGAGGAGATTCCTGAAAACAAGGCTTGGAAACTTTCATAAGATCAAGGACTAAATAGGAATCAGTTATAGTCACGGACAAATAAAGGACCTCCTACTCCGAAACGTGACATGGAGACAGAGTAGAAAATTTGTCTCTGCTGAATTGTTCCCTAAGGTTATGAAGGAAGTAAACTGCGATATTTAGAGATGATGCTTGGCAGACAGACATCTGGTCCCACACTTCAAGAAATAACTTTGTTTCATGAGAAGGGGTGAAGCTCAAGAAACATCACACATAAAACTCTGCAAATGGAAGGATTTTTTTTTTTTTATCCGTTGCTAGCTCTTGGCTGACTTTTGGTTTTCAAAGTTGTTCTATGTGACATATCCTGAGCTTGATCTCAAGGGCGTTCTTTCTCCATGGGTCTCTAAACCACATTAGCCTATGTAATCAAAGGGTAGAAATAGCACTGCCTATCACCCTTTAGCCTACTGAATCCATGCTGGCTTTCTAAGTCTATAAAAAAACAGTTCAAGAATGTAGCTTAGAAAGCATCAGCTACTTTATGAAGGAAAGTGTGTGCTGAATAGAAGGAAGTTGGAAAATGAACTTTTTTATCCTCCCCCTTTATGCTAGGAGATTCAAAGCAGAATACTACAGTTCATGTTAATGTGATGCATAAATAACAAAACATTTTTGTTCAATAAAAGTGGAAAATGGAATAAATGCCTGTTCTCCCAACAGCCATACTGGAAAACAGTATGGAGTTTGCTCAGAAAGCTAAAAATAGAACTACCATATGATCCAGCAATTCCACTCCTGGTTATATATCCAAAAACAACAACAACAACAAAAAAAAACTGATTTGAAAAGATACACTCACCAAAATGTTCATAGCAGCATTATTTACAATGGCCAAGATATCGAAGCAACTTCAGTGTCAATCAACAATTGAATGGGTAAAGAAGACATGGTATATATATACAATGGAATACTACTCAGCCATAAAAAATATTTTTTATTGTTGTTGCTTTTGGTTTGGGATCATATCTAAGAAACTACCAAACCCAAGTTCACCGAAATTTACCCCTTTGTTTTCTCTCTATGTTTTAGCTTTTATGTTTAGGTCTTTGATCCATTTCAAGTTAGTTTTGTATATGGTATGAAGTAGATATCCAATTTTGTTCTTTTGTGTATTGATTATAAAATGTTCTAGCATCAGTTGTTAAAAAATGATTCTTTTCCAATTAAGCATTATTACACCATTATTGAAAATCAATTTCCTGCATATATGAAGGTTTCTGTGTCCTCTCAGATATTTTCCATTTATCTATATGTTTATTCTAATGCCAGTAATTACATTCTTTTTTGGCTATTATTTCCATCATTATTTTTTCCAGCTTTATTGAGATATAATTAACTGCTAACATTGCATAAGTTTAAGGTATACAACATGACGATTTGATCCACCTATGTATTACTAAATGATTACAACGATAAGATTAATTAACACATTCATCACCTCACATAATTACACTTCTGTGTGTGTGGTGAGAACACAGAAAAAAAGTTGTGGTACTCTCTTAGCAACTTTCACGTATATAATAAAATATTTAACTATAATCACCATGCTGTACGTTAGATTCCCAGAACTGATTCATCTCATAGCTGGAAGTTTGTACCCTTTAACCAACATCTCCCCATTTCCTCTACTCCTAGCCCCTGGTAACCACCATTCCACTGTCTGTTTTTATGAGTTTGACTCTTTTAGATTCCCCATATACATGATAAGATAGTATAGACAGTATTTGTCTTTCTCTGACTTATTTCACTTAGCATAATGGCCTCAAGGCCCATTCATGTTTTTGCAAGTGGCAGGATTTGCACCAACTTACATTCCCATCAACAGTGTACAAGGGTTCCCTTTTCTCTACGTCCTCACCAGCACTTGTTATCTCTTATCTTTTTGATAATAGCCATTTTAACCTGTATGAAGTAAGGATCATACAGGTTAAAATGGATCATTGTGGTTTTAATTTGCATTTCCCTGATGATTAGTGATGTCGAGTACCTTTTCATGTACCTGGCTATTTGCATATCTTCTTTGGGAAAATGTCTATTGTCCTCTGTGGTGCAGAAGTACACTCTCTTGATTAGTGTAACTTTGTACTAAGTTTTGTAATTGGCAAGTGTGTCCTACAACTTTTTCTTTTTCAAGCATGTTTTGGCTATCCTGGGTCCCTTGATTCTCCATATGAATTTTAAGATAAGCTAGTCAATTTTTACTAAAGTACATTTTTATGAATGTATATTATGAAGACATATTATGAAATAAAACAAAATGAATCAAACCGTGAGGAAGGGGTTACATCCTGTTAATTTATACCTATTTATTTTGTGATTGCACATAAATAATCTCAAATATAATTTTTAGATATGACTTTTCTTTTTTTTAAATTTCTTTATTTTTGACTGCATTGGGTCTGCGTTGCTGCACGCGGGCTTTCTCTAGTTGCGGCGAGCGGGGGCTACTCTTCGTTGCGGTGCACAGGCTTCTCATCGTGGTGGCTGCTCTTGTTGAGGAGCACGGGCTCTAGGCGCACGGGCTTCAGTAGTTGTGGCACACAGGCTCAGTAGTTGTGGCTCACGGGTTCCAGAGCGCAGGCTCAGCAGTTGTGGCACACGGGCTTAGTTGCTCCGCAGCATGTGGGATCTTCCTGGACCAGGGCTCGAACCCATGTACCCTGCATTGACAGGCGGATTCTTCCACTGCGCCACCAAGGAAGCCCTAGATACGAATTTTCTATGCACTGCTAAAATATAATAGAAATTTGTATTGAAAATGGTGTTTTACATTAGGAACACCAACAAATGAATCTATATTTTGGTCCATTTCATAACACTGCATTAGGAGGTTTCTCTAAAAATCAATGCTCCTTAGAATTCTTTTTATTCACTTGACTTAAAAAATCATACCCAAGCAACAAAATATTCAGGTTTAATAATTTTTAAGTAATTAAAGGAAACAGCATTGCTGTTTATCTCAATTTGGTATTTATGAAATGTATGTATTTAATATTTATAAGAGTGAATAAGAATCAGGAAGTCAACAATTTACAAATTTTCTCAAGGATTTGAAAGGTATATGCTACATTTTTTAGACAACAAATGATTTAGTACATACATTTATCTAAACAAAATATAAACTCAAAGGATAAATTATACCTATTAATAAAATGCCTCCATGAATTCTATTGGTAATGCCCATATTGATTTCTTTGATGCCTTTCTTTCACCAAATATTAGAGTCTGGTCTTATGTTAGAAGAAATACCCAAAGTAACTACTTTGACAAGAATACTGATTGGTTAAGTAGATTTGACTGGATTTTATTTAAAGATTTTTAAAATATTTATTGAGTACGTATTATGTAGTAGACAATAGGGAAAGTGACTTCACATTCATGATCATATTTAATTCACCTTATCCAGATAATATATAATATGTTCTCCATATATATATTTTTTTAATGTGGAAAGTGAGTTCCTATAAGTTTAAGTGACTTGGCCAAGATTAGCCACTGGTGGAGTAGGGATTCATACTCAGGTTATTAGACTCCAAATCTGGGTTTCTTTACATTTATCATCTTGTCTCTTTTCTAATTCCTTTCTCTTAACTTGAACTACTAAACATACACCAGCTATTTTGACTCCCTACTTATTGGAGCTCAGCCTTCTTCAAAGACCAATGTAACAGGAGATCAAACCATGTAGAAACAGAGAGTTTAAGACAGGTTAGAAAAAACACAAAAGAAGCAAAGTCAGATCCATTACCTGCACCAAGCTTACAGTTCTTCAAGAGTCCAACCACAAGAATATCCATATTCTGTCAGACTCATAAGTGTGGTTTGGCTCCAGAGAAGACAGATGCTTTTACCATAATCCAGAGACAGTTTGGACCCTTTTGCTTTCAGTTAACTATTCCACTAAAAAAATGTTTGAAAAATGCATGGAAAGGTTGTGGGAAGGGAAAGATGTAAAAGCAAAAATTATATTCATAAAATATAAAAAGAAGATACAATTCTGACATCAAATGACTATATTGGGATCAAGATGGTACAAGAAGAATAAAAAAAGAAAATTGATGGGAGGAGTAATGGAGTAGTAGAATGAAGGGACAAAAAATGAGCAATAAATAATTTTATACTACTATAATTTAAAGTGAAATTTATTTAACACAAAGAGATACATTCTTTCTAATTTTTTCAACTTCACACAAAAATACATATGTATATTTTGGAACTAGTTTACTGTAATAATATATATATAGTATAATTTAACTCCAAAATAAAATAAGAAATTCCAAATTATTAATCAGTATAGAATTAGAGTTAAACAATAATATTATAATTATTAATCAATATAGAATTATGTGAATAATTTTAGTTTATATTGAAACATACCTTTCTACTGCTTTGATTTCTTTGTTCTTTTGTTCAACTTCATAAAGTTGCAGAAAGCCTAATACACTGAATTCATTGGGCTCAGCATTTTCCATTTTAAGCTTCTAATTAACAGTTGTAATTAATCAGAATTTTATTAAACATTGAAAATCATCTAAAGTATATATGGGTTATACTGAATGACTTTAAAATATCTGTTTGAGGAAAATGTTGGCTAGGAAAACTGTAAAATGAAGATAATTTATATTTGTGTAGAAATTAGAGCAGTTCATTTCTCTCTAGGGGGACATAATCAATTTGATAATTATTGCTAGTAATAGCTAATGTCCTTCAGGACTTTTTCCACTGCATATTCAACTTGAACTCAACAGGTGGGGTATAACTCAAGCAGCAATGAAGGAACAAAGTAGAACTCTTGGCTATATATAGTTTCAACAATAATATATATGATGCCAGTATTTCCTGAGGATTAATGATCAACTGGAAGAGCCTGTGGTCCTAGGGCCATTAACTCCGTGTAGTCATTAATTTTGTCTGAAATATCTTACAACAAGGACATTTGTAACAATTACTTCCCTTATCTTAACACAATTTTTGGGCAGAACTTTTTAAATCTTTTCATTTTTTGAAGATGCACCTTTGTTACACACTGACCATGAAAAAGTATCAGTGACTTTATGATAAGCATTTGAAGCAGGTTCTGTTTATGGTAGTTCATGTGCATGTGTATTTTGGCATTGTTTTCTTTTTTTAATACCAGAATGGCAAAGATGTATTGCATCCTCATGAATCAAATGGCTCCAAGTAATTAAAGCCAAAGCATCTATTTAAATGGTTTGCTGTACAGTATGCATTGGCCAATGATGAAATTCACAAAAGTCCAAGTTACAAAATGAAGAGTATTTATCTTCAGAGCTGTTTCCTATAGATTAAACTTCTGAGGAGTTGCCAGTGCTTTAAAATTTTATGTTATTCCTTTCAAGACTCAGGTCAAATTCATGGTAGGGTTCTGGTACCTAGCCTTATTTGGGTTTTGTAAGGCATGATTTCGACCAAAAATATTTTTTCAGTTATTTAATAACAGAAAACAGTGCCTAATTTCCTGTGACTTATTACCATAATGCCCATGAAAATACTAATGTTCTAGTATAAATTAAATTTCTTTATTCTCAGAGATAAGAAAATTATTTTTAGTTATTATTAAAATAACATAGGAATATGAACAATTCTTTAAAAAATAGAACCTATTTAAATAATATCATAAATTTAATGTGCATTTGTATGAAAATACTAATATCATTAATAGAATAATATTAAAAAATGTATAATTGCACTTGGTTATGCTATTTGCATTATAGTATGGAACTCAGTATATTAGCAATTTTTATATTACACATGTATAGATAACTAACTTCCATCTTTAATTGTTATATATTATTAAAACCATCAGGAAATATAATAAGTAAACCCCTAGCTGAGACAAGATGCAAAAGCAACTGTAAAGACCATGCCAAATTAAGGCAGAATGAATCCCACACTGCCTAAAATGAACATGATGTTATCAACAACTGATGTCACATCTTATTGACAATAAAAGTGCCAAAAGCATACATGTTAGATTAGAGCTAACCTAATTGGAGGATGTGGGATGTTTGAAGTACAGTAATAGAAACAGGCACTAATCTCTGTCATGATACGCTATGTCACCACTACTTGAAATTCCATTGGGCAATATTAATTCAAGCAGAGGTCTGAGCTACTAATAAATGAGGCAAATTGAGTCAATTACTAATTTCATGCTTTTATGATTTGGAGTTTAGCTAGATAATATCTGCAATTTAATACACTGGCCTCTAGAGATCTTGACCATTTACAAAGAACATGCTTTTACAGACCTGTTTGCTCTATTCGTTTTGTTTAAGCTCCACACTGCTGGGGTGATGGGGGATGGGCAGAGAAGGGGGCTGTTAGGCCACAAGGATATTTTCCTTCGCAGGGATATAGTCTATGTGTGACTTCCCTTTGATTGAAATCTTCATCAGGGTTCATAGCTGAATTCCTTGCCTTCTATCAGTATTTACTTGGCCTTATTTCTCTTTGGGGAAAAGTAGTCACAAAAGATGAGACAAAACCTATATATTAATATGTTGTACTGGGATACTGCAAGGGATTTTATGCCATAAAGAATTCATGCACTTTTAAAAAACTGGCTTGATCTTCTAGTTTCTCAAAAAGCCAGTTTTATTTTGCGCTCAAACCAGTAATTCTAAATTCCTCTCTTCTACACCCCATCCCTAAAATGATATACCAGTTCTCACATATTCTTTGTATCACTGCTGATCCCCTAGTTAATTTGTGCATAAATAGGTATCTCCCTGAGAATAGTTTACATTGAAGTTCTCCCACATGTGCATTTCATTTAGTGTACAATAATTTCCCCCCCCATGGCAAACATCTGATGAAGTAAGTGTGTTTATTAATATTTAAAAGTTTTAACTCTGCTACAAATAGACAATGAGAATCAAAAACATAACAGTATTAATCTATAAAGATCATTTGTCAGCATATATGCTTTTAGTTTTAAAAATCATACATTTCTTACTTTAAAAATGTATGTGTATAGGCTATACTTTACTTGGCTGAAAGGTAATTACAAGACAAACTAAAATTTGATGCAACCTATTTATTGATATGATCATTATAGCATTGCTCATCGTAATTCCTGTTAGAAAAGCAGACTTTTGAAATCATCTTATGAAGCGCTCATTTGTACCAAATCCAAAGGTAGGGCTATTAAGCCTGTTTTTTTCCAGTTTCACCAAGGACCAAATAAAAATACAGTTTATATCAACCCTTTCCATCTGTGGTTAACCTGCTTAGGAAGAGGTCAGTAGGGGAATGGATGGTTGCCAAAAATCCTCTTTGCCCACATCCTCACCACCAGAGTGAAGTACTAAATTGAGAATTGAGTTAATTATGTGAATAAGTCAGGCTAAAAAGCACTTTCCAAAGAACTCTATCAATAATTTACCTCAATTGTGTTGTGGGAGTTTGGGCCATGATGAAGGTCAGAAACCTAGAAAAGAATAGAATATTCGTTTTTTTTTTTCTTTTCTTTTTTTTTTGGCCTCTCCATGCAGCAGTTCCCTGACCTTCCCTGACCAGGGATTGAACCCAGGCCTTCGGCAGTGAGAGCCCAGAGTCCTAACCACTGGACTGCCAGGGAAGTCAAGAATAGAATATTCTTATTCTCTTTCCCCTCCCTCCCTTCCTCCCTCCCTCCTTCCCTTCCTTCCTTCCTTCCTTCCTTCATTTCTTCCTCTCTTTCTTCCTTCCTTCTTTTCTTCTAAGTTATTTTGATAAATGTCTTATTTTCCACTTCATTCTGCTGGTGTGGGCCTTACTTCCAATACCCTGTTATTCCCAGTGGAGTAATTTTCTTTGTTTCAGTAGGACTGAGGCATGCATGCTTCTAATTCTTTGTTCTAACTGACAACAAAGCCTAAAACAACTTTCTTTCTGAACTGCAGTTTGTGTTCTGTGATCAAGAAGTGAATAGATAGTAGCAAAAATGAACCTCGCACTGCATTTGAATAGATTTAGTCTAGAAAAGAAATGGTTATCCCCAGTCCTATCACGATGCTGCTCATTTAGAGATCCACTCCAATGAGAAACTTGAAATTTCCCCACTGTGCTATTTAGAAAATTAATGTACCTAGCTTAAAATATTATGCCATAATTCAGGATTCCTAGAAGAGATATTAGTCCTGTCTCTTCATATTTATTAGCTCCCTAAGGTCCTTATTAACATGATAATTACACACTCACTGAATACCAATACTTTTCCATACTAATTTTCACTGACCACAAAAAAAATTGATAGTTTTAACAACAAAAAATCATTTAATGTGAAACTGCTAAAATATTAATAAAATAAGTCACATAGAGTGGATAATAATAGGTAGTTTTTTTTAGGACCTATATAAATTTGTCATATTCTAAGCACTTTACATGAGATATTATGTTCATTTCATGGATTAGGAAACTCAGGTACAGAAAAGCTACCTAAACTGGCCAATGAAACAAAGTAGCTTTTGAATCTGTGCAGGCTGAAACCACTCTTAACCACTCTTTTGTAATCTGGTGAATAAAAGCAACATATAATATGGTAAGACTAAAAACGCCAATTTTTATTTCCCATTAATAAGTAGATTGGGAGTGATTTTGTTTTAAAGTTGGTCCATATTTTAAGCAACATTTGAACTGAAATGTTTGCTATTAACATGCCATTATTTTTTAGAATAACATTTGAAAAAAATTTTAAAAATTGAGTGTTATCCTATAAAACAAAATTTAATTTAATTCTTTAATTTAAATGTTTAAATTATTCCTTGTTGGGAGAATGTTTCCTCTTATGCCCTCTGATTTTCCACCTTACTACCATCCCAATATTTTAATAAGACTTGTCATTTGGTACTGGAACACTGATATAAGTAAGATGGTGGAGAGAAATCTGGCAGTATATTTGGGACAAAACATTTCAGGGAGCTCTAATGGTAGATGAAATAAAATTTTCTTACATAGTGTATGTGTGTGTTTGTGGACACATGCACATAGGCACGGGGGCATACATGAACAAGGACACCCTTGTGTTTCTTTTACACCTAACAGACATTATTTATCTTTCTTCCACCAGAATCCTATTATTAGCATTAAACCTAAGGATTTAAATTAACGAATGGTTTGAATTTAAACCCTTTTATCTTTTGAGATCTAATAGATCTCAGAATGGCAACACTATTTTTTTCCTTCCCAGCCCCAGTAACTTACTTTATTACTTTATTCAGTAAGTCTCATATTACTTTCTGAGACTTACTGAATAAAGAACTTTGTTTTAATTTCCCCTTTTATCCCCCTACTTAGTTAAGAAGTAAAATAAGATGTAAAAATGTAATAGGGAAGCTTAGGGTACCTATTACCAACTCTATGGGATTCATCTTGATTTAGTTTCTTCTTCATCTCTCTTAAAATTACCATTCTGAAAGTCCTAGCCAGAGGTTTTCTTTCTTCAACATAATCAGGTAGCTCTCTTGCCTATATATTTCCAGTTAGGACATATGCACACAAGAATGCATACTGCATCTGCAAAATCATTAATAAGAGAAACGGAGAACTTTTGAAATAACGAAGCTATCTATATTTAAAGTTTGTCATGAATATAAAAAATTTAGGAAATCAACATATTAAGGTTAATAAATACTAGCTCCACCCAACGTTGACAATTTTTTTTAAAACATGATACTTAGCATATAACTCAATACTATTAACATTGTCAAATAACAGCCATGGAAACTTATGGTTATTTATTCCTATGGGAGATGATGGCTACCAGTTAATTCAAACCATTGTGTAATATGCAGTATTGCAACATTCTAAATCATATAAGTAATTAATCTAAATGCAATATCATCCCACAGTCTGCATTGTTTTCTAGTTTTCGCTTTCTGTGTGTAGTTTGAAGTCATCGATACCCATTACAATGAAATGTAGCTCATATTTTTATAACCACCATGAGCTAGAATCTCTGTGTTTGTTCAAGGGAGCTGTATAAATCATGGTTCCACAACGCTGTTTTGTTTTGTTTTATCACGGGATTTATTATTTTGAGGATTTTTGAAGAGATAATAAATTCACAATCCAAAGAAAAATAATCCTCTTTACCATAGAAAATATAGATAAAGGTCTAATATTAGATTAACATGCAATGCCTTTAGTGTATTAATATGCAGAGCATGCATATCCTGACATTTATTGATTTGCAATAAGAAGCCAAGTGAATAGATCGTTAGTGGGAGTAGAAAGGCTTTAACTATCAGAGAAAATAGAGTATGGCAGAGTTCAAAAAGCTCTGAATTCGTGTTTTTCATTCCAGTAAGGCTAATGACCCCAGTGTGGTGGACATATATCCTCAAAAGCACGGTTGTTTGAAAGCTTTTAATCAGATATTCACTCTGCTGTACGTATGGAAAACTATATAAATTTAAAGGGGTTGCTCCTTCTAAATTTCCATGACCAAACAGGGCTTCCAGGTCTTCGATGCTGATGCTTGGTTTTTTTTATGAGTGTGAAATGTATGCCACCCAGAGAATAGACCTTCCTGTCCCAAGAAAAAGTACTTAGTATCCAACAGTGTAAGCAAAATACATTGTTAGAAATAGATCTACCCTCCCACAGAATTATACATTCTCTGCCAAAAGTAAGTCAGACGAGGGACATATAAGACAGAGAAGGCATGGAACCAGTGACATTAATATATTTTCACTCTTAAGATCATTGTCTCCAATACTCTTGCATATCCTATCAACCTTTCTAAAGGAGCCATCTATATCCACATATTGGTAAATATATATTTTAACTTTAATTTTAAAAGCTATGAATGAATTTAAAGCTCTGTTCTCCTAAATAACAGATTATACATCACCATTGCTAAGACACATCAATGAAGAAGACTTAACACCACCCTGGTAAAAATAGCAGTTTTAAATATCAAAATGGGTTATTTTGATATATTTAATAACCCAAAAATGGGTTATTAAATATCACGCATTCTGAGACACATGGTGAGAAATACAATGTGCCTGGACCAATTTTTCATGAGAGAGAATTGTATGAAATCTTGGTATAACATCAAATTTTTCCTAAAATATGAGAAACAGTTTTTTTCATACACAGGGCTTGATATCCCTGTCGCTGAATAGATCTGAAACACAAGAAATGATATAGTGTACAGGTCTGGTCTTCAATTTTTAAAGAGAGCCATTTTCTACTGTGATTATTCTGAAAAGTAAGAACTCAAAGGTTATTTTGGCTAGAAAATTTTTTGAGAAAAATCAAAGTATTTCTTGATTTCAAAACTTCTGATTTACAGTCAATCTCCTGTTCATCAATTTTTGTTCTACCTACCTTCTAAAAAGAGCTACGAATATCATTTCAATGTGCAGTATTATTTTTTTTAATAATACAATTAGATAAAATTAACAACTTGGACTCTTCACAACTCTGTCGTGAAAAATGAAGGAATAAAGATTTGTGAAATTCAAAGATATCTTCGAGGAAATGATCCTAAAAAATCACATACAAATCATTAAAAATAAACTTTTTTTTATCTTAGTTAACTGCCCCAAAATGTCTTCACTTACTTTATCTATTTCTTTTTTTAGCATTATTTTGAAATAGTGCTTGAAATTCTTTCAACTAATGTTTACTTTGGTTAATGACCTGTTTAAAAAAAAAAACAAAAAATGCAAATCTCTCTCTTCAATTTTGTTAAAAGGCTTTCAGTCATTTACACCTCAGTGTGAATTGGTTTAATTAGCATGTTTCCACCCTAATTGCTCTCTTTAAACAGGAAGAGGAAAGAAAGGTAAGTTACATGCCACACTTTGATGGGTAGGGCTCCTGAGACTTCTTGGGGCCTTAAAGTAAGAGAAAACTTAAAAAAAAAAAAAAAAGCTGATAAATGAGACCCAAATACAATCTGTGTACATCTTGAAATGTTAACATTGGACAACCCTGTATAAGAAAAGGAACTTGGAACTTAGACTTGTTACATTAGTAATATAATTTAGGTATGTTAATGATCAAATAGGAATTTGTGTTCTGGCCTGGGAACCTAATTATTTCTAATGTTGTTCCTATGGAAAAAGCACATCTGGAGTTCCCAAACACAAACTCTAAAATTTGAATGCGTGGTGTGAGCTGGAAACTACTTTCATTTGTCATAGTTTTCTTTCATAATTCTAAGTGATTGACACTAAAACGATTGCAAAGAGCAAAGATGATAACAACAGTGCAATAATAATAAAAAAAAACTTGTCATATAACTTTCCCTGAAATTCTAATATGAAGCCTAATTAGTGACAGAGTCAAAATAGCCAGTAAGAAATTGTTTATTATATCTTTTAGCAAATCCTTATCAAGGGCACATTATGTTCCAGGTAGTATGCAAGGCTCTATAAGATACATACTAAGAAATAGGTAACTTGATACCTGCCTTAGAGATACACTCTTATGAAATTATATCCTCAGTATTCCAGAGAAACCTATGTTAATACTTTGTCCTCATCCTCCAACAAACCACAGAAATGTGCTAGAAATTTCCACATTTCATCAGCTAAGTGAATTATTACAGTGAACAGTGCAATAAAAACATACCTAAGTCCATAAAACCTTATGTTAATCAATGAGTCCCATTTTTTAAAAAATTTGAAAATGTTACTGGAAAATCTATCCCAGATGTTAATATTGGTAAAGTTTTAATTAATTTAGAATTAGGAATAATTTGAGCATAAGCTTGAAGTTTACTGTTACACTAGATATAAATAAATGAGCAAAATTAGGAATCAAAATGATAATTATGTACAACAGTCTTTGAAGGAGACACCATAAGATATATTTGAACACATTCTGAATTTCTGTATGTACTTGAAAATAATCTCTTTGAAAATAATTTGTAATCAGCCATTGTTAATTCAGATTGACAGTAGATTTTTATTGAGTATTTTCATATAGAACTTTGGTGGATCATGAAAGAGAGTTTAAAAAAGTAATCCAGACCTTCCTTACTTTATTTCTTTTTCTTTGCGGTATGCGGGCCTCTCACTGTTGTGGCCTCTCCCGTTGCGGAGCACAGGCTCCGGACGCGCAGGCTCAGCGGCCATGGCTCACGGGCCTAGCTGCTCCGCGGCATGTGGGATCTTACCGGACCGGGGCACGAACCCGCGTCCCCTGCATCGGCAGGCGGACTCTCAACCACTGTGCCACCAGTGAAGCCCCAGACCTTCCTTATTTTATTCTACTAGTCATGCATTAGTATTCACTTTTGGTGGCGTCTTGGCTTGATGTTACTGTATGATTGAAAAAAGCAACACCAGCAGTCTCTACCATCATTATTGTCAGATACACGGTCTAATATGTGACTGCCAGTGTGTCTGCCCCAGTATTACAGATCTTCTTATTGTCTTTTTTTTTTAAATTAAGATTGTATTTTTTAAAGCAGTTTTAGGTTCATGGCAACATTAAGGGGAAGGTACAGAGATTTCCTATATACCCCCTGCCCCCATACAAGCATATCCTCCCCCATCCTTATTGTCTTTTTGTGAATAAGTCAATAAGATGAGTATAAACAAATATGAAGATATAACATGTATGTACAAGTTATTTAGTTTTTATACAATCGTCATTCTGCTTATTTAGACATAAGATATTTCAGCCTTTTAAAATTCCATACTTATATCTATTCCATGTTTTTATAGAAATTTTTGTTTGGTAGCATAAAATTTTAAAAAAATAGTACTGTTTTTAAGTATGTACGAAAAACACATCTGTCATATATATCTTTCAATTTAAAATGTGAAGACTTATAATATACATGAATGAATATGTTAAAGCACCTGAAACATTTGATCTGATAGTAGAATCGATAATTTTATACTTTATTATGAATTTTTATTTCTCTTATTATTGTATTTTCCTGCTAAAGAATAGTGCTTCTTGAATACTGTCTGTCCCTCTGTGGTTTCTCATCATCCAGGAAGCTAGTCAGGGCTTATTCACATTTTGGTGCACGATTCCAAGAGGGTGCACAGAAGAATGTAAGGTCTCTTGAATCCTGGGCTTGGAAGGGATTCTACATCACTTCCACTACATTCATTGGTCAAAACAATCATGGAAGTCTAATGATCCTTAATATGTTTATCAATGACTTTGCTCACTAATTGAGAATGTGCTCACTCTAGTTATCCCTAAATCTAAGGGTTTTCTAATATCTGAGAGCACATGAAGACAGTTCCAATGATCCTCAAAGATTAGAAAAGTGTTTTCTGATAACAATATCATTATAATGGGACAAGTGAAAATAAATACTGATAGTATGAAAAATAAAAGAAAAATACCAGAGCAAGAATGACATGAGAGAGATTTTATGATTTGGGCTCTTGATGTCTCAGTTCTGTATAACCTGTCATCAGTAGGGGTATCAGTTCATTTTTGCTGCATAACTATTGGTAAATAAATTTAGTGGCTCAAAACAATAACCATTTAATTTTGTTCATGATTCTGTGGATAAGCAATTTGGATTGCTGGGCGGTTTCTCTGAGGTGGGCAGGGCTTACTCATGCACTGGTGGCAGCTGCATTGTAGGCTGGGAAATAGCATAAAATGGATGCAACTGGGAGGGCTTATCTCTTTATCCAGGAGGCTAATCAGGGCTTATATACACTTCCGTGCAGGTTTCCAAGGGGAGCACAAAGTAACGTAAGGCCTCTTGAGTCCTAAGCTCAGAATGGTTTCAGCGTCAATTCCACTACATTCTGTTGGTCAAAGCAAGTCACAGGACCAGTTCAGATGCAAGGGGTGAAGAGATTCCATCTTTTTATGGGAGATTCTACAAAGAATTGTAGTCAGTTTTACAATCTGGCACAGTAAACATGTATATACTGGCCTACATATTAAGGACTGTTGAGAGTTGCTTATTTTAGGAGGACAAGTTGATTAATACGTGCAATCATGTGTTATAAATAATGAAGATAAAGACATAGGGGAAGAAAAAGAAAGAAAAGATAGAAGGAAGGAGGAGAAGGAGAACTGGAGGGAGGGAGGAAGGGAAGGGAGAAAGGAGACAGAGTGAGTCAGGTAGATTGTATAAAAATTAACCCAAGATGAAAGGAAGAGCAAGAGAAATTGAGGATACTTCTCAAAAAATCTTTACTGAAAATTTGAAGACAAAGGTCATAGTCTCAGCTAATATTAACAACGCTTATTCAATACATACAGTACTTTTTAGAGTTTTAAAAGAAACTTCCACATATATTTAATCCTCATATGACAAAAATAATATACATGTACTCCTCATAATAATCAGTGGGACAAATATTACAATTTACAGGTAGGGAAACAGAGGCTCTTAACATACTGTGCACAGTAGTCATTTTGAATGTAGTGGTATTTACTTTTTTTTTTAATAAATTTATTTATTTGTTTATATTTGGCTGCGTTGGGTCTTCGTTGCTGCGCACGGGCTTTCTCTAGTTGCAGTGAGCGGAGGCTACTCTTCGTTGCGGTGTGTGGGCTTCTCACTGCGGTGACTTCTCTTGTTGTGGGGCACAGGCTCTAGGCGCTTAGGCTTCAGTAGTTGTGACACGCGGGCTCAGTAGCGGTGGTTCGCGGGCTCTAGAGCGCAGGCTCAGTAGTTGTGGTGCACGGGCTTAGCTGCTCCGCGGCATGTGGGATCTTCCCGGACCAGGGCTCGAACCGGTAGTGGTATTTACTTTTCAGGAAAAAGTTATACAGGTAATTGAGTATAAAAACGCTTCACATCTTGGTACTCTCAAGTGAGTGCACAACTAGCCTATCACTAATTTTCCTGCCCAGGGGAATTAGGTGATTAATGAAGCCAACAAGCTGGCAGTTCTCTGGAAGGGTTGAATTAAGTGCACCTTCTCACACACGCTGCAGAATGATTTGCCAGGTATGCTGAGGGTGTAAGTCTGACTGTAGGAAACATTTTTATTTGCTTCATAAAACAGTTTTTAAAGGAACTTAATAAACTTATCTATTTATTGAAGTAATCCCAGCAAGATTTCAACTTATAAGTATTAAATTAGCTCTTAGTTCAAATTAATATTTATATTCAAAATCAATAAAATTATATTAAAGTTCATATTAGCCTTCCTCCAAATTAGTCCAAATCCACAAGGTTTTCTGTGTTTAGGCTTACTGCGGACTAATGATGTTGCATCTAGAGTACATTTTTAATCATCTACTGATGGAAAGGCCAAGATAGTTTTACATAACCTAGATTATGATCCCAAATGCCTATTTGTTGTGAAATGTACTCTTGTTTTCTCCACTTAGTCTCAGAATTAGTACTGTCACCTATAGCCTGGGCGGCTCTCAGTCTGAGCTTGTGTGAGCAGGAGAGTATACTCCACATCATCACGAATAATGGCAATAACCCTTTTGTAGATAACTGGGGGTACCTTTAAGACCCTTACCCCAGATAACAGTGCCCTTTAACTTAAAGTGAAAAATGTCCAATGTGTCCACTGTTACTTACGTGTTTTTTTTTAACCTGCGTCTTTACAGCTCAGCAGAGCCAAATGCTTTTGTCGAAGGACTCTGTGTTACAATAACATTAGGTCGTTTAGAAATGTCATTCTTCCTTTACCCCCTGGAGAAACCGTATTTTAGTTAATGGTATTCCCTCTAGTAATAATTACAGGAATTCCAATTCTTGACTAAAACCAGAAAAGACCCACATTTGAGAAAGAAATGTGTGTCAAGACTGATAACATACATGAGAAGCCCCTGGGATTTGTATAAAATACATTTTTTAAGAGTTTTACACTTTCTGCCAGTGTGAAGGCTCCTAATGCAGGCCTTATTCCACAGTCCTGAGCTGCAGCATTTTAAGTAGGTGCTTTCCAATTTACTGTGGAAACATATATAGCTGTGTGTTCTCTATTTCATGTGTTTTCTTTTTGACTTGGTAAGCTTGATAATACAGATGCATTTCACCTCTTTTGTATCCTCCACTGCAACTAGCACAATACATGGTACATGGTAGGCGCTCAGCATAAACTTCCTGGTGAGTTTCTGGCAACCTGTACTCTGTAACTCCCCACATTTTCAGACTTATTTTATTCCTCCTTTATATTACTCTTCTACCTGGGACAAGATGGCCTAATTAATGTCCACTGAGAGCTGAGAGAGAGGGAAAGAGAGAGAGAGAGAGAGAGAGAGAGAGAATCAATACTTGCTTTGGGCTAAAACTATTATCCCAGAACTTTAAGAACCCTCGCATTAGAAAGAGACCACGGAGGAAGGGTGATTTCACACATGAACTATGGTTAGATGTAGATGGACTCTCTCAAAGTCAGTGGGAGTTGATGACTCACTCCCATCTATACTGGGCATGACATGATTCAAATGTGTTCTTGGTAGGTCACTGAAGGTCTTTGCATCCTACAAAATTATATAAAACATCAAATATTAAATGTCAAGGTCCAACCAAAAACACACCTACTTCCAGAATTTCCCTTTGCCAGTCTCTCAGTTTGAACAGCTTTTCCTCTATTTCTCTGCTCAGTCAAGATCCTGCCCCTCCAGTTAAGTTCCATGTAAGCTAAGCCTTTGCCGGTCATTTCAGGCCACAGTGGTCATTCTGTCTTCTGAATCCTTTCAATATTAATGTTTGCAAACACTCAATGGAAATGTATTGGGTAGCTGATATTTTGGGGCTACTTTTTCTTTAGGCATGACCTCATCAAATGTCTGAAAACTCCCTGAACCAGATGTTTGGGGGAAAGGGGAGATAAATCGGCTGAGCACAAAGGATTTTTAGGACAGTTTAAATATTCTATATGGTACTATAATGGAGAATACATGTCGTGATACATTTGGCAAATATACAATACATAGAAGATAAAACACCAAGAGTGAACCCTAATATAAACTATGCACTTGGATGAAAAGGAAAAAAAAATAAAACACTCCTTAAGGACAGGGATAATATCTTATGTTTTAAAGAGGAATCTTCCCGGACTGGGGCACGAACACACGTCCCCTGCATTGACAGGCGGACTCTCAACCACTGCACCACCAGGGAAGCCCCTTACGTGTTTTTATATGCACAGTTCTTAAACCAGAACTTTGAATATAGCAGGTAATTGATAAACATTTGTTAATGACAATACTGATCTATTGGGGAAAAGTATCTTGAATGTAAGGAAGTAGAATGGGAGATGGAAACTACATATACAAAATAATATGAAAATAAAGTAAAAAAACTTTCATATCTAAAATGCTTCTTAGTTTAAACAAATATTCCCAGGTACTATCTCATTTGTTACAACGTTAGTAATATCTGAATAATGAATTGCTTTCCACACAGAGGTACCTCCTAAAACCTGCCATGCCATGCCATGGGTGTTAATATATCCAAGTTAGCACCATCTATTTAAAAGGCAGTTTTGACAAGCTTACTCAATGGACAGTGTGCCTACTAACTTTCTAGAAATAAGCACAAAGTCTAAAACAGAGAATGCTGGCTTTACCTAAGAACAAGGAAGCGACCAACAGTGCAGCCTCACTTCTTTTTCCTCCTAAAATGATGTTCCATAAATGAAATCTGATACTACTTTCAGCAAAAGTAGGGCAAGAACAGAGTTATTACTTTAGAACAGACTGATTTTCAAGCAGGAATCCAAATTGGAATGTCGGCTAATGCCAGTAGTAGCAGGGTTTTGGCTACAAAAAAATCAGTTTACAGACTTATTAACAGTTCATAAAATGTATGGCATTCTTCTGGTTCTTGTCACTGGTGAACATGTGCTCTGAATTTGCAACAGACTGAAGCACCATCCCATAAATATTAAAAATAGTTGTAAGCATCACAATGGAATATCTCAAACAACAGTAGAAACATGATCCTTATTCAAAGAGCAGCAGATCTTTTCAGATATGATCAATGATGGATAACACTGCCAACACATGGGGAGGGGTTTTGAATGGGGATTTTCGAGGTTTTCTAAAGAGCAAAAATTATAATGTCTCCATCTCATAGGGATATGTTAAACACCATCCTGTGTCAAATCTATGATTGTTCTATGGTGGTGGGATGAATTGGGAGATTGGGATTGACATATATACACTGATATGTATAAAATAGATAACTAATAAGAACCTGCTGTATAAAAAATAAATAAAATAAAATTCAAGAAAAAATAAATAAGATGAAATGCAAACTTCTAAAAAAAAAATCTATGATTGCTCTAGACCAGAATTCTGAATTGGCTAGTGGTACCAAGATTCCTGTGGGTGGGCAAAGTAGTCCTCTTAAAAGCAAACTCAAGCAATAACTATGAACATCTTTCTAATCCTAAATGAGCTAACAGTTTTACAACTGCATAAAGTTACTCTTGCCTTTTTGCTCCAAAAAATAGTTGTACTTAATATATTTTGTTGCACACATGTGGGTGACCGTCTTCCTGTTTAGAACATGAGCTACCCGGTGTTAGGGATCCTGTCTTCTTTGTGTATCCTCTCCACCTACTTAATTGATCCTCACAAAACATCTAACACAATGTCTAGCCCCAAACTGAACATCAATAAGTATTGTTGAAATGAATGAAAGCATTTTCAAATCTATTATATCATTGGAGAGAGTATGGTAAATATATCTGTAGAAATAAACATCCTATTTTACTGATTATCATACATGAATGTATCTTTTAAAATGAATTTTACCTTTCAACCACACTAAAGTATGGTTTCTAAATTTCTTAGTATTTAAGTTAATGTTTTATTTTATTTGTCCCTAGGTTACCACTTTCAAACTCTTGGAAAGGCCATTATATTCCATATTGGGACTTGATGAATTAATTCTAAGTTTATTAATGTAATTATTATTTACATTAGTTTACACATCAAATAAAATGTTTTTTTCTCTCAACATTTTATCTTACAACTCCATATCTTCAAAATATAAATTTTAATGGCTCTGACTCTTATTAAAGACATAAATTATATTGATAATATATTATTCTGTATTAAAATGATTGCCATATTCTAGCATCTATTTTATAGTTGAAGATAATTATTTGAAATTCTAAAACTGGTGGTTTATTAAAGTATCTCAGAAGATTCAAAAGTCCAATTAATACTAGAAAAAATACTAGAATAATAAGATAGTTGTGATTCTTCCAGTAACACAGTAGTAACATTTTTATTTACTAAGAAGACCTAACAGACAAATATAAGAATTCATTTCAGCTTTGAAGTTTCTAGTCTTGTTTAAACATTGGCAAAGGATTTCAATTTGGATTTTAGTTTTCAATGATCTCTTTTTTGTCTCGGTCTCTAAATCCAAGCCATAGATAATTATTAATTTAGTTGCGGTTTGTGTTACCTTTTTATGTTTTTCTTTTTGATCTGGCACACCCACGAAAGCCAGAGAAATAGTACAATAATATTTACTTAGTACAGGTCCAGAATACATATTAAAGGAGGAGGGAAATACCTACTCAAACATTCATGTATAATGACAAGATCAAAGCATTTTGACGACAGACCATATGTCCAGACATACACTGTAATTAAGGTAGAAGAACAGAAATATCCCCTATGACTCTTTTGTTGTATAACCACAAGGAAAAATAAAAGGAAAAAGCAAGCTATCTTTTGAGCATATTTACTGTATTATTCTCTACTTTTTATCTCCCTTCAGAGAGTATCTAATATTTTTCTCAACAAATCTGTGAATATGGTAGGTGCTTCATAAATGTTGTTACATAGCATCTTTATAGCTCCTTAACTTGCTTGGAATTAATAACCTCTATGAAATAAGAATTAGCACATCACTTCTATTGTTCCAGAAGCACATCAATGCCATGATACTTACTGTTGCTACAGCTGGAGAAAAGATAGGACCAAGAGATGTCCATATTCAGGAGTAATTCAGAGGGGGCAATAAAAATAAGACATTTCTTTCAGGGGAACACTGTAATGATATCACATAAGTCATAGTGCTGTGAGGATAAATGAGACAATACATGTTAAAGAGTTAGAAAACAGTACGTTGTACATACTACTCAACAAAAAGAACAATTATTATCACCATCAGTCTTTGTTCCTTTTCAAGCTATTCTCTACCCAGTTAGACTGAATACAGAGCAGGCTTTATAGAGATGGAGATTTTTTAATCAGATCTAGTGGAGCTTTCCTGGAAACGTTGTGAAATGCATCTTCTCTCAGCCTAGAATTTATCTAGTTGGCTGGTCCACTAGCTATTCATTGTGAACTTGGCAGCCTCAGAATATATAGCCAAACCTAAAAATGTGTTCTTACATAGAAATTCATGTTCACTTCTTTAATTGTGTTTCAGTTGATAAATCAGCTTTAAAAAAAAAAGCTTTGAAATATTTAAATTCTTATCTGTGTCAAAGATAGTTAATTTTGAGATGTTTATAGTAAGGTCCTCTATAATAAACTCTGGACACTTAAAAAATGTACATCAATACCAAGTGTTCATTGCAGCACTATTTACAATAGCCAGGTCATGGAAATAACCTAAATGTCCATCAACAGATGAATGGATAAAGAAGATGTGATACACATATATAATGGACCATTACTCAGCCATAAAAAGGAATGAAACTGGGTCATTTGTAGAGATGTGGATGGACTTAGAGTCTGTCATATAGAGTGAAGTAAGTCAGAGAAAAACAAATATCATATATTAACACATACATGTGGAATCTAGAAAAATGGTACAGATGAACCTATTTGCAGGTCAGGAAAAGAGACAGACATAGAGAATGGATGTGTGGACACATAGGGGGAAGGAAAGGGTGGGATGAATTGGGAGATTAGGTTTGACATAAATACACTATCATGTGTAAAACAGATAGCTAGTGGGAACCTGCAGTATAGCACAGGAAGCTCAGCTTGGTGCTCTGTGATTACCTAGGTGGGTGGGATGGGGGGGGGCGGGTAGGTCCAAGAGGGAGGGGATGTATGTATACATATAGCTGATTCACTTCATTGTACAGCAGAAACTAACACAACATGGTAAAGCAATTATACTCTAATAAAAATAAATAAATAAAAATAAAAGTGTGCTTCGATAACAGAATTATTTTGTTGTCATGTTAAACTTTTTAGAAACCTCAGGATTTAATGGCTATTGACATTAATAAAATCTTCATAGTTCTTTTGGTTGGCTTCTCAAATATAGGAACAAGCTTTGTGGCTTGTAATTCTGCCAATGGTATTTAAAAAAAAAAGAAAAAGATATAAAGAAAATCCATAGGCAACAATGCTTTCAGTTTTTTATTTCTTTGTTCCTTGCCGGCAACTGGTTGTGTAATAGTTCAGAACTGAAAGTAGAAGGAGAGATTGTAATTGAAGCTATGCCTACCCTCACATTTTACTCCCTCAGAAAATAGGAACCCCTGTTAGGTCAATCACTTGCCAAGAGCAATACAGCATTCATGGTATTTCTAATTTATGCAGGGAAGCAATCTAAACCAAATGTCTGAATTCAGTTGAAAGTTGCTTATCAAGAAAGTTCTCATTCATGCTTTTGGGACCAGACTGATTATTGAGAGAACTATGGCAGAGTCAGAAGAAAATGCCATTTATAGGCTTTTTGCCTTCAGTAAAATGTTTTGGTACTGGTATTTGTTTCTTCAGATATTTTGCAACTGATTATCTAAAGTAATATGATGACATAAACTTTTCTTTTTATAGAATCCATCTATCTCAGCAGCTGTACCATGCAATCCCCATCTTGTACATTTCAGAGGCAATATTCCCCCGAAATACCATGTCTTTTGCATAGACTTTTCCCACTGACTACAACTTCTTCCCGCTGCCCAGATGTTGGCACACCTCTCTCCATACAAATGACACCACCAGTGGGAAGCATTTCCTAACTCCCATGGCCCCTTGCCCTTCTTTGTTGCCTGGTCCTGCATTTTACGTACCTGGTAACATAGTATCCTTCCAACCTCTTCAGGAGCTTCCTGAGGGCAGAGACCATGTCTTTACATTTGTAGTGACAGCACCAAGCACAGTTTCTAGAACAGATTTGATACTCCCTATTATCCTAAGTGACAGTAGTATATTATTTGTTTGGCATGACAGTAATGTATTATTTGTTTGGCATACAATTCCTTATATTTGTTATTCAATATATTTTATAAGTAAAATGGGCTTATGCTGAAAAGGCAAGTATCATTCGATACTGATGAAATAATTTCATTTCTGGTTCAAAATGGCCTTTATATTTTGATAATGTTAATGAGCCAGGTGAAAAGGAAAGGAGTTTATTGAAGGTGTTGGTACACATATATATGCTCTGTGAGGACTAATAAACATGTACTTTATAGAGTAAAGGAGAATAAATAAGAATGACAAATGACAGCAGAAGGCTAAAAGGAGACAAGGCTAGCAACTAAGTTATTGTCAGGCTGACTTTGTTGATTCTATCAGGACATTGAATTATTTACGGTTTGTGTATATGACTCTTAGGAAACTTGACCAAGAATGTGAATTTGGTTTCTGTAGCTGTCCTACCCTCATATTCTTAAAGAAGATTATGCCATAAAAAAGGACACAGTCATTTTTCTTCTACTTGGAAATTGCTGGCACCAGAACTTGACACTCTCCACAAATACTCTGTTTCTTTGTCTGTCAAAGAATTCATTGGTTTTCTGAATTTTTTTAATAAGTTGATTATTAGACTAAGCGCTTTCTTAGAGAACTTAATTTAGTGATAACCTTTGTCAACTAAAAAAAATGCACAGTTGTGAGTTATGTTTTATTTGGGGCAAAAGGAGGACTATAGCCTGGGAGACAGCATCTCAGATAGCTCTGGGAAACTGCTCTGAAAAGTTAAGGGGGAAGGTCAGTATACATGTGATTTTAGTGAAGGGGGTACGCGCGGTCCAGCACACATTTTGGCAGAAGGTTGCTGCCGGTCACAAGGAGCAAATGTCTCCGTTAATGATTTTGGTGCTTTTTTAGATGTGAGGAGATGCAAGAACAGGGCTCATAAAATCTTCTCCTGAAAACATCTAACTCTCTAAAGGCCTGTTCTGCCAGTTTTCCCCAAAGCACAGAGTGCCTCATTCCTGATCTCCACCCTGATCTCCTTTCAGGGGGTGTTGAAGATCAGCAGCTGTAGTGACTAGTGACCTAATCCTTGTAGAGGCAGATGACAAGTGCCAATTTTTAGCTGGCACCTTCTACTATACCTTATGTAAGAAAAGCAGAATAGTTTCCCTTGGGCTGTAAATATATTTACTTGCAAACTTTTCTCAGGTTCTTTTGACTATCAGTTAATCTTTACCACACAAAGTGTGAAGATAGTCACTCTCTAGTCACCCAGACTTGAGCGGTCTGAGCAAGTTGTTAACCGTTATTATCAAAGATCAGCCCACAACATTTCTAGGCACTGAAGTATAGTAATTAATAAAACACATAAAATCTGCACCCATAATCTCTAAGAATATAAACTGTAGGAAAGCCTTTTCTGGAAAATAATGACAACAGAATAGCTGAAACAACATAAACCATAGAAAGCTGCTCATGGTTTTAGAAAAACACTTGTTGCTTTTAATTTTTCAGTCTGTCAGATCTAGGCTAGAGATATAGAATTGGAAAACATCTGTTGAGATAGTTATAAATATTAGAGTCTTGTATCAGATTTATGTGAAATCATCCAGAAGGGAAACATAGAATAAAAACTAATCAGAAAATTTTAAGGACCTGAAATAGGGAAGAGTCACAAAAGTTGAAATTTTTTTTTTTTCTGGTTTTGTTCACTACTTTATCCCTAGCACCTGGAATTATGTATACCACAATGTAGAAATCCAATAACTATTTTCTAAGTAGATGTGTAAACTATTGTTCATTTACTTGTATCCTTTTCTTTGGATGTTAACCCATTAAAAAGTGATGATAAATACATAAAATTAGCAGTAGGGACACTGAAGCGTATTTCTGTGTGGTCAATTCTCTCATTCCAATGAGAATAAATTAACAATTACTTCAAAAGTAGGATTAAACCGGATAATCTGTCTAAAGGACCTTGCCTAGAAACTGATTCTATTATGAATATTCTATTAAGCACCGTAATGGTAGCTATTTTTATTATTATTAATGTTAAACTGTGGACTGAGAATTCAGAGGTCTTGAGTAGCAATAATTTTACTCAAATACTGAGAAAATTCTTTGAGGGTTTGAACTGAGTTTTCCCTTTGAGTAAATCACTGTTAACCAAACTAACTTATTTAAAATTTAGGATACTTTTTTTTAAACAAGAAATCAAACCCAATTTTTAAACAATTAAAAATAAAAACTCTAATCCAATGTATTTATATTCTTGATAATTTTCATTACTTCTCTGCATAAGAATTGTATTTAAAATACCAAGCTATTTCAGAAGCAATATTTAAATACAATACTACGGTAATGACACTTGGTCTCATCTGGTCTTGACAATTTAGTTTTGTTTCGCTAACAAACCCAAAGGATAAAACCATTTTAAGAAAAGATTTAGGGCTTCGCTGATGGCGCAGTGGTTGAGAGTCCGCCTGCCGATGCAGGGGACGCGAGTTCGTGCCCCGGTTCGGGAAGATCCCACATGCCGCGGAGCGGCTGGGCCCGTGAGCCATGGCCGCTGAGCCTGCGCATCCGGAGCCTGTGCTCCGCAACGGGAGAGGCCACAACAGTGAGAGGCCCGCGTATCGCAAAAAAAGAAAAAAAAAAAAAAAAAAAAGATTTACTCTAAAGTACACACCTTTAACAAACAACTACTCATGAAAAAACAGACTTATAACAAAATTAGATCTTGGTTTATAGATATATTCAGCTTTCAATTGGCATAAATTCAGAATCTGATTAATTTGATTGCCATAAACTGTTTATGCAAGAAGAATCAGAAAGCTTACTGAAAGATCAGTTTTTAGATTTGATCCTATGTTATTTTCACTCAACTTGGTTGATTTCAGAAACCGGAAGTGAGGGAGTTTGATCATTCAAAATTCTTATTAGTAGTTCAATTTCAATAAAATTGAAATACACATGGAGGAATAAGCTACAACCCACATGCAGAATCTGTTCTCACTATCCCCACCTACCACCAGTACGCACTACTATGATCTTTAGCCTAGACTACCGCAATAGTTTTATAACCCGATTCCTGCTTGCCTACACAAAGGAAGATTAAACAGAGCAATATTTTTAAAAGCTCAAGTTAAAGCACAACTCTCCTTCTTAAAACTTCCAAAGACGTCTCTACATTATAGTGAAAGAAACACTCTTCATAATAAACCATAATTCCTTGCACGAGCAGACCACGTGTTGCCACTCCCACCTCAACTCTCATCAGACTCCCCTATCTTACTGACTTCCTCTTGGCCCTTTGTTTTCTTCCTTGAATACACCAAGTGTGTTCCAGTCTCAGGATCTTCGCACTTGCTGTTTCTTCTTTGTAAGATGTTCTTCTTCAGATTATCCTGTGACTGGCTTCTCTCAGTTCTTGTGTGTTTCACAAAAATCTTCCTTGAACTCTTAACTAAAATACCACCACGGATACCCATGCCCCAGTCACTCTTTATCCTTCAAACTGCACTGCTTTCTTTACAAAACTTATACCACCTAAAATTCTTTCTTTCTCTCTTTACCTGTTTATATACAGAATGAAAGCCCTATGAATATAAGGATATTATGTGTTTCGTTCACTATTATATCTTTCATGCCTCTCGCAGAGCCTCACACATAGTAGGTACTCAATAAATATTTGTCAAATGAATCAATGACTATTTTTACATGCAAATCCAAATAGGTATACATGTTAGTAGCTTCAAAAGGATTTGTTCCCTATGGTGGGTATCTTTATGCTTATTCTTCAAGATCCACCACCACCCTTCACCCTGCTCTGTGCCCGGGGAGACTGACCATTTGGACAATATCAACAGCCTGACTTCTCCTTGAGCTTGGCCAATGGGGACAGTTGCAAGTGATTGTAAAGCAGGGAGAGGTGAACTTGGGAATTTTTTACCAGACTCTCTTCCCACTATATTGAACTGAGTTGGCTCCATCCCTTCAGCCCTCTACAAAAGGCCACAGTCGTATCAGATGGACATCTTCATAGAGCTACTTTTTTCAGGCCTAGGGGTGGTAATAACTCCTCCTCGTGACTAGACCTAGGGTAATTTTCTTTAAACTTTGCATTAACTTTTGTAAATAGTTCCTTTATTAGACTTAAAATATCAGAGTGTGCCATCTGTTTCCTGCTAAAAACCTTCTCTTGAAATTTCAATCAAAAGGTTTTTCACCCAGATTTCAAAAATAATGAATGAATTCATCATTTGGTGGCATGGTATAAAAACAAGAGCTATGAGCACCCAACGTAAAGCAACTTAATCTAGGCTTGACATTTTTTGAAATATATTCTTCTTCCTCTCTAATCTAAGAATGAATATATATGTATTTATACATATATGTTCATTATATATTCTTTTTCTTAACATCTTTATTGGAGTATAATTGCTTTACAATTGTGTGTTCGTTTCTGCTGTATAACAAAGTGAATCAGCTATACATATACATATATCCCCATATCTCCTCCCTCTTGTGTCTCCCTCCCATCCTCCCTATCCCACCCCTCTAGGTGGACACAAAGCACCGATTATATAAGAATATTCTTATCCACATGACCATGTGAAGGCTATATGAAATATTTTACTTTATGAGATATTGGGGTTTATTATAATATAAATAAATAAATAATAAATAAGATATAAATAAACTTGATACTTCAGGAATATGCACAGTTTACACTGTGGTTTTCTGTACCTCAGTGTCTACTACTGCATATCTTATAATCACTCATGGTCCATTTTGAAATATATGAGTTCAGAGCATAGAAATAACCCAAAAATGGAAATTTGCAAGTTTGTTTTGGGGATGTTACCTCTTTTGTTGACTTTCTATTTTAAGGCTTCATGAAGTTGCCTGCATGAAAATTGGCTCCCCTGATATCAAGTTCATGTTAACAAACAACAAATGTTGTTGTTAACAAACAACAAATGTTAAATGATTCTAAGACACTATCAAACAAACTTGAATAACATATATGAATTTAGTCCCCTGGAAATTGTATATCTGCTTTGTTGTAACTTGAAGAGTCGAGTCATGTCATAATAGGAATTTCAGTTATGTGGGTGGATAGAAAGATAACAATTGGGTGAGAAGCTTTTATTGTCAAAATTGACTCTATGGAAGCTTAGAAATCAATGATTACCAAATTTTGCTGATTATCAGAATTACCTGATAAACTTTTTAAAATATAGGTTCTCAGCGTGAGCCCAGAAATACTGAATTCAAAGGCCCAGGAGTTGGCCTGGTAATCTTTATTTCAATCAACCCAGGTTCTTCGGATGATCAGCTACTGTGGGTTATTTTTTGTGGCATCTTCCTAAATCCAGTTCAGCTCTATTTCCCTTTGCATGGGCAGATTTCTATTAACTCCACTTTTGCATTTGCAGATTTCTGTTACTACCTGTTTCAATTTCTTTAATAGCACCACCTTTTTTTAGAAGTGTTTCTAGTTTAATTTCAGGTGTTAAAGTAAGAATTAGAAAATGCAGTTGACTAAAGCTATATTCATTTAAGAAAAAGAAATAAAAATTTCTTTAAAAATCCTTTTATCTTTAAGCATTAACCAACATTAGTGTCTTAACACAATTTGCAATCACTAGGCTTCACATCACTAATCTAATAAGAATTGAAATATTTTTAAAGGAAAGTAGAAAAATAATGATAAAATAAATTAGGTTATAGGTACACCTTAATTTATAAGATAGATGTGTTTCTGAAAGATTGGCTGTTGAGGTAATTTCTATTAACTAAATTATATTTTCTCATTGATTTGGGCTTATAATTGCAAAGGCATGATTCTTAAGAGTGGAGTGCAAAGGAGAATGTGGTCTTGTGGCTAAAAGAGAAAGAAAACATAATTTTAATGTAAAGTTATTTTTGAAATCATATATTTAAACATAAATTATAGCTGTTGATAAAATAATAATACTTGAAGAGGTCAAGAAATAGTATACCTCAACCCCATGCATTTAAGGCTGTAGACATAAGGGAAGAATATGAAACCTATAAGGAGAAGCAGATTAGATAAAGCACATTGTTGCTTCCTTCCTGTTGAGGTAATATATTATCTTTGTATCCCTAGTAAGTATGGACTTTTTAAAGATCCTAAACTTAGAACAAATTTTAATTAACACTGATGCCTTAATTGTGTATTGGACTGTAATATACAAGACTATGGGGATTGAGGGGGTGTACTTAGGAACAGTGTTTCTAAAAGCTGAATTTTTTAATGCATTTCCTGTAACCTAGAACATTTTGTAATATAAGTTACTGAGGTTTAGTATTTTGATAAACATTAGTTTCTCTCTGGTTAATTTCCTTTCAGTGAGGTCCGCCCAAACACTTGCAGGGTAATTATAGTTGTGTGAAATCTCATTTTCTTTATTTTTGAGCCTCAATTTTAGTCGGTATAAACATTTGGTCTGACAGACTCTAAACTTTTAATGCATTAAACTTTTATAATGGCTGCTAAATTAGCCCTGTCTCTCATTCAACATTCCCCACACAGCCACCTAATGGATTACTTTTTCATTTGACGTTCTTTCCTCCCAAGCAACTTAGGTGATTTGTCCAGGCGAAGGAAGACCTTGGTAAATCTCTCATTCAGCTCACAGTAACAAACAATGGAATTCAGTCCTTCTCCAGCGAGAGCTGTGCTTGAATAGGGAGCTGACTGAGATACTCTCAAGGTGAACTGCATATGAGGGCTAGGCTCCAAATGGGGCTACAACCCTGTGATACTGATCCCAGCAGTTTTCACACTCACTTTCTAAGATGTGAAACCCCTGAGAACAGGACAGTGGGTAGGAAGTTTTCAACATCATTCTCCTCCAGCTCTATTTAAACCGTGGAGTAGCCAGTTCAATTGAAATGTGAGGTGCTATATCAGGCAAGACCTGGTTTTGTTAAGGGAGTGAACAATCAGGAGCTGCCGGAGACTGGGGGTGGTCAAATGACCACCTAAGTTTTATTCTACTGTCACAGAGAAGCAAAGGAATTGTGGGTTGATGGTGGCCATTTGAAAGATGAGGGGGGCCGGGGAAGCCCAAAGGAACAAGCAGAGCCTTATTCAACATTTGCGTGCCTTTTTTCTTAGACTTTTGCTGAATAACGAATCTTTCAACCTATTCCTTACGTTTCTATTATTAAATGTGTCCTGTTCGTATTATTAAAAAATTATAGATTATAATCATAAACATCTAGTGAATTCTAATAAACTTATCTTTAAAGATAGATAGTTGCTTCTCAATTGTATCATTCCTACATATTAAAAGTTCACCTTTAAAAAAAGTCTCTTAAAGAAGAAAGTATTCTTTTAAGAAAAAAAGGAAATATATTTCTAGTCAGTATTTCAGGAGAAATCTTGTCATTTCCTTCCAGTGCAGCTCATCATAAAAGCTCTAAGGAAATAGTGTTTAAAATCAATTAACCAAGAAGACCAAAATCAATTTAACAAGAGTTAGCTAATGTTTTACTAAAGCAAACTCTCTTTTATTTAAACATGATTAATATCATTTAGGGGTTGTTATTAGTGGTGTCACTTCTAAAAAGTGTGACCAATTTGTAATGAAAGAGCCTTTGTGTACACGTATGGGATTTATGACAAGCACAGAAATTTAATGCGGTATTAGTGATTACGTCTTTTCCTTGCCTTTGATATTTTAAGAGAACACTCCATTTTTACTCTGTCTCCTTGGAATGTCTCCCCAAAGGTCACTGAAGGATCAAGAAATACTTAACCTATAACCATCCAGGATTAAAACAACTCTATGCAAATTATACTCTAGGATGACATTTAACAATGTTGATATTAAGTAGAATCATAAAAATCAATGGCTTGTAGAGTAAGAAGGGGCTAAACAATACAGGCCAGTAATTTTCAAACAATTTATACCAGCGTACTTCTTGTAAGAGCCCCAATACGTACAAATGCTTAAAAATGCACCTTGCTATGACTGAAGGGATGGGTTACCTAAACTGAGCCTACTGCGTTTCTGCAGAATCACAACTCCTCACCCCCAGCCCAGAGACCGTAGGCTGAAAACCATACAATGATCTCTTACCTCAGCATACTAAGAAACTGAACCTGAATGTGTTAAATGCCTTGTCTGTGTCAGCACTGTGCATTCACACATTTGAAACGTAGCCTGATCCATACCTGGTATTAATACTACAATTTATTTATTTATTTATGTTGCCTTTCACTATCCATGTTTTAATATGTTGTTTTTACTTACAGAGTTTTACACTTTATATTAATTTGCTTTCTCAGATTATGGTGCTACTGCAAATTGGACCCACACATAAATTTATGTCTCTTCTTTAAAAAAAACAAAAGTATAAAACAAACCGAAAATGTTTTACTGTTGGTTGTCAATAGCACACTTTTCACCATCTTTATATACATATAAGACTCCCCGCCACCAGAAACTACATCATGCTTATGTTTGCAAGTCCAGGTCCTGGTAATAGCAATGCTAATGCCAATAGTCATCAAGGGACTGGAGATCGTATCTTCATATACATTAGGTTGAATCATATAAAATCGCTAATATTTGAACGTTTTAATCTACAAAAACATGTTCATGTGACTTAACCTACTACAACCAGTACTACTTCCAATAGCCCTGTAATGTGACTGTTATCTCCATTCTCTAGGTGAGGAACCTGAGGTTCACAGATGGGATCCTGGCCCAGGGTGACACTGCCAGGAATATTAGAGCGGGGATTGGGCATACACATCTCTCCAAATCTCATGCCTTTTTCTCTTGTACCAAGCTGCTCTACATGCTCAGACCATATGGATGTATAAAGAGAGCAAATTTGTTCAAAGCATAGCTTAGTTCCATGGGTTCCTGAAAAAGGGAAACAATTTTCAAGTGGAATATATTTCTTTATGAACTAAGCTAAGCTTCATATATTATAATAATATTTACTAGAACTGTGATCAGCTATCAGTAGTACAGATTATCTTTTCGGCTACCTCTTAAGCCCACCACTACATCAATCAGCTGTTAATCTTATTTAGTTTACTCTAGTTCTTATGCACGATAATACTTCCTCATCTTATTATCTGACCAGGAAATCTTTATTTTGTCTAGAATGCTGAACTAAAATATAAACATATTAGACCAAAAAACAAGAAAGCAAGGCTATTAAAATGTGAGAATGTTGCCTTGGAATTTGTATCTAATTTCAGAAACTGTTAGGTGGAAAAATAATCAGACTTTGTGTCTATGAACTTTCATCTTTTAAATTCAAAGGAAATGAGTTAAAAACAAAAAACCACGACAGAAAACCTTCTACTGTAAAAGGAAGATAAAGTAAATAGATGAGGGAAGTAATGCTGATGTATGAAAAGATTATTTGACTCCGTCAGGGATAACATCAAATGGCTGTTGAGACTGACCCAAGAAATTAAAGTGTATATGAAGTAGATTGGCCATGGTTTTCTTTCACAATCATTCCAGAGTATTAGTCCAATAAAAGTACACAAGTGTTGCTTAAGCTGAAAACAATTTGAGAATTTTTTTAACATTTATAACATTTAGTTCTATCCTTAGAAAAAGCCACTTAGACCTCTTATATAAATTATATACTTAAAAAGGAAAGGCAAAATTAAAAATGAGACACATCAGGAAAAAACATAAACCTTGGAAGATTCTCATAGTATTTGTTATATTGTTTGCATACTTTTATTTATTTTATCACTTTTTGTGGACATATATCTGAAGAGCCCAATATTATTTTTAAATAGATGCTGTGATTCACTCTATTTTTTTTTTTTTTTTTTTTTTTTTGCGGTACACGGGCCTCTCACTGTTGTGGCCTCTCCCGTTGCGGAGCACAGGCTCCGGACGCGCAGGCTCAGTGGCCTTGGCTCACGGGCCCAGCCGCTCTGCGGCATGTGGGATCTTCCCGGACCGGGGCACGAGCCCGTGTCCCCTGCATCGGCAGGCGGACTCTCAAACACTGCGCCACCAGGGAAGCCCACCACTCAATTTTTTAAAAATAATTTTTTCAATTTCTTCTTGACTTACACTCTAATTGATAATAAAAAATACTATGGGTATAAGACTACATTTCTAACAGTTTGTTTTTGTTTTAATTGATAGCCTAGCCCAAAACCTTTATATTACCTTCCGATAGAAAAGGTCATGAACCTGATGTATATGGTAAGGGAAAGATCTTCTCAGTTTAGAACAATATTTTAAATATATTCTACTACTGACATGTATAAACTCAACAGAGATTTTTTAAAAAATCAATAGGATGTAAGGGATGTAAGGGTAATCTGGCTGCACCTCCTGTCATGAAACAGTTGTCACAGTTGATTCTGCCGCTCTGGATTACCAAGAAAAAACAGCCCAACCTGTCTCTGATCCAGGGGCATCCTTTCCCATGTGGGTAGTGGGCCAAAAGGGCATTCTTCCAAAATAGAACATCTTTCTTCTATCAGTGATCTGACATAGCAATAGTCCTTTGTTTGGACCTCAAAGAGCTTAGGATAAACTTCAGATGAGAGCTCCCCAAAATAAGTATTAAAAAGGGGAAAGAGTTGTCTCTGGCTGAAGAACTCAGGAAATTCTTCATGAAAAAATGTGCCTGTGGAAGGGAATGAAAGGGAGAAGGTAAATAGAAAAGGAAGGGAATTCCAGAAAAGGAAATGTCACATGGAGTAAAATAGAGTCAAGAATACCCAAATGGACCTTGCTCTTTCAGGAGTTTATCTCTTTCACTTTAAGGGATTTTTGAGTGACCCTTTCATCTGCAAGTATTTGTAACTTTGCTAAGAAGTCCTTTGCTTCAACATTCTGTGGAAAACTGAAAAACAAGGCTAAAGAGACTGGTTGGTTTCTTCAAAATGATGATTCTACGTGGCCTCTTGATGTTTAAGACTTAGGGTCTTATATTCAGACAGATTTGTATCTGAACCACAACTCTGCCACTTCTAGCTAGTTAATTTGGTAAAGAGGATTTAGGGTAATGTGAGGACCAAGTGGGGACTTAGTAATGGGAATCCAAAGGATCATCACCAAGTTCATGTCTATAAAATGTTCAGCAGAGCAAACATAAAGCACAGTCATTGATTCTGGTCAGTATCATTTTCACTATATTGCTAGAACTATTGAAAGGGAACTTGCTGCTTTTAAATAGTAAGAACAGGAAAAATTATAAATAAATGAAAATTGAATAGGTTTTGGGAAAAATAATTTAGATATTCACCTCACCGTATACTAAAATAGAAAATACATCTTGATTTTTATAGTTAAATGTAAAAATAAACCCACAAACAAAGCAGTAAAAACTGAGAACTGAATAATTTATCAAATATCTGGTTGGGGGGAACTCTCTATAAAAGCATTAGTGAGATAGACACTCTTATTCATGGCTGGTATAATGTAAATGTTTTTTTCTGTTTTTCTCAGAAATATTTTTACAATGCATATTAAAAACCTGAAAAATGTTCATGTCCTTTGAGTCAGCAAGTCAATCTATTTAAGCAAACACTTATATTGTAATAAATAAAAAAGGTACACAATGGCTTATAGAAAAATATGTTCAAGACAGTGTTGTTCATAAAGGGAAACAGAATATTATGGAATATGTCCAAAATAATTCTGGAAATAAACTAAATGTCCTATAATAAGAGAATATATTAAATAAATGTGGCATATCCAAACTATATAATATCACAAACCATAAAAATTATGTTTATAAGTTTAATGATACAGGAACATTTTATTTTTCAACACTAAGCTGAAGAAAAGCAGGATACAGAATCATAAATATTAAGCTTGCAACTATAAAGCAGTATATGGAGAAAAATGGAAACACATGAAAAAAGTGTTTATTTCTCGAATGGTAACGTCATGACTTGTTGAATTTTTTCTTTATACATTTTAGTATTTGAACATTTTCTATAATAAACAGTGCATGAGCTACTTTAAAAAGACAACATGCAAATTAATATTTTTAATCATTAAAATATAAAATATACCATAAAATTAAATCTTTTCGACGACATAAAATTTACCATTTTAACCATTTAAAAATATACTCTTCAGTGTATTAAGGTAATTCACATTACTGTACAATCATCATCAATCACCACCCATCTCCAGAACTTTTTTCACTTCCCAAACTGAAATACTGTACCCATTAAGTAATAACTCCCCAATCTCTCCTTCCCTCAGGCCCTGGCAACCACCATCCTACTTTCTGTTTGATGATTCTGACTACTCTAGGAACCTTGTATAGTAGAATCTTACAGTGTTTGTCATTTTGTGACTAGCCTGAGGATTAATATTTTTGAAAACCCTTTTTTTCTCTCTCCAGGAAAGTACTAGAAAGCAAATCAAAGAGTGGATAA
The DNA here is from genome assembly GCF_963924675.1 of Phocoena phocoena. Lineage (NCBI taxonomy): Eukaryota > Metazoa > Chordata > Mammalia > Artiodactyla > Phocoenidae > Phocoena > Phocoena phocoena. The sequence goes on along the minus strand of NC_089222.1, from coordinate 116,000,429 downwards.
GGAAATAAAATCATAAAAGGCCAAACAGGCTCCAAAAACTTGTCAAATTGTTGAGCTATATTATGATTGGAGTGATGTATAATAATTTTAATAACCATTTGTATGTCAAAAGTTTTAGTATTTTTAGAGTTCAAGGAATTTAGACACTGTTGAAAGGATACAGCCTCTTAGGGGCAGGCATGAAAAGAAACCTAATTATCCTCTTATCAACACAGAATTATGTTATAATATTTCTTTCAAACATAAACTAGAGAGAAAAAAAATCAGCCTATGCTAGTGAAATTCTTATGCCAAAGTACTGGCTTCTTATTTTGATGGGTCTACAGCCTATAATTTCTACAGCCGAAGTAGTTTTTAGTAACATTCTGATTATACTTAAATTATAAAATATATATAAAATGACGCAGTAATTACTAAGTTTCATATCTATACTTTTGAAAATTAAGAATATCTACAGTATGTTTTATAGTTACAGTTAGCCACCTTAATATAACAGCTTGAAGTACAAAAACGTGGTATTTGATTTGACGTTTTCTTCAGGTCTGATAATTGAGATTCTCTGTATATCAGGTACACTTACGACCAAATACACACACGTCGGTTCTGCAGAGAGGGAGCACACAGACTGACATGGATTCACTTAGTTGTCATACGTTCTCCACATTGCTCCAAAGTACAACTTCATTGATAAGTTTAGTGTGTCTCTACCCAGTTAAACTTCTGAATTTAGGTGAGACATCATATTGTGTGACTATTTCAGCATAGATGGAATTAGTACCTCAGAAATCTTTAACAGGGGATTAGATGGAAAAGGAAACTGGATGGGCAAGTTTGAGTCCCAAGAACATCCCTGTATGTTTTTTTGTTCTGAATATTAGTTTCAGTGCAGAACCTGATCTGGCACTGAGAGAAGCTGTGTGGGAAGTGAGACAGTAAAACGGGCAGCTTGAGGGTCTGATGGAGAGGAAGAGGGATCAGTAAAACAGAGAGTGATATCAGCTACAAAAGGCAATTGTGTATACCATTAACACAAACATTTATGATACTCTGATCTAGTGTTTAGGGACAGTGGTATACTTAGAGTAAAAGCTGGAGTTGAATCTGTAGACTCTACTGAGAGGAATAACTAAGAGATGGAAATGCTGAATTCTGCACCGAGAGAAATAACTGAAGGTTGGAGATACCAAGGCTCTGTACATACCAGTTGTTATGGATTTTGTTTTGAATAATAATAAAGCAAAAGAGGAGGGAAAAGAAATTTGAAATTTGCTTTTATAACATGAATCTTGGCATCACCATTTTGAAGCATTTTCTTATGTTGACTATTGTTTCAAACATGCATATCTTTCTTTTGAATTTGTGACTTAATACCGTACTGGAAGAGGAAAATACATGATTTGAAATATATGAATAGCATGAAGACATTGAAGCATTAGTGAACTGACCACTAGTTTGACCTTTTCTTGTTTTATTTTGTCTTTTTTTCTTTTGGACTTTTTCGAAAAGACAGAAGGTCTGTCCTTTGGCAATAAATTAATTTAGTGTGCCTCCTTTAAAAAGCAGGGGACTGGGTGGCTAGCTCCTCCCTTTAGAATGGATGATGGTCATGTGGAAATGAAGTGGTAATAAACCCCTAACACAAAATACTTAACTGTAATCAAAAAATATTTCTTTCAACTTTTGCTATTAGGTATTTTAGGTCAATTAAATGTCATTTTCATTCCAAGTCTTAGTTATTATTTTGGACTTTACAAATGACTGTTTAAACCTGCCGTCAGCTCATAAGCCTCCTCCAAAATTGTTTTCCTTTTCTTTAGGATTCTGTTACGACGTTGTGCCTTGAAAACAAAATATAATCAAACATGTACAAGTGACTTCAATAATTAAATTTGTGGAAGCTTTCCAGCTTGCTTGGTATAACAAATTCAAGCATAAATTTATTGCTGAGGGCAAAATCAAAGTAATGTCCTGCAGTGACTTGGAAATTTAGTTAACATGATAACTAACAAAAGTTTCTGAAAGAATAGACAAATTGCTCCCAACTGAACATAAAAGGGGATGACATAAGGTTAGACAAAAGATTCATGATTTAAGTGCGTTTCTTTTGAAATGCAAAAATCTTTACAGCTCTCCTTGGAAAAAATCTTCTGGGTGGTATCATTTGTGTTGAGGGGATCCTAGAATGGGCTGGTAGGGTGCTAATGGAAAGTACTACAGTCTTGGTGTTTGGAGATTAACATGTGGAAATCCCTGCAGCAGTTGCTGAAGGTGCCCACGTAAATCTCTGCCTTACTGCTTGAGAGGCATTTTACTTGTTGCTGCTCGTAGCTTGATGTTTTACGCAGTTTTATTGTTTAAGAGGTATCTAACAAAGAAAGAGCCTCCACACTATCTACTGGCAGACACAGTTCTACTATGAGCACCTCGACGTTTCCATTTATTTATTTTAAAAATGCCTTCGCCAGGATCGCTGCAACCACCATCAGATCAACAGTCAAAACTAAATGGTCATCATAAGAGGATATCCAAGCGACTTGTAAAAAGTCTGTATGCTCATATGCTTGGTTTTAAACCTCTGAGGGTTTTTTTAGATTATTTTTTATGTGGACCGTTTTTAAGGTCTGTATTGAATTTGTTACAATATTGATACTCTTTTTCATGTTTTGGTTTTTTGTCAGTGAGGCATGTGGGATCTTAGCTCCCCGACCGGGGATGGAACCCCCCTGGCATAGGAAGGCAAAGTCTTAACCACTGGACCACCAGGGAAGTCCCTGTCTTTTGTTTTAATGTTGAGAACCTACTGTAGTCTCCTTCAGTCCTGTAGGTTTCTAATAATAAAACTTCATGGAATCTCTCCAGACCACTTAACATCCAGGGTTAAACTTTGACCTTTATGATAGCCATATCTGTATCATTATAAGCTGTGCTATATCAGGGATGCTAGTATCCTTTTTTATTTTAATAGAGGGTTGTGATATTAGAATAAAGCAGGTACTTTATACATAATGTAATGTCACAGAGATGAGCCAGCTACCAGGAATGTCCATAACTTTTCAGTCTACACTTGGCCCTGAAGAACAACTGCTAACATTCTAACAGCTTCCCATAAATACAAGCATGATGGATTAGACCAGATGTGCCAATGGAAGACTATCAAAATAAACACCACTTCATATCATAGCTTTCAAAGTAACTTTGTGTTACAGAACCTGAAACTTGAGGCAGTGATTCTTTATCTTTTGCAAAGGGCTCAGGCCCGATTATTGCTACAAGAGCTGAAATCCCTGCTTTCTACATGAGCAAAATAAGTAATAGAACGTCTGCTCTTAAGGAGACTAGTCTGAGACAGACATTTCTGTTATAGGATGGCATGTAACAGCACTCAATAAAAATTTGTTGAGTGGTTTGAACAAACGAATCCTTTTCCCCCCAATCTTTTTTATTTTAATTAGTGCACCTCATCATATCTAGGTGACCTATCCAGAAATATGTGCGAGCATTTTGACTAACATGATATATTTTGGGGTTTGTCTTTGATGTAAAAGCTAGTGTTATAAAGCAACAGCTTTTTAAGGGTGAGGTTAATGGATTTGTAACTAGAAGAATAGAGTCAAACTGCTACTTATCAAGCATTCAGATAAAAAAGCAAATTACATCAGCCATAAAAAGTCATGTAGCTCAAGCATCAATTCTAATTTATAAGCGTTTCTGGAGACAGGGCAATATATAATTGTATTTCTCAGTTGAAGCTATACTATTTCAAGGAAAATTAATATAGAAGTCTGAAAAACAATAATGTTAACAAATCCCTCTATATGTCTTTCTGATGACAATAGTGATGACAACATCATATTACAAAAAAAAAAAAAAAAAATCTCAGTCTGAGGGAAACAGGTAGAAGAATCCCACTGAAGCCCCTAATGCAGTTAGGCCTCTTGTCAGGCTCATGGATCAAACGCTCAGAAAGTGACATCTCCAGGAGTCTGGCATTGTGTACGTTAGAGGGGCTGATACTAAATCGCTCAACCACTGCTTCCAAAGCTCATGCAAAGCATACACAGACATTTCTAGGTGGACACCCCAGAGAGCATATATAGCAGCAAAAGTCAATTGGACAATAAATGCAAAACCAAATTGTGAGTAGGAAATTGCTACATGCACTGGCTAAATTGCTTTAACTCTTCCAAGATCATATAAAAGGAACTGTTAACAACCATCTTTGACAGTGTGGTACTTTATTAAACTACAGCAGTTAGCATAGTCCTCTAAGCACTGAGAGCTAGCTTAAGGACCAAACAGGGTCAAACTCAGAACTCTAGTAAGGGTATTAGTCAAGCACTACTCTCTAACCCACTTTGCATATTTAATTAAGTGGAGGGGGAAACATGACGGCTAAGCTGGCTCAAAAGTTCTGTGGTGTGCACAAATGAGGCTACATCTCAGTTTTCTTACAAGACAAAAGTCAAGTGGGTAGAAAGAAATCAGAAAGAATACTTAATAAGAGCTGCAAAGCAAAATTAGAAGCCCAAAAAATATCAAATCACATGGCTTTCTCTAGGTATTTTTTTTTTTTTAGTGAAACCAAGCTTATCAAACACTCCTCTCTCCTTCCTTACCCTCCTGTTTTTCTGTCCTCTCACCTTTGTTTTCCTTTTCTTCTATTTCATTTCATTACTCCTTTTCATAACTGATTGAGGCAAACAAACAAGGAACTCCTCCTGAAATCCCCTAGTTCACTAATTGCCAACGCTTCTCTCAAGTTAAAAATGTTCAGCACACCCTCTCTATAGCCAGAAAGCAATGATTAACATTAAATTAGTTAACACAGTTTAGTGGAAATGAAATAGATTCTGATGTCAGTCAGGTCTCAGCGCTCATTTACTTTTGTACTCTTTTGTCAAAGTTACTTAATTTCTCAGAGCCTCAATTTTTTGTTGTTCATAGCGAACAGTCTTTTCTTTGTCTCTCATCTAAGTCCTCCGAGAACTTTACAAGACCATCTGACATCTCTTGTCTACTTTTATCTTGATTCTATGCACCTGAGGCTTCTCACTTACCTCCACCTCTGGCTCCATGCTACCATAAATGGGATTCAATATATGTGGAATATTTTCTTCCTTTTCAAAATCTTCTAACATCTGACTTCCCTGTTTCATTACTTTGGTGTCTATAAGACATCCGATAATTTCTCTCTCCTTTCTAGCGCCTCTCTTTCACCCTGAGGTTTCAGTGCAACACATAGCACTGAGTGTAGTGCAAAATTTCATTGATTTATAGCATGTCTATTTATGAATTTAGTTCAGAAGTTGGTCTTGATTTCATATATGTTTCTCTGTATGAATATAGCTTGTGATATGTTTCAATCTTTGTTATGGATGTTGCTTTAGATTGAAAGTTAATAGACCGATGAGACTGTATTCCTTCAACTTGATGTAAGAGGCCCAGCATGTGAGTGTGTGTGTGTTACTGCTTGTTAGTAATTTTGGTGACTGGCTGGCTTCTGTTGGGGCTAATGTACATATGAAAAAGTTGCCAAAAATCATGTTTCATAATTTGGGGAGCTTCTAAGTTTAGAGAGTATTTTCTTTTTTGAATTAAAAAAAAATTGAATATAGAAGAAAACTGGTGTGGGAAGTGGACTAGTGACATAGAAATTGAGATTTGGCTAATTCTTTTCTTTATTTTAAAACAGAAAAGCTGTACAAAGATGAGAATTAAGCCTTCCCTCTAAGACGATATTAAATAATCAACAGAGGAAATGACTTAAGTCTTCTATTTATTGCCATAGGCAGTTGTGTAAATCTGGTTCTGGGATAATCTTTACTACATTTTGCAATAGGCATTCTGTAATAAACATTAATAAGACCAGGATCGAATATTTTTATTTAGTATTTTCGCATAGAGACTATAGTTATTTAGTATTTCTTCTAACATTTTTATGGTATAGAGTTATTTTTAAATTTTGATATATTTTAATTATACAAAGATTTTTAAATGGACTAATATGTATAAATTAAATTTTAATCAGGAAATCACTGGCAGTTGTAATAACAATTAACAAAAGACAATATCTAAACTCAAAAATTCTAAGTTAAATTAATATGATTTTTTAAAAACTAATTTATGAATAAGATAAGGTATCTATTATTAATTTAAATTGGCCTCCCATCCTTGAGATATATAATGAGATTATAATAGATGATCTTAAGGCTATCATTCAATTCTGAAATTCTAAAATGGATCATTTAAAGTAAAGTTTTTAAATTTTAATTTTTCTCTCTCTTTAGTCTTCTTTGTGTTAGACATACATGTGTCTGTTTGACTATATATATGATAAACTTTTTTTTTTTTTTTGCTGTACGTGGGCCTCTCACTGTTGTGGCCTCTCCCGTTGCGGAGCACAGGCTCCGGACGCGCAGGCTCAGTGGCCATGGCTCACAGGCCCAGCCGCTCCGCGGCATGTGGGATCTTCCCGGACCGGGGCACGAACCCGTGTCTCCTGGATCGGCAGGCGGACTCTCAACCACTGCGCCACCAGGGAAGCCCTATGATAAACTTTTGATTTCAATAGGCTTAGAATGCATATTACCATTGTTTCCCAAGATTTCTACTAATCTATCATTCATCTACTTGGCTTTTAATAAACAAAAAGTTATTTTCCCAGTTTGAATTTATTAGAACTTGTAATGGTTATATTAATTTCTTAGGGCTACAATAACAAGTACCACAGACTTGTTGGCTTAAACAACAGAAATTTATTCTCTCACAGTTCCAGAGGCTAGAAAATCAGGACCATGTTCTGAAGGCTCTAGGGAAGAATCCCTTCTGACTTCTTTCAGAGTCTGGTGGCTCCAAGCATTCCTTGGTGTAGAGCGACATAACTCCAATCTCTGCCATTGCCTTCACATAGCTATCTTCTCCCTTTGACTTCCGTGTCTGTGTCAAAATTTCCCTCTTGTCTTAAGGACCCTAGTCATTGGATTAGGGCCCATCCTAATCTAGCATAAATTCATTTTAACTTGATTAAATTTGCAAAGACCCTATTTCCAAACAAGGACACATTCTGAGGTTTTGGGCGGACACTACTCAACCCAGTACCAAAACATATAGTAATAAATTAGAGTTTCTCTTTAGCCTGCAATAACCTATACTGCCATAATGAATTTAAATAATTCCTTCCAAAAGCAAGGAAGTCTGCAGGGGGTGGATATGTGGGATGGTAAATAGAGCTGATCAACGAATATTTCCAGCTTCTTCGCATCCATAAAGGGGGAGTGGGGTGGATATTTTTTCTTGTTTGGGCAACAAAATAGAAATAGTGTAATTCGTCCCCAACCAAGGAATTTAACAGCCATATTCTGCTTTTCCATTTGTTCAGAAAGTGAGCGCTCCAGCAACCTAGATCCTGGAACGAGGATGATGTAGAACAGAGTCTCCAATAGACTCACAATATAGCAAGAAATAAACCTTATTGCTTAAGACTTTGGAATTGTTTGTATTTGTAGAATATGCACCCTCAATGGCAATGATGTAAAATTGGTTTTGGGGGGCAAACAAAATCTTATGTATAAAGTACATACATACATGCAGCGCATAAACATATGTACTGTATCTGTGGTATTAAATTCCATGGGGAGCTGATTAGGACAAAAATACCTAAAGATGCATCTTAGAGTAACCGTGAGAAAAAGGTTGAGAAACTCTGCCATAGAAAAACCTAGTCTATCCTGCGTGATACCATAGGTTTGTTGACACTGAATATGAGTTAGTTTCAAATTATTACACTTTCAAAGTTTTTTCAATTTGAGCTTTCATTAACTACTCTGAACTGTGGGACTAAAAATAACATTACCCTCATATGCTTTGTGATGTTAAATAAGACAATCAATATAAAAGACTTATTGAAGTGCTTGCCACATAGTTTTTAAAAGTTAGGTATTTTTCTAATATTAATCATGGTTCAATGTCCTGTGAAGAAATAAATACCACATTTCCATTTAAACTTTAGGCAATATTCAAAGTAGCTTATTATATTTGTCAGAATAGGCTAAGTGCTAAAACAAAGAATACAAAAACTTCAATAATTTATTAAGTATAATACTAATTATAAGTTATTTTTTTTGTCCAACTCAATGAAAAACATTCAGGAGAGAGTGTGATCATTCACTCTACATACTTATTCTGGGACTCATTTATTCCATCTGGTGGTTTGGTGTTTTCTACAGGGTTTGGCCATCCAATGAATGATAGAATAAAGTGTCTGGGGTGCTATGGGAGGTATCTTAGAGGCCAGTCCCAGAAGTGCCTGCATTGGCCACATCTCAGTCACATAATATCTACCTGCAAGGGAGCTGGGATATTTAACCAAGCTCTTAGTAGAAGAAGGAAAGAAAATAATTCAAGGTTGCCATACAGCATTGTCTCTGCCACCATGATGGAGATTCATTAATACACTCCAACACCCAAAGTGTTGGAAACCAGTTAAGATGTTCACTGTGCAAGTTCTTTAAAACCATCATTCATACACCCATCTGAGTAGGCACTATCTTAATCTTTTTTTTTTTAATGGTTGAGACAATTGTAAGATCACACTGTAACACAAAGTTAGATCTGCTTGTTCCAGAGCTCCAGCTCTTAGCCAGCATGCTCTATAATTTCCCCAGTTAGGCATTCATTCATCATTCCGTCTCCTCCCAGGGATAATGAAGTAGAAATGCTACTTCACAGTTAGATTGGAGAAGAATAAAATTTTCCCAATGACGAGTGAATGGTTTACTTAAGAATATTGTGAAATCCCTGGAAGTCTTAAAATAAAATGTTTTCATCTCTTTTTTGATAATTTAAGCATGATTCAGAAAAAAGGCTGGAAAATAGACTACCAATACACCTATAACGTGTTGCCCCACCTTTGTGACATAATGTCTTTTTAATGTGTGTGCTTGGTGGGAAGTAGAGAAGGGAGGAACAAAATAATAGGTAAGTAATAACCTGAACTTAAGCCAGATGTAGAGACAAGCTAAAGAAAGAAAAATCCCACAGTGCTCATCATGCTATATCATTTTCATTGACCCTGTCTATACCAATCAGTGCTTCAAACACTCATGATTGCTAGATTACCGAAGGAAAGGATCATAGATTAGTAGTCTTTGAAAAATGAAAAATTAAAGAATAGAAATTTGGTGAAACATTTCTCTCATTGCTAAAAATTGTAAGTCAATTTTTAGATGCTCAATAGAGCTTACATTAGATACAATATAAACATATTTAAATTGTATACTCCTACTAAATATAAAGAGCTAGTCATTGAAAATAAAGTATATTAAAAATTAAAACAAGCCAATTTGATAGGAGGACCATACCGTTTGTATGAAATTGTCAAAAACTACACTAGCATTTTTCAATTTTAATGATTTGATTTTTCGATCTTTTTACATTAGTATTAGTATATAATGGAAAAGCCAAAATTACTCAGAAAACAAAAGTCACTTATACCTATACTGCTTTTTAGTAAATGATGAATCACTAGAAACTGCTTAAGAGAGACTTTTTATCCAAATTGAAATATTTTGATCTGAAGTACTTTATATGTCATATTATTCCTTCATTTGTAGTTTTGTTTCTAAACTTGTACCATGACAACTTTTCCAGATATTTCACTTTTTTAAAAAAATTTGTTTTTGCTGTGGACCATTTTAAGTCTTTATTGAGTTTGTTAAAATATTGCTCCTCTTTTTTATTTTTTGGCCACGAGGCATGTGGGATCTTAGCTGCCCCACCAGGGACTGAACGCACACTGCCTTCACTGGAAGGTGAAGTCTTAACCATTGGACCACCAGGGAAGTCCCCAGATGTTTCACTTTATCACTTTAGTAAGAGAATGTGTATTTACATCTCTCACTTTTTAAAGCAAAATTATATTACTTAGCCTCCCTGCTGGTATCTAACAACTGAAAACGTAGTACTCGTTGTAGAAGGACTTCAAGAACTCTGCAGGCAGCCAGAAGTTATTTTATCAGGCAGAAATAAGATAATTTGGATATTGGAAGAAAATCAGAATTTGCTCCCGAGCAGATTAGTTCTTCTGTATGACAGAACCATAGGCAGTTCAATTGGATTACATGTGCCCTTGGATTAATTCCATGATATTATTGTTAAGAGAGAGTAAGCAACTTCTTTTGAATTTGAAGAATCCATTGTTAAATAGTCTAAAAGACAACTCAGTGAGCAGAAAACTAAAAATTTTGGCCTATAGGTATGATGAATCTTTTTCTAAATCTTTGACAATCCCTTCTTCTTAAGAACAACAAAAATTCTGTTTTGGATTTTTAGAGAAACCTTCTTATTAGGATTACAGTTGTGTTGCTAAAATTCAATTATACAAAGCCCAGGTTGGAGCAGATGGACTTGGAATAGTTTGGCAAAAAATCAAAGGGATTTTCTTGGGTTCATTATGTTGTGATATAAAAATAGCAGAAAGTGTATTATTTAACATCATTGAAATTAGGCTGTATACTAAAATTAGAACTCGAGAGCTTTAAATAGAGATGATAAAATAACCAGCAGTAAAAGACTATGCAGGGATAGGAAGCCTAGCCTGTTATGGTCAGAGGCCTCATAGATGGAGGTGCACCTGTAAATAATTTCTATCTTGGCAAGACTGACAATTCTGCTTATTTCTAAGAACGCTTTCCTAATCTAGATGAAAGGTTATCTTCCCCACCAAAGAGCTACTTTTTAATTTATGGCCGAGGTTGCGGTTTCATAGATCACTTAAACGGAGGGAAGGGGGTAACGGACAACCTCAGAATGAGGAGTACTGACCTTAAGGAGATAAAATCTCATTGATGAACTCTGAAATAGCTTTATGTGTTTTAAAAAATTCTAAATTTTAAGGTATACACACTTAGAGAAATTATGCCTCAATATTATTTATTATTAATACTTAATGTAATATTTTATTTAATCAAAAGCTATGTTAAGTTTGGAAGTATCACTGAAGTTTTCAGTCAAGATAGAAAATAATTTTCCAAACTGATTTTAATTCTAAAAAAAAAAGAAAAATTCTTCTTGACCACAAATGACGGTATTTGGTAGAAAATACTTTGTTTTTGTGATATATTGCTACATTTCAGTCAACTTAAATCTCAGATCTCTAAGAATGGAATATTTTAATAACTCCATGTAATGTACCAAAAGTACTAATCATAGATAGATACATAGATAGGCAGACTGATTACAAACAGAGTATTAGTGAATATCGAAAATGAATTGACTGAAATCAGATACTTAGAACATATTTCAGAAGAACAAAATGCAATTTATCTTGGCTTCCTCAAATCGTTTTGCAACAAGTTGGAGTGTAATAAAAAGAAGAATAACCTAAGAGTACATGAGTCATTCTTCTCTGATCTGGATTTTTAATGCTTCGCTTATTTTAATTGTCCTGTGTTCTTTTGTAGATAGTAACCCATACGTTTCATGTAAATGTGTTGTTTCTGCATAGTATGGTAAGACAATCTTATATAGAAAAATTCAAACTGAACTGATAACAAATGGTCTTCTGGCTGTAAAAAGATTCTTCAATTTTGGTAACAAAAACCGATTATGTATTTCTATATGTTTTGATGTACCAGCTCTTAAATTAATCAATCAAAGCAATTTATGAAAGTGTTACAGTGTTTCTACAATGTGAAAGATATTTAAAAACCCTTAGGAGCATAGATTTTGTAGAGAGATCTGGATTCAAAGGCAGATTGCACTTTTTATTAATTTGGGTTAGATATCTAAACTTCAGTTTTCTCATCTGTACAATGGGAATAATATCAACCACATAAGGCTCTCATAGGATTTAAATGATTTAATGAATTTTTAAAAACTAGAACAATTCCTGACATATAGCAAGTGGTCACCACTTCATAGTAGATATTAAAATTATTATCAGGGATCAGTTAATTTGCCTATGTATACCACCTTGCAACTATAATGAGGGCATGATGGAAAGAGTAAAAAATAAATAGATTGGGGTTTTTCAAATTATACCACATCCTTTGGGAATCTGGTATGGAAAAGAAATATTTACTATTTTATATCTTATATTGTGCAGATTGGCTTCAGATGAGTATTTTATGTTTCTCCAGGAATGCCAACTCAGAAGTGCAATCACAAAGAGGATCATTTGATCACCTTACCCCAATTAGGGTTAATTATAGTCTCCTACACATAGATGTCTTTAGATATCTTAAAATACATATTTATCTGGTAGGCACATTTTGAGCACATAATAATACCATTCCAGGTTTTACATAGATTTCCATGTACATTTTCTACTTAGCAGCTTGTTTAGAGAAGAAAAAAGAAAGAAACAGTTGATATTTGGGAAGATATTATAGCTAAGTGCCCATTTAATTGTGTGTATCTTAAACCTTCTAATCTGGCGATGCGGGTGCTTCATTGTTCTAAGCTATTTCTGGCTTTGTCTTAATGAAAACCTAAAAAAAATTTTTTTTTTAGCTAAAGCACTACTAAAATTGAATTTCCAACTTCTACTAGAATGTTCAGGTTTTAAAGATTATCCTTTTAGAAAAACCAAGTGAGAAATCCATTTCTTCTATAGACACTGCTCACTAAAAGTGTGTTAAATTTAATAGAAATGTAAACTTTTCTCTAATACAGATCTATCAAACCTCCCAGAAGGTAGTGTCTTTGTTCCCCTTGGACTTATTGTTGTCCATATTACATTTCTGTCTGTAGACTCTTACAGTAACTGTTACTGTTGAGAGTTTTGGTCATAATCTTGAACCATCACTTGGTATGAGAGTCTTATATGTAAAGTTATCAGTTTTCCTTGATCACATTTTATGTCAAATGAGAGACTGACAGAGTATTCTTTTTAAACATCATTTATGAACTTACCTTCAAGAAAAATCACAAAACATAGACCCCTAAATTCCTTTGTTACAGACATTATTAAATACTGTAGGTAATGTATTGCAAAAAGATGGCACCAGACTGAAATCAATGTTGTGTTTCGTCACTTTTAGTAAGTAAAGTATGAATACAAAATGATGATGCTTGGTCCAAAATGCCAAATAAATATAACCAAAGGAATGTCTCTTAAATAAATCTTTTCTCTGTGTGGGGTCATTTGTCATACTCTATACAAGGACAACTTTCTGTGAGATGTGAGGTAACATTTTTCTGCCCTAGGGAACAACAGCAATTGCTAGGTCATTCTCCTTCAAACTACCCTCCTCCAACTTCCCACGTACACCCTTTCTGCCTCTGAGTGACTTTATAGATCACCTAAGGAAAGGCATTTGTAGATGGTTGAGTGTAACATATATGAAGTCAAATCTACCTTTTTCCCTCCAGATGAATAGCCATGACAAAACTCTTCAAGATGAAATGTCCCAATATCTTCCTTTCTGAGATCCATCTGAAAATTAAAGAGCTTTAAGTCTATATGATTTGTTAATTTCTGCATTATTATTAGGGAGACTTTACTTTCAGAATATTTTCTGTTGTACCCATGTAGGGAAATTTGAAATAGAGATTGGGGGGTGGTGGTGGTGGTGCATTAGAGGAATAAAATAGGCTTTGTAATCCCTGATTTTAAATCTGATCAGAATGTTTAAAATGAAAAATTTAAAGAAATATAAATTATTTGGCAACATTAAAGATAGATAAGAGAGAGATTAATCCAATGAATTTTGTCATTTTCCATGACCACCATATCATCTAAGTTAGACTTGGCCCTTTGGGTTAAAAAAAAAAAAAAAAAGCATGTGAACTTGTCTCGCCCTCCCCTCCCCACTTCTTTTCTTAGAGTGGTAAAAGAATAATACATTTAGAAATCATTACTGTGAGAATTCAAGTGATTTAACTTCAGCACACTAATGCACTTTTTAAAAACAACTAAATAATGTATATAAAAATTGTGCTGAAATTACTCTTAATGCTTCACAAGAAGAGTGGCTTGTTTTATTCTTCTGCAAGACTATTTCATTACCATAATTTTCAAGCATGCAGAGGTGCCGTAAAAACTCTCCTAATTACTTGTGTGTCACTGACCATTTTTTTTTTTTGAAACACACAATATCACATCCATAATAGGCAAGGGAGCGCTAAATTGAGTGGCAACACCAAAATGTACCACCAGACAAAGGCTCTTCTTCAAACTGCTTCACAAGGCCACGAACAGAAAGAATCTTTTCTAATATTTTCCAGTAGGGGGAACTAAAGACTCACCATCCAGCTTTTAGCTCGGCTCGGGAACCTGCGTGAGTTCTTATAACCCGCCTTGTAATCATCCGAACTAGCATCAAACAACTACCAGCGAGCCTGTGATCACACGTGGGCCGGGCTCCACCGGCCACACCAGTGGCACCCCAGACACTAGCATCCCTTTGATCTAATGTGGGCTGCCTTAATCTTCCCGGTCCTGAATGGCATTCACTTGGTGGGTTCTGCCTTAATTTTCAGGATTTTGTCATCTTTGGGCTGCAGTTCAGCTGTTTTTGAGCTTCGTTAGCTCAGTTGGGTTTTCAGGTTTTCCGAACTTCCTTTCAGAGGTGATAGTCTCTGGAGGGTAATAACTTCGGGTACCGGTCCCCCGCACCCAAGCTCCCTGATCTCCTTTCTCCATCCTAAGCGTTTTCTGAACTCCCTGGCATCCCTCAGCCCCGCGTCAAATTCATCTTTGAGGGGGTCATAAGGCAACTGAGTAACAGAAGAGGGGATGCCACCCCTTCCCCTCCCCCCCCGGGATTCCTCAGGGGGCCATAGATCTTGGCTAAAACAAGCCAGCGGAGACTACAGATTTCTGTACATCTCCCTCCCCCCTTTTTTGTGCCTTTTTGACGACGGAGAAAGCACCCCGACACAACCTTTCCGCTCCAAGAGGTGGTTATATTGTTTCCTTTCCTTTTCTCCCTCCCGCTCAGCTTCTCATTTTGCTAAAAGGTGAAGAGTGAATGTTTGTGTGATTTTAACGGGTAATGAGGCTGCACCCGGGGTCCTGGACGGATGATCTTTTTCCGGAAAGCGTGTGCATCTCCGGCAGACGGAGGGATGAATAATTAGGAAGGGCTTCCATGAAATCGCTCACCGAGAAAATTACCTGCCCATTAAACGGGACGCGGCGAAGGGCAGGAGGCTAGAGCCTACCTATCCCCTCCCGAGGCGGGAAGCAGGGGGGGACGACGAGGCGCAGAGAAGGGGAAGGAGTTGACCGGTAGCCTCGGCTCCGAATTTGTTAATTTCTGTCCCACTAGGACTCTAGGCTTTCCAGCTCCCCCTTCCTCCACTGCCCAGCGGGCTGGCGCCCCCTGTGCGGGCGGGTGGCGGAGCGTGGAAGTGGAGGCTCCGTGCACCCCCTCATCACCCCCCGCCCCCCTCCCCGGGGCAGACTCCAAGCAGCTTTCATTCCTCCCCTCCCCTCCCGCCTCCTCGCCTTCCCTCTAAGTCCTTCCACACGCGGCAGCTGCAGGAGGAGGCGGACGCTCTGCTGCGAGGCCGCGGGAGCAGCGGCAGCGGCGGCGGCGGCCGTACCAGGTGGACTGGCGGCTAGACCCGGGCGGGTGGCTGGACCGCGCGCTCCCCTGCTCTCCCGCTCCTGGGCCCCTGGGCTCACCCGCCCCGCTCCGCACCCGCCCGCCGCCTGCCGCCGCCCGGGTTCACAGCCGCTCGGAGGCGGCACCGCGGGGGGGTGGCAGCAGCCTCAGCCCTGCCCCTCTATCCCTCCCGCCTTCCCTCCCTCCCTGCAGCCCCACCACGTAGGAGTTCGGATTCTCCACCCGCCTCGTCCCTATTTCCCTTTGCCTCTCTTTCGGGAACGAGAGAGGTGGAGGGAGGCAACGAGGTTGCAAAGGAGAGGGCCGCCAAATTGGCCCGCCAGCAAAGTGTTGCTTTGACACATCCTTATTATGGAAGTTTAGTGAAAAAACTCTGGACGTGGAGCTGCTACCCAGACGGAGACCGGGGGAAAGGAAACCAGTGGGCAGGCCAATGTTTTTTTTCGGCAGCGCGCTGGCAAGTTTGTGGAACACTTTCTAGGAATTAGGTCTTTTTCCTCTCCCGTCATCTTCTTGACTTCTGAAGAACGAACTTGGCTTTGGATTGCCATGGAGCCTGAGGAGAGGGGGTTAGACACACTTGAATAATCCCTCCGGCTGGGCTGAATTCGTGGGAATTTAGGAAGCCACAGTGAGGAAATACAGCAGCCTTGGGAGTGCTCTCTGTTAATTTGGATGGATCTAAATGTGCCCCATTCAAGACCTCTCCACTAACCCCTTCTGATCTTGCCATTTGCTCTTCTTGACTTTAATTAGCAGCTAGAAAAGTCTAAACTTTGGACCTACCTCTTTTTTTGATACTTATTTTTGTACTTTTGCTCTCTGGGATTGGTTTCTTAAACAATCTGGATCCTTTTTAATATGTCAAAATGAGTCGGCTGATGTTTACACAACTACTGCTCTGTGGATTTTTATATGTTCGGGTTGATGGTAAGTTAAAATGTTTCTATCCTGTCCCTCCCCCCCCAAAAAAAACCCCAACATTTCTTTCTGAGTCGGATGTGGGCTATAAATAAAATGACATTATATCCTTTGGTCCCTTTTGGCCAGGCATGGGGGCTTTGGGGGAAGCAGAGGTTTTAAGTCTTTTGTTTCTAAACTGCTGCAAATGGAACGTGTTAGGAGTCACCTATTGTTGTAATTTACTTAATTAATTGAGGAGTTGGGTAATAAATGATGGGCTCTCAGTTTTGTTAGAAAAAGAAATATGAAAGTAAATCTCTTGAACGAGTCTAATACTCTTGTTCTCCATTTGGGGTTTGTTCTTGTATCTGAACTTTGGCTTAGAAATTCAAGTGAAGTGAGTAATAGATACCCCAGTGAAGGTGCAGTAGATTAGGAATTTGAGTCAGGGATCTCAGGGATCAATGTGTATCACCTGCGTGCTGGTAAGTGCTCTCCTAGCGTGATATCAGAATGAAGATTTAGATCATAGGGAGAAAACTGTCAAAAGTAAGACAGGGCGAGGCTCCAGGAAGGGGGAAGCAGAAGCTGTGGGCTGGCTGTGGGTACGAAACGCTCAGCTCAGTCCTTAGTGGCAAACACAATGGGGATCTGAAACAGGTGCTGTAGGTGTCTCCCTCTAGGTTGAGTCAGTCTGTCAAGCAGACAGTATTCTGCCTCTGATTCTCCTGTCTTTTGTTCACATTTGGTTTCCTGGGGTATTTTCATAGGATGTCAGTTTCCTGTGGGAGGATTGCAAAATCCTTTTTTGTAGCTCTTTTGAATGATGAGTGGAAGGAATCATTAACATGCTTGTTTGTTTGTTTGTTCCAAAGAAGAAAGTCAAAAGAACAATTTGATATTAACCTAGAGACTTTAATTTTCACATCAATGGAAATAATTGGTCTAAAGAGAAGATTAGAGCATGATATTTTTGCCTGCATGTGTGGATTGTAGTACTTTAGATTTTTAATTACTGTACTTATAAACATTCTGAGGTGTATTGGTCCAGATACTTGAGCCATTATAGTAGCTTGTTGCTACATAAACTTTCCTCCAATATTTGCATTGTGGACGAAGTCATTATTTGGGACACTGCCTATTTTTGCCTGCCTGTAGGAGCTAACTTTGTTCCTGGCAGCTGCTGTTGCCCAGAGCCCCATGTATCAGACTCAAAAAGGAAGCCCTTCTATAAACATGAGGCAATAAGGATGAGTTTACCTTCAGTCAAGTGGCTGTTTTCAATCCTGGACTACATAAGTACCCATGCCCCCCAGCGATAGTAGGCGAGCGTTCATGTGGGCACACTGCTTTTTTCTTTTTTCCCTTCTAAGTAGTAGATGTATAGGAGTAAATCACTGTGAATTCTACTGTGGCAATATCTCTAATCATATCTAATCATTCACCAGACATTTTCTTCTTCAATACATTTACCTTTGTAATACATTTAGATTACAATCACAAAAAGGTTTTGTCCCAAGTGTTTTGATTGTCACAATAATACTTTAATATAACTTTTTGGATATGTCCTCACAAGCCATGAATTTGTATACTGCAATGCCAGAAATGCATTATAAACTATATATTAGATTACAGAACTATCACCAAGTTGTTGTTTTTTTTTCCAGTCGTTGTGTAGCTAGCTGGAATACAATAAAATTGCTCAGTGGAAGTGACAGAGGGAATCAGAAAAGCTTGGTGTTACAGAATGTAATTAATGCACCAGGGTGTTTGGAGATATATGAAACAAATGCAATTAACCACCTTGCTGGAACAGCAGTAACAAGACATCATTTCTCCCCTTCCCTCCCTCCTTCGCATCCTAGCTCCCTCCCTTCTTTCCCTCTCTCCACTCACCTTGCCCTTCCTGTCCCACAGATACACCTAGGACCTTTGTTCTGTTTTAACATTATAGGATAAGGGGGTAGTTTGTGTCTGAGCCATAACTGTGCAGCAACGTTCATAGTAATGTAGTGAAAAATGCCCAAGATTGAGGAGTTGAAAAGGTAGTATTAAATTCTTGTGTGTGTGAAACTAGTTTTTGTATTTAGCATCTACTATGTCCAAAGCAATGGAAACTGTGGACACTTACTGAATTAGTATGTAAGTCATACGTTTGACATTGGATTGCCCTTGGTTTACCCCCTAATAATGACAGCCCCTCCATGGGGCTTGTTAAAAATTTGGGATGTAGACAACACTGCCCTCTAGGCTATTTCAACACACTGGGATTGTGTGTTTACGTATATAATGAGGGGGTTGTTTGTAGGATCTCTAAGCCTTCTTACTTTTCCAGGGTTCTATGATTTCTAGTTACTTATTATCCTTCTTAGAAGTGTGTGCTTATTCTCCCCATGAATTTCAAATTTCGAGAAGCTTGTACCATTTCAAAGATATACTGACTCTCCTTGTGCTAGACACAGAGATTAATTTTATTCAGTGACAAATGATACATAGATTTGCATTGAAATTTGCTTGGTGGGTTATTTATATGTGCATTTTTATAGTGTATGAAAAATGTTAGAGTTTTGCATCCTCATGAAAGTTATGTGCCATTATTATTTATGATTTTTCTGTATCTTGTGTCTGTAGGAATCTGTAGAGAATAAATATTAAGTTAGTTGAGAACTACAGGCAAACTTTTCTATTTGGGATGTAAATAAAGATTATCTCATTCGATACAGATTAATTAACCAAATGCAGATTTTTCCTTACTATTAGGTATGAGAATATGTATTGAATTTAGCCTTTGTTCTCCAGATTTTCTTTATTTTTAAATAAGAATATGGTTTTGTAATCATTTACAGGGAACTAATATGAACTGTCACAAGACTGTTGGATTACATCTATATTTCATACATTGTGTCAGTTCGATAATTTTACAATACTGGTGAAAAGATGTTTTGCCTCTCACTGCTGTGGCCTCTCCCGTTGCGGAGCACGGGCTCCGGACGCGCAGGCTCAGCGGCCATGGCTCACGGGCCCAGCCACTCCGTGGCATGTGGGATCTTCCCGGACCGGGGCATGAACCCGTGTCCCCTGCATCGGCAGGTGGACTCTCAATCACTGCACCACCAGGGAAGCCCGAAAAGATGTTTTTAAGATGAAAATATTTCTTGTCTTTAATCCTTAACTGTTCTAAAATGAAAATGGCACTTGCGATATTTGGAGAGATAAAGATGATACGTGTGCATGGTGCAGATATATAATCTCATATAGGTTTATAGGTTTTGCTAAAGTGCTTCTTTCAGTAATG
Source organism: Phocoena phocoena (assembly GCF_963924675.1). Classification (NCBI taxonomy): domain Eukaryota; kingdom Metazoa; phylum Chordata; class Mammalia; order Artiodactyla; family Phocoenidae; genus Phocoena; species Phocoena phocoena. Next base: position 115,980,659 of record NC_089222.1, on the reverse strand, counting down.
GACTCATTATTGTAGCTGTATGTAGTCCATTTCAGAAGTTAAATTGCATATAAGTAACCTGAAATTTCTTGCAACTATACACTAATATCACGTTTGAATTGGCTTTGTTTGAATAACCTTTGATTCTAGGCAACATGTGGACCATAAACCAAAAGGATTTCTTAATACATAGAGAAAAGAGTATCTTAAAGAAAAAAAAAGGTCATGATTATACCAAAAAAAAAAAATTCTAGTTATTGCATCCTTGAGCAACCTGTATAAAATAGCATCTTTGCTAATAAAAGTATGGATATGTAAGAACATTGCCTACATTTGGATACATATATAGTAATGAAGGGAGCTTATGTATGTAGGATGTGTGTGTTCAGTAATATCTGCTTCAGTAGCTCCTGCAGTCCATAGGAGTTATTTATTTATTTACTTCCTATGTGCAATTTGATTTTTGAAGAGTTAGAAAAATCAGATTTTCCTTTTTTTTTTTTTTTTTTTGCGGTACTCGGGCCCCTCACTGTTGTGGCCTCTCCCGTTGTGGAGCACAGGCTCCGGATGCGCAGGCTCAGCGGCTATGGCCCACGGGCCCAGCCGCTCCGTGGCATGTGGGATCCTCCCGGACAGGGGCACGAACCCGCGTCCCCTGCATCGGCAGGCGGACTCTCAACCACTGCGCCACCAGGGAAGCCCAGATTTTCCTTTTACTTATTTCTATTCCTAGCTCTCCTCTTCTCCTACTCCTCCTGTACCACCACTTCCTCTTCCACCTTCATTTCTTCCTTCCCCTCCTTCTTTTTTGGACCCAGTGGAAGGAATTAAAGAAATATTTGAAGAATGAAGAAAATAGGTGAGAGGTTTCTTGGATAACAATTTAGAAAATCTGCATTTAAAGGAGATATGTTAATAATATTTTTGGATATACCCAGTTGGGGTCTTGACTCATCATTTTTCTTTTACAATCCTGTAGAGCTTGATGCAAGCTTATATAGTTCTTTTTCCAGTTTAGGCAGACAGAAGTCTACAGACCTGAGTTCTAGCAGAAAGTTATAGAGTGCTGTATTAGAGATTTATTTTCAAAGAGAAGTATTGTTATGTTTCTTATAGTGTTTCCAGGTATAGCCCTGTCAACCTAAATCAATACATTGATGTTGTTAATGATTTTCTTCTTTTTTAAATTATTGAGTGAAGCATGAATGAATGATGACATAAAGTCTTTTAAGGGGAAATTTCCATAAACTCTGGCAATGTTTCAGCATAGCAGAAATCTAATATAGCATCTAAAGTGTAGCATATTCACCCAAAAAACCTGTCTCTCGCAAAACAACATTGGAGTGATCTAGGCCTCAATCCTTAGTGTTTTTTCCTCCATTTGCACCTAATCCTTAATGTCTTTCATCTGGTCGCATGGGTTTTAAATACTTCTTTATTCTGATACTTCTCAAATTGCCCTAATCACTTGTGGAAGAATGTAAATTCCATGAGATTACAACTTGGCTCTTCTATTTACCATTGTATCTCCAGTGCCCGTACATTACTTAACATATCCAGCTGACTACATGACATCTTTGCTTGATATCTAATAAGAATATATCAGACTTGGATAGTAACTAGATTTGTTGTGGTGATCATTTCCCAATGTATACAAATAGCGAGTCATTGTGTTCTACACCTGAAACTAATATAATGTCGTATGTCAATTATACCTCAATAAAATAATTTAAAAAATGAATATATCAAACTCAAGCCAGGGATAGAATTTGCTTCTCTTTCCAGTCATCTCCAGCTCAGTGAATGGCATCACTATTCACAGTTTTATCATGACCCAAAACTAGGAATCATTTTTGACTTGTTCTCACAGCCCATATCTGACTTGTTAGTAAATCCTTTGAAATATACCCTGATACCTAAAATTTTATGCATGTGTTTGTGAGTGTTTCCCCAACATTTTAATATAAGCATTTTCAAACATGCAACATAGCTGAATTTTACAGTGAACACTCATATTCCCATGTAGATTCTACCATTATTTTACTATACTTGATTACCACATATCTATCCGTTTACCCATTCCTCTAGGCAGCCATTAATTCATCTTCTTGTTTTGATGCATTTTCAAATAGATTCCAAATGTTTCTTACTAATTCAACCACTACCATCCTGGTCAAAACCTAGACTATTGGAGTAATCTGATAAATGATCATCCTGCTTCCCTTTCTGTTCTTCCTGTCCCCACACCTTACCTCCAACCAGTTAGTTCTCCACCCAGTAGCCACCTTTCAAAAGCATGTAAATAAGATAATGGCAGCACCTTGCTCAGAAGCTTCTAATGGCTTCCACTGATAACTCTTCGCAATAGTTTACAGGACTCTTCAAATTCAGGTCCCTCACTGCCTCTCTGACCTCATCTGTTCACACTCCCTACTGGAACCTAGGTTTAGACCTTGCTTTTGGATGTTTTGTTCCTGACTCAGGGCTTTTGCATTTGTTCTTTCTTTCACCTGAAATGTGCTTCCCCTGATCATTGCATGGGTTTTTTTCAGTTGGTTTAATGAGTCCCTATCCAATATCATCTCTTCAGATATATGGACCACCTAATGTAAAAATGCTCCCCTTAAAACACTATTGGACTACCCCCTTTACCTATCTTAATTATTTTCTGAGCTCTTATCACCTTCTTAAAGTTTATGTGGGTATGTGCGCACGTGTCCACACGCACATGCACGTGTTTGTATAAACAACCTTGAAGGGACCCACATTGTACCCTACTTGCGAGCTAAGAAGTTAGACTGCTACAACTTCATGAATGCTGGCAAAGGACATGAAACTCCTGGGTCACAGGTGGTAGATTTCATTAATTATGTCACAGCAAGCAGCATGACTTCATGGTTGTATAGATTTACCTTTCCCCTGAAGACCCTTAGGGGCAATGCAGTGGGGGCCAGGTAGATGGTGCACACATAATGGGTTAGCCTCACAGCTGACGAGCCCCGAGCTTGGGAACCAGGATATTTTATAATGGACGATAAGGAAATCTGCCTAACCTTTGGCCTGGAGGGAAACATTGTCTTGACTATATTAGACACTAAGCAAATCTGCCTTCTGTTCTGAAGGGAGACCGTCTAGAGTTTACAAGACTGTTTGCTGTATGCGTATGTTAGTATGATTATTGTCTGCCTCTTCCACTGAGTTCCTAGGGCATGGACTTTCTTTGTCTATTTGTTTACCTGTATTCCTCCAGCGCCTAGAACACAGGATGACACATAGTAGAATCAAGTATTTGTTGAATAAATGAAAATGTGCTTATGGAGTGCTTTTGAGATGTTTATTTTCATGCCCTAGCCCAACATGTGAAACATTTACCTTTTGAACTAGGTTTATTTATTTATTTATTTGGGGGTGTGTATTTGTGTGTGTCTCTCATTCTCTCCCTCTCTCTTTAGAGAGAGAGAGTTATCAAACATGCATATTTTGACATAAATGACATCGTGATTTCTGATGATTTAGTATTCCACCTTTCACCTGGCAGGAGATATAGAATTGACTATTTGCTTTGATATGTCTCTTTTCTAACCAAGAGTATTTTCAACAATGGTGTGACTTACATGGTCACTCCCAATCTCCATACTAACACTGTTGGATGTTTTAGCACACTGTTGAGTGGTGTATATATTTTGACAAGGCACTCCTTCAAATGATTCTAATGTACCTTAATAGGACCACATACACTCTTATCTGACTAAGGAATTTTGACTTATACAATGATATCTAGTCCAAAAAGTGAGACTTTTCTTCACCTTTAGGGCAACTTTTCATTTAAGCATTAGCAACAGATAAAAATGATTCCTTTAGTTCAGGCATAGAATTAAAAAGAATACTTTTAAAATTGGTCTCCAATTATATAGCTCACTAATAATTGAAAAAGAAGAGGAAGATTAAAATACCTGCAGCAACTGGAATTACCCTACGCTATCTACTGTTATAATCATCATGTCTAGGTCCCTATTTACCATCACTGATACTAAACTGAGATACACCCAGGAATTTGGCAGGTAGGACCCTCTTTATAGACCTACTTTTGATTTTAAGAAAATAACTCAAAGGAGTCTTACTGGAAAATTTATTTTTTAAAACTGAGATAAAGCATAGACATTCTCTAAATTTTGCTACTTAAATATTTGCCCCCAACAACTTCACTGAAATGATTGAAATATAATTCACATTATATTTCACAAACAAGTTACTCATGTAAAGTGTACAATTCAGTGGTTTTTAGTGTATTCAGAGAATTGTGCAACCATAACTACAATCCAATTTTAGAACGTTTTTGTCATCCAAAAAAAGAAGCCAAGTGTTCTGCTCCTTATCTGCCATCCCTTCCCCAGCCCTAGGAAGCCACTAGTCAACTTTCTGTCTCTGTAGATTTGTCTATTTTGGACATTTCATATAAATAGAATCTTACAATATATGGTCTTTTGTGACTGGCTTTTTCCCTCCATCTAATGTTTTCAAGGGTCATCCATGTTATAGTGCATATCAGTACTTCATTCTTTTTTATTGCTGAATAGTATTCCACATCGTTTATTCCTTGAATTATCAGTTCATGGACATTTAGGTTGTTTCCACTTTGGGGCTATTATAAAGATCGTTGCTATGAACATTTGTGTATTAATCTTTGTGCGCACATATGTTTTCATTTCTCTTGGGTGTATAACTGGAGTGGACTTGCTGGGTCATATGGTAATTCTGTGTTTAACCTTTTGAGGAACTGCAAGACTATTTTCCAAAGCAACTATACCATTTTACATTCCCACTGGCAATGTATGAGGTAAATATATTCTTTTAATTCACCATGGAAAGAAAATGTTGAACGGCCTTTACAAGTTGGCTATATGTTTGTAGTGAGACAATTTTATATGATAATAATATGCTTTAAGTTTCCAGTAGTCCTAATTTCCTTTTTCTTAAAAATTATTTATTTATTTTTAATTTTGGCTGGTTGGGTCTTCCTTGCTGCACGCGAGCTTTCTCTATTTGGAGTGAGTGGGGGCTACTCTTGGTTGCGGTGCGCGGGCTTCTCATTGTGGTGGCTTCTCTTGTTGAGCACAGCCACTAGGTGTGAAGGCTTCAGTAGTTGTGGCACACAGGCTCAGTAGTTGTGGCTCACGGGCTCTAGAGTGCAGGCTTGGTAGTTGTGGCGCACGGGCTTAGTTGCTCTGCGGCATGTGGGATCTTCCCGGACCAGGGCTTGAACCCGTGTCCCCTGCATTGGCAGGCGGATTCTCAACTACCGCGCCACCAGGGAAGTCCAGTCCTAATTTCTAATCCCTTCAGTGATTGTCTTCTCAATGTTCTTCATTTGTCCTGTAAAGTTTTACAAATGAAATTAACCCAAGTTGAAATTGTCACTTTTAGCAGAGACTTCAACAATACTAAATGTAAATCACAGAATGATAACATCTCAGAGCTAGAAGAAGTTTTTGCAGTTTTGTGGTACAATTCTCTCGTTGGTTGGACAGATGGAGAATGAAGCTCAGAGGTTTTTTTTTCATTAATTTTTTTAGAGTAGTTGCTTTACAATGATGTGTTAGTTTCTACTGTACAGAAAGTGAATCAGCTATATGTATACATATATCCCCTCTTTTTTGGATTTCCTTCCCACTTAGGTCACCACAAAGCATTAGTAGAGTTCCCTGAGCTATACAGTATGTTCTCATTAGTTACCTATTTTATACATAGTATCAATAGTGTATCTATGTCAATCCCAATCCCCCAATTAATCCCACCCTCCCCTTCCCCCCTTGGTGACCATACGTTTGTTCTCTACGTCTGTGTCTCTATTTCTGCTTTGCAAATAAGATCATCTATACCATTTTTCTAGATTCCACGTGTATGCATTAACGTACGATATTTGTTTTTCTCTTTCTGACTTACTTCACCCTGTATGACAGTCAATAGGTCCATCCACATCTCTAAAAATGACCCAGTTTCATTCCTTTTTATGACTGAGTAATATTCCATTGTATATATGTACCACATCTTCTTTATCCATTCCTCTGTTGATGGACATTTAGGTTGCTTCCATGTCCTGGTTATTGTAAATAGAGCTGCAGTGAACATTGGGGTGCATGTGTGAAGCTCAGAGTTTTTATGTGCCTTGTCACGTACCCTATTGCTGCTTAGTAGTAGAGCTGAAACTAGAGTCCAGGGATGCTTTTTATCTCTATACCACGCTTCTCTCAAAAGACTATTTCCAGCTTCTCAACCCTGGAACTCCTTAACAAGAGTTCCAGGCTCTTGTGACTAACTGAAAATGGCCAGCTGTTTTCCAAATATGTCAACAAGGGAATTAGCTTGAGATGCCATGGCCAGCTGTTTTCCGAACATGTCAACAAGGGAATTAGCTTGAGGTTATTCATTTGATTCAGCACATGCTTATTGAGCACCTATTTATAAACAAAGCACCTTGCTGAGGGCTCTGTGAGGGACATAATGAAGTTAAGTGGTTCCCACCTTCAAGGAGATGATTCTTTAGTAGAGAAGATAACAAATATTCAAGTCACTAAAATAATAGTATCCGGTAAATGCAGGGAGCGGGGTGTGGGGTTGAAGGAACACACAGCATAGTCTGGGAACTCAGAGAAAGAATAGATGATTTCCAGCTAGTGCAATCTGGGAAGAGTCAACACCAAATGGGTCACTTAATGTGGGCCTTAGAAGAAGAGTGAACTTTTTTTTTTTTTTTTTTTGCTGTACGCGGGCCTCTCACTGTTTTGGCCTCTCCCGTTGCGGAGCACAGGCTCCGGACGCGCAGGCTCAGCGGCCATGGCTCACGGGCCCAGCCGCTCCGTGGCATGTGGGATCTTCCTGGACCGGGGCACGAACCCGTGTCCCCTGCATCGGCAGGCGGACTCTCAACCACTGCGCCACCAGGGAAGCCCAAAGAGTGAACTTTTAATAGACAGAAAGATTGGAAATTGCATTCCAGCAAAAGGAATAGCAGGAGGAATGGCATGGAGATGACAAAGGTGTGCTAGAGGAAAGGCAAGGAGTCTAGTTTAATTGTAACGAAGTTGTATGGAGGGGCAGTGTGAGATAATTACTGAAAGGCAGTCAACAAACACTACTGAGTGAGTAAGAGCAAATAATTTAACCATTCTGAGTGTCCTTATCTTTAAAATTGGCATTATAATAGTGTCTTCTCAAATAGCTGATATGAGGAATAGATGAATATATATTAATCACACACACACATATATATATATACACCCATGTCTGTATATATATGTATATGGAACATATGTGCATATATATTGATATGTTATCATATATGGAATTAGATGTGTGTATATATGTAATATATATCTGTATGTTACATATATATGTTATATATGTAGAAATTATATTAAAATGCTTTGAACAGTGCCTGGAACTTAATAAACCCCAATTAAGTGTTATTTATTATTATTTTTTAGTAGTAGTAGTGTTTTTATTCTATTGGTATTCCTTTCCTAGTATGGAGTAGAAGTAAATTTAAGAGGACTTTTTCCATCAGGCTAATCATGAACTACACTTGAGATGCGTTTCACGAAGGTTTTCATATAACCTTTCAAGCATGAGTCTTCAGGTGACTAAATAAGAACTTTTGTTGACTCTTAAGGGGACTCATCTGTGTCCACACCTATGCAACCGTGACAAACGTGCTATGACATGTATGTTTCCATTGCATCCTGTGCTGATTACAGAGCAAATGGGATTCCCAAGTGAGTGGTATTATGAATGAAAGGAATAAACAAGAGAGGCATACTACAAATAGAAATTTGTTAACAAACAGAACATGCTAGTAAAACCCTGCGTTTTGGTTCACATTTACTGATTTACAGTTTTTACTTGGTGCTTTTGATATAAAGTATCATGAAGATAAATCTTTTAAGAGACAAAGCTTACTGAATTCCAAGTAAACACTTCTAGTACAGAAAATATTTAAAAATTAACATTGTCTCCACTCAACATTTTTTCCTGAATAGCCCACTTATCTTTCTTACATCTAGTATAGACATCATTGATTCTAATACTTTTTACAATTATCCATTAACCAGATCTGCATATTGAGTGGTTGTGTATATAACAAGGATAACCCGACTAAAGCAAAATCATTGCTATTGTGGAAGGGATACACCATGGGTGTCCAGAAGCTGTGGACTCCAGTTTAAGCTTTACCACTAATTAATTGTATGACTTTAGATTCTTATATAAAAAAATAGATATTTGACCGTGTAGTCTTCAATGTCTCAGGCTTAAGTTCTCTTACTGTAAGTCATTTTGTTAAATGTCCTATCATTTGCATTATGTTTGAGTACAATTAAAGGGGAAAATTTATCCTGGAAAAAAATTATCCCAAACCATAAATATCCATCTTTTAAAATAATGAGTTATTGTGCAGTCTGCATGGGGGCTATATTTTGATGTGGGCTTAATGATTTGATTATGGATGATAGTCAAAATCCACTAGCCTAATGATTCACATCCACTTTCATTCATTAATGACCAATGGTACTTATTGTTTCTTTATGAATAAATGGGATTCAAAAATGTAATACTAAAAAAACAATAGTCTTAAGTCAATGTACTTACTAGTTTATGGCCAGTGTGACTAGAACTGTATGTGATATGGCAGTTTTAGCTCAGGAGAGGGGTTAACAGCCACTTTTTTTTTTTTTTTTGTGGTATGCGGGCCTCTCACTGTTGTGGCTTCTCCCGTTGTGGAGCACAGGCTCCGGACGTGCAGGCTCAGCGGCCATGGCACACGGGCCCAGCTGCTCCGTGGCATGTGGGATCTTCCTGGACCGGGGCACGAACCCGTGTCCCCTGCATTGGCAGGCGGACTCTCAACCACTGCGCCACCTGGGAAGCCCAACAGCCACTTTTTAATTTCTGTTGTAAGGATTGATGTGGGATCTCTTCCCCTAGTTTTTGGTCCCAAACCTTTTTAGAAATGAACTGGAGAACATGGAAAATAACTCAGCTCTTTCATTACACTGCTTTTCAAGCTTAAGCAAAGAACAAGGAAACAATTTGGAATTTAAAGGATTTGTCCAAAACCTGTGCAACGGTTATAACCAATTTAAATGTTCATAAGTAAGAACAAAAAAGGGAGAACTTTTGACTTTCAAAAAAATTAAGTCAAGAGGTTTTCTTTATAAAGAAAAGGTTATAAACTTTATAAATCAACGTTATAGCCATACTTTAAAGTTTAACAATATATACTTACAAATACTAGCAAATGCTCGAATACAGTACACTAATTTGTTAAGGTACATCTGATAATTATAAAACGTAGTTTTCAGGGTTACAGTAAATTAAGGGAAATTCAGGATGAACCTAGCAATAGGCATTCTAAGTTGAGTTTTGTATCTCTTTATTTTAAAGTGAACTTTAATGTGTGATCAAATAATAGAGTAGTTATTGAAAACTGAGTTAATTGTTGATCTATTAAAACTAGAGCAGGCATCTCAGCTTCCCCACCTAAATATGCAACAGCTTGTTCATTCTAAAACACCTTTGCGTGTCAACAACTACAAGATGCCTTCACCCAAATGCAAATTATGCGAACCCCTCCCTAACTGCATCTGCATCATTGATTAGAGGAGATACAGAGTAAGAAGAATGTTACCTTTCAAAAAGAAAGTGCCCAGTAACTTAACATTCCTCAGCATTTTTTTCATTCAAAATGGGCTGTGAGGATACTTTTCTTCGAAGCAGTGATAATCTCAAGGGTTAAAAACTAACAATGAAAATGTATTTCCATGGTACCTGAGCCCTGTACTCACAAATCTTCAAGCTGTTATTCAGTTGAGGTTTGCAGCCCCCTTTTCTTCTCACAAATGCTGTTGAATAACTTCATCAGAAAAGAAAGTGCTAACAGAGTTCACTGGGGAGCTCCTCACTGGCTATCCTGAAAACTTGTAGGTGATTCTGCAGCTAAGTACAAAAGTTTTCAAGTGTTTCAATTCGCCTTTGTGATTTGAAAGCCTGGATAATGCGAACTTGTAATACAAAATGAAAGAATAAAGAATGGGAAAAATATGTACACCTTTGGGTACAGATTTTGGGCAGAGATACCTCTTATCCCCCCCTGCCCCATACACACATGACTGTAAGATATGAATAAACTTCTGAGTTGTTTGATACCTGCCCTCTACTCACAATCCATCAGACAACTGTTATTTTATGAAGAACATTTCCTGGGCTATGAATTATTATTGTACTTTTCTGTTAAACTGTAACACCTGTGATGTTCACCAGTTGGATCTTATGAAACTCCCCAGATTTTTGAGCTGCTCAGTAAAAGTGTCTCATCATGTTAAATTTAAATTCCAAGTTCGTTTAACTTTTCTTTTCAGAAAGTGGTTTTTATCTTTCTAAGCAGCAACTAAGCATGGCATGCAAATAAGACAACTAGGTAATTGCTTTTATAGTCTATCTTTCTCAGGGTGCAATTCAAAGCTTTCTGAACTTGGGGTGTTATATAGGAGTTTATGTGTGATCTTTGCATTTGAAATAGTCCAGGAAGTGCAAGGATATACCTGGGAGAGGCAGTCTCTATGAACAATGAGGAGTGAGGGGGTGTTGGAAAAGTGAAAAACGGAACATTTGAACGAAATGAATTGGACCAGCATTTGAAACTCTGCTATATAGCAAGCGGACAAGCTGATATTTAGTTCTATAGATTGTTAACATTCACATAAAACAGAATTATTTAGCATTTACTGAATCCTTTTTGATAATCAATTTGGGATCAGATGCAAAAGAACATGTGTCTGGCTTTGTATGACCCCAAATTCTTCCGTTTTCCCTTTGAGCAGATGACATGGCTTCTTTGCTGTCTGATATTGGTTGCTAGGAGAAGTGCACTGGTCTGATCCCCTCTTATCCAGCAGTAAAACTAAAGAGTGTATTGAATAAGAAAAAGAGAGGCGGAACACAGTACAGGCCATGAATCATGACTTGTCTCCAATATGTCCACTTTGCTCCCATTTTTTTCCCCTTTAAACACTTTTGTTTTTACCAATGATGCTTTCTTTCAGCTGCTATCTATAATCCTTTTGGAGCCTGAGGGGAAGAGGGTTGCTAAAGGGAGACTGTGCTGCTAAGAAGTCCACTCAGCCCTAATAAAAGCCTTGAGAGTTATTCATGGGGCCACATTAGTGAGAATGCCCTACTCAGTGAATAGCGTCAGTCAGCTGCCTTTGAAATCCAGTGATTAATACCTTCTGTTTTTAAGGGCGGGGGAAGGCAGACAGGAAAGGTCTTCATACTACTTTGGCTCTTTTGCAAATTAGATCTTATATATTGTCAATGCTTTTGAAAAAGAAGTTGCTAAATTTTCAATACCTCCAGTAGTCGTTAAAAAAAAATAGTGTTTCATGAACTGTTAATTGTGGCTATTGTCAGATACAACTGAAATGGTAAAAATGTCCCAAATGAACGCTTATAGGAAAATCAGTTAGCCATTCTTATATTTTGGCAATGTTTTATGATGACCATCAAACTAAAAGCATGATGTTAAGTGATTATATTCAAAATGTTGTCTACACCGATCTATTTCACAGCATCCAAATCACGTTTTTGTTTGTTTGATAAAGAAACTAATTACAATACACTTGAGATTTTAGAGAAACATCTAATGAGAAAATGTTAAGGGTGGCAGGTGTTTGTTTCCCGTGAGCACTTGGATATAAGGGGCAGTCAGTGATTTACAAAGAAGTTCTTATATATTGATACGTATATATATATATATATATATATATATATATATATATATATATATGTATATGTATATATATATACATATATATGTTTATATCTATAGGCTAGTTTAGCATAAGGGATTTGGGATGTTATCATTATAATCCATCCCTATGACCTCTCTTTATATATTTTGATTGCATTGAGTACATGGCACAGTTCAAATAAAGTTGTGTAAGGTTTAGAAAGCTTGCCTATCATCTGAGGTGCATAAATAGAAAAGCTTCTGGTTTTGGTGCCCTGTGTAGGCAACTAGAAAATGCAAGCTGGTGCTTCTTCATACTGTTTTTCAGCATGATTCTAATGTCATCCAGGCTGTTATTATTTACATGGTAATTTAAGCCAAGCCTCAGTGTTCTTTTAAAATTATTCTAATTCTTCTGTTCATTTTACATTTATTTTTGATGTAGCAGCTTAGTCTGGCTCTTCAGTATGTACTCATGTTCATTAAAAAGGCTTCACTGTAGTCTGAATATGAGAACAAACAGCATTTAAAGAACTCGGCATGACGCTTCCTGTAACCTGTTTGTGACTCTGTGGAAGTGAAGTATCTTGTTAAGGGGTGGTAATACCCAAGGGCAATCAGAGATAAAAATGTAACGACTTGGTGGGTGATGTCTAGAGATCAGCTTTGAGTGAGGTCTGATTTAACATCTTTATTAGTGACATAAAGGAGAGGACAAAATGATAAAGAAATTGACATATTTCAACATTAGAAAGCTATTGGGAACTTCTTCCCCCACCACCTACCCATACCCGCTAATGAACATAGAAATGATTTAGAAAACTTTAGGCAGCAAAAATTGTTAGCAGATTATGAACTAATGCCTTATTCCATATATAAATGTAAAGTAATTCTTCAGGGAAATAATCAGAAACCTAGATATCTAACTAGAGAGAGAAGCCAGCAAAGCAATAAAACTGAAAGGGCCCAGGGGATAAATATGGGAGTGGAGACCAGGAGAAAATGCGATTCAGATTAGGAGTGTTATGTCCCAGTTTTAAAGGTCAGGGGATTATAGTGCCCATTTAGGGAGTATTGCATCACTGACTGTGGAGATTCTCTTTCAGTGAGCATGGCTTAAGTGCAGTTGAAATACTTCTTTCATTTTGCACTTCATTGCCAGAACATGAGTGTGGGAGAGAGATATTGGCAGAATAGAAGCAGGAGTGAGTAACAAAGACAGATTCTTTTGGAAGATGTCTGTCCACTTAAAACTAGAGAAGGATGTACTTATTGCCTCTGTATATCCTGACCTATATAGATGAGAAACAGTATTGAGTTGGATCCCATTAAACTTTTTCAAATATTGAGGGGAAAGATTGGCAAAATGTAACCATGTTTAAAGTATTTCACCAACCACTTTTCATAACTAAATCAGAAAAACTTGGAAGCAATGAGTTATGCTCAGGGGGAAAATACTCATATTTTAACATTTTTGTTGATTTAAATGATAGGAGATGCTTAATACGAAATTGCATCGTATTTCAAAGGAAGGATAATAAACAATGAGTCCAGTATGTAAATAGACAAGAATTGTAATCAGACTCATTGGCTGAACAGGATCCAGAACATAATCCACTTTCAAATTAGTGAGGTCTTATTAGACATGCACCCTTTGGGGCTATACAGTTTAAGAGAAATGTGAAATAGTTGATAGTCTCTGTTCTGTAGAGAACTGCAAGATGATAGCAGGAATGGAAAATGCTGTGTAAGATTGGCTTCATGGGTTGGCATTCTTTTTTTGTGTTTTTCCTCTGGTCTCAATATTTTGAATAAATTATTTTGAGGGGGCAGAACAATATCCTGTCATTGGTTTTAAAAATCACCTTTCTTGGTTTCAAACATTTTCAGTTGTTTGATAGGCATCATATACAAGCTAGTACCTGAGCTTGGTGATTATTTTATATCATTAATGATAAGCCCAAGAGAACAGAAAGAATGCAGAGTTGACTGCCAATGCTGATCAACGCCATCCTGATCTAACAGTCTTCTGGTACCCGTGTTAGGAAAGGGAGCATGATGCTGTGAACTGGGCTGCCTTAGAACTTCAAGAGCCAGGTAGTGACTATTTCTGGCTTTGCTGGCCATAAGGCATCCTTTGTCACAACTGCTCAACTCTGCCTTTTGAATGGAGAAGGTGGCCGTAGACAATATGCAAATGAATGGCAGGGTTTTGTTCCAGTGAAACTTTATTCACAGACACAGAATTTTTAATTTTTTAAATAATTTCTTCATCTCACAAAATAACATTTTTCTTTTGACTATGGTTTTTTTTCCCCTATGGTTTTTTCCCTATGGTTTAGAAATGAAAAAAAAAAAAAAAATTCTTACCCACAGGTCATAGAAAAACAAGGGGTGGGCCAGCTTTGGCCTAAGGGTTATAGTTTGCTGTAGAATATAAATCATTGCTTTTTCTTTAGAGGAGTAGAAGAAAGAATGTGGTGGGATGGGGCAAGACGCAGATGGAGCCAGAAAATGAACACCCCCCCCCCCACACTGCCCATATTATTTCTCCCACTTCATCACTCTTCATCCATCCTTTCGGCACATGTTCAGAGTGCACCTACTATGCGCAGTGGATTGAGCTCTTTAGATCCCAAGCCCCGGCTTAAATATTGTCACTGCCCTCAAGTCCTGCTGCAGTTGAGGTATTTGTACATTGTGCTGAGAAGCCCATGCAAGGCTGCCTAGAGAAAGAGAAAGCTTCCTTACTGATTCTCCCAAATCGGTCCCCAGCAAGGGTCCTCCTGCCTGGTGTTGCTCATGCCAGTAGTTCAGAAGCAAAGTAAAGCTTTATTCTTTGATCAGAGACTGGAGAGGTGGGCTCTCGCTCTAGAGTACACAGCTCTACTGACAGGCCGTGGGCGGGGCTGCTTTATAGGGATTCCACCTGCCGGCTTGAGGCGGGGCCTGGGTTCTCTCAGGGAAGTCGCAGCTGCTCTGCTCAGCCTCCAGATGGCGCAGCGTCTCTGCGCACGGCCCGCCGCCGCCATCTTGGATTGAGTGTTGTGCGTGGATTCTGCGCACGGTCCCCGAGCTGAGGTGTCAGCGCAGCAGTTTCTCAGGAGGAACTCTGGTCTGGAGGCCTTGAGGCAAGACATCTGCACGGGGCACCCTGTGAGCAAGTGAGACCAGGCTACGTATCAAGGAAGAGGTTAGACCTTGTCTTATCGCCTAGATTCTATCTTATTTCCCCCCGGGACCCTAATGGGCTTTGCAGGTGACAGCTTCACACCTGTCAGGTAACTTGAGCAGAGTCTTAGACAGAAAAGGAGTGTTGCGACTGCCATTTGGACAAGCGTTTGTAGAGCTCGGGGATAGGGCGGAACGTATTTAAGGCATGAGATTACTTGATATGGTGTTTCTGGTTGAAGTATAGGTGCAGAGAGGAGATTCCTCACTGGGAAATGGTGTTGGAGGGTTTCTTGAGAAAGGCTCAGTCATGGAAGGAAGGCAATGAAAAACTCACCTAGAGGTTTTAAAGTTTGTTAATGTTGTTCAAAAATGCAATATGTGACCTCTATGAGGGTGGTGTTAAAGGTGCAAAGACCGAAGGCAGAGAAAGCCCTTTAAGGCTAAAATGGTGAAGGCATAAACAAATTGTCAGGAGATATGAAACAAACTATATTGTCAGTGTATGTGAAATGGATTAAAAAACTATTGAGGTAGATTTGACAGAATTGGACTGGCGGTGGGAGAGCAAAGGAAAGAAAGAAAGTTCAGGAGAAAGTATTTTTAGAAGTTTAAGTTCAAATTGGGAATTTGAGAAGGTGAGTCAGAATTAAGACACCTCCAATTCTATTTGTTTTAATTGTCTTTCAGATTAAACAAGAAATATTTTTCTTCATATCCTTTTTTGCTGCTCCTCTAAAGTTGAAAAGTTGGTAGTTCTTTTGCTAGGTGTGATTTCTTCACGCTCTACTGTTTTGGGCTGGTGTAAATTTGAATTCAGCTTTAGATTTGCAAGTAATTTAGAGGTATGACATCAACTCCTATGTACATGCTTTCAATTAAAAATTTGTAGTTCCATTTATATAGAGAATATAGCATCTTCAAAATCAAGAAGAGATTCACGAAGCTTTCCAAGAAATCTCTACTGACTGTCAGTATATAGCAAGGCCCATGTTTACATGTCCATTTTATATCTGCTAAATTGTACAAAGTAGGGCTCAATGTTAGATGAATTAAATTTGTCCTTTATAGACAGCATGTTATGCAGAAGCCAATAGAGGTTATATGGTGGTTTATGTGGTTCATATAGGTGGTTTACGCCACCTGACCCCAAATATGTTCAAGAATAAAACTTCCTGTTGGAAGTCAAGGATCTAGCTTTCTTCCAGTAAAAGAGGAAAGTATTGCAGGGAGTGTAGCAAGTCTGGACAATGGCTCTTCAAACTAAGTATATTCCCTGTACCAATGTGGTAGTTAATTAACTACTTGGCCTGACGATAAAGGGCTGGGAGGTTGTATAAGTGAGATTCTATGCTTGCTGTACAGTTATGTGCTGGCTCCTTTCCCCCAGTCCATAGAATTCTCTGTATTTGTCTTTCCTGATGTAAGAGTGTGATAGATAGAAATAGGATGGATCCAGTATCTCAGTAATTTAAAAGTAAAAAAGAAGATGGACAGTGAGGTGATGAGGGCCAATTCCTAGAGTTACAAATTGGCTTTATCTTTTTCAATTTTATGTTACTGTCATGCTGTGGGGCCATATCATAGCTAACATTTGAAAGCATATGGGCATTGTGCCATAACATCTGCAACCAGTGATGGAAAGAGGCTAACTCTATACAATTTCATCAATATGTATGTGTTTTATGTCTATATCTATCTATCTATATTTGCCAAAAGTGTAAATATATCAATAATGAGATAAGAGTCCCAATAATTAAGTGCCTACATGTTAAATTTGGAGGTATGGTACAGGATAGAGAGGCAGTCAATATTTAGAAATAACAGATACAAAAATGTATTCACCTAGAACTCACCCTTGTATGATTGTATGCTACTTTTATAGTTTGATTTTTTTTTAGATTTTCCTCTGTTATCCAACTTCCTCGGCCTCTTCCCAATGACATCAAACACTTTTGTAGTAGTATGATGTAGTATTCATCATTCTGTAACGCAGAGCATATAATATTGAAAAAGATGCTCTTGGTGTTAGGGGTCTCTGCATAAAATTCATTCTCCTGGTGGTGTTATTAGGCCAGTAAACTGCATATTGTATTGATGAAGGGACTTTCATTCTCATAATAGTCTGTGAACTCAGGAGGGACTAGTTTGCTGACAGGGTGTATATAAATGACTAGAACTATAGAAAGTCTCATAGTGAATCTAGAATAGAAATATAGATGCTGTAAAAGAAAATACAGTAGACTCATTTGGGGCATACATAAATGACTAGAACTATAGAAAGTCTCATAATAAATCTGGAATAGAAATATAGATGCTGCAAAAGAAAATACACTAGTCTCATTCTATTTTTTTTTCTCTTCATTGTGATCTCCTAACATGTTATCCTATCACGATATTTCTCAGTACCTTCAATTTCCATTCCATGTAATGCTTATAAAGAATTCTCCAAATATATATATATGGAGGGCTCATTTAAGTACAATATATTCACATAAAACCTAATATAAATCGGTTTAGACTATAACTTGTGTAATACAAATATAACTAAACTACATTTTTGTACCTCGAGGAACTAATCAAAACCAGTAGGGTAACTTTATTATACCCAATGCCAATCAATTTATTTCTGTAAATTTATATAACTGCCAGATCATTTTTTACTTTTTCCCCTCTAATTTCAAGTTTTAAAAGTAGGGTCAAGTTAACCAAAAGAAGGTTTGTGAGGTGAACTTGGTTTGGCAAAATGGTGATTGTTATAACACAGCCATTTTAAGTAGCGTGAATGCATTAAATAAAAAAAAGTAAATAGAGTGGTTGAACTGTCCTTATAAATGAGTGCACAGTACTAATAATATCTTTTGGGAGAGGATTTAGGACATATTTTGTAGGTATTTATCTCACAATAAGAGGAAAGTTTCCTTCAGAGAGAAAACATTAGATCACAGGAAGGCCTGAAATATTTGAGTAACAACTTTGTGAAGCCACACTCAGTCTAAACAAGTTCTGGCAAGATTAAGTACTCAGAATAAGACAGAGAATGGCCACAAAGACCTACTACTGTTTCCCAGCTCTTTTCTGTAATGTAGCTAAGACTCTCTTTGATGAAGTCATCCTTTCTCTATTCATTTGTGTAAAAACACATTCTCCCCCTTCCTTTTTTCAAAGGAGGTGGTATTTAGTAAATTTGGTAGAGCTTATGAAGACCTAATTTTGTTTGATGAGATTCACTCGGATTAACCAATAAAAATAAAGGTGTATATTTGTAAATGAAAGATCCTCTAGCTTATTATTAATATCTTAATTCAAGATGTGCTTTTATTCACCAGAACACTTGGGAACTGTGTAAAATTTTATTTTGGATTGTGAGAAACTAGCAATCTTTCATTTCTTGAAATTATATGGGCAGTTTGAAAAATTAAAGACTGAAATACTGGGAACTGAGCATATAGAAAAAAATATATAGTATATTTAGTGTAATTTTCACAGCTCTAAATATATAGGTAACTCAAAGCTTAGATACAAGATATACATTTTTTTGGCAATTACATTAAGGATTGTAGATACAATAACATAAAAATAACTTTTTTTCAAAAATCTTGCTTAATATTTCTAACATAAAATGGTTGAATTGAAGCCATAATCATAATCTATAACACACACGATGTGTTTTGTAGATTAAGGAATATACATGTACAAGTATATATGTAATATATGTGTATATAGACATGCATATATGTGCACACATATACACACAAATGCATGCATGCACACATATACAGATATACTTACAATGTAGTTAAAATTTTATACAACCAATTTGAAAGGCTTTGGCACTTCTATCCTTTTGTCTTAACATACATGTGAATTAGTTACTGGCATGCAAGCCATCCTTTCTTGCTTTGAATTTTATAGTGTTTCTGTTTAATATGAACTTGGATTGGGATTATGATTGAATTTTGTCATTACGTGTGTGTGTGTGTGTGTGTGTGTGTGTGTGTGTTGTTTTTACCATCAGAAAAAGGAATAATTACATTTCTTACTAATTTGCTATTAAGAAAACTCTGTTAAAATATTGGGGTAAGAAATGTCTTTAATGTCTTTTGTTAAGTTTTCGAATATCATGTGAATAGAATATGTGAATAAAAACCTTTGGGCGTAGATGCTTTTATAGATGCTTTTAGCTTAATAGCGAACTAGGTTTATTCAGTTGCCTTGAGACAAAATTCATGAAAATTAAAACTACAATACTCTAATATTTAGTTACCTGAAAGTTCCAACCAAATGTAAATAATATCCACAGTAACCTTGTTACTGTAATTTAAAAAGACAAATTGTGTGCTATCTGGTACATCCTGCCCTCTGTTCCATAACATCCTTAAGAATGAATCTGTAACTCCTCTTAGGGCTAGTGAAGACCTCAAGTGATATTGTTAATACTCTTGAAAAAATAAAGGAAAACAATGGGTCTGTGGGATATGGCACTTAGGGATAAATTGTTATTTTAAAAAAATTTCCTCCTGCTTAGCTGTTTCCAAGTTTATGACTATTATTACTAGTTTAGATGTAGTGCAGACGCACATTTTTTCATTAGTTCTCTCAGAAAATATTTACTGAGCAATTGCATTGTGCTGGGTGCTTGGAATTGGGTGCTGAGCTTTCAGTTTAAGCTACAAAAAATCTACAAAATTTAGTTTGTTGGGCCTGGAGGCTTTTGGGGAAGTTACATTTATGCTGAGGACTGTGGGATTAAAGATAGTCACGTGAGGGGTGGGATCTGGGAAGAGCATTTCAGACTGAGAGAAGGTCCTGAAGAGGGTGGGAGGGGGAAACCTGTTACCTTTGAAAACCTAGAAGAAAAGTAGAGGGGGAAATTGCAAGCCAAGGAAAAGTAGAAGAAGGCTGGGTTTAATGGTGCAGATTATATGGATGAGGGTTCTAAACTTTATCCTAAGACAATGGGAAGACACTGAGAAGACACTGGAGCGTAGTTCTGCTCCTACGGGCATTTCCAGGCTGGTAGAAGAGGTCCAGTGGTAAATCGGAATACTATAGAGTGCAGTTAGCTGTTAGCTGTGGTTAGTTGTTAGCTGGAGGTGGCCTCAGGAGGCTATGAAAGCATAATGAACCAAACCATTCTTGGGGGGAGGGTTGAGCTAAGGATTCTGAGGGGGATACCTTGGGCTGAGTCCAGACTAAGAGTTAGCTAGAAGATCGCCAAGCCCTCACCCCAGACCAGTTACATTAAAAAGGCTGGGACAGGAGCCTGGGTGTCAGTTTTCTAAAAGCTCTCTTCATGATTCTTCACACTCATCCAGTATGGACAGTGAGAAGGTGGTAAGGAATAACACAGGAAGAGGTTGCTGAGGAACTGGAAGTCAGTCGGTGAGACTGGAGCAAAATGGACGATGAGAGGATGAGTTAGAGAGATACCTAGGAGTTTGGCCAAAATAACTAAAGAAATATGTAAATAAAATAAGTTTCAATTATGCTGCAATGAGGGATGCAAATAATGATTGACAGGATCTCCTGTCCCATCAACTCCCATGACTCTTCATCTCCCTGGATTGCATCTTATTTTACTTGAGTTGTAATAATTTATGTATAAGCTTTATGAATCACACTTATGTTAGGCTACTTCATGTCAGGAGCTGTTTCCACCTTACTTGCTATCGCTTGTTGTGGGTAGCAGAGAACTGTACATTTATAAAGTGTTCAGTTGGATTAAATTAAAATGGTCCACTTCATTTAAGTCTTCTTTGTCCTTACTTGTTCTAGACTAAGCAAAAGCTACTCTTTTCCCTTGGTTTTGCTGAATTCATCAATGGTGTGTGCAAATTAAAAATGATCTATTCATCACAATATTTTCCTGAATATACACAACTTATGTATTCTGAATTTGGGCTATCTCCTATCTATATCTGTGTGATTAAATCCAATTTATCATTTAAGAATATTCATAATGTATACTTTGTATTGTAATTGTTAGTTTACTTACCTGGATGGAAGGAAAATCTGTTTTCTTCATGTTAATTTAAAAGTCTGCAGAAAAATTAATGTGCTTATATCACTGTTGTTAAGCTTTCTGTTATGTAATGTCATGAAATTTCCTCTCATGAAATTTTCATGTTTTATGTTTCATTTTTTTTCATTAATTTTCATAGTTCTTGTTGTAAAGAGTTGACTTTACTTAAAAAATTACCTTAAGGGAATCCTCTGGCAGTCCAGTGGTTAGGACTCCGTGCTTTCACTGCCAACAGCCGGTTTCAATCCCTGGTTGGGAAACTAAGATCCCACAAGCCGTGTGGCGTCAACCAAAAGAAAAAAAATTACCTTAAAAAGCAAATATATTAAATTATGTCAGTTTATTCCTTTCAAAGAAAGAAGATTAAAGTACAATATAAAGATTAGTTTATAAGAGTTTGTAAAGCAAAGTCCAAGCATATGAAAAATTTGTAGTAAAAATATATTTATGTAAGTTGCAATTTTATATTATACATATTTTAATAAAATAAATAGTTGAATACTAATGATATTTCAAAATATAATAAAAACACATATTATTCTAGAGGAAAAAGTGCAGAAGTTTGTAACAGTTTAAAAATTTGTGATGTTTAACTACTTGAATCAGAAATATCACAATTTATGTAATAATAATTTGTGCTTTTTCATTCAAATATTTTTCTTTTGTTTCCTGAGGATAAATGGAGGGTGAATTATTTTCTATGATAAAATATTTTCAATAATGATTCCTTGATCTCATTTCCCATTTTTCTGTTAGTTTGATGACCACCAGGGGGATATGGAAGTCTTGATAGCATTAATGCTTCAGGCAAGAAATAGTTTTCTGGAAAGTGACCAGAATTATGTATCTCCCAGATTTGGGAGGCAGGGGTGCTCACAGAGTATTTTTATTCAATGATTTAAATGCAGGGTGGGTCTAGCTTAATCAAGGCCACTACATTAATTTAGGAAAAAAATATTTGCAAGAACTGCATATAAAATAATAATAATAACAATAGTGTTTAATAATATCATCACAGTCTTTCCCTAAGGAGCTTCAAGTGCTTGGCTATTGTCTCACTAATTCTCAGAAGCTCCCTGGGAAGGAGTAGGGCAATAAATCACATGTTGAAGAGAAGATGATTTTAATCGGCTATTAGAAATAGTTGCATTCTTAGTATGTATAGTTTGGTCAACAAAAGTTGCAACTCATTTTTATGGAAATACACCTACTCTCTTTCATTATAAGAAATGAATGACCAAACCAAAACTTTCTTCAAAATTAATTGTGAAATATAGCTCATTGTTTCCCTTTGTATTTTCATTTAATCCCAATTACCTGTCATTCCTATGACCTATTTTCAAAATTCCATTAAAGTCAGTGATTAACAAGATTCTTAGCAATCTTTAGCCAGGTGTCATTTGACCATCGGTGATCAAGATTGAGAGCACCTTAAATGAGGAGTTTCAATCAATGGCCATCATCCATAGTATTGATTAAACACTTTGTTACCTTAGTAGTGATCCAAATTTTAGACATTTAGAATTGATTAATTTTAAGATACAATTAAAATAATAAGATAATGTCACTGCATAATTAATTGAAAAATTAATGGAATGTGAAGGTAAATATATATGTTTCTCTTTGAAAATAGTGCCTTGTGCACTATTGGATATACAGATGACCTTTCCACTCTGAGGTCAGAGTTCAAATTAAGCCTTGGGTCCTAAGTAAATTGAGATGAATGGTTTGGCCTCTGTCCCTCGTGTGAAACTAGTCCATATCACAGAATCACCATACATCTGTTTTTGCAAAATTGGCGTAATTGGCATTCTCCTAAGATTTTGTTGGCAATGAAGCTAAAGCTATTTCTTATTACAAAGGAAGATTCTTGTATAATCATGGCTTTTTAAAAAATGTCTGTAAAAATGGCCTAGAATAGGTCTGTTCCTTTTTGAGAAGGGAGGATTATGTCTCATCATCATTAATTTGGTAATTGATAATAGCACAATAACACTTTTACTAAGTGTACATTTACTAAGATAGGAACACCTATGGGAAATGACATAATAAAAAAATTGAAATAATTTTGAAGAGGCCAACTTCTTGATCTTACTAGTAGTTTTATAACTATCTTCATTCATATTGAGAAAAATAAAGATTGTTTTTGTATTCTAATTACTTGAAAGTTATTCATATTTATCATAAACTTTAAATGCATAGCTATGATATTAGATGTCAAAAGACATTTGGCAATAATAATTCTGACAATATTAACTGCAGGTGGAAAAAATGTTTTCAAAATCAGCTCTTTGTTCCATAGGTTCCTCTGTTAATAATAAATAATCTACATAATTTCTCAAAAACTTATCATGTATATTAATAACATGTCAATTTAAAAAATAACCTTAGCCATTCACCCTATGGCTTTTTTTTTGTATACACATAAACGATGTGTATACAATAAGCTAAAGGACTAAGAGTGGGGAAAATAAGTTAATGTATACATATATAATATACTCTATATAATAAGGTCTGTGTATACATTAACTTATTTTAATGTATACATAGTCCTTATTATATAGTGATGTATACGCTAATGTTAAAGATGTCCATATTTCAATTACATAATTTATCTACATTTTGGGGGGATGATTGTTTTTATTTTTTTAATAGTTTTTCAAACAAGCAACCTAAAGAATTTATAAGGAATGTTTACTTAGTGCTGAGTATTGGAAGATTGTATTAAAACATAGAACAGTTATCCCCATTATCCACATGTTTACTCAAAATAAAACACACAAATCTTTAGTAGACTTGCAGTAAGTTTTAAAATGAACACTCATGTTCAGGTTAGCAAATTTTAGACTCTTCATTTGCTTTTGGATTAAATATCATTTTAAGAAAAAGACCCTCTTCCCTCCTCCCCCACTCCTACAACATACATGCATACCCCAAAACAAAATTACAAAACAGTTTGTAGTTGCTGGTAGACCTTAGCAAGTTTTCCAAAGATTTCAAGAATTGTCTCTAGTTCATTTTTCGTGACCACCAAAGTTGTAGTAATGGGTTAACCAAAGCCATCATTCCCTTTGCGAATCATACTGACTGAAGCCAGAGTCCCTTCAAACATACACAGCTCATGGGGTCATTCCCAGTGTGGTGGGCGTTAGTGCTCCCATCAGTTGAATGGTATACTCAGTAAGTCTCAGTTCTGCTCTCTCAAACTTTTTTTTTTTTGCTATTTGTACTCAGTATTTTCATTATCATCTTTATTTGTCAAAAGTTAAGCCAGAGGAAAACTGTGAGTACAAAAAGGCAGGAATTTTATTCATATATACCAAACTGAAAAGAATGAGTATATATGTATCTACCATAAACAGCTTTTGAGTTGGATATGGGTAACAGACAAAAGATTGGGGAAGATGTCATGGGATCTTTATGCGAATGTTAACTGAGATGACACATGAAAACCAACTAGCGCCATGCTTGGCACAGAGCCAGTGCTGATTTGAGTATTTGTTCCTTCTTTTCATAAAGTGTTTGAGGAAGGGCATCTATTCTTTACTGACATATTATCATTAGCCTCAGAGGATACATACCTTTAGTAGGAAGTACGTGAGAAAATCAAGACTGCTGTTAGTATGAAATTCCTGGGAATTAATCCTACATGTCATGTTTCCATTCACAGTTACCAGAGTAGCTCAGTTTTTAAAGAGGATGTAGATGATGCTTCAAAACACTTTTTTTCTTTTTCATTTTATTGACGACAACTTCATATATTGATTTTTAAAATCATCAACACTAATTCTTACACAGTAGACCACTTTAAGATCCATTCTTCAACTCTAAACAATCATGTCTAAAACTGCTCTATTTGTTTCTCTTTGTGCTTTTTTTCTTTTTCTTTTTTTTGTTCTTGGCACCTTTTTAGTTGTTCTCAAAATAATTACGTGTATATTTGCAAAAATTTCCAAAGAGACACCATTAGCCTTTGTTGTTGTTTTAAAGTCATAATTAGAGGGAACGGGCTGTCTTATTTTTGAAGTTCCACTTCCCTCTCACCACTGAGAATGCACAGGCTTCTTGGTTGATATTTATGCTAAGGGTGTGAACCTTAATTTGATATGAGAAAACATATTTTTGTGGTGAGAGAAAGCTGTCAGTCTTATGTGTTGGAAACAAAGAATAAAATTAAGACAGCGTTTGCAAAGATGTTTCCTTCTGCTGTGCCCTCATTTCCCAAGGGAAGCAATAGAAGCCATTCTGTTTTGACTTTTTAAAATGAGAATAAACAAATCACCCTATTGAGAATAATCTTTGTTTAAACAAACATTGTATGCATTAAAGCATAATCATTTTTTTTCCATTGGTAATATCCAAAACCTCCTACCAACCAGTCACTTAACAGCCCCATTTAATATTCACTCTAAAGAAAAACATATCTTGAAAATATAATTCAAGCACATTATTCATTTGTAGGAGAGGATGAATGGCATCGAAACAGCATGAGAGAAGGTGGAATTGGAAGTAGACCATGTGCATTAAGACTTCAGTGATTTTGTGAACATTAAATTCGATGTAGTTGCACAGTACTGGCAGCCCACTCCCACATGCTACTGTTTTCCTAGGCTTCATTGCAGAACACATGATCTGAAATAGACGTGGGCTCCCTGCAGCCTGTGGGCCAAATTCAGTCTGCCACCTGTTTTTGTGTGACCCACAAACTATTATATTTCTTTTTTTTTTACATTTTGAAATAGTTGACTAAAAATCAAGAGCAGAATAGTATTTCATGATAGGTGAACATTTTATTCAATCTGATTTTCTTGTCCACAAATAGTTTCACTGGAACCTGGCCGTGCTCCTTTATCCACACACAGTCCATGGCTACTTTCCTACTACAAAGGCAGAGTTAAGTTGCTGTGACAGACAGGGTATGACTCACAAACCTGAAAATATTAACTGTCCTGCTCTTTAAAAAAAGTTTGTTTATCTTTGACTTAAAATAAAAGGGGTGATCCTTGTACTCTAGCGTGTGTTCTTAGACCACATACGAAAGTGCTAAATTTTAAGACAGAAATAGACAAATTGGAATTCATGTAAGGAGATCACGTAGGAGAGAGGAGGAGGGTTGAGGTGGGTTTTAAAACATGATATGAGAAACGGTTGAAAGAATGATGATGCTTTGCCAGAAAAAGCAGTTGATTGGGATCACAGTTATCTTTAAATATCTGTTATCACATGGGAAAATGACTAGTCTCATTGTATTTAACACAAAGGGGTAAAGTTGGAGTTAGGAGCAGTAGGTGGAAATTTTCCTGAGAGGTATGTTGATTCAATGTGGGGAAAAAAATAATATACTAATAGAATTATACTGTTAAAATGGAATATTTTTTTCTTGTGTGTCATTGACTTCTAGTACTTTGATTATCCAGCCATAGGCTATTTAAACCCTTGGTCAAAATGTCTGTAAGAGGTTGGATTGAATGACCTTCTTATTTTCTCATTAATTAATTCAGCAAATAGGCATTGAAACCTCTTTCAGGCACTGAGATTATAGTGGTAAGCGGCATAGACCAAGGCCTGCTCTTCTAGAGCTGACAGGCTGGAGTCCTTGAGGTGGAGAGAGTCAAGGTGCAAGGAGTCAAACCAGTTGCTAGATAATTTTAAAAGACAAATTGATGTTGTGAGGATACAGTTTAGTGTTATGACTGTGCCAGGCGGGCCAGGCATTCTTAGGTAGAGTCATCAGGAGAAGTCTTCTTAGGAGGAAATGTTTGAGCTAAGACCAGGATAAGGGCCAGCCTTACAAAGATCTGCAGGCAAAGCATTCCAGGAGAGAGAAGGGCCCATGCAAACCCCTAAAGTGGAAAAGAACTTGCTGTGTTAAAGAACCAGAGAGGAAACTGGTGTGTTCGCTTCCTAGGGCTGATATGACAAATAACCACAAACTTCCTGGCTTACAGATAATAGAAATCTTGGCCTTTGATAGTAGCATCGGAAAAATGTCTGGAGAACGAACAAGCGAACAAACAAAACTCATCGTCTCATAGTTCTGGAGGCCGGAAGTCTAAAATCAAAGCGTAGGATATGGATCCTTCTGATATGGATTGAATCGTGACCTCCAAAAAGATTTGTCAAAATTCTAAGTCTCAGTACCTCAGAATGTGATCTGTTTTGGATATAGGGTCTTTACAGAGATAGTTAAATTAAAATGAGGTCATTAAGGTGGCCCGTATCCAATAGGACCAATGTCCTTAATAAAAGGGGAAATTTGGACACAGAGATACAAGGAGAATCCATATGAAGATGAAGGCTGAGATTGGGGTAATTTACAAGCCAAGGAATGCCAAAGATTGCCAGCAAACCGCCAGAAGCTAGGAGAGGGGGCAGGAACAGATTCTTTTTTTATAGCCCTCAGAAGGAATCAATCCTACGGACATCTTGGATTTGGACTTTTAGCCTCCAGAACTATGAGATAATATATGTTTCTGTTATTTACGCCACCCCACTTGTGATACTTTAATATGACTGCCCTAGGAAACTAATACATGTTCCTTACCTCTGCCAGCTCCTGGTGGCTCCACATATTTCTTGGTTTATAGCAGCATAACTCCAGCCTCTGCCTCCATCTTTACATGGACTTGTCCCTTACATCTCTGTGTGTCTTTTTCTATCTCTTATAAGGATATTCTTATTGGATTTAGAGACCATTGTAATCCAGTATGACCATATGTTCATTCTTACCTTAATTACTTCCGCAATGACCCTATTCCCAATAAGGTCACATCTTGGGGCTATGGGTGGCCGTGAATTTTGGGGGACGCTAGTCAACCCACTACAGCTGATATACCTAGAGAGTTGTCAGCAAAGGGGACAAGGTGGTACAAAAAGAAGGTAGAGAAGACGATGGATGGGTTACGTAGGTTATTGTAGATCCTGGTGAGGAGTCTAGATTTTATTTTAAATATAAAGAAAATCCCTTGGATGGTTTTAAGCACACAAGTAGAATAATTTATCTGTATTTTAGAGAGGCATCTTTGGCTGTGGTGTAGAGGATGGACTCTGATGGGGAAAAATGTGGAAACAAGGAGAATCATGTTTGGCCCTCGTGGAGAGGTGTACCAGGGGCTCAGCAGAAATGGAAAGAAGCGTGGCCAGGTTTGAAAGATGTGCTGGTGGAATGGATGTAAACCAAAATGTTTATGAGTGATGTGATACAGAGTGGAGAGAAATCCTGGATGGTTTTCATACTGTTTGTTTGCTTGTTTATTTTTAATAGTAATAGCAGACTGTAAATCTTTCGAAAGCTCCAGGAAGTTATACTGTGAAAAGAAAGTCTCCCACCTGGTCCTGTCTCCCAGTCTCTGCTCTAGGAGCAAACGCCAGATTTATCTGTATTCTTCTGAGAAAATAATCTATGTAGAATCTTCTCTTTCTAAGGTGACATATATCTCTTTCTAAGCTATTCTTTTTCTGTAAAATACAGTTAATGAGCAAGTTTCCAGGCTAGAAAACTTACTTTTTAGAAACAGCTGTTCATTCAGTTAAAAAAAAAATCAGTAAATTCTAAAATAGGATGAAATTAAAATAAAACCAGTAGTTTTAGTATAAATGTCCCTTATGATATTTGTATAATGAATACTTGTGAAGTTACCTAAGACTTCATAGCCTAGGCTTTTTGCCTAGAAATAAGAAAAGCACCTCTCCCCCAGTTGCAAAAATCATAAATGAAAAATGAAGTGGTTTCTCTCTTCCACTGTCTCTCCTCTCACTCCTTGGAAATGAGTGATGATGTTTTAGAGAGCATGGTCATTAAGCAGCTTGCCCAAGGGGCATGGGGAGTCTCTGGAAGAGTCAGTCCATTTGAGGTGAAGCCTGGGGTTGGTGGTATGTCTAGATGTTCCCTCCTGTGAGGTACTGCTGCCTTTCTGCTTGTTTCAGGGTGTTTCTAGGCCATTTAAAAAGTGATTAGGAAATCATCAGCTTCCTGTGATAAAAGCATTGAACATAAGAAAGTTTCCTTGCTACGATGAAGCCGAGCTATGTTCTGCTGATTTTGTCTCCTATATAAATAACAAATCTGCTTACTTCTCCCCATACTCACAAGTCACCATCATTTCTTATCTGGGTTGTTCCAAGAGCTTCCTGGACTCTTAGAGAAGGCAGGGCGGTTTTTGAAAATGTGAACCAGATGATGTTAGCTTCCTGAGATGTTTAAAATATCTCTATGCTTTCTGTTGCACTTATGATAGGATTGTAATCATTGATATGGCCTTATAAGTTCCTACATAATCTTGGTCTCACTACCTACTTTTTAAACTTTATTCCACTGTTCTTTCCCTTACCATATATTCCAGCTACATTGGTGTTATTTCAGTTTCTAGAACATACCAAGGTCATTCATTCCCATTTAAGAGACTGCTTATGTTGGATACTCTGCCAGGAATGTTCTTTTCCAGTTCTTACTTTAGCTAACTCCATTTATCTTTCAAGTCTCTGCTTAAGAGTCACTTACTTAGAGAAGACTTTCTTGCCCAATAATCCAAATTGGTTCTTTTTACTACATCCTTCTTTATAGCATTTTCCACAATTAAAAAAAAATTTATATGCTATGTACTTATATACAACCAGATAGCAATCTCTGTGTGTCTCTGCTTTGTTCATTCGTGTGTACCCAGTGTCAGCTGGTAATAAGTACTCAGCATATATATTTGTGAATGAACGTATTTTATGTTTAATATGTAGTAGAGATTATAAACATTTGTCGTCCCTGAAGTTTGTGTGCTTTGAGTCTGTGTCCCACATTAATCTGTTTTTACTTAAATTCAGGATTGCATTTATATTTATTTGCTATAAATATAACAGTGAAGCTCATTTTTTCATGGAAGGACTGTAAGGCCATTATGATTTAATTCAATGCAATGATTACTAGAAGTCAAAAGGGAAATCATTTAAAACACATGAATAGGAAATGAATCAGCTAAGCCTTTATTATGTTTGTAATATTGCCGCTTTTGAATGGTTTTGTAGGTAGGTTTTGAGGAAAATGCTTAATAGATATGAAAACAATTGCCCTTTAAATATTACAGCAAATGAGTATTTAATCCAAAGGGGGTTAATAAATTGCTCAAGGGAAAAGGGTTATAATTATATTTAATCACTGTCATTAAAAATAGTCTGTAACAGGTTGAATGCTTTCAACTCAGCATTTTGAATACCAGGTAAACATTGACTATTATTTTTTTAATGTTTACTTTGTCATAAAAAGTGAGCAGAGTGTGAGAGGGACACATTTTTATTTGCTAAGAGAAAAAAAGGAAAAAGCATGCTGTTTCTGAAATCACCTGTAGGGTGAAGTAAATACGAGAGGGACTATTCCTTATAATTGTTTAAAATTCACTGAAAAGATTGCTTTTCTATACGAAAAAGGAGAAAAGGTTGTGAGAAGCACATTACAGAAAACAAAGATCAATGGGACAATATGATTAATTTGAAGTAAAAGTAAGGAAGGTCTCTCATTTGTCACCCAGTGCCAATTTGCAGTAAACCTTAGCATTTCATCAAAGGGTTGCTGTGAACTACTTTAAAGCAATCAACTTTCCTGGAACTGGAACCTAGGGCCGTCTTGATTCCTCTCTGAGAGCACAAAGTCCCCATGATTAATCTTCTCTTCTGTCAACATGAATATTAAGTGATTTCCTCCCTGGTGCATTATTAAGTTGTCTTATTTAATGCTACTTTCTGGGGACTACACAGCTTGACCCTCACACTCAGGGTGAACAGATAGAATTGTCCTATGGGTGTGGTGTTCTCCTTAAATGTGAAATTATGCAGATTCATGTGGCTTTAGGCCTAGTTGGAGATTGTGCCCTGAAAATATACACAAAGGGAGTAAATGAAGTTCGTTAACTAGATCATACATTTTATCTTAAAAAGTGGTTTTTTGATAACCATTTTTGATATATATCGCTAAATACGAAAGTGTATGACATTTACATTACAAATTAAAATCCTGTGTCGTACAAATGAATGCATACAAATGCATTCGTACAAAATGTCGTATAAACGCATGAAACAGGTAATGTTAATATTTCTTTTTTATCACTAGCACTATGAACATTGATGAATTACAAATGCAGATTCAAATTTTGATGTGGCATAAATATTCACTTATGCTCTGTTATTTTACTAACATTAATATGTGATGTAATTGTATTTTCTGTTCTCCACACCTGTGAAGGCTATCTCTAAAATGTCAAAATGTCATTCTAACTTACTTTCATCTTTCTTTTCTGTAAGGTTCAGTTTTAAAATATGTCCCCTTCCACCTGTATGATAATTCCAGGACATAAAAGAAGTAGTTAGAAACAGACGATGTTTTATGTGTCTTGTTTACTTGCAGATGTTTACTAAGGCAATTAGTTACATGCCTGAGAGGGTCTTTGTATTTATTATATTTTGAACAAATCAAGTCATACTCTTAAAACACATTAGGGTGTTTATTAGTTCAGCTGGTTCGCTGACAGATGTTTCCTTTAGGATTGAAGAAGAACTAATACAGCTAGTTCAATTAAAAAAAAAAAAAGTCACGCCTTTGGTGAGTTCATAACTTTGTATTTCTGTCCAATTTTTAGAGCAACTCTTCCTGGAGAAAGCATCTCCTTTATTGTTTTTTGTTCCTGCTGTGAAGTGTATTAGTCACTGGAACATTACCTATAAATAAACAAATAAATGATGAATGGGTGAATGAATTCAATCCTTTGAAGAAATAATGTTATTTCAGCACAGCATAAATGTCCCTAAGGGCAGGGTGAGATGACAGTGTAGCAATCTTTTGCACCAAGGGAAGTATTCTTTTATGAATATTTAAAGCACTATATTTTTCCTTACCCAATCTTGAGAGGAAAGACTTAAGAATGTCCAACTTTGTATTTTCACTGTTCCCAAGTAAAGGTTTCTGTTGTTATGCTCCTGTCACATCACTTAAATTTTCATAAATGGAAAGTTGAGTACATTAATACCTGACTTATGGAAAATGGGTCATAAGTAGAAAGGGAGAAGTCACTTTGCTTGTGGTCAGTATGAATACACACAAATAAATACACATAAAGTGAATCTCTTTACATGTGAGCATTATAATTTATATGTTAGCATTCTTTATTAGCATTATAATGCTGTAGAGTGACCAACCAGGTTTATTAGCAGCCATATCTTTCTTTTCTAATTTCAGTTGAGAATTTTGGGGGGTCATATCTGTATAGGAAGGTACCGTATGTAGAATGCCATGCAGTTGTCCCTCAGTATCTGTGGGAGTTTGGTTCCAGGACCCTCATGAATACTAAAATCCGGGATGCTCAAGCCCCTTATATAAAATGGCGTAGTGCAGTCGACCATCCATATCCAGGGGTCCTGCATTCACAGATTCATTCAATCAACCACGGACTGACCCACAGTTGGGAGCACTTATGTAGACATAGCAATACCTCAGATGAACATACTGATGAATTTTACTAATAAAAGAAATTGAGAACACCAGTAAGATTTTAATGTTAAGAGTAATGTTTTCCCTCTCTCACCGAGGCTGGGCAGGCTTTTGAGATGGTTTGGGATTCCTGTCCTTGTATTTGTTAAAGACTTGGAGGTGAGTAGGGGAGGGGTACCCTAAAGTAGTCGCTGTGTCAGGGATGGGCCTGTCTCTGTTTCCTTTAATCAGTAAACTCCTGATGAGAGTAACTAACAGAAAAAGTAACTTTGTTTTGCATTTTTATGTTAATATATACACCAAAATATTGTCGACATATTTCCTGTAGGAGGGGTGCTTTCATTATTTACTATTATTTCTTCTGGCACACTAATGGGACTTAAAATTACTGTTCTTTGCTGAGGTCAGGAAATAGTAATAGCTTGAAAACAGTTTGAAAAGTTCAAGCATATTTTGCTGTCTTGCAGTTTTATTTAGAAGGACATTTTCCCCATAATTTTCCTCTTGATTGTATCATAAGATCTAATATATAAATTCTACGTTTTTTTCTCCTACACCGTGGTACTGATTTTATTGTGCTTTCTTGTGCTTCCTGGTTTGTCTTATTAACACATTTTAACTTTTTAGGGATTAAATTAGACTGGTTCTTAAAAACACACCTAATTTAAGTGTTTAGAACTTATTTGGCAGAAGGGATATGATTTTTTTAATAAATTTATTTATTTATTTTTGGCTGTGTTGGGTCTTCGATGCTGTGTACAAGCTTTCTTTAGTTGTGGTGAGTGGGGGCTACTCTTCGTTGCGGTGCACGGGCTTCTTATTGTCGTGGCTTCTCGTTGTGGAGCACGGGCTCTAGGCGCGCAGGCTTCAGTAGTTGTGGTGCGTGGGCTCAGTAGTTGTGGCTTGCGGGCTCTAGAGCTCAGGCTCAGTAGTTGTGGCACCTGGGCTTATTTGCTCCGCGGCATGTGGGATCTTCCCAGACCAGGGCTCGAACCCATGTCCCTTGCGTTGGCAGGCAGATTCTTAACCACTGTGCCACCAGGGAAGCCCAGAAGGGATATGTTTTAACATATATGGTACAAAAATGTCTGACAACAATTTGTGTTTCTGGATTTTTTTGCTTAAAGTTTGCTTTTTTAAGTGATAGAGATTTTGAAAGGTAAAGAGAACAAGTAAAACTGGAGAGAAGACAAGGTGGTCTTTCTTCTCTTAATTAAACTATATTTCACCAACCACCTATAAATTATTTCAAGATGAAACTGTATGAAATCTTTATGAAGAGTTGCCTTAAAATTAATAAAACTTTTAAAATAAATATTAGTTATATTTTCTAATGTAAATAATGTAGCACTTTGCATCGTATACAACTCAGTATCATGTACAGAAAATCTATATGAAGCATTAATAATTTGCCTCAATTAAAACTATAGGTTTGGCATTTATGGAAAATTTTGAGTTTTGAATGTGTTTATTCTACAAAAAAGAACTCAACATTATGAGCTTTCAGTTTTGCCTTAAAGATTTCAGCAAACTAAAACTGATGAGTGCAAATTTTGTAATGGACTCTAAAGGGGTGGACAAATATCTTTTCCTTCTACCCTTCTAATTTCTTGACTGGGGTTTCCATAATAAAACACAGATTAACCAGAGAAAAGCTACACATGTATTTAAGTTTTACATGGCACAGGAGACTTCATAAGGAAATGAAAACCCAAAAAGTGGTTAAACCTAAGTGTCTTTATACTAGGTTTGATGAAGAAGGGAAAGTCTTGGGAAAATGTGATAGGACAAAGGGTATGAGGTAAGTTTAGTAAACAGGGGGAAACGTAGCAAGGCCTGTTCCTTCACATCTATATTTCTCCTTATTCCTTTCAGTGTCCCTTAGTCTTTGGAGGTAAGGATGCTCCTTTCTTCCAGTTATAAGGAGGTCACCTGTCACATGAGCGTCTTATGACCTGTTTCAGGGGAAGGTCACAAAGTCGTTCTTACACCTACCATTCCTCAAATTCCTTTAGCTTAAAAAATTCAATATACAGAGGTGCCCTATTTGGGAGAAGCATGTTCTGAACCCCGTTAACTATTTAAAACTGATGATGCTAATGTTTTTAAGGAAAGGATTTGATGATGGGGAGCTTCAAAGATGGTGCTGAAACAGCTCACTTAAACAAACCAGGACTCTTTCCTGATAAATGTACTGGCTCCTAAATCTTGGGCAAACACTGCACAATAACACAGCATGTTTAAAATATATCTTCTTGCCTTTTGAAAAATAGGACACAAAATTTCTATTATGTTTTGATAATCTTGAGTTCTGTGGATATGAATCTATACAAGCTATTTAAATTCTTGGATTTCTCACCTATAAAACAAGGATAATTATACAAAGGTTGTACTGAGAATGAAATAAAAGAGTCTTTGTTGCCAAAAGTTTGACAAAGTGTAGCTATATTGATAATGTTTTGTTATTGAATATTAGAATTATTGAAAATGAGTGAATGTTTGTTACCTATGTGATATACTAGGGTACTGGGCTAGGCAGCAAAAATACTAATTTAAAACTTGCCGCAGAAATAAGATTTATATACATAACTAAAATGATAGAATAACAATTGAGAAAATACTTCTGGTACACTTGTGTGCACATTGCTGGCAAGCCTGGTCAATTATGGATTCCGTTTGGGTGAATGATTGCTGGGGAGGGGCTTGACACTGAGAGGTCATTGGTAAAAGGTTAGACGAGAAATGATTGGAATCAGCTAGGACTGTGGTTAACACAGAGGAAGCTGGAGCTGTGTTCCTTCATCAACTGGACCTTCCAATTTTCTCGAGATTTTCAAGACTTTTTTCTTCAGAGTAACATCTGGCCCCCTAGGTTATTCTTCTATAATACATACGTGTGTGTGTGTATGTATGTGCATATATATATATATATATATATATATATATATAGAGAGAGAGAGAGAGAGAGAGAGAGAGAGAGAGAGAGAGAGAAGGAGTACATATACATATATATCAAGCATATATATATGTGTGTGTGTATATATATATATATATATATATATATACACACACACACTAATACTTACGTTTACATACATATTATTATCCATCAAAGGCCATTCTTTGCCTTACCAGAGGTGGGGCACAGGTAGTCTTTGAGTGTGTGGGTGGCTCATCCAAGTATAGAATCATTCCCGTGTGTTCTAGAATTCGTACCCATTTATATTTCTACTTTAGTTTTGAGGCCAGGATTATGGAAGTGGGCTTTTAACTAATACTTTTACAATTCTGAGTCTGTTTTGTGAACATCGGCATTCAAGGAAGCACGTGACACGTCTGCTTCAGATATTCTACTGCCAAGAGTGGGAAAAGGGTTTAATCAAAGTGCCAGGGCAGAAGCCTCTGAATTCCTTGAGAGTGGGACTCCCTCCCTCTAGCACAATGCCTGGCACATGGTATACAGTAAGTGTTTATTACTGATTACTGATCCATTACTGATACCATTGAGGTCACTGTTTACATATGAAAGCCAATCAAAAGTACAATATAAACCATATTTTTCTTTCCACTCTATAGATAGACCTCATTGCAGCACTTGAAACAGTCATAGCCTTACAAGTTAGTTCCCCTCTATTATTGGAAAGAAGAATGCAATTGAGAAAATAGACACTACCTTCAGGTGCTGAACTGTTACTGCACCTCTAGATTAACTTGAGAACTTGCCATACAAAGACAAATTTCTTAGCTTTTATCCTTTACCTGACATTTATGTTTTCATGAGATACTTTGTTCTAGCTACTCATCTAGACATATTACATTCGTTAATTCTTTTTTTTTTCTTGTAACATGAGATAGGAGCTATTATTATCACTATTTTACATTGAAGTACTGGGAAGTTAGTAATTTATCTGAAGTTAACCGAACTCTAAGTCTGGATCTCAAATTTGAGTCCAGAGTCCATGTTTTTAAATGGCCTTGCTCTGGAGTCTTACATTTATTTATATAGTGCCTTAGAATTCAGAATTGGTACTTTACATGAATGATCTCAGTTCATCCTTAATACAGTGGATAAAAGCAGACATAATTTTCAGTCCACTTTGCAGGTGAAACAACTGAGGCTTAGAGCATCAAATCTGTGACTGAGCTAGGTCCAGAAGTGCTTGGTTTTATTCACTGAGTGGTTGCATGTCACCTACTATCTTCGTGCTGAGATCGAAAGATGGACCAATGTCTCTCACCAGTTCCCCAGTCCTGCCATTTTCCCAGAAGATCCAATGCTGTTGCCCTCTGATTCCTCCACCTGGGTTTCTCTGGTTATTTTGGACACCCAGTGACCCAGCCACAAGAGGCCTTACCTTTTATATCTTGCTCTAGTCAAAATTATAGAAATAGATTCTACATTCAATTGTTTAATCCAACTGTTTATGCTTTATGTTATGCTTTATGAAGGCATTTTGACATTTTTCTGTTTCATAATGTTAATGAGGCTGACTTATCAAGAATTCTTCACTCTAAGATTATGTTATAGATTTAATGATTTTCTACGCTAATATTTCAAGTTTTTCTAATAGTGAAAGGCTTCCTGAGGCTAAATCCTTATGTGGGCACATGGAACACTTTAGTATTTCTATTTATGATACCTTGAAATTTGAAAAAAATATTTCAAAATATTATCGAGATACACTGTGTGTGTAAGTATGACTGTAAATTCATGAAACCAAGTCTCCTATGAAAAACGGTTCCACTTCAAAGTAGTTCAGTATATAGTGTTTGTCTTTATATGTCTTGGGTCCTTTTATTTATTTACATTTTTGTTAATTACTGTGTCTCCAGAATGATGTTTATTCCACAGGTAGTGCTGCCAGCTTTCTCATAGGGGATGTTTAATTTGTGGTGTTAATTATGGATCACAGTGGAACTTCCGTGGGAGTGGAAGTCAGTGCTAGCCAGGGGCTTTACTGTTTATATGACATATGCTCCAGTGAATAAATTGGTGCATAGCTCCAAAATTCAGAAGCATATTTTAAGAATATGTTTGTTAACCAAAAGTAGGTCTCAGTATGACTTTGTGATGACTAGACAAAACTCCTCTAATACCATATTCTGCAGAGGGTAGGTAGCTTTTTAGACCATGCAATAGTAAATAGTATTCTCACCCCATGTTTGTTAACTTAAAGAGAAGACAGATTGAACTGTAAAGCTCATTTGAGAAATGAGCACATTTTGCTTTCTTCCTGTAGTTTTCTTCTCTTGGCTTTTGTGTCCGGTGCTTCTTCCCAAGCAGTGTTATGCAAATGAACCAATTAATGACATATTAAATGGTCTTCCTACCTCACAGATTTTGTAACTGGAAGGGCAACACCGCAAGTCACGTACCTATTCAGCGGGTTCTATAGGCCACTGCGAGGGTCTGATTAGCTTGACTGTGGAAGACAATCGCAGAGGCATCTGCTCGGTTAATTTTGAGAGAAAATTTACCAGATGGAGGCTGAAGATTTAAGTGATTAGAAGGTAGTAGATTGGAATACAAATTGGATTAAAAGAAATTAGATTGATATAAATCGAATTGAGTCACAACAGTTTGTGTTGTTTGTACCAAGGGGCAGTGGATTATGGGAGAAGCAGATGCTCCAATGAGATAGGAATTAATGTGGCTTTGACCATCCATCTGCGAAGGTCTGAATATCGAGTACATCCCTAATCTCTCTCTCCATTTATCAATGCCATAATGTTAATTAGTACTTCATTCATTAAGTTACTTACAGAAGAAAAAATCTCACCCCTATCCCCTCTCTGCTTGAGAATCTGTTATTCTGCCAAGAATCGGAAAGGTCTCTTCAGCTGAGCTAGCTACAGTTGACTCTGGGGGTAGACCCGTGTCCTTTGCCTCATGCGTACAACTAACTGCCTTTGGCAGGAGTGCAGTAAGCTTGAAAATCTTTGCTCATATATTTCTGTTCATAAATACATAGTTATTTGAAGTTTTACGTTAATGACTAGACACGGTTCCACTAAAAATGAGTGGCTATATTAATTTGATTATAAAATTATATATATTCTACATTCTGTTTTTTATAAGATATCCATTGGAGTTATATGTTTTGCTTAATGACTCAAATATTTGACATTAATGTTGAGTGGCAGATTCCTCCTTGAAGGGAAGAATGAGAAAAAATTTGTTCCCATAATTCTGCGACTGTGTTTATACCTGTGTGTGTGTGTGTGTGTGTGTGTGTGTGTGTGTGATGTCTCTATGCTAGTTTATGGGAAATTTCAAGTTATTGACAGTGTTATGCATTTTGGTGTATAGTATTGGACCTGATCCTGAAAGAAAAAAGTTGAATGACATGAAATTAAAAGAAACACATCATTTTAAATGCCTGTGCTTATATTGGAAATACGACCCTTGAAAGTCCAAGGTGTATTGAAATGGGAACCTCATTATTACACCACTGGCCACAGCAGTGAAATTCAGCATAAGGCAGCTCTGTCTTGGATCCCGTCCAAGGGAACAGAGCCAGTGGAGATCCAAAGGTGATCTTACTTCTGAGGCAGCCCAAGTGTGTGGGCTCTAAGGACAGCCATGCAGAAATGCCCCTGTGTATTAATAATAATCAGGCAAATGCAGCTTCTGGAGACTAAAGCGATGAGATGGACAAAAGTGGAACATCGAATCCTGTGATGCAGGAAGCATATCATTAAAGGTTGTGCCACATCATTCAGAAATAATCCTAGTACAGGCAAATGTGGGATGCCGGCTGGTGTACAAACAGAAAGACTTTCTTTTTTTATGTGGGGGAAGGCAGTGGCTTGTGCAAAAGTGTGTTAAGTGTTTGAAAATTTTTGGTTTTTTGAAGAAAATTCTGTGGGCAATGATCTCTTCAGGCAATATTCTTGATGTGGGAATAAGATATATATATGGATATATATGTGTGTGTGTATGTGTGTATATATATGGATATGATATATATTTCCTATGTGTCTCCTATTTATATGATATATTTACAAAAATGGCCACTCCTCCCCCAGGCTGACCTGG
Source organism: Phocoena phocoena (assembly GCF_963924675.1). Taxonomy (NCBI): domain Eukaryota; kingdom Metazoa; phylum Chordata; class Mammalia; order Artiodactyla; family Phocoenidae; genus Phocoena; species Phocoena phocoena. Next base: position 115,941,196 of record NC_089222.1, on the reverse strand, counting down.
GGCTTCTCCTCAATCCTTACTGGATGGACCCCGGGACTAAAATAGCTTTAGTCACCCTAAATATTGGCTAAATAATGTGACACTCGTATCTTCTACTTAAGAAATAACCTGCCCTCTAGGAGCCAGAACTAAACCTGAGGCCTGTCTAAATCCAGAACCTATGCACTATCTGCTTAGATCCTATGTTTAAATATTGTTTGTGGCCCATCTTTCTAATTGTATGTTCATTGATACAAGTTAATCATAATGAAATAGTGTATCAAGCTAGATTCCAGCAAAATTTAGAAGCGTGAAAAAAAAGCTAACATGTAAACCTGCAAAATGTAAAGCAGAATTCCTCATTGTAGTAAAGAGCAACCCCTAAAATCTGTCTTTTGCTGTTGTGAGACTGTTTAAATGCCACCTAAAAATAATTTAGTATTCAGGGGTCAGTCCCTTGTTCCTGTTTTGACACTTTAGTTTTCAAGCTAATTGTCAGTTGTCTAATTGGTGGCGGTTGTCTTCATTAAGAACCATCAGTACATCAAGGTGGTGCTCATTGAGCCTGGCAAAGTCAGACATTGTGCTCTTATTCATGCCTTTGTTTCCGTGACTGATCATTGGGTGTTTAATACCTTGTTGAGCCCATTGAGGATAATTAAAGAAATCACTTGGTTGTAAACTAATGACAACAGATATACAACCTCCTCCATTTCCTGATTGTTGATAGACTTTAGACAGTGGGTGTATTTTCACTGTGAATTGTTTTTGTACGTTTGAGTTCAAACTTCACGTAGTAGACATATAAATACTGAGGTTGGTGAATGCGTGTTAACTACATTGAAGCTATTACAGTCTTTTTTTTTTCTTATTTTTTTGCTAATTATCTCACAGGGAATGTTTAGAAATTAAATTAAGGTGCTTATTTACTAGGTGGTATTTCTTTATTTTATATTTAAAGGTACTCATAAGTAAAACAGAAAAAAAATCAGCCTGATTTTATCAATGCCTGCACCATCATTTCAGGATTCACGTGACGAAGCTGTTCCGTAGGCCCGATTTCAGTGCGGGCAGTTTAGATACATTTATCAGGTATAAGCTACCTCAATAAGTAAGGGTTCTGCATCTCATTTTTTCCCCTGCAGTCAACATATTTTTTTCAAATGTGCAGTGAACTCAGAAAATGGAGAAACACAGCCAAGCTTTAATACAGTAAATGATGTTCTGGCACCTTTGACTATAAATCAGTGTTGCAAAGACATCGTGGCAGCATGAGTAAATGCTGTCCAAATAAATGCCGAGCCTTGGCATGATGGTGCAGAGTTTGGTGCTTCATCGTAAAACTCACAAGGCAATTTGCTTAATCCTGGCTGCATAAACTGGACTTAGAAGAGTGCAATTTGTAACTCAGCTGGCTGAATAGATGGAGTTTTACTGGCCAAGGGAGTTAAAAGAATTTAGAGCACTCTGCAAGTTTGAAAAGATTTAGCTGGCTAACCTACTTCTTCTTTGTTTGCGTAAAGGAAAGTTACACCTAGCTCTCTAAAATCCGAATATATTTTTCTAGGTATAGAATGATGAGGGAAAGGAATAAGAATGTACTTGGAACTGAGACACTCTGAGGCTTTTGGAATAATGATATTGTGAAATTGAGCCTAGAGAGGGATGGAAGTGAGCAGTAGACATAAAGGGAGAGAAAGAAGGAAGAATCCACAGGAATCTATGCCTAAGTGGATATGAAAGAGATTGAGGGGTTAAACCCTACAACTAAGACTTTTAGTATTAGGGACCTGAAGAAAGATGGAAGTATGTCGGGAAGAAGAGAAGGATGAGGTATGGGACAGGAGAGAGGTGAAGGATCCATTTTGAGAGACACAGAATTTGAGGTTATGAATGAGCATTCCGCAGGCACCTGAAACAAGCCTAGAGCTTTCCTTAACTGGAGATACTAAACTAGAGATTTGGCTCTTGTTGTCATAGAAGCAACACCTGACACAGTGAGAGGGAATGAGTCCCCATACACTGAAGAGAAGAGCTGAGGTCTTAGGACGCCTTAACTGTTGAGTCAGAAATTATTTGACTTAATTCAAACTTCTAGTTCAGTATTTTACATGTAACTCAAAGATTTTTTCTCCCTAGTGATAGAAATTGGTAACAAAAGTACCCAGTAACAGTGTTCTTTGTTTTTTAAATGTCAACAACAGTTTGTATATCTCATACAAAAAAACCCCAATACAGTTATTATTGCCTCTTTTGAAAGTAGTATACCTACCTGGAATATTAAGCAAACATCATTATACTCTTTTAAAATTCATACACCTTTCATTTTCTTCCAGATTTTCAGTTGCTGCTTTTTTATAAAATCCAACTTGTCAGAGTTTGATGTATTGAGTACTTGACTGTAAAAGCAACTTCCTACATTTAAAAAAATAACCACCCTATTCTAAGCTATTGTTATTCTTGTCTTTCACAATTACTATAACTCTATACTTTTTTATTCCTCTGCCTGTCTTTCCTTCCCTTCAACATAATCCAGAATGATTCTTTGTGTTCCACTTCTTTTGCTTTGTGACAAGAAAGCATTGCATTTTGAGAGTGGCTGGATGGAGGTTAATTCCGTGTCCTTATGGTAATAACCTGGGAAAACCTGGGGATGATCGGTTTCATTTGATCCCTCATCTGATAAGGCTTCAAAGTAAATGAAATGAGTGGAAAATAACACTTTTCATAAGTTCTCTAGAAACTGCAGCCGTTTTTTGAGAGACCCAAGGAATTGAGTCTCTGATGTATTTTAGTGAAACATAATTCAAGCAGAAAAAGATCATTTAAAAATATTTATAGCACTCCCATTTGCTGCTTTTCTCCATCCAGCAGAAAAACAAGCTCGTTTTTCTCTATGCAGACAAGCTCTTTTAACTGAAAACTACACTCAGTATTCCTGTTGCAGCAATGATGTTATCTGGTGGTCATTTCACTCTGAAACAGAAGACATCCCTTGAAAGGAAATTTAAAGTTTTATTAAATCACTCATTTTTTAAAGGCATCAACAGATAGCATAAATAAACAAAAATGAAGCGAAAGTAGATCCCCAAGTGAAAAGTATCCTGATAATTAAGGTAACTCATATTCTTTATCTGCTAGACTAAAGCTACTCTGATTTTCAGTCTAAATGTAACTAACCATTTGTACGCCTTACGACAGAAGTCATATCAGAATCATTGTGATTTACTAAGTCAATCTTTTTAGAGACTAATTTAGATTTACATTTATTTATTTATTATTTTAATGCAATGCATAAAGTGAAGGACAAAATGGCAACTTTGAAATTTTTTGACAGCATGCTGAAGATTTGAAAACGTTCAATTCCAAGCCTAAGAACTTTTGCAACTGATTAAACATGGCTTCTTTTTCAGCCTCTTCTGGATCAAAATCTTGTTCAAGGTGTTTGTAGTGGAATAAACGCTTCAACAGTGAATTTAGGTGCCTATATTGCAAATACCTCCACAGAAATATGATGCTGTCACTTGCATTCGGTTTGGTCAACTGTGAAAGCTCATTCACTCTGAGCTTGATCGTCAAAGACAAAGCAATAAGTATCAGTTGTATTCAGATACCTTTATAAACCTCCTTTACTCTCCAAGGTATAGGCTTCAGAAAAAGAATTACAACATTGTACAACATCAGTCCATTGTACAACATTAAGAAAAACTAAATACAATATGGCTGTTCCTACTATGCAAGAGAAAATCTTTTCATCTTTGGGATGGCTGTACCCACCTTTGACTTGTCTTTTTATTTTATTTTTTAATCGCAAGAGATCTTAGCCTTATTTTAAGGATATATAATTTCACAGAACTGTAATCTAGAGACTTCAAGGAAGAAATATGTTACTTTAAAAGTGAGAAAATGGTTTTATCACCACCGTTTTAAACTACTGGTAAGGGTTAATTTCAGACAGTGTTCTGATAATACTCCCATTCCTGTTTTTCATTTAACTTCAGTCATGTTATTGTGCCCTCGAAAAGATTCTTTTGATAGTCCTTAATTCTCGTTACATTTATAATGGAAAAGTCACCAAAAAATAGATCCTTCCCATGTATTAATCACGCAGTGGTTTCAAGATTTACATAAAGAAAAATCATCAGTATTGGTATAACCTATTTCAATAAAATATTTAAGGACACACAAAGAGTTATTAAACATTGATACTTGATTAAATTCCAATGAATATAATTTGCAGGTAATTTCTTCAGCATGCCTAGACAGTAATGCCTGGTACTAAAGTCTCACACATCCAATTTGTCATGAACTACAGTAGAAGTATTCTTTAGTTGCTATAGCTCCACGGAAAGAATAACAAAAGTGATATATTTATTCATGCATTTATATATAATATTGATTGAGCACCTAATATTTTCATCTTTAGAACTTGATAGTGTATGTGACAAACCTAAGGTGCAGAGTTGTTGAAAACATGGAGGCTTTAGGGAAATGTAGGTAAGGTATATTATTCAGAATGACCTTTGATTTGGTAGGTAAGAACAGGCAGTAGTAGAAAATCACAATGGAGAGATAGGCAGAAACTGTATATATATTTTTTTTGCGGTACGCGGGCCTACTCACTGTTGTGGCCTCTCCCGTTGCGGGGCACAGGCTCAGCGGCCATGGCTCACGGGCCCAGCCGCTCCGCGGCAGGTGGGATCTTCCCAGACCAGGGCATGAACCCACATCCCCTGCAACGGCAGGCGGACTCTCAACCACTGCGCCACCAGGGAAGCCCCGACTATATTTTATAGATGGTAGTCTTTAGCTTTATGGGATCACAAATTCCTTTGAGTATAGTGATAGAGGTTATACTAATAAAAGAATTATACATTATAGTAACACTAATAGTAGTGAACATTCACTGAGTGCTTACTGTGTGCTCAGCACATGGAAAAATCTCATGTAGTCTTCACAACAATATTAGGTTGGTACTGCTATGTTTTATAGATATGGAAACCAAAGTGTGGAGAGGGTAGGAAACTTGCCTGATTTCATACTCCTATCTCACACTTGGACAAGAGCAATTGCAAGTCAGAGTCTTCTTAAAGACAGAAAATCTATATCAGCTGTCAAAGATCTGCTTTGTTATTTCTTAAAAACGTGCATGCAAACAAAATTTTACCCCCAATATCTGAGGTGTTATCCTCTATTCCATGTTTTACCTCTATTCCACATAAGGTAATCCCTGGTTTAAGAACCATATTTAAAGAGGTAATGGTGTAATGCAATGCGATTTCATATGTTAGGCCAAATTGCAGTTGGATGTCAGTTGGAAATGAACAAGTCTAAAACCAGTCACTGTGTGTATGACTTGGAGACGATGCAGCTAATACATTTGGCTTATGACAGCTATAATTTTGGGGGTAATGACTTAGCCATTATTCTTTAAAGAAAGTTTCTGGATTGTATTAACATTCTCAGTTCTGTTTAAAAAAGCCTTAGTTACTATATAGTAAATGACGTTTGCAATTTTAACTAGGGTTATTGAATCTCAATTTAAATTTATAATAAAACATTTCAGATTAGAGGAAAATATGTCGAGTTTTAGGCAAATTTATCAGAAACTAAATATTTAACAGAGCTTATTAGCACAGGTGTAAAGTATCAGTGCTAGTAGGAATGGTGTTTTCTGACACTGACCCTGGGACCTTTGACTCTGCAGTTACTAAGATTAATGCTACTGCCACAGCATTTTCAGAATATATTGCTTAGGAAGTAGAATAGAAAGCCAAAATGTTATCAGTCCGTTAGGAGTTTATGTAAGGAGAATGCCCTTTTCTGGAAACCCATTCATAGTCTCCACCAAATAAATATTGATAGTTTTTAGAAAATTAAACATTATTAAACAATTGAATGAGGTTGGAGATTGTTTCATTGCATCATCTTTTGCAAAGCCAAATGCAATTTTAAAACCACATCAAAATATTATAAATACGACAGTAAGAAGCTAAATTTCAAAGATATCTTCCTGGAATACAGATTGTTTTTGTCACCATAAGGCAAATCTGCATAACCCATGAAAACCTCTGATTTGGTGGCAAATCACTCTTTAAAGAATGACTTCAACCATGGTAAGATGAAGCAAATTGATTTGAAATAGTTTTGGATGAGTGTCCAGGTTAATACGTTGGCTCCGCACTGAATTGTTGGAAAATGAATTTATAAAGTAGGAAATTAAGTTTTTATTTCTCAGGAGTAAATCACTACTAAAAACTTACTGGAAACTTAGAGACTGGTGGTTTCAAAATTTCTCTTCAGTTTTATATAGATATTCTCATGTGTTTAACCCCTGTTTTTGATTGCTTTCTGCGATTGGTTTTAACTTGCCCAAACCAGTCCTGCCTTCCGTCTGGATGTGTTCCGTCTGGTGTTCTGTGACCTAGGCCCACCTGCTCACAAGAGGTCAGTGGCTCACTGCATTGGATATAGGGACCCAGAAAATGAATTACTATGTTAAACAATTAAAAACTTATATAACAAGGGCACTGAATAACATGAGGTCGTGGGGAAACAAAGAGGGAAAATGTGTTCCACTTTCAATTTTTTCAGTAATTTCTGCTAAGGATACACTGATAAAGACCTGAAATACAGTTGTGAAATTCAGAGAAAAGTTTTATGAAAGCTGCCTTAGTTACCTTATCCTGAAATAGCAGCTACTCACCCTGAATAAGGAAGGAAATTTTAAATATTTTTGACTGAGATTATATTATAAATAATTGATTGCTTATGTTTTAAATAAACAATTTACTTTTAAGATAAGTATCTATGTTTTACCGGTTGGTGTTTGGTTTAAATGATTTGTAGCACCATGTATTTATTGGCAATGTAAGTAAATTTAACAATAAATTTAAGAATAAATTCTAAGTTACACGAGCTGCTTTTTAAACAGAAGCTTTTAAATCATTGTTCACCTTTGGAGGGTGCTCTAAGAAGGTATTTTGGCAACCATTGCTTTTTGATAGTAGACATAAGACCTATCAAGGGCAAACCTTTCTAATCTCTACTTATATTAAAAGTATGGACATTAATCTATAGTGTATATCTTTAAAAATTTGCTCTGTGGTAATAAATTTAACTTGCTCCCTATTATCTTTTCCTATGGCTATGTCCATTATGATGTGACAGCCATAAAAAGTGTATCATGTTATAAAACAATGAACCTGTAGCAACTTACTCTTCTAGTTGCCTCAGTTTTGGGATGAAGAAATGGTACCTTGAGGAAGTTTAGGTAACTTGCTTAGGGTCACATACCTAACAAACAATGCCCAAGGAAAAAAGAAGCCAAACCAAAACAAACAAAAAAACCCAATAACTGAAATCTAGTACTTGGGACTTTCTATTTTAGACTTACCCAAAATATGGGTAAGAAGGAGGAGAGACAGAGAAGAAAAAGTTATCCTGGAAATGGACTCCCAGCTAAGGCAAAGTGTTCTAGTCTCAGCTTTGGGGAAAGAAACTTCAATTATTTGCTTCTCTTTTTCTTTTTCCTTCTCAACTCTAAAATGGGGTTTAGGACAAGAGGGTCTCTTGTAGCTCAATGTTTTGCCTGTTGGACCTGGAAGACTGTATACATAGGGACGATACTAGATGCCATATTGTACAACTGAAACTTACAGAATTAAGGCTGCCAAGTTTGACAAGAAATGTCTTTAATCTTCGTCATTTTCCTTTCACACCCTTTAGTTTTATGACATTAAAAAGCCAGTTAGCACCAAAATAAGGATTAATCTCCAAAATATACAAATAGCTCATGCAGCTCAATATCAAAAAAAAAAAAAAAATCAAAAATGGGCAGAAGATCCAAATAGATGTTTCTCCAAAGAAGCCATACAGATGGCCAAAAAGCACATGAAAGATGCTCAACATCACTAATTATTATAGAAATGCAAATCAAAACTGCAGTGAGATATCACCTCACACCAGTCAGAATGGCCATCATCAAAAAATCTACAAACAATAAATTCTGGAGATGGTGTGGAGAAAAGGGAACCCTCCTACACTCTTGGTGGGAATGTAAATTGGTATAGCCACTATGGAGAACAGTATGGACGTTCCTTAAAAAACAAAAAAATAGAACTACCGTATAACCCAGCGGTCCTACTCCTGGCATAACCCAGAGTAAACCATAATTCAAAAAGATACATGCACCCCAATGTTCATTGCAACACTACAATAGCCAAGACATAGAGGCAACCTAAATGTTCATCAACAGACAAATAGATAAAGAAGATGCGGTACGTAGATATAATGGAATATTACTAAGTCATAAAAAGAAATGAAATTGGGTCATTTGTAGAGATGTGGATAGACCTAGAGATTATCATACTGAGTGAAGTAAGTCAGACACAGAAATACAAATGTCATATGATATTGCTTATATGTGGAATCTAAAAATAGGGTACAGATGAATTTATTTACAAAGCAGAAGTAGAGTCACGGATGTAGAAAACAATCTTATGGTCACTAAGGGATGGGGAGTAGATAAATTGGGAGATTGCGACTGACATGTATACACTACTATGTATAAAATAGATAACTAATAAGAGCCTGCTGTATAGCACAGTGAACTCTACTCAGTACTCATTAATGGCCTACATGGGAAAATAATCTAAAAAAAAAAAGCCATTTAGAATTTTTGTAATAAATAAGTAGTATTTCAGGCCTCAATTTAATTTTGATGTCCTCTCTAATTTAAACTTATTTTTAACACTGCTGTGCTTCCAAAAGAAATGAGAATCTTATAAATGTATTTAGTTCATTGCTAAATTAGATCATTTCCTGAGAGAATTTCAGTAAGGTTCAAATGGATAAAACATTCTTTGTGTTTTCCAAACATTAGCTTTCTCACCACATCTTATCACATCATAGGACTCCTAGGAAAAAGAAGTTTCTTGTATCCCTCTTCTATTTCCCTCTCTGATGAGGGAAGTACACTGGAACTTAATCATTATGAAGAATTCAAGGATGGAACAGTTCTAAGGATAGACTTGATGGAGTTATTAATTAACTCCATTGCATTACAAATTACATTAGCTCACTAATAAATGTGGGCAGCATTAGTAGTGGCACTGAGTTATGTTTCTTTCTATGGAGAAATTTTGAATAGGATTTATTCTGGTAAAATAGAAAGCAGTAACGGCTTTAATCCTTTTGAAATCTAGTGTAAAGCGATCAGTGTGGTCTAGCTAAAATTTACCATGCAGAAAAAATTAATACAAGAATGACCTCAAAAAGGAGAAACTTGTCAGTGTGATTCGTTTTAAGGGGCAAATTTTGGAAAGAATATATATATATATATATTTTTTTTTTTTTTTTTTGCGGTACGCGGGCCTCTCACTGTTGTGGCCTCTCCCGTTGTGGAGCACAGGCTCCGGACGTGCAGGCTCAGCGGCCATGGCTCACGGGCCCAGCCGCTCCGCGGCATGTGGGATCTTCCTGGACAGGGGCACGAACCCACATCCCCTGCATCGGCAGGTGGACTCTCAACCACTGCGCCACCAGGGAAGCCCTGGAAAGAATATTTGTAATAGATTGTAGACAGGAAATATCAGGTACACTGGATGCTTACCACATGTCCTGGTGATCTATATATATGATTTCTTTTAATCATCTAAACCAACTCTTGAGATATTGGTGTTCTGATTTGTACCTGGTAAAAGTGAGGCATAAATATTTGCTGGTCAGTAACCCATTCCTTTATTCCTACCACACCACCTCTTTTTTGTGATGGGTCATCCAGCCTTCACTTTTTCATGTTGCACTAGGTACCTCTCAAACTGGGGGAGGGATAACTTCAGGAGGAATCTCTGGTCACACTCAGATCTGGAGTAATCATAGAATATCTCGCTGGCTTTATTTTACTAAATTTTTTGGAAAATATTTTGTTAAAACAAACATACTTATTATGAACTAGGACACAATGTATATTACGTACGTTTTTAAGAAAAACGGACACTGCATAGAAATTTTGCTGGAGGGAAAATTCAGAGAAGTTTGAAATGTGTTGCTTAGCTAGATATGCTATCTAGTATGTGAATGAAAAATAAAGCTTAGTCCAAGGAAATATTATATTCCAACTGAATAAGGAGACAGAAGAAGTTTACTTTCAAATATGTGAAATGAAATCAACAGGTGTTCTCAGTGCTTTATCCTCCTTTATTATATTATGTAATTGAAATCACTTCTGAAAACAACAGTTCTGTAGCACTCACTGCAAATGAGTGGTTATTGACTAAATAAAACTAAATTTAAATATATTCAGAAATTATGATTTTATACTTCACCTCCAATTCTTTAAAGTTTCAAGCCCTAATAAACCATTCAATTTGTTTTTTATTAAATATTTTACTAAAATCATTACAAAATCATTGTTTGAGAGTCTCTGAGAAGCAGAAATAATCCATTATGTAAATTTGGGTGCTTAGAACATTATTCAAAGATGCATCTTCATTCAGCTCACTAATTTGGTATTTCTGTGGCATGCTTACATCTAGCCAGATATAAGTGCATGCCCTTCTCCTGGTAGGCATGCTATAACTGCAGCTTCTTAGATCCTTCCACTTGTAACTTCTGATGCATTCTGTTCAATGTGGAACCAAGAATCTTCATTAAAAAAAATATCCCAGGTGATTTTGATGCCGGTACTCTAAGAATCACACTTGGAAAAAACAAGGAAGATGTTTTCTGATTTTATTACGACTAGAGGCATTAAATTGACTTATTTTATTGAAATCAATTTTAGAAGGGGTTTTGTAATTAGTCTCATTGTAGTGTGCATTCTTTACTTAAGCTTCCAGCATTTTCAGAAGCCTAGTACATTTTGGATGAAAGGCCTTGAGTTCTAATTCTGCCTCTACTAGCTGTTCAATTATAGACAAATCACTTGACTATTTTATAGCTTACTTTCTTGGACAGTAAAAATAAACATTTGGATATTCACCTATAGTACCCTATGACTAATTTACATTGTTTCTTTATAATAGCTAAAGACAGTTGAATAAAATGTTTTAGATTAAACTTGACTATTTTATTGCACAATTCATAATTGAGATATAAAATGATGTCCAAACTTGCTACTAGCTGCAAGCAAAGTTAGAATTGCAGATGGTAATTCTGACACAGTGCTTAGCGCGTCTGACCAAATAGAGATCCTGAATATTTCCCATTACATGAGCAAAATATTATTTTCCTGCTGTTGACATATTTTTTCATCTGAAATCTGGAAAAAAAGTTCTATGGTCCTATATAAAAAAATAAATAAAGTTATTAATGGAAATTGATAAACAGGTGCTCTAAAGCAGGATTGGCAGACTTTTTCTGCAGAGGATCAGATTACAGTATTTCAAGCTTTGTGGACAATATACAGTCTCATTCTTCCATCACCTTCTGCTTCTTTTATTCTTCTTCCTCCTCTTTTTTTAACAACATGCTAAAAATGTTAAACCATCCTTAGCTCAAGGTTATACTAAAACTGTTTAAACCAGTGCTTCTCAAACTTTAATGCACATATGCGTTGCCAGGGAATCTTGTTAAGATGTGGATTCTGATTCTGTAGGTCTGGGGTTGGGCTGGGGACCCTGTATTTCTTATTTGCCCTTGGATATCAAAGCTTTTGAAGCTAAACTGTTTCATGTCTTTTCATGTGATGAACAGCCCCCTCTACTGTTGGGTTTGGATCCCCAGTGACTTTGGCTGACAACTCAGCTATCTTTTTTGTTTTTGTTTTTTAACCAAATAATGGGGTTGTTTTGATCCTAGTACTTTAGTGGCCCTTCATAATTTTAAAGCCTCAGACCTCTTTGGAAATTCGATGAAATCTGTAGCCCCTCTTGCTACTACTCCCTCCTGTCCACACAAGAATACCCAATTTTATACACAATTTCAAAGAATTCACAAACCTGTCTAAGGCTTACCCATCTTAAGGGTCACTGCTGTAGTTGTGTAATGTCTGAATTTAAGGGAGTTCAAAATTAATTCCCTCACTTTTAATAACATCTTAAAATTTAGATTGCAGCTATGTTTTTGTGTATCTCCATATCATTCTATCTATCTACCTACCTATATGACTATTAATCATCTATCTGACTGGTACAACCTTTTAACTTTACTTTATGCCCTATTGGCCATTGCTGGCCTGATGATTACATTTAAACTTAAAACTATGAATGAGGAAAATAACCTAACTATTGGTCAGAATGAACATGAATTGTTACAATGCCTTGTATTAAATTTGTTCACAGTGCCTTTACTTATGACTTTTAAAAAACTACTTTATTGACATTAATTCATACATACTTTACTCATTTAAAGTGTACAATATAATAGTTTTTATTATTTTCATGGAGTTGTACAACCATCACCATAAATAATTTTAGAATATTTTTACCACCCCCAAAAGATTCTCCAGTCCCCCTTCACCTCTCACCCCCATTACCTACCCTAGACAACTGAAAATCTATTTTTTTGTCTATGAATTTAACTATTCTGGACATTTCTATGTAAGTGGAATCATTTTGTGACTAGCTTCTTTCACTTAGCATAATATTTTCAGTGTTCACTTATGTTATAGTGTGTATCGGTGCTTCATTTTTATTGCTGAATAATATTCCATTATGTGGATATATAACATTCATTTATGCATTAATCAGTTAATGGACATTTGGGTTCTTTCCATTTAAAAAATTATTATGAATAATGCTGCTATCAATGTTACAGTTTTTGTGGGGACATGAGATTTCATTCCTCTTGGGTATATACCAGGCAGTGGAATCGCTGGGTCATATGTTAATTCCAAAACTTTTTGAGGAACTCCAGATAGTTTTCCAAAGTGGCTGTACCATTTTACATTCCCACCAGCAATATATGAGGCTCTCAATCTTTCAACGTCCCAGATAATACTTGTTATTTTACACTTTTTGGATTATTACCATCCTAGTGGATGTGAAGTATATCTCGTGGTCTTGATTTGCATTGTCCTGATAGCTAATGATGTTGAGAATCTTTTCATGTGCTTACTGACCTTTTGTCTAACTTTTTTGGATAAATGTCTATTTAAATCCTTGGCCCATTTTTAAATTCAGTTATTTGTACTTTTATTTAGTTGTAAGCGTTCTTTATATGTTCTAGATATAAATCCTCTATCAGATATATGATTTGCAACTTTTTTCTGATTCTGTGGGTTGTTTTTCCTTTTGTAATGTTTTTTTCAAGAACAAATATATTTGTTGCATGTGATTTTGGTGTCATATTCATGAAGGTTTTGACTAACTCAAGATCATAAAAATATGCTCCTGTAATTTCTTTTAATTGTTTGATAATTTTACCTCTTACATTTAGATTGTAGATATTCTTTTGAATTTTTTATAACAGCGGAGTAAAGCTACTACAAGAATATCCAAATGCAACAGCACTAGGATAGTTTACATATGTTATAGTGATAAATGAGTAAAATTCTCTGAGTGCTATTGGACATGTTAGATTCTAAATCTTATTGCTAAATAGTTTAGATGTTTTGCATCTAATTCTCTTATTAGTCTATTATTTTATATTTTATTTAATAAGTGTTAGTGTATTTCAGGTCCTGTTCAGGCCTTATTCAGGCCAAACTGCCTAATAAGGCAGAGAACTTTTTGATGTAGAAAATAGCACTCTAAAAACATGGACAGTTAACTTGCTTAGTTTTAATAATAGAACAACTTTGGCATTAGGGGGAATGTAGATGATTGCGTATGGAAGATTAGAGAAGAGCAAGGAAGGTATCCAAACAAGAGGATTGTGGCTACTGTATGTCTGTTACATGAAAAGTGACATATAACTCTTGGTGCATTTTGGTATCAGTTTCTATGGCTATGTGTCCAGACCTTTACATTTGGGAATATGCTACTGATTTGCAAGCTATGATTAGTTATTCATATTTAAGTACTTGGGATCTTATTTATTACTTTTTAAAGTAATTCTTACTTTTTATATTCTATAAATTCCTCATTTGTGTTAGGGCCTCAGTACTTACAGTATATAACCTTCTTTATTACTGTGATGCAGGTTGTGGTTTTCTGTCCATATTTAAATGCTTTGGGTCTCTTTAGTTCTTTTCTTAAAATTTTGACCTATGTAGTGTAAATTACTCTTGCTTTAGGTACCTAGCACTTGTATAAGTTCCTTCTTGCATCTGATGAGCTAACAAATGGTAATCAGCAACCTTTAAAAGTTAATCCTCTTCAGAAAAGATTCATTCACTACCAAATTAAATTCCCTTTATTAAATTCAAATAGAAATTTTAAATTAATATTGAAAGTTAACTGGAATAACATTGATGAGTAAATATTACTTCTGTTTATTGAACAGAAATGTGCCAATATTGGGTGATTGGTTGGAAAATTGTAAGAGCTTTTAAAAGCTCGTATGTAGATTATCATTATGTCTCCAGACAGAGTTCTCTCAGCCGTCTCCTTTAGAATTATTTGCAGCAGCTGGTAGGACCTTTCCACAAATAATGGCTTCTGACACTTCATAAATTAAAATATTCAAAACAGTACATTATGCAAAATTTTCATCTTAAAATACCAAACAGGTCCTTCTCTTCCTATTTCTTCTAACTTTTAATGGCCCCATTTTCATTGTAGCCACAGGAAAGTTATTGGTACCTGTCACTCTTCCTTACTGTATGGAATACCAAATTCTGTCAAGTGTTTATTTTACTGTATAACTTATATCTTCCTTCTTTTTTCTACCTTAAGTGTTTCAAGGTCAGGTTCTTTTTATTGTTCTCTGGAATATAGAAGTAACTCTCACCTGTCTTTTTTGCCTCCATCGCTATCTATCTTCTACTGTACAGACCAAAAGAACCTTTCTAATACACAGATGGTCATATCACTGCTCCCTCAAAATCAGTTAGCCATATGGAATAAAAGTCACACTCCTTAGCGTGGTATTTTAAGCCCTTTTGTCTCCGGCTATAAGACTGCTTTTTACCCTCACTTGCCACGTTAACTTCCTCCCTGATTATGAAATGTTTTATACATATATTGTCATTTCTCTGACCTTTTGCTCATGCTATTTCCTCATTCTGAATGTCTTTCTCCTTCTGTTGACATATTATTTTCATTCTTTACAACTCAATTTAAATGCTACCTTTTTTGGGGAAGCCTCTCACTGTGCTCTAGTTAGAGATGACATTACTTTTCCCGATCTTTTCCTGTAATACATTTCTTGGACCTCCGTGCAACACTTATTTCAACATAGTGATTTAACCTGAGTTCCTCAGTCAGACATACCTGGATTCAAATCCTGGCTCTACTGCTTACTTCTTCCACAGTCCTGGACAATATATGTCATTAAACTTCTTCCTCATCTGTTAAATTGAGTTACTATTTGTACATAATGTGCAGGTCTTTTTTTGTGTTGACTCTGATAGCACAATGCCAGCATGATAAACGTTTTCTATGTGTGTATTTTAGGCACTTGGCTTTCTCCCCTAGTACACTTGTAAGCACTTGGCTTTCTCCCCTAGTACATAGTAAGCACTTTGAAGACAGGAAATTAACCTTACTCATCTTAGTACCCATTGCAACTTACTGGTTCCAAAAGAAAATTTCATGCTTATTTTTATTTGTCCTGACTCATGGAACATGTTAAAACTAACTCATTAGAATTAACGTATTAATTTACTGCTATATTGTCTTGTTCCAAAAGGGACTTGGAATGACTTACGAGATGCATAAAGAACAAAAGACTGAAATATAAATAAAATAGTAGTAAGTGCAGTTTGAATGATTGAATAGTTTAATTTTACCAGTGTGAACCTAAGTGAAACAAAAGCTATAGATAAGGAATGTTAAAGCTTGTCTTCATTCTGTCACATTTTGTAGGATCTCGTCTTCGCCAGGAAGACTTTCCCCCGCGGATTGTGGAGCACCCTTCCGATGTCATTGTCTCTAAGGGAGAGCCCACCACGTTGAACTGCAAGGCCGAGGGCCGGCCAACGCCCACCATTGAGTGGTACAAGGATGGCGAGCGGGTGGAGACTGACAAGGATGATCCCCGGTCCCACAGGATGCTTCTGCCCAGCGGTTCTTTATTCTTCTTGCGCATCGTGCACGGGCGCAGAAGTAAACCTGATGAAGGAAGCTACGTGTGTGTTGCAAGGAACTATCTTGGTGAAGCAGTGAGTCGAAATGCATCTCTGGAAGTGGCATGTAAGTAAACGTAATGAATCTCATAAATGGCATGCGCTTTTACTTTGATTTTTTTTTAATAAGCTTTGATTTGTTCTCATAGATGCTTAATACCTATAGAATACAACAATCAATACTCTCTGCATAATTTTACTTTGCCTTCTCCAAAGAAGGCTTGTCAAAATAATGTATAGCCAAGGTGTTGCAGTAAATTTATTTATATTGAAGCAATGTGGGTATTATGATATTATATTAAAGCAAGGCGGCGATGATGCTGGTCGTATTTAAAATTTGAATTATTAATGAGAGATATAATAAAATATTAAGGTTAGCAATGTTAAAATAAAAAGTTTATGTGTAACATGGGATCAAATATAAGGTATAAATTCATTATTGTACCTATTCCTGTTACCTATTTATATATAACTAATATATTATATATACATGTATATATATTTTAAATCTAACTTTTATTGGGCAACTTTAAAAAGAATATACTCTTTAGGTTATATTAACTCTTTTACTTCCAGGCTAAATTCAGGGATCATTACCCTAGGCATGCAGGGGAAAATATACCAACAACAGCAACTATATTTTTTTATCAAAAAAATTCATCAGAGAAGAGAACTGATTTCTGTTTAGGGACAAAATGTGCATATAGAGGAAGGTCTTACTCAGTTTTGGTAATCAGCAGTACGTAAGGATTTGTCCTGCCCTTGCCACTTAAAAATATATTTATTTATTAATCAGGTAGCCCAAATAGCACTAGTAAATCAAGGCATCAAGGCTTTGCATCTGTTTGATCATTGAGTCCATAACTTTGTTTTTCTGGATGGTTTTCCAGAACAAATTTCAAAATATGTTAGATTTGTTTTCTGGTTTATAAGTGAGGATTTGGTGTCATAATTATTTTGGTATTCTCTATTTTGAAGGAATACTTTATCAAGAATTATTTGTGAATAAGATGGCAATAACTGAGCTTAAAAAAAGTTTGTGCTCTTCAGCTTTCTGCTTGTACCAGTAGGTGTTCATAGGTAAGAGAATTGAAATATTTCAGGATGCATGAGTCTTTTTTTTATAGCTGGGATGAGAGGGCCGGATAATAGTTCATGGTCTCATGTCTGCAATTAACTTTGATACTTATACTCACATGCTATATGGTATCACACTAAATTATAAAACTTGTGTATATGTGTATTGAAATTCTCACAATGTATCATTACCTTTATACATGAAAACATCTTCTAGTAAACAAAATCATACAATTTCTTATTCAGCTATCACAATGAAAGCTTTTGCTTTTACGCATCCAGTCTTTTGATTTATGCTTTTGTACCAAGAAATCTGGAACCCAGTCCATGCTTGAAATGTGTAAGTCCAATAGGAAAAGACTACAGGAATCCTAAAACCCAAATTTTTAAATCAATGAGCTTTGAGAAATTTATTATGTGAAGTACTTTGAGATATAAGCATTAGAACTTTTGCTAGTAATACCATTTTGCGCCAGTTGCTAGGTAATTTCATTTTTATAACTTACTTCAAAAAGCAGTTAGATTAAATGCAGTTTAGTGAGATTTGAAATATATACACAGAACCTCAAGAATGCAAATATTGCTAACTGTCCATTTTTATTTTGAAATATCTTATTTCTGGAACATTTCAAACATACTGAAATACTGCAATGTCAATTCTATTGATTGTTTTCCCCACCATATCCCTTTACAGTAAATATAACATGCATTATTCTTTCTTTTTATAGATAAAATGAAACCCATGATGGTTAGGTGACCAAGACTAAGGCAATAAATTAATGGGGAATTCAAGATCAGACCATGATTGTTCTAATTTTTAGTTTGAGAGAATTGTACCATATTTCGAAAAACGCTCAAATGAAACCAGGCTCATCTTATATAAATAAAAATAAAGAACTTTTAATTAAAAGTTTTTCTTTTATCCACTCAGCAGCAAATAACTTTTTTTAATTTTTAAATTGAGGTATAGTTGTTGTATAATATTATATCCGTTTCAAGTACACAACCTGGTGATTGACAATTTTGAAAGGTTAAGTTCCATTTATAGTTATTATAAAATATTGGCTAAATTCCCTGTGTTGTACTATATATATCTTTGTAGCTTATTTATTTTAAGCAAATAACTATTTTTAATCCTTCACTAACTTTCTTCTCAATATTAAAGTTTATCTAAATTGGCCAGTCCTTTTATTGTTAGACAGCTATAAACTTATCTTTATTCTGATCTGATCCTTAGCATTGTTAAAATTGCTCCCAACACACATGTATCTTGTACTTTTATTTAACATAAAGGATTTCTCTCTTTCTTAATTGCATCATTAATAATTAATCAAACTGTTTTAGAGGGAAAATTTTAAACCACGATTTTTTTTCAATGTACTATGACAGTTACATTTTTCTTTATTTTTAAATCAGTGAGCTTTGAGAAATGCTAAAAAATACTTCTGACCTAGAGAGGAACACAAGAAGAGTTCTAAATTGGATTTAGCTAGTGAATAAAATTCTTTCTTCTAATGCCCTGTCAACAGTTCATGCCATTTGAGGCAATAAAAGATCAAATAATATCCATTTATATGTTGCTCATCCCTTTCGCATTAGCTCATCAGTCTTCTCCATTTCCTTATGTGTTTCATAAAATGTGTTAATATGGAAATTTAGGTCAAAGCATTGTGATTTGTCAATCCTATTGGTAACCAAGGTGTATTTTTATAAAATGATAGGAACCGCTGTGGGTCATATAAATGTCTGGCCTTCATATTTTAGGACACTCAAAATAATTGCTCAATTATGGCATATCCATTTCTTCATTTGTTAAAGGAAAGAATGGAAACCTAAAAACACTATGTATTTGCAGAGCTGCAGGTAGCTTGATATGAGGTTGGTGGGCAGCGTAAGTTAGAAAGATAGGTATGTGCTGAATCATAAAATCTAGACTTTTTGTTATGTAAAAGGAGATTCTTTCCTTTCAATTTTGAAAGAAAATTGAAGATAGGGTTAAAGGGATGATGACTGAAGTTGAGCGGAGTTAAGAAGCTGTCAAATCATTCAGAAAAGAGTATATGTTAGATTTTAAACTGAACAAAGCAGTGAGGATTAAAAGAAGGAAATAGTTTGAACTGTATTTAGAAATTATAAATTATATCACTTTATGGTTGGTTTGGGGAATAGAGGGTGATTCCCAGATGTTTTTGGGGGAGTAACTGTGTACATTATGATACCTATCATCCAAAGGGATGGCAGATACAGGAGAAATAACTCTAGTGAGAACAGGAAAGTGAAGTCAGCTTGGTTGTATTGTTTGACATGCCAATGAAATATCAAGGTAAAAATATGCCATATTCCATTAAGAAAAGAGCTTCTAGAATTGAGAAGTCTTTCCCAGATGGAGGTTGAAGCCAGGGGAGTAGATAGACATAGATGTGATTGTCCAGGCAAGCTGTGTGTAGGGCTGCGATCACTCCCATTGTTTGGAAAGAATATTTAATGTTGGGCAAAGGAAAGTCTAGTTCAGGAGGCTCAGAGGAGGTATTGGAGTGATAGAACATGGGACGTGGAGTGACAAGAAAAATAAGGAAATAATTTTAAGAAAGAAAAAGTGGTTGGCAATGCAAATGCCACGTGGTAGTCTAAATAAAAAGTGTCTGTGGTCTCTAGGGGTGGAAAGAAAGCACAGCAGCTGAAGAATGAGTTGGTAGTGGAGTTGGAGTGGCAAGTGCTGCCTGTTCTTTCAAGAACTCAGGGGCGGTCAAAATCGGTTGCGAATTGATTTAGGTGTATATAGGAATATCTAGGTGGTATGGATAAGTAGCAAACAACCTTGTTATAACTTTTATTGTGAAATAATTATTGATAAAAAATCTGGAATTTTTGACTCTGCTTCGTCTTGATTTTCATTTTTAATTTCAACAATCTTGCTTTCTGCTGTCATATGATATGAGCAGTTTTATTGATAACCGTCTGTCTTGACGGATTGTATAGAAGTTAGCCTGTTTTTATCATACTCTATTCATTCCCTTTTTGTTTTATTAAACACAGAGTTCACTTTTATGTAACGGAACAACATGATTGAGGAAAAAACTATTCAGGGCCAATCCTTGCAGTGGAGATTTGAATCACTTACCACATATTTGCTTTTTTCCCCTCTTGGTTTGGAAAAAAAAAAGCAATCCAGAATGTACTTTTTAGATCACTTTAACTCAAGGAAGGTATTTAGGCAAAAAAGTGATTTTTACATATTTAGAAAACAGAATTGCAGGTTCTACAAGTAAGGCACTTGGCACTGAAGAATTTAATACATAGTTTTCCAGTGGGACCACCAAGAGAGCTGAGACGTAGCTGGTGCAGATAGGATTTCAGTTTGAACTCCAGGGCTCCCTGTGTTTGGAGCAGAAGGAGCACAGGGGTCCTCACGCAGATTGTGGCTGCCTGTGATGCAGCCTGAGTCAGTGGCAGTGCCTAGAGATGGCAGCTGTAGCCCCAGGTGGTAAATATATGACAGCAGCTTGATCTATCGACCAGGGTAAGAGGGGGTTGTGGCCTAAATGAAAATTCATGAAAAATTGATGAAGTCCCCAGATTATTTTTTCCGTTTCCTTTTCTCTGTACTACGCCAGTGCAGAGAGGGGAGATTAAATGAAGTGATGAACGCTTTAGTGGCAAGGAGGTTGTGGTTCAAAGGTCAAGGGTCACTTAGAAACCAGTCTTTTTTTTCCCCTTTCCTTACTTATAAATCAAAACTAAAACACAAGAACTTTTCAGATTACCTATGATTTAGCTTTGCTTTGATAAAAATAAAATAAAATGGCTAAATGTTTGAAAGTTGGCTTTTGATGCAACTACAAAAGAGACTAGATGTGGTTCATAATTCAGTTGGGGAACTAGAAATAGATTGAATTCCATGACTGCAGGGTGATTTCTTTTCTTTTCTTCTTCCTTTTTTTCCTTTTTGTTTCCACGTATGAAGACCCATGCCTCAAGAAAGTCATTTAGAGAAGGAAAAGGTGTTGCATTATTTATGTCACAGATTGCTAGAACAGCAAAGCTATGGAACACTCTACAGACATAATGATCCTGCTTTAAATCCAAAACTAAATTGATGTTTTATCTGTACAAGGGAGAGAGGTTATAGAAGTAGACTGACTTTAGTAACAGAGGTCACAGGTGGCATTAAAAATGAACACAAGGTGAAGTGTTTCATTGATATTTCCAAGTTAATAAATATGTAATTTTTTTCTTTTTCTTTTTTTACTTTCGGCTGTAAATGAATGTTATCCAGGCAAAATACCTTTATGCTCCAAAAACACAGAGATAAATTAAATTGCAGAAAAGCCTGAGCCATGGAGAACTTTTTAAAAAAAATCACTTTACTGAGATATGGTTCACATATAATTTACCCAGTTAAAGTGTATAATTTAATGTTTTTTAGTGTATTCACAGGGTTGTGCAACCAACACCACAATCTAATTTGAACATTTTTGTCACTTATAAAGAAAACTGTATACCCATTAGCAGCCAATTCCCATTCTCCTGGAACCCTTCTGCTACATCCCTAAGCAAACACTAATCTAACTATCTTGTCTCTATATATTTGCCTATTCTAGACATGTCATGTAAATAGAATCATACAATACATGGTCTTTTTTGACTAGCTTCTTTTCCTGAGTATAATGTTTTCAGGGGTAATCTTTGCTGTAGCATGTATCAGTATTTCATTTCTTTACACTGCTGAATAATATTCTATGGTGTGGATGTACCACATTTTATCCGTTCACTTATATGCTGATGGAAATTTGGGTTGTTTCCACTTTTTGTCTTTTACGAATAATGCTGCTATGAATATTCTTGTACAAGTTTTTGTGTGACATATGGTTTCATTTGGGTATTCTCTTGGGTACATATCTAAGAGTAGAGTGCTTAGTTATATGGTAACTCAACTTTTTAAGGGACTTATAGGTAACTTTTAAGTGTAGATAAAAATATTTATTAGTGTTATTGAATTAACCGTATCCAACTCCCCTCTTAGTACAAGGCACAGCTAGAAACATTGCCAGTATTTGATAAATGTTATTGACTGACTGGCATGTTATACTTCCTTGTGTTATATGTCCATATTTTAAGATAAGATTTAATTAATTAAAAATATAAAATAATTAACTCTGTAAAGCCACTGAATGGTCATGAAGTTTCTATTTTTTTCTTTGACCTAGTTATTTAATTCAAGTAGGTATGAATTGATGAAATAAATTCTGAAATCACTTCCCCTTATAAAACTTCTTACCAAACCGTGTTGACTTTGGCCCCAATTAAGTTGGATAGTCTTGCTATTTGAACCTTACTTCACTTTCTGCCACATTTTTATTTGTCCTGAAAGAGGACAGTATTCTGGCTTCTCAGGAGATGACATTATCTTTTCTGAGAATAATAGGTTCTGACATAACCTTTCCTGTTCCCAGATTATTTTTCCTTTCAAAGATCTTAACGTTTGTTTGTTTGTTTGTTTTTCTTTCATTTACTAGGAAGGTTTAGAATAAGAAATTAATGGTGATTATAATAGAAGTTGATTAAGTAATTCCAGGAATAGGGAAACAAAGAACTGCTATCACAACTCAACTTTCCTAAAACAGACAAATGTATCTATTTAAATGCGTAAGAGGCAACTAGTCAATTGGAACTGCTATTCATAGATTTTGACTAAGAAGAATATAAGAGCTACTGGCTTTTTCATGATTCCTCTGTTCGTATTTCTACAAATTTCAAGAGAGAATGCAGAGAATTTTGGGGGAGGGTATACAGACAACCACTCATACCTTAATGTACTTGGGCCATGTTATGCACTAACTTGTATCCCCCCTGAATTCATATATTGAAGCTCTAATCCCTAGTACCTCAGAATCTGACTGTGTTGGTAGATTGGGTCTTTAAAGGAGTAAATTAAAATACAGTTGTTAGGGTGGGTCCTAATCTATTCTAACTGGTGGCCTTATAAGAAGAGGGCGTTTGGACACATAGACACCAGGGAGGCACATGCACAGAGGAAAGACCATATGGGGACACAGTGAGAACGTGGCCATCTGCAAGCAAGGGGAGAAACCTCAGAAGAAATTAAAACTGCCAACACCTTAATCATGGACTTTTAGCTTCCAGAGCTGTGAGAAAATAAATTTCTGCTATTTAAGCACACAGACTATGGTATTTTGTGATGGCAGCCCTAGCAAATTAATACAGGCCATTTGTCTTACAGCAAGAGTAACCACTGGTAAGAGACCATAAAAAAAAAAATAGTGATTTGAATCAAATATTGTTTGTGCTCTGTGGATTTGTACTGCCCTGCATCCACAATGTTGGCCCGAGGCTGTTTTGAAAGAAATCTGTAAACTCAATTGAAAGTATTATAAACCGTGAATGTATGGGCATAGAGGAATCAATCTAAAACATCTTTAACTAGAAAGAAAAGACAGTAGCACATGTTTTGGTATTTTTTTGGTATTAGAGAACAGTGTTAGAAGGTACATGAGTGTGCACACGCACACATCTGTGTTACTTGGGCTGTTTTGTCTGTGTACCTTTTAATTGTGTAATACTCCATCAGATTCTTTCATATACAGGTCTCTCCTTTAATCTTCACAAATGAAGGTGTGAAATTACTATGCATGGAGTACATGTTTGAGCTTATGAACTATTTAAATATGTGTAATGCTGTATTTTGATATCAGGTTTCTGTTAACTGTATTTACTGTATTCAACCCCTCTCCCTTTACAAGTCTCAAGTTGCCGTTCACTAAAATTAGCCTGAATTAACTCTGATTCCAAGGAAAGCACGTAAATAAGAGAAAGAGGAATCTTGATGTTCTCTTCTTTTCCAAAGACTATTTCCCAAAACAGTTTAATCCTGAACTCTGCCAACATGTAAATCCTATCCATGGAGTGATAGCCCAACATATTCATAGTGATACTAAGGTGTATTAAGACAAAACTTGTTGAGTTCAGCTCTTGTTTTCAATCTCAGAATTTTTTTTTTAGATAAAAGTAAGAAAAGACTATTTATGGTTTGGAGGGTTTCCCACCTATAAACCTTCAATTTATTCGATTTCAGCTGGTTTGTAAATATAAATTGATTCTATTGAAAATGTATATAGGTTGACACTGTAGTTAGGAAATGTAATTTTGTGCAGCAACATGTATGCTTTTCTCTCAAGATATGTGTTTCATCAGAAAGACAGGTCTCCAATTTTCCTTCGTTAGGTTGAATTTGTTTCTGATAATTATAATACACATTGTTTAATTCTGAAGCAGCTCCCACAAGGTTTCTATAATTACATAAAGGGGGTTGCACTTTTTTCATGCATGAGTCAGTATATGTGTTAAGCTCTTTAGAGGAGTACAGAAGTAAAAACGGCAGGTGAAATTTTGTTCAACTCTGGAAATTTCTTCTTCTGTAGAAGTCTGTAACAGCCTGTGACTTAACTGCTAAAGGATGAGAGGTTCAATTGAGGAATCAACATATTCTTTACACTCTGAATCATTGGAATTGGTTTTCCTCTTAGGAGATTCTCAAATGCAAACAACATTTTCAACCACCTCTTTCTTAATTAGGAGATATTCATACATTTTTGTCAATAGGGTATGCGTTTTACAAGAAGTAATCTAGGAAAACAATATTGGGCCCCTGTTTAGGATTTCTGTAAACTTTCTGAAGTTCCCTAGCACTGCCCTTCTGGGGCTGCTCAGACATCAGTAGTGTCTCTGACCCTTGGAGAGAAGTCAGGCAAGGATTGTAAGAGAGGCAGGTGCTTTGAGGATGTGACAGACAGATATATAGGCCCAGAATCTGGTGAATTCCAATAAGTTTTTGTATGTTTATTTTGTTTTGCTTTTTTGTTTTTGCAGAAATTCTACCACCCCAAATAGCCCATGGTCACTTACTCACTGGTTAGCCTAAGCCTGTTAAAAAGTTGATCCTCACAAAGCCTGCAAGCAAGGGTGTCAGCCTGGGTTACAGGCAGCAAGAAAAGTCCGATTGGCCTACGCCGTTGGCCCTTTAAGTAGCATCACAAGTAGGGCCTAGAAACTGAGTGTAAAGTAACATCTAAGAAGAAAAGGGCTCTTTTTATCACATATACCTTTTTCTGATAATCAGGCCATTTTCCAGTTATACAAGTACTTATTATTTATAAAGACAATCATTAAGTTTTTTATGTGGTTATCTAACATCTAAGTCTGTACAAAGACTTTGGCACAAACTTTACAGTTTTTATATATAAACTGTAAAATTATGGAAAGGTAACATGACTATTTTACTTTCATAATGTCGTATTCAATATAGACTGTTATGTATACATATATATATCAACCTGCTTCACTCTCCTCCTACTTGCTTTTTCTGCTTATTCACATTGAATGAGGATGTTCAGTGTTTTTCCTTAAATCTATTCAAAGGTCTTTACTGGCTTTCTTAGGCATTAGGAGTAAAAAGCAGCTTAAGAGATCCATGCCTTCAATGGTGCTTGTGTTATAAGTGAGAAGCCTGGGAAACCTCATCAAGTAGCAGCTCACCTTCCACTGTGGTGTGGGGTAAAGGCCCTCAGACAGGACATGCCACAGGCATTAGAAGAAGTGACATCAAATGCTTCTGGATGAATATGAATGGAAAGTGGCCTTAGAAAACTGGAGAGAAGTGTAAAAGCAAAGACCTGAGGCTGTGTGTGATTAGCCAGTGTGGGGAGTACTTACTGTATTGTTGAATTGGAGAACGTATGTAGGAGAGTAGAGGGAGATAATTTAAATAGGGAAGTAGAGATTGGTCATAATTAAATGAACTAAGGAGCTTGCACGTTATCCTAGAAGACCTGAGGGAGCCTTCAATGTTTTTTGATTTGGGAATGTTACTTGTAAGGTATGAAAGGGGATATGTTAAAGGCAGTATAAGGTGGATTAGAACATGGAAGAGTGTGAAGGTAGGAGATCTATTACAAATTAAGATATGGTAAGAAGAAGGTTGAATTACTTTGATGAATTAAATTGATATTTGAAAGATGGGAGATGGCATTTCAAAGGAGAATTGATGCACATTTAAGAAATGAGTTTGTGGTCCAAGGGATGATATAAATTTAGTTTGCTACATTTTTGGACAGTACTTTCTAATTGCTAGGTACTCAGCTAGGTGCTCAGGATACTGATATTTAAAACAAGAGTTGTTTAATAAGTATAGAGTTTCAGTTTTGCAAGATGAAAACGTCCTGGATATCTCTTGCACAGCAATGTGAATATACTTAACACTACTGAACTGTATGCTTAAAAATGATTGAGATGGTATATTTTATGTTACCTGTGGTTTGTTTACCTCAGAAACAAAAAACAAAAAACAGAACAAGAGATGACTCATTCCATCAAAGAGTGTTCAACAAGATGGTATAAAATGTAAGTCCTAGAGTAAGGAACACCTGAACATGTGGGAATTCAGAGGAAGAAAATACTGATTTTGCCAAGAGAAATATGGACCAGGTTAAATGATTTCTATAAGTGGAAAGTCAGTAAAAATAATCACTAAATGCCAGGATTTTTCCTAACTGTTTTATATTTACAATTTGTTTTGAGTATAATTCTCAAAACAACTTATTATTTTCTCTCTATTATATCTGAGGCCAAATCTTTGTTAACTTAGCAATTTTTGCACAGTAAGAAGAGTCAGGATATGAAACCAGACAGGCTTTGCCTAGAGTTTGCTTTCTTAACTACCATGCTAAGTGGTCTCATTGATTCATTTAAGCAAACAAAATCATTTGACACTTAGAAGAAATCATTAGCATTTGTTTTAGGTATTCTATCCAGAAATGGTTATCCAGTTGTATACATACAATGAGAATACTGGACTACATAAAGTCTAAAGCTTCATTTTGGTGCTAAAATTCTGTGATTCATGGGGTACTAAAGGAAACAAACAACAGAAAGAGTAAGCTTTCTTTTTTTAAATTTAGTTATATATTGACATTTAAGAGCTCATTAGTTTATTCAAGTAATTTGATTTTCTCTGTACAGTTCCTAGTTGTCAAATATCAGTATGAGGAAGATCCATCACTTTCAGGTCTTATTGACATGTTTGCAGGCCAAAGCAGCTTGGAGCTTAAGAATCAAATTTATAAGAAGAGTTATCTATCATTTAATATCTAAAGATAACTTGATTAAGTTTTATAAAGAAAAAAAGGGAGTATGATAATAGCAATGATACCCTTACAGTATTTTCTCGAGTTCTTTAGAAGTTATTAACATATTAACATGCATTATCTCATGGCCATATTTGTAGAAATTTGCTAACTTTGATAGTTTCTTTCTAAGTTCAGTACTTAATGTTAACAATGGTCAATTTGGCTTTCAAATAACTCTAGTTTTAATTTAAAAATTGATTAAAGGAGGAATTGTTTTTTCAATAAATGATAACTTAGAGCAATTGGATATTCAAAGGCAATAAAAGAAGCTCAAGTTACAGTTCAAACATTATACAAAAATGAATTAAAAATGGTTTAAATATTTAAATGCAAATCATAAAATTTATAAAACTTTTAGGAAATAGGACAAAAATCTTTGATACCTTGGGCTTGGTAAAGAGTTCTTAGACATGATACCAAAGCACAAACCAAAAAGATAAAATAAATAAATTTGACATCAAGATGAGAAATTTTTATTCTCTGAAAGATCTTGTCAAGAGGATAAAAAGACAAGTTAAATACGAGGAGAACATACTTGCGAACAACATATATCTGACCAAAGATTCATATCTAAAATGTATAAAGATCTCTCAAAGCTCAACATTAAATAAAACGAATAATCCAGTTAGCAAAAAGGGCATAAGACATAAAGAGACATTTCACCAAGAGGATGTATGGCAGGGAAATAAGCACTTGAAGAGATGTTAAAAATCACTAGCCTTAGGGGAATGCACATTAAAATAGACTATGATGAACAATCACTACCTACCATTTAGAACAGCCAAAATACAAAATCGTGATCTCTCTTTCATTACTGGTAGGAGTGTAAAATTGTACAGTCACTCCGCAAGATAGTTTGACAATTTCTTAAAACACTGAACGTACATTTACCATACATTTGCACTCCTGGGCACTTAGCTAAGAGAAATGATAACTTACATCTGCACAAAAGCCTGTACACAACTTTAAAGCAGTTTTATTTGTAAAAGCAAAAAAAATGGAAACAATTAAAATGTCTCTCAATAGGTGAATGGTTAAACAAACCATGTTATATATATATACCACGGAACACTACTCAACAATAAACAGGAATGAATTATTGATATGCACAATGACTTAGAGAGATCTCGAGGGCATTATGCTGAGTGAAGAAAGCCATTTCAAAAGGCTACATACTGTATGGTTCCATCTATATAGCCTCCTCATAATGACAAATTTATAGTGATGGAAAAGAGATTACTGGTTGCCAAGGGTTAGGGATGGTGGGGAGAGAGCCATGGGTGTGTTTATGAGGGGAGAGCAAGAGGGTGATCTTTGTAATGATGAAACAGTTGCGTATCTTGGTTGTGATAATGGTTACGCAAATATACATATGATAAAATGACATAGAAGCACATGCATTGTATCAATGTCAAATTCCTGGTTTTGGTATTGTACTATCATTATGTAAGATGTAACCACTGAGGGGAAACTAGGTAAAGGGTACAGGGGACATGTCTGTACTATCTTTACAATTTCCTATGAATCTATAATTATTTCAAAATAAAAGTTTAAAACAAATAAGCTAACTACCTTAAGTAAACATAAGTATATAAAAATGTCTTAGTAAAAACTAATTATTTTATGACTTTTAAATGTTAAGTGTTTTGCTTAAACTTTGATGAATTCAGATTTTCCCAAATTTCTTTAAAATTCACTTATTCAGATTCACTGTTTGAAATTAATTAAATACAACTTGTGGTATGTTCTACATACAGTTCTGTGAATTTCTTTTTCTATTTTTGATTTTTGCTCCATCATGGTTTTTGAGTTTAATTATAGGCTTTTTTTTATTGGGGGGAAAGAAGTGGGGGTGTTAAAGTAAGAGGGGAGTGGTTGTTCCTAAGAATAAAGAGTCCCCAGTACTTGACCTAATGAACAGGGTCTCTTATTGCATTAAGCTGCCAAAAAAGTCTCTTACTCTAAACTGCATTAATAGTTCAGATTAAGAAATGTGATCCAGCTTGATTTTTTTTCTGCTAAAACTATGGGTGGAATATTGTTAATAGTTCTGAGTACCAGTTTAAATTCACCATTAAAACTGGAATACCACTAGAAGAGAAAGAGTAAGGATTTAAGACTGTCACAAGTAGAAAAAGCAGAAGGAATTGGGATTATTATTGAGGAACAACGAAGACATGGGTAGGGCCGGTAGTTCTCACCAAGCACATCAAGAACTGTCATCCCAAAGAGAGAATATATTTGTTCCATGTGACCCTTGAGGAAAGAAAAGGACCAGTGTGTGGAAGCTGCAGGTTTTGCCTCAGCATGCCAGACAATAATTATGGCGTACATGTTCTTTCTTGGGATTTTTAGGGAATTATAGACAAACCAAGGCCAATATGATGATGTGGTCAGAAGAGAACCTAAAAAATTACATACAACTATATATTTTCTTATAGCTTTACCTTATGTTTTACCTCAAAGGAAAAATCAGTCTTCATGATAATGAAACAAGATAACAAAACTTAAGTACTGGTGACTTATTTAGTCTCATCACTTTATTATTCACAAGGAATTCCATAAAGTAGAAATGATTTCCTTAAATTTAGTATTATCATGTTTCATGAAAAGTCCTTGGAAAAATCTCACTTATGCATATGTCTTACACATCTTATCTTGAAATCCTTTGAGATTATAAGCAATTAAATTAATTGCATTTTGTAGTCCAACCCCTCATTTATAACATATAATTCCCCAGGACCCACATGTACAGATTCAAGAGTAGCTTGATAGAAAGACTGATTTATTTTTGTTTTCTTCCTGGATCTGCTTTGAATATTCTTAAAAGAAGGAGGAATATGCTGTTTAATATTCATATAAGATTTTCTTTTAAAAGCAGCTTCTCTCAAAAGCCTATTGTTAAACAGGACTACCTAGAAAGGGGTCAACTTGCAAAATCCTTCCTAACTACTTGTTTGGTTCTTTTATTGATGGATAAGCTGATAGAATCTAATCTTCATATGTGTCTGTCATTAACAGAGATGTAAGAATTTACATCTCTCAATTTACTTTGTCTTTCTTTTTTCTGTCACATCATAAGGAAAAGCTTTACTAACGAAGTACCCAATGGTAATAACCCATTATATGCTAGGATCTCTCTTTATATCAGATGACATGCAAATGAACTGTTCTATTTCTATGGAGAAAGAAAGACAAGGAGTGGTGTAGTTAATCATGCTTGAGGGCTGCCATAGTGTCTTCTGGGAAATATTATCATTATTCATTCTTATTTAAGGGTCCTTATCCTGTGCATAAGAAAATCTCCCATTCATTCCATTTGGGTTTGATGTTAATTACAGGGGCATTAATGGAAGCTTTCTCATAAGAAATGGATGTAGGACTAAATCAGAAAAAAAAAAAAAAAGCAACCTTTGGGTGAATCGGGTCATCAAAAAACCGTGCATGAAGAAGCTGGCAGGTTGGAGGAACCTTAGAGATCATCAGTCCCCTTATTGTTCAGATGTAGAAACTGAGGCCTTGAGACATGAACTGACTTAACCAAAGCCCCCAGTTGATGAGAGGCAGGCCTGAGATGACAAATGAGGGAGCCAATTTCATCAGACAGCAATGGAGAGGAAAGATAATTTGAGGAATTTCTTTTCCCAGAAAGGACCAGGTTCTGGCCCTGTTCTCCTATTAACTAGTTCTATAATTTTGGCAAAGGTTTTAACCTCTCTGGATCTCTTTTCTTGAATTTAAGGTGAGGGGATTAGACTAGATCATTCGTCCTCCAGAAAAGTGGAAATCTAACTGAGCTACTATAGACGGTTTGCATGCGACTACTGGACAAAGTTCATTGAAAAAAGATATTTCCAACAGATCATGTATGTTTGGATTCCAGAAACTGACAGGAGCCAACCTTGGGTATCAAGTAATTGAGCAGTAGTCTTTTTTTTATTTATTTATTTATTTTTGGCTGTGTTGGGTCTTCGTTTCTGTGCGAGGGCTCTCTCTAGTTGCGGCAACCGGGGGCCACTCTTCATCACGGTGCGCAGGCCTCTCACTATCACAGCCTCTCTTGTTGCGGAGCACAGGCTCCCGACGCACAGGCTCAGTAGTTGTGGCTCACGAGCCCAGTTGCTCCGCGGCATGTGGGATCTTCCCAGACCAGGGCTCAAACCCGTGACCCCTGCATCGGCAGGCAGATTCTCAACCTCTGTGCCACCAGGGAAGCCCGAGCAGTAGTCTTTTTAACTGGCCATTCCCCCAGTCTGTGAAAAAAACCTTATTTCTTATCTCAGATAATATTATTTTTTTCTTTCTTTTTCACCATTTCTTCAAGCAAATTCTGGTCGACAACAAATAATTGATAATATTGCTGATAAAATGAAGATTTTCCTTAATCTTCTAGTCTTTTGAGGATTTAACTGATCATGGATCCACATCTATGCAGTCTCTAGTCACCTTGTCACCACGTAATTAAGTAATTTTTCTTTTAGGCATTCAGGTCTAAGGTAAATTTTTTTTGCAAAAGTATGTGTATTCTGGATCAGTGTTTCTAGTCTCTTGAAGTTTAATGTAAACAAATATAAATTTCTAGTATATAAATTGGATTTTGTTTTGTTTCTCTAAAAGAAGTATTGAAGCAAAGCAGCTAATTTTTGAGATGTATTTGACTTACACATAGTGTATAAAATATTTTATTAGTTAAAATGCATGTTTGTCTTTTACTGAAATATTTTCATAATTATATGAAATTAATTTCATAATTATACACATAAGCAGGCATATATTAGACCAACATAACATTGCTCTTCTTTCTGGACCCATGTTATCTAAATTACTAAAAAAAACCCTTTCTACTGTGTATGTCTTTTTGTTTGTTTCTTTGTTTTATTTTTCCTTATTTTGTCTTTTATTTTTCTACCTTTTTTTCTGATTATAAATACGTTCTTTTTTTTTATTCGAGTATAGTTGCTTTACAATATTGTGTTAGTTTATAATGTACAACAAAGTGAATCAGCTATGCATATACATATATCCCGTCTTTTTCGGATTTCCTTCTCATTTAGGTCACCACAGAGAACTGAGTAGAGTTCCCTGTGCTGTACAGTAGGTTCTCATTAGTTATCTATTTTATACATAGTATCAATAGTGTATATATGTCAATCCCAATCTCCAAATTCATCCCACCCCACTTTCCCCCTTGGTATCCATACGTTTGTTCTCTACATCCGTGTCTCTATTTCTGCTTTGTAAATAAGATCGTCTATACCAATTCTTTTAGATTCCACATAAATGCGTTAATATACCGTATTTGTTTTTCTCTTTCTTACTTACTTCACTGTGTATGACAGACTCTAGGTCCATCTACATCTCTACAAATGGCCTAATTACATTTCTTTTTATGGCTGAGTAATATTCCACTGTATATATGTACCACATCTTCTTTATCCATTCATTCTTTGTCCATCTGTTGATGGACATTTAGGTTGCTTCCATGTCCTGGCTATTGTAAATAGTGCTGCAGTGAACATTGGGGTGCATGTATCTTTTTGAATTATGGTTTTCTCAGGGTATATGCCCAGTAGTGGGATTGCTGGGTCATATGGTAGTTCTATTTTTAGTTTTTTAAGGAATCTCCATACTGTTCTCCATAGTGGCTGTATCAATTTACATTCCCACCAACAGTGCTAAAGGGTTCCCTTTTCTCCACGCCCTCTCCAACATTTATTATTTGCAGATTTTTTGATGATGACCATTCTGACCGATGTGAGGTGATACTTCATTGTAATTTTGATTTGCATTTCTCTAATAATTAGTGATGTTGAGCATCTTTTCATGTGCCTCTTGGCCATCTGTATGTCTTCTTTGGTGAAATGTCTATTTAGGTCTTTTGCCCATTTTTTAATTGGGTTGTTTGTTTTCTTGATATTGAGCTCCATGAGTTTTTTGTATATTTTGGAGATTAATCCTTTGTCCATTGCTTCATTTGCAAATATTTTCTCCCATTCTGAGGGTTGTCTTTTCATCTTAGAAATGTTGGAAACTACAGAAAAGTAAAGAAAAAAATTACCACCAGAAATAAACATCATTATTTCCACTGTGGTTTTTTTTTCTTTATCAACACTATCACTTTAATAATAGACAATCTGTGAAGTAGATTCAGTTTTAATACGTCAGTAAAATAAAAGATGAAAATACTATACATGTAAATAAATATATCTATAATTTGGTCAAATTGGATAAGCTGTAACATAATTTGTCTATATTTCTTCAAAGAACATTTAGAAATCTTATAATAATGGTTTGCACATGCACTAAGGAAATAGGAATAATCTAAATTGCAAACATGTTTAATAAGTCGTTACAAATTCTAACATTGTGGTTTTTTGGAAGAGTTTTCATATCATAGTCTTACTGCCAAATACTTTATATCATCTCTGTAAAATAAGTTATAATCATTTATTTTTCTGTCACAAAAATAGTTGTCTTTCAGCTTTCTAACTGTGGTGATACCTTTGTGAATACTAGTCCTTCTTCCACCTTTTTTAAACTAATTACCATATATAACAGGCCAAATTTTACTTGGTAAAGATCAACAAAATAATTTTCAGTGCAGGGACTAACTATACTTTTATGGGCCCTTTAAAAGTATTTATGTATTTTTTGCTTGGGATTTTAGAGGTAGTTTATTCTTCATTTCTTAAAACTATTTATTTTAATAAATAGATATATTTGGGACTAGAAAGCAAATTGAGAATAGTTTTGTTTTCGTATGTGATGTCAGTTCTAAGAAAAATTTGTTTATTTCATCCACCTAGTTTTCTTTTACTTATATCCTAGTCCTCAGTTGGAGTGACAGTTGGAGTGACATTTGGAGTGACTGGTGTCTTGAGTGATGTAGTTAATGAGTTCTAGCGACATCATGACCCTGACCCCTCTGTGGCCCTGGCTCCTCTCATCCATCTTCTTAACCCCACAGGCTGAATCAGTGTGTAGAATCAGGATTAAACAAGTGTGCATAAACAAGTTCAAGAGTTTTCTGTTATGGCTGCCAGCGCATGGAATTGGCAAAGTAAGACGTAGAGAACTTAATGCTGAGAATGCTCTTTGTGCACCTCCACAAATCCTGTTGGAGAAATCCCTAGTGTTTGTGGTCACTGCAGTGCACCTAATCTCAGTTTGCTCCATTCCCGGACAGTGGTGGTGGTTGGCCCTTATAATCACAGAGCTGTTGGCACATTCAATGAAAGGATGGCTGATCTATCACTTACCTAGTGTCACATGTTACTAAAGCTTTTATCTCATTAACTATGATTAATGTTTGTGTGGAATGGGCTTGTCATGTAACTGTTCACATTCAGCAATTTTCAATCCCTTAGCTTACTTTAACAGATGAGAGCTTTATCTTAGGCACTGGGCACCCTTATTTGCAATTGCTATTGTAACGTGGCATGGTAACTGCGTGATGTAGCTCTTCCTTGACTCTTGCCCATTATCAGTGTTCAGTGTGTTACTTGTCATTGAACTTGGGATGTCTTCAATATAACTGTAGTCAGACTGAAACCTATGAACAGTTTGGCTTACGTAGAAAAGAATAGAAGAAATGCAGTAGAACTGTAATGAAATATTTTTCTGTTATTTCTTAGTCTAAAAGTTGTTTTCCTAATATGATTTCCACTTAAGTCTATTTTCTCAAAGTGAGATGGAAACGGGTAGAGATTAAGGATGCCCGTTATTTTCTTGCCTTTGGCTGTGGTTCTTGCTTTATCTGTTCCACATTTGACAAGTCTTTCCCCTTAGCTCAGGGCACCATTTGATAAGTTGACCAGTCAGTGATTAAACATATTTATTTAGTTCAATGGGTCAGAGCTATTGCGACAGATAGAAAATTACTGATGGATTATCAATTTCAGCACCTCTGACATCTGGCCTCAATGTAGTCCATCATTTGAGGACTCATAACACATTTGCTTGGACAATAACATGCTCAGCTACCTGTGTGATCACAGAGCTGGATATTGGAAATATTTTGTGCAGAATTAATAACACAGAAATCACAGAAACTAGACGAGCTCTGCACCTACACTTGAAAAGTAAAAACACCCAAGAGTTTACACTGTTTAAGGCTGGAATGAAAGCTGACTTGTAGTTTAGATATGCTTTGCTGATTTGGGTAATGTTTTTATAATTTCTTTAACAAGGACATTTTGGAATTGCTGAAATAGATGTTTGGAAATACTTTGGAAACTATAATACATGTAAAAAACTACTTGGGTCAAAATGTTGTATTTAAAAATCGTAATGAAATAAAAAATGGGCTTAAGTTTTGATCTACTGAAGTTATGGAATTTCCAAAATAAAACCCCAAGTCAAATACTTACCATTGTAATTCTTTTTAATTATAAACAAGATTTCAAATAGGATTTGTAAAAACATTTCTTCTTTTTATTGTTACTGTTGAGTGATCCTTTTATCCTAAGTGAATTCTAATAATAAAGAATGAGTCTTGTGGCAAATGCTAATCTAACATGGAAATAATTCTACTCCTCTGTCCATTTGACTAAAATTTATTCCAATACAATCTTCTTCACATCCTTATTTCAAATTTTCATATAAAATTTAAAAATAATCTTGTGATTAGTTTTTTCAAACAAATATGATTCAGGCTAGCAGTTTGTTTTAAGGTATGTTCGTATCTTTTAAAAACTGGTCACACTTGTTAAGAAGTTAATAGATCATGACAGATAATAAGCTCTAAGTTTTATTTCAGCTTTATTCTCATTTGTAAATATTTCATGTGATTATCCCTATATCCTTATATCCAATGTCTCTAATGCCCTACTTTTCAGTGATTCTACATTTAATATTTATGTGTTTTGTCATAAAAGTATTTGTGAAGCTGAAAATGATTCTTAATCTTCAAAGGGCTCATTTTCACACATTCTCTTGAATCTACAAACTGGTAAGAGCTTAGAAATGTTACCTTTGTTCACAAAATAAAGATTGAACTCATTGACATTATAATTTACATTTATTCACTAAATCCACATCAGAGCTATTTGCCATAAAATTGATAGGCCCTTTGGAATGTCCAGCACAATGTGTAATAACTTGGCAATATTACAGGTCATAATAGGTCATTATTTATTGCTACAGACTTCCTGATTTGTCTTGAAATTAAATGAGGTTTCCTCTATAATTTTGTGAAAACGTTTAGTAGTTGACTATAGCATTTAATCAACTCATCTCTCCTTAGATGCCTCTGAGTTGGTTTGGAAAATTCTTAGATGAATTCTAGTTGTAGGATCCTCTCTGGAATCAAGGTGTGTGGTCAGTTAGACTGTCATGGATGTTTAGATCAGACACAATTAAAAAATGAGGGTGGTCAGATTAGGATATCTGGATTTGAAGGGTTGTTTTGAGCAGTCACAGGGAATCCATTGCAACATCTTCCTGAAAGACCAACCCTTCTAAATATCAGAACATTTCACATCTGTCATTTGCTTTAAGTCCTTAAATATGATGCCTAGTGCTTAATGCTTCTTAAGATTTGTGCTTTTAAAATTAGCAGTGCTCACTATGTTCTCCATATTTTGACTCACTTTTACCTGCCTAAGTTTGCCTTTGACTTTTATTCTACACCACCTACTTCTCTCCAAAATAACATTTTTTTTTCATTTGCAATTTCTGGCATATGAACTGTATTTAAGTTACTAGGAGCAGGTCAACAGATATTTGCATGTACAACAAGCAAACAGCAATGGAAAAATGATACACATTATTTTGGAACAAAGATCCATTACATGGAAATGTGATTTAATCAAAATGAAGCAACTTAATTCATTAACATAAATTATGTGTCAAAGTTTCTTTGCATAAAGGACACTCATATGTTAGATTGCCAGGTGCTCTCATATAGAAAATGATGCTATTATCTGATGCTAATATCTCCCTATTACCACACAGGGAGACTGAGAAATTAAGCAAAGAAATGCATGTGAAAGTACCTTATAAACTATAAAGAGCTCTAATGTGAAGTATGTTATTTTAATGTTGTGTGCGTTTCTTGGAACAGAGATGGTAAGGGAGAAAACACATAACTATCCATTCTTAGAGGCTTCCGTGCTGACAGTCTAAGACTTATGGTTTTACAGAATTCATATTGATATATAATTATTTTTCATTCAAGGACGTTAACATTGGCCAATTTCATGTACTAAAATGCTCAGAACCACCGTTTCAAAATGTTGCCCTGTTAAGCATTTGTATCGGTAATTTGGAATGACTTTCATCCTCGACTATTTTTTTTTCATAAACCCTATTAAGTAAGCATCAAAGATTTTTTCACTCTTTTTATATTATGGGATTACTGCTTTGCATCATCTACAACGTTGATTTCAGCATTTACGCTCCATTTTTTAATGTGATGAACAATTACGGTAACAAGTAAATGAAAGTATGATTATTTTAACTTGTAACATGCACTGACATGTATTCCAATGTGTCCAGCATATACGTTTCTTCTAAAAATGTACAGGACATTTGGGGAAGATATGGAAAAGAACTAAGTCAATGATGTTGATATAACAACCTAATAACTTTACTTTGATGACCTAAAAGGTTGTAGGCACTGGGGTAATTTGGCAAATTATAAAACTTCTAAAATGTATGCTGAAGGGATTCAAACTAAATCATATTATACCCCTGAGCTGGATTGATTCACACTGTAATTACCTCTCAAAAAACTGATGATATGTTAATATTCAATTGATAGTTGTAAGTTGACAGTAAAATTTTAAATATGGAGTACCTACACAAAATATGAAAGGAAAGTTTGCCTTTATTCTTTGAATTTGTGATTAGCCTGGCATAATTATGATTTCTAACAGTTACAAACATAGAATTCAATGGCATAGCTGGAATTACAGTGATAGCTTTGGCCTTGAAAAACTTCCAACTTTGCCAGCTAAGTATATTACACTCCTCTGTCTTCAGAATATTGTGCATTTCAGCTAAGTCTGAGTAAAGACTTAAAAAATAATTAAGAAAAAGCACTTGAGAGATTTTTTTATACTGAGTTGAAGAGACAATTTAAAAATTGGAAATTGTACCTGACCAGTCTTGTTTGACAGAATTCTTACACTTAGGAATCCCCAAATTTCTTATAAATCAATGTTTGGGCAAATTAATGGGAGGCACAATGCAGATGTTTAGTATTATTATGCCAACATTGAGTATATATTCAGGTTTTGATATTCTTTTTAAATTATTTTAAAGTTTCTGATATTCTGTTAGCAGAATAATTTGACTAGTTTCATTGTCTATCCATGTAAGTCCTTCATTGCTTGAAATTGAGTGAGAAATGGGACATTCTGGTTTAAATATTTTCCAGTTAACTCAGTTAAATCAGATTCCCTTGGTTTGTTTTGTATAAGCAACGATGCTCTGTTGGAAATTGTTACTAAAATTTTTATTTTATATTATGCATTAGTTGAAATTTCTTGGGTGATTAAGGTCTCATCAGGATAGTTACCGTAAGCATTAGTTTTCTTTATATTATGAAACTTG
The DNA here is from genome assembly GCF_963924675.1 of Phocoena phocoena. Classification (NCBI taxonomy): domain Eukaryota; kingdom Metazoa; phylum Chordata; class Mammalia; order Artiodactyla; family Phocoenidae; genus Phocoena; species Phocoena phocoena. The sequence goes on along the minus strand of NC_089222.1, from coordinate 115,902,211 downwards.
AATGTGCTATGGTATTGCACAGTGAAAAATTCAGCCTTTCCTTTACATAAGTTGAACACTAATTATATTCTGGAAACTTTTCATACTCCATTCGATCTTCACTTCAAGCCACTGATGTTTAGGATATTAGTTTCTTTTTTTCATTGTGAAGAAATTGAATGGCAAGTTGGACAAAAACTTTGCCCAAAGCCATACAGCTTGTCAGAGGGGAGTTTTGAATCCCTGTGTGTCAGTTCACTGATCTGAATTTCTTTCCACTTAAACAGTTTCTAGAGTATTTGACCTAAGGGAGACTTCTTAGGATTGATCTCTGTGAGTATGAAGTGCAACAAGGAATTCTGATTTTTGTGAGAGCTCAGGATCTTGGTTTATTGAGGTGTAACTCATTCTCTGCAGATGAAGTAGATAACTGTTCACAGTACTGGAGTGTGTGTGTTTATATGTGGGAAGAGAGAGCAACAAGGTATTAAATACTAATGTGCTCTCCCCAACAATAGAAAGGTGGACTGTTTGCTTTGTGGCCACAAACATAGGCACTTTTTGTATGATTTTACAGTTCAGACTGGTGCCCCTTGCCACCTAAAGCTGCAGTTGTAAATCTGTTGGTGGTCCATACAGGTGTATGAATTAGTAAGCATTTCTTAGACAAAAAGTTGGGGTTATAATTTAGTTCTCACTACCCCTCTCCTTTTGTGTGGACTAAAATAGTTAACATATAAATTCTTCATTAGCGTTCATAGTCAAAGAATATGTAGAAATCCAAAAAGTTAGCTGATTTAAACAGATTATCACTACACCAGTGCTAAACTCATAGAGAATGGCCATTCAAAAGGCTGAAGTCCAGTCAAATATCTTTTTTACGGTGATGACATCGTAAAAAATGAACCTATGATGCTTCCTCAAAGCTTCCTTCTCGGATCTATTCCACACGTGGTGTTGTAGTAATATCGCGAGCAGTGAAGTATTAAAGCAGTTTTGTCTTGTGTTCTTTCATTCTGACAGGCCAATGACATAATGCCGACAAGCCATGTCTGATAGATTCAAAATTAAAAGTGAATGCCCTCCCTTTTTTTCCTAGCTTGTGCCTAATGGCCTTTGAGCCAATGTGCAATTTCACTACTTCTGACATAGTAAGTCTTCCATAGTAAGTCTGGGAACAGCTGGTGAGGGTCTTTTCTCAGGCTGCAAAGGATGGTTTTATCAAAACCATATTACTTTGTTGTTAAAGGAAAAGAATGGAGAGGAATCAGCAATAAATACAAAGGCTAGTTCAGGATCTGAACTCAAAAGCAGTGTGCTGATAAAGGTATTAGCCATATATATACAATTTAATACTTTTGCAATAAAGTTAACCAGTTGATTTTCATAAACATGCAGGGAGCAACAGCACTGAGAAAAATAAAGGTAGAAATTTAAAGTGCTCTGTGAATTGATTCTTAGTTATACACTATATTATACAGTTCTAGTAGGGAAGGTGATCAGCAATGTATGGGACCAAGACTTTAAATATATTCTAGGCACATTTTATCTGCTGCAGCTTTTCCACTGGATCAAAAGTTTTTCTTCTCTGGCTATATAATTCAAGGTGATTTATTTGGCTCTTGCTTTTACAAAGACATATGAAAATATCTTGGAGAATTTAGAAAATAATTGAGGTTGATTATTAGAAAAGTCTGCAAATATTTTGTTCATTTATTTATTCAATCAGTGAAGTACTTACTAGAATTTATTATGAACTTAGCCTGTTTCAGTGTGTTTGAAGGTGTGGGCTTTGCTTTTTGACTGTTTATATACTAATTGGAAGAAATAAGACATACACATATGAAAGTGTTGTCAATTCTAGGTAGAGGGGAAGAAAGTAATAAACATAAGTAATACTATAGGACAACAGTTTTAATATGTACACCTGCATGTGTGTGTGTGCATGTGTGTATGTGTGTAAAACATTTGAAAAGATACTTTCTTAAAATCTTGTTGGAAACCCCAGTGTCCAGAGTCCAGGTCAGATAAAAGCAGAGGTTGTTAATTCCTTCCATTTTTGAATCTTCAGAGTCCAAATGGTTAAAAACCATTTTCATAGGATACCAGAGAGGCCTGAGCTGAATGTAGGCTATGGGATAGAGAAGTTGCAGCCTTCCTTGTTAGAGAAATGTTTTTGAATTCAATAATATTCGAAAAATTGGAAGAGAGGAAAGTGGGTCATATTAGAAGGGAAGAACATAGTAAAGGTAGAAACTTGAAGCTAGAAAGGAGCCGTGTTATCTGAAGGTCTGGCCAACCTGGCAGGAGTGGAGTTTATAATATTGATTTAAGAGGGGCCTAGGTCAGGTGCAGCCAAGTTAACATGAACCACAAATTCCAGGCAGAAAATTTTTGGAGTATCCAGGAGGCAGAATGAATATGTTCAGGAAGCTTTGAAAATGGACAGGACACAATGAAATCAGTGTTTATATACTGTAACGTTTGGTGGGGTTGTGGATATGAGTTATTGAGCAAAATAAAATCAAAGTAGGAGCAGAGATTGGAGACGTTTTCTGGATTCTTGAGTTCACTTTGGTAAAATAAATACTGAATTTGAAGTAGTAGTGCAGTTACCTTTAGTTTTGTACCATGTATTAGTCATAAAAAATGTACATCCCAGTATACATCTTGTTTAAACAACCATTTTTAATTCCAATTAAAGTAGCAAATTGATTTATTCATTATAATTGCTTACAGCTTTCAAGGACTTGTCTTTCCCCCTTTCCTCCCTCTCTTCATCTTTTCTCTTTTCTTATTTTCTATCTCTATCTTCTCTCTATTTTTTTGCTTCATTTCTTCTTTCTATATCTCTTTCTGCCATAAAGAATACTGATATTTTAATTATTATAATATTAAATTCTAATATAGTATTATATCTTCATGATACAGCAATATCAGGGTTGAAAGTGGAGAATCCAGGCACTTTTCAAATATTTAGTTTGAATGATGAGAGCTCCCTGTTTTTACTAATTTTCCAGGTAGTATTTAGCTGAAACCTCTATTTGCTATGAAACCTGCGACTATAATAAAATGTAGGCCAGATATCCACATATAGTGGAAAAACCATATTAACTATAAGAGCTGTGGTCTGTCTGCACAATCTCACAGTCATGGTGGATTTCTACCTCTCAGAGTGCCGTTTAGGTAGATCCAGGTGGTTTTGTTGAAGGAAGAGTTTTTGCCTTTGAAGCATAAATCACTACAGCTTTCAACCTTCCCAGGGACTTGGATAGTCGACTGGTGTTGGTTTCGTTAATTCCTTTGAGTTTCATTCAGATGTGTTGCTACTGTTTTAATAGATTAATATTAATTCTGCTCAATTTAAGACTCTAGGTCTCTATCACTTGCTTTACTACTCTTTCTTCTTCTTAACAAAGAAAAGATTGAGAAGTGAAAGAAAACAGATACTCTCCAGACTGCTCATGGGTTCTTGTGTTCTTTGATGCTTGATTGAAGGTGTATTGTGAGTGAATCTAAGCTTTTCATTACAAGGAAATGTGAAAAAAATGTTTTGGATATAGTTTCCTTCACCATAATTATAAACTTTAAAAAAATTATAACCTTTAAAAATTATTAAAAAATAATATTTTAATGAAATTTTCCTGATGTGTAAATTTGAGTAACAGCTGTTTTAGAATGCAGTTGTTAGGAATTGACATCATAGAATAACATGTGCAGAATTGTCATAAAAATCTGCCTACGTTTAGCTCATTTCTACTTCTGAAGTACTGCTAGTTGTTGTAGCTTACATAATTAAAGAAAAACATGTTAACAAAGGCTACAGCCCACAAATTCAAAGCAGGTTATTATTATTTATTCAGCTCCCAGCGATTGCACACATTTGACCCTAAATGACAAAGTAAATGAAAGCCCTTTTTCAAAGTAATACAATCAGTTCAAAAAATATTGTGCTAATCAAGTTATATATTCTAATTGAAAGATTGATGGCAATCCATTTAGTTGTTACTAGGTTATTTGTGACAGACAGATGCAGAGTAACCTCATTACAGTCAGAATTGTGATGACTTGTAGCTGAAGAGAGGAATAAAGCTTTAAACCATTGTCACAGTCCATTTCCAAAATGTATTCAGAAGATGATTTAAAAGAAAATATACGACCATTAAATATAAGTTTGAATTGGTTACCTAGCGGTGTTATTATGGAAGCAATGAAGTAATCATCTGTTTGATCCATAATTGGCCTACTTAAAATTCACAGATCGGATTTACAGATTCCAATTTATGGAAGAGAAATGCAGGAGCAAACACTGGATTAAAAACATTATCCCTTGTGGTTTGGTATTTCCAGCTCATATTTTTAGTTGTTTTCTTCTTGATCGTTGTCTTTATCAGTTTATTTTAGACATTTCTGTCCACAATCACCAATTCGTGATAAATTATTCAGCACTTTTCATTTGTATGTTCTCTAGTAGTTTAATGTCAGGCTTTCAGCACAAGTACTCAGGGGAATTTGATCAACATTTTAAAGTTATGTGGTTGAGAGAAAGAAAGAATATAAATGTACAATAATTATTTGTTTCCTTGTGAAAGATGTTGAAATCTTTGTGGGATATACTTTCTATATATTTGATCTTGAAACTTATCTTTCACGATTAATAATAATGTAGAAATTTTAACCTAAGAAAAGCTCTGTCTTCCCACAGTCTTCTTACTACAATATCTGAATGTTTCTCTAGAATTTCTTATATTCAGAAGTATCCTCATAGATATCCTTTTTGTTTCAAGTGCAATAATAGAGTGGAACGTCTCACATATAAAACCCATTTCATTTTATCACTTCTCATTTCTGGTCCAGTCTTATGCACAGTTGTCCTTGCTTCTCGCATTTGCACTTTCTCTTATTCTTCTGCATCCTGAACTTCTTCTTGGGCTCCTTACAATCACTGCCATGCCTTTCATTACAGCTTATCTTTCATCATGAATTCTAAAATTCTTTTATATTGACAGGGATACTCTTTACAAGAAGATTCTTGCAAAGTTGATTTAAGGTTGGCCCTAATTTTTTGAGAAAAGTGCATTTAGGAAAAGAAGATGTTCGTTGTTTGGATAGGTCAGTTATGTATTGGATATCTCCTAACTGCTAATAACTTCAACATAGTGTTCTTTCTAAGACAGTGACTCTACATAAGGTTGACATTTTATCTGTCCTAAGGAATGAATTAAGAGGAAGTTTAGGATGGTGCTTCTTCTTGCCTTGTGTCATCAGTTAAGGCTAAAGTTTTGAGTTGTCCAGGCAAGTGAATTAAAAAATGGTGTTCTGCTGGTTAGTAAGATCCTAACCAGCAGAATACCATTCATTTGAGGTTGTATCATTGAGGTGAGGGGCCAAGGTCGAAGTGGGAACAAAGGACCTTTCTTCTAATCCTAGCTATAGATCACTTCCTTCCCATAAATTACCTGTTAGCTTTGTGACCTTGGGCAAATTATTTAACTTCTGCATCTTAGTTTTTTTTTTTTTACTTATAAAACTGGATGAGGATTCTAATCTTACAAAGTTGTTTTGATACTTACAGATATACTTTTATAGTTATACAAGATTGATTCATTTGTGAGTTATAATAGAGTTTGGAAATGTTTCAAAAAGTAAACATACTTTTTTATTCATTTAAGCATATGATATAGTGCATCTACTATGTGCCAGGTTCAGTTCTAGGTGTTAGGGATATGTCAGTGAATAAACTAGAAAAAAGTTATGGCTTCATGGAACTTATATTCTCAGTGCTTGCATATTCAGTGCAGAAACGTGAAAGATATATAAATGTAAATATACTAAAATAAAATCACTCAGAAGTCTGCTGTTAATGATTTGTGGATGACTATATTTTCGCATGCTTTTATGTGTATCTGTGTTCTGCATTTTTTTCAGATTATCATTGTAGCTTGTGTCATCTTGCTTCTTTGCATTTCATAAATATTTTCTCATATCATATTCTTCCTCACTATAGTGTTTAATGGTACAACTTTTCATCCTGTGTTGTGTGCTGATTTCCTTATTCTTTATCATTGTATATTTAAGTTGTTTCCAGGTTTTCAGGATGTATATGAATATATAAACTATGAAGAACATACTATGATGAAAATTCGTGTGCATATTCCAGATTATTTCTTTCCAATAAATTCAATTACATAGAATAGCTGAATCAATGATTATAGATATTTTTAAGAGTTTTGTAGGTTCTTCTGTAAGGCTGTTCCAATTTAAATTCCCATCAATAATGCTTGAGGGTCCAGGTTTACTCATAGCCTTCCTTTTGGACATTTTCCTTTGCCAATATGATAGATAAAATTGTTATCTCCTAATAATTTTACATTTTATTTCTAGTGAGGCTAAAGCTTTTGTTATGTGAGTGTTGGCTTATTTTTCCTCCCTTAGTGAATTTCTTGTTCATGATGTTTAAGTGTTTTTTCCTTTTGGAATGCTGTTTTTATTGGTACTTGAGAGCTTGTTATATATGAAGAATATTGTCCTCTTTTCATGTCCCTTTGTGTCTACGTACATAAAGGTTTTCCATTTTTATATAGCAAAACTATCACAGTAACCTCCATGATTTCCTACTGATTACTTCAAAATTGAAACAGATGAATTCCCATCATTCTTTACTAATCTGTTATACTGACAATACTAATATAAGATTGCTTATGTGTAAACTTATATTAACTAGTTGCAGAAGTAGATTTTTTTTTCCTATTAGAGTACTAGAGTTCTTATTGGTTTCCCCTTTGATATATATTATTGGAGAAGCTTTAGACACTGCTAGCAAAAGGTGAAAATGACATTAAAGGGACTGAGGTGCAGTGTACTCTTTATGTGGGTGTCATTTCTACCTCCCCAATTCTATTGGCTTGGTGGAACCTAGGTCTACACTGAGTCTTTGGGTGAAAGATATCTCCCTAGTACCCACTGAGAGATAGGCTGGAGGTATTCTGCCTTATTTTTTTTATTTTAATACAGGCAGCTGAAAGGCTAAATACAGACATGCTCAGCCCTCCTAGTGTTTTGCTATTATGTTCCAATTGCACTTATGCTTTTAGGTAAGTCTCATTCTCTCCAGATATCCACGTGTCCTACAAACCAAATTTACCCATACCTTGAATGATGTACTCATATACATTACTTTGCTAGACCCAGTTGGAATGTAAGTTTAAGACAACTGCATTAGTGGCTGAAGACTGATGATAAAAAATGTCAGTTGTCAAGAGATTTATAATTCTGATGCTTTAAGAACTATTAAAGATTTCAGTAACATAAGGGGAAATATATCTTAGAGATCTGTATATATGAAAATAAGTGATAAACTCTAAGCTCAATGGGGCAGAACTGTATGTTTCATTAATTTTTTAAATCTGTGGCACGTATAATTTGTTGAAATAATATAGTTTCCACACTCTTCATTACAATTTACCTGTGAGACTAGGGAATTTAGAAACAAATCTTTAGTTCCTATAAGATTTGACCATTTAGTAAAGGAAATATAAAATTAATTGGAAAAGGGTTCCTACCACTTTCTTGTATTTATGTGTATTTTTTTGTATGTGGCTATGTTTTCAAAAAGAATAATATTCTAAAACTTGGACATTAAAGATCAGGAAAGCACATTACTAAATTATTGGGTGAATCTCTTTGAAATCCATCATTTAAAATGTATTTAAAATGGATTAATTTGAATGTATATTTTCCTTTAGAATAGGACATAATATATTCCTGTGACTCATAAAATTATAAGAATAAAGATAAGTATATTTTAATCTTTACCTCCAAAATACTTATGATTTATTACAGGACTGTGATTTTTATCCAATGTCCTAGTGTTGAATGATGGTGTTTAATAATACTGTATGTCAGAAGATTTATTGTAGTTTTAATTTCTCTGAGCCAGGAGAAAGAGTACTTGAATGCGTTTGGTGATTATTGACTGATAAGTAATAAAATGATCCTACATAGAGCTCAGTGGCAAATGTTTCTCCAACTCCCTCTGATTAATATGGTCTTTTTGGTGTAATGTATCAATTTTATCAGATTCAAATTTATCATCAAACTAGCTGTGATAGTTTCAGCTCTTGGAAAGGGCTTTTTGACTGAGTTATCATTATATTCACAAACAAGATTATTTATACCACAGGGAGAGAGTCCTTATGAAAAGTTACTCTTGGTTACTACTTGATCAGCCAAAAATACCTTTATAAACATTAGATGAAAAAAATGAACTATGTATCCACAGATTTAAAAATTTTTAATTATTCCTAATAAACTAATGGAAGTTTTCATTCAGTTGCTAAATCTCCTTTGACTACTGACTTTTTAAGCACAACTGTCTTTATTCTCTTGAGTGTGAAAATGTCTCCAATAATTGGAAGAGATGGAAAAATGAGGACCATTAGCAGAAATGAAAATTCCAAAGAAAGAAAGTAGTCCATGTAAACCATGTTTGATATGTGTCTTGTAGAGTTGAGTTTAATTCAGCAAATATCTTTTGAACATTTTTCTATGTTAGGCTGTGTGCTAGGTTGCAGGGTTACAAAAATGAATATATGCTAAGAGAGAGATGAATGGACAGGAGATGTCTATTCATCCTTTCTAGACTATGACATATGAGATAACCAAGAATGGAGGCATATAAGTAACTTTTAACTTTCTACTTCCTTTAATCTTGCAATGTACCTCTGTACTTATGTAGTTGTATGGTAAAATGCATAATTGGGACATTATGTGGCAAAAAAGGTTTGTAAGTGCAATTTCAGATATTTTTGGTTATTGAGACCAAAAAGCCATTTATTTAAATGAGAGTTGAAAGGTGAAGGAAGATTATAAAATAAAAATTTTCCATTATGTGTCAGGCAAGTTTTTGAAGGGACAGTATGAGGCCACTGGAGAGAGAATTGAGAATACATGTGTGAGTTTCAAGGTAACAAAAGATTGTGGAACCCAGACTGTCTTATTTCTAAGAATTGCATCATTCCTTTGTTAGAATCACGGTACTAACAATGAAATTTTACTCACAGGGAGATCAGATAACAACTCTATTAAGAACTATGAAACCATCAAAAGAAATTGGCATTGTATTTATCAAATATTTTAAATCTAATATGTGTAAAGCACAAATGCATGATTATTAAAGGAATCATGTACATCTAATGGATTATGTGTTTTGAGAAAGATGAAGAAAAAGCAATTTTGTGCTCTGCTCAACTACAAAGCATTCTGTCTTGGGATTCCTTTAGTTTCTATGCTTGCTCCTACAAAAAATTCACCCAATAATTTTATTTGGTATCTTAAATACTATTATTAAGAAAAATTGTACATATTTGGTTGTACATATGGACAGTATCTATAATAGAACTATTTACAAAGGATAGTAATTTTTACTAACCTGCCATTTTTGGCTTTTATATATGTTGAAAGAGATGAGACATCTCATAATTTTATTATTTTTTATTCAGAGGGAAATTAATCTGGTGCCCATATGTTTGCAAAATTCCAACTAAAACTGTTCAGAAAAACAACTGATTTATTCTATTTCCTTTCCCCAATATTGTATCAGAGACATAGGAAGGTGAAGAAAAGTGGTTCTTGTGACAAAATGTTTTAAAGTTATTTTCACAGAATCTTTTCCACTTTTTTTCATGATTTGTGAGCTTTTAAAAACATGGAGAGTTAAAGAAAATTAGCACACATTTAACTTTTTTATTTTTCTACTACTGATTATGGTCAAAGCATCTTTAAAGATTAAAAACATGTACATGACTTTTAACCTACTGACCTATTCCTCTCAGCATAACAAGGGACCTTGCTTTCCAGGTGTCTGAGATTATGGTATCAAAAAGAGGAAGGAGAAACTGAAGGACAAAGGTTAACTTACCATGGTTCTTTCAAGAAGGTTCCAGCGTTAGCACAGGCTTATGCTACATATACGCCCTTTCAATTATAAACCAATAGCTCTGCAGTGAAGATATTTTGAATGTTCACATCTCTACCTGTCAACACTTCTGAAACCTTTTCAACACCCTATTTCTCAGTCTCTTCTTGATCAAAGCATGACCTGCTCACTAAGGCTTTCATAAGATAATAATTTAATAACAAACTCCGAGCCAGAAGACAAAGGAAAAGACTGTGTAGGAGGCCACCGCTAATTTCCCTCCCAACATAATCAAATCAGCACAGCTATCCAGCCAGGACTCATAACCCTTAATAAGTCACTCTACTCGATTAAGAGAAATTGATTTTCCTCTACCATGGATCATAGTGATTATGATAAATCTGGTATCTGCTGCTCGCTGAACTTCCCCTTACTGCCAGTGTCCATTTGTTTGCAGGGCGGCAGGTAAACGAGCTAGAGGATGACGCTGTGTCATTAACTGCAGTTGGTATCAGTGCTTTGACAGCTGTGGAATTGAGTGGTTCCGTAGATCAGCTTCGAAGCCAGCTATAAAAGCCTTGCGCAGCAGTTACACATCCCTGACAACACTACTGGCAGCTTTCAGCATGCAAAACTCCTGGCTCAAGATTTTCAATTGGAAATATGGGAACAAAACAGAATTGGTGGGAATGAGGGAGTTTAAACTCTAGATTTATAATATGAAAAGTTATGTAGAGCCAAACAGCAACATAGTACTGTGCCAAGGTTTCAACATGATCCTCAGGTTATTTGAAGTCTATCGTGGTGTATGTTAGTTATATGACTACAAACACATCTAGATTTCCAGATAAAGGAGTATCTTCAAATAATAATGTTGGTTGCAGAAACTGGGCTTATCTAGTCTTCTGCCCTTTCTTGTCACTCACATGGAGAATCTTGAAGTGACTGGTTTTATTTTGAATCATTCTCTATCTCTTTACTTCACTTGATAACTCTTGGTACTTTACTTGGTACTTTTTTTTTTTTTTTTTTTTTTTCTTTTGCAGTACGCGGGCCTCTCACTGTTGCGGCCTCTCCCATTGCGGAGCACAGGCTCCAGACGTGCAGGCTCAGCGGCCATGGCTCACGGGCCTATCCGCTCCGTGGCATGTGGGATCTTCCCGGATCGGGGCACGAACCCGTGTCCCCTGCATCGGCAGGCGGACTCTCAACCACTGCGCCACCAGGGAAGCCCTACTTGGTACTTTAACATCAGTGGGGAGAGAAAGGAAAGGAACCTATTCTATCAGAGCAGACTTATTATAATTGCTGAGAATTTTCATATAAACTTTCTATGTAACATGTCAATCGAATGTCTGTTTCTACAGTTAAAAATACATTAAGTTCTTAACTTCATGACTGAAAGGTATTTCATATAGCACGGTACACGGTGACAGTAGTAGTGATAAAGATGTGTTTTTTACTACTTTTACTTTACTTGTAGAATAATTCAGGTTAGGTATTTTGTGTTCACTGTTAGCACCCAGCAGATACCTCTTATTTCTGTGCTCTACACAGAATGTGATATTACAGAGTAAGGAATTACAGACAGATGTGAAATGTTATTCTTAACTATGGAGGCACTAATAATTACAAGAGACACTGAAAATAGAGCTCAGGGCTTCCCTAGTGGCGCAGTGGTTGAGAGTCCACCTGCTGATGCAGGGGACATGGGTTTGTGCACTGGTCCGGGAAGATCCCACATGCCGCGGAGCGGCTGGGCCCGTGAGCCATGGACGCTGAGCCTGCACGTCCGGAGCCTGTGCTCTGCAACGGGAGAGGCCACAACAGTGAGAGGCCCGCGTACTGGGAAAAAAAAAAAAAAAAATAGAGCTCAGAGCTATCATAAAATAATAGATGAATTTCTTTTGATTAAAATTTTATCTTGGCTGAGTCAGACTTAGGATTTTTAAAAACTAGCTCCATAATTAAATACCAGTGTGCAATTTTCTGTTAGGCTACACTAAATTCTTCTTCTCAATTGTCGTTTCATTGGATAATAATATATTCTAGTTGTATTAAGGAAAATTAATCTGTTTAATTCATATCTTGATACCTTTCACCTTTTCATATGACTAAGAAAGGACAAGAAAATATACCTTTCTCTAGTTTTAAAAACTAGAGGTTCTGGTGAGGTTCACTTTATTCTTGATACCATTACTAAAGAGTCTACTTTTCTTTAACTTTACTACTATGTTATTTCTTAGCATTTCCCAGGAAAAGAAGGCCATCACAGTGAGATTTAATGATAGGGTATATATTCAATATAATATCTGCAGAAATTTAATTTGGCTTTTATTTGCATTTAACTTTTTGTGACTTGAGAAATAAGAAACTAAATGATGATAAAAGTTATTAAAATTCTGGCTCAGCTCCCACCCGTTTTGAGGGAAATTCTCCTCGTTATCTAGGGGATTCTAATTGTACAGTCTAGTGAACACAAACAAGTCTGTGCTTGAGAGAAAGTCTCCAAATGGCTGCCTGACCATAAGCGTCAATTATCCAGTGAGGAAACGTGGAGAAGTGCTTCGCTCCGTCCTATCTGCCTAAGTAGGACATTTAATGCGTACAGCTCAGTATGTTCAGAATGATCTCCCTTAAAGCTGGACAGTCCCTCTCTCTACAGTGACCTTGAAAGAGAAGAGTTCTGTGCAGCACTTCCAAGCAAAAGCAATTAAATTTAATAAAAATTGTTCAGAATTCAAAATATTTCAGACACCATGGAAAACTTGGAACACAAAGATGGCTCCAACACCTTGAATCTGACCGTCATGAACTTTCCTTATCATCCAAAAAATTTCCCCTGCAGTGTACAGTTTCTTAACTTTTAAAATAATGATAGATTATTTGAAGATATTGTCCAATTCTCCAGACCAATAATACAAGAAATTATAGTTTTCCCACTGGTTTTAATTTGCTCCTTACTGTTTGCACTAAAACATATGTAATCTATTGAAGTACAATAATCCTTTTTCATTCTGATTCTATTTTAAGGAAATACAGTTAATTACTCATACTATCAATGACAGTACAGTGTATCCTGGTGTCTACTACATACTCTTAATTCACCAAACTGCTTAAATCTTGTTTAAGGAATTTCCTCTCCATAATAGTTTAGATAACGTGATACTTCCAAGATGAGAGAATTGCAAGTTCAGAAGTTCTTTTTGATTGATAAATGCAACTGTCACAGGATCTCTTGTGTTTCTAGCTCAGAATATTCAAAAACATATTTTCATATTAAAGATAGAGCACGGACTATGATTAGCAGAAAAGAGAGAGACTAATCATTATATGAAGTAATAAATAGATAAAAGAACTAATGTGATGTTTAAGATCTTTTAAATTTACTATGTGGAGTGTGTTTTGTATGTGTGTTTACCCCTTGGTTGAAGTTCTATTTTAGTTCTAAGTCTAGAGTATAACTAATAACAGAGGTGAAAAGACTTGGAATGATGATTTCTGTGTTCTGTTTTATGCCAGAACGTAGCCACAAGCAAGCAAGTAGAATGTGGCATAACAGGAACAAACTCAGAGCTTATGCAGGCTTAGGCCAATTTTAGCTTCCACACTTAGTTAGGAGAAGACACATGCATGAACACAAGACTGGAAGTGCCTGGCTGTGAAAAAAGAAACATAAATGTCTGGCTCTGTGTTAAAAGCACAAGAGTTTCTATACTAGATCATGAGTTCACAACTGAACTGTGTTTAAAAGTATTTGTGATACAAGAATTTATTATAAAATTACACTCTATTAAAGGGAAAATGGTCAGGCAGTCTAAGCAGTTCTAATCTCTGAGCCTACAGGAAAATAGGTAACAGAGAATAGACAAAAAGAGCAATAGAGGAAAATGTTAAAACTCTACATTTAAAATGCTACTGGGAGTTAATCGGATCATTCTCAAGAGTATGGAGCAGAGACAAGCCTCTTCCCACTGCCTCAATATACACAGAAAATTTTCAGTAAAAGTTGGATAATTTCCTGACGTTGAAAACCTGGTATTAGACACGATATTCGGAATATTTTTATCCAAGAAAAAATCTCCCTCCATGTACTTTATTCCGTTAATACACTCTATTGACATTTGCAAATTATTGAATTTTATTTTTTTATTTTTTTAACATCTTTTTTGGAGTATAATTGCTTTACAATGGTGTGCTAGTTTCTGCTTTATAACAAAGTGAATCAGTTATACATAAACATATGTCCCCAGGTCTCTTCCCTCTTGCGTCTCCCTCCCACTCTCCCTATCCCACCCCTCTAGATGGTCACAGAGCAGTGAGCTGATCACTGTGCTATGCGGCTGCTTCCCACTAGCTATCTATTTTACGTTTGGTAGTGTATATATGTCCACTCTCTCACTTTGTCCCAGCTTACCCTTCCCCCTCCCCATATCCTCAAGTCCATTCTCTAGTAGATCTGTATCTTTATTCCCGTCTTGACCCTAGGTTCTTCATGACCTTTTTTTTTTTTTTTTTAGATTCCATATATATGTGTTAGCATATGGTATTTGATTTTCTCTTTCTGACTGACTTCACTTTGTGTGACAGACTCTAGGTCCGTCCACCTCACTACAAATAACTCAATTTCGTTTCTTTTTATGACTGAGTAATATTCCATTGTATATATGTGCCACATTTTCTTTATCCATTCATCTGTTGATGGACACTTAGGTTGCTTCCATGTCCTGGCTATTGTAAATAGAGCTGCAGTGAACATTTTGGTACATGACTCTTTTTGAATTATGGTTTTCTCAGGGTATATGCCCAGTAGTGGGATTGCTGGGTTGTATGGTAGTTCTATTTTTAGTTTTTTAAGGAACATCCATACTGTTCTCCATAGTGGCTGTATCAATTCACATTCCCACCAACAGTGCAAGAGGGTTCCCTTTTCTCCACACCCTCTTCAGCATTTATTGTTTCTAGATTTTTTGATGATGGCCATTCTGACCGGTGTGAGATGATATCTCATTGTAGTTTTGATTTGCATTTCTCTAATGATTAATGATGTTGAGCATTCTTTCATGTGTTTGTTGGCAATCTGTATATCTTCTTTGGAGAAATGTCTATTTAGATTTTCTGCCCATTTTTGGATTGGGTTGTTTGTTTTTTTGATATTGAGCTGCATGAGCTGCTTGAAAATTTTGGAGATTAATCCTTTGTCAGTTGCTTCATTTGCAAATATTTTCTCCCATTCTGAGGGTTGTCTTTTGCTCTTGTTTATGGTTTCCTTTGCTGTGCAAAAGCTTTGAAGTTTCATTAGGTCCCATTTGTTTATTTTTGTTTTTATTTCCATTTCTCTAGGAGGTGGGTCAAAAAGGATCTTGCTGTGATGTATGTCATAGAGTGTTCTGCCTATATTTTCCTCTAAGAGTTTGATAGTGTCTGGCCTTATATATAGGTCTTTAATCCATTTTGAGTTTATTTTTGTGTATGGTTTTAGGGAGTGTTCTAATTTCATTCTTTACATGCACCTGTCCAGTTTTCCCAGCACCACTTATTGAAGAGGCTGTCTTTTCTCCACTGTATATTCTTGCCTCCTTTATCAAAGATAAGGTGACCATATGTGCGTGGGTTAATCTCTGGGCTTTCTATCCTGTTCCATTGATCTATATTTCTGTTTTTGTGCCAGTACCATACTGTCTTGATTACTGTAGCTTTGTACTGTAGTCTGAAGTCAGGGAGCCTGATTCCTCCAGCTCCGTTTTTCTTTCTCAAGATTGCTTTGGCTATTCGGGGTCTTTTGTGTTTCCATACAAATTGTGAAATTTTTTGTTCTAGTTCTGTGAAAAATGCCAGTGGTAGTTTGATAGGGATTGCATTGAATCTGTAGATTGCTTTGGGTAGTAGAGTCATTTTCACAATGTTGATTCTTCCAGTCCAAGAACATGGTATATCTCTCCATCTATTTGTATCATCTTTAATTTCTTTCATCAGTGTCTTATAATTTTTTGCATACAGGTCTTTTGTCTCCTTAGGTAGGTTTATTCTGAGATATTTTATTCTTTTTGTTGCAGTGGTAAATGGGAGTGTTTTCTTAATTTCACTTTCAGATTTCTCATCATTAGTGTATAGGAATGCAAGAGATTTCTGTGCATTAATTTTGTATCCTGCTACTTTACCAAATTCATTGATTAGCTCTAGTAGTCTTCTGGTAGCATCTTTAGGATTCTCTATGTATACTATCACGTCATCTGCAAACAATGACAGCTTTCCTTCTTGTTTTCCTATTTGGATTCCTTTTATTTCTTTTTCTTCTCTGATTGCTCTGTCCTAACCTTACAAAACTATGTTGAAAAATAGTGGTGAGAGTGGGCAACCTTGTCTTGTTCCTGATCTTAGTGGAGATGGTTTCAGTTTTTCACCATTGAGGATGATGTTAGCTGTGGGTTTGTCATATATGGCCTTTATTATGTTGAGGAAAGTTCCCTCTATGCCTACTTTCTGCAGGGTTTTTATCATAAATGGGTGTTGAATTTTGTCAAAAGCTTTGTCTGCATCTATTGAGATGATCATATGTTTTTTCTCTTTCAATTTGTTACTGTGGTGTTTCACATTGATTGATTTGTGTATATTGAAGAATCCTTGCATTCCTGGGATAAACCCCACTTGATCGTGGTGTATGATACTTTTAATGTGCTGTTGGACTCTGTTTGCTAGTATTTTGTTGAGGATTTTTGCATCTGTGTTCAGCAGTGATATTGGCCTGTAGTTTTCTATCTTTGTGACATCTTTGTCTGGTTTTGGTACCAGGGTGATGGTGGCCTCGTAGAATGAGTTTGGGAGTGTTCTTCCTTGTGGTATATTTCAGAAGAGTTTGAGAAGGATAGGTGTTAGCTCTTCTATAAATTTTTTAATGGAATTAGCCTGTGAAGCCATCTGGTCCTGGGCTTTCATTTGTTGGAAGATTTTTAATCACAGTTTCCTTTTCAGTGCTTGTGATTGGTCTGTTCATATTTTCTATTTCTTCCTGGTTCAGTCTCGGAAGATTGTGCTTTTCTAAGAATTTGTCCATTTCTTCCAGTTTGTCCATTTTATTGGCATATAGTTGCTTGTAGTAATCTCTCATGATCCTTTTTTTTTCTGCAGTGTCAGTTCTCCATTTTCATTTCTAATTCTATTGATCTGAGTCTTCTCCCTTTTTTTCTTGATGAGTCTGGCTAATGGTATATCAATTTTGTTTATCTTCTCAAAGAACCAGCTTTTAGTTTTATTGATCTTTGCTATTGTTTCCTTTATTTCTTTTTCATTTATTTCTGATCTGGTCTTTATGATTTCTTTCCTTCTGCTAACATGGAGGGTTTTTTGTTCTTTCTGTAATTGGTTTAGGTGTATGGTTAGGTTGTTTTTTTGAGATGTTTCTTTTTTTTTTGAGGTAGAATTGTATTGCTAAAATCTTCCCTCTTAGAACTGCTTTTGCTGCATCCCATAGGTTTTGGGTTGTCGTGTTTTCATTGTCATTTGTTTCCAGCTATTTTGTGATTTCCTCTTTGATTTCTTCAGTGATCTCTTGGTTGTTAAGTAGTGTATTGTTTAGCCTTCATGTGTTTGTATTTTTTACAGATTATTTCCTGTAATTGATATCTAGTCTCATAGCGATGTGGTCGGAAAAGATACTTGATACGCTTTCAATTTTCTTAAATTTACCAAGGCTTGATTTGTGGCCCAAGGTATGATCTATCCTGGAGAATGTTCCATGAGCACTTCAGAAGAATGTGTGTTGTGTTGTTTTTGGATGGAATATCCTATAAATATCGATTAAGTCCGTCTTGTTTAATGTAACATTTAAAGCTTGTGTTTCCTTATTTATTTTCATTTTGGATGATCTGTCCGTTGGTGAAAGTGGGATGTTAAAGTCCCCTACTATGATTGTGTTAGTGTCGATTTCCCCTTTTATGGCTGTTAGTATTTGCCTTATGTATTGAGTTGCTCCTCTGTTGGGTGCATAAATATTTACGATTGTTATATCTTCTTGGATCGATCCCTTGATCATTATGTAGCGTCCTTCTCTGTCTCTTGTAATAGTCTTTGTTTTAAAGTCGATTTTGTCTGATATGAGAATTGCTACTCCAGCTTTCTTTTCATTTCCATTTGCATGGAATATCTTTTTCCATCCCCTCACTTTCAGTCTCTATGTGTCCCTAGGTCTGAAGTGGGTCTCTTGTAGACAGCATATGCATGGGTCTTGTTTTTATATCCATTCAGCCACTCTATGTCTTTTGGTTGGAACATTTAATCCATTTACATTTAAGGTAAATATCCATGTGTATGTTCTTATTACCATTTTCTTAATTGTTTTGGGCTTGTTATTGTAGGTCTTTTCGTTCTCTTGTGTTTCCTCCCTGGAGAAGTTCCTTTAGCATTTGTTGTAAGGCTGGTTTGGTGGTGCTGAATTCTGTTACCTTTTGTTTGTCTGTAAAGGTTTTAATTACTCCATCAAATCTGAATGAGATCCTTGCTGGGTAGAGTAATCTTGGTTGTAGGTTTTTCTCCTTCATCACTTTAAACATGTCCTGCCACTCCCTCTGGCTTGCAGAGTTTCTGCTGAGAAATCAGCTGTTAACCTTATGGGGATTCCCTTGTATATTATTTGTTACTTTTCCCTTGCTGCTTTTAATATTTGTTCTTTGTATTTAATTTTTGATAGTTTGATTAATATGTGTCTTGGCGTGTTTCTCCTTGGATTTCTCCTGTATGGGACTCTCTGTGATTCCTGGACTTAACTATTTCCTTCCCCTTTTAGGGAAGTTTTCAACTATTATCCCTTCAAATATTTTCTCAGTCCCTTTCTTTTTCTCTTCTTCTTCTGGGACCCCTATAATTCAAATGTTGGTGCATTTGATGTTGTCCAAGAGGTTTCTGAGACTGTCCTCAGTTCTTTTCATTCTTTTTTCTTTATTCTGCTCTGCAGTAGTTATTTCCACGATTTTATCTTCCAGGTCACTTATCCGTTCTTCTGCCTCAGTTATTCTGCTACTGATCCTTTCTAGAGAATTTTTAATTTCATTTATTGTGTTGTTCATCACTGTTTATTTGCTCTTTAATTCTTGTAGGTCCTTGTTAAACGTTTCTTGTATTTTCCCCATTCTATTTCCAAGATTTTGGATCATCTTTACTATCATTATTCTGAATTATTTTTCTGGTAGACTGCCTATTTACTCTTCATTTGTTAGGTCTGGTGGGATTTTGCCTTGCTCTTTCATCTGCTGTGTGTTTCTCTGTCTTCTCATTTTGTTTATCTTACCGTGTTTGGGGTCTGCTTTTCGCAGGCTGCAGGTTCGTAGTTCCCATTGTTTTTGTTGTCTGTCCTCAGTGGCTAAGGTTGGTTCAGTGGGTTGTGTAGGCTTCCTGGTGGAGGGGACTAGTGCCTGTGTTCTGATGGGTGAGGCTGGATCTTGTCTTTCTGGTGGGCAGGTCCACGTCTGGTGGTTTGTTTTGGGGTGTCTGTGGCCTTATTATGATTTTAGGAAGCCTCTCTGCTAATGGATGGGGTTGTGTTCCTGTCTTGCTAGTTGTTTGGCATAGGGTGTCCAGCACTGTAGCTTGCTGGTCGTTGAATGGAGCTGGGTCTTGGCGTTGAGATGGAGATCTCTGGGAGATTTTCGCTGTTTGATCTTACATGGTGCTGGGAGGTCTTTGTGGACGAGTGTCCTGAACTTGGCTTTCCCACCTCAGAGGCACAGGCCTGATGCCTGGCTGGCTGGAACACCAAGAGCCTATCATTCACACAGCTCAGAATAAAAGGGAGAAAAAAAGAAAGAAGAAGATAAAATAAAATAATGTAAAATGAAATAAAATAAAGTTATTAAAATAAGAAATAAAAAATAGTTAATATAAACATTTTTTAAAGTAATAAAGAAAAAAAGAAAGAAAGAAGAGAGCAACCAAACCGAAAAACAAATCCATTAGTGATAATAAGTGCTAAAAAGTATACTAAAACAAACAAAAAAAAAGGACCGACAGAACCCTAGGACCAATGTAAAAGCAAAGCTATACAGACAAAATCACATGCAGAAGCATACACATGTACACTCACAAAAAGGGAAAAAGGGAAAAAAAAAAAAAAATATATATATATATATACCTTTGCTCCCAAAGTCTACCTCCTCAATTTGGGATGATTCGTTGTCTATTCAGGTATTCTACAGATGCAGGGTACATCAAGTTGATTGTGGAGCTTTAATCCGCTGCTCCTGAGGCTGCTGGGAGAAATTTCCCTTTCTCTTCGTTGTTTGCACAGCTCTTGGGGTTCAGCTTTGTATTTGGTCCCACCTCTGTCTGTAGGTCGCCAGAGGGCATCTGTTTTTCGCTCAGACAGCACAGGGTTAAAGGAGCCACTGATTCGGGGGCTCTGGCTCACTCAGGCCGGGGGGAGGGAGGGGTACGGATGCGGGGCGACCCCAAGGCTGCAGAGGCCGACGTGACATTGCACCAGCCTGAGGCACGCCGTGCGTTCTCCCTGAGAAGTTGTCCCTGGATCATGGGACCCTGGTAGAGGTGAGCCGCACAGGCTCCCGGGATGGGAGGTGTGGATAGTGACCTGTGCTCGCACACAGGCTTCTTGGTGGTGGCGGCAGCAGCAACCTTAGCGTCTCGTGCCCGTCTCTGGAGCTCCTTTAAGCAGCGCTCTTAATCCCCTCTCCTCGTGCACCAGGAAACAAAGAGGAAAGCAAAAGTCTCTTGCCTCTTCGGCAGGTCCAGACTTTTCCCGGACTCCCTCCCAGCTAGCTGTGGTGCACTAACCCTTTCAGGCTGTGTTCACGCTGCCAACCCCAGTCCTCTCCCTGCGCTCTGACCGAAGCCCGAGCCTCAGTTCCCAGCCCCGCCTGACCCGGCGGGTGAGCAGACAAGCCTCTCCGGCTGGTGAGTGCTGGTCGGCACCGATCCTCTGTGCAGGAATCTCTTAGCTTTGCCCTCTGCACCCCTGTGGCTGCGCTCTCCTCTGCGGCTCCGAAGCTCCCCCCCTCTGCCACCCGCAGTCTCCTCCCGCAAAGGGGCTTCCTAGTGTGTGGAAACCTTTCCTCCTTCACAGCTCCCTCCCACTAGTGCAGGTCCCATACCTGCTCTTTTGTCTCTCTTTATTCTTTTGCCCTACCCAGGTACGTGGGGGAGTTTCCTACCTTTTGGGAGGTCTGAGGTCTTCTGCCAGCATTCAGTAGGTGTCTGTAGGAGCTGTTCCACATGTAGATGTATTTCTGATGTGTCTCTGGGGAGGAGGGTGATCTCCACGTCTTACTCTTCCACCGTCTTGAAGCTCCTCCCAAATTATTGAATTTTAAATCCAGTGATGGCTTGTACTTGGAATGGTACTTCAAATCAAAACTTACCTAGGGTATATTAATACTACAAAGCCTTGCAACCATGCGTTCCAGCATTGTAAGATCTTCACAATGAAATTATGGCTTAATGCCTAAAGTTTGTGTTTGAATCGTACATCACTTGAGTGATTTGGAAGTGTGGTATGTAATGCATATGTGAAACCAGTTCAGTAACTTTTAAAGAATGTATTGGCTGCGTCGGGTGTTCTTTGAGGCACGTGGGATCTTCGTTGTGGCATGCAGAATCTTTCGTTGTGACATGCGGGTTTTTCATTGTGGTATGTGGGCTTTTCTCTAGTTGTGGTGTGTGGGTTTTCTCTCTCTAGTTGAGGCGTGTGGGCTCAGTAGTTGTGGTGCGCAGGCTTAGTTAACCCGTGACATGTGGGATCTTAGTTCCCCAACCAGGGATTGAACCCCTGCCCCCTGCAATTGGAAGGCAGATTCTTTACCACTGGACCACCAGGGAAGTCCTACCAGTTCAATAACTTAACAGTTCCTAGCTATAAAGATCAACACATCCTCACAACAGAACACTCCTTCAGAGTACATCAGTATTAGTGCCAATTTGCCCTTTACAATAAAGCTTTGTGTTCCTGTAGGCTGTGTCTTCTGCACTCAGATTTTAAAAAGACCTCTCATCCTCTCTTTCTCTGAAGTTGGACAGCAGCCGAAGTAGCAGCTGCCTCACTAGTCACTTTTCTTCCCCTTGTTTGGATAATTATGAGCAAAGGTCAATCACTTTCCCATCAAGGCAAATCCTGACAACCCCACTTGTCAGAGCCTAAGTTATAGATGACATGCTTGTCAACATCAGAAAACGTGAATGTGTCTTTACTTCCTCGTGACCAGCTGAACGTCAAAACCCCACGGAAAACTGGAGGCAGGAGGGGATGATGGAAGGGTGAGTGTATGTCCTGCGTTTATCAACTGCAGATATATAGTTCTGGGGAGATCTTTGTAATTTTAAGCTTCACAAATGGACAATTTCATTCCACTTGTTACACATGCACTGTGAGTACCCTGATGGAGTGGAAATACTTCCGTTAACAGTGTGACCTGTAGTGCCTCAGACAGAGGGATTTTACTTTTTTGTGTACGTGTGTGGTACGCGGGCCTCTCACTGTTGTGTCCTCTCCCGCTGCGGAGCACAGGCTCCGGACGCGCAGGCTCAACGGCCATGGCTCACGGGCCCAGCCGCTCCGCGGCATGTGGGATCTTCCCGGACCGAGGCACAAACCCGTGTCCCCTGCATCGGCAGGCGGACTCTCAACCACTGCGCCACCAGGGAAGCCCGAGAGGTTTTACTTTTATTGTGGTAATTTTTTTTCTGAAGCCAGCTTAATGTTTAGATGAAGATGAAATGTTTTAAAGCTGAGAGGGGACCAAATAATGCTCTTTTTATAACCAGATTCTGAGTGAACTAAAAGTTCAGCTAGGACCATTCTAGGGATAAAGACACACTGCACCCTGAAGGAGCAAGGAGATATACGTATTCTTTACGCTATGAAATTTGATATTAAGCTTGTACTGCTCAGATTATGTCAGAGATCCATTTACATTTAATTATACAGTACCTCCCAGTCTCCCTGAAATCAACATTCATAGATATATGCATGATTGAGTCTGCTGGTAACTGACCCTGAAAACATAAACAGAGCAAATTATACTCCTATCAACATGTTAACTTCATACACTTTCAATAATCCCAGCACTTTGATTTAAGAGAATATAGTGCGAGGTTAAAATTCAGCCCAGGGTTCCAATTTAGTACCTACGCGTGGTATACCTTCCTTTATACAATAAAACATTTTCCTGAAATTCTGTGGGCCATTTTATTCTAAATACTTGAAGGGCTTTCTGTTTAAAGGGGACCTGTAGAAATTCCTCTATAACTTCTTCTTGGAAAGTAAGAAATCCTTCTGTATTGTAAATCATTACCGTCAAGTCTTTATGTTGTACACCTTAAAGTTATAGTGCCATATGCCATATTATATCTCAGTAAAACTGAAAAAAATATTACCTCCTCACTTCTCCCTTGTTTAAACCAAAATTTTTATCTGCTGCATTCTATGAATGTTATGTAGTAAGTTACCTATGGTGTGTTGTGATAAATTGTTAATGAGACTTTCACTCTCAGGGTGAAAGAAACCATTAATTTCCAAGAAAGTTATGACCCAATGTGATAATTTAGGATTAGAAAGAAAGTGTGCTAAGTATTTTCTGAAATGAACAAATCTAACCTAACCTTACAGCAAGTAATATTTATCCAAGATTAATAAGAATTTAAGCCTGTGTAGAAATACAGTAAGTTGTGGATATATAATTCCATCTAGCCAAGCAGCACTTGCTTTTTCCTTTATATCCTAAGGTGCAATACATAATCTCTCATAACAGGTGTACTTTTTTTATCCTTGGTCATTCTCATTATGTCTTTAGGCAGAATGATATGCTCTAGGTGACAGTCTTGAAGCCCATTGCTTTGATTTCCTCCCTTTCTTCTCCATCATCCTGTTGCCTACCTTACAGTTGTTCACCTTTCATGACCCCTCCCAAGAATCGAGTCAAAGACTGGCAAATATACAGGTGTTTTGTCACTTCTTTTTTGTCCCCTCCTCAGTTATTCATTATGGTAATGGCACTTTGTGATGTGCAGTTTCTGGATTTATGACCCATTCTCGATAAGCGTGAATCTGGACTGCGTGTGCATCTTTGATAAGGTTCTAATTGGATAGCGGTGACCTTTCTGAATGTAATTCAGGGAGGAAGATTAAAAAGCAGTCCAGGAAGTGACAGGTTTGGGACAATAACGTATGAATTCAGCTCTGCTGGCAGGCAAGAGTTGTAAGCTGTGATAAATTAGAGGCAAGCCAAACAGGCTTATACTGAATGAATGATTTTTCATTTCTTTTACATCCTTGGGTAAAATTCTATTGCAGGAATTGTGCTAACACCACTGTATCTTCCTACTCCTGTGTTATACTACTCTTTTACTGATTGTAGAAGCTAGAAAATTATTCAGTTAATGTAGTTTTAAAGTGACTGAAGACCACATACTTAAAAGTACAGGCTCCATTTAGCACACTTGTGAATTCTTATAAATTGAACAGTTAGTATTTGGAAGAGAGCTACCAAAACTCAGAAAAATCTCTTTGTCTCACTGTCTCCTACTTTCCCTCCCTTTGTCACATGTGTATGGAAAGCCTATTAGAAATATCCAAGTGTCTATACACACTCAGATCTTGAGAACACCTTTATCCAACTTTAAAGCTTTAAATTTAAATTTTAAAAGATTGATTCTAGGGCTTCCCTGGTGGTGCAGTGGTTGAGAGTCTGCCTGCCGATGCAGGGGACACGGGTTCGTGCCCCGGTCCGGGAAGATCCCACATGCCACGGAGCGGCTGGGCCCGTGAGCCGTGGCCGCTGAGCCTGTGCGTCCGGAGCCTGTGCTCCGCAACGGGAGAGGCCACAACAGTGAGAGGCCCGCGTACCGCAAAAAAACAGACAAACAAGCAAAAAAACAAAAAACACCACTATATGGGGAAAGAATCTAAAAAAAGAGAGGATATATGTATATGGATAACTGATTCACTTTGCTGTACACCTGAAACTAACACAACATTGTAAATCAACTATACTCCAATAAAAATTAAAAACAAACCCCCCCAAAAAAAAGATTGATTCTAAAGGAGAATCAATCTAATCAGGAAACACCTAATTAATATTCCTATATATTTGATAAAATCATAAACTCTTAACATATCTTCAACTTTTAATATGTAGTGGAAATACACTTGCATAGAAAAGTATATTTAATTATATGTTTAAAGGTTAAGAACACATACCCTCACTTGCAAATAGATATGTCTTCAAAAGTAGGCTGAGATTTTTCCTCCAAAGTGACACTTTTCCTTAGTGTCAATATATGATAACCAAATCCTAAATATATTACTATAATAAAAATATTAATCAGGGCTTCCCTGGTGGCGCAGTGGTTGAGAGTCCGCCTGCCGATGCAGGGGACGTGGGTTCGTGCCCCGGTCTGGGAAGATCCCACATGCCGCGGAGCGGCTGGGCCCGTGAGCCATGGCCGCTGAGCCTGCGCGTCCAGAGCCTGTGCTCCGCAATGGGAGAGGCCACAACAGTGAGAGGCCTGCGTACCACGAAAAACGAAAAAAAAAAAAAATCAAATGGAAATAACTTTAAAAAGGAGACATTGTAAAAGCTAAAATGTAACTATCAGATGATTTTGTAAAATCGGCCTTTTTTTGCTGTTGGAGCCTATTGCTTATACACATGGAATACAAAATAAGTTGTACAAGTAGCAGGAACTTATTGGTTGGGCCTCCCTACCAGCATTAATGGAGGGATGAGTTCTTTCCTTTAACTTCCTCCCCACACTCGTCACACGTGAGCTCCTTCAAGGAGCACAGGGTGCGCCAATTTAGAATTTCCTTTAAAGGGAGCCCTCTGGAGCTTGCTATAGGAGGAAGGGAAGGCAGATACCTTTTCTGAGGGCCTGAGTTGGGTCAGATGCCGTGCTCCCCGTGTACGTGTAGAATTGCATTCTGGTCTTATCATAACTCAAGGAGATGTTGTTATTAGCCCTGTTTTTACGGGTGAGAGGTGTTTCCCCCAAATTCAGCACAGGGCTTGGTCCCCAGCCATCATTATGCAAGTGGAAAACAAAATGAGTAAGGCCAGGTATACTCAACTAAGGTTACAGTAATTGAAACCGGGCAAAACCAGATTTGAATCTGGGCTTTGTGTATCTTAACATAAGCAAGCGCGCAAAGAAAAGAAAACTTCTAGTTGTATTGCTTTATGACAATTTTGCCAAACATCTCCCAGACACCATTTTTTATTTTTTTAAATTATTTATTTATGTATTTATTTATTTTGCAGTATGCAGGCCTCTCACTATTGTGGCCTCTCCCATTGCAGAGCACAGGCTCCGGACACGCAGGCTCAGCGGTCATGGCTCACGGGCCCAGCCTCTCTGCGGCATGTGGGATCTTTCCGGACCGGGGCACGAACCCGTGTCCGCTGCATCAGCAGGTGGACTCTCAACCACTGCGCCACCAGGGAAGCCCCCAGACACCATATTTTAAACAAGGGCTTTTAAAGATATTCTTCACATACTATACAATTCATCCGTTTAAAGTGTCAGACATCATTTTATATTTTATAGCTGCTATAAAATCAGTATGATATAATGTGTCTTCTTCATCTCTGTTTAATACTTGTGGACTGAACACCTATTTTTTTGATCTAGATATAGAAAATAAGAAATAAAAAGTATTTTCCCCACTGCAGTGTTGCATATTTCTGCTAAATTCTCGGTTACCTAAATATTGATATTCTTTCAGAATTTCTCTGACATTCATTATTTCCTGTTCATTTTTTCATATTCACTCTTCTGGTGTCCCCCTATGACAGTTGCTCGGACTATTCCTAGGAGCACTTGTTCATATGCTTTCTAGACTTCTTGCTACTCCATCCTACCCTGTAAGCTTACTGACAATTGAATTATTCTAAAGCATTTACTTTCTGCATGGCACTTTGCTTTTCTTAAAGCACATTGTCTGTCAGATTAAGTTAAAAAGAAAGACCACCATTCACTGATTTACTCTCAATTCCCTACATGCTCTGATTCTCCCTTATTTATGCAACCCTTACATTTCATAATTCCTCTCAGGAAATGCCTCCTCTACGTAGACAAAACCCTCAATCTCTCACTTATGTTAATGTTTATTTCTGACTCAGTGGCTTTTCTTACTTGTTTAACCAACTTACTCTCCATTTTCTTTTCCTCTTAAATGTACTGTAAGATGAAAATTAAATCGTAGTTCCTTTATCAAACCTTACTCGCATACAAGTCCAGATTCTATTGGCCTTTTCCTCATTTGAAATCCCATTGAATTTACAGGAGTTTATTTACATAATTTAACTCTGGGTAATCATTGGTCCCATATTTTTTCATGTGAATGTTTCATATGGGGAAATTTTGACTCTTTAAAAATTTTAAACCTCTTAAGAACATACTCTATGTATGATTTTTTCCATGGCAGTATTCTCCCAGCATGTTCTGCTTAAAACAATATATTTTTGTCTACATTATATATAAATACACAGGTACATATACACATCACCTTGTTCAAAAAGAAAATATTATAAGGCAATTTATTTACACTTTGTAAACTTTGAATGAAATATTGTTTTTGTTTTTTTGGGGTTTTTTTTTGCCGTACGTGGGCCTCTCACTGCTGTGGCCTCTCCCTCTGCGGAGCACAGGCTCCGGACGCGCAGGCCCAGCAGCCACGGCCCACGGGCCCAGCTGCTCCGCAGCATGTGGGATCTTCCCAGACCGGGGCACGAACCCGCGTCCCTTGCATGAGCAGGCGGACCCCCAACCACTGCGCCACCAGGGAAGCCCTGAATGAAATATTGAATCAAAGATAGTAATTTTTTGTGGTACGCAGGCCTCTCACTGTTGTGGCCTCTCCCATTGGGGAGCATAGGCTCCGGATGCGCAGGCTCAGCGGCCATGGCTCACGGGCCCAGCCGCTCCGTGGCATGTGGGATCTTCCCGGACCGGGGCACGAACCCGTGTACCCTGCATCGGCAGGCAGACTCTCAACCACTGCGCCACCAGGGAAGCCCAGTAATTCATTTTTGAGTGGATTCTACAGATGAAAAATAGACAAGACATATGGCACTAAGGTTTTAATATGAAGTTGTATCACTCATTTTTAACTGGGGAAATGAGGTAGAATTGGTGGAAGCAAGTAGAATTTTCATTAATTCCAATATGCATGCTTTGTGATAAACGTAGGTGTAATTTGGGTCTCAGTCAGGGTCAGGCCTCAAATATCAGTGATAGTGTGAGCCCTGAAGTAATTATTTATTAATGCCTTGCTCAGTGGAGCACAGTGATGAAAATGGGCAGTAGATACATCTCTGAGCATTTGTTTTATCTTATTTTAATCTCCCTAAATATAAAAATACGGATCATGAAAGGAAGCTGTCAGTGGCCCTGGTACATTTATCTTTTTCCACTTTCTTTTAAATATTAATATCATATATAATGAAGGTACTTTGATTCAAACTGAAAACGAATATGAGAAGTTCATTGGCTTTAATAGTTTAGAGTCCTGAGTCTCCACAATAGTTATCTGAAGAGTGGCTAGTGTAGTTTAGCTGGGTGAACATGAGCTATGTAGATAATATAGAGAATTCATTTCTCCAGGAGCTAAGAAATCAAAAAAGAAATTCTAAGTAAAAGAAGTTCATGATCTTTTAACTTCTTAAAAACTATTACGATAAAATAATATGAATACTGATTCATGGGAGACGTTGAAAATTCAACATTTGGGTTATAACAATTATGGTTATGAAAAATGTATGTTCAGATTTGCAAGTATATTACTGTGATTCTTGCAGCTAATTTTCTAAAGGAGAAGTAATGTGATTTAGTACACATGCTTTTATGTGGCATTGAGGTTAAAAGCTCTACATTGCTTTAAAAAGTTAAGAGAGACACTAATTTAAAATGTTAGTAAAGCATTGCTTAAACTTTTATGTGTTTCAGAATATCCCCACATGTTCTAAAAGTAGGCAAGCTATAAAACCTTGATGGATCTTTTAACATGAAATATGATAAGGTGATACTTTTCCTGATTTAAGGATATCATTTTTCTGCCTCCACCCCCCCTCAACTGAATGAGATTAGTGTTGGGGTGACCTCAAATAAATATGGCATAAATCTGTATTGGTTTAAGTGTTGATAGAAAAGATGGCTTCTACATGTACAATAAACAACCTGACAGCATTCTTCTTTTCTAATTAATACTCTTCCACATACTTTCTTTCAAACTCTGGCAGCATGCTTATCCATTTGTGTGTGCTGTCTGACATTATTGCTGTTTGTTTCTTGACAATTCTGAGGGAGAAGAGGCAGTGGTTTGGGACTTCTGGTATCTTAAGTTTCTGGGTAGCCATCTCATGCACTTAACTGCTGGACGTAGCGATTAGAAAGTGCAGAAAGCTGCTGTTCAGGTCATCTAAAAATTTCATTCCTGCCACTTAAATGTCATAAGGTAGTGAACATAAGGTCTTCTACAAGCTGCAGACTCCCAGGCTGCTGCCATGTCAGGAAGCCAAAGAAATCAAAGAGCCACCTACTGACCCTCCCTATTGTCTGGGCTTGTCGTCTTCTATCAGTAGCATGCCACCATCAGTGAGATACACGTGTACCTCCTGCCTGCTCCGGGTTTGGCAGCCCCCTGATCTCTGCACCTGTTTGCTTATACATGAGCTGTGCATGTTTGAATTTAAATAGATGCAGTGGGTGGAGCAAGGGGGGGGAAGGGCAATGGCTCTGTCAGAAGTGGTTCATTGCTGTGTGCAGAAAAGCCAAAACCAGCTTGTAGGGAGATGGAGAGGCATGATTGGACAGTTTTGGTTGATAAACGAGTTTTCTCTGTGGAAATAATCATTTTTTCTTCCAAGAGTTGAATAGGGGAGGATTTTAGTAAAAACAAAGTTAATACTCATTTTGACTATCTTCTCTATCAATAAACGGTATCTTCAGTTACACAGAGAATTGTAAATACAATGATGAATTGTGTTACCTGGGACCTTTTCTAAAGTTACTGTCCCTAAAAACTTCAAATGATGCCATTTTAAAAAGCTAATTGATTAGTCTAACATGTTAAAGAAAGAATATGAAATTCAGGCATGCATATAGGTGAAATTTTTAGTAAATTTGTATATCTATGCTATATGCAATACACACCTGTTTATGTTAGGAAGTTATCTACCTAACAAGCAGCAATACTACTGGCTTTCTTTTTTAGCTTGTTTGCTAAACTGCAGTTTATTTAGATATAGTTCCATTCTGGTTTACTGGCTCTAGCATCATGTGTTCTGTCTTCTGGTCTTTGAATCAGAAGACCTGAGAGTGATTGCTGCCTTTGGTATTTCTTAGTTCTGTGATCCTTGGGTGGTTTATTTAATCTTCCTGAGGCTCAGTATTTTCATCTGTAAAAAGGGAGAACTGGTGCCCACTTGAGAGGGCTCCGAAGGGTGAAAATCTAATAACACCATAATAGTGGTTTTTTCAAGCTATAATGTGTTAAATAAATTGTTACATTAGGTAGTGTTACTTTTAATATTGATGTTATGTAAAGTTAGCCACCATCTTCATAAGATAAAATACTTGGTTTACTAAATAAACTTTCTTTATAAGGACAAAGTATTTTCAAAAACGAATTTGTGACCACAGTGATAAAAGTTCCATAGAAATATTTCCTGTGTAAAAGCACAGTTTTGTATGTTAAAATGTTTTCATGATGTACTTTTCTATTATATGTAGGTTACAAAATAATTCTAGAGACTCCAAATGGAATCTTTAATATAATATCATTGCTAATATCACACGTCACTCTTATTGTGCCAAGAATTAGTGTAAAAGTTATACAGACTGATGTATCCTTTCTTCTCTGGATTTTTAACATTTAATCTAACAAGAAAAGATGAAATACCTTGGGGAGAGAATCTGACATTTATAAATATACACTTCTTCCCTCTCACACACTTAGATCCCTAAAAGCTGTAAAAGATCTGTTGAATTTGGGGGATACCTTGAAAGACTTAAAGCTGTCAGCATTGCACTACCCCATGTGGTTTGAGCAAATGAACAGCCTTGAACTTTACACACAGTTCCAGGGCCTGGGCAGGAGG
The DNA here is from genome assembly GCF_963924675.1 of Phocoena phocoena. Classification (NCBI taxonomy): domain Eukaryota; kingdom Metazoa; phylum Chordata; class Mammalia; order Artiodactyla; family Phocoenidae; genus Phocoena; species Phocoena phocoena. The sequence continues at coordinate 115,871,218 of NC_089222.1, read as the reverse complement.
CAGTGCATCTGCAGGTCCTCCTTGCATGACTGATTTCCTGTTGGCAAGTGATTTTATTATCATTTAAATAAGAATTTATAATAATAGCAATAAACTTGCCAGATGGCTAAATTAGTAAATTTTAAAGGATACAGGTTTAAAACACTTCTGTGCTTCCTCCTTTAATGTTCCCCCCCGCCCCACCCCATTGCAATCAACTGTTTTGGTTACCACTTCTGATTTAGCCACTTTCATCATTCCTATTGATTAAAAGGGTTTTAATGACACAATACTGCGTTGCCTGTTTTAGCACAGGATGTACTGTGATTCATTGCTAGTTGGGGAAACCCAAGTATGAGTAGGCATTTCCTTGTGCGTTCCCTATGCCTGATAATCTCTGCATGAAAACTGTTTCTACCTTTACTCGCCCAACATTTAACAAAAGAAATACTACCGGAACTCATTTCTTATGCCTTGTACAAAGGTAAAATAATACACAAAAGAATTACTTTGTATTCATTTCTCACGTTCTCTGTCCTTAGTAAAAACATTTTTTTTTTTTTTTTTTTTTTTTGTGGTACGCGGGCCTCTCACTGTTGCGGCCTCTCCCGTTGCGGGGCACAGTCTCCGGACACGCAGGCTCAGCGGCCATGGCTCACGGGCCCAGCCACTCCGCGGCATGTGGGATCTTCCCGGACCGGGGCACGAACCCGTGTCCCCTGCATCGGCAGGCGGACTCTCAACCAGTGCGCCACCAGGGAAGCCCCCATAGTAAAAACATTTTTAAGGCAGCATTATGTGAAGATAATCTCAAGGAGAAGAGATGACTGATGTTGCAGCTTTCACAATTTTTCTTAGAGAGTACAGACACAAAAATAATTCCTATCAGATGAGATCTTACAAATATTAAATCCCATTATGTCAAACAAATGCCATTAAATATGAAACAAAATATTGACTCTATTTCATAAAATAGTTTATGATTCACAAATACATTTAATATAGCATTTTAGACTACCAATTTAGCTTAATTAAAAGGTACAATTTCCTTAATCCTGATTAATAAGTAAAAGCAAAAGCATGTACTGCATACTCTCCCTCAGATTTTTTAATGGAATGCCTGAAAAAGTTGGGCGTTGGGGTTACAGTTACCCAACAGAGATTCTGCTGATTCCTTTCAATTTAAGGTATTAAAATCACTACTGACCAAAGTACATTAATTAAAAGCTTGGAGATTCTGCGAATTCTAATGGTATTTTGCAAACATATGTACGTAGATAGTATTTAATGTAGACTAGAGGTCCTGGCTGGGGGAGTTAGTATGTATGCATATGCCCTTACTAAGCCTTCCTAGTAGCTATCTCCATGCTTGGAAAACTCAACTTGCAACCTGTAAGATTATGTATTTGTTCTGAGTTCAGTAGTTGTCACAGGAGGTTTGTATTCCCGCAGGTCAGCAGTGGCTTATAGGAGACTTAGATACTTTTGTTGACATTAGTCAGCTTCAAAGAGCCCTGCCCTCTCATCCAACTCACAGCTTGAACTTCTTCACCCACCAATATCTGTGTTGGCTGCCTGCAAAGCAAACTGTTGAAGAACGTCTTTAAGGAGAATAGATTATTGATTTGGGTGCATTCAGTCTTGTCCCAGATGTGCTCTATATTAAATATTTTGGTCTTTAAGTCCTTATTCCTATTTTGCTTTTTTTTCCCCCTCCTTTTGTGATTCTACTGCCAGTTAGTGCTGGGGTTCTCATTTTCTTTTCTCTCAATTCTGCATATTTACTTCTTAATTGTGTACTATTTATGCAGGGTTATAGCTAATTTGTGAAATAACAGGAAAATTGGTAGAGAAAACAAAGCAAAAGAAAATGGCTTCCTCAGGAATATGTCACTCTTGGATGATTATTTTAGTTTATTTTTTGTTCCTGGTTTTTCCCTTTTCAATGGATATATAATTATATCATTGTTACAGTAATGTGAAACAAAAATTAGACGTGGAGGAAAACTCTAAATAGGGACCGATAATATTCTTTTAAAATGAAGAATTTAACTAAACCACTCTAAACTCCCCTGCTGGGCTCAGGCAAGCTGAAATTAATTCAAGACGGCAGATAAAATTTTTAACCAGGCCGAGTGGAGATGACGGATGTGACAGCTCTCAGTTAAAATGTCTTTTAGTGGCAAATGCATGCGTATTAGTCAAGAGATGTGACATAACTGTCCCGGGTGAGAGAAATGAACCAATGACCATTTGCATTGAGAACAAAAGAAAAATTCTTTATAGTAAAATGTGGAGAAGGACAGATGAGTAACTCGTTCACTTTTTGAAATCTTTTTACCTTAAAAAAGCCTCTGAAAGTTAAGAGGAACATTTTATCTCAAACTGTGGTTCTTTTCTTTCTTGTTTATATATCAGAAAAGAAAGGATTGTTGAATAAAATATTTATGGCCAGGAAAGATGGGTTATCTTTTTTTCCCCCTTTTCTGCAGAGAACAACAGGAAAGTGTCTGTAGATAATCATACTTCAAAGCCAGGCTAGAAAAGCCTTATAAATTATAAAATGCAGATTTGGCTACATCAATGAAATCCTGAAATGAAAAGTTTTTTTTTTTTTTTTTTTTCCCATAAGGACACTGGCTCCTCATTCTTCCACTTTTCAAGGATAGTTTATTACAGAGCAGTGCCAACAAAACAAAAGTGGATGTGATTCTATGGCAAAGTGTTACAGGGAATTAAAATTATTTGGAAACTATGGTTGGCAGGATTTGAATGTCAAGTTTAATTAACTTTAAGAACAGATGCTTTCAAGACATAGTAGTTACAAGTTAGAACTGCAAGTATAATTGAGTTTTTAACAGTATACAGTTTATTTCCCAATTAAAATACATTTTCATTATCATAATTTTGTTATTAGAAAATGTGACATTTCATGCTTTAAAATGGACACTTAAGTATGAACCGAGAACTTACCACCTTTCTATCAAAAGAATTAAGCTAGATGTATTTTAAGTATAAAGACAAAAAAAAATACATATTTCCAGTTTAGAAGTTAGTTGCTATTTCCTTTAATAATGTATTATCCTCAAAAGTTTATATAAGAACATAAAAAATTTATTACAATAGTATATGAGCCAAAGTAGAATTATGTATACAAATGTACAGTGAAGCTGAGTGGGTTAAGAACATGCCACAGAAATAAAGTAGTAATTTATCTGGGCCTTCAGGGATAAATAGGAATTTCCCATCAGAGAAGATTATTTTTATTCCAGGTAAGGTAAACAGAGAAATAGTTTTTTGTTTGGTTCGGTTTGGTTTTTTTCTTTTTCTTTTTTTTTAACATCTCTGGTCTTTCCTTCTTCTCCTTTGCAGGAATGTTCTTCTATACAAGGTTATTAAAATGTTGAATCCCTTAATCCTCAGTTCTGAGTCCTTCTTACAACCTGTACATGCTTCCTAAACTATTGCATCTGTACACATGGCTTTAATTATAACCTGTCTGCAAATTACTACCAAATTTATGTCTCTGAGGTAGGCCATTCTGCTAAGCTACAGGCCCATGTTTTCAACTGTGTATTTGACAATTATTCTTAAATGCTTCAGGTGCACTTCAAACTCAAAATGTCTAAAATGTTACTAACGATGTCTCTCAACATCCAAAAGGACCCTCTTCAGGTACTCTAGCCCAAAAAATGGCCTTCATTTACTTATGCTCTTTGACTCCCTCTCTTAGCCCCCAAATCTAATCCAGAACCAAGTCCTATTGATTTTACCTTTAAAAAATCTCTCTTATGATCTCACTTCTCTCATTTCCATCAAACAACCATCATATCTCACCTGGCTACTGTAGTTACTTATTATTTATTTATTTTTTTGCGGTATGCGGGCCTCTCACTGTTGTGGCCTCTCCCGTTGCGGAGCACAGGCTCCGGACGCACAGGCTCAGCGGCCATGGCTCACGGGCCCAGCCGCTCCGCAGCATGTGGGATCTTCCCGGACCAGGGCACGAACCTGTGTCCCCTGCATCAGCAGGCGGACTCTTAACCACTGCGCCACCAGGGAAGCCCGCTACTGTAATTTCTAATTCATTTTTCTCTTTATTACATTCTCAATGATTTATCAAAATGAAATACGGATTAAATACCTTTCATTGGCTTCTTATTGTTTAAAAGGACTTACATTGGATGATTCTCACCTATTTTCTCCTAATTATACTTTCTCTCTATGGTTCAGCCTCATATTTTAAGTTCTATAAATTCATCTAGCTTCCTCCTGCCCCAGAGCCTTTGCACATGCGGTCTTTGGCTTGTAATGTTTTTTTAATTCCATAGACACATATGTAACTTCTACTTATCTTTCATGTCAGCTCAAAGTCACACCAGGGGTGCCTGCATTGACTATCCTCCTCTTTCCCCCCAGGCTACATTAAGTTCCATATTATGCCCACTCAATGCAGCATACATCTTCCTCTCTATCAGTTCTCAGAGTGAGAAATTTTTATATATTACTGGCATTAATTGCTTAATATGCCTTGCATATTAGGTTACCTTTTCCAAGTGTATCAGGATAGTATTATATACCTGCAATTTTAGGGGTCATTTATTTTTTGTAGTAAAATTGATTAGTGAGTATACCTCATACATGTGTAATCATTGAGTTTGGGTTGCACATAAACTTAAAATTATTACTTTGTTTTGCATTGAAAGTTAATTTTGGCGCTGACTTTATGTGTTTAGGTACAATATTACTTAGTTCACTGAGTGCCTTTCAAAATGGTCTGAAGTCTTAAAGCAAAGGAAAAAAAAATTTTAATGGAAGGTGAATTAATATTCTTTTTCTCTTTGCCTGGTTTTCTACCTTTACTCTGGACCATTTTGACCGTAAGAAGACTGCAATCAGCTACAACCTCAAGGTTTCATTCATCCAATTTGCCAGAATGAATGCTTTGTGAATCTTCTCTTTCGGATCTCTAGCATAATTTTATGTGGACAGCTATCTGTCAGCATACACTATTTTGACAGACCACACTTTGATTTGCTGTTCAGGTTGTCTTTGACTAAGTTTGTGATAATGCTCAAGTATTTCTATTTTATGCTTATTTACTGATATAAGTACCCAATGCACCTTAAATAGGTGAAAAATATATTTTTTTAATTTTCCATGCTCAGCTCAGCGCAAAATAATGGCATTTTCTTTTATGTCTTACTTTAAAATTTGCATTGCAATTGGCATATTTAGGTGAGGTTGAAGAAATTAAGCAATACCAGTTGGGCCTTTCCATGGTACATATACATAAAATTTATCATTGACCATGAATATATTCTTGATTTTCACAAAATCTCTCCCATTTAAGTTCTGTTCTTTAGATTTTGTTTTTGTCCATTGACTTTGCTATGCTATGGTATATGTACTTTCTAGTACTGTAGCATCAGCACAGTCCTCAGTCATATCACATTATTTGAAGATGTGCATTTCAAATAATCTTCTCCTACTCTTCTGCTTTTGGTAGCACTTCTTAGAATCACTGTACAATAGTATTTTGGGTATATTCCTGTTGTCTATCCTTTGTATTCATTCAGCAGAGTACATTTGTGCTACAACTATGGCCTGCCTGTTTACAGATGATGACAATTAACAACCTTCTTGATACCGATAACTCTTGGCCTTTAAAGTTCAGCAACACAGTTGATGATACTGAGAAAATACCCTAGGATAGCTCTGAGAAATATAATGTAAACCACGTAAGTAATTTAAAGTTTTCTAGGAGCCATATTAGAAAGGTAAAAATAAACAGGTGAAATTAATTTAGTAATATTTAACACAATATCCAAAATTTTGTATCAGTATATAATCAGTGTAAGTTATTAATGAGATACTTTAAATTCTTTTTTTCCATGCTAAGTCTTTTCAGTCCAGGGCTATGTTACACTTGCAACACATATTAATTCAAACTAGCCCCCTTTCAATGCTCAATAACCATATATGGCCGGTGGCTGCCATATTGGACAGTGCCTTTCTAGGAGCTTGCTATTCAAAGTGTGCCCCTAGAACAAGCAGCATCCGCATCACCCATGAGCATGTTACAACTGCAGAATATTAGATCCCACCCCAGACCTACTAGATCAGAATCTTACCTCACACCAGTCAGAATGGCCATCAACAAAATATCTACAAACAATAAATGTTGGAGAGGGTGTGGAGAAAAGGGAACCCTCCTACACTGTTGGTGGGAATGTAAACTGGTACAGCCACTATGGAGAACAGTATGGAGGTTCCTTAAAAAACTAAAATTAGAACTACTATATGACTCAGCAATCCCACTCCTAGGCATATACCTGGAGAAAACCATAATTCAAAAAGATACATGCACCCCAATGTTCACTGGAGCGCTATTTACAATAGCCGAGACATGAAAGCAATCTAAACGTCCATCAACAGATGAATGGATGAAGAAGATGTGGTACATATATACAATGGAATATTACTCAGCCATAAAAAGAACAAAATAATGCCATTTACAGCAACGTGGATGGACCTAGAGACTGTCATACTGAGTGAAGTAAGTCAGACCCAGAAAGGCAAATATCATATGATGCCACTAATATGTGGAATCTAAAAAAAGGATACAAATGAACTTACTTACAAAACAGAAGTAGAGTCACAGATGTAGAAAACAAACTTATGGTTACCAGGGGATAAGGTGGGGGATGGATAAATTGGGAGATTGGGATTGACATATACGCCCCACTCTATATAAAATAGATTACTAATAAGAACCTACTGTATATCAAAAGGAACTGTACTCAGTAGTCTGTAATGGCCTATGTGGGAAAAGAATCTTAAAAAAAAATAGTGGATATATGTATAACTGATTCACTTTGCTATATACCTGAAACTAACGCAACATTATAAATCAACTATACTCCAATAAAAATTTAAAAAAATTAAAAGATCCTCAGGTGATTGGAGGCACATTAAAGACTGAAAAGCATTGCTCTAGAATTGATGTGACACTTCTAATTTATTAAATGTGTAGAAAATAGGTATTAGTATTACTCTTTATTCCATGAATTATTTTTTATAACAAGTTTACTGAGATATAATTCACATACCATAACATTCACCCTTTTAAAGTACAATTCAGTGATTTTTAATATATTCACAGTTGTGCAACCATTACTACTGTCTAGTTTTAGAATATTGTCCCCATCTCGGAAAGGAAGTACTGATTAGCTATCACAGCCCATTCACTTCTGGCCCCAGTCTCTGGCAACCACTAATCTATTTCCTGTATGTATGAATTTTCCAATTCTAGACATTTCAGGTAAGTGGAAGTACAATATATCATATATACTGGCTTTTTTGGTCTGGCTTCTTTCACTTAGCTTGACCCTTTTTGTCTAGCTTCTGTCACTTGGTAAAAAGTTTTTGAGGTTCATCCATGCTGTAGCGTGTGTTAGTATTATATATTTTTATGGCTAGATAATATCCCATTGCATGGATATACTACTTTTTGTTTTTCCATTCATCAGTTGGTAAAATTTTGAGTTGTTGTACCTTTTGACTATTATAAATAACACTTTATTAATGTGTAGGTTTTTGTTTGGACATTTATTTCCACTTCTGTTCAGTAAATATCTAGGAGTTGAATTACTGGATCATATATAAACTCTATTATTAATTTTTGAGGGAACTGCCAGACTGTTTTACAAAGTAGATGCACCATTTTCCAAAACCACTAACAATGTATGAGGATTCCAGTTTTTCCACATCCTTGCCAACACTTGTCATTATCCATCATTTTGATTCCAGCTATCCTAGTAGGTATAAGTGATATTGATTTGGTTTTCATCTGTATTCCCTAATTGCTAATGATGTTGAATATTTTTTTCATGTGTTTATTGACAATTTGTACATCTTCTTTGGAGAAACATCTCTTTAAATCTTTTGCCAAGTTTTTAATTGAATTTTGTGTCTTTTTATTGTTGAGTTGTAAGACTTCTTTATATACTCTGGATTAAAGTTCATTATAACATATTTGATTTGCAAATATTTTCTCCCATTCTATTCATTGTTTTTTAACTTTTATTGGCGGAATTGTTTGAGGCACAAAAGTTTTAAATTTGAATCTTCTCTATCTGTCTGTCTACCTATCTATCTAAGGCAGCAAAGCATTTCCTTCTCAGTAGATTTGTAACATAAATATAATGGATCAAACTTCAAAAAAATTCTGAGAACATAATCTACACTTTAAATTCCTAATGAATTTTCTCTTGAAACAATACACATAATTTAAAGTATCTCCTATCATTTTCTAACCATGTGTTTTTCTTTCTTGACCTTGTTTCAGTGGGACATAAAAGAAATAATCAAGAAACAGTAAATATGTACAGCGAAAGAGCAGCTAATGACATATATTTCTGTAAGTTAAAATAGAAAAGAGATTTACCTAGCAAAGTGTCTCCTCAAAGTGTGTATTTTAAAATGACTTGTTTTGGGGAAAATGAAGGAGATTATTGGACATATGGTCAGTGCTCAATAAATGTTAAATGACTTTGATATGGAAGGTGGAATAATGGCCATCAGATGTGACCATGTCCTAATCCCCTGAAATTGTGACTATGTTAGATTACATGGCAAATGGGGAATTAAGTTTGAAGATAGAATTAAGGTTGCTGATTAAGCTAATCTTAAAATAGGGAGATTATCTTGAGTTATCCAAGTGGGTTCAGTGTAATCACAGGGTCCTTAAAGGTGGAAGAGGGAGGCAGAAGAAGGAATTATAGTCATTTAATGTGAGCCCTTGACTCACTGTTGCTAGCTTTGAAGACAGAGGAAAGTGGCCTGTAGCCACAGAATACAGGTGGCCTTTCAAAGCTAGAAAAGGCAAGGGAAGAGATTCTCCCAAAAGATCCTCCAGAAACTTTGCTAGCACCTTCATTTTAGCTCAGTGAGACGCCTGTCAAACTCCCATCCTAAAGATGTCTAAGATAATAAACTCTGTTAGGTCAGTAAATTTGTGGTAATTTGTTTCGGTAGCAATAGGAAGCTAACACACATGGTAGTTTTTTTAGTGGAAACTAACACACTGTGATCTGGATACAGGTCTGATTACTAAAACTGTTCTTGTGCAAATCATCAGTTACCTCCATGCTGTTAACCCTCTGCATATTTTTCAGTCTTCACTTTATTTCACTTCTCAGAAGCATTTGACATTGTTAACTGTTCTCCTTTTACCTTCGTAAAACACTTGTCTTCTCTGCCTTCCATGACCTAGCACTTCCTTGTGTTTTTGTTTGTTTATTTGTTTGTTTGTTTTACCTCTTTGACCTCTCCTTCATGGTCTATTTACAGCTCATTTCAATCCATCTCAGTTTATTTAGAGCCCTCTACTTTTCTTACTCTAGGAGCTCCCACCTGCTGGTTAACTGCTTTTATTGCCACTCTTTCTAGATGGTGTGCAAATTTCCACCTTCAGTCTAGACCTTCCTTCTGAGCTCTATCCATATAGCCCATTGCTTACTTGACTTTCCTTTCTGTGTCTCAAAGACTTTTCAGCTCAGCATCTCCGAAACTTAACTTATAACTTTCCTGTACGCATGACACCATTCTCTTCCTCCTTTTATATCCAAGAATTACTACAGCATGCTATTACTTTTTGGATCTATCTTTAGTTGATCCTGTTTATTCCTGCCCCACCTGTAACATCCTAGTCTAGCTATTATTATTTCTCACCTGAACTACTAAATGACCCACCTGCATCCACTCTGTACTGTGTTCATTCTATTTTCCATATTTTAGCCAGAGTCATTTTAAAGTGTCAGTCTCACCCTGTCACCTCTATCTAATAGTTTCTATGCCTTTAAAATCAAGGCAGAATGCCTACAAGTGCCAGTTTGCTAAAATATTTCAGTAACCCTAGAAGCAAGTGAAGCATCACCTCCTCAATATCATTTTAGCACAATTGTCATCTTAACCACCGTTTTTTATCAGAGACCATAAATAATTGGGATCATGACCTTGAAAGCATAAAGAATAAATAATATGGAATGAAGATCTCCTAGTTTCTTCCTAGTTTTCTCCTCCAGTATTGTCATAAATTGTGTGTCCTTCTGGATTGATTGAGAAGGTAAAGGTAGGCTCTACTTTGGAAGGAGTTGGGAGATGGTTGATGTAGGCTAGAAGATATGTTGAAAATACAGTCACATCTGATGTTGAGATCATGTTAAATGTAAGATTGTATCTTCATGCATATAAATAATTTTGCATATTTCCAAAGTTAAATTGATGTCAATTTAATTGATGGCAATTGTTATCAATTGCCAATTTAGTTGCACCCCAAATGTCAACTGGTTTTGCATTCACTGCCTGGTTGAGTTATAAATGTACTGATGTATGTACCTATGACATTGGGAAATCATTGTTAGTTAAATCAATTGTCACACATATCAAATCATTAGAAATTCACTGAAAAAACATTTTCCTATATATTGCAGGTTGATGTAAGAAATTATAACAGATTTTTTCAAAGTTTTCAGTAGTGTTTATGCAATACAGTCTTAAAATTATTAAGCTCCTGTAATATTTCAGGTTTTTTATTTTATAACACCTCAATTTAATTCTCACAACTTTGTGCTGGTGTTTAGTATTCCTTTTTATTGATTCATTAGAACTTACAAGAATTAAGCTAACTAGTGAGTAAAAACCCTGGATTTGAATAGAGTGCTTCTGTCTCTAAATTAGTCTGTACTCTTTCTTTAATATCAATGGTTCCTTAAGTGTGGTTGCCATACCAGCAGCATTAACCTCACTTGGACCCCACCTCAGACCTACCTAACCAGAAACTCTGGGATGGAGCCCTGCAATAGATGTTTTAATAAGCCCTCCAGAAGATTTTGATGCACAATGAATACTAAAAACGATGTTGTTATAACTCTTGTAGTCCAAAGATATAACAAGCACCTAATGTCTTTCTTATTCTGCTTTGACTCACTTATTTCTGGCCACTAAAGTAGGATAAGTAAATAATTCAATGCTTTATTCTAACTTACTAAGCAAGGGATAACAGACGTAGCAATTAGCATCCCCAACGAAATTTGACTGTCTAAAAATTGATTGAATGTTCTTACTGTGAAGTAAGTTTAATTTCAGTGTCCTTTGCTAAAAGTTTTATTTTATTTCATTATGGAAGCTCAATGATTCTCCAATTCCCAGATAGGATTGCCAAAGAAAGAAACATAAGTTTATAATTGGAAGAGAATTCTCTTGCTTTCTGCGTGCTTGCAAAGCAGTTCTTATTAGACTTCTGCTCTACTCCCATTGAAAAGGATATGGTAACCCTGAAGGCTGTTGGAGTCCAAGAAGTGGGGACTTGTTAGCGATTAGTAACAGGTGAAGACGCTGTGCGCTTGGTTTTTGGCATGTTGGTCATGAGTTGATTTGAACAGCCTTGCTTCGCTATACTATAAAACTAGTGCTTATGAGGAATTGCATTCTGTGTTCTAAAACCAATTCTGAATGAGCTTTTGGGACACAGTTTGTTTCTATATTAGAGATTAACTGTATTTGATTCTGGGAAATAAACATTGCTACTTAGATATTAAATTTCAGTGAGTAGATATTTACTAAAATTCTTATGGGAGTTGTGGGAGAGAGGCAATAAAAGTACACAGAGGAAATCCTGAAATGTAGCCATGATTGGCCTTGCCTTTAGCCAAGCCTTCATAATTCAGTTGTTTAATATGTAAAAAAGATAAGGGAAACATATGAAATACAACTCAAAGTTCTAGTATAAAAATAATCTCATTCAAATTGCCTAGCCTGTAAATACAGTCACTGAAATTATACTTATGTATTGTTTTCCTGCAGACTGACCCAGGGGTGAAAATGGTTAACAGTGAAAACTTTGAAAAAGATTTAAATTGGCAACATGCAGTGTATGAATTGGACACATGCCAGGACCCCTAGTAACCCCATTTCAACATTGGGTAGAGCTTGGTGATAACCAAAGTGGTTATTGGAAACTTTCTCTATGGTCTATCCAACCTACATGGGAATGTCCTCTGCTGTTGATGTTTGAAGACTATTACTTGGTCTTAAATAGCTATGATTTAGAGAGCTACCACTCAGGCACTAATGCAGCTTACCATGTGAAAAGCAGACGGATCACCATATGAGATAAGTTAACTTATGTAATTGGGGATACTGCAAGTTGAATTCTTTGGAGGAAAAGTGGTTTACAAATTGAATACATTAATAATGAATATCTTTACTAGTTTACTCATGACATAAAGAATAGGGCCAAGGGATAAAATGCATCTCTAGCCTTTGCAACTCAAAAGATGTTTTCATATTTCAACAATAAATAATTGTAGCAGGTAGTAGCTTGTAACTAAAAGTATGTGCTCAGAGACTCCCCTAGAGGCGTTTGTCTTCCGACATGCTGAATTGCCCTGGTGTTGGTGGCAGCTTAATAAAATATGTGAGTGTTCAGTATGGAGCTGTTAAGTTATTTATTCCTCTTCTGATACTGTATGCATGAACTGCCACTGTTTGATGAATCACTAAAGAGAATGGGAACTGACAAACAACTCTTCCTTTAGCGGCTGGTCACACTGACAGCATCAATAGAAAAACACATCATGGACTCTAAAATGCCACATTTTCACCATTTACCCTGAATAAGACATGAAGCTCTTTAAGGAAAGCAGTAGTACGTTATCATTAAGGGCCAGCTGACAGAGAGGTGAGTGTGCTTTGAACTCTCTCAAGTCATCATTCTTAATTTCTTCTCTCCTCAGATGGAAGGCCCACCCACACGGGTTCTTAGCAAGGCAGGGACTATTGCACCTTTTAAAATCTCATTGATAGATTGGTTTCATCCACACCCATCCTGGCTCCTACCCATCGGGGCGAGGCTCCTGTTCTCATTAGGTCCTGTAATATCTGTGGCTAACATTGTTCTCATGCAAATAGAATGACACAGAAGATAAGTGCGCTGAAAATTCAATTTCCCCGGACCATCATTACCCTTTTTCTTTTAGTTATTCCCACTTCAATCTGCAGGAGGTAATGTGTGCAAAATGCTGGTACTTTTGCAAGATGATTACTACATTTTAGTAATGAATTTCCCAGCTATTGCACTAGGGGGTGTTGTAGCAGGTTCCCTCATTTTCCTAATGCAGACTTGGCAGCAATCCTTGCGCAGTTCTTCCCCAGCGGATTTTCACTATGACAAATGCCTGGTTAATAGAACTTATATCCAGCACTATCCCTTCTTTAGTCATCAATGGCACCTGTAAAGTAGAGTAGTAATTTGTTTAATATTGTCTGGAAAATGAAAATAAAATGTGTCTACCTGTCCAAATCAAAGGATAAAAACCTCCTGTCAAAGGAGGCATCATAATATGTCTCCATAGTCTGTAACCGAAGTTGGATAATTTAATAAGAATGTAAAATTCAGGGTAGCTCATATAAATATGTGAAATTATAAAAGTGTGTAAGTTAAATAAATCATGTTTTCTTCGTTAGTCTGGGAGTTAGCTGTAAGAAAAAAAGAAGAGAGAGAGAGAAATGTAGATTTACCAGAGATAGCAGATTTGTGTGTGTGTTCACCTCAGACAGAACATGAATTATACTTTCTCTGATGCTTATTATCTTAATAGTATTGATAATTGTGGAAGGCAAACACACAAGACATGCTTTTCAATGTCGTTTTTAGAAAACTTATTTCCTAAATAGAGAGGAGCTTTCCCAGTGATTAGGAAAAGCCCGTTACATGTGGTAGCATTTCATGTGTGAGGGAGACAAAAAGTTTCAAAAACTTTAACACATTTGAAAAAACTGATAGTTACTGTCTATAAAGCTTGTCTTGGAAAAGATTTTTCCTACAAACTATTTTTGTAGAGTAACTGCATTAATGCTATTCTATTTACATCATCTTGAGATATTTTTATTGGAGTAATGTATTGGATGCATTAGGCATTTCTTTCATTACTGAAATATACGCATTTGATAATGTATCTCCAAAAGGTGATGTTGATACAATGAAAAAAAAAGAGAGGGGCTTCCCTGGTGGTGCAGTGGTTGGGGGTCCACCTGCCAATGCAGGGGACACAGGTTCGTGCCCCGGTCCGGGAGGATCCCACATGCGGCGGAGCGGCTGGGCCCGTGAGCCATGGCCTCTGAGCCTGCGCATCTGGAGCCTGTGCTCCGCGACGGGAGAGAGAGAGAGAGAGAAGTCACGTGTTTTCTTTACCTGAATTATTTCATTTGATAAACTGGTATATGTAATATAGTTCAGTAATTAGGATGAAACTGTTCAGAATATCTGTGGAACATACCATGCACTTTAGATGTGAACGGTTGCCAATAAGAGGTATAGAAAATTACATTTGAACTACAGTTTTATTACTGCTACTTCAAGTTAGACACTGAGCTTATAATTACTGCATTCTTGGCATGTAATTACTCAGGAGTTACAGATTGACCTAGAGAAATTCTGATACTGCAATTTTAAACTAATAAGAACTTGAATGTGAAATTGTATGTTGATTTTGAACGGATCGTATTGTGAGTTTGGGCTGCTGAAGAGTAATTTATTGCTATGATAACTTACCCAATTTTCTATGGAATTAGAATATGTAAAGTGTTATTAAAGCATCCTTTATGACTGAATGGTTAACTGGTTCCACAGATAGGTAAAAGGAGTACTCCAATGGGTTGGAAGATGCTGCTAATTACAACCCTCCCTCCCTGTAAGCTTCATGGCCTGCACTTCTCAGAAAGAGGGAGTCAATGGAGCATGATTGCCTAGGGCATTTCAATCCCAGGGGGTTTTAGTTGTTTAGTTGTTAGGTGTTGAGAAAACACATTATGACCATAATAATAATTATGTATTTGGAATTGGATTTTTGCATCTACAATACAAAGTTCTATCTTCCATAAAATGCAACCTCAGCATCATTTTTATGATGCTTCATTTGCATATGGAGCCAAGACAGTTCAAATATAGGCTTCATTTGATGCTGGTGCTTTATTTGACTATTTTAAATTTATTATTGTATTATATGTGCTTGATGACTGCTCTTCAAGCAACATTTCAACTCTTTATTAAGGACAAATATGTATACACAATCTTTAGTTGTTATTAAAAGTAAGGTAAAAGATTATAAATTATTTTCCATGTCAGAGTAATATATCACCTTCTTATAATTTTTCATTAACATGACAAAAGTAAACTGGTTTGAAGTTGGTTTATTTAGAGAATGATTCCATAGCAATTTATTTTTATTTTCTGAAAAATAGCCCAAAGATATTCTATTTTCGGTTCCTCTTAAGAAATCAGATTTAGAAATAAAAAATTCAATTTGAAAATTACTAAGTTAGCTTTCGTTCACTTCCATCTATTTTCTGAAAATATATATTCTTCTTTGTCTCTCTTACCATTGTTTCCCTTATTCTATTCTACCTCCTTTCTCTTCTTTCTTGCCCCATTCTCTGCTGTCATGTTTCCTTATTGAAGCATGTAGCTTCCTTTCTAAACAAGAATATTCCATATTCCATATCATTGTCAAATTAGTAGCTTTGTCCAAGTTACATACAAAGTCATGGTCTGAATATAATGTAGAATTAGAACTTCTCTATTGCAAATTCAGTAATACCAACAATACATTTACAAATAATCTCTTTCTAAGGAAGATATAGATACAATTCATCTCAAATTCAGTGTGTAAAAACTTGAGAGTTAAACTCATCAAGTTTTAACTTGGAGCATTAGCAAACTTTCCTAAGTCAAAACTCTCCAATGTTAAAAAATAGGGCATATAACAGAAAGCATACTCTGTGAAATATAATAGCTAAAAAAGAAAGAATAAAACAGCTTAAGAATAAATATTATGGCCATGATAGTAATAATAACACAAAATATATTTGTACTATATATTTTTCACAGTTTAAATTTCAAAATTGTTGGATGCTTTAAATATGTAATTCTGATTGGAAGATGGATATTAAAATAATGCATGGCTTAACAAATATTGACCTTACACAGTTTGATATCCACTATACAATGAATGAGGATAAAAGTACTGTGTTGGGAAAAAAAGCTACCATTGTCTTCTGCATTTAATTAAAATAACTTTCAAAGAGATAAGCAACAGTATTTCCATTGTCAGGATCCAAGAAGTAGCATCTTATATGACAAGTTTAGTGTCTTAATGAATTCTAGAAACCTTGCTAATGCAAACAGTATACACCTACCTGTGTATAACTCGCTCCCTGATCAAAAGCTATAAGGCATGGAACATTAAAATAACCTCCCCCTGGGCTTTCCTGGTGGCACAGTGGTTGAGAGTCCGCCTGCCCATGCAGGGGACGCGGGTTCGTGCCCCGGTCCAGGAGGATCCCGCGTGCCGTGGAGCGGCTGGGCCTGTGGGCCATGGCCGCTGAGCCTGCGCGTCCGGGGCCTGTGCTCTGCAGCAGGAGAGGCCACAGCAGTGCGAGGCCCGCATACCGCAAAAAAAACACAAAACTTTAAAATAACCTCCCTTTTATATGAATTAAATAACTTACCCTTTATAGAAGGTATGCATTTCTCTTTTTGTCTAATAAGCCTGCAAAGGATTTAAAGCATTTTTGGCCAGGAGAAGTGGGGATGTGGGAATGGGAGGGGTGACGAGGTTTGGCACTAGAGGTGGGAGACACTGAAAAATCTCTGCTTTAGGACCTAAGAGTATTACTTTGAAAATTTCAGTAAAGTTGGTGTTACAAATTTTGCTTCTTTTGAATCTATACAAAATTTTTACATTTTCTGATGTCAGTGATGTCCACTAACTCTGAAAATGTATATATAACCAAGACATTCTTCTTGCTGTCTAGACATGCTATAGGAATAAATAACCCATACGTAGATAATACAAATGTTATTTTACATTATATAAATCGTCCCCAAATATCTTTGAGTGAGAGTTAATCTTGCTATAAGGCAGAGGTCTAGATGATTCTGACAGTAGTCTTGCTAATCATTAAACTGTTAACCTACAGAGGTTCCAATAATCCAACGACACACACTGTGTTCTAGGCCATTTATTTCATAGTGCTTTATATTTCAAAATTCCTTAATCATAGAGGCCATCTATACTTGCTGGCATCTTTTTAGGGTCCTCCTGCTATTTTCTTTTATAACACCCTGTCATTTCACATTATAGTATTTATTATAACTTGAAATCATATCTGCATGTTCATTTGTTTAATGTCTGTTTTCTCAAGTTGGCTGACAACTTTCTTTTGTTAAACAACTTACACCTTATACTTAGACATGATCTGGGGCACAAACTAATAGCTTGAGAAAATTATGTTGAATTTACGTGGCATGTAATAGTTTAAATATCTTACTGTTACTTTAAAAAAAATTCATCTATGTTTTAAATTTATTTCTGGCATAGTCAAAAATGGTTTCTCTAGAAGGATGGATGGATAACTAGACAGACATACCATAGACCAATACAGACACATTCATATACACACAGAGCTCTTTTCTTAAGATGAATATATTTGAGTCAACCAGATCAATTCTCCACTGCATAGAGGTAGTCTGATAAAGAAAATCCATTCTAATACATAACCATATATAGGTAAAATAGTATGTGGATGTCAATATCCTGCTTGTGATATTATACTATAGTTTTGCATTTTAAACATTTTTTAAAAATATCATATATTAGTCCTTGAATCTTCTCACCTCATAAATTTCTCACATTTTTTTATGGGAGGTCCTGTGCCACTTCCATCAGAATTATTGGAATATGGAACTCTATATTCTAACTCTATACTCTATTCTAATTGTCTCCCAAGAGAGGAGACGTGATGTTTCTCTGCTGCATTAACTTTATTGTTCCTTGTAGAACATTAACATGGCAAAACTCTGAGCCTGTAAATGAGATCTTGTCTTTACCTGGATCAGAGAAATGAAATTTGTAATTCAAATGAGAAAAGGAAATGAACTTAATGCTTAGCTGGAAAATGTGTTGTAATGTGCCAATTTGGTTCTCATAAGGTTGATTCCAAACATCCCCATTAAGGTATTGATTGTGTCCATTTAGTAAGGTTGAGGGTGCAGTAACTCCCCAATGGCTTGGCATTTCATCATTATACTTGGACCTCCACAATAATAAACATTGCACACAGTTTGCTTAACATACCTCCTGCCCCTAAATACAAGATTAAGTCAATGGCAGAATGGCTGTGTAACCAGTATGGTTCTTACAGTTGCTGTTAGTCTTGGTCTTATGAAATTTGATTATGAAGGAAAACATCATGACTTTGTATAGTTGAAAGGAATTTCACTGTGTAAATCTTTCTATTTACGGAGTTATCTCACATTCATGGGGAGCATTTGTCCTCTCAATTACATGTGTGAAATTATAGCTTTAAAAACTAGCAAGAAGCATAGGAAATATCCAGTCTGATTAAAATTTTGATCTTCCTTTCCATTTCCTTCACCTTAGAGACCCAGACCATGGAAGTACTGGACATGGTTTCTTTCCTCACACTAACTCTCATAGCAATGTGTTTATTTCACATTATAATTAATTTTACTTGCTTGCCCTTTCATTAGAATATCTCTTTATATAAGATACTATCCAATTGTAATTTTTTGTCCTAGCACCTAGTAAGTACATAAGCCATAGTATGGAATTTAAAACAAAAAGTCTGCTCAATCAGGGAATGTTTTAATGATTGAATGAACAAATTGTTCAATTTCACCCTCACCAAGGGCTCCCTTTGCTTCTTGCCACGTGGAGTCCTGCTCATGTCACCTTGAAAAAGTGCAGTGTCCATCTCAGGGAAGGACAAAAATTGGTGCTGGAGTATGGAGACTTGCCTTCTCTCATCTATGTGAATAATTTCTCTCAGGTTTAGGTAACTGTGTTTTTGTCCAATAGTTGTCTTGTCTTTAAGTGCCAACGGGAAGTGTGGAGTGATTCTATTTCCAGTGTTCAAAGAAGACTAAATGAGCACAGAATAAGAATTTGTACTTCCTGCATTTGTATAATGTCCTGATTGTGTCTACATGTATACAAATGGAAAGCATTCAAATTCCAGCTTCTAAAACTGTGAATATATAAAATATATGTCTGTGTTCTTTGAGCTTGTGAACAAGTCATTAGGCTTGTTATATAGGTGAAATGTTTATTTAACATTTTGTTCATTTAAAACCTTCACTTGGATACTTGGAGGTTTTTTTTAATATTCCTACTGGGATGTTGTAGCTATCTACGACTACAATAAACCCTCTGTTTCATCTTTAGTCTCCAAATTTGTCGAGCTTTAGTAGTCCTTTATCTTTATTTACTAGACAGAAGCTCTAAATGAAAATAAAATAAAAAGAAACCATAAGACCTCCTGACTTGCTATGTTGTTTGTAAATCGCTTTTAATATGTACCAACATTGGATTTAAACTCCTCAAAAGAAATTTCATTAATATTAATAAAAATGTCATGTTAAATGGAATTCAAGCATACATATAGTAGGAATTTTGTGAATATTGCTTCTGAAAATTATAGTCTACTTGTAAATCAAACTTACTTATCCACATGTTTCAGTGAAAACTTCTCTGTATCTATGACTGAGTGCTTAAACTACAAACCTGTTTTAGTAATAACTACCTTGATGTTTGCCTTTTTTTTCCTTCTTTTTTTTATTCTAAAGATAAAGGTCACTCTAAGAAGGTAGTTCATGAGTTAAAAGTATTCCAAAAGGTTGGAGATTACAATGGAAACAGACACAGTTCCCCACAAAGGGGATGGGAGGTGAGCAGGAACCTCCCCACTTTGGTCCTCCTAGAGGCTCTTGGGGGTGAGATGGCATCTGACGGTGATGGGCTTCCCTTGACTGGTTCCTTCCTTTGTACCTAACTCTGGTCCAGAAATAGAGCAGCACATCATCCTCCCAGACTGACACATGGGAAGCTTCATAAATCAGCAAGTGAGTGTTCCGGCATGATCCTTTAGCCACTCACTGCCTTCCCCCCAGAGCTGACACTCGTCACCTTTTAAGAGTATGCATTTTCTGTCACTGTAGCTGAATCCTATTTTTTTTTTATCCACTTCCATATTCTGCCTAGGTGGTATTTTCTGGGTGGCTGCCCATGTATTATAAAATCACTGTCATTATAGACAAGGCAGTTTTTAAATTTATGCCCTAAAAACTTGGAATTTCCATGTAGTCATTGGGTATACAACTAAACACAACCCAACATGCATTTTTTTTTTGTAAAAAAGTAAGCATGTAAATGTATGAACATGTATTTATAATTACGGATAACATATTGCATTTAATGGTCTTATAACTAATATTTCAGAGCATTGTACATGATAAGAGGCTTTAAAAATCTGTGAGTTGGGAAAAAGGACATCATCAGACTTTAATGATTGCCATTAAGTCAATAACCATTGGTTATTTGTTTCTATTAAAAAATATGTATCTTCTCTGTGATACACATTTCACTTTACTAGAAAGCCACATGTGTATCAACTGTACTGTTATCTGGTTTTATTTTGTCCTAATTTGGTTTATATGTAAATGGCAGTAATAGAATTACTTAGCCTTTAGAAAGAGTTAATGGAAAATGTTTGTAAAACTTTGGCAAGTCTCAAATCTAAAGGAGCAGAAGTTTATATCTCTCCAATATTTGCATCTTAATCATATTAAAAATAAATTATCCATTACATATGAGGATTTCTCTACCCCCTCCCAAATGAATGTTTCAAATCTTACTGTGAATTCCAGTGATGCAAACAAGGACCACAGGATGTTTGTAATTGGGGGGTATTAAGTGCAAAATACAAGTAGAAGGTGCTTAAAAGGGACAGAAAAAGTCAGTTTCCTATTGATTGGACTGTGGTGGGATAAATGTGTGGCTTCTGTCCTTAATGGAAGCTGATTGTTCGGGGATGTGCCAGCGGGACTGGTCGATTCTTGAGCTGTTGTTTACTGGGAAGGACAATATCAATTTTCCAGAGGGATGAGTGGTGGGATGTCAAGGCTGTCACCCTTTTCTCCTCGTCACTGACAGGGAGCCCAGTGACAATTACCGGTGATGGGGCGTTGCCTGCATTGGCGTATACACTAGAGGATATAACTGCCAAACACAAAAGAGGAAAGCAGTCCTGTAAAAAAGATATAATCAGCAGTTGTCAAGACTCGTTACATATATGATGTCTGAATAACAGGACCCCAGCAGATTGCCTGTACTTGCTGAAGAAACATGGAGCCGACTTCATCCCACTTAGAAAAGTAATCATGGGTTAGTTTTTAGGGGGATAACATTAATTGTTGGCATTATTTCTCTTTGAGAGTTAATATCAGAACAAAGATGTTTCCTCTTTTTTTTATAATTAAAATAGACTTTGGAGAATTCAAATGGGCTTGAAAGCATTTACAAAAATGGTTATTACATTGTCTTATGTTTCTTTGTGAGTTAAGATAACTTTTCTAACTTTTCCTCTTGTGCTCATGTTATTAGCCAAAGTCCAAATGCACAGCTAATGAATTTCACTCAGTAAGTATCAGGACGAGACCCTCAGCTCCATCATTTTAGCAGAAAGGCATCATTTAAAATGTGGAATATATTCTAGGCAGGGTGGGTGGTACATGTGCATATCTGTCAGACTTTTAAAAAAGGTTTGTCTGTCAGTCTCACGTTTTCCATTTATTTCTGTTTTATTGTTTAATAATTTCAAATAAATTTGAAGAAAAAGAACACTATTTCCATTGCCTACCTTCAGTTGTAGAGAAACTAACACCTAAATTAGTCAGACCACCTCGAGCATTAGAATTGTCGGTTAGCTGTATTTCTTTCTCAGCAAGAGACTTTTCTTTGTGTTAGTTCATAAATGCTATTTATTTAATTACACCCAGACTAATAATTTCATAGCTCTATTATATTCTGCCTGGAATTTTACTGTTTGGAAAAATTCACAGTATAGTTTTACATAGTCAAACTTACAAGTATTTGTTTTGTAGGAGTTAGATATGTTCCCCTACTCCAGATTTTCTTAGCATCAGTGTGAAAATATCTGTGCGTACATAGACAAACAGATTTTTGTTTGCTTCCCAACAAGCAGAATAGACTAGGAATACTTCCGTGGCTTATACCCAGTTGTCTCATGAGGTTGCTTTCCACAGAATTGGTCACTGCAGAGATAAAAAATAATTGTATATACAATGTTGGCTTTATACCATCGATGTGGCATTCATAACTTACATTGGATATATTTTCTGTGAGAAATATTTTCTTATATACCATTTATATAATTTTAAAGGAATATGTTTTTATTACACAATTTAACAAACATTATCAAGTGCAAATAATAAAATAAAAATCACCTACCATTTAGTGGAAAACATTGTTAACATTTTCATATTTGTCCATTTTGGCTTTTGTTTTAAGATTTTAAATGTTTACATATGTGGGTATGTTTTTAAGTGTTTTCGGTGATGCTGTCTTAGAGCTTGGTAAATATATAGTTAAGTCTATGATTCTGGTGGTGTACTTTTATTTTAAATAAGTAGGTTACAATATTGCCAAGTGATTACATATGCAGGTTATTTGTGATTAGGTTTGTAAGATGCCATACAAAAGTTATCATTAATTTCCTTCTGTAATCCACTAGCTAATTGATTTTCCATTGTACTCATTAAAAATAGATACTTAGATTTTCAGAAGATTGTCTCAGAAAATCAAGGCAGGGCCAGGGTCCTCTGGGATGCCATCAACTGACCATTCCATCAGGCCAAGAATAGTGGCCCTCCTACTTGTCAGAACTGAAGTATTTATCCCATTTCCCAGCAGATAAACATTTGCAAGGCAAATAATAAATTAGCCATTAATCAGAAGGATGTTTGCATTCAATGAACTCTGAATGGAGTGGAGATGTCACATAGATAGACAAGGTAAAACAACAAGGCAGAATCAATACCTAGGAAGAACCATCTATTTAGAAAGGGTTGGCTCATACCTTTGAAGACTTTGGGAAGTTAGAAACAGTTTGTAAAGAAACACTATTTAGAAGAAGGTGTAGGTAGATTTTAAGAATAGATAACATATTAACGATTTTTATATATTTAAGCCTACGAGGTAATGGTATATCATTTGAAAAATGACTTATCAAATTTGTATTTCTAAAAGCTTTGTGTATTCTAATTTTTTTTCAACCCCAGAGAGCACTCATATTTCACAAAAAGTTTCCATGCTTTTATTATTTTTCCAAATTAACAATTTGGCAAGTATATTGTTTTAAAAACAAGAAGTGACCTTGATAATTTAGGGTTCTTTTTTTTTCTAATTGTGTTTGCCCCTTCACATGTATGATACAAAGACTCAGATTCAGAGTCTAAGAGGTTTTGCTTACCTACACAATAATTATATAATCTTGAGTAAGTTGCTTAATCTTTTATGACCCTCAGTTTCTTCATTTGTAAAATAGCGATGATAATGCCCATCCCAAAGAGTTTTCATAAACAATGAAATCATGAAATATATATATATATCATCTAACACAGGCCTGCCACTGTTATTTTAAATAGAAGACGTGTATATTATATAAATTTTCCTAAAGCATTATTTATGTTTAATCATTTCAAAAAAATTGTAATTAATTAGGAATTCATATTGTATTTCTGAAGGTATTATATCTAAAGGGATTTAAAAGATCCAGTGGTTATAAAGAAGTAATATTATCTCCCCTAATTCTCTCTAGATTTGAAACTACCACCTTTGTTTTCTTAGCATTGACCATAACGGAAATTGCTCTTGATTCCAAACACCTACCATCTCGCATACTCTATCTTCTCATTGTGATATACAATGCCTTAGGCATCCTAAAAGTTAAGTGAGTGATGTATCCTGGACTTTCCACATGTTTGTTATTCATTTATTTACTCAAAAGAAGAAAGAGGAATGAAAATAAATGGAATAACTATAACCCTCAGGACTGCTTTCCTAACTTTTCATTTCTTGTCACTCACTTTTTTCTTATGAGTAGAATTCTATCCCCAAGCTAGATTTCCTAGACTAGGTAGTTTATAAAGTAATGACACCTTTCAGCTAAGACATTAACTGGGTCATGAGTGTCCCATCCCTGTAGCTTTGCTTGACTCTGAAAATCCTAATCATGAATTTTAAATAAAGATTTTTTTCAGTGTTGATTAGCATTGCCTCAAGCTTAGAGAACAATTAAAATATTTTGAATTTTTTAAATATATAAATTACTCTTACAAAGGAAAGAGTGTTTTTTTTATACAATCCAGAAAATGTTATATTAACCTGTATTAATAGATTTAAATTGAAAAACATCCAAACCAACACATTTCAATTTTGCCTTCAATACTACTTGCTGGTTGTTTTTTTTTTCTTTCTTTAAATTCATTTCTCCAGTGCCATTGGCACGGATGTCTCCTCCCATATCACCTTTCATTGTTAGAGGATAACGTTAATCTGTCATGTAACAACACCAAGTTATTATATGTGAATTATTTATGTTTCCCTCTTCTTTATCTTAAGATTTCTCCCAAACTTCACATATCCTTTTCTATTTGGTTTAGCTCTGTTAAAGCTAATTTATATGTGTAAGGCCAACCTATTTAGTTATGTTTATGGTTTTCATTTCTCCCATTCTGTACCTGACAAATAACCATTCTGTTTTACTCTTTACTGACTCTCCCTTAAAATAGAAACATACCGGACACTCCTCCATGCCAAACAGAGAACAATATACAAACAGAAAAATTCTATAGAATTTCATTAAAAAAAGACTACATTTAGTTTTGGAAAATAAGAAGGCTTCATAAAGTGATGGTATTTAAAGACATCCCTAAATACTAAGCCTGTCATAACATAAATACTACTAATTGTCACCAATAATTAAAAAAAAAATAGAACTCACTTTTAATAAATAGCTAAAGCATACAACGAATCACATAATCTTCTTCATGGTTTGAATTTACAACCCATACATTTTCACCACAACCCTGTAAGATATTACTATTCCCAATACTATTCTATTACTGTTCCCATTCTACAGATGTAGAAAGTGAGTCAAAAAGATTAAATAACTTGCCTGAAGTCATACATCTAAATAGTAGTAACTGTTAGAGTCAAAGTGTGTACTTAGTTGGCTCTAGAGTGTTTCCCTGACCACTGTACTTACTGCCTCTCCACACAGTACTTGCATATATTATTAATTACAAAGCTGTTAGCTCTATAAGCTTTCCAAATCTATTTTCAAAACTAGTTGTTTCTTTTGGAGCATCTAAAGAAAAGTAGCATGAGGTAGGAACAGAAATGTAAATCGGAACTATATTGGAGAGGTTCTTGAATTCTAGACTGAAGAATTCTGACTTAATAATTAATAAATATGCAATAATTAGTCATCAAAATTTTGAACATGAAGTGATGGTGTTAGAGCTACATGTTAACAAGTGTAGGATAAATTGACACAGGAAACATTGATAAAATGGGTAATCATTTGGAAACTATTGCAGCAGTGTGGATGAGAAATCATGACACCTAAAGCAGGAAGGTGATAGTGCAATGAAATGGATATAAATTGGTCAGACTGGTTTAGGTAGAATTTCCAGGATTTGTAAGCTGGAATAGTCAGGGACCTTAGGATCAAAGGCAAGGGTGGAGAGAGATGACTCAGTGACTGAGAAGAAAGAAGCATCATTAATGGAAACTGGAAAATCAAGAGGAAAATTGGATTTTGGTGCTATCTGAATTGTTACATACTGAGTTTGATATATTAATGGAAAAACCAGAGAAAAGTTTGGAAATGTCATTCTAGAAGCAGGGAGAAAAGTCAGAGGCAGAAATAGAACCTATGGAATCATCTAGTTTAAGGAAGTTGAAACCGAACTTAGAACAGAATAGAACATCTATTAGAAGAGATGGAATCATTAAGAATGAAGCACAGGAAAAATAAGAAGGAGAGAGAGAGAGAGAGAAGGCTGAGGAATTAGCTTACAGTGACACGCCTACAGTGACACTCACATTTAGGTAGCAAGTAGCAGGATCCGGAGCGGGAATTAGGAAAGGACAATTCCAAAAGTGCAGATGAATCTGGGGAGTCATAAACAGTGAAAGGGAAGAGACTCCCAAGAAGCAGGAAGTGGTCAAATTTCATATACCTCAGAGCTAACTGAGAAAAGGGTGTTTACTTCAACCAAGGTCTATAAAGAAAGCCTTATGTTGGTGATCACTACTGAGGACCTCCAGCAATGGTAGACATAGATTGGTTAAATATGAATGAGGCAGTGAAAATGCCCAATAAAACAAATATATATATATATATATATATATATATATATATATAAAGCTTATGTGAACAGATTATTCATTTGGGTACTTTCAGAGATTGTGTGGAAATAATGTCTTTAGACTATTTGTTCATAAACACACAATCTCTAAAGTAAAATTTAGGGTGCATAATTAATTTTTCCATTGTGTTCAAACATCTTTAAAATTATAGTGGAAGTCAGTAGGTAAATATGAACTGGTAGATAGTATTTACCTTATACACAGCTATATGCTTCAAGAAACATATAGCACCTTGGAATAAGACCAAAATGCACTTTGTCTTTTCTTCACTTTATGAATTTATTCATCTTTATCTCTGCTGCCAAAAACTTGTGGATCTAACTAGATCCACACATGCTTAAACTAAAAAAAAAAAAAAAAAAAAAGAATTGAGATTAATGCAAATAAGTTGTTTTATTTCTTTCTAGGAATAAACTACATTATGTTAAAACTAGATTACTCTGGGCTGCTCCATATAGATCAGAATGAATTTTAGTCTAGAAGTATGTGACATCTTATTTTGGTCAACTGTTGTTTAATTTTATCATCTAAAACTTTCAAGTTCAGGACTGAGAATCTGACCAAAGTCAGGAAGCAAAAATACAAACTTAGTACTCTCTACGTGTAGAACAAAAAAAAGCATATCTTTAAATAATTTATAGATAATTTTTTGTGAATTCAATAATTTTTGGCTAAAAAATTATGGAAAATATACAAATGTAGTCCAAACAGCTGTTGAAAGGGCTCTCAGTTGTACCCACTGGTTATTTGTTTACCTCCGTTTCACTGTCTGTTAATACTTCGGATATATCTCATTAATTAGAGTTGAAAAATGTTCAAATGCAGCCAAAATATTTTCAGTTGTGCATTTAACAAAATTTCAACTCCAAAACTTCTGAAGATTTTTTTTCATCTAGATAAACAAGTACTAACCATGCTCTTTCCCTGTCCTTTGGTTCTAAGAACCCATCTACTTTAAGTATCAAACAATATTTTCATATTTCTTCCTATATTTTTATAACTTTTCATATAATAATATGAACTATTTCATATTATACTATCCTTAGTGGTAGTTTTGAGTCTAAATTTCCCTTTTTCTCATTAATCATATATATTGAAAATTATATTTTTAACCAATAGGAAAGAAGAAGGAAATTCCACATACCCTACTGAGACTGTGGGTGAATTGATAGGTTAATTTTTTTCCTTCATGTTTTCTAGTGAATCAACACGAATCACCCTTCTGTTCATAGATGTGTATGTATATGTACAAAAGAAATGATTCGATTACCATTCTATTCTTCCGCACCTCCTTCAGTGTTTTCCTAATTTACATATTTAGCTAATATATATTGAACATCTACAATGTACCTAGTGGTGTTATAGGCTCAGGGACAGAGCAGTAGATAGTAGAGGTAAAGATTTGGCCTTGTAGAGCTTCCATGTAAAAGGGGAAGAGAGAAGATAAACCTATAGACAACATAAAATTTAACATCAGGTAGATAAAAGAAGATAAGGGGATAGAAAGTGCTCTGGGCGTGGGGCCACTATGTAAGGTAGATCTGGAGACAGCAATGGATGGTAGAAGGCAAGCTTTGCAGATATCTGTTGCATACTCTTTCAATAATGTATAATCCATATTTATCTTTTCCCTCCATTGATCATTTTGTCTTGTAGAACTGGAGTTCCCAACACACAGATTAGGATGTGACTTCAGAATACCTTAAAGCACCCCCAGGTAGAACTATATGTTGATGCCTAGATTATTGGTTTTGACTTTTTAAAGGAAGAGGTACTCTTTCGGTGTGTTTGCCATGAACTCATGCTCAACAGTTTTGATCCCAGATCTCCAAAACCTGCTCTACACAAAATGCACACTTACAAACTGATTTCGGTGCTTCAGATTAATGAAAAGGCATCCCACTTTATTAAACAGTTGAAGATGCATGCTCGAGAGAACCAGCAAAGAGAAAATTTTAAATATCTAAGAAACAAATGCACTAAAAATGAGTATCATTTTAGTTTTTTGAAGTAATTTTATAACCTCCTCAGTATATATACAATTATTTGTTGCCATGTATATATAAAAACCCCCCAATTTACAAGGATTATTTTGGCTCATGGCTGTATTTAAATATTTTCTTAGCAACATTTTCTAAGATTTAGCTATTTTGTTTTCTTTAGTACTCTGCAGAAATATCTTGAAAATAGGAAGGCTACTCATAGAGGAAACTTCATCTTTTTTCAGTGTCAAGTTTGAGGTTGAGTTGGAACAGAAATACTTACCTTGTTCTATTGCTACTGTTGTTTAGACACCATGCTGATGCTAAGTGTGCTTGAATACTGGTATAAATTTGGATGACTTGGGTATCTGCCAATAGTTCCAAAATAATTCATTTTGATGGACTTAGTGTATTTTAGGTATGTATTAACATATCATAATGTGTGGCTACTTACTATAGGTATTCCTTTTATTTCTAAATTAGTTATTTTCATTATTAAAAGGTACAGAATATTCCTTAGAAATAATGAAAATGAAAGACTTTTTTCTTAAACTGCCTTTTGCATAATGAAAATTCAGAGAGTTTTAATATTTAGTAACTGCCTTTAGGTGTAGATTGTCAGTGTCCTTTCCATCCTTAACAATAGGCTTCAAAATTCCTGGTCACTTGCTAATAACTCTTCAGTTCTCAGGAGATTGGATTGCTATAGGCAAGTTTACTTAATAAATGTGCAAAAAAAAAAAAAGTTAAATTAAGCAAAAGACGCCGTACATATCTCCTTTTTAATTATATTTTCCTACAACGCATTGCAAATATATTTTATTCTTTCACATAATGTATGAAAGTATACAAATACATACCTACGTATTTAACAAGATTTATGTTTTGAGGAAAACATATATTAAAAAATTGTAAATATTTTATGTGAAAATAGTAGGACCAGGGAAGATCTAATCAAAAGTAGGAGGCAGGAAAAAGTTACACTTTAAATTTGTGCAGCATCAAGATAATAACAATTAATAGCATTAAAAAGAATGCCTTGACACTTCTGTTGCTATCAATATCCAGTGTTTTTTATTTTGTACATAAATATGTAATCTTAAATCTCCCATAAACTTACTTTCCATAAAAACACAATCAAATATAGACAAAAGAGAAAAACTGCCGTTATTAAGGAAATATATCAACAAAAGAGAAAAAATGCTGTTATTAAGGAAATACATGTGAATATAAGAAGATCTTAAACAACTGCTAAAGTTAGTTAAATTGTCTCTTAACAAGGTACAGTCCTGGGTGTACTCTATTACGAGATACTTTCATGAACAGGAGCCCATTTGTAATTAGATAAGGAAAACTGACAGCAACAGTGAGTTAGTGGCTCCCATGGAATGACAAGTATTGACTGAATACTGGGCTGTGTTTGAGATGGTGAGGGAGTCGATAAAAGCATCAGGGCTTGTTTGAAGTACCACTGCCAGCAGTGCTTTAATTTGCCGCCTGGAAAAGAGCCACAGACATTCTTCCCCCATGTTTAGCGTTGATGAGATCTAATACTTACATTTAATCTTCTGTTTACCACTAAAAACCCTTGTAAGTGGTGTAAAGCTCCACAAAGAGGAAGTAGAACAGGGAGCGTATTTTGTATGAACTACATGGTGCAGCCAAGGTCTAGAAAAATAAACTTTACTTGAATGATCGAACCAAGTGTGAAAGGACCAGTTTAACAAATAAAAAAATCAATCAAGAACAAAAGGGTCGAATGATTTGGGGAGGTGATAAAGAGTAGAAAATATTTCTAAACTATCTATAGGAATCCTTTATATGTTTTTCTCTATACCATGTCAATTGAATGAAAGACATTGAAAATAAAAGGAAATGCTATGAAGTTCATAAGCACATTAGGGGTGTATTACCTCTGTAGAACTGAAGATCTCATTTCATACTTCTGTTTAAAAGCAAATTTTTCTTAAATACTTCCCAAGTATTTTTGAAACTTGTTACCTAGAAAGGTGTATGCATGTGTGTGTATATGTATATACACATACAGTATAGTATAGGAAGAGAGAGAAATTCTGTGATAAAATATTAATGTATACTTTTATGTGTGGTATTTGTTTTGGCCCATGATATCCACTCATAAAAATCCACAAAAGCACCTAGATTTTAATATTGACCTTTAGAACTCTCAAGTAAAATGATTATTGGAAAGTGGTGCTTCTGGTCCAGATTCTACTGAGTTGCACTTACCTCGCTGCCAGAACTCCATAGACACCATTATAAAACTTGCACATACTTATTACGGCAAATTCAAATAATCCCCTACATGTGACCTTAGGGTCTAATTAAGTAAGGGTAGCATTTAAAAATACAGTACTACATTTTTAAATCTCACTTGGTTGCCAGTTTTTAATGTTGTCCACCTGTTGTAATAGATGAACTGCCAGAGATAAACTGGAATGCCTTTTGCTTATGCTAGGAACAGCTTAGGATTTTGTAGTGAATCCACACTACACTCCTGTTAGACTTGATTAGATGACGTACCAAGATTATCTGACATGCTGTGGAGCTAATGACCGTATAGTAAAGGGGATGAGATATGGCCCATGTTTCCAGGAGAAGCTCATAGAAGGGGATATTTCCTAATTTCTGTATACATTTCAGAGTGGTGTATGTGTCTTTCTGGATGAAGGATTCACCTGTCATTGAGAATGTAGGTCTGAATTTATTAAGATAGGGTTGTTCTGCCGTATTAAGCATTTTATTTCAGTATATAATTTTAAACATGGGAAATGAAAAAAAAATGAGACATTAGTGTAATATTTAGCTAATATTTTCTCACACATGCCTGGGTCCCCTAAGGTGTGTAGAGTATATCTCTCTTTCTAAAGTCTTTGCAGAAATTAAACAGGAAAAGGAATAAAACTTAACAAGTCATTTAGAATGTAAAATATTCAGATTGAAAATGCATTACTGAGTACTGTAACTAATAAAAAGAATGATTTACAGATATGCTGGCTTTTTATGTTTCAGATTGTCTTAATAATATTTGTTCTTATTCTAGTATATATAACTTGTCAAACATTTAATTATAATGAAAATATTTTAAAATGCAAAGTCACATGTAAGTTGATTAACATAGTTTTGTGGTAAGTGCAATAAAGTTGATTAGATTAATCATTTCTTAAGTAAGGAGAACTATTAACACTTCTCTTATTGGTGCAATGATTGATTTTAGTTAAAATAGCCTAAAGTCCTTTATGAGCCACAAACATCAGTATAGTTTTAGCTGTATGTATCCTGCTGTTATAAAAATTGTCAGTAACCTTCTGATTCCTAGTAAATGGTTATCTCATGCAAAGGGTTTTATTTTATTCCTTTGGAAAGACTTAATTTATATTTGGCAACTTTTGTAACCATCCTCAACAAGGCTAATTGAGACTAAAGCACTCCTTATCAAGAAATTTCCAACAGCTGAGACTGAATATGTGGGTAATTCATATTGGTATCATATACAGTAATAACAGTGTACATTTATGGTGGTGGGAAGAGCCAGCTAACTCATTCATTCATTCATCCATTTAACAAACTGGTTGAGGACTGACAGAGAGTACAGGCCTTGTGCTTGGTGTTGGGACAAAAAAGATATACACAGTCCTCATCATAAAGGAGTCCCTAGTCCAGGAGGAGAGAAAGACATGCAAATAAATTATTGTAATACAGTAAAGTACAATGTGATCAGCACAGTAACAGAGGTATGTACAAGCTAGAACAGTAATTCTGAAGGAGGGAGTGATTAATTCTGTCTGAGGTGGGGTAGGGGAGGAATTGAATTCAAACACATTATTTTGAATAATTCATGAGAGAGCAACAGTCCATCCTCCTAATTTGAGTTGTTTAGCCAAAGAGAAGTGCCAACCTCGATCAGCTGATGAGAAGACAGACCTTAGATTGAGCAGACCTCAATGAATAGTGAGCTGACAGAAGCAGGGCTTGATGCCATTTGTAGCTTTATCCCTGAAACTACAGTGAGTTGGTGTACTGCTCAATCCCTCCCAAGAGAGGCAGCTCCACAGTGAAAGGAACTTTTAAAAAAGAGCTGTTAGTAAAGAATGTCTAAAGCTGCATGTAACCAGGCTGTAAATTACATTATCTGAGACCTCCTGAATATAAGCACTTTTCATAAAATATGAGTCATCAAATCTATCTTTAAATGAAAATGTTGCTTTATCCCCTAAGTGGTTATCAGATGATAACCTAATCAGATTCCAGATAGTCTGTAAATCCGTATCTCACGAATGCCAACACATGTTTTATTGTTACTAAGTGTTCTCAAAAACAAAACCAAACAACAAACAAAAAAAAAACCTTTTTTGTTCTAACTGCCAAAGCTGCATGCTCTTCCCTTTATTTGCTCCTCTATAATCTTTAAGAATTCTGGGACACTAAGTGTTCCCTCTTCTCCAGTGTTGCCACAGGGATTACTTCCTTAACTGGACACATGACTAGGTAGTAATAGTTGTTATGGGATGAATGGGTGTCCCCAAATTCATATGCTAAAGTCTTAACTCCCAATACCTCTGAATGTAACTGTATTTGGAGATAGAGTATTTACAGAGGTGATTAAACCAAAATGAGGTCATTAGAGTGGCCCTAATCCAGCATGAGGACTGTCCTTCTAAAGAGGAGATTAGGACACAGATATGTACAGAGGGAAGATCATATGAGGAAACAGGGAAAAGACAGCCATCTGCAGGCTAAGGAGAGAGACCTGAGAAGGAACCAACTCTGTTGACACCTTGATCTCGGACTTTTAGCCTCCAGAATTGTGAGACAATACATTTCTGTTTAAACTCCCCCAAATGTGGCATTTTGTCATTGGCATCCCTACAGACTAATGCAATAGTGATGAAAGGTATTGTTTGTGTATTTTGTCTGTTCAATTGCCTTGATATCTCACGTGGACTAGAACCTCTTGATCATGTCTAGAACATGATGCCGATCACTAGTCACATAATAAACACTCAATAAATCCCTGTTGAACTGATTAACTTTCTTATTTTCAAGTGATATGCCGAGATTTATAAAAGTCTTTGCTATCATTGTTGATTTGCCCTATGCTGTTTATCACA
Organism: Phocoena phocoena; assembly: GCF_963924675.1. Lineage (NCBI taxonomy): Eukaryota > Metazoa > Chordata > Mammalia > Artiodactyla > Phocoenidae > Phocoena > Phocoena phocoena. Next base: position 115,837,747 of record NC_089222.1, on the reverse strand, counting down.
TTAGCACACAATGTCAGTTTTTCTGCTGTCTTTAATCATCATCATATCTTTCACATTCAGTTGCATCTGAGGTTTACTCTCTATTCCTTTATGGCCCTGGACATCATTAGATCCCATTAAACACCAAGCAAACCTTCAGGATAAAAATATTTATAGATATGTTCACTGAATGATTAGAAGCATGTTTGCAAGGTTGGTAAAATGAACGAAGGCTCAGGAGATTTCCTTACTGCTGGACAACACAACCTGAATCTCCAGATCTGATCTTGACTAATTATAAAGTATATGTGTTTTACCCTTATAAATCTTGCATCAGCTTCAATTTTAAATTCTGAGATTCATAAAGTATTTGATCTTTTGAGCAGAAATTCAAAACTAGAAATGCAGCCATTTGATTGACAAAATTATGAAGCATCCTCTATGTATAAGGCACCATGGGAGATGGGGAGATGAATTAGATGTAGATTTTGCTACTAATGATCTTATATTCTAAAAAGGAGATGTTATGTGAAGATAAGGAACTACAATAGAGTAGAGAATATGCAATCAAGAAGTGATACAGATAAAATATTAAGAGTTCAAAGGATCACTTCTATCTGTGGGAACCAAGCAGTGAGTAATGGAACGTTGGCAATTGTAGCATGTATAAAAAAGATGGTGAGGGCTTCCCTGGTGGTGCAGTGGTTGAGAGTCCGCCTGCCGATGCAGGGGACACAGGTTCGTGCCCCGGTCTGGGAAGATCCCACATGCCGCGGAGCGGCTGGGCCCGTGAGCCATGGCCGCTGAGCCTGTGCGTCCGGAGCCTGTGCCCCACAACGGGAGATGCCACAACAGTGAGAGGCCCGCGTACCGCTAAAAAAAAAAAAAAAGAAAAAAAAAAAAAAAGATGGTGAGATTTGGGTTTGCACGTCAAACATTTGGAAGGGAAAGGACATTTCAAGCTGGTGGGATAATGTGAGTGAAAACACAGGTAAGAAAATGCATGTATTTTCTTAACTACATGTTAAATACATTTATTGAGAATGAAAGAAACTATTGAAGTAAGTTTGCTTCACATTAGGTAATCCTTCAATGTCAGTTTAAAGATATTATATTATTGTATAGGAAGTAGAAATATATGTACTATTTTTGAGTATGAGTTTCACATGAAAATATTCTGCTTCTTTTTTATGTACAATGACTTGGGGGAAAAAGTTTTAGAAGATATTTCAGGCTCTTCAGTTGGGCAGATAAGACTGAGATAATACAGTTCTCATTTTTACATTCTCAGATTGTATCATAATGCCTGACACTTAGTAGCTTATAGAATGTGTTGATGAATTAATTATAATCACAGCCAGAAATAGCAGAGCAGCCATAGAAATAGAACATAATAGATGAAGGAGATATTTGAAAACAGAACCTGCAAAACTTGACAAGTGTTTGTGTGGGTTCAAGGCTGCCATAAAGATAGGTCCCACCAAAAAGAGTGAGGACAGGGGTAAGTTTATGTGGAATAGAATGTGTTCATTTGGGGACCTAGCATTGGAAATACTATATTATGGCCATCTTAGATTTAGATGTAGACAAAGTGGAAGAGTTATCTGTTTAGAATGGTAAAGTCAGATTACTAACCTGGAAATTATAGGCAGACATAGATAATGCTGAAAAACACGTTTTCAAGGAGTGGATATTTTTGGGAAAGAAAAGAAATGGAATGACAGAAGGAAACAAGTGAGTGGTGTGAGAAGTAGAAGGGATACCAAAATGTCAGCATTGCAGAGAATAAGGAGATTAGAAGTGAACAGTAATATTTAATACCATGGGGAAATTGAAATGAAGTCAAGGAGGAAAAGCCCCAAAGTTTTGAAGATCAGAAAGTTCACAGATGGTCTTATAAAGAGAAGATTCCATAGGTTATTAACTTTTGAATCAAACTGGCAAGGGGGTAAAAAATAAATGAGTGATTATTAGTAGAGTGGGTGGGAGGTAATAGTTTGAAGGACCAGCAGGATGAGAGGAAGGGTCCTTTAAGATGGAGAGAGAAGACCAAGGCAAGAGACAAATCTAAATTCTAATAGAAAGCAACTGGTGAAAGCTGGACCTCAGTCAAATGCAAATAAGTTTATCCAGAGTACAGAGGGCTGTATAGGACTTTTACAAAAAGACAGAGTTTTTGTTTTGTTTTGTTTTGTTTTTCCTGTAATGAGGTTTCCTGGTTATCTTTTAAACCTGACAACAATTCTTGAAGGTAGATAATACTGATCCCATTTTGCAGATTTTGAAACTGTGGTTCCATGAGGTTAAATGATGTAACTCAAATCATACAACAGTTTGTGCCAAGTTAGAATTCTAGCCCAGATCCATGTGGCTTCTAACTTGCAGCCTATTATTACTACTTTACTTTTGACTGTTTTTTTTTATGCTGATGAGCTGATTAAAATACTACTTTAGCTTTCTTTGGATTAGGTAATATTATTTATAGAGTGAACTGGTCTGCTGAATTACATATATGTAATGTAATATACACCATGTCAACATCGGGTGATTGAAAACTTGTATTTTTAGTGTTCAAGAGGCAGAAAGTAAAAGCTATAAATTTCTGTAATAATTATCACAAATGTAATCAAGCTATTGTTTCTCCTATAAAATTCTCACTGAAATAATTGAAAATGAAAACTATAAGACTGATCCTTCAATAAAAGAGCAACTAGGATTAAATAAGTCATATATATTAAACTATTTCTTCTATAGATCGGCGAGGTTGGAAGAAGAATCTAAAATTAACATTTGCTCTAGTTAAGTGAACTTGTCTATTTAGAGTAACTTGAAATGTTGGCCCTTTAGGGAAGTGCAGACTAATTCTTTCATTTTATTTTATTATTTTTCTTCCAGTTTTATTGAGAAATAATTGACATACAGCACTGTATAAGGTATATAACATAATGATTTGATTCATATACATGATAAGGTGATCATCACAATAAATTTAGTGAAAATTCGTGGTCTCATACAGATACAAAATTAAAGAAATAGAAAAAAAAATTATCATGAGAACTCTTAGGACTGCTCTCCTGACAACTTTCATATATAACATACAGCAGTGTTCATTATATTTATATGTTGCCCATTACATCCCTAGTACTTATTTATCTTATATCCAGAAGTTTGTACATTTTGCTTGCCTTCATCCAATTCCCTCTCCTCCTGTCCCCACGTCTGGTAACCGCAACTCTGATCTCTTTTTCTGTGAGTTTGTTTGTTTGTTTGGCTTTGAAGTATAATTGACCTATAAAACTATGTTAGTTCCTGTTATACAACATAGAAATTCAATGTTTCTGTACATTTCAAACTGATCACCATGGTAAGTCTAGTTACAATATATCAGCATACAAAGATATCAGATAGTTATTGACTACCTAATTCTTTCATTTTAAATAAAAAGTAATACGCATAAGGCTTGGTTTTGCCATTCTTGGGAATCTGAAACTTCTGATTCGTGCCTAAAGGGCCCAGTTATTCAACACCCAAACTGCACTGAAAGTAATTGAATACCAGTTTAAAACAAATATACTTGAAATTACCCAAATGAATTTTTAAATTTGTATTCAAAATCTTTATATTTATGGTGAATATATTTGACTTTACAGTTGCCTTTGGTCTTGTTTTGACAGGTAGATGCATATAGTGACTTGTTGCACTTAAAAAATACTTTAGTCCCACTGCAGAATCCGTAGATTTTCACATTCACTGTTTCCTGAATAATTCAAAATATCAGTACCTTTTTTCTTTTTAAAAATCCTAGACAGTTTCTCCAGTTCTATTTATTTCTGCATTTAGAGTCTCTCTTTATAGTGGATTATAGGAAAAGCAATTCTGCAGTTCTTTTAAGTTCCAAATCTCAACCGTTTCAAGAATAAAAAATAAAGTGCACTATGTTTTAAATTAACTTATGCACTTATAATTGGTATGTGTGTATTTTCTTTCATCAAAATTCATTGAAATAAGTACCAGAGAATAACTTGACTTCTTCTTTTTAGAACTGAGTAAGGGATAAATTCAGTAAATTATAAAAAATGTTAACTGTAATTGCTCAGAGCCAACTACAAGAATATTGACTGTGTCACATATATGCTATGAACAAAATGACTTCCAACCTCGAATATGATAAAATATTGGAGTAATATTTTCAAATTGGGTAAATGAGTAAGAGCATACATTTTATAACGTTAAGCATGAGAAGTTTCAGGGCTGTTGTGCTTTGCTTACATATTATTTCTCTTCAGTGTTATGTGGATTCTTACTTTGCATTATCAGTGTTACAAAAAAAGGACAAAAAAAAAGGACATAGGATAGATTGAAATAAAATAGGCTTATAGGCTTATTCACTTATATATGATTTACTCTGAAGGGTAAAAGCCAACTGAGTGGATTTACAAACATCCGGGGAAATTAATGTATATGATATTTTTTTCCAACTGAAGGATTAAATAATTTGAAGGGAAGCACTAATATTTGTCAAAACAGAGCTACCATTACCCTAGAGGGTTATTAAAGTCTAGATATATTTTATATGCAAAATGACCTGTCAGGATTATGGAAAAAATTCTGACCCTACCTCCTAATCAATGCCCTAGAAACAAAGGTGAAGAAATGAGTTTCTGGGCATGTGATTGCATTGCTTACTGGATTTATTTGAGAATGCTTATGCTTTTACATGGCATTTTCATACTTACCTATGTGTCCTTGATTAGTTGAAGGCAGAAAAACGACCATTAAAAGTGTAATGTGTAGTGCTAAACCAAAATGTACTCTTTTCAGGATAAAACTGGCAATAACGTTCTATTATGCTGTAAGAGAACATTTTTATTTTGTATCTTTATAGTCTAGCATCTGTCTAGTCACATTTTATACTTATCAAAATTTTTAAAAATCAGTTCTGAAATTACAAAAGTCTACCAAAGGGATATTTGTGTAACATAGTTTTAGATCTATGGTCTCGACAGAGCCAAAAAGCAGTCTAGAAGAAAAGAATTTTCTTGATATATTTTTAAGCAATGCATGATGAGAAAAGATAACATTTCTAGTGCAAGAACAAATATTTAAAACTTAAAGCCAGATTACTTATGTAATCTGTGTGTGTGTGTGTGTCTGTGTGTGAAAGAGAGAGGAGAAAGAGAAAGTGAGGGAGAGAGAGAGAAAGAGGCAGTTGACTTTCTGGTTCAAAATACAGAAATTTTCCCTCTATATAACACATTTTTTTAAAGTCAAAATATTGTATCAGATACTTTCTAAAATTTAACTCATATTATTCTAGCTTAGACTCTTCTCATTTGATCTCTTAATGAAATTTCTGAGAATTTTATGTTCCTGATGTGGCACGTTTTGTAAATGCTTATTGTGCTAATGTGTCTTGGTTTGAGATTGTGAACTCTTGTAAGTAGATATGATAAGGTTAAAATGTGGAACATGCTGAAGATTATGTGGAAACTGAAGGAGTTACATGATTGCTGACACAAAAACACTGAAGATAAGATTTGTAAGAAACCCTCTTAGAAGTGACCATGGAAAGATGATAAATGATATTTACCTCATATGTCATGCATGATAACTGTTTTTTAAAGAAGATACCTGTGCCCTCTTTTATCGGGGGTACAGGAAAATGTATTGCTTACAAGCACTCAATCACGATGACACAAAGAAGTAGCAAACCTTGAACATGTCAAAACAGTGCCTGTTCAATCTACTTCTTTTCTTGAAGGCTGAGTTTATTCTCAATGTTATATCCCCCAAATAAGTAGTCTTTAAAATATGATGGTTATTTTATGGTAAGATTTCATAAGACATATAAGAAGGGACGTGAACATATACAGTATATAACAATTTACTATAAAAATAAATTTCAGAGTAAAACAAATATTTGAATAGGACAGCAATATCTGTAGTTGTATCTTAAGTAGAATATGATGGCATTAGCTTAAAACAAGTTAGTTGAGTATTGTGATGCTGAAATCAAGTTACTTATGTTAGCACTCTTGTCCTTATTCCTTATAGCTTCATGAAAAAAAAAGAGGCAATATTTTAGACTAACTTAGCACTGCGGTTGAAACCATATATCTGTTCTTCTGTGTCATGAAATATTATTCGGTGGAAAATTTGACCCTTTTTCCTAAAGAATGCATGAAATTATTGCAGAGAAGATCCATATCTGCATTAAACACCAATTTTATTCCAAGTGTTCATGAAGGACTAGAATAAAATTAAAACTGGACAGTTAGCTTAAACTTATTGGAAAATTCTAAGTGTGCTAGAAAGTAATCTTTTTCTTTAGTCATTTGCAACTTTTTGAGGGTGGCATTCTCTATGTGAAAATGAGTAAAACATGAATTCTGATCCCTACTGTTAACTGCTCTGCCACATGTTTCTCAAAATAAAAGATATTGTCTCTGAGAGCTCTGTAAGCAAATCCTGACCTGAATGCCTCCTTTAACATTCCTCCCAATTTATCAGATAAAAGGAATTCTATTTTCTTTTCAAATAAAAACTGTATAATTTATTTTTACAGAAAACAGTGAAATGCAGCATTATAATCTGTGAAACACACCGGATCTTGGCAGGCAGCATCTAGCAAGGAAGCATTATATTTTGGCTGAACATACTTTGTACTTTTATCTTGGCTAAAGCCTTTTTAAAAAACATGCTTTAAAAGAATTTGTTTCTGCTGTTCAATCCTAGATTTTGAAAAGAAGAGTTTTATTAGTTTTATTCAATGGTTAGACTCTTGGACTATAAGGAATGTGAAGTGTATACACAAAATTATTACACTGATGTAAACTGAAGGAACTTCTGAGATGGTAATGTCTGTGTTCTTTATATAATTTACAGTGATGTACAAAAATGCTAAGGTAGCCCATATCAAAGGTGAATGGCCCTGCTGGCCAGAAACATCCATGTGAAGGTCAGTAAAAGTGTTTGCATTTTGGAAGTACATTTCATAGAGATGCTCCTGGAAATATATCAGACGTTATAAGCGAAAAAAAAAAAAAAATTGGAAGAAAGACACTTCCTGAATTTTTATTCAGGAAGATAAAAATAAATGATCAACCTTACCTTTCGAATAAGACTTTTATTAGATGCTAAATAAATACATTATACACGTCTGGAATATCTGTCTAAGTTCTTATGGTCAGTTTTAGTAATAGAAAGTAAAAAAAAAAGTAATAGAAAGTACTATAATATGAGCAACCATATATTAATATGACTTACTGGGTGACAGATATTGTACTTTAAGTGTGTTATTTCATTTAGTCCTGAAATAACCCTAATAGACAATGTAAGTTTACTGAGAGAACAAATTAGTGTGAGCACCTTTAGTTTTGACCTGTTGTGCCACCAGCTTGTCCAGTAGAGAGCCATAAATTGAGCAGAGAATCTTAATTGTTCAGGGACTCAGTGATAGGGCTAAATACTCATGAGGGACTTCTCTAGATCATTCAACTCTTCAAAAGTGCGGCGTAAGACAGGTAGGAACCGTGATCTCTAAGGATAAGAGGCTAATGCATTAAACTTGTACACTATCTTGCTTTTGGTATTCACCATTTTGCCCTTGCTTTTTTCTTTTTACCTAATAAAATTCAAGGCAGTAGGAATTTTTTTTTAAACACACGCAATGCTGAAAGCTTAATTCAATTGGGCAAAGCCTACAATTTATGATTTGGTTGTTAATTAGACTTAAAGAACAGAGCTAATGCTGTTCCATTTACTGAGAAAGGCCTCTGAGGACGAGAGAACTGACCAATATTGGTTCTCCTACTGGGAAAACACTATGCATAAACAAGTCCCCAGGGCTTCATTACTGAGCCTTTTAGACAAACACAAAATGCATCTTAGTTTATTTGAAAATCCTTACAATGAAGCTTTATTGTATATCTATAAATTTTTCACATTGACATGTCAAAGACTTGTAAAAGTATACTGGCAAGCATGATAAACATTATAAATAGCACTTTTCCTTTAAATGACAGATGATTGTAGATAGTACACAGCATGGTCATAAAATGAATGTGATTCTGTTTGGGGAAGAAATTGTGTAATATATATGGAATCTAAAAAAAAAAAAAAACGTCTGAAGAGCCTAGGGGCAGGACCGGAATAAAGACACAACGGTAGAGAATGGACTTGAGGACACGGGGAGGGGGAAGGGTAAGCTGGGTCTAAGTGAGAGAGTGGCATTGACATATATACACTACCAAATGTAAAATAGATAGCTAGTGGGAAGCAGCCACATAGCACAGGGAGATCAGCTCGGTGCTCTGTGACCACCTAGAGAGGTGGGATAGGGAGGGTGGGAGGGAGACGCAGGAGGGAGGGGATATGGGGATATATGTACATGTATAGCTGATTCACTTTGTTATAAAGCAGAAACTAATACTACATTGTAAAGCAATTATTCTCCAATAAAAATGTTAAAAATTAAAAATAAAAGAAATTGTGTGAATCTAAACAGAGTGGTAAACTATGCATTGAAAAAAGTAAGTAATTTAATATTATTTAGAAAAGTTGGGTATGCAGTTTTTGATGCATATCAAAAATATGTCATTTGGGGGGCTTCCCTGGTGGCGCAGTGGTTGAGAGTCCGCCTGCTGATGCAGGGGACACGAGTTCATGCCCCGGTCCAGGAAGATCCCACATGCCAAGGAGCGGCTGGGCCCGTGAGCCATGGCCGTTAAGGCTGCGCGTCCGGAGGCTGTGCTCCGAAACGGGAGAGGCCACAACAGTGAGAGGCCCGCGTACCGCAGAAAAAAAAAAAAAAAAAATGTCATTTGGGTGTGTCATTTTATTTCTTATATTTAACAAGATAGTTTGAAAGTAAAATTTAAATGCCAATACATCCTCAATGCAGTTATTTTATCTTCATAAATATCCTGTCTTCATAAGTTTATAAAAAATCTGATCTGCTTTGTAAGTATTTTTTAATATACTGGCCATGCTTAAAAAAATAGAAAGTATTTTCTTAAGAATTTAAAATGGAAATCCTCCAATTCATAAAGTTAATGAGTGGGTTTGGACTACCACACATTTCTCTGCTTTGCTAGGTTATCCTTATACATTTATTGGAACTAATTCTTACAGAATAAAGATACCTTTAAATATTGACTGCAACTATTCAGTTTTGGTCATAATTTTAATGTTAGCAATAGAAGTTATCTGCCAAATAATTTGAACTACTGGGTAACTATTCTTAGCTAATGAGAATGTTTTGCTATAACAAATAAGGTGCTGTAAACTAAGTTGTTTCTCATTAAGTTTGAGAGTTCTTTTTCTTCTTGATAACAGAACATATTTCCTTTTTGACACTTACTCTGCTTTACAAATATTAGAATACATTTCCATAATATGTTCGCAGCCTTGCCTGGTCTGTAAGTGGCATGCCAACACTAAAAGGTCAATGTTGTTTCAATATAGTTTGATTTTCAGTCTGGTAGGATAATCAATGCTAGAAGGAGTAAAAATGCTCGCAGAACAAAATTTGTAATGGTACAGTTACCTTGGATTCAGAGAAGATATCAATTTCCAGGGCAGAGTCATACCTAATTCTATGAGAAAATTGTACAGAAAGGATTCTTCTTGGCATGAGGCCTTACTAAGATGATGGGGGAGGAGTTTTTGATGGATATGTGGACCATTGGAATGTTCATGTATTTAAGTCAACAAAATAATTTTATGGACAAATTTCCTTGTTTACTAATAGGGCCATGACCTTGGAGTAGCAGAAGGTGAAGACAGGTCATGACCTAAAAAGCAAGGCTAAACAAAACTATATCATCACTCTGGTAGGGAATTCTTTGAAAAAGTTCTTGGTTTAAATGATGCAAAACCTCACATATCTTTTCAAATTTGTGAAAATACCTAAAAGTGGAAAAATTCAAGAATAAAAGTGAAGCACTCCCTTTTTTGAAGTTCTCGTTATCGAGTTATAGCTAGATATTATTTATTGGACCCACGTGTATGCATCTGTTTTTTAATGTAGACATTGGGAACCTACATTTTCAGGTATAGATTAGTTTTTTATTATATTTTGTTGTCCTCAAACAGCTGTCAAAGCCTAAAGCGAATAAAGCAAAGACTAACTTATGTTAGGTGAGATGATAGCTGATGTCAAACACCAATGGCTGTGGAATACTGATTTAAAGTTTTTATTCTTTCAAATCTAATCTAGAAAAATTTCCTAAATGTTATAGCTAGTTCTAGTTGATAGTAAGATCAGTGGCAGCTTAATTCAATATATCAGTTTACAGCCCCCCTCCAAATTCTCTGGGGGACTCTCCATTTAAGCTGTCTTCTTGTCACTGGCCCCATTCACTCCTAACACCTTACTGTCCTGTGTCCTTGTACCAGCTACTCTTCATGTAAGTTCGCTTGTGCCAAACTTAACATGGTTATTACTTTTAATGACTCCTTTCTCAGGATGTTGCTTAATTTCTCTTACATATCCTCTGGTCATTCCAGACTCCAGACCCTTCATTTAGTAATATTTTCTGATTGAATGCAATAGGTTTATGTTTAAGATTTCCTAACAGCAGAAAATTGGGTTAATTCATTCAACTCAGTATGTGTTTCCTGAGAACTTGGTAATTGCCAAGATTAAATGTTCATAGGGTAAATTATGTTTACAGATCTCTTTTACTAATCTGGAAAAAGTATTCCCCAATTTTCTGGAATCAACACTGAGTTAACTGCTATTATTAACTTATAGTATCTTGGACTTGCTGTGTCATTTAATGGGAAGTTACAAAGTGAATGGGAAGTTATGAACTTCCCATTAAATGACAAATTTATGTCCTTCAGACCAAAATTGAAAGTCAGCATGCATTACTTGGTTGTTAGAAACATGGCTATGGATGGAGGAGTAACTATAGTGTAAAGCTTAATTTGTAATGTTTGATTTATATCAGAAAATCATTTTTCATATAATCATTATAATTTATCAGAAATTGAACATCAGGTGACTTTTGTAAGAAAGAATTTCAGAATGAAGGGGCAATGCTATTAGGATTTTCCATGTTAACAATGACATTGAAATCTGTCACCGTCTCCCCCTCCCCAATCTTAACCCATGACATGTGTGTTGTTTCCTTTCAGTGACTAATATTTTTTTAATATTTGTTTCAACTTTCTTAAATTCAGATAAGCAGGAGACAATACAAATTACACTTGGCATTTAATTTTTCCTTGCTAATTTTGCCAAATATATTTTATTTGACTTGTTTATAAAACCTAGAACAATTTCTTATATTAATTTCCACATGTCCATTACTTTGGTGAGCTGGAGAAGGACAGGAAGTTGCTCAATGAAATGTTAAGTAAACATTTATGAATGCAGGATGAATGTAACCTTTTTTAAAAGGAGAACTTATTTAAGTGGCTTCCTTACAGTTTTTTCTGTCTTTTAAATGAAAGTATATTCACTGATGATCAAGGTCAAGAAAAAAGTCCTAGGCTGAGAGTAACAATATAAATGAACTCAAGGAAAAAGGAGTGAATAAAATGAAATAATTTTAAAGATGATATTCACTTCATTTTGAGAATTAATCAGGCATTTAAGGTTTCTGGAAATATTATAGTTAACCACAAACATTTTAAATCTATCATATCCATATTAATAACATTTTCTAGGTTTACTTTATAAGAAAAATATTTTAAAATGAAACATCAGCAACTATAGACTTCCAGATACAGCTTTTAATAATTGCATATACTTCCCTTGCAAATTTCAAAAGGAAGCACACTTGTTAGAGAAGTACTGAAACATATAGAACCTAAATCTGTCAAGTTAACTGTCAAGTTAACTGTCTCACCATATCCCTTTCCCCACCTCCCAGGCCTCATTAAATTAATCTGAAAAGAACACTATCTCTTTAAGGCTGGGAAAGTATTGTGCTGTTGAGCCAGGGGCAGCCCACCAATTGGCAGACCCGTTGGGTGATGAATGTCCAAGGACCTCTAGGCTGACGACACATTTTTCATCATTAATCCAGCCCATTGTAACCAGGGCCACTCACATTGATTCGAACTAGAGGGCATCATCTGCTGTTAAGAGGGTGATGACTTGCTAAAAATGAAAGCCTGAAACTAATCAAATATATTTAGAGCCTTCCCTGGCACCTTGCTGGAGAGCAGCAGTAGCGAGCGAATAGGGAGCAACAGACAGGTAGTGCAAGGCTCTGCTTGCTTCGTATGGGAATGTGAGAAATCCATTTGAAAGCCTGTTATATAATTTTAGCTACTGTGTATCGTAGTACAAATGTGTGTGTGGATTAATCCAATACTATACTTACCTGAGTGTTTCATTAAACGTGTAACTTTGAAACGTGCTTCTTTCTGGAAAATCTAGGAACTCCATTATAAAGAATCAGAATTCTCAAACCCAAGTCTTTTGGGGATTGCTAATTAGTCTTGTGTTTTTGTAAGTTTGTAACATCATTTGAGAAGGATGGTAATATTTATTTTACTGAATTAGCAAAATTTGATGATGAGGAGAGCATCTCATTTTCCCCTTGCAGAATTCAACAATTTGGCCCTTTTATATTTTTGTCTAATAAATTGATTTAGTATGTATTTTATCAGAATACTTAAATATACTGTGGTAGTTCAAAGGTATATGTACATATACATATTATACATTTTATTATTAATATATTCATATATATTTATTTTACCTTAATATTTTATTATTTTAATTTATATTGATAGATTGGTATTGATATATTGATAAATTGATCTCTCATAACTAGAGGGCAGCCACATAGCATAGGGAGATCAACTCGGTGCTTTGTGACCACCCAGAGGGGTGGGGTAGGGAGGGTGGGAGGGAGGGAGACGCAAGAGGGAGGAGATATGGGGATATATGTATATGTATAGCTGATTCACTTTGTTATAAAGCAGAAACTAACACACCATTGTAAAGCAATTATACTCCAATAAAGATGTTAAAAAAAAATGGTAATGGTTAAGCAACCTTGTGTTGCCTCAGGCAAACACAGACAAATACGTTCTTTATTCCCTGCTTGTACCTGATTAAGCAAATTCAGGAGCAAGCAGTAAATAAATTTAAATGACTAGATTTATTCATTGGAAAATTTAACTTATATACTGAACCAAATAACTGTATACAATAGAGTCAAAAAAGGAGGGGCAAAAGTTGGTAAAAATTTGGCTTAATTAAAAAGAAAAAAGAGACCTAATGAAATTCCTTGTTACATTATAAAGAAAAAAGCAGAGAGGTGGAAAGAGAGGGAAAATACGAAGTAAATTGAATAAAGCAAAACTTCCAACAGTTCAAATAGTTCCAGTGTTCTCATACATGAAACCATTGGCTATCTCCTAAAATGTTTTATGGTATCATGAAATAATATTTCTCCTGGACAGAAATGCTTCCATGTGATTTCTCTGGAGGAAGATCATCAATCCCATTTCAAAATCTTATTTCCTCCAAGTATCCAAGCTGAAATTTCACACCTTTCACTTTTGCAAGTTGTAATGAGGGCAATATATGTAGTGATCAACTGCTTCCAGTGTTGGCTGAACTTATGTGGAAAGCTTCATTACTGAACAACAGATGACTTAACTTTATCTACCTTGTGATGACTATTCAGTCTTACGTTCATCTTCACTGGGTCTGTATGATACAGTGCTAAAAATCATCTGGTTATTAAGCATCACATATGAGCAAAAAAGAGACTGGTTAAATTATTATGTTCTTTAAAAAACAGGGTTCATTGTGGAGTCTGTTGGTTCCAGTGAAGACAAGTGGAGGCTAGTCAGAAAATGGTTGGAAAAATGGGGAATTGATCTGAACACTGCTGACTTCTATGTTTCTGCCATCAGCAATGGAGTGAGAATAAATCAAACAGCCAAACATCCAACTGCAAAGGAAGATGAAAAATAATTCATTTAGCTTCCTTTAGCTTGGTAGGCAAAATAATGGATTGCCAAAGATGTCCACATCTTAATCCCCAGAACGTGTGACTACATTACCTTACGAGACAAAAGGGATTTTAAAATGTAATTAAGTTAGAACCTTGAGATGGGGAGAGTATCTTGCATTATCCAGGTGGAGCTAATATAACTGCAAGAATCTTTTAGAGCTGAGAACCTTTCTCTACTGAACCCAGAGGGAGATGTGACTATGGAAGGTGGGTCAGAGAGATGCAACATTGCAAGCTTCGAAGATGGAGAAAGTGGCCGCCAGCCAAGTCTCTCTATTTGTTTATCTTCTGGCTCCCTAGCTAGAATGCAAGTTTCACAGGGGCCGGAAGTTGGTCCTGTTCACGGTTGTATCTCTGGCACCCAGAGCAATGCCTGAACCATAGCAAGTGCTCAACAACTATTTGATTGAATGAATAAACTAGTGAACAAATGAATCAGTGCTACAGAACATAGTTTTTCAAATTTTGATAACCCATAAAGAGATATCTCATGATCTCCTAGTTAATTATTTGGAAATAATGTATATTCATGGTATGTTAGCAATGGGGCAAAAACCCTTTATTTTCAGCCTACCTAAGCTTTCCCCAAGCAGTCAAGAATTCCCTCTTGACTGCAATCTGCAAGCATCCACAGATCTTGTGGTATTCAGAAGTCCAGCTGAGAGAGAAAAAAGAAATGCAGTAAAGAAGGTATAAACTGTGCATCTGGAGAGTTGATATTTTACCCTTAGATTGAGTTAAGGCCTCAAAATTGGATGTGCCTCATATGATACTTGTTACTCATGTCTATTCCCTTGTGGAGTATACATTCTACTGGGGGAAGACACTGAATAAGAAGAATCTATTTTCAAAATGGAGGTTAGGATAAGTCCCGGGAAGAAATTAACAGCATGCTAAAATAGTGAATAGCAGGGAGCCCCTGTCAGGGTGGTCAGCACTGAGGAGGGAATATTTGAACTGAAACTTGAGGATGAGGAGGAATCAGTAGAGCTAGGGGAAGAGAATTTCAAGGATAGGGAACCACTTGCCTAAAGTTCCTAAGCTGAAAAAGCAGTTTGCTGGTTTAAGAGCTGAAAGAACACCCAGTGGCTGGAGAGGAGTGAACAGGGAGCAAGAGTTATCAAATGGAAGGGTGGAAAGGCCACAGTAGCCTGACTATGTGGACTTTTCAGGACCAAGGGAAAGAGTTCAGATTGCACATGACTTCTTTGGTCAGGCCCCCAAACGTTTCTTAGAAAGGCATTTCATTTCAACAAGTAGTTCATAAAAATATACTCTGTATTCAAGTGCTTGGTCTTCATTGATAAACTTTAAGTAATCCCTGCTCTCAAAGAACCCAGACTCTGGAGAGACAGATGTATAAACAGATAATTACCATACAGTGTGATACATATAAATGACACAGTAATCAATAGTAATGATTCCCAGAAGGGTACTATTTGGTGGTTGATAAAGTGAAGTGTTAGCCCCTTTGGTGAAAATACTTTATAATCTCTTGCAAGATTCCATCCTGGGTTTTCATCTCCTTGTGGTACCACTCACTCCTTGACACTTTCTTTAATGCAATTGTTTTCTCCCTTATTTTGTTATGCATTAGGGTTTTTATCTAGGTGGCTTGAATTATAAGTGTTTTGCCTTTCTCCCTTGGAAACTGAGGTAGAGAACCTAGCTGATCCCTAGTTGGGGAGCCAGAGACATCGAATGACGTCAAGTGAAATGAGTCATTGTTCTCTAAGTGGTGGTGTCCAGGTGAAGTCCAGAGAGCAGAGACAAGGTATTCAGGAAAAAAAAAAAATCATAAAGGCTAATTCAGCTGTTTTCATTATGGGTTAAAAGTCAGTGATTCCTGGGATTCCCTGGTGGCGCAGTGGTTGAGAGTCCGCCTGCCGATGCAGGTTTCGTGCCGATGCAGGGTTTGTGCCCCTGTCCGGGAGGATCCCACATGCCGTGGAGCGGCTGGTCCCGTGAGCCATGGCCGCAGAGCCTGCGTGTCCGGAGCTTGCGCTCCGCAACGGGAGAGGCCACAGCAGTGACAGGCCCGCCTACCGCAAAAAAAAAAAAAAAAAAAAGTCAGTGATTCCTTAGTCAGAATGGTCAACCTCTTGTCCCTCAGCTAATTCATCTCTTCACAGTGGGCAGTCAGTAATGCAGGCTATTGTTATTCTCACAGTCGCTCTTTACATCACATATAAATAGTGTACTTGTAGAGATTTATGAACTGGCATGGAAATATCCGTTACATAGTGTTGAATGTAAAGAGTAAGTGGAAAAAGAGCATGACTTCATTTATATAAAAAATCTTTAATTTCTATACTTTTACATGTATATGTATGTGTAAGAAATGGTATGAAAACACACCCACAAACCTGTTTACTCTTGGAAAGGGAATGGCATTTTAGAAGGTGTTATGGATCACTTTCATTTTAATAATATTATTTCAACTCTTTACAAGGAGATAGTAGTAATGAAATATATACCAGTAATGTGTGTGTGTGGAACCTATGTAATCTATTATATATAATCTAATTACTGTAGGCTAAGGGCATAAAATGGAAAACATTTAAAAGATTACAGATATTGTTATTTTGGGTAGCTGTCCATGGTATTAAATCAATTTCAGAGCCACAAAGAGCAGCATAGTAAATGCAACTTAGAAAAGAAAAAGTACATCGGTATTACTTTCTCATTAGTCCTATAAAATTTTTCAGAAAGGTGTTTATATTGTGCTGTGGGTTGTTTTAGGTTACAAGTGGTCTGTTTGTCTCTAGTGAAGAGGATGCTCCGAATCTGCAAGCAGACCAGATGGTAAGATAAGGTATTGTCAGAAGAACTATAGTTCGGCTTTTCCTTAGTCACTACCAGACTGAGGATTAAGAAAAAGAGTGTTCTTAAAATCAAAAGTCCCTGAAAGCCACATAATTTTCTTAAAGAGTATATGGTATGTTTGATATGTAGGGGAGGAAACATCTTTTCCCTAACTACTTTAGGGTCTTGTCTGGAGCTCCATAACAAAAGACAGATAAAGAAGAGAAAAACATACAAATTTATTTAATATAAGTTTTACATGACATGGGGGCCCTCATATGGAAACGAAGAGCCAAAGAAGTGGCAAAACCTAAGTGCTTATACATTAGGTTGAACAAAGAGAGACAATTAAACATATGGGGCTTTAAAGATGAAAGTTACTTTAAAGATGAAAGTTACTTTAACAAGGTCTTTTCCTACAGAATTCTGTCTACCTCTACTCCCTTTCTCTGGTGACAAGAATTTTTCTTTCCTCTGGTATAAGGAAGGCATCTTTCGCATAAACTTTATCTCCTAATTTCAGGAAGAAAAGGGAAGGTCAGAGTGCCTTTCTTGTACCTGCTATTTTTCAAGTGCCTTTAGCTTAAAATTATCCTTATGCTAAAGTGGTGTATTTTGGAGTGCCATATTTTGCCACCCTTCAGATACCAGTGACTGGAGAGCACATAGGATTTAAACACATTGTCTCTAAACAACAAGCCAACTGGCACACAGGGACTGTCCCAGACACTACAGGCCAAGCGTTCCCTTTCCTCACCAAGGCCCCAGTCAGATTCCAGGCAATCTGTAATTGCATATTTGCAAGTATTTCTTTGATATAAAGAATACGTATAATTTGAGTGCAATTATTGTACCTGCTGCCTTTGTCATTGCTGCTGTTCTAGTTATAATATCTCAAGCACCTACTAGGTGCTGGTCATTATAAGTGCTATATCACTTACCTAATTTTTATTACAACCTTGAAGGGTAAGATAGTATTATCCTCATTATGCAAAACGTGGAAAACAAAGCTGTAGAGATTTTAAGTAACTTGCTCAAGGTCATACCTCTCATAATATGGAACAACCTAGAGTTGAAGTCAGGTGTTTCTGGATTCTGTGCTCTTCTACATCGTCACATTCCCTTCCTTTGTTTGGTGAGGCAGCACCTCACCGATTCATTGTTTAAGGAGGTTTACAGAATAATGTAAGGGCAAAATCCTCCCCCAAAGTAGCAAACCCCATTGCAGCCATCTGTGCTTAACTTAGAATCTGAGCATATAATAACAATTACAGTTTAATTTTTCTTATTTTTTAAGTTATACGTATTGTGTTGCTCTGAAATTAATTTAATAACAAGACCTCTGAACTTTGAATATATCAAGGAAACTCATACTTTCTGTAGCTGAAAATATAATCCCAATTTTCCATCTTTAGATTCTGCATTAAAGTAGATTGGTTTGCCGTATTTCGCCTGGACATGTTATCAGAACAGAGTATTTATTTCTGCATGCCTTAGCATGTTCATCTTGAACTGAGCTCATGGACATTTACTGCATTTGTTACCTAAAAATTTCTTTCTGGATCCTATGTATGACTGTACCCATAACTGGACTGGTAAGTTTAGGGCAGAAATACCCAAACTTTAGAGTATAAGAATCACTGAGGAATTTGTTAAAAATCCAGATTCATGGAACCACCCCCAGAGATTTCGATTTAGTGAGTATGGGGCAGAGACTAGGAACTTCCATTTCTAAAAAGCGTCAGTGGTAACGGGGGGACTCATGATCAGACTTTGAGGGGAAAATGATTGGGTTAAAAGAACTTTCCAGTTCTGAATGTAATAAAACTACAATACAGGTACACACCACAGGGTCATAGTTGCAGGCTGTGAAAAGAAAAAGAAAAAAAAAAAGCAAACTAAACCATCTAAGGACAAATAGACACAGAAAGTAATCGTGAAATCATGAATGGGGATAAGGTATAAGGAAAATAAATATTTTTCTCCTGGATTTTCATTGAAGGGTTCTGCTAAACTTCTATTTTTATAACAAATAATAAAATATAGTAACATTTTTATATTATCTGGATGTTGGTTTTGAAGTCACTGGCATAATTTCCATGAAAAAAAAAAGACCTATATTCTGAAATCTACGTTAAAATATAATGTGTAACTGCCAACAGCCAATTTCCTGAATATTGTTTACCTTAAGATTGTACCTTGAAAAAAGAAAAAAAAAAGATTGTACCTTGAGGGACTTCCCTGGTGGCACAGTGGTTAAGAATCTGCCTGCCAATGCAGGGTTCGATCCCTGGTCCAGGAAAATCCCACATGCTGCAGAGCCTGTGCGCCACAGCTACTGAGCCTGCACTCTGGAGCCCATGAACCACAACTACTGAGGCCACGTGCCACAACTACTGAAGCCTGCGCATCTAGAGCCCATGCTGTGCAACAAGAGAAGCCACCACAATGAGAAGCCCGCGCACCGCAAAGAAGAATAATAGCCCTTGCTCGCCGCAGCTAGAGAAAGCCCGTACGCAGCAATGAATACCCAACGCAGCCAAAAATTTAAAATAAATAAATAAATAAATATTAAAAATAAATTAATTTAAAAAATTAAGATTGTACTTTGATCTTCAAGGACAAACAAATTATGGATGGCCTAATGAGTTTTACTAACTTAAAAATTATACATCTAGATTGCTCACAAATTCCTAGGTTTTAAACAAATTACATATGCAAGCTACTTAGAGGTAACAAGGGTATAGGTGTGATTCCTATTTAATCTACATTTTGATTAAAGTAGTAACTTTAATTTTGACTTGCCCAGATAGGTATGCACTTACTCAGAAGTCAAAGAAAGAGTCAAGAATAATAGCAAAGATTAGAGAGAAGCTGGCCAACTGTGAAATTACTAGTTGCAGGGCTTTTTCTCTGAATGTTGACCATGTTTCAAACTGCTATAGACAACATTTTCTGCAGTGTAGAGCACTGCTATCTTACGGTACTTTATTCTAATTTGCTCCATCTGATTACACGTCTGTCTTCTAGAGTAATAGAAAAATGCTGAATGACTTGAAGAAAAACAAATTGGTGATATTTCAGGAGGGATGACATAGTAACGACTAATGTTTTTAATGTATGCCTATCCTATCATCCTTCTCCTTAAAACTTGTAGAAATGACCAGGGCGGGGCTTGTTCTGAAATTGTTATTCCTTCCTGTCCTTCTAACTTCATTACTGTTTTAAAAATTATTCTTCATAGGCAATTTGATTTTCCTTGGCAGCACGAGTAATGGAAGCATTACGTAAGAAAGCCCTCAACTTAAATTACTTGACTTCCTCCCTTCCTTCCTTCCTTCCGTCCTTCCTTCCTCCTTCCTTCCTTCCTTCTGTCCTTCCCTCCCTCCCCACTTCCTTCCTTCCCTCCCTCCTTCCTTCCTTCCTTCCTTCCTTCCCCCTCTCCCTCTCCATCTCCTCTACCCCACTCCATCACCTCCTCCCACTACCTCACCCTCTCTTTTGGTTTATATCTCTCTCTCTTTCTTTCTTGCATTCATCAAATATTTTTTTTAGTGTCTATCAAATGACTCCTTGGGTGATTGTAGCAGCCCCATGAAATGAAATATACTCAGAATAACATGACTGATCTTAACTGAAAGGTCTTAGGGTAGGAGATCCTCAGCAAGGCTGGTTTCTAGCGGACTCTCTCTCGTTGAGAGCTTCCCCAACAGAGCTGCTTTCCTGCACTGTGTCTTTTAGCATGCAGCAAAATATAATCTCAGCCACTCATAGGAATACAGCTGGATGGGTTGGCAGCAGTCATGACATAAAGTCATTTGGGATTAGGAGGAAGACCTCTCTCTTTTTCTTGGCATTGCAGTGTAGCATTGTGTCTTACTGTGCCTAAAGAATCAAATAACTAAGTAATATGTTTCTCCAATTCCACTTGATGCTAAAAGACAAAGCATTGCATGTAAAGCTACTACTCAAGGTGTGTAAAGGGTTTATGCAATTTGTAGAATATTTTTTGCCAGAAGGTCAGCTCACCTACTTTTCTTATTGTGTTGATTAAGAAGATTAAGCAATACTTAGTGCAAATATATCATGGGAATGACTGATCATACTCTGTTCTTGGGGGTGAGGTACAAACTGTTTATGGCATTTTGAGAGTTTGCAAGTAATCTTAGGTTAAGAATCTATTTTTTCCCGAAAACACTTATCAAAATAAATTAGGTTTCCCATTTTCTTGGGAGGGAAAACTAGTTAAAGTAAGATTGATGTGTAACTAAGGCATTAGAAGCCGTTGATGATGCTGACATTTAAAATGTCAGCTTCAAAGTGTTTGAATACGCTCACCGTGTAAAAGTTACTGAATCAAACTTGTCTATCTTTTTCAAGAAACCAAATGCCAGTTAATTATCTACATATATTTAATTTTTTCCTTTTTTACTGTTTCATGTTTTTATTGAAAGAGACTTCATGGCTTCTCTGCAGTATAGTTTGGTGATGATTGTGTTGATAGTGGTGGCTGAAACTGACACTGTTGGAGTTGATTTACTTGTATTTTCTCATTCAGTCCTTAACTGCAACTCTGTGAGATGGAAACTAGACTCGTCCCTATTCTGTAGATGAGCAAACTAAAGTACAAATGAATTAGTAATACCTTCAAGGCTACACAGCTGGTAGGTGAAGGAGCAAGGTTCTAAGACCTGTGCTCTTAACCACAATTCAAAACTGCTTCTCCATGAAAAAAGCAACTTAAATAAGTGTAAGATCACTCTCTTTTGGATACTTTCCCTCCTAGGACAAAATATGATGCATAATTTGGTGTGGCCTTAATCTCAACCAAAAATGTAAATAGGAGGTGAACCTGTTTTAGAGTAGAAGGTAAATAAGAATGATTCACTGCCTATATTATTTAAAATATATTAGGGAAACCATTTTGAGTCAGACCTCCCAGCCAACCTGGCTTAATTTTGCAGGATTCCAGTGGAACAGCTAGAGATGAAGGACTAGCGACAGAGCTCAGTGGTTACCCAATGGTTACCCATCGTTTACTCTGTACTCTACCTCTGCACTTGCTTCACAACCATTAAATAATACTGGATGGCATTTTCCTAAAGCCACACTAATCTTAACTTTCAATTCAGTGGGTGCAATTTAAAAACATCGCGTTTTTTGTTAGCAAAATACTTCTTTACATTATTCAAACTTTAAGATTCTTTCACTTCAAATAAAAGATATTTGGTGGTAAACTGCAAGATAACTTAGAATTAAGAACAATTTTTTCCCAACAAATAACATGAAATAAGTTTTAGAAGGCATTTATGACAATAGCTTTATACTTTAAGTGCCATGATTTTTGTTATGGAATTCATAATTTTAAAAGATCAATATGTTTAAATCTGTCTTTTGAAACTTTTTAGACTGCTGTACTTCCCTTCAATTTTAAAAAGTAGAAAAAAGGTTCAGATTTTTCCTAGAATATGCAATTTTCTTTTCCTTTTTTGAAGTCTATTTGACTATCCAATGGTTTACCTGATAGTACTTTTTATAATTTAGTATTTTCTCCCTGTAAATGTGTGAACAAGAAAACAAAATGAACTCCAAGTTAGATAATCCATATTTTTCTTCCTCAAGAAAATGTCTAATGTTGGCCAGTCTAATTAACCAGATCTTAGGTAGGGAGGTAGGAATGTGTGGAGATTCATACCAATAGCTCAATTACATGTAGTCTTAAACTAGTTTAATTTGTTGTGCCATTGGAGGAATTATACTTCTTTAATGTATAAGCAAAAAAAAAAAAATTACTACTGATTTTATTGCAAATATGGGCCTTAAAGAATAACCTAGCTTTGACTGATGAGAAGGAAAATATTGAAATAAATTATGTAGATCAGGGTTATGCGGAACAAGAGTCGGTTCCTAGGGCTACCTTAACAAATTACTGTATTACAAACTGGGTGGCTTAAAACAACAGAAATGTATTCACTTTACCTCACAGCTTTGGAAAGAAATTTGAAATCAAGTTCCATGCTCTCTCCAAATCCTCTAAGAAAGGATCCATCCTTTTGGGGGCCACAATTTAGCCCATAATAATGAGGGTATAGATTTAAATTTTTTAAAATATTATTTCCCTTTTGGAATAAGATTAATTGTAGTGCTGCCCCTTCTTTGCATGAAAACGATTGCCCTAGCTATGCTCTCTTGTAAGAAAATATTTCTGTGGTCTTTTTAATCTTTTTCAATTTTTTCGTGGACATTTTAAATGCATTGTAATATTCTTGAATTGCTACATGATTGTGCACTGTTCATTGACTGGTCACACATAAAGCATAGCACTTGGTTGGGCTATTGTTTATTTTTTTCTCCTTTCATCAATGGACTGGTGATTTGAGGTACTCTATCCTCTATATAGTAGACACTTGGTTCCTGTAAACAACAAACACAGAATATAGTTTAAATAATTTTATTTAAATATGGGCATTATATCAATTTAATTGATTTATTTGGCAACACAAGCTGCAGTTATAGAGAATATAAGGAATATCATTATAT
The DNA here is from genome assembly GCF_963924675.1 of Phocoena phocoena. Lineage (NCBI taxonomy): Eukaryota > Metazoa > Chordata > Mammalia > Artiodactyla > Phocoenidae > Phocoena > Phocoena phocoena. The sequence continues at coordinate 115,814,435 of NC_089222.1, read as the reverse complement.
GTGTATGATTTTTCTCTCCTATTGAGTCCTACTTCTCCCATCAGAAGTCTAAGATTTATTTTTTTTAATTTTATTATTAGTTTTTTAATGTATTTATTTTTGGCTACGTTGGGTCTTCATTGCTACACGCAGGCTTTCTATAGTTGCGGTGAGCGGGGGCAACTCTTCTTTGCGGTGCGTGGGCTTCTCATTGTGGTGGCTTCTCTTGTTGCGGAGGACGGGCTCTAGGTGCATGGACTTCAGTAGTTGTGGCACACGGGTTTCAGTAGTTGTGACTCGCAGGCTCTAGATCGCAGGCTCAGTAGTTGTGGCGCACGGGCTTAGTTGCTCCGCGGCATGTGGAGATCTTCCTGGACCAGGGCTCGAACCCGTGTCCCCTGCATTGGCAGGCATATTCTTAACCACTGTGCCACCAGGGAAGTCCCTAAGATTTATTGATAGAAGGACTTTGAGGTATGAGAGGATTTAATGGGAGAGTTATTACTGTATGTCTATTTTAGTTAGTAAGGATCATTCTAAAATATAAACTTTATATGATATTAAAAAATCCATTCTGGCAGTCATACTATTCATATTAAGGATCGTGTTTCATCCCAGTTTTATATTAAATGAGTCAGAATTATTTTTGATCTGCATTTTACATTTAGATATTTAAGTAGAACACCCATTTATTAATTTATGGTTTTACTAGTGTTTCTACCTTTTATTCACTTTAGCCATCATTTTATTTTTAGAACATACTTATACATATGCACTAGCAGAATTTGATCTCAACATCACTTTTAGATAAAGGGAAGGTTAAAAACGAGTGTGTAATACCCAACACAGCCATAAATAAATAAATAAATAAAATTTAAAAAAGAGCGTGTAATTCATATTGACACTCTTTGTATGTTGTGCCCATATGAAATACAAAATTATTTTCACTGTCCAGTGAGGAGCATGTGTAGCTCCCAAAGTGGGATTAGAGGTAAGTTCCAGCGATCACAGAAGGACAGTCGTAGGCTTTTAGTGTGTAGCAGTTTTAAGAGTATCCATGGTTCAGGTAAGATAATTGCAGATTCATTGGCTCTGTGTTTGAACCTCTAAATACTTTCACTGGAGTTTATTCATGATATGCCTTTCATGCAGCTGACATTTTAAGATCCTTGCTGCTTTTCAGAATGTGTGGGCACTAAAGATGTCTTCTTACTCCTGAGAATTGATTTCATACTCAACAGGAGCTTGTGGTGGATTCTCTCCCACAGTGGGAATTATCCGTGAATATCTGAGGGCAACAATTGGCTCAGATAAAGAATCTATCATGAGCTCTCTCCTTAAAGACTAAGATTTGTGCATTAAAACTAAGCAATGCTAAGTTTAATTCCTAGTCTTTTTCTGTGATTTCTGTGATTCTAAACCATTTGACAAACCATCTGTTTATCTAAACCATTTGATAAACCATTTGACAAAGATCTACCTAGTGTGAACAGAATGATTAGGAAACGTATTCATCTCATGACCTTGCCCATTCATTTGTATTTCTTAAAAAAGTATCTCACCTGGAACTCAAAGCTCCCTAAGAATTCTGAAGTTGTGACTATATTACTCTCTCAGTCTATAGAACTACATTTTGCTTTGGGTGAAATGTAGTATTGGGGGAGAATTTTGATTGACTAAGCTGTATATTGTATCAGTTGATTTTATCATAAATTCACATTTTCTTTTGCTTTAAAGAACGTGGAGATTGAATTGAAACCAGTTAATACAGTTTCACAAGTTGGCATGACAGACAGCATGCTGATTGATGGCTGATAATGAACACTGTTAGAATTATCAATGTGTTTTCATTGACTTCTGACCTGTTAAAACTTAGCTCCTGAGGACCTATTAGGCTGGACAAAGTTAATACTAATGGACAGACACTATTTTTACAGCCATGAATGAGAAATCAGTCTCATATTTGTTTGAAGATGGACAATAACTTATGGCCACATGTTTTATGACACAATGCCTCACTGAGTTATCTTTGTAATCTAAAATTGGGGTTTTGTTTAAGAAAGCCATATTTTCATATCTCACATGATATAGAGATATATTGAATTTTTCACAATCCCAAATTAAATTAGCAAATTTCTTTTACATAATGAAAAAATATTTAAAGATGAAATGTTGGCTACAATATTTTATTTGATCTCTAGTCCTGTACAAACTCATTCATTCGTTCTTCCCAACACCTACTTATGGAAGACTACCTGTGAACAAGAGAGACATAGCCTCTCTCTTGGTTATTATATTTTGGTGGTCAAAGTAAATAAACAAGTAAGCAAATAAATATACAAACAAGCAAATCAGAAGAAGCATTAGCTAATCACAACTGTTGTAGAGAATTAAAATCTGCTGCAGTAGATGTTTACTGGTAACTATTTTAGACATGCCTGTCAGAGAAGTTCTCTCTGAAAAGGAGGCATTTGCCTGAGAAAATCACACAGCTCTCTGGAGCTAGAGCATGGTACTCCAGGTACCATGCTAGTTTCAGGATCCAAGTGTATAGAAGAAGACAAAGAAGGCCAATATGACTGGTCATAATAGATGAGAAAAACAGCAGAAGATAAGTTCAAAGAGAAAGTAGTCATGTTCAGATGGCACTGGGCTATGTAAGCTACAATTAGGCATTTGGATTCTTCTTTAATGCAAAAAGAAGCCATTGGACTGTGTTAAATAATGGTGTGATATTATATTGTATATTTTGAGAGATCCTTATGGTTGATGTATTATGAACGATTCTACTACATTTTTGGTGAAGCTTTGAAAGATTCTAAGAAAGAGATCTCTCATCTGATTCTTTGAAAAATAGGCATGGTCTTGTAAAGTTAATAAGGCTATTCATGAAGGTATTAATCTATCATTTATTAACAACTTTATTCCGGAAGTAATTTGCTAATGTTAGTTCTATGCAGCAAATATGAATAGTAATGAAGAATAGAACTCAATATTTTTGTTTCATGGTCTATATAAATCTAAGACCAGATAGTTTATAGAAAAAGTAATTAAATATTTATTTGCCTTGGACAAAAACATTACTTTTTGCTGATTGATTGTTATTTTAGTGGATTGATGTCACATAAAGACGTCTTAACTGAAGGTAAGATTGTCTAAGAATATTTTACTTTGATAGTTTCATCTAATTTTCAATAAGTTCAAGGTTAAAAAAGCAATAAGATCAAAGATAGCAATAAACAGTGTTCAAAAGACATGCATTCCACTTTGTGAGATAATGCAATGAATATTATTAAATAATCCATTTCTTTCCTGATTGGTCTTCTAATGGTAGATCCAGTGGGCTGATTATCCCGTGAATCCATATTGACAGCAACAGAAGCAAATTAATATAGCAAAAAGAACACTGATTTGAGATTTAGAGGTCTCTATCTGCCTGTTTAACTAGAGAGTTTGGTAAACAACAAAATGTGTGTGGAGCCAGTTTCCTAATCTACAAAATGAGAGGATTGGAGTAGGCAGTTAGATCCAAAATGCTGGTCCAAGGGCAAATGTCAGGTTGGCCACATCAGGATCGTTTAGGAAACTTTTAATACCACTATCCCCAGTTTCTGCACTCAGAAATAATTATTTATTAAGTCCAGACGGGTGCTCACAAACAGGTATTTACACAAAGCAACACAGGTGATTCTGATATTTCAGGACAGTTGGAACACATGACTCCTAAAAGTTCGTCCTTTTTTTTTTTTTTGCGGTACGCGGGCCTCTCACTGCTGTGAACCCTCCCGTTGCAGAGCACAGGCTCCGGATGCGCAGACTCAGCGGCCATGGCTCACGGGCCCAAGCGGCTGGGATCTTCCCGGACCGGGGCACGAACCTGCGTCCTCTGAGCAGGCAGGCAGACCCTCAACCACTAGCGCCACCAGGGAAGCCCCCTTCCTTTTAAAGGAAAAAATAAATAAATTATATGTTTTTCTAAGCTGTTTCCAAGAATATTTACCGTATAAGGTAGAACACATTTATGGATCTGGTGATCAGGTTCTTAGGACTTTTGCTTTGGAAGTAAGCTCGTATTCCTGTAGTTTAGCGGCATCCTGTGCAGATATTTTTGTAAGTATCTCAAAACCTCACCCTGCCCCCTTCCATTTGGAAAATGGCCTTAAAATATCTATTGCATGTGCTTTAGCCTAACAGTTTTCTTCTAGGAATTGATCTTAAATTGTGTTCAAAGATTTATGGATAAGGATATTCTTTGCAGCATATTTTGTCATAAAAATTAATTTAAAATATCACAAAACCAAAAAATTGGTTACAAGAGTTTTGGTATAATCATACAATATTATACTCTGCTGAGATTAAAAAGTCTGTATTAGAACTATATTTACTTTACTGACACGGAAAATAGTCACTATATATTATTTAGTAAAAGAAGCAAATTACCAAATGGTATTATTCTATGTTCGTAAACAAACAGACCAAAATAAAATCTCCCATGTGCAAGGAAAAAAAAGCCTCTAATGTCAAATACCCCAATATTGAGATAGTCTTTCTATCTCTAAAGAGATAGAATTATGAAAGGTTATTTTGTGTTTTGTTTAGACGGACATGTTTTTCGTCAAAATATATGTTACTTTGTATTATTTTAAAAATCCCCATGGCAAGTGTGTAAGGCGGTGTATGGAGACCAGTGGCACGAAGGCACTTTTTAACCTAAAAATCTGAAGAACTATCTTAAGATCCTATGTCACTGATGTCAGAGCTTCAAAATATAGGAGATCATTTGCTGAGGGAAAATTATAAGTAGTAAACTCACAACCAGAAATTCAAAGGTGTGTAGGCCTCCTCATTTTTCTACTGTTGACTTGAAGATAAACATACTTAATAGTCAGTTTGGACCCAATTAAGCCATGCATCACTGCATGGTGAAGCTTTTTCATTTCTGGTCATCTTTTGTCAATAATTCTTTATTTTGCCCCAGTTTCATGATGTGACTTTAATGGAATTATACTTGAAGAGCTCAAAATTAAATGCTTAATTATGTTCAGCTTCAGTTACAGTTATTAATTGATCCAAGCTTATTAACATGACACCTGAAGGGAAACAGTTCCATAAAAATTGTAGGAGGTAGTATGTGGGTATTATACTCATGTGAACTAGCAATCTAGATCAATTTTCTTTTATTAATTTGATTAAGCTTCACGGCTTTTGGATTCATGCTGGAAACCCAAGGTCTAGGCTTAACCCTTATTTCATAAAGAAGAACAATAGAACACAGAAAAATAAATTAATATAACAGGCTAGAGTAGTTTTCTATGTAAATGAGCTAATATCTCATTATTTTGAAATTAGTTATCTTTTGTCCACTTGGGATACATTTGGCACAATTATCCATGCCAAAGACAGCTCTGAATTTCCAAAAAGACATTTTGAAGTAAATAGATATATACTTCCCAGATTCCAAGAAAATTATAACCAAGATTTAAGAGTATGGAAATCTCTGTTTAAATTGATGATTTGTAGGGTCCAGTCATCGTGTATGAATGTATTAAATCCCCTTGTCCACTATGCTTTCCTAATGGAGTGGGCATTAAAAAGCAAGTTCTTTAAATAAGACCCTTCATGATCTAGTCCTTACCTATGCCATCTTCCCCTCACCCTGCTCTTTTAATATGCCAAGCTCCTTCTCACACTAAAGTTTTACACGATTTCCTTTCTGCCTGGATTTCTCCACTTGTCTAATTCTTACTTATCTTTCAGAGTTAACTGAAATTCTTCTTTACAGAAGTTCTCTCAGTATCATATCACCCTATTCGTTTCCTTCATATTTTCCTGCAGTTTGTAGTAATACATTTATTTGTGTTTGATTAATATCTGAACTTCCCTCTAGATTATAAACTCTATGACATTAAAAACTGTAAATTTTTATGTAATACTATACACTTAGAATCTAGCACAAAACATGGCACATTGAAAGTGTCTTTTTGTAATTTTTTTTTTTTTTACTTTTAAAACTTTTTGAAAGTGTTTAAATGTACATGAGTGAATGACCTTCTCATCTTTCCAATATCTTTAGCATTATGTTTTATCAACTTCTTTGGAGATACAGTGCCCATTATTGCTCCTTTTCATTTATCTTAAAACTTCTCTCTCTCCTCACACCACATTTTGTTAAATGATTATAACCAAACTCACTAGTCTTTATTTTATAAGTAAAATTTTTGAGAGAACCATTTTTTTTTTTTTTTTTTTGCGGTACGCGGGCCTGTCACTGTTGTGGCCTCTCCCGTTGCGGAGCGCAGACTCAGCGGCCATGGCTCATGGGCCCAGGCGCTCCGCGGCATGTGGGATCTTCCCGGACCGGGGCACGAGCCCGCATCCCCTGCATGGGCAGGCGGACTCTCAACCACTGCGCCACCAGGGAAGCGCCGAGAGAACCATATTGACTACCTAAGTATATATATCATGTTGGGTATTTTCCTTTGGGGGTGATAGATTTAGGTAAGAAACTGAAGATTTGAATTGTGATGCTTAAGGAAGTCATTTAGCTTCTGTGAGCATTAGTTTGCTGATTTATAAAATGGCTAAACTTGCCCTCACGAAATCACAGTTGTAAGTTAGATGTAACAATCAGAACGTTTTATGTGTCAAAGATTTTTACTAATTTCACATCATCAAATTAAAAGTCCAAATTGTGTAGGAAGTTTTTAGATGTCTGACACTAACTCTAAAAATATGTTTAATATAGAAAAGAGGTGTAAATTTCAATTACTTTAAGTAAAAATCCTTTAGTAATATAGGAGCAGTAGCATATCCAATCAGAAGTACAGATGACAATAGAAAATATTCAGAACATGGCTTTAGAAAACATGCTTGCATTTCTTCACAAACTGGAAACTTCACATACAAAAAAGTTACATTCAGGCCTCAACTGAAAATATGGATATGCTTCTCCTAGAAATTTTACTATAAAAGCGTGTGCCATTATTTAAATGAAATTACTCATTTTAAGTCAATGCTTTATATATATATTAAAACGTGTTCATTTATATTATCATTTCCCCATAAATCTAAAATATTAGACTACTGTCTCTACTATTTTAATTCAGTTCAACTCGATTCCTTATAGAAATTATAAATGATTCTTAAAATTAATAAAGGCATGAATCTGTCAAGATGATTAAATGGACATTTTTTTCTAATGTTCTGATTGAATCATGGAATCTTCCAGTGTATACTTAAAATTATGTAAGTTCTGAATACACTTTCATAGAAGGTGTAACTAACTTCACCTAACTAATGAAGAGAGATTAGTATCTCTTTTATCATTTAGACATTAATGAACTTTCAGTCTTACATAGCAGAGTTACCCATTCATCTTTTGGAAAAAGATTAATTATTGTTTAACTTTTGCATCCTAAGTATTATGATGTTGTATAATAGGAGAAATCACATATTTTCTATTACAAAAAAAGGGGTGAAGGAGATTCATAGAAAATATAATCCAAATGAAGGAGTCAAAGTTAGTATTTAGCATAAGTACAATTTTTAGTGACTTATGTATCTGATGATAAAGCTTTCCTATGCATCTTAGGTTTTACACGTTCTGAACATTTTTGACAAGGAAAACGTGAATTACATGAACACTGCAGATGTAAACATGAGAGGTGCACAGCTTTGTCTTCCCATGGTTTTAATGGTTCATATATCTGGGTGCACTCTGTCTTGACCTGGCTCCCCCTGCCCATGTGGAAATGCTCCCTGGTGCTCTGCAGTACAGCACTTCATGGCTCTATAAGCTGAAATCCCATTACTCAGACCAGTTTCATGGTAGATAGAAGGTGTTTACCCTTTGAAAGTGAGTTTATAGGGTTACAATGTATTATCTGGTAGCCTTTAGTTAAATGTAACAGAAATACAATTTCAATCAATTTGAGTTAAAAAGGGTTTTTGTTATAAAGCTGGTAGCGTGTGTCACTGATCCAAGACACAGGGAGGAAGCTGAGCCTGACACCAGGATTCAGACCTTCTCCAACCTTTTTTGTCTCTCTCATACCTTCCTCCCAGGGTCTGTCTGTCTGTCTGTCTCTTCTCCTAACTAACCTTCTTATGCAACCTTTTATAGTTCATACTACAGAACATCCCTTAAATAAAAAGCGCTCACTGTCCAGTTTAGATCAAGTGCCCATCTATGCACCAATCTATTGGGACATATAAAAATGTGGCCACTGGACGGGAATTATAGAATAGGAGTTCCTGAAAGAAAGGGAGTCCTGTAATGAGAGACAATACTTGTCCAACAAGTGAACGATAGATATTTGTTTTTAAAAAATGGATGGATGGGGCTTCCCTGGTGGCGCAGTTGTTGAGAATCCACCTGCCGATGCAGGGGACATGGGTTCACGCCCCGGTCCGGGAGTATTCCACATGCCGCGGAGCGGCTGGGCCGTGAGCCATGGCCGCTGAGCCTGTGCGTCCGGAGCCTGTGCTCCGCAACGGGAGAGGCCACAACAGTGAGAGGCCCGCGTACCGCAAAAAAAAAAAAAAAAAAAAAGGATGGATAGCCCATTAGACTATTAATATGCTATCTTATTTTACCTTCCTGTCCCAAAACCCTAAGTGGAAAAGAGAAGTTATATTGATTGAATATATAAATCCTAGCCAAAAACTGGTACAGAAATTTTGTCAATGTGAAGAATTAAGTATAGGGAATAGTACCTGCTCTAGATCCTTTTATTTTACCAATTTGGTGTATGCATTTCCCAGTGGGTTATATGTATATGTATGTACCTCTGGTATATCACAGAGGATTTTCTGAGTAATAAAGAGATGAGAGATTTTCCTAGAAGGTTTTCAAAAAATTGCAACATTTTTCAGTATGAAGGAATGTAAGTATGAATTACTTTGCAAAGTAGATTCTGTTTTTCCCTTCGGGTTACCTTTATTGGTCATTCTCCTCAAAATTTCTTTAGGTCATTGGAAACAACTGCTGTTCAAAACTTTATCTTTATATGTATATACATATAAGCATTTATAAATGAAACTTTTTTAAAAGCATTTTCTTCCCACTTAAATTCTTTCTGTATTTTAAGCTGATGATGAGACAGCATGGTGATATGTCCACGTGCTCCATGTGATATGCACATTTGTTCAATGGGAAAATGTGGCCTACTCCTAATTTCATTTTCATTTCCTAAATAAAGAAGACCCATTAAAAAGCAGACATCTGGTATAGAAAAGCACTTAAAGCTGTAGTTCCCAAGGAGTACTTTCCTTCCTCTTTAAATATGTATGAACTGTTGTTTTGGTAATCCACTTCACCCTGTCAAAATAGAATCAAATAGAATGTATGTGTGACCTCTTCCTCTTCTACCCTGGGAAAATGATTTCCAAGATCATTGAGGTGTACAGTATACAGGAGCCTTCGCTTTCTGTTTTCCTTACAGTCAAAGCTCTTACCCTTACACAAGCTGAAAGTCTAGGTGAATTACTTTATTAGTTAGCTATACTGTTTTACTTATAAGGATGGCTCTGTGGGCTTTTAATAGTTCAACTGTAAAAAAGGAATTTTTACACTTTAAAAAAATAGGCCTTGAAAAGAATATATCTTCATTTTGATATGCATTTGGAAAGGGCTTCACATTTAAAAAAAAACAGTTACCTCAACAATTCTAGGTACAACATAGTCATACTTGACGGATACTGAGACTAAATATTGATAACTTGATTTCCCAAGAGAAGGGAACACCTAAACAAGGCATTTGAGCCATTTTTTTTCAGGGGGTGCAAATTTGATGTCAACTTGTTTATTTGAGGTTTCGATGCACATTCCACAAAATTGTGTCCTGCAGAATACTAATTATTTATACTTGCCTACTCTCTTCTCTGTTCCATGACAAAAGGGTTGCACAGTAAAATACTACCTACTCTGCCTACTCCTGTAGATTCATAATTGACATTTGCATATTACACTCTGCAAAACTTGTAGTAAAGTTATCTGTGCTCTGTTGGTTCAACTGAGTTGCCTAAGCATAGTTAATCCTTGAACAATAAAAAAAATCATTTTGAGAAACTGACATAGACTATGTTTATATGCGGATTATATTAGGAGTCATTACAATACTTCATTAAGGCCAGAGAAGAGAAAAACCTCTTTTTGTTTTCCTTTTAGTTTTGTTTATGTGTTTACTTCAATGTGATTATATCAAGGTGATTTGATTAGCTTAGAATATTATTTTGTCATATGGTTGGGTTTCCCATAACTGTCCATGTATATCATATTCATATGTGGCATCTTCATTGTTGTTCAAATATTTTAAAGGAGGTTAGTGTATACTTTTGCTATTGGAATTGATTTACAAGTTATGTCCTTCTAAATTTGTATAAATGAGCCTTTGCCACTTCTGTGTTTTAAGATGGTCTGTTGTAGTTAGAGTACTTCAGGCCTATGATCTTAGAACCAGCATTACTGCTTTTGACTACTAGTTGTAAACCATATTCTCTAACACTGTTCATGAATGTGCTTTCAACCAATATGATGCCTGTGAGAAGACAGCCCCTTCACCAGAAGAAAGTAAAAGGAGTTTTGAACCCTGACACAAATTTCTGATTTTACTTACTATATAGTCCAAATCCAAAGACAGTGTACATGGTTCTTCATAAACCACAAAGGTTTGAATATTAGAGCTGAAAGATTGCCTAATTAAGTAAACTAAAGTACTTATAAGAGGCTTGGGGAAAAGATATCTGGCTAATTTAAGATTATGTAAAATGGCATTCTTGGCTTACACTTTCTCAAAGAAATCCTTACTGCCTTAAAAAAATGCATTAATAAAATACAGAGAACAACATTTAATATTCTTTGGACTTAAGAGTTTTATAATGCTTCATTGGTAACACTGTGGATATTAACGTTCATTGGACCTACTGTATTGGTGAATTAAATCTATGTTAATTCTACAGTTTATCCTAAAATTTGTTTTATTGTTTGACTGAATTTGGGGGGTGGGGTGGGTTTTTTTTAATTAAACTTCTCCTGAGTTCATTAGTTACAGATACTTTTCTCCTAAAATCAGAGAAAGAGTCATGATCCAAGAAAAGTTAGGAGAATCCATTTGAAATTCTTGACTATATAGATTCTAGATAAGATACACTTTATATTATTAGACACTTATTTCTCCCTAGGAAAGATTCCTGAAAATTTTCAAACATATACAGAATTATAGAACACAGTATAATGATCTGACATGTAACCATGTTGATATTTTGCTACAATGTTTATTCCTTCTTTTCTTCGCTCTGAAGTATATTAAAGCTTCCCATTTTACTACTAGATATTTCAGTAAGTATCTCACACAGTATATATAGACTTTTCCTTGCAAAATTAGTGAAATTTACTCTAGGTATTTTATTTTTTAATAGAAGATATAGAGTAACTGGGGTTACTATGCTCATATTATTTCATTCTATTGAAAACAGTGACTGAATTTTTTTCAAGGGTGTTTCCCCCAATTTTGCTCTCATTAATGGATTCTAGTTTAGTAAATTTTGCATAATATGTAATGATGAAAAAGCACCTTTATATTCTTTCTGAGGGCTTTTGGATTGTGTTGCTCAGAGGAAACTCATCTTCAACAATATGCTCGGGCTGTGTGAAGCCCTGTTTTAGTTTTTTCCTTTTGTTCTTCAAAGTGCATTTCTTTAATATACTTTCAGCCATGGATTCATTACCAGGCAACCTTTTTTTAAAAAATAAATCCTGTAATAAGTTAAATAAAGCTCTGTGTGGGTCATTTTTGATTAACATGATTTTAAGAGCATGATTAACTAAAGAGATAGGGGAAAATAGGATGAGCAGCTAAATCAGTTTATGAGTATATCTACCATCAAGAGATTGTGTGTAATAGTGTATTAAAATACACTTAATAGTTAAAAAAAAATGACTCATTCATTGAAACTGAATTAACACTTGTGTGCTTATAATAGTATTGGAAAGGCTGTAAATATTTAAGCAAAATCCTTCACTTTCAGCCAGAAATATAATTTCTATATGTGGTTTCATGCTATGCAAATTTCATTACAGGAAAATGTTCGTGATGTTTACTTTAAGACCGTATTTCTTATAAAGTTCAATTTTTAGGGAGAAACATTTTAATGAGAATGGAGTAATGTATCATGAGATTCAGTTAAACATATGATATCACTATCCTTATCACGGGATCACTATCCACGTCACTTGTTCTTATCATCTGGAAAATTTCTGTAATGAAAATTTGGAGACACAGTTCTACTCCATTATTTGCAAGAAATAATATAACATGAATCTTTTATTTTAGGAATGTTATATTCATCAAAAAGTTGAGATATGTTTAAACTGAGTAAACAACAAACAAATTCAATTAAGGCTGTTTTGACTAGAAAAACACAATTTATTTTTTGTTAAAAAACAAAAAAACAGGGCTTCCCTGGTGGCACAGTGGTTGAGAGTCCGCCTGCCGATGCAGGGGACACGGGTTCGTGCCCCGGTCCGGGAAGATCCCACATGCCGCGGAGAGGCTGGGCCCCTGAGCCATGGCCGCTGGACCTGCGCGTCCTGAGCCTGTGCTCCGCAACGGGAGAGGCCACAACAGTGAGAGGCCCTGCGTACCGCAAAATAAACAAACAAAAAATAGATAAATAAATATCAAGAAATTACTATCCTAGTAAAACAAGATGACCCTATTAGGACTGTTCTAAACGAGCATTTTCTTTCTTACTTCTTCTTCCTCTTCTTCCTCCCCAACCCCTTTCCCTCCTCCTTCCCTTTCCTTCTTCTCCCTTCTACTCTTTACGTGCTCTTTCCCACACTTACATGGCTCAGAGCTGCTTGTAGAGTCTGGTGCCTACACTGAAATGTCCATAAGAAGAACAACGTAAGGATAAGCTGGGGTCAATCTGCCTCCACACGTGCTATTTTGACTCCTTATATTGTCTTGATTGATCAAGACAAGATTACTCAGTTAATGAGTGGTGCTGACCAAGGTGATTTTTCTTAAAAGCTTGAATTGTGAGGCCAAAGTAAAATGCAATTTTATTCAAAAATTCTTGACCTTTTTATACAATGGAAAAATGTTTCACCTTAAAAGCATTTTGTTTTTTATTAAATGGCTTTTAGGCTCATAATTTCCTGTTTATAGTAGTGGAACACACAGGTTCTGGATTTCCCTCTTGTAGAGCGAAATGAATAAAGTATTTTAACAGCCCCAAAATATGAGTAAAAAAATAAAATTCAGAAACTTTGACTAAAAATGACATTTAAGGAGGTCATAAACCTCAGTTTAAAGAACAACAAATATGGCTTTTAAAATATTCATGCAAGATTCAGACATACAACTTTGTCAATTTGCTTTATTTCTCTGTTTGCATTAAGAACAGTCAAGAAAAATATTCTCAGATAGATTATTTTTCTGTCTTAAATGGGTTTGAAGAAGATTTTTCAAATGGTGATTATTGAAAAAACTTTACTATGATACATTTTGACTACTAAAATAGGATTTTGGTAAAGTAATTAGCAATTTGACTCCTTTCCAAAGTGCTGCTGGACAGACACTCCAGGACAACCCAGTTCTAAGGAAAGAACAAGTTAAGGATAATATATAACAGAGTTGAATTTTTGTGAAGACAGTTCTCTCCTCTTTTAGAATGGCATCAGTTACGCTGCCCAAGCTAATGTTTACGTGTACAAACCGGTTTGTATATGATGGGTTTGACTGATAGGTTGGATTAGGATAAGGTGGAGTATTGGGTGGATGAGGGAGAGGAAACAGGTTATACTGTCCTTTCAAGTCAATCAGATAATCTGATTGTTCTTTCAGCTGCCTTGCCCTGTCATTGACTGTCAAGTCCGTTAAAACAGTGAAACTAGTTTCTGCATGTGTGCAGAAGTTTATCTTATGACTCCATTACCTTGCTGTTGCAAACACAGACATAACAGTTATTTCAGTCCACGTGTTGGAAACTCTACACAAGTGTTAATGGGTGTGCATGTGTATTAGGAGAGAAACCAGACTAAAGTCAAATCCAACAGTGTATTTTCCTAATATTTGACTTATTATTTGGCAGACTCAAATAATTGGTAAAGCCTACAACTAAAATATTTCTTTATAAAAACATTTAGCAATATTTTCTCTGTATTGCTGGATTCAAATTAGCAGTAATTCTGGGATTTTATTGAGGGTTTTCATTGAATAGCTAGGAGAGCAGATGCTGTGATTCACACACACACATATATATTTTAATTTTAAAATATTAGTTGCAAGATTAAAAATAAAATCTTAATAAAATCCAGAGAGAAACACGGAACCGTGCCAGTAAAAGACCTAAATATTTCTGATCTCTTGAAGTTGGTCCTCTGTTGATATGCTTAAGTCCAGATTAAGCTTTATCAAGCCAACAAACTAGGTGATGGGACACAAACTTTAAAACAGTTGGACTACTCATTTTTAGTTCTTATGCACTTTATGTGGCTCAACATATATTCAGTCTGCTAGGTTCATTTGGCATGCTTTGTTGATAAGCTATCTGCTAAACCAATGAAATTAATCTCTAAGAAACTGTTTTCACATTCAAGAACTCATTTTAATTTCTAAGCCTTCACCTCAGTATCTGTAACATATTTCTCTCAAATAACACATAATGAAAAGGATGCACCTTTTGGTTAGTGTGTGTGTGTGTGTGTGTGTGTGTGTGTGTGTGTGTGTGTGAGATTTAGTACTAATCTAAATTATGTAGCTGTGTATAGTTTGAGATTGTTTTATGTACATTATCTAATTTGCTTTTCAGAAACATCCTCAGGAAGAAGCATCGTGAGTATTATTAAAGCTATTGATCAGATACACAAATTGGGGCTTGGGAAAGTTAAAAGAATGGGCCAAGTTGAAATAGCTCGTAAGAAATAGAATAGGCAGTGGTGTCCAGTGCTTGCTGCCATGCTTCCCTAGTGCTATCTTTGTTTCTTTTAGGAGATTTCGACCCATTGCAATCAGGAGGTTATTAGTTTCCCTAATGATTTGTATTCAGAATTCCCTCTGTGATAAGAGTTAGATCAATTGTTTACTTCAGAGCTATTGTACAATAATACTACACATTGTTTAACTGGGTTGTCTTAGGTTAAATGGTGAATGCATATAATAGTTTATATGAAAGTAAAAGTATTGCTTTTTCTGGTGAATAAAAGCTTGAACTTTATTAAGTGACTTCCATCTGGTGCTGGGAAATACATCTTTTCTTTGTCAGAGAACTCTGGAGTTATTCCTTGAATCGGCCATGTTAAACTACTTTTAAAATATAACAACAACAACAGTAATATAAACATAAGTTACTCTATAAGTATAATGTTAACCTAGATTTCTTTGAGGGCAAAAGTGAATGCCGTAGGGTCTGACAAAGGCAATAGGAAAAGAAAATTAAACAGATATTAATAATGGAATTGGATATATATGGCTATATCAATTGAAGTCCTGTTTATTAGAGTACATTAATTTTGTATTAGTTTACTTTTCTATTAGAATCCTTCAAGCAAATCTCTAAGTACTTATCTGAAAGCTTGTTTCTTTTTCAAATTTTCTTAATGAAAAAACTAGGAGATTGGCTGCCACATAAAATATAGTGAAGCTACAGTTTCTCTAAAGCATAGGCCATTTGTAAAGAATATTTCAAACAGCAATTCTGGTTTTCCTTAAAATTAGACATTTTTGAATGCAAAATTATTCATTTATTATCTTTTTCATGAAAATCATTGACTTAGTCATATTTAGGTTCTCTAGATTTTGAAGTACTGTTTTATTTTGTTTGTTTCTAAAATATTTACTCGATATGCAGTTTAATTTTCAGTTAATAAGAGAAAATAATTCGTGTGATTAAACATGCGCTTGGCAGGTTTGGTAAAAAATATGGCTTTACTTAAAATTGTGAGTTGCTTTCTCGCTAGTTAGGAATCATCCCGTTCAGTAGGATCATATAATTTTTTGGTGATAAGGGCCTTAGTATAAAGGAAAAGTCTTTTATTAAAAAGGGGGAAGAAAAGAAATGCTAGGGATCCTCATCAGCTTCTTTTTCTTTATTGGATGTTCTATGCTATGCCCTACTCTGTTGTTTGAGTTCTTAAACTCTCACCCGTTAGTTTACAAAGAAAATAGAGTTGGCTGTGCTAGAATCTTTTATCTGTTTTTACCTATAAATTCTTAATATGTTACCTTAATTTTCTTGTCTTTCCTTACAGTTTCAAGGACGGACTTGCTTCCACTCTTTCCCAGTCTGAAACCCTATACTGGTGTTTTATTTCTAATCCTGTCACCCTTCTCTGGGGTGATATTTTGTCCCCTATGGCTCTCTTTCATAGCTCTATTAGTTTTCTCTCCACTGATTCTTTGTCCTCACTATCTCTTCTACACACTTTGTGGAAATAGACTATCCCAGTCCTCTTCTTCTTAGACTCTAGTCTCTATCCTTGTAGCCCTACTGAAACTATTATCTCCAAAGTCTTTCAATGCTTTACCCAGCTCTTGTTCTCTGTAGCTTTCAAATAATTGACCATTTGCTCCTCCTTGAATATTTGTCTTTCTTTGAATCCACTAGTATTGTACACCCTTGGTTCTCCTCCTATCTTCAACCTTGCTGTGTTCTCCCTTGTTTCCAAAATCCACTGATTTTTCTTTCAATTTATTGCATGTCTCCATGAGTCGAGGAATGTTAGGGCAACTGTGTTTACAGAAGTGACTAAGAAAGAAAATATCCCAGCTATCATGGAGCTGTGTGCTGTGGAAAGAGAGAGAAAATGAACTGGGAAACATGCAAATAATATAATTTTAAATGGTAGTTAAATCTTACGGAAAAAAAAAATAAATAAAGCAATGATGTATAGAGTAACTGGATCAGGGAGAGCTATTTACCTAGTGTGGTCAGGAATGTTCTCTCTTAAAGAGAGGCTGTCCTACAAAGACCACAGTAAGAGGAATCCTGGAAGAAGAAAGAACAAGTGGAAAGTCCAGACACAAGAATGATGAATCTGGTAATAGTTTCCAAATTGTGTTGGCTAGCTGATTTGGCCCATGATCCCCTTTCCCATCATCTAGTTCAGTGCTCAAAGATATCTGTTAATTTCAACTGCCTCAAGATTTTCAAAGTACTTCTGTGCTTATGCTACAATAATATATAATTTTCAGTTGTATATTATTTCCTTTAATTTAAAGAATAACTTTTTATTTACCAGCATGGGTTGCATCTGACACATATTTTCCACCTTCTGAAACCAAGTCATTGTGTTTGAGGTTAGTGCTTGTAATATAATAAACCAACAAATATAAAGAAGTATATTACTTATGTGGAAAAATTAAACGGGAAAAAAAAGTCTACAACAGGTCATTACAATCGCTTTTACCTATCTTCATGGTCAATTTTTATCTCTGCATAGCTAATCTGATTGCTGCCTCATCAATTAGGATGTCTGAAAATTCGAAGTTAATAATACTGTGAACAGTTCAGTAATATCAATGAGGTGAAGCCTCTTTGTATTATATTTGGAATGTGATTTAAATAATGTGAAAAAACAATCCTTGCTTTTTTTGTCTTTAGCAGTTCTCTGGGTTATAGGTAATGAATCTGAAGCAGTTATGCATTGGTAAAGGCAGTATGATTTAAAATAGTACACTGGGCTTCCCTGGTGGCGCAGTGGTTGAGAGTCCACCTGCCGATGCAGGGGATGCGGGTTCGTGCCCCAGTCCGGGAAGATCCCACATGCCGCGGAGCGGCTGGGCCCGTGAGCCATGGCCGCTGAGCCTGCGCGTCCGGAGCCTGTGCTCCGCAACGGGAGAGGCCACAACAGTGAGAGGCCCGCGTACTGCAAAAAAAAAAAAAAGAGTACACTATTAGGCCCTGGTGCCAAAGAAAAAAAATGACATCTGCTTCGTAGGTTTTCTGTGGTACAGAAGGAGAGAAACCCTGCCCATCATTATATGCAAAAGAACATTATCCAGTGTGTGTAATGCCCATATGAGTGTTTAGAAGTTAATGGGGATTTAACTGTATTTCAAATTTTAGTACAGTACTTGTATAATACTTTTGGAACACTATCCCATGTTAAGTATATATACATGTCACTGTTTTAAATAATTTTTAAGAATTATAACCAAATCTTAAACAAGTGTTTATATAGATTTTTATACGTTTTAAGTTAATATTATATATAATCAGATGTTTATATTAATTTTAGAAAAGAAAATGTGAGCATTTCATTCTTATTATTTAACTTTGTTTTTTTTCTCAAAAAGAGCAATATTTAAATGAAACTAAAATTCATTTGCTTTTAACGCCTATATACAAGACAGGATATGTGTTAGTGAATCCTCTTAGTATATAAATATACGTGTATTAATATTTGCAGAATTTTAAAATATGCATACTTTGTGTTTCTGTTTAAAAAGTAATGAAAACAACCTGGGGATTTATAAATATTTCTGAAGAAAATCCCTGTATTTTACAGCCAAATTAGTGCTGAGTTTGGTAATTGCTCCTGATAGCCTAACTAGGGAGAGGACCGTTAGCTTTCACGGAGATTTGGAACCTTGGGGTTTTGCCTTTGGAAATTAAATATTTAATATTGCTTTGTCTAGGCTGGCTTTGAACAGACTCCTTCCTTCCTTCCAAGGCAATGTCAAAATTCACAGAAGAGCAACAACTCACACTGTCTACTGAAATCGAACCTGACTCCTCGCCCCTCCCTTCACCGACTTTTGCCCTTGGGATTGTGACATCATTACCATCTCAGAACCCCTGGGGTTGTTGTTCATGTTAAAATGAAGTGAGATTAGGGTTCTAAGAGAGAGCAGTCAAATATTTGAGTACTAATCATGCCTGGGTGTCTGTTATTACTTTTGAGGCAGTGAAATTCTTTTGGCTTCAAGAATTACACTGCAAACATTTAATGTGAATGTGGACAGAAAAGAATACAATTAGGTGAGTCACAGAGACATTCTGCTTTTTAGAGCATTCTTTGAAATGAAAGATGCATCTATTTAAAGGTTATCTGGCATATGAAAGGGACATTTATCCCCCAAGGAGAGAGGGGAACTACTTAAAGGGAATAAGAGGTTTATTAATATTTTTCAATCAAATGTTGCAGTCTCTTTATCCTTTTTCCTTTTGTAATTTTCATGTTGGCCTATGTAAGTGCTTTGTCCATGTAATACTTACCCTTTCTAGGAAAGTCATCAGATGGGATGAGTTTATTGAAAAAGAAACAGGATTAAAAATTCAATGACAATTGTTCCAATAGTGTCTGTTTAGGGCTTATCTTCTCAATGTCAGGGCTTTCTGGTTATTGGTTGGGGACTTTTGGGTTTGGTTCCTTGATGCTCAGGTGGATGAAGTCCACATCATGAAGTGGCCTTACTTTAATTCTGGGGGTTTCTGGTGGTTGCTTGTATTTAAGCATTGCGGATATTTTTTTCACTGTAACATTCAAAAAATGATGCATTTCTGTGATTGAAGTATTTAAATTAGAAAAGGCAGAACAGCTGAATCAGACAAAATGAAGAGGTTGTTATTGTGTCTTCTCCCAAAAGATGACCAATGGAAAAACAATGACTTTGTATTGTATTTTGGTAGATTTTATAATCTATTACAGTAAACAATATTTAAATAAGCTTAATTACAATATACCATATATTTGGGAGAAAAAAATCACACATAAGATGATGACTAAATATGAAATCAGAATAGCTTAAATACTAATTTTTTCATCTCTAAAGTTAAAGAAATGTTATATGACCTGAAAGTCCTTTTCCAGCTTTACAACCTTATACGTTCAATAATATGAGAGAAAAAAGACGTTAATGATGTGAGTGGAATTTACCTAAATATAAAATATGAACTTGAACCAATGACACATATATGCTTTTTTAATGCAATATCAAAAATTGTGATGTTCTGTCAGCAGAAGAATCAATTCACTTATATATTAGACAGAAAATTTCAGAGATTTAATGAAATTTATTTTAACATATTTCTATCATGCTTTCTGCCAAAAGTACAATGTGATTCAAAAGCATTCATTTGGATAATTAAAATTCTTTCTGCTAGAGTAATCTGGTATTAACGTTTGATGCCTTTTTGATCCCACTTGCCCCTAAAAATAAAGTACATATCACAATTACTACTTCCTATTTTGCCAATTTTATTAAGAATACTTATGGCTTAAAATTTTTTAAATAGTTCCTTTTAAAATTAAAATGAAGTTTAATGAAAAAAATTGTGTTGAAGAACATTTACTGTATTTCTAAATATTTGCTTCTAATTATAGCTTCAGCCATATTTACTATTCGATTTTCTTTTATAGAGACATATTTCATTTAGCAGACTAAAACTACTTTTCTTTTGCTCATTATGATTATATTTTTCACTTCTTTCTAAAGAAAATTTGTTTATCGCTGGGCCTTTTTAGGCAAACAGGCTACCTTGTTTGTCAACAAGTATTTTCTGCCACTGTGTGTTCAGTCACCACTATGTAGAATGCAGAACTATCCTAGTGGCATGGACCTTTACTCAGGAATACTCCTGTTTTCTTTCTACCTGCAGATAGAGGAGGTAGCTGATATCCTGAAAAGTTCATAATTTTCCTAGTGTCCCCCCAGGTATATAGTTTTTGATGACATTTTTACATATCTCTAATAACTTTAGGAAATGTTGATATTTCTAATGAAAATGGGCTACTAATCCATACCCAGCTAGAACAGGGAAAATGAGAGCTGAATGGCTGTGCTGAGGGAAACTGTATAACATAACTTTACATAGCAGCCCAGGCTTCACGTGAAATTGTAAACAAACAAACCAAAAATGAACACCAGGCTATAGTAATTTTAAATTTAAGCTACAGCCTTATTTCAAATTTTCTTTGATTTTTCTTTTTGTCTGATGATTAGCTGAGAAGTCAGAGATGATTGGCAGGTGTAACAATTCAAATGAAACTGTTTCAGAAACTCCACATAAGCATCTCTTGATAAAACTCATCTGTTTTGATGAGTGAGTACATAAAATGCTTCTATTTTTATACAGAAATCTCTGTACTTTGTACATATTTGATCACTGGTGCATCAACTGGCATTTTGTAAACAGATCTATTCACCAAACTTTTTACTGGTTGTCAAAGATAGTAATAGTAAAATATCAAAGGATGGATGAGGTGAAGTATTTTAAAAGTTCTAAGTACTTATAAGTCAAATTTTAACTATGTAACACCCTCTAAGTCTGGTGAAATAGAAGCACTTGTGAAAATTACACTTTTTTGGGGGATGGTACTAACAGAATAATGACCTCATATTTCTGTTTCTAGTTTTGACTCAAACCATAAAGTGCACAAATCAAAACTGAAATAATTATAGTAAGGAAATAGACAAATGTTATCTTTTATTTTCTTGTTTCCTTTAAATTCAGTTTGTGCTACTTAATGATAGCACTATTTCCAATGCAACTTTACATTTTAAATGAATTTCTATAGTTCATTTATCTGACAAGAATAGTACGAATAAATAAAAGCAATAATCACTATCCATTTGTTCATTAAAATAGAGGTAAGTTATTACGGATCCCAAATGACAGAGGAGAAAATTGGGGTACAGACAAGTTAAGTCAGGTGGCAGGCTTACACAGGAAATAAATAGTGGCTAAGCTAGTATAAAAACATCAATCTTCTGACCTCTAATTCAGGGCTTTCCACAACTGCAGTATGATTAATCAATACCAGGAAGCAAACTAAGTATCAAGAAAGGATCATCCATTTGTATCAGTCTTTCCTTTATGTGGTTGGAATCTAAAATACGAAGTGCGTAAGGAATCAAAAGTCAGAAGCTTTGACTATTTTAGTGACTTTTGAACAGTTTTTTTTTATTATCAGGAGATTTGATAATAAACACAAACATTTAGCAAGCCCAAATACGTGAAGCACTTTGTAGATATTTTGCTAACATGTGGAAAATAAGCTCTTTTAACAACTTACTTTGATTTACTTTTATTTTTATACTAAGAGAGGACCCAGATATGTGCTGAAATACGTATTGCCTTATGGATTGCAGTTGGCAGGGGTTGTTAGTGTTAAAGATTCACACATTTCAAGTAAGATTGGATACATTCATATTTATGTCAGGAGAAGAAATAATATATTCTAAGAATTTAAAGTGTTACCAAAAGGCAAAACATGGCATTTGGCTAAAGAGATAGCAATATTCTTCCCTGTTGAGGTTCTTTTCTCTAAGGCTTAGTTTTCTAACCAATGTTTTGGCAAGCAAGCATTCTTATTTTGCATCATATAGTCTTCTTTCACATCTCTGAATGAAAAGAAAAGATAATTGTATGGCTAAAGCAATTTAAATCTAAGGTGTGGGAAGGTATTTAGCAGAAAAGCTGACACTCCTTCCACGCTATTGTTATCCAGAATATACTCTCCTTTGAAGTTTACTGAAATACTTTCTCCAGTGTGTTGAAATTTCCTTTGCATCCAGCTCTGCTATAGATACAACATCATGACAACAGTGACATGACTTGTTTACAAGAGGGTGGTATAAACAGCAAATGTTCTTCCGTAAGACAGCTTTCTTGTTGAACTTCAACAGAAAAGGGAGAATAAATGTGGGAGAGAGAACAGAAGGGGGTAGTCTTGAGCATGTAGAGTCACATCAAAGGCAGAGGAGAGAGTGGCTGATAGTGTCTTTTGACTTCTTTTTATATGTAAGGAAGGACCTTCAAATTGTATATGGTCCTCAATGCGGAAGGTTATATATGGCCTATTATAGTGTGCCTTAATATTGCAAGATATTACCTGGTTTGAAATTAATTAAATGAAAGATATCAAACAAGGGAAAACAGAGGAAGATAGAGAGAGAAAGAGATAGAGATGATAGAGAGAAAGATAGAGATACAGGGAGAGAATTAGAACCCTAATACCTGCTCCAACCTGCCTTAGTCAGCTTTCTGACCTAGGATGTTACAACAGAAACTCTCTGAAGGAATTTTAGTTATAGGACAGCCTTTCCCATCTTTATGATCTTGTGTTAACCTTATTTTTTTTCCTAGAAACAATGATGGTTTGCATAACGCATTTCAGATTAAACCTGATCATATTGAAAAATATTAATTTGCTTCTTGCATGAGAAATAGAATTAAATAAAAATAAGCTAAATTTTAGCACTTTGAACCATCTTTTGGATCATGATTGCTAACTGCACCCTGGTACTGATTAAAGACCTACATGATGTTGATGATTATTCCTAGGACCAGGGAAGCCTTAGAAGTATCTGTGGGAACACAATGGTCTGGAGGGAGGGGGCTCTGCCAGAGCTCCCTGGAGCTGGGAATGGAAGGTGGGTCACTTCCTTAGATATTAGGAAAAATCATCTGGGTAAAACTGAGTGAATATTCTGGGTACAGTGTCATGGATTTGCTAGTCCAGTCAGTCTCCTCAGGTTCCTTGGGACATACATTTGTGCTTTGTGAAATTGTGGAATTATTGAAGGTGCGTAGTACACGGTTTTTTGGCATTAACATACACGACCTTGAACCCCAGTACTGTCACTTCTTGGCAGGCAGGTGGCCTTGCACAAGTGATTTAAAGTCTCTGAATCTCTGATTTCTGATATATAACACTGGGCTAGTATTGCCTCCTTTATGAGAATGTTTTAACATTAAATGATGCGTTAGAAGTACTTTAGTTACTGTTAATCCCAACACAAATGCTGGTTATCATTGTTACAAGGAATGAGTCATAGACGTGTCCCGAGAATTGTCCTCAAAGCCTGGTCCCTACACTCTAGCTTAAAGCGTCTTGAAGATAAAGACCAGATTCAGACACTCTGTTGTGTTTTTTATAGTACAGAATATACACGTATTGGGACTTCAAGATTGTGTTGCTTCTTGGGATCAATTATCCAAATTTCTTGGAGTCATGGTAGTAAGACAAGGAAGAAACAATAGTGATTGTATCATTATGATGTGTGCAATTGGTCATGTTTTTTTCTTTTTTAACATTTATTGAATCCCTGATATGTATAATGCCGCAGGCTAGATGCCGTAGGTTATGTAAGGATGCCTAGAAGCTCCTTGGAGAAGAAATACCTTTCTAGTGGAGGAAATAAATTAACACTTGAGGCAGAATAAATAAATGAATTAAGTGCTAAATAGATGAACAAGGCACATATTGTGGTTACTTATAATGGTATGAGGGAAGAGGGTGTATGTCAGGTAAAGATGGTGAAAATCAAAGTAGGATTGTAGTAGTTTGAGAGACAGAAATACAGATAGGAAAATGTACAGCATGCACAAAGGCAGGGATCCATAAATATCACTGGGTTTGTCTAAGGAAATGTTAGTAGATGTGTGGGCTATGCTAAAATATAGAGTGAGAAATCTTCTGTAAATCTTTTTTGCCTATTTCCGGATATTGATGGAGATATTTTGGGGAAATTCCAGCTTAAGTCCATGTGAACAAATGAATGGCTAATTTTTATAAAAAAATAACAGATCTTTGTACTAATTTTACTCAGATTATGGTAACAAATATTATATTTCCATTTTGATTTCAAATGATGAGGATGATGGCTAAAAATAAAATGAACCAAGTTTTATGCATGTTGCATTTTAACAAGTTGGATGTCTCATTGGAATGCACTGCCTCTTGCTCCACATTTATTTTTGGAATTTAATAAGGCGCCTGTCATATCTGCCTCAAGGCTAAAAAACATCATGGGGGAGAAATCCAAAGTACTGTCACGTTTGAGTGACATGGAGCCAATTTTATTTTATTTCCTTTTCATGGTGGGGGGGTGGTGGTGGCTGAAATTAGCCAGCCTGACTTCTGAAAAGGCATCGCTCTACCATCTGTTCTAAAGGCCTTGTGCTGGTTAACTGGTGATGACATTGCCCAGTGACATTTGTCAGGTGGATTTGACTCAGAAAACCAGTAGAGGATTTTCATTAAAAAACTAATTCTATGCATTTTACTGCAAAGCTCATTCTCATGATAGATTCTGGTAGAGCACCACGTATCTCCAGAAGTGGGTCTCATTGCCTGAGAAACTTGGGAAGGTAATAACTTCTTTATTTCTTCTTTGTGCTCCCAGAGCACATAATTAACATACTGACTCATTTAGCTCAACTCTCCATAGGATGAGACTGTGTGAATACAATGGAGACTTCAGAGAAACTTTGGCAAACTAGGGTGGTTTCTGATTCTCATCCAGGGTGAGGGGAAAACTCTGCCATTTGCGGCTTCTTTCTTTCAAGCTGATGTTTAGTACAATGTGACTTTTAAAAATAGAATCATTTTTTTTTTCAAACATCTAAAACTTTGTTGCTAGAACAGCAAACTTCATAAAGACACCTTTTGAAAGTACATAGAAAATGACAAGCAAAATAAAAAGAAAACTGAGACCAAAGAAAAGCTAAGATTGCTAGGATTTAAACGGAACCATAATATTTTAAAGAATTTTAAGACCAGATATCACAGAATGATCTTGCTATTGCTGAATTATTTATAAAACTGGAAATTGTAGTTAGCTGAAGGATCTGTCTGAGGCATAAAAATAAATTCTGTCCCTTTATATAGGTATGCGGTTATAATAACTGGAATAAGCACTCACTGCTAATGTTTTGCCAATTTAGTCTGAGTTAAGGTCTGTTTTTTTAATAGTTGCCACGGGGAACTAAGTTAGTTAAATAATGTGAACTTAAAACAGGTAAACATAGTACTATGTCAATTAATATGTACTATGAACAAAGTCAAGAATTTGTATCTGGTCAGCTCTTCTTACCTTATTATTTGGAATTTCCTGACTCTTAGGTAAAAGGAAAAGAAATAGTCTAAACCACTTTTTAATGAGTTTGTGCCTTCTTGGGCACAAAGAGAGATCCATGAGCTCTTCCCTGAATCCCAGCAGACCCCTGAGCTAGGATCAAGAATTGAGTTTGGCTTTAAAGTATCTAGTATATATATAGGTGTGTGTTGGGTGGGTACGTAAGGGAGGAGGGGACCATTGTAGACAAGTTTAACCCTGAGATTGTGTGGCTACACTCACTCTAATTCCAACTATATAGGTTGGATCCATCCTCAGCTGAATGGAAGATAATTTAGTGGTAAGGCCAGATCTAAACCATTAGATATTGAGCCACCATGTAAAAAAATAAATGTGAAATACAAGATAGCAAAATGAACTCAGCCCCATGTGGAAGATGCTGCACACCTTAGCATCCTCAAGGAAACACGAATCACGAGACGTCAACTATCTTTTGACGTGTTGGCACTCAACATTTTATTTTTCTTTCTGGTGGAACTCCGAGGCAATATTGCACAGATTCCCTAAAATATTCTGAAAGCCATCAAGAAAGCACTTTAGCACTTTTTTGGTAAACAGTGAATTTAATTTAAATAAATTCATTCCTTGGAGAGAATCTGCCTCTTGATTATAGCTGGACTTCTTCTTATTTTACACAACCTGTCTCTGAGGCATAATTTTTCAGTCAGAGAAACAGGAAGATTTATTGGCTGTTTGATTTGAATGTCTAGCTGGTTCCCAAACATTGCTTAACTGATCACTGATAACTGGTGCTGAAAGCTGAATGGGGGTGGGGTGAACTATGTATATTCAACTTAATGAAAGATTTAAGGTAAATATTAATGAAGAAAAAACAAGGGGGCGCTTTTTAAAGTATTTCACTCTTAATAAACAGTTGCATTTATTATTTTAGTGGTGATCTGCTGAGAGAGGAATCATTCTGGATAGCTTGAAGCCTTTAGTCCATGTCTCTACTTATAGATTCCAAGCTTAGAACTGCTTTATTTAACGTAAATGGATCACTAATGATATTTGCTGTGGGACTGTGTAATGCTTCTCCCATAAGCAGCTAGGAATAGCTCCCAAGCTTTGAGTCTAGTCTTTATTCCTGGAGCTGGCAAAAGTAGGTTGTCATGGAGCTAAGGGAGAAATCAGTAGACTCTTATTTATGTTTTAGATGAGAGGATACTGCCTTTCTTCTGTAAAATTTTAGAATTAGGCTGTACTGCAGGGCCATTAGTCTGAGTGCTCAAGAGTACTCTGCACTTGGGGGCTCAGTTGGGTTTGTTGATAGTGATGAGAGTAACTCCGTATTCACATGCCAAATACGAGGCCCATTGTCACCCTTCAGTTATCCTCTCACAAATACATGGGCTTCTCTTCTCTTCAGTAAGAATAATGGTGCTACTTATAGGGTATTTCCCCTACAACCCCAAATTCTGAGTGGTAGAATCATTTTCCTTGACAGAAAGGCACAATGTTTCTGACTTCGCGAATGTATGTGCGCTCTCTTTTTTCTTTGAATTTTAATATTTTTCACTATTCTCTTAGCATTTCAAGGCATCCAACTGATCTGGATTTGAATCCCAGATCTGCTTCTTCCCAACTGTTTGATGTTAAGCAAGTAAAATTATGTTGTTAAATTAGTAATAACACTTCCTTAAATTTTTGTCAGAGAAAAATGACTCAATAAAATGAGTTCAGGAGATCATTTGATATAAGCATTCTGGAACTTGAGTCCACCAATTTTATTCCCATAAGTGTAAGGATTCTTTATCAAAAGTTTTTTAATTTGAATTTTTTATTTCATTGATAACTGATAAAAAGAAAACTAAAATGCTTTTTCTGGGTTACCTGGAAACCAC
Source organism: Phocoena phocoena (assembly GCF_963924675.1). Classification (NCBI taxonomy): domain Eukaryota; kingdom Metazoa; phylum Chordata; class Mammalia; order Artiodactyla; family Phocoenidae; genus Phocoena; species Phocoena phocoena. The sequence continues at coordinate 115,786,741 of NC_089222.1, read as the reverse complement.
CTATGACAAAACATTCCTGCTGTGCCTTCTGTGTCTAAGTTTTTACAATTGCTTTTGTTCCAGATGATGGTTCTTTAATGTGTGTGATATAGAGGGAAATAATCAAAGTTTTACAGATCTGTGAGGCATTAGGGAAAAACAAAGACTGTAAGACAGCATAGTAAGAACAAAGTGTTTGCAGGTGTTTGAATAGAAAATGATAAGTGGTATTCACGTGGTCCCTGACAGTCAGCCTCAAATTAATATTCCCAGTGACATTTAGTTTCAGCTGCGTAATATCATCTATCAGTTTAAAATTAGGTTGTTCATCTAAATTTTAGAAGTTGCATAGGTTTATACTTAAACATTTTACAGTTGCCCAAGGACATAAACTTATGAAACTTAAACCTAATTTTATATTTGTGAATTCATATGGATATTTAAGTAATATAAAACAAATAATTATTATTATTAGAAGTCAAAGAGAATGTTTCTTTTAAAAAATATTAGTATAATCAAAATTGATTATACTAATCAAATTTGAGGATAGCTACTGTATGTGATGGTGATGGTGATGATGATGATGATAGCTATAGGACCTAGATCCATAACCACAGAAAACTAAGAGCTGGCTATAAAGTTCCAAAGTTTTAGAGTTGTTGGTTTTTCCTGATTTTCCATCTGTAAGTTTTACCTGAGGAACCACTCTTCTAAGGAAGCATTCTGAAGAAAATTTTTTATATATAAACACAGAAAAACTTCATTATATCATAACATATTAATATTCTACATGTAAGAGATCAGATCATAGCCCCAAAATATTGCTATTATATAAAAAAATTATAAGTAAAATGACTAGCCTACTTCAAAACCACTGTAATTCAGAGTAGCATATTAATTTTAGGTCTTGAAAAGACTAGAACTGAATTCTGTCTTAGCTTTTGACTGATTTACTTTGTAATCTTGATCAGGTTATTTAGCTTGGGTCATTTTAAGTCTCCTCATCTATAAAATGCAGGCCCTCAGTCTACCTTGGAAGATTACTTTGAGTCTGGTAATTGTCAAAAATGCCTGGACTGGGCTGTCTCCCACTGGGCTTTCAACAAATGTTCAGCCTTACGCCATTCTATCATTCTACAGGTGGAAATGCCTCCTCTCTTTCCCCTTCAATATCTGTTCTCCCTGACACCTAGTGCTGGAAGCAAGATGGAACTGGGTGCTTTATACCTAAATGCAGTGTATCTCAGAGAGAAATCTACCCTAACCTTAGTAGATGGTTGGTTTTACTTTTTAGGTTTAAACATTATTTTAATCCTTTTTTTAAAAGTAAATTAGTCAAACTAGTCAAAAGTACCTACAGTCTTTGTGGGCTATGACTGAGCCGTGCAAATAAAACAGCAGCTGAGGCAGACACAGGTCTTTTCCTTCAGAATCAAACATGAAGGTTTGGAAGAGGCACTCTCTTTGATGTTGTCCACTTTGCCGTCCTTTTGCTTACTTTGTGATACACCTGGATTGTGTATTAATGACCACCAACCAAGTGGTGATGCCTTTCAGTGTTTGCTTTTTTGCAGCTGTGATTCATAAATGAGGAGAGGCCACTCTTTCTTTAAAAACAAAACAAAACCAAACCTGGTGCTTAATACATTGACTCAGAGTGACAAATGTGTGCACGGCTTATTCATAAATCACTTCACTCATTTTAAATGGCACCTGATTTTTTTCCAGACAGTTTGCATCTTATTCTTAAATTAGGGATAAACTAAAAGTTTTGGTAAATGAATTGTAACTGGGCACCTGTTTAGAAAATGTGAATTACTCTATTTGACAAAACAGCATTAAATTAATTTATATAGCTAGTTGTATTAACCTTCAATTTATGTTGCTTTGAAAAATGTATGGGTACACTGAAGTTGACATTACAGATGTGTGTGGAGCATTTTAAGACCCAAGCTAAAGAGAACTCGGAAGCATTGCAAACAAATTTTTGAGAAGTAAGCACAGTATAGGAGTCCTCAGCTGGCATGTCTCTGTGTTTCTCCAGATGGCCAGCAGATGTTTATATTTGATTCTGTAAAAAGGGGACTGCCTCTGAAGTACACAATTTCAGCACTAAAATTTTGACTTTAATGAGAATGTTAGAAATATGATTATTGTTCCTAGGAGACTTTTTTAAAAGTTGAATTTAGAAATTAAAAGTTCATATAAGCCAAGGAATTAGTTCTACAAATTGAGTCAAGTATTTAAATATAATTGCGTGGAAGAGGTATTTAAAATTAAATCAAGTGGAGAAAAATAATTTCTCTGGAAGTAATTTACATAAAGAGCTTTGTGCTGTAAACTGCAAAATTAAGTTTAATATTCATTGCATAGCTGTATTCCAGAAGAAAACTTCTTAAATTTTGTCTTTTTAAAGATTAAATCTAGTATTACCAAAGTATAATGAAATGTCTGTCTTGACGTGAAACAAACTTTTCTCCAGGGTAGAAAAAAAATTAAAATCTATTTGGACAATAAAAATTATACAACGTGATCAAAAGGCCTGAATGAGTTTAAAATGATGGAAGATCAGATTTTTTTTTTCTTCTTTGCCACTGAGAAATGGCAACATATGTCAGCACCGTGGCAATGGCGTATTCTTCATCTAAATATTTGGGTTATTTCCGTAAGAAGATTGTTGCTTTCTTAGACACAGATGTGGTTTCTAAGCTCTAGATACAGTAAACTAGAAATAATGGTAACGAAATAACCTAGAACCATGAATATAAAAATTGACATTAAACAAAAATCCTCATCTATTGTATTTGAAATATATGGTGTTCAAAATAATTAAAAAGACACATACTTGACATAATTTTTCTTTTCATATTCTGTTTTTATACTTTGCTTAATTACTATGTTTAAGGAGAATTTAGCTAAGTAGTTACTTTTGATTTTGTTTGAGAAGATAATGAATCTGTTGCCTTGTTTTTCCTTTAAAGACATCATTTTTAGCTATTCTAGTGAATACTGACTGCTATATCAAGTCAACATATTCATATTTTAATTGAACCAGTACAAAACAATTTGTCTAATGTGGTTGCTATATTCCAGGAAGTAGAAAGAGGCTTAAACCTTAGAAGTAGCTTTACAATGTAGTAAGGAATTAAAACACTTCTTTGTTGGGCTTTTTGAGAGAATGATGATTTTGTCTCCTTTTTCTAAGCTGAGAACTTAAAAGCTGAAAACAAAACTATCAAATATTCTTACTTATAGCCTTATGTGATGTTAAGGTAGAACACCTTTCAGAACCGCTAGAACAGAGGAAAGAATTGTTCCACATTTTAAAGTTTGGTTTTATTACAGGTTGTTTTTATTCTTAATCTCTTTTTTGGTTGCCAAATTACAGTGAGAAATTAAAGCACTTCTAGTATAAAATTTGTTAAAGACCTACTCTGTTTTAGGCACTTATTTCAGTTACATTTATTTAACCCTTATTTCCATATTGAACCAGCATTTCCATTTGACAGAAGAGGAAACCGAGGGTCAAGGGGTTAAGTGTCTTGCTCAAAGTCACCCAGCAGAAAAGTGGCAGAATAGAAAAGAGGTCCCAGTTCTTCTGACCCAAGGTTAATGACCTTTTCATTAAACTTCAGTAGCCAGTTCTGTGCATCATAGAGGCGGACCACTATATCTTTTCTTAGAGACAAAAATATATTGAAATGCAAAGTTTAAACTGTACTTTTGGGGGGAAAACTAGAGAAGGTGAGACTCTTTATTAAGATCCCAAATAACCTAGGGAGATAGGATTCAGATTAGCACTGGGGATACTGGATTTTTTTTTTTTGATACAAGAAACACAGAAATGTGTTATTACCCAGGGAAATAAGAATTTATGGGAACCAAGACCTTTTTGGAGGTTTTCAAATCAAATTCAGTTAAATGAGTGTGAAAGTAGAGAAAGCCTTTCTTAAAGGCACCTGTAAGTTTAAAGAAAAGTGTTGGCAAAGTGTAAATTTGTAAGAATTAATAAAACAAGCCGGGTGTAAAGTGTTCCATGTATAAAAACAATTCAACTACTGAGCAGATGTAGTATACACAATAAATATATTTAAGCACCAATCTTTGAAGTTAGACCATGTGACCACAAATCTCTTCTGCCACCTTGTGGTTGCAAGTCTATTTCAGAGACAGGCTCCCTGAGTGTGAGAAAAATTAATCTCTGAAGTGCTAAAATAAATAATAGTACACTACATGATTTGGGTGGTTCTGAACTCAAGAAACACACAGTCTGGGGGGACACGGTTACTACCCAAACTCTTACTGTAGCAATTCAGAAACCCCTTAGATTTGGAGAGCAAAGCTATTTTATAGACATCACAAGATAAAACGCGTGAACAAGCACAGGAACTAAATTGCATTTCAGATTCTTTTGTGTTCATGGTGGAAGAAAGCGTTCTGTTTTTAAGCAGATCCCAAACATCAACCCAATTTTCTTCTGGAAAAATACATTTTAATTTATTCTGTAGAAAGCACTGAGAAGACAGTCTTGCCAATGGGAATCTACGGGTGTATGAGAGTGGAAGTCATCCGGTTTCTTCTCACATTTAACTGTAGTTATAAAACTGACCAATGGTGTTTCTGTCTGGAGGTTGAGCATCTCCTGCAGGTTGTAAGCCAGCTTTGCTGTCAGCCTGGAGCATGTGTTTCAATTATCACATCAAAAAATATCTTTGATTCCAAAACGATCAATTACTAAAGGTCTGTATGTGATAGCTAATGGTGTCTATAAATTCATTAACCCAATGAATTTGCCTCATTGTCAACAGTTGATCAAATTTTGGTTTTTCTTTACATAATTTCTCTTTAGGTTCCAGTGATCCTCTTGTTTTAATTTCACTAGCAGAAATGGGATGAACAGAGCAAAAAGCACAGATGACAACAAAAGACAAATCTAAGATACCTTCTGCTTTATTATCCTAGAAATATTTTTAAAAGTCAGTACTTACGTGCTATCACTGTTTTTATATTTTATAACATTTAAGAATGTTAGTAATGCATCTTTGCCCTAAAAACAAGTCTGTACCAATTACAGGGTATGTAATTTTGGAAAATCATTTATTCTGTTTCCTTAATGTGCATGATGGGGATAACATCAAGATCATAAAGTATAAACAGAGGTCATAGAAGTAAACTCCTTAATGTGCTTTTCAATGTGTGTGTATGTGTGTGTGTGAAAACAATAAACAAAAAAATCTCTTATTCAGCATAAACATCTTGACATCTCATATTTTATTTAGCTTAAAGATGGTGGGAGGTTTAAGCATTAGTCCAAAAATTTAGTAGAGAAAGCTTCAATCATTGATCAATTGGTATTGTAAAGTACTTTATTTGTGGAGAATATTGATGGAGAAGGGAGTAAAGAAGAATAAGCTGGTCCCAAGACAGCCTTTTGCTAAGAGTAGAGGGTGAAACCAAGGTTTATAAGGAACACCAAAACAAACAAACCCTGGCACTGTCGGAGTAAACTAGCCTGCTTACCCCAGTAATTTATATTGTGTACCAGTGATCTTCCAGGGAATTTTTAGATCCTTTTTGAAAATCGTCTCTGAATTATGCACTAATACAGCACTGCTAATGAAAGCCCTCCTAGCATACAACCTCATTAGCTCTCACTTTTTGCTAACCCACAAATCCTGTCCTTCTTGGTGGACACCTGGTGGTCTCCCTCCCCTCCCCATATCTCAACAGATATATAATTGCCAAGGAGTGGAGCCAGGTTTCATATTACCTAGATGTGTGGCTTATGCAGACGCTTCCATGAGTCTGTCTGTTGTCAGTAATTAAGAGCTATCAAAACACTTGGCTAATTTACACTTGATAATCTGCAGTGAGGGTCCCTGGGATCACCAGCTTCTGTTTTATTATTTAAATACACATAGTGCACAAAGCAGACTGGGCCCTCAGCAAACCGTATCAGGGAAAAGATTGGCTTTTCAGTAAACAGAATGTAGCCCAAAGGTTATGACCAGGCGGATCAAACAATCCTCTGAATTATCTTTATTGCTGAGGAGCTTCACAGAGCAGGTGGGACTTTAGAAGCTCTTTTAAATGCTGAAATGACAGGACCTGGCAAGACTTAATTGGCAAGCTGCTGTGGTCAGATGCAGACACCATGAAAATGGGCATGCATTTTGGACCTGTGTAGGGCACTAGAACAGTATTTCAAAAGGAATGATTGCTATAAATAATAGGAAATCATTATGTACTGATTGAAAGAAATAAAAAGTGTTACTCTTTAGAAAGTGCAAACTCTCAGTAAAAATAAAGAAGGACAAAGTAGCCTGTATGTGAACAGTGAAAAACCTTTGGTAAAAAAAGGTCAGACTTGTGTTTTCAGCAACATTATCTTAACATAGGATTGCCTACCTAACTAATCTGATTAGTTGGATGGAATTCAGGGCTTTTATGATTTTCTGTTTCCAGCTTAAGAGGTGAGAGATCAGTGGTGTAACTGAAGATGTTATTACCAGTATTTTCATATTACATTATGGATTAAGACACAATTGGGGAAAAATAATGTGTAATAAGAAACAATGCCATAAAGATATTTTGATAATAATATGTCAGGATATGTTATCTGAATCTATCTCATAGATAAGAAAGATGCTTCGTTATAATGTCATTTAAATATTTCTTCAGCTAATGTCTTGAGTGGAATCTGGAGCAAGATAACATGTGTTCAGGTCTACTAGCTAGGGAGTATATGATAAAAGATGTTGGTTTTATAACCTATTGATGAGCCGACATTCTGTGAGTTTAAAATAAGTACCAGCATGTCAGAGGGAGGCCAGTGTGCCATGGAAAGTATGTATAGGAGACTACAAAGGTAGATTCAAATCCACTTGTACAAATTTCAAGTGAAAGGATAGCTGGAAATTTTAGGTCAACCCTAAAGGTAGAAGCAGGATCAATGCTGGTTTATGTAATAACCAAATTAATTAAACTAAGTAACTTGGTGAGTGGGGGGAACATGGCTGCTATAGAAGTTCAAGTTTGTGTTATTTTTTATCTAATCCTATATTCTTCCTGAGTTTTCTTAACTTTAGAAGTTGAGAAATTATACTCATTTTCCTCAGAGGAGCAGACTGTTTTAAAAGTCCACCTAAGAGTTTCAAGTATTTCATACTCATCTTTGCCAGATTATCCATGATCCTCTTCTATGGAATCCTACTTCTGCTTCAAAGTTCAGCATAAATGCCTCCTCAGTGACCTTCTGCTGTAAATAAGTGTGATCTCTTTTCTCAACTTGCAAAGTATCTTTCTTTGGGAATGTATCCTTTTTACCTATATATAGGTATTTATGTACCTATAAATCTCCCAAATTAGGTGGCCTTCAGGAATAAAATTTTTTTTTTTTCTGTTCATGGATGTTTGCAAAAGCCCTTCATGACTGGCCACTGCTGCTCACTCTACCTTTATTTCTTTCCATATTTTCCTCCCATTTTACAATTTTACATTCCAGTTCCGCTAAACAATTGGCTGAGCTCTGCACATTCAAATCTTTTTCTTTTCTTTCCTTTTTTTTTTTTTCCCGCCTCTGGCTGTTCCCTTGGTGAATTCCTTCTAAGCCTTCAGTTCTTAGCGGAGGTCTCTCTTCCTTTGCAAAGCCCTTCCTGATACTCTCCTTATATTCATATCCAATTGAATGACCCTTCTCTGTGTTCTCAGGAAATTATCGTCTGCTGTTGTAGTTAGCATTTCACAGGCTTGTTATTACCTGTTTTCTTGTCTGTTTCCTTGGACAGAATTTCCTCTGTCTTTGAGATGAGAACCGTATGGCATATGGTCAGTGCCCAATAAATATTAAGAAGCATATACATGAATTTGCATTAGTAGAATGCAAGCATCGTGAGAGTTGGGACTTTGTTTTGTATATTCCTTTATCTCTCATGCTTGGAACAGTGCCTGGCCCATGGGAAATCTGCAGTAAAATAGCTGTTGCATGAATAAACAAATAAATGAATAAAAATATTGTACATTTTAAAGAGAAGACACTTGGTTACTAAAAGGTTATGTCATAAATGATCGATGTGGCTGAACGGAAGTACTAAGAATTCAAATGATGACAAAAAAGATAGATAAGAGTAAGCAGAGCTTAATATTTGGAATTGGCAAAATAAAGAACAGTAATAAATAAAGGATGTTTATTTGCTAGCTGCTGTTCTTTGACAAATAAACCCTTATTTGCCGAAAGTTTACCTTAGCATTTCAGCAGCTGACAATACATGCCATTTCACAATCACTTGCGTGCTTTGTCTGTTCCATTGTGATGGCTCAGATGATTCCATTTGTCCCTAACCTCTAGCTGTTCCAGTCTCAGAACCAGTATTTATTGCCACACATGGGCTATGCATGGCAGCTGCGAAATCCAGATGCCAAGCTTTGGAATGTATTTTTACGGCAGCACCATCTGGGGCTCTGGCCAGCCTTCTTTATTGTCTCTTGGATGTGTACACTAATAGCTTTGCTGGGCCGTGGCACTACCTGTGGGACCTGCTGAGGGTCAGGCCGTTTAGGAGATCCTCTTGTCATTCTGGTTAGAATTTCACTTTAAACTGCTCTCACATGCTATCAACTTATTCCTCTTAATGTAGCTGCAGCGTCCTACAGAAGTAATAAAACAGGTGGTCCTTGAGTCTAAGAAAGAAGAGGGCTATTCTCACAGCACTGGGTTAAGATGTCTTTCATGGATGCACAGCAGCTTGTTTGTGGATTTAGGGGAAAATATGAATACCCTTTTGATCTATTGACTATATTGTTTAAGACAGTTATCATTGAGATGGAAGACACACTTTGTTATAAGCTCTTTATCCAACTTATTGAAATAGGCATATTCATCACTAAATGAGGTGATAATACTCCACAGCACAGCTAAACTATGTCTCAGCAACCAATGGACTGAGTCGTTTGAAGATTCACTGGCCACTCAGGATGGATAAAATGACTATTCACGATCCTTAGAAATGTGCTTTAAGAAGTTTCTTGACAGTGAAGCAAGTTGATTCACTGTTTTGAATTGCAGTAAACCCATCATTTGAAATGAAGCGATACAGCATAAAGAAGATTCAGCTCAAACAGTAATTTGGTGTGTTATATCTGGCAAGAGGAATTGGCTCTGGGAGTTTAAACGACTTACCCAAGGTCACACAGGCCATAGATTCAGAGTGGAGGTGAAAATGCAGTTTGTGCAATTATTAGATGACAGTAGGACTGACAGGAGAGTCAGTCATGATAATTGAGTCCCTGAAATGATTAAGTGAGCTAATAATTGTGCACCATCCCCTTCACTTTCACTACTCTGACACCTGTGCTGCCCCAGTGGGTAATCCACCTTTGGCGGTGGCTTTGCAGTAGAGGATGTAGAGCAAGGCTGCAGCAAGGCAGGGACATGAAGGAAACTGCATTGGTTTGATTCCTGGCGTCTGGGCTTCATGGGAATTTCACTGAGAGGCTGCCAACCCAGAATTAGTGCTGAAATGAGGCACTCCCAGGCTCTTGGTTTCCAATTGACCTGTCACATATCTGAGGAGCTATCTCTGGACAGAGAGAGAGTGTGGGAAATGAAATTATCTGGAGATCTGCCTCGGCTCTCTTTGTCTGCAATAGAAACAAAGTACTTCATTTTAAATAAAGCCAGGTAGGGAGACAGAGATGGGACCCTCATCCTTGCCTCTACCCAAATGGCAAATGCATTCCTGGGGAATGCCAAGAGGGTCACAGAAACAGCCTTACAAGTTCTGTAGCCACTTAAGAATTCTTAACAGTGACAGATTCAAGGGAAGGATGATATTCTCTCCAAAGACACTTTGAATAGGAATGAGCTGTTAAAACTTTTCTGTAGATGGAGAATAGATCTTTTAAAAATGATGTTTAGTCTCGGAAAGAAGAAGGCATATTGCTATACTGTGTTGTCAGTTCTCTAAGGAAATGGCATAAAAGGGAGCTTTTATTGTGGCCTAATCCTTTGTTCTGGAGAATCTCTGCTTTTTTTATACAAGGATATATTTTAATCAGAAATCATGACACTATTGCTACTCATATACCAGCAGTGAAATGCTAAGATACACTGGCACTATATGCTCCCATATGCATATTTGTGTGCGTGTTTTTTTTTTTAAACTTGGCTTATTGCCTTAGTTGGACGAAAGGCAGTACAACTACTGCAAAACCTCTGGTTGCTCTGTTATAGAAGGAATGCATTTCAGGGCTTCCCCGGTGGCGCAGTGGTTGAGAGTCCGCCTGCCGATGCAGGGTGCAGGGGACACGGGCTCGTGCCCTGGTTCCGGGAAGATCCCACATGCCGCGGAGCAGCTGGGCTCGTGAGCCATGGCTGCTGAGCCCGCGCGTCCGGAACCTGTGCTCCGCAACGGGAGAGGCCACAACAGTGAGAGGCCCGCGTACCGCAAAAAAAAAAAGGTGGGGGGGGAGGAATGCATTTCAGATTTTATCTTTTATACGAATGAGAGGAGAAAAGTTTATGGTATTTTGAAATATCCTTACACTGATTGACACATTCTCAGGCCTTCTGAAAAATAGTAGTTTAAAGCTGCCCACCTAGTAATTTTCTCCACTTCAATTTTATACATTATTTTGCCTGTTAGAAAATAAATATTTCACAAAACTATTATGGTTGGGAACAAATGTATCACCTGCTCCATTTCATACGGTAGCTAGAGGATATCTTTGAGATGAAGCACAAACAGATGTTCTCAAGTGAACCAGTAAATTATATGTTATAGATAATGTCCAGTGATTGAAAAACACATCAGAGGATTCTATTGTTTTGCTTTTGTTTTGATACCTATGTTTCGCATATTGAAAAAGTGGCCAAATTGCGGTGCTTACATTGCTGAAGATGTGTAAGAGGTGAAAAAAGTAGTGAGTTCGTGATCAGTTGGAGCCACATTTTTATTACACAAAGCAAAAGGGCATTTGTGCTGATAGGTGTTCCAGGAGTTGCGCCCTCACAGTGAGAGAGCATTCCGTTCGTACAAGTCTTTGGATGGACCTTGGTTATAAATCTTTGTGAGTAACGGATTACTACTGAAAAAAGCCTTGGGTGTTCTTCTGAAGGGGGCTCAGCTTCAAGTTGAACCTGGAAGTGGGGAGCAAGCCTTGATGGTGGCTGTGGGGGGGTGTAGGGTGCGGAGCGAGGCTGCAGCCAGGCAGGAACATGCACACACACAAAGAATCCAAAATGTATATCAAAAAACTCCCCAGAAAAAGCATATAAAAAATTCTTAAAAGCTACTTGGGAAGTCACTCATATTTTAACCATTGTCTTTTTGCATCATAAATCAAAGTTGAAATATCATAAAATAGGCAAATATTACATTAAATCTTTGAGAGAGCAGATGACCTTGATGATGAATGTGATGACTGTGATGATGAAGTTGATGATAGCTAACCTTGCTGTGAACTAAGTGCTATTATAAATACTTTGGTAATTAATTCATTTAATGCTCACAGCGCTTCCACACTGTTCCCATTTTACATCTAAAACACTGAGACACAGTGCTTAAATAGATTCTTCAAGATTCTATTTTCTGTGTTGTAGTGGATCTCTCTGGAACAAGTTGCAGAATGATTTGTAGGGTCATCTGATCAGGTATGGAAATTTAAAACCCTGAATTACTATAGAGGTAGAAAAGGCTCCCATGCCAAACAGGTGTGCCTTGAAAGGAGTAAAGCTAGGTTTTAAGCCATTTACCTGCCATTTAAAAAATTAGAATTTCTGAAGTTTCAAATTCACTGCATATAACCAATGGAGAGTATAGCCATGATATAAGTAGTTATAAAAACAGAGAATATTTGTTTGTTTGTTTATAGATCTTGGTCTAAGTCTAAACTGAAAGTTAAAGATCCAGGGACAAATTTCAGGTTTCAACTTTATTAGTGAGTCTCTAACGTGGACTTTTTTTTTTTTTTTTTTTCCGGTACGCGGGCCTCTCACTGTCGTGGCCTCTCCCGTTGCGGAGCACAGGCTCCGGACGTGCAGGCTCAGCGGCCATGGCTCACGGGCCCAGCCGCTCTGCGACATGTGGGATCTTCCTGGACCGGGGCACGAACCCGTGTCCCCTGCATCAGCAGGCGGACTCTCAACCACTGCGCCACCAGGGAAGCCCTAACGTGGACTTTTTGATTGGTTGTTGCTGGTCATATCCATCCTCAGCTTCTTTTCACACCAAACTGGTTTTGTAGTAACTGCCATTTCACATGAGCTTCTAGATTTTTTTTTCCTTTTTACTTGCGTACATTTGGAGAAAGGTGGTAATTTCCGTTGATATTTATTCTGCTTTACTCAGATTTATTCTCTGCCATCAGAGGAATTTTATTTTTTTTAAAAAATTTTTTAACATCTTTATTGTTAAAGATGTTAATCATGAATCAGCCATACATATACATATATCCCCATATCTCATACATATACATATATCCCCATATCTCCTCCATCTTGCATCTCCCTCCCACCCTCCCTTTCCCCGCTCTAGGTGGTCACAAAGCACGGAGCTGATCTCCCTGTGCTATGTGGTGCTTCCCACTAGTTATCTATTTTACACTTGGTAGTATATATAAGTCCATGCCACGCTCTCACTTCGTCCCAGCTTACCCTTCCCCCTCCCCATGTCCTCAAGTCGATTCTCTACATCTGCGTCTTTATTCCTGTCCTGCCCCTAGGTTCCTCAGAACCTTTTTTTTTTTTTTTTTTTTAGATTCCATATGTATGTGTTAGCATACTGTATTAGTGTTTCTCCTTCTGACTTACTTCACTCTGTACAACAGACTCTAGGTCCATCCACCTCACTACAAATAACTCAGTTTCGTTTCTTTTTATGGCTGATATAGTGCATATGTCAAAACCACAATGAGGTATCACCTCACACCAGTCAGAACGGCCATCATCAAAAATCTACATACAGTAAGTGCTGGAGACGGTGTGGAGAAAAGGGACCCTCTTGCACTGCTGGTGGGAATGTAACTTGATACAGCCACTGTGTAGAACAGTGTGGAAGTTCCTTAAAAAACTAAAAATAGAACTACCATACGACCCAGCAATCCCGCTACTGGGCATATACCCTGAGAAAACCATAATTCAAAAAGAGTCATTTACCACAGTGTTCATTGCAGCTCTATTTACAGTAGCAAGGACATGGAAGCAACCTAAGTGTCCATTGGCACAGAGGAATTTTAAATTTACATTTTTTAACATCTTTATTGGAGTATAATTGCTTTACAATGGTGTGTTAGTTTCTGCTTTATAACAAAGTGAATCAGTTATACATATATCCCCATGTCTCTTCCCTCTTGCGTCTCCCTCCCTCCCACCTTCCCTATCCCACCCCTCTAGGTGGTCACAAACCACCTAGCTGATCTCCCTGTGCTATGCAGCTGCTTCCCACTAGCTATCTATTTTATGTTTGGTAGTGCATATATGTCCATGCCACTCTCTCACTTTGTCCCAGCTTACCCTTCCCCCTCCCTATATCCTCAAGTCCATGCTCTAGTAGGTCTGTGTTTTATTCCTGTCTTACCCCTAGGTTCTTCATGACCTTTTTTTTTTCTTTGATTCCATATATATGTGTTAGCATACAGTATTTGTTTTTCTCTTTCTGACTTACTTCACTCTGTATGACAGACTTGATGTTCATCCACCTCACTACAAATAACTCATTTTCGTTTCCTTTTATGGCTGAGTATTATTCCATGGTATATATGGGCCAGATCTTCTTTATCCATTCATCTGCTGATGGACACTTAGGTTGCTTCCGTGTCCTGGCTATTGTAAATAGAGCTGCAGTGAACATATTGGTACATGACTCTTTTTGAATTATGGTGTTCTCAGGGTATAGTCGTGGGATTGCTGGGTCGTATGGTAGTTCTATTGGTAGTTTTTTAAGGAACCTCCATACTGTTCTCCATAGTGGCTGTATCAATTTACATTCCCACCAACAGTGCAAGAGTGTTCCTTTTTTCCACACCCTCTCCAGCATTTATTGTTTCTAGATTTTTTGATGAGGGCCATTCTGACCAGTGTGAGAAGATATCTCATTGTAGTTTTGATTTGTGTTTCTCTAATGATTAATGATGTTGAGCATTCTTTCATGCGTTTGTTGGCAATCTGTACATCTTCTTTGGAGAAATGTCTATGTAGGTCTTCTGCCCATTTTTGGATTGGGTTGTTTGTTTTTTTGTTATTGAGCTTCATGAGCTGCTTGAAAATTTTGGAGATTAATCCTTTGTCAGTTGCTTCATTTGCAAATATTTTCTCCCATTCTGAGGGTTGTCTTCTGGTGTTGCTTATGGTTTCCTTTGCTGTGCAAAAGCTTTTAAGTGTCATTAGGTCCCATTTGTTTATTTTTGTTTTTATTTCCATTTCTCTAGGAGGTGGGTCAAAAAGGATCTTGCTGTGATTTATGTCATAGAGTGTTCTTCCTATGTTTTCCTCTAAGAGTTTGATAGTGTCTGGCCTTACATTTAGCTCTTTAATCCATTTTGAGTTTATTTTTGTATATGGTGTTAGGGAGTGTTCGAATTTCATACTTTTACATGTACCTGTCCAGTTTTCCCAGCACCACTTATTGAAGACTCTGTCTTTTCTCTATTGTATATTCTTGCCTCCTTTATCAAAGATAAGGTGACCGTATGTGCATAGGTTTATCTCTGGGCTTTCTATCCTGTTCCATTGATCTATATTTCTGGTTTTGTGCCAGTACCATACTATCTTGATTACAGTTGCTTTGTACTGTAGTCTGAAGTCAGGGAGACTGATTCCTCCAGCTCCATTTTTCGTTCTCAAGATTGCTTTGGCTATTCAGGGTCTTTTGTGTTTCCATACAAATTGTGAAATTTTTTGTTCTAGTTCTGTGAAAAATGCCAGTGGTAGTTTGATAGGGATTTCATTGAATCTGTAGATTGCTTTGGGTACTGGAGTCATTTTCACAATGTTGATTCTTCCAATCCAAGAACATGGTATATGTCTCCATCTATTTGTATCGTCTTTAATTATTTTCATCAGTGTCTTATAATTTTTTGCATACAGGTCTTTTGTCTCCTTAGGTAGGCTTATCCCTAGATATTTTATTCTTTTTGTTGCAATGGTAAATGGGAGTGTTTTCTTAATTTCACTTTCAGATTTTTCATCATTAGTGTCTAAGAATGCCACACATTTCTGTGCATTAATTTTGTATCCTTCAACTTTACCAAATTCATTGATTAGCTCTAGTAGTTTTCTGGTAGCATCTTTAGGATTCTCTCTGTATAGTATCATGTCGTCTGCAAAAAGTGACAGCTTTACTTCTTCTTTTCTGATTTGGATTCCTTTTATATATTTTTCTTCTCTGATTGCTGTGGCTAAAACTTCCAGAACTGTGTTGAATAAGAGTGGTGAGTGTGGGCATCCTTGTCTCTTTCCTGATCTTAGTGGAAATGGTTTCAGTTTTTCACCATTGAGGACGATGTTGGCTGTGGGTTTGTCATACATGGCCTTTATTATGTTGAGGAAAGTTCCCTCTATGCCTACTTTCTGCAGGGTTTTTATCATAAATGGGTGTTAAATTTTGTCGAAAGCTTTGTCTGCATCTATTGAGATGATCATATGGTTTTTCTCTTTCAATTTGTTAATATGGTGTATCACGTTGATTGATTTGCGTATATTGAAGAATCCTTGCATTCCTGGGATAAACCCCACTTGATCATGGTGTATGATCCTTTTAATGTGCTGTTGGATTCTGTTTGCTAGTATTTTGTTGAGGATTATTGTATCTGTGTTCATCAGTGATATTGGCCTGTAGTTTTCTATCTTTGTGACATCTTTGTCTGGTGTTGGTATCAGGGTGATGGTGGCCTCATAGAATGAGTTTGGGAGTGTTCCTCCCTCTGCTATATTTTGGAATAGTTTGAGAAGGATAGGTGTTAGCTCTTCTCTAAATGTTTGATAGAATTCGCCTGTGAAGCCATCTGGTCCTGGGCTTTTGTTTGTTGGAAGACTTTTAATCACAGTTTCAATTTCAGTGCTTGTGATTGGTCTGTTCATATTTTCTATTTCTTCCTGGGTCAGTCTTGGCAGGTTGTGCATTTCTAAGAATTTGTCCATCTCTTCCAGGTTGTCCATTTTATTGGCATAGAGTTGCTTGTAGTAATCTCTCATGATCTTTTGTATTTCTGCAGTGTCAGTTGTTACTTCTCCTTTTTCATTTCTAATTCTATTAATTTGAGTCTTCCCCCTTTTTTTCTTGATGCGTCTGGCTAATGGTTTATCAATTTTGTTTATCTTCTCAAAGAACCAGCTTTTAGTTTTATTGATCTTTGCTATCGTTTCCTTCATTTCTTTTTCATTTATTTCTGATCTGATCTTTATGATTTCTTTCCTTCAGCTAACTTTGGGGTTTTTTTGTTCTTCTTTCTCTGATTGCTTTAGGTGCAAGGTTAGGTTGTTTATTTGAGATGTTTCCTGTTTCTTAAGGTAGGATTGTATTGCTATAAACCTCCCTCTTAGAACTGCTTTTGCTGCATCCCATAGGTTTTGGGTCATCGTGTCTCCACTGTAATTTTTTCTAGGTATTTTTTGATTTCCTCTTTGATTTCTTCAGTGATCACTTGGTTGTTAAGTAGTGTATTGTTTAGCCTCCATGTGTTTGTATTTTTTACAGATCTTTTCCTGTAATTGATATCTAGTCTCATAGCATTGTGGTTGGAAAAGATACTTGATACAATTACAATTTTCTTAAATTTACCAAGGCTAGATTTGTGACCCAAGATATGATCTATCCTGGAGACTGTTCCATAAGCACTTGAGAAAAATGTGTATTCTGTTGTTTTTGGATGGAATGTCCTATAAATATCGATTAAGTCCACCTTGTTTAATGTATCATTTAAAGCTTGTGTTTCCTTATTAATTTTCATTTTGGATGATCTGTCCATTGGTGAAAGTGGGGTGTTAAAGTTGCCTACTATGATTGTGTTAGTGTTGATTTCCCCTTTTATGGCTGTTAATATTTGATTTATGTATTGAGGTGCTCCTCTGTTGGGTGCATAAATATTTATGATTGTTATATCTTCTTCTTGGATCGATCCCTTGATCATTATGTAGTGTCCTTCTTTGTCTCCTGTAATAGTCTTTGTTTTAAAGTCGATTTTGTCTGATATGAGAATTGCTACTCCAACTTTCTCTGGTTTCCATTTGAATAGAATATCTTTTTCCATCCCCTCACTTTCAGTCTGTATGTGTCCCTATGTCTGAAGTGGGTCTCTTGTAGACAGCATATACACAGGTCTTGTTTTTATATCCATTCAGCCACTCTATGTCTTTTGGTTGGAGCATTTAATCCATTTACATTTAAGGTAATTATCCATATGTATGTTCTTATTACCATTTTCCTAATTGTTTTGGGCTTTTTATTGTAGGTCTTTTCGTTCTCTTGTGATTCCTCCCTAGAGAAGTTCCTTTAGCATTTGTTGTAAAGCTGGTTTTGTGGTGCTGAATTCTGTTACCTTTTGCTTGTCTGTAAAGGTTTTAATTTCTCTGTCAAATCTGAATGAGATCCTTGCTGGGTAGAGTAATGTTGGTTGTAGGTTTTTCTCCTTCATCACTTTAAACATGTCCTGCCACTCCCTCTGGCTTGCAGAGTTTCTGCTGAAAGATCAGCTGTTAACCTTATGGGGATTCCCTTTTGTGTTATTTGTTGTTTTTCCCTTGCTGCTTTTAATATTTTTTCTTTGTATTTAATTTTTGATAGTTTGATTAATATGTATCTTGGTGTGTTTCTCCTTGGATTTATCCTGTATGGGACTCTCTGTGCTTCCTGGACTTAACTATTTCCTTTCCCATATTAGGGAAGTTTTCAACTATTATCCCTTCAAATATTTTCTCAGTCCCTTTCTTTTTCTCTTCTCCTTCTGGGACCCCTATAATTCGAATGTTGGTGAGTTTAATGTTGTCCCAGAGGTCTCTGAGACTGTTCTCAATTCTTTTCATTCTTTTTTCTTCATTCTTCTCTGCAGTAGTTATTTCCACTATTTTATCTTCCAGGTCACTTATCCGTTCTTCTGCCTCAGGTATTCTGCTATTGATCCCTTCTAGAGTATTTTAAATTTCATTTATTGTGTTTTTCATCATTGCTTGTTTCCTCTTTAGTTCTTCTAGGTCCCTGTTAAATCTTTCTTGCATTTTCTCTATTCTATTTCCAAGATTTTGGATCATCTTTACTATCATTATTCTGAATTCTTTTTCAGGTAAACTGCCTATTTCCTCTTCATTTGTTAGGTCTGGTGAGTTTTTACCTTGCTCCTTCATCTGCTGTATGTTTTTCTGTCTTTTCATTTTGCTTATCTTACTGTGTTTGGGGTCTCCTTTTCGCAGGCTGCAGGTTCATAGTTCCCGTTGTTTTTGGTGTCTGTCTCCAGTGGCTAAGGTTGGTTCAGTGGGTTGTGTAGGCTTCCTGGTGGAGGGGACTAGTGCCTGTGTTCTGGTGGATGAGGCTGGATCTTGTCTTTCTGGTGGGCAGGTCCACGTGTGGTGGTGTGTTTTGGGGTGTCTGTGGCCTTATTATGATTTTAGGAAGCCTCTCTGGTAGTGGATGGGGTTGTGTTCCTGTCTTGCTAGTTGTTTGGCATAGGGTGTCCAGCACTGTAGCTTGCTGGTCGTTGAGTGAAGCTGGGTCTTGGTGTTGAGATTGGAGATCTCTGGGAGATTTTCGCTGTTTGATATTACGTGGAGCTGGGAGGTCTCTTGTGGTCCAGTGTCCTGAAGTTGGCTCTCCCACCTCAGAGGCATAGCCCTGATGCCTGGCTGGAGCACCAAGAGCCTTTCGTCCACACGGCTCAGAATAAAAGGGAGAAAAAATAGAAAGAAAGAAATAAAGAGGATAAAATAAAATAAAGTAAGATAAAATAAAATAAAGTTATTAAAATTAAAAATAATTATTAAGAAAAAAAAATTTTTAAGTAAAAAAAGCGGACGGACAGAACCCTACGACAAATGGTGAAATCAAAGCTATACAGACAAAATCTCACACAGAAGCATACACATATACACTCACAAAAAGAGGAAAAGGGAAAAAATAATATATCTTGCTCCCAAAGTCCATCTCCTCAATTTGGGATGATTGGTTGTCTATTCAGGTATTCCACAGATGCAGGGTACACATCAGGTTGATTGTGGAGCTTTAATCCGCTGCTCCTGAGGCTGCTGGGAGAGATTTCCCTTTCTCTTCTTTGTTGCACAGCTCCCGGGGCTCAGCTTTGGATTTGGCCCCGCCTCTGCGTGTAGGTCGCCAGAGGGCATCTGTTCTTCGCTCAGACAGGACGGGGTTAAAGGAGCAGCTGATTCGGGGCTGTGGCTCACTCAGGCCAGGGGGAAGGGAGGGACACGGAGTGCGGGGCGAGTCTGCAGTGGCAGAGGCCAGCGGGACGTTGCACCAGCCTGAGGCGCGCCGTGCGTTCTCCCGGGGAAGTTGTCCCTGGATCCCGGGACCCTGGCAGTGGCGGGCTGCACAGGCTCCCGGGAGGGGAGGTGTGGAGAGTGACCTGTGCTCGCACACAGGCTTCTTGGTGGCGGCAGTAGCAGCCTTAGCGTCTCAAGACCGTCTCTGGGGTCTGCGCTGATAGCCGCAGCTTGCGCCCGTCTCTGGAGCTCCTTTAAGCCGCGCTCTTAATCCCCTCTCCTTGTGCACCATGAAACGAAGAAGCAAGAAAAAGTCTCCTGCCTCTTCGGCAGCTCCAGGCTTTTTCCCGGACTCCCTCCCGGCTAGCTGTGGCGCACTCTCCCCTTCAGGCTGTGTTCACGCCGCCAACCCCAGTCCTCTCCCAGCGCTCTGACCGAAGCCCGAGCCTCAGCTCCCAGCCCCCACCCGCCCTGGCGGGTGAGCAGACAAGCCTCTCAGGCTGGTAAGTGATGGTCGGCTGTGCGGGAGTCGGCTGTGCGGGAATCCGCTGTGCGGGAACCTCTCCGCTTTGACCTCCGCACCCCTGTGGCTGCGCTCTCCTCCACGGCTCCGAAGCTTGTCCTCCGCAGCGCCGAAGCTTCCCCTCCGCCACCCGCAGTCTCCCTCCACGAAGGGGCTTGTAGTGTGTGGCAACCTTTCCTCCTTCCCGGCTCCCTCCCGCTGGTGCAGGTCCCGTCCCTATTCTTTTGTCTCTGTTTTTTCTTTTTTCTTTTGCCCTACCCAGGTACGTGGGGAGTTTCTTGCCTTTTGGGAGGTCTGAGGTCTTCTGCCAGCATTCAGTAGGTGTTCTGTAGGAGTTGTTCCACGTGTAGATGTATTTCTGATGTATCTGTGGGGAGGAAGGTGATCTCCACGTCTTACTCCTCCACCATCTTCTCAAATCTCTGCTCTAAATTTACATTTTTATGATTTTCCCCGTTTTGAAAAAGGCCTGTGTCTGCTGGGAGAAGTATCCTTCAGTTTTTCAACTTGATCCTTCCAGAGGATTCAATGCTATTTTGTTTTCCCATGATCTTCCATTACCATTCACAGTCTTCTAGAATCACAGCTTTACAGTATGGTTACTTCTAGTGTATAGATGACCATATAGTAAGAGAAATATTTTTCTCTCTTTTTCCCTTTATCATTCTGTTTCTTTGATATTTTTATTAGTCATTATATTACTTCTGACAAGTCTGAATGGAGAGCTGCCTTCCCATTTAACTGTTAGGAAAATGGAGAGTGTAGTTCAGATATTGTATTTTAACATTTTAAAAATTAAAATGGCATATAAGACAGATTACTACTTCAAGTATGTCACTGCATAAAATATCTAATTCCTGTTCCTTCAGAAATACCTTGGACAATTAGAAAATTGTGTAGATTGATGATTGTCCATTTTATTACATGAATACTGAATTTGGTCAGTAGTTATTATTCTGATGTAATAACAATAAGAAATCATTAAATGATTATCGTAACTCAAAAACCAGTTTCTTCTAATGTGCTCCGAAAGCTTCATTTATATTATCTGATTCATTCTTGCATCTTATGACTTAAAAGGGCGGGCATATGTTATCCTTGTTTTCCAGTTGAAGAATCTGAGAGAGGGAAATAGAGCCACTTGCCCACCGTTTCACAGGATGTCAGACTCAGGAGTCGCAGAAGATGCTATGTTTGCTCACTGTCAATCCTCCCTTTTTTCCATTAGTCCCTATCCTCCTTATTCCTTAAGGTGTAGGCCATTAAGGAATTGATCTTGCAGGGGGAGAATCATCTGTTTTAAAATTGGATGCCTTTTACAAGTTTGTGTGCTTTGATATAATTTTAATAAGTGTATCATTGCTTGTTTTTCTATGAGAGATAATATAAAAGTGAAAAAATACACTTGTAGAAATGAAATGAAAATAATAAATAAAGCCCTCTTCCATTTCCATTATTCTAAGCCATGCTCCTTGAGACTTCAATCTCAATATGATGTTAATAGAACCATTAAATATGATTCATACCATACATAAGACACTTCTATTGACAATTCCATCTTGACCAGGGGTCAATGGATCCATTACAATGCAAATCTTACTGTATACTTTCCATCTAAATCAAAAGAATTTGGTCTTGTGTCCACTCTAATATGTTTCGTGAACTAGAGTCCAATCTCAGATGTGAAGTACACATCTGTGTTTCTCATACTAAATCATGCCTGTGTCTATTTGCTCTCAGTCTAAAAGGTAATTAATTAAGTTTTGTATTGATAGACTCTTTAAGGAAATACATAAGGTTTATGGGAATCCAAGTTTGCCCTTTTAATACATACCAAACCAAAAGAAAAAATCTTTCATGGATATATATCTCAATATTTTTGTACATTTAAAGGTAGTCTGTATTTTCTGGAAAATATGCAGAATCAAAAACTTTCCAAAAGGATACCCAGGCCCAGCCTTATAGAGTATAGGAAACAAACTGAGGTTTCAACCAGTTTTTCAGATAAGATGAAGAATATCTCATTAAGTATAGGCATCTCTCTAAACTCTCTCTTTTTCCTTGTGCTATTTATTTCTAAGCTGTTCTGTCTTTGTCTCTTTTCCCATTGATCTTGGGCATCCCTCAGAATCCTGCTCTACTCAGTGTTTCAGAAAATGTGTAAGTTGAAATCTATCCTCGATATGCACAATTACTGAGCTTATTCCTGGCAACATTTAAGCTTCAGAGCTGTGCTGATCTACAGTTATCCATTCTCTTTTCTTTAAAAAAATATTTATTTTTTAATTGAGGTATAATTTAACATGTAAGATTATATTAGTTTCAGGCATACAACATAATGATTTTATAGTTGTATATATTGTAAAATGATCACCACAATAAGTCCAGTTAACTTTTGTTACCATAGATAGTAGAATTTTTTTTTTTCCCCTTGGGGTGAGAGGTTTTAAGATCTGCTCTATTAACAACTTTCACATATACAGTATGGTATTATTAACTGTAGTCTCAATGGTACATTACATCTCCATAACTTATTTATTGTATAACTGGGAGTTTGTACCTTTTGACCTGCCTTCACCCATTTCTCCCCCACCCCCTGCCTCTGGCAACCACCGATCTGTTGTCTGTATCTATGAGTTTGTTTGATTTTAGTTCCACGTATAAGGGAGATCACATGGTGTTTGTCTTTCTCTGTCTGACTTATTTCACTTAGCATAATGTCCTCAAGTTCTGTCCATGTTGTCATGTTGTAGCAAATGGCAAGATTTCCCTCATTTTTATGGCTGAATAATATTCCATTGTATAAATATAAACCACGTTTTCTTTATCCATTCACCTGTTGATGGACACTTAGGTTGTTTCCGTGTCTTGGCTACTGTAAATAATGCAGCAATGAATATAGGGGTGCATATATATTTTTGAGTTAGTATTTTTGTTTTCTTCAAATAAATACCCAGTATGGAATTGCTGGATCACATGGTAGTTCCATTTTTAATTTTTTGAGGAACCTTTATACTGTTTTCCATAGTTGCTGCACCAATTTACATTCCCACTAACAATGCATATCTTTTCTTACCTGTATTACTTTTTTCTTGAACTGAATTGCTGCTTCTCCCCCTTTCTGTTTCCTGTGAGTGCTTCTTGTTTAAAGTCACAGAAAAGTGGTTGAGCAAGGTCATATGTAAGGGCCTTCCCTCCCCTAGAATCCCATGACTTCTCAGCCCCACTGTGGATCTCACAGCTTCCTCCGCCTTTCTTGGAAAGTTGGATGGCAGTGAACTTTGGACCAGGAAGAGCTGTCTATAAATCCCTGTTCTACCTCTTCTCACTGTGTGATCTTGGGCAAATCCCTTAATCTTGTCCTTCTCTCTCTCTTTTTGTTTAAATCTATATAATAGTGATAATAATTACTGATATCAGAGGATTGTTGCAAGAATTAAATGAAGTGGTACTTATTCCTCTTCACTCTCCCATTTTTCACCCCAAATACCCTGCTTCTGTGAAAAAGGTTGACTTTTTAAATGTACCACCAGTCAATCACATGGCTACAAACTGATGAACTTCTCCAGTATTTATTCGTTTTCAAAAGTGTTTGCTTCTTTTTGGGTGCCAAGCACTATATATATTTTTTTCTTTCAGATATGAAAGACACTCTCAGACTCACAAAGCTTTAATTTTTTTGTGCAAAAGCACCAAACCATAAAAGTTCCGAGATTATTCAGTTAAAATAACAACTGAATTTACACAAAAAACATCTTAGTTGAGCTCTATTTTGCATGCTGTTTCAAATGTGCCCCAGAATTACCAGTTTCAAAGGTTCTCTCCACATATACATGGTAGTGAAATAACTGGTTGCTTTTTTTATTTTTTGCGGTTCACGGGCCTCTCACTGTTGTGGCCTCTCCCGTTGCAGAGCACAGGCTCCAGACGCGCAGGCTCAGCGGCCATGGCTCACGGGCCCAGCTGCTCTGTGGCATGTGGGATCTTCCCGGACCGGGACACGAACCCGTGTCCCCTGCATCGGCAGGCGGACTCTCAACCACTGCGCCACCAGGGAAGCCCGACATTCTTAATTTGTAAATTGACAATGTCAAAAATGCAAAGTACAATATTCCAGGAAGTTTTCTCTAGCAAACCAGTCTTTGGGCATCAAAGGGAAACTCAGCAGAAAGAAATAAGATAATGTGTTGAAGTTTCATCTTCCCAGGTTATAAATGACCTGCTTCACCTGCACCTTAGTTACTCTATAAGATATGTTCCATCACTCTGGAAAAGACAAATATATATTTTTAAAACTTAGTGTACTGATTAGTGGATTGGCCTGACTATGGGGGAAGGTCTCGTGTGGAAATAATGGGTCACAGTATTGTGCCAAAATGAACGAAAATAAATAAAACAGTTTATTTTTAAGTGAGGCTGATCCCTCTTGCTCATGCATTAGTGTCTGGCTACAGGAGAGTAGTAATTTATTGATGCAGATGGCTATGTAAAGTGCATGCAATTTGTGAGGGGGCTTGACCCTTGACTGATGGGCCATATGTTGTAAAGCCCTAGGGATGTCATTTGCCTCAGCTCTCTTCCTCTCTCTGTCTCTGCACCTATGGTCCTTGTTCAATCACCACATATTGAACTATAGACTGACTAACTCCCCCAATAAATCTCCACCTAATGGCTCACAAAAGCCATAACTTAACCCTTTCTGCACAACAGAGCACATTATTTGGCATCATGATCACACTCAGTGAAATAAAAGATAAATATTATATGACCTGCATAGACTATGAGAGCAAGTTGTTGTGAAATGCCATTCCCTGCTGGGTATTCACTGTATCTGGATGTAGTAGAATTGCTTTGAGCTTGCTGAATTATATCATTATTCTGCCATGTTATAATTACAGCTTACTGTTATAACATAATTCTTAAATACTGTTAATGCACCACACTAAAGAAACATTTAGTGTTTTTTAATTAGCTTCTTTTGTCTGGGTCTTCTTTTTTCCTAATAAAATATGGAACCTATGCTCAATGAAAAATGCATATATTTTAATTCCCACAAAGAAGCAAGTTTTTAAAAAATATTAGGGCATTTGCATGGAATAATGGGAAAAAATACGGAGTATGTTTTAAATACTTAGTGTACTCCAGTTTTTCAACAGAGTCAATTCCAGCAGAAAGACTTCACACCATGAAAGTATTAATTCTCAGCCTCAGCGCTGGGATCTTCTCATAATGTAGGCTTTCTGAGGCCCATATGCTACTTGGGGGAGCCGGGGGCGGACACAATGACACTAAGACTAGAAAAAGTTCCTGCTTATATATTGTGTTAGTGTAATTTTTACCCATCAAACAGAGTAAAACTGAAGAAATACTATTCAATGACACCCTTGTTAGCACAGTTTGCCTAATTTTAGGAAACCTAGTAAGTTGAAGCAGGTTCATGCCCATCACTTGGAGAAGGGAGGAAAAAGGGTCCTTCCCTAGAATTCTGAGAAAACATCATTGCAGGCAACAAGCATACATTCTTTGCTAATCCAGAGTCTAAAGTGGCATTTTCATATTCACTTTATTTGTCCTCTTTTGGGCACAGCTCTTGACAGATTTGACAACACTGAAAAGACGCCAGAGACGTGTAGGAAGAATCAAAGGAGCTATGTATCTTTGGCTGGATGCCTAGGTTTCCCCAGGGCATTGCCCATCTTTAGAAATAGTAGTAAGAGATGGGTATACCTGCTTATATTTTGTGCTTATAATAATAGGCTTCTCATGAAACAATTCCTCTTCTAGATAGCTTGCTACTATACTGTTCATGGTGTATGCACGATATGTTTAAATAATACTTCTATCATATATTAGATAAGTATATAATGTTTTCATTTTATCAGATTCAGTTTCATTTCCCTCATTGGTATGAAAAGAAGGTTTTCATATTTTTAATTCTTCTAACTAATGAATAGTTTTCTCACACTACAGTGAAAATCCAGATCTCTGAGCCAATTAAAAGACAGACGAGAGAAAAGTTGACTTACACCAACACTACATGAACATTTTTCATTTTTGAGTCACTGGTCTTATCAATATGGACAAGTGATGTAGAAAAAATATTAAAATATACAGAAAAGAAGTCGTTGTCTTCTGTCCTAAACCCAGTGGACTTAGGGCATACAATGCAGCTAGAAAGCAAATCAGCATAAATAAACCATGCATCCACAATTGAATTTCAATAATTTAAACATAAATCCTTTAGGCTTTGATACATCTTTTTTCCACATGGGCTTTTCTTTTGGATTTTGGCACTCCTAGCATTCATTTAAAATTCATTTGCAAGTCACAGATATATAGGGTGCCTAGAAACCTCTAATAAACAATCCCCTTTGAGATTATTGTTCCATAATTTAAGGAATTCTAATGAAAACACTGTTGGCAAGGGGTTTTCTGAGATAGAGGGTAAATATATCTGCCTATAAAAGGGACCAACATTTTGAAGCACAAATCGTCAACTCTTCTACACATACCAATGCATAAGGGATGATCATCTATAATATGTATTTCTGAGATTAATAACAGGCAAAGGTGAATCACTGATATTCTGGTTCCTATGTTTTAGAAGAAGTCTTGAGAATTTTCAAAAAGTGTGTTGGCAGGAGAGCTTTTCTCTGGCCTGGTGTGATTTCTCCTTGATTATAATTTGGCAGCTAGAATTCATTGTGTGCTTTAAAAATAAATGAAAACTATATTGCAAATTATATTAATTTTAGTTTTTATAAGTACTCTAATTAAAATTTAAGCATAGCAACAAATGGCACATGAAACATTTCAAAATACAGAATTAGGCTTTAAGTTGAATGTCAAGCTTTAGAAAGTTGAATGTGCCAGTTAGATTTGGTGTAAATGAAGATTAAGAACATAGTTCTTGCATGTTTCCTATCATGTCTTTTCCCAGCTCTTTACTTAGTTAAATAATGTAGCTGAAATCAGTTTGTACATCCTTGGAAACAACCAACAGACTAATCTTTTCTTTAAAAACATTCTAGAATGCTCAAATAAATACCACTTTCTAAATTAAACTTTCTTGGCTCAGATTAAAAAAAACTGTGGATGTTTGTTGACCTATTTTTATGCTGGCTCACAAAGTGCCAAGTAATCTTGCTATCGCCAGAGTGACATCCTGCCACATTTTGATAGCATCATATTTGATAAGAACACTGAGTCAATTCTTCCCTGTGTATATGCATTTAAATATATTTGTTTCTTAGAACTGTATGGATATCTGATATTACATTAAGTTATAGCATTGACCATATTGGCAAAGAGCCTCAATATTGAACTCAATGGTTCAAAATATTATGATAATGCAAATAAGAATCCCTAATCATTGATGTTTGAAGATTGCTGCTGTATACTTACCAGTAGGACAAAAATTACATAAAAGATATAAGAATAGTTACTTACGATCGAAAAAGATGCAAGATATTTAATGAAAATGTAGAGTTTGCTTTCTTTTTTTAAAATAGAGCTTCTATATCATGGTTGAAATTGATGAAGATATTTATTTTGTACTTTTTATGTAAAAAATATCATTTTATCACCGTACGTGTACGTTTTCAGTCTTCAGAAATTCCTCATTCTCTGTGTAAACATTATGCATTAAGGCAATTATTTTATATCTTCTATTTAATATATACAGTAAACCAACAAATATTTACTCAGCGCTAAGTGTTAGAAAGGTAACATTGAACAAGATTACCTCTTCTGCCTGTAAAAACTTGCAGTATAAACCTACAATGATATCTACATGAATATTTCAGTTTCTCTAATAATTCCTAAAAATAATTCTGTAGCTGGAGGCTTTCCAGAAGCAGTGGGGAAAGTTACTGGTAAATTATAATAGAAAGATATAATGCATTTTGCAGGATGACATATTTACTTTATTGTATTTATTTTATGTTATATTTTTTAAAACACGGCACCATCCGCTGACAGAAGTGAATGTGTCAAACATTAACCTAAAGAGTATTTAGAAGTAACAGCTGAAGGATTAAGGAACATCAGGATTGAGTGAGGAAATAAGTATACACTGTGATTAGATCCTCTGCAGTGCACTATTCTTAGCCAGTCTCTTGCTACAAAATCACATCGGTAATTTTTTAGTGACATTTTTTATTGTCCTTGTACAAAAGAGAATAAAGTAGAAGAAAATAGAATCACAAGTGAAAAAATCTAAGTACTACTCAGATGTACCCTGTTGTTCTTTGCCTATTGGTTTTGGGTTCCCTAAATTACATATTAACAGAAAACTACCTTGTAGCAACATTAGATGCCCTCATGGGCCCTGCCTGACTTTACCTTTTTCATGTGGTTTCATTATTGCAAGAATTTTTCCTTATGGTTAACCAACAGCTTTTTCATCTTCTGAACAAGTTCTTAGAGCAGGAAGGTTTGAGTGCTATTTTTAGCATGCCTCTGTAAGCCGTGGAGAGTGGCTTCTTTCCTGCTGTAAGACACTCTTCTCTGAGGAGCGTAGAAGGAAGTACTTAATTTTGAGCTTTTTATTTGGTTTAGTAATATTGCAAACATAGGGCAGGTGGCTATAATTTTACACCATGTGAGAGAAATAGCTCTTTTTCTTTCTCTCTCAACCTGATTGTTTTGCCACCCTAAACCCTAATATGAGGAATTAGAGCAATTGATATGTTAAATTGATGAACTAGCATAAAAGACTCTTTGAAAAGGAATCTAAGCTTTCTATAATCAAAATACAAAATTCTTAAGGACGAGGAAAGATTTATAAATGTAGGGTTCAAGTTAATATAAAAATGGCAGCATCATCCAGTAGTTACTCTGTTACAACTATATCTTTATCATAATTAATCACAGTTTTATTACCATAATTGTGCCTTATCTTTGTGAAAACCTTTCACAGTTATCAGTGAAATAAAGTCTTGCCACTCGGCAACTTTTAAATCAGAGTCCTTTCTTGTAGGGTAGAAGGTGTCTGTAAATGGCTTTGTCAGGCCAACTCAGGCATGAATAGTCTTGTTGAAGTACCAAAATTGTGACTGGATAATTTCAACTATCCCTGAAGAATATTCATGAATCTGAGTCCTAGATACAGAAAAATAAAAGAAATCTAGCAACTTTACAAAGCTGTAACCAAAGTATAGATAATGTATTATGTGTAATTGTAGCAAGTAATAAAATTTTCTCTTGGCTAGTTGACCAGTATCTTCTTTTTTACAGTTTCTATTCTTGTCAAGACTTTTCTCTTAGTTTCTAGTCTGCCCTAATGCTGTTTTTAATCTACTTTTATTTAAGTCTTGCTTCAAATGTTCAAAGCTTTTCATGCCTTAATTTCTGCTGTTATTTGATGTGACAGTTCTTTTTTAATCTGCAACTCGGCCATAAAATGTACTTTTTATAGGCATGGTGTTTAATTTTTCTTCCTAAATGTATAGGAGCACACAATGGAAAATTTTATATCATATTTGATAAGAAGCAAAATAAATGACATTTTTGTAAAAAGTATAGTAACAACAAATCATGAGATATACTTCTTAAGTATTAAGGAAGAATAATAATTCTTTATAAAAATACTGTTAGGAAGCAAAACCAGTAAATAAAATGATCTAATTATTGAATGTACGCAAGGTATCAATATCTTGGTGCTATATAAAAATTAATTTCACCAGCTATGATGGGGTAATGTTTAGGATTTATCCTCCCATACTAAACAACTAGAAAACCAGATAAAATAAAGAAACAGTGGTTTTTCAAGTATTGAATAGCAGGCAGTTCAAGGCAGTGATGTCTGAGAAAAGGGAAACAAAAAAGATGAGCCTTTCAGTTGTTCTAGCTTTCTTTCTGGAGGCACTTTCTAGGTTACAAAGTAAGGAGGGGGAGCCCAAACAGGGCCTGGTCATCTCACTGAGATGTAAAACAGAGAGATCCCACACACTTTGGAGAGTAGGTATATATAGAATTTGTAGGGTAAAGCACTGGAGAAGAAGCTCTGACAGAGAGAGAGAGAGAGAGAGAGAGAGGAAGAAAGAGAAGCTGCAGAGAAGCCCCCTCAAATCTTTGGCTGAGTTTTGATCAGTTCATAAATGGAAGGAAACTACCCAATGGCAGAAATCTTGGCACTCACACAGAGCTGGGAAGTGTTTATGTTCCCACCAATGGATAGAATTCTCCGACAAGTATCACCCTAGTAGGGGGTATGAATTAACTTTACATTAAAACTTCTCTGAAGTCATCCTAACAGAGGTTAGAAGCAAATCTCAAAAAGATTCAACTGATTCCCTCTAACTTAAATGCACACTACAACAAAATCTAACATTATTTAAAGGAATACAACAAAAATTTAGCAAGAAGTAATATAAAGTTCATAATGTTTATCATTCAATCAAAAATTACACAACATGAAAAAAGAGCAGGGAAATATTATCCACATCCAGAATAAGTATCAACCATTAGAAACAGTCCTAGACATAGCAGAGGTAATATAACTAGCAGACAGTGAAGTAGAAACAGTTATTATAAATAGGTTCCATATGTTCTGGAAAGTAAAGAAAGCATGGTGAAGAGAGACATGGAAGATACAAAAAGATACATCTTTTAGAGATAAAAAAATTATGATGTCTAAAATAAAAAATATTGTCTCCATAGTTTTTCCTCTTCCAGATGTCATATAGTTGGAATCATACAGTGTGTAGCCTTTTCAAACGGGCTTCTTTCACTTAGTGATGTGCATTTAAGATTCATCAATGTCTTTTTACTCCTTGATAGCTCACTTCTTTTTAGAGCAGAATAATATTCCACTGCCTGGCTGTTTATCCTTTCACCTATTGAAGAACGTCTTGGTTGCTTCAAGTTTTGGCAATTATGAATAAAGCTGCTGTAAACATTCATGTGCAGGTTTTTGTGTGAACCTAAGTTTCCAATTCCTTTGGGTATATACTAAGGATTGCGATTGCTAAATTTATATGGTAAGAGTAAGTTAGTTTTATAAAACATTGCCAACCTGTCCTCCAAAGTACCTGTACCATTTTGTGTTCCCACCAGCAATGAATGAGAATTCCTGTTGCTCCACCTCTTTGCCAGCATTTGATGTTGTCAGTGTTCCAGATATTAGCAATTCTAATAGATGTGTAGTGTTTAAACTTATTTTTTAATGTCTAATTGTCCCAACATGATTTGAAATGCCACCAGTGAGAAATGCCACCTTTTAAATTATTTATCTATCTATTTATTTATTTATTTATACTGAAGTATGGTTGATTTACAATCTTATAATTAGTTTCAGGTGTACAGCATAGTGATTTCAGTATTTTTACAAATTATACTTCATTAAAAATTATTATAAGATAATGACTATAATTTCCTGTGCTATACAATATATCTTTGTTGCTTATCTATTTTATACATGGTAGTTTGAATCTCTTAATCCCATACTCCTAATTTGCCCTTCCCCCTTTTCTTCTTCCCATATGCTGTTCTGGAAAAGGTAAAACTATAGAGGCAATTAAAAGACCAGTGGCTTCCAGAGGTTAGGAGAGAGCAAGGGATGAATAGGTGGAGCACAGAGGATTTTTAAGGCAGTGAAAATACTCTGCAGGATACCATAACCATGGATACATCTCATTATACATTTGTTAAAATCCATAGAACATACAATGAGAGTGAACCACAATGCAAACTGTGGACTTTGGTGATGATGATTTGTCAGTGTAAGTTCATCAGTTTTAACAAATGTCCCACTGTGGGGGGGTATGTTGAATGTGAGAGGCTGTGCATGCATGGGAGTAGGGGGTGTATCAGAAATCTCTGTACCTTACTCTCAACTTTCCTGAGAACCTAAAATTGCTCTGAAAAATAGTCTTAAAAAATAAGTTGAAAAAAAAAAAAATAAAATAAGTTGAAAAACTCACACGACAAAAAATAAAATGAAAAATGTACTGAATGAGATTGACAGCAAATTAGAAAAAAAGCAGAAGGAAAGATCAGCAAACTTGAAGACCTATAAAACGACACTATGTTAGCAGGGTGATACCAAGAAATTTAGTATATATGTACTTAGAGTACTAGAAGTAGAGGAGAAAATAAAAGATGGAACAAATGTTTGAAAAAATAATAGCTGGACATTTTTCTAATTTAATGGAAACTGAACTGACAGATTGAAGGGATCTCAGCAAACCTAAAGCAGAATAGAACTAAAGAAAAGCATGCTGAGGCACATCATAATCAAATTGTTGAAAACCAATGATAAAGAAAAAATCTTGAAGGAAGTTAGAAGAAATAAATACCCAATATTTTAAAAGGAACAAAGATAATAATGAGAGTAAATTCTATCTGGAAACTATGCAAGCTGTGTAACAGTGGAATGACTTCTTTAAATTACTGAAAGGAAAAAACAAAAAACTAAGGCTTCTTTACCCAGTCAGTTTTGGAAAAGAGCAAAGATGGAGGACTCACATATCTCATTTCCAGTCTTATTGTAAAGCTACAGTAACCAAGACTGTGTGATATTGACTTGATAGACATGAAGAAAAATGGAATAGAATAGAGTCCAGACATAACTCCGCATATATACGGGAAGTTGATTTTTTATAAATATGAGAAGGTAATTCGATGTAGGAAAGGATAATCTTTCAACAAATAGTGCTGCAATATGAAAATAAAAATTAATTAATTAAAAGTATCCAAAGAAACTTTATCATTACCAGGTGCCTCATATAAGTATTAACTCAATATGGATCCTAGCTTAAATGAAAGAGCTTAACACTGTAACATGTATTCTAAAAATACATAGGAGAAAATCAAGTGACCTTGAAGTAAACAAAGATTTCTTATAAGCCATCAAAAAAAAAGGTTAGAATTCATCAAAATTAAAAACCTTTGCTCTTCAAAAGACTATTTTTAAAACATATCTCTAAAAAGGGACTTACCTACAGAATATGTAAAGAACACTTACATCTTAATGGGAAGAAAACATGCAACTCAAAAAAATATTTTTAATTTGAACAGGCACTTCACCAATGAATAAATATTCATGGCAAATAAGCACACGAAAAAGTGCTCATTGTTATTTGTTATTATAGGATGTGCTAACTAAACCACAATAAGTTATGCTACAAACAAACTAGATTAGCTAAAATTAAAAAGACTGACAATATCAAATGTTGTTGAGAATTTGGAGCAACTGGAACTCTCATACATTGTTGGAAAGGCAAATGGCACAGTTTGGAAATTTGGCAATTTCTCATAAAGGTAAGTACACAATTACCATATGATTCAACATTTCAATTCCTAGATACTTACCCATGAGAAATGATGATATATCTCTACACAAATACTTATTTGTGAATGTTGTAATAGCACCTTTAGTAATCATAGTAAACATCTGGAAATAACCCAAATATCTATAAATTGGTGAATAAATTAGCAAATTGTGTTATATCCATAAAATGGAATACTACATAGTAATAAAAAGAATGAACTACTAGTACAGAACAATAACATGAAGAACTCTTAAAAACAAACTAAATAAAAGAAGTGGATTCAAACAATTATATGCTTCATGGTTTGATTTATATAAACTTTTTGAAGAGGTAAAAGACTGTATTGATGGAAAGGTGAACAATAATTTCAGAGCTGGGTTTGGGGGAAGAGAATAACTGCAAAGATCAGAGGGAATTTTTGGTGTTATGGAAATGTTCTTTATCACAATTGCAGCATGAGTGTGGTAGTAATTACATGACTATGTACATATTTCAAGACCCATCCAATTCTTTATTAGACTTGGTCACATGAAATTATATCCAAAAGTTTTAAAAATATTATTTCACTTTGATATAAACATCATCTAAATAATTTGACATTAAATTTTTTTTTTCCATAAATTAAAGCTATACTGAGTTTACTGATAAAGTTATTATTGTAATCATTTATAGCCCTAATATAATTCTGGCTTCGTGTGAATTGACTTTACCTCTAGTTTCTCTGTAAGCATTTGAGTAGAATAAACTGAAGCATAAATTTTTAACCAAAATTAAACACCTTTTTTTCCCAAGAAACATTTATCACACAAATGCATATAAAATACATTCATTTTACATCCAAATTTGCATATAAAGTGTTGTGGGAAAATTAGGAAGCATATGGTCTTTTTTTTCTTTTTTATTATCTAAGAAGCACTAAAGCCAAATAACTTGGCAGGATTCTTCTGTTTTAGTCTTTCAAATGGCTTTATTTTCTGGCAGATGGGGAGTGTTAGCTACCTATTAAAATTATACTTACATATATTGTTAGAATGTTTTATATTTCATGAAAATAAAATTTTTAGAATTGTCATTTAAAACTAGCAAAACCTATCTGTCATAAGGTTGAGAAACAACTGTACCTGTCACTTCCCAGCCACTTTGAAATATGTTGCAACATGGTTGGCTACCTAATGAATATTCTGCGATTGAGTTTCATTTTAATGATATTTTCATAAATTCTCCATCTTTAAAAATAAAAGAATATCATAGGCTAGGGATTGAAATAGATGATGAGAATGAATTTCTAGATGTAGCATCTCTTCCAAACTGTTTTGGGAAAATAGATGTGGTAAAGCATTATCATATACTTTTTAGTAAGTAATTTTCCCCCTCCATGAACAATTTAAAAATCAGTACTTATAATGGATAGTCTTCAAGCATTGTTTTGTGGGTTAATAAACTGATTCACAGAGATGAATTTAAAGTCACTGTGACACAGTCTATGAACAGTAGACAGTCGAAATATTCTTCTGTTTTAGATTAGAATGAAAAGAAAGATCGATTTAAAAATAAAAATCAGATATCTGTATTTGTTCATCAGGATTTGGTACTAAGAATTTGAAGAAGTGAAGAATTCTTTTATATATTTAAAAAACCATATTGTATTGACATGGATTTTTAAGATTAGCTATCTGAATTACTGATACTTCCGTTAGATTTACATTGCAATTAGAGAAGTTACTGAAGCATTTGTTAAGGAACATTTTTAAATTGTAAAATTTCCTATTTGAAATGTGAAAATATATCACATAATTCAATAGACATACACATGCATGCATATATAATTGACCTGGAACACTTGATTTGTCTTGAGGACAAATCTTTCAGACACAGTTTTGAGGAGACATCCTGTGTGGTGAGACAATTTGTATAAACTTGAAGTCAAACTAAATAGTCTGTCATTCAAAACTATCATATGGGGCTTCCCTGGTGGCGCAGTGGTTGAGAGTCTGCCTGCCGATGCGGGGGACTAGGGTTCGTGCCCCGGTCCGGGAAGATCCCACACGCAGCAGAGCGGCTAGGCCCGCGAGCCGTGGCCGCTGAGCCTGTGCGTCCGGAGCCTGTGCTCCTCAACGAGAGAGGCCACAACAGTGAGAGGCCCGCGTACCGCAAAAAAAAAAAAAAAAATCCAAAAAACCCCCCCAAACCATCATATGTCAAAACCTTTTTAGATAAAACTTTAGATGGAATATCAGCATTTCATGTCTGATCACTGAGGAACTTGAGTGTATGCAAAGAACTTACTGAAATAAAATGAGCACGTTGTCTGAAAAATCACTACTTCTGGCTAAAGATATTTCTCTTCTATTTCTCTCTCCAGTACAGTTGCTCCGCACCTATAGTTTATTCTTTTTTTAAACTTTTTTAATTTTTGGCTGCGTTGGGTCTGTGTTGTGTTCGAGCTTTCTCTAGTTGCGGCGAGTGGGGGCTACTCTTCGTTACAGTGTGCGGGCTTCTCATTGTGGTGGCTTCTCTTGTTGAGGAGCACGGGCTCTAGGCACACGGGCTTCAGTAGTTGTGGCATGCGGGATCAGTAGTTGTGGCTCGTGGGCTCTAAAGCGCAGGCTCAGTAGTTGTGGCGCATAGGCTTACTTGCTCTGCGGCATGTGGGGATCTTCCCAGAACAGGGTTTGAACCCATGTCCCCTGCATTGGCAGGCAGATTCTTAACCACTGAGCCACCAGGGAAGTCCAGTTTATTCTTATAATATGTACAACTAGTGAAGAAATATAAAGTTTGGAAAAAAATACCTGGTATATAAATGCAAATATCTTCAAGTTTTTTTCATGCATCTCTTCTTTATCCTATTTTATTATTCTTTCAGTAAATAATGGGTTTTTCTCTTCACATTGCAGTACTGAAATTATGGTGTTAAGCCGTATATCAAAATAATAGATAAAGTTTTATAGTATCAATTGCAAAAATTATTGGTTCAAGAGTGCCAGGACCACAGTGTGGTGTACAATATGATAAAAGATTATATATCCTAAAAATTATTTTTCTTAATTCGTCTCTCGATGAAACACAAGAAGTGAGTGGTATTTGGAAAGGATATTTTAAGTTACCCTTGTTTTTAGGGGTTTTTGACTTTGTCTACATGAAGCTCTTAAAGCAAACTGAAATATGCATTTTCTACATGATGGCATCTAATTGTTTTCCCCTTATATGAGGTGCTATCAAAATACTCTATGAGTTGAGCAAACATACTTGTGTGCTAGTGATGCAATATGTAATTTAGATTGATTTTACAATCTATGGAGAGGTTGTAAAAATTCCTAAACACACTATAAAAAGTTGTGCATATTCCTCTCCAGTCTTTCTACACATTTTAACTGTATTCATGATTTTCTAGGTATGTCCTTCCATGTTAATAGTTAATAGATTGTATTTTAAAACCTCTCTGATATCAGTAGCATAGTGTTTCTCACCTTTTTTCATTATTGCCCCTTATAGGAGCTTTTTCAACATTTTTTCCTAATTGCTATCCCCATGAAATTTTAATACTACCGATGAAGTCTATATTTGTTTATGTACTGTATGCATGTCTGTGCTTTTATATATAAAAAGCACATTTGCACCCAATCCTGCAATGAGAATCTATTTGTCCCCTTGGGGCTGACATTGCTCCAATGACCCCGTTCAGAATGCATGCTCTGTCAGTATAAGATCACCTATAGTTAAGACACATTCTCATGCATAAGGATTATTTTGCTATTCTTTATTATCTCTCCTGATCTTCACCTGGAAAAGCTTCAATAATTGTACCATTCAGAGGAATGCAATTTTCTTTGCCCATTTCAGAGAGAACAGGGAGGATGGGAAGAGATGAGAATAAAATTTTCCCTTTAAACAAAGAGTTTAGATTTTGATTCTCATAACTGACCTATTTAGAGTTAATATTTGTTCCATGAGTGAAAGGCCATGTAAACCTATGGAAAAAGCCCTGCTGACAGATTGAGGTTGTCTGTCATGAACAACTCCATTAGCTCCTGTAGAATCCCATGATGTTAAATGATGGTATGAGTATCCTACATCCAACTCTAGCCTTCCTGATAGCACTTCAACTGATGTCACTCCAAAATCCTATAAATAATTGTGTGTTCAGGGTTTATATCCTGAGCTGAAGGATAGTTTTACTAGGAAATAAATATAATGTAAAAACATATATACTAATTTTACAAATTAGAATAATTTATACAAGTGGATACATGAATGATTGGAATTTATGAATTATTATTACATATATTAAGTGCATACTGGAAGCCAGGTACAGTGCTATAAACTTTATATACATTTTCTAATTCTATCTTCACAATAAGCTTATAGAGTAGACACTTTGTATTATCCCTTGTTTCTCGAAAAGTGAAATAATATCCAAACTGTATTTTTAAAGCTGGTTTTAATAGCTAATTTGATTGATGGTTATAATTAAGAATTATACAAATAAGAGTTGACTAATTTGTGTTTTACCCTTTTTTTTTTGGTGTCATTCTACCTTCCCTGTTGTGGAGATGTTAGCAATAAGTATAAAAGCCAAATAGCCACTAGGAGTAAAAAAAGACAAGAAACATGACATAATCTCAGAACTTATGAATTGGCAGTTTTGAAACTACAATTGTCATTATCATAATCATGAAAACAGCTGGCATTAGTTAACTATTAACTAAATCATCATCACACTGATAGCAGCATTTTATCTTACTGAGAAGATGAAAGTTTAGAGACCCTAATCATATTCCTTAGACTCCAGACACCAGTATTTTATTAGTGATGCTCCTGATTATTTGTTGGTGTGAGAAGTGTGGATGATAATTAAACAGTGCTCTATGAAAATTGAAAACGTCTTATAAGTTACCACAATATAAAATGAATGGAGTGCTCCATTTCTTTTTTAAATGCTTAAATTTTCAGAACCTTGTGTATTTTCTGAGTATAATTGTCCTCAATAAAAAACTTAATTCTTTTGGGTTTAATAAAATGTACTTTTCGTATGAAAATTTTCAGTAACTTAATGATGGCATTGCTTATATAGGAAACATTATGCAAATGATTGCAATGAAGTCTATGAGTTTAGTTAAGCTGGAGAAAAAGTTTGTAATTAACAAATTAGCATTTGAAAAAGACGTTTTGAATATGCACAGTAGAAAATTCTACTTAACTTGTGGGGTGTGTTCATAATGATTATTTCAGAATTCATGCATATGCATTTTTTAACGTGCAAAAACAGTTGAAACCTTAGCAGACCAATCCAGACCTGACTAATTTTTTCTTTTTTTCAGTTAAATGACTAACATTATAAGTAAGGCAAAATGAATACACATGTTAACATTTGGAGTCTTCTTTCCTTCTCTTTTTGATGTAGTATTTTCTTAAATATTAAGAACACAGAATTAAATACTTTCTACTTATTATGGCTTCAGTGTGGATGAAAATAACAACATTAAGAAAAAACAGTCTTGGTATCTGCCTTTTCCTATGAAGTATATGCCATGCTATGCATTAGAATGTTGTGGTTAGGGCTTAATTTGTTTTGTATGTTAAATTGTGCTTTTGGGGGTTGTTCAGATTTTGGTGTCACACTCACAGAGACATTCAATTATTAATGGAGAGTGAAAGGCTATCATGTGATTACTTTAAAAAATGCTATATATTTGCTTCAAATAGTGTAAATATATTTGCTTCGATATAGTGTAAAGTATGTTTTCTTAGGTATTAATATAAGTAGGTTATGACCTTCTATTTAAGAGACTATTAATTCTTGATTAACTATTAGATATGATCTCAAATCTTTAAGCATTGAAGGTTGCTCTTCAGTACAAAGTATCTCTCTTGCTCACTACTCCTGAGATGTTCCATTCTCATCTGGTTTCTATACTGTTTCTTATGTTTCCCATAAATGCATGATCGTTAAACATTTCTCTGCTACCACCCACATATTTGGGGAAACAAATTTTCTGTCATAAAACCTTATGCAACTTGCTTAGGCCACAGTGATATTTTCTATTGCTGAATTCATACAATATTTATGGTTGGTTTATTACATTCCCTACAAATCAGTTATATAACTATTTATAGCTGATTTAAATCTATAGTTGATAAATATGTGAATGCTTTGTCTTTCCAGTTAGAGAAGAGAAATCATGTCTTCTATTGGTTTGGTTAACCCCATAAAATCTAGTAAGCAGCTAAAGACAGGACAGATTTGGCATGACTTGGCTTACGGAAAAGATGGGTACTTCTTTCCAATGAACTATAAGTTCATTATCATAATCAAAAGGAATGATGAGACTTACAGAACTATAAAATGAGTGAAATGTTTTTTCCCACACCAGTTTGATTATAACCCAACAATAGAAAATAAGATAATTTTAAGCAATCTCATGAAATCCCTGACAACAATATGATTCCATGTATTATAGGTTCTTTCATTTTCTTTGTTTGTTGTGACTCTTTTTTTTTCAGTACATTGATCGTCTGTCTAGTGCCAGGCACTCTTCTGTGCACTGATCACATAAAACCAATCAAAATCTAGGTTGGAAAAACTAAGTAACTAAGAGTCAAAACAAAGTCATGCCTAACATTAGCTTCAGGGACTAAGCAAGTGACACTGAAGTAGAACAGTAACATAGGGATGAGAAGTATTCCAGTTATAGAGAACAGAATATGCAATGGCATGAGAGAATAAATTTTT
This sequence comes from Phocoena phocoena, assembly GCF_963924675.1. NCBI lineage: Eukaryota > Metazoa > Chordata > Mammalia > Artiodactyla > Phocoenidae > Phocoena > Phocoena phocoena. The sequence goes on along the minus strand of NC_089222.1, from coordinate 115,746,809 downwards.
CTGGGGAAATCAAGTGGAATGTAAAGCTATCTGTATTATCGGGTGTTGGGTTAGCAGGGTGTTAAGGGCCATGCTTATACTTCCGCATGTAACCTACTCAAAAAAGCAGCCATTCAATGGTTGAATATTCATCCCTAGCTGAAGACGCTTGCACTTGTTCATTTTCCTTATAAGCATGACTTCAGTTGACAGTGAATGAGTCCCAAACCTGTACTCTGTGTCTTGAATTGCCCAGACTATATTTGGCCTTTAGGATGGTTTCCTGAGAAAACTTCAATCTTTCTTTCTTCTCTTAAATTCTAGACTTTAACTTAAAAGAAAATTGTATTTTCCAAAAACAAAAGAGCAAAAGTTTTTCTTATAGACAGTTTTAGTACAAAATTTTTCTGACTTCAATTTAACAAGTCTCCAGCTAGACAATAACTCTTCTAAGCCTCTATATTAAGATTTTACTTTGCATTAAATAGAATTAAAGATAAAGAAAAAAAGTACTAGAAATATCCTTAGAAGTGCATATATTTTGCAAGCTTTTAGAGTCAACTATTGGAGTTCTTTATATTTCTACTGGTTTTTTCCTCCCCCTTTTTATGACTGATTTTTAAAATAACTGATTTAAAACATGAAAATATAATTTTTAATATAATTTATAGGGATGTATAGACTATAATATGGTTGTTGAATGATAACTAACTGGCATTATAGATGAAATTTTACTGTGTTCAGAATGACAAGACTTATTCCATGGGCTGCTTCCTTTAGAGATTCTATCCTTCAATCTTTAATATTTACCGTGCTTCCACAATTATTACTATAGATAGAAAATAGATCTTAATTATTCTACCTGTAAACTAGAAACACAACCTTTGTATTAAAGGAAAAAGGAAATAAATGTGGTATTCACAAAGCTATCTACAACCATTCATACCTTATAAAATGTAAGGTTATTGTCAGATAAATTCTCAATGTACTTAGCAAAACACTATCTCTATACAGATAAGGACATAAACTCTCACACATTTTATTATAAGTATAATTTGATCTGAGTCATTGTTAGGCTCAGAGCATAATATTATAATCAGAAAAATTGGGGGTCTAATTAAATAATTTATAAATTAGCTATTAAGTTATTTAATTAGAGTGAATGATTTACTAGCATATGAAGAAAAGTCTTTATATATTAAATGAAACGTGATAAATATCTAAAGTTTTGAACTTTTCATTAAACAACTGATGTTGGCATAAAAAGCTTTCTGCTTTTTTTTTAGTTGCTTTTGTAAACTTGAGAATCTAAATGACAGTGCTGGCAGACTGAAATATTTTCTTTAAACTTTTAAAAAGCATTATTAATATAATCTCTACTAGATATTAAAATTTTCATCCATCCTGCAAATCATTGGTGAGTTCATTTAGTCTGTATCTAGAACAACCAAAATAACATGTATAATATATGTATCGAAAAGGGAAATGAAAATGCATGAAGATATCTAATTGTATATACTGTGAAGCTGGAGAATTAAAGATGATAACCCCTTTTTACCATTCAGCCAAGCGTGAAAGAGCAAAAGAGATTCAAAACTTCATTAATTGCTCTCACACAATATTACAGGCCACCTGCACTTGAAAGAATTTACATTGGAGCAGATGGATTGCTGAATGCAGTATCAAAGATTTTCAGAATGTTTGTTTTAAAAATAAACTGGATTCTAAGACAAGGACAAGCAAAGCATACAATTTACAAAGATGACAGAGCTTTTATTATTGGGACTCTTTAAAAAATATGAGTAAGGGCACATTTTTATCTCTAAATTAAAAATACACATACCAACCACTCTTAAAAATGGTAAAAGTTAAATATTTAAATTTACGAATGACAATATGTTCATGCATTTTAATTTTGCTGTATTCATTTGGGGCTATTGAACCTACCTGACTGGTTTCCTTTACTAACTCCTAGATCCATGAAGCCCAGGCTTTGCCTACATTACATAATGTAATATTTTTACAGCTCTGATTATTCAAGCCTCTGAATAAAGTTTGTTCCATATGTAAAGTAAGAGAGGAAAAGTTAAGGTTAACTTTTTGTTGAGGAAACTCATTTTCACTTGTCATTTGATTCTGCCTTTAGCTCTGCATTTGCACTAACTAGCTTACTTATGTTTCTGGGTTCTGCTGTATTATGCTTTTGCAACATACTTTAACTTTTATATCTTGTAAGTGTTTCTACAGCTTCACCCATGAATTAAGTTTTACCTGGAATTTGCATTATGGTATTTTCAAGCATTCTGTGAACACTGATTCTAAGAAGTCAGCAAACTACAGCTAGTGGGCTGAATCTGACCAAGTGCCTGTTTTTGGAAATAAGGTCCGATTGTAACACAGCCATGCCCATTAATTTACTTACTGTCTATGGCTGCTTTTGTGCTGTGACAGTAAAGCAGTGTAGTCATAACAGAGACCATATTGCCCATAAAGTCTAAAATATAATATTTACTATCTAGCTCTTTATGGGAGAAGTTTACCAACTCAGATATACTAGTACACTGTGTGACCTCAGGCAAGTTTTCTTACCTCTCTGGGCTTTAGTTTCCTCATCTGTAAAATAAGAATAATGATGGTACCTACTTCACATGGTTTTTATGATGATTAAATGGAATAATACAAGCTTTCAGGAAAAGACCTGACCCATAGTGTCAGCATCAGCGTCATATTTTCTAAGGAATAATGCTAGGTCATGAAAGTGGAGAAATAGACTTTAAACTATATTATTGTAGTTTTTTTTCCCATTTTCTCTATTTAAATAATAATGGAGATAATGTGGTCTTGTATTATGATCATGGACTTTGAACGTGGAAGCGCTGACTGTGAATAACAATTAACTCCTTACTTGCTGTTTAAAGAAGACCTTCAGTAAGTTATTGCAAACTCTCTAATCTGCACTTCCTTATCTATAAAATAATAATAATAGTAATAGTATAATAATCACATCTTCTAATAGGTTATTAGTTTATTGTAAAGGGCAAATGAAATAAGAAATATGAAGCAGTGTAAATTGTAACGTGCAATACAATTCATAGGTTTTAATGCCTAATTAACCTTACCTTGCTTCCATGCTTTGTACTTTGGGGTAGTGAGTATGTGTAATTATTTAGCCGAAGAGCTCAAGGTTAACCTTTTTGCGTCAAGGGTTGCCACATGCATCAACACGGATGAACCTTATAGACATAATGAGGGAAAAAAGCCAGATCCAGAAAAACACACGTGATATGATCCTCTCTAGTTAAACTTCCACAACTAGCAAAACTAATCTTTGGTGATGGAAAAGAATATTGGTTACCTTTTGGGGGTGTGAATGCGGGGGAAAGATCTTTTGGGAGGCTAGTGATATTATAGATGTTCATTTATGTATAGGTATAGGTTACGTGGATATATTCACTTTGTATATCTTTATTCACATGAGTAATTTTGACTCGTGCACTTAACTGTAGGTGTATTAATACCTGAGATTTAAAATAACTATAAGAAAAATAAAAGAAAAAGAAAGGAGAGAAACCAAATAAGTACAACCACTTGTCCTGCTTTCAGAATCATAAAAAAAAAGGTCTTCTGCCATCTGATACATTCACCTCATTCCAGCACTTACACACTCACACCCACATTTCTCTCCACAGCCACATAGAGTCCGTCAACACACGTGCATGCACACACACGCACACACAAATCTCTGTAATCAAGTGGGACTCTGCTTTGGCCAACCTTGTCTTCATATGGTGCTTCAAATATGTGATTTTTGACAGAATTGCCCTTTTATTTTTCTCTCTCTATAAATCCTACAATGTCCAGTTTTACCTGAAGTCTTTTCTTAACTGTTTAAGGCTTTATGACCTTCATGGGGCTCCTAGACCACTTTCACTCCGTATCATACACACATTATGCTACTTTCCAAACTTTTGTTTGAATTTTATTTTTTTATGTACACATCACTTATTTTCCCAAAATATATGTTCCATGAATATAAGACAAAAAAGGTCTTAAATCAAGAGCTGGGTTCATAGTGGAAATCAAATGTGACTTTAATATATAGATTTTATTTATTTTTAAAGCAAAACGCTCTATTAGTACAAAACCAAAAAGTAAAAAAGCTATTAAAGGAAATCAAGTCTCTTTCTCACCCTAACCCTGAAGCATCCCGTTCCTTTCTCAGAAGTAACAAATGTTGCTGCTTTTCTTTTATAAACTTCCATTAATATATGTGAATAATCTCTGCATATTCATATATAGCTTTGTGCTTTACAAAAATGGTAGCATGTTGTAGATATTATACTATGTTTCATTCAGTGAATCATGTATCTTGAAGATATTCCATTTTGATAAATAATGTGAATTAAAAATACCCAAAGAAGTTATGGAAGCATAGAAATATGAAATTATGGGGCAATGCCATTTTTTAACTGAATAACTTTGGAAATACTCTGAAATTGTCCTCTTGACATCATGAGTATAGACTATTCTGATAATTATTTTTGTAACTTTGAGAGGAACTTTTAAAAATGATGTTTATGTCTTGAACTATGCTAAAAATTGTTTTTCCACTTTGTCTATGTGGTTTTCCCTTATCCTTCACATAAGTGTATTGAGTAAATATTTAGTCTATTGTTCTTGAAGTCTACTCTGAAAAGTATGTGAGGCATTCCCAATTTTTTCTTATTTATTTGTTGCATTCTAGCCAGGAGTTTGTTTAAATTATAGTTCAGAACTTTGGATCAGACCAGATGTTGAGTAATATGCCACTAAGATATAAGTGCAAATGGTTTCACTCTTGATTCCTTTGTACAAGTGAACGACAACTTGGAATTCTAAACAGATTAAAAATAGATCTTGCTGTTCATTTGGGTTCTCTTAGAAAGGAAGGCTGTTTTTGACAAATTCCGCTGCTTATTAGACAAAGTGCAAAAGCATTACATCTGGAGTTCATAAGCCATTGTTTTATGGAATTGATTCATCATACAATCCCTTCTACTCTTGAAATAAACCCAGGAGGATTTGTTAAGATGCTCTATGCACACTAGCACACATTCTCCCATCCACACGAACACCCACAAACTCCTCTATGCATACATGCTCTCTTTAGAGATGTGTGCCCTCACAAAACATCTTATAAAGTGGAACTGCAGCATGCTTTTCAAATTGGCAGACATTGTTTTAACATTATCTTTTAATAGATTTCTGGATCTAGCTGCAGGAATTATTCTTATTCCTTAAAACCAATAATCCCTTATTTCTTTAATTTAAAACACTTCTGTGATACATTTTCTTTTAGTTGAAAAAATAAAGCTGAAATTATTTTTGAAACCCACCATCCCCAGATACTTCCCAATTTATTTTCCTTCCTCAAATATTGAAGCAATGTTATGTCTTTCCCATGTTTAAGGCTATCATAATCCAAATTGTTCATTCTGTGAGAATAAAATTTAAGGAAACATTCAGCAATTGACTGTATGTGTAAGAGATGGATTTTTCGAGGATTTTTAGATATTTGAGAGGAGCCACTCATAGATTCTGCTTTCAAAATTTCTTAGGATGCCATCTTAAAAGATGACTGAAATTCAGATCAGTGAAGTGCTTTGGTGTCTTGTTTTTTTCTTTTGCAGATTGTAATCCACATGTTCAGAAGGCCTCTCCCTAGAGTGTAATTTAACTTAATTGGCAGTCATTGTTCCTTGAAAACTTTGAATTAAATTAACATAAGCATGAATGAAACAGGTCAAATAACCACATACAGTCTTTATTATTATTTTTTCCTTTAGGATTAGTGACAATATTATGTATAAAATTGACATTTGGCTATTAGATCCTCATTGAATCGTTCCAAATTTGATTAAAACTGGATATCTTGGTGTACAGTAATTTAGCTTCATGAGAAACTGTTAGGTTTCCCATTTAATTCTTGGGTTTATTGAAGAACAGGGTATTTTATGTGTGTAGTGATGAATTTTGTTCTTTCTCTTTTTCACACTAAGATCAAATACAGACTGCAAAACTGACTGAGCGTGAAATTGTTTCTAGAAATTGTGGAGCTAGTTTAGATGGCAAGAATCAGATGAACAGTTGTTAGTAAAAATGTGTGTACGGAAAGGATGATGGTAATGGATAGGGAAGTTTAAAAGTAGAGAAATATTAGCATAAAGCAAAAATATTCAAGTGGCAAACATTTCAGTAGAGCATTTACATGCCAGCATCCTTAAAAGCATATAAGTTTTTGGAAAACATTTTTTTTTTTATTTTTCTGTCTTGTTTTTCACAGGAAGAAGACTGGTATGGGTTTTGGGTCTTCCAGTAACTGCCACTGCAAAAGCAATTAGACTTCATTATGGCTGTGCTTATGCAATACTAATTAACATGCCTGATGTTCTGTTTTCCTTATTTGACCATGTGACAGCCCACAGGTCTGACACCCTCCGTGAACCAACAGCTGAGGAAATTTCAATGTGGCAGATTTTTTACAAAATACACCCCCCAAAAAATGTAATCACACTTTTCCTGAACAACTGCATTAACAGAATGTGTTACAGCAGATCTACAGTTAGTAGATTTCATACATTTGTACTGGAGAAAAAAATAAAGGAGACTAGAGATGATTTAAGCCAATGCATGCCAATGATTGTACCTTGTGTCCAGAATTGAAAAGTGTAATAACACTGTATTATATTATCACAGAGAATATCATTTTACCAGTAAAATCAGATCTAGCAAAAGTATCACTAAAGATTAGAAGCAAAGTTGTCAATATATTGATAGCGCCATTATGGACCTCTATGATGTCCAGCTGATTTATTGAATCTATACATGTGATGAATTTAAGAGTCTAGACATAGGCAAATTCTGTTTTAGTTTGTTTGTTTCTGTTGTTGTTGTGGGACTGGGGATAGTCTTGTTGACAAACTTAGATACCGTATAGTTACTGACTACATAGATTGTAAAGTCTAGTTTGGAGTTTGGGACAGAGACTGTAGCCTCAACCAATAAATAGAAAATTAACACTGCAATACGAAGGAAGGTGCTTGATGCTGTAAAATTGTAAATAGAGGTATTTGGCCAGATTGTGAATTGTGGAAGTTTTTCTTAGGAAGTGAAAATTTGTGGAGACCTGAAGTCAAATTGGAGGTTAAGCAGATGCGCTGAGGAAATTAGAACACTGGGTCACACACTTTGCTGCATGTCATAAGCACTTGAGGATTTTTTTTTTAATTACTGATGGCTGGCTCCCATCTCTAGAAAATCTAATTTGATTGTTCAGAGTAGGACGTGGGTATTGAGAGCTTTAGAATGCTCCCAGGTGATTTTAATGCTCAGCAAAGCTTGAGAACCATTGGAGAGACATTCTAGGCAGATGGAGAAGGCCAGTGGTAAGATGAAGCTCAGCAGAACCTTAATAAAGCTGAAAGTTCGGGTACTGCTGAGAGCGGGGAGCTGGGGAGTCATGTGCGACAGGAGACTGGAGAGCTGGGAAAGAAGAAGCAGTCTATGCCGGGCTTTGTTACCGATTTAGGTTTTTGCTGAATGGTGATGGGCAGCCGTTCACGTCTTTCCCTAGAAATGTCCCCAACATACACATTTTTCTCCCAGAAAAGCATGAAGCTTGAACAGGGTCGACTGCTCTTTTTTTTTTTTTTTTTGCATATTTTGACCTGTCTGTACCTTTAAATGAACAGGAATAATTTTTGAGATCAAGGGACATTACAGAAGCTGAAAGCTTTTCTTTTTTTCCAGGCTTAAGTTACCACAAAACTGGAAAATGTATAAAAATATCAAAATGGTTCTTAAACAATCATTAGATAAACCTCCCACCCTCCTGGTCTCCCAGCCACCAAAGGCAGATCTGAGCTGACTATACTGCAGTGAGTTTTCGAATATATATATAAAATATTATATTATATATATTTTATATATATATGAATTTAATTTTTAGAGCAGTTTTAGTTTCACAGTAAAATTAAGAGGAAGGTACAGAGATTTTCCATACACCCCCTGTCCCCCACACATGCAGAGCTTCCCCATAATCAGCATCCTCCACCAGAGAGGTACCTTTGTTACAATTGATGAATCTACACTGACAGTCATTGTCATTCAGAATCCACAGTTTACATTACGATTTACTCTTGTTATACATTCTGTGTGTTTGGACAAATGTATAATGACATGTACCCACAGTTACGGTATCATACAGAGTGTTTTCACTGCCCTAAAAATTGTCTGTGCTCCACTTGTTTATCTCCACTACCAACCACTGATCCTTTGACCATCTTCATAGTTTTGCCTTTTCCAGAATGTCATATAGGTGGAATCATACAATATGTAACCTTTCAGATTGGCTTCTTTCACTTAGTAGCAGGCAATTAAGCTAATTCCATGACTTTTCATGGTCTGGTAGCTCATTTCTTTTTTGACGCTGAATAATACTCCATTATCTAGATGTACCACACTTCATTTATCCATTCATGGACTGAGGAAGATCTTGGTTGCTTCCAGGTTTTGGCAGTTATGAATAAAGCTGCTATAAACATCTGTGTGTAGGTTTTTATTTGGATGTAAATTTTCAACTCCTTTGGGTGAGTACCAAGGAGCTTGATTGCTGGTGGGAAATTCTTACTAATACTGATGTCCGGGCTTAAATCAGTCAATTTAGGGGTGATAGGTAGGCACAATTTTTGAGGTCCCACAGGTGATTCCTATGTTTAACCAGAGTTGATAACCACTGATCTACTGGATAAATCTCTTCAAATTTAATGGAACTTTGGACATATCTTCAGGCTGAACTAGAATCGCTGGTGTTTCGGAACTGAGGGGACATTAAAATGATATATTTGTCTAAGTATACTCTCTTCACAGAATAGAGATAAGTTCTTTCAAGGCAGATCCAATGAAAGGAAACAGCTTCCAGAATGCTTGGTGATAAGATGACAGAATCCCTGCCCCCTCTGGAAGTTTGCCATAGACGGTATCACATTTACCATACTGCAATTTCAAGTCTGTCATCCAGGATCTAATGTTAAACGTTTGTACCTCCATTTCTTCGTTCTGATTATTTTCCCACATTTATGTCAAGCCCACCCAATTTTATCAAAGCCTCTGATTTTCTAGACTTCCGTTAACACTCAGAGTCTATACATCAAGAGAAGACAAAGAAATCGGCAAACAAAAGAAGTAAAGAAAGTTTGTACGGAATAGGAAGGGAAGGAAGAAGACCTTGAATGTGGGTAGAAAGGAGAAAAACAGACCATGGGATAGAAGGCACATTGACATGAAGAGGCATAGTTATGAAGGTCAGAAAGAGCCAGAAGAATCACTGGACACATGCCAAGAAGGTGGAGAAACCAGGCAGCAGACGCAGGAGCTTGTCAGGGGACAGCTACCCAAGGAGGCAGGGCATTAAGCTTGCGCGGGCTGTTCAGCAAAGCCTAGCCTCCTCAACCAAATAACAAATGGCATTAGAACCCTCAGAGGATTCAGTGATAGGGAAATGGACCCTTTTGGGTGAGGAATTCCAGGGAAATTCTGAAGGCTGTGACACAGATGTAGGGAAATTCTCAGCATGAATTGAACAATATTGAAACAAAGTTTGAAAGTTAGAGATCAGAATGAGTGTTAGAACCATACCATCCAGCACCAGGGGAAACAGAGGATCATTTAATAATAATCCATAGGAACTCAAGCACGTAAAATTATTTTCTAAGGGTCAAAGTTGGTAGATTATACCTTTCACCTCCAATAAACTTCGGAGCTGGAAAGGAACTCCTGAATCATCCAGCCCAAACCCCTCATCTAACAAATGAGAAAATGAAGGCTATAAGTGATTTGCCAAGCTAAGGAATTTTGGAGAGGTAGGCCTAAGAATCCAGACTGCTTCACTCACAGGCCCTTTGCCTTCTAACTGCTGCCCGCAGATCAGGGCAACATATAAGGAGACTGAATTGCTGTGGGAAAGGTTTACGTCAGTCATGGAAAATGGTAATGAAGATTATTTAACCCTGTGCAAGTATAATGTTTGAAGTAGGTGCATCCTAACAGTCACAGCTGATAAAATAGCGAGTTACCATCAGCAAAGCAGTGAACAGAATAGCTTGGTGGGGTTCAGGAGACTTGAGTTCAATTTTTTTTTTTCTGTTATGGATAAAGTCATCATTCTTTCATACGTGTGTTCATCTATATGCGTGCAGTGTGCTTGGCACTGTAGATTAGATAGTGTAAGAGACTATGCCCTTAAAGTGCTACAGTTAGTGTGGAAGATTAGAGATATATATACATAATTACAGTAGAACACTGACTATAAAAATTGTGCTCTAATGTCTAGTTCAGTGGTAGTAGATTAGCAGCCAGGGAATCTGAGAAGGTGGAAGTGTTGAACTACGGAGTCAAGGAACTTTCATGGAAAAAAAGAAAAAGAATTTGAACTAAATACTGAATGCTAAGTAGGATGTGTATGGCAGAGAATAGGGAGAAAGCATTTTAGAAAGAGGGAAAAGAGAGGCACGCATGAATAAAAGTAATGCTCTTTCGCTGAATGTGAAACATTATTGAAAATAAGGTTGGGAAAGTGAGTTGGAATTAGATCCAGGCAAACCTAAAATGTTGGACTAAGTATGTTTATATTGCCTTTGAAATCAAGGAGAGGAGGCACTGAAATAGATGGAGATGGCAGGGTTAGTATCGGGATGTGTTTTAGGAAAAACAACTTAGGAGAGAGTCGAGGGTAATTTGGAGAGAGCGAATAAAGAGCAAAAGTCTGGAAAAGTGTTAGGGCATGATTGCAAAATTAGTTCAGGCTAATAGCAGGTGGAACTTAGAAAGGCAGCTGTAGGAATGAAGATCATGACATAGAAGGCATTGCAGATGAATAGCAGGCAAGGTCTGCCAACTAGATGGGAGTAAAAAAAGGAAGATGGAGACTCCAACTTACTTCAAAGATTCTGAGTCTGGGTGACACCAAAGAAGGCAGATTCATGAAATAAATATGGAATGCGAATATTTCTATAATACTCATCATATTCTCATACTGTAAAAAATTTCCTCATTCTTTCTTTTCATAAACATATAAATCTGCCATCCATATTATATATTCTATATACACAACATGGACACCAATGCATATGCTGTATCTTTATTCACTTTTGCAGATTAGCGTAGATTCAGAGCCAAAGAGAAATTGACACAATTAAATATACTATGCAGTGGTGAAATCACTTTTATTATTGCTTTTGTTCAAGCTATTGACACTGCCTAGCGTTTTATCATTTGCAAAGCTTCCTTATATATTCCAAAATATATTCTTAAAAAAAGTTACTTAGTGAGTTAATTTAATCTATAGAGCAGCCACTCAGGATTGAAGATAATCTATAGTAGTTTACAATTCAAGCTCTAACTAGATATTTAGGCAGGGACCCAAAGAGATGGTTATTCCTTCTAATTCAATTTAGTACAATGTAGGGGGCATGAATGTAGGAGCCCAACCCATCTGTTCTTTTGTTTTTTTCTTCTAATTTTATAAAGAGGTTATTTCTACATCAGTCTTTGGAATTTTTAGTTCTGTCTTTGCTGTGCTACAAAAAATACTGATGTCAAAAGGCTGAAAGAAAACCAATTGTTTTTAAGAGGAAGAAGAAATTGTGATACATTAAACCTAGTCATTTTCCCATTTAGGTGGTAGTCCTTACTTTTTAAATAAACCACACGTGATCTTTTACTTCCTCTCTCTCTACTTCAGTCATTTTCATTAAAACCTTGACATTTTACATAATGAGTATTTCCAGAACTTCTTCATAAGAGAGTTTTAGGGACTACAATCTAGTTGAAATAGAGAGGTTGGGGGACTTGTCTTAAACCTACATCGGAACAATAGATGCATTTAAAAATTTAGATATGTTACTGATTTAAAATGATAACAAAGTTCTCTAAAGATGCATTTATTAATACTTTCCATAATACTTTTAAAGACTCCAATTTCCCAGTGAATTTTATTATTATTACTATCATTATTGTCAGGATAGTTATTAACAGTGATTGGGAGAGGTGCAAAGCAAATTCCCACCACTGCTGATAATATAATCAATTGCATTAGCAAAGTGCAGTTATTTCTATGTAACTTCCATTCACTCTTCCATGTTTGCATGTTCATGCATTGCTCCAAAATGGCAAAGTTATATAAATATATTTTATACAGAGATCCATGTATTTATTCACTTATCAATCCATCTACTCCGCAAATATTTGAGTTTCTATCATACATATAGTTGTAGATATCTAAATTCACATGTGAAGAAAAACAAAAATAAGTTTTTTATACCATTCATTTGCAAAATAGGCATAGAGAGTCAAGTGAAAAGTTCCCTTTTCTAGCCCTTGTACCTAGTACAAGTACTCTTAATAATAGTTAAAATAATAGTTAAAATCCTTTTAGTTTACAAGCCAGTCTTCAAATATTGTAACTTCAGATATTACTAGAGACACAGTTGGTGGTTAAACACATGACAAACTAAACTGTCCAATTTTGTCACATAGTAGTTGTGTGTCCTCAAGCAAGTTACTTGACTTCAGTCTTCTCATTTAGAAAATGAGGATAATAACAGCATTTACATCACAGGATGGTTGTAAAGATTGATTGAACTAATATATATATATATATATATATATATATATATAAATTAGATCAGTGCCTCGTTCATAGTGATGGCTTAATTTAACTATGATCGTTCGGACTAAAGCTGTATTTCTCTTCACTTAAGCCTACATAAGTATTAGGCTTAACTTTCCCATCTTCCACAATCACCCCTAAATTATTGTGAGTTGTATTAGGTAAGAAAGTAAAACCAATGAATGATCACACCTTTTTTTTTAATATTTAACGTATATTCTTGGGCTAGAGATTCTTACAACTTATAGTGGCGTGGACACCAAATCTAGGGGATAATGCCAGATTTCCAAATCTTCTCTACCGTGTTGCAGCTCACTGTATTATTCTGAAAGATTTAAAATCAACTGTAATTTCAGGCACTTAATGGAAAATACACTAAATATTCTCTAAATGATAAAAAGATAAAATAATGCATTAATATAGCTGAAATATATACTTGGAAGGAAGCCATAGCAGCTGGCTATGACCTTTTTATTGAGAAAGTGATCCAGAAAATGGACAAGGAGATTTCATCATTTATTTCCCACTTCTAAACCAAAGTCTTAGATGCCTTTAAATCCCCATTGGATAAGGTTGGCTTTTGGTTGTTTACGAAATACCAATTAAGCCAGGGAATACTGTATCTTTCCTGTTCAGATTTTTTTCATCAGCATCTAATAGAAAGCAGCACTTATATTTCTTTCCTTAAAATGAACAGTAGCCTTTATTTTTAATCCCTCCATAGCTGGAATTCATGGGATTTACTATGCTACCAACTTTGAAGGTAGATCTTGCTAATTCCCTCAGAATACACATTTGATTCTGGGCTAACCCACAGTAGTACCTCCATGCCATGTTCCTTCTATATTTCTACAAAGTATGATAAATTAAATTGCATGTACAGAGTACCATGTTGAATTGAAAATATTCCTAGAATATTTTTCATGTTTGAATATGGATTGTTCAGAGTGGATACTCAGTGCATGAGTTGTTTAATGAGTAACAAAGAACAAGATAAATGAAGCTCTTTGATCAACTGTGGAAGGCAAAAATTACCAATTCATATGTTTGTTTTTATGATAAGGTAAAAAGATTGTTTTGTCATCATTTTTATTCCTATGGAAAATGTAAATATTCCATGTTTACAACAGAGTGAAAATGTATCCATTTACTCATGGAACTATTAGAAAGCATCTACTGTGTAGACTTATGAAATAATCTGCGTGTCTTGCCTTCACAGTGCTTACAATTGAGTAGGGAAGAAAGGTATATAAGAAGACAAAATATAGAGGCAAGAGCTAAGGATAAGTCGAGGTTACCCTGGGGACACTGAAGCTGCCACTTTAAGATCATTAAATATTTTGAGAAGAATTAAATCTCAGTTTCACCATTGTAAGGAGGTGTAGTGCTGGGCTTCCTTTACAAATGAAATGCGGAGTGATAGAAAATGGACTGATATAGTTCGCTGTAATGGAATAGCTCTCCTTCTCAACATCAAGTAACATGTCTTATAGGTGTCCTTAAAGTTTAATCCTATAAATATTCTACTTCATTAAGCATAAGGACCAGCCATGGACATATGCCACTAGTGTCCACTTTCCTTCAGAGATTTAGGGTGATGAGAAGATAAAGGGTCTGCTTACCAGATGGAGCTTGTCAGATTAGCAATTGGAGCAGAGTAAATATCGCTGTCATATTGTTTTTTGAAGCACAAAGAACCCCCTTTGTATAACGCATGTGCATATTTAATAGTTTAAAACAAAACAACTCAGCAGAAGGTTGGCTGGTGGTGTACCTCTAGCCGAGTGGCCATTGCCTGAAGGCACGTTTCTGCTTTCCTCATAATAGGGAACATTAGCAACCAGTGGCTTGAGAAATGCAGAGCCAGATAAGTCTCTTGGGGCCCAGTCGGCCACATGAAGTTAGAGCCGTTAGACACAGCAATGAGATTACTGCTCCAGAAAGGGTTTACCACATATATTACCACATAGACCTTGCAGGGCTGCCAGCTCACTCGACTTACAAATGTCAAACATGATTTAAAAGGTTATTATGCTATCACGAGGGAAGGAGTATGATTTTCCATCACTGAAATTTCTATTTCATTCTGTTACACATACTGCGTCTCACAAAGTCCACTATTGCTAAATAACCTGCTTTTATCCTTAATAAGTGTTTTGTGGACCTTAACCTGGAAGAACCATTTTCACTTTATTTGTATTAGGAAATTTTATCTTTTTCTGGTCAAACAGCAGTGTGATAAATTTGGTATGCGCATCTATGTGTTGTGCTTAGAAGATTGTTCTTGCGAGGGGAGTAAATGTATTTGTAATATGTCAGTTGGGGAGAGGATACCTAACTAAGCTGTAGTTTTTGGCAAATGCATTTATAAGCCTGCAGTATTTTGCACTAAAATGATCAGACGAAGTTTTCTATATTGCATTATTTATTTGTCTTTGGGTTTTGTTACAACTGGTCTTTAAATAGTCTGCTTTCCCAGTTCTTTCACCCCTTGGGGAATATTTATTTGCTCGTAAGTACTCTACCAGTCGTCCTCCATCATGAGTTAATTTGAGCAGAGTTATATTTGAAAAGTTGCTCAATAAAAGTAGATGGCCGTTTTACTTTGATTTTAAGGAGATTTTGACCCGTGGCTTGCAACATTTGAAAAATAAATAATCTTTGAGTATAGCTGTTAAAATATGCAATAAACATCAGATAGTCGATGTGAAATTTTTAAACACTGCATTCATAAAAGAGGTTAGACAAGGGGTTTCAACTGCCATTGTAGAAGCATTCTTCACTAGATTTCCTAGCAAATCATTGTGATTGCCTTTTCTGAGTGTTAGACTATAAAACTGAAGGTTGCCTACATATCCAAGTCCCAGAATGTGCCATGCACAGCAATATGTTAGCACTGTAGGCTGACACATTTGGGGATGGTGTTCTCAGGTAGGATGTAAAAAGGGCAGAAGAGTACAGTCTATGGTATTGAGATATTGTCAGTTTTTCCCTTTATCTCCAAGTCTAAAATGTTAAATTGAAATCTGCAAATTCACTCATGTTCACATGGCATTATCAAAATTAAATTAAAGCCCATGGTAGAAAGCATTCTCAGCCTGAAGGATAACATCTTTGCTCCAAGTTCAGTATCTATTTTAAAATTATCATTTGTCATAAGTGCAAAAAAAGTCACAAAAGAAGAAAACTAAAACTACTTTGAATTTTAAAAAACTATTAGACTTCATGTGAAAATATTAAAAAACTAATTTTTTCAAAGGTTTCCAGAGTATGAAATTAGCTTTCTAATATTTAAATGAGAGTGAACCCGAATATCAACCTAAGAATTTACCTGTGTTTGTGTGTGTGTATCTTTTATTCTTCTTCAGAAAAAAAAAACTGAATATATTTATTTCAGGTAACTCCTTTATTGTTCTAAAAATATATTCATAAGACATGGGAGTATTTTAGGTTTAGAAAATAACGAGAACATCCTATTTCCTCTTTCCTTCCACATAGTAACAATAAAAGTAGAAGAATCATTTTAAATAGTAAATGAAAATAAATATTTTAGTTTTGAAGTTTGCTCAAATAGTGAATTTACTACAATGATGTATGTATACAGTAACCAATACTATATTTATGTATTGGATTTTAAAAGAACCTTCTTTAAATACTTCAAAATATTATTGTATTCTAATTGTATAGAAACTCCCTTTCACAAATCTCTCATTTTTTTTTGAGAGCTCTATTAGTATGTATGGTATACAATTTGATTAATAAAATATAAGTACATGTTTACACCTTTTTAAAGTATTCAATTATTTGGGCAAAGCAAAGTATATGTATAACCTCAAAGTTATAAAGTGTGATCATTAATATGATGAAATATATCTCACATTAAATTATACAATACAATAAAAGTGTTTCTTCAGTCTTAGCTTCTGTTAAAATAAACATATATTTAAAAAATGCAATGTGACTATTTTAAGAGGTAAGTTCACTAATATACCAATAAACTATTTTCTGAAAGCTAAATTGAGTTTTGAAAATAAATATTGTTTAAAAAAGATGGAGATATAAACCATATAACATAAAACTTGTTTTTGTCAGTCTGTATGTGGGGTAAATTTATCTTCCCATGGTTCTATAATAACAAAATAATTAACTGACATCTCTTAGCTTAGTTCAAGAGTTAGAGGAATGTATTATCCTAGAAACTTTGTTTTCAAAGGTCATTAGAACATTTATTTAGAAACCTTAGCCTGAAAATCAAATGTCATGCTTATATTGTTTTGCTCCTATCAGGAACAAAGGCATTGTGTGTGAAGGA
Source organism: Phocoena phocoena (assembly GCF_963924675.1). NCBI lineage: Eukaryota > Metazoa > Chordata > Mammalia > Artiodactyla > Phocoenidae > Phocoena > Phocoena phocoena. The sequence continues at coordinate 115,729,812 of NC_089222.1, read as the reverse complement.
CATTATCTCGGCATTTGACAATATAGAGTATCACTTTTCATTCTAGTTATCCTTGAAAAATGTTCAATAAATGCATCCTTGCCACCTTGGACCCTGCCTCAAAATGGATACCTTATCACCTTAAACATCTTATTTTACAAAACAGTCGCAGCTTTAAACATGCATAACATAGCTGTCTGGAAAATACAGTACATTGAGTGTTTCTGACAACTAAACTTCATTGGATGAGAAATCAAGTTACTCTTGCAGCCTTGTCTCAGCTTACAGATTTAGTTCATATATGTTTGGGTGGTATGAAAGTGATGATGGGGAGACACCAGGTTGGTATTTTTCTGTGTTCAAATAGAATTGTTCTGTTGGAACCAAGTAACCTGACACTAATATTATTTCTTAATATCAGAAAATTATAGATTAGGATATATTCTGTGGAATTTAAGTCAACTATTTGAAAACAGAGTTTATCATTTTGGCCAAGGGTTGCAAACTAAAAAGCATCAGGGGCCAAGTGAGTGAAATTAATGTGGGTGGACTGCAGTGAAATGGACAGTCAATGCCCTGAATAAAGACAGGCACATTTTCTTTAAACACTCGGTGTGAACCTTACCCAGGGCTCTCACTTCTGGCATCTTGACGAGGTTCTAATCAGTCGACTAATTATGACTAATCAGGATTTTCAGTAAAGGGGGGGGGGGAGTAGGGATATTTTTGTCAAATTTGAGAAACATATGAAATTTCTCTTGGGAACAACATGAGTTAAATTAAAAATATTAACTATAAGTAAGTTGGGTAGAAGAGATTTTAACTTGATTAAAGGAGAACATTTCATTTTTTTTCCTACTAAACTGCATTCATACAAAGAGTACATATTCGGGCTTCCCTGGTGGCGCAGTGGTTGAGAGTCCGCCTGCCGATGCAGGGCACACGGGTTCATGTCCCGGTCCGGGAAGATCCCACATGCCGCGGAGCAGCTGGGCCCGTGAGCCATGGCCGCTGAGCCTGCGCGTCCGGAGCCTGTGCTCCGCAACGGTAGAGGCCACAACAGTGAGAGGCCCGCGTACAGCAAAAAAAAAAAAAAAAAAAAAAAAAAAAAATACATATTCAATGTGTACAAAAGGAAAGCTAAATGTAAGCATTAATTTGAAAATTTTCAGAAAATGTGGTATTCATTCTTTTCATGCTAGAAGTAACAAGTTTAAGCCAAATATTAAGTCATATTCTATGTAGGCAGGAAGATCTTATTTAATTCCCTGGACTTTGGGGGATTTTGATTCACACTACCATTATCAGTTTTCTAGTGATATATGAATAAAATTGAATTAAAAGATAAGCACCAGGACATAGTTAGATGTTCATGGGAGAACATCTAGTGGAAGAAAGAACCTCTAAGTAGCCTAGGACTCTAAAAGTTGTGCCAGTGACTTTGGATACATCCTAAGAGACTGGAATGAAGAGGACCTGGAAAGAGAAACAGAGATATCTGGATGCAAGATACTAGATGTAGATACTAGAGTATCCGCTGAAGAATTTAAATAGGGCTATTTCTGACCATTCTTGTGTTATCATAACTTTATGGAGCTAGGACAGACTAGTAAAGATGATCAATGCCTGTCAACTTCAATGAAATGAATGTGACCAAGAAATTCTGTAATTTCAGTAATATTTAAAATTCCTATATCTGTATACAAAGGCATTATTTCATCCACCCTCTTCAAAATGTGTAGGTAATTTGGGAATACTGCATTTTTCTCAGATTAAGAAACTCAATACCTAGAGAAGTTAAAACAGCTGACCACATGGTCATGCGTACAGTAAATAGCTGACTTGGGATTACATCCAAGGTGTTTAATATTATTTCCACCATAAATCAGGAGGATAAGTGAATACTGGGTCCTATTCTGACTCTACTAAAGCGGCCCATAGGCATATATTTCTAAACTTGGCTGGTATTATTGTCTGCAATAGTAGCTCTTAACCTTGACAGCACATTAGAATTACCTGGGGACCTTAATTAAAAATACCAATTGCTTCTTCCCATCTAAGACCTCCCCACCCAAGACCAATTCAATCAGGATCTCTGTGGTTGGGATCAAGTCATCAGTTTGGGGAGGTTTTTAAATCCCAATTAATTCCTGTTTATAGCCGGGATTGAGAAACATTGGTTTAATATCTAAAAAACCAAAATTTATTTTCCTTGTATTTTATTTTCGTATGCATTCTAATGTATATTGGTAGCTATTAAAACATATGTTATGTACTCACAACATATAAATATATACATACATCCTTCACAGAAATACAGTTTCTGTGCTTAATTATTCTTCCCAAATACAAATTTAGGGGATTCCGGAGAAATGCAAAATATGAAGTCAATTAGAAGGAAAAGAGGGAAAGATGCTTCTTTTGCAGGGTGGCAGAGGGGCGGGAGGAGAGGAGAGGGGGGTCTTTTTTTAAAAAATTTTGTTGAAGTATAGCTGACTTACAATGTTGTATTTAATTCCTGCTGTACAGCAAAGTGACTCACTTATAGATATATAGATTTAGATATACTTTTTCATATTCTTTTCCATTATGGTTTATCACAGGATATTGAATACAATTTCCTGTGCCATACAGTAGGACCTTGTTGTTTATCCATCCTATATATAATAGTTTGCATCTCTAATCCCAAACTCCCAATCCTTCCCTCCCCCAACCCCCTCCCTCTTGACAACCACAAGTCTGTTCTCTATATCTGTGAGTCTGTTTTTGTTTCATAGATATGTTCATTTGTGTTGTATTTTAGATTCCACATATAAATGATATCATATGGGATTTGGCTTTCTCTTTCTGACTTAACTTCACTTAGTATGATAATCTCTAGGTCTATCCATGTTTCTGCAAATGGCATTATCATGGTGTGTGTGTGTATATATAAATATACACATCTTCTTTATGCATTCATGTGTCAATGGACATTTAAGTTGTCTCCATATCTTGGCTATTGTAAATAGTGCTGCTATGAATATAGGGGTGCATGTATCTTTTTGAATTATAATTTTGTCTGGGTATATGCCCAGGAGTAGGATTGCTGGATTATATGACAACTCTGTTTTTAGAGTTTTGAAGAACCTCCATACTGTTTTCCATAGTGACTGCACCAGTTTACCTTCCCATCAACAGTGTAGGAGGGTTCTGTTTTCTCCACACCCTCTCCTGCATTTATTATTTGTAGACTATTTAATGATGGCCATTCTGATGGGTGTGAGGTGGTACCTCACTGTAGTTTTGATTTGCATTTCTCTAATAATTAGCGATGATGAGCGTCTTTTCATGTGCCTCTTGTCTATCTGTATGTCTTATTTGGAGAAATGTCTATTTAGGTCTTCTGCTCATTTTTTTTTTTTGCGGTATGTGGGCCTCTCACTGTTGTGGCCTCTCCCGTTGCGGAGCACAGGCTCCGGACGCACAGGCTCAGCGGCCATGGCTCACAGGCCCAGCCGCTCTGCGGCAGGTGGGATCCTCCCGGACCGGGACACGAACCCATGTCCCCTGCATCAGCAGGCGGACTCTCAACCACTGCGCCACCAGGAAGCCCTTCTGCTCATTTTTTTGATTGGGTTATTTGGTTTTTTGTTATTGAATTGTAGGAGCTGTTCGTATATTTTGGAAATCAAGCCCTTGTCAGTTGCATCATTTGCAAATATTTTTTCGCATTCTGTGGGTTGTCTTTTCATTTTGTTTATGGTTTCCTTTGCTATGCAAAAGCTTATAAGTTTGACTAGATTCCGTTTGTTTATTTTTGCTTTTATTTATTGCCTTGGGATACTGACCTAAGTAAACATTGGTATGATTTATGTCAGAGAATGTTTTGCCTATATTCTCTTCTAGGAGTTTTATGATGTCTTGTCTTATATTTAAGTCTTTAAGATATTTTGAGTTTATTTTTGTGTATGGTGTGAGGGTATATTCTAGCTTCATTGATTTACATGTGGCTGTCCAGTGGGAAAGGTGCTTCTTTTGTGTGTGTGTTTGCATTTTGTTTGTTTGTTTGTTTTGCTAGATTCTGGTGTTTGAATCTAGAGGGAGTGAAAAAGCTTCTGTTGATTGTCTACAGTGTGCTTAGTGTTTCATAACTTACAGAGAGATTCCTTCTTCCACACTGCCCTGGAAGAAGCCACTGGATAATGATGTAAGGCTCATAATTAGAATCACCAGATTTAACAAAATAAAGATATTTGTACTGAATTTGATCATCTGGCAACCCTATTCCTAAGAGCTTGGTTCTCAAGTTAATCTCTGAACCAGTGTTTTTAGCTTCCTACCCAGGTAAGTAAAGGCAACTATCCTGCCTGCAAAAGACAAAATGTCATCCTTCCCATCTCTAGAGATAGTAACCTAGCTGCAACCTCAGGAAGAATCAACCCCAGGAAGAATCAAACATTTATATCAGCAAGAACCACATTTGTGTATGTAGTTCTGTGGAAGGGCCCACAGGGAGATGACTGTGATATTTAAAGCAGTGATACTTGAAAAACAGCAAGAGTAAGGCCTCGATGTCAGTGTTAGAAGTGATTTCCTTCATTCCTTAATATAAATTCTTCCTCTAGACAATTCATAGTAAATGAAAGTGGGGAAGTGGTATCAGACCTTAGCTCTTCCTTCCATTAAAAAAGTTTAAAGACTTCAAGTTCAATTTCTATGTACTATCTAGGATGGACATCCAGAGATTCTTTATTCAGAGTAAGATGACTTCTCCTATGATTCCAGTGACTGAGAGAAGAAATTTTCCCCTTATTTTAAATTTCTTTCAGTGGATCACATATCAAATTTTAAGTACACATAAACTCAAATCTAGAACACATTTATGGAAAAAATTAACTGTCTTTTTAGGAATCTAAATATAAACATATAATAAAATTGAGTCCCTATTTATAGCCTGAAAAGAAGTTTTAGATTGAAAAGAAGTTTTAGATTAAGTTATATTCTCTACATCTCTAAACAGAGAGTTGCAGGTGGTTGAAAACCTATGAGAAATTAAAGTGAGAAAGATATTTTTGGAGACCCTTTTAGGAGAAATGAATTTCTTTTTTGCATCCTAAGAATGCCAAAGCAGACAAGAAAGCAAGACAATGGCTCCAATTCTGTTTGGAGCATAAAATCTCCGCAATTGAGGATATATGCATAGAAAAGATTTTGTCTCTGTCTACTCATTTGTTGTTCAGTTCAAATTTGGTTCTAAAAAGAAAAAGAAAATCATATTAACTTCCAGAGAGAGCAACTGTATCTTTCAGAAAAACTGTGAATTTCTTTCCACTTGAGATGTCTTAAAATTAAATGGTATTGCAAAAACTTATATGATCTTGTTTCACTTAAGACTCAAGGTCTGTTATCAGAACAATTACTTATTCAGTATCCTGATAGATAAAAAAATAATTTAGAACAGCATTTTATTCTATGACCATGATTTACCAGTTCAATATCTTACCATTTAAATATATAATTCAGTGTGCATAGTAGTGATGAGCTTCAAATGAAAAAAAAAAAACAAAACAAAACACCATAATGGATTAAGTCTGATATAGCCTTTTTGTCATGAGTAAAGAGGCTAATGTAATATAAGCACTCATAAGTAATCAGATGTCTTCCGATGAGTAAATTGAAATGTCATAGCAGAAGTAATCCACCACACATTTTATTATGAATTTCTGTGGGTAGGTTTAAATTCATTTTCTGACTCATTTAATTTATTAAATCAAAGCAAAATCTAGATGCATGAAAAAAGCAATTTTGGTAATAAGAGGTTTACCTCAATGTGTGTATTAGTTTCTAATTTTTTCTTTTCCTCATCAGCTGACTGGACTGTGATTTGTGCAACCATTCTTTGCAGCTTTGTTTCTGGCTTTTGCCAAAGACGCCACAATTACATACGACAAGCACTTCCAATAATATTGTAGGATTCTATGTACACTAGAAATAACCTAGTGTCTTCAATAGCTCTGATCAAATTTATCTTTGACGTGATTTCTCAGTTTCCATAGATGAGCCATATTTTTGCACAACTGGATTTTACAAGACACAGTCACTTAGGGATATATGAGGCTATTTAATTGACTTCTACTGTTTTCCTCTTATCATCTTTGGTAAGAATGTAACCGCTGAAAATATTTTGAAGCCACTGGGTCAATGATTAAAAACAAAAAGGAGTTAGTATGTAATAAAAGTCCTCATACAGCATACATTGTGGCCATCATTATCCCCCATAGAACACTGGAATTCAACTGAATTCACTTCAATAAAACAAAGCTACCTCTTTTGTTGTTGTTGTTGCTTTTTTTTTAAAATTAATTAATTAACTTTTAGTTGATGTATAATATTGTATAATTACATGTGTACAATATAGTGAATCACAATTTTAAAGATTATACTCCATCTATAGTTATTATAAAATATTTGCTATATTCCCTGTGTTGTATAATATATCCTTGTAGCTTATTTTATACCTAATAGTTTATACCTCTTAATCCTCTACCCCCATATTGTCCCTCCCCCTTCCCTCTCCCCACTGGTAACCACTAGTTCTCTATATCTGTCAGTGCTATCATACAGTATTTGTCTTTTTCTGTCTGACTTATTTCACTTAGCGTAATGCCCTCCAAATCCATCCATATTGCTGCAAATGACAGGATTTCATTCTTTTTTATGGCTAAGTAGTATTCCATTGTGTGTGTGTGTGTGTGTGTGTGTGTGTGTGTGTGTGTATATATATATATATATATATATATATATATATACCATATCTTCTTTATCAAGTCATCTGTTAATGGACATTTAGGTTGCTTCCATATCTTGACAATTGTAAATAATGCTGCTATGAACATTGGGATGCGTGTATCTTTTCAAATTAGTGTTTTAATTTATTTTTTCTTGGATATATACCCAGGAGTGGAATTGCTGGGTCATATGGTAGTTCTATTTTTAGTTTTCTGAGAAACCTCCATACTGTTTTCCACAGTGGCTGCACCAATTTACATTCCCACCAACAGTGTATGAGTGTTCCCTTTTCTCCACATCCTCTCCAGCATATGTTATTTATGTTCTTTTGGATGATAACCATTCTGACAGGTGTGAGGTGATATCTCATTGTGGTTTTTATTTTCATTTCCCTGATGGTTAGTGATGTTGAGCATCTTTTCATGCGCCGGTTGGCCATCTGCATTTCCTCTTTGGAAAAATGCGTGTTGAGTTCTTCTGCTCATCTTTTAATCAGGGTGTTTGGTTTTTTTGATGTTGAGTTGTATGAGCTGTTTATATATGTTGGATATTAACCCCTATCAGTCATATCATTTGTGAACATTTTCTCCCATTCAGTTGGTTGTCTTTTCGTTTTGTCAGTGGATTTCTTTGCAGTGCAAAAGCTTTTAAGTTTTATTAGGTCCTATTTGTTTATTTTTGCTTCTATTTCCTTTGTTTTAGGAGATATATCCAAAAGAGTATTGCTACAATTTATGTCAGAGTGTTCTGCCTATGTTTTCCTATAGGAGATTTATGGTATCCAGTCTTACATTTAGGTCTTTAATCCATTTTGTGTTTGTTTTGTATGTGGTGTTAGAGAATATTCCTAGTTTCATCCTTTTACATGTAGCTGTCCAGTTTTCCCAGCACCATTTATTGAAGAGACTGTCTTTTCTCCATTGTATATTCTTGCCTCCTTTGTCATAGATTAATTGACCATAAGTGGGTTTAACCACTTCTTAACTTCTAAAGGTTCTTGCTGTATATTAGATAGTATGATATGGTTTAGTATAGATCCCTAATTCTTTTCACAATTAATTGTTCTCTGTTTCAAGCAACTATCTCACTTTCTCATCCTCATCTCTCAAAACAAATGATTCAGAAAACTTTTATACTTCTTAACATTCTTACCTGCCTTTAGCAGCAGTTATTCATGTATATAAAATTCCGTTGAATTCCAGCTATTTTTCAGGTTATTTCTGTAACGTTTGACACTATATAAATAAAAGCAGGTACAGAAATGTTTTATTTATTTTTGTTTTTACATGCCTAGACTATTTTTAACTTTTCATTTTATTTTTTATTAAGGAATAATTGACATATAATATTATATTACTTTCAGGTGTACAGGATAATGATTTGGTATTTGTATACACTGGGAAATGATCACCGTAATGAGACTGGTTAACATCGGTCACCATACCTAGTTACAATTTTTTTTCTTTTTTCTTCTTGCAGTGAGGACTTTTAATATCTACTTTCTTAGCAATGTTCAAACATGCAATACTGTATTATTAACTAGTCACCATGCAGTATGTTATTATTTATTTCACAGCTGGAAGTTTGTACTTTTTGACCCCCTTCACCCATTTTGCACCCTCTCAATACCTAGGCTACTTTTAAAACAACTTGTTAGTGACTTCAGGTATGTTTTGATCTCTATCATTTATCATATCATTCATGCATTATTTGCAAATGATGACCTTCATCTGTATTATCTAGAAGACTTTTATGAAGCCAGATTTGTGAATGCCCTTAGAGAAATAGAAAAACTCACATTCCTGTATCTAACAGGAGAGAAAACAAATGAGTTCTTTTCATCTTACCTTTCAGTTCACACATAAACCATGATGGAAGTGGTAAGATAGTAAAATATAAACCCATGTCTCTTTTAAGATTTTTGAGTGAATGTCTAGACAAGTCTGATAGTTCATCGTTTTTGTTCCCCAGCTATAAAGTATAAGACAGATTCCTCTCACAAGCTAAAGAGTTTAACGACTATATGTTTTCTTATGTTAAACCTTAAATGTCTTAAATGAAAAGCACACAAAGTTTGTATTATTAGTGTGTGAAAATGTCTAACTTGACCCAAAAGAGGAAACGGTCCTTACTCCATCACTAGAGTGAAATAGAAAACTGCACTTCAGAATTCACTGTGTCAGTTACTCATGGAAATGACTGCACACACATTTCTAAAATTCAGAAATCTTAATTATCACCAAATCTATAAATCTACAACTTTTATTCTTCTTGCCTGATGGCTTTTAGAGTCATGCTTAATTTCACAGCTGACAGTAGGAAGCTTATCTTCATTTTTTAAAATATCTAATTGGAACTTAGCAGCTGTTTTCAATAAAAAGAAAGGCCTCTTATATGAATGTGGTGTAGCCTGCTCCACCCTCCGTCAAGGAAAAGATCTAAAGAATAAGATAACACATGCCTACATTCAACACTTTGGGCACCAAATCTTATTATGTTAGTTGGGATGGGTTAGAAATTCTGTGGTAACAAAAGTTCAAAATTTTCAAGAGTTTTAAAAGCAAAACAAAATTTATCACTCTTTATATGCCTATTACAGGTTGGCTGGGGCCTTGCTCTGGTATAGGCATTACCTTTCTTTTATCAGCCAGGGTGAAGGAATATTGAACTCTAGTGACAGTGGCAGAAGGAAAGGACAGTTCCAGAGGTTGTTGCATCAGGATGTTTCATCCTATAGTAACACATGCCATATTCTCTCACAATTCATAGGCTTCAGGAAGTCACGTGGCCATATAAACCCACAAAGAAGTCAGAAGGCAACCTAGTCATGTGTCTGGAAGGAGGGGACAGCCAGAAACATTTGGCCAACAGTGATAATGATTATACAGATAGTAACTACAAATCTCCAATCTCAGGATAGCCCCATTGCTACCAACCTTATTTAGTCTGGATGCTGATTAACTACATATATGATGTCTTGACTTTTTAAAAACTGCATCTTGCATTAGCTTCTTCTTCTTTCAGTAGAGTTCTTTTCCATGTATTATTTATGTTTTTTCTTGTCTTAGGTCAAAACAAACATTAGTGAATATGTTATTAGTAACTAAACCCTTAGTGATTATGATATTGATTCAACAGGATTAAATTCTATACATGAAATTCTGCTATCAAAGAGCTCAAGGATATTTCTGACCATTTTACAAGTATTAGCGTGGACTGTGTATCATAGAGTCCTATCATCAGAGGGCTGATAGGGAATTGTTAAAATATATCATTTATTCCTTATATTTCGGCAAGATTGTACACAAAGCATTTATATCAGGCCACTTAGGGTGGGAAGGAAGACAGAGAAATTGTTATCTTGAAGTTGTTTTATTCAGTTCATTGGAGAGCAAGGCTATCACATAACCTGCTATGGGGCATGTACCTGCAGGCTGTTTTATTAAAATTAAGCTCATCGTTTGGTCTTTTGGCTAGACTTCAGTAACATATTTACTCTTTTACAACAATTTGAAATCAAATTTCAAATTTTACATGTATCTGCTTAGCTAAATCATTACCATTATTTTGTAAGCTCATGGATATTTTGAGTAATAGTAATAATAAAGCGAATGTGGTACAAGGAGAAGAGTGCTGGACCACATTACTGTGACTTATGAAGTTTACTTAATGTCTGCAAAGCCTCAGTTTCCTCTTCTGTAAAATGGAGAGAACAAAACTGACCTTTTTCAAACTAATAATATGAACTTGAAACTACACCAGGGGCTTATTTGCAGAACAGTCTTAGCATAGCTACGTAAATAGAAGCTTCGTGTGACGGTATATAAAGGAGCCCACAATTTTAAATGGAAATTAAATTTCATTATTCAGGCCACACTGATCAAACTACTCTCACGTATTTGAGTTACAAGGTCTGAGGGTGAACGGCATTCTGTGATGAATTCCAACAAGTCTGGGCTTTATTTAATCGAATTTTACAGTGTTGGAACAAACAGCGAATGCTTGTGAAGCTGACTTGTTCTTTTCTTCTTATCTTTGGGATTCTTACTCTAATAAAGTCATAAAAGTTACGAACTAGAAGTGACTTTGAGGTTATATCCTTCAATCCCTTTGCTTACATTTAAGAAAACTGGGCTATTATCAGTTAGGGATTTTATTCAGCTGGTAGTAAAAGAGTTCAGAAAGTTAATGTCATATGTAAATTTTCAATTTATGCACCTAAGGTGTTTGCAGATTTCTTGGTCTCCCTCTCATAATTGCCTACATGTTTTGCAAGAAAGTCTGCACAACGTCTTATTTATAGAATAATGAGAATGACAAAAGACTAGAGGCTAGTGAGTCTGTCCGCTTTTTAAGAAGTGCCAGTGTGTTTTGCTTACAACTCTATGCCCAGCATTTTCTCACAGGGTCCCACATTGCAGTAAGGCTGGGCAGTGTGGTTTTATCGTTAATCACATTATGCCCCTCCTCCCCACCCCGAAACTAGGGTTCTATTAATTAAAAAAAAAAAAAGGAGAATAAAGATATTGCATCAGGGAACTTCCCTGGTGGCACAGTGGTTAAGAATCCACCTGCCAATGCAGGGGACACGGGTTCGAGCCCTGGTCCGGGAAGGTCCCGCATGCTGCAGAGCAGCTAAGCCCGTGCGCCACAACTACTGAGCCTGCGCCCTAGAGCCTGTTAGCCACAACTACTGAGCCCATGTGCCACAACTACTGAAGCCCGCACACCTAGAGCACGTGCTTCGCAACAAAGAGAAGCCACCACAATAAGAAGCCTGTGCACCGCAACGAAGAGTAGCTTCCCACTGGCCGCAACTAGAGAGAAAGCCTATGTGCAGCAACAAAGACCCAACGCAGACAAAAATAAATAAATAAATTTACAGGGAAAAAAAGAAAGATATTGCATCAGAAACTGGTGGTTTCTGCCATAGAGACCTGTTTTCCTATTATAGATAAGTGTTACAGCATTTGTCTTACTTATATTTGCTAGTATGTCTGGGCTGGAATCTCAGCAAACCAGAGTGATAATTAACAAGAGACAGTGTAAATTAAAATTATAGGTTCTAAAAGTGAAACTGACTTAGATTCAAACCAGGGCCACACCATTTGCACAAATTACTTAACATCTTCAAACCTCAGTTTTCTGTAAGATAAGATGGCACCTCCTTTGCAGGTTCAAGTTCTAAATTAGGTAATACCTGTAAAGTACAATATCTAAAGACAGTGCCTAAAATATAATAATCACTCTGTACGTAGTTGGTGCTGCCACCAACCACCCAGTGTTCTTTTATACATTTTATGATTGAGAAATTAAAGCTGATTTACATTTTATTGAAATCAACGTCAAGGTAATAAAGTTCATCAAATTATTGTACTTTAGGTCATCAGATTTGCTTTAGTGCCTTTGAGGTTCTTCTTTAAGATGACAGTCGTTATTATTCATCTTTTATAAATCTCTCTATTTTTCCATTTAAATCGTTGGATTCATCTTCTATAGATATGCCCAAGTCAATGATTTTGATTAGCCTGTGCTCTTTATCCAATATTATAATACCTGGAAAGTAATTATGTTTCTGTTTTTCATTTTAATCTGGTCTTATCACATCGACTATATGGGCTTCGGTCAAGTCCATTATGAGCTAATTGCTCATGTGCTGGATGTTCAGAAGTTTACCCTTCAAATCTAAAAAAAGGAAAAGATGAAGCCACAGAACTCTGATACATTTTATACATGCATTAGTCTAATTATGGGTAGAGAAATAACTATTCTTTCTATTCTATATTTTGAACTTCTCCTCTCCCTGGAAATACAGATTTTTTGATTACAATGACTTTAGTCATTGATCAGGTCCAACTGCAGAAGTCCCTTAATTTAAGAGGAAGGAATTGTCTTTGGACCTGCCTGGAATTGCCACAAACTAATAACCTAATTGCTCATGCCAACTGACAGAACGAGCATTGACTCTGTCAGTAGTCTAGGCCTTTGTTTTTTTCATTGGGATTTGAGGTTTGTCCATTGACTGGGAAGTTTATACTACAACTGACTATGCTATGAGTAAGACAGCTTTAATTGAAACGTCTAAAGAGTAAAGGAAAACAGGAAAAAAAAAAAAAAAAAAAGACACTGTCTTTTTCCTCTATCAATAATGCCTGGGCCTGTCAGTGGTGCTGAATGGCAATATTGAGCATGCCTTTTCTCTCACGTAAAATTTTAGTATGAAATTATTCAAATTATACTCTGGCTATGTCATAACGTCTGTGTTCTCTAGTTATATATGAAATGGATTTAAATGAAAGTTAAGTGGCTTTCATTCACACATTCGTATTTTTAAAAGCACTTACGGAATCTGTTGATGTTTCTTATCCTCCCTGCCCTGTTGCTGTTCGGTCTGCCCCCAAGTGGTGGAGAGCCTAAGAACCGGAAAAGGTAACAATGTGGTCACTCGATCGCTGCTGCAATTGTGTGCCTGATTGATTTTTGTTGGTACGTAACAGCTGAACAATTTGAAATTTATTAAATGTAATATGAAGGCACCTGTTCAAATCATAGCAGTCTAATAATTCTTGAAACTGTGGCTGTACATTTTAATTCAATACACTAGTAAATAAACTTTAAAACATACAGCCACCCTTCATGAAACGTATTTCTAAAGCTTTTATCGTGTGCTCATCCTCTTCCTTCTTCTCCACTTGTTTTAAAAAACTACTCCCTGCTTTGGGCTTATACTGGAAGACATTTTTCCTCTTGATTTCTAGCAGTTGCTAGCTGCTATTGTTGAGTTTTAATATTCAGTGTGATGCAGAACTCTTACTTTTTTTCAAGTTCTTGGGCTCTCTCTCTTGTCTCACTTTTAAAAATGGCCTTTGGGGAATGACAGTGATTGTGACAGATGGTAAAGGAATAAGATTGCACTTTGACGCTGCCTCTGTCTTTGCCTTATGATCTCTTTCCACTTTCTCAAGGCAAATTATAGGTTTCCTTTTGCCTCTAGAGGGACACAGATAGCGGTTAGCAATTATGGTTCTTTGTTTCTAGCTCTTAGAAAAAGGGTCTTTTATTTGATTACACATTGTCATTAAATGTATTGTTAATGAAGGATTCTGATTAGTACATTGACCAAATACCTGACTAAACCAGGGAGGGGACTTGTTAAGTGAGGAAGAAAACAAAAAACAAAAAAACAAAAAAAACTTCTTTGATGAGTTTGAAGGCAGCTTCCCTCTAGTGGCCAAAAATGGTATTTCACTCAGAGGCTACCATACAAACATTTTTTGGAGAACTTTATTTCATTGTTTCCTTTTAAAAACATGATATCATTGAATGTGTCTTGCGACTAAACTTCAACTCTTTAAAAACATTAGAAGTCTTTTCAATTATTAGACTCAAAATTGTAGGGGTGAAAGAGTAGACAAAGGTACTTTACTATGCACCCACACAAGCACAGCACGCAATTCCAGAGGAAAGGATTTTAACTGACTAAAAGATAGTAGAATGGGTCTGTATTTTTTTTTTAGAAATTATGTGTCTGGAGGAATTTAAAAAGTATAAGTATAAAGTTGGGTGGTGAGCATATTCACTATGTTTATGAACTTGAAATATTTCATAATGAGAAAAATTTTAGAGAGAGGTGATAGAACCATAGTTAAAGTTTAAGTATGAGAATTTAAATGGCACTAGAGGTCAGTTGAGAGTTGTAGTTATAATCTGAGTTTATTTGTTCACATTTATTTATCTACTTGGAAAGTATTTAAGCAATACCAAGAATGTGCTACATTCCAGACAACATGGAAGAAATACAAAGACAAACAAGACGTGTGAAAGGCTAGTGAACAGATGACTGAGCAGTGAGACAGTGCTGGTAGAAATACAGTAAGTTCCCTGCATACAAACGAGTGCCTTTGTATGTTAAGTCCAATTTGTTTGAAAGTCCAACACAGTTAGCCTAGGTACCCAACTAACACAGTAGACTACATAGTACTGTACTGTAATAGGTTTATAATACTTTTCACAAATAATACATAAAAAATGAACAAACACGAAACATAAAGAAATCATTTTTAGTCTCACAGCACAGTACCTTGAAAAGTACGGTAGTCCAGTACAACAGCTGTCATCCAGGGGCTGGCATCGAGTGAACAGGCCAGAAGAGTGACTGACTGGAGGAGGCAGAGGGGGTGGGAGATGGTGGAGCTGAAGGATCGTCAGCAATGGGAGACCGAGGGCAAGCTGCAATTTCACTCACGTCTGATAGTGATGGCACAGGTTCTGGTTCCTTGCTGGAACCAGATGCATGTTCGCATATTTGAAAGTTCACAGCTTGAAGGTTCCTGTGGAACCAAGGGAGCACGCCCACAGTGCATAGTGCTGGGGAACACAGTTAAGCACAGAAGGGTGGTTGAGACAATCAAGAGATTGGGCACAGTGCTGGGGTGTTACCTACGCAGAAAGCACCGCAGTATTTGTGGTTCTGAGTGATCGGTAGAGAAGGGGCTTCGAGTATGGAGGAGTTATCTGGGCAGACCTGAGGGGACCACATCACTTAATTTTCCTGAGCAAACCTTAAGCAGGCACTATGTTTTATACCGTGACAAATTATCAAATGAGAGAAGATTAAGTTTTGATCCCTAGGTCATACACATCAATATTACGAGTTAATCTTACAAAAATTATAGATAGATTCAAATAACACCAGGTAGTCCAGAAACTTGTGATAAAACAATGTTTTCATGCTTAAGTTTGATTTCTTAACATAGTGTTTCTTGGAAGGAATTAGTTTGTCACTCTGCTGTATGATTTGAAGGAGACGTATAATGACGAGGTGCTCAACTTTGAAAGTATTACTGAGAAAATTGCCCCAACAGACATCATGGTGATCAGAGAGTTAAGCGTGCTCAAATGTTTTGCTTCCCTTCTGAAGTAAATGGGAAGTTACCAGTTCTAATCGGAAGTGTTGTTTGCCTAACGTAATGCTTAAGGGAGTTTTTGGTGGCAGAGGTTCACAATGATTTGAAGGAGCATGAAACTCTGAAGACGAGATCAGCAGCAAATTTACCAGATTGATGACCAAGAGTGAGGCAACCATAAGTAAGGAAATGGGGAAGTCATGAGACAGATAAACAGTTATTTAGATAATATCCTTAACTGGTTAGGTTGGCTATATTTTATGCATTTTCTACGGCTATTTTCAAGCTTGAGTATTATAGAGTCTCTGAGTTACTTAAGATACTGGTGTTATTGCAGGTATAAAGTGTATGTTATATATAATATGTATATATACTCACATAATGTATATAAGGTATACGAAGCATATATCTTATATATAAACACTATATATATAATTATAGGTATAAAGACAGGTATGATTCGATGCATCAAATAAAGTTTCACCCCCATGTCCATAAACACAGTCTCTATGCTGGAAATCACCCATGCTATGCCACCTTCACACACTGAAGGTTCTCCAACTGCCCAGGACTATGGCCTTCACGCCCCCAAGCAATCAACCCTTCCTTGGCAGTGCCCTCATGCTCTTGACTTTTCTTATCTGCTCTCCTGAGTTGAGACTTCATTGTTTCTTACAACAGTTATCTCAAGCCCCAGACATCAAGTATGTGAGGAGATCAAGTGTGTGATGTGTGTGCTACTCCATGCTAATAGAGTAACACGTTTGCATTGTAACCTGTGTTTCTCCCCAAATTAACTGAAACAAATAGCTTTTCTGCAGAAAACATGCCTTTTGATTGAGAAAATAAGTGTCAAGTACCTTTGACATCACCTAATCACAGCAAGTACATACCTTAGGACTCTTCTTTTGTGTAGAGCTGAACCTGTACCTGATAGGTATTTGCAATACTGATAACAAATTTCCTAAACAGTTCTGCAATGTTATTCATTAGCCTGTTTTTATAGGATGAAACTCCTGAAAATGGTTACAAAGCTCATTGTTTCATCTCTCTCTCTCTCTCTCTCTCTCTCTCTCTCTCTCACACACACACACACACACACACACACACACACTTTCACGCTTTGAAAGGCTGATGTATTAGACAAAGGATGCTGTGAGTAGGCTTGGAAATCACTTGGCATTTCTGAGATTTGCCAAACAGCTTGAGATATTTTAAAATACTTTTGTTCGATCAAATCCCAAACATGTTTTTCCAAGTACTTTTTTTTAGGTCAATTTTTATAACCATGTGTAATTTCATGGAAATTTAACCCATATGTTTGTTTCTGTTACCATATATTCAAATTGATTTATAGCACAGATGTAAGTATTTTCTTTGACACTGGCGTATGAAGAGGGTGAGAGAGACTTGCAATTTGAGGCACAGGAAAGTCCACAGTGAGACTTTAGATTAATGACCACAGACTATAACCCAGTTCTAACCCCAACACACTCTTCATGATAAAAGTCACAGGGGACTGTCTATAAGTGTCAGCAAAGGATGAGATCCAGGTCCTGCAGTATGTTGATGAATGTACGTTTCTAGCGTGGACTCAAAAATGGAACTCTGATTGGTGCTTGTATAGCACTCTGGGATTGAAGCCCTTAAATGTTACTAAAGGTCTTTGCCAACTGTAATGAAAAACTGGATCAATGAGCACTGATATTTATTGGCAAAATAGGACTGAGAATAGCCAGCACATTCTATTATTTTTTGTGACATAGAGACTAGAAATGGGCTTGTTGATGGGAAAGTTGAAACACAAACAAAATGCCACCATACTTTACAGGAACAGCAAGAAAATGAACCTTTTAAACCAGTATATGTATTACCTAGAAGCTATTCTTTGTTGGTTTGTTTAACATCTTTATTGGAGTATAATTGCTTTACAATGGTGTGTTAGTTTCTGCTGTAGAACAAAGTGAATCCGCTATACATATACATACATCCCCATATCTCCTCCCTCTTGCGTCTCCCTCCCACCCTCCCTATCCCACCCCTCTAGGTGGTCCCAAAGCACCGAGCCGATCTCCCTGTGCTATGCGGCTGCTTCCCACTAGCTATCTGTTTTACGTTTGGTAGTGTATATATGTCCATGCCACTCTCTCACTTCATCCCAGCTTACCCTTCCCCCTCCCCATGCTGGAAGCTACTCTTAAAATTAAATGGAAATAGAAAATCTCTAATAAGACCCTTGGATTCAACCAACGTGCCACGTCAAGAAGTAAGTGATACCTGCCGTGGCAAAGATGCTGTGGGTGAGAATGGTTAATAGCAGGGTATCAGAATCAGTGCCAGTCGAAGGAAATTAAAATCCAGTTATGATATAAGGGGGCAGACATAAGTAATTTTAAAAACCAATGCATTTAAGGAGTTAATAAGAAATGGTTCATAAGCATTGCCTGTGAATGCAAACTGAAAGTCATCACATGTATACTGATGTCTGGCTTTATACAAATCTTATAACATTCACAGGGAGAAAATATGATCTCTGATCCTAAAGACTGTGCCTACAAACAGAGAGAAAATAAACCTGTCTCCTGGAGGGAGGAATTCCTGTGATTGAAGAAGTCAAACAACTTCTTGAACTCTGAGAGCCACCTTGGCTGTTCTGCTTCAGGGTTTTTGGCAACATAACATCATCTTTATGAATGTTACCTTACAGAATGTTAGTTATACCAGGGCAGACACAACCAGGGATTTGACAACTCCCCCATGCTTTGACTGGACTGACATTTCCTTAGCAGTAACAAGCTGCCACTGTCTGGTGCCATGGAAGCCCTTGGGCTTGATTTAGGAGTGTGACATTGACTGCTTGTTACTTCTTATCTTAGAGCTGTCAGGGGCAACCGATGTCAGCATACAATTATTTGATAGCTCTACATCTTGTGCAAAATGTGAACCTATCGATGTCTATAAAAGTGTGTGGAGAATTGAGAATTAAGACTCATCTGGCTTATTGTTATGTAATACTTTGTTTTAAGTTTGGTCCACAAAAATATGAAATGTAACTATCTATTGGGCACATAATGGTTGCACACATTAAGCAACCTGCTCGTGTAATCTTCACAGCAATCTTACAAGATAAATAGTATTATTTTGACCTCATGTGACAGGGCAGATTATACTCCTAGAAAGTGGTAGAATGGAGATTCAAATACAGGCAAACTAGTTCCAGGGTCCATGCTTTCACCTTGAATTATTCTGGATTGCTGAAATTCTTTCATTGGGCCACAGTTTTTCTTTTCTTTAGTTTTAATGCAAGAAAATAATTCTTCCTTTCATCTCAGAAAATATCAGTTAACAACTTGTATTGTGTGAGAAATACTGAAATAAAGCATTTTTTTATCATCCTTGTAGTTTTTCCGGAGTAAGCATGTGTCTAATGGGATGATTCTAGACACAAATGGAGTTAGTCAATGACCAGTTTTCTCCTCATACTATGTAGACTAATGTGCTCTTTGAGAACACTCAAAATTTTTAGTGTAGTAAATAAATGTGTGGGAATTTTTTTGGTTGATATCAAATCTCAGCAATGAGCAAAATAAGCAATTAATAATCACCTAACTTGCAAATTGTAGCTCAGTTTGTCATTCTGTTTTTCATTTCACTTATTTTTAACCATAGTAATCTTCTTCAAATGTAGCCATTTTCTAAAGAATGTATTTTCCTGCTTCTGAAAAATCACCTCTAATCTCCAAAGCATTTTCATGTATAATATTTTATGTATGCATTGATCTGGTTTTGTGCTGTTTAAAAATATAACCCTTTTATTTTTCATAATTAACCTGAACAATGGCAGATGACAATTTAATTTCTAGAATGTGTGTGTATGTGTGTGTGAGTGTGTGTATTTCTTTCTTTCAACCAAATGACAGAGATCTAGGGGAATTCTGATTCTCTAATTCTAGCTCAGTATCTAACAATTGAAAGCATTTAGTTGTGATTAAAACAGATTGCAGGAGATAATCCCTTTGAGAAAGCAGCTTCAAGTGGCTTAGCAGTGATTCTTCAGGGATAGGAACTAACACAACACCAGCTAATTCCTGCAAAGTCGCCCTCGTGGTGCTGGAGATGTATCCTTCATTTGCTGTTTTCCTCCTTACTGGGTTCTATTCAGATTCTTCCTCAACATGAATTCTGCTTTGAAGACAGTTTTATTCATTCTGTTTTCCAAGAACCAAGAATTAGCCAGTTTTGCTTTAACTCAAACAGTGAAATACACTGTGTCATAAATGAACAGAGTGCAGACCGTTCTCAATTCACAACTGAATCATATTCTAAAAGACCATGGATAAGTCATAGACAGTTTGGAACTTGGGATGCCATTTACCATAGAAACATTGCTCCATAAGATTAAGTTTCTTGGTCAGCCCTCCAAAGCCTACTTAACCCATAATGTAGCTTAATATACTTATAACTAGCACTACAAACATCTAGCCTCTATGTATAACAACAGTTCTATGAAAATAGTTTTAAGCCATGTTGTAGATTCAGTAGTGGCGGGGAAAGCACCTTCTTTGTTTGGGAATGCCTTCAGATTAATTTTATTCACAGTGTGCCATTCCTAGGATCAGAGAGACAGGCAGGTTTGTACCTTCTGAGATAGGAGAAAGAGAGAGAACTAGGTTGGGGATAATTTATGGGTTAAGGGTTTCTTTATTTCCTTACCCCTTCCATCACTGTATCTCCATTTTGCAGTTTAAGCCTGTACCCTTGAGACCAGGAACCATGCCTAGGGAAGGGAATAATAAAGTCACGAGGGGATCCCAAGTGTCAAAGGCTAGGAATATGCTCCTGGGTCTTGGCTGCATGTGGAGCAATATTTCTGAAACTATGCTGAGTGGCTACCCTTACATGTTGCATTACAAAGTAAAACACTGGAAATCTTCCTGTTGTACCCACCTTCTGCTCCTTCCTCCCTCCCTCCCTATGCAGCTACCACTCCTATACCTCCCCTCCCCGCCAAAATTGCTAGGAGCCTTTTCCTCTCTGGTGCATCCATAATGCCTTGTGGATGAGACACATAGCAAGCTAATATAAGGGCTCCTTGAACTGAGCAATTAACCACATGCCACCGTTGAGTTTAATAGTAAAGTTTAGGCCACATTTTGAAAGGCATTATTGTTTTAAGGCATGGAATACAGTTGACTGTGTAAATGTTTACAAGCTGCAACAACAGTGTACCAATTCATATTCTATAGGGCCATGCTATTAAGCCAGAATTCATTGATTGACAGTATCTAACCAAATCTAAAGTTGTAAACTAGCTATGCTTATATGAATCACCTGCCAGCATTTCATCATTTTTTCTATATACCCTTTGCTATGCTGTGATGTGGCAATTGATCTGCTGTCTAATGTACAGTAAAGATGATGAGCTGGCATTAATAATCATGGCATATATTAAAAATGTAACAGGGCACCATAATGCAATAAGAGATGTATAGTTGAAAACCTTTTGACATTGCATTGCCCCCGCTAATGTTTCACAACACTTTACACTTTGAAAAAAAAGTGGCATTAAAATAGCATGTAAAGTGTTATTCCCACATGCTGTTCTTGGTCTTTGGCATGCCTGTTTTCTCCACATTCTCCAAAAATGACAAGAATGTATCCCATCTGATACATCCTGTGAAAAATTTAAGAACATATTTGAAAACACAAAATACTGTTTTCATAAACTGCTGAAATCTGTGATAGTTTGGCAATAATTGCAGGAACAATGCTGGAACTAGGCTCTTTATTTTTTCTTTCCCTTGCATTCTTTCGTCAAACCCACTGAATTTCTTTGTCCTCCATTGCTTTCTGATGTGTTGATCTGAGTCTCCCTAAAACACAAGTTAGTGCCTAAACAGAGTCTGACAGTTAGGTTTTCTCCATTAATCAATGATCTAATGTTGATATTGATGTAGTCTTTTAAGGACAAAAATAAATAATCTGAAGCTAATTTAGCACTGGGTAAATTAGAAAGAAAGCTTTTAAGACAAGGAGGAATGATGAAATAGGTGATACTAGATGTAAGACTTTCTAGAAGGATACATGTGAGTAAAATTCTATTGGGGCTTAAACAGTTAGAACTCTGTTTTCTGTTTCTATTTTTATTCTCCTTCTAGTACTTGGGGTTTTAAGATTCACTCCTTACTTGCATGGCAAATCATAACAAATGCCACTCTGGTTCTCATGTTTAGACTACTGGAATACCACTGTAACTCTTGTTTATATAGGATCCCTTTATATTAAGAGGATCCCATATCATTTATGAAACACGAATATCCTACCTGGCTGCTTTTTTGACAATAAGTAGAGTAAAAACAATTTCAAAAGAAAGAGTTCTCTATGGTGATAGTGATATTATAGTGAGTTCTTTAGCCATTTTATTCAGGGTATTTAACCTTAATTCTCATTCCCTACTTCCGTATGCCTTTCACGGGGTCTACTCTCGTGCAATGCTTAAGAGATGTGCATTCATTTAATTTTTGTAGCCAAGCTAAGGAGTCAAACTGTTGATATACGCTGATTATGTTAACCAGATTATAACCTATCTCTACTTTTAGTGTCATGGGAGGGGAAGCACAATGACATAAGCAATGGTAACTAATACTTACGTAACGTTTACTGCGCTTGCCATATATTAATGCTCACAACTCTGAAGTTTAGGGTTATGAAGGAAGAATTCATAGACGTGTTGGATGTTCGGTTAGGCTAAAGTGCATGAACTTTAGCATTAGACAAATTCAAACGGAATCCCTTCTCCACCACTTCTTTGATTATTTTCTTTACCTCTCAGTATAATTTAAACCATTGGTCCCTCTACTTCACCCCAAATTCCAAGCGTAAGGCATATTACTAGGTGCCACTCACTTTTTGGTGATTTGGTGTCTATGCTGTGTCAGAGAATGACCTCGAACCGGGCATGATTTATGTCTGATAATTGCTATGTTGTTAAGATCATATTTAGATTTGAATGGAAGTCAGTTAGGACTGAGCTCGGGGTCTGTGGTAAGGAAGCCCATCTGGATAAATGAATAGACGATGAATAGAGGTGGGCATTTATGGAGTGTGTTTAGGGGGTTATTAGAAGATCAGTTGGAAGTGTAGGGCTTAGGCATGAAAGTAAAGAATGAACAATTTGGTGGGAGCTCATACAAAGCTTTGAAAGGCAACCAAAGAATTTTGGGCCTTGGTCTGATGACATGTTGTAAACTTTGCTTGCTTTCTATTGAGGTATACTTACTGAATACCATCTTGGCCCTCTTTGTTTTCTGGGGGGTTGTTTTTGTCTTTTTTTATAAATTTATTTATTTAATTTTGGCTGCGTTGGGTCTTTGTTGCTGCACGTGGGCTTTCTCTAGTTGCGGCGAGCAGGGGCTACTCTTCCTTGTGGTGCACGTGCTTCTTATTGCGCTGGCTTCTCTTGTTGTAGAACAAGGGCTCTAGGTGCATGGGCTTCAGTTGTCGTGGCACGTAGGCTCAGTGGTTGTGGCTCGCAGGCTCTAGAGCGCAGGCTCAGTAGTTGTGGCACACGGGCTTAGTTGCTCCGCGGCATGTGGGATCTTCCCAGACCAGGGATCGAACCTGTGTCCCTAGCATTGGTGTATTCTTAACCACTGTGCCACCAGGGAAGTCCCGGATACTAGTCTTTTATTTTTTTACTATCATAAAATACACACAAATCTATTATAAAAAGTTAAAATGTATCAAAACTTATACACACAGAGATCATACATGGCGCCATTCTCATTGAGTGAAATGTAAATGTAAGTAAAGATGCAGTAATCTCATAAAATTAACTGTAGTACACACTGTACTACTGTATTAATTTTGTAGCCACCTACCATTGCTATGGTAGTGAGCTCAAGTGTTTTGAGTATCTGCTTAAGATGCCATGTGAGCAGTTCATCTCTCCTCCAGTAAATTTCATAGAGCAGTAACAAGTGATCTCTTGTGGTTCTCACATATTTTTCATCATGTTTGGTGCAATACTGTAAACCTTAAATAACACTATGGGACATATACGAAGTGCCACTAGTGATGCTGGAAGTCCTCCCAAGAAGCAGAGAAAAGTCATGACATTACAAGAAAAAGTTGAGTTGCTTGGTACGTACCATTGACCATAGACTAAGGTCTGCAGCTGCAGTTGACTGCCGTTTCAAGATAAATGAATCCAGCTTAAGGACCCTTGTAAAAGCAGAAAAGGAAATTAGTGAAACATGCTACACCAGCAGGCGTGAAAACCTCCCACGTTTTGCAAAATACCTTTTTATCTCGTATTGAAAAATGCAGCTTTTATGTGGATGCGAGATTATTATAAGAAAGGCATACCTATAGACTGTAATATGATTTGAGGAAAAAGTAAAGTTATTATATGACAACTCAAAGCAAAATGGAGAATCTAAAGTTGGAGAATTTAATGCCAGCAAAGTATAGTTTGGTAATTTTTAGAAAGAAGTTTGGCTTTAAAAATGTCGAGATAACAGGAGAAGCAGCTCCTCCCAACCAAGAGGTAGCAGACAAGTTCCCAGATGCCATTAAGAAAATCATTGAGGAGAAGGACTATCTGCCTGAAGAGGTCTTTCATGCAGACAAAAACTCCCTATTCTAGAAAAAAAAAAAAAAAAAATTGCCACAAAGGACAGTTATTAGTAAGGAGGAAAAAGGAGCACCAGAATTGAAGACAAGAAGGAATAGGTTACTGTTTTGTGCAAATGCAGTTGGGTTTATGTTCCAGACTGCCCTTGTCTATAAAGCTGCTAACCCGCAAGCCTTGAAGGGAAAATATAGATACCAGCTTTGGCCCTCTTTGGTGATGTTCTTTATTTGCTGTGTGTGTGTGTGCGCGCGCGCGTGTGTGTGTGTGTTTAAAACAAAGTGTTAGAAATTCTAAATTCCAACATGAAATAAGTTACCAGTTGAAATTTTTTCTCAATATTCAACTGACTTGATTCATCCATTTTTTAAAGAAAAGGTAATCATATAGTATTCTATATGAAATAGACTTTGTCATTTTAGTGTGAAAAAGTTAGCTGTCACTTGAGGGTGTGCTGTGGAATCCGACAAGAAAAAACCCCCAGGGCATTAGGAATACATATTCTCCAATCTAGATTTCAAATTGTGCAGTAGATGTTTGGGGTATGTCAGAAAAATATTAAGCCCATTCATATGGTAATTATGTAGAGTGTTTCTTTGCTTCTGTGTACCTTGCACTGATTGCTACATAAACAGCATTCAGTAAATAAATTTTTGCGTTTAGTGGAAGTGCCAGTGTCTGTGTCTGAATTCATAAATGCTGTGTTAGGAACCAGGCAATTTCTGTTTACAGCCCAAGGCTTTAGGGAGACTGTTTAATGAGGAGATGTGAAGCCTTTTGCAGTTTATCGCTGATGACATTTTGAGGACACTTGCAGTTGCAGTTGGGTAGACTGGAAAACAGGAGAGCTGGGTATTTTCTTGGATGTGGTTTATGTGCCCCAGAATGTTGTATCAGATTTTATCCATAATCAAATTTCTACTGGTAAAACAAAACAAAAAACAAAAACCTTTCAGCAACTAAATTTTGAATATTTAAGGCAAAGAAAAAAACAGCACTATTGCAAACCTGATACCTGGATTTTCTGAGGTTCAAAGAATCCCAATTATACTACTTATATAGTTGAATCAAAGGTTATTCTCACTGTTTTTACAAGCTTGAAATGGCTGCTTTTCTGGTTAGATATGGTATTTGTACACTGGTTGAAATTCTTTGTTCCCTGTATTTAAAAACTCTGAAATTGCTTGGAACATTCCCACAATAGAAATTAAATTGGCACTGCTCTTCGGATATCTGCTCTGGTGTTGAATGTCTCATTTTTGTATTCATAGACATAAAGTATATTCACATCTATCACCTGAAACTTTTAAAATGAAAAAGAAGTCAGGTGCTATATTTGTTCTTGCCTTTGTTTCTATTTGAAATGTTTGTGACCAATTTGAGTTGGTTAAAGTTATAGGACCATGACACAGAGATATGGTAGCAGATGAGCCAGTGAATCTGTCCAGGTGGGAGCCTGGTGCCGCGGCTTCTTCATCTCGTCTGGTCCTCAGCTTTGCGGGTTGCTTTTCCAGAGATTGTGTTCTAGAGTGAGTAGTTAAAAGCTCTGGAACTGAACTTTGTGGCCTTGAATATTGATCCTATCGATTTCTTACTGTGTATCCTTGACCTAGTTATGTATTTCATTAGGCCTAACTCCAAAATGAGCAGTACCTATTTGTACTTCTTGGATTATTATAATGATAAAAAGAAACACATGGTCGAATCAAACAAATCTATGTATGGCACAAAATGAAGAATCAGTATTAGGCATTATTAATATTAGTGTTAGTACCGTTTCATATCAGAAAGGCGCTTGTTGAATACTAGATCAAAGTAGTCAAAAAAGAGGGAGAGAGTCTTAATGCAGGTTTCACACAGGCTGTGGAAAACTTCCTTGCTTTAATCAGAAAATGTGTCTGATGATTTCTAGTTGGTGTTGACTGAAGTCTACTGAATTCTTACTCTGGACTCCTCTTTTCTGTACTCTGTACAGACTCCTCTCCTTCCACCCCGCCCCCCAAAAAAAAGAATTATTTCACAGGATACAATGCATGTGATTACGGTTCTGCTAGCTTAAGGCAGTTTATTATAATGGATTCAGTTAAGGCTTGGTTATATTTCAGCCTCAGCCATTTTATTAACTGTGAAGAGGCTATAGCTTTAGATTTGTTGATTCAACCATGCAGTCTTAAGATGGTGTCCCAGACACCTTAATTAAACCTGCTTGTTCCTAAATTTCACCAGCTACTTCTACCGCTGTATTTCTCATTTTACGGTTAGAAGGGAAGCTTTCTGCTTTTTTGCAATTGACAAGGTAAAGAATCCTAGATTTTAGTTTTATTAGATTGATTATTATGAACAGAATTCAAATACGGAAGCTTATAAGTGAAAAAATCTACATCAACAAAAATCTATACTTAACATTTTTGTTATAAACTGGTGACTTGAATTTTAGGGCATCTGTTGATAAAGAGAAGTATATTTGTTATTATGATAAACAAACAGTGACAAACCATTGCCCACATGACTCTTGATAAGAAACCTGGCAGTGAGTTTTATCTCATGTGTTCAGGATCCACCATCACATATGCCTAATTTTTTATACATGTGTGTCCTCTAGGTTGTTATAACCGTCTGCAATCAAATATGTTATGCAAAGCAAAGACCAGTTTGTCTATTTCCTCACTTCAATAATGAAAATCATCACAGTGTGTTTTTTAGAGTAATTACCCATAGTTTGGGATGAGGTAGACACTTTTTAGAAGTGTGTACTCTGGAGCCAATTTTAAAAATATATATATACAGAAAGGGTATTAATCCAGCCTAGGCAAGAGGAGCCAGCAAGCCTCTGGAATGTCTGTCCCAAACTCTCTACAGAAAAATTCATTCAGATTTAGTAAGCTTTTTTCTCCATTTTTTTAAAAGACAGAATCTAACATCCGCTGTCCTGTCCACACCTATATTTTAGGGTGAATGATCTCGATAAAGATTATAGGTACTTTGCTTCTAATGCCTTGATGAACTCAGCTACCCCAGAAGCATGGAAATTTTGACTGGTAGGTAGGAAGTGATAATTTCAGAACTTTCAAATTGTGCTCAGTTTCTACAGACAGCCAAAGAGGAAAATAAGAATGTTGGGAGTAAGGAGTGAAAGAAGTATGATTAAAAATCTTGGGAGGACAGAGGCAGAGCAGAAACTGAGAGGCGGCCAAAGAAACACTTTGTTGTGTAATTCTGCCATGGGCACTGCTGACCCATATGAAGCCAAACGTCACCTCCAGTGAAATCTTTGGTGGACCTCTCCCGCATTGCCTGTGCTTAGCTTTGGGCACTAATTTTCTTTACTCATACAATCCAATCCATTAGATGTCTACTATAGGTTTTCAGGCCTGAAGAGGGATTTTTTTTTTTTTCTTTTTTGATCCAGGCTCAGGATAAGTTGAAGCATTCACTGCTTCATTCATTCATCCATCACAAATTTGCTTCTCTCACACCTTCCCTTCCTCATTCCCTTACATACATAGGCACGTCTACAGCTCTGGGATATTCCTTATGACCTAATGGACTTTGTGGCAGAAGAAGAGGTAATAACTCTTTGGTAGTGCTCAGAGGAGTGACAGATACTTTTAAGCCTGGTGGGAAGAAAATTGACAGAAGTTACTTTTCAGGAATTTTCTTGATGGTGTATGCCCTACTGAGACACAAACCAGCAGCAAAGGTGGCAGTTATTAAGCCCTGTAACTCAAGTTTACTTGTCCTCCTGAAAAGTCTTCACAGCCCGCAGGAGAATTCCCTGTAAGAGCAAGACACATATCTCTTTTGTAAGGTTATCTCTTTCATTGCATTTGACATTTTCAAGTCTATGGCAGTAGGTGAGAATGCTGGACCTTCACAAAGATACTATCACACAAGCAAAAAGGAGTTAAAAGTTGAAGAGACAATGCAGTCTTTACTTCAAATTTGTTTCAGTACACATATGATTAATATTAACGTACTTTATGCTTTTGAATACAGCAGATAGCTGATCATACTTTAAGCCTGGAAAAATCCTAAATATTGAGGGCAAAAATAATCCATCCTTTCATTTCTCTCTCTGTCTCTGTCATCTCTAACAATGTCTATATCTGTGCTCTTTAACTTAATTACAGAACAAAAATGATGCTATTTAGTATTATGCTGGGTTATAAATATTTTTGTACCTCTATTCACCTACATTACCTTCTTTGCTACACACCCCAAGCCCACTTAGAACTCATCTGCCTCTAATTGGGTCTACCTATGAACATTAGTGACCATACTTGAAGGAAGAAGCAAAGAAAATAATTCACAGTCATTTCTTGAATGATAAGGCAACCTTGGCTTCAAAGTGTTGATATTACAATGGGTGAGAGACACATACACCAAAGATACACAGTGCACCATTCTAAGTGCTGACTAAGATGCGGTTAATGAGCCCTCATGCTTTGATAGGAAAAACAACCTCATAAACTAAAAATGCGGAACTTGTGATAGCTGAGCTCTGCGCAGGGAACTGTGGAATCACAAAATTGAAGCTCCATTAATAGCCCATTACGATTAGTATGGAGTATAAAGTACGGGGGTTCCAGTGACTGGGAAAGACAAGAATGGCCTCATAGTAATGACATTTGAGATGGATTAATGAATGAGCAGGAATATGCCTGATGAAGAAAAAGAAAAGGGAAGACAGAGAATCCTGCTTGCACACATGGAGAGTTTTCTGAAGAGTTCCAGTGGGCTCTGTAGGTGAACAGAGAGCCTGTCTGTCAAGAGCATAGTGTGCTAGCGGCATTATGGGAAGTGAGATTGAATGGTTAGACAGAGAACAGAGGACAAAGGATAACTTATTTGATTAAGGGAAAAAAAGGTTTTATTTTGTGAGGAACAGGAAATCAGAGGGATTTTCTTCTCTGTCTCCCTCTTTCATCTTCTCTTCTAACCTTCCTTATGTCCTTCCTTCTTTCTTTCTTCCTTTTTTTCCCCCCTTCTCCTCCTCTTCCTTTTCCTCCTTTTCTCCCCCTTTTGCTGTTAATTTAAGGATAATCCTTCTTACTAGAAGTATGACAGATGGACTAGGGCTGGGGGAGACTGTTGGTATGTGAAACAATGAGAAAATCTAGCAGCGGCCCACTAGGAAACGAATGAGCGTCTTCCATAAGAAAGTAGCTGGTATAAAAACTGGGGCATTTTCTATACAAACTTGGAGAGCAAAGACTGGGAAAGGTTTCGTTTTCCCTCTCTAAGCCTAGTGTATCACACCATTGCCTGACACCATATAGGCAGTCTGCAAAGGTTTATTGCTGGCAAAAAGTAATAGTGAATAAAAGGATACTTTCTCTTTTGTGTTACTGAATGAGTTGGTGATGCTTTTTTACCAAGGTCAGAAACGAAGGGTGTGGAAAATATTTGTGAGGTGAAAAGAGAGAAACAAGTTCCATTTTTGTTTTGCTAAGTTTAGCATGTCTCCAGGATGAGGTGATATCTTTGTCCAACAAATACTTGGAAATACAAGTTCTATAAAGAGAGAAAGGAGGAGAGATGGTCCCCAAGAGATGAAGTTTCATATTAAGTTTGTATGGGACAAATAATTTAAAGGGTTGATTTTTATGACTGGAAGAAATCGTTTACTTTCTGAATGAATATCAGCAATTTCTAGCCATTAGAACGTCAGCTACTATTTCTTAAGAGGCGCTAACGCAAAGACAAATCGGGGAGCCTTAAAATGTCTTTTTTTTTTCTTTCAAAGGTGAACAGTTTACCTTTTCCATCCATAGGGCAGGCACAATTATCAGAAGGTACATTGCTTTTTTCTTAGAAGGAAAAACTTTGCTCTAAGAATAATGACATTTCTTCTCCAAGATTAGTCTCCTAAAATATTAAGCTGGGAATGAGACAGCAAATTCTGTTCATCCTTATGACCAAGAAGAAACTTAGGGAGTTTTTATTACAAAGGCTATTCATGTTCAAAAGTTAGTGAGCTTTTACCACAAATTATGTTCATGTTGAAATATATTATGTTAACTGAACTTGAGTTGAGTTCACTGTTCTTTTAAAAAGTACTTAAAATGTAATAACAACAAAATACCTTATTTGAGATGAATTATGTTAATTATGTTTCCCGTATTTGTTACTTTATTTTATTTGAACCTAGCAATTAACTTGCAAGTTGCATAGCCTGTCCAAAATAGCTATTCCTTAGGTCCACACAAAACATTAAGTAACAACATCACAAAGCAAATTGATTCTGGGATCACATAAGCATTTACTAATCTTGGTGCTGAATTCATTTCTTTTAAGAACATGTTGCAAAAATTAGAGGAAAATAATCTTTGCATTACTTTCCAGTATGAAATGGTAGAGTCTTTTAAATGTATACATAATCAGTAAAATGTGTTTATCCAAAATGACTTTATTAGTCAATTTCTGCTTTTTTGCCAGAAAACCCTCAGACTTGACTCCACAAACCAATGTAATCAAAATTGTTTTACTAAATAATAAATCATTAAGTATTGGTTGAAGTTTAATCCCAGCATCCTTGAAACATTCCACTGAACCTTTAGATTTCCAATAAACAACTATGGTCAGTAATAGTATACTTGGGTAAAACAAAGAAAATGTGGTTATTTCCAATTCTAAAGCTAAGTTTTAGAAAACAGGCATCAGGAAGGGGGACCACAGACCTATTTTTAATGTTCAAACAAGCTAGAGCTCATATCTTATTCTGATCTGGGGGATTAGGAAAAATCTTTGTTTGGAGGAAGTATTTAACTTCAGAGTTTCCACATTGGGTTTCTTCCAGTTCTCATTGTTTGGGATATTTTTATGGAAGTGCACTTTGTCTTTAGATGCCATCTGCTCCTCCCTTGCTTTGGTCAGACCCCACATCTGGTTGTTCTGGACTTGTTCATGAGATCTCAGACATGATCATCGTGACCTCACTAGAGAGGGGTTGAAAAAGGAACAGATGAACATCAAGAAGACTAAAGCTCATGCATTTCAGATAAATGACTCCAAAGATAAAATGCAGAAAGCAAAACACACGAACATCGTTGATACAGAGCAATGAGGCAATGTTGTGGTGATTATTTTTAAATAATTTATTTTACCTTGTAAAAGGAAAAGAGGAAAAAAAAGCAGACAGAGATCTTTAAGGAACCACAGAACACAACTACTGAATGAAGATATCGTTTTCAATATGCTTAGTTATTAAGTATCTGCAGTGCCAAGTATTCAGTGTTTTTAAAAATACTAATATATTTAGTCACAGATCAAGAAAATGGATTAGGATTAGGTGTTTGATACTAAAAGAACAATGCCATTTTTTCTAAACTGTTGCATTTCTCTTGAGTAAATTATTTAAATAATTGTTTGATTCCATATTTCACTGATAAATGAGGCCAGAATAATAAAGCTAATGTATTGAAAGAATTGATTTGTTTTGGAATTGCATGTCTAATAATAGAAACGGTGCTAGAGGTGAGTCCCTAGTACCATCCCAAAATGCTCATTTAATTTTCCATATTAGAGGAGTATCCCGGTAGAACAAATACCAGGTTACTTAATCATTTATAATGTATTTATTTAATCCTTTGTGAGATACTTAATCATTTATAATGTATTTACTTTTTCCTGGTGGGAAGATGGGGACATAGAGACAGCTTTTCTTTCCTTTATTATTTTGGCAAATAATAAGAAATAATACCTTTTTAAAATCATACTTTTTTAAAACATGGGTGTGGCCCATATTGTTAAAGTAGGTGCATCCAGGATTAGGTCAGGGTTAGAAGATAATCTGCAGTTAACCTACTAAATGTTGACCGTGATTAAATGAGCAAAGAGAATTTGAGCACGAGTTTATGACTGAGATAATTTGGCTATACAGCTAATTTTAACCAAGAAGATGTTGAAATGTTCAGATAATGAAGAAAAGTGTGGTGAGCTTGAAAGTTTCAGATGTGTTTCACTGTCTTCTTTATGTGGAAATAAAGTACTGAGTACTTGAATCTCAGCCTTTACCAAGAAATCTTTGGAGCAGTGTTGATGCTCTGAATGGGAAATCTTAGTGAAACCTACATGTGTGGACAACATCTGATCACCTCAAAATGCAAGAGATGATCCTGGTCAGTATAGCATTAAAGTAATCCATTGAATGAAAGAAAAGACACTTTTCAGTTTTTTTTGTATCTTTAGGTAGTCTTTTAAAATTTATGTCATTTTTTAGGTCTGCAAGAAGAAACCGTTATTATCATGGCCTTTACATGGAACGAAAATATATGTTTTAGGGAATAATGACCTACTCATGAATTGCTGGCTTTAGGCATCATCATGTATATTAAAGACAGAGTTGGAGAGGCAAGCATACATACAAACATTCTATAGGCTTATTTTTTTTTTTCTTTCCTCTTCAGTGCATTTGTTTGAAAACTGCTTACTTGCCTGAATTTGCTCTGCTGGGAAAATTTTTATACCAGACAGCTACTTTTTATTGTTGCTGCATATCATGAATAACAGCTTTATTTGATGGCAAATGAGATGCCCCAAGTTGCAAGCTTTCCATAAACATATCTGAATTGTTCAATTTCCTTCTTATTGTATAATTTCCACCCTGGCCCT
Organism: Phocoena phocoena; assembly: GCF_963924675.1. Classification (NCBI taxonomy): domain Eukaryota; kingdom Metazoa; phylum Chordata; class Mammalia; order Artiodactyla; family Phocoenidae; genus Phocoena; species Phocoena phocoena. The sequence continues at coordinate 115,696,911 of NC_089222.1, read as the reverse complement.
TTCCCTGCTGATATTCAGATAAAGATGTCATTCAAGTGATTTTCAAAACTGTCCTATGTTACTTGCTATCATAAGTGGTAAGACTGCTCAGTTCATATTAGCTATACAAGTGCTGTACGGGTTTTTATCAGATATTTCTAAAATCATTTCTTTGTAATGAGCGGTAAAGAGAACAATAAAAGAATGCTTCCAGTTGGTTTTCCAAACAGCGGTGGTTTATTAGCAATAGAATTAGTAATATGACTGTGTAGAAGTCGCTTTCTGAAGAAAATATCTTAATGAAATATTCTCTTTCTTTTTCTTTCATGTCTTCTAACACGGATTTGGAAACAATGATTGCTGATTGATTTCAAATGACTTTGCTCTTTGTTTTCCAATTAGGTAAGTGATTTTGATTCTTTGATTCTTGTAGGAGTCCATGGTTGTATTTTTAAATCATTGCTCATTGCCGGTTTGCACTGTTGAGTTCTCTGGTAGAATGAGGTAAAAATTGGACATAAAAAGACAAATCACCTTTTTCAGACATGTATTTAAGGTCTATTTCATTAGCTAGCGTAGGACACAAACTATTAAGAAGACCCAGTTCAGGTCGTTCCTTTTCACAGGCACCATATGTTTAAATTCATTTAAGTCCATTTTGTTGGCTAGCTTTTGTTTATAAACGAGCGGTCAGATCTTGCCTAGGAAGTTCCAGGTCATACCAGACAGGTTACTAAATGTAATACTAGTGACCTATCTGTAAGAATACATTCCATATGGTAGCTAGTGACAGTTTGACAATCAGTAGCTAACCCTTTTGATGATCCCAAAGATAGCTAGGCTAATAAATAAAAAATAAAAATTCAGCTTTAGATTCTGAGGTGTTGTCACTTATTCAGTGCTAAAGCTGGGATTATTAGTAGACTACAGTCTGTGGACCAAACCTGGCCAACCATGAGTTAGATATGCTCCTTGTATTTTTAAATGGTGGACAAAAAATCAAAAGGATAATACTATGTAACATAGGAAAATTACATGAAATTTAAATTTTGGTACCCAAAATAAATGTACTTTGCATATTGTTTACGGCTGCTTTGTGCTACAACTGTGTGGCCCCCAAATCCTGAAATATTAATATTTACTGATTCTTAACAGAAAAAGTTTGCCGACCCTATTGGGTGAGCATCAGAATACAAGGGGTTAACTCTCAAAGCCTCCCACTTTGGGGATACTGATAAGAACAAAATATCAGCATGTATCTGGCCTTTTCTTCAATCACAGGGGAATCTACCATACCTAGAATGACCAGATCAGACCAAATGGAAGAGGAGATCTTCATTGTAGATTTAAATTTTCCTGAAACAGCTTTTTACATAGTTATAGTTCTTGTAATTTTAAGCCCTAAAACATTCAACACATTAAGTCTTAAGTTATTTTTACTGCCATTGGGTCTTTGGGCTTGCCCACAGACATTCAAAGTCCAGTGGCCGACGGGACTGGGGAAGTGGTATTTTGTGTCTGGTGGAGCAGCATCACATCATATAATGAAAACGAATTTTCTCAAACTTTTAAATATTTTTCAAGGATTTGTTTTACCTAAGAGGATACTAACATTCTATAGATACTGAATTACATGCGAAAGTGTAATATTGATCATTGCAATCTAGCATCACACCTAAAACGATACTAGTAAGCGTGGTTGTGCTTTGTCAATAGACTTTGCAGAATTTCTCAGAGTCAACGTGGAACATGAGTGGTTATATTCTTATTGTGATTAAGGCAATCTTAAAATAATTATAAACATATTTCTAGTTCTTTTTATCTGCATTTATCAGAAACAGATGCATTTGTAGTTTGAGACAGAAGAAATAAAACAAAGAAAGCATATTCTTGGAATATTGTAAGAGAGAGCAATGTAGAAAGAGGTGGATATTAAGAATATGCATTATCTTGTAGGTTTAAGCCACTGGGAAATAAAGCTTCTGTGCATGTATTTGATATATGAAGACAGGGACAAAGCAAATGGCAAATGTACTATGGATATTCCGGCATGGTACAATTATACAGTATGTTTTCTAGCCCTTTTCATGAAAATTTGACATTACTATACCTCAGCTAGAAGCAGCAGAAATCACCAGGGAAAGAACAGCTGGATACTTTATTAGGTTTTGTGTTGTACATAAGGAGACCATGTTTTCCATTGTCAGTGTGTAAAAGAAAATGAAAGCTCTGGGCATCATTAAAGTCTAGGAAGCATAGGATGTGTCAGTTCTGTTCTCTCAACACCTGGATTGAAAGCACTGTGTGAGGTTACTGTAAAACAAAAACAGACCTTCTGCTCTAGTTGAAATTTCCAGAGTTGATTTAAAAAAATAAAATATTCCTAATTGTTGTAGAGAGAAGTATTCCTTTGTAACTAAACAGTTACATACATGTATGAGTATAAACTTAAGTATCTGAACATGTTTTCTATATTGTTGCACCTGAATATCTTTTTGCTGTACCCTGAGGGACACCAGGAGGCTCCTTGGAGTCCAAGAAGTCCACTCCCCATTTACTGGTCCATATGGTGTCACACCCTTGCTGAGCCTTTCTCCCTGACTCTCCATTTGGCCCCTTTTGTTAAATCATTTTGGGGGAACACACGTGATTCTTATTGGTGTAGTCACTGTGTCCCTCCTTGTAAATGCCTTTATGTTGGAGACCATATATCTGTTCCACAAAGCCCATCACTGTGTTCCTCATACAGTGTTTGCCTTTAATTTACTGTATTAGTCAGCTCCAGCTGCCATGGCAAAATATCATAGATTGGGTTGGCTTAAACAACAGAAATTTATTTTCTCACAGTTTTGGACACTGAAAGTCCGTGATCAGTTTGCCAATGTGGTCAGATTCTGATGAGAGATCTCTTCCTAGCTTACAGATGGGGCCTTCTCGCTGTGTCCTCACACAGTTCTGTTGGAAGAGTACCTTGCCCATATGACCTTATTTAACTGTAATTAATTCCTAAAAAACAAATCTTCAGATTCAGTCACATTTGCGGTTAGGGTTTCAACATACGAATTATGTGGGAGCAGATGTAGATCAGTCCTTAACAAGACCTTTGACACAATCTGAGTTGTGTAAGCAAGAGAGAGCATTTTTTTTTCTCTTCACATGAAGCTATAAGAGATATTTGTAGAGTTAGACTACCTGTATCTTCAACCATGAGTTGAAGTATTCTCTTAATCTTCATCATATGCTCATATTAATTCTAGTAAACTACAAAATGCATTTTAAATATTCAAGGATGTTACATGTTCTAGCTGTGATCTCCTCTTTTATTATCTCAAAAGAGTACAATAGCTTGAACACTGATTTCATTCATCATTCATGAATCCATATATTTGTATATTTCCCATTGATGAAGTGCCCAACTACCTGCATACGGAGTACAGACCAAGAAGTATAGGATGTGGGGAATAACCTGACAACATTCTGCCCTTTAGCATCTCAGAGTGGGCAGGAAAGAGAGTTTCAGAGCAATGTGTTAAGCGCTTAACGTAATTTGCTATTGAAATAAATATCCTTTGTATATTAGTGACTTTTCAATGGTGATAACATCTGATCATGAATGTGAGATTGCAGTTGAAGAAAGGAAGGGAGTAAACAGCAGGCAAAGGGAATGGCAAGTGCAAAGCAAATACATGGATGAAAAAGAGAGTATCACCAGTGTGCTGAATGAGATGAAGACGAAGAAATGTTCTGAAGTTACTTTTTAATTGAGCTTCTCAGGTTCCAGGTTATATGGCTCGGTGTTGAGTAGTAGACAGGAATAAAATCCTTGTTCTCAAGATGACTTTTTAGGGGGAGGGGACAATAAATGATTAAGTAAGTGGTCAAGAGTTGTAAATGCAAAGAATACAAAAAATGCCCTTTACATAGGGATATAGTGCTCCTCCTATGGTGGTCTGAGATGTTTTCCTAGAAGATGATGAAGAAGTGATGTTCGACTTAAAATTGGAATAACAGGAGAGTCAGCCATGTAAAGATCCAGGCAAATGGAAAAATTTCCTTAATACGTGAAAATATTCTTTCTTAAAATACGATAGTATACGTGAACCTTGCTTTAAAATACAGAAGAAAAATGTGGGGCAATAAAAAAAAACAAGAGCAAGAAGTGAGATGGGCAGAGGGGTACTAGATCCGTAAGAGATCTGATGGATGTTAAACATGGTAGTAGGTACTTGGGAGTCTGTTATAAGATTCTTTCTAATGTCATGTACATTACATTATACTTTATACTCTAACGTTCTGTTTTGTTTCGTTGTATTATTCCTAACCCATTAAACTATCTTGAAGAGCCCTGTGATCATCCGTCTTTGAGTGCAAATGTATCTGTTGCCTGTTGAGGCATGACAAATTACCCCAAAGCTTAGAGGCTTCAAACAGCAATAAGCATTCATTCTTCTTCACAGTGTATATGGGTCAAGAATTTGGGGTTCTGGTTTGGGAACCCTCTCCCCAAATAAGCATAAAAACTGCTATGAGGTGTTAGTCAAGATGTCAGTAAGGGCTGGTTTCATCTAAACTGGCTTGACTGAATGGAGGATCCATGTATCCAACGTGGTTTACTCACGTGACTTCTGAGTTGATCATGGTCGTTTGCAGGAGACGTCAGTTTCTCCCTCGGAGGCAGCCCCATGGGGCTGCGTGTGTGTCCTCACAGCATGGCACCTGGCTTCTCCTGGAGCGATCCAAGATCAGGTAGAAATAGCAATGTCATTTATGACTTACGTTTGGCAGTCACAGGCCCTCACGTTTACGTTATGGTACTGTTCACACAGGTCAGCCCTATTCAGTGGGAGGGGACTATCTAAGGACATAAATACTAGCAGATGAAGATAATTGGTGGCCATCTTGGAAGCTGGCACCACAGGGAGAAATAGTATTCTTAGTATTTAAACAAATAATCTTGATATTATGCTCATGGAATTGATGCCAAAAAAAAAAAAAAAAAAATCCCTAGTTAATTTGTAGTTTTCACCCAGTAACTGACATAATTATCTTTGAACCTTAATATCCATATCTGGTTTCTAAAGTAAACACTTACAAAATGGTGTCTTTCTTCTGACCAGGTACTTAAATTAGCTTTACTTAACAGAATAATGATATTAAATAAGTTTGTAAATCAAAAGGTGAAAATATATACAGAGAATAAATTATGAAGATTTTGTCCAGCATAATTGATGGTAATTATTTTCCAGTATTCTCTTCATTACTGTAATAATCTTTTTAACCAATTAACAGTTCATTTGGTCTGTGTTAAAATGTTAGACACATTATTTGCCAGTTAATGTCGGTTAAATGTTAATTATGCTGTTCTATAGTGGCTGACATGGTACATCCTACAATTGCACTTATTATTGGTTGGTTCTTTGGCTGTCGTATATTAATGTGCCTCATTATTATTGTGCTAATTTTGGTACAAGCACATCATATCCTGCGTCATTTAAAACCAAATCACCAGTCTTACCTTACTTTCAATCAAACATTAGATACTTTTGTGTTTAGGAGTAGTTTACATGATTAAATATGTGATGACCTTTAAGTCTTAGCTTGTATTTGATATATTTAGGCCGCATTGTTCAATATAATTTAAATATTTGTAGGTCAAAGTGTAATCTCCTCTACAACAAATGCAAGTCATAATTTTAAGATAAATGTACATTTAAGCTTTATGAGGGCTACAGTTATAAGTACGATTATGATTATTCCTTCAACTGTACTGCTAATGGAATGGAATATCAACTTACTACCTGGGTCTAGTTTTATTACCCCTCATTCCACTCTTACAACATCAGCTATTTTTTTAGCACCGGTGAGCAGCATTTGGAAATAGGGTTTTATTAATGTCCTATTGCTACATAACAATTTACCACAAATTCAGTGGATTAGAACATCTATTTATTATTGCACAGTTCCGTAGTTCAGAAGACCAGGCTCAGCTGGTCCTCTGCTCTGGATTTCACATGACCAAAATCAAGGTGCTGGCAAGTGTGCATTTCTTTCTGGAAGTGCTAGGGATGAATCTGTGTTTTAGATCATTCAGTTTCATGGCAGAATTCAATTTCTTGCAGTTGCATGATTGAGCTTCCCATTTCCTTGGTTGCTGTTGACAATGGGAGTGGAGGGGTGTGTGTGTGTGTGTTGTGGGGAAGGGGTGGTTCTTACCATCTAGAAGTGTCAGCATTCCTTGTCCTGTGGCCCATCTCCTCCATTTTCAAAGCCAGCAACAGGGGGTTGGGTCCTTTCAAACTTAGAATCTCTCTGAATCTCCTTCTACCTAGCCTTCTCTGCCTTAAAGCCCATGTGATTATCCTGGGCCCAACTAGATAATCCAGGGTAATTCCCCTATTTTTTTTTCCACATCTCTACTGCAGTATAAATGCTTTACAATGTTGTGTTAGTTTCTACTGTACAATACAACAAAGTGAATCAGCTATATGTATACATATATCCACATATCCCCTCCCTCATAATCTTCCCTCCCACCATCCCTGCCCCATCCCTCTAGGTCGTTACAAAGCATCAAGTTGAACTCCTTGTGCTATGAAGCAGCTTTCCGCTAGCCATCCATTTTACATTTGGTAGTGTATATATGTCAATGCTACCCTCACTTCATCCCAGCTTCCCTTTCCCCACTGTGCCCTCAAGTCTGTTCTCTATGTCTTCGTCTTTATGCCTTCCCTGCCACTAGGTTCATCAGTACCGCTTTTTAAAATTCTGTATATATATGCATTAGCATATGGTATTTGTTTTTCTCTTTCTGACTTGCTTCAGTCTGTATGACAGATTCTAGGTCCCTCCACCTCACTACAAATAATTCAGTTTCTTTCCTTTTCATGGCTGAGTAATATTCCATTGTATATATGTGCCACATCTTCTTTATCCATTCATCTGTTGATGGACATTTAAGTTATGTCCGTGTCCTGGCTATTGTAAATAGTGCTGCAGTGAATATTGTGGTACATGACTCTTTTTGAATTATGGTTTTCTCAGGGTATATGCCCAGGGTATATGTGGGATTGCTGGGTCATATGGTTGTTCTATTTTTAGGTTTTTAAAGAACCTCCGTACTGTTCTCCATAGTGGCTATATCAATTTACATTCCCACCAACAGTGCAATAGGGTTCCCTTTTCTCCACACCCTCTCCAGCATTTATTGTTTGTAGATATTTTGATGATGGCCATTCTGACCAGTGTGAGGTGATACCTCATTGTAGTTTCGATTTGCATTTCTCTAATGATTAGTGACGTTGAACATCCTTTCATGTGTTTGTTGGCAATCTGTATATCTTCTTTGGAGAAATGTCTCTTTAGGTCTTCTGCCCATTTTTGGATTGGGTTGTTTTTTTGATATTGAGCTGCATGAGCTGCTTATATATTTTGGAGATTAATCCTCTGTCAGTTGCTTTGTTTGCAAATATTTTCTCCCATTCTGAGGCTTGTCTTTTGGTCTTGTTTATGGTTTCCTTTGCTGTGCAAGAGCTTTTAAGTTTCATTAGGTCCCATTTGTTTATTTTTGGGTTTATTTCAATTTCTCTAGGAGGTGGGTCAAAAAAGACCTTGCTGTGATTTATGTCATAGAGTGTTCTGCCTATGTTTTCCTCTAAGAGTTTGATAGTGTCTGGCCTTACATTTAGGTGTTTAATCCCTTTTGAGTATATTTTCGTGTATGGTCTTAGGGTGTGTTCTAATTTCATTCTTACATGTATCTGTCCAGTTTTCCCAGCACCACTTATTGAAGAGGCTATCTTTTCTCCATTGTGTATTCTTGCCTCTTTAGTCAAAGCTAAGGTGACCATATGTGTGTGGGTTTATCTCTGGGCTTTCTATCCTGTTCCATTGATCTATATTTCTGTTTTTGTGACAGTACCATACTGTCTTGATTACTGTAGCTTTGTAGTATAGTCTGAAGTCAAGGAGACTGATTCCTCCAGCTCCTTTTTACTTTCTTAAGATTGCTTTGGCTATTTAGGGTCTTTTGTGTTTCCATACAAATTATAAAATTTCTTGTTCTAGTTCTGTGAAAAATGCCATTGGTAATTTGATAGGGATTGCATTGAACTTATAGATTGCTTTGGGTGGTATGGTCATTTTCACAATACTGATTCTTCCAGTCCAAGAACATGGTATATCTCTCCATCTGTTTATGTTATCTTTGATTTCTTTCATTAGTGTTTTATAGTTTTCTGAGTACAGGTCTTTTGCCTCCTTAGGTAGATTTATTCCTAGGTATTTTATTCTTTTTGTTGTGATGGTAAATGGGATCATTTCATTAATTTCTCTTTCTCATCTTTTGTTGTTAGTGTATAGGAATGCAAGAGATTTCTGTGCATTAATTTTGTATCTTGCAACCTTACCAAACTTATTGATTAGTTCTAGTAGTTTTCTGGCAGCATCTTTAGGATTCTCTATGTATAGTGTCATGTTATCTGCAAACAGTGACAGCTTTACTTCTTCTTTTCTGATTTGGATTCCTTTTATTTCTTTTTCTTCTCTGATTTCTGTGGATAAAGCTTCCAAAACTGTGTTGAAAAATAGTCATGAGAGTGGGCAACCTTGACTTGTTCCTGATATTAGTGGGAATGTTTTCATCATCATCGTTGAGGATGATGTTGGCTGTGGGTTTATCATATATGACCTTTATAATGTTGAGAAAGTTCCCTCTATGCCTATGTTCTGGAGGGCTTTTATCATAAATGGATGTTGAATTTAGTCAAAAGCTTTTGCTGCATCTATTGAGATGATCATAAGGTTTTTCTCCTTCAGTTTGTTAATATAGTGTATCACATTGATTGATTTGCATATATTGAAGAACCCTTGCATTCCTGGGATAAACCCCACTTGATCATGGTATATGATCCTTTTAATGTGCTGCTGGATTCTGTTTGCTAGTATTTTGTTGAGGATTTTTGCATGTATGTTCATCAGTGATATTGGCCTGTAGTTTTCTTTCTTTGTGACATCTTTGTCTGGTTTTGGTATCAGGGTTATGGTGGCCTCGTAGAATGAGTTTGGGAGTGATTCTCCCTCTGCTATATTTTGGAAGAGTTTGAGAAGGATAGGTGTTAACTCTTCTCTAAATGTTTGATAGAATTCGCCTGTGAAGCCATCCTGTCCTGGACTTTTGTTTGTTGGAATATTTTAAATTACAGCTTCAATTTAATTACCTGTGATTGGTCTGTTTATATTTTCTAATTCTTCCTGGTTCAGTCTTGGAAAGTTGTACCTGTCGAAGAATTTGTCTGCTTCTTCCAGGTTGTCCATTTTATTGGCATGTAGTTGCTTTTAGTAGTTTCTTATGATGTTTTGTATTTCTGCAGTGTCAGTTGTTATTTCTCCTTTTTCATTTCTAATTTTATTAATTTGAGTCCTCTCCCTTTATTTCTTGATGAGTCTGCCTAAAGGTTTATCAATTTTGTTTAGCTTCTTAGAGAACCAGCTTTTAGTTTTATTGATCTTTGCTGTTGTTCCCTTCAATTTCATTTATTTCTGCTCTGATCGTTATGATTTCTTTCCTTCTTCTAAATTTCGGTTTTCTTTGTTCTTCTTTTTCTAGTTGCTTTAGGTGTAAGGTTAGATTGTTTTTTGAGATTTTTCTTGTTTCTTGAGGTGAGCTTGAATTGCTATGAACTTCCCTCTTAGAACTGCTTTTGCTGTGTCTGATAGGTTTTGGATCCTCGTATTTTAGTTGTCATTTGTTTCTAGGTATTTTTAAATTTCTTCTTTGATTTCTTCAGTGATCTCTTGGTTATTTATCAATGCACTGTTTAGCCTCCTTGTGTTTGTGTTTTTTACAGTTTTTTTCCTGTAATTGATTTCTAATCTCATAGCGTTGTAGTTGGAAAAGATGCTTGATATGATCTCAATTTTCTTAAATTTTCCAAGGCTTGATTTGTGACCCAAGAAGTGATCATTCTGGAGAACGTTCCATGTGCACTTGAGAAGAAAGTGTATTCTTCCACTTTCAGGTGGAATGTCCTAAAAATATCAATTAAGTCTACCTGGTCTATTGTGTCATTTAAACTTGTGTTTCCTTATTTATCTTCTGTCTGGATTATCTATTGGTGTAAGTGAGATGTTAAAGTCTCCCACTGTTATTGTGTTACTGTCAATTTCTCCTTTTATGGCTGTTATTGTTTGCCTTATGTATTGAGGTGTGCCCATGTTGGGTGCATAAATATTTGTAATTGTTTTGCTTCCTTCTTGGATTGATTCATTGATCATTATGTAGTGTTCTTCCTTATCTCTTGAAACAGTCTTTATTTTATCTGATATGAGTATTGCTACTCCAGGTTTCTTGTGGTTTACACTTGCAATGAATACCTTTTCCATCCCCTCAGTTTCAGTCTGTATGTGTCCCTGGGTCTGAAGTGGGTCTCTTGCAGACAGCATACGTAAAGGTCTTTTTTTGTATCCATTCAGCCAGTCTATTTCTTTTGGTTGGAGCTTTTAATCCATTTACATTGAAGGTGATTATCAATATGTCTGTTCCTATTACCATTTTATTAAGTGATTTGGGTTTGTTTTTTGTGGGTCTTTTTCTTCTCTTGTGTTTCACACTTAGGGGAATTCCTTTAGCATTTGTTGTAAAGCTGGTTTGGTGGTGCTGAATTCTCATAGCCTTTGCTTGTCTGTAAAGCTTTTGATTTCTCCACTGAATCTTAATGAGATCCTTGCCGGGTAGAGTAATCTTGGTTGTAGGTTTCCCCTTTCAACACTTAAAATATGTCCTGCCATTCCCTTCTGGCTTGCAGAGTTTCTGCTGAAAGATCAGCTGTTAACCTTATGGGGATTCCCTTGTATGTTATTTGTCACTTTTCCCTTGCTGCTTTTAATATTTTTTCTGTGTAATTAGTTTTTGATAGTTTCATTAATATGTGTCTCGGCATGTTCCTCTTTGGGTTTATCCTATATGGGACTCTCTGCACTTCCTGGACTTGACTGAGTATTTCCCATGTTAAGGAAGTTTTCCACTATAATCTCTTCAAATATTTTCTCAGACCTTTTCTTTTCCTCTTCTTCTTCTGGGACCCCTATAATTCGAATATTGGTGCATTTACTGTTGTCCCAGAGGTGTCTGAGACTGTCCTCAGTTCTTTCCATTCCTTTTTCTTATTTTTCTCCCTAGTGGTTATTTCCACCATTTTATCTTCCAGCTCACTTATCCATTCTTCTGTCTCAGTTATTCTGCTCTTGATTCCTTCTAGAGTATTTTTAATTTCAGTTATTGTGTTGTTCATCACTGTTTGTTTTCTCTTTAGTTCTTCTAGATCCTTGTTAAACATTTCTTGTATTTTCTCCATTCTGTTTCCAAGATTTTGGATCATCTTTACTATCATTACTCTGAATTCTTTTCCATTTCCTCTCATTTATTTGGTCCTGTAGGTTTTTTACCTTACTCCTTTGCCTGTAACATACATTTTTGTCGTTTCTTTTTTTTTTTTTGATGGGTGGGGCTGTATTCCTGTCTTACTGGTTGTTTGGCGTGAGGCTTCCAGCACTGGAGTTTACAGGCAGTTGGATAGAACCAGGTCTTGGTGCCGAGATGAGGATCTCTGGGAGGCCTCACTCTGATTAATATTCCCTGGAGTCTGAGGTTCTCTGTTGGTCCATCTGTTTGGGCTCAGAGCTCCCACCACAGGAGCTTGGAGTCAACCTCTGGCCTGGGAACCATGATCCCAGAAGCCTCATGGCACAGCAAAAAAAAAAAAAAAAAAAGAAAAGAAAAGAAGAAAAGGAGCAGTATAATAACAGAAAATAAAAAGTAAAATAAAATTAGAAAGATAATAAATATATAAGAAAAATAAGAATATAATTGAAACAACTGCAACAAGGTAAAACAAAACCACAATAGAAAAATGAAAAAATTAAAAAAAAAAGGTGAACTAGCCAAAAGGAGAGGAACCATAACAAAGTACAAAGAATAAAATAAAATTAGAAAAAAATAAAAGATTTATTAGAAAAAATAAAAATATAAGTGAATCGACAACAACAAGGTAAAACCGAATCCCAACCTAAAAGAAGAAAAAAAAAAAGGCCTTGGCTATGGGGGGCGGAGTTTAGGCAGGGGGTGGAACTTAGGTAGGGGCAGGGTTTAGGGTGGGACAGGGCCTAGGCAGGGGGGTGACATTTAAGCATGGGGTGGGGACTCTGCTTAGGACCTGTGCAGAAGGGGAGAGGCAGCACGTTCAAAGGGGGACCTCCAGAGTGTGGAGTTCCAGAGTTTGGAGATAAGGCCCTGGGTGAGGTTGCGTGGGTGGCGTTTAGGCCTAGTGCAGTTGCAGGGGGTTTCGGAGGGGGTCTCCGAGTGTAGAGGTGGGGCCCTGGCTGGGGGTTAGTGGCAGGGCTTGGGCTCTGCAGCAGGAGGGAGGCTCCGAGGGCAGAGGATTAGGCCTGGGAGCTCAACAGGCTCCACAGTGCCTAGGTGGACAGGGAAAGCACTGGCCGCATTCCCTTCTGTTCCTCTGCACACACACACACCCCCCGCAGGGTCTCCCCCATCGCTGCCTGACCCTTAACTGTGGGTGGGTCCTGCTGGGTGTAGGAACTCTTCCTCTCCCCAAACCACCCCTCAGGGGTGCTGGTCCCTTAGGTCCAGCCTTTACTTTTGCTCTCCCTTCCCTCCCTCCCACTCCCTCAGGACCCACACGGCTGGAAGGGGCCTCGGTGGGCCGAGGATGAGGCCTGGCATCTCAGCAGCTTCCTGGGGGCCCAAGTGGGCAGGGGCAATGCTGGCCACACTCCCTTTTGATCCTCTGCCCTCCCAATGGTCCTCTTCTTTCCCCCTCTGGGCGTGGGATCCCTACCCCTCCTCCAGCCAGCCCTCAGGGGTGCCAGTCCCGTCCCGCCTCCACTTCTCCTCCCCCCTCACTCCCCCCACACCCCATGTCCTACCCAGTTGCTGGGGGCTCCTCCCGTCCCCTTAGGTGTCCGTGGTCCCCCACCGCTGCCTGGTAGGTGCCCTAGTTGTGTGGAGACATGAATTTTGCGTCCTCCCCCCCCTATTTTAAAGTCAGTTCATAACCTTAATTCCACCTGCAAAGTCCCTCCATAGCAATACCCGATTGATTAACCAGCAGAAGGAACTATTTCAGGGATTTCTTTAGAATTCTCCCTACTATAAGGTTGTTGGTTGGTCAGAAGCTTAGAGTGATGTAACTTGATTGAGTCCTTTCAGGAAAAGTTACATTTCAGTGGAGTCTAGGAAACTATGGAGAGAAAACTCATGAAAAGGCTGCTTTAATTCCAAGGACACCACACAACCTTAAGTTTCATATTTGACTCATCTTATGGCCTGTCAAGAAAAACAGACACCATCACAAACCAAAACAACTGTAATATAAATATCTTATATTCCATACCTTAACTTATTTCTGATTATACATTAATAAATAAACATCATAATTTGCCCTTCTTTGTTCTGAAAACATTGCTGCAGCAATGTTTCTCTCTTTCCCTCTTATCTAGATGGTTCCCATCAATACATGATTATGTTTATTTTTCCCATTACACACACACACACACACACACACACACACACATACACACACAAAGAATTTTTATTTTATCAATTCTCTCCTTATCTCTGCTTCTTATTTGTATTTTTTGTCTGCAATTTCGTTCTGATTTTTTTCCTGAGTCTACTCTAAAATGCAGCATTTTTTCCCCCAGCCTTTTACCCCAACTGCCTTTATCATGAAGCATGGTGACCTCCAAGTTACTAAATCTGATGGCCATGTCTGAGTATTCGTCTTAATAGACCCATAATCAGCATTTGATCCAGATGATATACTTTGATGCACTTTCTTCCTTGATATGCATCAGTGCCTAACACATCTCTGACTTCTCTCCTAATACACCTGCCAAGTCCTCATTTACTTTCTTGCTTTTTCATGCAGGTGATCCTGGCTTTTACCCCATAGTCTATGCATTAGCTATTGGTTCTGCCTCATTAACTTTTCCAATGTGTACCCATATGGCCAATTCTTACTTTCTTCAATTCTTTTCTCAGAAAGCTTCTTCTAAGGGAGATCTTCCCTTGTCACTCCTCTTAAATGGCAGTGCTCTCATTCCCACTTGACATTTCCTATTCCCCCTTCCTGTTTTATTTTCTTCTTATAACTTACCTATCATCCACATAGACTATAGACTCCATGTGGTCTGATACATTTGTCTGCATTTTCCTAACTATCTCAGTGCTTAGAGCAAAGCATGGAATATAGTAAGTGGTCAGTAAATATTTCATGGTGGGGGAAAAAGATAAGTGAAGTATATTGACATAGAGTATACTTAGCTACAACCCTATAAGGTAAATAGAGCAGGTATTATTTTATTTTCCAAATGAAGGCAATTATTATGTCTTGCCCAAGGTCACAAAACTAGTTAAGTGTGAGAGATTAAACCAAAACTCAACTCTCCTGACTCCTAACCTGGTTTTCTTCCTACTGCAATAGGTGCTAAAAATATAGCGTTATCTGTTCTGGGGAGCTATAGTGCAATGTCCCCCAAGAACCTGGAAATAAAGAAATAAGATTGCCTTCTGAGAGTTACTTTATGAAATCAACATATAATTAATCAGTTACTTTAAAGAACTAGAATTGCTTTTAAACCAAAGGGACCCTTACCTATTAAATGGCTTAACATTTCTAAGGAAAGAATGTTTTAATAAGAAAAGGCAGACTTTCTAGAGGCAATTTAAAAGGATACTCAAAAGCAAAAGTTAGTAAAATGTGTCCAAAGGGAGGGAGCCTCATTCAGTCAGTGAACTATGAGAATTCCAGAGCCTTTGTGTCCATGGGTGAGTCAGATTCTCTTAGGCCATGCCAATGAACATATGATTCAGCTCCCTAACTCATTTTTTTTTTCTGATATAATCACCAAACAATATTATGATTAATAGTTGATTTTCCACGCAGTTCTTGTCTCCCTGCAGAAGTAAAATTCCTGGCAAAATGTTCTCCTGCAATCTTGTCCTGATGTTAACTATTTCTTAGTGAAAGTTAATAAATTGACCTTATAATTATGATTTGGCTTCTGTGAAAAGACATGTACTGACACACATATTCTGATTCATTTGACAGTTATAGTCTAAGGATTTTTTAAAAATCAGTTTATGATTTAATATATCAGTTTCCTGAACTTGGTTAACTGAATGTGAATTTCTGCACCTTCTCCCACTTCTGCTAAATATGAAGATGCTCTTAACCTTTCAGCTGTGGAAGAAAATCAACCACAGCCTCCTTCGTGTCAGCTGCTATTTGAAATGCTGGGCAAGAGAAGACTCTGAAGGAGAGTTCTGGCTTAGCGGGGAGGACCTTTCTTTTTTTAATAGAACATTAGCAAGATACATTAGCTGAAGTTCAGCTACTTTAGGGAATAATGAGTTGGTTAAAGACTGCTCTGGTCCTCAAAAGAGGGAGGAATTGTTCTTGTAGATTAGAAGCAATTATTTTGGCAATTTGGATTTTTATCAAGAGTGGTAGGGAAGGACAGTTGGGGCTAAGGTCACCTGCGAGAGAGAGTGGGGAGAAACAGCTGCAGGGAACAGGACACAAGTGAGGCGCAGTGGAAAATTCTGTCTTTAGGGATGTCTCACACACGAAAACCAGGTTTCTAAGTCTGCCAGGCTTAGAGCCAAACACACACTCACTGACATCCTGATTTACCAAGTACATTTGGTCACAAATAGTTTTTAATTCTTGCATTTCTACATTTGTGTATGTTTCAATAAGCTGTGTTTTGATGGTTGCTCCATTTTAAAGTGTTGAATAATAGCTAACAAAACATCTAGGGAAACTATTTTATTTCCTGAAAGAAAGCTCCAGTCCTCTTATTTGTTTGTTTTACTCCTTACTTGCCTTTCTAATTTATTTCATCATGAAAGATAAATATTCAGGAGGTTTACTGTGACAACTTCAAGTTTCTATTGTACTGTAGTCAGATCTTGAATAAATAATTAATTTGATGGAACAAAGAGCAACATAAACATATCAAAACATACTGGCATTGTGTTTAAATAACACCTGAATTTTAGTTCTAGTGCTTACATTTTCTTTTTAAAATCAAGGTACGTTTAGTTACCACAGAAGTAAAAAATGACTAGTGGAAGGTGAGTTAGAAAAAGGTGTCATGATTTTTATGGGAGGGCATGAAATGACTTATGATGGCAGGTGAAGGGATTGATGAGGAGTAGACAGGTTACCCCCCGCTCAGGAACCAGGACTGGCAGGAATGGGGGATGGGGGTGAAATGGGATAAAGAGTTCTGTGGTTGAGAATGTTAAGGTACCTCACTAGTCATCATGAATATTTTCCCTTAACATGGTGGCTAAATCATTGATGATGAAATACAAGGAGGTGGGATACTTCAGGCATCAGGAAGGCTGCATTTATCTCCAAGTAAAAGGGAGGATAACTCTAATAATTAATCATGTTTTCTCATTAGCCTAAAGTTGTTAAGAGTGAATCAGGAAGGACATGTTATGTCAACAATATAAGTAGAGGGACTTCCCTGGTGGTGTAGTGGTTAAGAATCCACCTGCCAATGCAGGGGACATGGGTTCGATCCCTAGTCTGGGAAGATCCCACATGCCGCGGAGCAACTGAACCCATGCACCACAACTATTGAGCCTGCACTCTAGAGCCTGCATGCCACAACTACTGAAGCCCAAGTGCCTAGAGCCTGTGCTTTGCAACAAGAGAAGCCACCGCAATGAGAAGCCCACGCACTGCAACAAAGAGTAGCCCCTGCTCGCCACAACTAGAGAAAGCCCACGCACAGCAACGAAGACCCAAAGCAGCCAAAAATAAATAAATAAATAAATTTATTTTTAAAAAAAAAAACGGGGCTTCCCTGGTGGCGCAGTGGTTGAGAATCTGCCTGCTAATGCAGGGAACACGGGTTCGAGCCCTGGTCTGGGAAGATCCCACATGCCGCAGAGCAGCTAGGCCCGTGAGCCACAACTACTGATCCTGCGCGTATGGAGCCTGTGCTCCGCAACAAGAGAGGCCACAACAGTGAGAGGCCCGCGCACCGCGATGAAGAGTGGCCCCCGCTTGCCACAACTAGAGGAAGCCCTAGCACAGAAACAAAGACCCAACACAGCCAAAAATAAAAATAAATAAATTAAAGAAGGCTCAACATTAAAAAAAAACAGCAACAGTATAAGTAGAAGGAGCACCATATAATCTGGAGTCTCCAACAGCAAGAACTGCAGGTATCAGCATTTCACACTAGCTTTCTAGAAGAGCTTGTTCTAAACTCAGGCCAAAGCACTACAGAGCTGCATAATGAAAAATCTAGACTTTTTAAGGTATCAAAGAAGGCCTGGGATTTGAACACATGGACAGGCATGACTAGAGATGTATTGTCAAACTTCTTGATTCGGGGGTGATGACAAGGGCTTCATTATAATTTGTGCCTCATTCTATATTATAGAAGATATTCTCAAATGGTCTGCCTGACATTATGTGTCTATGCATAGCATCATCACCAAAAGGACACACATCAATTACAGGAAGCCGTGCTATGTTTTTCCCCAGTGTTTTGAGTCAATGACATCCTGATGGTAGAAGTTGCAAGGTCATAATGTGCTTTCTTTATTCATTTGATAACCCATGAAGAAATTAAGACATGGGGTTTTTTAACTGAAGAAAAGTATAATACAGATTGAATAATACAGAAAATTTCAAAACTCTTACTTTTTTTAAAAAAAACTGACAATTCATTGAATTTTACCCTGATCTTACTTTTCGTGGGTTCAACATCAGGAGCACTGATGTGGCAACCAAGAGGTTATCAGTGCAAATTTGTCTTTTTGTTGAGTTGATCTTACGTTAATTTGCTCTGGACATTGGATATTGGAAGGTATCTCTTTCTGTGACGAGATGGCTAGATTAGGAGGTCAGGAAAATAAGGATGCAGTGTATTTCTGGATTTAAACAGCTCATTTCGTATGGTCCATCAAAAAATCATTGTAACTAAAATAACTTGCATTTGTCTCAACAGATCTATTAATCTTCTGGGTCATATATTGTCTGTGTTCGATTGAATCTCTTTGTTTACAGGTTATCAACAGACTTCTTTTCAGAACTGCTCCTTTAAATTTCATAATGAAGGAAGAATTCTTACTGGCTCAGGCCATTATTATTTTTTTTTAAGACTTATCATTTATTTATTTATTTATTTATAGCTCCATCGGGTTTTAGTTGAGGCACCTGGGATCTTCGTTGAGGCATGCAAGATCTTTCGTTGCAGCACCCGGGCTCTTCGTTGTGGTGCATGGGCTTCTCTTTAGTTGGGGCATGCGGGTTTTCTGTCTCTAGTTGTGGCACGTGGGCTCCAGGGAGCGTGGGCTCTGTAGTTTGCGGCACGCGGGCTCTCTAGTTGAGGCGCACGAGTTCAGTAATTGTGGCGCACAGGCTTAGTTGCCCTGCGGCCTGTGGGATCCTAGTTCCCCAACCAGGGATCAAACCCATGCCCCCTGCACTGGAAGGTGGATTCTTTACCACTGGACCACCAGGAAAGTCCCTCAGGCCATTATTAATGTTAATTTTTGTTTTTAAAAAAGGTGATCTTTTTAAGCCCCCTTTATGAACTCTGGGTTCAAGTTCATATAATAATGTTTCTGTCTATTCTCTGAGAAATTCCTGTAGCCAAATGGTACAGTTCGGCACTGTGGGACACACAAATTTAGGGGGTTCTGTTAGTGACAGGAAAGACCGCTGCTTCTGAGACGAAGGCTTTATTACAAGTCCACATTTTAGGTAAAGCATGATGGGAGGAGAGCACATTTCTAGACATAGTTAAGAGCCAGGAAGAGTATGGTACACTTCTGTGTCTGTTCTTTTTATTTGAATTGAGATTGGCAATGCTGAAACAAAAATGTTCGAAGGAGAATGTTTGGCATCAATCTCTTCAGTATACTTCAAAATAGTTCTTTCATGCATAGGGTAACTTACCATGGAGACTTGTTTTTTTAAACTCAATACCTATTAACACTGCTCAGAACATACACTGGAAAATATTGCTCTAGGTAATCTGAAATCTCTTCTTGGATTAAACTATAAGTATAAAAAAATGTGAAAATGAATTACATCAATCAAGTACCACCACCCATTTCTGCAGCTCCAAGCCTGAATTGTTTTTACAGAATTGTATTTTGGAACTATGCCCTTGGGCCACATTGAAGATCATTAGAAGAAACAGCCCTGAGAAACTCATTACGTTGTTTACTGCAAGAATTTTGTTGAGGATGTTGTTCTCTGCATTACCCTGCGGACACCTCACGAGAACCCCCTGGAGAAATATATCTCCAGAGTCAGTACCAAGAATAGTCTTCTCTTTCCTGAGCAAGTAATTGTTGGTCTCATGGACACTGAGAGTTACAAATATGATTGTTTTCCAGTTTATACTAGGGACTAGAAAACACAGAGCAATTTAGGGCACATCTCTATGATTGGTACAGAATATCACAGCTCTTTTGTGTTGGTCTCACTGCATATTTTAAAAAGTTTTCCTATTTTATTTTCTTTCACCTTGATACATTCACTACTTAGTTTAATGTGCTTTTGTAGTATGTATTTTGTAAGCAATCTAAAATCTTTGGTAAAAGCAGAGTATAAATAAGCAAACTAGCTTTATGATATGAGTGAGACCAAGATATCTTTGAAAAGCCAATGGCCTAATCTTAGATGAAGAACTTGATTGTCATTTGAAATAGCCATATCTCCATGAAGTCTCCTAGTGCGGAAGTATGTTGAATGAGGGTGTTGTTTGAATCAGAATTTCTGAGGCCAATGCTTAAGCACAGGTATTTTTTAGAAGCTAGTAATTCTAACATGTATAATCACAAAGAAAGGCATTTCTGGCCTAGAAAATAGCAAGTGCAGTGCCTTGAGAAGGGAACAAGCTTGGCATTGCTCCAAGAGAATAAAAAGCCCTGCCTTCTTGGCTCAGAAGGTGTTGAAAGGAAAGGTGTGGGAGATAAAGTTGAGAAGTAGACAGGCTTGATTTCAAGCAGAGCCTTATAAACTATGATAAGAAGTTACATTGCATTTCAAAAATAATAGAGGGCCACAAGAGGGTTATTTGTTAAGTCAAGTTTATTAAGGTATAATTGACATATGGCAAAATTCACTCTTTTTAGTATATAGTTCTATGAATTTCGATAAACACATAGAGTCAGGTAAACATCTTTGGCCATCAAAACAGAAAAAATTTTATCGCTCCAGAAAGTTCCGTAATGTCTCTTTGGAAGTCAGGCCCTCCTCCCACCCCGAATTCCTGGCAACCATGGCTCTGCTCTCTGTTGCTATAGTTTTGCTTCTTAAAGAATATCTTATAAATTAGATCATAGCATGTGTAGCCTTTTGAGTCTGGCTTCTTTCACTTAGCAAAATGCACTTGCCATTCATTCTTACTGTTGCATGTATACAGAGGGCTTCGAGAAGGGGGATAATACAAACTGCTTTATATTTTGTGAGAATAGCTCAGTTACTATGATGAGAATCATGGCATCATGGTTGTTAAGAGGTGATTATAGCAGCTTAGGCAAAGGGAGATGTTGATGGTTTCCACGGTGGCAGCAGTGGAAGTTCTGAGAAATGGTTGATGTGGGAAATATTTTGAAGTTTGAACTGACAGGCATTCTAGTGATTTAGGTATGAATGAGAATCGTCCACCTGGGAAAAAAATAATATTAAATTAATAATTTAAATATAAAACAATGAAAATATTAACAATTCTTAGGAGACTTATTTAGTATAATCTTAGAATGAAAAATAGTTTCTCAAGCAAGACAAAAACATAATAGAACTTAGGAAAAACTTGCAATATAAAAAATTAAAATTTGTATAAGGTGAAAGACACCACAATTTAAGTTGTAAAACAAGCGCCAGCCAGGGAGAAACTTTAATAGCGTATATAATCTAGTATTGATATACACGCTATATAAGGAGCAAAGAAACAACCCAAAAGAAAACTGGGCAAAGCAGAAAAAAAAAATTTACTGAAAAAACAGTGTCCAATATACATATAAAAAGATGTTTATTCTCATTACTATTTGATTCAGCAATTTCACATCTGGAACTACATTCTATGGTAATACTTATGTATGTGGGCATAGATTGTTTTGCATCAATAAGGAAATAAATATGTAAATTTTGGTTCATGGGCACAATAAAATATTATGCAGCCATTAAAAAGAATGAACTAGATCTGTAGGGTGTCGTGGAAAGTTCTGTGTTAAATGAAAAAGTTGCAAAACAGTTTATTCATCATGATTCCTTTGATAGCTAATTAAAAGAAACTTTTGTGATTGTGTATATGAAAAAGAGAGAGTAAATACAAAGAAAAACAACTGGATTCACACCAGATGGTTAAAAGATTAACAGCAGCATTTCTGCAGAGGGTGTGGGATTGGGTATGATTATAAAGAAAATATTTCACATTTTTCTTCATTTTTTGTAAGTCTTGACTATTTTTAAGATTTAAAATTATGCTCTTGCAAACATTGTTGCAATTATTATTCATTTACTCTTGCAAATATGCATCAATAATTTCTCTGATATTTACCTAAAAGTGAAACAGTTGCATTATAGATATATGTTTTTTTTATTTATTGGTTAGTGACAGTGAAGAAATATATAGACAGTTGGAATGATCATACAATGGGATACTTTACAGCATTAACATAAATAATCTAGAGACACCTGTATCAGTGTGTCAATGTAGAAAAAATTATTTGAAGTCTCATAGTATACCTTTTATGAACATTTTTAAGAAAACTGATTTTATATATTATTTTGGGGAAATACATATTAGTAAATGGTTGAAATATGCAAGGAACAATACCACACTGCCACAAGAGAGTGGTTAATTTTGGAGGAGATGGTATGAGTTGGGCCTTTGTCTTTATATTTGACTCCTTAAAACATGTAAAGCATATATGACATGTAAACTTGTTTGCTAACAAGCATGTTTGCTAAATCTGGATGAATTAATTATGGGGACCTGTTACATTATTTTCTATTATTTTTCATTACTGGAAACAAAGAGAGTATTTTGCTTAGATGAAGACTAAAGAAAAAACAACTACTTTGAGGAAATATGATAAATATTGCTTAAAATTGGGGATGGGGAGAGAAGTGTTTAGTCTGGAATGAGATGATACTATTGAGATTTCTCTTGAATTATAATACATATAATCAGTCATATTTATTAAAACATTAATGTATGCTAAGCACTTTGCGAATGCCTTTTGTGTATTTTATCATTGAATTCTTAGAACAGTTTTATGAATCACACATATGGAAAATGACCTTAGATGGGTTTAGAACCTTATCCATGGTCACTCAGTAATCAAGGGATAGAACCAAGATGAACCTAAGCTTTCTGATCCTTTTCGAAGTCCCAACTCTTAACCTACATGTTCTGTCACCAAATACTATTTTTCTATTGTGAGAAGAAACATAGAAGGGCCTGGTGCTAGTCCTAAATTAGATGAGTTATTAGGAGATGAGGCAAGGAAATGAAAGCAAGATTTGAGGAAAAGTAGAAAAGTAGTACAGACTAAACTTTACCTTTCCCTCTGAACAGAAAATCACTAGCTTATTAAATCTTTAAAAGATTTAATAGGAATGGGTGTGAAGTACTTGTATTTTCAATTTTTTTTCAGTTGCTCAAGCACAGGCAAGATTTTTAAAATTAATTTTTATTGAAATATACTCATTGAACAATATTGTGTTAGTTTCAGGTATATAACAGTGATTGGACATTTAAATAGATTAGTAAATAATCACCATGTTAGGTCTTGTAACCATCTATTCCCGTACAAAGTTTTTACAGTTCTATTGACTATATTTCTTATGCTGTATGAATACGTCCCTGCGACTTATTTATTTTATAGCTGAAAATTTGTACCTCTTAATTTCCTTCACCTATTTCACCCATTCCCCCCACCCACTTCCCCTCTGGCAACCACCCTTTTGTTCTCTTTATGTGTGAGTCTGTTTTCCTTTTGTGTTGTTTTGTCTCTTTTGCTTTTTAGATTCCACATATATGTGAGATCATATGGTATTTGTCTTTCTCTGTCTGACTTATTTCACTTAGCATAATACCCTCTAGAGCCATCAAGGTTATTTCAAATGGCAAGATTTTATTCTTTTCTATGTCTGAGTAATATGCCACAGTGTGTGTGTGTGTATACATACATATATATATATATATATATATATATATATATATGTATGTATACACACACACATATGTATATACACACATATATATATCTCAACTTCTTTATCCATTCATCCATCTCTGCACACTTAGATGGCTTCCATATCTTGGCTATTGTAAATAATCCTGCAATGAACATAGGGATATATATATATATATATATATATATATATATATATATATATATCCTTTTGAATTAGTACTCTTTTCTTTAGGCAATACCCAGAAGTGAACTTGCTTGATCATATGTTAGTTCTTTTTTTAATTATTGGAGGAACCTCCATACTGTTTTCCATAGTGGCTGCACCAATTTACAATCCCACCAAGAATGTATAAGGATTCCCTTTTCCACACATCCTTGCCAACACTTGTTATTTATTGTCTTTTTATGATAGCCATTCTGATAGGTGTGAGGTGATATCTCATTGCAGTTTTGATTTGCATTTCCCTGGAAATTAGTGATGTTGAGCATCTTTTCATGTGCCTGTTAGCCATGTGTATGTCTTCCTTGGAAAAATGTCTACTCAAGTCCTCTGCCCATTTATTAAATTTTTGTTTTGAATTATATGAGTTCTCTATATATTTTGAATATTAACTCCTTATCAGATACGTTGTTTGCAGTTATCTTCTCTTATTCAGTATAATTTCTTATTATTCCTGGGTAGAATTCCCCTGTGAAACAGTCTGTTCCTGGACCTTTGTTTGTTGGGAGTTTTTTTGATTAGTGATCAATTTCATTACTAGTGCTCTATCTACAGATTTTCTGTTTCTTCCTGATTCAGTCTTGTAAGATTATATGTTTCTAGAAATTGACCCATTTTTCTTTCTGTGTTGTCTAATTTGTTGGCATATAATGGTTTATAGTAATCTCTCATGATATTTTGTAGTTTTGTGATGTTGGTTATAACATCTCCTTTTACAATTCTGATTTTATTTATTTGGGCCCTCTCTTTTGTTCTTTATTAGTCTGGTTTATAAATTTTGTTTATCTTTTTGAAGAACAAGCTCTTAGTTTTTTTAATCTTTTTTTTTCAGTCTGTATTTCATTTATTTCTACTCTAATATTTATTATTTCCTCCCTTTTGCTAACTTTGGGGTTTTTTGGGGGGGTTCGTAAGGTAGGCCTGTGTCACTACAAACTTCCCTCTTAGAACTGTTTTTGTTGTGTCCCATAAGTTTCAGAGTGTTGTGTTTCCATTTTCATTTGTCTCCAGGTATTTTTTTTTTCCTCTTTTATTTATGCTATGGCTCATTGATTGATTAGGAGCAAATATTTATTACTACTGTAAGTAGTTATAATTTGGGTGTGCCCTTGGGAGGAGGTGAGTTCAAGGTCTTCCTACTCCCACCATCTTGATCCCTTCTCCATCTGTAGTTCCACTTTTGAACTGCTAGTTCAAGCATAAAAGAGAAACAATGTATTCTCAAGAAGAACCTATTTCAGATATTATCCCCACTGGAAATCTTGAAGGGTAAATAGGTGTGTTAGTTTTCAAGGGTTTTCATAACAAAGTAAAATAAGCTTGTTGTCTTAAAAGAGAAATGTATTCTCTCATAATTCTTCAGTCTAGAAATCTGAAGTTAAGGTGTTAGCAGAGCCATGTTCCCTCTGAGACTCTGAGTAGAATGCATTCTTCCTCTTCCTGGCTTCTGGTGGGCAGCGCTCAATTCTTGGTGCTTTTGGCTTGTAGCTATATAACTACAATTCCTGCCTCCATCTTCAAATGGCAGTCTTTTCTTGTATTTTCACGTCTTTTTAAAAGTATACTGATCATATTGGATTAAGAATTCACCATACTCCGGTATTCCCTCATCTTACCTAATTATCTCTGCTATAAACCTATTTCCAGTAAGGTCACATTCTAAATTACTAGTGGTTAAGACTTCAACATATATTGTTGTGGGAAACAGATCATCCCGTAACAACCAGGAAAACAAATTTATAATTTTCAGGGTTTATTCTTGACCTTGGTAAATCTTCAGCATTAATAAAAAATTAAAATTACATTAAAATATAAATAATAGATATAGATATCCAGTGCATCTATATATATGCTATGCTTTAGTTCTGAGTAACACACATAATTTAAATCATTAGCATTTATTATTATGTACTGAGATTTTTGTATCTAAATAATAATCTCTTTAGAAAAATAAACTTTTAAAGTATCACTACAATAAAGAAACCAGTGGCGGGCTTCCCTGGTGGCGCAGTGGTTTGAGAGTCCGCCTGCCGATGGAGGGGACACGGGTTCGTGCCCCGGTCTGGGAAGATCCCACATGCCGTGGAGCGGCTGGGCCCGTGAGCCATGGCCACTGAGCCTGCACGTCCAGAACCTGTGCTCTGCAACGGGAGAGGCCACAACAGTGAGAGGCCCGCGTACCGCAAAAAGAAACCAGTGGCATAAAACTGTATTACCTTTTCTCAGATTCCTTATTCAGGATAGCTTATAGTATTCATATCAAACAATCATTGCATAAGTAACCTTTTGGTGAGGTAAATTTTTATAGTAGGCCTGCAAGACATGCAGAATCTTCGTAGGAAAAGCTGTTGATGAGTATGTTTTGTGTTCCTTTTTATTTAGTTGTTCCATTTTGTTTTATTTTCTTCCCTGGCAGAAAGCCTTAGTGGAAACAAAATTGTTTTTCTCATGCTTAATGATTAGTGCTCTTTCTCACCCTGACTTCCTGCCCCATCTTGAATAGAAAGCAGCACATGAGTATCTAAATAGGAATCAAATGTTCTTGGAAAAAGATGCAAAAGAAACAAGAAAACAACTGGATTTTATTTGCTTCTCAGGGACGCGTTCATTGAACTGCAAAAGCTGAAGCACCTGGGAAAATCTGTCTAGGCAGGCAGGGATGTGAACAATAATGGAAAATACATTTCTATGTCAGCTTAGAGGGCTGGGAACTATTATACACTGTGGTTGGAGTGTGATCAAGTGCAATTCAAAAGGGAGATTATTTCAGAACCTTATAGCATAACAATAAAATGTAGAAAACAGATGAATGTGTGTGTATGTCCTTTCAGGCAGAAAGTATCTGTTTTGGAAAAAACAAAGTTTACCTATGCTGATTTAGAGAACTCAAACATGTTTCTCTTGAGTATTCTGCAATTATTTCCATCCAGTGAGCCTTCAGAAATCAAAGATCACTGTAACAGTGTGAATGTGTGTTGGGTTGAGTTGCCTACCAGAACAGACAGTGTGGAGAAGATAACTATAGACAACTCAGGAAAAGAAAGCATTTTAAATACAGCTTTCTTAATTCAGTTCTTCAATCAAAGAAAAAGGAGGGTACATAGGTGCTAAATGTAGAAATTGAAGTGCTAAATTTCTCCTATGCTTCCAGCATTGCTAGGGATGGAATCCCCCAGATTCCACTTGAGCACTCAAGGTAATACTAGCATCCACTGGCTTGACCAGCCCTTCATTAACCATGAAATGCAGGGAAGTGGGTGTTGGGGTGGGTGAGGGAGGGAGCTGCTTAGATATTCTAGTTGCAAAGGTACTAATCTGCAAGAATTAGAACAAAATTAAACTCCATCAAGATTTGGAAGCCCTGGAAGGATTTACTTTACCCACAAATAGCCATGAATTTGACACCTGTAGAAAATTAGATTATGTAAAAGAAAACTTCATTGATTACACTTTTTTTTTTTGAGATGCAGATGGAGAGGGAGGGTGGTGAGGAGGTAAAAATAAATTTGTCTAGGTAATTAAAATAAGTGAACTATGTCAGCATGTGTTATTATTAAATGCTCTAAATATTACCTTGAGCTTATATAGTTAATGACAAATATCTGTATTTTATCAGCAAATTCCTTTGTGATAGTTTAGTGCAAGCCTTATATAGGCATTGAGCATGCTAGGTGTCTTTTTTTCATAGTGAATTTTATTTTTTTTTAAGTTAAAGACAAAACTGTGACACATGACCTGCTATTAGCTTGAATTTCAAGTTAAACATGTATTCTAAGAAGCAAATTGACTTGTGTTCACAAAACTTTAGGATCCCGTCCACGTCCCTCCTTTCCAAACATATCGCTGAACCTGTACCTCGCCCCCACCTTCTATCAACTTAATTCTTTGCACTTTTATCTCAATACATTTTATATTTTCAGGAGAACCTGAAGGTTTTCATAGAGACTCAGAGCTAGTTGCTAAATCTTTTTTATCTGCATATTGCTTGGTGCCAACTAAAAATTGTCACCTGCCATCTACCTCTATAAGGATTAGGTCACTAGTCACGGCAGTCGCTGACCTTCAACACACCCTGAAAGGAGTTCAGGGCAGAGATCAGGAGTGCGGCAGTCTGTGCTCTGGAAAAAACTAGCAGAACAGACCTTTCCATAGATATTTTCAGGAGAAGATTTTATGAGCACAATTTCTGGCATCTTCCCCTATCTAAAAGAGCACTAAAAGCATTAAAGGAGACATCTGCTAGCAGCCACCTTCTTGCGACTAGTAGCAACCTTCTGTCAAAATGTGTGCTTGATTGCATGTATCCTCTTTCACCAAAATCACATAAATACTGACCCCCTTACCACTTCGGAGCAGTTCCACAGCACTATCTGAGAAGTGGTCTCCAAGGCTATAGCCATCATTTTGTCACCACTCTGACGTTGTGCATTTCTTTTTCAGTTGACATTGGCCTTGTGTTTTGTTTTTCTGGTTAGATTAGTTTGTTGGTGGTTTGTTTCTCTTTAATTCTGGTGATTTTCTTATTTCCAAGATTATGACCTTTTCGATTTCATAGACAAGCATTATTATTACATTAAAATGCCACATCCCTTCATTTCTATCAGTCACCTTCTTCGATGGTAATTTTATCGTCTGTTTATGCTAATGCCTAGTTAGAACCTCAATAACCAAGTCAAATTTACTTCTCCTTAGAGACCTCTTTAAAGTAAACAACAAATTGTTTTTTTCTTAGTATTGGGACAAATTTTTTGCGTGGAACTTGCCTATAGTACAAAAGGTATTTGTTGTTCATTTTAAATCCAAATTTCAGAGGTTATTCTGTTTTACTTATTTGTATATTTATCTTATTTTCATCTGGCAGCAGTACTTTAAAGGAGAGAAAGATCTAAAAACATTATTAGTTTTAAAATGTTGTACATCAAATCATCTTTAAATATGTGTATAACTGACCCAGTTACCCTTTAATGGTTTGGTGGGGAGGGGTAAACATAAATTTAGGATCTTGTTAATGTTTATTCATTTCACAAATGTTCACTGAGTACCTAAAATGCCAGGCAAAAGGGATCAGCAAAATAAGCATAATCCTTGCCTTTGCAGAATTTATAACAATGGAGAAGAGTATTAATTAAATAATCTTACAAATATATAGGAAATTGTAATAAGTCCAGTAAAGGAGAATGATACCCTTCATAGGACAGGGAGCCCAACTAATGTGTTGGAGAGGAAAGGTGTGGTAAGATTTGCCTGAAGAAGTGAAAGTTGAGCTAAAACCAAAGCCTAAATGGGACTAACTTGGGCAAAGAGAAGGTAAGAAAAGAAAGTGGATTTCCATGTAAATGGGAGCATCCTTAGTAAAGGAATTGAAAGCAGGCATCTGTGGTTGAATTCCAGTGGACGGGTTAAGTGTAACTAAAGAGCTGCCAAGGAAGTCTGTAACCAGATAAAGTGGTACCCAGCAGGCCATTTTAATCTTCATTGTGAAAAAACAATGGAAAGACTTTGCAAAGCTTTAAGAGAGTGATAAGATTTGCATTTGAAAAGATAAATCTAGCTGCTTGAAGGAAAGATTAGAGTTGATGGGAAGATTTATAAACCATTTCCTGGGTGGTCAGTATAGCCCTTCAGCCAAAAGAGCAAAGATAGTCTACAAGAGAAATTGGTACATTTTTCTGTAAAGGGCCATATAGTAAATGTTTTAGGAGTTGCTGGCCTCACAGTCTCTGTTGCAACTACTCAGGTTTTCCATTGTAGTGCCAAAGCAATCATGGATGATATGTAAATGAGGAAGCATGGCTGCATTCCAATAAAACATTTTTTATTGATACTAAAATTTGAATTTCTTATAATTTTCATGTGTCATGATATAGTAGTCTCTTGATTTTTTTTTTTTTTTTTAACCATTTCAAGATGTAAAAAGCATTCTTTTCTTGTGAGCTATACAAAAACAGCACTCTTCCATATTCTAGTGTTTGGAAGTGTATTTAAGGGAGAGTTAGATGGTTTGGAGGGCTATTCTGGAGGGAAAATGAAAAGAAATGGTAACAGCTTAAGTATCGAAGTTGAGGAAGATGTGTCCAAAGATCTCTCAAGTTTCTGATCCGTGTAGTTGGCCAGATGGATGGTAGTACCATATCCTGAAACAGGCAAAGAAGTCTGAAGGGAGAAATCATGGATTAGGAGATGCTGAGTTTTGTCATGTCTCTGAACCGTCCATATGGAGATATTGAATAGCATCAGAAAATATTTCAGCTAGAAATAAAAAATGGATACTCACAGTTACCAGGCAGTTGAAGCCTGCAGAGGCTGACTTATTTTCTATAATACTTAATTTCTGAAGCCTTTCTAGCACCTCCCCATTCTGGGCAGGTCCTGTATTTTATTCACTTTTTTGATATTTTCCGATATTATTTGTAGATCTTCTCGTGGTTCTCAGTATAGCTGTCCATCACCACTAATTGAACCAGCTGCTCTATAATGCTTGATATCCTCTAGTCTGGTGCTTCCCAGCCACTGTGGCTGATATCACAGATGGGCTGCCTGTTAGCCATGGGGCACTGGAGAAGAGGTTTGGTAGGGCTGTGTGTAAGCTGCCACAGTCATCACATATATCAATAGCTACAAGTGGCCCCTTTCGTCTCCTTTGGTGTGGGCAGTACCAGTGCATTATCATTTTCTATATGTGCATTGACTGGGAAAAGTTTGGGGAGCCCTGATAAACTATAAAGGAGAGAGTCAATAGGAATCATATCAGAGTCTCTTTGCATAAGGAAATAAATATTGGAAAGAGGATCATTTTGGGGTCAGAATACTGGCTGTACCACATATCAGCTGATACATTCTTGGTCACACAGTATCTCTAAGCTTCAGTTTTCTGATCTGTAAACAGGGAATACTGATATTGAGAAACAATGTATTCATTTCTATTTAGATTATTTAATGAGATAATGCTTTTAATTCCTAGCATGGCTTTGGGAGGAAAACTTCCTCTAGTAACTCCAAGTGGTCAGGGACCTGCAAATTAAGTGACAACGGATTAACAGGAGAAAAATTTTAATTGACGTGTATGGGGGAGTACTCAGTAGTGAGAAAGTTGCTGAATAGCAAAGGGCAAGGGCTTATATACCAGCTTAGCAAAAATGAGGAATTTGGGGCTTCAGTGGGAAAGTGTGGAGGTTTCCATTAGACATGTTCATCCTTAAGCCCGTAGACAGTCTCCCTCCTGGCCAGAAGCTCCTCCAGAGGGGGTTTATGGTAACTGAATTTATACTTCTTAGTGCTAAGGGTCAGTCTTCTTTCAAGCAGGAGACTCCCTTGGAAGCATTTAATGGCAGCTGTATGTTAAGGAGGCTCTGCTTAAGTTTAGATAAAGTTTGTTTCTGCAGCTGTGGTTTGTTCAGGTGGTTTCAGTTTATTCTTTGTACCATTTTGATTGGTTGCTGGTCCCTTCAATGACTACAGTAGACCTCTGTCTAAGTAGTTGCCCCATCCCTACAATTGACATGTAAAGGATGATCCTATCTTCTTAGAATGATTCATCGCTTTGCGTAACATTCACTTTGTGTAACACGTATGAGATTCAGCAGACAAGTTAGGTGTCGAAAGGAATTCCAGATTTCTTGGCTACATGTAAACCATTACATAGATAGTAACAAAATTCGTAGTGAATTCTGAATCACTTTCACATTTTTGTGCCAATATTAGGATGCTCTCACAGTATACCCCAGACTCAATTTGAATGCCTTTGGTGAACTATTGTAGCCAACCCAAGGACATGGAGATGTGAATAGAAGCTCTAAACCAATTATTGGACAATGCATTTCAATTAGGGAGGAGAGAAAAGTATTGACTAGCAAAATTTAAAATATCTCAAATGAAAGGCAGTTGTAAGGACTAGAAAAACACTTAGAGGAAATTTTTTCTTTTTTTCTCTCCACCTCTTTTTAAAGAACAGTTCAACGTAAAACAGATACCAGAGCAGTCTGAATGATTACATTCTGCTTTTGTTATGGTAACCAAAGTGAGAGTACAACCAAGGTGATTTTTTTCTGTCAAGTTTGCGAAAAGAAGTATTTATTATAATAAATTCACTCATCCACTTATGGACCTTTAGAAAGAAACATTTTGAAGAACTTGCATGCCTTCTAGAAAATGCAGTTCATCTGGTGTGGGGATTTCTGCTCAGGGGCCTTCCTCACCTTGAAACCCTAGCACTGTCTTGATTATAATCTCATTGCCCACTGTTCATTCTGTGGAGACACTGCACTTTGGAGTTCAAATAGTACTAGGGTACTACTGTATGATTGTGTTCTTGTGTGCATATATGCATTAAAAGCTACAAGCAAGAAATCTGTGCACAATTCTTATTGAACTGGTGATTAACCAAAGTGAAAAAATGATCAGGTACAAGTGTCCATTTTCTAAGGAGACGACTAGTGTGTCCCTTAATATCTGTATCCTCGTGAGTATCTTTGGAGTGTAGCTTCCCTTCCCCGGCCCCTTCCTCCACCTCCCATTCAATAATGGTTAGTTAGTTTCTAATACATACTCTGAGAGTCATCCCCACTTTGGAAATAATAATAACTCAGTAAGGTTAATAGCTGAGCTCTTGAAAGTTTTCTTAGCTGAGTAATAAAAACACACAAAAAAAAACATTCAACGTGAAAAACCGAAGGTATTGTGAAGATGCCAAGAGACATTTTCTTCATTTTACCATGGCATTATCAGAAGGAGATGGAGTCTCAACCTTTGAGATCAGCAGTAGTGATTTTCTGTGATTCCGTGGGACATGCTACGCTTAGCAATGGAACTGTGTGTAATAAACTCTGTGGTTGAAATATTACCTCCAGCTTCCAGAACTTTATTCTGTTTATCCTCTCAAAGGGATTCTGCTTTCATGTTAACAGTTAGAGTGCTAAGATTTACCAATGCCTGACACTTCAGTACCTCACTTGTGCTGCTTTATGTGAATATTTGACTAATGAGCCTCAGAATTTAATAAAAGTCTTTAGTGGATATGGCAAATGAGCTTTTAGTTGGTAATATAGTTTTATGGGAACTTAATTTTTCTTCCATCTAATAATATTAGCCTATGAAATTATTAGAGAAATGTTATGAATAAGTTCGTGTTTTCAGTGTCCTATACCTTTTCTGGTATTTCTCTTCGCATAACCATTTTCTTAGTGTATTCATTATACATCTATCAAGTGTTTGTCTATTAAACAGATTCCGGTTGTAAGTCTTTAAGAGGCATAGCTTATAATACTCAAATACCTTGATTCTCTATTTATATTTTATCCTTACTAAATTTCTATGATTCTTTTTTTTTTCTTATTGCAACCCTTTGCAGGGTCAAATACATTTTGTTCTTTGTCATTTTTAAAAAGAAGAACAAAATTAATCATCCAAGAGCACATTTAACTTCTTTTTTTGCTGTACGTATTTTATATTTTTCATTTTCTTTAACATCTTTATTGGAGTATAATTGCTTTACAATGGTGTGTTAGTTGCTGCTGTATAACAAAGTGAATCAGCTATACATATACATACATCCCCATATCTCCTCCCTCTTGCAGCTCCCTCCCTCCCACCCTCCCTATCCCACCCCTCTAGGTGTTCACAAAGCAGCGAGCTGATCTCCCTGTGCTATGCAGCTACTTGCCACTAGCTATCTATTTTACATTTGGTAGTGTATATATGTCCATGCCACTCTCTCACTTCATCCTATCTTACCCTGCCCCCTCCCCGTGTCCTCAAGTCCATTCTCTATGTCTGCATCTTTATTCCTGTCCTGCTCCTAGGTTCTTCAGAACCTTTTTTTTTTTATTCCATATATATGTGTTAGCATATGGTATTTGATTTTCTCTTTCTGACTTACTTCACTCTGTATGACAGACTCTAGGTCCATCCACCTCACTACAAATAACTCAATTTCGTTTCTTTTTATGGCTGAGTAATATTCCATTGCATATATGTGCCACATCTTTATCCATTCATCTGTTGATGGACACTTAGGTTGCTTCCATCTCCTGGCTATTATAAATAGAGCTGCAATGAACATTGTGGTACATAAATCTTTATGAATTATAGTTTTCTCAGGGTATATGCCCAGTAGTAGAATTGCTGGGTTGTATGGTAGTTCTATTTTTAGTTTTTTAAGGAACCTCCATACTGTTCTCCATAGTGGCTGTATCAATCTACATTCCCACCAGCAGTGCAGGAGGGTTCCCTTTTCTCCACACCCTCTCCAGCATTTATTGTTTGTAGATTTTTGATGATGGCCATTCTGACTGGTGTGAGATGATATCTCATTGTAGTTTTGATTTGCATTTCTCTAATGATTAGTGATGTTGAGCATTCTTTCATGTGTTTGTTGGCAATCTGTATATCTTCTCTGGAGAAATGTCTATTTAGGTCTTCTGCCCATTTTTGGACTGGGTTGTTTGTTTTTTTGATATGGAGCTGCATGAGCTGCTTGTAAATTTTGGAGATTCATCCTTTGTCAGTTGCTTCATTTGCAAATATTTTCTCCCATTCTGAGGGTTGTCTTTTTGTCTTGTTTATGGTTTCCTTTGCTGTGCAAAAGCTTTTAAGTTTCATTCTCAGGTAGGGCCATCTTTGTCTCTGAAGATTCTAAGGCTATTTGGCATTCATTTTCAGGGATTTAGGCACAGTTTAGGAGATATTTTCTTGGGAATATTTCATTATAGCTGATGGGAGCAGACCCTGTTATAGGTACTACTGTAGAATGCAGATCAGCATCACAATTGGGATTAACTTTTGTAAAGTTTGTGTGCACAAACTGCAAGTCTTCCTGATTTTGCATTAAGGTTAAAATAGCACAAGCTGTGGAAGTTTCATGAAAAAGTCTAGGTGTGCGTTTCCTGAAGACCATTTCAGATTCATTTTCCTTGAAAGCCTTTCCTTTTCTTTCTAGGCCAGTTGCATATGCTTTCTACGTATATTCAGAATGTCCATTGCTTAACTTGCCTTAATCTTGCTGAATTTAATTACCTGTATATTTTCTGCAACTCCTACTGTCCTCCCTGCATTAGACAGTAAGTCCCTTGAGAGCACAAACTCAGTACTAGCATAGTGCTGGGCTATGCTATAAACGTATTGACTTTGGCTATCATCATAGTATCCAGGGATCATTCACTTCTCAATTCTACCATTTCTACCATTCAGTTAGTATGAAACTGTTTGGCAAGATCAAATGTGTTTGCTTCTTGAAATAAGCTTACTAGATTAATGAGAAAATGTCACGCCAAATTATTCCCTCATTCTCATTATGTAGGAATAATTAAGCCAGGTTTATTCGCTTGTAAATCTAATGTACTTAGGATAAAAGTTCTTTTTTACTAAAATCATAATTTTATATAGTGATTTATGAACTTGACCAGAAGCTAATTTTCTTATCTTATTTTAGAAAATTTAATTGTACCTTAAATTTAGATTGTTTTTATTTTTGAAGATACAGTAAATTTGCATGATTCAAAATTCAAAAGTAGAAAAGGATAAACAGTAAAAATTATCTTGTGAGCCCACCCAGTTGTTCTTTCCAGAGTTCTTGGTTAGACCTCCTAAAATGGTTTTGGAGCATGCAAATACATATATAAAAGGTACATTATTTCTTCCCCTTTTTATACAGTAGTCAATTTACTATATATAATTTTATGAATCCTTGAGATTTCCCCTTAATATATTATGGTGATCTTCTACATTTGAACCAGAAAACATCCTCATTCATTTCTATGGTTCAATAGGTGTTGCATTATATGTCATGTACAAGCTGAGTTTTGTTTGTTGCATTTCATTTTTGGATTACAAATTCAGTAGGCATTTACACAGAAGTCAATTATGTCCTCAAGACCATAGGAAAGATATGAGATCATGATCCATAGCAAGGGTGTCTAGCCGTTGTACCACGTTGTTAAAGTGACTGAGGTTATTGACTTACTGTAATTGGAGTCAGATATCTGATTTAGTTGGGTATATCCATTTCAAAAGGAAAACCCAGGATTTTTGATGTTTAATCCTTTGTGTACTTTACTTTAACCCTTTGCCATTAGGTTGGACACAAACAATACTTAATATCAGTGACTAATGGCAGTGATTCCTCAGCCTGGTGTCAAAACAAAGCAGTTCAAAATGAATCAGAAAGATACAATCAGGTATTTCCAGAGGTGAAGGATACTTTTTTATTTTCTTCGCTCTGACTCTCTGGAGTTTTCTCTTTGCAGTAATTTAGGTCATGTCTACATTTACTGGAAGAAAGCTTTATCTGTTGCATTTTTTAAGTGGTGGTGCCCACTAAATCTAGTTCTTAGCAATAGGACTTTACAAAGATGAATAAATCTCAGACTTTTTTTTTTAGAAAGTATACATAAGACTTGTTTTTCCTTACTTGATGTTAGAAGGGAAGTAACATTTTTGAAAATTATCATAATCTTATTACAAATCAATTGATAAGTGTTATTCTCCCCAGTTTGAAGATACAGCTAATATATTTTGTGGACTTTGTTTTTACCAGGTACAGTTTGTGAGCCCTACAAGTATTAACTCTTTGAACCTCTATGAAGTAGGAATGTTATTATCCCCACTTTACATAACAAGGGAACTGGGAAGCAGAGAACTGAAAAATTTCCTCAACAAAACAGCAGAACTAGGGTACAATAGAGAGAGAATTTAAACAAACAAACAAACCCAGTAAATTTAGTTCCGATGCCATTACTTTTTTTACCACTGAATTTATGTAGCCTCTCAAATGAGGAAATTAGTTCAAAAAGCTCATAGCCATGTATCTATTAAGTGGCAAAGCCAGGGTTTGAACCCAAGTCTGAGACCAAAATCTATATAGTCTTATTCACTATATATAGATAGATATGGATAAATACAGGTACAAATATAAATACAGATAGAGGTAAAGATATCTGAAATAGGTTGTGTGTTATTGAGGTGAGTGAATCTTCTCTTTGCATTCATTGGACCAATCATAGATTCTTTGAACTGTTTTATAATTCCACATCATGGTCATCAACTATGCAGTCTCTTCTGCATAGATGCCTGTAAAACCTCTACTGAAGATCTGTTCAATTTTTGTTTCTTCTATGAAGTTTTTCTGTGGTCATTCATCCCCAGACCGAGCATGCAGAACAGGTGAAGTTTATCGATGTCTCCTTGGTGTCACTTCTGTATTCTTTTACAGAGCTTAGTTAAGGTATTTACTAACCCTTTATCATATGTATTTGTTTACACGTGTGCATCTTTAGTTAATCTGTGATACCATTAAATTAAGGATGCTGATTTGGTTTTTGTGTCCAAAGTATATAGCATGTTGTTGGCTTCTGGTAGGCACTCAATAAAAACATTGAAAAATTGATGGTTCTTATACTGTCCTAGATTTATCTAACTTAATATTTGCTTAACTGTAATGAATTCAAGCTACATAACTTGAAGACATGTGATACTGTTAAAGCAAAATATGTATTAATGTCTTTGTACATTCTTGGTTTGGATAAAAATTTTTAAATAATAGCTTAAATGATTTTTAGTCTTTATCACCACATGTGAATCAATCCTCTTATGCCTCTAAACTCTGATACAGGCATACCTTGGAGGTATTCCAGTTGGTTCCAGACCATCAGAATAAAGTGAATATCTCAATAAAGCAAGTCACAGAAATTTCCCAGTGCATAAAAAAGTTATGTTTATACTATAGAGTATATTGTATTCTATTACGTGTATAATAACTTTATGTCTAAAAACAATGTACATTTCTTAATTTAAAAAATATTCAGTCCCTTAAAAAATGCTAATCATCATCTGAGTCTTCAAGGAATTGTAATCTTTTTGCGCTAGTAACATCAAAGATCACACGGTGACCGCAGATCACCGTAAGAAATAAAATAATAATGAAAAAGTTTGAAATATTGGGAGAATTACCAAAATAAGACACCGAAAGTCCAATTGAGCAAATACTGTTGGAAAAATGGCACCAATAGGCTTGCTCAACACAGGGTTGCCACAAACCTTCAAGTTAAATAAAAAACAACAAAGTAAAACCCACAATATCTGTGAAGCACAATAAAGCAAACACAATAAAATGAGGTATGGCTTGCTCTAAATGTCCTAGTCTTGACCTTCTACCTCTTTTCAGGACACTCCTTCACTCCCATGGAGCCTGTTCTTTGCTTTCTCAGCATCTCTCCCTGTTCTATCCATCAGTCCCCTCCTAGCCTTGCTGCTCGCAGCTCTTCCCCTAGATGACAGTCAGCTGCATGCAGGCTCCCATTCACCTTTCTCAGTCCTGGGACAGGTTCTAGATCCTGTGTCGACTCAGTTGTTAGCTTTCACCCTCCATCTCTCGGCCAGGCACATATCTGTCTTCTTATCCCCAGGGAGAAGCACAGTTATTTGAACTATCCTAAGACACTCAGAAGGACTTAATGGATAGTCACTTCTAAAGCATCTTTTCTGTTCTAATATGCTCACTCTGAGCCTCTGTGCAGTTAAAGTGGAGGCTACTGATATTATGTATGAAACAAGGAACATTATCAAAATAAAGGCCATCAGTGAACAATATGAATTTGAATTTTTTCCTTGTAATAGGCAGCAAGCCAAAAAATCCTACTTTTTTGTAAGGAATCAAAATAATGCAATTTTTACTTCGAAGCTGGAACACACTAGCACAGTGGGCTGTTTAAACTTCTTAATTATCTTCAGATGGTGTAGACCTTCATGGAATGCTGGTCTATTGTTTTTCCTCTCCTTCTGTCATAGGGAAGGACAATGGAGAGGTTGAGGAAAACGTGATGAGACCGAGGACCAAAATGTAATATCATGTTAAAGCATTTCAAAATTATGCGAAGACAAATTAACACGAAAGGAAAAAAATGAAAATAAAAGAGTAATACTAATGATAAATCACAGCTGGGAATTTTTTAGAATTCAAGCACTAATAGAATTGATAGTGCTTTATTTTCTTACACATTTTCTTACGTTCTTAGGCTAAAGTGTCCCCTCTTTCTTTCTTTATTTGTCAGAGCAGTGGGTGTTACAGAGATTATTTCAGTGGTGAATCTGTGTGAAGATGAATGTTTCTCTCATTCTTGCCACTGATTAGCACCATCCCAAATGGCAAGTGTGATAAACCCTGATCTTTTGATGCCATTCCTGCATCCCCACCCCAGCCCCAAACTCAAAGTGAGCAAAAAGATCAGAGAGGTTTTTTTTTCCCTTTTTTCCCTTGAAAAAGACACTGGCATTTCTCCCCATTTCTTCCTAAAGCAGACATTTAGAATAATCAAGACAATGTTCTTACATTTCCTGTTTCCATGGAATCTATAGAAGGTTGAAAGTATCCAGGATGCCCTGTTATCTTAGCCCATAAAACCATTATCAGATTTCCAGTCTCTTCAGCTTAACTTAGATCTTCAGAAATATAATGCAGGGCTGTTTTCAACAGAGAAACTCTGCATGAAGGGCCTTTTAAATGATAGCTTCTAAACTTTCAGTATCCCTTTGATGATTTCACACTCTATGACTATTTTTGCATCTTCCTGACATTTGCAGTTCCCTTGAGGCATATATTACAGTACACACACTACCCATGGTTAGATAATCACAAGTTTAGATATTTGTGAATGTTTAGGTTCTGAAGAAGAAAAATGACTTCAGGCAAGGATACTTGTCAACATAATCATAGAAAAACTCAGAAAATTCCATTTGCATGTATTCACATATGGTGAGTAGTTACATTTGTTTCCCTCTCATATGATTCTCCTTTTATATTTTTGCTATTGCTATTCTGTTTTTCTTGGATTATATCTTTCTGTAAATTTATTTTTAAAGCAGAGTAAATTCATCATGGAAATTTTCTGATTTGTTGAGGAAAGGGTATGTGAAATGTGATACCATCTTGACATGAAATCTATTTTTTCTGGAGAGAACTTTAAGGTGTTTGGGAAGTTTTATTTTTTAACTTTTTTTCCCTTCGGATAACATCCATTAACTGCTAAATTTGTCCTTGATGCTTTGCAAAGAACTCATAATTCCTGGTTGAATCACATATTTCAGGCACACACCAACAAGCAGCCACATATTAAAATAAAGATTCTTTAGTTCTTGACTTTTTTTCCTAAGTGGAGGAGTAAACAACAGCAAGGCTGCTGATTGAACAAAAAGTTGTGCACAAGACTGAACCTGGAAATATATGAAAAATAGTACATAACATGAAAATTAGTTAAAGACATGAAAAAATAATTAAAATTTTAGATAAAATTTTGTGATTAAGAATTCAGAAAACTTGATAGGCCCTTTAAAATTAAAGGGCTACTAAAATTAAAACATTCTAAATTACAACATTAAAATAATAGCAAACATGTTCTTCTTTTAAAAAAACGATGAAGTACTTATAATATTTCATCTTTATTTGTTGCTAATATATCAACAAAATAACTTTTTTTGTGCCTGAGGATTTTAAATTGCTGTCAGATTTTTGTTTTTCTTTTGTTCCTTTTTACAGATTTATTTAATCTGCAAGTTCCTAGCTGTTGGGAAGGATAAAATAGGCAACCACTGCATATACATTTAATATTATAACTTTTAAAATTATATTTTATTAATTTTCATGCAATCTCCAGCTACTTAAGTAAAAATATTTTTGTTACCACACTGTATAGCTGATAAGAAAAGAGATTCTGGAATCTCCTATTAACCATGTCTCCTTGGACACGTTGTTTAACTTCAGTTTTATCATTTGTGAAATGGAGATAATAATAGTACCTAACTCAAAGGGCTAAACTGAAGATTAAATGGACGCATATGGTAAAAGTGCTTGGAACTCAGTAGTGAAATAGCTATTGCTATTACTTTGCTATCAGGAAAGCTACACAGGGAATTAAGCAACTTATTCAATTCAGGAAACTAATCTTCCATATTTTCTTTTTATTAAACTTAAAACTATTTTTCTTTTATTACTAATGTATATATTTTATTATTTCATGCTTATTACACGAATGGAGTGAAGACTCAGGTTTGCAATAAATAGAGCCAGCTTTCAGCATTATGCTGGTCTGTACTCACTAGTCTGTTTTTATTAAATAAAGTAATAGCTCAGTGTGTGTCAACATCCAGTTGCTTCAAAGTCACGTTCCAGTCTTCTTTCTCTCCCATCACACTAACCAATTGTCAAATCATATTGATTCTTCTCCACTTCTCTCAAGTTTTTCTGCTTCTCGTCACTATTCAACCACGACTTTAGTTCAGGCTTTCCTTACCTCTTTCTAGTCTTACAAACTTTACTCCCAACTTCCTGACCAGTCTTTTCGTGGCTCCAAGACATTTTTAATATTGTATTTCTAAGAAACAAACTGACAATGTGCTTAAGATCCTACAATGGTGGCCAAAACTCTTCATTCAGTCTGTGCTCTTCATATTATGAACATGGTCTACTTATTGGCCTTATCCCACACCAGTTATTCCTTCTAAAACTTAACCCTTCAGTTGTACGAAACCTTTCACTTCTGCCATCTTGAGCCTCTGCTTCTTCTTCATCTCGGTGCTAGTACCAGGCAGACTTCTCTGACTGGAATCCAGTTCCTCTCTTTGGAGTCTTATGATTTTATAACTTCGCCCATGAAGCTTTTTCTTAGCCAACCAAAAGCTCTGCAGTTCACACTCAGGATTGGTGGAATCCAGAATCTGAGCTCATCCAACTCACACTCTTCCCCCAGTACAATGATTCTCAAAGTGTGGTCCTTAGACCAGCAGTATCAGCACCATCTGAGAACTCATTAGATGTTTTATTACCAACCCAGAGACCAAATCAGGAGCTTATAATACAATCCTTATAATAAATTGTTGTAATAAAATGTATATATCAATATTTCTGGCCTTCTCCTTTTACATTCTGTTGTAAATCTAAGATTTTTTGTATTAATCATCACTTTTAAAGTCTTCTTTACTTAAACCTACTTTCAACTGTATTGAATTTCAAGGCCTCGTATTAGGACAACTCAAAGTTGGGATGAAAGTTAACTACTTTTTTGTTTAGGTTCTTAAAGTTAGATATATTGATTTTGATCTAAAAGCTAATGATTCAGGAACTCTCTTCTACATTTTGCCGTGGAAGAAAAGGAGATTGGGAAGATATCACCTATGGGAAGTTTAACATTTGGGTTATTTTCACTCCCTTTGCTTCACCCGTGCTTCTTTTCAACAAAAGAGATCTTTCATCCATTATATAACCTTTACTGTTTCAGAGATGTTTATTATTTCAATTCTAGTAAACTTGCATAGATGAGCTCAAATAAAATCACTAAAAATCCAGGGCTTTATTTGTGTGTGTTTGGGGAGGGAAGAGGTTATATTTAGAATACTTACCTGAAAAAGTTCTATGAGGGAGTTCCCTGGTGGCCTACTGGTTAGGATTCCAGGCTTTCACTGCCAGGGCTGGGTTCAATCCCTGGTTAGGGAACTGAGATCCTGCAAGCCGTGCAGTACAGCCAAAAAAAAAAAAAAAATCTGTGAAAAATTTGAGAGGTATTCCAGAAAGAATTGGCCAATTGCCAAACAAAATACATTTTATGGAGTGTTTTTACATGTAAAATGTTGCAAAATGTTTGCAAAAACATGAATCAGGATCAGTTCTACTTTTTTCACATACCCTTTTTACACATATAGTCATCATAAATCTATGTGATAATTGGCTGGAGATTGGTGATAATTATTTTTCATAGTGCTAAAATCTAAATATATGTCAACTGAAACTCTTCAGATAGGGTTTTTTATGCCAAACTGCAATATATTAATTAATCTTTCCCAGATACTCTGATAATACTTAGTCCTCAGTGACTGTGTAATGGCTTGCACATTACAAGCTTGCTCTAAGGTTATTAACCCAAGTAAATGCTTGCTCTAAAGTTATTAACCCAAGTTCTTTCCAGCAAATCCATCTCTTTTCTGCTGTTGCACTCTGTGGTGCTTACACTACTTATTTTATACAAAGTTGTCTTCTAAAAAAAGATTCCAAGTACCACTGAGACCCATTTTCCAGATGGATAAACTGGTCTTCTTTTTAAACAGGAAGATAAATTCCTCGCTTCAAACTTATAGAAATAATTGGATGATAGCCTTGTAGTCACTAGTTATTCAGAAGATTGCATGCTGCTTGAAAGCAAATGTCGTGCCTTATTCGTCTGTATGGCATTCTACCGAGTACTTTACCTGAAACAAGTGATACTCAATAAATCTCATTTTAATTCATTAAATAATAAATGAATAAATATAAACCTTTAAAACGTTCCGCAAAATATTTTGCATGCTCCTTATAGAGTCCTGAACCATAAATAAAACACAATTAAAATTTGAGTTACGAGAATTTGAAATATTAAGATGTAGAATATAACTATAGATTTCATTTATGGATAAAACTTTAAATAGTGAGAATCTTCCTCTCTCTACCCCTACTTCTTCAAAATTTCCCACAATTTTAAAGCTGTTGGGCTTATTCAATTGATAACTATAAGAGACAGTTTACATTCTCTGGTAATTAAGACACCTGCTATGTTTTGTTAGAATCCAGGCCCTGTGGTTTCAAATATGAAGTTTGTTTCTTTGTTTTAATTTATTAGTGCATCTGTGAGTGGTTT
Source organism: Phocoena phocoena (assembly GCF_963924675.1). Classification (NCBI taxonomy): domain Eukaryota; kingdom Metazoa; phylum Chordata; class Mammalia; order Artiodactyla; family Phocoenidae; genus Phocoena; species Phocoena phocoena. The sequence continues at coordinate 115,653,797 of NC_089222.1, read as the reverse complement.
TAGTAGCATTGTGCTATTATTTTAACATTCATAATTAATATTATTTTAGATCTTTTCACATTTTAACATTCATAATTATTACTATTTATTACTTTTCAATATCCATTGCAATGTCATTGATGTGACCTTTTAGTGATAGTGCATGGATCTAGAAAATATGTCTGGAGATAAATTACTTTGGAACAGAGTTTAGCAACGGTAAAAAGCTAGGAAGAAAACTAAACACCCACCTTGGTGTATCTGAGGAAGCCCCTCCTCCAGACTCATTTTATACCTATTCCATGGGAAAATTGAGTTATGCAGGTTTTCTATTCTGTGAGATCTTTGGAATGAACTCTCAAATGAGATAGGACATCTCAATTCACAATCCTATTTTACATGAAGTTCTTGCTACATAGGAGGAGTTTGCTATGTTCTCCTATCTCATGGAACACTGCGGACACCTTGCTGCAGAGTTAAATGATTTACCCAAAACCCTCAAAAAAGTGAGTGACATAGCATAGAACAGAGGAATCCTAACACTCAGTCCAGGGATTTTCTATCATATCATTTCTAATTTTTAATTAAAAATGTTATTGAAGTATAGTTGATTTACAATGTGTTAATTTCTGCTGTACAGCAAAGTGACTCAGTTATAGATATATATATTCTTTTTCATACGCTTTTCCATTAGGTTCATCACAGAATATTGAATATAGTTCCCTGTGCTATACAGTAGAACATTGTTTTTTATCCATCCTCTATGTACTAGTTTGCATCTGCTAATCCCAAAATCCCAATCCTTCCCTCCCTCCCCACCCCCTTGGCAACCACAAATCTGTTCTCTATGTCTTTGAGTGTGTTTCTGTTTCATAGATATGTTCATTTGTGTCATATTTTAGAGTCCACGTATAAGTGATATAATATGGAATTTGTCTTTCTGATTTACTTCGCTTAGTATGATAATCTCTAGGTCCATCCATGTTGCTGCAAATGGCATCATTTCATTCTGTTTTATGGCTGAGTAATATTCCATTGCATATATGTACCACATCTTCTTTATGCATTCATCTGTCGATGGACATTTAGGTTGTTTCCATGTCTTGGCTATTGTAAATAGTGCTCTTATGAACATAGGGGTGCATGTATCTTTTCAAATTATAGTTTTGTCTGAGTATATGCCCAGGAGTGGGATTGCTGGTTCATACAGCAACTTTGTTTTTAGTTTTTTGAGGAACCTCTATACTGTTTTCCATAAGGGCTGTACCAATTTAAATACCCACCAACAGTGTAAGAGGGTTCCCTTTTCTCCACACCCTCTCCCATATTTATTATTTGTAGACTTCTGAGTGATAGCCATTCTGAATGGTGTATCACATCATTTCTAAACCTAGATCTAAAAGTAAAATCTAGCAGCAGCAGCAACAGCAACAATACAAGGACACAAAAATATGAAATACTGTACTATAAATTCATAATGACAGTTATATTTTACTGGTGACATTTTTTCAGTACTTTCTAATGGCAAACACTGTGTGCCATGCTAAACATTTTACTTTCATTTTATTATTTTAACTTTACAAGAACTGCTCAAATGTGGGTATTAACTTCTTCCTCACTTTGTAGGTGATGAAAATAGGACTTAGAAGAGTTAAATAACTTTCCTTAGGTTGCACAGCCAGTAGAAATTGATTCAAATTCTGACCTCAGAGCTCGTTCTCATAACTGAAACACAAGTGTTTACCAAAATGTTTACTAATGTTTACCAAAGAGCTGTCTCCTACTTTTAAAAAGAGAGATACTGTGGAAAGCTTAATGTTCTAAAACACACAGAGATTTCTTGGATATATTTAATTACAATTCGGACTACAAAAATTCTAGAACAGAATCACTGTAGCAGCGTTTCATTTAGTGTAAGGTGCATTTGTAGCAGCACTTGAGGTTCAAGTTGATGATGTTTTATTAAAACCTGGTGCCTTAACAGTTAATACTCAAGATTAAGTTTTCAACTAGATTATTATCTTTTGTATGGTAGTCTTGCTTGTGCAAATGGGAAAAATTTGAAGGTCAGATTTTGAAGTATTTTTGCCTTATTTATGAACATGAATATAGCCTGTCCCACTGCTTACAGCTGCCAAGTGGTCAGAAGTTTATAGCAAATTTAGTTATATTCTTTGAATATCTAAAAGCAGCCCAAACTCTGTTCTCGGTCATTCATACACACCCACACACAGACACACACATCACGTGCCCACACGCATTTTCCTGTAAAGGCATCATTTTTTACTCAAATGTAAAGGATGTTGGTTCTCTTCTCAATTTGTATTGAATAAATGAAAATGTCTTGGGGTTCCCTTCCCTCCCACTCCCCCTTTCTTCCCCCTTTATCCCTTCCCTTCTCTCACAACTAATGCCAGGTTCTAGTCTGTGCCGGCAAAGAGTGATGTGTCTTAAGTACTTTATCACACTCTTCAATTTGTGGCCTTTTACCTCCATAGTAAATTGACTGTAAATCAAGAAGGAACTTCAATACACCAATAAAATCTATAAAAAGCTGTCTTAAAGAGCAATGTTCTCTAAAAGCAATTTTTAAATGGAAACAGGATTTAGCATTTTTAATTATAAAATGTACAGCAAACTCAGGATTTGCTGTGGAGGTTTTTCTTTTTTAATTTAATTTCTTATTTAAAATTTTTTTCCTCCTCCCAAGATGTATGCTACCATTTCTTAGCCACCTGATGCATGTGCCTTTTTACATTTAAATTATTAACAGTTAAATAAAATAACAATTTCAGTTCTTCATTTGCACTGACCACATTTTAACTGCTCAAGAGCCACCTGTGGCTGTTGGCTACTCTGTAAGACAGCCCAGGTGTAGAACATTTCCATCATCACAGATGATGTTCTGTTGACAGCACTGCCCAAGAGAGTTGGATATTGAACTAATCAAGAAAATCAGAAAGTATATGTGTGTATATATATATATATATGTATATGCACATTAATTATATATATATATACAGTAATTATATATGTAATATATATATTATATATGTATATTCTCCTTTCTTCCTTTTCAATTTCTCTCTTTGAATAATTTAAATTTTGACCTAAGGCATTAAGTTGTTTTTTTTTTTTGACATTTCAGCAAGATCACATTTGCTATCACTTTGTATCCACATGGGTGTGTGTTTGTGGTATCATTTGCAGCTAGCATGGATCCCAAGGCAGAGATGTGCTCCTCCAGGCTATGGCAGGACTGGGTTGTACTGTTGCCTTACACTTCATAATGTTGACACATTTACTAGAAGAGAATAAAAAGAAGATTATAACATTGTGATTTTACCTGAGAGTGTATACTAAATGCAATGACCCATATCCAGAAGAGAGAACGTGGGTTTTCCCAAATATCAGTCTTGGGGCTGGGTCACCTATAGTGGAGTGAGGATCAAAGGGATGATGGTCGGAAGAGCCAGGTCCTCAGGCCAGTCTCTGAGCCCCTCCTTGCACATCAACCATGTAGCTTTGAGTGCATCCCAGTTTACCTATTTTACCTTACCTATAGGTGATCTGTAAATTGATTAATCTCCTCCTGGAAAATCTATCATGTATGAAAATATTCCAGTCAAGTGCTTTTTGGTTTTCTCTCTGGTCTATGACATCTCTAATCAAAATGTGATACAAAAGAGTTAATGCTATATTTTTAAATAACACTTAAACCATTTACATTAAAAAAATTTTTTTATAACATCTTTATTGGAATATAATTGCTTTACAATGGTATGTTAGTTTCTGCTGTATAACAAAGTGAAACCATTTACATTTTAAAGACATATGGCAATCCAGATTTTCCATTATTCTTGCAAGCATCACATTCAATGTACATAGTGACCGAAGTTCTCATTGGGGCGATTGCCCTGCTGAGTCCCCAGCATCACAACAATCCTGGTCATCTCTCCAGTCTTCACCTCTCATTAGAACCAAGTCCAGCTTACAGATAAGTGAACACACTTTTCCCTTCCTTCTAAATACTATCTGGATGTGTTCCAGTCCCTTTGGATTCCAAGTCTACCTTCACTTTAGACACCCTCCTGAGTTCTGGGTCTCATAGTTTTGAGTCTGCTGTGTCCTCCCTAAAGGATTTAATTCCACCTTTCAGAATGTTTCGCTCTCTTGAAGCCCAGGAGTCTGTGCATTTATAGGAGAACATTATTTTCTCTATATTCTGTGGATTAATTTATTCTCAGTGTCCGGTATTATACTAGCAGTTGAGGAAGAAGGAGGCATAAGACAAAACACCTTCCTAGCAAATAACCTGAAGTATTTGTTCAAAGCTGTTTCCATTAGAATCCCCTGGATTTGTATTACAATATGATATGTAAATATGAAAACAGAAAGCATTCTGTTTTGTAAGGTGAGGAGTACATATACCTTAGAGAGTTTGGACAATTTTTTTTTTTTTTTTTGCTTCCTAAGATCTATTGTCCATATCCTTTCTTTTCCTTTGAGACTCATTACTTCAAAAACTTAATTTTAGCCAGACCATGCATAACAGATTTTATCTATGGAAGAAATGACAGTGAGAAATAAGAACTGTCAAAAGCAGTGATATTTAAGGAAGGTTTGATGTCAAATTGAAGGTTGGCATTTTAGTTTAGAAGTGTATTCATCTATTCTTTGACTTCATAAATCATATTTAGGCTATTAGTAGCTACAGTAATGAAGTTACTGTGGATTCTAGAAATGAGGGATTGCTAGTGTGGTCTAACCTGTATCTTTAATAAACTCTGGTTTTGAATTGCTAAAATTCAACCTATTTGACTGTGTCAGAAGAGCTTTAATGTCCTTCATTGTGCAAACTTTGTTTCTGTCACCATTGACAAATCCTAATAGGGATTAATTTAGTTATGGGTGACAGAATAAGCTGCAACGGTAACCCAGCATTCTGTCATAGATCCAAGCTAGTTACGAGCTTTGCTTTTCCTGCTGCAGGCAGAAACTTTGCTCCATCTACAATCGACACAGAAATCCTTGCCTCTTCTTTCTATCTGTCATTTGTTCTTATTTACCATAACCACTTTCTTTCTTGTGAGGCCCAATTTAAAATTATATATTATGGAGGTATTTGAAACTGCAGTAATAAATATGTGTTCTACACATTTTTAATCACTTGCCAGTCTGCATTAGCTTTTTAATTATTAATAAAGTGAAATCCATTGATTTCCTCCAGTTGTTTGAACATGAGTCGGACCTAATCCTGCCTCAGGCTTGAGGGGCTCTGAGATGAACAGCAAATCCTTGAGCTAAACATTAATTTTGTGGGATTTAAACATAGTACTATTTTTTTATTCCTAAAGGAAGCTACTCCTTTGTCTTTTTCTTTCTGAATTTGCAGAAGTATTATGAACTTTGGTCTGTTCATTTTATACATACAAAGTAAATCTTGGACAAAACAAGTTTGTGATAGCACTAAAATTTGACCTTTCTCATTATTTTGTGCTGATATTAGAAATTTTACCATGAATGTTCATAAAATAATAGGTTCAGAAGACTTTCATACCATTTTTAATTTAGATTGAAGCACATTTATGAGTAGAGCATTTTTGTTTTTTCTGTGTTAGGAAGAGCTCTTTTTTCTAGTTATATTTCAAACCATGTTAAAGTAACACATTTGGATTTATTTCATATTTTCTTAATGACATCTCATTTTCTATATCTCTTTGCTCACTGACATAATATCAGTTAACATATTTTTATTTCTTTTACCTATAGAAGTTGAATGATATATCAAGTTCCCTTCTCAATCTCCTGATAATTGCAAAGATGTGTTAAGCAGGATGGCAAGATTGCTTTTGAATGGAAATTTATGTTTGGTTTTGTTTGCCTATTTTTTTGAAAAATACAATTTAAAGCTTTAGAAGCTGGTGAATAGCATGAGCTAAAACTTCTAGAAGACAGAGAATAAGCATAAATAACTTACCTCATTCCTTTGGCTCAAATTTTGTTTCTCAAGAACAAAAGAAAAATTGCCTATGACTACAGTGTCACACACTGACTAGCATGTAGTCAGTTACTTAAAAATATATGAATGAATTTGTGAATGAATTGGCAATCTTATGTTCTATGATAAACTTCTCAAACAATGCTGTTTGATGATGATAGCTCTTTAGCTAGGACCATTTCAGATAGTCCAGAATATTCATATTTGGAGAAAGTTGATTACAGGCTTTACTGATCTAAATGTCATAATATTATTATTCAATCGTCATTGATTTACTTTTCACATATGAGCTGCTGAGTATTTGACTTGATCAATTTGGTTGTTCCTTGCAACCAAATTTGGAATTCCTCACTTAATATACTATGCTTATGGAATATAATTATACTTTTTTTCTGCTAATTTATTAAAATCTACAGTAGACTTTATCAAACTCAGAGTTAATGTAAATATTTCTATAACTGGGAGCTGAGAAATGGAAGGTTACAAGTGTTTATTTGACCAAACAGTGGCAAAAAAAAAAATGTTATTTTTATGTGTGTAGTCTTTCCCTGTATGGCAAGCCCTCATAACTGCTTCTGATCCCAAATCTCAGGGAATTTGTTTCTAACACCATAATAATCTTTCAAAAGCAACCGTGATTATAGTAACTTCAAAGCAGCAAGCATCTGTACTTTAAGATGGGCCAATGGAAGCTAGCGTTCGTCTTTCATAAAAAAGCAATCGTGCTTTTCTGTGCCGCCACTTAGAAGGGCTTCCTTGGGGACCTTGTTAGATGCTTTCATGTGAAGACCATTTGACCCACTTCTGATTAGTGTGCAAGTTTTCATGGCAGTGGCTTCTGGGAGGGAGATGCCGTTGGCCTGTCGCCTCCCTATTCTTGAAGTGAAAGAAAACTCTCAGTGGAATATATTAAGGATAATAAAGGGAAGAAGAAACACCAGTTAAAAGAAGGATGAAATATTGAACTACTATTAAAAAAATTCAATGAACACATATTTCTGTACTGATTATTAAGAGGATAACACAGTAAGTAATACGGTTTCCTATTTTGTGTTCAGAAGAGTTTAACTTCTCCATTTCTTTTTCTTACAACATTTCAGAAATATGTGTTTTGAGAATGCAAAAAGTAAGTGAATTTGTAGCTCATTTTACTTTGGGTCAGTCAGTTTTCCTTTAGATGAATACTCATTTCTATGTTAGAATAACACTAAAAAATATGAAAAGTGTCCTTAAAAGTATCAATAAATATACCAAGAATCTCTGGATTTTGATGTTTCTAATAATTTTCATTATAGCTTTTATAGCCTTAGGTAAAATCCTTCCTCACCAAATTGTCTGTTGGCACGAATATCAGGAACAGTGTTGATATCAAGGTATCAAAAAGCTTCTAACCATTTACACCACCTTTAAAATGCAATGCCAGGAGAAGATGGCGGAAGAGTAAGACGCGGAGATCACCTTCCTCCCCACAGATACATCAGAAATACATCTACACGTGGAATTGCTCCTACAGAACACCTACTGAATGCTGACAGAAGACCTCAGACCTCCCAAAAGGCAAGAAACTCCCCACGTACCTGGGTAGGGCAAAAGAAAAAGGAAAAAACAGAGAAAATTCAATGCCAATTCTTCAGTAATAACTTATTCAAATTGGAATTTATTTAAGTTCCAACTTGCATAAATAGGCCCAATATTTCTCCTTTTCTTGTACTAACAGGATGCTTACACTCACAAAATCAAACTACATAGAAAATAATTTACTTAGTGGTTTCTCCTGCTGTTTTAATTTACTTATACATATGGCAATAGGTTACCACGTAGTCCAACATTTGCTCTCTTTTTGCTCCCTCCTCCCATTTAGGAGTACCACAGTGTAATTTTCCATTAGGATACGTTAATTTTAATGTAGTTTATTACATATCACAGTGGATTCCACACACAGTGTTCAAGTACTCTTATTTTTAATTTCTTTTGCTTTATCCCTTTAAAAACCACAGCTGTTACTAGGATAACAAAAATGATGTTGAATAGCTGCTTACTTTTCCACTTTCCCAGAGGGGTGGGGGAACAGCAGGTAGCATAGCCTCATCCCCAAACCAGATGTTACTTTATTAAAAATTGAACGTTTTGGAAGGAATAGAAGGAGATTTATGCTTTAGGAGAGCAGCAAAATTAGAAGGAATAAGACTATACGATGGTCCGATTCAGTTTTAAATTCAAGCTTTGTTTATAGTTTATTATCTGCATTTTATTTAAATTGTATTTTAGATATTTGTGGATAATAAAAGCCCAAGTTCTAACCTGATACTAATTAATTGTTATCATTGTTAGTCCATCCAACAAGTTTTTCTGGAGTTTTACCATACACTGACATCAGGATAAGTTCTGTAAAGGACCTAATTGTAATAGAGTATAATACAATATAATTCCTCCCTTATAAGAGTTTAATTATTAATCACAATTTACTAAATTATTTTATTAGAAGCAGAATTTTTAAAGGAATTTAGTATGTATCGTGTGATACATTAATCTACCATTTAAATTTATTTTTGTTGGATTATATTTTGCATGGATTATTTTATACTTCTTTAAGGTATGAACAAGTCACAGCTTTGAAAGTGTTGTAATTTTGCCAGTATTCAGGACTCTTTTTTTTTCTTCTTCTTCTCCAATTCATTTTGGAAGCATGTTGAAAATTTCAACTACTAGGAGATCATTCTGCAATAACTTAATCATTTGGAACCTCCAAATAATCAAGAAAATTGTGTATTTTCAAATCTAGCCATAAGGTTTAAAAATTACGTCTGATAAAATTTGAAAGAAAATGTTTTCCATTCTCAATTGCATCCATCCATACATCCCCAAGTTGAAATTCTTATTTTTGTCTTATCTACTTTCTAGGTTATTATTTTTATTTCTACATCCTAAATGATAAGATAGGTAGTGCCTTTTCCCATATCATTCAGAGAGAGAAGATTCATAATTTGTAAGAAAATTATAGAAGAGTCAAATTTTAAGGTTAGACAGTCTGTTATTCACTCTAAATAAATTTCTTTCTTGCTGTGTTTCTGTGTTATTTCATTTTCGAAATAATCAAATTAAGAAGAGCATCCTCATCATCTTCCAATGACATTGTAGTGACAAAACAGTAACTACATGAAACACTTTGATCTTTAAAATTATTATGTGTTATTGTATTACTGTTATAGTTATTATGGCCACTAGGGACTGATTGAGCACAATTATGCAGAATCATTGATATTTAATCTATTGTACTTAAACACTTGTATCTGTTTGCAGGTGTTGATATCTACTAAGCTTCCCCCCTCTACCCCAGAGTGCTAAATATCTCTGGACACAACCATTCTATTAGACTCTGCCATGCTTAGATTGCTGCTGTTGAGTGTCTCAGTTGTATGCCTGTCAACTGCCAGTTGAGGATGGATGGTTTAAGTCTTGCAATGAGTCAGTCAGCAAAAGCACATCTTGTCGTTTGTTTTAATCTTATTAATTTCATTTTATTTTACTAGGTAAACAAAGAAATAGACCACAATTATCTTGTCAAGTTATTTCATAATACTGTGAACTCATGAGTAGAACAGTTTTTAGCTTTTCTTTGTAGAGGGAATGAAGATTTCATCTCTGAGGTCTATAGCAAAAGTGAATGCATTGAGAAAACAGTGGCAAGTTTAGATTATATATAAATATATGTTAAAATTTCCTGGTTACAAATACTTAAGGAATATTTAAAGCTATGACATATCTGAATTTTAGAAAAGATCTAGCTGTGTGAGTAGTACACATATCATTATAGTATCTGTTTTTTCAAAGAAAACATTCACAGTGTTTCTGTAGAAATAAATCATGTTTCTGAAAAATTATTTATCCCTTCATCCAAAAGGGAATTCATGCATAATGAGTAACTTGTAAGTGACCAAAAAGCTTAGTCAGTGAGATTGATCATGGTCTGTTTGTCTTTTGCACCCTATTGATCATGGTCTGTCTTTTGCACCCTACTAACCTAGATATTCTGTGAATTCAAAGTACATAAAAATCTACATGGTAGAATCCCTCTCCATGAAGATGCATTTAAACCAGTCTTATCTGAGAGTAATAATCAGAGGCATTAGTTTCTATAGAGGGGTGGGGATGCATCCTCTAGAATAATCCATCTTTAGGCAGTCCATCATCACATCTCTTACCTAGAAGGCTCTGCCTACCTCTGGCTGACAGCCCAGGTTGGTGAGGGAGCTTTATAGGTGAGAATACAGTCAGTTACTTTGACTAAAAAATCCTAAATAAGAAATCTCTCTATGTTCCCCTGTGTATTTAGTAGCCACATCGTTTGGCAAAGATGTATGTCTTTCTTTAGTCAATGTATATATGTATGATATTTATTTATAAATAAATGTCTATGAGTGCTTATGTCATTCATAAAATAATTTTTTGGCAAAAAATTGGGATTTTTAAATTGCATTTATTTTTTAAAGAATTTTTTAACCTAATGGAATTTATAAAATTTTAGTGCTCTAAGCTGTCTTGAAGTGGAAGAAACTGTTAAGTGTTTTTCTAGTTTTGTTCTGGATTTACCTACAAAGCCCTTTAATTACTTTATTTTAGGAATATATGCTATTTTTAGAAAAATTAAGCAGTAAGAACAAACAAAAAGAAGAGAGACAGAGAAAGAGAGAGAGAGAAAATTTTAAACACTTTTAAATTTTAGTACCAGAAGGATGTTTTTAAGATTCAGGTGTTTAGTCTTTATATTTTCTAAGCAGGAGGAACTATACAGTACATAAGTATTTTATTATGTATGTAATATATTTTATGTGTAAATTATATACACTAATAGTCACTTCAATAATGGAATAATAAGATTCATTTTTAAGCCAATTATATGACCTTTCCTTATGTACTTATTTGGACTTTAGACATCTAAGCCATTTACAATCTCTTCTGATTCAGGGAAACCAAAATAGAGGATTTTCAGGGAAGGTGCAGAAGTTAGTGTGGAATGCTGGATTGGGAGAAGTGAGTGTTCAGACTAAAAAATAAGAGGGTGGTCTTGGTACCCAGCTGAGAGTTTATTCTTAATTTCATTAACTTTGCCAGTGATTTTGTTCTATTCTTGAAATCTGAAGAGAGAGAAACTTAGTCTATATAATATCTACATGAAAAGAAAATTATTTACTTTAGTAAAGAAAGTTTTCTTAGTCACATTTGTAAACAACATAGTTTTTTTTTACTAGACCTCTTTTTAATGACTTTATTAAAGGCAAGTCTTGTAAAAAGCCTGGAGTTAACAGAGGATTTTTCCCCTCTTTCTAAAAGTGATATGACTCAAGATCCTGTGTCAGAAACTATCAAAGATCAGACATTACTTCTTAGTAGTTGGTTTTTAACAGGTGCCTTTGAAAGTGTCTTTGAAAAGACAAGTTAAATTGCCAAGTTTGTTTTGTTGTGCTTTGTTTTTTCATATTTCCCTCCTTTCCACTCTCATTAGATATAGACTTTAGTTCTGTTCATACTTGAACTGCATACGTTCAAGTATGCAGTTCATACTTAAATGAACTGCAATGAACAATTTTAGAGAAGTACTCAAAACTGTTAACTATGAGAATAACTTAGTTAAAAACCTTGAATGAGTGATAAAGAGAGTTAAGTTTATTTTGGCACATTACTTCTCTTGATAGCTAAAATTTCCCCCAGAAGTTCTGCAGACAGGGTGCCCTAATGAAAACGTTCTTTGGTGACAAGAGATATTTTAATTCTGGCTTTGTAGTCAGGACATGTTTTATGGAAGTCTCTTAGTGCTTTCTTTACAATGTGTGGCTTGACACACCAATATTTTGTTTTGTTTTGTTTTTTAGTTTTAAACCACAATTCAATACACTTTAAGCTGCTGAACTGGGGATCTGAAATCTATGTTCTTTGGAACAAATTTCAAATTGTACCTTTTAAAGCCAAACTCCAAGCAAGTCCTAAATCCCTAAGTTTCTAAATTCCTTGAAGATAACACCATACCTTAAAGAGAATTAGGCCATTGTTATGGAGAGCGTGTTTGTATCTCCTCCACAGTTCATACATTTAAACCCTAATCCCCAGTGGGATGATAGTAGGAGGTGAGACCTGCAGGAGGTAATTAGGTGATAGGAGTGGAGCCCTTGTGATGGGATTAGCGCCCTAAAAGAAGAGAAAGGAGAAAGCTTGCTTCCTCTCTCTTTTTCCTCCACCATGTGAGGTCACAGCAAGAAGAGAGCCATTTGCAAACCAGGAAGCAGGCCCTCACCAGACAGTGGATCTGCTGGCAACATGATCTTGGACTTCCCCGCTTTCAGAACTGTGAGAAGTGAATGTTTGTTGTTTAAGCCACCCAGTCAATGGTAATTTGTTTAGCAGCCCAAACTGACTGAGACAGGAATATGCTCAGGAGTAAATTGACTTAAGTGGTCATGATAATGACTGGCACATATATGGTACTTAACAGCACTGAATATAGTGTTACCTTTTAAGGGTAAGAATACCTGTGGTGGTGGGTGTGTGTGCATCCATATTGATCTATCTATCCTTTAACTTTTTTTTTTTTTTATTTATCAAAAGTAGAAAAAAAAAAAAACCACACTTGTATTATCCCCCAGAAAACTGAGGTCACAGAAACTCTAAGTAACCTGCCAGAATCACATAGCTCTAAGAGTCATGGTGCTGAAACTGAAATCCAAGCAGCCTGGCTCTAGGTTGTAGGTTGAAATCGCTGCAGTACACTGCCTTGGGCTGGGCTTTTCTAGGTTAGGAGATACTTTGCTGTGTGGGTATCAGGTGGGAAAAGAGAGGTGAAGAGGGGAGTGTGTGGAGAAACAAGACAAGGAAGATGGATAAGCAGGTAGAGGAAAGCAAACAAAAGCATTAGGAATAAAAGCAGTGAAATTGATTTTTAAATTGTACTTCTTAAAACTGTCATTTTGTAATTACTCTAACCATGTAGCTTGGCTTTTGTTTAAAAAGATTCCTTACTTCTGGCCCAGGATGTGTCATTACCCATTCAGAAAATTCAGGCCTTAAGAACAATAGATTTAGCTCAAAGAGGAATGTATGGGTGACACGAGTAATCTGACTGTTGGTAAATTATAATCAGAACTATTAAAATGTTTCAATATCTTTAAGGACATCTTGTATAATTACTGGTAGTTGATAGTTCCGAACTGCACTTACTTTCCTGTAGCTTTTTGCAGGGATTGATAATGTGAAATCCACCATGGATTTTTCTAGAGTCATTTTGGGGGCCTTGTGAAGTAAACCAGACATCTGGGAGCATAGCTCTAAAAAGCCAGTAAACTCACTTTAAATATTAAAAATTATCCAGTGCATTTTGTTCTTCTAAACGTATCACTTTACAAGTAATTGATTTAAAATATTTAATTTGCATATGTTATAAGTGAGAAAGCATGATCAGCTTTTCTTCTGAGGAACATTCCCTTATTAAACTGTGCTTTTTGTGATTTGGTTCAAGAACACTTTTATACTGGCTAGTAGAAGGCGTGTTATGCATTTGAGAGTGAGCTAAATGCAGGTTTATTTAGTCTCACAGCAGCCCTGTATTTCCATTTCAAAGAAGAGGTAAAATGAGGTAGAGCCTAGTTAGGTGAATTTTCAAAATTCTACACCTAGTGAGTGGTAAATTTCTAATTACAAGTCAAGTTTTTTCTCATTACAAAATTTCTGTTGTTAATCTCTGTGTCTTATTCTGTTTGAAGTAAGATTTAATTTATGATCTTTCCTACCTTCTCTAGGAGGGTCTCTTGTAATAATAAAAATACAGGACAGTGTGAGTTTTTCACATTGTTCTTTGGAGTCTTGGTTATTTCCTGACACAAGTCACAGATACAGGGAATACAAAAACATTGTAGAAGGAATTAAATATGTCCAGAAATTTCTTGCCTTTGGTTAGATTGGTTCTTCGTCAGCCCCTACATTTTACTGAAAATCCAGCTCTTGTCGGATGGTTTATGAGTTTATACTTCATGTCATTTACACTGGTCATGTGCTACTGCAGAACCCTAGGAAGGGGATTCCAATCCTTAAATGCAAAATGACTTCGTTTATATTTCTAGAATTCAGCACCTATTATTCATCCAGTGTTACGGACTTTTTCATGAATCCTAGTCTCCTCTTCACATAGAGACAGCGTATTTTATATTGCTTTGTATATATGCTGGATAGAACTCAGGATTTTTTTTTTTTTTTTTGGCTGCATCGGGTCTTCGTTGCTGCGCGCGGGCTTTCTTTCTAGTTCCGGCGAGCGGGGGCTACTCTTCGTTGCGGTACACAGGCTTCTCATTGCGGTGGCTTCTCTTGTTGCGGAGCGTGGGCCCTAGGCACGCGGGCTTCAGTAGTTGCAGCACGCGGGCTCAGTAGTTGTGGCACGCGAGCTCTAGAGCACTCGGGCTTCAGTAGTTGCGGCATGTGGGCTCAGTATTTGTGGTGCGCGAGCTTAGCTGCTCCTCGGCATGTTGGATCTTCCCGGACCAGGGATCGAACCCGTGTCCCCTGCATTGGCAGGCGGATTCTTAACTACTGCACCACCAGGGAAGTTCCAGGATTTTTCTCAAATGCTTCTTTGAATTAGATTTTGCAGTGTAATTCATTTTGAAGACTATCCTGTTTCTTTACGAGGCAGAGTTAAACCTGTTGGACCTATAAAAGGAGTATGCACTTGAAAACTCGGTGGGTTGGTGTCCTTCAGAGAGCATTGAGATATTGGAAGGAAAGCTCTATGGGACATATTCTATGGAATTAGTAAGCAGGGACAGACCAAACATTTCAATGGAGTAGCAAATCCAAATGAGAATAGTGGAGTTTGAACTACACCGTGGTAACAAGGTTTTACAATTGGCACTTGGTCCTCAGGCCTCGGTTGCCTGGAGTAGATCAGTGTTCCAGTTTGGCTTTATGCTTACAAATGATTGGCTTTTCACTTGGCATTTGCTGTAATAAAACAACACTGGCAAATGGGTGCCTCCAATTAAAGGTACCCAAGGACCACAGTTCCTTGACAACTATGGAGGAATTGGGGGATGACTCCTCGGTATATTGAGACTGCAAAAATTTTATGTGACAGTTTCTATATAGAATATCATTACTCATGGGTGCTTTGTTTTAAAATAAACATTAGGCATGGGGAAATCATTAAAAGAGGGTAAAGCCTTGTGAAATATAATAGTTTATGTGTAAGTTTATGTACATAGCCCCTCTGTATAAACATTAAGTGCATGCGTATGTGTAAGATGTAAGGAGGCAAAACCGACTTTTAGTTGTGTTTATATAAAACAGATAATTTCATGATTACATTTCTTATTCTGTGTGTCAGTTACAGTATTTCTTCTCACAGTTGTTGGACAACAAGCTTTGACATTTTAAGAGCCTACAGATGTCATAATTAAACTTAGTAATCAGTATAGAAATAAACACATAAATAACAAGGGATCCTAAAGGTCAGCAATATGGCACAGCATAAACATGGAATTCCAGTGCTTGTTTCTAACATGAAAAAATGTATTCTGCAGTTCAAAGCATGTCATTCTTTGCATATGTTCAAATGAAATACGAAAGAAGAAAAACTCTCTCCAGATGATTAATGTAACATTTTACAAGGACATATGGATGTTCTTAGAATTTAATGGGGGCAGGGGAACTTACCTGGAATCAATTATGGGAAATTCAGCAAAATGGAAGTGAAATACACATTTGCTATTCTTGTTATAATTACTTGACATGTATTATAAGGATTTTTAAAAATCCAAAAGAATAAGACGAGAGTTATTCCAGTCAACGGGAATTAATTCTGTTGAAATAATAGCATGACAAAAATGGCATCCTCAAGTTTTGGAACTGATTTTGAAGGATAGATTTCCATGTGTGAGGAATAAAGCTTTAGTACTGGCATTTTTTCTGCCCTGAAATTTTCTTAAACCCTCCCCAAGTGATGTTGTTTCTCCCAGCTCTTGTGCTCCTTCAACTCATATACTTGCATGTACTTCTCTGAGAGCAAAATTCACAGAATTGTTTGTTTACTCATCTGTGTCACCAGACTAGGAGTTTCTTGAAACCAGGGACCTCTCTTACAATACGTCTTTGCATTTCCAGTTATTTTTGACTCATCAGGTACTTCTTATTTCATATACTGCTAGGTCAGGGCTGAGAGTTCCCAGGAAGTGATGAATAAAAATTATTTGCAAAGAAAAAAAAATGAATACATGTATATGTTAGTGCATAAATGTACAGATATTTACTGATTGTGATTTAAGAATTTCCATTTTAATCACTAGAGAAGGTAGAAAGCGTACTTTTTCATAGGAATAAAATAATATCAAACCTTTTTTGTAAAAGATATTTAAATTTGTTTCAATACCACAGTTGTATTTAATTAACAAAAAATTTAAGGTTACCTTAATATCTTTCATAGCTTCATATTATCCTTACAGTTAAGCCTTGAATAACTGTTAAGCCTTTAAAGTGAGTGTGTGGCAGGCAGTATTCTGCCCTAAATATATGTTAACATTGCAGGAAACATTAGGCAATGATGGGAAATGTGCAGAAGTCAGAATTGCAATTACTAAGTTTAGGATAAATATTAGTTATAAAAAGTACAAGCTTCTGCCAAATACCAATTCTTCCAAGTCTAGTAAAGGACTGGAGATTTTTAGGAGTTTAGGAGTTTAAGGGGAAAGAAGGACGAGAACACAAATGTCCTTGGAATGTAAGAAATACAATTTAATGGTGCAAAGGTTAGCAAAAAGTCCCCTTGGGCCAAATCCAGCTCGACCCAAAGCTGAAAATATTTGCTGTCTGGCCTTTCACAAAGATGTTTGCTGAATGGCGAAAATTAGAGGCCTCCATACTTGTTATTCTATGTACTAATTTTTATTTTGCAAACAAAAATTAAAGTTAAAATGACTAAGTCAGAAATTAATGAAGCGGTTATTTTTCTTGGTTCCTATAGGAGAGGTTTGAGGCAATAACTTAAAATTTGTTTTCAACATGGCCTTATATCTTTTTTACATGCTTGATAACGCTAACTAGATAACAGTTATGGATAGTAATAATAATCCTATGCTAGGTCTTATATTATTTATTTTCCAGGATTTTAGAATATATTTATGTGTAAGTTAAAAAGTAATAGTATGGGGCTTCCCTGGTGGCGCAGTGGTTGGGAGTCCGCCTGCCGATGCAGGGGACACGGGTTTGTGCCCCGGTCCGGGAAGATCCCACATGCCGCGGAGCGGCTGGGCCCGTGAGCCATGGCCGCTGAGCCTGCGCGTCTGGAGCCTGTGCTCCGCAACGGGAGAGGCCGCAAGGGTGAGAGGCCCGCGTACCTCAAAAAAAAAAAAAAAAAGTAATAGTATGACTGTAAGCGGTTCACTTGTTTTTTACACATTTTTTAATTCGAGGCTTCAAATGTCACTCTTTGTCCCCCTCCATGCTTTCCCATTTCTAAAATCATTTGTAATTATTTTTGTTATTTGGATTATTCATGCTTCTTTTCAGCATCTTGGGATTGCTGATGAAAACGCACAGTGCATGACTTTCTCAAAGTTTACATTTTTGCACGTGGGATCTTCCCAGACCGGCGCACGAACCCGTGTCCCCTGCATCGGCAGGCGGACTCTCAACCACTGCACCACCAGGGAAGTCTCAAAGTTTACATTTTAAACTTAGCAAATATTTGAACTTTATTTAAAGTTTAGGTTGCAATGTGATAACTACTCAGTAATGAGGCTCTTTTATGAGGAGGAAGAGGAAAAAAGGCTTTATTGGTTTTAATAGCTGTCACTCCTTTTATGTTTGTAGGTATTCACCGCTCCTAAGCGATGAGGGAGCAGGGAGCATTCATATTGCCTTCTGCTCTCAGGAAGATATGGTACAGGGGCATCTGGAAAATTGTTTTTTTGGTGGATTAAGGAAAAAGTTATTAATCGGTTGGTCAAATATTTCCTGAAATAATTACTACATCAACCACAGACTAATTTGTCCTGGACCTTCTAGAAGAGCTCTTTTTTTAAACTATTTATTATGGCTTTATTAAACAAATATAATAAAAGTCCTATGACAGTTCACTGATGTATCGCCTTGTTGAAAA
Source organism: Phocoena phocoena (assembly GCF_963924675.1). Lineage (NCBI taxonomy): Eukaryota > Metazoa > Chordata > Mammalia > Artiodactyla > Phocoenidae > Phocoena > Phocoena phocoena. The sequence continues at coordinate 115,635,684 of NC_089222.1, read as the reverse complement.
TGTGGTTTCCATGCCAAGAACAAATATGAAAAAGAGCATTCTATTTCCGTAGCACAGCTAATCACACTGTAATGTGTGTCCATCAATTGATCTTTTGGAGGAATTAAGGGAAATTCAAAGGAAAGATTATCTTGTGCAAACAATGAGAGTTTAGATATCTTGCTTTCTGGCCTAGGGTCCTTCTATCCTTCCTGCAGCGTTTACTTTTTGTATCAGGAGTTAATTAAGGTGAAACATGAGGTAATTAGAGTTAATCCTACTGGCCTCCTGCTGGCCTGTTGCCTCCTAGGCCATGGCCTGAACCAAGGTCTTTGCACAGAAAAAGTGTAAAAATGATCATGTTCTTCTAAAGTTTTGATTAAAAAAAACTATTCTATTAATACATACCTAGTCACTGACAGGATTATGGCGTTACATTCAGCCACATTACATGTTACTATAAGTTAAATTTATAGTAATATAAATCTTTAGTTTTGATTATGCTGGAAAGTTATGCCTTTGTTCCCAAATTTATCTTCCTTTAACAGATTTGTCAATGAATTATGAATTTATAAATGTATCTTAGCAATTGAATGGGGGAGGGGAGGGGATGAAAAAAAACCCCAAACCTTCCCTGAAGTTCCTTGAGGAACATTCCAGTCCTTATAATGCAGTAAACAGATCTGTTAGGTAGTAACTGACTTCTCCTTAGAATAAATACACCTCTGTGTTTCGAGCATGTTCATTCTAAAATGAGTTTTGTGTGTGTGTGTGTGTGTGTGTGTGTGTGTGTGTGTGTTGATTGTATTTTTGCGTTTTCAATGAAGGAAATAATAAAAAGATTTAATATCCTTGTGAAGCTTCTCTAAGTTGAAAGGAAAGCACATGCCCCTTTATAGAAACCCTAGTCTTCTAATTTAACAACCATAATAGAATCTATACTCTTGCCAAAAGGCATTTTATTAGGTTGTTAAGATTTTTGAATTGACAGACCCTCTGTATTAATTAAACAGCAAATTGCTAGTAAGCAGGTCATGGCGTTTATAAAGGAGGACACTTAGAGAAGGAGTAAAATCTCTTCTGTTATAGTTTAGAATATCCTATCAGGTCCTGGGCTAAAAAAAATCTATTATCATGAATTTATTTTTGTTTGTTTGTTTTCCCAAGTGCTATCAGGGTTTTAACTTCTATTTAGGCTACATTGATTTCTCCTTTTCTGTCCCTTTAGATGTACTTTAGAAGAATTGTTTGTGCAAGCATCTTGAATTTATATAAATTTTTAAGTCCTTTACTGAGATTAAAATCACTTTTGTGGAGTAAACTGTTAAAGATTACAGAGCAGCTATACTGCAACAAGTTGCTAATTCATATCTTCTGTTTGCGACTCTGAAGCTGTTAATATTTATGTGGCCAAATCATAAACTCTTATTTATTATGGTAGTCAATTACAAATCTTCGAAGTGTCTGAGTCTTACTTTTATTTTTTATGAGAGAAAAAGCGTTATTTTTTTTCTACAAGCTTAGGCTTTAAGTCTAAAGGAAATGCAGGATAAGACTGTCTTTTTAGTGATTTGGTGTCAGTTCCTTAAAGTGGAAGTGGAACCTTTTCTCTGCAAAATTGCGAAGAGAGCATTTGTACTCTGGCATTTAAGGATATAGCAGATGAGATTTTCTATTGATCCCAGTGGCAGGGATGAATGCCCTGCGAGAATAAATGAGCTGCCTTTATGAGGCTCCCTGTCATCAAGGATTTAGCTGTTTCATTTGGAGATTCCTGTAAATGTTCACCAGATTCACGACCAGTAATTTTCACTGGAGAAGGACTGCACCATGGGTAAGCAAATGACTCTTTGTCATTAACGGTTTCAAATAGCATTCAAAATGTTCTGGCAGCTCTGTTGATTCTGATGAAGCTATAGAGCCAAACTGCAGTGTGTCTCTAGCTAATATTTCCAATTATCAGGCCAAGGAAAGGACCAAAGTGAATAATATGTAACATATATGTACCCCCCTTGCTGCCCACATACACATACGCTAATTCTGCTCACATAGTTTTTCAATATGAAGATTTGAATTGAAGTCCAGAGATGTTCATATTTAGAATAGCAGAATAAAAATACATGTTAACCAGAAACTACTCCTTACGTAGTTAAATTTATACATGCTAACCTTTGTGTCCTTAATTGGGTTATCTTCTAAGGGATCAGTAAATTGATGCAATAACTAATTTACATGCTCTGCTAGAAAGGTAACTGCCTGAAGATGTTAGACATGAGGTCCCACTAGTCTACCAAAGTTGGTTTTGAATTAACATTGAATGCAGCAGTCTTCAAAAATTCTTGAAACATGACAGATAAATGGATTAATACATCTGTCTGTGGGATCTGTTTCTATATACCCAAGTTTTTAGTGTATGTATTAATATTTAAATTACCCACCCTTAATATAAGGCTTCCATTTCTAAAATTCTTATTCTAATTATTAGTCTTTAAATTTCATTTAGAAGTGTATTAGAAAAATCTATAGCTCATTTTCTTGGTCTGTACTAGTTCTGGCAGGGGCCGACTGAGAGATGACTGTGTTACATACAGTATAATAAAATGTTAAGTAATTTGTAGTTTCTCATAACCACAGAGCAAAAATAAAACTAGTTTAGCACCACTTTTAGGGTTCTCCTAACTCCTGATGCCCATTCATCCCTGTCTCCACAGGAAAAAAGTACCCACAGGCTACTTGCATGTTTATCCAAAGTCATCCCAGAGGCCCTCTCATGCATGGCTAGTGCAATGGTGTGATTACAAATTAATAAAACCTTTATTAAGGACAAGTTAACAATATGAATTAAAGTAGTTTTAGATCCGGCATTTACTTTTGTAAATGTATATTTCAGATAAATATATGTATGTGTGTAAAATAGCACTATCTGTGTAAATTTATATATTATGGCAAAAGGTAGGCATCACTAAAAAAGGTAGGGTATATCTTACTTTGAGCCATAAAAAGAATGAAGAAGGCCTTTATGCATTGATACAGCAAGGCTTACAAGATACTTTATAAGGAGGAAAAAAGAAAAAAGATACTGACTTGCACATCCTTTAATGTTTTCATGGCTGATATATCAAGTTTGAATGTTCAAATTACATTTACCCTCCTCACTTTAGTATTGTCGATTTTGGCTGGCTATTAGAAAAAAACCCTAAATTTATATTCATATGTGGTTGACCAATAGCTTCATACCTTCCAGTGATGTTTCTGATTCAGAAGAGGAGAGTTATTAACTCACATGGAATCCTCACTGGTTAAGTTTCAGGAAGCTCTGAAAGGATTTTGCAAGCAGTATGTGTGTGATCATTTGACTAAAGGGAGCCCAGCAAGCCAAAGACAGTTATAGGCCCTTTAATCCACATCCCTGAAAAAAGGAAGAAATGGCCACACCAGTCACAGCAAGCTTCTACCTGAGATTGACACCTAAGAGGGCTTCCTGGGAACTGCCTTCGGAAAACCAAGAGAGGACAAGTTCAAGTACAGAAGGAACTGAGCTGCTGTGTAGCTTAAATTGTGGTTATGACACATGTGTTATAAAGACACACAACACATGACATTTGCTTTATGCAGGGCTGTTTGCTAAAAGTGAAGACTCCAGAGACCCCTCCATCCCCAAGATCTACTGAATCAGGCTGTAGAGAAGAACCCTTGTTTGAGCACTGCAGCTTCACGACTTAATCTCTCAGTTTTCCTCCTCCCAGTAACTGGTGAGAATGGAATCGCAAACCAGAAGTATTTGTTCCTGGAATACCCAAGCCCTGAGTGGTGTTTGAGCAGCCAAGTTCAGGATTCTCTAAGTAAAAGATCTGAAAGTCTTTGAAAAGGGCTTGAAAGTCGCATCCTGCCTGGACCGTATCCCAGAAATGCTTTCCTAATCCATTTCCTAGGGGCTCTTAGCTCAGTCCTGGCCTAGCCCCACACTTTGTTTTATACTTAGCATCAGCCTCTGCCCTGGGACACTGCGCTAGTGAAGTGTGTTCCTCTCCCACTGTAACTAATGCCCCTTGGCCTTCTGGGGATGAGTAACTGCAGTGGATTCTTGGAACTCTATTCAGTCATTAAAAAAAAAAAAAAAAAATTATGAAGCACAACTTTTGAGCCCAACACTTTTCTAGGCCCTGGGGATCCAGAAAGGAACAAAAGAGACCAAAATGGAGCTTTCTTTCTACAAGTGGATATAAACAACAAACAAGAAAATAAAATATATTATTTGGGTAATCAAGTTGCATAACAAAGAGAAAAAGCATGAACCGGAAAAAATGTGTGTGTTTGGGTTGGGTGGGGGCATCTGAGAGGTTCCAATCTTAGATAAAGTGGCCTGGGAAGGTTTGCCTGAGAAGGTGAATTTTGAATGAAGCCCTAACGGAAATTAAAAACAAAAATAAACATGAAAACAAACTAGTTTGTGGAAATGAGGGGTGGGGGTAGAATATGTTCTAGGAAGAGGGTCCCAAGCCAGAAAGTGCCAGAAGGTTACTGTGAATGGAGTTGAGCACGAATAAGGTAGGGTGAGCAGGGTGAGTTGAGTTAAGAGAGGTGAGCAGAGGCCAGGTCATAGAGTCCCTTGAGGACTTTGGCTTCTATGTTAAGTGAGTCCATTGAAAGTTTTGAAGAAAGAAGAGACATGGTCTATTTTATGTTTTAAAAAAGATCACTCTTGGCATTTAGTTGAGAATTTTACAAATCAGGACTGAAACAGGGAGATAAGTTACTATGACCCAGGTGAGAGCTAACCAGGTGGAGGCAGTGGAGGTGCTGCAAGGTGATTAGAGTCTGGTACGTTTTGAAATTAAAACCATCAGGATTAGATCATTTTATGTGAGGTTATGAGAAAAGGGCAAGAGCCAAGGAAGAATCAACTATTATCAGCTTAACTGGTAGAAGGGTATTGCCATTTAATAAGATGGGAAGACTGTGAGAAGGGAAGACTGTGAGAAATGAAGACTTTATGAGCGAGTCAAATTTGGCTTGTCTATTTGACATCTAAAAATGTAGACGTCAAGTAGGCAGTTGGAGGAGTGAGTCCAAGGAAGAAGTCTGGCTTGGGCATATAAATTTGGATAGGGGCATACATGTAGTAAAGTCATCAGATTTGATAGGACTATACATAAGAGTCCATGGAGGTGGAAGAAATCCTAAGACTAGGCTTTGGGTCACTTTAGTTTTAAAGGTTGAGAAGATGAAGAGGACCTAGCAAAGAAGACTGAGAAAAAACCTGTTAGATAGTAGGCAGAAAGTGGAATGAATATGTTATGGCATAGGTGAAGTGAAATAAATGTTTAAAGTTGGAGATAACATTCAACTGTGTCAGACGTTACTGAAGCATGAAAGGAGATGAGCCACAGGAACTGACCAACATGGAGGTCATTGGTAACCATTATAAGAGTAATTTTGCTGGAATAGTGGGGGTGATGTCTTTACTGCAAGAGGTTCAAGAGAGAATGGGAGAAGAGAAATCAAGAGACATAAGGAGGTTACACCACAGTTCTTCAGTCCAGGCAACAGAGAGGTGGAGAGTATCAGGAGAGGAAAGTGGGGACCATAGAGAGGGGTTTTTTTGTTTGTTTTTAAGGTGGGATAAATAAATGCATGTCTGTGTGTTATGGAAATCATCTAGTAAAGAGGGAAAAATTGCTGATACATGAAGGAGAGAGGGAAATTGCTGAGTAGGCAAAAGGAGATGGGTGCTAGGCAAAAGTGGAGAAGTTGCTCTAATCTGGACACACAGACAGATCATCTGTTGTCTTGAGAGAAGGTAGATAATGGGCCCAGATAAGGTAGATAATGGGCAGTCATATGGGTGGGTAAAGGAGGTAGATAATCACATATATGATTTTCGTAGGGTACAGTTCAAGATGCAAGATCATTTTTTCACATTAATGTTTGAAGATAAAATGGGAACACTGGCTTACATCGTTCTGTAGAGGAACAATGAATTGTGTTGAAAGAGAACAGATTTCCAGACAGTGTTGAGATCGCACGTAATCTGTTAAATATGGCTCCTTTCATAGTCAACTTGTATAAATAGAGAATTCCTTTTCCAATTTAGTTTAATTAAACAATGAACCTTTGAATGTTCATGATTACTAAGACCCCACCCCTGCCTGCAGGGAGCTGCCTGTCTGGTGGGACAGCCCCAAAGTGTGGTGACCATATTTTCTAAATAAAAATAAAGACTGATGACCCCACCCGTGGGCTGAAAACAGAAGAGAATATTTAACATGAGGGCCATCCAGTGATATTCAGGGCATATGTTTGCCCTTATTGTAATTAGTATCAGATGTTTTATGTGCTGAACTAGAGAAACACAGAGTGTTATGGAAGAACAGAAGAGCAGATGCTCAACTTTGCCAGAGAGATGTGGGAAAGCAAAGTTATGGCTTTGAAAATTACTGAAACAAAGGGAGAGGCAGGAGTTAAGCCTGGGCAGGTAGTCATACTGAATGAGTTTTATTCTAAGGAGTGTGTGTGGATACTATTCTCTAGCCATCAATGGTGACATAATCATGTCTGTACTGTAGAAAGATAAATCTGGTAGCTATGTGGAGCAGAGAATGGCCAAAACTGGAGGTAGTAAACTGTTAAGAGTCCTCCAAAATAGCCCAGGCAGAATATAATAAGGAAATGGCAAGAGTGATTGAGAGGAGAAGGTAGATCCTAATGTGTTTTTGTAGGGGGAGAAAAACAGGACTTTAAGACATATTTGGAAAGCAAGAGAACATATAACAATGACTACAAGGTTCTATTTGGGGTAAAAGTTACACTTTGATGTCATTTGTCAAGACATAGAGTACAGAGGATGGGCAGTTTTGGTCAGGAGGTGAGCAAACATAATAAGTTCATTATGTGCATGTTGAGTGTAAGATAATTTCAAGCAGCTGGAAAGTCTGGGTTCTGTTTTTCTGACATCTTCCCTTTCTTTCACTGGGCATTGGATTTATCACTGGAACTCAACAGAAGAAGAAAAAAATAGCAATATTTAGGTGCAATTAAAATGATGTGAAGGATATTCAATGCTAAAGGACAAATTCATTACATACCAAGCAAAATCAAAGCTTCCCAATATTTTTAGTGCAGGGTAACCACATTTTCTTGATTTATTTTTTGTAAGTTATAAGATTTGCCGAAAACATTTTACTTTCTTCTTTGTTATTATATATTCATGTTGAATCAATCGATTGATTAACAAAAAAAGCTAGAGAGATCATAAGAAAGGAAATGATAAAATAATACACCATAAAGAGAAGGAGTAATCTGCTTAGAGATACCCTTTTCTTCCTAGGTTATGTGCCCAGTGGAAAATGCTGTGGGGTATAGTTTTAAGATTTCTAAGAACTTCAAGAAAGCATACATAATAAATGCATCAAGCTCCCTATTGCATTGCCCAAGTCATTAATTATACACCAAGACCATTTAATGACAGAATAGAATGCTTATTTGACCAATCCTCAAAGACCTCATTAACTCGTGCCTTTCTAGTTTATGGATTCAGTATATTGTAAACCTTCAAATATTAGTAAATTCGTTAACAAGCTAAAGAATGCCATAATATGCCATGATATTTCCTTCTGTTTTTGAATTACACTATCATAACATTTTCATACTCAGAAATGGTACCAACAACAGGTAGATTATCACATGAATTTACTAGCATTATGTTTTATTGAGAGATAATATATATTCAATGCATTTTTTCCCCTGGAAACTTGGTTAAATTTAATGCATAATCATGACAAATACATTAGTTGCCTTTATTGTTAATATATTTATAATTTTCTCATTTAATATGTTTAAAACTTTTTTTTTAGTTTTAATATTTTTATTAAGTAGATGACTTTATTATTTGCCTGAAGTGTTTTGGGGGCAGCAGAAAAGATAAAAGAAAGAATAAATAAATGTACAAACCGAACTAACAAACCCTTTTACTACCTCAAGTTTTTTTTTTAAATCTTACCTTGAACAATGTTAGTAACCCACTAAAACTAACATTATTATATGATTTTCTTACTTGTGGAGAAGTATATGAAAAAGTCCCAGCAGCCTTTTTGGGACTTATAGTGTCTCTGAAGAGATGCCAGCTTGGTCTAGCGTGGAACGGGTATAGTACTTAAGCAGTACTTTATCATTGGAACTCAACAGAAGAAGGAAAAAAATAGCAATATTTAGGTGCAATTAAAATGATGTGAAGGACATTCAATGCTAAAGGACAAATTCATTACATACCGAGCAAAATCAAAGCTTCCAATGTTTTTACGGCAGGGTAAGCACATTTTCAATACTATATACTTTTTATAGTACAATAACTATCCAACTTATCAGCTACATCCATATCCCAAAACAAGTGTACATTTTTATTTCAGATATAAATAGTAACATTTTGAATTATAAGGTAATTTTTTATTAATCATAGCTCAGCTTACCAAAGATACTTTAGAATTGACTTAATTCTTCAAAATTTTACAACTTACTCATTTCTTGGAGAGTCACAATTCGGAATATTGTTTGACGTGAAATCTCTTTAAGAGCCATGAAGAAAAGTATTCTGATTCATACATTCATATGACTGATACATTTATGGAAATTATTGTTTTACTAGGTGTTATGAGATTTGGAAGGGAAAGGCCCAACCTACATTTTCCAAGAGCTAGTAAATAATAAATGTTGTTTTCATTTAATTATTTATTTGTTTATTTTTTAACATCTTTATGAGTATAATAATTGCTTTACAATGTTGTGTTAGTTTCTGCTGTATAACAAAGTGAATCAGCTATATGCATACATATATCCCCATATCCCCTCCCTCTTGTGACTCCCTCCCACTCACCCTATCCCACCCCTCTAGGTGGTCACAAAGAGCTGATCTCCCTGTGCTATGAGGCTGCTTCCCACTAGCTATCTACTTTACATTTGGTATTGTGCAATGCCACTCTCTCACTTCGTCCCAGCTTACCCTTCCCCCTCCCTGTGTCCTCAAGTCCATTCTCTACGTCTGTGTCTTTATTCCTGTCCTGCCCCTAGGTTCATCAGAACCATTTTTTTTAGATTCCATATATATGTGTTAGCATACGGTATTTGATTTTCTCTGACTTACTTCACTCTAGGTCCATCCACCTCACTACAAATAACTCAATTTCGTTTCTTTTTATGGCTGAGTAATATTCCATTGTATATATGTGCCACATCTTCTTTATCCATTCATCTGCTGATGTACACTTAGGTTGCTTCCATGTCCTGGCTATTGTAAATAGTGCTGCAGTGAACATTGTGGTACATGACTCTTTGAATTATGGTTTTCTCAGGGTATATGCCCAGTAGTAGGATTGCTGGGTCATGTGGTAGTTCTATTTTTAGTTTTTTAAGGAACCTCCATACTGTTCTCCATAGTGGCTATATCAATTTACATTCCCACCAGCAGGGCAGGAGGGTTCCCTTTTCTCCACAGCCTCTCCAGCATTTATTGTTTGTAGATTTTTGATGAATGGCCATTCTGACTAGTGTGAGGTGATACCTCATTGTAGTTTTGATTTGCATTTCTCTAACGATTAGTGATATTGAGCATTCTTTCATGTGTTTGTTGGCAATCTGTATATCTTCTTTGGAGAAATGTCTATTTAGGTCTTCTGCCCATTTTTGGATTGGGTTGTTTGTTTTTTTGATATGGAGCTGCATGAGCTGCTTGTGTATTTTGGAGATTAATCCTTTGTCAGTTGCTTCATTTGTAAATATTTTCTCCCATTCTGAGGGTTGTCTTTTCATCTTTTTTATGGTTTCCTTTGCTGTGCAAAAGCTTTTAAGTTTCATTAGGTCACATTTGTTTATTTTTGCTTTTATTTCTATTTCTCTAGGAGGTGGGTCAAAAAGGATCTTGCTGTGATTTATGTCATAGAGTGTTCTGCCTAAGTTTTCCTCTAAGAGTTTTATAGTGTCTGGCCTTACATTTAGGTCTTTAATCGATTTTCAGTTTATTTTTGTGTATGGTGTTAGGAAGTGTTCTAATTTCATTCTCTTACATGTAGCTCTCCAGTTTTCCCAGCACCACTTATTGAAGAGGCTGTCTTTTCTCCATTGTATATTCTTGCCTCCTTTATTAAAGATAAGGTGACCATATGTGCGTGGGTTTACCTCTGGGCTTTCTATCCCGTTCCATTGATCTGTAATTCTGTTTTTGTGCCAGTACCATATAGACAGATACTGTAAAGGTCTTCTAAGTTAACATAAACATAAATGTGTGGTTTCAGTAATGCCCTATCATAGAAAAGCTTAAATCATACTTTGTCAGCTTACAGAGCTATATTGACCTTCTAACATACTAATAATAAATATTATTAACAATAGCTATCAAGTATTGAACACAGATATGTGTTTCACATATACTATCTCATTTAATCCTCACCTTAATGGTAATACTAGCATGTTCTTGGTAGACATAAGAAAACGGAAGAATAAAAAAGTTAGTTAGCAGTGATATCTGTAAACACGTCATAAGTAGAGTAATAATAAAATGAATTGAGCATGAGATCATTTATTACTATGAAAAATTTTTAAAAAGGAAACAAATACTACATGGGCACTAACAATAGTGTGGTATGTGACAGATAAATGGAACTCCATGTATTATAAGCAACTTACTTCTAGCACTTTCTGCTTCTGCCTTCTGCCACAAAACTCATCTCACAATATAAAAAATATTAGGTGGTCATTTACTATGACAATAAAAATAAAAGCTACAGTGCACATAGCTTTGAAACCCTGCTGTTTGGAATTGAAAACTTTATCTGTTTAATAGAGTTTAATATGAAATATCATTATAAATAAATTGATATTTGTTAAAAAGGAAATAAAACCAAGAACTCCTCTAAAATGACTATATTTCTATGCTAGGACTGGAGTTTTTGAGTTGCCTTCTCAGGCTGGTATTTCTCAAGTATGCTCTCCATATGGTCTTCCTGAAAATGGGGTTGGAGAAATGATTAAAAATTAAGAGTACTGTGCCCAAATCCACACCTTCAGAATCTAAGTCTCAAGGAACAGGATGAATCGGCAATATGCATTTTAAGCAAGTATCCAGGATAATTTTTTAATACTAAATACCTAAGAACTATTGATCTCTGTTAAATATTCAAAATATCCCTGCCCCGATTTCTTTAAAAAAACCCATTTCCTTAATTTTTAATTTGATCTTATATAAGAGTCTGATGTTGGTGAGAAGGAAGAAAGGCCACAACATGAAGCATGCTCTCAGCTTCCATACATTTCCAGTTCAAAGAAGCTGTATTAAGTAAATATTTAAGGTAAATATTTTACAGGCTTCTTTTTGTTAGTCAAGTCAGTATGTTTGAAAAGCCATTAAAAAAATACATTTAAATAAGTCTGAATATATGTATGTATATGATATTATGTATGGTGTGTCTCTCAAAATGAAATAAAATTAAAAGGTGTATTTTGGTCTGTGTCTAGCTATTCAGAAAGAAGCCTTCACATTTCATGGGATTGGCTCTACCAAGGGCCAGATTTCCTGGGCACACATCCTTCTGGGAGTGGCTGCTTTCTTTACTTCCCATTTAGCAGCTGTACAGCTGGGAAATTTCCAACAGAATAAAAGCCACCTGCTCCAGTAATGATTTCAGCCAAACAGGCAGTTTGAAGCTTCACCAAATGTGTTGTCTGTCACTCTGATTCAGTTTTTAAAAGGAAATTAAACTGGTCAGATATTCATATAGAAAATATGTCCTGTTTGTTAACTCCAGTTGTGCTTGAGGTTTCTTTCAGTCTACCAGATTCCATTGATTTGGAGATGCCCTAAAATGAAGAGTGGGGATTGTTTGGAGAGATAGGTTTGGAAAATGAGACATTCTAGAATGTGTCCCTTATTGCATGCTACATTGTTGTACTCTGAGACTGCATTATTGCCTTAGTCTAATCTCAGTAGATTTAGGTACAATTTTTCCCCATTGACAATTTACCTTTAATATGTGGTTATGTCCCTAGTCCTGCAAACTAAATGTCAAACTCCCATTCGAATTTTCAATTCACCTTTCTTCCCACCTCGGTCTCTATAATTATTTAAATTAGTCTAAAGAGGAGACAATATAACATAGAAAGTAAAAAAAAAAAAAAAAAAAAATCACAGACTTTTTCAATCCCATGGATGCAAGATGAAAGCTGGCCTCCGCTGTAATTTGCTCCATGGGCATGCTCTTTTACCCCTCTGAGCCTTAGTTTTGTAATCTGTTAAATAGGATTATTTTGTGGATTAGGTGTCTCTAGAAATATCACAGGGCATTCGTTTTATGTAAATATTTAGTATTATCTGTTTTTAAAAATTTTGTATTTTGATAGATTTATGTTTTATATAATTATCCATCCCATTGATATCTACATCATGGCAAACATCCAGAGAAGTTTCAAGTTTTATCTCATTTTACCAATCTGACCATGTATAGCACCTTTTATTTCTGTTGCCATATTCAGCATTATGCAAAGGATGATGCAACTTCACTATGAATTTGTTTGTAAGAGTATTTCATAATGATAAAGGCTTAATGTAAAGATTAGCTCATATAATCAAGATTTTGTTTAATGATTTCAGGAAAATGTTCTATGCATGTACGTTTTAAATGGGCCTCTGGTTTTAATAACCAAAAGCATTGAACTAGTGAGCATCATAACACTGTTAAAAACTATAAAAACAAGTTAATTGAAGTGGATATAAAAGATGAAAAAGACAAGAAGGATTGGAAAAATAAAAGTGGATCAATAGGGTTTAAAAATAATCCATTGATTCTCCTATTTTCAGTAAAACTTTTATTATAATGAACAAATAAATTATAGAAAACTTAAATAACTTAAAGTTTAAAAAAAAGAATATTTGCTGTTAAAGATATTATCTCCCTTTGTACATTAATCCCATTAATTTAGACTCTAATTTGCAGTTCATCAAAATTCATTTGAATGAATTAGAAATAATATCATGAGAAATTAGATTCATGTGCTGATTTATATTCTTGCATTTAATGGGCACTTTGTTTTATACTCTTCTGGTAATTTTAAATGCTGAGGCAGCACCGTAGAATATTCCAACATTGGCAGACTAGTCACAAAAGTTAAGAAGCCATTTACCTAATGCAGTAGTAGTTTAACTGCCCAATAGCCTATATACAATTTTATGGTACTGGTATCTGAAAGCAAAATCGAGTTGGTGTAGAATAAGATAAGGAACTGGCAGGTTCTTATATGTGATATTTTACAACTTTTACTTCCCTACTATACCCATTATATCTTTTTTTTTTTTTTTTTTTTTTTTTGCGGTACATGGGCCTCTCACTGTTGTGGTCTCTCCCGTTGTGGAGCATAGGCTCCGGACGCGCAGGCTCAGCGGCCATGGCTCACGGGCCCAGCCGCTCCGCGGCATGTGGGATCCTCCCGGACCAGGGCACGAACCTATGTCCCCTGCATCGGCAGGCGGACTCTCAACCACTGCACCACCAGGGAAGCCCCCCATTATATCTTTAAATGTCAAGACAGTCTTCCCCAGAAATAGACATGAGGCTAAGAAGGCATTTATAGCTAATATGTATCTCTCTTATGTCTTAGTCACCTTTGCATTTTAAACTGTTCCTGGCACAAATTTTGTATATGGTGGGCATTTAGCACGCATTTTTAAAAATGTCTTTGACATGCCTTCCTAAGATAGAAGGATGACTCTGGAATCAATCTGTTCCCAAACTGCTGTGTCAAAAATTACAGTCAGTTCAATAATATTGAACCACAGAATTATTTAAATGCATTTCAAGCATGAATTTTAAAGTGATTATCTTAATATTTTCCTGCAAAACATAGCTAATGTGTTTCTTTGCATTTTCCTGACCTCCCCTCATTGAATTTCTCCATCTTTATTGCTGAAGGGCATGGCACTGATTGGACACTCACAGTGATTTGCACCTATTTTTCATGAACGTGTCAGCCTATCATTATATAATTATACGACTTTCTATAAAAGCGTAGAAGGCTTAGAAAATAATGTGCCCTCATTTTATGAATACTCAAGTACTCTTTGAATATAACACTTTGCTCACTTTTAGAGATATGATGTGCCACTGGAAGGCTATCATTGGGTCTTTTATGTAAATTACTATTTTTCATTATTTACCAGTTCCCAGTTGCCCCATACATAGTGTAAGTATATTCTCTGTGGCAGTCAGAATTGTACAATCTAGAAGTTAAATGATTAAAAAAGCAGATTTCCTGGGATAAATGCAGTGTAATGCTATGCTGTGCATTGTAATGCAAGTAACTACTTTTTCTATTATTTAGTTACTAGGCAAAAATCATCAAAATATATGGTAGTTAAGTAAATGAGGATGCTCTATTTTTAAGCAAGATTTATTTAACCTTACTATTTAGTCTCTATGATGTCATTCAGATAAATTATTTTTTAAAGTCTAAATGAATTATCATGTCATATCAATTACATATTTATTGAGAAGCTACTATGTCCAATTAAATGACTTTCTTATGTAAGAAATGGACCTTTCATGCCGCAAGCTTTCAAAATAGTTACAGGATTAAGACGTACATGCAACACAGAACAGCAAATACCAAAAGTTTAAAATAAATAACTGATAAGATTATATTAGGTTGAAATATATGATATTGTCCATTTTCAACTGTGATTGACCTAATATAACTCCAAATTTATCACAGTTTTACCTAATACCTCTACTCTGTGCCTCTGTCCTTACTGGTCCCTCTACTTGGAAGGTCCTTCTCTACTTTGTCTGAAGGGAACACCTGCTTTTCATCTGTACAGTCTCAGCTAGAGCACTATATTCTCTGAGAATCTTTCCTGAAATTCACAGGATGAGTTAGACACTGCATTATTGATTACACACCTCTTACTTTTAAAATGCTTCAATGTGTGGATATATCCTATAGTACATAATTTCATATACCCCTACCTCACTGTGGTCCTTCCTGAAAAGTAGTTCCTCCACGGTAGTGTCATAACATATTTGTGTCTATAGAGCTGATTAACCTGATTGGCATGTAACAAGCGTTAAGTAAGTGCTGAAAGAATGAATGTGTGAATGTATTAATAATTCAGTAACAACATATTTTTAACTGGGGGAGATCTTGTAGATCTTGTACTTCTGCCCCTCATTTTACATGTGAGAAAGACTGAGGCTCATAAAATAAGAGTTTTTCATGGTTCTTTAAGAGTTGAGTTAGAGCTGGGATAGCACAAGCAAGATATGAAAATCATCTATAATGTATTTATTTATTTGAATATCTGTGCCCGCTAACTTCCAATCTTATTCTACACCAGGCTGGTGTCGCCTAAGGGTACCAGTATCTCTAATACTTGGGAGATAATTAGCACAGATATTCAAGCAAAGAAATAGTAACTCTGGAATAACTCCAGACAATGACGATCAGTGGAGATATTGTAGAAGAACTGGGATTTACATCAAATCTTGAAAGATGGGCAGAACTTTACTGGAGGAAATGGGAGAGTGTGAGTGGAATGGTATGAGCAAAACGTTGAGGTAGGAAGACCTAAAATGTTCAGAGAAGATCTAGTGAAGAGAATATTAGATTAGTCAATGGTTGTTCTTATGTCCTTAGAAAGTGTGTGGTTTTAGTCATGGGATAAGTTCTTGCTGGCTTTATAAGGTAATGCATGTGAAAGTTTAGAGAGTGTCCCATCTAAGGTGAAAAACAAATATCAATTTGCAAAAGTATTCTACATTAAAAATTAGAACAATGTTGAAAATTAATTATAATCTCATACTTTAAAGCTTGGTTTACACATAAATGTATTTTTACATTACTAAAACAGCTGACCTTCCACACTGGTAATATAAAGGGTTTATTTTTTTTCTTCTTTTGCTTCTTATTTATCACCATCAAATTATTTCTGTCAACTTTAGAAAATGCTGAGGAGGTTTCTTAGATAGAGAGCTTAGTTTTCTTTTGTATATTTCCTGGAGATAAATATGAACACTCTGTGTGTGTGTACGTTTGTGTGTGTGAAGTCATAAGGATGGGGTTTGGGGGGAGTCGGTGGAAAGAAACACTCCCTTGATAATGTAGCTCACGGTTTGTCAGCTCTGCCCATGTACCCACCTTTCCACAGCATGACATCACAGCTAACAGAATTTCTTCCTACGTTTGGCCTTGGCTCTAACGTTCTCCTAAGAAACGTCACCACAGGTAGACAAAAGGTTCCAATCCCAGAAGAAAGAAAAACTAGCTATTGCCTGGAGTGGACAGCCTGCTGACTCCCACTGGCAATAAGGGAAAGATAAGGAAATGACAGCAAGTTGTTAATTTATAAGCCATAATTTTCCCAACTGCAAGGTTTGCAGCTTCTGCACCTGGTCCATTGCTGACTCATCTCACCTGAATCATTTAGTCAGCTTCATTGTGTTTGCAAGGACTGCTAATTACCTCACTGGAATAATTTAAGCTATCAGTAAAGAATGCAATAAATCATTAAAGATAATGGTTAATAAGGAGAAATAATTTTGACTATTCAGCTTGCATTGATCGTTGATATAAAAAGATTAATTTTATATTCTATTTTTAACCTTACAGGCAACTATTAGCCATTTTTTTGGCTGAGTTGAGCTGAGCTGGTTTTTCATTAAAAACTTGGCATTTATTTTATCATTGAAACCTTTACTGTGATATCTCATTCCAAGGAAAAAGAAAATATTGTGAGTTACCAAGAAAGCACAACAAGACAAATGTTATCTTTTTAATAAAAATCATTGCAGCATAGCTTTAAAGCACATACAGTTTTAGTGCTGTAACTGAAATGTTCATCCTTTTCAATCTACACCAGTACACACACTTCTTAGTCCTGTTAATTCAGAAGATCGATCTTTTTTCCTCTTAGAACTATAGCAAATATGTGATTTTATTTGTGACTGAAATTTAAAGGAGATACAGTATCAAAATTATCTGACCTGTAAGACCTGACAATTGAAATATTTTATATTTCAGGCATTCACATCAAAGCTTAAGTGATATTTTAGTGTTAATTTCCATTTGAATGTTTTCAGAGCAGTGCTTTTTTTCCCATAGCTTTTAATTTATTTTTATGTTTTTGCTGTGGCTGGACAAAGTTGAACAACAAGAAATACTTATACTTTGTAGTCATGTTGGACCATTGCATAATGCATATATGCATGACATCAAGAAATTTTAATGCAAAGATTTTCATTTTAACAGTATAAT
This sequence comes from Phocoena phocoena, assembly GCF_963924675.1. Classification (NCBI taxonomy): domain Eukaryota; kingdom Metazoa; phylum Chordata; class Mammalia; order Artiodactyla; family Phocoenidae; genus Phocoena; species Phocoena phocoena. The sequence goes on along the minus strand of NC_089222.1, from coordinate 115,618,419 downwards.
AAGAACAATGCATTTTGTGTCAAAACACATATCTGTGGAAGAGAAAGTCAGAACCGTACTATAGAATTTTGACTTATTTTTAGATTGGAACCAAGGAAATAATTAATGCTAATCTAAAATTATGCAACAAGACATTTTTTAATCTATGAAAATGGTTTCTTTTGCCCAATCTGAAAACATTAGAAACGTATATGACAACAGAGCAATTTTTTTAATCTTATTGTATCATGAAGCAAATTGGCCATTTAAACCCAAAGTATGAACTTGAAAGTATCCTCAACTACTCTCGCATGTGGGAGAATGAAAGGTCACAAATGCAGTCTCTCTTCTGTGTTTTATTTCTCCATTCACTGATTCTGGGAACAGGCCAGAGCTACATTTTATTACAATCTTATAAATGTACCTGACTTGTTTTTACTAGGCTTTCCCACATATTTTTTAAGCCATCATGGTGACCCCAACTTGTACCCAACTGGTCAGAAAGCATATAATAGAAATGAACAGTAGTGAACTAGTGTTCCCCCCCTAACCCCTATGCAATTAACCAAATAAAATTCTACTCTGCTAGTATCTGAGGGGAATCCAATGAATTATAGAGAACCAAGGACATTACTGTTTGTTCTGTTCATGCATCTTTTGGTTAAAGTAATAAAAGACAACTAAAAATTGCTCATGTAAAAAGCTGGTTTATTGGCAAAGATGCTCTCATTATTTCATGAAATTCAAGGACAAAAAGTGAAGTTGAAAGTAGTGAAGTTGAAAAACAAGGTTGTAGTCTTCTGTAAGAAACACAGCGTTCTCTCTGTGCCCTGTTTCTTTCTGCCTGTTGGTGCCTCTGCTCTCTCTGTTTATACATTTCACCTGTAGTTTGAAATGACCCCATCCAAGTTGCAAAATTATGGCCTCTTAGTTCCAGTGACCGCTACCAACAGTTTGGAGAGAGAGAGAGAGAGAGAGAGAGAAGATGGATTAGCATGGCAGAGCTTACAAGTGAGAGCCTATCCTGGTCCACTCTGCTGTTACCATGACCATGGGGATAGATCAAGTGAGTCTATTAGTAGAACAGAGAACGATAAGCGTGTTTTATATAATCCAACCCCTATGCCTGGAAACATGGCATAGACACTGATTGATGGCTAGAAATCCAACCCAGTGTTGATTAGCAGTTCTGAATAAATTCTGGGGAGAAGGGAGGACTTGAACAGATTGTTGAAAGATGAGTAGAAATTGACTGGTGGGAGGAAGACAGGTCAGTTCAGTCTGGGAGAGTGGTGGGAACAAAGATGAAAGATTGGAACCTGTAAGAGAGCTCTGCTGAATGGTAACTAGAAGAGTGAGGACAGGAGCTGAAGGTCTACATGAAAAAACTGTGAAAGTTTGGAAAGGAAGGCTATATGGAAAGCCTTGGATGATAAACTATGAAGTTTTTACCATCTGGGAGGGTATCTTTGAAGTTTTATTGTTGTTAGTGCATTTGTATGTATGTCTGTAGGGAGTGGCTGCTAATCAGAGGTGTGCTGGAAAATGTTTAATAGACAACTTCCAAAATAAAATTGTGTGTGCATGTAAGCATTTATTTATTATAAATTTTACTGATGTGAAGGATGTGGAACACCAATTTACAAATAATAAAATATATAATACCTTTTATTGTGAATCTCATATTTCAGAGTGCTTTCACGGATTTTTGCAAAACTCTTGGATCTGTAGTCAGTCTATGGTTGCAGTTCAATCATGATTTAATAAATGGAGTTGAATCCCAGTATGCTAATTCTTTTCCCAATACATTTATTGTCGTCATCTCTAATGTGTGATCTACTGTTAAACTATTTCTCATCTAAATTATATTCTTCAAACTGAAAACTGTTTCAGCTTCAGTACCAATTGTAAATGTATATATTCTATCAACAGACTCACAAAATACCTGAAAATTTAGCAATTGGCTTTTGTGGCCCTGTATGAGCTGCCTCTAGCAAGTAACTGCTTAGTATATGAAAGGTGATGATGATCTTAACGTCAATGGAAAATAAAGTTGCATGTGGGAAAATCTGCAAAATAATCAGTGGGATTTGATTGGACATGGGAGCAAGGTGGAATTAAAGAAGATTTCAAAAATTTATACTTAGGTGAAGGGGATAGGATGATACCATAAGAGAAAAGGGATATAAAAATCCATGCATTCAACAGACATCTATGGAAGAGCAAATACTAATGAGGAGAAGCTAAACATCCTACATGCTGTTGAGGATAATTTTCTAATTAATTGTTGAAGTCACCTACAGTTCAAAAATAGATGTAATTATTGATTTCTATGAAATTAAGCTTCTCTTTTCAGCTTTTAGTGATAACCTTATTTGCACGTTCTTCCTGAAATGGCACCCTCACTGGACTTTGAGCCTTCCCAAAGCAGAACCTGTCTTACTTTCAACCTGTGTTCCCAGTATCTAGCTCAGATTTGACTCATAATATTCAATAAATGTGGGTTGGGTTAAGAAATAAAGAATCTATAATTGGCTCCATAAAAGACGAAGGCTAGTCAATGATGAAGAGGGGCAGACTAGTTGACATCAATCCTTAGCCAGGCTGAAAGAAGATGTTGATGCTAAGGCTAGAAAGGCTTGGTTTTGTTCCTGTCAAATCCAAGGAAAGACTATCAGTCTATAAGGAAGTCTATAGGGAAGAATCAATAACAAAAGTATGTGGTTTGACGCTGATGTTTCACTGTCTCCAGAGTGAAGACTCTAGCAGTCATTGGATATAGAGACACCCTTGAACTCTAAACCCTGGAACTAAGGATAAGGATTAAGAGACTTGTATTGGATATTGTCATAGCTATAAATATTTAGAAAAACTAGGCAGAACAATTCCCTCTGCAGCATACAATCTATGTAAAATATGCTTCCTACTTCTTTAGCAATTTGGAATCAAATCTTTGAGATTTGTTTTAACTCTTCTGTTTTTATTAATATATATAGTCAGAATAAGGCCAAAGAGGGGATTATAAAACAAAAAACTATTTGTATATTCAAGCTAGAGCAGTGCCTCTACAGAATTTTATAGGAAGTGTAAGGAATGGCATTTTATATACAGGGATTTTTTTTTAACCATGTATATATAATTAAAGAGAATTATGTATGAGGAATGCAGAATGGCCTCTGTGAATTCATTGTGTTCCTAAAATTCATTTGTAAATAATCATTTGCAATATAGTAGACAGTTTTGCATAGAAACAATCCTGGTTTTTAGTTATCCCCACACCAGTCTATGACACCTGATTTAGCTCAGTGCCTGAAGTCTATGAAGGCATTGATGATATTACAGGCCAGGGATTGGCAAACTATGGTTTGTGGGCCAAATCCAGTCAACCTCCTAATTTTGTAAATATAATCTTATTAGAACACAGCCATGCTCACTCACTAACATATTGTCTATGGATAGTTTAGGGCAAAAGTGGCAAAACTAAGTAGTTGCAACAGAGACCTTTTGGCCTGAAAGCCAAACAATTCAGAGAAAACATTTGCTAACCCTTGGAGAGTCTTTAATTAATTCTTTTTTTCTTTCTAGTTTTATTGAGATATAATTGACATATGGCACTATATAAGTTTAAGGTGTACGGCCTAATGACTTAACTTACTTACATCATGAAATGATTACCACAATAAGTTTAGTGAACATCCATCATGTTCACTTCCTAATTAGTCTTTAACACCACAAGGAAGAGTGAATTGTGGGGAATTTCATTCTGAGTTTTGACTCTCAAGATCAGGAATGGACTATCCTCTACCAGAGCAGTAAGCAGACTTTTTGTGCCTTGTAGCTTTCCTCTTGTATTTTCCTGTCCCACCAGTCAGTGACTAGCAGGAATTGATCCACCGAATCTGAGGGGGAGACTCCAGCAGGATATAGGCTAGAGACATAAGAGAGTAGGCCTGGGTTATTTCTTCTGTTGTTTCGAGTCCTTTGGAGGAGTGAGGACGTGTGGCTTGATTGGAGGACACTGCCTTCTCTTGGGGGCTTGTGATGAAGGAATCTTTTGCGGGGTTGAATCTCCTCTGCTTTCTTCCTTCCCTCTCTCTACCACTGTTCCCACCTGGCCTCTCTGCATCTCAGATCCTCCTCAGGATAGGTCTTAGGGTGAGGTACCATGTAGACATGAGTTGAAAGTTAAAAGATTTTATCCTGGGCAGGAGCCAACAGAGCAAGAATGGGAGAGATAAAGAGGATATTAAAAGCAGCTGTGAGAAGGAAAAGGGGGCTCCTGGGCCACTTGGGTATCTCGGTTTATTAGCTAGGAAAGATGAACATAAAGTAGGTATTGCCTATCCTGTATTATACTTTCCTAGGCTGTTCTGTATTAGGCTGTATTATTCTTTGTCATACTGGCAGTGTTTCTGGTAGATGACACTTACGTAATGTTGCCATGGGCCAGGCAGGGTGCTTGGCGTGCTCTGCTCTCAGAGGATTTTCCTTCTCTCTCTCTAGCAACTGCTCTTCCTTTTTCTTAGATGTAATCCTTGTCATCTAATCTTTAAATAATTGAGTTCCCCTAGACATAGTTGTGTGTGCTCTTAAACCTCTCATTCTGTACATCTCCCCGGGCAATCACCTTTACTTCATGGCTTCAACTGCCCTCTATAAACTGATAACTCAAGTGTGTAGCTCTCGCCTGGACCTATCTTCTAGATATCCAACCACCTACTTGGAAGCATTTCCTTTGGGCTAGCTCTTGGTTTTCAGTTTTGTTTGTTTTTTTATCCTACTCTTCTATCATAGCCTATCTTAGTGAATGTCTCCATCTTTATGAAATTTCTCAGTGCAAGAATTCCTGTGTCTATCTTGCCCCTTTCCTTTTCCTTATTCCCTGTACTTAGTTACCAGGTCCAGTGGATTTCCTCTCCTAAATTACATTGCAAATCCATCTACTTCTTTCTATTGATAATGCCACCATCCTAGTCAAGCAGCGGCATTTCTCTACAGGAATATGAAACAGCTTGTTACCTGGTCTGCCTGAGGCCACTCTTAGCCCTAATCATGTTGCTCATCTACTTGAAACTGTTCAGTGATCTCCTTTTGCTTTTGAGAAAAAGTCCAGTATCGTCAGTGTTACCTACAAGGTCATGCATGATCCTTACAGCCCTTTTCACTTCCTCCTACATGCCATCCTTCTTCCAGTCTCTGATTATGTTATTCCCTCTGCTGAAAAGGCCACTACGTCTCTATCTTTCACCAAACAATCCCTGGATATCTTTCTCAGCAGAACTTAAGTCAGAGCCTCAATGTGAATTGTTCACGAATGATCAGACTAAGCGAAGTACCCGAAATTTCCCATATGCAGCTATAATCACAATTGTAAATTAGTACATAATTATGCAAAATCTGTCAGCTTCACTAAAATCTAATCTCTTGGGGGATAAGGGTTATATAGCCCTGTTTAGAGTTATGTTTCCACCTCCTAATACACCAACTCTATAAATATTGAAAGAAATGAACCTACTGACAGGTTGAATGAATGAGCTCTTTAACACATGCAATCTTGTAAGATATTAATTATTACCACCATTCGTAGTAAGTAAGTAAAACTAAGTTTCAGATCTAGGCTGAGACCCTCAAATCGTGCACTGCGATATGCTGCAAAGAAGGCTTAGGATGTATTTGTTCTCATCTGTGTTCCCCATTGCCACGTATAATGAAAAGTTGTTGAGGTCCAGCTACTTACTGGATCCTAGGTAAAGGAAGAGCAAATCAATATGTAACACTGTTTTTGGTGTTAAGGGTCAAATTTAATAAATTGTGTACCTTATTACTCTTACATAGATAATGGCTTCACTGAATATCACTCTTATATTTTAAGGCCACTTATAGTCTATTATTATTTTTGATGCAGTCACATATAAAATTTAAAAAATGGCCTAATAATGAATACTTGATCCCCAAATCATGAAATCAATCTTAATATGCTTGGAAGATTTAACATTTTCTTAGTGCAGTGAGACTGATGAAGTCCCATTAATGAATATATTGATGAGATGGAAGAAAATGGGCTCAACTCTCTTTTGTCACCAGTGAAATGAATCTTCAATGCAAACTAAGAACTAGGTAAAGAAGAGGCATTAAAGCAACTGTGTAAGTGTAAAAAAGTTAACTCTTAACATTCCTTTTAAAAAATGTCTTAACTGTGCATTTTTATATAGATAATAAAATAAAGCTAAATCAGAAAATTTATTTAAGATTAATACATTTATTTTTAAGTTTCTTCAATGAATATGCTATGAATCTAATTATTTTCTTTCTAGACCAGGACTATATAGACTCAAAAAGAACTCCTTTTCCTGATCCATGAATGGAAAATATTTCAAATCATATTTTATTAAAAAGTATCTAATAAGAAAATGTCTTTTTAAATCAAGTAAATACTAGGAAATGTGAAAAATAATTTTTTAAAGAAATTAAACATTTCTTTTTGAAACATTTATATTTTAGAGGCAATTTTGATATGACTTAAAAATTTCAAAAGAATTTTTTTCCATCAAAACTCTACCAGTCAAGCAGTATTCCCATGTTAACTAGCTTGAAGACAGATACTAATTGTACCCCCAATTTGTAATGCATCAGTTTAACACTATTGATCTGCTAAAAAAAAATGAAAGTAAACTATGCAAGAGCCAGTCTCAATACCAAAGGAATGATCTATTGATTCCATCTGACAATGCTTTGTCTTCATATCAATGTGTATGTGCAACAGAGACCAGTTAAGAATGGAACAGGGCGGACAAAGGTCACAAAAGAAATAGGGTCTCCAAGATTATTGGAGACCATGCAATGAACATATCGTAAAGTTCATCTGATAGGTGTTTATAAAGGAATTCGGTAGGTTTACTGCATAAAAAATTCACAACATAAATATTTAATGACCAAAAATGCCACACCAGGATCATAGGAGCCACTTTGAAGAAATTAAGACTCAGTTCTTAAGAATGACTTGGTAGTGAATTTGTGAGATAAAGACAGGCTTGCTCAGTCCTGCCCTCATTTCACCATATGTGTGTTTTTTTCTTTTTTCTTTTAAAAACCTGTTTCCCATTCCCTGTACCAAACACTTGTAATATTCAAATGCCTTTAAGTCATGAATTCCCAGACACCTCCCTCTAGGCCTTAATTCAGATCTGAATGGTTGATCTATATAATCCTCTGGGAAACAAATGCTCGTTTACCTTTTGGTCTTCTTCGGGTTTTTTATTAGAATAGGCATACAGTCTTTCAACATGACAACAAAATTTAATGGCATATTATTCAATACATCTGTTGTGTCTCATGGCAGTTTGGTCCCCTCAGGTCAACCACTTCCCAAGCAGAAGCATTTGTTTAGTTCATAGTCTGATTAGCTCTTTATTGATCTATAACTTTTGAATCTTGATTTATTTCTTTAAATTATCTTTTCTTTATTACTTTGAGCATAGGCATGTATTGTGACTTTGGATCTAATTCTTCAAATAATGTTGCTCCTATAGCTATGCTTGGTCTTAGCTAGCTGGCTGTGATTTGTAATACAGTTGCTTCTTAGGTTCTCCAACCCATGTTTTATATCATCTTCAGATATTTCTTAAGTTTCAGATTTTAAAAAATCAGATATATCCTGCTGGGCTGATAAAAGGTTGAGAGATGGAAGAAATATTTTCTGGAATAATCATGAAGTAATCATTTATGAGATAGCCAGCTTTCCCCCTGTACAATAAAATTGAATATGTCCTAATGAAATACATGCATAGGCAAAAAATTATCTTTGCATGATCCGAACCACTATATTATAGAACCAGAGAAGGCTAATCGCAATATTAAAACTATGGAAAAAATAGCCTACCACTAACTTTCTAACCCACCTCCCCACCCCGATTGTCACAGTTTTTCTGGGACTTGTTACATTTTAAGAGCAAAACTAGCTGTCAGCCTGTATCAACATTGTTACTTTAAGAATAAAAATACTCTATTTTATGAATTATTCAAGTTAACATGTCTCTGGGGATTTTTGAGGAGTCTAATATGGTCAGATGTGACCTTCTGAGATGATACAAGAGGAATAGGGAAACTAATTTATATGTAGAAAAACTGGACTTCAGAAGAAAATAATATGTAAAATAATCAGAACATTATCTGCACAAAAAAATATATGTGCAGTTAGGAGTTTACTTATGTAGATGTTATCTTTGTTTTTAAAGCCGATTTAAATGTCTATTTTGATTTAAAACCTAGAGGAGTAAAGAAAAAAGAAGTACGATAACTTATGTCCAAAAGAAATATCTGTCAATTCTAAAAATTCAGTACTATGCAATAACACATAATGCATGTTCACCCTCTTTGTTTATGCAACTTATTTCATTAGTAAGAAGTGTGAGAAAAAAGAAGAAAAAAAAAAAAAGAAAAAAAAAAAAAAAGAAGTGTGAGTCTTCTATACTATCAATCCTTGGACGATTTTATATATATGTATGATTTTCTGCTTTTATGTACCTTCTGACTCAGGTCTAACGAAATATTAATACATTGCAATTGTAATTCATGCAAGGAAACATGTGCTTGAATACCTTATACAATCCAAATCTTCTGTCATTCCCTGCTCACAAACAGTGTAGATTTTTTTTCTTAAACCGTGGTTATGTCATGCGGCAGTTCACCATTAACTTGGCCTGTCAGTATTAAAATACTGTGAATAATTGACAAATTATTATTTTTTTTAATTTGTGGTTTCTAAAATTTTGTTCATAATGTGAGAATTTTTTTAATGCGATATTGTTGCTGAGTCCAAGCTCATACTGCCTGCCCCAAAAGAGGACAATAAATTGAGAGATGAGGTGTTTGGGCAAGGAATATCAACCTTATACGGAAAGCCAAAAGAACCATCTTACCCAAATTACAATCAACTTCGGTTATACTAAAAGGGGAGGAGTGTGGTTGGGTGTAGCAAACTTCTTGGTACTAGAATCTTTTGTTCTTGCAGCTGTCCATGTAGGTCTGGTCACAATGTTCCTGTAAACCTCCAACAAGACAAATGTTAAGCTCTGTTCTGCAGCTTTTTATGAATGAAAAGTGTTATACTTTTAAAGGTCAAGCCTGGGAGGCAGAGCCTTGAGAATAGACTATCATGTATATTTCAGGCTATAGGCAACATTCTTTTACAAGTGTTCAGAGCCAGCAATGACTAAGCACAGGCAGCAGGGCACGAAGGTTAGAGCTAAAGGAATAGACCCAATATGGAGTCAGGGTTGTTTTGCTCTGTTACAGTACTGTTTCAATTAAGCACAAAATGTTACTGCATCATATTTCCTTTCATATTATAAAACTTGTACTCAGGAACTGAAATTATAATGTGACTGGGGTCATATATTTATGATTTTAAATAGTAATCAAAGGAATAAGCCATTGGATTTAAATAAAGTCGTGATTATTACTACTTTATAACAAAACTACATAATAGTAATTAATAGTGTACTTTTTATGTTAGCAAAAAAATACATAGTTTTAAGTACCTTCTATTAAAGCATCTAATTTTAGTTTGTTTCTTTGTTTCTTATACTGTTTCTTTGTTTCTTATACAATATTTGTATAGAACTGAAACATGTCTAAGTTTTCTAAATGAAATGGAGCTAGAAAAATTCCTTTATTAATTGTATCGTCCATCACAACCTTACAGATAAGTGAGGGAATTTGACATTGTTTTCACAGTCGGGCATAGAAAGTGGCAAAGTTTTCTGATTTGGTGATGGCCTACTCAAAATTCCTCCTGGAAAATCAAAGAAAATCTCCTTTGAAAATGTCTACAGTAAAATATGGCAGCTTTTTTTGAACACACTCTGCCTTCCGGCCAGTCTATTCTTAATCTTAGTATTTGGATGCCAGAACTTTTATCAAAGCCCAGACACTACACTATGCAAAGTTAGGATAATAAATAAAATGTACTGTGTGGAAATGAAAATCTATGCCTTATAGCAAGTTAAAACATGGTCATTATTTGGATTACCTTATATATGATGTCTGGGATATTTGCACTGTCTTGCCATACTCCCTCCTCTTGATAAACACTCAGTTTCAGATACACACTTTTCAACCTACATAGCCTTGATTGGTCTGGAAAAGGCAAGTGTGCTTACTCTCTTGCTCTCTGTGTGTATATATATCAGTGCTGGCCTCTGAGGGGGCAGAGCAAAAACGGCAACAGAGACAAAAAAATGGTCAAGCAGGATTCACAGTTGTCCAAATCACTGCCCACCTAGACTGATTTCCTAGTATGTCAGACCTGACTCTGAGTCTTACCAGGTGTTAAAACTGTATATATTATATATTTGGAGAGAGTACGCAAACATAGTTTGTGAGAGAGCAGCCTTACTTACTAGAACACTTGAAGCTATTTAAGCTAAAGAGTGTGTATTTGAAACCGAGTTTCCAAAGGAGAGAAGACACACATGCATACATGCATACGTGATATTATGTAGATTATATATAATATATTACATTAGCATTAATACATATGTCTATTATATATAAATCAAGGGTATTATGTATGGACTTAACTACTTAAATTGTAACCATTAAAAAATGTAAATTTTTTGTGTATAAAATAAACAAGCAACAAGGATATATTGTACAGCACAGAGAAATATGGCCATTATTTTGTAATAACTTTAAATGGAGCACAGTCTAAAGATATGGAATCATTATGTTGTACACCTGAAACTAATATAATATTTTAAGTTAACTATACTTCAATAAAAAAATTAACTAAAAAAAAATGTAAATACCGTTTTTACCTTATTAACCTTAAAAAAAAAAAATGGGTAACAGACCAATTTGATCCATGGGTTGTTTATTTGCAGACCTCTGTGCTAGACTATACTTTTTATCAGTACATACGAAATGAGAGATATTTCTTTTGTGGAGGATGTGTTACTGTGTAACTATCATAGTTTTTTAACCATGCTTTTTAAACCTGAATAAATTATATTGACTTTATTAAAAAATGAAATCGTTTCTTGAAGTAGTATTACATATAGAAACGTTCAAATGGTAGTGTTCTGTATTTCCAAGGTCATTTAAAATAAAAGCAACCTCTCTACTTCAAGGAAAAGATAAAATCATAACCATTATAACTGAAGAAGATAAAAATTACCAAAGAACATTATTATATATTAAATTATTACAGTTACCATCAGGTTTGGCAGCTAATTTTCTGAATGGTAACGAAATACAATAGAACCTTCTATTTACTATTATCCATTAGCCATTAAATTAATAGCAAAAAAAAATGAATGATATCTTGCAGTTAACATCTTAAAATTTCCAGAATCTGGACTCATCACTTTATTGAAACAGCACTCTATCTGCTTTGCTCGGGACTTAGACATGATGATCAAGGAAATATGTTAAGATGTGAGGAATATGGCATATTTAAAAGGAAATGTTTTTTTCCATTGTATTAAGTCTGTATTTTATCAAGCTGCATAGTTTTGTGGCCTCTTATCATATGAATTAGTAATTTTTATATCCAAGTTAGCCCTGGAAAAGATAGACTATGTTTTCTCTTCCCCTGTCCTCTGGCATATGCGGAAATAAATCCTTATGGTGTTCAGATTAGAATAGAACATGATCCTCAGAGGGAAAAAATGTTTTCTTTAAGCACGTGGAGTTCCTTGCATCAATGCAATTTTAACGAAGACAGTGTCTTCACCATCGCCATTCAGGAATGCAGGGCAACTCTCTAAGGTGATGATGTCTATCAATTTTGAAAATTCTATTTCCTTCAACATTTTCTGCTACTTTCTTTCATCTCCTATTTTTCTCTCATTTTCTTTCCTCTCTTCCTTCTCTTCTCTTCTTTCCTAAACAAACATTATTTAACAGAGCATTTCACTTTCTAACATGCTTTAGGTCTATTCTAGACACCCTCATATGTGTCATACCTTGTTCTCTAAATGGCTTTTTTTTCTTTTAGATTTACTGAGGTATGATTGACAGAGTTGTAAGATATTTAAAGTGTATGTGATTCGATATACTGTAAATGGCTTTTAACCAAGTTAAATACACTTCGGTCTGGTACTGGTCCAGCAGGCAGCCGGGTAGTGTTTACTGAATAAATGATGTAGCAAAAGGATGTGCAAAAGGAAATGAAATTTTTACTTAATCTACAGTTTCAAAATCATAAGATACTTATACATTGATTCAACGTGAGAAACAAAGAATACAAATGTATCTAAAACACACAAGTTGTTTCCATTTATGTTATCCTATTATCTGTTTGCTGTAACAATGAGATAGTTGAATAAAATGACCATTGCTAATACCATTTCCTTTCTCAGGATGCTTTTTAACCCTGTCCTTACATCTGATACATTCTTATATCATTTGGTCAATAAAAAGCCTAATTTTTCATATCGATGGGTATGATGAACCTATTGAATCTAGAACTTTGCCCCTGTAATTACTTCCATATGCCATTTTGCAATTTTTTTTTTTGTATTGAATAGCAGAGTTCATTGTTGACTTGGGAGTCTTTTGATATAAATAAAAGTTAAATTGCAGCAATGCCTATTGACTATTTTTCAAATAACTGTAACAATTTTGCATATACAGGAATAGAGGTTTCTTTTTATAATGAGGCGTGCATATGGCTTTAGTAGTTATAATGTGCACAGATTAAATGTCTCAACCAATATATATGGGTCATGACAGACATGATAAATGGAAGTGTCTATTTTTATTCTATAAGAAGCAAAATGAACCATAAAAGGATAAATTCATTGTGTTTATAGTAAAGTAAACATTTATAGTTAGTTTCCTGTGGTTTGGCTTTGGATAAAATGTCTTAAAATTTCCCTAAATCTTAATACCTCCGTGAAAGACCAATTTTATTTTTCTCTATTGATTCTTATGTGGGAAGAAGGAAAGTCTCCGCCTAGTGTGTGCAATCTTGATCACTTTTTGCTAGGTCCCTTTTCCATTTACACCATTGTGAACTGACCTGTTTCTGGAAACTGCCTCTCCAGAAATATTTGAGGGTGGGTGGAAGGAGTGTCAGGAGAGACTCTCTCACTAAGCACCCAGATCCAGGAAGAGGCTTCAGTCCACCCTCTTTTGTTGCTTGCCTCTCTATTTGTCCCTTTCTTGCCCTAAGTCTCTTTAGATTTTCCAAAATCGGTACAATTCTTCCCGGCAAAGATTTCATACTGAGTCAGGAAAGCCAATATCCAGTGGAGAACGTACAAGTGAGAAGTGCCTCGTGTGGGGTGTTGTGCATCTCAGCCTCTCCTTGTGAACATTTCCTCTTTCATTTTGGGGCTCGACCCCATCTAACTGTCATTGTCCAACAGGTTTTACAATAGAGCAGCTCTTTTCCATTTCTCTTGCATTTGAACATTGTATCCTTTCATTTAATCCAAGAAATATGTTTTGAAGTATGTTATGCAAAACGTGCAATGTTTTCAAAAAAGTGACAGGAATGTGTGTATGTATGTGCATATTGCATATGTATGTACACATGTATATTGTATAAGGTAATATAGAGTAAAAATAGATAACAATTGCTAAGTTAACGTTATTTAACGTTGTTGTAAAACAGTACTTCAAAAGACTTTTGGAACGATTAAAAATAATAGATACTAAGAAAATGTGTATCTTCATGTCTGAATTTAAATAAGGAAAGGATTGCTTTATAAAATGAGTTGCACTGCATAAGAAATCAGTATTCCAGAGGACATCTGTATAAGCGAGGCATTTGGGATCAATCTGAAGAAAAATGATCACCCAGAGTAAAAGTTACAAGATAAAATGTCTTTGGTCGAGGTCTTCAAAGTGACTTTTTGCCTTCTGTAGAAAACAGGCTGCTAGTGTCTAAACCTTAAAAATCAATTTTGGTGAATAAGCATGAAGAAACTGGAAGAGTGCTACTTTAAGCTATTCTTCTGTTCAGTAATTCAAAGAAAACACAAATTTAGAATGATCTATTTTGCTGATGCTTATCAATATTTTGTTTATGGGGTAAGGAATGCTTTAAAGCATTTTAATTTGAGTCTTTTTTTTATAGGTTTAAACACAGAACATTTTAGAATTGATTTCTAAGTTAAAATATCAGAATAATATAAAATTTACAGTCATGAATCCTTCCATGCTGCTATTTCTAGTTCAAAATAGGTTATGGCCATTATGCAAGATCATCTTATTATGTAAGAAAAAACAGTGCAATTTTCAAACCTCTTTTTTTCAACCAATGGAAAGCTTTTCGAAAGCAGAACTCTAACATATAAAATATAATTAAACAGTATTTAAAGAGATATCACAATTATGAATGTCTGATAAGCATCCAAAAGTGATGAATAGCAAAATAATCTAGAGTACAATTTCACGTTGCTGTGATGTGTTATATCATTCGGTATCGGTCAAATGGCTCTAACACTGTGATGTGTCCTTATCCAACACAGCAGATGCCCCTCAGTGTCAGCGAGCCCTGCCGGAGTTCATGTGTGTAGTATTCTCATTTGTACCATTTCACAAGTGAAGAAGTTTCACTTTTTTTTTTTCAAGTGAACAAACTTTAAGTTAAAAAAAAGGAAAAAATCATAAAGTCTATGATTCTGACCAGACTTCTGATCCAAGATTTATGGCAATGTAATGTGTGTGGGTGTCCTAGGTTTTTAAAACTTTACAATGCTATATAACCATGAGTAATAATAAGAAGTTTAATTTTATATTCATTGCTCAGGATGAGTTTGAGTCTAAGCTCTGAATCAAGTCAGTTATATTGGCAGTACGTATGTTGGTTGCTGAATGGTAGGTTAGGAATACACTATCTTTTAGTGCATATTATTTTTTATTGTATTTAAAGATAGTTTAAAAACAAATTTAAAATGAAATTCAAATCTAATATTGTTGGAATCCTTAGACACTTCTAAGGAATACTAGAATTTGATTGGCTGCAATCTGAAGAAAAATCAGTGTAAATGCCAAGGTATTAATTTCGCTTATAATAAGATTTGTATAGCTCTGAATAGTTTATAGAACCATTTCTCACATATTATGTTCAATAATCATTAAAACAATCTTGTCAGATATATAGGACAGAGTGGTTAAAATTATCACTTCTTTTCCTGAAAAGGAAAAAGACTCAAAAGAAAAATAAATTCAGCTTGATATGAATTTTTCCTCCTTTGAAATCTTAGATTTCCGAGATCTCTCTAAGATCTCAGGTGACTGTTGCAACATCATTTACGTATGTTGGCAAATAGTCTAGGTCTCACTCACTTTTACTGTCAACTAAAGGCAGTGCAGTTCTACTCAATTTTATAACTATTAAGCTATTATCAATAACATGAAACATCTCAGAATGATATTGGAGGATAAATTTATGTGCTTTTGGAGTTCCTGTTTTAGAGACAGGACATTCCTACTAAAATTGAATTTTACAAAATAATGGAGCCATTTCAGAAAAAAAAAATACCTTAATTCTCTTCATTTTTCCTTCGAAGCATTTTTACTCTGTCCCTATAAGACACCATTATAAGTAATTTACAGTTTAGTATATTAATCACTTCTCATATTAATAAAAATAATTTAGATCCCCTGGTTTTATTTGGAGTATTCTTCTCTCTTTTCCTGATGCAAGTTGTACCCTGCAGGCAAACATGTCACTGAGGTGGCCATCCTGGACTAAAGAAGGGATAAAAGTAGTGCCTTGAGTTATCTAATCAGAGCCTCTCTCTCATGCCAAACCTTTTTTTTTTTTTTCTTGATACCAATATCAATGTTTCCTACCTCACAGCCTTCTAAAATGATCTATATGTAACGTCTCAGGCTATATACTTTACAAATTAAGCAGATAATGTCCCTAATGATCCTCACCTCTTTTCTTCCTCTGATTACTTCTGTATTTGTTTCTCATTTATTATTGTTCATGCCTTCATCTTTCACTTCAGATCTTGTCTTCTATTTATTCAACAGTTCCCTTTAAAGTTCACATAAATAAATTTAAGGATACTCCTTAGCAGAATTCTAATATTCATATCACCCCTTCCTACACATGTATTTGCATAAATTAATTTCGGTTCATGTCTTTTTATATTTTATTAGAGAGACTAACCTAAATACTACAGAGGATGAGGTTTTAAGACAATATAAACTTTTTATGGTACTTGGTACATTTGAGCATGTCATTAGGCAGGTAGATTTGATTAGGTAGATATGTATGTATAAGACTTTTATATTTTAATGAAAATTCTGTGTACATTAACTTATGTCTCCATCTAAACATCTTCAATAACTCTGTTGAATGTCCTTTTACACCAGTTTCTTCCTGTTGGGACTTATTAGTCTGCCCTTTGACAGGGAAGTTATACTTTGCTATGTTCAGGTAATTGAAACTAACATCCTGCTAGCCTGAGAACTTTTAAAGAGGAAAAAAGAAGTTCAGAAAACTTCGTGGGAATTCTGGTTTTAGCAGCATTGACTTTTCCACAAAGAAGACTTGCTGCCTGAACTGTGAAGCCTCTGAGTGAATCAGATATAAAATCCTAAAAGGGAAAAGGGTAGCAATTACTGAAAAGAACATGTCTGTTTATCTCAAGCTTTGGGAATTAGGAAAGACCTTTATTTCAGTTATGTAATGTATAGAGGAAAGGCCTGGATTTCATATCTGATTAGTTAGTATCTCCAGTTAGGTGTTGTCAGCAGAATTGTCACCTGTGTTTGCAGTGTCAGGAGTCATCCTTCCTAATTACTGTGACTGAATCAGGATGGGCCACATGTCTGCAGTTCATTGCTTCTCAGTTCCAAATCCTGAGCTGGTTTGGTATGGTGTTCTCATTCTTTAAATGGCATATTGTCCTTTTTTGGCGAATAAAAATCAGTAAGTGATTGATGTGCCACACCGGTTTGGTGACATCTCCTGCTGTATTGCTGTCATATTTTGCTTCTTCCTTAGAAACAGCCTTTTCAAGGACTGAAATAATTCAGTATCTTAGGAGGGTGACTGGCATGAAAGCAGAAAGACGGGCACCTGGCCACCAGCATCATTAGCCACTGTGCTAATAGTGAAAAGATACATTGTAAAAATTGTAATCATTTTTTATTTAAGAAAAACTGTGTTATTAAAATTAAGACTATTTCAAGATTGCTAACAACCAGTTGAACAAATATAACATTCAATAGTTGTTATATATCTGTAAGTCAATCTAATATAAGTTAAAATAAACAAACCAAAAGCTGACTGGGTATAATATGAACATGTTAAGTACCCGCAGAATATTCCCTTCTCCCCCAAAATTATATATACGTTTTAGTACATATACAAAATGGTCATATATGCTGCCTAAAAGTGATTTTTGATCAAAACTCATAAAAGGAAAAGAAAAGATGACTCTTACAGTAAATAATTTTTTAAAACAAGGTTAGAGATTTTGTTTGTCCACAACATCTTTCAATAAAATTAGTGCACAGTTTAAATACAGACTTAAACTTAACTTGGTAACTGTGGAAGATAGAATTTCCATGATAGTTTCTTAGAAAAAAGAAAGATATATAAAGTTGTCTTTTTGTTTAATTAATTGTACTAGAATAAAAAGGTAGCAGTTGCTTTTCAACAATTTAAAAGTGTGGCTTTGCAAATATAAAAATAGAAAGACTAGCTTTTCTTTGAAATATAAACTATAGGAATGCTTGAAACTATGTCTAATATACTGCATAAGTGGAATAATTACTGAGGATGACATTTAGTAATTGGGTTTGTAACTCCAATTATCCTGAGGCATTGACTCATTTAGAATTATGCCTTTATTCATTAGGTTAGTGAGATAAGCTTTTCTGTAGAAACAAATCCAGAGTATCTTCCCTTGAATTCAAGGATTCCACAACCCTCCTCTCTAGAGAACTAGCAAGAAGTCATTGAATTATTTGCTAATTGTGAGCAAAATTTGTATTGATTTTTTTCTGTCTTTCTAGCTGATGTTAATAGCATCATACTTCAGGTCACTAAATACTTTTCAGCACCATCTAATTGTCAAAGAATCACTTACGGAGACAAAATTGGAGACATCAAAGCCACACATACACACACATGTGCATGCAAACACAAAGAAAATGATGACACAGGCAGTTAATATTTTCTTTCTTCTCCACCTCATCTGGTAATATTTTGCAATGCATATGACATAGTTTAAAACCAATAATAATTTTAAGCATTGTCAAAACTACTATATCACTAAGTTCTAGCCATGCCTGATTTAACTGCTAGACAAGTATTAATTTCTCACTGCATCCCAATGCCACCACCACAAAAAAGTACAACGAAGAATAAACATATGTCCACATTTGTTCATTACGTTGTCACATCCTTTGAAATATGATATAAGGAGCATAACTTTTGCTTTTCTTTTAAAATCACTTTATGGATGTAAAAATAGATGTATATTTTTTTCTCACAGTGCTCAAATGCTGTGTTGTGGTTTCTAGCAAAACAAAACTATTTCCATGTATTATAATTTCTATAATATATTAGCAGTTTTAAAGATGCATGTCAGTTCTCTGCAGCAATACACAAAACTTGCTCAATAAATTTGACTGAATTTAGTGAAATATAGCTGTGGAGAAAAATAGAAAACACTCCTTTGGATGCTCACTATAGACTTTTACATGGGAAGAGCTATTCCTCTTTTGGCCCCTAAATAGTTGTTAAAACCAGTGTACCTCATCTTCGACATCTGTTTGAGCAGAATGAATCCATTTTAAATCCCCAAATCACTTTCACTGTGACAGAATGCAGTAAAGGAAGCAAAATGGTTTGGGGAAATGAGAAAGTGTAAACAAGCCGATCAGATGCCATTTAATTTCCTGGAGAGTCAGAAATTTTCTCAAAGAAAAGCGAGATCAGACTTTGATAAAGGAAAACCTGCTTATAACTCATTGCTATTTGAGGGAGGTTTCCCTCAAATATATTAAGATTTAAATTGATTCTATGCCCAGAAATGTTTCATAACAACAGCCAAGACTAATAAGTTACTTAGCAGTATTGCTTGATAGTTTATGAATACCTAACTCTTCTTGTGTATACAGGAAGAAGACACCATTAACATTTGCGATGAAGCATGTGGTACTAAGAAACATGGTATCCTGATTGCCATGTGCTGGAACATTCAACACTTGTGCTTTTTTTCCCTGCCCATTAATAATGAGATTCTTTTTCAGTATTGTTGTTGGATTGTTAACATCTGTTAAATTCTAAGAACATCAAATAAAAACAAACTGTTAACAATTAAAACTTTTATACAGTAAACCGAAGTTTAACAGAGTGAGCTTCAGTCAGTCGTACTCTGCCATATAAACCCGTGGAGTCTGCTTGTGGGACGTCTCTGGAGAGACAACTAGGTCGCAAGATGGATCATGTAAATTATAGAAAAACCTTGGCATCACACTTGGCCTGGGATGGAGTTCGTGCTTTATATCCATGCAGTTCCATCAGGAACATCATGGGTAGAATCCTTTTGAACTAACAAGCATTTTTCTTTAAATTAAGAGTAAAATTGAGGTCTCATCTGCTGGTTCCAAAATTAAAGTTCCATTATCGAGAAGTTCTAGTGCACAACACAATAAAGAAAGAGAGACCCCATGTTTGTTATACCTTTATGTTTTCGTTGTCATCTTTCATTACTTTTTAGATTTTTCCTTGAGAGATTATAAGAGGTGGAGAAAAGTGCTGCAGTGTTGAGCTATTTAAATGTGTATGTGTGAGAGATATTCTGTTGAATATAAACTCTTGTTCATTGTATGTAAAGCTTATAAAGTGTCACATTAATTTTTTTAAACTATAGTAAACTGCAAAGATGAGTACACTAATTTCTTCCATCACTGTATCTATACTCTTTACAATGTCACTTCTATCGAGAGAAGAGGTCCATTTCTCTACTCCTTGTGTATGGCTGGCTTTGTCACTTGCTTTGACCAATAGAATACAGTAGAATTGATATGCTGAGCCTACATCTCATGAGGACCTTGCTGATTTCCCATTGCCTTCTTGGAACATTGATGCCACCATGTGAAGTAGCATGACCTAGACCCTTTGAGACTGAGAGACCAAATATGGAGAATGGCCTAACTATACAGCCATACAGCTGTCCCAGTATTCTGGGACAACTACCTGGAGATGTTGATGAGACCTAACTTTGACCATCCAGCCCCAGTAGAGCCCCAGACGACTATAGATGGATGAGTGGCCCCAAGCAAGGTCAGAAAACCTACTCAACAAAAACCAGCCTTAATTGCTGACCCACCCAAGTGTGAGCCAATGGAATAGTGGTTGTAAGCCATTAAGTTGATTTTTTTTTTTTTAATTTTAATTGGAGTAAAGTTGCTTTACAATGTTGTGTTAGTTTTGGCTGTACAGCAAAGTGAATCAGTTATACATATACATATATCCCCTCTTTTTTAGATTTCCTTCCCATTTAGGTCACCACAGAGCCCTGAGTAATACAGTAAGTTCTCATTAGCTACCTATTTTATACATAGTAGTGTGTATATGTCAAACCCAGTCTCCCAGTTCATCCCACTCCTCCTTCCCTCCTTGGTATTCATAAGTTCTCTATATCTGTGTGTCTATTTCTGCTTTGCAGATAAGTTCATCTGTACCATTTTTCTAGATTCCATATATAAGCGATATTATACGATATTTGTTTCTCTCTTTCTGACTTACTTCACTCTGTATGACAGTCTTTAGGTCTATCCGCGTCTGTGCAAATGGCACTATTTCATTCCTTTTTACGGCTGAATAATATTCCATTGTATATATGTACCACATCTTCTTTATCCATTCCTTTGTTGATGGACATTTAGGTTACTTCCATGTCTTGGCTATTGTAAATAGTGCTGCAATGAACATTGGGGTGCATGTATCTTTTTGAATTGTGGTTTTCTCCGGGTATATGCCCAAGAATGGGACTGCTGGGTCATATGGTAGTTCAATTTTTAGGAACTACCATGCTGGTTTTTTTTTGTTTGTTTGTTTTTTTGAGGAACCACCATACTCTTCTCCATAGTGGCTGTACCAATGTACATTCCCACCAACAGTGCAGGAGGGTTCCCTTTTCTCCACATCCTCTCCAGCATTTATTGTTTGTAGATTTTTTGATGATGGCCATTCTGACTGGTGTGAGTTGATAACATCATTGTAGTTTTGATTTGCATTTCTCTAATAATTAGTGATGTTGAGTATCTTTTCATGTGTTTGTTGGCCATCTGTATGTCTTCTTTGGAGAAATGTCTATTTAGTTCATCCGCCTATTACCAAGTTTTGAGGTTGCGGTGAGGCAGCAGTAGTTAGCTGATGCATATACCTCTTAAGGGAAAAGGCATGTATTAGTGATTTTATGTGCTTTACACTGCCTGGAATATAGTAGATAGTAAGGAAAAATTATTCAATCAAATGAAATGAAACTTTGCTTTAAGAGAGTAACAACTTCACTAGGGAATTAGGCAACAGAAACTTTATCATTTACTTAACTAGTGCCTATGAGAATCACCTCCATCCTCTTACTGCGTTCTGGGCTTGGGACTAACATTAAGCTTTTTCATCATAAAATCACTTATAAGAGCCAGGGTAAAAATGTTTATATGCAAAGCTATGTGAAAAGAAATTATCTGAGGAAATGTGAATAAAAATCAGCAAAAATCTATTTCATTCTAGATATGTATAGATAGCTATAAATTGTTTATAAATATCTTAACTCTCTAAGGTAATTTTTCTGTAGTTTTACTGGTCACCAAGTGAAAGGTATTTCTAAGAGTACTGGACATTTAATCGGACATTTGACTTAATGCAAAGGTGTAATAAAAATCATAGTACAATTAGCTTGATTGTTCTTTGGAATTAACATTTATGAAATATTCTATAATTCAATATTAAGTTTTACAGAAGAAAACTTGAGCTTGAAGTTCATAGCATGAAATAAGCACTCTTAGTGATAGAAGCACATGGTTATTAAGATTATAGAAACAAAATAGTAATAAGAAGAAAGAAAGGGTATATATTTTCAATTTTTATCTTTGAATTTAAAAAAAACACATATGGAGGTAAGTGAAATTTTAGGTTCTTAGATACAGAGTTAGGTTGGCAAATATATTTTTAGAGAAATGAAAGGATAATATATGTGCTGTAAAGTCTGTAAGTTCTTAAAATACATTATAAACGGCTTTTTCTCTATTTACCCAAAAATGTGTTCCTTTTAATCACAGAGAGGACAGTTTGGTTGAGTTTCATTGAAAGTAAGAAAGAAAGAAATCTGCATCTTTCATTAAAATCTCCATAAGCCATGTTTCCATTAGAGTTCACTGAAAAAATAACTCATAAAACCAACAATTTTCTGCATCAGGTGACAGGTTTTGACAGAAACAGCACTGCAGTTTTTGCTATATGCTACATTTTGAATGCTTAAGCTATGTGATTAGGTGTGCTTTATATGACTTCCACGTGCTTAGCTAGCAAAATCTGAGTTTATTTATACAAAATTATTCAAGTGAAAAAAATGGTGTCTCTCAAGTGAGTAAAGTCAGACCTCGAAAAACACCAGAGGGGATTGATTGGCTAGCATTTTATTATCAAGTGAGCCATTGTAGCTCTGCTAAGATTAAGGCACAAACCTTCTTGGTAAACACAATGAGATTTTTTATTTTTAATGATGCAAAAATAAAAAATAAGGAATCCCACCATTTAATAAAGCAACTTTCTGTTTCAGCTTCTAATAGCTCTAGTTAAAAAAAAAAAAAAAAATCTACAAGTATCCTGTAAACAGAAAAAAATAAAACGTCCTAAATTTGTAATGTGTGCCATAAGCTTTTGCTTTTCCATTTGAGAAATATCTGGTTGCTAATCTTTAGATACTCTCTAGACACGTTTCTCTGGGCATATTTTAGAATAATTGCATTGTAGAGTCAGCTGGTTTTTATTTAGAATTGAGAATCCAGTTGTTAAAGTGTTCAAATCTACTTTTTCCACTTTGTTGGTGAATGAGACGTTTCACTTCTTATTGTTAGCATGGAATGCTAATAGTGTAACTTTAACTAACATGAGCCATTTTCTTGTAAGGGAAGTGAAAGGAATTCACGCTTTAGAGAAAAAGAACCCTGGGTTTCTAACTCTAAGCCATATGACATTTAGAAAGTCAATTTCTGAAATGCAGAAACATATATCTTTGAACTGGAGACACTCTCTTGAAAAGTGTTGCATGGTTTAGGGGTTATATATCCAATATGGTACCTGCTGGGTAATAGATATCCCAAGAATGATGAAGATAATTAGAACAGGTATATTTAGCACATTTTTATTTTTATTCCTTTTATCCCAGCAGTTAACATGAAAAACATTTAAATATTATTCATGGATATGTATATATATATATGATTTTTGTTTTTTTAATATCAAAGATGGTAGAATCAGTAGAACAAGGCTAAAGCCTTTATCTTTTAGAGATACTAGAGATTTCTTTGTGATATTTGTAAGTCTAGGCAAGGTAAAGATGAATTTAATGGAAGAAAAATGCCTTTGTTTTATGTTATATATTTTGGAATCATGTTTTGAGATAATAGATGGCATTCAAGCTAAGTAGAGAATTAATTTTGATTCATTAATTATACTGCAGAATATAGTGAAACATATTAATTGTGAATGCACATTTAAAATTCTATAAAGTTAAAAAGCTTCTTTCAAATGCATAATTTTACAAAAATCCAAATGCATTTGAGAACAGTTGTGATTTTCAAAGGAAATCATAACAGATGCATTATAAGTGGATTTCTATATGTTCTTAATTCCTAGTTACATCAAAATTTTCTTCAGTAGCTTGAAATTCAGTGTAAAAATGTTTCACTAAGAAACATTTTTAATTTCCAATTCTCTCCATGTAATTCTTATGAATTTTGAAGTTTTAGAATTGTCCATGTCTATAAAATCAAAATTTTCAATTGATATGTTAAAAGTATTCTCCAAACTTAAAACAAACAAACAAAACTATCTCCTCCTACATCTTTCCTAAATTATTATGATCTCACAGAGCTTTTCTCTGAACTCCTATATTTTTCACTATCTAGATCACACACTCTTGGCTTAATGTCCTCATGACAAGAGGGTATAGCTATTTCAGTGAAAGCCTATAGGGTTCAGGTGTGTTTTGGCTCATTATTGCATCCCCTGATGCTACTGCAGTGCTTGCCCAAGTTGGTTTTATTTAATATTCATTAAATGAATAAATGAGAAAAATATTGAAAGATCTCACTCTGAAATTTCAGTGTTCCACCATTGTCAGTCAAGATGCACTATTTGATTTCTTCCTCATTCCTTCTTTGCATCTTTCCTGCCTTTCTCCGTTTCTCTTTTTTCCCTTCTTTCTTTTCCCTACTTTCCATCTTTTCCCCCAGAAAAACAATAAACATCTCATTGAATTACATTTTAAATTGGAATTTATTTTAACGGTTAGTTAATAGCAAAATAATGAAAAAATGATCTTTCAAAATTCATTGAATCATCCATAAATTATCACACTCATTCATTGCAATCAGAATAGTGAGATGTTCTCATTACATGTGGAAAGGGAGACTGTGAGAGGACAGATTTCTAAATCCTATTTCATAGGAATAGTATTGGGAAGTGACTGAATTGTGGAAATAGAGTCTCCCTCTCCTTCTGAGTATGTATAGTTAAACTCAGATAAATTAATCGTGCTTACGTTTCAGTCTTATATAGTGGATACAAGGAACATGCTTCCGGGTAAAACAAACACTGTCTCCAATCTCCCAGTTACCCTTTACTATCATGGGAACAGTGGGCAATATATATTGTATATATTTGTATGGCTAGATATTCTAGCACACATACAAACCAATGTGAATCAAATTGCAGTATTCTCTACAGTTTCCATTTCTTCAGCTTGCTCTGTAAACTTGTATTTCTCATAGTTCTCCTCCAGGATTCCTACCACATCCTTGAGTGATGCATTTTAATTTTACGTCTTCAGTTATTACATGAGTGCTGACATTTCCTCAGTGAATAGCTACCGCCTAGCTCTCACAGATCTTCATGTTCAAACCAACTCAATATTGTAACTTGGATGTCTCACAGATATTTTATTCTATTTTCTCATTTGTCCAAAACTAAAAGTACCATCTTACCTATTAAGCTGCTCCAAATTGGGGAAAAATACTTATAAAAAATAAAACTATTATATCTGTTCCATAAATGGTCTTCCATGTCATCTTTTTAATTCGTTAAGCATTTATGGAACAACTTCCTGATCATTGTATTCGACTTTGGGAGTGCGGAGTTTAATAAGGAGGGTTTCTCCCTAACACTCATCTACATGGATTGATTTTTTATAAGTTACAAATTTAAAGGCTGGCTTTTTTTTTCTTTTACTTTAATCTAAATTTCTAATCATATCCACTAACTGGACCTTATAATTTCACATTCACTGGCCATACTGGTTTCCATTACTCTTTTGCTTATATTATAGGTTGTAAGGGCTAAAAGGAATTGGAGATAATCTAAATCTCTCAATTTACAGATGCTAATTAGTCTAATAATTTGATATTTTTTTCCAAACAGCTATAATAATGAGGTATGTAAAGTTTAGTTAATATTCCTGATTATTTCTGAAAATTACTAAATATTTTCTCTTTTTTAACCATAGTTCCCACTACAGTCCTAGGTCATTAATGACAGAAATGGTATTTTATTAACTGATATCTTACAGGTCTTACTTGAGTGCATAGCATGGAGTTATAATTAAATGATTATTTGATTAATTTACATGAATTAACTACCCAACTCAAAGGCAAGTAAAAAAAAAATAAAGGCAAGTAACAATATGACCCTTTTATAATGTGAGTTTCTAGAAAGGAAAGTGAAGGAATCACTAGGAGACTGGAAGATTTCTCATGTGTTTTAGGTGTCTTCAAATACATGCCCTTCCTGTCGCTCCTTCAGAACATTTCTCCTCAATCTTTATTTCTCAACAACAGTTACAACTGGATTGATCAGGGACCTTCATTGGAATTTTAAAAAAAAAGAACGCGTGTGTACGCTTATTTGAGATTGGCATCCCCTTCAAAAATCTTCTTACTCTGGGCCTTTCTTTTATACCATCCCCTTGAACTATTTGTTCATTTTTGGCACAAATACCTGCTAGTATGTTAATTTTTTAAAAACGTGTCCAGGAAATTGATATTTATTTTGATAGTTACTCTGTTGTTTATCATATGAACATGATTTTGTTTCAAAAAAAGATAAGCATTCAATTTTGTTTCACTGTTTTTGTATTTTCTATTGTTCTGCCTTGTTAAATGCAGCACAGTCTCTAGTTATCAATTTCTGTATATTTCCACTGTCATCACATTGGTCATGCACTATGCCAAACCCCAGACTCCTTTACAATCAAAACTTTCCTGAATGCCTACCAGTTTTTATATTCAGGAACCTTTTCATTTAGTCCTTACTTATACTAATACATCTTGAGGCAGAAAGATGGAAATTTTATAGTAATCTTCTACACAGCAACAATGTATGCTATGATATCAGATATCATTTTAACTCTGTACTGGCATCATCTGTGCAGAACATTATTATTAATCCATAGTGTAGCTGACCTATAACATTTCACAGCTTGACATGTTGAAAGGTTGTCCTCTGAATATTTCTTTGACATTCTTCTAAATTCATAAGAAGCCACCATATACTCTGGAAATTTCCCAGGATTATTATTGTTTTTCATTATAGTTAATCTTATTTAATTGTCTATCCTATTTTTCTCCCTTTCTAATGACTTATTTATATTATTTTGTTTATATCTGTTAGTGATAGAAGTTGACATTCTGCTAACTCAGTTTGTTGGGATACCATATGAATCATCATGGTTTGGACAAGTTAGTTTTGCAGCCATTCCTACACCCAGGCTGTACCTGTAATTTAGGCTACTATCTCCCAGGTGTGTGAAAGTGGCTTAACACCAAGAAATGGCAAGAGAAATTGCTTGAATAAGTTTACTGTTGATGTAGAGTAGATTTTTTATTCTATGGCTAATGTAAAGTAGATTTTTAATTCTATGGCTTGTAATTTGAAAAGGTGAAATTATCATGATATAACAAATAGAAGAATGAAGCAGTAATGCTGAACCCAAAACAACCAACTTAACTACCTTTCAAATGAATAGAATTACTACTGTAGTTAGCAAAGCTTGCATATCATTTGATTAATGGAAGAATCTTTTTCACATCTTTAAGAAGACAATAAATTAAACTTGAAAAAATGTTTGAGCAGCTACAATCATTAATGAAAAAATTATTTTTGTAAATTACAAGAACTAGGGGAAAGACTGTATAGAAACATTCAAAAAGTATGACACTAAAAAAAAATTCCTATAGTAGCTGACATTGTGAATATAGTTAATTAGGACAAAACAGGTGAATCTGAATGTAAGCAAGAGTAAAAATCTTTCTTTTCTTCCTTCAAAAAAATTTGTGGTGATAATAGCCAATGTTCCTTTTTATTCATTTATTAATAAATATCAAATACCATCATAACATACATGATCTCATTTGCAAAGAGATTTTCTTATAATATTTCACTTTATAGTAAACTCCTTGAGGTAAATGGTAACTAAAGAACTTTGTCAATAAAGTGTCCTTAAATGTGGAAGGAATTTGCAAAGTCAATGCCAATTTTTATTTATTTTTCTCTTATAAAATGGTTATTATCAAGGCTGTTCATGTCTTCTTGTAGTAAAGTGATGGAGAAATTATTCAGTAAATATTATTAGTGTTCCGATATGACCTTGAATTCTGAGCACACTATTTAGTACCATGGTGTAAAAATATACCATAATATCATAGCACATTCTACATAGAACTACATTCTACGTAGAAGTACAAATAAGTAGACTGCAACTGGATGTCAACTAGAAAGTGAAATAATATCGAAAGCCATTTAGTATTTTCGCTTGTACAGTGAAAATTTTCATAGCTAGATGCAGTGAGCCAATGAAAATAGTCATTAAAGATATCAAATTGAGAGTGAACAGGAGTTGCTCTTTTAGATATGAAACATAATTACTTTTGTTTTGTTGGTAAATGAAGGAACCTCAAGGCTTGGCCCTGCTTCAAAGGAAAGAATCTTAGCTTGGTAGAGAGGAAGTAGGGGACAGTCTTGGAAATGATGGGCAAACATTCATGTGAAAATATGAGAGTTTAATGAAAGCTAAAAGATATACAACATGCTGCTTTTTGTGTGCAATGCTTTCTTTCATTCTTTTTCAATTAAATGTCTAGTTCTAATACACAGAAGTGAGAAATTCAGTGGCAAAAGGAAAATGAAAAGAGGACAAACAAACAAACTTCTTTTCATCCCAGTATGCCTAGGCAGCAGTCCAAGAAGTAGATCTTAGGCACCATATGTGCTGTCCTCCCAATAGGGATGACATTTTACATGGAACTGAAAATGCCTGGGCTTGTCTGAATTCTGCCAGATCCTTTTTGCTTTTTCTCAATATAAGATACCTCTCTAGGTACAATATGCTCTCAAAAGACTCAACATTAATTGTCAAAAGGAAGGCTCAGCATGGCCAGTGTCTTTTTCTGTCATTTAGTTCCCAACATCTAACACAACTCAGGGTCACAATCTAAATACCGTGATGCGAAGCATCTTCAAAATGTCTGCATGTAGGCACCAATTTCACCAGCTCCCAATCACACATCTTCCTTCTATCTCAAGAGTGCTGAAGGATTATTTGTTGCTTTTCAGATAACCCTTGGTTCTTGTTCCCACATGAAGTAGAGATTATGCTCTCCCTGCAGCCCTTTTAAAGTCCAACACACCCACTTTTGCCATGTGTGAGCAATCTTCAGGCACTATTAGCCCCGCTTGAGTAGCTCTTGATAACACTCTCTAGGAAGTCAATTAAAGATGTCAGGGGGTGGGCCGGACTGCTTTTCTTTTACTAACAGGCATTTGGAGAGTGGAAGATGGAACTGTCAGGAACAGGTGATTTTTGATTCTTGAGGAACTGAACCTGATTTGTTTTTTCCTCTCACCATTTCAACTATTTTCTTTTTGTGTTCTCGAGAAGATTTATTTTAATCTTTAGGCATCACCAGCTATATAATACTGAGGATCAAATACCCAAGCTAGTAAATGATGAAAATATTTGTTCAGCAATTAAAGATATAAAGAGAGATATCTGACAAATTTGAGCATAGTGAAAATTTGTAATAAGAAGGAGCTAATTTTTTGGTTAAAATATTTACATTTAAACTAAAATTAAATGATTGCTCACTAAAAATTAGGCATAAAAATCTCCTGGCATTAGAGTAGTGTCATTCTTTGCACTTGCTTGCTACTATTGTGATTCTTTCTTTTGCTAAAAATCTTGACCCAATTGTTCTATGTGTTTTTAATAAGAAAGACTACCCTAAAAGTAAATGATTGATTTTTTTCTTGAATAATATAAAACAAAATTAAAGTGCCACAACTTTTAATCTAATCTAATTAATGTAAATGTTTAAACCAATTATTTAGTCCCAGTAAACATTATTTTGCTTATGCAAAATATTATTTGATGTTACTTTATATTCCACTATTAAATTAGTGCAATAACAGAAATTTCCATGATATTGTATTTAATCTACAACTTTGTTATATATTTATGTACTTAACCGGGAGAATTATCACTGTGGGGAGATGCATACTTTATAAGGGAGAATATATAACTTTGAACATCACTGTCTATTTGATTATGCAAAACCATGAAAATTAATGAATGCTTCCTCTTTGCTAATCATGTGCTAAATGCCAAAAAGTGCTTTCACTTAATCCTCATTGTCACCCTAGATGATAGGCAACATTATCCCCATTTTACAGATGAAGAAGCAGAAGCTTACAGAGGATAAATACCTTGCCCCAAGTCCCATGCTAATAATCAGCAGTGCCAGGACTCAAACCGAAGGCTTTCATTCACCAAAACCTGTGGGCTTCACATGCAGAGGGCCAGGAACTGCTGAAGATGTAATGTTCTGTCTGTACCTATATTTGCAAGAGATATGATCTCACAATGATTATATCACTCTGAGAAATGAACTGTCTCCAAGATGGTTTACATGTATTTTCTAATGTTCCGTTGAAAATAAATGAAAACACAAAAAAGATTGAATCTGACTAAAAGTTTAGCTTTGCTGAAAAAAGAGATTGACATATATTTTTTAAAAAAATGAAGACTGCAATCCTCAGGGCTTGAGCTACCATTAGAAAAGCTGCAATAGTTTATTATACAGAAAGATAGCAGTATAATGCTGATCAGCAATCCACCCACCATCAGCTTTTGATCTCCAGTTTCTATGGAAAAGCAATTGTACAGAATCAAGCTCATATTAGGGATTCATACAAAGAAGCAAGTTCCATCATGAACTTTAAATTAAAAATAGATTTAGCCTAATGTTTGAAGTCACCATCTCACAGCATGATGTAATAACTGATTATAATGACGATCTTAGTTTCCAAGTTAAATTATTTTTAGTATACTTTAATTATTGGGTTAAGGAATTATAAAGTATGTGTGTTACGCTTAGGTTTCTTTCAAAATAATAGAAAATGAAAAAAAAAAAGGTCTATTTTCAAATCCTGGTCCCTCCTGTTGTTAATTGGATGAAGTTAGTATCTTCAAACATTTGTCTTTTCATTCATAAGCCTACCTACCTCACAGGGTTATTGTGGGGTTTCCATTATAGGTGAGAAATCTTGATCATTATTAGACACTGATTTATCCCATCCAACTAGACAACTGAGATATTTTTTTTAAAATGCAGAACATAATCTTGAAAACATTATGAATGTTTTAAGCAGTGATATAAATTTCTGACATTTTTCTGACCATTTGAATACTGTGAAATTTGTGTTAGTTTTTAACTTTGAAAATGAGAAACTACTAGCATTCCACTACTGGAATTCCACAATAATGCCCCTCAAAGCATACTATATTTTTTACTAAAGCAGATGACAAGCAACTTCCCATACATTTATTGAGTAAAATCATTAAATTAGTGTAGGGAACTTTCTACTAAAGATGCATATGTAATAATCAACTGTATCCAGTTTAGTCTTATCTTGATGACAAGAATTGAAATTCCTCACTCATCTATTCATTCAGTAAATATTTACTTTGCACTTGCTATGTGCCAAGAATACCACTGTAGACACTGGGGATACCACAGTAAACAATGAATGAGGTCCTTCCTTTCACGGAGCTGGCTTACATTCTACTGAAGGCAGATAGATAATGAACAAGCTAGCAGACAAACTAATTCCACATATGTGATATAAAGGGGGCAAATACCAAAAGGGTGTGATATGTGTGATCTTGTTGCTTCTTTAGATTGGGTAGTCATAAAAGGGAAACTCAAAGAATTGTCATATAAACTGAGATTTGATGGACGAGAAGAAGAGAGCTAAAAGGAAGTTTTAGGGGAAGAACATATCACAGTGAATAGTGTAGCAAAAGGACCTAAAGAAGTCTTTGCCTAGCTAGAAGAAGAGAAGGGCCAGTGTGGCTGGGGGAGAGGGAACAAGAGGAATGGGTATCATGAGATGAGGGTCCAGATCTCAAGATGCCTTGTAAGCCAGAGTAAGGATTTGGATGTTTCTGTAGATGTGATGAGTCTTTTGGAGAATTTTAAGCAGAAGGATGACAAGATTTGTTTTACAATTTTAATGAGGTTACTCTGTTGGCTATGTGAGGAGTTGACTGTAAGAAGAGTAAAAGTAAGATTATTAAGAGTCAGCTGTAGTATTCCCTGAGAGATGACAGTGACTCAGACCAAGTGATGGGGTGGGAGTAAAGGAAAATAGGCAGATTCTGGATAAGTCTCTTGGTAATTGGGGCTTACCAATGGACAAGATGACGATGCTGTGTGCGTGTGATGGGGATGTTCGTGGGTGACAGAAATGGAGGAAAAATAATTTGTTGATAATTTATACCCGATTGTACCACAGACAAAGACACAAAAGTTTTGCGGGGTGGGGGAGGGGGAAGATTTGTGTGACAAAAATCAAGAATTCAATTTTGGTCACGTTAAATTCAGGATACTCTTAGACATTCAAGGGGTGATGTCAAGCAGGCAGTCTGGAATTCCAAGGAGCTCAAGACTGGAGGCATTCATTTTAGAACCATCAACATGGAGGCAGGACTGACAGAGGTTAACTATGAAGAATTTGTGTCTGGGAGCTCTCCATTTTTGAGTAATATTGACTATGTGAAGGCAATTAAATGTAATACTTGATTAATATATCTATTGTATGGAAAGCCTCTTCTACCTAAACATTAAAAATATTCAGAAAGAAAGAAAGACTATGTTAGTGCATTTTAGTATTATCTCAAATGATTTTGTCTCTAATAACCACCTTTATCTAATGGACAAAGAACAGAAAAACAGCAACCGGGACTCTGCAGGAACAAAATTATTTTTAGAAAAGAACATTTTTTAGTTATTGGGCTGCTTAATTTTTGAAGACTATTGAAAATATACAGTGAACGTTTTATTATACAAATATATTCAGTTTTGAAAACAATTCAATGATAATAAAGCATTTTCTTTTTCTTTACATCATATTACAGTAACGAAGCTGTTACCTCTCCAAATGCATTTAATGAGTTTTAACTAACATTTTAAGGAGCTGACATTATCATAAACCTAAGAATTAGACAAAATTGAATTTACTGGTATAGAGAAAGATTCCTTGAGCTAAATGTATTGTTTAAGATGGACCATAATTCATTTTATGATATACCACCATCTTTCTATAAGAAAAACTATATTAATGGATCATTATACTTAATCTTTTTTTATCCTTTTATTCCAAGTTTTAAAATAAAAAACTCATGATGTTTTTATACACTCAAATCATATGAGTATAAAAGGCACAGACATATCAAGGAAAATAAACCAAAATTTTTATAAAGTTTTTCGCATTTTCTCTAAATAAAACTCCATAAAGAAACTTCAAATGGAGGTAAGTTTTTACTTTTAAAGGAGAAATCATTTATAATTTTCTTGATTCACATATTTAAAGTGTGTTTATAGAATCACAACTTATAGTTTGGGAGAAATGAGGAAATTTTTAAAGTAAGTGATGTTTTGCCTTTTATGGGTCATGTGTTGACAGTGAATATATGTGATGGCTTTAAGCCTCTCTCATCTAGAGCAGTCACCACTGCTTGCTCCTTCCCCTATAACTTCCTCATTTTGTATTCAGTCCTCTGTTGAGGCACTTAAGAGGCCTAGGTCTAGATCAAAAGGTTGTCATCTTACTCACCTTTATATCTCTTGTACCTAGCTCAGAGTTGGCCTTCAATTCATCTTAAATGAAGAGACCTTCTTAACATTAAATTTTTCTGAATATTTATTCTACCTTAGAAAATAACTAATTAATCGAGTTATACATTTTGATCTCAAAGGTCAGACTTATTACCATTCTACAGGTATTTTTTTGGCATTTATAGTTGAAAGCACCAATTTTCTGTAAACTAGCAGTTTGTGTCACTGAGTGACTCTTGTGAGAAACCAGGTTTCCTTACCTTCTTCCCAACTCTTTGTGTTGAATCCAGCTGGAGCAGATGGTATACTTTCAAAACACTCTTAGTCAAAATTATTTTTCTTTATACATTGTAAAATATACATATTAGTAAGTAATTAATACACTTACAGGGTTCAAAAATCAAAATGTATGAAGTGCATATAGTGAAGTCTTCCCCTCTCATCCCTCACTTCCCACTTTTGTTTTTCTCTGCAAAGGCTTTGTTATTATTAGTTTCTTGTATGTCCTTCCAGAGGTTGTTTTTTGTACAGGCAAGCACATTCCAGCATGTTTCTTTTTGTAATTAATTAAAGCATACTGTGCATGTTTCAAACCCAGCTCTGAAGCTGGCCCTGATGAAATGACTTTCTTGTTGAAAACAGTTTCCCTCCATTGTATCCTAATACATTTTCAATGTGGTTCTATGATGCTGCATGCTATTTTTTCTTTCAGATTGTGATTTTTGACTTATATTTTGATAACTCCTAAGTCTTTTCAGCACCCTAAGGGCAAGATCTCTGCTTGAAATATCTTGTACTTCTAAGTGTGATAGATACATAGCACCTGTCACCATCAAAATATTCGGTACTTACTTTTTAAATAAAAAAGAAACCAATGATTAAAAAAACTCTTCTGTTATCTCAAATTAGTAGTTACAACTAGAACTAATTGAAAAGTGAAAATATCTAATTTACTTGGTATCAATTAAACAAAGCAAAATTAAATATCATATTAAAATCACCTTTTAGAAATGAGCTGGGTAAAACTTATTGAGCAAAGTTAAACTTTTTGATTTGGAGGAACCAATGATATTTTATTGCCCAGATAATACTTTACAACATAAATAATGATACCTAAATACATTTGACTTTAGAGTTATACTGTTATATATAAATCCTATGTCTGATAGTACTCACTCATAGTAATTGTCACCATCCAGTAGCAATTGCATAGTATTTGACTGTCTGACCCTCAAGACCTTAAAAGAGGAATTATTTTATACACAAGATAGGGTTCTTGAAGATAGGGTTCAGGGTCCCCCTTTTTTTTTACTAGCATTCTTAATTTCTAACAACAATAATAATTCTTATTTCTGAAGTGTTTCCTTTGCTTCACAATGTGCTTTACAAAGATCACTTTCTTTATTCTTCATAACTATCCAAAGACATAAACTTTAATATCCCCATTTTACAGATGAAGAAGGTGAGCCTTAACGTGGCTGAGACTTAAGACCATCAAGTTAATAAAGTAGCAGAGCCGAGCCTCAAACCCAGGCCTCTGACTAAGCCCATTATTTTAACCACAATGCCATATTGCCTCCCCATCAAAAAGCAACAGTTCCATAAACATTTATTAAATGGAAGCTCTAGGTATCGTGAAAGGAACTGGGCAAACAGTGGAGAGGAACTAGAATGCACCTAGAAATAGAAACTAGTGTGAAGGTCCTAAGATGGAAAAGAGCTTGCTATGTTCCAGGACCTGAGGAAAGGCCAGTGTGGGTATGAATTATGATTGAGAGGGCAAAGATGAGGCAGTAGAGATTTTTAGAGAATAAACCACACAGAAGAAAAGAGGAGGGTAGTTAACATTCTGCCTCGATTTCTTGGAACTATCCTGGCATAATCATGAAGAATGCGTCCATTAACTTTAGTATGGAAGTATGTTTAGTATGGAAGATAAAATAATAATAGGCAAGGTTAAAGATTTTAGATTTCAGAAGGAATGAATAAATTTTTCCCCAGCTACTTGTGATATTAGCATGGAAATGAGAAGTCTTAGAGTCCAAACTCCATACCCAGCACTTTCATCAACTGACAACATTCCCAGTGATGAACTGAAGCCATATCTCCTAGAAGCTCACTGAAGCAAAGGTCTTCCTTTTAAGTGAATGTGGAAAAAACCATTTCAAGGGCTGTATTAGCCATGTGCTTTAGACATCACTGGATAAATATATGTAACATCTGATTATTTAGGATCCACTAATTCATTTTGAAAATTAACCCATTTGCCAACCTCTGATTTTCTTATTTGGCCCACATTTAATACATGTATTTTGCCTTACATTCAGAACAGTTATAATTTGATTGTTCATTGAGAGTATCAAGAAAAAAGTTTCTAATTTTACCATGTGTAGAAAGTTTGGGGAAGAGTGAGGTGAAGTGGCTGATATGTGGTGCACGAAAATGGCCCAAATTAGGAATTATAATAATTTGTGAATTATAATAATTTGTGAATTTTAATAATCTGGCATCACAAATAGCTTTGATTAGAACTAAGCAATAAAGGTTTGGCAGACTTTCTGATAAATCTTACTTATTAAGTTTTGGTACCCTCCCAGGCAGAGAAGCTAAAACAATCACATGCAACTAGGTGGTTATCTCCATATAGGGAGTTGGCACCTCACCAAGCAGGAAGGAAGTGGCTCTGTTTATTTTTTATCCATGACTATTTTGAGAGTAAAACTGTACTGAGTCTTAGTCCTAGGAATAACCATGGAGCCCAGAAAATAAAAATATAACAAAAAACTCTGAGGGCAATTTGATTTATTCCCTT
Source organism: Phocoena phocoena (assembly GCF_963924675.1). Taxonomy (NCBI): domain Eukaryota; kingdom Metazoa; phylum Chordata; class Mammalia; order Artiodactyla; family Phocoenidae; genus Phocoena; species Phocoena phocoena. Next base: position 115,582,244 of record NC_089222.1, on the reverse strand, counting down.
ATTGCTGAGCATATACTCTGTGGCTGACCAAGGCTACAGGGTATGAGGAAGAGGGAGATTTTTCTCTAAATCTCCATGCTTAATATGACTTCTTTCTAGTTTCATGTAAGAGAGGAAGGTTTGATTAGAGTTTACATGAATTTTAAAATATTTAAACACTTTTGGGGAAAACATACTTATAATACATTTTCATCATGAGAACTCAGTATCACACCTTAAAAAGATATCCATTATTTGTTCTTTGGTGTCAGTTTGTTTTCACAGAGTATATGGCAAGGTTGGATGGGGGCCTGTGGAGTTAGCCTCAGGAAAAAAAGAAATCGTGCTACTCATAGGTTCAAGCACATTGTTTGCTGGTTGTTGTCAATGATACAATATGAATTTTCTGAAATAATTTAAATGTGGTCTCTAGCACATTTGCATTCATAAAAAGTGCTTGGATATGCTTCTTGCTTCCTCTTCTCCTGCTTAGCTGTCAAAATATGGTGATGATTTTGAAGATTTATGGTAGATGGGTAATGAGATTGCTGAATATTAACTGCAGCATTGAGAATTCATTTGGTAGCAAAAGAAAAGAAGGTTACTGGGTCTTTGGGATAGAGCAGAGAGATGATAGAGCTTTTTTTTAATCAGCCAATTAAAAAGTAAATATGCTATGTTCTGGATTAGGAAACATTTCAAAGTTCTTGTCATGTAGTAATCAAAGAGAACATTTCCCAAAGGTCAAATTACATCCATTTCAGCAAAATTCCTGAAGCTTACAGTAATGCCCATATTTTGCAGTGTGGACGTATGCAAATCTTAATATTAGATAGGAAAGACTAAAGAGCCCACAGGCATGTGGAACATGATTTTTTATTATGTAAATTTCAGGTGTACAGCATTATAGTTCAACAGCTGTATATACTACAGAGTGATCACCGCCACAAATTTATAAAAACTACTTTCATTGTTGCATTTGAATTCAAGTAAGTCTCACGCAGTTATGCTTTGGTCTATGTTCCTGTGTAAAACAGGGAAGTAAACAGCATACTCTCCCAGTGGTCATTTTTAAGTTCATGAATTATGGTGAGATTCACTGTTACACTCTAAATCAGACCACTGGTGATTCTGGTTATGAAATGTGTTGTTAAAATAGGTGAAATGCTGGAAATCATGAAATCAGCAGAATCACGTTGAAAGCCCATTATAACATATAGCTCAGTTATTCAGAAATGTGTCGAGTTTCAGGTAGACGGGAAAAAAGATAGAGCAATAGTAGTTTCAAAGTAACTGGCATTCTTGACAAGGAAGGTTGACCTTGACCTTCTTCTCCTTCCAACCCTCATTTCATCAGCAGGGGTGAGATTACTTTGAGACCTTGCCAATAGGTAATAAATAACACATAAATTCCAGGACACCCTTGCACTGTAGGGTGCCCTAATGTGTAATAATCCTTAGACTATTGAGTTTGTAACTCATGACATCTGGCAGTTACTTGGCATCGTAATTCATGCTGATCAGGCACGTCAGAATACACCATGGGAGAGAAATATCAGAGCACTAACCCACTGATACTAGGAAAGGGTGAAATGACGGAGGTACACAGCTGCGCAGACTGTGTACCTCTGTGAACTGTGCAATGTTTGAATGCTGTAAAAGCTAATGCCTTCAGATAAGGACTAACAAGGCGGGAGGAGAGTAGGAATCTATTGGGATCCAGAATAAAGCAGCACATTAATATTTACTTGATAGCACTTTCTTTCTTTATTCAAATTGACAGATGTAGCCTTAAGGCAGTAATGAATCTTGAAGTTTGAATTTAAATAAATACTTATGTATATTTTATTTTATTTTTATTTTTATTTTTATTTTTTTGCGGTACGCGGGCCTCTCACTGTTGTGGCCTCTCCCGTTGCGGAGCACAGGCTCCGGACGCGCAGGCTCAGCCGCCATGGCTCATGGGCCCAGCCGCTCTGCGGCATGTGGGATCTTCCCGGACTGGGGCACAAACCCGTGTCCCCTGCATCGGCAGGCGGACTCTCAACCACTGAGCCACCAGGGAAGTCCACTTATGTATATTTTAAATTTAAATGTGCACTTAAATAAATATATAAGTATATTGAATTAAAATTTTTTACAGATATATATATATACAAATTTTATATATATAAAATATAAAAAATATTTGTCCCTTTCAATTTTTTGTTTTCTTTGGTCTTACAGTGAGAGCTAAATGAGGCAAAAAAGAGAGTGTGGGAAAAAAATGAGAAATAGTGGGCCAAAAAAAAAAAAACATTCCACAAAGCGCCTGTAACAAGCCTTCCTGATACCTAAAAGCCTAACTTCTTTAGCTGAAAACTTGAGGCTCATGGGACATGAACCAGGTTGAAGAGCTAGAAGCAGACAGATGGTTATTTGTGATCGTCCTGTAAATGTAAATGCTATAAAGATGTTGTGATTACTTATTTATTTACTAATGCCCCAACCCAGATTTAGAGAAAGTAGGAGGCAGTATTTAAGCTTGAAATAATCTGGTGTTTCCCTTTGTTACCATCTTGAGAAACATCGCTTAATGCTTTTTTTAGGATTAATCTGTGTAGTTCTGAATTTTAAATTCAATGTATTATTTCTTCCAATATCCAGAGGTATAGCTATCTCTGTGACTGAGATTGAAATTAGCAAAAGGGCAGGTGCTGGAAGGAGGTTGGGTAGCAGAGTAGAACATTTTGGGGATGTGGAGAGTTTTTGTTTTACAGTAGAGGAAGGCCGCCTTGAACACAGTTAGGCCAGTACCCTCAATTCTACACACCGTTCTCCTCCTGACTTACTATTATATTTGGACACACCCTCTAAGTTCCCCTCATGCCTTTGAGTTTTCTGTGATTCCGGAAACATCGATCCCACATGACCAATTTTGTGGACAATGGCACTTTAAGAAAAAAGAGGAACTGATTAAACATTAATTAGCCTCAGTCCACAACTTCCTCACAAGCTAATGGATAGGGTATGCAGATCCCTGTCAAATATCAGATGCTAGGCTTTGCCAAAAATAGGACTTCCAAGTGTTGAAGGAGTGCCAACTGCTGGCTCCTTAACTCAAACCAAAGGAAATGATTACCAGAGACAGGCCTCGAGTCTGCCGTGGTCAGATGTCACCAGTTTGCAGTGCCACATGTGATCCAAGAGTTTATGAATGATCTCAACTCTTGGTCCCCAAGGAGAACATATGCATTACAGAGGTTACGGATACAAATTACAGAGAGCATGATGTTTCCATGCAATTTCTAAGAATCCTTCAGCAAGTTTTAAACATTAATGGAAAACATTAAGGAAGGCTTGTCACTCTTAGGGGGACTTCAAATTATATTGCGGATGAGGACAGAACAGGGCTAAAAAAAGGATTCGAGAATAAAGACTTGGCTAAGGAATTTGGAGCTGGCCATTCCTCTTGGATGAGTTGTGTGTTTGTGTGTTTTATTCCCTGCAGAATTCGAGGCTTCACAAAATGCTATGACTTGAAAATGAGCAAGTCGCCGGGTATCCCTGTTCATTTATCATGCTCCAATTCATACCACTGGTTTATCTGGATCATTTGCTAAGTGAATTTGCTTGCACAGGGATTCTTAGTGGGATGAGGGGTGAGACCTTCTCATTTTGGAATTGGCAGCGTGTTGCAGAGGTGCCAGAGTGTCAGCTTGCACAGCGGTAGCAGGATGTCTCCTCACTGAGTTCTTTCTTTCCCATTCCCCTTCTGTGCAGAATAAACCACTTATGACTTGTTCCCTAAATATCAGATCTTGTTGTCTGTTTAGCTGGTGGCTGGCCTGTCCATTCTGACCATATCTTGTTTGATTGTACCAAATATAATAAAGTAGTTTGTTGTGAATGATGGTTCCTCTTTAGCTTTATTAGGTCTTTCGGTCTTTGCAACTTTAGAAAAATACAGAATTATTGTAACTTATCCGTGTAGAGCTTTCAGTTGAAGGGGAAAACTCAGTTTCAACTGGCCTAAAAATGAAAGAAAACTTCTTTAGATCCCATACGTAGAAAGTCCAGATTTAACACAGTCTTCAGAATTGGTTTGTTCAGTTACGGCATCAAGAACCCAGATATTTTTTCTAGTTCTCAGAGCCTCAGTTTCATTCTGAGGCTGGAGCTCCCCCTGGGGTCAGAGCATGGCTGTCAGCAACAGCCATTTACTGCAGCAGGACAAGACAGTGCACTTTCCTGGGAAGTAGAGTAGAGGACCTGAACTTCAGGCTGGCTGCGGTTACACCCGATCATTCCCCGTGGTGAGAGGTGCTGCTGGTGATGAGGATAGGAAAATAATGTGTACCAGTGGTAGAAATGGCTATCACTGTTTTTCCTAACCCACTGTAATATTTACTATGATGTACTATAATTTGTGCTAGCAGTTTTATTGGTTGCACATAAATAAGTTGTTCCTTTGAGTGATTGATTTCTGACCTTTTTGAACTGCCAGGCTTTTATTTTAGAGATATACGAGCTTGTAGGTAGGCAAGTCGAGTGCACTGTCTCTTAAATCCTACCAACTTAAATAGTTCTTCAGAAATGACATTTTGAAATCAAATTAAAACACTGTAGTGTATTTTATTCAATAAGAAAAAGACTGCAACACACCCTTTGAAGAGGAGTTCATCAATTCAATCAACCTGTCAAGTATACTTAATGAACTCGTCTGATGCCCTTCAAGATGGGAGCCCTGGGCTTCCCTGATGGCTCAGTGGTTGAGAATCTGCCTGCCAATGCAGGGGACATGGGTTCGAGCCCTGGTCTGGGAAGATCCCACATGCCGCTGAGCAACTAGGCCCGTGAGCCACAACTACTGAGCCTGCGCGTCTGGAGCCTGTGCTCCGCAACAAGAGAGGCCGCGATAGTGAGAGGCCCGCGCACCGCGATGAAGAGTGGCCCCCGCTCGCCGCAACTAGAGAAAGCCCTCGCACAGAAATGAAGACCCAACACAGCCAAAAATAAATATAAAAAAAAAAATTAATTAATTAAAAAAAAAAAAGATGGGAGTCCTGTGGTGGGTAACCTAGTCCTGTGTAAGTGTAAAAGAAAAAACTTTTCAGATGAGTGAATCTGAAGCTGACACTGAAGGAACAGTATGGGTTTGAAGAAAGAAATAGGAAAAAGTAAGGGAACAAAGAGGTATCTGGGGAAGATTTTCAAGCAGAAAGACCATATATGCTAACGTGCACTGATAATTAGATGTTCCTCTGTGTGTCTACGGCAAGAGGGTTGCAGAAATGTATGTGATGAGTGTGGAAATATAAACACAGAGACCTGATTCTATACATTTGATATCACATTAAGAAGAGAAGTTTTTCTTAAAAGCCATTTAAAAAGTTGTGAAAAAGGAATTGATGCCATCATATGTGCACTTTAGCAAACTCATAATAGCTACAATAGAGAGATTAAAAGAGAAATCAGAGAAAAAGTTTAAATAGGATACCCTGGAAGTAATTAAGGAAGAGATAAGGACATCCTGAACTAGGGCAGTGGGGACAAAATAAATAGATACAGGTGATATTACAGATCATTGTAGCATAATGACTGTGCGTAGGGTCTAGAGTCAGACCTGCAGGGTTCAGACTCTGTACTTGTCCACTACAATAGGTCATTCCAAATGACCTATGACATATCCATGATGCCAGGTTTTGCACATAGTGTGTACTCATTAAATATTAGCTGTTATTGTAGGGCAATTACTTTTAAAATAGGGAGATCAAAGTGTTACTGTGTGTGCTGCTGATTCAAAAAAGCAAGTTTAAAAAAAATTTCTTGTTATTTCATATATTATGCATGACTAAAGGCTTCTGACGGTCCTTTTAAGTATCAAGATTTACTCAAATTTTGTATTCTTAAACTAAAATATGCACTGGATGGGCATCTCTTAGAACTAGTCGTCAGTCTTCTACTGAGAAGTCTCTTGCTGCACAGCTCTGACAGCTCAGGTGCACATACAGAGAGAAATCCTGCTGGCATGGAAGCCTTGTGATCAGCGTTGCTTTGAGTTGCCAGAAGTTTCAACTGCTGCTAACCATGCTTTTAATTACATATCTCTTTTTAAATTACCTTTCCCGTGATCAGTTTAATTTGTTGTGGATGGTCTTCTTTATCTGATGGTGTGTATGAATACTTTCATCCATAATGTTTTAGGCTCTACATTTTTAATAACTGCTTGGAAGCATGTAAGGTTGTAAGTCAGAAATGTGTCTTTCAGAAGTCTGCTAATTATGCAGTCTCATTTGATTATTATTGCTAATTTATTTTAAAATGATGAAATGTCAGAGTAATGATTTGCCTTGTCTCTGTTGACTGAGGCAAAAAAGAATTTTGAGAACTATTGAATTAGGACAGAAGGGAGAGGACTTGGTGAGCTAAAGAATGTGGGATAGTAAGAAGCAAGAGTCCAAGAGGTCTGCTCTAAAGGGATACCTAGATGTGAAGCTGTTTTAGGGCACTGTATTAGTCACCTATTGCTGTATCACAAATTACCACAAAACTTAGTAGCTTAAAACAACACACATTTATTTTCCTACTGTTAGTGGGTCAGGAACCCAGACATGAGTTAACTTAGTCTCCTCCTAAGGCTCTCTCACAACGCTGCAATGCAGATGTTGGTCAGGGCCATGATCTCATGTAAAGGCTCAACTGCAGACGTTCCTGTTCCCAAATTTCAGTAGTTGCTGGCAGGATTTGAGCTCTCAAGGGATGTGGACTGAAGCCTCAGTTCCTTGCTTACCGTTGGCTAAAAGCTGCCTTCGGGTCATTGCCAAATGGGCCTCTACATCGAGCAGTGTGGCATATCTTGCATGATCAGAGTAAGCACATGAGGCGAGAGGGAGAGAGACAGACAGAAAGACAGACAGAACCAAAAAGATGAAACTTACAACCTTTTGTAACCTAAGTTTTGAAATGACATTCCATCACTTCATTAAAGGCATGTCACCAGGTCCAGCCCACAGTTAAGGGGAGGGGATGAGACAAAGAAATAAACACCAAGAGGGAGAGGTTATTGTGGAGCGTTAGAGAACAAGCCTACCACAGGCACCGTCATGTCATTTCTGTTTTATACAGTATCCCTTAACCACTTTATAAGACACCGCCAAGCACATTGTAGTATTCGGTGTCTTCTTGTAGAATTGAATTAATTTGTTACAAATCTTTATGTCATGAATATGAACTCTATCATATCAAACACAGTAGTAATTCAGAATTTATTGATCTTCCAGAATAACTTTCTAAGTCACCGTGCATGTCAATGTAAAGAGAATTCAAGTCTAACCCAGGTTATGGCTAGCTTAGTGAAGTCTCATTTGTGTTTTCAGCTCATATAGAGAAATGAATATTTGGGTTCTAGCCAACTAGATTTCTCTTTTTCCCCCATGGAGATTTGAACCCTTGTATTCTAAACTTAGATCTGCAAGCAAGTACTATATCAAAAGTGTGCCTATTATATCTTTTTTTCTTTAAAGTACAACTTGCCTCTACCCTGCCCCCAGCTTTTGTCTTTTTAACCAGATTCTTTTCAGTTCGTCATGTTTATTTCTCTTCACCCTATTTAAAGACTTGTTTGGAGCTTTAGGTAAACACATATTGCTGCATGTTCTTGTTTTGGCTTCGTTGTCAAGCCTCATTGAAAATATGGCTTCCAGTTCTTTTTAGAACAGGAGCTTAATGAGAAAAAGAATATCGACTCAATTTGGACTTGCTTTGCTTTTTTACATTTACAGGACTGTTTTAGTTCCCGTTATCTAACATACATAAATCCTTTACTGTAGAGAACACCTTCTATTTTTTATCACTTGCCATAAAGCCGAGGGCAAAATCCAAGACAGAAATGAATAATTAGCAAAAATTTGGAAACAATAAATATTTCATTTTATTTTGTTTACATTTGTGAATGGGTATACAAACGTCAGAAACACAGAAGCAGGTATCAGAACATTTATACAATTTGAGATGAGTAAAAATGACTTTCTATTTCCTAAGACAGATTCTATATTTGTTTGCTGTGCTAGAACCTGCTGAAAGGGTTGTTTTTCTCTTGAATGTTTTATTTGAGAGAGAGAGAGAGAGAGAGAGAAGAAACACATTTTATTATCCCCAAAGATGTAAAAGAAATGGTATCACTAAGCAAAAATGAATTACTCTATAAACCCCAGAGAGCATTTTACAAGTTGAAGAGGGTGCAGTACCAATTATACTATTATCTCACTCTACTCTCTGGGTGAATAGTCGGAAAGCCTAAAATTACAGTTGATGTTAGATTTCTTGGCTTCATTTGCAAATTGGAGTCATTTTCTTTTTTTGTCAACGCCATAAACACACGTTATATTGTTTAAGAGCAGCAGCCCCTAGTTTGTTATGATATTTTCCTCCTTTTTATCCCCCATATCAAAGGACCTTTTTTTTTTTTTCTCTTAATTTGGCTTGTTGCAGATTGATGTAATACTGTGTTTCTGAATCATTTGCGGTGGTCCTAAGTACCGTTTGAGCAGAGGCTTTTTGGCTTACTTGTCAGGAGACCAGTTCTGGAGAAGGTTCTCCGACTGTCCAGATGTGTCATTTTGGACTAGATTGAGAGCCTGCCAAAACACAACTTGCTGCCAGTACCGGATATTGTAGGGGTGCTCACCACCCTGTTACCATAGTTTTGCGGGTCTCAACATTGCATAAATAGGCAGCTGTTCTGTATTCAGGATAAAAATGAGTCACCAGCTTGCTCTACCTTGAGGATTTACCTGCAATAGGGAAGCACAGTGTTAACTAACCCCTTCTTACCCTCCTGCATGAACATCACATTTAAATGCACACTTCCCTCAGCGCATTCAGAAGCAAACCCCTATGCATATAAATCACATCCTTCTTGCCAGTTAGACAAGAGAACCGAAAAATGTGTAGTTCATTGTGCTAAAATGGAACACATTTCCTCAGCAGCTAAAGCAGTAAATTAATCAGCTTATAAACTAAGAGTGAGCAATTTGTGCTGAATTCTTTCTTACTGCTCCTTCCGTAGGAGACAAGGTTCTCTAATCTCATAAAAGGTCATGACTTCATTAAGATGGAAAACCATGTTGCAAGAGACAAGAAAAGAAAAGCCTTAAAAGTCACTCAGTTGTCTCTCTGGACCTATTTTCAGGACAGGGGATTTTTATTTATTTGGAGAATGACAATTAACCTGGAGACTTGGCCCAACAAAGAACCAGAGTGCTGAAGTGGGTCTCATTACAGGACATGAAAGGCAGTTGGTTTGACCTAATCCACATTTGCAGCAGATGATTTACATAACAAGTTAGCACAAGCTGCCCGATTTTGATTTTAAATAGCTGACCAATTTCAAATAGCTTGACCAATTTGTATATAGAAAATGTATGTGTGTGTTCATATGTATATATGTATGCAGGTGTGTATATATATGTACATGTGTATAACACACATACATATACATATACACACATATATTTGTGTTGGGGGGTTATTTTTTTACCCCAAGGTACATTGGGAAAAAACCTTGTCTGTGTTAGAATATCAAAGAATAGGAAAAGTGAAGGCAGTTACAAAAAGCAGAGGCAGTTGTGTTATATGGTGTATTAGCTGGTCTCAACTACATTTTTTATTGAAGTATTGTTGACTTACAATATTATATTAGTTTCAGGTGTACAAGTAGTGATTAAATATCTTCACAGATTACACATCATACAAGGTTATTATAAAATATTGACTATATTCCCTGTGCTGTATATTACTTCCTTGTAACTTATTTATTTTATAAATGGTAGCTTGTACCCTTTAATCTCCTTCACCTGTTTTCTCAACTGCTTTTTCTAATGTTTACCCTAAAATAGATATAGTCCTTATTTGCTAAATAAAACCAGCATTCTGCAGTCTGATAGGACCGAGTCATTTCTCCAGGCTTTTCATTTTGCCAGGGGAAGAAAAGTGCACAGATAGACAGGTGACATTTGGAGAGCCAGGCATGCCAGATTTTCGGAGGTTACAACGGAGGTCCAACCTGCTGTTCTCCTAATGAAAGGAGGGGAAATTCAGACTGGCAAAACCGCTATAAGGGATATCTCTGCTCCGAATGTCACGCTGCCCAGATGTCGCTCGGCAGGTGGAGATGCAGACGGAATGAAAATGTAGCCCTGTGTATGTGGGTGCTAGTGCATTGCAAGGGTGAACAATGAGTCTATCTTCAGAAGTGTAATGAAAACAGTGTGGATCTTGTCCATATTCATGTCACGAGAAAGGGCTTTCTCAAGGAGTTCTCACCCCACTTCCCCTCCCAGACTGAACAGGCATACATGCTCCCAGACCACGTGCACATGACTTGTTTCAGGGCTTTCAGTATAACAAGTATAACAACTTATTTTAATGCATTTATACACGTGTATGTATACGTATATGCTTTTTAAATAGAAAATGGGATCATACTACATAAACAGTTTTGTACTTTGAGTTTGTATTAAATGTCAAAACTATATCATGAATGTGTCTCATCTTATTTTCTTTAGGCTTATCTCATTTTAAACACAGATTTTATAGCAAAGGTTCATAGTCATAGAGTTAACCATTTCCCTGTTGATGAAGCGCTTAGATTGGCTCTAACATATTTTAAGATGGACGTGGTTCTGTTCTCAGTAAATACCAGTAAATTTTATTAGAACAAAGTAAGTTAAGACTTGAAGTTACCTTTTGCAAGAGAAAGCTAAAGTTACTGTCATTGAGTTTTCTTTTACTACAATTGTTTTTCTTCAGTGTTACGAGATGACTTCCGGCAAAATCCCACAGATGTTGTAGTGGCAGCCGGAGAGCCTGCAATCCTGGAGTGCCAACCTCCCCGGGGACACCCAGAACCCACCATCTACTGGAAAAAAGATAAAATTCGAATTGATGACAAGGAAGAAAGAATAAGTGTGAGTTAAACTAAAATGGACCCCTAGAGAGATTGACTATCAAGGCTTAAAATGGATGTATTTCATTATTTTACTTATATTATTTATAATATTTTATTTATATTATTTATTATTTCTTGGTAATAAAGTTGTAGAACTGTATTTGAGTGCTAATTACTATTTACGCTGTATTGAAAGGACTGAAAAAAGATAACCAAAAATAAAAACTTTGGAATGAGGCTTCAAATAGTATATGATATATTAATAACTGGACCAATCTGAATATGTAAATATATCTTTGCAGTAGAATACTAATGTCGAAGCTCTTTTTAAGATCTCCAAATGCATCTATTGATCATGCAATACATGTGTCAAAGTGTAAATGATGGCCATAAACTGTATTAACTAGAACATTTCTTTTCATACTACTTTCAAAATTATAAGAGGAAATAATTTGAGGTGATAAATATTTCAAGCTCTTTTCCAGTTTTTCCAATGTAATATTTTTAACTAAAATATTGTATGAGAACTCATTTCAAAGTTTAAGAGCTAGAAAGTAAAAACCAATGTAAAAATAACTGCCCGGTTTTGTAGTTTAACCCTTGTAGAAAAATAGTCTGTTTTCAAGGGAAATGGATGATCAGGTTAATCAGTCAATTATTATTCAAAATGGAACACCCAGAAAATGGTAAAAAGGTAGAGAAATGGCATATAGTTATTTTATTTTTTCAGAGGATCCATTCAACATGTGTATGTGAAGTTTGTTAGAGCAGTCCACTGAAATAGTAGATAATGCCTCAACCTTCTGACATGGTTCTTAGTATAATTTTTATACTCAGTACAATAACTGAGAATTAATATATTTTATTTAAAATAATGTCTCAATGAAACAAATGTACCATTTCTATCAAAAAGTCCACATTTTCTGGGTGTCTATTCTCTTTAAAAATATCTTGTAAGTGAGGTTTTATTCTTATGTGTACATTGTGATTACATCAGAACACAGGACGAGAGAGTCCATGCAAAAGATCACAACATATTCCATATGATTCTGGCTTGAACTGTTGACACTGTGACGATCTACAGTGAAAGATAATTTGGTTCCCAATGGTCTGTGCTCGGGTACCAAACTTATGAAAATGTGCTCCTGTTCAAGATCTTTTTCATGTTTGTAATCATTTAGCTTTTGCTTTGTAACAAATCACCCCCAAATACTGTGATATATAATAACCATTGCATTTACACTATGATTCTGGGGGTAAGCTGACAGTTCTTTGCTCTGGGCTAGCTTGGTTCATCTTTGCTAGGCTTTCTCATGCTTCTGTGGCTTGTTTAAACGTGTGCTGACAGCTGGGATGATCTAGGATAACTTTACTCACATGGCTGGCCATTGACTGTCTCTCAGCTGGTCATCTTGGTTCTTCTCCTCACGGCCTCTCATTTTCCAGCAGGCTAGCTCGTGCTGGTTCTCATAGTGGTCTCAGGGTTCCAGCTACAGCAAGAGAAGGCAAGTCCCTATATGCGAGTGCCTTTCTTCTGGTGAAATGTTGCTTTAGTTCCACTGGTCAAATCAAATCAAATCAAATCATATTGTCACACTCAGCTTTGGGGGAAGGAGAAATGGCCTCCGTGGTTTAAACCTATCATTTATTATGCTCTACTGTATACAGTTGAGAATAGGTTGACTGTGTTTTCTTCCTAAGTAAAAAAAAAAAAAAAAAATGTTGAAAATCCCTTTCTATGACATGGCTAGTTTTAGAGCCTGAATAAGTCTGATGAAAACGTACCTACTTGAGTTTTGTCTGCCTGTGAAATTAAAATTAAAGGAGGAAACCAGCATATTCTTATCTCATATCTCTTTAAGAACACTCAGTCATTGTAAAGTTAAGATTGTTGAACTAGATAAATAATAAAAAAAAAATTTTATTGGAAAAGAAGCTATAAGTTGATGATTCACTTACTGAAAACTTTATTCTGCTTTAATGTACCCTTTAACTAACAGGCATTTTAACATTATTACATTTGTTTATTCAAACAAAAATGCTTCTCATTTAAGAAACATTTAGGGACCACATATTAGAAGCCAATGGTTTGTACCAAGTCATACTCATCATTCAAAAACAAATTTTGTTTTTATTCAACCTGACCTCCTCTTCAAAAACTATCTAATAAATACAGTTAAGATGAGGCAAAGATAATTTTAATGCTAACAATTGAAATGTAAACTCCATGAAAGCAGAGATTTTTACTATTTGGTTGACTATTGAATCTCAAAGGCCTAGAACACCACCCAGCCCATAGAGGTACTCAACAAATACTCATTGAATTCTTCTGAGTCAATTAGATTTCGTTATATTATCCAAAGCAGATATCTAGTACTTCATTCTGATGACAAATGTCAATAGAAATTCATTCAACAGAATCTCAGAGTGAAGACCAACCACTGTGGTTTAATGGGGGCAGTCACAAGATTCAAAATAGGACCAGGCGAGAGAGAGGAAGACTGCCTTAAAGAAGCATTCTCTAGAAAGGGAATATGGGGGCTTATACTGAAGGTGAATTTGAGAGAAGAAAGTACACATGCAGATGCCAAAATAGTGGGAGAGTTTTGTGTCTTAGACACTCAGCTATTTCTTTTAGAGAAAAAAAACGTGCTTAAATATTTAAAATTATTTATTAGTGACCTTTCTTTCTCTGTTTCTTTTCCTTTCCATTTTCTTTTTTTTCAATTTTAACAGATCCGTGGTGGAAAACTAATGATCTCCAATACCAGGAAAAGTGATGCAGGGATGTATACCTGTGTTGGCACCAATATGGTGGGAGAAAGAGACAGTGATCCAGCGGAGCTGACTGTCTTTGGTAAAACTCTCTTTTAAATTATAAATTGCTATTTACTACCTACTTTTCCTTTTCCTTTAAATATTTTTGCTAATACCAAACACCAGGCCATACAGGGACAGTTACTTATGACTTGTGGTGAGCTCAATAGACTAGAATTGTCTTGTTTTCTGGTTCTGTCTTTCAGATGAAATCTTTGATGTGAAGAGAATTAAACTTTTGAAACATTAATTTACCTACTTTATTCATATATATTTATAGGATTTTGCCTTTCATCAGGATGTAAAAAACTGTCCTTTCTCAAAATCTATTTGAGAGATTATATACCTTTAAAGTTTATCACTCATTCCGTTGTGATACATTTATGAAGTATTTATTATGTGCATGACACAGGGTAAGGTTTTTAAAAATTAGAGAGTGCAGTGTATAGCCATTTCACTTGTTTTCTAATTTAAAAAATTTCAGATTGAGCTATTTTCAGTTTTACCTCATGATGAAAAGACTAGCTTGCTAGTTATACACATGCAATCAAAATTAGAAAAAAATTGATCAACTACTTTGCTATAATATTCATGTTTCTTCAACTTAAAAACCAAAGGACTCTTTAGCTGGAGTAATTCAATTAGTTAGTGAAAACGTGATTAGATCTGTATCACAGAAATAGTGGAGAAAGCATTAGGAAGGAGAAAATTGGAGGTAGTAAAGATGGCCAATTAAACAAAAGTAAGGAAAATGCTACAGGGCAGCTGTGGAAAATTGAAAGAGAAATACAATGACAGAAAATTGGGGAAAATGGGGATCCTAAAGATGCTGGAAAATGAAACATTCCTTTAGATGACATTGAAGTCCCATTCAAGTATCTGTATGGAAATATATATGTATACTCACAAACACACTCACAAACACATACACATATGTATATACACACACATATATAGATGCATGTGTATATCTATCTCTCTCTATATATATTTGAATAAAAGAGTCACTATTGCAGATATTATGATTTCTTTTTTAAATGCAAGAGATAATTGTGAATTTCAAATTACTTTTTTGTGTGTGCCAGTAAAATAATCTTCTGAATCTGTGCATGGTATGATAAGATCCTATGTCATTACTCCAGAACACACTGAGGTAGCATCAGAATCTGGCATACATCCCTAAAGAAACTTCTTTTGCAGTTTGGGATGTGCCACCCATGGTATAATGGGATCCCGTGCTGCGATGCAAAAGAGAGCCATATTATGGTTTCCATTACATTTAGAGTGTTAGGTGTGGTTTATGAATATGTACTAGAGTGCAGGCCTCTCTTTTCAATTGCTCTGAGTAGCAGGTAATCTCTGGTAATACTCCTTGTGGATACTAAGCAGCTTGAAGTCCCAAATGACAAAACCAGGATCCCATAATTCATTAAAGGAATTGAACAGTAAAAATAAAACTGTTCAAAGTATGCATGTAAATTTCTGTCCTACAGAGAGCTCAGACAATATCAGTTTGCCCTTACATTTCATGCAGTTATCTATCTATAAGAGTCTCAAAATGTGCTTCACTCCGTAATGAATAAAATACAGTTTTGCCTGCTAAGATATGAAATTAGCGGTCACTGAACATTAGCATTGAAAACCCACAAGTACAGCTATTCTATTTAAAGAAACACTCATCTCTATTCTTCTGTAGCTACCACCAGCTTTGGAACAGAAAAATGTTTCATTACAGCAGTATATATTGCCTTCAGAAGAAAATTGAAAGGGTTTAGTGTTATTACCCAAACAATTAGACTTACCAAATGTGACTTGTGTTATGAAATATTCACCCTACTTTCTCTAAAAATATGATGAGAACTGAAGGATATCCCTAAATATGTCAGGAGTTATGGGGGGACTTCTAAATTATTTTGAAAGTAGCTATAAACCAAAAAGATTGAATTTGTCTACAGGCAGTTCTTCTGGAACAATTTGTTTAGGAAGCTGAGAAACGTTTATCTCATGGTGTAAACTAGTCAGAACTGACCTAAGTACAATATTAAGTTGAGGGAAAAACTAAAATTCCATAATTGATAAGAAAACAACATCCAAACCTAGAAATAAAACATAAAAAGAGTAGTGATGGTCTAAATCAAGATTGTGACAAGTATTGCATGGGAAAGACCCCCTCCTGTACCTTGATTCCCCAATTCTTAGAGAAAATAAGATAACTAGTATGCTATGTATAATGAGGCCTTCTTTAGTTTATTTTGATGCTCTATATCCAGAAAATGTTTTCTAGTAAACCTATCTGTATTTAATCGTTGTTAGATATTCTATCTCTGGTGGGAGGTTTATAAATGTAAAGCTGGTTAGTGACAGTTTACCTCTCCTCTCTCAATTCTATTTTCATGTAGCAACACTTCTGCCTTTAAAACTCTGGCTACTATGACAACTCTGTATTCTTCCAGCTTTTAAATGGAAGTTTTTAGATGTCCTTTGCAACTCCATCTTTAAGATATATAATACAGAAAAAGTAACTGATGATATTTAATTGTTCAAAAATATAATTCACTTATAATGGCAAGGAAACCAATGAAAAGGTTAAAGGGTCTTTACCAATACAATAGCCATCTGCAAGTATTTTGACTCTTTAATAAGTGGGATTGGACTTAGAAGTTTTTTAGTTTGAAAATTGCAAATTATGCTTTAAAAATCTGCGCTTTAGGAAAAGTCTTAATCAGTGTGACTTAATTTTCAAAATGTTACTCTGCCATACTCTCTGAGTCATTTATGCTGTTTGTTCTTCTTTAATATTTGCTGACCATAAAGTAGCATCCTAGTTAAGTGGCAGTACCAAATCTAAAAATTAGAAGTAGGCACCACACTGCAGGACACTAAAATCTATGGCACAGTCTAGATGTCTTCATAAAGAATACTTTGTAGCAATTTACATATGTTAATTAAATTCTAGAGATCCTGAAGACAGAGAAACTAGAGTTGAAGTACATAATTAAATTTCCAGTTATGGGTAGGTTTGGGATATCTGTTATCTAGAATTTAACTATCATTAAAAAGCAACTAAAAATAAGAATTGTTTCCTAATGATTTTTAAATGTTTGTAAAAGTAATACATGAAAAAAAATTTTCTGTGTTACATTTCTAATAGACATTAGAAGTATTGCAAAACTTATGATGAAATACAGAAAGAGCTTGCAACCTCCCCTCCTCCCAACACACATACATACACACACACACACACACATTTCTCATCTTTGAACATTCCTGTAAGCCTGTTTTATCTTTTTCTCCTGGGACTTATTTCCATATTTCTATGTGCTTATTTTGCAATTTTATACATTTTAACTTCTTATTTTGGAAGATGATGATTTGGCCCACTTATACTCCCTTCTCCAACTTCTCACCTGTACTTTCCCTTCTTTTTGTCTTTTCCCTTCTTTGTCTTTTCAGTATATTGACTTTAGAAACATTGACTGTATTAATATTTAGAATTTAAGTTATTATAACCTTGTAAATATTGACTGTGAGCTAAGTGTTATGCTATTATAATGGCATTACTTTTCTGGCACTATATTTGGTCTTCTTTGAATTAATAATAAATCCATTTTTCCTTTTACTTATGTTTATCTATGCCTGTCATGAATTCTTCTTGAAATCTTCAACAGAAGGTTTAAAATTCTCTAAATTCTATTTAGCTATTAAGTCTACTCTTGCTACAGCCATCCTGGAGGCGTCAGACTTCTGCCCTGTCCAACCAGGCTGGATTCTATTTAGATCTACCCCAGAAACTTCATTCTGATATTCATCTTCCCTTTCCTTTGATGCTGGATTCCCTGCTTCCTATATCCTGTATTTTTTTTTTTTTCTTGTTTAACTCCTATATTCAGAACAGTGTTTCTCTCCTGATTTCTCCTTGACTAGAGCCTAGAGCACATTCCAGACCAAACTATCTTTATTCAATCCAAAACTTAATGGATACTTCGGCTGGTTATAGAATTCAAGTTTAAAAAAATATTTTTGCTCGAAATATTAAGGTCGCCACTTCAATATCATTTTGCTTCCATCGTTACTGTTGAGGAGTCTACTGTACTTTTGATCCCTATGCGATCATTTTCCTTTTTTTTTTCTCTTTCCAAACTTTACTTAGTACCTTCTCTTTATCCCATGGTTCTGAAATGTTTCAATACCATGCCTCATTTTGGCACTTATTTTCCTTTTACTGGTTGGACCCTTACTGAGCAATCTCAATCTAAAAACGCTCTATTCATACAAGTCAATGAAATATACTGTCCATTTTTTCTATTTCATTTCTCTGTCGAGCATAAATTCATTAATGAGATGTTAAACCTCCCAGATCTTTCTTTTCTTGAAATATTCCTTATTTATAGCACCTTGTTCTTATTTCATGGATGTTTTAACTTATCTTGCATCTCAGGATTTTAACAATATTCTTTTTTTTTAAATAAAATTTTCTCATGATGCGTTCCTCCTTTTCTTCTAAGTTCCTTTCCCTGACCTCTCGCCTGCATTGTTCTGTCTTTTACACTGGAGGCTTTCTTCAAATGACTATTTTCTTCGGGATGAAGATAGAGGTTGGGTCTGGTTATATTGATATCAGTTATTGAGTGAGAGGTAATAGTTGATGGCCTGAGTGTAGTTGAGATACCGTGGGACAAAGCTATGAGGGAAGAAATCTCAGAACCAAACCTTAGGAAATATCTGTGTGTTACTGATAACTTGTAACCTTCATTTAAGAATTTAAAACATAAGGTGTTATTAAAATCAAGGTGATTGTTAAGAGCGATTTAGTTCTTTTAAATAATATTAACTTGCAAACTTTAAAACAGCAAAATATTTCTCATTTGTTCACTTATTTAATAAATATCTTTTGAACACCTACTATGTGCCAGGCTCTGAGTGTTTAAATAGAGCTAGGGAAATGAATAGGCAGGTCCCCTGCTTTCAGTGTGACTCTCATATCATATCATATCAGCAATAACACGAAACTTTGCCTCTAAAGCATGGTGAGAAAGGCATTCTTTTCCCTCTGAGAATATTTGCCTATGTTTGCTTTTGCTTCACAGGATGGTTTCTTTCAGACAAAGAAAATTCTTGGCAAGAAGAGAAATTAGTGCAGCAAGGATTTATTTAATCCCAGTCAGGCAGACTGATCATTATCATCCAGTCTATATTGGAAGGGCACAGTAATTCACATTCAATGGCTATCATAACCCCCTGCCCCTCACACATACCCATTTAGAAAAGGAGACATACTACGACTAGCCATCTCACTTTCCAGTTTAATAGACACTACTGGGTAGTGGATCCTTCTGGGTCACTGAAGTTAAGATAAGATTTACAAGCAGTGGTTAGGTCTCGTGCTTTTACTGCATAGCTTTGGTCTTAGAGGACCTAAAGGACTCTACCTATATAATTATTGCCATAATGCTACTTTTATAATGTCAAGCAAAGTTTATTTTTAAATTGTTACGGTTGTCCTAGTAATAGCTGTCACAGCATAGCCTTTGCCAATTTTACAGCCATAGTCAATGACTGAATACAGTTGAAAGAAATTTGTTCTCTGGACACTTAATTTCCTTCACTGTAGCATGTAAGTATGAAAGTTAAGAGATATTATGCAACCACATTTCAGATTTATGGTTTTGGGGTTGAAGTGAATATTTTGATTTCTGAATATTATTGACATAACCACAAGGAGACTTGGCATTTGATTTTATTACAGTTGCATACAAAGCTGTATTTTCCACAATGCCAATTTGGAACTAAATTAACCTGGCTACTTGAGACCTGTACTTTACATAGTACCACGCTGCCAAAGAACACTGCTATCTCAAGAGAGATTAACCTTATAAGCAAACTATGCAGGCGATTCAAATCCAGTTAATCTCACAATACAAAAAATGTTAATTGCATTGGCAAAGACATTGCCTCTGATCACGCAATGGCTATGTAATTAAGGAACGGGCCATTCAGAGGGACTCTAATCTCATTGATAAACCTTCAGCAAATAGCCCTTGAGATGTCTACCCGTGTTTCAATGTGTGATCAGCCATAAGGTAACAACATAGAAAAATCAGTGACCTTATTTTGACATGCCTTAAAATGTGGTTTGCTTGTTAGTCAGTAGTTCAAGATGTTTCATGTATATTTATTGTAGTTGTCCAGAGCTTCATGGAGTACAAACTTCACGGGGCATTAATGGGTATTGAATGTGGTCAGTTATCGACTTGCTGGATGCTTCTCTTGTCATCTTACTTTCTAATCCTTCTAACTACATTATTTGCAGATGATTTTGACACAAAACAATAAACCCCAAGATAATTCCTTGTAATTTTTGTAATTTGCGTCTGAAAGGGGTGTGGTCTTGTGTTTGGCTATGGTAGCAGTAACCCCTGCAAAGGCAAAGCGTTTAAAAATACATTTCTGCCTGTGTAACTTATTTAGTCTTTAATACTCATATTTTTGATTCTCAGATTTTCTGGAAATAAAGTCTAGTTAAGTAAACTGAAAATAATTCCTACCAAAAACTGTCTCTCCATCTAAATAAACGTTAAGCAAACCTACAGTTTTTAACATACTGTTTTTTTGTGGGCTGTTAAAATTACAAAGTAGAAGATGAGCTTAATATAATTAGCAGAAAACAACTGAAATAACGAATAACACAATTTAGAGATAATTGCTGCAACAGGCGCTATGGTAATTCTCAGAACAATTTTTTAAAAGTTGTGACCAAATTCCAACAAATTGGTAAATTTCAATGTTACTTTGTTGGAAGGCACAACCTCAGGTACATTCAGGTATAAAACCCTTTCTGATGTGCCATGTATATGCAAATGACTTTCTTCTGGGTTATTCTTTGCATTGTCCATTTTTTTTAATCAATTGAATTGCATTTTCCACCATAAACCAATGTTAGGCTTCCAAAAATTCTATACCACATAGTCTCCTGTGGTTATCTAGTTGCTTGGCAACTAAACTCTGCTTGAGGGCAGAAGAGAATAGACAAAGTTCCTTGCAAAGTTCTCCACCCCTACTGAGTTCATCAGAACAACCGCAGGGAACCCCATAACTTTCTTCCTTCTTGAAATTGTAAATCAGGTGCTTCCACGTGTCTCCATACAAAATAGTGGGACTTAGAACAGGTATGATAACCAAAAAAATCCTCAAGGACCCTAATGGTGTCCTCTGAACGAAGAGACAATTTTAGTTTTGTGGCAACTCTTTCAAAGTTTGCTCTTTGAATTAATTATACTCATATGTTGCAATTTTGTGACTGGTGGCATGTTAAAGGAAACATACAATAACTTTGCCTGAAGATATTCATGTGTATTTTAGTGGAACTAATCTATATACTCATGCAATTTACTTTGTAGTCAGCATCATGCCATGAAAAATTTCCATGTTAGAGAGATAGACACAGAGATAGCATTAACATCCCAACGTATGATTTTGCCACAATTTATCCTAAAATCCCCGATTTTCCAATACTGCCAGCATTGCTGCCATGATCCTATGTTGTTCTTATCTTTTGTTGTAGTTATCAATGATCGAAGTTACTGTTCTGTATTATTTGTATTGTGGAGTGTCTGCAAGTAATGACTATTTTGGTTCTTCTCCAATACTCACACTTTCCTTCTTTTTCTTACTGATTATTAATGTCAGCATGTCCATTTTGTTCCTGATTGTATTAGGCATGCCTTTAGTATATTACTTTTAAAGAATAATTTTTGCATTTAGTTTCTGATAAAATATCTTCATTATAGTTAAGAAGTTTCTTGTGATTCCTTCTTATTTAGAATTTTTTTAATCCAACAGGTTCTCTATGTCTATAGACGTAATCATATTTATTTTCTCCTCTCTATAAGTAGCCTCCTTTACCATATTAATTATGAATGCATTTGACTTCAAGTAACAGAAGGCTAACAATGGCTTAAGTGTAAGGGGTCCATTTTTTTCATATCTACCATATCTGCAATGAAAGGATTGACACAGTCACACACCATATCCATACTTTACCTGCCACTTTGTTCCGGTTTGCCAAATGGAAATTTTAGAATCTTTGTAGACTTTCCTTCCACATCTGATTGATCACCCAGTTCTGGTATCTCTTCATTCTGTTCCCTCTTCCATATCCCTAGAACCACTGTCAGTTCTAAGCTGAAATAATTTCTTACAATAACTGTTTGACCTAATTCACTGCTTCATATTCTCTTCTAATTCATTTTTCACAGATCTGCCAACACGATCATTTTCATATGCTTATTAAAAATGCTGCTGCCTTAATTAAAATCTTTCAACATCTCTCTATCACCTTTAGGGCAGAGCTCACATTCCTTGGCATGGTATAGAAGGCCCATCATTGTCTCACCATTTACCAACTAACTAGTTTCATCTCTCACCACTTTTCTGATGAAACCAAGCTGCTGGCTCTTCACCAGCTACCAAGCTCGAAACCTGGCATAGGAGAAGCTGCATTAACATGTGCTGAATGAATGAGTGGATGAGGGAGAGACTTCTCTTAGCTTACTCATCCGTATGCCAAGTTTTAGGACAATTTCCCTTTTAAAATCGGAGGGAACAGGAGGGATAGCCTGACACACGATTTCTCATTCATTAGTGATATCAGCAGTGGTTTGGATCTCTTTTAATATTGGGTTACTGCAGCTTTTGGATGAGCTGGATGAATATCCCTAAGTGATAGCAAAGAAGAAATCAATCCTGCTTTCTATGCTAATGACTCATCTTTTTCTGTTAATATTCCAAACACTCGTAAGAAGATACTGATCCTATTGCCTATATACTGCCAAAAACAGTAGCTCAGTATGAACTATGCAGGCACTAAGATAGTTTGGAGCACACAGTGTCCAGTGGTCAAAGGAGAACACTAAGTAATTCTATCCAACTTGCAGATTTGTTCTGTGGTCAAAGGGGCACACTTAGCTGCTAATTGTCTCTGACCACCTAAAATCTTTTGAAGCAAACTTTTCCCTCAAGTCTATATGGATTATTTCTAGATCCTGCATTAGAAAACCTCTCCATGATAAAGTCCATGAGCCTTGTTTTACGGCTTGGGGTTTGGGGGCCCCAGTGTACAGATACTTGAGCATGTGCAGGTCTGTCTGTGTTTAAAGAAAATTTTGATCCCTACTGTCAGCTGCCCTGTGGACAGATGCAGTTGTCTTCCTTCTGAATACCAATGATGGTTGACTTTATTGCAGTAAAATATGCTTTTGTAGCTTACACATTTGTTTCATAAATATGGGTCTTTATTTAGTCAGTAAAATCATATACTTCCAGTCTATACTCAGCATATGTTATTTGATGTGATTTATTTTCCTTAAAGATTTCTTGCTAAATATGTTTCAGTTTTTGTGCCACTGTATTCATTCTTAAATTGGGTTTGAAACTAAAGTCCTAAGTGACTAAATATGGCCATATGGCCATAAATTGTGTCAACTCCCTATGGATTTCATTTTTCTTTTCCTTGACTTCTCTTCCTACTTCAATAAGTAGCAATATTGGACTTGCCTATGATTGCGAGACATGGGCTAAGAAAAATTTAAATGGTGACTTTTTCCTGTATCAGAATCAGATCATTATAAAAAAGAGGGGAAACTAGACAAGAGATTGAAGTGTTTACAGATATGTAAAACTACATTTTGTTTTATACCTCTCTTCAATAGTAAGATTCTTACGGACAGGAATTTATTTTTTCCAGGCTTTATTTAGAAGAGTGTTAGAATGCAGATTAACAGGGCTAGGTACAGATTAACAACAAAAGACTAAAGGACGGAAACACTAAAACAGAATACTAGAGAAATAAACAAACAGAAAAGTTAAGTAAATAAAAATGGGCAAGTATCTGGAACACTTAGGAGAAGATAATTAGAAGTAGCCTTAGAAAAGTATGTAGCAGTAAATAGTTTACAATAATTAATAATGATAGTGTTTTTTATTTAAGAAAAATTAGATTGACAGATTTTTAAAAAATTTAAGACACACAAAAAAATCATATATGAAGTGAAAATATTCATGGAAGTATTGGGTCCTTATCAAATGGATAGCCTTAGTGAGAAAATTTAGATAATACTCATCTTGAGAGCACAACGTTTTTAGTTTTCTCTAGCGTTCTTGATGGAATATTAATATTTGTTTCCTTTTTGATATTTTCCATTAGTTTCAACTTTCAGTTTTCCCACTCTGAGTCATTTTAATGGATTAAGATAATCATCTCTTTCCTTGTTTCTTTGGAATTCATTGTTCAGGGTTTTTTTATGACAAGTTCCACATGATTTAGTTCAGAAATTCACAGAAGAGTCAATTTAATATTTTCCAACAGATTGTATGGATTTATATGCAAACCATAGTTATTTATGTGTTCCAAAGATATTTTATCTTATACAATTACATTGGATCTGTAGGGCCTTATCAAGACATAGTTGAGCTATAAAATTAGGTACCTATGTACCAAAAATGAACCACATATTTTCTATGCTTTTTTTCTTAATGCGCTTGAAGTATGCACAACATTCATTTTATTTTACTTTTTTTTTTTTTTTCCTAAGAACGACCCGCATTTCTCAGGAGGCCAATTAACCAGGTGGTGCTGGAGGAAGAAGCTGTAGAGTTTCGCTGTCAGGTCCAAGGAGATCCTCAACCAACTGTGCGGTGGAAAAAGGATGACGCAGATTTGCCAAGAGGAAGGTAAGAGCATCATATGGATGGAAAATTGTTAGATAACCATTGAATAATTATAAAGGAAAAAGACAGCCTCCATTGTACCACCAAACACTCATATCCTGGTATGTTATTTTCACACATGATTTTTATATATGAAAGCCAGATATCTGCTGTTTTATATACTGAAGTCCTCCAGGCTTTTGATGTCACTCTTTCATTGAATTTTCACATAAATGCCTGACCCTCCACTCCATCTATTATGCCCCAATATCAAGGATTCCTAAGGCACTCTCTTCTCCTGGCCCCATCTAGGCCTGCCATTCTGTTCCTGCTGAATTTCTAATGACCCACCCATCCCCAATGCCCCCTTCAACTACTGCTCTGTTGCCATGGGTACTGGGTGTAGCAGACTGTAGGGTCTGCAATAAACAATGGATCTCATTCAATACAATAAGGAAAAGGCACATGGCTATCCACATAGGGAATTTTTCACTTAAGGACTTCCTGTCACTTTCTCACTTGCCATCTCTTCATGGAGATCTTCTCTTCCAACTCTTTTCTATTCTTATCACCTAACCCAAAACCCAATCTCTCAGCTCTCTAGGGTAAGTCCAGAAATGCTTGTCATTTTTTATAAAAATAAAACTTTTTTGTAGTCTAAATTCTCCCAGGACCTTGCCTTTTATGATCAAATAAATCATTCAAGTATTTTTTTTTTTCTATGTAACAAGCGTATTTAACTATAAGATTTCTTTTGACTTCATCCTAGTCCTACCTTCTGAAACTACAGCCATCACACCTACTACAATCAGGGTCTGCAAAAAATTTCACATCCTGCTTTTTTGCCAATTTTCTTTCCTAAAAAAGAAATTAGGTTTCATTCAACTAACTGAAAGTAAACATGCTTTCACAGAAATCAAATTGAGTTTCTTTGTGCTTTCACTGGCACTGCTATCGATTCTTTGCTGAATTTATACATTCATTTCAGAATCTCATTTTTACATATCCCTAGGTCTCTGATACTATACTTTCTAAAGTCACATCATCAACAGCACTGGCTTCAAATGGACCAAACCTTTTTAATAGTGACAGGTTCTTTGCAATCTATAGGAAAGAGACAAGTGAAAATTTTACTTTGCTTAGCTTTTTGGCATAAATTGTAGGGAAAGTTGACTATGTTTCTTTTCTCACTTTGCTGTCAGACACCTAGTTTTAAAGCATGTTATTAGGAGAGGTTAGTGAATGTGAGCCTCCTCAAACTTTCTCAGTGAAGAAGCAGGTTGAAAAGCAAGTAGAGGTGATGGAATTGAGGTATTGGAGTCCATCTTCTGTGTATACTCAATAACTTTCCACAAATTTGAGGGCACTTCGTGTATAATTTTAAAATGTTGATGTAAGACTAAGAGATTAATTATACTGTAAAATTAGTGCAGACGAAGATTAATTTTCAATTAGTAGAAATAAAAAGCCTGGCCATAAAAAAATCTTGCATTTTGGAATAATTTCATATTTACAGAAAGTTTCAGAGATAGTACAGAGAATTCCCATATACCCTATACCTGGTTTCCCCTATTGTTAACATCTTACACAAATATGAAAGATTTGTAACTCATAATAGACAAATGCTGATACATGGTAATTAAAGTTTATATGTTATTTTGATTTCACCAGCCTTCCTTTTTCTCCAGGATCCTACCTGGGGTATTTTAGTTGGATATTATAGGATATTGCATCAAGTTGTCATGTTTTCCCAGTCTCCTCTGTTCTATGACAGGTTCTCAGTCTTTCCTTGTTTTTATGACCTTGACAAGTCTTAAGTATCCTAAGACTGTTCTGGACAGGTATCCTAAGAATGCTCCCCAAACTTGGGATTGTCTAGTGTTTTCTCATGATTCGACTGGCTTTCTGGGACTTCAGGAAGAAAGTCATGGAAAGTGCCCTTTTTGTCCCATGATTATCAGGGGTTACACGATATTCACATTACCTCCCTGGTGATCCTGATATTTTCAATCATTAAATAGGATCCTATTGACAAAAGCTGAGAAAATAGAAAGTGGTAAGGGTGTATTACATTTTGATGCGTCTATGTCTTTGAATTAAGGTAAAATACAACTTAAGCCCAGTTTGATTTGTTCCCAGATTTCTCTAGGTGTTAGGTCGTTAAACCTGACAGCTTTGTTTGCCACAGTATTCTCCAAATCTTGCCGTATTCATTTGCTTCTGAGCTCAAATAATACATACAAATCAAACAACAGCCTTAAAACTGCCTATTTAGAATGGCTGATATAAAGGCCTCTAAAGACGAAGTTGAAATTTTTCGAAATCATAACTCTACCAGCTTTCCTTAAAACATATCGTAAGTTTGTCCTCTTTATTCTTCTGTTACTGGCATGATATGACTACAGTGCTTTGTGTGACCAGCTAAATATTTTTAAAGTCTCAGGCAAATGGAAATGCTGTGTAAGCTTTAAATTGTATGTTAGAAAGGCTTAAAGCAAGGATCAGTGCAATGTAGAAATTGAGGTCAGTACTTTTATCATGATAGAAGCCATGCACTTTTTCTTGAAATCTCAATCTTTAAATGGTATTTCAAAGAAGCTTATTCACTCTTAGATTTGTATGCATTAGCATAAGCTTCACATATGCATAATGAGGGGGAAGGAGACCTTTTTGCTTGGTGAGGAATAACAGTAATGACTTAACCAACCATAGCCTAAATCAACAGCATTGATTCTATTACATTATTTAGGTCTCAGACTAGGGAGATGGCCATTGTTCTTGTGTAAGCAATTGTGTGGAGTGGTGTGGAGGATGACATTTCTTTGGCTTAACATTTAATGCAATTTGAATAAGGTTTGTGTAGTGGTTCATGCTTAACACATTTATAGTAAAACTTTGTAGGGCAGCTGCATAGCCTGTAATTACTACGTAAGTAATATGTGACTGTTTTTCTTTTGGAGACAAGAAAAGCTTTTCAATTCAAGTTTAAATTTATGAAATGCTGTGATAGCTATTTAAACTTTCAACACAGAAGAAGATATCTGTGCCAACCTTTCAGTACCCAGAGATGAATTAAAGGAGTATTTTTTTCTTCACTGTGAAAACAGTTTTTAAGTAGTACCCGTATACCTCTTTCTTTGATTTAGCCCTAAATTTCTGATCTTTCTCAGTAGCTATCGTTAATGAAATTACAACTTACCGTTGGTGAGTTTTCTTAAAGACATTTTTTGATTAGATAAATATTTCGGTGAGGCTGGTAAATAGCAATCCCCAAGTCTAACAATAACCCAGATGCCCAACCAGGGAAAAGTTATTTATTTAGACATTTTCCATATAAAAAAGGGACAAAATAGGAAGGAGCCTTCATTTTATATATGCTGCTGTTAAAATGTTAATTGCTTGTGTGGCCCAACACACAGCAAGGCCAAACAAACCTAAGTGTCGCAGTTTGGAGCAGAGAAAGGTTTACTGCAGGGCCATGCAAGGAGAGGAGTGGATCATGCTCTAAAAGACCCCCAAGGTACCCTGATGGGTTTTGGCAAAGCATTTTTAAAAGCCAGGTGAGGGAGGGGGTCGCAGGGTATGTGATCAGCTCATGCACAATTCTCTGAATGGCTGATGGTGAGGTAACAGGTCGATGTCACAGGGATTAACAATATCAGTCTTCGGCTCCTGGAGGCCTGGGCCTACGTGCTCATGGCCATCAAGTAGTTAACATCTTTCAGTTGGTGGGGGGGCTTTCACATCTCTGAAACAGCTCAGGAAATGTGCATCAGGTACTGTTATCTAGGTACTTCAGAGAGGAGCTAAAGCAGAGGATATGGGGGAGAGCTTGTCATGGGAAGGCTGCATAGGATCCTGCTTGGTTACATTTGCAGAAACATCTTACAATACTACTATTTCACAATTGACGATTTCAGGAAGAGAAAGGTCACTTGCCTTTTTTGTGATCGTGCCAGGTATCAATATCTTTTTCTCCAGAGAGTCTCAATACGTATGTGCTCAAATAAATGCACAACGACTCATTTATTAGGGATAAGAATTTTACACACCACTGTGAAAATAAAGTGGGTAGGGGGAACGAAATGATGAGATAAGGGAAAGACATTTTGTAGATCATAATGATTATGTGTTTTAATAAAACTGTTTTTTCAAGTCATAATTGAAATTGTAGAAAAAACACTTTAAGGTTTACCTGTGTTTATTAAGTGCCTATTGTATTTATTAAGTGCCATTGATAGTCTGTGAAAAAGAAGTCACTTTAAGCAAGGTAAGTATGCTGTTATTATTTTTTATTTTATGTTGATCAAATTGAGTGATGTAGGAAAGTATTCACATACTGAATACATTAATGAAAGTTAAAACTGAAGTAATTCTAGTGTCTTGCTTGGGTGCTACATGTTTTTTTCTCAGGCAAACCTAGAGCTTTTTGCTAATTAGTACTTATCACAAAGTGTTTCATGTGATAGAAATTGCCAGTATTTATAATAACTGAGGCAATGTTCCATCATAGCATATTGTATATTTTGTCATGAAAAAAGTATATATATGCTGAAGCTTTATGAAAAATAGCATGTGCTAATACAAAAGAAACAGAATACTAATCATTTACAACCAAAGACATAACAATAAAATTGAAATTTACCAATGCTAC
Source organism: Phocoena phocoena (assembly GCF_963924675.1). Classification (NCBI taxonomy): domain Eukaryota; kingdom Metazoa; phylum Chordata; class Mammalia; order Artiodactyla; family Phocoenidae; genus Phocoena; species Phocoena phocoena. Next base: position 115,553,160 of record NC_089222.1, on the reverse strand, counting down.
AATATTCTGTTCAATTTAATATTTGTGAGGAGAATAAAAATATCTCTTCTCAGAATCTGGGTAAGAAGTAGTATGATTAATTCAACTATGTGTTCTTATCTGGGTTTGTCTGTACAGTTTGTATTTCAGATAATTATTAGCAATCTTTTAAAGGACTCTAAACAGGAAATTTAACATCTTGCATCAATCATATATCAGTATACCACCACTAGTGAGTTCCAAGATATTTTTTATTTCATTTTTATTTATTTTCTAAACTAACTCTAAAGTGGCACTAACTTTCTCAATAAGGATCTAGAGTAGAGAAATGAATGTTCATAATAGCTTGTCACAGAAAAAAAGAAATAAAATATGTCATTTACATTCTTACGTATGCCTGCGAATTCTAAATGCAGTTGATGGCTTTCACATAGTGGATATAATTCATGAATATTTCATAAAAATAGACAAGGGACTAGAGTAAAAGAGTTTCAAGATATATAGTGCAAAATTCTATCAATTTTCCTGAACCAACTGACAAATTCCTTTTTCTAAAGGGCAAATCTATTTTAAGAGAGACTTTTTAGAGTTCTTAGTTCCATGAAATGTGAGATTCACATAAATACATGATTCCTTAAGAAAAGGAATGAATAGGACCACTTACAAGTCCCCTTTTTGTGGCGTTTTTACACTAAGTGGCTCTTTTCGCTTAGCCCTGGAAAATGTTCTTATATTAATTGTTTGGGAGCTCCATTGTTTAGAGCATGTGCTTCTGGGATGCAGAGACACTGAACAGGTGCTAAGCTACCCTGCTGAGGAGATCAGCCTTCTTCACATACAGTGTGTGTTTCAAGGACATGTGGTAATTTGGGCTCATGATAAATAACCATGTTGATAAGGTTGGCTGGTCAAGATTGGTCAATTAAAGTGGTTTTCAAAAAAGAAGGAATAAAACCTGAGAGCATGAGAAAAGCAATGTATATAAATATTGTATGTGGCATTTGAAACAATAGACTGGTCCCTAAGATTTAGAAATATAAGGAGAAGCGTAAATGAAAATTCTACGATTTTTCAGCTATACAGATGTCTTAGCCATTTCTGCTTGAAAAAATAATTAGAACTGCCTGGACCATTATTGTGGGATCTTTTAATAGAGCAACCAATAACAAAGAATATTTAGGTCATTGTCAGGGATGTTGGATTTTAGCCTTGTTCTGACACTGTTTGATCATTTATCCCTTTAGTTATACTCGCATGTTCTGGAAATGATGTTCAACAGATTTCTCTACCACTAACTAGGAGTGTGACCTTGAAGAAGCTATTTAAACTCTTTGTGTTTTACATCCTGAAGATATGGACCAGCAATGCATTGGGACTAATGATTAACTTATACTTTGACTCATTTGTACAGGGTGAATAATTATGCCATCCATTCTAATTCAAAGGGTTATTAAAATGATATAACTTATTCAGAGTACTGTAAACACTGTACAGTGGGTGTACATAACAGGTGCCTCAGTTTTATAAATCCTACTGATTGGTGGTATTTATTAGTTATATAGATAACTACAAAGAAAACATAGTTAATGCTAAAAAATACAGAGTATATGATTTTCATGAAATAATCACAATTCTCCTCTCTCTGGCCAATTGATTTCCAAAGAAACACATAAAATATTATTGATTGAAGAGTTATCACTTTTTCTTTTAAATCATATAGGTTTATTTATAAATTTTTCCAGCCCGTTTGCCAAGCCTAAAAGTTGTCACCCTCTTCTCTACCTCTGGGAGATTGAACATGGTCCAGATATTATATTCTAACCCCAGTGCAATCAGTTATCTGGGTTGGGAACTTCAAATTTCACACATTACCTGTATCCTTTGTCCACTGGTAATAAGAAAACCACCATCTTTCATAATCTTTGTAAGAAGATTATGTAATGATTAAAGCAAGTATTATTGGAGGACTTACTATTTGCCATGCATTCTTCTAAATGATTTTTGCATATATTAATTTCATTATTTTAAAGCTTAGTGTTCCAGAAAAATATTACTCCCATTTGAAGTATGTGGAAATAGCTTAAAGAAGTTGTTTCCAAAGACACACATTAATATGTGTTAGGGCCAGGACCTGACTTAGTATCTGTCCAACATGAAACCTGTATTTTAAACTAATGGGCTCTGTAATTATGTGATTATAAATTGTTTATGGAATTGAGCCCCTTACAAATTTTACATTTTAGATAAAATTTTAAATAATTGGTTAGAAACACTATATTATGAGCAACTTTATAGGAATACTGTATAGCATTACTATTGAGGGTAGCTTTTAGACCAATTGCATAAACCTCACATAAAATGTCCCAGTGTTTTGAGAATCTAAACTTGGACCAGGTCAAGCTTCCCTCCTTGGAAGCTGAAAATATAGATTTTTGTTTATAAACAGAATTAATTAGCAATTTTCAGAGGGATGCCAAAATGGTATTTTTTCTGTGTTTTCATCAAATAGGTGCTAATAGTTGCTGTTAACACAAAACTAATTGCTACCTAGGGTGGGGGGTGCAAGTTGCCTCGTCCTGTGACCACACTGGCCCATCTGTTGAGAATCTCTGCTAAGGAACAATACAGGAACTGGCATGCAATTTGGGTTCTGGCCAGTGGTCAACTAACAAGCTGGGACCACTTGGACTAAGAAATGCCTTGAAGTCAGAGATGCTCTGCTGTCCATAAACTGGCAGCTCTTGTGTTGTGTGAGGGCAGAGCCAAGACCAGGTGCCAGTTTGCAAAGCAAAGGATCTGTCTGAGTGCCGCCTGTCACTGGCATGTGAGTGTTGTCCCACCAGGAGCCACAGCAGGTGTGCTTTGTCCATCAAAGTGTGGCATATTAGAGCATTCAGCTAGGCTAAGTTCGGGACCAGGGCAACATTTTACCTTAGCCCAAACAGGAGGACAGACCAAAGGCTTACCAGGACATGAGATAGTTGTCACATCACACCGTATCCCAACGGTGGATATACTGGATGTTTATCATCAGAGACGCTCTTTCTCATACCTGGGTTCTTGCCTTAACTAAATAAAGGGAAGAGTTATGTAATTGACTGTATCAACACAAATCCTTGCCTTTATAAGACAATTTGTGGTTACAATCACTTAGATGAATTAATTACTCCACAGGCTTTTCAAATTAAGATACAGTTCTGATTGTTTGTTTATATTTTTCTGTTGTTATTCTTAATAAATTGAATCGTAATGTGGAGCTGCAAGGTTAACTAGAATTTAGGAGATCAACATTCTTATCCCAGCCCGTCATGACGCATCATGTTATTTTAAACAATTTATGTTACATGTCTGAGTACCACAGTCCACATCCGCAAAATGTGTAAGTTGCCTTGGATGGTTTCTGCAGTACCTTTAAATTCCAAAATGGTATGAATCTATGAATGGCAACAATGCAAAACGATTTATAAAGTATAATACATTTTTAGAGGAAAAAATCCCTAAGATTTGAAATGAATGAGCCTAAATAGGAATATTAAAATTACTCATATAACCATTGCCAATGGTATCTACTTTTTACGTTTTGCATATATCTTCTCAGCTTTCTATGTGTAAATGGGCTTTTTTTAAATTCAAAATTGTTTTTGACCCTGAATGCTTATCTAAAATGTCTATTTAAAAATTTTACTTAAAAAGTTTATTAGACTTTATTTAAAAAGTCTAGTACTGAATCAAAAGAGTTGTTTTTAATTGCATTTTCCTTTCCCATAAATATAATATTAATACATTATATTTACATAGTGCTTACTCTATATCAGACCTACTTTAGGCATTTTACATTAATACACGTCCTTAGGACTTGATGTAAATACTATAATTATTCCAATATTACAAATGGGAAAAATGAGGTATAATGAGGTTAAGTGTGACCAAGTCACTTAGTAAGGGGTCTAGGATTTCTGGCTCCAAAGTCCACACTCTTGACCACTACTTTGAGGTACTGGATGGGAACAACTTTTTTCCATTTTCCATTTGGGATTGAAGATTAGGAAAATACAGCTTAGTAAACGCCTGGAGCATTTAGAAGTGTCACTTTCATCAGAAAGTCACAAAATATATCTGTGTGGTAAAGTACGTAATAAAGATTTTATAATCTTCATTATAATGGTACTTATAAGCAATAAATAAATCCATTATATCATATCAAATAAATTTTCATCTTTAAAAAAAATTATTTTACACTGCCCATTGAAATAGAATTTATAGCTATCTTTATTCTCACAGAACATTTTAGCTTAATATATCTGTGTTCGTCACAACAGTGTATCTGGAAAAGAAAAAAAGTCACAAGAAACACATTAGAACCTAAAGAAATGTTTGCCAAGTGAATTAAATAGCATGAGTAAAGGATAAATACTAGAACTATGAACTCCTCCAGGGCATGATACTTTAACTCATCTTTTCATTCTCAGGGCGCTTTTGAATTTACTAAAAGAGTATTTTTTAAATATTTTCATGATAATATTTTATTATCAACAGTTCCATGGATGGGTATAAACTGGAAGGCAGGACTGTGTTCCAGACTTTATATTTTCTAACAAACATATATATATTTTTTATTTCTTATAATAGTCCCTTTGGGAAAGTTGCTGCTTGACCCACATATTCACATCAACTGGTATGAATAGAAAGACAAAGGGAAAAAAAAAACAAATAATAACTTGAGACCCAGTATTACAATGACAATGTGAATGAGGATTATATCTTTGTTAGTGCGTGAAAAAGATACAATTGCCATAGATAAAAGATAAGAGAATGCTTCCAAAGCACACTAAGAATATACTCCACTACAATAGAAACAATTCTTAGTGAAATCTATTTTAGTTGGTACACAGTATTAACTCATTGGAGCTTCATTCTATAAGACCATATTTAGACAGGGAGATTTGTGATTGGGGCACAGTGAACCTTTGCCAATAAATACAAGTACTAGAAGTTTCTTCTGAGAAGGTGATTGATCAATCATGTAGCTCTGTGGAATAGCCTTAAGGAGTTCCCTGGTTGCCTAGTGGTTAGGGTTCAGCTCTGTCAGTGCCGTGGCCCAGGTTCGATCCCTGGTCGGGAACTGAGATCCTGTAAGCAGCGCAGTGTGTCCAAAATATAAAATTTTATAAAAATTAAAAACCAAAGATCTATGTAATAACCTTGTGACAAAATCTCAGTGCAGAAATTTTGTTAGCTATTCTTATGAGCATAACTGTCACAATTGCAAAGGTTATTATAATATCTTTCAACTCATTTCATCGACTATATAGGCATTTGGCACTTTTATAAAGAATACCTGGTTGAATATTCTGTGTCATTGCAATTCATACAACATATGGCACTTGTTATAAAAAAATGTTCAGTGAAAACTATAAATGACCATAGTCCATTCATTGACTCACATTTTCTAATAGTTTTGTCCAAATATTTACAGCACATAGAGCAGAAACAAAAAAGTCAATCAAGACTTTTACCTTTATTTGAGATTTCATAAAGAGACTGAAAGAAAATATTTTGAACATAATTTATAGTAAGATATCATTATCTCAAAGTAATAATGAAAATCTTCAATGTAGACTAATAAAATATTATTTATATTTCATGAATTATTTCAAAAGTAACCACAGACATCAATCAAACATTTCTATGTGTTGATATCCCAGCATATTAAAAAAAAATGAGTTTGCTCTCAAGAGTTTGAGAAGGAAAGTAAGACTTTTAGAAGAAAGTATGAGATATAAAAACATTAATTATTAAATAAGGAAAATTATATACAGACTGTGATGTACAAGACTCTTTAGGGTTTCAGAAAATAAAAGCTTCTCTATTCCCATGTGACACTAGAAACGGGTCTGAAAGGAAGAATAGAATTTCTATAAGTGGAAAGAAGACTATTCTAAGAGATGGAAGCAGGATGAAAAAGCTCTGGTGGTGGAAAGTGTAGGCCAACAATTTGTGGTTCAGTTTCCCTGGAGCGTAGTGGAGTGGCACTTAAGGCCAGCAAGGTTAGTTGAGGCTTTATTATGAAAGCCTCTAATCCCAAGTGAAGTGTTTATACTGAACACACTGTGAAATGGGGAATTCACTAAACACATTGAATAGAAATATATTCTTGTTTCTACGTTTAGAAAATTGATTTTACATTTATATGTAGTGTAGCTTGGAGCAGAGAAAGTTTGGAGGTAGGCATACCTGGTAGGAAGTTGTTTAAAAACTAGTTAGTGGATTACATTGGAGTATTTCCTGTGAATATACCAACACGGATATTAATGCAAGTGGCAATACAAAGAAAAATGTGTTGTTTTTTTTAAATTAGTCATTGATTCTGTGTCAGGGTTCATGGGAAAAGAGGGATTAAAAGTAATACTGAAGTTTGTTCTGAGGTTGGGTGCCTGGATGAATGATATTGTCCTTAATAAATAGAGAAGTCAAAAGATTTGTTTAACCTAAATCATTTTTAATCATATAATAATACCATATGTAACTGAATTCAAGTTAGAATTATTTGTGAGATACAAGATATTTTTTTCTCTGAGTTAAGCGGAAAAAAGATTGCCAAATCAACTATGATATGCCATCTCTGATAGATGATTTCTAATTTCAGAGATTTAAAATATGAAAAATGTGTATCTTAAAATTGATTAACTATGGGAGTAAAAGCTAATGTTTACAGATGTTTTACATGCAAGTAGCTCATTTAATCAATCGTCACAATTGCCTCATGAAGTAAGTATTTTTATACTATCTTTATTTTACAGTTGAAGGATCTGAGAAGCAAATTTCACTGGCAGACAGAGATTTAAATCGAAGCACTTTAGCCCTAAAGTATCCTCTCTTAACTACTACACTAAAATAATTTGTTTCAAAGAAAATTATATTAAGATAATAACAAAAACTATAATTTTTTGAGGGCCCACGGGCTTCACGTTAGGCTGTTTCACATTTTATAATTAATCTTTCCAACAGCCTTGAAGTATGAATCCCCTCTTTTAACAAAGGAAGAAACTGAGGCTTAGAGCAAATGAACTACGCGCTCAAGATCACAGGACCTGTGGGTGGCAGAGCTGGAGTCCACACCCAGGTCTCTCTGACATCATTATTGTAATTGTTTCTTTTTCTCCCAGACTCCCCAACTCCGTTTGCCGTATTTATCTTGATCTCAAATATCCAGTCCTACGTCTAACATGTGGGGCTCACCAAATACACATTCAGTACGGTATAGTAGCTCTCAATTGGGGCCAATTATGCTTCTCCCTTTCCTAGAGGGACATTTGGCAATGTCTGAAGGCATTTTTGATTGCTACACTTGGGGGATTAGGTGCTACTGTCGTCTAGTACGGAGAGGCTAAGAATGCCACTAAACATCCTGTTAACTGTGCACAGGACAACTCCCACGGCAAAGAATAATCTGCCCGAAACGTCAATAGTGCTGAGGTTGAGAAACCCGATTTAGTGGAAACAATGAATCTGGGCTTTGCTCACCCGAATGCTATTTTATTTGATTTTTATTTTTGTTTTTAATGTTAGGACAAAAATAATAGAATATAGTTCAAAGAAATAGATTTCAAAGATAATAGTCTTTTCTTATTGCCTTAACTATGAAGGTTATACCAGTGAGATGGACAAATAATACCATGAATGGACTTGACATAAACACGTCATCATTTAACACAAGAAGAAGACCCTTTGGTTCACTAGTGACTTGAAGTGAATGTATATTTTTGCATATTTTCTAGAATATATGAGGCAGGGAATTTTTCTTTTCATTTCTTGTTCATGAAATTGTTGCTGAATTGATCAAACTAGTTGAGTAGCTTAATTAGAGGTCTGAGCCTTCATTTTCAAATAGACCTACCAACCCACAAGTTCTGTGACACATTTAATAAGTGCTCCTATGTCATGTTGAATTTCTAAATTACTCCATAAGCATATTTCACAAGGAAGTTTCTATGGGCAGAAGGCAAGAAAAGAAAGCCTTTTGAACCTTCCATAGAACCGCCTAGAATGAACATCTCTCTGAGGACACAGAAGCCTACCCTGCCCCTAGCGCTCACTTTGAACACCTATGAAGGGGAATTCCTGGAGTTTGTCCATCAAATACTGCAAAGCCACTAAGTATGTGGCAAATTTAAAAATCCATTTTATCCCAAACTTGCAGTCTCTTATTGCACAGATTTCATTCCCAACTCAGAAGAGTGCAAGAAGAATGGGAGCTGCTAATCAAAAAGTCTGGTCTGAGCTGTGAGTTCTGTGGACTCTTGTGAATTTAATCTCTAAAGTCCTTTTCTAAAAGAACTTAAAGTTAAGATTAATTTCTAACCAAACACAAAACTGTGAGATATATCCACTTTTCCAAATCTGATATTGCAATTTCTAGTCCTATTGTAAAACCAAATTGTCTTAAATGCACTTATGCCAATAAAATAATTATTTCTAAATTGGAGGATAATTTAACCTGCTTCAGCACTTAATTTGTTCCAACATTATCTCCTTAATTGTGATATATTTGCACTTCTTACCCTAAATTTTTCTGTTCTAATTAGTTAAAATAATAACTGCAATATTTTAAAAAGTATTTAAAAGTAATACATTTAAGGAGTTGCAGATATTATTTGAATAATCTGCTAAAAGTTAGTGAAAACATTACCACAAAATGGTTGCATATTAAGGACAGTTGTGGAAATAATTAAACATTCCTTTCTGTTATTATGAGCCAAAGGAAAATCCCAATATCTCTAGGATGGTTTGAACTTGATTTCATATGAGTGTGGAAGGAAGAGTACATGATTTTATAAGATATATATATATTATATATACATACACACACAATTATGTCAATACATAATTGAGGTTTTCCTAGGCAAATGCAACAGAAAGGCACTGGGACAAGAAAAGTGAGGATACTGGCAGGTATCTTATGGGCCATGGAATCTAAGCGGGGTAGACAAATAAGTGTTGATGCAAAGGAGTGATAGAAATGGAAGAAGAGGTTCAGTTTGTAAACTGATTAAAAGAGTAGGAACCATGCAAAGTTATGGCAGGATCAGATATTTGAACTTCAGATTTCAAAGATATTTGAACTTCAGATTTCAAAGATGAAGAGGTTCAGTTTGTAAACTAATTAAGAGAGTAGGAACCATCCAAGGTTGTGGCAGGATCAGATATTTGAACTTCAGATTTCAAAGTTGGATCCATTCCAGTTGAAGAAAAGTTCCAGGATCTTGCTATGAGACAACGGCAAAGGGAGATGGAGACAATATCTCTGAAGGAGGAGATGTTAGAGTAGTGAGAGGCAGCTACGGAAAATCTCACATAACATCTATTGGGCATTTACCATATGCTAGGTTCAGGTCTCAACACTCTAAATGTATTAACTCATTTAATCCTTACAACATCCCTGTGAAGTAGGTCCTTATTAAATACCATCTTGGTCAAATGGAAAGAAATTCTAAAGCTTCCATTTGAAAACTGGATAGCATAATTACTATTCAATGGGATAGGACTTTTTGGTTTTGCTTCTAAAACTTTGCTTGGTTTGTTTTGAGGCTATGTAATTCTTTCCAAAAATATTTATTGAGTAACTGCTCCATGTCAGGCTCTGGGTATTATTTGGAATATCTGGGAAGGTGTTCTCACTTTCACTCTTTCTCCACCCTTACACAAACCCACAGGGAAGAGCCAGATTTCTATTAATGCATGGAGGTGAAGGTGAAAATCTGAGAGAGATAGAGGATCAAGAAGTTTTACAAATCAGTGAACAGGTAGTTCAGATGGCACAGTGAAAAATTTTGTGAAGATGACGACAAAAAAATTGTCCGAGGTTATATCAGAGGAGATAAAACTCACTGCAGAGGTGGTGAAAATGAGAGAATAAGATAACAGGAGAAGACGGAAACTTGGATGGTGACCAAGGGTACCAGGCTATAAACTTCACAGTTGTCCACAGATTTGCCAAGGGAGTTAACTCTTGGAGTCTCCGCTGTCTGTCATAGGTGTAGAAGATGGGAGAGACAGGGGGTACTCAAAAGACAGCCATAGCCTCAGTGATTAAAACTTGGAGGTACTTTTAGTTGGGATGAGCAGGGTGCTTTGGCCTTTCTGGAGGGACTCGGCTGTAGTTCGGTTTAATTGCCCAGTCTCCAGAGAGGGACTCTGTTTTCACGATGGTCGATGTCTGGGATTCCCTGGCAGTCATTTTGAGGCCTTGTCTTTTGGGCCTATTATCCTGTGATTTGAAATATGCCCTGTGTTAATTAACTATTGTTATATTCTTGTGGGTATTTTAGTTATCTTTTTTGTTTGCTTGCTTTCTCTTAGCTTTTTAGTTGGAAAACTCCTTGCTCTCTCAGCTGTGCTAAAGAGAGACTAGAAGAGGGGTTTTCCATTGATGGGTCAAGCTTACAAGGGTAGAGCCACCTGTGATTAGGATGAAGATAACGAGGATAGCATTTACGGGAAGCCAAAAAAGGATAAAATATTGTTTGGTTAATTAAGACAGAGTCAAGAATGCCATCATATTTCAAGTTTCATTTTGGCTTTCCGTATAAGCTTCCAGAATAGAACAGCAAGTTCCCTTTGGGGACCACTTTTCTCTTACTATTTCCCTATAAGTCTAATCTCCCAAGATTTTTGTTCCCAATGAATGTTATGTTAATTTTAATTTTTAAATGATATCTGTTCTTCATACTGCTCTTAAGTGCCCTGCAGGTTTTAGTTGATTGGTGTGTCTCTAATTATCAGTGAATGATTCCATGAGATTAATAAGTGATTTTTTTAATCTTAAAAATTCTTCTGTTGAAAACAAAGCAATACTTTGTAACATTTTCATGTAAAAGCTCCATCGTTGAATTTTCACTGAATCTGGAACTACGGAATGCCTATTATTGCAGACATTCCTTAATTTTCTGAAAGAATCTAAAAGGTGTAAGGTGATCTTCAGTTATTTTGATTGAGTGCAAGTATTTTGAAAACTGAAAACAAACTTTTCAAGTCTCCCTAAAAGGAAAGAAACATTTACTTGTGTAGATATTAAATATTTCCTGGTCCAATTCATAGTTTTTACGATTGGCCAGCTTAATGATTAATAAAGCAGATACATAATAAAATTTTAGGTGCTAATTCAAAACACTCATTCTAGAATTGGAGCCAGACATCCTATAATAAGAAGTAGTAGGTAATTTCAAAACTAAAAACGCTGAGAAGATAAATTTCCTTCCACAAAAAACAAAGGTGCTTTTGAGATGAGAACGGTCTTTCAGGAAGTTTTATTAGTGTAGAGACGTCACACAAGTCAAACAAGGCAATGAGATGCAGGGACTTAAACTGAACATGGTAAAATTCCAATTTGTAATAGAAAATGTAGAGTATTTTCTTTTGTCTTTTCTCCTCTCAACTTCTATAATTTGGGAGATTTGGACGGGGTGGTCCCTAAGTTATCTTAGTTATATTCATAAAAGCCAGAAAATCATGAGAAGTTCCTACCCTAGAAGCTTAAGGTACATTGGGGATTGCAAAGTATGAGAAATGTATAAAATGTGGTTATGTTATAAAACTTGGCCAGTTTTCAAAAATCTTGTTTGGTATTTTCAAAGTGAACTTAGATTTATAGGAACTCTTCCCCCTAGCTGTGAGAGGTTTCTTTAGCAGGAAGAAATAAAATAGATTATCTCACTTAAATTTGGAAGTGATTTTAGCATATAGTATTCTGTTTCTTAAAATATCAGTAATATTTTCTCTTTTGACACACTTTTAAGATTATTTAAGATCACATACAAACAGAACCTTGCATACAAACTGTTGTTTTAAGTATTAAAAGAAATGTATTTTGTTTTGTTTATTATTTAGCTGAACAGATGGTAACGGTTTAACACAATTTAGTTCCCTTTTTCTCTCTCTCTTTTTTTTCTTTTTTCCTTTGGGAAAAAAACAACACAAAAACCAGAGCTTCTTTTCCCACTTTGTCACAGCTGGTTACCAATCAATCTCAATTCACGGTACAGTGATGATAGCACATGTTGTCCAGGGGCCAAATCTGATTGGGTTGCATTTTTCAGCAGTGTTTCATATCAGAAAAAAAAAAAAAAAAAAAAAGGTATCTTTACAGTGGGGACTGTCAGCACATGATTGTACAACTGTCATTAATCAAACCTGGCAACAATGACTGCATTTATACAAGTCTGAGACTGGCAGATTTCACAATCAAAATCACCCAATTTCTGTTAGGATTTCTTCACCAGTAATGTTTTTTCATCTGTTTCTTTTTTTTTCTTATTTTTAATTAAAGTCAGACAATACCTCCTACATGTTGATCACATATAATATCATACCATGTTGGAAAACTAGTTGTTTTATACCAAAGTGTGCTCTAGTTACTAAAAATTTAGTCTGCACTATGTAAAGAATGCTAAGAGCAAATCAGGGAAAATTTTAGGTACATTAGATTGTTTAATAAAACAATAATTTTAAAGTATATATATATATATATATATATATATATATATATATATATATATATATATTAGGAAACGCATTTATGACCCTCCTAGGATTACAGCTGGTTTTAGAGTAATACTGAGAAAAATATTGATAAAAGTTAGTTTCTGGAGTTTTTGAGACTCTGAACATAGAGTCTGATGCAGAAATACACACCTGCTCAAAGCACGTGCACACAGAGCAATAAACACACATATCAAAAGGAAAAGGTGTGTTGTTCTGTGTTAGAAAAATAAATGGACACCGCTGCACAGGACATCGACTTCAGTCTCTCTATAACTCGAGACAGCAATATCAGGATCTTCTTCTATAAAATGGTGTTTGGAAATAGGCATTTTCTCTAATTTATTGTTGTGAAATTTATATGAATCTCAGTTGTAAACTGTAAAGATCTCTTTAAATATAAGGAACTATTATTTATAATTATTTATATTACTCAGTCAATATTTGCTTTCTAGGGAAAAATGAATGTTTCCCCAGTTATCCAATCTAGTAGTGTAAAGCATCAATGAGATGACTATTAAGCATGTACGAATTTATCCAGAAAGGAATACAAGAAATAAGGCCACAATTATTGGACCTGTGGAAATATTTGACATTTAATTTCTTGTGAAATATGTACTTTTAGGAAGCAAGTTATTGTCTCAGAGACATCATGGCCTGTAGAGAAAGCAGAGACTGGTAGTAAATACTCATGACAATTTTTCTCCTGACTATAATTGTCTCAATGTGTGTGGCCTTGGGAAAGGAACGTTGTCATATTTTGCCTCAGCTTGCCTAAACGTGAAACTAGCAATGAGCCAAATATCTAATTCTTTCTGGGTTTTGAAGTTATTTAGACGTAATTTCTTTAAAACCAACCCTCAAATATCTTAAGTTTTTGCAGGTAAGAGCTAATTTGATCATAATTATAGGTTTATCATTTCTCTGATCTGAGTTGTATCTTATTGTGAAAATCGACAAAGGTACCATGACATGCTTCAGTCTCTTGGGTTGTGGGTACTGTCAGGGTTCAGGCTAGAGACTGGCACAGTGGTTCAGTCATGCTGGAAGGGACCGCAGTGTCTCCAGTTGTACAGTTCTATTAGACCCATGTAGGCAGTGTGATGAAGGAGAAAAATGTGTGTACTTTGGAGGAAGACAGACCTTGATTTGAAAATCCAAATTTCTATGTGAAAGTGTCAAAATTTTAAATATCAGTTATTCCAATAATTTTAAAACATTAGTGAGCCAAAACACAACACGCACATGGATACACACACACCACTTGCTCTCATGCAGACTTCAGTCCACAAATGAGCAAACTGCAATTATGATTTTATAGTATCTGGTGTAAATTTCTGTAGTCATACTGCAAGGCCTGAATTCTCATAACAACTCTGCCACTAAAAGCTTAATTGGCATGTTGACCATTTATTCATTGAATCCATTAAGGAAAAATTTTTGAGAGTAGTTGCCATTTTGGTAGTATATCCCCTGTTTACTTTAATTTCTCTTTATAGATTCATACATCATGATTTTTAAAAATTGAAACTTTATGCTTTCTTTTGGTAGAAAGTTGTAACCTCTGTAATATAATTGATGGAGAATGTGCCAGGAGAGCTAGTTTTTAATATGGTCTAAACTTTTGCTACCAATGAATTCCCAGACTCTGAATAGCAAAGTATTATTTTTCTAATCTTAAAATTAGAACATTAGACTAGACTCAATATTTTTTCATTTTTTCCCTATGTCTCAGAATTTATAATCTGTTGGTTTCATGGAATAACCAATTTCCATGTATTTTCTTATAATTGCATAATTAAATAGCCTTTTTCCCCCTCTTATCCTAAAGGTATTTTATTTAGACTTCAAGTATTCTCCTTTAATATTGATATTTGGGGATTTTCTGAGTATTTCCATGTTCACTGATTCATATTCTTCATAGTCTTCTAGACTTAAATTATATTTTTTGAAGTTATTGTTTTTATACGTGAAGAGTTCAAGTTCATGTATGTCACCTTTTCAATTTTTATGTCTCTAATTCCTTTCTTGATAAATAGGGGGTAAAATTGAACATAATATTCCACTATACCATATTTTATAAAAGGGTAAAAATAAACTATAGAGTATCAGGTTGAAGTTTATATGCCTAAAATTTCTAATTTTTAAAATAGGAGACATAATAACTTTACTCCTTACCTACCAGAATTGTTATGAGAATACATTAAAAAGTATATTTAAGAACACTATGCAAATGCATTTTTTGTCATTATTTTATTTTAATAACACATGTGATTAGAAACCACCCTAATTGCCAGAATAATGAGTTGATATTCTCAAAAGCATTGAACAAAGCACAAAGCTTTACTTTGTTCTGCTGTAGTCTTCACATTGTTTTAGATATTCTTCTAGAGTTATTTCATTTACTTTTGTGCAGAGAGAGAGGATTTTTTTCATGTTACTAACTTACAGAGGGAAATTTACAGTGATAATATGTAAATCAAAAGTCTAGATTGCTAGTCAGGATTTGCTAACTTCTTTATTTTAGCTCTATCTCCATAGTGGCATTTATGTATTAAATATTGTGAGTCTTATGTATTAAATATTGTGAGTCTTAACATTTGTTTGATTTAACCTACATTTCAGAATTAACTGCTGATATATAAAGCTAATAACACTACTTTGTTTCTTGATATAATAGAGTTCTATATTTCATATTAGTGTACCTTTCAGTTCTGCATACAATTGTTTTACTAATAACGATGCTATGAAAGAACTATAGAAGAATTTTAAGAATTTGTTGGATGGTTCACCACTCATTCCGTAAGCATTCATTGAGCACATCCAAGATCTCAGGTGCTGTTTGGTAGGGTTCAGAGTATATAGTTTGGAACAAGAGAGAATCAATTATTGTTCTCATGGAGCATACGTGCTCTTGGAAACTAGGAAGACAATAAACAAGCAAACAAAAATTTGATAGAGGTGTGTGCTGTGAAAAAGATAAAAAGTACTAAAACTAACAAAAAATATAAAAACAAAGAATAAAAACAAGTAAAAGTAATTTTAAAATGTAACTGGTGGGGCTTCCCTGGTGGCGCGGTGGTTGAGAGTCCGCCTGCCGGTGCGGGGGACACGGGTTCGTGCCCTAGTCGGGGAGGATCCCACATGCTGCGGAGCGGCTGGGCGGGGGCGTGAGCCATGGCTGCTGAGCCTGCGCGTTCAGAGCCTGTGCTCCGCAACGGGAGAGGCCACAACAGTGAGAGGCCCGCGTACCGCAAAAAAAAAAAAAAAAAAAAATGTAACTGGTGGGTAAAGGGCTACTTTACATTGTTTGGGCAAGAAGATATCTTTGAGGGAGTATTTGGGTTATCTTGAAAGTCAAGAATGATCAGCAACAGCAATGAAAACTGTAGGGGAAGGGCATCCCCTGAAGTTACAAAAG
Source organism: Phocoena phocoena (assembly GCF_963924675.1). NCBI lineage: Eukaryota > Metazoa > Chordata > Mammalia > Artiodactyla > Phocoenidae > Phocoena > Phocoena phocoena. Next base: position 115,537,223 of record NC_089222.1, on the reverse strand, counting down.
AAGTACAAAGACACAGTGGTAATTAGGTTGTTATGTTGAGCAAGGGAAAAAGGGCCATGTTGTTAGGAGAAAGTGAACAAGAAGTTGGAGAGATTATTTAAAAATGTCAAAGACCAGAGTCTGTGCTCTTAACCACTTGGTTATGCTACTGGATGTTAAAAGCTCTGTGTTGGGGTTTTGGATATAGCAGTGAGTGAAACAGACAGTATCTCTGCCTTTATCAAAATAGACAAATCAAAATGTGAGCAAGTGCAGATTGATTGGTGTAGCAATAAGTTTTTTTGTTTGCTTTGGGGGGTCGGTTTTGGTTTTTTGTTTGTTTGTTTTGTTTTGTTTTGTTTTGTTCTGAGGAGAGAAGAATCATAGTTTTCTAGTGTGGTAATGGATGGCTTCAAACAAGATTTGTGGAAGATAAGGCTTCCCTCATGACTTAGGACATTGTAAATCAGCAGAAGTTTAACCCAAAACATGCAGACAGAAAAGTAGCCTCCATAACTGGAGGATGGAGGAGCAAGGATAGTTGAGTTTAGTTGGCATGCTTGGTTCATAGACACTTGATTTCTGTCTTGCAGAGTTCTGTAAAACAGAACTTTTATTAGGTCCATGTCTCAGCTCGTAATAATGTTAAGCTGTGTTATTCTTTTATAACTAGCTAGAAGTAGAAGAAATCTGATTATAATAATCTTCAGTGCAAGCCTAAAAGCAATAGGAAGTCCCAGCTAGTTGTAAGCAGACAGAACCAATTAAAGTAATATTTTGGAAATATAGCTTTAAATGTGTGGTATGTATGAGAAGGACAGTCAGTGTGATCAACCAGAAGCCGTTGCAAAAATGTGTGTGTGAAATAACAAAGACCATCAGTGAAAATCAAGAAGAAAAATCAGATATGGAAACAATGTAAAGATAACTTCTTCATCAATTTGTATAATTTCTTAGAATCTAATAAGAGCATATTCTTATGCAAGCTCTTAAAAAATTCATGTTAAAATTTTAGAATTTTTTTCTGAACTAGTACGGTAGTGTACTTGTTACAAAATAGAAGTGTGACAATAAATGTTTGAGAAAGAGCCGAGGATGTGCATTTCCAGAAATCACTCCAAGGCATGTTGATGTTTTAAAAGTTAATATTGCTAATTTAAAAAAAGGATTACCCCTTCTTAATTCTTTTAGCCAGTGTCTGTTTTGTCAATTTGCCAACAAATAAGAGAATTTTCTCCTTTAATATATTTCAGCTCTATTATATTCAAGGTACCTAAAAAATAAATCATATATTTGAATGCAGTGTAACTTACAAAGTATAACTCACCAAGAAACTGAACTATACACTCTTTTCTTACTATCTAAGAGCTACCAAAAAAAGTCAAAGTGTTAATAATATCTTTGATAGTTTTGATGCAGCCAGAGTTGTATACATATCTAAATTATCGGTAATTGATAATCAAGCAGCTAGAGATAAGATACGAAATTAATGATCTTATTAGCAGTAGCTTTAATCTAAGCAATTGCACTTTATGGCGGAACGGTGTGTGTGTGTGTGTGTGTGTGTGTGTGTGTGTGTGTGTGTGTGTTATTTTAGGTAAAATACAGTATAAAAGAGAAAAATGAATACTTAGTGTTATCTAAATATAATCAATGTTATTTAATAAAACCAATTCATATTCTACACAGGTATGACATCAAAGACGATTACACACTGAGAATTAAAAAGGCCATGAGTACAGATGAAGGCACATATATGTGTATTGCTGAGAATCGGGTTGGAAAAGTGGAAGCTTCTGCTACCCTCACAGTCCGAGGTAAGAGACTTAAGATGTGAAATACAATTGAACCAGCAGACTAATATTTGGTTAAATTGGTAAGTGAACTCACAGTCAAAATAATAGCTTATGCTGTTTTATTATCACATTAAAATGCCTAGATTCTGTGTCCTCTCTATTTTTTAGTTGAAATAAAATTACTTTCAAATTTGGGTTTGAAGCGATGATCATTTGAAATGATTAATTTTTATTTAATAAATAATAGCTAATGTAGTTTAAAAGTAAATCTTAAAAATAGGAAAGGTTTACACTAATCTTTTATGTTTCCATTGTTTTGAACTATTTACTGCTTTTAAATGTCACTAATTTCAAAGATACTTGGTTTTCTGTTTACTAGATTGTCACTTTATACTAGTAGACTTTTTTTGAAATTCTTTTTTATTTCAGCATTCAAAAAGCAATCTGAAAAAGCTAACACTGCTTCCAAAGGTGAAAAATGGACACAAAGGAGCTCCCGTGTTGAGAAAATCTGATTTAGAAAGTGATTTGTGAAGTTCATTCACCTTAAAAAATTGAAATAGTCAGTGCTGCTCCTGTAATAACTTTCACTTTCTGGGTATCATGCACTTTCTCAGTCATGGAATAATTTTCATTTATAGACTCCCTGCAATTGCTTATAAGTGAAAGAAAGCATTACTTAACCCTACAGTGAGCTAGAATGAATTAACTGCCTTCCTGGTGGTGCATGTTGATCCACATGAGTAAATTATATAGCCCAAGGTACCAAGTAGTACCAAGTACACAGCTACACTTACTCTCGCCAAATAGATATTACCCATGGCATTGTTTACACTCACAGAACTTCAGAGATAGGCAAGTACATCCATTGCCCTATCTTTCAGCCTTTCTTCCAGTACCTTAACTAATGTCTCTTCCTCCCATCCCTCATGATAAGGAAGTTGGCTGCATGTTTATATCCACGTCTCACTTGCATCTCACCCTGTTTAGTCAGACCTCTTAGCCTTGTGCAGCTTTGCTCGCAGAAGTTTTCATAAGATTAGGAGAAAGGCTTGGAGGAATTTGGATTGGCAAGAAGTGTGTCAGGGATTCTCAGACTGGTCCTCTAGCTGGTAAGGAAAATGATTTTTGCCAGATGTATGATTTGAGCATCATATCATTAAAAAAAAAACCTTCCTCCAGGTAAATATTAGGAGACATTTACTCTGGATACCTAGAAAAAAAACTGGTGAGTTCCAGACTTCTCAATCACTTCATTCCTATTCCGCTTAATCCATTTTTCCCCCATCCAGATATTCTAGTGTGGACTTAGATATAAAATAAACTTAGACAAAATGAGCAAACTAGTTGCTTAAAAAGTTTTTCATTCCTCATTAGTTAACAGATCACAGAAACCTATGATGATACACCAATTGAATATATATACTGATAATATATGATCAAAATCTGATTTGTAAGCCACTTTAGTATAGTTAACCTACCTTTTCTGGTAGGTGGTTATATATTTATGTATATTTGTTTGCTTTTATCTAGTCAGTCCTTTGCAAAAGCAATTCACTTGACCATAATTCGCCCAAAGGTTGTTTGTTTGTTTTTTCTAAAGTAAGTGGAAAAAGAAAATAAACAACTAACCAAGAAATGTTCCCGTCAAAAAAATATTTGCTGACTAAACAAATGGTGAGAAAATGTGAGGAGTTGTTTGTTTGTAGAAGCAGCAGGGTTCCTTTTATACTTGAATGCTTGGATGAATGAGATTTGAAGTGGTCTGTTTGCTTTAAGATCTTTCCTAGCTAATTGTTTTCATAATTTGTTGAAAGTTTCAGGTTTACCATTTCATTTAACAAAGTATGCTACTCCTGGATGGATGTTTGAAGCTAATTTACAAAACTAATAGAAAGAGTTGTTTGTTTTCAATAGGATTCTTTTTTTTTAAATCAGCAAACCTTAATGGTCTCTCGCCTAATCTGTGTCCTGTAAATGGATTAGAGTGTTTAATCTATGTAGTATGCATTTCATCTAAGACTGAAACCTCAAAAACAGGGTTAAAGAATTAAAATCTCCATAATATAATAGAATGTGGAGTAAAAATTGTTTAAAAATACTTTTTTACCATTAGGAAAAACGGTTGGGATTTCTCATACTAAGAGGTTAACGGAAAAAAAAATATTATCTACGGCTTATTTTTTTTACACTCATTTTTCTATGCACATAAATGAAATGTTCAGCCCTTCTCTGGATTGTTTTATTAGAACAGGGTCAACTGACCCAAGAGGCCACATCCATTTTCATCCATTTAATGCAGGGACACAGTTTAGTTTAATTTGCTGATTTTGAAACCATCCACCTGCTGGGTTTTTTTTCAGGATGAAATGTTGCTATGTTACAACGACAAGTTTTATTGTGATGTTTCTGCTAAAATTTTATCATGATCTTCACTTTAGCCAGTTTGAGAAAAGAAAACGAAGTTTTATAATCACAATCTGAAACAGACTTACTCAGTTGTTTTCCACTTCAGAAATATGGTGAAAATAGACTATAAAATTAAACTTACTGGCAAGTAGCTCCCTTTGCTGACTTGAGAAACATAAAATTAGAAAGAAATATTGCTAGACAATAATAAGCCTCCTGGCATTTATATTCTAATCAAATATTTCGTGATCTAATAGAACTTTTTTAAAGTGGCTCCAAAATGAGTGAACACAAACTGCATATTCATAAACATATTTTTTCCCATTTTTCAGTTGCTTAAATTGGCTTTGCATAAATCAAAGCTTCATTGGGAAAACTATCTTGGTTCTAGAGCAATAAATCTTTAATTTTTTTGGAATTTTCCTAGACTAAGAAATATATTTTATTTCTTTAAAACATGATTTCTCACCATGTGTTTTTCTTTTTCTCTCTTTACAATCATAGACTCAAAATGCCTTTTTGTTTCTAAAGGAAACATTATGTTTCAGATTCAGCTGGAGGTGGCACCTGAAAAATGCAAATTCAAAAATGAAATACAAAGTACTTTTACTACTAGACATTGGCAAAATCAAGAGAAATCTCATCAGTCAGAATAAGGCACAACTTCATTACGTTAGTCTGTTGTTTTGTTCTTAGTTGTTATTTTTGTGCCCTCCTAGAAAAAGAAAGAAATTATTGTGCATAGTTCAACTTACTTTCTCCCTCTTGCTATAGTAAACACACTATAGACTGTAGGACAGACTAGAGTTTCACTAAGCCAGAATTTTCATTCAGCTGCTATGATTCCTTTAGTCTTCTTTGAGTTGTATTACCCCCCCTCCCCGCTTAATTGTGAATAATATTCTAAGACCATGAATCTCATAGAGAAGAAACTCCAATATAGTTTCAAAGATTGCACAGAACTAGAATTGTGATGTATTTGTTGAGTGAATGAAGGTCTATAAATATGGTTTCAATGGCTATATCTATCTCACCATGCCAACAAGTCATCAAGACAAAACTACTCATAAGTTCAAGAGTTACATTGCGTTCACACTGGAGCTTTACCCACTGGGGTATGGATGAAACACTTGTTTGCTGAATAAATTTATATTTTGAAATGTAAGATTTAATAAAAGTTCAAGCGCTACTAAATCTATTTCTTCTTCATTTGAAAATGGGACCATATGTTTTATATTTGTCCATTGCTTTTATATAAAGTGGTTTACTATCTAAATTGATTTGGCATTATTCTTTTTAAAGAAAGTATTATTAAGCCCATGTGTGTCTCTTACAGTTTCTGTGCATTAAAAAAGGGGCAGTCTATGACAACTGATTTTAGTGATTGGAAGTTATAGAATAATAAAAAATAATAATAATTTGTTGAAGCAGCAGTCTGAAAGCCATTCTCAGTATGGACAAGAATCTATTTGTCAGTCATTGTTTCCTGCCCTCTGCCAAAAAAAGAAAAGAGCTTAACAGTAGTTAGAGAGCTACTCAGTTGAAATCTCTAAGGATGTTCCAACCTATTTGTTATATTTTCATCTACCCTGTCCACGGATGAAAAGTGATGTGATCTTAACTTATTACTGGCTGAAACGCAGCGTCAGGGGCTTTTCTGTAGTCCTTGTAATGGTTCTGACTAACCATGCTTAAAATCCAATTGCTATTTAAATCAGACAGCAAGGCCTTCTTTTATTGACATGACATTTGCTAGCCTGTGACTTGAATAGTTATATTCATCAGGTTCTTAACTTTGGGGTAACACAAGGCTGTTTAACTCTAAAAGGATATTTGAAATAATAACTATAGTAAATGATGATGACAATAAGACCTTATGTAAAGTATCTCTCAAATTGCTTAGAGTTAATCTCGGTGTGCAAAGTAATTATTTTCTTAGAGTTCTATTTATAATTACGTTCAGTTTTTATCAAGCTAGGACATCCTGTTCATACTTGAATAATGAGACTAGAAATCACCCTGCTGTCCATACTTAAATGTAACATTACACATCATGCATTCTGATAATTTTCTTTTCTTTCTTTTTTTTTAATTTCTTTTTTATGTTCTCACCACACCATTGTAATGTCTACAGCTCGCCCTGTTGGTAAGTAGCCATCCTTCTATCCATTTCGCATGGCTTTGTACAATGCTTCATAGCTCATGCCTAGTAGGATATGACTGAATGAAATACATTTGTTCACCCCTGTTAAAATATTACTTGAGGGACTGTCTGCTGTAAAAGTTGCTCCTAACTTTTTCATCACTTTACTAAACCATTTTGTAGTGGCTTTTTGTTACTTAGCAATTAATAGGTAACAATTTTCTTGTAAAAGAATATATGAATGATGAATATTATAAACTTCTAACTTTTCTTGAGAAAAATACAATACTTCCTTTTTCTTGTGTGTATAAAATATTCAATTATTAGTTATGTTTGATATTCGTTAATATAAAAGCTTATGAACTAAATTAAGAAGTTCTATTATTTTATGCACTTTTATTTTAAGCTGCCTAGAGTCTGCGCTCTGTAAGGGTATTTTTTACTGCTGCATACTTATTATCTGCATGCCTACTTAAAATTTAGTAGAATGCTTCGAGTTACTGTAAGTTGATGCTTACCCTAAGAGGAAAAGGGGAGGGATGAGCCGTGTTCTTTGGCATGAAAAGTTTGAATATATCTTTTTCTTCATTTGGCTTTGCAAAACTGAAGTTAACAGCTTGCGCTTGCAGTAATTTAAGTGGTAATTATTTGTAAACAAAAATAAAATATTTTCAAATGTATTGATACACTTTCTGCATCTCTTTTAAAGTTTTGCTTAACCTACCAAGAAATGTGTTTGAATAAAAGAAATCTTGGTAATGGTGTTATAAGTAAATAAATAGATATATGCATAAATGGATGGGTGGGTGAATGAATAAATTAATTTAGTACATTGTTTCTTTAATATACCAAGAGATACTTTAATAAGTTATTCAATTTGACACAGCTTTATAAATGGTCCGCCTAACTTCAAAAGCTTTCGTATTATACTGGCTTGACATTGTTGACATTTGATGGATAGCCATCCAGACTCATAACATTTTTCCCCCGTTGGTTGAAACATTCACAAACATTATTGTTATGTAATGTACTCTTATATGGATAGCAAATACAATCAATAGAACTTTGGCTTCCCAATCTGAATTTCTGCTCTGCCATTTCTGAGCAGTACTTCCTTTGTCAGTTATTCAACGTCCCTAATCCCCAATCACGTCCTCTATAAAATAGAGAGAAAAGCTCTGGCATGTCAAAACTGCTATAGGAATGAATTGAGTTCAAAATTGATCATATATGTGAAAAAGTTTTGTATGCCAACATTTGTTAACACATTCCTAGTTTCTGAGACATACATTATTTCACATTTCAATATTTTTGAAGTATGCTTATGGCTTATGATTAATTTGAACATAAACTGCAGGCATTTTTTCTTAAAACAATTATTAAATTGATTGTGTGTTTTACAATTGATGCTGTTAGAAAATTAAAGAATATACTGTAAATTTTTTTTGCATTTGTAAGAATTCATATTAATAATAACTTTACATATCTATGGTATGACATCTAAAATTAAGAAGTAAATGGGAAAGAATAAGATAATAACTTTGTAAATTAGCAGGAAAAGTCACATTTAAATTGTAGATCTTTATACATAGAAGCCTTATGCCGATAAACCATGACCACTTGATTTGTATTATTTCACAAGCTCCTGGAATATAGAACAATATGTTAATAATTTCCAATATATTAAAACTCATGAATAAAAAAAATACCTTGTTTAGAAAATGTGATATGCACAGAGTATTGAGATATATTTGTCGCCTACAAGGCATTTCAAAAGTTATTTCTGTTTTTTATTCTTTTTTGAAATGATTGCTTAAATTCCCATTGGACTGGAACTAAAGAATAGCTTCTTGACACATTGTACTTTATTCTGGGAAAGTCTGTCATTTCATAAATCTTTCTTAAAATGGCTTATGACAGTGCTCAGAAATATGAAGAACTATACTTTAAACTTGACAACTACTATTAATTTGGGAAACTGAATGTTTGAGAAATTAGCCTGCTTTTTCTTTGCATCAACTTTTTACATCAATTTTAATTCAGGAAGTATAGATATGCCAACTTTTATTGTAAGGTGAGAAGCTACAAATTAAGTAAAATCATGAATTAAATATTCAAATAATAGAAAACTATATTAATATTTGTTACTAGACTAAAAGTTTTTTAACTTTGAAGCTCTTAGCAGTAACATAATCAGTATTCTACAAAGTAGAAACCACAGAAGGGGGAGAAAATCCATCTTTTGATTCTAGTATAAATTATGTGAAGAACTATGTACCAACTATGTAAACTTTAGAGAAAGTTCAAGGGGTAGTTCCTGTCTAAAGCTTTTAAAAGAAAATTAGAAATATATGCACATTCTGGAATACTAACAGATTCAGAAACCAATCACTACATTACCTACCAGATGAAACTTGATTGTCTGTGTGGAAAGCCAATTTAGAAATCATTTTAAACCTCCAAACTGGATGACTCTTATAAGCTGCATTTGAGTCAAAGAATTAGAAACTCTTTGCAATTTACAGTTGGAATAAACACCTTCTTGCCTGTACTTTTGAGAGTATAAGAAAACTCTTGATTTTGAGGATCATCAATGTGGGAAGCCCTACTGAAAGCAAACAATCACATACTTGCCAATGGAGCAAAGTAGTCTCTACATTTCACCTCCTCATCTGCAATGTCATCAACACCTCAGAAAGAGTCCTGGAATGTAACTTCCCTAGTTGCTTTTTACCACAAAATCTAGACAAATGCCACTTTGATCGTTAAAAATCCACCAACCCTTCTTGTGGTTTTGACTTTTTACTGTTCCAAAGGCATTCTTTATATGAGAGCAAAAGTACATCCTAGGACAGAGTTAAGTCTGAATGCTGAAATGCTTCATTTGTTTGTTTGGAAAACTCTGTTGATGAGGGAACTGACAGAAGAAAAGGGTCTAAGTAGAGATAAATATCTTGCTTCCTATACCCATCTGTCTTATTTTCTATTGGAAGTCTTTCCCAAGCTTAAAAATAAAAAAGAACATCTATTTTGGAGATGGGCAACACATTTTTTCCTAACAGCAACTCAAAACATAATGAATAATTTGGAAAAGGACTGTCAAACCTACCAGCTGCCTTGCTTGTGAAGCTGAGGCCTGCTCCATTTTGTGTCGTGTATACCATATGCTAGATGGTGATTGCCTCCAGTATGGAAACTAAAAACAGTATATCAGGTGAAACTCATTTAAAATATCAAAAACAAACTGACAATATACAACTTTATGGAAACTTCCAATTATTTCCTAATTTAGTAAATCAAAAGTATGTTTCTTTTTATAGAATATAATTGGCCACAAGAGTGTATAAGTATTGAGAAATATATATGTTTTTGGCAAAATTCCCATTTTTTATTATTATTATTATTTTAAAGAAGCAGCCACTATTCTAAACAGAAATCTATAGGGACATATTTTTTCAATCTTTTAACTGTTTAAACACAAAAAATTAACATGTCTTCATTTTAGAAAGTTCTCTTTTGAGTTGAAGTGGAGTTTGTTTTATAACATGCTCTAAAGCATTTTATTGAGGCCACCAAAAGATCCAATAAAAAGTGAGTGACTGAAAAAATTCATTCAGGAAAAAATAGAAATCATATAATGCTTTAAAAATAATGCAGCTGGTATTTTCAACACCCCTACCCCCCACCCCACCTTGAAATTTGGAAAGTTTAATGTGCTGGATATAATTCAACTTAATATTGGAAATATTACAGTTTTTTAAAAATCAGAAACTAGGTGGATATTATGTACGAATCCTTTCATGTCGAGATCCACTTTTGTGCAAAAGGCATCCTGAGTGTATCTTGGTAGGAAACCTCTTGGAAGGAAACCTATACTTTTATTCTCTTCAGCCTTTCTTCTTTGGGCAAGGTGTTACCCCATGACCTGAGATGATCATCTCTCTCCTAGCAGCCCTTGATGTTTCCTACATCTGGCGCTGATTAGCTACTTTATGCAGTGTCCCATTTAATTTTTATTAAGCATCACGTTTTTCATTGCTCCATATGTTTTGATTAAATTGTAGGTTAAAAAATGCATTGTATTTTGTCTTGTATATTCTAACAGAGTTCCCATAATGCGAAACATTTAAAATATCTTTAGCTCATACTAATTTTTCAAGTGAAAAACAGGTAGTGGTTACTTCTCATGCTTGGCTGGTTTTAGTCACTGACTTATTTCTTTTGGAAGCACCTTGTGTGTTTGACAATGTCTGTTCAATGCCTCTAATTTGAAGGGTAGGTATAAAATTATTGAGTCATACTTTCTTTTCTCAGACTTTGGTGAAAATGTTTTATTGTTTTTGTATTGAATGGTACTATAGGGAAGTACAAGGCTTACAGAATATTTTTAGCCTCAGCTGGGATACCCTTTTATGAATACAAATATGAATACCAATGTATTCCCTTCTTCCATAACTTTGCTGGGTTATACCTTGGGCCTGATCACCCTGTGTCTAGTGTTCCTAGGACAGCACGACCCCTAGAATCTGCAGATTCATCATTTAATTTACTCTATTTCAAAATGGTTTCTTCTGTTTTATCTCTGAATACTTTTTCTGTCTCACTTGTTTTTCTCAAATACATCAGTTATATTGGCTTTCCTTTGTCTCAGTTCCATATCTGTTAACTTCTCTGTAATAATTTTGAAGTCATCATTCTTTCACATTGTATTATTTCTTAATGCATATTTATCACCTTCCTAACTTTTTCAATTGCAGTTATCATTTTTTCTTATTTCTAAAATATATTTCTTAAACTTAATTTAACTTTTAGTTCATTTCTTGAACTAAAGAATTTCAAGAAGAAAAAGTATTCTTCTTCACTTGTGTTTTAATGCCTTTACCCCTTTTTGAGATTTTTTTGTTTGTTTCTTTTTAAAAGAGAGGCCCTGTTGTACATAATTCTATTTAGACTATGGACAACTATTTATTCTAAAGTATTTCTGTGTTCCCTTGAGTTATTTTTGGATGATATAAATGCTTTATCTCCCTTTGATTAATTGATTATGTTCTTTTCTGTCATTAATTAGTAAGTAATTAGTTAATATATAGTTTGCTTTATTTTATTTTATGTAGATCCTGTTTTAGTCCCTATTTGATTATTAGTCATCTAGTTAACTGCTGAAAGCTAGGGTTTACATGTTTGGAGAAGAGAAAGTGAAAAGTATCAGGGTCAACCTATACTTGAACTCTTATCTGGAATATTTTTTCAAAAAACATGTCATTTTCTCCTTGGTAAGCTAGTGATTCTAGTAATACACAGCAAAACACTTTATGTTACAAACTGTCTGTATTCCATAGGAAACACTCTTCATCTTCCTTCATACTCCCTGCTTTGTAATGAAGATGGTTTTTACTAGTTTTACTAGTTTTCTACTGCTGCATAACAAGTTACCACAAATTGAATGACTTAAACAGCAGCCGTTTTTTAGGCCACAGTTCTGTAGATCAGAAGTCCAACCAGACTCAACTCGGTCCTCTTTTTAGCATCTCACAGGCTAAATCAAGATGTTGATCAGGCTGGACGCTTCTCTGGAGACTCTCCAGAAGAATCTACTTCAGAATTCATGCAGGTTGTTGGCAGTACTGAGTTCTTTGAGGTTGTATGATTGAAGTCCCCATTTTCTTGTTGGATACCAGCCAGAAGTTGCTCACAATTCACTTGCTAACCTTAAGCATGGCTGCCACAGCCTTCAAAGTCTGCAGTGATCCCTTGAATCTTTCAGGTGCTTTGCTCTATATCTCTCTCACTTCCCAGTCTGCTATCAGCTAGAGAAAATTCCCTGATTGAAAGGTCTTATGTGGTTGGGTTAGGCCCCTAAACTAATCTTAAGGTCCCTAAGACCTATCTTAAGGTCAACTGATTAGTTACCTTAATTACATCTGCAGAATCCCTTTTGTCACATAATATAACATAACCATGGGAGTAACTCCATGAAGGGAAGGTCATGGGGGCCCCCTTAAATTTTCGCCATCCATAGTAGGCTTGGCTTTTTCTTTCCTTCAATACTTTCTCTCCAGACTTCTTAATTTTAGTTGGTTATCTGCAAAGTCATGTCTCATATTTCCCAAGTCTCCTTCTTGACTCTAGATCTCCTTTCTTTCTATAAAAGGATCATGGATTGGGCTCTCACAGTATTGACAGAAAATTTTTGTGAAATTGGCATTGATAGAGGATTGTGGGTGGGGCTAGCTGTTGCTCACCTTGCATCCTCATTTTCCTCCAGATTTGACCTTGTTTGGCAGGGGTACTTCACAATTTGTGGTTTGAGGCAATGGTAGTTTTTCCATCTTATTCATTTATTTTGTTATGCTCAATAGAGGAAGGTGGAGCAATAAGCCTTTACTCCATTACTCATTAATTTTGGGATCTATCCAAATGAAAATAAAATAAATTGTTAATTTAGTAGTTAAAAATACTATAAATATCAAATATCACAATAATGTAAATATTCTGGCTAGAAACAGTATTATGAGATTAGTATTAAGAGATTTCACTGGCTATTGCCAGAAAGAAATAGCATCAATATTTTAGTCACACCTTCTTAGAAAGTAAAAATTTTCATTTTTATAAGTTATAATAATTTGTTGACAGAAAGATATCATCATATCTATTTACATATGTATATACTGTATAATATATATCATGATGTGCATTACACCTAAATATTATATGCATGACATTTGAATTACTGCACTACTTATTTAAACAAATTAAATGTCACTCAAGGGAATAGTACATAATTAGATTAATTAAAATATATAAACTACCAAATTGAATTAAACTTTGGGTTAAAATACGTCTGAAAGATTTTTTACATCTCTTATGGCAAACATGGCTTCCCAGATTCACTGAGGCTATTATTTTCATCTCCCCTCAAAACTATTAGCTCTTTGTCAGTAAATACATTGTTGTATTTATCTTTCTGCTGCCTCTAGGTCTAGCATAACATTTACATGTGGGAGGGGCACGCCAAACGTTGGTGCAGTTAATTGATACACACATATGCATACATAGGTACTACTTGCCTCGAAAATGTTTATGCAAGCAGTTTTAAACAGTGCTATAAAAAGATTAAGCAACATTAATGGTAACAGGCCAATCATATAGTCCCCATTCTGCTAGTAGGAGATAAAATACAACAAAAAAGAAGGCACTAATGAGTTAGGATGGTGCCTTACTAAGCGTGTAATTAATGTTATTAAGAAACATTGCAGTTGCATATTAAAATTCCGTTAACTAAGCAGCCCTTCAGCTTCAGTACATTTGTTCCTTGCTTGCAAGTTTCCCCCCCACCCTTTTTTTTTCTGATTGGCATCTTCATGCAGTCTTTTTCTAAAAAAATGAGATAATGGGATGTGATCAACCTTTGTGGTTTATCTAGAGTGCTGACATGACAGTTCTGGCAAGTTGACAGGTTAAGTGAGTGAAAATGGTTGTCTTGTCTCACCATTTACATGAAGAGCCATTTTTAAGCTATAGTTTTCCCTCCTCACCTCCACACATACAACCTCTTCTACCCACAGTACTGAGAACTCTAGCTTTCCCAGTTAGTATCTGGAGAGGATTTTTTTCACCACTACTTGAACTACTTTTCTTCTGCTGGTGAAAATGAGATCTTTTTCAAAAATAATGTAAATATTGCCTCATTCAATGATTCATTAGTTTTTAAATTAATAGTATTTTCCTTGAAAATTAGCAGTCCCTTAAAGAAAACAAAATTTTATTATTTTATTTTCTACTCAGTATTTTAGTTCAGAAAGCAAAGTAGAGAAGCAAAGCTAGGTTGGTGAAGGACAATATAATATGGGAAAATGTGATTTACAATTCAGAATTTGTTTAAATTTAATTTTTCTCTTAATTTGTAACTTGTAGAATTCAAAAGTTTATGAAATTTGCGTGTTAGATTTCAGAATGATTTCCTATAGTTACATGATTTTCTGTACTTGCCTATAATTTAAGTGCAAGTCTGAAATATAATAAAATCTAAAATGACCTGTAAACATATCCAACTTAGTTACTTTATGAGTTAGCTATTTCATTTATTACAATATAGAAATATTTAATACAATTAGAGGATTAAGTTGGACTTGCTAAAGCCAGTAAAGACCATTTACACAGAAAAATACATGGTTCCACCAATATAATCCTTCAGTTTAACAAACAGACTTACCTGCTTTTCTAAAGGTGTCAGTGAAGCCAGGTGATGGTAATGGTGCATTGGTGCAGTCTGGAAAACTTCTATCTCTAACATAATGCATGTATTTTTCCCTCTGTGAGGAACAACCTCACACCCTTCCTTTCTTACCTACTTAATCTCAAAAGAACAAATCTCTCTCTCGCTCTCTCTTTTTCTCTTTCAATGCTTTCCCCAACTGTTGGAGACAGACTGAGTCAAGTTACTCTCGTAATGGTGGGACATCCTGTATTACAGCAATTACCATGTTCATCATGTTGTGTCATGCTTGATTGTTTGCATGTGAGTTTCCTCTGGTAGGCGGTAAGTTCCAGAGAACAGAGATTTTAGTACCCTCAGACCCTGACACCATATAAAACCAGTAAATGTTTGCTTAAAATAATTAAACACTATTATGAGTGAAAGTGCCAACAAACATCTGAATTCATTTCTAGTACAAATTTATAATAATAAATTATTATTTTTATATTTATTTAATAATTTATTAATAATAATAAATTTTATTTATTATTTTTTCCAATAATATGTTGCCTTAAAAAAATTAAGGTCAAATATGGCTATGTGATGAATTGGGAGATTGGGATTGACATGTATACACTAATATGTATAAAATAGATAACTAATAAGAACCTGCTGTATAAAAAATAAATAAAATAAAATTCAAAACTTAAAGAAAAATTGTCTATGTGGTGGAGCTGTTTATTATAACACTGTTTTTATATGCATGCAGTGAGATCTTAATGTGCAGGGTATTCTGAACCAAATGAGTTTATCCTTTTCAAAGGTATTCTATTTATTCTAGATAATTGTAGAATTATTTCATTTTTATTTACATTGCTCATTTTCAAGGAGAAGCATATTATCTGTGACTGTACATTAAAGAACATGGTTTTAATCACTGTCACAAAACATACACATACTTTTTTGTGTGTATGTCACATTATCACCAAAACTCAGTACCTTTGACCCTCTTTGGAATTGCTTTCCCAGTTATTGTAAATGTCAGTTTAGAAGGCCACTTACATTATTTTATAGTTATACTATATAACACATTTGACTAGCTTCATGGCCTACTTTAGTCATCAGATTTTGAACAACCATGCGTAACTTTTAGTTCTCACTATTATATGAACCTTCAAAAATTAGTCTTCTCACAATCAATAAATTCCACAACAGTGGTTAAAAAATATAAAGAGTATAGCTGCAAAATTGGAACACGTCTTTACTCATACAAGGATTGAATGCAGTTTGTACATGCGAGGGCTCTCATAGGTGGAGAGTAGAATATGAAATCTAAATAGATGAAGAATCTAAAGATTTTGATTCATTTCAGTCATTTTATTTTTTTGACCACTATACTTTCCATATTTATGAAAACAGCAGACTATTTAGTAGTTTTACTTTATCATTTTGACATTAGGAAAGCATATATATATATAAATATATATAACATATATATTGAGAGATAGATTATTAGATTATTGTTGAAAAGAGGTATAGATATTGGTTTTTGTTATGGAATAAGAATTTTTAATATTAGTTAGAAGTAAGGTAATGGCTGAGAAAGAAATCACAGCACTCATCCAGAAGAGTTATTGCCATGGACTCAGTAAGAAAATGATTAATTGGAAAGGTAGGTAATTTAGCAATTTGATCGTTTATATTCCTGAAAAATAGTGACATATGAACAAAATGTGATTAAATGGGGTCTATAAAAATTTTCATTTTAAATCCTATATCCCTAAGTTATATTTTTCATTATAAATTCATTACTTCCTCTGGTATGGATTATGTGTTAATAAGTTTCAAATCAAATATTTTTATGACATTATGCATTTTCAGTATTATTAACAGAAATTCTTTTGAAATCAAGTGAAGTGTTAAATGGTAAAAATTAAATAGAATTAAATAAGTTGAAGAAACAATCATTTATCAATTAGAAGCCAGCCTGTTCTGATTACTGAGTAAACATTCATCTCTTACTCCTGCTCTACATTTCATGTTAATGAAATGAATTTTTGCTATTTCTTGTTGCTGAGGCTAAGCCTATTAACTAATTTCTTTTGCAGGAACTTTTAGAATTGGTAAACATTTTTTATGCTGTTTTTGTCACTTTGGGGTGGTGGCTACTCATTTATAGTCTTTAAGTTATAGATTTTCATTTGGTATATTGGGCATTCTTTACAGAGGGGCATATAAGAATCAGTTAGGAAAATTTTTCAAACATATATTCTTTGACTTCTCCCCACCCAAATTACTATAATAGTGAGTTACTGTCACTGGTAAAAATGCATCATATTCCTTAGTACGATGAGATGGAAAAAAGCGAGAGTATTTGCTTTAAATCAAGAATTTTATTTAGTGTTCACTATTTGGAGATTTTCCAGGCCAAATAAAGACACCATTTCATTGCAAAATAGTAGACAGCACACCATACCTCTAAGAGTTTACAAAGGAACAGAAGAATCAAGGCACACAGGCAGGGGGAACAAATAGAGAAACAAGACAATACAAGCAAGGGCAAGTACCTTAAGTGGGAAGAACACAAGAAAAGTACAAGATTAGGGTGTGTTCAGGTTAATCGTTGTCGACAAGGTGGATCAAAGGATAATAGATATCAAGATGGATTAACCACTAGAGCAAGCAAATACGCATGCAAGTGATTGAAAGTAGACTGGTCTGCTGAAATGTTGGAGCTAGTTTGGGGACAGGTGAGCATCAGGATGGTAAAACCCTGGGCCAGCTGATGGAAGACAACATGCTACACAGGAGAATGATGTGCAAGCATTGCAATGGCAAGCAATAGAAAAAGCACTGTAGGTTTTTGAATAAAGAATCACTTGAAATAAGTATACTTAAGAAAGGTTGTACTTACAGGTGGCGCAGAAAGAGCAAGATTATAGGTTTTATGTACTTTAACAATAAAAGCAATTATTTAGGAAAAAATGTTATGATTTTAACAGCATTATACCATATTGGAAATTATAGCATATAATTCTTACCCTTCAGTTTGGTAATAGACATGACAGATTCTCAGTTAGTCATATGGCTTGAAGTGAACCATATGTGTTTAAGAGGTCCAACTATATCAGACGGATCAGAAGTCAAGTCCTTCCTCCTATCTATTGATTTAATCTTTAAAAGCCTTCATGAGATTCAATTTTCTGGTCTTTACATCATAATGATAGAAGTTAAGACATAGGGCTCTTTGAATATTAAATGAGATAATGCCTGTGGATGGTTTAACACACCTCCTGGTACTTAATAAGCACTCAATTAATTTTAATTATTGTTGTATTAAGTAGTTTTCAACTTGCAGATCTTTAAAACAAGCAAATGATGGAAGAATGTGTGTTTCAAATATGCTTATAGAATATATTATAATTTAACAACCAAAAAATATTAAATAGCAAAAAAATTTTATACTTGACTTTAGAATACAAAGTTCATAATCTTTATTGTTACAGAAGAAGAAGCTTATTCACTCAGGTGCAAAATTGTACCCAAAGGAAGAGCTGCTGAGTGTGCCTAGAGCCACCGTATCACATATTAATGTATTCAACTTCTTCATGACTGTCTCCATGTTCATGTCTTCCAGAGAAAGTCACTGGTAAAACTGTAAAAACAACTCTGAACATGATGTGATCACCTTTAGGGTCCCCCCATCCCACAACTCCAAGCACACTTCATGCAAGGCCTATGCTTCCTACTCGTGTTCAGCCATCTGATTTCCATATCACCCATTCACAGCAGCGGGCATTAGCGTAACAGAGCTGTAGTGTGACTTTGATTGAAGCCAGCTTGGGCTGAATGCAGTATCAAAGCATAACCTAGCAGAAATCAAATCTAATTTACTGTGCATTGTATTTAAATTATCAAAAACACAGTTTTGGGTGAACAGTACCAGACCTCTAATCTTTTTTTTTTTTTTCCTGTGTCTTCTTCTAAGACTTTTTATTTTATTAGGTCTTATATTTAGTTTCTTGATAAAATTTCCTTAATTTTTTGAAACATCTTTATTGGGGTATAATTGCTTTACAATATTGTGTTAGCTGCTGCCGTATAACAAATTGAATCAGCTATATGTATACATATATCCCCATATCCCCTCCCTCTTGTGTCTCCCTCCCACCCTCCTTATCCCACCCCTCTAGGTGGTCACAAAGCACTGAGCTGATCTCCCTGTGCTGTGCAGCTGCTTCCCATCAGCTATCCATTTTACATTTGGTAGTGTATATATGTCCATGCCACTCTCTCACTTCGTCCCAGCTTACCATTCCCCCTCCCTGTGTCCTCAAGTCCATTCTCTACGCCTGTGTCTTTATTCCTGTCCTGCCCCTAGGTTCATCAGAACCTTTTTTTTTTTTTTTTTAGATTCCATATATATCTGTTAGCATACAGTATTTGTTTTATTCTTTCTGACTTACTTCACTCTGCACGACAGACTCTAGGTCCATCTACCTCACTACAAATAACTCAGTTTTGTTTCTTTTTTATGGCTGAGCAATATTCCATTGCATATATGTCCCACATCTTTATCCATTCATCTGCTGATGTACACTTAGGTTGCTTCCATGTCCTGGCTATTGTAAATCGTGCTGCAATGAACATTGTGGTACATGACTCTTTTTGAATTACGGTTTTCTCAGTGTATATGCCCAATAGTGGGATTGCTGGGTCGTATGGTAGTTCTATTTGTAGTTTTTTTAAGGAACATCCATACTGTTCTCCATAGTGGCTGTATCAAATCACATTCCCACCAACAGTGCAAGAGGGTTCCCTTTTCTCCACACACTCTCCAGCATTTATTGTTTGTAGATTTTTTGATGATGGCCATTCTGACTGGTATGAGGTGATACCTCATTGTAGCTTTGATTTGCATTTCTCTAATTATTAGTGATGTTGAGCATCCTTTCATGTGTTTATTGGCAATCTGTATATCTTCTTTGGAGAAATGTCTATCTAGGTCTTCTGCTCATTTTTGGATTGCGGTGTTTGTTTTTTTGATATGGAGCTGCATGAGCTGCTTGTATATTTTGGAGATTAATCCTTTGTCAGTTGCTTCATGTGCAAGTATTTTCTTCCATTCTGAGGGCTGTCTTTTTGTCTTGTTTATGGTTTCCTTTGCTGTGCAAAAGCCTTTTAAGTTTCATTAGGTCCCATTTGTTTATTTTTGCTTTTATTTCCATTTCTTTAGGAGGTGGGTCAAAAAGGATCTTGCTGTGATTTATGTCATAGAGTGTTCTGCCTATGTTTTTCTCTAAGAGTTTTATAGTGTCTGGCCTTACATTTAGATCTTTAATCCATTTTGAGTTTTTTTATATGTATGGTGTTAGGAAGTGTTCTAATTTCATTCTTTTACATGTACCTGTCCAGTTTTCCCAGCACCACTTATTGAAGAGGCTGTCTTTTCTCCATTGTATACTCTTGCCTCCTTTATCAAAGATAAGGTGACCATGTGTGCGTGGGTTTATCTCTGGGCTTTCTATCCTGTTCCATTGATCTATCTTTCTGTTTTTGTGCCAGTGCCATACTGATTACTGTAGCTTTGTAGTTTAGTCTGAAGTCAGGGAGCCTGATTCCTGCAGCTCTGTTTTTCTTTCTCAAGATTGCTTTGGCTATTCGGGGTCTTTTGTGTTTCCATACAAATTGTGCAATATTTTGTTCTAGTTCTGTGAAAAATGCCATTGGTAGTTTGAGAGGGATTGCACTGAATCCTATAGTATAGTCATTTGCACAATGTTGATTCTTCCAATCCAAGAACATGGTATATCTCTCCATCTGTTTGTATCATCTTTAATTTCTTTCACCAGTGTCTTATAGTTTTCTGCATACAGGTCTTTTGTCTCCTTAGGTAGGTTTATTCCTAGGTATTTTATTCTTTTTGTTCCAACGGTAAATGGGAGTGTTTCCTTAATTTCTCTTTCAGGCTTTTCATCATTAGTGTATAAGAATGCAAGAGATTTCTGTGCATTAATTTTGTATCCTGCTACTCTACCAAATTCATTGATTAGCTCTTTGATTAGCTCTAGTAGTTTTCTGGTAGCATCTTTAGGATTCTTTCTGTATAGTATCATGCCATCTTCAAACAGTGACAGTTTTACTTCTTCTTTTCCCATTTGGATTCCTTTTATTTCTTTTTCTTCTCTGATTGCTGTGGCTAAAACTTCCAAAACTATGTTGAATAATAGTGGTAAGAGTGGGCAATCTTGTCTTGTTCCTGATCTTAGAGGAAATGGTTTCAGTTTTTCACCATTGAGACAGACCTCTAATCTTAATTGACCTTTTTATATCTGGGTCTACTCTGGAAAGCACACAATGTACTTTTCTTAAGGAGTTGTTGTTTTTAACTAGTACATGTGTAATTGAACATTGAATTGTGCCACTCTGTTTTCTTCATTTCATTTCTTGTTATAGCTGAAGCAATAAAGTATCATCATTTAATAGGTTAAGCAAGTCGGTCGTTACATCATAGTTACAAAAGATTTGTCTAATGCTTCAGGTTTTAGAGAAGACATAAAAAATATGTATTTTATAGTCTTCTGTCTTCGAAATATATGAGAATTGCCATTTCTATAACTAGCATATTCTTCTGGAGTTTATAACTCAAACTCTTTAATTCACATTGGGTTTAAATATGTATTTTGGATTGTCGTCCTGAGGACCTAGTTGTGTTTTTTCATATTTAATGAGAGCCATCATAGAAAATCCATTTTGTGTATAGCACACTTTGTGCTATCGTGCTGTGCTGATAAAATGCCACCTCTCTGCCTACTCCCTCCCATTGGTGCCATCGGCCAACTACTGTTTTTTCAAACCATTTTCACTGCCACCTGGCAGAAATACTGAAACTGTGAAGTGTTATCAGAAGAATTATTGATGCAGTTTTTCATTTTAAAACCTCAAAAATAAATTCCTTCAGCTGATATCCCTTCACAGAAGATTACAGTATAGGTCTTGGGCAGAGAAGGAGAGTCTACAGAAGTAAAAGTGATTGGTGCAGTTGGTTTTGGTGGCTCAACTTCACATGACATTAAGAAAAGATGCACATTTTCAGAGACTTGAATACTTCTAAAATCTTTTGCTTTGTTAAATACTTTAATATCTTTATTTTTTAATTTTAAAAATGAAAAGGTGATTCTAGTTTCAGCAAGATCAGTGTGATTTAATTTCGGGTGACAAGAAGCAATTTGGTACATTATAAATGCAGTGTATTTATAATAACTTGGAATAAAAGTACATTATATATAAACATCACATGAAAGGATATTTCATAGCATGAGTAACACAGATGCTGATAGCATTTTGTTACTAGTCTTTAAAAATTCATTACTGAGTAAAAACTCAAGAAACTTTGATTTCCTGGTCTTTTAGATTATATCATCAGTGGTAAATATTGTACTGTGATATTGCAGAATTTCTTTTTCCTTTAAGAATTCTTATGAAATATTATATTTAGGTGCTACTATGAATATAGCAATTCTCAACTGGATTTGCTGTCCCAACTTGCTAAGATTTTTCAGCCTCATATTTGCCTTTTCTCTTTTAGGAAGAGCATTCTTTCTAGAACACAACCTTATTATATCTTTCTTGCATAAGCATCTGTGAAAAGATCTCCATACTTTCTAGGGCAAAATTTAAGCTCCTTTAGCATAAATTATCTCACCCTACCTATGTCACTTCTGCATCTCTGATTTTATTTTTAAAATCATTTATATCCTCCCAACACATCTGCTTCCACAGGTCTCTGCCTGTGTGTGCCTCTCTCTGTCCCAGGTGACCTGAGTCCTCTCCATCTCATGAACTCTTACTTGTGCTTCAAGGCACAATTCAAACATAGCCATCTCCTGGCATCTTTCCTCTTTTTTCCTCAGCAGTTACTTGATCTAGTTTGTGCACTTCCACACTTTTTCCCCTGATGCCCCCTGCATGTTTCTATTATTATGCAAATCATATTCTGCCGTATTTGTTTTTATTTATTTATTTAATAGCAAGTCTCTGCCATAGGCTATGAACAACATTTTATTCTGTTTTCTATCTCCTGTACCAAGCAGAATGTATCATAGTTTGTAACCAGTCAATACATTTTTGAACGAGTAAATAGATGAATCATATCTTTTTCAAAAAGTGGATCGATAGATGTGGTTATTCGCCAGTCCTTATTTTGGGGGTTATGTTTTAGCAGCTGTGTTAAAATTGTAGGATCTGGATTCCAAAAGCATTTTACAAAATCGCTCATCTATCCAAAGGTTTTTAAAAGCTTGAAAAATCAAATTTAAGAAGTCTGTAGTTTAATATTTAAAGTACAAGTGGTAATTTTACTGAGATAGATGATAGATAAACAGAGTAAGCATAATATGCTTAAAACTATAAAATATGTTTTCATTGCTTGCATTTGATGTTTCGTCTGATGATTTTAATCATGTGTATTCTCATTTATTACATTTTAAAAATTATATAAAGAAGGATTTTATAGTTCATATGGGGCTCTAAATTTTTACTAACTAGTTTTACTAGCTAGTTTTGAGAACCAATTCAAATTCTTTCTGGTCCAAAGCAATACAGATGAACTAATAAACTATGTATGTGATTTTCATCACAGACTGTTAACTGATTTTTACTATATTGACTTTTATTTTAGTTTTTATTTTTGATAATGAGGTACAAGCTAAGTTACTCAGTACTTCTTAGTGTCTATGTTGGCAGTAAACTTTTTTTCATAGAATTACTAAGAAGGAAAGAAATATACATTGATCTTTAAATTTTTTAAGTATATAATTTTTCTTAGATATTACAGATGATAGAGACCAATCTTAAGTATCTTTGAGGATAACTATCGGTGGTTTCACATCTCTATTGAAAAATGGACACTGCAGTGTTTTAAGAGTCGTACCTAAAGTAATTTTGTAATGTTGATTTAAACTATCATTCGTATTAGAAAAAATGGAACAAAAATCAATGCATCTGCTGATTCAGTGGAATTGTGTGGAAATAACAAGAAGATCATAAGAAGCAAGTAATCTCCTAAAAATACAGGGCAACATAAACCACGTCCTGTTCAAATAGATCCATAAATCTGGGTTCTTCATCCTTTTAAACTGAGTCTTCTATTATCTATAGCTGTAGAAGAAAATTTCACTGAGTAGATTTATTCCTTCTGTCTCTGAGGTGTGTGTTGAATGTGTTGAATTAGGAGGCAGTATAATAGGACACCAAAAAATAAGCCACTACAGATCTCTTGAGATTTTTGAAAAAATCCTGCTGCTGTTTGTATGTACACTGTACACTGTAAATCCTGCATGTTTGAGGATACCCTACATTTACTCCATTCTTGGACCTGCAGTTATGTACTCCTAAAGGACTGAAAGAATTCTGGGTAAAGGACTTTACCGAATGGTGCTTGCTGTTAAAATTCTTCAGCGTTCAAATTTTAGGACTGTGGCCATGTACACTGGGTTCTAAAACTTCGAGTTCATTTTAAAGTTTTTTTCTTGGTCATAAGTTTTCTAGTATAAGCCAGGAGTTACACTGGAAACAGATGATTAGAAAAGTCATAGAATAAACATGCTGTTTTCTCTTCAACAGGAGTGGATTTTAGTATGAAGAAGATGTCCTTGTGAAAATGTCCAGTTACACAGTCTACTGTTTTTCACTTTCTTCTTTCTCTTTATAATTAGCCCCAAATTTAAATCTGAACTTCCTTAGCATTTTTACCCCATCCCTTTATTTTCTACTGGAGTTCCTTGTACCTAGGTCTCATTATTTTTGCCTACACCATTTTACTGGCCTTCCCGTCAGACTCCCTACTTTATTCACTGATCTGTGTCGCTCACAATCTATATACTACATTCATTAGAGGGTTAAAGCTTCCAAAATTTTTGCTTTACATTTATCACTCCTCAGCTTAGAAAGAGTCGGAATAAAAACCTCAGTTTGTCTTCTCAGGCCATTCTTAGGATACAAATCTATCTTTTGTAGCCAATGCTGTTTATACAATGGGGACTTGCCATTCCTTTGGGATTACACACTGTATGCTAGATGCGTTCTTGCTTCTTACACTTTGCTCAGTTAGCTCCTTGCTTGGAATATGTTCATTTCTCCACTTCTCTAAATGCCACCCCTTCCTCCAAGTCTCCATAATGTCCACCTCCTGCATAAAGCATTTCACAGCTACCTTAACACAAAGGGATCCCTCTCTCCTGAAGTCCTATCACACTTATGATGTGTACTATAATTTAAGTGCTTCTCCTCTGTGCTCTGAGAGCACCTCTATCATTGAACTTACCACAGCCTTAGAGAATTGTTGTTTTAATTTTGCTGTTGCTGTTGTCATCATGATCATGTTCTGTATTTTCTCTTAGACTATGAGTACCTTCATGGCTGCAGGGTAGATGATTTTATCTGTGTATCTTTAGTGCCCAGTAGGGGAACATAGTAATTGCCGAATGCTTATTGATGTAAATGAAATGAATTAAATAGAATCAACCACTTTCATATGTTTCTTTATATTGTTAGTTATCTTTGTATGTAATTCCCATCTCTTCGATTCTTTGATATTTTCAACACT
This sequence comes from Phocoena phocoena, assembly GCF_963924675.1. Lineage (NCBI taxonomy): Eukaryota > Metazoa > Chordata > Mammalia > Artiodactyla > Phocoenidae > Phocoena > Phocoena phocoena. The sequence continues at coordinate 115,512,093 of NC_089222.1, read as the reverse complement.
TCAATTCCTCAGGTCTAGAATATCAGCACTTTGAGAATGGGTATCATATTTTATTCCTTCTGGTATCCCTGTGCCCAGTACAATGTCTTGCAAATATTACAAGAACAATGAATGTTTGTTAGTAGATTGATTTCACAGGAAGGAGGGAGATATTTGAGTAATGCAATGCCTCTTTTTCTCTCTTCATTCAAAACACAAAACCATATTGGGAAACCATGTTTTTTTCTTAAAAACTTTAGAATATCATTAAAAATCTATTTTCCTATGCGAGTATAGGGGCTGCAGGATTTACAGTGTACATTTAAAATGTGTCTATGAATACATTTACTTCTTTCCTCACATTTGATAGAGTGTTCGTTTTTCTTTCCCCATTGTGTTTTGAGAAATACTTAAAACTAAATCAAAAACTGTAGCCTCTGTCTGGCACTGAGCAATCCACCTAGTATCAGATTTTCTCTTTGATATATTTTTCTTTGTCAACAGTTTATATTGACACACTTTCTTTCCTTTTAAATTATAGCTCCTCCACAGTTTGTGGTTAGGCCAAGAGATCAGATTGTTGCTCAAGGTCGTACAGTGACATTTCCCTGTGAAACTAAAGGAAACCCACAGCCAGCAGTTTTTTGGCAAAAAGAAGGCAGCCAGGTGAGTGTAAGCCTTGACTGCTTTTCTGAAATCTCTGAACTCCCCGTCTCTAGTGACCCTCAAAGTTTGTCTTTCCTTTCTTGTTAACAATGTTGAATTTATTTTATTTCTGAAAAAGAGACCAATTAATTCTAAAATTAGTGGGAGTCAGATGCTTTAATATAACATTCTTTTTTCTAGTGTTAATTCTCTAATATTTTTATCTTACGTCAAATAGATACAATGCAGTGTAACCAAATTATCTGAAAAAGTCTAACCTGTAGCTGTTTAAAACCTCTTAACAGAAAGGTAAGTTTGCTTTCTTGCATTGAGCTACATTGGGATAAGTAAGTGAGTTAGTATATATAAAACACTTAGGACATCCTGGGAAAATGTAAAACAGTCAAAAATATTTCCATTATTAATCAGCCTAGAAACTAGTTTCAACCCCCTTTCATAGTTATATAGTATAAATACCTTTTCTTTACCGTTAATTTAAGCACACTTCCATTTGAGTAGGAGAAATATTTTCTTCCATCATCCCTTCTGGATTCCCTCATAGTGGGGTTAGACAGGAAATAATACATTAAATACCAGAAAAAAACCCAACACTTGTCTGGTCTTTGCTGTGCCCTGGTTTGTCCTCTCCGGGCAGCATGATCTCTCAAGACTCTGCTAAAAGCGAATTGAATACACCCATTTTCTCATTTAGAACTTGGTCCAAACTTGGACAAGCACAAGCCTCTAGGTTCTGAGGCAATGAGTGGAACTTCCAGCCTAAACCAGATCAGAAATTGAGTTCTTTGTCTACAGACTTATCTGTGCATTCCTGAGGGACCTAGAGATATTTTTATTCTAGTCTCTCCGGAAGCATACCGAAGGAGGCATATAGTTCGCAGGAAGAGACCTACTGGTGTTCCTCGTCAGCACCCTCTGGTGTTAGACCAAGTTCTGGAAGAATTTCCTGGGCAAACATGGAAACCATGATTTAAAGTCTCAGGCAATCTAAAAACTTTGCCAGAGACGGAAAATGCTTTTGACTAAGTTAAGAGAACCTGTTGATCAAAACTCGTGTATGATTATCTGGGTAGAGAGACATCAGGAAGTTTCCCTCAGCCGTCATTTTGCATTGTTGTGAATTCCTATACAGTTCTGTACCACCCCGAGCTAGCAGTTTTAACATCTCAGTATGGACGGGCAAATTATCTTTCTTCCTTTCCTCATTGCTCTTTGTTGGATTCACTTCCCCCATGATTTGTGGGATGTAAATATAGTGATGAGAAGGATAAGGTAAAGTTCTGGCCACTGTCTTATCCCACATCAGGATTGTTCCAGGACTTAATTGCCATCTTTTTTATCAGTTAGTAACAATACAATAGATTTCTACTCATAGACTTCCTTGATTCTTCACTTAAAAATTGCTTTCAGATTAAAACATCCCAAACTCTAAAGTGAGTGTAAAGCAACATGATATAGTTATAACACACTTGAACACACACACACACACACACACACACACGTACCCTGAAAACGGAAAGAATTCTAAAGCCATTTTCCCTCCGTATAATTTTTACAATCTTTGTAGCACTGTTTAAATTTACTGAAGCTCATTTTCTTAATCTAAAATTTGAGGATAATATATTTTACTTCACATAAGTTATGAAGATTATGTGATTAAATTAGTTTATATGTAAAAATACTTTACACATTTTGAAGGTTAGAAATGGGGAAAATGCAGAATGCATCTGCCTTCCCTTGTTCCTGGCTGAAGTGGCAAGTTCATGCTTCTGCTAAGGCCAGGCTGCTAGGGCCAGAGGTATCCCTCTGCCCACACACAGAAGCTCAGCACCACTCTGGTCACCTCTGTCCCCAGACCCACATCGTGCCTGAAAAGGCAGGAGGGGATGAGCCTGGAGAGCCCTGGTAGCCTGTCAAGATTCTCACTCCTGCCTGTAGCTCCTTCCCTCCACCCATTCGGGGAGGTATGGGGTCCATAGAAGTTACTTTCTCAAGCCACTGATAGTAAATATATTTATGTGAATTTATTATTTATTTATAAGTGATACAAATATAATGATATAAAGCAATTTGATTGTTGCAGATTTACACTTTAAATCCATGTAGTGAGTTAAATCTCATTATAACTTGTTATCATGTAGATACAGCTGTATCATGTGTAAATCACATGCCCTAAAATAGCTTCAGGTTTATACATGCTATTGCATGAAATGTGTATTGGTCTTGTGGCCCAATGAGCATGATATTTAAATATGCTACATTGTGTTTTAATGTTTTTTAAACAAGTAATGATCAAATAGCATTAAAGTATTTCTTTTTCTGTTATTTGACAAAGTGGCATGTAATTCCAGAGATATTAATCTCTGGGAAAAATTTTCGAGTTAGGCGATTGATTTGATTATAATCTTAGGCCTCCTTTTCTTTATTTCAGCTATCTCCCTCACATTAGACAGAGGGGTCGGGGGAGAGAGGAAAGGGGAGAGAGAGAAAGGAGATTGTGAATGAGAACAAAAGAGAAATGCTTGAGCAAATTGTAAATTTTCAAATCATGAATTGGGACATTAGGAAAAATAAATTAGTCTTACTGTCTGCAGTATCCAATTTTTACAGTGATCTATGACTATCCATCAGTATAGAGAGTTAAGAGCCTGGACTTAATGGTCCATATTCCTCAATATGTGCTGATAATGCCAATTAGCACTAATAGGATACCCAGGCACTTCAAGGCGAGAAGAGCTCTGTAGAATTCCTGGGTTTTGCTTGTCATCCATTTTCTTTTGCCTATGTCATACAAACAGGGAATAAAGATGATGGGTTAACCTCAATCATATGCCATTTTCCATGTCATCGAATCATTTAGAAGGTGGACTGATAACACATTGTAGAGGAAGAGATCCCAGAGAGAATTAAGCCCATCTGATGTATTAGTGCTATGTAAATTAGTATTCTAATGGCTAATTGTAGGAAAGTGCACACTTTGAGTTATTGTATCATTTCCAAGTGCCTTTAAAATTTAGACCCTTCTCTTTCAGATGGTTTATTTCAGTAATATATTTGGATTCCACAGGAGAATTAGCTTGCTCTCAAATTATGCTTCATATGTATGAAAAAGTCTAGCCTTCTATAGTAATACAAATTTTATAGGAAGGCAATAGCATTTTGAAATTATATTCCTGGCATGCTAGCAAACATCACCTCTTTTAGAAAAGGTTTAATAACATAGTATGTTTATGTAAAGTGGGCTTACAGTGTCACACTCGAATCTAATAAAGTGGACATCCATCATGTTGCAATAAAGAGAAGAGCTTCTAATTAAAGTAGGACCTTATTCGCAGGATTAAAGTCATTTAGGGTAATTGAAAAGTGTTAATACCCTATTTTATCCTCTTTCATTGGTATTACTTCAAGGGTAGAAACATTTTAAGGGGAAAATGTGTCTTATGCCTTTAATTGAATGTTATTACCTCCTGATTGTAACATATTGAAACTGTTTAATTACAAACCTGGGAAATTAATTACTATGTCGAGAAACAGATCCCAGAGGGTTATAATGTTCTTTTTTTTGTAAGTAAATACAACATAAAAATTGATATGTCCTTATTTATAATCCAACTTGGAAGCATATCTCAATATAATTTATTGTATCCAAATTTTTTTTTAATTGAACAACAGTAAAGCAACATAGGTCATCCAGGTTAACACTACTGCTCTCCTATAAGAACGTTCACAATTTTGTGATTTGGCTGCTTGTATTAACATGAGTTGTATACAAAAATGAAACTGTAACCAAAATTTTAAAATAAAGTTTTTTTAAAAATATGAGTTATATAGGAAACTAAAGAACCTTTGATTTTTTTGATAGGGTAATATCATGAAATTCTTTACCATCACACGCATCCTTCAGAAACATCCCGCATCTTCTTTTTATTTTCAATGATTTGGTTAAACTTGCTCAGATGGTAGCCTTTATACCTAGCTCCTTTCAAAGCTGTTACAACCTGCAGAAATCTTCTAGCAGAAGGAGATTCAGCTGTCTCTCTGTGTCAGTCTCAGTCACACACTTTTGAATACCTTTAGGAGAAATTGAGTTACTTATGTCAAATATTCAAAAGGGTCAGCAGAAAATATTTTTGCGTTCTCTAGTGATCTGCAGTTTATAAAACACATACACAATTGATGTTACAGTCTAGATTCTCACGATGTTTTATGAGTTGAGTCAGATGAGTATTATTATGTCCATTTTACAGATGAGGAAACTGCCTTTCAAAACTGTTCAGTAACTCACAGAAAGTCACGCAGAGAGTAAAAGCTCACGATCCAGACTTAGATGATTGTTCCTTCAGCCAGAGCATGCTCGCTTCTTAGAGCACATCATTTTCCCATGATGGGAAAAAAGTTTCCCAGTGAGACTCACTGTGTGGCCTTTAACCCTTTCAGTACCGTATTTTAAAATCTTTGTGTTTTCTTTTTCCAGCCACATTTCTCTAACTGCGGTAGCTGTTGTTAATATAATTTTCCTTCTGAGTGAGAAGAGAATATTAGTAACATTGTGTTTGTTTCCACAGAACCTGCTTTTCCCAAATCAACCCCAACAGGCCAACAGCAGATGTTCTGTGTCGCCAGCCGGGGACCTTACAATTACCGACACTCAGCGCTCGGACGCGGGTTACTACATCTGCCAGGCCCTAACCGTGGCAGGAAGCATTTTAGCAAAAGCTCAGCTGGAAGTTACTGATGGTGTGATATTATTAGAATTTGTTTTCTGAAAATAATGATTTTTATCAAAGCTATGAAATTCTCTGACCTTTTAGTTAAATCCTTAAAATTAATGCTTATCTTCTAAGTTTGAATCTGGGTAAAATAACATTCTTAATAGTTTCTAATTCTCCCTGATTTAATACCATTTACTTTCCCAAAGAAGAACATCAAACACAATCTATTTTATTCTTAAAAATATAGTGATGCATTATTTTAGTGAAATAGAAATAGGAATGTTAGCTGTATATTTTTATTCAGTCTTGTGCTGATATGATTGCTTCTAATGGATAGTAATAATCTTATTTTACTAGAGGAGAGAGAGAGATATAATCTTTATTATCAGTGGAAACAGAGATGACTTTTCACTTAGCCAATCACATTGTGACATCCTATGATGTGGTAATTATACATTCACTAAGTTAAATTAATTAAATACCTTCCAAACTACAAATGGATGCTAAAACTAATTTTTTATTTGTATGTATGCACTACAAATCTTAACTGAAGCACCTGATTCAGGTGAAAGTTGAAGACCATGCAGCACTCTTCATGTCTGATTTTTTTTTCCCAAGAGCTTTTCTGTCACAATTGACACGTAGGGAGTTTTAGATATTTGTGAACCTCTGAGCATTAATTTAAGCCATATTCTTTGATATCTTAAATTTAAAAAATCTCTCTTGCCCTCTTAGATTTGTGGGGTTTCTGATTCTCCCCACACCCGCACCCTCCCACTCTGGGTTCTGCGATAAAAGAGCTTTGGGCTGTGACCTCTCTGATTCTCTTCTTTCTCTGCTGAGCTTTCATGCAATTCAAATTTACATGTAGATTAAAAGGTCATTTAAAATTAATAGAAAGGCAGTATTTTTTAATGTCTGCCCATGGTATTGCCTGATTCAGCGCCATGTCAGGAATGGGAATAAATAGAACAGACAAACATTAGCTGAGGGGATATTGAGTCGTTAATGGCCATACCTGCTGATGCAGCAGAGATTTACTGCTATGGAACTGAAAGAAGTCAGGTTCAAGGGTAATGGTGCCAAGAAATTCTTCCTTTACATGGACAAGATCGTCGATCCTTCAAACCTCCATATTTCTTTAAAAGAAATAAAATATAATTATTAATCTTTTTTAAGTTCCTATGTTTTCTTCTACTAGGAAAAAATGTCTAGAAACATATACTTGGAAAATAAGGTATTCTGGCCAAAACCTAAGTTTTATTCTATACTACTATGAAAGATTCCAAATATAATGCTTAAGAACTCCACTATAGCTGCTTATGGTATTTTATAAAAGACAGACTTTTAAATGTTTCTAAATGAAGAAAGCGTTATGAAGAAGGCAAACCATATTTGTAGAAAACAAAGTTGATGATTTAGAAGAACCAGTTGATATGACTGATGTGGTTCATGAAACAGGTGGATATTCAAAACTGTGCCTGATATAATGAAAAGGAAAACTTGTTTTGAGAAATTATGTTTGTTTTTGACATAATCTCTCAGACCAGTAGTAATTCTAGCTCTGGTTCTGTGGTCAAACTGAAAAGAGTGATAAGGAAATTTAAATCTGATGACTGAGATGTCTCTGGACATTTGGTTACAAGTGGCTTGAATATTAATTGCTACATTGATTTTTACTTTCATAAGCATTCACAAAGTCAAGATCCTTTTGCAGGAATATTGAATGGAGGTTATAGAGTTATTGATTTTGACAGTAAAGAAATCTAACTTCAAGACCTAAACACACACACACACATACACACATACACTTTATTATAAATAACGGTCTCCAAATATTAACTTGCCACATTGGCCGATGACTTCAGCTTTTATTCATAGTTTAAAATTTTTCTGACTGGTTAACAGTTTAATAATATGCAAGTCATCCCCTTTTGAACGTGTTGCTTGGTATGATCCAGGGCAGTTTAGAGCCAAATGAAATTCCAATGTAGAATGAAAACATATGTTGTGTTCGGAAAAACAAGCAAAACATCTATAGTGATGTTTCTGTTGTTACATTTTTGTACTTAGAGTCCTTTCTTGGAAATATTTTTAACTCAAGTGTTCACATGAGATGAGGTTGTTAATGGTGATGAAAGGTGCTGTTGAGTGATAATCTTACTTATTACAGGTAGAGCTAAGATCTTTAATACACTTGAATTTCAAAGCATCCTTCTTATTATTTCATTAACACTGTTCTTCATTTCTTTTCTTCTGTTAGAAAATTAGAAAATTGTAATGAGAATTCTGAGTAGAGCCAATAGAATCTAAAAGGACTGGAGAGAAGAAATGTACAATAGATGTCACATCATGATCTTATATGAATGGTTTATTGAGGATACACAATGCATAGTTAGAGAAAACCATGGAATTGTTCACAGATCACTGGAAACCCTAAATGTTCATTTAACCTCTGACCTTAGTGTCATGGAAGCTTGTGGTCATCTTTCACCCATAACATCCTTGAAACTGAAAGTTCTTTCTGGCCAGGAGATTTTCAGTTACTTTTTTGATCAAATTCATTTAAAAGACAATGAGCTACTCATTTGGGCAGTTAAAAAGAAAAAAGAAACTAATTGTATGTCCTTTGCCCATATATAATGATTTCAAGGATATGACAGTAAGAGCAGGTTATAAGTTACCAGAATCCTATATAGATATTTAATTTGAAACAAAGAAGTAACACTATATAAAATTTAATAAATAGTTTCTTCTCTGGTAATGCAGACCCATTTTTCTTACTGAATTTTAAAATTATTCATAATGTTTTGTGAATTGGCCTTCCATTTTTGACTCAGAGAGAAAATAAATTCCACAAAGCATTCAACTTGAATATCTATTTGCACAATTATTGCCAGATATGTCAGAATTAGTATAATATTGTGCTTTCACATTCTCTGAAGATTATTTAATTTACTTCTAAAATGAAGAATTTGATCAAGAAAAGCAGTGAACTAAATGGATCTAATTTTTATTTGCAAAGAATACACAGAGAATGTTGTTTTCGTTAGGTTTTTATAAGGTTTTCTACATATACACACATTTTAATACATATTTTGATATAACAGGTTTAGGTTGATTGGAAGTCCATTCTATCTTGACATGCAGGAGACCTCTATTTTAAATCAAGATCAGTTGGCTTTCTCACGGTAGCCTCTAAAAGGGCTGTTTGATTTAATGTCTTTCGCCAAAACTGTGAACTCTACAAATAAAAATACATATAGATTGAGAAATATATAAACATATAAACGGGTATTTGTAAAAGTTTGTAGACAAAGGAAATTAGAGCATTAATAAGCAAAATGAGTTTTTTTTGATTATGTACATAATAATCCAAGATGACCTTCTTGAGAAAAAGCACTCTTCACAGTTGCTTAGCAATAATTCAGATTCACCATCTTTTTCGTTTTGTGGAACTTATATATATATATATTTAAATATTATATTTGTTATTATTATACATAATAAAGAGCATATTTGGATAATTAACCAAAACCTATGTGAAGTTTATAAAACTTTCTCTTACGAAATCCTTTCTTGGGCTTGGGTATATCAGTTTCATTGTGAGATGGTCTTCTAATGAATTGTAGATGAAAGCCTGCCTCCAATTGATTCCATATTTTCATTACCCATTTAAATATTACTATACATTCTGATATACTTCCTAAATCATTATATAATACTTCTAAAGGCACTGATGATACTGCTACAAATCAATATTCAATTTAAAAACAGTGAACTATGTTTATGAAATTATGGAAAATTTACTCAAATGATCACAAAAATGAATATATATGTAAACACAAATTTTCATGAAAATGCTATTTTTGTCATGTCATAAATATGGTCTTTAGATTTTTTTGCTTAAAAATATAGACAAATTATATCATCCACATTATATTACTATAATCTAAAGCCCAATATCACAATTTTAGAAATAAATTATTTATAGTCTAATATTTTAACATCGTCAAAATATTATAGTCTATATAAATAAAGCCGGCAACTGGTGCTATGAAGGTAAAATTATGTATTACTCATATATTTATAATGAAAGCAAAAGTGAAAATTAATTGTACTCATGTGATATTCCACAGGCTTTCTTAAACATGCATATGAGAGAGAAAATGGCCATTTTGCAAATGATTACCATAAGCTCTCAACATTTTAATTTTAATATGATTTAACCTTTCTAAGATGTCAGAATTTATCTTATCATCATCTTACTTATAGGTAACTCAGAGTAAGTTATAAATATAGTATGGCTTCAGTAAAATATGTACAGGTGTATGTATAGTAATTATAAATGATAGATTTATAATGGATATAGAATATTACAGAAAAAATTATAAGTAATATGTATGACTTTGGGGCTTTAATCTTACTTTTGATATAAGACTACTGATGATATAAAGACTACCAAATTTCATAAAATTAAAATATCCTGAAAAATATCTTTGTCCTTTAGTTTTGACAGATAGACCTCCACCTATAATTCTACAAGGCCCAGCCAACCAAACGCTAGCAGTAGATGGTACAGCATTACTGAAATGTAAAGCTACTGGTGACCCTCTTCCTGTAATTAGCTGGCTAAAGGAGGGATTTACTTTTCTGGGTAGAGATCCAAGAGCAACTATACAAGAACAAGGAACCTTGCAGATTAAGAATTTACGTGTAAGTAATGTTGGAATTCGTATTTGGATCTTCATCTCAACAGAAGTATGTACTTCCCTAGGGAAAAACTGTGTTGTGAAATTAAAATCTTACATCCCTGCATAATTGCTATACATTTTATTATAGACCCTGTTATTTATTTTACAAATGACAAATTGAAATTAGAGGGAAGTTCATTGTCCTTAAGTTCAATATAAGCTCATAACAGGCCTAGAAACTTTTTATTCCTTCATTCTATCCTATATGTATGTAATCAATGAAACGAAAAAGGTTAAACACATAAAGTTAATGATAGTAATAGTACATTTAAAATAACTGAAAATGAGAAATGCTTCTGATTTACTCTCATGAACAAGGGAAGTTCGTAATGAAATGTGGATAAATTGGCTCAGCCCAACAGTTATGTGGAAAGTAATAAAGAGATGAGACTGATGACTGCATAGAAGCAGGTTTGGCTAGTTGGTAAAAATATCTTACATTTTAGGTAAGGTTGCTATGCAGTTTACGTTTGAATCTGTGCACAAGAACAAGCCATTGCTAGTCTTTTAACAGAAGATGACATGATAGAAAATGACCATATCTGCCAACTTACCAAGTTAGACTTCAGGAGCAGCTCAAAATAAATGTTTACTTCTGAATACTATATTAGCTATCTATAGCTGTGTAACAGTATTAGAAAACACTTCACAACACTTGTGTTGTTAGGCTCAAAACAACACATGTTTATTATCTCATACCTTCTGTGGGAGTCTGGGCATGACTTAGCTGGGTCTTCTGCCCTAGGGTCTCACAAAGCTACAGTCAGGGTTGTAGTCTCATCTGAAAATGGACTGGGGATCAGTTTGCTTCCAAACAACATAGTTGTTAGCGGCATTCAGTTCTTAATGGCTGTCAGACTGGTGACCTCAGCTTCTTGCTTGCTGTTGACTGAAGGCTGCCGGTGGTTCCTTGCCATGTGGATATTCCCAATATGATTGCTTGCTTCCTCAAAGTCAACAAGGAAGAGAGTTTTTTAGCAAGACAGGCTTACAATCCTATATAACGTAATCACAAATGTGACATCTTGTCACCTCCATGCCATATTCTATTGGCCAGAAGTAAGTCAACAGGTCCTCCACACACTCAAGGTGAGGGATTACACCAGGTGTGAATACCAGAAGGATGTTATCATGGGGGCCACCTGCCCTCCACAAGTATATTCAGTTCATTCAACCAAATATAGAAAGCCTCCCCTCCATGTAGCAAGCACTATGCTAAAGCTCAAGAGTATGTCAGAATAGTCACAAGATTGGGAATGAGGGCCAGAATTAGGGTGGTTGATATAATAGTACATGAAGAAAAATTGACTGAAAATGATTCAGTGGAAGAACAATTAGTAGCATCTGGTATCTAGGTATAAATTGGGAACCAAGGTGATTAAAAAACAAACGAAAACGTGTTGCATTTTCCCATTCAGAAGCCTGAGGAGGAAGATAAATTATTTTTATTATGTGTATTTTCAAATGATCACAACGGGGAATGTTTTTTTCTTACAATGTAAATTATTTACAATCACATGTTTATCAGATGTGTAAATACGGACACATAACAAGAAGGAAGAATGACTTTTTCGTAGTGTGCACATGCATACACAAACACAAATCTTTAATCTGTTAATATAATGAATGTATATATTGTTTTATTTTAATTTTGAGATAGGCATTAATTATTGCTCTAAGTAGACAAAATGCTATCAAATTCAATTTAAAGAAAAATAAATTAATACAGGTTTTTAGCCTGTCTTTTTATTTATTGTAAATTAATTGTAAACCTTCTTTGGACAAAATGGGAGTTATTAAAAAATTAATGCCAGGTCTCCTTGAGTAAACAATTTAACCGCTCTCTCTGAGCTAAAAGCAGACTTCTTGGGCCATGGAGGTTAATGCATTTCCACTGTACTGCTGAATTAAAGGGTGTGCTTGAACAGTCAAGACCCCCAATAGTGTTTAAAAGAAGCAATTAAAGGTGGGTGCTTGATGATGTCAAACAAAGTTTGAGCCCCTCTCTCAGGCTTCTGAGTAGTCTTTCTGAGATGCATACTCCTGGGAGCTTGTCTGCAGCCAGCTACACAAGGAGAAAAGTAGGTGAGAGAGTGTGCCAGCACATTAGTCTTTTTCAAAGCACTGATTAAGGACGAAAAGAGAAGGATGGAAAAGATATGAAGCACTCATGACCAGAGAAGACATTATTTAAAGTTAAAGGAATGAAAATGAATATGGTGATGATGATGGTGATACAAGAGTGAGCTTTAGCAATGGTGTTTAGGGTTTTCATATCACTTTTGATAAACTCCACGATGAAAACATTGTTATTTTTTCTGTAAGATGACTGTCTTTAACAGAAATAAAATGTTTTATACTACTTCACTGATACAGTCAAGAGAGGGTTTCTGTAGATCATATTCCTTTATATCTTACTTTCTTTTCCAGTACTTAATGCAAGGGGGGAAAAATAGTGTGATGAACACTGTGTTCTCATGGTCCAGGAATTGGTAGCTGAATCCGTTTCTTCTGAGGAGAATATTCCAATGATCATTAAAACCTACCGACCACAGCTAATGTCAGACTTGTATCTCCATACAATGACAAGGAGATGCAGTTAAGAAGCATTACCTAGTATTCTTCTTTTAGCATTTGCACATAATAACAAGTGCTACGTTTTAGTTCAACTGCTATAATAAAATGCAAATTTTTTACTCTTTCACAGACCATATTCAAATGAACATCCCATTAAAATCCAGCCTCGGCTCATTATATTTAGTTTGTGAGTGATGCTTCTTAAAAGCAAAGATTTCTAATGACTATAATGCATGCACAGCCACATTTGAAAAAATGGCTCTTTCTACAATGGCTGTCCCCCATCTTGCCTCAGTATAATAGAAGACAATTGTACAGAGATAACATAATATGGCAAAGAATGACGTGACAGAGTAATTTGAAACTTAGGTTAAAATACATAATGCCATTTAAAATCAATTAAAATTGTGGAACCGCAGTAACATCCAGGCACTAATGATTTACCCGAGAATCAGTTGTGGAAGACTGAGTCATCAATACACTTACATTTTGAACCCAACAGATATTATATTCCATGAACTCCCATATTTTATCAACAATTAGACTCACGCTCGTCGTGGAATTTTAATTCTACATCTTCTGCTTTGTCTTATTCTGTTTGGTCATCAGTTTCTCTTCCCAGTCTAGCTTTTCCTTCACCCCTAAACTAACCTGAATGAATGTTGTTTGCAATTTAAACCCGTGGGACTCAACCACAGGGAGGATTTTTGATTTACATATTACCGAACTTGAAGTTTTTGTCAAGGTATAATCACGGAATCTTCTGCCTTTTAACATTTACAAAAGGGAACTCTTGATTATATTGTCAACTATTCCTCAAATTCTTTTGCCGCTCTTCAATGAATAACAAAAACATTTTATGTAATCAGTGAAAGACAGTTTTTATTATGCTTTAAAAAGTGTTATGGATTAGATGATTTCTATGACCATTTCAGCTCTCTATTGCAATGATTCCATGGGTATCGTCTGCTTGTTTTTAATGACACAACTTTATTTCATTCACTGTTACACTGCTACAATTTTAATAAAAGTGAGTACTGCACTCTTTAAAAGGAAAGATTTAGTTTTCCTTTTTTTAAAAAAAAAAAATTCTTCTTCACTTTTCTCCATGTCTTTAAAAAAAAAGAAGGTCTGCCCCCCATTATGTCAGTGCTTATTTACTCCTGGGTATATTTTATTCTGTGAAATACAGTTTGTTGACGACAAAGAGGACAGCTTTGCATTACTGATCTCTGAATGTTTATAGGATGCTGAAAACTTCTGTCCTGAGTTATCCATATCTAACTCTGACACAGTGAAGTACCAACATAAGCTGGAATTAAAAGATAAGGGGATTGCTGTGGAGGCAAATAGAAAGACAACTAAAGTTTACAGACAAATAGCATTTAGTTGTAGAAATATAATAAGAATCTTTGAATCACCATTATGAATAAAATACATGATATGAGCTTATTTTAATATTTTATGTGTGCATATGATTGACTCTAATGTACAATTTGGACCGCCAAATGATATATCACATTTTCACAGTCAAATATTGCCTTGTTGAGATTGAGTAATTATTCTACAAATCAATTAAAACAATTTTATTCTCTCCCTTCTATGCACACTAGATTTCTGATACTGGCACTTATACTTGTGTGGCTACAAGTTCAAGTGGGGAGACTTCCTGGAGTGCTGTGCTGGATGTGACAGGTGGGTTCTTTGTGAACTATTTTAACAGAAGAAATCTTGAGCCAGTTTCAGTGATTAGCTCATTATCAACTAACAAGTTAAAGAGAGATCAATATTTTAAATTTATTGAATGTAAGAACTAAGCTTTACGCCACTTTTTCGTACCTCTTGGTACATAGCATTGCACATATGAAATGTGATACATTTGTCCTTAATAATCTTGTTATTTTATTTTCTCTGTCTAAAGAACAAGCAATTCTAGTGATCATGTGTGAAAGTAAATATTTACTAATATGTAGGAAAAATCAAATATTCACATATACTTTTGATTCATGAAGATGAATTGCTCACTGTCTATTCAAATTCTTTAATAGACTGTTTTCCTTTTAAGCATCTTTGTCAGCTTATGTAATCAGAAATGAAGCTTTTTCTATTTGTCCTCTCTAGAGTCTGGAGCAACAATCAGTAAAAATTATGATTTTAATGACCTGCCTGGACCACCATCCAAACCACAGGTCACTGATGTTACTAAGAGCAGTGTCACCTTGTCCTGGCAACCAGGTACCCCTGGAACCCTACCAGCAAGTGCATATATCATTGAGGCTTTCAGGTATGAGACAGTTCCTTTTTTCTCCATTGGGTTTTTGCTTTAGCTCCTATATCCTAAAATCTCAAGTGAGCTATCCTGCTGTTTTATTCTAAGGACATGCTTAATCAGTGCATTTTAAGAATTTATCTTTTATATCTGACTTTATTCAAGAATAGACTTTAGTTTTATTTTTCATTCATACCTTAATTATAAGATTAAATATGCATTATCTATGCCTACGTCTGTAGGGATCTAGTTATGACATAATCACTTAGCTCTTGACCATTGTAGGGATTTATCAGATGTGAATTTTGGCTTTAGAACTAAGCAGAAAATAATTTAATTAGGCACAGACACTTTTTAAGTTATGCAACTGTTATTGAGGCATGGAAGCTTGGAATTTTACTTCCTAATAATTAGAGCAGAATTTAAAATAATTCCAGTGTTTTATGCTATATATTTGAATACGTGTATTGGCTATGCCTAAGAGAATATTAAAAGCTACAATTAAGAGATTGAGTACATGCACTTCTGATTGCTGAAAGGAAAAGATATGTCCAGTTGTTATTTGAAATAATTGCAGTCAATTCAAGGACATAGACTCTAATTTAGCAAATACTAGTATAAAATTGTTTTATGAGAATTTGAAAAAATAGTTGTACTAATGGGAAAATGTGGCTTCATATTTAGTTTCAATGTGCTTCTGTTTGCCACTATAAATATAGTGATAGCCTCTCTCCTTTTTAAGCATTAGGACAAATCATCACTTTCATTTTAGGCTTCCCTAATCTATTAAAGTTAAGGATCGATATATAGTTTTCAAATTTCAAAACAGTGTTTTTCTATAAGTTTCATGCTTTGGTGTAAAAAGACTTCTGAAAAATAAACAGACAGCCCTGAAAATCACATTTCCTCCTCATTCTAAACAAAAGCAGCGTTTGACCTTAGACAAAGTGCTATAAAAGGGCATCCCATCTGCAGATGACTGTTAAAGGGTCCACACATGCAGATTCAGAGATATTTCACCATCCCGAAGTGATAAATCACAATACTGTGTAATGTACAATTTTATTAAAAATGTGACCAAGGGAAAATATTCATTACATGCTTCCTTTCTTCTTTTACAGATATGTAGTTTTAGAAGGCTCTATTATAATATTGCATGTGGAATTGATGCAAAAGAAAACACACCTTGTAACAGGAAAATGTATTGGCATAATTTACTCTGTAGTCCATTTATTCTTTCTACAGGTTAATTCTTTTCAAGGTATATATATATACATTTACGAGGACCATATTTATTGTATAAACTTGATGTTGTGATCTTGGCCTCTGTTCCTTTTACAGGTATTCATTTAGTGGCTGCTGTGCTTTAACAAAGGGCTATCACATCTCCTGGGCTGAGTTTAATTTTGTTGTGCATGGCACTTCCGTTAGGTGGGCTCGGCTTTGTTGTTGAATAAACTGAAATCATCCAAATGTTTCATTTATTGGGCTGAACACTTCAAGCGTTGTGTGTGTGCGTGTTTAATTTTCAGCCATTAACCTTTGTCATTGATACCCAACTCCATTTCCAAGACCCTTATGACTGCTGTTTAAATGAAATTTCTGTTCATGTTTCAGCCAATCAGTGAGCAATAGCTGGCAGACAGTGGCAAACCACGTAAAGACCACCCTCTATACAGTGAGAGGACTGCGGCCCAATACAATCTATTTATTCATGGTGAGAGCAATCAACCCCCAAGGTCTCAGTGACCCAAGTGCTATGTCAGATCCTGTGCGCACACAAGGTAATTTCAATAGCTGCAAACATGACTTTTTCTAGAAGGAGGCCTTAAACAGATCTTTAAGGACAAATGGGTTGCAGGACCAAAGATAAGTGTGTCTGCATTGCTTATTATAATGTTTCACTAGACCTGATCCAGTGAAAGAGAAGAAAACTTGTTGTTCACCTTGGTGAGTGTGTCCTCTTTCTGGATTTTCAGGGTCTATTTGGTAAAAAAGAAACAAAATAATTTGGTACAATTACATAGTAAGTTAAATTGGGGCTTAACTGTAGGGCTTTACTATATTTCAAAAGAAGGAAAAATGTTCCTCCTTCTTTGAAATTAATTGTACAATAGCAAAAAGTGATCTTTAATGGATAAAATGCCCTGTTAGGGATATCAAAATTACTTCCTCTAGTTGAGGAATTGTGTTTTGATAGTGCAGTGGGTCTCAAGGTGTGGTTCCCACAGAAGCAGCATCTGCATCACCTGGGGCCACAGTATAAATGCAGATTCTCAGGCCCCGACTCAGAAGCTCTGGGGATGGCGCCTGGCAGCCTGTTAAAGTGCCCTCCAGGAATGTTAATACTTAAGTTTGACAAGCATCATTACAGTGTATTTTATTAAACCACATGTTTAAAGGAACAATTTGTTTCAGGAAGCAGTAAACCAAGCTTTCTTCCCGAGGTATGCAATGCTTTTGACTAATAAAAAACAAAACAAAACAAAAACACCCACCCAGAATATTATAAGATCAAAATGGAAGATTTCTCATCTCATCTTTCATAGCCTGCCGCTTCAAACTGAGAAGTTGCTGCAGTCTAGGGGTTAATATGGGATGTTGAATTATAATTTTCCTTCTTACTAGTAGGTGAAGGGAATTAATAAAATAGAAATGGTGGCTTTATTATTTGTTACAGCTTACTTCCCACACGGTTCTTGAGAAAGGGTTAATTATTTCTTATTTGTAAAAGGCTTTGATCAAGATATTTATAATTCAAAGTAGTATTTTTATGCTATGAAAAGCACCATACAGCCATAAAATATTATTATAATTACAATGTAGTTCAGTGATAGTAACTAGCATGCTATTATAACAGAGAAGGGCACCTTAAAGGAATCAAGTCAAATAAAGTTACCACGTGATTTTGCAACGTTGCTGACATGATGACAGTCAAGGGAGGAGGGGATGCCACTTTGCTGTTGTTCTCTAAGCAGTAATGTGATTAATTTCCCATAATGATAAAGGACTGTAGGTAAAGAACCTGTCTCAAGAGAAGGAAAAAGTACAAGAAGGAATTTGACGACCTGAAACTGTTTCTATTTTACCTTGCTAGGATCCAGTTGCTTTTAGTGTGTCTGAATTTAATGAGTACATTAAACTATTGAACTAGAAAATGAAGAGGTGTATGGTTTTGAGTCAAGAAACTGTAGTACCCAGATCATTTTTTTTTTTTTTTTTTTTTGCGATATGCGGGCCTCTCACTGTTGTGGCCTCTCCCGTTGTGGAGCACAGGCTCCGGACGCGCAGGTTCAGCGGCCATGGCTCACGGGCCCAGCCGCTCCACGGCTTGTGGGATCTTCCTGGACCGGGGGAAGAACCCGCGTTCCCTGCATCGGCAGGCAGACTCTCAACCACTGCGCCACCAGGGAAGCCCGGGATCATTTTTGACACCACACTTTCAGCAGCTTTGCATTCTGCAAAGCACTTCTTTGCAAAGAACACTTGGCTGTGTGAGCTCTTATTTTTCAAAGATATTAAATACTGTAGAATTTAGCAATTTCTTATTTCAGCAAGGCAGCAAGTACTTGTATCATCAATATCACAGTAGATCATAGATATATCAGCAAAGATTAATAGTATTCACATGATATTAATAATACACACACACACACACACACACACACACACACACATATATATATATATATATATATGATTTCTAAATCAAGTAAAACTCACTGTGTTGTTTATGTTAAGGATGAAAAAAAGTAGAACTGGAAAAAAATTACCAAAA
The DNA here is from genome assembly GCF_963924675.1 of Phocoena phocoena. Classification (NCBI taxonomy): domain Eukaryota; kingdom Metazoa; phylum Chordata; class Mammalia; order Artiodactyla; family Phocoenidae; genus Phocoena; species Phocoena phocoena. The sequence continues at coordinate 115,493,361 of NC_089222.1, read as the reverse complement.
TGTAGTCCCTAATTATTTATGTTCCAACTTAAGTTAGTGCACCCAATTTAAGTTATGGCTGAGATATGCACTTAAAAATATTTTTGCAAGAGTGTCGCATTGTGGCCTGAGAAAATAGGAGAAAACAAGATTAAGAAAGTAAATCCTTTTAAATTGGACTTCATTCCTTAAATAAGATGATTGAAGAAAAAAATCCAACGTAACATTGCAGTGCACCAGTTAAAGAAGCCGATTTGAGTATGTGTGAAATTCAGTGTTTGATAGCAATTTGATGGACTTGGACGTCTATAGTTTATCTTTTTTCTTAATGGACACATAGGATGTAAACCATTGTATGGGAAGTAGAGTAGTATTTAGCCGAATGGTGACTAAGGGGTCAGAACAGTTTATGGCTGAGAGTATATCATTTTAAACATTGTAATTCTTTCTCCCTCCTACCCCCCCCATCACTTCGAAAAAATATCATGATTTTTTGTCAGATATTGTCAGATATTGGAGTACTGTTCAGTATTGATTTTTTGTCAGATATTGTCAGATATTGGAGTACTGTTCAGAATTTATTACATAGAACATTTTATCAGCATTTTAAATTGGTCAAAATTATTTTTGTGATAAAAGCTTGGTTTCTTGGTTTTTGTGAATTTGGGAGGGTTCTTCCCCTTCTTTCCCTCATTTTGTTTACTTTAGTAACGTAATTCACTCCCCCTGATTACTTTCTCTTCCACACTCCCAGACTGAAATAGGTCAAGGAATAGGAACACACAACCTACTAACTGGGGAAAGGGATTGAACAAATTCCTCAACAGCAATTTTCAGACCTGGCCCCATTAACTACTTGGAAAAGTCCTTCAACATGGCAACATCTGTGTAAAACTGATGTTTCTAAAGAAATCTTGCAGCACATACTTCATCCTTTAATAAGAAAATAATAGATCTTTCACAGCAGTGTACTGAGTGGGGATAAGGGGTTGCATACACTTTTATTAATATTATTTTAGTGAAGATATCAGTTCTCAAATTATGTTCTAAAATGGTGGTACATATATAAATATGCTTTAACGTTGTTTGTCCCAAAGAGTTCTTAATTTTTCCCCTGGAATTATTTCTAATGGCATAATATTGGCTTATATAATGTATATTAGAATTCCACTATTAATTTTTAAAAATTGGGAATGGTTATCCCTGTAGATATCAGCCCACCAGCACAGGGAGTGGACCACAGACAAGTCCAGAAAGAACTCGGCGACGTCCTTGTCCATCTTCATACTCCGGTTGTATTGACTCCCACCACAGTTCAAGTCACATGGACGGTAAGTTTTTAAAGACTATCCTAATGGTAGTCTCTTTTACTCCTTTAAGAAAACAAACCAAAACAGAAAAAAGCAAACAAACAAACCAAAAAAAAAAACAAAAGTAGCAAAAACACTCACCATTTAAAGTCAAGGTGTAATCAAAGGCAAAGAAGAAAAAAATTCCATAGATAAAAGTGTGATTAGAGTAAAAATAGGTCGCAATATAAACAATACGATCTGTCTCCTGAATTTTTAAATGGCCTTACTGAGATATAATTAACATACCAGAGTTAAAGTGTACAACTCAGTATTGTCTGGTATCTTTGCAGAGTTGTGCAGTCATCAGCAGAATCTGATTTTAGTACATTTCATCATCCCAAAGTGAAACCCTCCGCCCATTAGCAGTCACTCCTCCGTTCCCCTGACTTTAGCCCTTTGCAACCACTAATCTGTTCTCTGTCCATATAAATTTGCCTATTTCTTCCATGTGAATGAAATTATACAATATACGATCTTTTGTGTCGGGCTTCTTTCACTCAGCGTGATGTTATTGAGGTTCATCCATGTTGTAGCATGTATTATTCGTACTTTGTTCCTTTTTATTATAGAGTAGAATTCCATTGTATAGATGTATCTCATACATCTGTTTATCCATTTATCAGCTGATTCATCTTTGAGTTGTTTCCACTTTTGACCATTAAGAATGATGGTGCAGTGAACACTTGTGTACACATCGATGTATATTTTCATTTTTCTTGTGTATACTTAGGAATTGTTGAATTAAACTCTCTACTTAACGTTTGGATGAACTGCCAAAATGTTTTCCAAAGTGGTTACACAATTTTATGCTCCCACAAGCAATATTTGAAGGTTCTAGTTTCTTTCACATCCTTGCCAGTTTCTCTTGCATCTTATCCTGTCCTTTTGATTATAGCTGTTCTAGTGGGTATGGGTGGTATATCACTGCGATTTTAATTTACATTTCTTTAATGACTAGTGTTTTATGTGCTTATTGAGCATTTGTATATCTTCTTTGGAGAAATGTCTGTTCAAATTCTTTGCGCATTTTTAAATTGAGTTGTTTGTCTTCTTAGTATAGCTCTATAATGTTCTTTACATATTGGATACAAATCCTCTATCAGATATATGATTTGTAAATATTTTCTCCCAGTCTGTGGGATGTTTTTTTACTTTCTCAATGATGTCATTTGAAGCACAAAAAATTTTATTTGAAGTTCTCTTCTAAATATAAATCAATCATCTTCACATTCTTTTAGCTGAATCTCATCCAGCAGTACCAAGAAAAGTATATAATTTTAATAATTTGACATATGTAGTAACAAAAATTAATGGGTTTTAAGAAGTAGATTGATATTTTAATATATGCTAAGAACATCCAAATTCCGTGCATTACTAAATGTCAACCTGCCCACTGTTATTTCAAAATACAAATGTTTTCATCGCATGATAGTCACTGAAATGAAAACAAGAAATAGCATAAAAATAGCCATATTACTCATATTAGAAGATATTAACCCTTGTATATGTGTTTGTTTGTGTCTATGTGTGTCTGTTTTGTGAAGAGCCAGATAATGTTCTTCCCTGTGCCTAATACAGTTTTTGCCAACTTCTCATTTATGCCTGAGATCTCTTGCCGCTAAAAATCCATAAGGATGATAAAAGAGCAGTTTTTTAAACCCCCCCGTATTTGTGCTAGATCTTGTATGTTGTGTAAGTAATGGTCATTTGAGTTATGGATATCTAGAAAATTTTCACTTTAATTATAATATTAGAATTATATCCATCATAATTAATTAGAAAGAATTATATTAATTAGAAAGTATTTATAATTATGACTATTAGTTTTGTTGTTGTTATTGTTTTTGTGGTAGTAGAAGAATGACTGTAAGTTAAAAAAAAAATGGATTTTTCCCCCTTAGAATCCAAGTTTCTTTAGGGAACTAACTATTTCACCCATTTCCATCAATTCCCTTAACAAAAGAAGTTGAAAAAGGAAAACCAGTTATTTTTCGTCAGTTCTTAATTAATTATGTTTGAAATATGAAACACAATGAAGAGAATTATTCCAGTGTCCTCTTATTAATAAAACCATTGAGCAAACATAGTTCAACAAGCATTTTTTGAGGACCGGTTTTGTACTAGATGTGGGGAAACACTGTATAAAGAGACACAAATCTGCTTGAGAAAAACGTGGGAATTCTTAATGACGGTACACAGGGATAAGGGCCATAACCGTATGTACACATTTTATAAACACAGGTTTCAATCAAAGAGGAAGTGATTAACTCTATCCTCAGGCATCAGAAACAACATTATCACTTATCTACATCTATACGGGGAAATATAGAGGCATTATTTATTTGAACAGAGGAAACTAAATTAACATTTAAGGCTGTTTTGTCCAGTTCTATAGACTTGTAAAAGGAAACCAACGCAGACAGGTTGAACAGTGTTCCCAGTAGCCTACATCTATTTACAGGTAAAGATAGGATTAGAATTTCCTTACTTTAAACCTGCTTTTTGTGTTTTTCACTTTAAACTGTAGACAAATATTTAGTTGAAAGAAATACCTTTTAACTGTGGAATTTCAACATATGATCCTGGATGGGGCACTTTACTTCTTAAACCACACTAGTCAAATGTTTAGTGAGTACCAAACTGGGTAATGCTTTAACAAAAAATAAAACTAAATTCATGTTTTAAGAGTAATTATGATTATTTAAGATTACATTGTTTCCAATTTTATTTTTGATTTAATTTCACATAGACTTATTCTGTTTTCTGCATATAATGGTTTCTATTCTTCTGCTCCCGTGAAGGGAGTATAATGACCTCATCATTTTTCCAATGGCACAGGAAGGGTATTATTTGCCATGGCTCTTCCATCTTTCTGTAGCTTTGGCTAGATACCAAACAAATAAAGCCAAGGAAAGGGTTATATTTTTAACAACAGATTTTTCCTCATTCTAAATTGAAAAAGTCTTTTCTGCTTTGTTGTGAGTTTTGAAGGGGTTTCTTTTTTAAGCTGCTCCTAAATATGGAAATTATTTGGGTAAGAATCAAAGTCATTATGTTTATGAAGTTAATCACTGTAAAAGTCACTGAATTTAAAAGAATAAATCAAATTAGATAAAAATTTCAGATCAATAGTCTGGAAGTTCTTCCAGGAGAGGGACCTTGTCATATTCATCTCTATATCCCAAGAAACTTGTCATTTCTAGTTTGCATATCTCTATCCCTCATGAGCTTGTGTTCTGAGAGTCCAAAGTTCATGTTTTCATTTCTGTTTTTTCAGAACAAAGCACTCATTATGAAATACTTTTTCAGTAACTGTCTGTTGAATGATCAAATCAGTTGTTTTCATACATTTTAACTTTTTACTTTAAAAAAGAAACCATTCAATTATATCACAAATTCCCCACGAATTTGTAGTTACACATGAGATAAGTATGTATTTCAGAGGTAAATTTTAGTGAAATAAACTTAGTCAGATCAGTTGCCACAGAAATTGTAACCAACTATTTCATTTTCATGTCATATTTTCAACTTGCTAAATGTGTATGTTCTTTGAGTTATAACACTGTTAGTATTTGAGTTATAGACATGTTGATGTTTGAGGGAAGAAATATATTCCCCAGCCCATGTATTTCGATTAGGGGTCAGCTGATATGGTTTATCAATAGTTGGCAGGATTCTATTACCAAACACATAGGATGTTTGAACTGGAAAGACCATCTGCCTGCCCCACAAGTCTAATCTTAAAGCAACAATACTTAACAAAGGCTACTTTCTAAAAGTGACTCCTGTTATAATGAGGGTAGGTAAAAATGATGAAAATGGCTGTTTTACAAAGAAAATAGCAATAAATCCCTTATTTTAAAATCATTATTCTAGTTTTTTTGTGTGTGAGTGTTTTGTTTTTATTCAAGGACAAAAAGGATTACAGGCCCCTTGCCCCTTAAACATCACAGCTACTGGAGTTGAAAGAGTGTTTTGGCGAACTTGAATTTCAGAACTCAATTAAACCCAGATCAGTTACTTAGAAGGCTAAGCCCACCAAAGGAAATTCAACTTGAATTTTCAGTATAGATGGAATTTTTAAAATTGAAATGATAGATATTGAGCATCTCGCTTTAAACCTTTTAATGAAAGTGATGATTTGAGGGCCACATATGGGCCCCCATTTTTAGTATATCCCTTACATAACAATGCGTTATCATTGTACAGCTCTAAAACTTGCAGAGTGCTTTAAACTGTATTAGTCATTTAATTGTTTCTGTGCCCTTGTAATATGCGTATTATTTGAGCAAACTAAGTAAACTGAGGCTCAGAAAGTTTAAAAGGCTAAGCCGTCACTTAATAGAGACCTTGTGACCTGAAGACTGAAACTCTCTTCACTTCACATGTTCCTTAAGACAATTCATTTGTATTCAGATACCAGAAAATACCAATTTTTTAAATTCTATAAGCCCATGCATGGATTTGTGGCTGGACTCTGATTATAATCAACTCTAAAAGAAAATCCTCCTTCTTATAACTAGAATGTTAATAAAACTAGTGACAAGATAAGGTTTAACTCAAAAGTGACCACTTGTCAAAAGGTGCTCCAAAAGTCAATGCTGTAGAGCACATATCCACTAAAAGTCCCACCTATTTTTTTAATAGGTAATATGCAGCATTTTCATTTTTGCTTTCACCTGTAACAACAAATTTCCTTCTGAAAAGAATGTATAGCAACCGCGCAAAATCAAGTTAAACTATTTAGTTATTAAGTAGGCCATTAGAATACACTGGTTGAAGGCAGTGTACACTGAAGTGAGCAAAGCAATGTTGTGTAGTAAACATTAGCTTCATAAAGTCCTAAAACACTTAATTAATGAAAACCAAACATGGATAAAACCAATTTACCCTGATTTACAGACTCCCTTCATCTGGAAACAGCTGCTTAATGTCCTTCTTAAAAACACAGCTTGCTTCTTTCAGTATTAACAAGCTATTATTGTGAGTTATGTCTTTCTTTCAGTATATAAATTCACTTAAAGTGAATGCAGAGAAGTTTATAAACTGCAAGCTTAATGTTGTTTTAACATATGCTGCAGGGATTTTTTTGAACATTGACAGTTTTGATGAAAGGCATTTCTCCTGGCTCTCATAAATTTACCTTTTTGCTTTTTACTTGCCTTGTTTTATAATGTCAGAACAACTTCTGCTTTTCAAAAAATATGTATTTTGGTATGAACACAAACTGCTAGCATGCATTAGGATTCAAAGATCATGAGCTTTGGTATCAGAACCGAGCTTACTTTTCCTTGACCTAACCTCATACAAGTGTAGCACTAATTCCACAAATCTTTGAGGGTTAGAAAACTGTCAGGTGGGTGAAGGAATTCTTACTTGTTAAGACTCATCTGTGAAACTGGAATTAGCTATACTTAGAAACACACATGCTCATGTTTACCAACTTTATGGATTTTTCTAGCTTGGACATTCTAAATACCAAAAAAATGTCCCTTTGTTTCACTGTATTTTGATTGAGGTTCTGTATTTTTTAATTTTCTGTCTTCACTTAAAAAAATATTTTAAAATGCTGCAACTAATGAAGAAATGCCAGAAGTTAATACATGAAAGAATACCTTCTGTTTATTATGTGTTAACAGTTGGATAAAGACATTTTTAAAAAGCTGAAGTAACCGTTTCCATCATCACCTTATTTCCGCTCTCTCCTCAACCTTCCTAAAATGAGGTTATTCCATCTCTTCTCCATTGAATTTTACACAATATTTGACAGTGAAATATGTCAGGTTAAAGACTTCTTAAAATATGGCTACTAAACTACAGCATATGGAATATTAATTGAAGAAGGTGCTGTGATAGTTATATTTGTCAAGCATTTCTAAAAAATGGCAAGACATTAAAAAAGTTTAAAAAGCTAAAAGTCCCTTTATCCCTGAAATGAAACAATGGTAACTCCAATAAAGACTCTTCAATAAATGTAAAACAAGAACTTGTTTTTTGATATTTTTTGATATTTTGATATTGGTTTTCAGGTTCCAAATCTCAGATTTTTATTAAAAACAGCTGCTTATCCTCTGTACCTCAAATGAATGAAAGGATCAAGAAAGTTGTCAGGTTGTGCCAATAGTGGGATATTGGAGGAGCCAGAAGTTGGTAACTTAATAAATGTCTTTCATTTAATATTTGTTAATGGGTATAAGCTTTTCATATGCATTTAAAACAGACGCTCTGGCGCCACAACTCTTGAGTCTCTTTCATATGCTTCCTTCAGCTACAGGAATTTTATACATTCTGTTCCTACTCTTCTTCCCCTAAATAAGTCTTACTTTCCATGCAGACCTCAGCACTTGTTCTTCTTCCAGGAAACTGTCTCCCCTTCTTGACCACTCAACTTCCTCTCCACTCTATGCTTTCTTAGCTCCTAGTACAACTCATTCATAATATCTGTGTATGCTTATTTGTTATGAATGTAACCTGCCCATTGTTTGAGTGATCATTAAATAATGCCCACCTTCTACCTGAATTCTATGCACCATGAGGCCTGGGACTGACTCTACTTTCATTCTCCATTTTTACCCTCAGAGTTAACAGAATAACTGGCACCTCTTAGTAGGAACTCAGAAAATGTTTGAGTGAGTGAAGGCATTAGTGAATGAACAAGGGATGAGAATGGAGATTCCGGACAAATAGCACACTACATATAAAACCACAAAAATGAGAATTGTTGACTACAAAAAAAGAACGAACAGATGAGCAACAAAGCTAGAAACATTGGCATGTCTAGGCCTTGACAGGCTTTTGTGCTAATCCAAAGAATTTGAATTAATTGAGTATCTTAGCTGCTATGAAGTATTTTTAACAGGAGAGAATGTTGTTCCACTCTTCATTTTGGAAATAACAACTTAGGGGCAACGTGAACTCAGAACTGGAAAAGGATATTAGAAGCAGGGAGATGAATTAGAAAGCCATGGCATCACTCAGACACTTCCATTTGGTTTCAAAAGTCTTTTGCTTTGTTTTTCAGGTTGATCGCCAACCCCAGTTTATTCAAGGCTACCGAGTGCTGTACCGTCAGACTTCAGGCCTGCAGGCTACATCAACATGGCAGAATTTAGATGCTAAAGTCCCGACTGAGCGAAGTGCTGTCTTAGTCAATCTGAAAAAGGGGGTGACTTATGAAATTAAAGTTCGACCATATTTTAATGAGTTCCAAGGAATGGATAGTGAGTCTAAAACAGTTCGTACTACTGAAGAAGGTCAGTATTCAGATTTCTAACATAAACCAAACTTAAACCATAATGAAATCAATTTCTGTTGAAGTTCTAGTTTATCATCTTCCTTAGAAGGGTAGCAAAAGAGGTTCTAAAAGTCAATCCAGGAAGTATCATTTTGTCCTTTTATTGTGAGAATTTCATAGAATCTAACAACTCAAAAAGATGACATTCAAGTAGTTTGAATTTTCCTTAAGGAAACATTCACTTCAAATCTTGTTTTTCAGTGCACTGGAATTTGATTATAATGTTTTCCTATTTTTTTTTTTACACATGGATTTAGCTCATTTGGCTTCATGAAAGGACAGGCTAATGGAAACCCAAGTACACAGGCTGTTCTTTGTCTCTCTTTGTTTGGGTAGAGTAAAGCATGACATTTCCTTTCATAAGCCTCCTTCCCTATGGGCTCTGCCAGTCTGATTCATAACTTCTAATCCGGAAGGCCCCTTGCATGTTTGCAGCAGCATTCTTCTTAGTGATGTTCCCTCTCCCTCTTCCTTTTGTAACTTTTCTTACCTGCAGATACTTTTAAAGTCAGTCTGTGATAGACATGAAATTAATGTTGGTCTCAACCAGTCCATTTTCTAGCGTCTCCTTCCCTAAACTAGAGGTTTATAATGAATGTTATCATCAAAGTACAAAAAATCCGGGCTTCCCTGGTGGCGCAGTGGTTGAGAGTCCACCTGCCGATGCAGGGGACGCGGGTTCGTGCCCCGGTCCCGGAAGATCCCACATGCCATGGAGCGGCTGGGCCCGTGAGCCATGGCCGCTGAGCCTGCGCGTCCGGAGCCTGTGCTCCGCAACGGGAGAGGCCACAGCAGTGAGAGGCCCGCGTACCGCAAAAAAAAAAAAAAAAAAAAAAAAAAAAAAGAACAAAAAATCAGATACCAACTATAATAAATTCCCCCCTTTTCTGCTTTTGTACTAATTTTATGTACAAAAACATATGCGGTACGCGGGCCTCTCACTGTTGTGGCCTCTCCCGTTGCGGAGCACAGGCTCCGGACGCGCAGGCTCAGCGGCCATGGCTCACGGGCCCAGCCGCTCCATGGCATGTGGGATCTTCCCGGACCAGGGCACGAACCCGCGTTCCCTGCCTCGGCAGGCGGACTCTTAACCACTGCGCCACCAGGGAAGCCTACAAAAACATATTTTATATAAATCAATATAAGAGCAACCTTAAGAAAATGTGTGTAGGTTGTTCATGGTAACATAGATGTACATGTTTGACCAAAGAACTTTTAAATTATACATATCTTATAATAAGCAACACAGAGAAATGTTATCTTCATATTGGTTTACAGTGTGATATACTGACATGAGCTGAAGTGCATATTTTTAAAGGCATCATTAGTCTACCTTTAAGATTTGTAAAGAAAATAAATTAATAATAGGATCTTTATCCCCCATTAAATTTTACTTTATGTGGATAATGTGTAGAACTAATGAGTGGGGTGGGTAAATTTAATACAGAATGCTACATTTGAAGCATATTTCCAAAAATCAATTTCACTGCAGTTAGACTTTTCCTCTAGACTAGACATTTGTCACCATTCGGTATACGTTCATTTCCGCTTTCTGTGGCCTTCTGAAGGGAACAAATTGGAACTCAGCTGGGCTTGTCTGGGAGCAATGAGCGGGTTCTTTCACATCTGTGTAATAATTGACAGGTCAGGAAATAGGCACGGTGTTCTTGCCAAGCTGGCGGTAAGGCAGATGAGAAACCAGTTCTCCAAAATGTTACTTTTCAATGAAGTCTACTTAATAACTACAAAACTGGTAGGCAAATGGTTGGATTGATGTCATTGTACCACATTTTGGAGCAACCTTATCACACAGAGGAGTGATAAAGAGCAGTATGGTGGTAACGTGTCTGTGTGTGTCTTACACTCAATGCAAAGATGACTATACCTTAGTGAAATATGCTGTGACAGATTTATCAAACGTGGGAAACTTTATTGATAGGCTTTTTTTTTGGACGGGGGGCTGCGTTGGGTCTTTGTTACTGCACGCAAGCTTTTCTCTGGTTGTGGCGAACAGGGTCTACTCTTCGTTGTGGCGTGCAGGCTTCTCATTGCGGTGGCTTCTCTTTGTTTTGGAGCACGGGCTCCAGGCACGTGGGCTTCAGCAGTTGTGGCACTTGGCCTCAGTAATTGTGGCTTGAGGGCTCCAGAGCGCAGGCTCAGCAGTTGTGGCACACGGGCTTAGTTGCTCCGTGGCACGTGGGATCCTCCTGGACCAGGGCTCGAACCCGGCTGCCCTGCCTTGGCAGGTGGACTCTTAACCACTGCACCACCAGGGAAGCCCCTGTCGATAGTCTTTTAAAATATGTTTTATGTTTGAAGTGTACACGTTTTCAAAGAACTAAGTGTGTAGTTGTGAAAGCATTGATCTTATATGTAAAAATTCTTTTGTACCACAAAATTATCTGAATTTTGCTTTAACTGTTAGTAATTTGATTTGTTTTTCCCATAAAGGAAGAGAACTGTAGGAAATTAAAATCTGTCCATTTCACATTTGATCCAACATGAACTGTTTTCATTTATATCATCAGAGTTCCTTGCTCATCAATATAAAATAAGTTTTAAATCTTAAATTATGGGTCAATTTATAACAGTCAATTATTTTTCTCAATACGAAAACAGAAGTGTCTTTTTCCTGCATTGGTGAAATTTATAGCTGTGTTTCTGTTTTTATGTATTAAACGCAAACCAGAACAAAACAAAAAGATTGTCAGTAATGCTAAAACTCAGAGATAATAACATAAAATTTTGGAATGCATACTCTCAGAACATTTTTGATAGCAGTGGTTTTTTTTGTTGTTGTTTTTTTGTTTGTTTGTTTTTTAAAAAGGGAGCCTATTAGAGTCAAAAGAACCAAAGTTCTAGTATCAATCAGACATACCTGGGTTCAAATTCTCCCTCATTATTTGACTTAGCTAAGTCTTCAGTTTCCTTATCTGTAAAACTGAGATAAGAGTTGTTTTTATTTCCTGAGGTTATTATGAGAATTAAATCTTACTCTTACCTCAGTTCTGGGCACATAGGAAACATTCATTTGAATGTTAGCTGTTAAATTTATTGTTGAGGACATATTACCATAGCTGTTGTATTTGCTTTAATCTATCCATTATATATAAAGGATTATTTTTATTTTTTTTTTTTTTAAATGGTGTTTTCTTTTTTTTTTTTTTTTTTTTAATTAATTCATTTATTTATTTATTTTTTTTGGCTGTGTAGGGTCTTCGTTTCTGTGCGAGGGCTTTCTCTAGTTGCGGCGAGCGGGGGCCACTCTTCATCGCCGTGCACGGGCCTCTCACTGTCGTGGCCTCTCTTGTTGCGGAGCACAGGCTCCAGACACACAGGCTCAGTAGTTGTGGCTCACGGGCCCAGTCGCTCCGTGGCATGTGGGATCTTCCCAGACCAGGGCTCGAACCCGTGTCCCCTGCATTGGCAGGCAGATTCTCAACCACTGCGCCACCAGGGAAGCCCAAGGATTATTTTTTTAACTGTCACTGTTAATTCAGAACTACTGGAAACCAGACCTTCTTGCATTTTGTCTTTATATTCATATTCTGTAAGCAGTCTTAATGTACACCAAGACTTACAGTTTGTGTTTATTCTAATCACTTCCCCTGCAGCCCCAAGTGCCCCACCACAGTCTGTCACTGTGCTGACTGTTGGAAGCCACAATAGCACAAGTATTAGTGTTTCCTGGGATCCTCCTCCCCCTGACCATCAGAATGGAATTATCCAAGAATACAAGGTAAGGCCCGGATGAAGAAGGAAAGTTCACAGGTAAAAGTGCCCAGAGAAGTCTCAGGGTCACATGGAGGGGGAACATTTCGAGTGGCCCTCTTATTGAGTTTGAGTGTAAAGTAATATTTTATATCTTTGTGTGACAGGTAAAGAAGCAAATGCATAGGATGCATAGAACCTAATTCCAAGGTCACAGATAACACAAACTCAGTTGGACAAGCAAACCATAAGAATGCAGCGTTGTTGTTGTTTTCTTTGTTTGTTTTAATAATGTGATTGCAGAACCTCAGGGATTTAGAGAGACAGGGTAGAGAGTAGATAGTGAAGCCCTATCCTAGGGAGTGCCTTTATCTTTGTTATTAGATTTCTGTGTAATGGGACTTAGAACAGATGTTTTTAAACTGTATTCTCATAAAAAAGATGCTTCAGGAGTTTAAAGAGTTGAGATGGAGATAAGAGGGTGGGCAGTACCGCCTCCCACTGTAAATTCTGCTTTTACCAAGTTATTGGTAAAAGGTTCTGTAAAATATTTCACTTGAAAAAAGGGAGCCATTGAAAAAACAAATTGTGAAAAACTCTTATTTTTCAACTGATGAGTTTGTTGCTATTTGGAAACAGTATATATTCGTTGTTTCTTCACCATCATTTGAGCGACATCACTTAAGAATCACAAGTTGTCTAACTTTGAGAAATAAGGTTCTAATTAATTGTGATGTGATTAGACCACATGGGAGAGTAAAACACCTCATTAAATCTTGTAAAAATTCAAAACTATGCTTTTTTGCTATTAATAAATTTTTATAGAAATCTGATAATAACATACTAAGTAGATCTATTAGAAAAGAAAACTAGACACCCCACCTCACCCTGGAAATTCATAGTTGGCATGTGAAATTAAGCTGAATAGTTTTACTCAAAACATTGTTACTTCTAGGAAAAAATGTGAAAGTTAAAGTAGAATTTTCCTAAGTTAATGGTTAAGTTACTGAAGCAAATGGACTAAATTTGCATAAGAATTTATTTTAAAATTATTCTCATCACATTATAAAGAAATGTGAATAAGAAAATAAGAGTAAGTGCTTTTACAGTAGCATAATTATATAAAATCAGAAATTTTATAAGTGTTAGGACACATTGTTTTAAAAGCAAAACATTATCTACCCTGGAGTGTGTGTGTTTTTTAATGAGTTTAGGATTTTACTTTTATATCATCTAGGACTAAATATCTTCAACTTCTATTTATTTAAATATTGACTTTTTTCACAACATGATAATTTTTCATAAGCTGTAAATTTTCTCACTCATATGAGATTGTCCTATTTTGGTAAAAATGTGTATATTTTGGTAAGGGCTAAATAACCCTTCACTAGTAACTTAGGTTTCATAGACTAAATAAAAGACATTTGCAATTCAAAGGCATTCTTTTAAAGAAAAAGTTTTAGGAACTTACCTCTTTCAGAAACAAGCAATGTACGTGTCCCCATGTAGATTATAAATACTGTATAATAGAAATACAAATAAGTACACACAGTAGAATTTTTTATAACACATTTTACAGTAACAGATTTCCATATCCCAAAAGAATGTATGACTTAAAATTTGATTCTTATTGGAAGTACAAGCCTAGCATCTCTCACATCAGTGTTTAAAGACTTCCCACCACTCTGTTCTCATGCATGTGTATGTATGTATAGATATGTTTTGATCAATATTAAGATTTATTACTGTCAGTGTAAATATTGGCTTTAATTTTATCTCAGTCAATACCTATAACTTTAGTCAATTAATCTTGTTAACCACTTCTGTGTAAGTTAATATTTTCTTAAATGAAATATAAATTACTTCGATGTGCACCTATATACTTTGGATACTACAACTCATAATCACCATATTTTTAATAATTCTTTGCATAATAAATCTTGATAAATAAATTAAGCAGAGGAATTTGTGTGTTTTAATCCATACCTAAACACCATTTGCAATCAAGGACCACTTTCCAGACCTTGCAGAGGTGCTGAGGGAATCATTGTACTATGAGCATTCAGTGTTGATTGTAAAATATAAAGGAATGCTGCATAGTTTTAGCTTCTTTTGTTGTTCTTTAATACACACACACACACATATATATATATATACATACGTACGTATATATATAAACAGCAGAAATTAGGCTTTAGAAAATGTCATTTACAAATACTTCTATAAGACTAGAAAATAGATTGGTCTCTACTAAAAGATTTAATCAATTATAATGAACTAATTACCAGAAAAAAATAATTTGATATTCACTTTACATTTCTATAGATCTGGTGTCTGGGGAATGAAACACGATTCCACATCAACAAAACTGTGGATGCAGCCATTCGATCTGTAATAATTGGTGGATTATTCCCAGGTATTCAATACCGGGTAGAGGTTGCAGCTAGTACCAGTGCAGGAGTTGGAGTAAAAAGTGAGCCACAGCCAATAATAATTGGTGAGTACCAATCCATATGATATGTGTTTTAGAATCAGTCAACCGGTAACAAGGTAGATTATTTTCTTGAATCTACATCCGAACTGTGGAAATACAGTAAATAATGAGTAATAAGATGCACACATCATGTAGGCAAATAAACTGACTAGAGCTTCTAACAAAATGTTTAGCAATTGCCTATGCTCTTAGGATTTCCACAGACTTCTTAAAATCATAATCATTAAGAGTTTACATGCTGAAAGTTGGTTTGAAAATTATTTGTAATCTATAGTTTCATTTGTAATTTTGATGCCTTTGAAATACAATAGGAAATGAGGCAGTTACTGAAGAAGGCGTATTATGTTTCAAATCTGTGTACCTCCTCTAAGCCAGAAAAATGTCAAAAATTAACCAGAAACAGGCCAAAAGAAACTAGTAATCCAAATAAACTATCCCAAAGAAGAAATCCCTATTCAATCTACTATCATCATTACAGAAAATTGCTTCCTATCACCATGGATTATGTTTGACTTTTCTTGAAATATATATAAATGGAATCATACAGAATATAATATTTTGTGTCTGGCTTCTTTCACTGAACATAATGTTTTTGAGATTCTCCCATACATGTATTATGCAATTCATATGTTTTATTTCTGAGCAGTATTCAATCATGTGAATGTATCATATTTTGTTTCTCTGCTTTTCTCTTGAGAGAATGTGTAAGAAGATTTTTTGAGGACATATGTTTTTATTTCTTTTGGAGAATTACCTAGAAGTGGAATTTCTGGCTAACAGCACTGATGTAGTTTGACTTTATAAGGAACTCTAAATATTTTTTCAAATTGTATAATTTTATACTCTCACTGGGAAGGAATATGACTTCCAGTTTTTCTACATCCTCACTGACATTTAATGTTGCCATCTGTCATTTTAGCCATTTCAGTGAGTGTAAGAGTCCCTCATTGTCATTTTAACTTCAATTTTCTTCGATGACTAATGATGTTGAGCAACTTCACGTGTGCTTATTGGCCATTCACATATTTTCTTTTGTAAAATTTCCAAGTCTTTGCCTTTTCTAAAATGGTGTCATTTGTCTCTTGTTACTAAGAGGAGTTATTTGTACATTTTCAATGTAAATTATCTGTCATAGGTTGTATCACAAATATTTTCTCCCAATTTATGGCTTTCTTAGTCCTTTTCTTGATAGTGTCTTTTGATGAGCAAAAGTTTTCAATTTACATAATCTATAATTTACCAAAATTTTCTTTCATGTTTAGTACTTTCTAAGAAACTATGTCCTAATCTAGATAGCAAAGGTATTTTCTTCCAGAAGCTTTATAGTTTTAGCTTTTATGCATAGCTTTTATAATTCATCTTAAAGTAATTGCATGTGATTTGAGGGTTGAGGCTTATTTATTTCCTTATGTAAAATCAAAATGCATAGGTATCTTTCACTGAAAAAACTTTCCTTTCTCCAGTTAACTATATATGTGTGGATCCATTCCTGGATTCCCTGTATGATTCCATTTGTTTATATGTCCATCCATATGCCAAACCACAGTGTCTTGATTACTAATAGCTCATAGAAAGTCCTGAAATCAGGTAATGTGAATACTGCATCATTTTCTTCTCCAAAATTTTTTTGACTGTTCCAGACCTTTTGCTTTTCCATATACTTTTCAAATCAGCATGCCAGTTTCTACAAAATTATGTTGGAAGAAAAATTTGGAAAATTTTTTTCTACAAAATTATGTTGGAAAAATTATATTTATGTTTAAAAATACAGTGGATCTATACATCAAATTGGAAAGATTAAACATTTTTATAGTCAGTCTTTCTCTGTGGGAATTTGATGTACTCTCCATTATTTGTCTTTATTTTTCTCAACAATATTTTGTAGTTTTCAGCATATGGCCTTAACATATGTTTTGTTAAACTTTTTCTTGTTTAATGTTTTTTACACTATTACAAGTGAATTTATAAAATTCCCTTTTTCAACTACTTTATGTTATATATAAATTTATCTTTATGTATTTCCCTTTTATCTTATGGCCTTACTAACTTCACTCACTTATTTTAATAGTTGCAAAATACTTTTTCTGAGTGTATTCAGATAATCATCTATTTTCTTTCTCCTTATTTGTGTTAATATGATAAATTCTATGGTTTCAAAGGTAAATAAACCTGGCATTCTTGGGATAAATCCCACTTGGTCAGGATATATTATGCTTTTTACAGATACTACTGGATCTGATTTGCTAACATTTAGTAAAGAATTTTGCATCTATGTTCATGAGGGATATTGATAGGTAGTGTTCTTTTAATGTGTTCATCAGGTTTTGGGATCAGGGAGGCTAGCTTTAATGGGTTGGGAAGTATTCCTTCCTCTTTTACATTCTGTAAGAGTCTTGGTAGGCCTGGTCCTATTTCTTCCTTAAATCTTCTAGAATTCAATGATGTTATCTGTGCCTAGAGTTTTCTTTGTGCATTATTTTTATTGTTATGAATTTACATTTATTCAGATTTTTTTTCTTCTCTGTTGGTTGTGGTAAATGGATTTTTGGTGTTTGCCCACCAATGAATTTGTCTAATCCATCTAAATTGTTGAATTTATTATCACATGTTTATTTGCAGTATCTCCTTATTTGTAATCCCTTTAATTGTAATGCTTGCAGGATGAGTAGTAATGCCATCTCTTTTACTCATAAGTACTGTGGATTGATGCTCTCTCTCTCTTCTCCTTTTTCGTTGCCCCCTACCCTCTCTCTCTCTTCCCTCTCTCCAACTTTAATCTTGATAAGGTTTTATCAATTTTATTAATTCTTTCAGTGTACAAATTTTGGCTTTGTTAGTTTTATTTATTTGTTTTCTAATTAAGTGATTTCTGATATTTTTTTCTTCTGTTTACTTTTATGTTGCTTCTTAAGATAGAAACTTATATCAATGATTTGGACCTCTCTTCTTTTCTAATACAAATATTTAAAGTTATAAATTTCCCTCTAAGCACTTCTTCAGCTGAATCTTACAAATTTGATGTGTTCTGTTTCCATTTATCATAAAGTTGAAAACACTTTTCACTTTCCCTAAAAATTTTTGGGTTTTGCAGAAGTTATTTGGAAATGTGCTATTAAATTTCCAAATGTTTTGGTATTTTCCATATAGCTTTTTGTTGCTGATTTCTAATTTAATTCCACTGAGGTCAGAGAGTGTATTTTACATGAATTTAGCTTTTTAAATATGGAGACTTAGTTTATGGCCCAGAATTTCGTTTTAGCGAGTGTGCCTTGTGCATTTAAAAACTATGTTCATTTTTCTTTTTCTATATTGAAATGGAACGTTCAATAAATGTCAGGTCAAATCAGTTGGTAGTATTGTTAAAGTCCTGACTTATTTTCTGTTAATGCATTCTTTTAATTAATAAGAAAAGAGCCTGACAATTTATTATAATTATAGATTTGTATATTTCTCCTTTTTGTTTATAAGTTTTTGTTTCATGTATTTTGCTACTCTGTTTTAACTGAGTATATTTTAAGATTGTTATAGCTTCTTAATGAACTTATGCTTTTTTATTATGAAATGCCTCACGTTATTTCCTCGTAAGATTCTTTGTCTTGGAACTTACTCTGTCTGATGTTAGTACACCTGTGTGTTTGCGTTTTGTGATTTTTTTCCATCCTTTTATTTTAACTCCTATGTCTTTGTATTTAATGCACATTTATATTATTTAAATTGCATATTTTGAGGCCTTATTTTTTATCCAATATGATAATCTTTGCCTTTTAATTGGAATGTTTATTATCTTTAATGTGATCATTGATGTTTTGGAGCTTAGAATTACCCTTTTGCTATTTTTTTTTATCGGACTTTGTTCCTATTTTCCTAATTTACTGATTACTTTTGGATGAATAAAATGACTTCCTGTATAATATTTTATGTTCACTATTGAATTGTTAAGTATACTTATTTTTGTAATGATTACTCTAGGATTAGCCTATGCTGTATGGATCTTAGAAAATATAATTCCATTTTCCTCCCTTTCAAGCTTTTTGCTATTGTTCTACATTTTACTCCTGCACATGTAATAAAAACCAATACACAAACTAAAGTATTATTATTGATTTTGCTCTAAACAATCAACTATCTTTCAAATAAATTAAAACTAAGAAAAAATATTTTATATTACCCACCTTTATCTGATATTCTGTTCCTTAAATTCAATCCCTGAGTCTGCCTGAGTTTTACTGTCTCTTTAACTCAGGAATGCTATTCAGCCATTTTTGGACTCCCCTTCATTGCATCACATTTTAGAAATTGTCTCCAGATAGAAAGATATGAATATCATACAATTCCCCTTGTTTATTTCCTTTTTTCTCATAGTTCTGTCCTTTTGTTTCACGTATTTTGCCTAGGCTTTCCTTGTTTATGGTGGGATAGCATGTCTCATTCCTGTTATCCTTTCATGGGCAGAAGTGGAAGTATCCAGTGAATTATTCAGTTTATATAATACAAATTCCATTTGTTCTCTTTTACATTTTTCATTGCCCTCTGAAATTCCCCATGTGTTCATTTCATTAGGACTCTATTATTTTAAATTAATGAACATATTGTAATAGTTGCTTGAAAGTCCTTTCCTCCTAATTTCAACATCCATGTCATCTCATGGTCTGTTTCTATTGATTACTATTCCTCTTGATCTTGGGTTATCTTTTCCTCATTTTTGCTATTGTGGTTGTTATTATTGCTTTGCTTGTTTTTGCATGCCTGGTAATTTTTTACTATATACTGGACATTGTAGAAAACATACTATACAATTTTGTGATCTTCTGAAGAATGTTGTTTTTCTTTTCCTGAGAGGCAGTTATGTTACTGGCTGATCATCTCGATCTTGTGGTGGCTTGGTTTTTACATATTGTTAGTATGGACTATTTATGCTTTGACAATATTCTTCAGGCAAAACCTCAGTTTAATTTTTACTTCTAAGGTATAGTGCTCCTGGACTTTCAGTGAAAAGCCTAATATATTTATCTGGTCTGCCTAACTTGATGGAATTTAAACTTCAAGCACAATCTTCTCTGCAGTGAGAGAGTCTGCTCAGTCTTTGCAGCCTTTTACCTTTTGAATTTCACCAAATCCTTGAAATCGTCCTTCTGCCTGCACAATTCAGGGTTCACACTAGTACTGAGGGAGAATTTATACACAGATTTGAGAACATCACTCTCCTGTCTCTCCCTCTTTCACATGGTTTCTCCCTTAATTTTTTGTCACACTGGCAGCTGCAAAGGTTATCTTCTGACACCTCCTAGAAGTAAGACTGAGATTTTCAGCTTGAGTTCTATCTCCCTAGTGCTGCATGGACTGAGCTCTCTAAGGGGGTAGAAAGCCTCATAAATGCAGATTTTTTTTTTCTTGAGTGATTTTATTCTTTCAAAAGGCAAATCCCTTCAGTTTACCCTGATTTTATTTGTTTGTCGGTGTCTTTATCTTTTTAAATGTTCTTCCTAGAGTTTATATATTTTAAAAATACTTGTCCAGAGTTTCATACAAGCCAATGTGCCATTTGCATTCTTTTCTGTTTATTTTCTAAAATATGCACACAGAACATACTACCAAATTCTGGGAAGTTGTTTTTTTTTACAATGTATTTATTATATAATGAAGTGATTTAATATTCAGTTGTCATGTTAAATTTTTTTAGATTCTCCAAGTATCCTTCCTTTTATATATTAAAAACATTTAAAAAGTTATAGTATTAACTTTTCTTTAAATTGCCTTCCCTTTCTTAATTAGTCATACAAACTGAATTAATTTCTTAACCTGAGGGAAACCTATAATCTTGCCCTTCTGAGATTTTCTAAAATAAATTGGAATAAGAAAAATACAGGTACACCCAATAGGATTTAACAGATATAGATGAACTTATTCTTATTTCTACATATTTTCTAAATAATATTTAGAATATTTGTTATTTAGAAATAAGGCAGTAATTTTTCACTTAAAAAATATGAAACAGGGCTTCCCTGGTGGTGCAGTGGTTGAGAGTCTGCCTGCCGATGCAGGGGACACAGGTTTGTGCCCCGGCCTGGAAGATCCCACATGCTGCGGAGCGGCTGGGCCCATGAGCCATGGCTGCTGAGCCTATGCGTCTGGAGCCTGTGCTCCACATCAGGAGAGGCTGCAACAGTGAGAGGCCCGCACACACACACACACACACACACACACACAAATATATATATATATATATATATATATATATATATATATATATGAAACATGTTTGAAAGGTATAGCTTTCTATGAGAGCTCCTAGATAGGCAAACAAAGCTTTTGTTTTGTTTTGTTTGTTTTTTTTCGGTATGCGGGCCTTTCACTGTTGTGGCCTCTCCCATTGCGGGCACAGCCTCCGGATGCGCAGGCTCAGCAGCCATGGCTCATGGGCCCAGCTGCTCCATGGCATGTGGGCTCTTCCCGGACCGGGGCACGAACTCATGTCCCCTGCATCAGCAGGCGGACTCTCAACCACTGCGCCACCAGGGAAGCCCGCTTTTTTTTTTTTCACTGCCCTTCTAGCATATATATGAAAAAGATTGACTGAATGTAATTTTTCTAAATCAAAGACCAGTAGGATTACCAAATATCTATATTTTCCTTTCACGTTTTCTTTTTGTTTTCTGTCATCTTTGGTAATAAATATA
The DNA here is from genome assembly GCF_963924675.1 of Phocoena phocoena. Lineage (NCBI taxonomy): Eukaryota > Metazoa > Chordata > Mammalia > Artiodactyla > Phocoenidae > Phocoena > Phocoena phocoena. Next base: position 115,471,854 of record NC_089222.1, on the reverse strand, counting down.
ATTCTCAAGCATGGAAAAGTTGGTTTGTTTTGATTTTGGTTTGTAGTAGCTACCTATTTGCTTCACAATATTTGGGGGATTTATTGTATTTGGAGGCAAGTAAAAATTGCAGTAACACCATTTCCCCAAGTTCATGTCATGACAGTTAAGAATAAACAATTGTATGGTAACTTAAAATAATAATGTTAACTAAGATTATTTTAAATCAAATGGAAAGTTTTGCTTAACTCGTACTATTTTAAAAAGACTGAGTGATCAAGTGGATAATGAGTACCTTTTAATTTGTTTATATATCATACTTTTCAAATTTTTCTATGAAATAAAAAATAATCTAATAAGTAATATTTCTATCTCCTTTTCATGTAGTTAGAATACACAATATCCAAGACATAATTATAAAAAATAGAATTGTACTACTTGAAATAAACACACACACACACATGCACACACGTGCACACACACACACACAAGCACAATTCAACCTGGAAAAGGCTATTTGTCCTCGAGAGATTTATTTCTTTTTAGTATCTACTGTTGTACTGAAGAAGCCTTTAATTGTTTCTTTAATTACCCTTGCATATCTACCTCAACATCTTGTCTGATCACCGTATCTACACAACTGTTATTCCTTATTTGAAAAGTGATTTAGTGATGGCTAATCTCCATTTCTCTTTCAATTTACACTTTTCCTATTGTCTATTCAGTACTGGAAACAGCACTTGAAGTGACTCAAGCTCTTCCTCACTTCCCCTTTGCTTTAATTAAACCATGTATTGGCATTTGATGTAATTTATGGCTGATAATTTTAGATTTGTCTTATGCCAGACAATGTACTGTTTCATCTATTCCTTCTCAGCTTAGTTTTTATTCCAAAAAGTTACATTAAGGGACCTTTAATTAAAATTTGTATAAATATAATAAATAGCCTTACACAGACTTAAAAGTAGTATTGTTCTTTTATTTGCTGTCTCCACTGATAAGGTGACTTTTACATCAAAATATCCATAATTTTATGTTTGCAATTACACACAGACAAATACAACCAAATACATTTATATATATAAGCATCAAACAGCATGTCATATAACCAAATTACATTGACTTAAAATTCTCAGTAATCTTGCTTAGTAATATACCTATTGTTTCCTTAATCATTTGCCTATTTCATGCTTACCTTCCATAGTTGGTAATATGTGGAACAACTGCAAACTTTCACAGTAATAGGTACAATCGAATCTGATGTGTCTAATTAATTTTTAGTCCAACAAATTAATTTTGTTCTTCATTACTGTCCAGTGGGAGGAAGACATTATATTTCATTATATTTTTTTGTCTGAGAGAACAATGGAGTGTTACAGGTCACACACATCCCATGTCTGTGCTCTAATTAGTCCAACTGACAACATTGTTTTAAAAATACTAGCAGCACAAGAAATACTCATACACTTTGGGTAACATAAATAAATATTTCACTATATTCAATAAGACATTTTATGGATCTTTTACACAAATGAAGGATGAATTTTCTTTTCTGTTTGTGCTATAAGGTGTTTTCTTTTTAGTAACTACTAGTGTTTAACACAATCACCAGATATATGTATTGATGTGTCTCAAGTTGAAAATATGAGCTCATTTTAAATACACGTTTGATTATGTTTATATGTATAGTAACTAAGAGCAGATAGATTAGGAAAATGAACCAGCTTCACTACATAAGTGAAGTTAGTTTTTAAATCTGGAAATTAACACAAAAGACGTTTCAAGAATGGCATATTAGACCGTAAGAAATGCTAGCAGCTATAACAAACAAGTGGGCATACAGATTGGCTTAACAAAATAAAAGTTTCTTTCTTATTCATAGCCCAGTCTAATATGAGTTAGCAGAATGGAGGATGGGGTTTTTACCCCATAAAATTTTTCACGGAACTTGGCTCCTTCCATCAATGGCTCTACGTCTCTTAGAGCAGGGGTTCCCATCCCCGGGGCTGCGGACTGGTAAGCACCAGGCCGCAGAGCAGGAAGTGAGACGCAGGCTGGCAAGCTTCATCTGCCCGTCACTCACATTACCGCCTGAACCTTCTCCCCTCCACGCCCGCGCGTGGAAAAATTGTCTTCCACGAAACCGGTCCCTGGTGCCCAAAAGGTTGGGGACCACTGTCTTAGATGGTCAGCATCCTGCCGCAGATCCCTTGTTTCTATCCAACATGCTAGGAAAGAGTGTGACGTATTGTCACAGTGGTTTATGGGTCAGATCTGGAGGTAGTATGCATCTGCCTGTGTACAACTGGCTAATATTCAGTCACTTTGTTGTACTCAGCTACAAGGGAGGCTGGGGAATATAGGCTAATTTTCTGCCCTGGAAGAAAGGTGAAACCTTGGTAAACAAGTCACCTATTGTTTGCAGGACTCTCACATCTAGATAATTTACAACTTCTATTCCTACCTGAGTGGCCCTTAAAGTAACTCTTAGCCTTACATGGGCTATAATTACTGTGTTCCTATTAACCTCTTTACATACATCGTCTCAATTAATCCTCCCAAATAAATGAAATAGTACTGTTGCCAACTAACAGAAACAGGGATTCCAAAAGATTAAGTGCCCTACCTAAGCTCACTGCTTACTTAGCTAGTAAGTGGCAGAGATGATACTCAAATGTGGAACTTCAAAGACCTTGCACTTTCTAATATATTATAGTGCTATGATAACTGAAACAATGAGAATTACACATCCTGTGATGTGATATGCTGAAATTTGCCATTTATATTTTGCTTACAATTTATTTTTTAAGTCTGGGATTAGTTACTAATGAGATATGATATTAACATAAGAAATCACTGAATTTCCAGTACCTGAATTCATTCATCTCTTAAACACATAAATCTTTGCTCTTCAGTGATATTATGATTCCATGAGTTTTAAACCTGTTTAAAAATGTGGATTGAGATTTTCTTTATTACCTCTGAGAGGGCTAAATTGTCAGAAACATGACTACTAGAATCATCTTAGTCCAGATTTAAATGTATGTTTTTGTTACATAGACCTTAGAATTAATTTTCAAGTTGTTTTGTATCCAGCTTTTAAGTGGATTTTCAAATTAGTTTCAACTACTTTAAGGACATTTAGGAATTTTATCTTTTCATAATGTTTTAACTGTAGATACTAATCTCTATGAAAAGATGTTTACATAATTGTCATTGTTTAATATAGTAATTTTAATACCTTCCAGAAAATTAAAGTATGTTTGATCAAAATAAGACCTTTGGTAGAATACTAAGGGCAATATTTTGAACATTTGTATTTAGGCAGTGCTGTAGGGGGAAGGTAATTTTCAAATACCTGGCGTTAAATGTTGTAGTTGCTTTTTTTAAAAAAAAAATGAGAATTATATTACAAAATGCTTTGCCTAACTGAAGAAAGGTTACTATTATTTCAGCTCACAGGACTTGTTTTAGTACTTATTTATGAGGCAATAAATCAAGAAGTGGTTCTGAATCTGTCCACAGCAAAACAAAACACAAGGGAGCAATGTTCTTAATCACATCTCAAACTTATGATTTGATTCTTTTTCTGAAACTTACAAAATATGCTTACCAATAAATTGTGATAGGCTCAGGACACAACAAATATTACCTGCTTCAAAGAATGTTCTAATCTTCTGTGCCTTTGGCATACCATATATGTATTTTTGTGGGTTTATTTGTCTTAATATTAACTAATACTAACACTGTTGTTTCTTCCATAGGGGGAAGGAATGAAGTTGTCATTACTGAAAACAATAACAGCATAACTGAGCAAATCACTGATGTTGTGAAGCAACCAGCTTTTATAGCTGGTATTGGTGGTGCCTGCTGGGTAATTCTGATGGGTTTTAGCATCTGGTTGTATTGGCGAAGAAAGAAGAGAAAGGGACTCAGTAATTATGCTGGTAAGAGGCTATTTCCAGCTAAAAAAATGTCTTATCTTTAGAAATATGACAAAATTCAAGGGAAGGAACGGAATGGAATAACTGAGTGAATGAATGGATGTTTTGGGCTTGATTTAAACAATTACAGACAACATGCTTTAATGCACTGCTCTTCACCATATCACATTATGACCATAAGGCAATCTTTTTGCTTGTATCTCCAAGGAAGCATAAGAAGAATGCACACCGATAAAGTGCTTAGACATTTTTCTCAACTAGTTCAACACACACACACACACACACACACACACACACATGCACACACCTTGCATGCTATGACACCGTTGTTTGAAAAGGGAATTTAAGCAAGAGCATTCCTAAAATGCTCAGGAAAAAAGAGAAAAGATTTGAAATGTAGTTCTTTGTATTTCATGGTACAGATTACAATATAAACTGTGTCTCAGATGGAAAATACAAATGAAGCAAAAAAAATCTCACCAGGATTGATGAGACTGATGAGGCATGAATTAAGTCATTTACTAGTCACTTAAATAGGATGTCTATTTCAAAGGGACCAATAGGCATTTTAGAAGGAAGAAAAAGGAGAAGCAGCAGAAGAAAAAGAAGACCATTGGTGTTCTACTTGTTCGCAAAAATGTTTTCTTCTTAGAATCAAGAACAGGAATTTTAAGGATGTCCAAAATTATGGCCTTCAAAATACTTCCAAGGAAGAGAGAGAGAGAGAGAAAATTATCAAGTCAGTGATTGACAAATGAACTCAATACTGAAGCTATATTCAATTACAGTTTAAATTGCAATGCCTTTTAAGTACTTTCTCTAACAATGATCATCAAAAGAAATTGTCTCACAATATTTCACACTTTGTAGAATTTACAAGGGAACAATTTTAATTTGCCATCGTCCTTCAAATATTTAAAAATTTTTGAGATATTGTATTCATCTTCTATTTCTAATTTTTACTTTAGTAAGAAGCATAAATGTGTTAGGTGACTTTGACAGAGGCTTCAATTCTTATTAAGTTTATCCACTGCTGTAGCTTGGAGGTGTCTGAGCTTCTGAGTATAGTTCAAAATAAAAGGAATAGCACCCACTTGGTTGTCTTTCTTGTTATTCGATAGCATTTAAATACGATCATTTGACGATCACACTGTGGCTCATGTCTATATTTTGTGAAAATAAAGTTTATTAGTTACTGGTTAGAACAAATTCCCAGAACTAGAGAAGGTAGTATAATGTATCCATTGAAAAGGGCCTTTCATGCTTTGTGACTTGCTATTGCTCTGCCATTCTCATTTCTCATTGGTTGCTGATGCCTGCATCCTTATGCTTTGTCATCTGAGTGCTTTATCATCCTACCAGTGAGTGATTCTTCCTGGAAAGGTATGCTGGGCAATAACTGCTGAGTGTCAGAGTCATGAACATTAATGATACTTTCATAACTTCTTGTTTTGCAGTCCAGTCCTCTGCTTTCATTCCCTGAAGGTATTGTCCATCAACCTGTCTGTTTAGTCAATCACCACATTCCATTTCATCTCTGTGACACGCTCATATAAATCACATGAGAAATAAGGAAGAATGATTTAATTCAAGGACTATTTTTATGTTTTATCTCATTGCTTGGCTTTAGTGAAAATAATAAAAGATTGACTATGCTAGTCACTTCAGTACAAAGTTCTAAGATGCCACGTTTGGAGTGTTGCATTTTTACCCTCCATACATCTTTATTCACTCACTCCTTCAAAATAGCATAGGTCTCATAATTAGTAGTTTATGTTTTTAGTAAAATTATGTCAGATAGCCTTTTTTCTTCTTTTTTATAAAACAGTAGTTCTTTGCAAAACCTATGCATTTAATTTAAAAATATCTGTTGGTCTTTGAGCTTGACAAGAGTAGTACATTTCCTATTATCAGTTCTCATTGTGATTGCTATCCATCTGCTTGTAGAAGAACTGCTAACTCGGAAGGTGCTATGCACTTCAAATATTTTGGAATTAGACCAAGCCACAGAGCAGCCTTTCTGAACTTTTGTACTTAATTGATAGATGGCTGACTCTCAGAATGGATTCACCTTCAGCTGGTAATTTACCTTCCAACAACTGCTGTTCTTTTCTAGGTGAGAAGCAAATGAAAATCCAAACCACAGGTACTTAGCATTACATATTTGACCTGGCGATATTCTCTACACATTTCCCTCCAGAAATATCCTATCGTCCACCTCCTGGAATTTTTATATTCTTGAGAATATGAGGATTTTAAATAGGAATGATTAGTGTAGTATGTATTTATCATATGTTTAAATTTCTGATACTTCATGCATGAGCTAATGATCCATTTTAAGAGCACAGGGATTTCGTACAGGGATATTTTTCTCTGAAGTGTTTTATAAAAATTATAGAGAAAATAGTCTATGTGTACTAGTTCTGTTTATTTTTGGTTTTCATAAAAATTTCTCTGGAAATCTTATAATTTAACAAGCATGAAAACTAAACCCAGTAACATTAAAGCAATGTAATTTTACTCACAAAATGAAAAGTCTAATGTTTCCACTTTTTACTACATGGTAATATCTATATAGTTTCAAAATTTTCTTATTGATTTACGATAGCAATAACTTTTTTTTCAAATAAATGAAAGTTTACTTTGGGATCGGTATTTAATTTATAAAAAAAAAGTCTTCATTTATTTCAAACCCCAAATTTGATCTTGGATTATACTTAAACTCGGCTGCAATTGATGTAAATTAAGAAACATGCATTTTAATAAGCTAGACTGATCCTAAGTAGAATTGAAAAGCAGGTAAAATTTGATTTCAGCACTTGCTTTTGCCTACTTCATTCCAAGTCTTCTTAACCATCACAGGTAGATTTTATTTTTATTTTTATTTTTTTGCGGTACGCGGGCCTCTCACTGTTGTGGCCTCTCCTGTTGCGGAGCACAGGCTCCAGACGCGCAGGCTCAGCGGCCATGGCTCACGGGCCCAGCCGCTCCGCGGCATGTGGGATCCTCCCAGACCGGGGCACGAACCCGTGTCCCCCGCATCGGCAGGCGGACTCTCAACCACCAGGGAAGCCCCACAGGTAGATTTTAACCACCAGAGGGAAGATTTTAACTAGTGGGGAGAAGAAATAACTTGCAGAGTGGAGAATCTAACTCTCGGCAGGATACTTTCCATTCACTCTGTACAGGCAGAAACTCACCCGCTGATTTTATTGTGGCTAATCTTTGATTCTCCATCTCCATGTGGAAAATTATATTTGAATGCTTAAAAGGAAGGTAAAAAAAAATGGCATGCTACTCAGTGTTGATATTTTTCTTATGTTTCAGAGGATTTAACATATTGATCATAGAACTCTAGTGGATTAGCACCTTAGATTGTAAAAGCAACTATCAAGAATCAAATGTAAACTTATACATTTAAATGATCTGAGAGTAGAATTTGGCCTGAACATGTTTTGCTCCTTTACATAGAAGAACTTGGAGATTTCCCCAGGGTGAAATTACACACTAACTTCCTATTCAATTTTTTCCTATTTATTCTTTATTTAAATTCTTTAGACACAAACACGCACAACAGTTTTGCTCGTGGCTCAAAGAAGGGCAGCTGGAATGAGAAAGGTATCCTCATATCTCATATTCTACGTGAAATCATTTTATATTTTTCTAGAGTAACATGCAGTGTTATTTATGTTAATCTTCATTGAACACTTGTCAGTTTGCTTGTCACTGCATGTGAGGTTCCTGACTGCCAGAAGAATTCACTACCTGAACTACCGGGTGAAATAAAATTGTAAACATGTTTAGGCAGAAAATACTAGGTGATTTTGAATCTAGAGTAAATGTTTGATTATATGTATTAATGGTATTTGTGAATAGAAAAGTGAATGACATAAGTTTAAATAAAAGCCATGCAGCCTTCATGAAGATTCTATGTATTGTATTATAATCTTCATGAAGGCTACACAATTCTTTTCAAACTTACATTGTTCATATTCACAATTTTTAAGTCACCAACTTTTTAATGAAAATAAACATTTTCACTTTTAAAGGGGTGAGTTCTATTTTATGAATATTACCTTTGAGGAGAACAGATTTTATTAAACTCAGTAAATATATATAATTTAATAAGTGAGCAAATTATGAAATACCACACACTTCATGCATAGGTTTTAAACCCTTGGTGAAATTATTTGACAAAATGACCCTAAGACAGCTAAAAGATTTGATGGAATTTTTATACTCTGATTATCTGGGCTTGAGTTAATGCTTATTAAAAGAGGATTAATCTACATTCATAGTTGAGAAATAGCTTATCAGGAAAGAGAGTGAGGCTTGGCTGGCAACATTAAAGTTTCCATTTGGAGTAGGAAAATGTGGCCTACTAGAGATAGGCACTCTGAAAGCTTCCTTACCTCAAAATGTCAATTTACCACGTAGCTCTGTTTCCCTTCCCCCTCAATTCTAGAAAGTGAGAGATTAGGATTAATCCTGTCAGATAATAGTAGAGGTACTTTGTGTATGATATGAACTTGCAAAATCTCTTTACCTTATATCTTTTATAAATATTGCAATAAATTCAGAATATTTAATGCAATTCTAAAACATTTAAGATTGTGGTGTCTATAGAGCTTTTTGGAAACCTTAGCACTAGTCAGTCAGTTTTAGCAATAAAAACTTCTCTATGTTGCTCCCTTGAAAATTCTTAATTTTAGATGCTAGCAGAAACTCCTGGTAAAGATTCACACTTATTTCAAATTTAATTCTGATAAGCACAAAGTTACCACACTGTGATTATCAAAATAGTGACTAGAGCAAGATTGTCCAACCACCTACCCTCCCCACCCTCTTGCTTTCAGCTTTAAGGTAGTTCAACATCTCTGAAATGACAGCTACCTCAAAACAGCTTTCACTTTGTTGTGGCATTTATTTTTATGCTTTTCTCTCTCTGTACACGCAAAAAATGCTGATCAAAACACCAAATATGACTTCCATTTTAGGAGTTCTGATTGTTCATCCTTAGCGCAGGCTGAGCAGCCATGGCTCATAGGCCCAGCCGCTCCGCGGCATGTGGGATCTTCCCGGACCGAGGCATGAACCCGTGACCCCTGCATCAGCAGGCAGACTCAACCACTGTGCCACCAGGGAAGCCCTCTAGTCTGCTTTTGATCTCATGGTCTAATAGAACTCAGTTATTTTTGGTCTACTTTTCAAAATGGAACAGATCTAAAAGTTTTGGAGCATGGGAAGAAAAGGATGCTCGAAAAAGTGTTCTCTCTCTTTCCCTTGCTTTAAAAAGACAACTAATCAACCTTATTATGTAAAGGTATTGTTTTTTGTTGTTCTTTTTCTCTCCTGATAGAAACATACAAAATTGAAGATTCTCATGTATATCAAATTGTATCCATGAGCCATTTTAAGTCAATTATGTATTTACACAATGACTGTGTATTTTTGCCTTTGTGCAGTTGGTATGCAGAGGTACAAAGATAAATGTCTTTATGAAATATTTTGACAGTCTTTTAGCGGTCTAGAACCATTTGAAAACAGTTTAATGATTTGGAATACAAATAGGAAATCAATATGTCTTGAAAGTTTTGAAATTTAAAATTCTTTTATTCACAACATTTAATTCTCATTTGGTAAATATGGACCATACCATAGAGTCCATACTCTAACACAGCTGTAAATTAACTTGATAATTTTTTTTTTCAATTTTTTATTGTGGTAAAATGAACATTACATAAAACTTACTATCTTGACCATTTTAAAGTGTACAATTCAGTGGCATTAAATACATTCATGATGTGCAACCATCACCACCATCCATATCCATAAATCTTTTCATCTTCTAAAACTGAAAATCTATATCCAGTAAACAATAACTCCCTATTACCCCCTCCCCCCAGCCCCTCACAACCGTCATTCTTCTTTCTGTCTCTATGATTTTGACTACTCTAAGTACCTCATAGAAGTGGACTCATACAGTATTTATCTTTTTGTGACTGGCTTATTTCACTTAGCATAATGTCCTCAAGATACATCAAAGTTTTAGCATATTTCAGAAATTCCTTCCTTTTCAAGGCTGAATAATGTTCCATTGTGTCTATATGTACACTTTGCTGATCCATTCATCCATCACTGGATGCTTGGTTTGCTTCCACATTTTAGCTACTATGAATAATGTTACAATGAACATGGATGTACAAATATCTCTTTGAGACCCTGATTTCAATTCCTTTGGAAACGGAATTGATGGATCTTACAGTAATTCTATTTTTAATTTTTTGAGGAACCAACATACTGTTTTCAACTATGGCTGCACCATTTTACCTTCCACAAACAGTGCACAAGGGTTTCAATTCCTCCACATTCTTGTTAATGCTTATTTTATGTTTCTTGCATAGCAGCCAACCTAATAGGTGTGAAGTAACAGCTCCTTGTATTGGGTTGGCCAGAAATTTCATTCTGGTTTTTCCGTAAGATCTGAATGAAATTTTGGCCAACCCAATAGTTTTTTTTCTGCGCTATGCGGGCCTCTCACTGTTGTGGCCTCTCCCGTTGCGGAGCACAGGCTCCGGACGCATAGGCTCAGCGGCCATGGCTCACAGGCCCAGCCGCTCTGCGGCATGGGGGATCTTCCCGGACCGGGGCACGAACCCGTGTCCCCTGCCTCGGCAGGCATACTCTCAACCACTGTGCCAATAGTTTTGATTTTCACTTTCCTAATGATTACTGATGTTGAGCATCTTGTCAGGTGCTTATTAGCCATTTGAATGATATCTTTTGGATAAGATTTTCAGTGCTGCATCATAATACTTTAAAATTTACAGTTTATGAAAAATTTACCATTAGTAAGTACATGAAGTTAAATACAACTTAATTTCTGTGCTTCTGCTTCAGTTCTCCTCTTTTTCTCTAATATCATTTATTGCTCTGACAGTAACAGAAAATTTGGGTGAGGAAAAAGAGCATCTAAGTTAGAGAGAAGGGCTCAGCTTCTCCCCATGTATCTCCTAAGCAGCACATTTGGAGATGTAGCCCATCAGTACCTGCTGATTTGCATATTCACAATGATATTCACAGCATTATCTTAGCTCTCTTTTACCAGAGTAAAACAATCACTTGATAATCCATTAAAAATCCACATAACTAGGAAGTCACATCAGATAGAAAGCTAATTAGCTGTACTGTTTTCACATTTTGTGTTTTTTCCTCCTAATCAGGCCTGTATTTAATACCACCAGTGCTCAGTTCTTTTCAATAATTGTTTCAGATCAATTTTTTATTGTTGTTCTTAAAAGCAGTTATTAAAGGGACCCAGTGTGGTGTGGATACACTGCTGATTGTTGATTCCCAACACCTGAATCCATCAGGAAGCAGATTAGTGATCAGTATTCTTTTATTTTCTCCAAGGAGCTGTCCATAGCCAGTCGTGGGCAGGTACAAAGGTTATGTAAGGATTGTTTTATAATTCACTTGACAAGTTACCTAAAAACTTGATAAGGCAATGTACTTTTAGGTGCCAAGATGTTTCTGAAAGAACTGCTTCATGAATTCCTGAAAGAACCTTAGCCATCTTATTGCCTAATTATGATGCCATGAGAGATATATCCTGAGATGACCTTAGGGAAGGGATTGGGGAACTACATTTAGAAAGTTATAAGATCTAAAGAGTGATCATATTTATTAGCTCAAACTTGAGAAAGAGGTGAATGATGGAGAGATTATCCAAATGAGAAAGTATTTACTATGTGTGCACTTTAAGTAGCAATACGACCTTAGTTTATTAAAAATATGAATCAATTCATAAAATTTTATTTTTACTTTTGCTCACCAAATAATCACAGGAAATTTAATCAGTATCTTCCAAAGATAGGATATGTTGGATTCACATCTGTGAAATGGTATTTTTGCCTTCATCCCCAGGGATTGGTTTAGCTGATCCATACTAATTTTGGTCAAAATTGCAATTTTGCAATCCATAAATTCTAATCACCAATTTTTTTTTCCCAATGATTTTCTAGTTAAGTAATTTTGTGGCAAAATTTGGTCGAAAATAATATGAAGTTATTTATAGACTTTTTTCCACTAATCATGAATATTCACATCTCATTGCAAAAACAATAATTTTAAATACATTTGCTGCCTTGGACCCTCTCTGCAGTATGCATCATATTACCTATCTCAGATCTGAAGCATTTTGAATTCCAAATAAATTTAGCTGCAAAGGTTTTGGATACGGGATGATGGACCCAAACTGATATTTACCTTCTTTGGCCAATCCTTGAAGCCCACTTTCATGTTGTTAGCTTTGTAGAATGGAATCTAGTGACCAGAGGGAGTGGATTCTTCAGCTGTGACCCTCTTGGATACTTCTTGATATTGCTAATAAGTTCCACAGTTTTAAAAAGGACTTAAGTTTTGTAATCATTATATACAATTGGAATATATTCAGTATCAATTATTTGAAAGTTTCATTTTTGTAAGAGTTGGCTAATGAAACAAAGCACCCAATACATTATGTATTCTCCATTCATTACAGTTCATGTCTTTGTAATTATAGTATTTCAGCTCATAGTGCTTCTTAATGTCCCTAAAAGGATCTGTGATGGGGAGGAATGTGTTGTCAATCAGTACTTTCACTTGTTTCATTAAAAGGGTATTATCTGTTTGGACTATCCTGTTTCAGTTTCAACTATGTGCATTTTGCATTATGCCCTCTGATTAGGACACCAATATGTTAACATTAAAAGTCATGATTTGATAATTCCTCGCTATTGCATGTCGATCTTCCAATACCATGTATATACCAATTGACACCCAAATAAAAATTGCCCCTTTGACTTAACCATATGTTTGGCTTGAGGAATATTTCAATGTCTTATTAAAGATGGAGCAAATGATAGCTTTGCTTTAGGCCAAACCACTGCTTCTTATTCTCTGTACAATTATGTTAATTATATTTTGTTAAAATTCCCAGAGGTTTCAGCTCTAAACTAAGGGCCAATAGGTAGTTGTTATTAATCATAATTAATATTGACTACTTGTGTATGTTTCTTTTTTTTTTTTTTTACAGTTACATTTCAAAGAGGAGATGGAGGACTAATGAGCAATGGAAGGTATACTGAGGAGATTTTTTAAATTATTATTTTTAATCAGGACTGAGGAAACTCTATAGTAAGAGGCTATTATTGTAATAAACAATCACTTATAAGTGAGAATTCTAGGAGGAATTAAATGGCTTACCACAAGGTTTAATGGCCTATCTGTTGTGCACTTTAGAGGAATCAAGTCCAGATGTTTCATATCTCCCAGAGGCCCCTGAAGAAATTAGTAGTAAATATCACAAGGAATGTGTTCATTTGTTAGCAGGATGTTTATTGCATTAATTAGACATTAGCAAATGAAGTTGCTGTTGTTTAAGACTCCTTATTGGTTCTCACTAAATTGCTGTGAGTGAACAATTACACATAATCGATCACAAAGTAAATGATTCATGGATGATGAATAGGCTGTAGATTGATCAGACTGGATTCCACAACTTTGGATACTCAATTGAAATTGATTAAAGTTGATAACAAACCCATATATCCTCATCTATTTTCCCTTTGCCGATATAGAGATTGTAATTAGGCTCTGGTAATAACTTCCAATCTCCCATTTAATCAATATTTTAGCAAAAAGAGATTAGGTCTAATGAGAGCTAGTGGATGTAGCAAGAAAGCAGTTGGATCTCCTTACTGCAGTTTCCATAGAAACACATGTTTCTCTTAGGGATTGTATCACAAAGGGTCTATCAGAAAAAAAAGTACAATGACTATAGATGTTGCTGTATCTTTGTAAATATGCTAATAATCTGGAAAGTGACCAGAATCCCATCTTTTATTTTAAAGATGGGAATTCTTTATTAAATAGGATATGAAGGAAGTTTTCTGTGTAGATTATATACACATGCTGGATCAGACCACAGTGGATCTTTAAAAAAACCTTTAATATTCTCCTAATATTTTAAATTTAGAGAACCTGAAAATGTGCTATTGATGGAACAGTATAAATACTGTTCATTAATTTCCCTTAAGTTCCTTGCCTCTAATCAAGCATGAGGGCCCATATCAGGGGTTATAGCCTATAGGAGACAGATAAATATGGGAGCTGCAGGAATTAAGGAAGCAATAGTTCAAAGTCCTGGAAATGGCTGATACTGAGCAATTGTTCCCTTGAGGTGCCAGTTTATCATCAGACCTTGTTTTGGGATGCTGCTACGTTACCAGTTTCCCACCAGTTTCAGGGAAGACGACTGAATTCATTTGGGTATCAGCAGAATCCCAGGCAGCACTCTTCGGCTTCCACTGACAGGGTTGATCTATATATAGCCTAGTGAACTGCTAAAGTTCCTTAATTCTTGAGAGCCTACAGATTTTAATTTGAAAGTGAATTAAAATCTTAAATTCTTTAATCCATTTTAGTTCATGAGACTGATGTCCAAATCTCTCATTGAGTTCCATGGATTGATTTCCTTTTAATTCCTGTTTTAGCCGCCCAGGTCTTCTAAATGCTGGTGATCCCAGTTATCCATGGCTTGCTGATTCATGGCCAGCCACGAGCTTGCCGGTAAACAACAGCAATAGTGGCCCAAATGAGATTGCGAATTTTGGGCGTGGAGGTAAGTTATGTTTTTCAAAATTTTTTCATTTATTTGTTTTCTTGGCTTTCCTAGATGTTTTGAAAAAGGCATACTAAAAAGTATTTTCTTCCATAATTAAATTTAGTGATGCACATGTACATATAATGCTGTACATTTGCTAAATATTTTATTATAAAACTGTTGTATCTATTATCTTGAGTAAAACTAAGCTTTTAAGGACGTCATCACTAACGAAGAAGATAAATATTCATAATACATTTGGTTTTGGAACTATTAGTACAAGATTACTAAAATCAGGAACGATGTTGCCAAACAGGGCTTATGATTTCGAACCAGTCTTTTCACTTCTCTGATTCGCATTCAATATATATTTATTGAGCATGTCCTGTGTATCTGGCACTATAGCAGACGGTAAAAATATAATATCATATAAGGAGTAGACACTTAAGTAAGTATAACAACATGTTGACAGAGAGCTTTTCTGTAGCTCTACAACTGATAGTACCCTAAATAAAAGACAAAAAATGCTAAGTGGCTGACATGCTAAGGTCTTCAAAATTTGGTACCAGGGTCCTCCCCATAGTTCTTTATAAGGAGACATAATTGGACCTACTATAAATAATCACCACCTTCCCCTCTCCATCTTTTCATCCAGTCACTAGGAGAGCAATGGGTTTAGAGAAAGATGGGACTAGAGAAGTCTCAGGCCCCATTGTTCAGTTCAGCCGATACATGAGTTTTTCCTTGGCAGGGGATTGTACAGACAGTAAATGGACTGGAACCGCCTTGCCAGTACCCCAGATGAAAGAGCTGACCCCGGGAGTAGGAAAGTTCTATGAATGGAGTATTATTTAAGCTGATATATGAAGGAAAGGTGGGCAGTCAAGAGTGTAGAAAGTGTGTAGAGAAGAAACCTACTGTGTTTTAAGGCCCAGAAAGTAAGAGAAACGTTGACCTATTTAAGAAGCGAATTAATTTCCTAATGACTTGAGTATAGATTGCAAGGCAGAAAAAGTGGTAAGAAATATAGAAGGACAGGTAACAGAGGGCCTTCTGAGCCACACAAAGACTTTAAACTTTGGCCAAAGGATGTTCAGAAGCCACTGATGGACTTTTAGAGGAGAATGCTAGAATGCGAGTACTGTTTTAAATCATCCATCCCGCTGCTGGGTGGAGAATGGAGATAGTGTGGAAAATTTGGGTGATTAATTAGGAGAATAGTGCTGTAATCTAAGAAAGTTCATGTGAATCCACTGGAGGATTTCTACACTTCTAGGTAGAATTAATGTAGGAGACCCAGGGTTGAGCTAAACTATTCTGAGTCCATTATAAACCTCAGTGATGGATTTCACGTGTATGAGTGTGTAAACATATTGACTTAGAAGAATAGTCATGGATATTGGCATTTTCTCTTTACAAATGTAATATCAATCCAAGTTTGAATATAATTAAAATAGTGTTTCAAATAATAAAGTTACTAATTATTGCACAACTCTGCATTGTGTCAATACAAACTGAAAAAGAGGGATCTCCCTCCCATTCTCCAAATAAGATGCAGAAAATGACCAGCCCTACCTTATAGGTGTGTAATGAGAATTAAATGGATGGCTAAATATACGGGTTTAGCACAAAGCTTGACATACAATCAGTGGCCAACAGGCATGACTGGGGAGTAAATGATAGAACAGAAAGTAAATTGTATGACTCCTCAAGAGTCTTGCTTACCCTCTGTAATCCAGTACTCCCCATTTAGATTCTCACTTGCCCAGACCCTCTGATAGTGGTGGCTGCCTCCCCTAGGTGTCCAAACTCTGAGCCCTGCAATTATAGGCTACTACTTTACATTGGGTAGTTCTATGCCCAAGCATCTCCTCACCAAGGAGATGCCCTGCCCTACCCACTGACTTTGAAATTCTGGTCCCAAAGCTTTTATCAATCAAGGAATAGCTACCTGTCTTTCTTGTATTCGTATTGGAATAACACGCCATTCTATCTACATATCAAGAATTAAATGCGCGAAGATGGAGAAAGTGTTTTGGTTTTGTTTTTTTCAGTTTCTGGCAGACTACATCAACATCTAAAATGTCTCAGTCTAATTTAGCCAAAGGGTACATTTGAAGATTTTCAAGGTTTCCTTCCATTTCCACTTCATTTTCATGACATGAAAATATTTCACAGGTAGCTATCAAGGCCAAGACAAAGTTTTTGCAGGGTTTACTGTATCTCTTTTCAGTGTGATAAGTATTTTAAACATTTACTATGTACCAAAGATAGGATTTTTTGCAAATTTTATTTCCTTTGCACAATAAATGTAAGACATAGATAATTATATTTCCATCTTAGAGGTCAAGAAATTAAGGTTTATCAAGATGAAAAACTTGAGATCTATGTGTAAAATCTAGATCTAACAGATTTTAAAGCCTAGGTTCTTTTATTTACACTGGTCTGCAGTTAAGGTGGGATTCACATGTATGATTGTATTACCATGTTCACTTAGAAGAATAATCACAGATACTGACATTTTTTCCTTCGAGAAAATATACTGGGACTTCCCTGGTGGTCCAGTGGCTAAGACTCTGTGCTTCCAATGCAGGGGGCCCGGGTTTGATCCCTGGTCAGGGAACTAGATCCCATATGCCACAACTAAGAGTTCTCATGCCGCAACTAAAGAAAAAGATCTTGCGTGCTGCAACAAAGGCCCCGCGTGCCGCAACTAAGACCTGGCACGGCCAAATAAATAAATAAACATTAAAACTCTGTTTTCTGACACCAAATATGTCAACTTTAATAACAATAAAAAAAGAATGTTATACCAATACATGTTTAAATGTAATGAAAATCGTATTTTGAATAATAAAGTTACTAATTATCACATGTCTGCATTTTGACAATACAAACTATAAAAATTCATTTAACTGTTCAGTAAGTGCTTACTCTTTGCACAATGCTAGGTGAGGAATTATGGAATTAGAGACATAAATCCCAGGTACTCTTGTCCTCAACTAATTTAAGATACAGTGAAGGGGACAGTCATTCATACAAGTAACTATTCCAGGCAAAAAGAAATAAATGCATGTGTAACCAAGGTGCTGAAAGACTGCAGAATGAAATCATGAGTAAATCCAACTGGAGGGAAATGTTTCTATAATTCATAAGCAGAGAGAGATTCTATTTCTAGAACCGTCGCTTTGTTCAGTGCAGAGTAACATTATGAAGGATTAGATTCTCGGACTATTTTTTTTCCATTTTTAAATATTTAAACACACAACAGTTCAAAAACTTGCAGTGGCTCACAATATAAATCTAAAGCTTTGGAGAACATCATAATCAAGGTGTTGGGAAGCTGGGGTCAATGCTGGAGAAACATCTATCCAGTTAATATTCATCAGTGAAAGACATGGTGGAGGAAGTAGAAACAAAACCCTAAAAACTTCCCTAGAGTGAAGGATCTACCTTCACAATC
Source organism: Phocoena phocoena (assembly GCF_963924675.1). Lineage (NCBI taxonomy): Eukaryota > Metazoa > Chordata > Mammalia > Artiodactyla > Phocoenidae > Phocoena > Phocoena phocoena. The sequence goes on along the minus strand of NC_089222.1, from coordinate 115,453,823 downwards.
TTGATATATTATTAAGTATCAAAAGTTTTTGATAATAAAATGATACTGAACTAATGCTTTAGAATGAAATACGTTTCTTTGTCATCAAATTTTCTAATTAGTTTATAGCTAAAAACAAGAAGGGCGAGAAAGTAGTTACAAAATTCTGAATCCAAGAACAATTTACTTGCTTATACAACTTGGTGAAATATTACAAATGTGAACATGTTTAACAATCTCACTGATATGTATTTAAAATAGTCATTTAATAAAGTACGTATATACTTAATTATAAAACAGTTTGGAATTCCAGACATCAAAACCCTCAGAGAGACCTAAATTATATAGTGCATAAAATATATTATAAATGTCTTGTTACTGTTGCTAAAGAAGATCATTTTTAGCTTTTGTAAAATATAAAAGCAAATTAATATTTTACAAGAATCCTTATTTCGAGTACTGTTGGGTATCATCTCATCTAAAAGTTTTAGGATATTTTGACTATTTCAGCATTCTACTTGCGATCATAAGCTGGTTTTGGTACTGAGACAACCTGGTTCATTATTACAGTACTATAACTCGTTGAAAATTTCCCATAATGAAGAGATCAAGTGGGTTGATGACCTCATGTCCTATGAAATGTGACTTTCAGAACATACATTATTAAGGAGCATAATATAATTATATTCACTTTAACTCTGCATGATTAAAAATAGTATTTGTGTGTGTGTGTGTGTGTGTGTGTGTGTGTTTGTTTGTTTTTTCTTTTTTTAGATACTAGTATCTTTCTTCTGGGAAGGAAACTAAGTGCTCAGGAGAGAGGTGGCAGTTCTGAAATAAAAAGCATCATGTAAAGATAATTTAGTGCACCAAAGTGATAAATGGACTGATTGATATTCAGTGTTGTTCCTAAATTTTAATTTTATACTTGCTGTGTTACAACTTGAAACTATAATTCTCCACTTCTAAGATTTGGTAGCATAAACTAAACTCGCTAATCACTCATTGCTTTTTCTATAGTTACATCCTGCTGTATTGTGAAAATGACTTATTCATGAAAATGTTCCTTTGTTATCCAATAAAAAAAAAAATTGTTACCATTAGTTACACTCCATTTCTGGAGCTGTGAAATCAACCCAGATAAACAGCAAGTTGAAACTTCAGAAGAAAGTGCCTCATAGTTTGGAGAGTATAATTTTGGACATGTTTGCATCTATTTAGCAGTTATATTCCATGTCTCTTGGGATAAAGTGGAAAAAGATGCTTTAATCCATGATTTGTAGATTCACTTTTGTTATTGCTTCAGTAAAGAGCTAACAATTTCATAGATTCTAAAACAGAATGAGCATCTGAAAGCATTTTTTAATAGTGAAATATACCAAACTTCTCATTCACGGTTGAAGAAAATGGGGGAAGGGATGTGTTAACCAGTGAGACATGAAGGACGAGCTGTAGGCCTGCCTGTCACAAGGCTGATAGCTTGGTGATGGTTGTATATCATCTACCCTTCATTGGCTCATGAAGCCCATCTCAGCTGAACTGCAAACGTGTGGCATGATACGTTTATTTTTCATCTTCAGTCCTGATAGTTTTGGGCTTCCTGTGCATCATTAAATTGTTTCATTTCCCTATGTTCACCACAGATGTGCTGCCACCAGTTCCAGGCCAAGGGGATAAAACGGCAACGATGCTCTCAGATGGAGCCATTTATAGCAGCATTGACTTCACGACCAAAACCACTTACAACAGTTCCAGCCAAATAACACAGGCTACTCCATATGCCACTACACAGATACTGCATTCCAATAGCATACATGAATTGGCTGTTGATCTGCCTGATCCACAGTGGAAAAGCTCAATTCAGCAAAAAACAGATCTGATGGGATTTGGTTATTCTCTACCTGATCAGAACAAAGGTAACAATGGTATGTCAAGTCCTTACTTCCTGAAGAGTTATTTTCATATCATTTTTGCATGAGATAGAAATTAGTATTTGTTGTTCAGTTTAGTGATTCATCACCAGGTTCACTACCTAAACTAAAAAATATACCGGCATGTATTCAGTACCTTCCACAATCCCCACCACCACCACCGTCGTCACTATCACCACACACCAACACCAATCAGTTTCATCCTTTTAGCTCTTTTTTCAATAGTGATCAATAGTCCATCTCGACTTCCATTAGGCAGGATAGACAAAACATGCCTCCACTGTCCTATGACATCTGCTTCTGAGTTGCTAACTGCATGTTCTGCATGGGCTTGTGCTGTGAACTAATCACATGATGCCACTATGACCTCTGCCCTTTAACCCTTAGCCTTACTTTACATCCCTGACTACCGATTGGCTGAGGGATTGTCTAATAGAATGCCACACAACCAGTCACAGGATTTCAGCACCACCAGCTCTCACAACAGCTCAGAGAGGAGTGGCAGTCTCTCAGGTTGGTCTCGTCACAGTAAGGAGAAATATTTGTTTGTCACCAGCATATGACCTGTGTTCCTAACAACCATGAAGAAGTACCTGGATCACAACTCACTGTCAGACATTTATCTTTCAAATAACAATAACAGTTTATCCTAATGAAATCATGATTTGGGGGAGGGGGTAAAATTCACCATCACCCTTTATGTACTAATTGTACAAGGATGTATTCAGGGAAAAATAGTACCATTTTACTAAATACGAATTATTAAGGATCAGATGAGTTTGATCTGCCTTGAGCCCTACTTAAGAGTCCAGAGAACTTTACAATAAAAAGATCTTATAGGAAAGTCAACCCCATGGTGTGCACAGCAAAAGATGAATTCAACAAAAATGCAAATGATTTTGGCAATTGTTCATAATATTAGGAGTCTGGTGATGTGACTTCCTATCTTTGGATGATTTTTCTGAAATATTATGTAATAGTATTCTATTGAATGATATTATTTAGAGTAAGGTCCTGATACCATGCTAAACAAGAATGTTAATATGGGACATTATTCTTTACATTTAATTGCCAAAAAACCCCTAATCTTTCCTATTGATAATTCTTTTGTGCTGTAAATTTTCATATATATTCAAGATACAACAGCTGAACTAACAGTCTGTACTGCAGGTATTGTATAGCACATGTGGGGAAAAACACATTTTACTGGAAAGAAATATATACCTATCATAATGAATATCAGTGATTTTCTCTAGGCCCAAGGATCCTCATCTCTAAAATGAGGAGGTCCTAGTAGACATTCTAACTTTCAAACATAACATCTATGTGGTGTATGACTGACGACTTTATCTGCACATTTCTAGTTGATGCCATGACCTTATTTGCTTATTTTTTCATACTTATGATATACTATTTATTTCTATGAAGTTTTTTTTTAACCTCAGTTCCTTAATAAAAGATTATGGTATATTATGATATGTCACAGGCTACGAGGCATCAAAGCCATAAAGAGTTAATTCTTTTACGTCATTAGGTTAACATTTACTAAATGACTTTTCCTCAGAGATAAAACACTTTCAGTCTGAAAATGTTAATGTTCTCTCTCCCCTCCAAAATGAGCCATTTGCTCTTCTTACCTATTGGTAGAATTAGATACATTGTAGAATGCAGAAAATTTTAAACATCTGTTATGAATTTAAACTGGCTTAATTATATAGGGGAATTTTTTTGAATAACCTTATATGTCATTTGTACCGTCATTTATTTATGAGGAATCCCACAATTGTACTGAATAATTAAAAAATTAATTTTATCCTAGGCTTATTTCATTCAAGATATGCAAAGTCTCTCTCTCTCTCTCTCTCTCTCTCTCTCTCTCTCTATATATATATATATATATATATATTTATATATTGTAAGCCATGGATTGTTTAAGACCTTCTGTGAATTCCTTATTAAATATTCTGTATATCTTGATTACCACTGAGTTTTTAAAGTTATCTTTTGAGTAATTGTAAGCAGAACATGATTCACAATAGTGCTTACTGCTTTTCTGAATCCATTAATCTCCTGAGTGACATTTATATATATATATATATATGTATATGAATTATATTAACTACTTCATCTACATTTGAATACAAAATTACTTAAATTGGTGATAGAAAGCATTCTTTAGGAGGTAAGAGTGACGTTATGATTCTCTTCTTAGTTTAGTCAAATTGAGTTTAATATTAGTTTGTTTTGTGCTTATAATCAGAGGTATGTTTCCTAAAGCTTAGATTTAAGATCAAACTTCCCTATGGATATTGGATCATATCATATTGATATTATAAGATTTTCTTAATTTGTGCACGGTGATGAAACAAATTTAAAATAATCACAGTAATAAAGAAAATTGGACATTCCTGAGTTATATGAATGAATTTCTCACCCTTTTTGAAACACTCTTATGATTTATTAAATACATAAGTTCTTAGCACTTCTCTTAAAAAGGCCAACTATTAAAAAATATAAAACACAGATTTTTTCAAAATAGTATCTGCAATCATAATTTTATATATATACATGCATATACAACACAGTGCCAGTAGTAATAACTAAATCTTTTTATATGCCAGTATTATTTTAAATAGACTATAAGTTTAATTTTAAAATGAGCTATTTTCATAATTTTTTTTACATAGAAATCATTTGTTTAGCATAAGTAAATATAAATCCAAATATTTACATTTTCAGTTGAAGAGGGACGGGTCAAATATGTTTGCAAGTCATCAAAATATGTTCCCCTAAAATATAATGCAGGCAGTTCTCACCTTAAAATGCTTTATGATCATTGGTTGCAAGTAAACAGCAACACAGTGGGTTCACTTAGATCAAGATATAGATCTCAGATAGTTTAATTTTCTTAGCTCATATCATATGCCACTATTATGCTAAGAGCCCACCTCTTTAACTCATTCTAGAGAAGACAAAGCATGTTGATTGATACTTACCAAAAGTACCCACAATGAGATGCAGAAATTTCCCCCAAAGAGGGGAAAGTAGACATTGTATGGAAAACCCTCACAAATTCCCCCTATGAATCACCTCTGCTTCCACGGCACATTTTTAAGTAAGTTGTTTGGAAGAGTTGATAATGGCTTTCCTGACCTTGGACAAGGATTTCAACAGAGCTGGGTTCAGAGCTGCTGAAATTGTAATTTCCAGTAAAGCTGCTGCATTCTAAATTGCTTGTTCTTTTACTGTGTGAATATGGACCACAAACTCAGAAAGAACCTCTATTTTCTCATCTATAAAATGGAGATGTAAAAACTTCCCTCTTTGTGTCACTCAGTTCTGGTGGTGATCATATAACATTTCTAAAAGTGCTATAAAAAGTGAAAAAAGCATAGGACACATATAAATATACAAGGGATAAAAGAGGTACAACTAGGGAAAAGCTATGAAAAACACACGCCCAACCCATTCTTCTTTTAAGTATTGAGACATAGTTCTGATACTACCGAGAAAGATACAATCTTTTTATGATTGTTCTGATCAAGAAACAAAGAATTAAGGCTCACCTACTTTAAACACAAAAATTACAAATTCAATCAGGTTTATTATTTTTATTCTAAGAATCGGGTTATTTCTGGGATCCTCATTGGGGTAGGAGTTGAGTGTGGAGTGGCTTTGGAAACAGGTAGAATTGAGTTTGCTTTGAGATAGAGGAGATGGGAGAGTGTGATAATGACTGGCATTTATTGAACATTCTATACATTCTGAGCCCTTTATATGCCTTATCTCTTGTAATACTCAAAATAACCTCCCAAAATAGTAACTTTATATTTTTTTACATGTATGGAAATTGAGGTGATATCTATGAATAACTTGTCAAGTAGGTGAGAAACTAGTTTTCAAAACCAGAGATCCAGCTCTTATCCTCAAAGCAGAAGATACCTGTTCTCCTTTCTCTTAATACTTCTTCTGCCAAAGATAAGAAGTGAAAGGAAAGGTGAAAGCACTCAGTTTTCAGGGATGCTCTTTTAAATATGTGTGTATATGTGCACACTACCTATTAAACAGACATAATTCCATAATTGGCAATAGTGTATATGTCCAGTTCAGTAGTTTCATCACTTTCTGGCACTCAGACTTGTTATAATTTTCTGAATTGGCTGATGCAGGTTAGTAATTGGTAGAAGAAAAGAAATGAGGTAAACTTCAGTGATATCTCTATTGTTAGATAGCTCTGCTACAATTTGATGCTCATAACTTTTAGTTCCAGAAAGATGTAGTCCAAGGGGTCAATACCATTTTTTTTTTGGAGATACAGCTATTGACTCTAGTGGGAGTGACAGAAGTTACTTAGGTTCCCCTGAAACATTTTTTGTCATTCTGCTCAAGAAGTACACATTTCTGCATCCAACTGTGGTCCACTTAGGAAGAAACTTGATGTACTTAATTTTGGCGGAGTAAAAAGTACTGCATTGAACAAATGATAAAACTATATTTTTATATGTTTTAAACTCTATTTCATTAAGCTCTGGTAATTCCAGATATGGTTTATATGCTGCCAACCTACTTTCTGCTCATGTTTTGTACATGAATTCATTTGTATTATGAGAATACTGAAACTGATTACTATATTTCCATTAATTTTCCCCATATTTGGAATTTTAAGAAATGTTATGCTTAGACATCTGAGAACTACTCTCACTATAGGCAAAAATAATTGTGCCATTCATTAGTCAGAAATTCTATAAAACATATCATTGTGAAAGATTTATAAGTATCCTCCAGATTGTAGTTGATTGATTTTTATAAGTTACTTTTGAGAGAAAACTGTTACTCGCCCGGATTAATTAAATTGAGTAAATTCTAATGGAAAAGTTTAGCCTGTATCCTTAGATACTGCATTTTCCACTGAGACAGATTATGCAAAGGAGCATTATAAACGCACTAAAATCTGACATTTGAAAGAATTTGTTATGGCCCATTATTTCATCTAACAATGAAAATGTGGAGGCAGCAAACGTGAATAAATCAATAAATTAGCTTTTGCTACCGCAGCCATGTTTTTGGTTTATTCAACTCTGCAGTTAATGCATTGTGAAAGAAACAATATCATTTTGAGTGATTTATAAAAATGTTTTTCTTATTATATCATTTCATTGTTTATAGCTTTTAACAGCTGTAACATACTGATTCTGGTGTTTTGAAAACATAAATACATCTTCCTGCCTGATATACTCTGTTTCTTATGATATTCACTATGTCTGAATAAATGTATTATTATTTTCAGGTGGGAAAGGTGGAAAAAAGAAGAAAAATAAAAACTCTTCTAAAGCACAGAAAAACAATGGATCAACCTGGGCCAATGTTCCGCTACCTCCTCCCCCAGTCCAGCCCCTTCCTGGTACAGAGCTGGAACACTATGCAGTGGAACTGCAAGAAAATGGGTAAAAATATCTCATATACCAGCAAAATGCCCAGGGCTATCCTCCTTTCTCTGTTATGCATTTTTGTCTTGATACTGTGTCGTCTTCCTGTTTTCCCTGCTGCCTTCCCAACCTGTTCATTGCTCCCCCACCCCTTTTATTGTTTGCCCCATCTATATATTTTTAGCTGATAAATACAACACAGCACATATTGAGGACGTAGAATCCTTGGCCATCAAGTGCCTTAGATTGTCTGCAATCATGATAATGCAGCCTCCATTTATAATATTGCTTGTTAGTTTGAAAGCAAGTAACCCAGAGCTCTGTGAACTAAAGAGGCACTCCTGAGAAGGGCTGAAAAGGAAATTAAAATAACCTTCTTCATCATCCCTCGCATTTCTCTAATGACTTGATGTCTGGCCATAGCAGGTCGCCCACTGTTGAGCTCCATCACAATGGGATAATTGTAGGGATCTGGCCAGTGGGTAGGACTTTAATCATCAGCTTTGATGGGAATTTAGGGGTCCGAACAATAAAGGAGGTTCAAGCCAATGCACACTCTGTAACAAAACCTTTTAAGTTAGAAAATTTCCTTTAAGAGTTTTAAGTTAAGTGACCAGCTTCCTTATTCTTTCCCAAACATCTCACAAGAATTAGTTTGCTTTCCTCTGTTAGTTTAAGTGTTAATTGATTTTGAAGTAGAAAGACATTGATACTGTTTATTTTTTAATCCAAAAAAAATAGCTAGTCAGAAGAAACATAGTCTCTTTTTCTATTTTAATAATTCTAAGTGCTCTGTCTTCCTCACAATTTGCTTTTGACTGAAACTGAAAAATGCAGAATAGAGGCAGTTTTTTATTCCAAGTTCTCCTTTATTTAGAAGTATTTAGGTATTAAAATATCTCAGTTTATTTAAATAATGGTTTTATTTCCTATCTTGTTTTACATAAAGATCACATGCACATGCTTATAATTTTTCTCCATCTCCTTTTTTCTTACATAACTGCTGTCTTTGAGGTCTCCAGATTAATTTTCCTAACTAGAACTTTCTTTATCACATTTGCTTCCGAAGAAAGATTCCATTTGCTTTTTCTTACAGTTACCTAATATATATACACATATACTCTATATATTCATTATATACACAGATAGATAGATAGATGGGCATGCATATATATAAATAAGCATACCTCCATATTTTTTCTCTATATCTTTCTTTCCCTCCAAAGGGCCTCATTTGCTTTTGTGAGATTGTAGTTCCCATATATATGCATGTCATTTTTATTGTACTTTTGTTAAAACGTTCACACCTGAAATGGGAAGTTAAAAGTATACCTTCTTTCTCTGACTTTTTTAAAAACAAAATTTTGCCCATGATCTTATGTAATACATATCAATAATAAAATATGTTAGTGTCACACAATTCCTAGGCAGGGAAGCAGGGAACAGCGGTGTGTATTTCACAAGAAAATATTATTACAGGGCTTAGAAAAATGCATTTTAAAGGCTGTAATTAGAAAATAAGAAAATAGAACTTGTAAACTGGGGAGAGAAAAGTAGTGTTGTTAAACATTTATAAACATAAAGTCTTGAACTCAGTGTAAATATTGTAGGTAATTTGGAATCTTGATTAGTAGATTTGAGATGACGATGAGTTTGTCCATCTCTTGTTCTTATTAATATTTTTGTATTTTCTAATGTGAAAACCTTATAATACTGAAAAAAGATTTTTAAATATTTTCTATATACTCTGCTCTTCATGATATTAACTTTGAGCTTTTTTTTTTTTTTTTTTTTTTTTTTTTGCGGTATGCGGGCCTCTCACTGTTGTGGCCTCTCCCGTTGCGGAGCACAGGGTCCGGACGCGCAGGCTCAGCGGTCATAGCTCACGGGCCCAGCTGCTCCGTGACATGTGGGATCTTCCCGGACCGGGGCGCGAACCCGCGTCCCCTGCATCGGCAGGCGGACTCTCAACCACTGCGCCACCAACGAAGCCCTAACTTTGAGCTTTTATAGAATAGTTTATATGCCTTGATTTGAAACTTATGCAAATTTAAAGTTTTCTTGAAATAGAAACAACAAAAAAACTTTAGAAGTCACCTGTTTTTAATAATTTTTATTTCTAACAAACAAGGATTCAGCAATTGTACTTCTTATGGTGATATGTAGATTTTGCTTTTGTTGTTTTAGTATATCATAATAGAGACCTTATTCAACATACATTATTTTTTTTTAAGTACATAAGAACTGTTAAGCCCAGTGCCAGAAAGGAAAGCAAAAGAGATGAAAGAAACAAAAACACAATTAATAAGTAGGATGTGATCCCTGATTTAGGAAACTCACAGAATTCAGAGGTAGAGACCAGAAACCACACACACACACACACACACACACACACACACACACACACACACACTATTTTGTATGGCGAGCCCTAGCTAAGCAATGTGTACAAAATAATAACTTGCATACAGAAAGGGATAACCATGTATGCCAGATAAGGCTGGGGCAAGCCTATAGAAGTTGAGTTTTGACGTGAATCTTGAATCACTTATTCACAAATAATAGTACCCAGTGTTGGGTGTCTATTGGGTGCCAGGCTCTGAGCCAGAAGCAAAAAGGACAAAGATAATGAGAAGTAGTCCCTAACATAAAGTAATCTCCACATCAGAATAGATTTCTTACCAATGAGTACAACAAAATATTACTAATGTCACTATTTGCCGTGCAGATGGAGAGAAATTTTCTTAGCCAAAGGCATAAAATAGAAATAAAATGAAAGATGAGGAAAAAAAGGAATAGTTCCATTAGTTTTCCTTTAGTACTTCCTACTCTTCCTTTGAAACCCCACCCTATTCTAGTTAAGGTTACTTACCTTTCCTTTATTTGTCATTATTCCTTAAACTTACTTCTCTATTGTAATACTCATCACATTGCATTCTAGTTGCTTGTCTATGTCTTTCTGCCATATGAGGTTTGTTGAGCTTGAAACATGCACAGGATAGAAGATAATTTGAGAAGGTGTCGTGAGGCCAGTTGTGAAGTCTTGTATGTCTTAGAGGAATTCTGATCTTTGGGTATAGAAGATGGATTGGAGGACATGAGGCTAGGGCAGGTAGATAATGTATGGGATTTTGCAGCAGAATGGCCAATACCATGAAAATGATAAGAGAATAAAATAAGGCAATGGCAGCGGGATGGAGAGAGAGGGATAGATTTTAGAAATGTATCTAGCCCAGAATAATCACAATCTTGAAAAGATTGTCTTTTGCTTTTTATTACAATGTTTAATATTGTTTCTAAGAGCTTAGATATCATCAATTTTCTTTCTTGGCCTTTCTTGAGCTATTTTTCCCCCACAATACTAAATATCAAAAGTTATCAAATCATTGTCCTAATAGACAATGATTTGTTAATTCAGTACTATATCAACAATGGTAAATGTTCTCTCTCATCAATATGCCTCTCTCAGCTAGACAAAAATGTATCAAAATGTTTGTTCTTAGCTATAAATATAATGTATTTTAATGTAATCATATGATGCTAGGAAGAATTCAGTAGTAATTCAATAGAAAACTAATGCTTTGTTTTGCTATTGCAATTAGAAATTGGCAGGCTTTTGTGGTTGTTGAACTTTATTGTATTTTTATTAGTAGTTTGGTGTTTGTATCTGGCCTTTTACAAGTTAGTTCACATGCAACATTGATTTGCTGCCATTCTGCTTATTATTCACCAGGCAAGACAGATAATATGATGCCTCATATTTCACTGACAGGAAGTCAAAGAACAAAAGCTTCTCTAGGAAACGTTGGCCAAAAGACCTTTGGATTGGCATTAGAATCATTTTCACAGTCTTTTTTAGGTTACTACAAGAAAAAGTTGAATTTTCATCGCTCAAATAAGATATACATCTGTAAATATGAAGGAAACTCTAAAACCAGAACTATGCTTTATATAACATTCATAGAGTCATCTATTACTTTCTTGCCCTTCTTCAGAAACTGCACAAAACCTAAGTATCTGTTGTTCTGGAATGAATTAAGACATGAATACCTCAGAGGTGATGCACAGTTCTCGCCATCATATGATTTGCACCGTACCCCAAATTTCTTTGACCTGTTCTCTCATGTTCTTCACCTAGACTTTCTTTTATCCCCCTCTCTCTATTTTCCACTTCTTGCACAAACGACTGAGATGAATCCATGGATTTTTCTTAGTTCTGCTTCTGTTCCACAGGGGGACAGAGTTTGCTCACTACTGTTCTAGATTGTAGAAAAGACTTGGCAGAATTGATGATAAACACCCATTCTAGTAAAATGGAATAGCAATTAGAATATTTTTTAGTCATTTTGTACATTATGCAATGTAATTGTATAATGTTAAAACTCATATTTTATGGTAGACTCTCCTTTGCCTGATGGTATTTGAATAATAAATAAATGAGTTGAGTAAAACTAATTACAATTTTTTATGTTACCTTAACACATTATATATGTACCATTACTTACTCCTTTTCTTATGTTCTGTATGTATTTTCATTCCATATGTGTATTCCCTTTGAATTATTTGAAGTAAGAATAGTTTACTACTTATAAGGTAGGGAAATTTTAGGAGATAATTGCCTACTTCCATTTGAAAGATTGAATATATAAATGTTCTTTCTTTGTTCAAAGGTAGGACATCCCTGACAATAGTCTATGTAAGCAAGGAAAGTACATGTACTAGTTTATAGAATAAAATTGTGCTATTTTGTAACAAGTTTATGAAATAAATTTAATTATAACTATTGATGAAGTATAACAGGATGCATATTCCATATTGAAAATGGGCAGTTTTTTAAAAAAATTAGGCTACTTATACATATTTTTGTTTGACTTAATAATATAGCATTTAAAGTTAAGTAAGTTAAGGAAAGAAACCTAAGCATTCTTAATAATAAGCAGTTTGTGAGTTTTCATTTCAAATCAATAAATATGCTTATCATATACTATTTTTAAGGTATTATGTCAGATGTGGCCAAACAGGAATAGTTCAATGTCATTATGTTAATGTACCTTAAATCCACTTGAGGAAAAAATACTATTAACATGTGAAAGGTTAAATACTAAAATAAATTGGACAACGGTTACAGAAATCAACATTGGAAATAGCAGAAGACAGTGTATAATCAATTTTCAAGTAAATGTGCAAAAATATTATCAGTGCAAGTTCAGAAGAGTTATATATCAGTGCTATTTGGCCTCATCAGGGAAATCTTTATAAAAGATATGGGATTTAGCCTGTAGCTTGAAGGATTTGTAAGAGTAAGCTAGGTGAAATTGGAGGAGTCTAGCTTATTTGAAATAAGTTGAATTCTTTAAACTAATGCACCAGGATGGAAAAGTACAAAGAAAGGAGGAAACAAACCAATTTCTTTTGAGCAGGAGATTCTTGTTGAGAAACTGAAGAAAACATCTGAAAAGGTAGGTTGAGGCTTTGACACATTTAATGGACAGAACAGAGTAAAGTGAAGTGAATGTTTTATTCCAAGAGTTCTGATGTTTTCATAGACAGAAAGTGTAAGTGATGTGCAAGATTGATTAGAAGATGGGGAAAATTAAAAGCAATGAATCCAACTGGGATAGTCGTTATGAACCTTTTACACCACAGACTCTTATCTTCGAATGAAGTCTAACTGTGATCTCCAACATAAAAAACATTAAAAATGCCATCGTTTTAGAGCAATATATTTTCTCGGGTCACACTGGTACTTATATAGCCAAGAAATGGGAATACAAGTTTAACTGTTGATATTTTCTAATATATAAAAGTGGTTATTTGTAACACAATAAAGTGTGCCTGATACTAAAATGTAAAAGACATTTCAGGAGAGATATTATCAGATTATACAGGGCTTCTGAAACAAAGTATTCAGTTTGCAACTCATCGAGGTAGAAGATTATTCAGGTACCCTCAATAAGAGATGAAAATTTAACAGCCAAAGATGTCATCACACTCTGTATGAAACCTCTCAGTGACTATCCATCACCCACAGGCAAAATTCCAAACTCTTCCTTGGGGCTGATGAAGCCCTTCATGATCTAGCACATACTCACCTCTCCTGCCTCATCTATAACCAACCTTCTCTATTTGCCAGCTGTTACCAGTTAGAAAGCTGAGTTCTTCAAATACTTTAAATTTTCTCTTCCTCTGGGCCCTCTCATGTGTTACCTAGAATATCCCCTTTTTCAGTGGTCGGCAGAGCCTCACCCAAGCCCCAAACTAATTTCAGCCTCCCTGCTTTATTCTTATAATACTTGGTATCTTTGATTATTTGCTACATATCAGTCTGCCCCACCGGATTTTATGCTCTATAAAAAGATCCAGTTACCTGACACATGTTGGTCAAATCAAAGGATGATAACTTGAGGCGTTTTAAATAGACTTTATTTTTTTAGGTCTGTTGTAGGTTAACAGCAAAACTGAGCAAAAAAATACATAATTTCCCAATTTCCCATGCCTCCACACATGCATAGCCTCTGCCACTATCAACAGCTCCCACCAAAGTGGTACATTTGTTAAACTGATGAAACTACATTGCCACATAATTCTCACCCAACATTCATGGTTTACTTTACGGTTCACTCGTGGTGTCGTACATTCTGTGTGCCGATGTACAAAGAAAAACTGGATGAGTGTATAATGACATGTATCCACCATTATAGTATCATCCAGAGTAGTTTCACTGTTGTAAAAATCCTCTGTGCTCAGTCTGTTCATCCCTCCCTCCCCTTAACCTCTGGCAACCACTGATCTTTTTACTGTCTTCATAGTTTTGCCTTTTCTAAAATGTCATATAGTTGGAATCATACAGTATGTAGCCTTTTCAGGTTGGCTTCTTTCACTTGGGTAATATGCATTTAAGATTCCTCCATGTCTTATCATGGCTTGATCGTGCATTTTTTTTTAGCACTGAATAATATTCCATTATCTGGATACGCCACGAGTTATTTACTCATTCACCTACTGAAAGACATCTTTGTTGCTTCAAAGTTTCACTAATTATAAACAAAGCTGCTATAAACATCCATGTATAGGCTTTTTGACAAATTCATTTTTAAACAGGATAATTGGAAAGACACGCCAGTGAAACTATTCAAGAATCATCTGGACATTTACAAATTAGTGTTTTGTAAGGGACATCAAGACTAGATATATATATTTGTAATATTCATTCTATTTTCAGTTTCTGTAATAGAAACCTATATGCTAGATACTGTAATAGGTGCTGGAAATGCAAAGTGGAGAATTACAGAGTTCTCGAGTTAAGGATCTCATAGAATAGTGGGGAAAAAGAGACGTGAGACAAATAATTCCAGTATAACATGGGGAGTGCACAGTATAAGTATTATGGAGTTGTAATCAGTTCCATATGGTGGGAGCAGAGAAGGCTCACAAAACTGAGGACATTTGACTTGAACCTTGAAGGAGAAGCAGGAGCTCAGAGTCACATGATTTGAGAGTAGTCATATACAGACCCAGAGATTAAAAAAACATAGAGTAGGCTGGTGTTGGGGAAATAATGGGAAATTAAGCTAGAATAATAGGCTGATGAGATGGGGAAGTATCTTTTTTTAGTCCTTGCTAATGGGTTTGAACTTTTTCTTACATTAGCAATATCACTAATAATTTAAGCATAGGTGTGATGTGAAAGAAGATTTTAGAAATATAATCCGATTGCCTGTATGGAAGATATAGAAGGGATGATGATGACATTCCAAGAGACTAGGAAAGCTAATGCGCTGGTTCATCCCAGAAGGAGATTGATCTGTGATCGTGGGAGTAGAGGTGAAGTGTAGAATAAAGACTTGGGGGATATTTAAGAGGTTGACTTTATAGGACAATTACATCTAATAAAATTGCTTATCTTATCCTTAAGTCTTTTAAAAGTGCATTGGGATCTATTTGATTTAAGAAAATAATAGCATGACAGAGAATGTGTAAATAAAAATGCTACTGATTTTGTGTCACAATTAAAGCATTTTGGATTAATTTTCTATGTTCCCTAACCAGAATCCCTAAAACATGCTGTTTTTAAAATTGTTGTTTTTCTTTTTAATATATATTTTATAGGATTAGGTTTTAAACTTCTGTTTCTATAGGTTTGAGATGTTGAGATACAAGGAGACATCAGTTTCTAATGAAAATATTAAGAAAATTAAGACAGTTGAAAGGCTATTGAATACATTTTGTGGCACGAAGTCTTAATGATTGACATGTCATATGGATTGAAAGGTTGGCATAGATCTAGAATAAGAGTAAATAAAATTATCAAACACTTCTTAAATGAATATTGGCATATTCTTTTGGTGCACAAGAATGAACAAGAGAAGAAAGTAGTTAAATCTACAAGCACTAAATTCATTAATTGTCTTTAATTGGAAATTTGGTTTTTCTACGTCAGTAACTTTGTTGGGAAGTTATTGCCTTTTGTGACTGTCGGGGTAACAATTAGCTAAAAAGATCTTTTAAGAATAAATTGAGATCTTGAGATAACCGAGGTACTTATGATTAGAAATTAGATAACAGCCAGGTGATTTACTATAGTAGTGCCAACAACCAGAAATCAGGAGGAAATAAACTGGGAGAACATCTTAGATGCTACTGTGGTTGCCATTCATTGCCAGTGTAATTGTGTGTGTGTGTGTGTGTGTGTGTGCCTAAGTGTTAATGTGCTTTTTTTCCTCATTTAATTTCAGCTATGACAGTGATAGCTGGTGCCCACCATTACCAGTACAAACTTATTTACACCAGGGTATGGAAGATGAACTGGAAGAAGATGATGATCGTGTCCCAACACCTCCTGTCCGAGGCGTGGCTTCTTCCCCTGCCATTTCCTTTGGACAGCAGTCCACTGCAACTCTAACTCCCTCCCCACGGGAAGAGATGCAGCCCATGCTGCAGGCTCACCTGGATGAGTTGACAAGGGCCTATCAGTTTGATATAGCAAAGCAAACATGGTAAATATCTTCATGAGGTCAGGGGACCCATGCTTTCAACACACGGATAGAGGAAACATTCTTTCACATTAAATTCACAAGAGAGTCTCACTGAACTTTACAGCTGGGGTTAGAAATGCTTTTGTACAACTCCTTCATCATCCAGATAAGGAAATTGACTGAAGAAATGTTAAATAATTTGACCAAAGTAACACAGCTAATTAGAGTGAATTGGAGCAAGAATTCAGATCTGCTGAATTTCAGGCTCAAGTACTTTTGGCTACACCAGAATCTTTTCTAATTTACAGTTTAGCTTCAATTAGCTTATCCTTGAACTCACTTCCAACACCATAATGAAGGACTCTTTAGATTCTTCAAAGTGCCTGTGATTAATTCTGTATGTGGTTGTGAATATGTAAATGTAAGCTTCTGCAAATCACATATGGTCCGTGTCAGTTGTTAAAAGACCTTCTTTGGGCTGAACTAAATGAGACAGAAAAGAACAACAATGTTAGTAACAGTAAACGCACACACACACAAAAGAGCCCCTAGAATAAATTACAAATCCCAAATTCCTTTTTTCTCATTGATTCATAAACTTTCATAAGGTATAGATGGCAGTCTGCTGATGTATCCTGTGAAAAATATGACAGGAATACAAGTGGAACCAACTCTCACAGTTCTGTGCAGTTATTTTTTTCTTATTTTCTCCCCCTTCTCCCAAACAGTAACATATAAGTTTGACTCCTAAAAATGAAATCTCAGTAACATACCTCTGATTATCTTATGTTGATTTACGTCCTATGCTTGAAGTTAAAGTTTTATGAAAGAACCTTAGCTTCTTTTTTGGTAGTTTTACCTACTGGGATAAGCTGATAATGAGATGTCTTATTCTCAGTGTTAATGAACTATGTGTTTTAAAAATACAACTAAATATACAAAGAGATACTCAAACCAGGAATATCATTTAAAGCTTATCACAAACATAGGTTCTTTTTTTAGAACCAGAGGTTCTTGAACATTTTCTCAATCATCAGATGTTTTTCCAAAGGTCAAAGACATTTTACTGGTAAACAGTATTATTTTGCATCAGTCTGCTTTATAGAATACAACTATTGAAGTTGCAGCCAGCTGCTTTGAGAGCCAGAGGATTTCTTTCAAGTTACTTAAATGAAGCCCTGCATATTAGTCCTTTAAAGCACAGATTCTAGCTTGGAGGTTCTCAACGCTGCCTGTGTTTTGGAATCATCTGGATAGCCTGGATGCATAGGCCCAACCCCAGATATTCTGATTGCTTGGTCTGGGATTTGACTAGGGTCAGCCAAGGCTGGACCACTGCCACTGCCACTCCTTACTAACTGTATGACAATGGGCAATTCGCTTAACACTTCTGTGATTCAGTCCCCCATTTGTAAAATGATGATGGTAGTAGGAATTGACTCATCTACAAAGTGAGAGGGCAGTCCCCCAAGACCACCCTCACTTCTGACACTATGTACAAGTTTGGAGAGTCCCCAAGACTACCCCCAGGTTCAAGAATCGCTAGAAGGAGCCACAGAACTCACTGAAAGCTATTATACTTGAAGTTATAGCTTATTATAGTGAAAAGATACAGATTCAAATCAGCCAAGAGAAGAAATGCGTGGGAGAAAGGCTAGGAAATTCCGAAGACGGATCTTCCATTTGTCCTCTCCCAGTGGAGTAGTGAAAAGCACAATTTCTCAGCAATGCAGTGTGACGATATGGGTCAACCAGGGAAACTCACATGAGCCTTGAGTTTCGGAGTCTTTACTGGGGGGTCTGTCACATAGATGTGGTTGACTATCTGCATGGCTGACCAGGGTCTATGGCCCCTCCAGAAGGTGAGCTGATATCCTGTGACTCGAAGTTCCCTCCATAAATCATATAGTTAAGACTTTCTGGAGGAGCCTCTGGCCTCCAAGCAAAGACATTTTATCAGACAGGATGTTCTAGAGCTTAGAGATTAGCTCTCAGGAGTACAAGGCAAAAGTCTAACTTCTCTTTGGGCAAGGTCAAATTCTTTATTTCACACCATTGTTTTTGGGAGAATTAAATGAGTTTACACTTGTATAGTACTTAGTAAATTATCTAGCCACGTTATAGCTGTTATTATTCAGGGGCTTGGGTTTTCACCTGAGTTGTTTATTGCTGTCTTTCCACTCTTAGAGCCCCACTTAGTGAGTGCTCTATAGACACTTGCTGAATGAGTGAACAAACTAGTTCTCGTCCACCTTCCCCAAGTACCCACAGAGCACACCCTGCTTCTCTCTCTGAGTATGCTTCTGTTAATCCAACAGTCCTCCAGAATGCCATGTTGATGGCCCGTGTAGGAGGTATGAGTCTTCATGTGCTCGCACAGGACCTTGCCCTACTAGGATGGCAGTGCCAGCCCATCTGGGCCGCACATCGACATCACAGGAGGAGTATTTAAAAATGATAATTCCAGGCTTCACCTCCAGGGATTCTGTTCCTATTGACACATGAAGTGCAGAACACAGTGCCTGTTACTAGAAGATACTTAAAAATGTTACGTACCCTTTTCCTGTTCATCTCCTAATTCTCCTGAATTCAAGGAATACACTTTCACCACTCAGTGTGTCTTGGTTCCATCAAGAGGTGTCAGCAGTGCTGTAGGACTAGAGTGTTGGTCTGTTCGATCCTTCTCAGGACCAAAGTGAAAATTATTAGACAAGAATGGCTCATGTATATAAATATCACTTTATATTCTCATACTCATGACTTGACTCACTCCATCCCTGCTTCACAAACAGAATTTGAGGTTACACTTAGAGCAAGATGTTGCCATCAACACTCAAGATTTTCTGTGAAAGCATTAGTTAGGAAATGACTTCCTGACTTTCCAATGGATGAGCTGTGATGAATGCCAGATAATAAATGGGACCTCAAATGCCTTATCTATTAAATTTAAAATGTGGGCCTGATGATATTGAGGTAGCTTCCAGAACTAATATCTTAGGTTTTTTTTAACATTAAAAGGTCTAGAATCTTGTTAATATTGGAGTTGGTTACAGGTCCAAGAATGCAGTTGGGAGAAGAATATTAAACAAATTCTGGAAAAATGAAATATTTTCCCCATAAATGCAAATATTAAAGAAAATCTTGTATCTTTAATTCAAAAACTAACCATAAAAATGCATAAATCGCCCTTAAATCCAGTGGTCTTTTAAGTATTTTATATCAAGGCAAAAAAAAAAAAAAAGACAAATGTGTCCAAACATGCTATATTCCCTCTATAATGACAGTAACAAATAACAGACTTACTTTCCTTCAGCATTTTATGGTTTAGAAAAAACTCCTAAGTAGTCACGAAACGAGCTGACTGGACTCTAGTGTCCAGCTCTGCATTTTACTAGCCATGTTATTTGAAACTTAAGTCACTTAAATTTGAACCTCCCTTTAAAAAATTCTGAAAGAGAGGTGATAATACCAGTTCTGTCTACTTCCCAAGGTTGCAATTAGAGTTATTCATTCATTGCATCTGGTTTATTTGGCACACCTACTGTTCTAAACACAGAGTGCTGAGATGAATCTTTTCTGCCTTTGAGGTGTTTAAGACTTTGGTGGCTAAGACAGATGCAAAAATATTAGCTAGAGCAAAAAGTAGCCATTCCTCCCCAGTTTAACCTAAACTCGTTAAAGTGGAAACAATCACCCAGCCTGAATCCTGGGGGATCGTGCAGGAGGAAAGCCTCGTAAG
The DNA here is from genome assembly GCF_963924675.1 of Phocoena phocoena. Classification (NCBI taxonomy): domain Eukaryota; kingdom Metazoa; phylum Chordata; class Mammalia; order Artiodactyla; family Phocoenidae; genus Phocoena; species Phocoena phocoena. The sequence goes on along the minus strand of NC_089222.1, from coordinate 115,433,773 downwards.
GCAGCGAATGGGCCATGGTTGGAGGGAGAAGGTGTTGGTATTAGATTTTCATGTGACATCTTTTCTTCATAAGGGCCAGCAGGTGACGTGGGTTACACAGGCTGAGTAGAACTTTGACACAAAACTGGGAATGTAATTGTATTCTTTTTGGACCCCAAAAAAATCAGCTTTAAATAGATATGTGTGATGAATATTCCTATTCTCCTTCGGGTGATTTATTTGCTCAAAAATGCTGGGTCTGTACTCTTTTTCCTCTGTGTATCGTCCCGTAAATACCCATAGAAGAGTGTAATAGTCTATACTGTTGTTACTGTTTTGGCAAGTCATGTATACGTAGACCATTGTCTCTGCTGAAATGTAAGAAAGCATAGTAAGCTCCAGAATTAGTTAAAGGAAAGCAAGAAAACAAAATTAGTTACCACAGCAGCCTGTTTCATTCTAATTACAATTTTGTGGAACGCTAACCAGTACTTTTTTTTTTCCTTCCCTTGTGAATCCTAGGCATGTTCAAAGCAATAATCAACCTCCGCAGCCCCCGGTTCCACCATTAGGTTATATGTCCGGAGCTTTGATTTCCGATTTGGAAACAGATGTTCCAGATGAAGATGCTGATGATGAAGAGGAAGCTTTAGAAATCCCCAGGCCCCTGAGAGCACTGGAACAGACGCCCGGATCCAGTACGGACAATCTAGACAGCTCTGTGACAGGTAATGGAACTGATTTAATAGGAATAAGTGACCCATTTGTAATATTAAAATGCATCGAAAGTCAAATACTTTCTTATGTAAGATTTATTCCACTCCATCTATTTCTTTAACATTTTTAATATGTTAATATTAAACACAAAATTCAAAAAGGATTTGGAAATACTTTTGCTTTGCTGCAAAAATGATAAGAAAAATTCATGAATTTTAAAAAGCTTTAAAGACATGAAAGAAAACTCAGTTATATCCAGGGCTTTCATGAAAAGTTCACTCTACTGGGGAAACAAGTCTATTACATAAAAAACCTTGACTTTTAAAAATGATATATTTTGTATATCAGGAGCAACATACAAAGTGAATGCAATCTTAAAATGCTTCTTGATATTTCACTCCGTAAAATCATTCACTGGTGAAAATAAGCAACTCTTCAGAATAAGGCTTTCTAAGGTTGCACAAGGTATTATTTTTAGAGTGGAGAAAATGTATAGCGAGATAAACTATACATTTATGCATTTCATATTGTTGATCCAATAACTGCTTCTCTCCCAAGAAATAGTTATTTTTGCTGTTTACCCCTTTGACTTCCTCTGGCCTCCTTCACCAAGTGAAAGGCTGCAACTGGTATCTCCTAGGATGATCCCAGGATTGCCACCTATTTCCAAGGATTTAAATTTAGCAAATTGTATTTAAAAAAACTTAAATCCTAATGTGTACACAGTGACTGTGGAGAAAAGTAAAAATTCAGTCTTTCTATTCAAGTAGGTATCCGTTCTTTGATACACGCACGCAAATGCCTCTTACGTGACTATAAAGATATAAGTGCTACAAATGTGTTGCCCATGCATGTCCTATCCTTGAGTCTTCTCTGTATACCACCCATTTCTATATTACTTTCATGACACTCTTCATTCTAGGAGTGCATTTTACCACAGTCCCATTTAATTCATTTTTCCTCCAATGGCTTCTTAATTTGCACACATTTCACACTGTGTGTTATAGTTCAAAAACACTGATGGAAATTCCTTTATGAAAGTGATGGAGAAGCATGAGTACCTACATGTTTCCTCTGCACGACTTCCTGAATTACACAATGTCATGCACAAGCCTACACTTTTCAGGTTTTCTTTTTACCTGGGGGCTGTCTGCATGCTGAGCTAATTAAGATTTAAGAAGTGCAGATAAACTGCTGTGATTTGAAATCCAGATCCGACTGAAGGTGACAGAGCACAAGTTTAAATCTTTGAATGCAGAGAGCTAACTTATTACTGCACTATTATGTTAAGCCCCTTTGCCTGAATTTCTAGCATAATCTCCTTCAGGGTAAAATCTGCATAGTTTTGCATGTCTCACTGTTGATACTGAGCTCTTTTCTATTAGGAATGCAGTAAAAATTGCAATGATAAAAGTCAGCCACAGCCTATGTAGTTCTTTTCTTAAATATTATAGTGTCAAAGATGATAAATATACCAATAAATCAGGAGAAGGCCATTTTGAACTTTTACATGCTCACCTGTTAATAACATGTTTCACTGTTAATATGACTGCAGTTAAAGACAATCTGAATTTCCCCTTGTAGCTGGTATAATGTTCATTCCAAATGAAGCTTTTATTGGTAAGAAAAAGTCTGTTTTCCTACTTAAATTCTGTGCTTAATTACTGCCATATATAAAAACCTCAAGGTGTTTAGGTATGCATTCCACAATGAATTTATCCTATGAATAATATCTCTCCTTAGTTAGTAAAAGAAGTTGCACTCTATACCAAAGTAGCCAAGCAGGAAACTTTTTTCTTTTTTTTGCTTTTTTGGGGGATTTACAATAACTTTGTGGGGAAGGTATGATCAAAGATTTAATTTGCTTTCTAGGGTGTAAGTGTAATTTAAAGTAAATAAAAGTTAAAAGTAAATATAGTTTTTCAGAAAAAAGGATGTGTGTGTAGGGAGTGTGTGTACAGAAGAGTGTGCGTGTCTGAAAGTATAGCCTGGGTTTGTGATTATGTGTAAAGTGTGAGTGTACGTAGGAGTATGTATATGAGCATACATAGGATGTTGAGTGTAGTAGAGCATGTGTGCATGTGTGTATGTGTACCTGGGGGTGGCCCTGAGATGCATGTGTGTACGGATCAAATACTACAGAAACCAACATGCTAATGAATATTGCTCTAACGTGTTTATGTTTTCTTCAGACACTCAAGGCTAGTTTAATGGTGCTAAATGAGGTGGGCAATAAAACAGAGGCTATTTCCATTGGCTTTGTATGTTTTTAAGATGGTAAGTGCCCACGGAGAGGATTCTGATTTTTCCTCAAATTACCTTGAATTCTAAATTTGTGTATGGTGTGAGTAAATTAGTCATCACTTTCATCTGAATTCTCTATTTTCATTTTCATGAAACTAATGACCATTTTTTTTATGAAATAGAACAGTTACGTACCAGTCCTTGAAACTCTAAAGCCAACCAGAACGAAAGCCCAGCGATAGCACAAAGATGGGCTAATAAGACTGTATATAAAATTATTTAGAATTTTACTTCTGAAATATGTTGCATTCCAACAGCTGCCACATTAAGGAATATCAGCAGTTAACAAGGTACAGAGACTATTTTTGTAAAGGAATAAATATATTATTTTCAAATGTCTTCGGAAAAACTAAGTAATTTATGAGGGCCTTTAAATTTTTTGAAATAATGCTTCGTGAATGGAAAAGGACAAGAAGAGAGGAAAATATCAGTAATTCTATAACCCATAATCTCAGTGTCTTAGTCTGGTTGGTTAGTTATAACAAAATATCATAGACTAGGTGGCTTAAACAACAAACAGTGGAAAGCTGACAAGTCCACGATCAAGGTGTGGGCAGATTGGGTTTCTGGTGAGAGCCCTCTTCTTGGCTTACAGGAAGCCATCTTCTCACTGTGTCTTCACATGGCAGAGAAGGAGGCAAGCTCTCTGATCTCTTTTTATAAGGTCCCTAATCCCACTTTCATGACCTCACCCTCATGACCTCATCTAAATCTAATTACTTCCCAAAAGCTCCACCTCAAAATACCATAACATTACGGGTTAGAGCTTCAGCATATGAATTTTAGGGGGACGTCCATAACATTCAGGCATGGAAAATGTATTTGAAAATCTGTTATTTATTGATTTCCACAACAAATATTTATTCAAAGTCTATTCCTTCCAGCCACTTGGCTAGGAATTTAGATTTGGTAATAATAGTAATAATAATAACAACAACTTGCACATATATAGCCCTTAGTACACCCAAGGCACTCTTCTAAACAGTTGCCTGTTTTTTTGTATGAGTGGCTTAGTGAGCTAAGAATGCTTCTTACATTTTTAAAGGGTTGTAAGAAAACAAGAAACCAACAAAAAGAAAAAATAAATGACAGACAGCAAAGCCTAAAATATTTTAGTATATGCCACTTTGCAGGAGAAGTTTGCTGATCCCTGTTCTAAGGTTTTAACATGTATTAACTCATTTAATTGTCACAACCCTATTTTTATTCTCATTTTATAGATAAGGAAATTGAGGCACAGAGGGGTTTAAAGACTTTCTTTAAGATCACCCACCTGATAAGTGGCAGAAGAATGTTCAAAATCAATCAGCCTTACTCCAAAGACCAGTTATCATGATCCCTGCTCTGGAAATGCTCAACTGTTTTCTCATCTTTGGATTTAGCATATTTAAGAGGAAAATGATTTCCTGGTCTGTTCTTCTCTCTCCCTTTCTGTGCGTGTGCATGTATACATATATGAATAAATATATATTTATACAAATACAACACATTATTTTATCTCTGGAAACATTCATTTTTACCCCTTATACACTTAATCAAGATCAAAAATATTAAATTTTTAGATGTAACTTTTATTATTTGTATTTCTCATATTTCATTCTATATTCAGTTATAATGACTCATGCCAACAAAATTCAACTCTCATCGGGAGTCACATTTTTATAATTTTATTTTAATTTATACTTACAGTTTAAACCTACTTGGTTGTAATAAAGTACAAAAAATGTTCTGATTACAGCACATCACACTCTTAGAAAGTAAATATACAGGATTGTTTCAGCCTTCAGGAATATGCTTGTAATATTTCTTTCTAAATGCCAAACCCACCACTTTTGGGTAACAGGTTGGGGGAAACCTTTAATACTTTTTTCTTTGACTTCCATGGTGGGAGTCAAGGGTGAGTGTTTCCTGTATTTAATGACTCCAGCACAGGAAAGAAAAAAAAAAACAGAAGGCAATAGGAGAGAGGGCAGGAGAAAAATGTCCTGAACATGGAGTCAAGGTTCTAACTGCCTCAGTGATCACAAAAAGTAACACTGAGAGTGAGTGCTGTTAAATGAAACAAAAGTTTCCTTGACTGCTGAACCCTATGTAAATACCCTGGTTGAAAGGAAATAGGGGCTCTATATTTTCTGTATTTTATGTCTTTGGAGAGTTTTGCTGGAAGTCCCAAAGCAGATTATTTTGAAAACAGTAAAACCTGGCAGCCTCACCACCTTACTTGACCACACAGCTTTTAAAGAATTGGCCACTTAAAAGCATGACCTGATTTCTTGCTTTTGTTGCAAAAATTTAAGAAAAATGTTTTTGTAATAAGGAAATTTCAGAGGTAATGCTAAAAATCACTAAATAATTTTCTTAGACATTCTCCACAGCTCTGAATTATTTAAAAAGAAATTAAATACACACTTCAAAATTTAACAGATAAACGTGGAATATCATATATTCAGTTTTTATCTGAGTAGAACAAATTAGCAGGTGTCATAGGTCGCAAGGAAGAGATTTTTTAATTTCTTATTTTGCTTTCCCTTTTATATTACACATTCCTTTCTCTCTGAGGAATGTAGGTGAATTGTTGTGCATTCAATATGTTTGAGTGAAAGAACTTCTAAATATTAGAAATGTTTTTCTACATCTAGGCAGAGGTCAGTATTTGGATTGATTTGTCCAAAGACACTTAGAGCTGAAGATTTTATTTAACAGATAGTTAGACAGATTGCACTTAATAGGAAGAGCTCCTGGACTAAATATTGGCTGAAAAAATGGGGGACAGCCAGGTTTTGTATCTCATAAAAATGGTAATGCAACAATTAGCAGGGTCATATTATAAAGCATACACTTTACTCTAGCTTAATGGGTCTAAGGATGAGCATCTATCAGCAAGGAAGGATTTAGCATAAAACAACATGTAAATAAATTGATGACTGATCATAAATTAATTTTAGTGCTGAAGACATAATGGAGATACAGCAAGATGCCACTTTATCATGGTATTTTACTGCTCAGTACCATTTTGCAACAGCTTAATGTCCTATCTGCAGTTCTTCCTTAACAGCTTGAATACATTTGAGATTTTTTTGGCCTTTCAGCAATTTTTAAACCTGAGAAATTTGGAAAGATGGAAGATGCAAACACGAATAAATCTGGCTATGTTACACAAATTCATTTTTCATTAAATGTTTAAATATGTATTGATTATGTTTGTGTCTATAACATGTCAAATTGGCATGGATTGCTTGTAATTTGTGAAGAATCTCTACCTTCGCAGTTTTACCTAGTTTTGGTTTCAACTTTCATGGTTATGTTTACATTTATGAAAGAAAGCCAGTTATCACAAAAATGGCTTACTTTCTAATTGATAAATCACTGTTTTTCTTTTCTTATAATCATTGTCTTTTTTTGGTAATAGTTTACATAAATCTTCAGATAATCTTTGATGTTTAAATATAAAGTAAAAGAAAGAATGGTAGCCACAGAGAGGTGAAATCAGTAATCATTAAATAAATTTTAACAATTTTACACTATGGAAGAAATTTAATATATGTTATATACTTTTTTACTCACGGTGTATTGCCAATTTTCCTTAAAAATATTTCCCGCAAATGTAGCCATTCCATGTATCATAAGTACTCCGTATCTCAAATAGAGAGAATGGGTTGTCAAACATAAAGACAGAAAAGCAAAGAGGGAAAGAAAATTTTTTTCCTTCTGTTTGTTTCCTTCTTGCCTTCCATTTTGAAGGCAAACTCAACTATATTAAGCTGAGGGCACTTGCCCCTCTTTAGTTTGTGGTGATGAGGTTTCCTATTGCCCATTATGGGCAAATCACTATGGCACACATCTCTTCAACTCTGAAGTCATCTATCTAGTTTCTTTGCTCTTACAGAGAGTGGTGAAAAAAGAACATCTTTCTATATTGACCAACACCCACTTGAAGCCATGTCATTCATCCATGCTACCCTCTCTTCCCAGGGAAGGGAAAAAAGCATGAGAGAAAACTTTGTGAATAACTGGAATTTCTGAGTAATAGTAAGGAGCATTAATGATTGAGATAAAGTCAGAGCAAAGACCCAAAGGCCGGAAAATAGTTGATTTGTTTAGGAATTGGCACATCCGTATGTGGAAATCCTCATATGAAGGACTAGTTACATCACTGCTTTCCCCATTGTCCAAGTAATCAACAAGAGTTGACTGACCTTATATTCCTTATTTAATAAATGTTCTGGGAGTTATTTTGAGTATGTTCTTTCTGTAACTAAAGTAAGGCCATTGCTAGGAAATTACACATGGAATAGAATCCCATGCAGAATTTATACTGAATAATGAAAATATCGAAGGCATTTAATTCATTATGCCAATGTTCATTGAATTTTTACTGGGAAATGTCCCTGTACATGAGGTATTAAAATGAATAATAAATAGTTCCTAATCTCCAGAATTCCACTGTCTGGAAGAGAAAACATATATGCAACAAACACTAGTTTGTAGAGATATGATATGCTACCGTATGCATACTATTTGAAAAACACAAGAGGTAGAGAAATTGATTCTCTCTAAGACAGGGTTGAAGACGAAGTGGAGTCAGGGTGATAAAAGAGATGATATTGATTTGGACTTTGAAGTTAGGCACTGGGCAATACAGTTAGTAACAATCTAGAGGTGTGTCAAAGGAATGAGAGGCAATGGGACTGAACTGGCTATTAGAGGGAATGGGACTGGAAAGGTAGGCTGGGCTAGATATTGAAGAATCTCAAATACCTCAGTCAGTGTTTAAATGTATTGGCAAACTAGGTAAGGCTTTGAATGGAAAGACAGAATTATGTGATAAATATCCCAGAAAAAGTGATTCGTATGACAAGGAGGAAGATAGAAGGAACCAGAAGGAAATCAGTTAGGAGGAGCTTAGGAACGAAACTGGAGATGTAGAAAAGGAGATGCTTGTTTGGAGAGTGAGTTTCAAATAGCCGGCACAGATTTATTTGTAGATTTCAGCAGACATGTAGAAATACAGAAAACAGGACATAGAAGGGACCAAAACTGAGCTTTCCCATGTTTCCAAAGTATCCTCAGTTCTAGGGTTTCATATTCTTTTGTGATCACTGGCTGAATCACTTTGATTTTTTCTTATCTACTGTAGCATTATATTGCAAAGCTGATTGCATCATTTCTCCTTTCATTTTGGGCTGCTGGTCCTCGACTTGTGATTATTAACTCAGAAATGGTTCTCTCAGAGGAGGCTCAGTTGCTGGTGTTATCTTGGCTTCCTTGCAGTGGCCTGTGTCAAGGGAATTTGTTTGGAAAGTAAAAAGTGTATCTCCATGCTTTTGGCAAATAGAATCAAAACTCTCTTTTTCTGCTACACTTAACACCCTTTTAACTTCTCTGATCCTTCTAACCCCTCCAGTGTCTGTTTTCTCTGTCTTGAAAGTGCATAAACCCGTGTTATTGAATCCTGGCACCTGAACTAAAAGTACAAACACTTTATCATGGCAACACTTCTAACTCTACTGCTGTCTCTTAAATATTGAAGTAAAGGGGGAAGAAAATCTATGGCACTTAACTTTAGTCTCTTTGATGTGAATATGTGTTTGTTTTATTTTGGAATATTAAATTAGCTTCCTATAAATTTTGTGCCTCTCTTTTTAAAAATTTGGGATAAGCAACACTTGGTATTTTTATTGTGTAATACCCTAATGGTACAACAACCTAAATAAATACTATAATGTTAATTGTTTTAAGTAATAGATCGTCTCAGTGTGCTTTGGTCTAAGAAAAAAAGGATAAAAGTGTAAATGACTTGCTAAAAATTAAGAATAAGCATTTTTTCTCAATAGCATCATATTTTGCAGCTCTTTACACATAAAGCTGTGATTCTTTTCCTCTATTGCCATGTTGCACTTTGCAGAAAAATCCATGTTAATGTCAGTGGTATTCTTTATAATGATTAATTTTCTAAAATAAAGATTAGTATTAAAGAGAAAACTGGTGATCTTAAAGTAATTGAAAAACAAAGAAATCATACTAAGCTTTGAAAAAATAGAACTTTTCAAAAATAAATATTTTGTTATATTCTATTTGCTCTGGTATTATTTATACATTTTTGATTATTAGTGTTTGTTATTTCCTGAGTAATTACATTTTTATTTTAAATTCTTGAAATAATTCTAGCCCTTCTTCAGTATGTGAGTGTAGATTTCATGACAATTATCACTAGTCTGCATTAAATTCAAAATATATTCACACTATTTGTTCAACTGAGTTCTTGATAAGTTGACTTTAAACACACTATAATTTATTTCAGTAAAAATGTTTTTCTCTGAAGTCTAGGCCTTAAAATATACATAGCAATTCTCTTTTAGAAAATAATAGTGTAACAATTTAAACAAGGTAAGAACGGAATTATACAGAGCATGTTTTGTTCATGTGCTGAAAACAGATACATGTCTTAAATGAGCTTAATTCTTCTGCACTAGAAATGTTTAAAACATAGATGATGCTTGCACATGGCTAAAGAAGTCTTGATGAAACCCGATTTACCTCAAGGAAGAGTGAGGAGTGAAGGCTTTTGTTCATTAGTATAGTTATGTACAAGCGGACGAGCTATCCAATATATACAACTCACTAGACGACTACATTTGTTTTTAGGTTCAATGGTAAATGGATGGGGCTCTGCATCTGATGAGGACCGTAACTTTTCTAGTCATAGATCTAGTGTAGGTAGCTCCTCAGATGGCTCCATCTTTGCCAGCGGCAGTTTTGCACAAGCACTGGTGGCAGCAGCAGATAAAGCTGGTTTTAGGCTGGATGGAACCAGCCTTACAAGAACAGGTTGGTAGACTGAGTCAACACTCTTTGCATGAGAGAATCTTGTCCTTGGACACTGAGCTATTTATCTTCTCTTCTTTCTCCTCAGTGAGTCTGACTGCAGGGTTTTCTTTAATATGCATGAACACAGTTTGGATGCTCAGTTATCAGACAGAGCTCTCTTCTGATGCCCCCTTTGCAGAGCCAAGAATAGGCTCCTACTCACCACCTTCCATCCTTTGTTCCCCTTTCCCTTCATGGTTCCGCTGATTAATTGGAATATGCTTCCTTCTTATACTACAGCAAAGCTGCAACTCAGATTGCCATTAAATTTTCAATAACTCACACTTTGCAAAATTCTCACACAATCAATAATGTACCCAGTGATTAAAATTATTCAGCTTTTATCTCCATTACTTTCCTTTGCCCCATTTCTTTCTGCAAATGCATTTTCTGGGAAGGTTTTCTCAGCATGGGGTGAATGGGTCTGAAGCTGTCAGTCTAACAATTCAAATGGCTGATGGTCTTATTAGTTGTTTGGCTGCTAAGATTTTAATCCAATAATTTATTATTTGTTTTAAAGGATGCTAATTAAAAATACACCCACTGCATTTGCAAGTTAGATAAAATGATGACTACTTGTATGTTGCTCTTTATCACAATCTAATTTTGGTTTCTGAAATTAATAAATAATAATAATATAAAAGACCAAATATGTAATTTTTCACATTTCTGATCATTAACTCAAAAATAAATGTGGGATTCACTCTATTAATAGATCAGTAATTTTGTAATCATTTGTTTTACTGAACAAAATAACTTCGGCATGATCCTGTTACATGACTATGTGTACTTCTTAAATGCACATAGAAGAAACTTCTGATATATGAATTAAACTGAGTTGCCTTACAAAACAAACTAATGAAACTCTAAATGCATTTTTGAAATCTTAATAGTATTCAAATAGTAGAAAATAAATGACTTTGACCCTTCACTAAACTCTCAAGTTATAAAAATGAGTCTTGGAAGCTTTCTTTGAATTATACCATCATATAATGTTATACTATTTCTTTTGAGTACGCACTAGGTATCTTCAAAGTAAAGAAGATTTTCCAAGCATTGCAGAGGTTTATTTTTCATATAGCATCTGAACTAAAATATGTTGTAATATAATGGTTATTTGAATTTTCTTGCTTTCTAAGGCATAAGTCAGAAACTTTATGTTGCCTGAGTGCTTTTTGTGGCATAGCTATAAGCAGAACAGTGAGAAAGTGCAAGGAAACTAATAAATTAGAAGGCACAAGTACATTTCTCGCATGTATGCTAATAGCTAATAAAGCAATATCATGTCACATTGACTTAAAATGTAACTATATACAGTAATTTTGAATGAAATGAAAACATGCAATAGAGAATAAATACATGTACATAAACCAGCCCTTTCTTACCATAATAAACATGTTATTAAAATTGTAAGATGTTGAAAATTTATTAGCTTACCTTTTGCCAGAATATATTTCCCTGTATATGTACACTAAACTACAAGAAAAGGACATTTCATTTTTCAATGAGAATTTGGAGTCTGCTCAGATACAGTACTATTCATCAGAAAACACCTATTGCACTTTGGATATACAAGGTGATTTTAACCTGCTCTCTATCCTATACTATACACTAATGTTATTGAGTTTCTGCTAAGAGAGGTAGAATTCATCATGCATGTGTATGGGTGGTAGGGTCAATTAAATATATGTATCTGAGCAGACCTTTCATGTAAAATTTCAAATGTAATTACTACAGGACATTTTTCTGTGCTCAGAGAGTTTGTAAGATTCCAAGGGTGAAATTTGATTAAACAGATAAGACAGTACATAATTCACTTTAGAAATAGCTTCTTTAATTTTAAGGAGCAAAAGCTGCATGAATTTGCCTATATCTATGAAAATATTACTAAGATTGTCAAGGTTAAATAAAAATATAATCAAGGAATATTGAGTTTTTGATTAGTGGTTTTGTTTCATATTCACTTGTTTAAATTTTTTCAGTGGGTAGTATGTTGTTTATACAAATCGGACAAACTAAATGCAGCAGGGCATATTTTTTTTCTATGGAGATGCACCAGTATTTTGTATCTTCAAATGTCATCTCCAGGCAGATTTAGAGGCTAGTCTTAGAGCAGAAATACAAGACAGAATCAAGGTCTTATAATAACATTCTCTATACCTCATTCCCTTTGTTTACTTTTTAGGCAAAGCCTTTACCTCCTCTCAAAGACCTCGACCAACCAGCCCATTTTCTACTGACAGTAACACCAGTGCAGCCATGAGTCAAAGTCAGAGGCCTCGGCCCACTAAAAAACACAAGGGAGGGCGAGTGGACCCACAACCAGCATTGCCTCACCGAAGGGAAGGAATGACAGATGGTAGGTTTGTTTCCTTCTCTCGTCTTCTAACTGAAAAAACATGCTCTGTGCAATCATTAACTTAGATTAAAGAAGCTGTGGTAGATTAGGCATTGCCTTGTTATATAACCAGGTTGAACACCTGCCAATGTGGTCTTGTTTCAATAAAACACCCTCTTTTTTTTTTAACAATCTGGAATTATTTCTACATTATCCAGCCCCAAGAAATACAGGCCATACTGCTTTGCAATGTTGATTTTTCTGCTGTTCTGGCATTTTTCCATTAGTGCTTTTTAGTGAACATTCCTTTTTAAGATTAAGGAAGAAAACATAAGTAGCATTGCAGTTGCCATGTTGTTGGATCATTTTTGAAATTGAATTAAGATATCTTCGATGGTATTTCACTTTAAAAAAAGACCGTGTAGTGATTTCCAATTTAGTAATTTTTTAGTTTCATTAATTCCAGGGCTAAAAATATGCTATAGATCATCTGGTTGATGGATCAGTAAACTTTTTCTGAAAAGTCCAGATAGTAAATATCTTTGGCTTTAGCGAGCCAAACAGTGTCTGTCAAGACTACTCAACACCACTCAATTGTCATGTCTGTGAAGCTATAGAAAAAATGTACATGAATGGGTGTGACTGATTTCTCATAAAACGTTATTGACAAAACAGGCAATGGCTTAATTTGGCCCATGGGCCATAGCTTGCTGATTTATTTCAATTCCTTTATTTATGTATAGCATCCAGTCTTTGAGTATTTGCTTAAATACTGCTAGCTTCAGGAAACAAAATATTACTGGACGATATCCTTGTTCAATAATGAATAGTTCATCAGCTCTATATTCAACTTAATTCTCATATGTTTAAATATAGGAATAAAAGTATTTATCCCGAAGTTTTATCCTCGGGAATATGTAAGATAATATACGTAAAAAGCCCAATATAATGTCAGACCCAAAGGTAAATTTCTTCCCCCTTCTCTGTACTGTCTCCTGAAAGCACACACACTTTTTCCTGAGATAGTACTACGAAACATCAAAAAGATGAACCTAGCCAAGCTGCACATTAGAACCATCTGGGAACTCTTAAAGTATACCCTGGAGATTCTAATTTAATTGTTCTGGGGTGAAAACCAGTCACGAGTATTTTAAAGCTCCATGGGAGAATCTAACGTGCAGTCAGCTTTGAGAAGCTATAACTGAGTTCTGCACACTCATCTCGGTCTCTTAGACTTATCATTACAGGACAGAATGAGGCTTAGTTGGAAAAGAAGTATTTGTTCTTTATTGGTTTGGGGGTAGGTCCTTAGCTGGCAGCCACCGTTGTGCTTTCTCTTGTCATTTTATAATGCTAAGAAGATTTTAAAAGCCAAAATAACTTGGTCTAAAAGCCTTCAGGTTTACTTATCTTCCCTGCTTACTTTGTCCCCATTGGAAAGTGTTTCTATGGAATGCAAGGGTAAGGGTACAATCAAGATTTTGATTCTCTATAAGTGGATATCCTGTGGTGAGCAAAAATGCTTATTACCTCCTTTCTGCCCCAGATGATCTAAAGATCAGTTGAGCACTTGAAGTGTTCATCTTGTTCCCTCTAAATAAAAAGGACTACTCTCACTGATATTCTAGTTACAAATCTCAGCATTAATAATTTTGTGTAATTTTCCTGATATGAATGTCATGGAGAGAGGAAAAAATCCAGGGACAATATGGGTTTTCTGTGGCTTTTCCAAAATGTTTGAAGATCGTGTCCAGAATATGTGGAAGATATAAAATATAAATCAGCAAAATAGAGAGCTCTTTTCTTCCTTCCTAAAACACTTTCCTTGCAAGCTTTCCTCAGAATGTCTAGTTAAAACAAGCTACCTCCTAGTTTAAAGCATGATCAATATGTTGCTTATATTTCTAAAAAGCAAATAGGTTCCTAACATTTCAAATTTACTGGCATTCCAAAAAAGGTTATGGATTAGGTGCTATTAGTAGATACATTTTGGAAGTGGTGATATTGCAAAGCAAATTTTGGCTCACATATCTTTCCAAGTGTTTGATCCAAAGACATTTTAGTTATGATACAGGGACATTTATTTCGGATAGCACTCTACAGATTATCCTTAAGGATTTTGTTATTTTACCACAGATGTATATGTCGTAGCTTTTGTATGGTACGAATCCATGCCTCAGTAATAAATTTATAATATTTGTGTATAAAATCAAACTGTTCTTTTGAGGAAGGTTGCTATTTAGTAGCACTTAATGTATAGACATTTTACCGTAAAATTTTTGCATTATAGATTTTAGAACAGTGTTTTATGAGTACATTAATCAGAGTAATTATTGCTAGCTGCTATACCACACAGCTTCTATCCCCTCAGTGCCTTAGCACATTAAGCGTTTATTTCTCATGGACACAGTGATTTATAAAAGTCAGGTGACTCTCCTCTAAGTTGTAGTGTAAGGGTGCATGCTTCTTAAATTTTGAGACACCATTATTTCCAAGATGGGACCTTGATGGTTTCTGAGTGAGGGGAAGACAGAACGTAGGTGATTATTTGAGAGGTTCTATGGCTAGTCCTGAAAGTGGTACATGCCTCCTTCATTGGCAAGAACTCTGTCACATGGCATCAAACTAACTACTGGAGTGGGAAAGTAATCTTCCCTTGTGGCCAATAGAGGAATTGGGAGTGGTAAGCAACCTCAGTCTCTGTCTCAAAGACTATGCAAAAACTCACATACATGTTAAGGAATGTTCTTCTCCCTTGGATAAAGTCTCACCTAAACAGACATTGTTCAGTTCAAATCATCTATTGCATTTGCATAAGCCAAAGAATATCCTTTAAAGCAAATACATTGACCAATGCTAAACAAAGGAGGCAGAGAGGTAGTTCTCTATCTGTCAGCCTTTTTTCCCATCTCCTTCCAGCCTGTCCTCCCCTCACCCTACTGTCTATTCAGAGAAGGAGCTCTTTTCCAGCTCTACCATGGACTAGCTTTGACCATTGAGCAAATTTATTTATTCATTAATCTATTCATTCAAATATTTATTAAGCTCATACCAAATGACAGGCACAATGGGAACCATACAGACAAAATTCCCTGCCCTCCTGTAGCTTACATTCTAGTGAGAGAAGATAGATAAAGACCAACGTAAATATATAAGTGAAAAATAAAAGCATACAAGACGGTTGTAAGTGTCATGGAGAAAAAAAAAAACAACATAGGAAGGAAGTTGAGAAATATAGAAGTGGGGGAAGTTTTAAACTAGATTGCTCAGGGAAGGACTTACCAAGATGACGACATTTGAGAAAAGACTGGAAGATTACAAGGGAAAGAGCAATGATGATATCTGAGGAAAAGTCATTCCAGGAAATGAGAACAGCAAGTGGAATCCTGAAATATTTGATAAAAAGGAAGAGGAGCAGTGTGACTGAAGCAGAGAGAGCAACAAAATAGACTGTGAAGTCAGACAAGTAAGTGAGGACCAGCGTTCTGTAGGACCTTTAAGTCTCTATAAGGACATTGGCTCTTTACTTTGAGTGGGAAACCACTGATGGTATGTACATGTGTGTGTGTGTGTGTATGTGTGTGTGTGCATGTGTGTGTGTTTAAGGCAGAGGAGTAACAGGATTTTCCTTATATTTTTATTAAAAAACAAGTCATTCTAGATGTTAGGTTGAGATAGACTGAACGTGCTTCTATGTGGAATCACAGAAACCACATGGGAAATTGTGGAAGTAATGTAGGGAATAGATGCTAAAGGTTCATGTCAAGCTAGAATCAGTGGAAGCAATGAGAAATGTTGAATTCTGAGTCTAGTTTGGAGGCAGAGCCCACAGGGTTTGTTGATGAAATTAATAAAGGCTGTAAAGCAGGGAAGCCAAAAATTACTCCAAAGTTATGGCCAACTTGTAGTAATTGAGATGAGGAACACTAGAGAGGAAGTATAGTTTGTGGAGGAAGATCTAGAGCTCGGACTTCATGTGTGAAATTTGAGATACTTTCTAAACATCAAAGCTGAACTCTCCAGTATGGATTTAGTTAGATGAGTCTGGAGTTCATGGAAGGAGAGACCCAGGCTGGAGATACTTAATTCCTTTATGCCTTTTTTTCTTACCTAAAAAAAGAGTATAATAATGGCACATATATCATTGAACTGTTGTATGCCTGACAATAGCAAATCCTCAGTAGGCCAGCCAGAGACTCTTTAGTGAATTGATTTAGTTGAAATGAATCAACAGAGAAATGAATAATAAATTTAATTTAAGTAAACATATTTGATTACATACTTTTATTTTTTCCACAGCCATTCTTAATCTCATCTTTTTTCCAATTTGTTTATTTCAATGTGCTTTCAATGTTCTTTCTTCTTAGACTATACAAACTCCAAGGATATTACTTAATTACGTAGCCATATAATTTCAGGTTAAATTAAATAGTAACCAGAATTTTAGCTAGCATAAGCAGATGCCATTTTGGCCATTTGAAAAATTAAGCTGCTCTGATGGAGAATAAAAATCAGTGACAAGATATGTTATTTTAGAAGCAAATATAATAATTTCCCCCCAACTGGCAGTCTTAAGTCCAATTACCCAAATGAAATAATTAATTTACATTTATAATAATATGAACTGAAGGGAGTCAGTGTTGAATATAAAGAAAATACCAAACTCATTGGTGGATTATTCAACAAACAATTTTCTCAGTATTGGATTAGCTCTTCATTTTGGAAGAAATGTTCCAATTGCAACTTTATTCTCCCAGATAGAAAACCTGTTCCCTTCAATAATTAGTGATTCATAATCTAACGAGAGGACATACATAAGAACTGGGAATGTTGCTCCAATGTGGGAACTCCCGAAGCAGATACGGAGGAGATTTTCATTGTTGGTTCAATGGAGGGCAGTATTATTTTGTTCATAAAAGAGAGTATGAAGCTTCTTAATAAAGTCTTTAAAAGGAGCAACTTAGCCTTCCTTAAAGAAATTATGTTTTGTACACAAGAAATTTATACTTTCCCCTTTTAAATTTCATGAACAATATTATTAAAAACAAGTGCATCATTACTAAAATGGCCTGGGAAATAATTACCTATGTTATATACAGGAGCCTCTATTAATGATATAAGTATGTATATTGTCCACGATATTTGATCTTTGTGAACAAATAACATAATTACTGATACTTTAAGGATGAACAAAGCAGTTTGCAACAGCATTCCAGAAAAATGAGAAGAAAATAATCCAAAAGAATGTTAGAATGTTTAGAAGATTTCCAAATCTTCCATAAAGTAATTTCAGGACAAGTATAATAGTATAAATTAGACAAAAGAACTATAATACTTAAAGAAATATGAAAGAAGGGACTATGATTTCACAACTAAAGACATTCAAAATATAAAAGTGTCATGGAGTGAAAAGCTAGTAAAAGAAAAATGAAAAATTAGCTGAGTATTTGAACTTTTAATTTTTTCATATCTGATATTTAATGTAAAGAGCTTTTATGAAAAATTATCTATTCCATTGCATCTCAAATTTTCATGATGCATTGTCTACTCTAGCACCATGAAGCATATTCTATCTAAATTCTGAACATTGGTTATTACTTATTAAAATTAATACATTGGAAGATTATAATATATTAGTTGTAACTCATTAGCTAACTCATGAAACGAACAGCCAGAATTGGTTGTCAGGCAGAATGTTAATTGCATTTAATAAATGTTAGCTTAACCCTTTGACTGTTGCTAAATGTGCCACGCACACGGATAAGAGCAGTCATATGCTGTATATGATACGGCATACAGCTCTTAATTTCCCAAGGGCAACATTTCCTATGGAGATTGGCAGGGCAGCTTTTATTATTCCCAGGGCCTTTTATTAACACAGCTGCTAGGATTTCTATTCATTTTGTGTCTTGGTATTTCTACTTTGGGGAGGTGGCAGTGGACAATGGATTAAAGATGGAGAAACCATAAACTGCTCTTTACACCTTGAACATCAGCCTCAATGTACAATTGAAAACACTCTCTATGTACAATAGTTGGATAAAGCCAGTTGATTTTATTTCAAAGACACTGTGATCAAAAGATAGCAAAGAGATCAATAATGTGCATTCTAGATATAAATAACTGACCTTTTCCTCCCCCAAATTCATTTCGCATAGGTGATACCTGTAGGAGGGCAAGGGTTTTTTCTTCATCTTGAATTAAAACCTGTACTTTTCATTACATTTTAGTCCATTCTAAACATTATTCAAAATTTTTAGATCTTCCACCACCACCAGATCCCCCTCCCGGTCAGGGTTTAAGGCAGCAAATAGGCCTGAGCCAGCATGCTGGTAACGTGGAAAACTCAACAGAGAGAAAAGGAAGCTCTCTGGAGAGACAGCAAGCATCCAACTTAGAAGACACAAAGAGCTCTTTGGATTGTCCAGCTAAAACATCCCTAGAGTGGCAGCGACAAACCCAGGAATGGATAAACTCCACAGAACGCCAAGAAGACATACGGAAAGCCCTCCACAAACAAGGTGTTGGACCAGGTGTGTTCTGCACAGTCCCAAGAAAGTGTGGACTTTTACATTTTTTTTTTTTCTACCAGGTATCTTGGAAATGCCAGTTGTTTAAGGGCATCTGAAATGCGTTTGCTTTGAATCACTAATTGAAGTTGGAATTCCGCAGCAGAGATGTAAGGTGTAAAGAGCACATCCCTTAAGCCTGAGTCAGTTCAGTGAGGGTTGTTCCTCAAGTTTACCTCTGCATAGGGTCTTTGAGCTCAAGAGACCTCCAGGCTTCATCTGCAGAGCTCAAGAGACCATTTGATTTTTTTTGTTTCCTTTGCCTTTTAATGTTTGTATTGAGTACTTTTAGACCACTAAATTTCATCTTTAGTGTCAGTTGAATCTCTGTCTTCAACTGTTTGTTCATTTTGACTGAAGTAGCTAGTCATTTTGAGAGAACTTGCTTCAGTCAAATAGGTAAATTAATGGAAATAACAAAGTTGCAAATAAATAGGCAATTACAGAATTCTCATATTAGAAAAGGTTAAACTGGAGCCTGCACTTGCTCCAACGGATTAAATTTAGTTGATAACACTTCAATGTGAAATGTTTTTGTTTTATAACTCAAACTTCCTGGAAATGTCACAAAATAAGTTTCATGGTTTGTGGTTGGATTTTTTTTGGCAGGGGGATGTTGACCCACTTATAGAAATGGATTTTCTAGAACATCTCTTCTTATGTCAGGATTCATTGAGTATTAAAACATACACACACACACACACACACACACACACACACACACAAACACACATGCACACACACAATTGAAAGGGTTTCCTTACACATTCTTTTATTCATTCGGACTTTTCTGGATATGTCCTCTACTCATGCATTTTCAATAATTATATTTTGTCACAACTTGGTGCTTAAGGTTTAAGAAGATACAGTTATAAAAAAGCCAAAAGATGATAATATTAGTATCTAGATTTAGTGGAACATTTAGGATGCTTACAGTTGTGAGAGAAAAATCATGTGACCCTTGTCATTAAAGACTATCTAAAAAGAGAAATACTAAATTCAGTCAGTATTTTTTGCAGTCATCTAATCGCAGTAATAATAATCCATACCTAGAAAGAAAGAAAAAACAGAGAGGTGGAGAGAAAGGGGGAGGGGGGAAAGAAAGAAGAAAGAAAGCAAAGAAAGAGAGAAAGAAAAAGGTTATTTCAGTGTTAAGTATTTAGTAATGCACATCATGAATTATTTTTAGAGAGATGGTACATAAAAAGAATATGGACATTATTAAAATGAATGAGTTTCTCTTTTTCTTTTAAGGAAATACACAGCTTTTCAAATAATGTATTTCTATCCAAAGAAGCAATAGAAATTTTAAAAGCTGAGTTTATTACACTGATATATACTTCTTTATCTAAGTTGAGAAAATGTTGCCATAATTTAAACTAAAACACAAACCATGTTCCTTCCTTCTTAATGAAAAAAGTAAATTGCAGCCTCTTTGAATCCAGAAATTATTCTCAGAAATGCTTTAGTTAAACAATATGGTTGTTGTATGCAAATATCTTTTAAACTGAGTTTAAATTTTGCAAATAATATATAACATTAGATACTTATTCCAAGATCTCTTTTAATTTAATCCTGCCTCAGTTCCTATTGTAGGAAATGTTGCTTGCACATAGAAATTCCTTTACTATTTGGGCCTTATTAAACTCTTATTTTTAATTTTACTGAAGAATGGGATCATAAAATAGCCTAGCTTGAGCTTAGTATTTAAAGTTGTTTGTTTTGCCTCCCCATTGTTGTTCAACTCAACCTTTTGTTTCTTTTTTCAGAGGAGACCTTGGTGCCCTACAGCAAGCCCAGTTTCCCATCTCCAGGGGGTCACAGCTCATCAGGAACGGCTTCTTCTAAGGGATCCACTGGACCTAGGAAAGCCGAGGCATTGAGGGGAAGCCACCAGCGCAATGCCAGCGACCTTCTTGACATAGGATATATGGGCTCAAATAGTCAAGGACAGTTTACAGGTGAATTATGTAAGTGCTTTAGGATGTTTAAAAGGCTATGGTGATTCAGAAAGACGACTGGGTTAATAACGTAAGGCAGAAAAGTTTTCCTTGACCCTCTTAGGATCTCTGACTGGGTCTGAAAACCAAACTGATGAGATAGATTAAAAAAAAGCATACAAATTTTATTGAATTTTTACATGAACATGGAGCCTTCACAAGAGAATGAAGACTCAAAGTGACCAGAGCAGGAAGCTTTTCAGTCCTTTAGACAAGGAAACAATAAATGCGTTTAAATTTGGTAAGACAGAGAGGTTTGGGCTAGGGGTAGTAAATGGTGAAGAGGCAACTGAGAAGATAAGGATTAGTTTAACAAGGTTTGTTTGTACAGATTTCTCAGCCCCCAATTCCCCATCTCTGGTGACAAGACTATCTTCCTCTTGGTACTACAGGGTGGGTACCTGTCACATAGGAGTTTTTATGATCCTTCAGGGACAGATGAGGTGGGAGAGGTCACAGTGACCTCTCTGTTTCTGCTGTTTTTTTTTTCCAAACTCCCTCACCTTAAGGTATTCAATATGCCAAGGTACCATATTTTGGCGTAGCACGTCCTGAACCCCTACAATGACATTGCCACAATAAACAAATTTCAAAATTATAGAAAGCTTGCTTTACTATGAGAAAAACAATCATGATTTTGAGTAGGTTTGGTTATAATAAAGACCATTGCTATTTACATCAGTCAAATAAACATTTTTCTCTTTCGTTTGAATTATTCTGTGCAAAAATTGCATAATTTAGGCAATTAATTTTAATACTTAGAAATTAATTAAATATAGTTCTTGTAGTTTTCTTTGCCTTTTCTTTCTTATTTAATAAGGAAATGTTGGCTCTTTGGTAGTTTTAAAGAACCTCCTTGGGAATTCCTCATTCCTTAGTTGCTCTTCATTTATTTATTTTTTTTATATTTAGGCAGTCAACCTTGAAAGGTTGATCTTTGATTTTAGTTAATTTTAATACTTGAATTATAATAACATATAAATAAATTTCTCTTTTGATAAAGAGCTGTCATTGGTAGTTAATATAACTAAACTACTTTCCAAGTATAAAATACTAGAGAAAAGTAGGATGTCACAGTATGTCACACACAGTAAAAAACATTGAATTCTGTGTTAATTTCATCATGAAAGTGACCAATTTCACTATCCAATGTCAGAATTATACTTGCTGAATATTTTCAACTGCTTCCGTGAATTCAGTTTATCTGAAGGAATAGCCCTGAATTCCAATCTTGTCAACTTTTACTGGTTATATGAGAAGAGAAAGTAAACTACCTTCTTAATTTCTCTACTTCCTTATCTAAAATATGGTATTACTCTTATGCTCACATCACAGACTGGGGGATGCCATGAGATAATGAAAGTGAAAGTACTTTCAAAACTGTAAATTTCTTTATTAATGGAAGTTATCTTTACTGTTGTCTATTAATAATCTGATTAAGATACGCTTATAATTTTTCATTTGATTCAGGACTACTTGGATTTTTCTTTATTATATTGGAGTAATTATACACTCATAAGAAGTGCAGAAATGATCTACTCAGATTTTGTCTCCAAATTTTACAGTGTTTTTTTTCTTTCACTTTCCATAAGTATAATTTTTTAAATTCACAACCTCACAAAATCCAAGATGTTATCTTCATCTTTTATCTGTTTGCTTTGCTTTTTGTTACGCTGTCAAGATAAAGAATACTTTAAATGTAAACTTATTTCTGATTTTTTTTAATCTCTTTATAGAGTAACTGAGAGGAGACATGCAAAGCTGCTCTGAAGGACCATCAGGTCTGAACTCATGGAAGTGATGACACTAAACAGTGCAATGAACAATTTCTATTTATGTACTATTAAAAGAACTGTAAATGCAATGTAAAGACACACAGCCACACATATCCCACAGATACTTTACTTGTGTTCTTCTCTTAAGTACACCACCCACCTTAACTCTTTCTTGTCAGGAGTATATAAAAAAAGAAAGAAAACAAAGCTCGCCCTCCAGGAAGAAAAGGATTTTCCTCTGTATATAATTTCTTTCGTGCATTGCTATGCAAGCTCACTCTTTTTAGCTCTGTTCATATTATTGTCTGTTCTTATTGGTCTGTTGTACTATATGTGAATTAATAGGCTGTGGTGCCATATATTAACTTTTAATTGTGTAACTTTTATGTTTAAATTTTGCACTGCAATTTTATTTGGTGATAAGCACAAATCTCTACTCCTCGTGACATGAAGAAAAAGACTGAATGTGAAGGGAGTTTCTGTACTGTAAGCTAGGTTGGATAATGCTGGTTGTAACCAATCACGTTAGGGGGTTTTCAGTTGGGGTGTAGAAATAGGAAAGATGCAAAGGAACAGTGGTGTTGGCGAAGTCTTCTTGGAAGATCAGCGACTGAGTCAATAAAAGAAAAGCAGAAAGGTGGCTTTTACTATTGACAAAAGCAGGGGTCAAAAGAAGGAAGTTGAAGTCTTAAGACTGAATAGGCATTAAAAAATACAGGTAGCAATGATGTACTAAACTTGCTTAAAAAAAAAGAAATTAAAGTTATATTTAGAATCAGCTTTACCTATCATTGTAACTGACCCATCTGAGAACTACAAGAAGCAAGAGGAAATTAAGGTGTTTCACAACAGCTGTATTTATATTACAGTTTTTTTAAAAAAGCGTTTTCTGAATTACCATAACTAACCTCTCCAACTCATTAAGTCGGAATATAATATGAAGTTCCCCAAGGAAACAAACAAAATGAACTCTAGAGTATCTAGCAAATAGTTAAAGAAGCAATTTATTATTAGGACATACTCGAGCTGCTTCCAAATACGAAAACTCTATTGCAATATCTTGTTTCATCTTTTTAATACATGTACAGTACACACTAGAGGATAGAGCTGCATCACTTAAATTCATGATTTTTTTAAAAATAATGCAGTCTATATACAATTTTGTGTTTTATTTGATTAAGAAGTGAAGTTATGCCACCAAATATATAGCCAAATTGTAAGTGCTTAAAAAGCAGTGCTCAGAGTATGTTCAGTTCACAGTAAGTAGAGTTATTGGAATAAATATTTTATGGTACATTCTCAAAAATTGGCTACCAACTAAAATATGTTTGACCCATTTTGAATGAGTAAATCGAAAAGAAAAATTCTAAAGAAGAAAAATGCATGTTTATACACTTTTTAAATAAACCAAACCTCGTAAGTGGACATTAATAACAGTGTCCTGCCTCATTTGTTTACACGACTTTGAGAACAAGAAGTTCCTGAACATCAGTCAGGTATCGTCCAAATGAATATGACTTTGAAATATATGTTAGCTACTGTACATGTATAGTCAATCAGTCAAGTAGAAGAGAACTTTCCTGAATTTCCCAAACTTTCCTGAAATTCCCACTTGTGACATTTTTCCATGTGCCACCTACACAATTGTAAATTCTATCTCTAGTTATATTTTCTCATGTTTTTCCTATGATGTGTTCAGTAGTTGGTACTATGAAAAACATTCAATGTAATGATTAGAATCAGTTCTAAAATATGGGGCCAGTTTGAATGACAGTTCATACTCCGTGCATTATTGGCTCAGTCACCAATTGTGTGTCATATTGTTATAGCAAAGGAAGGACATAGTTAAATGTTTCCATCTTTTTTATTCCCCAAGACTGCATCAACACAGGCAAGAGTAGAGGAACATAATGTTCTTTATGGGACCAACATCTTCTTGGTCCCATGTAGTTCATTTCTTCATAGAAGAGAAAAAAAACTCTGAGACCCACTTACTCATCCCTTTATCAACTTTCCACCATCAGTGCCTGAATCTTAATGCAGTTTGATTTCTCTGGGACAGAGAGACTGGGGAGGATGAGAAGTTTCTGTGAAGAATGAATACATACTTATTCATAGCTCTAAGATGTGAGGAATTTAATTCTTTATTTATGCAGTTCCCTACTTCACCTCTTTCTATTTAAAAACAAAGTTTTGTTTTTCTTTCCTCTTTATGCTCCTCTATAACCCAGTTTAGCCTAAAACTTTAATTCATTATACATATTACACATAAACTTTTACCCCTGGTAATTGGCAGGTGTATGTGACTAATAAACTAAGACTTCAAAAACAGAGTATGTGTATGCAGGTGGCTTCTGGAGTAATGCAGGGCGGAGCGTCGTACCTTTTTGATTGTCTTCAGTGCATAAAAATTAACTGTTTTGGTTAGATTATATCAGGCCTTATGGTTACTTGGGATGTTCTTTTACAATAGTTCACATCCTCTGTTAAGTCTGGTTTTAAATTAATTGATTTCGGTCTAATATTGCACCCAAAATATCCTCCTCCGTAGATATAAAGCAAGAAAAAATATCGTAGCGATTCACACGAATTCGGGAACACTACTAAAAGTCAAAAGGCTTTGTCAACTTGCTCTATGTAAAAAACGTCCGATAAGGATAAGTCAGAGTATCATGAGAGCTACCATGAATTTTTTTCATTTTTGAAGCCAGTTAAATGAATGTGGAAATTCACAGAGCTCACTCTTGAGCAGGTCTAAACAGAAGCCTGCATAAGCTGTCAGAAGGAAGCCTGGGTGGGAAAGAATATAATCTTACCTTGCACTCAATGGCAGCGCTGCTATGCAGTCACGCCCAACACAAGCACAGCTCCATTCTTAACATGCAAGGTCTGCAACTGGGGCCATGGCCGAATCAGTGCCCCAACTCAGGTGTGCCTGAGTGTATGCAGGCAGAGGCCCCCTACCCCTTGTCCAGATCTTCCCCATGCTGAATTTAAAGTAAGGTGGGATAGTACGGGGGCATGAAAACAATTGATTTCTTCACAGGATTTGAATCCAGTTCGAAGGAGAATATAGGAAAATCCAGACCAACATTTAAGATATCCGGTAACCAAAGGGAAGTAAAAGCATTGCAAGTTGACTTTCTCTGTAACAAAACATTAAATGGTGTTCTACGTCACAGTCTAATGCTCTGGCTACTTAAATATACCTTCAATGGGATTTGAGTTGAAAGTTTGTATGAGTTTAATAGAACACCTCCAAATTTCTATTCAACAAAGTTATGTAATTGTCCATTGACAACATAATTATAATACCAATGAGCTCTTAACTGTGGTTTCTCCACTGGAAAGTGATTGTGTGTCAGTATTAAAGATCTGCAGGATTGTAACATTCACTGATTTGTCCATCTGCTTCTGTATACTGTATTTATAGAATTACAAGACAAGAATTGGTGTAAAGCAACATGTCTTTCCACATTATCTTAGAGGTGAAGTTACTTTTATTTTGCTTCTCTGCGATATGTACTTCAAATGAAACACCATAATTTTTACTAATGAAGTTAAATTTTTTCTTATCTCATAATTTTCAAAAGCATTTATTGTGACTTTAAAGTGTTGCAAGATAAGGGATTTTGTGGCCGTGGGTAGACTTTTTATACTTTGTTTTATAGATGTACTTTTTTTTTAACTGTAGTTTGTTTAAGTCGCCAAACAGTGTCCAAAATCTTAATGTGTTTCATTTGATGTTGTTAGATCGGAAAAGAAATTGGCATAAAATTGATTAATAGTATTGTCAAAGAATTGTGTATTGTGTACTCACTGGGAAAAAAATAAAATATATTCACATTTCAAATCTGTAAAAAAGCCATTTATGTAAAACAGACTTGCTTGTAGACAAATCAAAAACAGACCATTTTGTCACTTTCAGAACTCTACATTAATATTTTGTGGCCAAACGCATAATCTCATTTTCTCATTTGGTTATGGGTTGGTGGTGATTAATAGAAATTGATTAATAGAAATTATAGTAGTGACTAAAAGTCACTGATGAAATGTTAAAAGCGTTTGAAATTATAGATCCCACTCCATCAGCACTACTTTACAGATCTGATCATCCCAATCCCACAAAGGCCTTCAGATAGATAGAATACAAACTTCTTGGCTCATTCGTTTTCACTAAGTACAATTACAGGATCAGATGCTCTGTAAAAATAAAAAGAATTTTTGAGTTCTTTAAATTAATAATCGTAGTAACAGGAAAATGAAAAAAAGAAAACTTTAAATATTCTTAAAAATACATGGTAAGTGGACAATACATTTCAGAGTTTAATTTAGATTAATAATAAGAAAATAAAATAGTATTAAAATAATTACAAAGAATGCTGTCTTAATATTATACATGTGGTTAAAGAAAAATATATCAGTTACCAGTATGATAAATGGTAGAGGAATTACAAAACAATCATTGCTCTATTGAGTCTGAGTGTACCATGGAATCTCCTGCAAATGGCGGAAGTGCAAAGTTACCAGAAAAGTTTATTAAAGATACACTATGCTCTATTTTCTTTTCACTATTCTCTCTTAATTATTGTACATGAGCTAGAGAAAAGATATATCAATGTTACAAGAAAGCATTTAAACAACAAATAATATTTAAAGTCCTCAACTTGTGAAAATGTATTTTATCTCTTTCAAAGAAGCGATCAGGAGAGTTCATGCTAAATTTCACTTTATAACAGAGATGTGAAATAAAACTGCAGTAACAGAAGACTGTCACAAGAATTCAAAAGAAAAGGCAAGTGGAAAGAGTTGCTAAGGGTGGGACAGGGAGGGGGCTGGGATTTGTGGCATAGGTGGGGAGGTTATATGCCATCTCCAAAAGCTCTCAAGGACTCTTTCACCTCGATGAATTTAGCATTTTGTTTTGGTCTTCACCCTCAGAAGGAATTTTCTCGGGACCAGGGAAGGAATCTGGTACACAAGAGTTGCAAAGTTGTCAAGAATCCAAGTGACAGACGCAAGACACTTGTATGATTGTGCATTTAATTTAGTAAGAACTACAAAGGTGACTTCCTTTGCATCTTCTAGTCAACACATTTTCTCCTTCCAGCTGTCAAGCTACAAGAAATATATATATATATATATATTCAATTGTCTTTGTAATTAATAAAGGAAAGATGCTTTTGTTTTATAATTCAAATACAATGACCTTGGGCTCAGGTCAACCTCCAATTTGCAGGCCCTTGTAACTGCCCTTAGGTCACAGCACCATATCACCCTTTGTCTATAAAATGCCTTGGTGGATACAGCTTCTGGGTAGCAGACAACATTTTTTGGTCCATTTTTAGACAATGTTTTTCTAGAGAACATCTATGAATAATTTGTTTCTGACAAACTAGTTTTTTTTTATCGTTGTTTGCTTATGCATTCCTTTTGCAAGCAAGCATTGAGATATTATGCTAAGAATTAAAGATTCAGAGTAATTAAAACAGAAATGGATTTTGCCTTCATAAATGGATTAGTATCTTCTGTGAAGTCTGGCCCTGATCTCTAGAAAAGTATCTTTTTGATTAATGTTTTTGAACTAAGGGAAAAGAGACCTGAAGCAAGACTTTCCAAAAAATTCACAAGCAATAAAATCTGCACTAGTTTCATTAATTTCCCTTCACCACATCACATTATCCAATATTCTAGTTTTTCTCAAAACAGTCTATGGAATTTTAATAGGTATATTTAAAATAAAGAAGAAGATAAAGGGGTGAAAATTCTATGGTTGAATACGTAGAGATTTCTTTACTACTTGACTTATTTTCAAATCTGTTCAAATCTTACCTGACATAAAACCCTCAGTCCTGGAGCATCTTATAAGACTAGTACTATGTGAACCCACTTTGAGAAATACTCTTCTAGAAGCTGACATACCTCATTCTGTCCCTAGGCTCTACATTAGTGGCCCCCAAAGGCATGAATGCCATGCCTTGTTGTGGTTTTTTAAAGTCATTATTAAGTCATGAGAAAAACGCATGTGAATCCCAGGTATTCTGTGGAGATAACAGAGAAAAAATATGTAATGAGAAATTGCATGTATCCTCCCGTTTTTGATAGAGTTTCAAGTACTTAATTGATATCAGTGTTGAGCACTTGATCAACAAGGTAAGGTTGCAATATGTTCTTTAGCTTTTCCGTATTTCATTTGTGTATTGTTAAATCTCCAAATCATTAGGCTAAAACGAAAGCACGAAAATACACTCATTATCTTCCCTCTCCCCTAACTCCCAACTCTTTCAAAAGGATAGTTTATTCATTTTTTAAGAGCACTGTCTGATTATTACTAGGTTCTACTTCAAATGGAACATTGCTAAAAATAATAGTGGATCACACAAAATTTACAAGGACAGAACTTATAATGTGTCAATAAGACAATAGAGAACTAAGTTGCAGTGGGATGTGGAAAACATCTAATTAGTAATGATGAACTTCAGTGTACTCAGAAATGGATAAATATAAAAGAGAAATTGAGGATTACCGTTATATGAACTTTTGCTGGCATTAAGTGTAAAAGAAGATGATATGTTATAAGGGAAATTAAAGTGAAATGGGGGGAGTAGGGACTTAAATGTACTTGATTAATTTTGAATAATGGTAGATGAATGCAATCAATAGATTAAAATGCTTCAACATAGATGATTTGAGAGTAGTTGCTTACGGGCAATGGTTAGCTTAATAAAAAAGATTAAACAGGTAAATGGAAGCAGCCTGGAAAAAAAGACACAAGATGAAAGTGGCAGTCAGCTTTAGAAAAGGGATTAAAACATTTTCAATAAATGTGCAAGCATCTTTGTGCAAGTAATTATACTCCAAAGATTAAATCCCTGTCTTCATTAATGTTGATGATGCTAATTTTTCTTAGCATTTCCCTGGCATTTAAAGTATACTTCAACTATACCTAAAATGCATAAAATACACACTCATGAACATATGGCAATAAAGCATAATTTTAAAGAAATATGTGTTAAATATCCAATATCATCCAATTCCTATTAAAATCATTTAACTAGTTATTATCATAAAAGTTAAAATTTATAATGATGGTCAGAGCTGCTTTTATCATTGACTCTCAAGAGCAAAGATATTTTGTATCTGTTTAATAATATTAAAAATAAAATGAATTTTAACACTTAAAATGTATTTTGTAGCCAATAAATGCAGTAGGAGATACACACATATGTATACACACACACATATACATATATAAATGATGTTCAATTCAGTAGAATCTAAGATATGATGAATACACTCATGGAGTATGGGAAAGGGCACCTAACAAAGACTATAGGCATCAAGACAAGTATCCCAGACTGAATAATGCTTTAGATAATCTCTGTTTCTCCTGGACAAAGTATAGAAGCATTTATACTTATACGTATGTATATATACACTCATGTGCATATATGTTTTTATATATATGCATTTTTATTTGTGTGTAGTACACATACACTCATTTTTATATATACATTTATATTTATACATATGTGTACATACACTCATGTACACATAAACTTATATATATCATATATATCATAATATATACATATATGTGAAGGAATGGGTATTTTGTTGTTTGAATAACCAAATGTTTTAGAATGAATAAACAAATGTATACATAGTATTGTGCTTGGCACAATGTCGTGGGAGGCTGGCAATGATAATTAATACAATCTCATTATAAACTAGTCGAAAGCAATAGAAGGCATGAACGTTATATTAGAAGTAGAAAGTGAAGCAAACAGTATAAGACAGAATGTCGCAGAAATCCATTTCAGGAGTTAACAGGTAGGAGAGAACACTGAGGGCTGGTATGGTCAGTGAGACTTCGGTGATAAAACAGATTGAGTTTGGCCTTAAATGGGAAGAATTGATAGAACATAACCTGGTGGAGAGGAAGCAGACACAATGCAGTCTCCAGCCTATAGGAAACTGCAGTCTCACGAGAGGACCAGCGAATTGAACCGTTTCCAACCAACATCATATGATGGAATCCAAGATATGATAAATATGTGCAGTGTTATAGTGAGATATGGAAGGTGGGCACCTAACTCAGACTCTAGGGGTCAAGCCAGGCCTTCCAGACCAAATAATGCCCCAGAGAGTCTCTATTCCTCCTAAACAAAGGAGTTAAATGAGGGCTTCACTTTCCCTCTGCAGAAGCACATCCTTCTTTTTCCATTCTGGGGAGGTAAGGACATCTCACCCTCAAAGGGGATTTGTGCTTTTGGAAATGGGAAAATTCAGTTCTACCTTTAAATTCTATGTATCCAAATTTGCCACTCGTGTGATTAGTTTCCAAATAAAGAATGCTATATATGCCTAAAT
Source organism: Phocoena phocoena (assembly GCF_963924675.1). Lineage (NCBI taxonomy): Eukaryota > Metazoa > Chordata > Mammalia > Artiodactyla > Phocoenidae > Phocoena > Phocoena phocoena. Next base: position 115,402,851 of record NC_089222.1, on the reverse strand, counting down.
CTGCAAACTAAATAAGTATCATAAACATAACACAGTGCGAAGTATTCCTACTTAGAAAGTATGCAGTTTCGTGTAAACAACAACAGGAGATACCAGGCAGAAGCAGAACGAGACCAGTTACAAGGAACACCAAATGGGGCAGAGCAGCTTTCCACACGTGCAATTGAATGCAGCAGAGCCAAACCAGACCCCAGGGCTCAAATAGGAACTTCATTAGGGAAAATTAAGAACAATACACAATGCTGATAAACCTGATATAATAATCTGCCTGAGGACCAACCACAAAAGGAGCACAAACAAATCAAACTATATCCTGGCAAGAACAGATGAACTGAAACAAAGACAATGATGTGCCGTAAAACTTGGTAGGGAAAAGTGGGTCTTGGTCCTTCTGTCTTACCTCCCTCCCATTCTGCCTTCCCCCAGGATCCTAATGAGTTGTTGATTATCTTTTATTAAAGACCAACAACAGAAAAACTCAAAAACATGAAAAATAATTAGAGCATAAGACTAAGTATGGATAATTATGAAGTGGCAAAATATAATTAATCATCCTTTCCCTGCAAATCTCTTCTAAAGTGGCTCCATAATTTTAAAATGCACAAGAACTTTAATTTTGTAAAACCCACGCACACTCTCGAACACACGCATACAAATGGCAAACAAAGCTATTTGCTGACAAAATAAAGTTGCTATGAGATTTGGGGGCAATATTCAACATACTCTTGAATGTGAGTTGGCTAGATTAGCTTTCCAGGCATAAAGTATACCTGCTCAACACTTTATTTGATATCTTTCTCTAGTTATAGCTTGTCCTCAGGGATTTCAAGTTTTCCATGTTTAAATTTAGTGCTATTAGAAATGATTTTTTTTCCCTTGAAAATGTGGATATTTATTTTCCCAACCATTTGAGATTTGAGAGAGGGTTTCTTAAAAAAGATTGTGAATTATTTAAACACGTGCAACACTGAAACATCATGTCTTAGGCCCCATTTGTAACTTCCACTTTCTGACGCAACACTAAATTGAAAGGCTGCTAAATTGACTTGACTATACTGGCACCCACTGAATTATTTTACCACATTAAGTAAAATAGTATTGTGACTTTTCATGTAAAATCATTCATTCTATTTGACTAAATACCCTATCTAAGAGCTTAAAGTCTGAACATATTAAAAGGTAAGCTAATTAGTAGTGGAAACAGAATAGAGGGCAGCAAAAATGTGTTTAGAAACCACTAGGCACATGTCTGTTGAACAGTTAAGTTTGGGGCTTAAACCCGCTTAAGAGAAGCAAAACATAGCACATCATTTTACCTCTTTATGTCAAAGTAAATAACATGAAATTCCTCTAAAGAGACAACCATATTTATTCTACTAAAACCTCAGGCAAGCAAAAATTTACTAGGAGATTTTTTTGTATAAATTGTGGGTAAGCCAGTAGAACTATTTTCAACTGCAGCTTTGCAAAAGTCAGAGAACTGTTTTTCAAATAGATCATTTTTTAATATAAACCCTTTATAAAAGCTGAGGATTGAAGTCATAGTAAATATTACCTTATCCAGGCAATTTTATTGGTGGTGTTAAAGTGTAGGCAGTTGACCAATATTTTGTACCTGGAGAGGTCAATCCACTTAATCAACATATACTTAGGGAGCAAATAGAGTCAATATTTTCCTGTGAGAAGATCCTTGCACCATCTCAAGCATTTAGCAATGCTTGCGTTATGTGGAAGAAATTGAATGCTGCGTTATGTGGAAGAAATTGTCCTTGAGCATAAAACGATTCCTGCATGTGCTCTCGTAAGAGAAACTAAAGAAACTCAGCTATGCTGTGGAACGTCTGTTGAGCACACCAGAAGTCACCCAATACACTCATGAAACAAGCAACTCATCAATTAAACCAGTGAATCTTAGATTTTCCGTATAGATGTTGATGACTGTGATATACACACTGGTTTTGTTTAGTACTGTCGACAGAAAAAAATAATGCACAACCTAAAAGTTGAGAGTTGTGTTTTATTCTGCATTCTTGGGACTTCAAGCCTGCTAGGCAGCATCTCAAGTAACCCTAAGAAAACTGCTCCGAAGGGAAAGGGTGGGAAGAAGCCAGATATATAGGAGTTTCTGCAACAACACCAGGTAGTGAGAACAAAGGATTACTGATAATAAAAGAAAACCAGAACCTCAAGTTAAGGAATTTAGCATTTTTCTAAGTATGGGATGATGCAAGAGTCCGGGTTCACCGAAGTGATTCCTTTGACATGCACCTCAGCTATCTGGGGCCAGTATCTTACTGTACTTTTGAGACAGGCTAGGACCTGGAACATGGGACCTGGGACCCTTTGCTTGCACCTGGACAAACGTCTCCTTGAGCAACAAAATAAAAAGAAACTATGAGGGACTAAAAATAACTGTGTACATGAACAGTTGGGGCAAATTTTGGATAACAAGATACAAAAAGACCAAAAACCCAACTGCCACTTCTAAAGAGCTGTGAGCAAAAGCAGGGTGTTAGGAGCAAAAGCAGAGCACTGTGCATGTCCCCTGCACTCAACACTACCAGAGGGGCGGGCAAAACACCTAAGCCTCCCCTCTGGCCCGACCCCTGGACACAGCCCTACCCTCACTCCATATAAGGCATCAGCTCACACCCCCAGGGAGTGAGCAAGGGAAACTATTACTTGTTTTTGTTCCCCGCTGCTGCAGCAGGAGCCCCAGTAAAGCCCTGCCTGAATCTTGTCTGACCTTTTATCAATTTCTATTGATTAAGGAAGGCCAAGAACCCTGGTCGGTAACACTTTCTCAGCCTGAGTCTCCTCAGGGTGCACCGTTGGGGGTGGGATTGCGGGAATTGACTGATGGATGGTGGGTATTCTTTGTTTCCTTCCTGAGTTTCCTCAGGGCTCACCGTCGGGGCAGCTGCAATGTGATGGCTGATGACTGTGACATTCTTTGTTTACTGATATGACAGGCAATATTTGATTTCTCAGTACAATGACTGCTCAGTGGAAGTTACCAGAACAGATTAGGCAACAGGTTTTAATCTTATTAATATTGCAATTCTCATTTTCTTGTTTACAATAATAATGATATGCATTTATTTTTTCCTAATTGTTGATCCAAATTGTGAAGGTTCATATGAAAAACAAGGGGTAAATTAAAAAATATATATGTAATTTTATTTAAAAATTTTCAGTGGAATACCCCCTGTGTATTAGTCAATGCTTCTGGGTTCAAGAAACAGGACATTCCCCAAAGGAAGTAGTTTAAAAATACAGACTTAATGTAACTTAACAAGCTGCCAGTGGGTAAGTAGTTCCAGAGTAGTTGCAGTGAATGAGTTGGCAACAAAATAAATGTAATTAGTTTTGGAATAATCTTGCCCAAATCCTACCCACTCTTTCTAATTAAATTTGTTCAAGAGAAAAATTGTATGGAGTTTCAGAGCTTTGTTCAAAATTATTTTTTTTCACTTCAGGACGTGGACAAACAAAGGAGACTTATCTGTGATGTTAATTATTTTGTAAGAAATCATGCTTTATACAGATTCTGAAAAAGTCCAGTGGAAATAGATATATTTCAGATTTATGTGAATCATCAGACATTTTAGAAAAGATGGAGTTAGTAGCTCCCAGATGGGACAGGCAAGGAATAATAATAATAAAATTAAGTATGTAATATGGACAATCTACTGGTTCTCAAAGTATCTTTCCAGTACCCTGGGTGTCCTCAAGACAATTTCAGAGACATTGTGAAGTCAACACTATTTTCATAATAATAGCAAGATGTCACTTGTCTTTTTCACGGGGTTGTTATCTGCAGTGATATCGCAAAAGTACAGATGGATGAAACTGCTACTCCTTCAGCACAAATCAAGTTACTAGCACCAAAATGTACTAGTAGGGCTTCCCGGGTGGCGCACTGGTTGAGAGTCCGCCTGCCGATGCAGGGGACACGGGCTCATGCCCCAGTCCGAGGAGATCCCACATGCCGTGGAGAGGCTGGGCCCGTGAGCCATGGCCGCTGAGCCTGCGCGTCCGGAGCCTGTGCTCCGCAACGGGAGAGGCCACAACAGGGAGAGGCCCGCGTACAGAAAAAAAAAAAATGTACTAGTAGTCATTGTGCTTTTTACTGTATCCATTGTATTGGTTTCCGAGGGCTACCTTAACAAAGTACCACAGACTAAGTGGCTTAAAAAACAGAAATTTATTTCCTCACAGCTCTGGAGACTAAACAACCAAGAGGCCTTGGCTTGTAGACAGCTAACTTCTTGTGTCTTTACGTGGTCTTTCCTCTGTGTCTCAATATCCTTTTCTTATAAGGACATGAGTCACATTGAATTAGGGCCCATCCTAATGTGCTCATTTTAACTTAATTACTTCTTTAAAAACCCAGTCTCCAATACAGTCACATTCTGAGATACTAAAGGTTAGAAATTCAACATATGAATTTGAGGGGGACAGAATTCAGCCCATCACATTCACCATCACACATAACTTAAAAAGATAAGAATATCTTGATGAAGCAGTAAAAAGTATTAATTTTATTAAAGCTCAACCCCTGAGTAAATGTATTTTTAATATTCTGTGTAATGAATGGATGGGAAATACTCAAAAATACTTCTGCTCCACACCAACGTATGAATGGGAGTCCCAGATAAAACACGTGTGAGATTGAACTAGCCACTTTTTAAAAACAGAACATATTTAATTAAAATAAAGACTAACATACATGTGTTAATATATGATATTTGTTTTTCTCTTTCTGGCATAAATCACTCTGTATGACAGACTCTAGGTCCATCCATGTCTCTACAAATGACCCAATTTCATTCCTTTTTATGGCTGAGTAATATTCCATTGTATATACATATGTGGAATCTAGAAAAATAGTACAGATTAACCTATTTGCAGGGCAGGAGTAGAGACTCAGATGTAGGGAATGGCTGTGTGGACATGGGGGTGGTGGGGAGATGAACTGACAGATTGGAATTGACGTATGTGCACAGCCATGTGTAAAACAGGTAGCTAGTGGGAAAATGCTGTATAGTGCAGGGATCTCAGGTCGGTGCTCTGTGGTGACCTAGATGGATGGGATGGGAGGGTGGGAGAGAGGTCTAAGAGGGAGGGGATATATGTAAGCATATAGCTGATTCACTTTGTTGTACAGCAGAAACTAACACAACATTGTAAACCAACTATACCCCAATTAAAAAAAAAGTTTTAAAATTTAAAATAAATAAATACTAACAGACAAATAATAGCTATTCAGATGTGAGTATTTGACAGATTTAAAACAAAAACAAAGGAAGTAAGCCTGACATCTCAAGCAAAAATACATGAGAGTATTATTAATGACAAAATTTGAGCTCTCAAACAAAAATTAGAATTAGAAAACATACATGTGCCACCACGAACTTGACAACTTTCTAATACTTAAAGGCTTTTCTGGTAAGACTGGTAATAATATTGGCATATATGATTTTTTGATATTATATAACAAAGTAAGCCAACAATTGAAAGATCTGCATAACTCAATGGGTCAATGTCTTCCAATTGGCCAATGCATGGTATTTAAAATCTTGCATAGACAAAAGATCTATTCAAGGTGTCTGATAGGCTAATGGATTTTAATGTAACAGAGTTTTAAAAGTTCACTGATACGGTTTCAAATTTCGCATTGTGACTTAATTTCAGAAAATTCCACTTGTCAAGTTTTATATAGTATAAAAAGAGGAATAGCCATCATTATTTGAAAAGGCTGTTAAAATACTCCTCCTTTTCCAACTACTTATGTGTGTAAGGCAGGATGTAGTTCAACCAAAACGACATATCTCAGTAGATTAAACATAGACGTGTATGTGAAAATCTGTCTTTTTATCAAGCTAAACAAATATATGTTATGTAAATTGTTTACTACTGTTATTTCAAAATATATTAACATATATTTTATTAATTAATTAAATTTCGAATACAGTAAGTCTCTGTAGTTATAACCCACATAAACAAAATTTTTTGAGTTATCTAATCTTTTGAGTGTAAAGCAGCTATTTCCAATAAGACCTTCTGCAGTAATGAAAATGTTCTATATTGGTTGTGTCCAATGAGTTGTGCCCAATATATTCACATGTAGCTATTGAGCTCTTGAATTGTGTTTGTGTGATTGAGAGACTGAAATTTTTAATTTTATTTAGTTTCAATATAAATAGTGGATGTGGCTTGTGACCATCTAATGGATAGTATAGGGAAAAAGCATCCTGAGACCAGCGACAAGGAGAGCCACTGGAATAAACCATTGTGGGAGTTTCTAATTCATTCATTAATTCAATTATATTTGTTGTGTAACTGTGATGGTTAATTTGTCAACTTGACTGCAATAAGGGATGCCCAGATAGCTAGTAAAACACCATTTTTGGGTGTATCTCTGAGGGTGTTTCTGGATGAGGTTAGCATTTGAATCAGTAGACTGAGTAACAAAGATTGTCCTCACCGCTCTGAGTGGATATTGTCAACTACAAATTGGCACTTGTCATTGGCACTTGCCGTCTACCTCTACAGGGATTAAATCATGAGCTGCTGCATCTGCTGACTTTCAACACCCCCCGAAAGGAGTTCAGGATGGAGAGCAGAAATGAGGCATTCTGCGCTCTGGGGAAAACTGGCAGAACATGTCTTCAGATAGTAAGATATTTTCAGGAGCTGATTTTATGAGCCCAATTCTTGTACCTCTTCGTATCTAGAAAAGCACTAAAATCCTTCATGGTGACGTCTGCTTCTTGTGACTAGGAGTAACCATGAGACTAACAGAAATCTTCTGCAAAAAATATGTGCTTGTTTGCATGTACTCCCTCTTCACCAAAATCACATATATTTGACCTTCCCCCCTACCTCTTTGGAGCAGTTTCACAGAGCTATCTTAGATGCTGCCTCCCAGGCCATAGTCCTCCTTTTGCCCCCCAGAAAACGTAACTCACAACTCCCATGTTGTGCATTTATTTTTAAGTCAACAGTATCATCCAATCTACTGAGGGCCTGAATAGAATCAAAAGGGGGAGAATTCGTTTTCTCTGCTTGAGGTGAGGCATAATTTTCTCCTTTCCTTGTTTATTTGTGCTTCTGGTTCTCAGACTTCCAACTTAAACTGGAACTACACCACTGACCTCTAGATTCCCAGGCATTCTGACTCATATTGAATTTTACCACCAGCATTCCTGTTTCTCCAGCTTGCAGATAGCAGATTATGGCACCTCTTGGCTTCCATAACTGGGTGAGCCTATTTCTGTAATAAATCTCTTATACCTCTATCCATATATCTATATCGATATCATCTATTATATATCCTATTGTTTCTTTTTCTCTGGAGAACCCTGACTAATACAGCAATATAAGGTGCCAGGCCCTGACTAAGGTGCTCAAGGCAAAAATAGATCCTGTACTTGCAATTTACATATTGGTAAAATACCAGCTTCAAACCAATGATGCAGGAAAGGCATATGATACTACGGGACTTTCTAATTGGGGAATTTGATGTAATCATGGGTTGTGGTAGAGCTGCCTCAGTTTCCTAGCTGCCTTACAGTTAAACTGGGTTATATGACAAATTCCAGTGAGTAGGAAATGATATTTATCACTTCCGAGCCAATGTAGAGAAGAGCACATGTGCCTGACTTGGAGGATTCTTCTCCTGCCACGGCAGTGGAGGAAGCATGTATTTCTGGGGGCTCAGTTACAAGATTCTGGATTTCCCATAGGCCTGGATTTCTCCATGAGTGGATGGAGTATGTTCCCATGATGGGCATCTGCTGTTAGCAGAGCCTTATACCAGACATTGGTCCTCCTGCGCGTGAGGACCTGTGTGACTGCATATGTTGCGTGACCATGAAGCTGACCTTGTTAAGTAGGAAATAAACCTTTGTTGTATTAAGCCATTGGGGTTGTGGTGTTATTTATTATCACAGCATAACCTGACATATCCCGACTAATAAAGAACTGAAGAAAGGTTAACTAAAGAAGTGACTTTCTAAGCTAATATCCAAAGTATAAATAGGAATTAGCAAAGTGAATAGAAGAATTACTCAAGAAGGAATGACATATGCTAATATCATTTCTCAGGAGAGATCATGACAAACACAGTATAGCGATACCCTATTTGTTGGATATGTCTATTTATCCCTCCAAAATACTCTTTACCATTTAGCTTGCTGCCCCAGGAGCTGACCTGAATAGTTTATAACAATGGAGTCCCTTATCTCTGGCTTGTAGTTTTTTAGTTTTTGGTCAGGGGGAGACCTAACCCAAAAAATAAAAGAAAAAACAACTGAAGGGAGCATAAAGAAATCAAGATAGCCATTCCTCTGGCTCCCTCCTTGTGGGGTTGCCTCAGGCGATGCCTTTCACTACAGGTCATAGTTTCTTTCAAGTCTTTTCCAAAAGGATCTATCTTCCCAGTTTTCATAAGCACTCCTATCTCACAATCCCTTTGGTCCTAAGGATAGTAGCACTTTTAGGGTGTGGTTTCAATCTGTCTTACTCACATATTTGTAAATAGTTCATTTATTGAGCTCTTATTGAACTATCTTGTTTTAAAAGTTGTCATATCGTTCCCATTTGGCTATAGTATAATGATGCTAGTATCAGAGAACACAAGGCTGAGTATGGTTTGAGATGTGGTTAGAGGGCAATGTAGAGGCCAGACAATGCAAGTCCATGTGGTTATTTTAAGAAGTTTTGTCTATCATTTTTTAAGTGAAGCTACTGAAGTACGTGCTGGAGGCATGTTATAAATGTAGGTACACTTGGTAGAAGAAAACTGCTACTACATATTACATTCGAAGCAAAATATAACATAGACTCTGGCTCAGTGAATGTACTCACCCTTGGACTCTACATGGTTAAATCAATTTTTTTTTTACAAAGTCAATCACAAAACTGTTGTCATTACTCTGTAGATATTAATCATAGTACACATGAGTAAGAGAATAATGTAACCATCTGTTGCCTTGTCTATAGGAGAAAAAAAAGTATATAATTAGTCTAAAAGGACAGCCCTAGAGGTAAGAAAGCACAGGATTTTAGGTTTTAATCAGCTCTAAACTGTAGGTAATTAGCCATAATTTCAGAGTAAATCTCAACTGCATTACCAGGTTTATAATTTTCTCACTCCTACAAAGAAATTCACATATTTACTTTATAGCTAGAAAAAGAATTATTAAAGCTACCAGTTGAATGAGGTTTGTACCTCATTGTGGCTAATAATGGTATCTAGTTAGAATTTTCTGAATAGCTATTTAATCATACTATTTATGTCCATTCATATCAATTTACTAAGCCCAAGAAATATTTGTTTCCTTTTCGTCAAGTTTGTGTTTTAGAAAAAGCCACAGTAACAATTACGTAAAAATGTGGAGATGCCTTCGGAACTGAGAAATGGGTAGAATCTGGAAGAGTTTTGAGGTGCAGGCTAGAAAAATCCAAGATTGGGGTGAAGGGGGTGTTGATAGAAATATGAACGTTAAAGGTCATTCCGATGAGATCTCAGAAAGAGAAAAGAACTGGAGAGAAAGCTTCCATCTCCTTAGACAATAAATAAATAATCATGAGTAGAATGTTGGTGGAAATATGGATATTCAAGACCATTCTTGTGAGATCTTAGATGGAAAGGGGGAAGAGGTTATCAGAAACTTGAGGAAAGGCAATCCTTGTTACAAAATGGCAAAGAAATTGGCTGAACTGTGTGCAAGTTCAAATGTTTTGTGGAAAGTAGAGCTTGCAAGCAATGGATTAGATATATAGCTGAGGAGATTTCTAAGCAAAGTGTTGAAGGAGCAGCCTAGTTCATCCTGACTGGTTATAGTAAAATGTGAAAGGGGAGAGATGAATTAAAGAAGAAATTGTTAAGCAACAAGGAGCCAGAACTTGAAGATTTGGAAAATTCTCAGCCTATCCATTATTACCAAAAATGAGAAAGCATGTTCTGAAGAGAACGCTGAGGGTGTATCTGAACAATCATTTGGTAAAGAGGTTAGTATGAGTGCAAAGCATGATTTTAATCAGCCACCTCAGTAGAGGGCAGAACAGAGATGCGACACTGGACCAAAGGAAACAGAGAAAATAGGGCGGAACAAAGGAAGGCTGTGAACATGTGTTAATCTTCAAGAAAAGGGAAGGGGGCTTCCCTGGTGGCGCAGTGGTTGAGAATCTGCCTGCTAATGCAGGGGACACGGGTTCGAGCCCTGGTCTGGGAGGATCCCACATGCCGCGGAGCAACTAGGCCCGTGAGCCACAACTACTGAGCCTGCGCGTCTGGAGCTGTGCTCCGCAACAAGAGAGGCCACGATAGAGAAGCCCGTGCACCGCGATGAAGAGTGGCCCCCACTTGACACAACTAGAGAAAGCCCTCGCACAGAAACGAAGACCCAACACAGCAAAAATAAATAAATTGATTAAAAAAAAGAAAAGGGAAGAATGACCCCCAAAGTCAATTCAGAGATCGTGAGGGCTGCCACTCCCACCATAGACCCAGGGGGAAGGCTGTTTTCTCCTTTCAGTGGACCAGAGGCCACCACAGATAACTGTATGAGGGGGACCCTCACAGATAGCTGCATGAGGTGGGGAGGTTACCCCACAAATCCAAAGAGACGACTGCCCTGCAGAGCCATGGGGTGATGTTGCCACCCCAGTGGGCCTGGAGGGGAGAGCATCAGAGCAAAGAGGACTGGTTTTAGCCTTAAGATCTAAAGGGATTTGCTCTGCTAAATATTGGACTAGATTGAGGCCTGTTGCCCTTTCTTCTTTCCCATTTCTCCCCTTTGGAATGAGAATTTCCCTCTTACCCCGTCCCAATATTATACTTCAGAAGCACATAACTTGGCTAGTTTCACAGGTTCACAGCTGGAGGGAATGTTGCCTCAATGAAACACACCTTGAGTCTCACCCATACCTGATTTTGATGATATTTAGATGAGACATTGGACATTAGACTATCTGCACTGAGTTAAGACTTTGGGGGATGTTGGCGTGTAATGAGTGCATTTTACATTTGAAAAGGACATGAATTTTAAGCTAGAGACTGAATTCTCACCCCAAATTGCCATGGTGAAGTCTTAGCCCCCATGTGACTGTATTTGGAGATAGGACATTTGAGGAGGTAACTGAGGTTAAAAAAGGTCATTTAGGGCTTCCCTGGTGGCGCAGTGGTTGAGAGTCTGCCTGCCGATGAAGGGAACACGGGTTCGTGTCCCGGTCTGGGAAGATCCCACATGCCGCGGAGCGGCTAGGCCCGTGAGCCATGGCCGCTGAGCCTGTGCGTCCGGAGCCTGCGCTCCACAACGGGAGAGGCCACAACAGTGAGAGGCCCGCGTACCACAAAAAAAAAAAAAAAAAAAAAAAGGTCATTTGGGTGGGGGTTTCATCTGTTATGGTTGCTGGCTTTATAATAAGAGGAAGAGCTCTCTTTCCACATGCCACAGAGGAAAGGCCACGTGAGGATGCATCAAGAAGGTGGCTGTCTGCAAGCCAGGAAAAGAGCTCTCCCGAGGGACCAAATCTGCCAGCACCTTTACCAGGGACTTCCAGCCTCCAGAACTGTGAGAAAATAAATTTCTGTCATTTAATTCATACTGGTCTGTGGTATTTTGTTATGGCATCCTGAGCCGGCTGATACAAGTCTCATTTTAAAATTATAGATAATAGAGAAAGAAAAAAATTCCTGTCTCCCCTACCTTAATACACCCTATGTAACTTTGGTCTTAAAAGAAGACTGAATCCGTATCAGTTTGAGTGAGAAGCCTGGATTTGGGGGATAGAGTGAAGCATGCATAGAATAATGTAATGCCCTGGCAATACTCCGCTCTACTATTTTTAAAGCCAGATGGCTAACGGTGCTACCGCAGGTCTCTCATGAAGACTGTTGCTATCATATGAATCGCTTGGCAGTAGCTTTTCTACCCCTTCATCATTTGCCAGGGCAACTCGAGTATTGATTGCTGTCTTTTTGCTTCTATGAGTTCCCTTTGCTGTATTTTATGAGTTTGCTGAGATATGTTTATATGAAGCAATATATGTGTGTATGGGGGGGGGTGTTGCTTGTATACATATGGGAGATTGTTTTTCACATGCACTAATCTGACACATGTTTGTTTATTTGTTTTTTCCCCCCGTACAACTAGTGGGCCACTGACCATCTTTGGACCTTGTAAATTCTCAAATAGGAGCAGAGCTGACCTCCACTGTGCTTTCTAGGGTTACCCAGGGCTTTCAAAGCACATGGCCTGCTAGGACTCTGAGGCAGGCCACAAATCATCTATAGGAAATGATAATTTCCATTTTGTCTGACAAACTATAAGTTCTAGATTTAATGTCAGGCAAGAGATATGTTTTTTTCTTGAAGAAAACCCCCCACTGCTAACAGTGTTATTAGTTCTATTTTCTGCATGCTCCAAGCTCTCATTAAGATCATCCAAAAGAATGAGTAAGCACAGGATTAGAAATCAAAGAAATTTCCTCTAGTTCTGGCTCTGCCACCGTCTAGCTGGACAGGTTTGGACATTGTCATTTAGCATTTTTTTGCCTCATTAACTCATTAAACATTATTCAAGGACCCACTGTATGTCAGATGTTGTGCAGGGATAAAGAAAGAAAAATAAACAAAAACAAACAAACAGATAAAGAAACCTAAAAGCTCCAAGTCCCAGAAGAACTGAAAACCTTGTAGAAAAAAAAAGCATAGGTAACAGCAGGGTGTCAGCTGACATCAGCCTGGGAGCCTGCCTGTGTGTAAAATGTGTGGTCCATGACCGCTGTTCCAGGTAGCCAAAATGTATGTATTCTTTAGAAGTAGTAAAGGAAGAGGAGGAGAGATTTGCGCTGCAGTCACAGGGAAAAAGAGACGAGAGAGGAGGGCCATGGAGGAGAAACTGGGCTGTATTGGCATCTGGCCTCCTGCAGGACCACGGGATTGGATCTGAGCTGCAGCCTAGAGAAACGTGAGACACTAAAGTTGATCCTGCCGTTTTCAGTTGGAAGCATCACGCGATTCTGACACATTGGTCGTTTTGCAGCTTTGGGCTGCCCTGGACTTTTGGACTTTTGGACTCAGAGCAGGACCTCATTCTCCCAGGAGGAGGGAGAATTTGTGGCAGGTAGAACAGGAGCTAAGAAACTCATCAGATCCAACAAATGCCCAGCAGATAGAAAAGGTCAGCCGTAGAGGCCTGAGTCTGGGACAGCTCCACCTAGAGGCAGGTACTCATCCTTTCATACATGTGGCTTCCACAATATTTGAGAAATGGGTGAGTTGTCTTTGCAGGAATTTCCTGTCTCTGCAGGAACATGAATATGAAGGGGACCGAGGTAACAAATGATTATTAATATTATCTCAGAGTCTATGGAAACTGAATGGGAACATACAGGTTATATGCAGAGTTATCACTAACATGTAAAAAATATCTAGTGACTGCAGGTACAGATAGCTATGAGGACACCTAAAGGTGTGGAATTAATAACTCCAGGAGGATTTGAGGGAGAGATCAACAGTAAAGGCTATAGTTAATTATTTTCTTAAAGGTAGAATAACACATTTCACACAAGGAGAGAGGAGACATTCATTTCAAAATGGCCAGTATTAAAAAAAAAAAACATGGACAAATAACAATGGCACCTTGAGGGAGTGCATTAGTTTAGAATGCTCTCCACTGCAAGAAACAGAAAACCTAACAGTATTTTAAACAAAAAAGTTGGCTTTTCTGGCATAACAAGAATGCTCACAATAGGTAGTTGCTGTACATGGTTCAGGGAATCAATTATGCCTTTCCTTCATGGTTGCAAGGCGGCTGCTGAAGCTCCAGCTATCACACACATTCTTTAGTCAAGATGAAGGAAAAAGACAAAATGTCCATACCAGCCATCGTCTTTTACCTGGAAGGATAGAGCTTTGCTAGGACCCTTCCTCCCTTCTCCTATGACTTAAGCTAGATCTCAGCCTGGATGTACCATGTTTGTTCCCTTTCAACCCTTCTCCCCTCTCTTCATGCCTGTCAGCAAGGATGCAATCTGGGAAAGCAAATATTTAGCTGAGAACATTGTCGTATTGAAAATAACAACAACAAAGAATTCGTTAGGAAGAATAAAAGAGGAACAAACAGGGAATAGGGAGAAATGATGTATGACTGGAAACACAGTCTTTGAGATGGAAGGTGGGTGGGGGGCAGGGAGCTTCAAAATGAAACCTAAAAGTAAAGATATGGTCTGATTTTAAAGCCCTCTTTCGGCTATGTTTATAAGGCTTGTTCTTTTGTTCCTTGAAACATGAAATAGATCCCTTGTCAATAATCCCTAATATTTAAGATCTTTATTCGAACGTCAGAAATTTTCTGTTGATCACACGCTTACTGCTTGCCCTACTTTCCCTAAAGCTCAACAAATGTAGAACAATGAACCCTTCCTTCTCCTCTTCCTCTCTCATCACCATCAGTGCTAAGGACTTTAGCCACATAAAGAAGAACTTAATTGAAAGTAGCCTGTTTTTAACAGAATGGCATCTGTGTTGTATCCAGCAGCTTGAAGGAGCAATGGGTTGAGTAAAGGATGCAGAAGCAGGAAATCCTGGTCAGGTCCCGTCACAGATGAGCTGTGATGCTTTGTGCAACTCTCAGTCTCTGGGCTGGTGTCATAGAGAAAAATCTAAAATAATAGACTGAAACAAGTAAAATTCTGGAGTCCCTTCTAGTTCTATGGTTATTTGTTGACTCATTTCCTTCAGTTCCTCCAAGCATGCACATACCATGGCTGTATTTTATAAGGACTGATCTAATGACATTTAATAGGGAAAAAAAATTCTTTATTATGAGATGTATGGATCTCTAACTTAGCTAGATTTGTAATCTTGTGCAGTTAATGATTTTGCTGTAAAGGAACATATTAAACAATACCCCCTTAATTTGGGGGTCCTACATTTTTATGAATTCAGTGCCTCTTATTGCACTGTCAGAAGTTTTGAAGTCTTGTGTTTTCAGATAATTCTCATTTCCTTCAGAGTGCATTTCTGCCTGTGAAGCTTGGAGCTGCAGCCTTCATGTTCCTAGACAGTCACCAACATCTTTAAATGTCTGTCAGGCATGACTGTGCTTATAAGAATGAGGAGGTTTTGCAATTGAGTTCAGGGAAATAATGACCTCTCTGTCATTTACCATCAATAAGCTGTTGAAAATAGTACATGAAGGCGCTCTGTTAGACAAAGATGCCAAGCTAGGCTGTTCAACTAGCACCCTAGCAGCTCTGTTGTTTATTGCTCCTCTTGGATTACTTCCTTTATTTAATTTTGGCAAGTTACCAAAGTTAAAGAAGATATTTGCTGCTGTTGTGGCTCAGATCAGCCCACTTGTCAAACAAGCGGATTGTGAGATGTGGGAGGAAACTTCTCAGTGCCAGAGACCAAAGACAACAATGTTCACTGATGGAGGAAATATTTATTACTGTGAGGTGGAGCATGCTGTTTTTACAGGACGTTTTTCTAACTGGATTGCATCCGCTCTTTTAAAAGACAGACAACTGGAGTATCATTGGAGATAATAGGATCTGGGGCTGGAAAACCTTCATATTTTATTAGGGCTGCATTCATTCCATTTCTTTAAGTAACTGGAGTGTTATTTCATGTTCTAGTGTCTGCATAACTGTGTTGCCTTTGATTCTCAGTTCCATTTAAAATTCCTCGGCATATCAAGGCTAGTGAATGTCAGCGAAGACAACTATCAACATGTAATAACTTCCAAATATGGGAACGTGTAGCTGGAAAACACTTAAATGAGCAGGTCTTTCTATAATAAGTGGGAGCCAGGGGAGGACAAAGTAACTCCAACCACCCTGCATGTATGTCAGATTCCATTTAGGTTTTGACTGTGCATAGACATAGGCATTTATCACAGACGATCAAGGAACTGGAGTAGGTCCCAATGAAGAATAAGGTTACATAGACCAAATGAGAGACCCATAGGGTACATGACAGAAAATATTTATATCAACCAGCTTCAAAAACCTGTAGGAACTGGGGAAAGGATATAGCCCAATTGGAACAGTAAGGAAATTCTCAATAAATACTCAGTTTAGTAACTTGCTTAGAACTCCATCCAGGTTGTCTATTGTTGCATAAATAACCATGACAAACAGTGGTTTGAAGCAACAACTTACTATCACCTTTATTGGTTCTATAAGTTTCCCAAGAGGCTGCAGTCAGATGTTGGCAGGGTCTGGACTCTTTTGAGGGCTCAACTGGAAATGCAAGATATCTTCTTCAATCCCAAATGTATTGTCTGCCTGAGATGGGACAACTTAGGGCCACCTAGGCATCTTTCTCTCCATGCTACCTCCTTGCATGGCTAGATGGGTAGCTACAGAACATGGCACTCTCAGGAAGCTAGCCTTCCCTGGAGCAAGTGTTCCGAGAGACTGAGACAGAAACTATGAGATTTCTTACGATCTAGCATCAGAAATCAGACAGTATTCTTTCTGTCACATATTATTTATTACAAGTGAATCACAAGAGTCAGCCCAGATTCAAGGGAAGGAAACTAAACAAGGGCATGAGTATTAGGATGCTGGGTGCTTTGGGATCCATCTTTAGAGACTACTTACCAGAATCTTATTGGTTCATTAGCTAAGTGAACTGTTATAGCTTACTATTTGCCAAGGAATATACTAAGTTCTCTTAAAGAAATTTCTTGGTAGGACCTTCAAGATGGCAGAGGAGTAAGACGTGGAGATCACCTTCCTCCCCAAAAATACATCTATATGTGGAACAACTCCTACAGAACACCTACTGAATGCTGGCAGAAGACCTCAGACTTCCCAAAAGGGTCTTAGTGCTCTGGCTGGCTGTCAGACCTGAGCCTCTGAGGTGGGAGAGCCAAGTACAGGACACTGGACTACCAGAGACACCACAGCCCCACGTAATATCAATTGGTGAGAGCTGTGCCAGAGATCTCTGTCTCAATGATAAGACCGACCTCCACTCAACGAACAGCAAACTCCAGTGCTGCATGCCCCATACCGAACAACTAGCAAGACAGGAACAGAACCCAACCCATTAGCAGAGAGGCTGCCTAAAATCATAATAAGTTCACAGACACCTCAAAACACACCACCAGACACGGTTCTGCCCACCAGAAAGTTAAGATACAGGCACATCCACCGGAACACAGGTGCCAGTCCCCTCCACCAGGAAGCCTACACAAGACACTGAACCAACCTTACCCACTGGGGGCAGACACCAAAAAAAAAAAAAAAAAAACAGAAACTATGAACCTGCAGTCTGTGAAAAGGAGAACCCAAACACAGTAAGATAAGCAAAATGAGAAGATAGAGAAATACACAGCAGATGAAGGAGCAAGGTAAAAACCCACTAGACCAAACAAATGAAGAGGAAATAGGCAGTCTACCTGAATAAAGATTCAGAGTAATGATAGTAAAGATGATCCAAAACCTTGGAATTAGAATGGAGAAAATACAAGAAACATTTAACAAGGACCTAGTAGAATTAAAGAGGAAACAAACAATGATGAATAACATAATAATTGAAATTAAAAATTCTCTAGGAGGAATCAAGAGCAGAATAACTGAGGCAGAAGAATGGATGAGTGACCTGGAAGATAAAATAGTGGAAATAGCTACCTCAGAGAAGAATCAAGAAAAAAGAATGAAAAGCATTGAAGACAGTCTCAGAGAACTCTAGGACAACATTAAACACACCAATATTCGAATTATAGGGGTCCCAGAAGAAGAAGAGAAAAAGAAAGGGACTGAGAAAATATTTGAAGAGATTATAGTTGAAAACTTCCCTAATATGGGAAAGCAATAGTCAATCAACTCAAGGAAGCTCAGAGAGTCCCATACAGGATAAATCCAAGGAGAAACATGCCAAGACACATATTAATCAAACTATCAAAAATTAAATACAAAGGAAAAATATTAAAAGGAGCAAGGGGAAAGCAACAAAAAACATACAAGGGATCCCCATAAGTTTAGGAGCTGATCTTTCAGCAGAAACTCTGAAAGTCAGAAGGGTGTGGCAGGACATATTTAAAGTGATGAAAGGGAAAAACCTACAACCAAGATTACTGTACCCAGCAAGAATCTCATTCAGATTTGACAGAGAAATTAAAACCTTTACAGAGAAGCAAAAGCTAAAAGAATTCAGCATCAGCAAACCAGCATTATAACAAATGCTAAAGGAACATTTTTAGGCAGGAAACACAAGAGAAGGAAAAGACCTAAAATAACAAACCCAAAACAATTAAGAAAATGGTAATAGGAACATACACATCAATAATTACCTAAAATGTAAATGGATTAAATGCTGCAACCAAAAGACATAGACTGGCTGAATGGATACAAAAACAAGACCCATATATATGCTGTCTACAAGAGACCAACTTCAGACCTAGGGACACATACAGACTGAAAGTCAGGGGATGGAAAAAGTTATTCCATGCAAATGAAAATCAGAACAAAGCTGGAGTAGCAATTGTCATATCAGACAAAATAGACTTTAAAATAAAACTATTACAAGAGAAAAAGAAGGACACTCCATAACGATCAAGGGATCAATCCAAGAAGAAGATATAACAATTGTAAATATTTATGCACCCAACATAGGAGCACCTCAATACACAAGGCAAATGCTAACGGCCATAAAAGGGGAAATCGACAGTAACAGCAATCAGAGAAAAAGAAGGCAATAAAAGGAATCCAAATCGGAAAAGAAGAAGTAAAGTGGTCACTGTTTGCAATTGACATAATACTATATATAGAGAATCCTAAAGATGTTACCAGAAAATTACTAGAGCTAATCAATGAATTTGGTAAAGTAGCAGGATACAAAATTAATGCACAGAAATCTCTTGCATTCCTAAACACTAATGATGAAAAGCCTGAAAGAGAAATTAAGGAAACGCTCCCATTTACCATTGCAACAAAAAGAATAAAATACCTAGGAATAAACCTACCTAAGGAGACAAAAGACCTGTATGCAGAAAACTATAAGATACTGAGGAAAGAAATTAAAGATGATACAAACATTTGGAAAGATATACCATGTTCTTGGATTGGAAGAATCAACATTGTGAAAATGACTATACTACCCAAAGCAATCTACAGATTCAATGCAATCCCTTTCAAACTACCAATGGCATTTTTCACAGAACTAAAACAAAAAAATCACAATTTGTATGGAAACACAAAAGACCCCGAATAGCCAAAGCAATCTTGAGAAAGCAAAACAGAGCTGGGGGAATCAGGCTCCCTGACTTCAGACTATACTACAAAGCTACAGTAATCAGGACAGTATGGTACTGTCACAAAAACTGAAATATAGATCAATGGAACAGGATAGA
The DNA here is from genome assembly GCF_963924675.1 of Phocoena phocoena. NCBI lineage: Eukaryota > Metazoa > Chordata > Mammalia > Artiodactyla > Phocoenidae > Phocoena > Phocoena phocoena. The sequence continues at coordinate 115,383,469 of NC_089222.1, read as the reverse complement.
AAGCCCAGAAATAAACCCATGCACATATGGTCACCTTATTTTTGATATAAAGTTCAGACTATACTACAAAGCTACAGTAATCAAGACAGTATGGTACTGGCACAAAAACAGAAATATAGATCAATGGAACAGGATAGAAACCCCAGAGATAAACTTACCCACCTATGGTTACCTTATCTTTGATAAAGGAGGCAAGAATATACAAAGGAGAAAAGACAGCCTCTTCAATAAGTGGTGCTGGGAAAACTGGACAGCTACATGTAAAGGAATGAAATTAGAACACACCCTAAGTCCATACACAAAAATAAACTCAAAACGGATTAAAGACCTAAGTGTAAGGCCAAACACTATAAAACTCTCAGGAAAACTTAGGCAGAATACTCTATGACATACATCACAGCAAGATCCTTTTTGACCCACTTACTAGAGAAATGGATTTAAAAACAAAAATAAACAAATGGGACCTAATGAAACTTAAAAGCTTTTGCACAGCAAAGGAAACCATAAAGAAGACGACCCTCAGAATGAGGGAGAATATTTGCAAACAAAGCTACTGACAAAGGATTAACCTCCAAAATGTACAAGCAGCTCATGCAACTCAATATCAAAAAAAACAAACAACCCACTCCAAAAATGGGCAGAAGACCTAAACAGACATTTCTCCAAAGAAGATATACAGATTGCCAAGAAACACATGAAAGGATGCTCAACATCACTAATCATTAGAGAAATGCAAACCAAAACTACAATGAGGTATCACCTCACACCAGTCAGAATGAACATCATCAAAAAATCTACGAACAATAAACTCTGGAGAGGATGTGGAGAAAAGGGGACACTCTTGCACTGTTGGTGGGAATGTAAATTGATAACAGCCACTATGGAGAACTGTATGGAGTTCCTTAAAAAACTAAAAATAAAACTAACCTACGACCCAGCAATCCCTCTACTGGGCATATACCCTGAGAAAACCATAATTCAAAAAGAGTCATGTACCACAATGTTCATTGCAGCAGTATTTACAGTAGCCAGGACATGGAAGCAACCTAAGTGTCCATCAACAAATGAATTGGTAAAGAAGATGTGGCACATATATACAATGGAATATTACTCAGCCATGAAAAGAAACGAAATTTAGTTATTTGTAGTAAGGTAGATGGATCTAGAGTCTGTCATACAGAGTGAAGTAAGTCAGAAAAAGAAAAACAAATACCGTATGCTAACACATATATCTAAAAAAAAAAAAATTGGTTCTGATGAACCTAGGGGCAGGAGGAATAAAGATGCAGACATAGAGAATGGACTTGAGAACACTGGTGGGGGAAGGGTAAGCTGGGTCTAAGTGAGAGAGTGGCATTGACATATATACACTACCAAATGTAAAATAGATAGCTAGTGGGAAGCAGCCACATAGCGTGCATAGCACAGGGAGATCAGCTTGGTGCTTTGTGGCCACCTACGGGGTGGGATAGGGAGGGTGGGAGGGAGACTCAAGAGGGAGGGGATATGGAGATATATGTATAGGTATAGCTGATTCACTTTGTTATACAACAGAAACTTACACACCATTGTAAAGCAATTATACTCCAATAAAGATGTTAATAATTAATTAATTTCTCTTTTGATGATACTATTTTCTTAATTTTATAAAGTAATTGATTCAAATATTTTTTGATGGAAACTCTGTAGCAGACTGTAGTAGACAGAATTCTGAGATGGCATTTGTAATCTCTGCTCTATAGTGTTACTCTTGTGACTATGTTGTCTTACTTAGCAAAGGGTCTTCTTATATTTCATTAAGGTTCCTAACCAGTTGACCTTTTTATAAGAGGATATTAACTCCAACTACTCTGTGTGCATGTCAGATTTAATTTGAGTTTTGACAGTTCATGGATATAGGCATTCATCTCTGATGGTCAAGGATCTGGAATGTGTTCTAATGCATAGTCAGGCTCCATAAACCAAATGGGAGACGAATACCCTACATCACTGAGAGCCTTTGTATCAAGCAGCCTCAAAATCCCATAGGAACTAGGTTCTTATATAATAGATGAGCCTTATCTAACCACACCGGTAGCAGAAGGGAAAGTCAGAGATAAAAAGCCCATGAAATATTCCAAGGGTCATTGCTGACCTTGAAGATAGAGGAAGCCATGTGCGAAGACTGTAGAGTAGACTTCAGGAGCTGTGATTGACCCTGATCCTGATCAACAGCCAACAAGGAAACATGGATTCCAGTTCTACCCTTGCAAGGAACTATATTCTGCTAAGTACCTGTATGAACTTTGAAGCTGGTTCTTCCCAAGAGTCTCCAGATGAGAGTTCAGCCTGGATGATGCTTTGATTTTGGCCTTATGATCCATTAAGCAGAGAACCTAGCTGGCCCTCCCTGGGTTTCTGACCTACAGAACTTGAGCTTATAAGTGGTCATCATTTTAAGCCACCAAGCTGTAATTTGCCATGTAGCAATAGAAAACTAATTTGGTACCTGTGGGAATTTCTTTGATACCAACACTTGCGTGATGTCCATTCTTTCCAAGTCTTATCTACCCACTTCGGCACCAATTTTTTTCAGTGAATTCTTTCTAGTAACTCTGTTTCACACAAACGTTGTCTCTGAATATGATTTTGGGGAATTCAATATAACATAGTTGTTAACAGAGGTGGTTTAGAAAATAGATGGCCAGAATGGAATTCTGGAGTGGGGTCATTTACCAGCCAGATAGCAATTAAACTTGGATAGATGGTAACTCCTGACACAACACTGCCTTACAATTGCTTAGACATTCCTTTTGGTAAATTGGGATGGGAAGAAGGTGGAAGAGGATGTATTGGCTTATACAATATCTCTAACATTTAAGTAATGTAGGGGAAATAGTTACTTTTAGAATTGTGGAATTGATTGCTTTTTTGCTAAGTGTCAATTATGACGTAAAGAAAGAAAATGACAAACTCAGGTCAGTCAGTGACCAACTCGGTGCATGATGTGAAAGTGAAAAACCTTCCATGGCATCACTAATAGAGACTCTCATCACCTATAGCCAGAGAGTAGACCATGCTGAGGACCAGGCCCAGAATTCAAGAGTGAGTATAGCAGAGCTACAAAGAATGATGAATTCACAGCCTTGGCAAGGTCTAAAGTCGGGAAGGGAGTGAGATCCTATGACCTGCTATGGAGATATCTGGGTGAATGTGCTTGAATACATTGAATCTAAGATTACCTTGTACCATCCGTGTCTACAGAAATGACTACTTACTATTGCTTGAGGATAGCAACGTATCCTTTCCTAAAGATCACGTAGAGACATCTCTGCCTGTGATCATGCTAAAATCTCCCCTAAGGAGTACCCCTCCTGGCTAGGACACCAATAACTAAAGTCAAGTATTAGGATGGTCCAACTGGGAAGTACTGACTCTACTAAGGGAGGATTGGCATTATTCACCAAAGGAACAATAAAGTCTAGACAGTATGGAGCAGCTAGAATCAAGGAAACTTAAATAAGACTTGAAGGTACTGGACAAAGAGAGTTGTATATAACGCTAGATTGGGAGGATTGGATATATGGTGGGCTCTTTCCGACGATTTAGATTCAACACCCAAGCAAGGGCTTGGTTTTGATACATTGTTGGGTTGGCTCTTGGAAAGCTGGACATAATGATGCTTCACATTAAAATACTTGGAGATGACAGGACTCTTCTTGGAAGAATGTTGAGAAAGGATCAAAAATACTCAGAGAGGTAGATATGCAAGAATGTATCTATTATGTGAGCCCCAAACCTAGCAAATAGCTACGTTTCCTAGGAGGGCCCAGAGGACACTCCTTTTCCTAAGGAAAGCACTCAGTGAGAAAACAAGGTGACTCTGACCCACAGGGATCTATGGTGATGGCTAATACACCAGAACATTCTCAAGAGTCAGATAAATGGAGGAACCAATGTGGTATAACTTAATATATATAATCAAAAAAAGATTGAATGCAGATGAACTGGTATTAACCACCCCAGTGGAAAAATCATTATTCTTCATCCAGTTTCCAGACCTGAGCTTGATTGAAAAAGATGCAGGTGCATTTGAGGAGGAAACCTGCAATGCATCAGCAATTCACCCAATCCTTCCCCAAAGAGATCTATGACCATTGGAATGGGGGGATATCCAGAATTTTTGAAGGTTGTTAGTTACAAGCTAACATGATACCAAGGATCCCAAATCCCCTTGTAGCCACGCATTATAGTGCAATGCCATGTGGCAAACGAGGTCCTTGTCCAATTCTAGAGGACACATAGTCTCATCTTGTGTTCATTTTCCAGTCCCTGAGTTTTTAATTGGGATAAATATACTTATATCGAGGGCAGACAGTAACTAATATACAGTCCGGTCTTGATCAGTGCAATTTTAACTCTCCTACTTTATGATATGGTCCAAGGGGATCTTGATGGTCTGGACATTCTTGCTGTACCCCAGTCCTGTGCATAATGGGTCCTGAAAGACAGTGGCAAAGAAAAATCCTCCCAACAGACAGACCTTGTGTAGCATCTGGTCTTCTATATCACGTGGAGAAAGAAGTGGCCTGTGGTAGGGACAGACTCAAATCCCTGACTGGTGGGAACGCTGGTTGATCAGTGGCTTGGAAAGAGCAAGATTGAAAGAGAAAGTCTAGATTAAGGGCATATGGTTAGACTCATGAGAGTCATCAGAATGTGTGCAGATTTTTGTAGAACACATTAATGCAAACCAGAGTAAATGAATTAATTGGAGGTACTAAACAAGCGGGGGGGCAGTGACTCATTCAGTATAGGACAGATACCCTCTGTACTCATTGATGACAGTGTTCGTATAATAAACCCATAAATGAACTAGCCATGACAAAAGAGATGATGGCTATACATGAATCTAATAGCATGGACTTATTCTAACAAATTTGATATAACTACTGTCATTGCACGGGTTCAATCCCTGGCTGCGGAACTAAGATCCCACATGATGCGCGGCGTGGCCAAAACATTAAAAAAAAAAAAACTCACTTGTCAACAAACTGTGATGCTGGGCTCTTGATATGTTATCAGTTCTCAAGACCCATCAGCCACTTGGTGGCAAGTTGATTACACCAGACCCCATCCACTCTGGAATGGGCAGTAATTGACAGATATGCTGGTATGTGTTTTCCGTTCCTGTCCTTAATGTTTTGGTCAGTTTTATAGGCTTACAGCATATCTGATTTACTGACATTTTATCTTATATAATATTTCTTCAGACCAAAGCGTACATTTTGCAGAAAAGTGATTTTAATATTGAGCCTGGCTCAAAGGATCACTGGCTCTACTATTGTCTGTAGCACCCAGAGCCTGCCAGTCTGATATAATGCTGCAATGGCCACTCAAAGGCATAGCTAAAGTTCCAACTTGCAAATAACACCTTGCTAGTTTGGAGGATTGCTTTCAGAAATGGTATATACCTTTAGCCAGCAGCCATTTTGTCCTGAGTCCCTGTTACTTATAAGTCCAGAAATGATAGGGTGAAAGTAGAAGGGACACCGCCCCACCCCCCATTGCCATCACTCCCAGTGACCCGTTTAGAGGATTTGTGCTTTTTGTTCTTCCAATTTTTAATTTGGCTGGTCTAGAGTTCTAAAACTGTGACTTCTACCTGGCCATTTTGGTCCTCAATCCAGTAGACCAGCAGACAAGAAAGTTACCATATTGGCAGTGGTAACTGACTCTGATCGTTATGAAGAGGTAGAATTGCTTCTCTACAAAGCTACAGAAAGTAGTCTGAACCTCTGGAGATACTGTGGCAACCTTGGCGATCTCAAGACTGTTCTAACCATGAACAGATCACAGCCAAACAAAGACACAGTACCAAGGGCTCTGTCACTTGCAGTATAAAGATCTAGATTACCCCAGCATTTAATTAATCCAGAGCAGCAGAAGTGTTGGCCAAGAGGGGAGTGAAAGTAGGCAGAGGATGAATATCACCTCTGCCTCAAGACCAACCACAGCAGTGGAGGCTGTAGCTTAATCTGCTAATCTTTCTTTAAGTATTATTTTTAGAAAGGTTACCAGGCACCATCCTGAAGAATCAGTACAGTGAATTTAATGCGAGGGTTGAATGGATCTCACCTTGAAATGGGTGGATTGTAACAGACACTGTGCTTCACACACATTCCCTGGGATAGCTTTACAAATTCATTTTCACTCTGACTACAACAGCCAGAACCTGCATCTCTTGACCATAGGACTGTTCTTGGGATGTTGAGCGTATTCTACTCACACAAAGAGGGTGGGAATTGGCTTGGAACTTATGTCCCTCTAGGCGGAGCCCTAAAACAATAATTATGGTATGAAGGTATGAATTTTCAACTCTCTTACACCTTGATCTAGACAACTCTACGGTGTGATGTACTCTGTCTATAGATTAGCATTTTGAGATTGAGGTAGGACTTTGCCTACCATAGCTGTACTTGGCCCCCTGCATTCCCACGATACCTTCCTGGAGCTCTAGACATCTATTTATTCCTGCCCAAGTTCTGTAGAAGCAATTCTCCCGTCTCATGATGTTCAGGGTCATATAGCTCAGCCAGTGTGATTCTGTCGAAACCCAACTATGGTAAGTACTTAGGACTTTATTCTGAGTGAGACAGAACACCATTGCCAAATTTTAAGCAGAGAAATGACATGATTTTACTTTACTGGATATTTTGTGAAGTCAAGTCTCTACAGGACAAGAACGGAATGGAGGAGACTAACAAAAAAACTATTGCAGGTAAGAGATAGTGACAGTTTGGGGGAGGGTGATACCATTGAAGGTTGACTAATAGTGGTCAGACTCTGAATGTATTTTTAAAGTAGAGCTCATACTTGTTGATTAATTGAATGTGCACCTAAAGGGAAGAAAGGTGTCAAAAATAACTCAAGATACTGGCCTGGATAATTGGAAGAAAGGAATTTCCAGTTAGTGAGAAGTTGTGTTGTTTTTTTTTTTTTAATTCATAAAAATGTAACTGGAAACAAGCTAAAAGCAGGTCAATCTTAGCAGTGTGAAAGGATCAAAATGTTTCTTGGCTCATTTTCCTCTCTCATTTAGAGCAAAATCAGAGCTAGAACATCCAGCTTCTAGGCTTCCCCACATCTTTGCAGCCCATTCCTATTCCTGTTCAAATCAAACTTCAACAGCAGTTTTGTGAAGCCTTTTTAGAAAAGATACCGTCTCCACACCCAGTCCTCCTTGAGCTGTATCAGATTTAGAGTTGCAGACTCTAGAGTTAGACTGAATTCAAACTTTGGTACAACCACTAACTGCCTTGAGTAAGTCACAAAAACTTTAAAACAACGCATCTGTAAAAAGAGATAATTATAATACCCGCGTCTTGGGATTAAATAAGACACAAGAAAATAAGATGACAGGTTTAAATGATTTAGGCTGTGTTATTCTGGTAAGTGTTAAAAACAAAAACAAACAACAAAACAGATCGCCAGGTTAAAAGAAGGACCTGATTTGTAGCATCGTGATGTCACTGAAAGTTGAGTTAAATGGATACACACCGGATTGGATTTTGTGTGCAGGTAAGAGTCAGCTCCAGCACACCTATACATTTGGCACAGTGAGTCACATGTAATATATGTTCATAAACATTACCTATTAGTGTTACTATTCGTACACATATAACGCTTAGGACCCTGCATTATATTGTATGTTCATGTGTCAGTCTTTCCTCCTATATTATGTACTTCTTGAGGGCAGAGATTATGATTATAGTTTGGAAAACCTAACAAGATACTCTGACCTCTTTCCTTTGATTCTTCTCATCCCATTTTGGGAATAAAGACCCATGTCCTTATTATTATGTTTAGATATGAGCACCCCATTGACCTCCATCTCTCTCAGGGCTGAACTGGCTAAGTCATCTCTGCTACCTCTTTGCCTCATTTCTTGTCTTTAACATAAGCCTCCTTTTTCCTGCTTCTTTTTGCAAAATATTAACTGAATAAATGAATTGTTGAACAAATGAACTAAAATGGGGGAATATTGAAATAATAGCAATCCTGAAAACTGGTGCAAATACCAGATCATTAGTTTGGGTGAGACATAGGCACCCATCATTTGGTCCTGGAAGATAATAATTAATAATAGTAATGATAGGAAAAAAGACAAATAATAAGTATAGATATCACTAACAAATATAATAACTATAGATATGCAAATGAGAGTCATTTGCCTAAGCATTTTCTCTCCATTTTAAAAATTAATCATCACAGTGACTCCATGGGACATACACATTATTTCTACTTTACAGAAATTAGCAGCAAGGGACACTTGAGAGAGAGTAATGCCTGGAACCTTAATGATAAGTATAGGAATATAACAGTTCAAAGTCCCATCTGATTAGGTTGGAATTAAGGAGAGGGTGTTATGGATGCTATGGAAATATATTCTGGTTCAACTGGGATTAATTCAGAAAAGTTGGGGATGCTGAATCTGCATATGGGAAATCAGTGGATCTATAGAGAGTTGAAGAAGATAGAAAAGAGAAAGCAAAGGACAAGAGTGCATATAAGGATTCCAAATCAACACAAATATGAAGAATGGAAATGGGATGGAGAAAGACTTCACCCACACCCAGCATACAATGAGCACCTTCTCTTTCCAAGAAGATGCTTTCTTGAATGTGAATTCCTTTTATATTCACCAAATAACCCTGATAGATGGGTATTCTTCTCTCACCTCTCTCTGTCTGTGCTGGTTGGATTTCACTATTACCTGCTTCCATTATACTCTGAGTTCCATCTTCAGTTCTTGCTACATGGTAGCTGCAAATGATTCTAAACAACAACAACAGCAAAAGGCAGGGAAAAATATCACAGAACTTGCTTTGCAGAAGAGATAAGCAACTCGAATCTCTCCATTTTTAATTTGCATTTATATTTTTACTTAGTGGTCAGCCAATTAAGTTTATACTAACTTGTATATAGAAAAATCTATGACGATTTTGGTGAGCTAAAATAAAGAGTAATGATTTAGTATCTTCTACCTGATGTAATCACATTATAAAAGGAATAAAATTGTCCATGCTAATTTGTGTCACACTAAACTATTAAAATCTCTTCAGCATTATTTAACCTCTGAAATATAGTTTATATAAACAATTTTATTAAGAAAAAAATGGGGTCTTTTCTAGACACAAATCTGGCACCGTAATGTTTTTTATATACACCATAGTTAATATGTAACACTCCTTCTCTCCAGGATACCTGAAAATCATTGACCTTGGAAAATATATCAGGACTCCTAGCTGCAGATTACAAAATCCCAAATTGAATTAATTAGGCAAAACATGGAATGTTTCAGCTCAAGGAACAGAAGGTATAGATGAACGTCCAATGTATGAGAAAGTTGGGGGTGTAGCTGAGGCTTAAGAACTCCTAGAAACAGGGTTTAAAAGACCAAGGTATTAACTGAGCTGCCATTTGTCTATTTATATCATTTTCCTCAATACATAAAAGCTATAATGGCTTCCTTTATATGGCAGAACACATGGCTTTTTATAGCTTCTGTGTTTTTCATCTTAAGTTTTCAAATCTCAGAGAGACAGACTTACCCTGGTTAGTCTGGTAGGATACAGTTCCCAAGCCTGGACTAGTGACTTCAATATCAGGGAATTCTATTTTTACCAGCTTTGGACAAGTTCTCGCCCTTGGACCAATGATGGTGCTTAAGAGATAGAGTCATGAAAACATGGCTTCTACTGAGAGAACCATTAATAAACAGCAAGAATTCTGGAAGAAGGACAGAATCAGGCAGAGCAAACAATAGATATTCAGTGCAGGAATATAAAGAGAGAGTTTCCAGTTCTTACATTAACTGTTACGGGGGGACCCAGTAACCTCTTTAATATGGCTCGAAATGGTCCTTGGGTACCAACTCTCAGATTTCAGCAGGCCCTTACCATATATCAGATCTACCAGGCATAGTTCCCTTCCTGTCATTTGTTATTCCTTCCCACAAAAGGAGTACTGTTAGTATTCACAACGACACTTAATAAAATGAAATCATCTATTTACTCAATACCAAAGGCAGTGTTGGCTATTAATTAACCCTCATTGTTGCTATAGAAAAAAAATAACAACAGTTCTTTATTCTTTTATTACTAAGATTGTAATTTAGCAGGAGTTCCATTCCTGTCTTTTTCTTTAATAGGCACTGACCTGTAACAAATTTCTACAAATAACATTAATATTTTCCTTCTCCATCCTTGCCCTCTCCACCCTTTGTCTCCACTCTGTCTTTCAAATCACTGTGGGTCATACAGAGGACACATGTTTGATGTTTGGATTCCAGAATTACAAGCTTCACAGCCAATTTGTATTTGCATAAAAGCAGACTCCTTTTTCAGACATTAGACACACATTGCAGCATTCAGCCTGCCAACTTTATTACTGTTCATTTCACCATCCTACAGTAGCTCTTGCTGAAAAGAGTACCATAAATTTCAGCAATATAAAGATAGTATACCATAATCACTCATCAAAGAAAGAAGATATTATTTTACTCTATGATACACATCAATGATACGGTATTTGTCAAACAATTTATGATTTGGAAACAAAGGCGATAAAATCTAATTGAATATTTGAACCAGATACCTTGAAGGATAAAAGTAGAACTCAAGGAAAAATTATATCTATCTTTTATTTTGGCTGGGAGTGCTATGCCAGCCGTGCTATCCAAATACCTGGGTACAAATGTGGCAGTGTAATAAAAATGCATCCCTAGGAAGAGACCATCCTATATATTTTAAAACAGACAGACCCAAACACACACTCCCTGTACCATGTGTTCACATTATAAAGCCCATTCTGTGACTTGCTGAACCAGCTAGTGCGTTACTGTATATTTGAAGAATTTACACCAAGCCTTTTCTTTCCAGTTTTCCTTTTACTGCAGGAGTTACTGATGCTGATAGAACTCAGTGGCTCAATAAACAACTTTGCTATCTCAAAAAATACACCCACTTTGCCAGCAAGATGTTTGGAGTCATTCCAAGAGAAAGAAAAAAATAAATAAATCTGATCGACAGAGAGAAGGGACCACATTGAAACATACGCACTCCTGCTTTTTCTCTGGTCACAAATCATTATCCACTCTGGCATTGATTAATTGGTCTTCCTCAAATCCTCCAGGATTCTTATGAAAACCCAGGATAAAGGACGATTACAATATTAGCAACAGATAGAAAGGGATACATTTTCAAAATGTTGTCTGGAGATAACAGTGCATAGACAAAAAATGTGCCACATGGGAGGTAGGTTTTGGTTATTTACATTTTTTAAGTGATTTAGTTCTTTTTGTCAAAGTCTTCATTCACTCCCCTTCTTATCTCAGGTCCACAACCAAGTCTGAGAAATGCGGGGGTGACATGCTCTACATACTCCACCTGTCAGGTGACACCATGGCATCCGGGACCCATTGACAATTTCTGTGTTATTATGTCAAATTCTTCAGGGTATATTGTTAATGATCAAGTTTCGCATTGTTAATTTCAGGTACTACGTTAAATGGATGATAAATGGGCTAAAACAGCTGTCTGAACGTCACATACGGTCAGTCTCGTGGAGAGTTGCCTTGTAATTCTAACAATAGTTTCACTTTGATAGTTAATAAGCTTTTCATTTGAGTACTAGTGTTCATCCACATTCTTCTTTACTTACCCACTCTTCAGTGACTGGATTTTTTCCACTTTTGTTTCTCTGTTTTAAAATAAGCTTCTCATTACACTCTATAGTTTGTAATTACCATCCTAAGTGATACATATTGCTCAGTAAAGAATGGCTATTACTATATGTGTATAAAGGTTAAAAGTGTGGTAAGACACAGGAAAAGAAAAAGAAATAGACCAATGGATTACATTCAAGAGTCCAGATACAGACCTGTGGACATATGAGCACTTTGTGTATGATAAAGATGCCGACACTTCTGTATATGGATGGCTTATTATACGGCATTGTGAAAATTGGCTAATTATATGGAAAATAATCAATCTAGATGCCTATTTTACATGACACAAAATGTTTAAATTTAGATGGATTAAAAAGGAGCGAAAGGTAATACTGTAAATCTTGTGAAAATGTATGAACCCATCCCCACTCCACCCGTAGAGTGATGAAAGTCTTCACAAAATCTCCAAAGCAGAGAACCTAAGGTAAAAATTAAAATTAAGTAGACAGTTTAGATTAAGTTTAAATAGTTCTACAGTGATAGTAAACCATCCCAGTTCCAAAATTTTAGAGGATTTAAAAATAGATAGAAAAATAAATTGGCAGATTACTGTTATGCCTAAATTAAGTCTAGCCATTTATTCATCAATTTTCAAAGAAAATGTCAGATAAATAAATCTACAAAATTGAGCTTTGTAATGAATCGCTAGAAAGAGGAACACAAAGTATTACTAAATGTCCACATTTTAATTAACAAATGGTATACAGCACAAACCATGTGGCAAAGCATTGTTCTAAATATTGTTACAAATCTTAGCTCTTTCCCTATTGCAACAATCACATGAAATTGGTACTATAATGATCATCCCCATTTTACAAATGAAGAAAGAGGTTTGTGACTCACCGTAGGTAAGACAGTGAAGAAATGCACAGACTGAGATAGGAACCTAGGCAGTTTGGTTACAGATCTGTCCTGTCAACCACTACCCTGTATTGCTTTCCTCAAAATTTTGTATGGAAATAGCAATTAACATTAGACTTCTGGAAAATATTTGCCTTTTGCTTTGATTTTTTTTAAACATCTCATTTACAATCATAGGAAAAGAAAGCAAATATTCCACGTAGTGACAATTAAAATATTCCCAGCTCACCAATGTAGACTTGTAATAAAAATCCTACATCTTTCTATGATATTCCCATTTCTAATGTTTTCTACTAATCCATAATTTAATAAAAAATAACAGAATAATTCTTACCTTTCTCATACATGTAAAAATTAGCACTAAGAAAAATGGAATAAGGATAAAAATTGAATCAGATGAAAATTTACTTGGAAGAATTTGGGTCGGATGAGATGAAATTAAGTAGCATTAGTTCCTTAAATGTATAAAACATGAACCAGTGAGGACATAAGTGCATGCTGTAGCTCTCAGTCTCTTTGAGGGATAATTAACTAAAATACTGCAGCATTTAAAATTATAAATACATATATGAATTACTAGTCTGGGAGACAGAGAACCCCAGAAACATGTAAGTGGTGTGCTACTGAAAAGACTGTTACTTCTCAGAGGTCAGACACGTGTCCTTTTTAAATCATAGAATCGTAACATCTTGGTGTTGGAGAGATGCTTCTATATTATCTGCTCAAAAGACCCATCCTACCTTGTACTCCCTTACACCATACTCCTGACAAGTAGGAAGTCAAGCTCTGTGAAGAGCTCTGGAGGTAGGGAAGCCAAGACTTCCCAAGAGGAGTAGTGGAAAACGAAATTGATTGATTCAGACTTCCTTGGTTCTAGTTCTGGCTGAGCCAGTAAGGAGCAGAGAAGCAAACCATTTGACCTTGTTATGTCTACATTTCCTCACATGGAAAATAAAAAAAAAAAAGAACATTAAATATGCTCATTCTATGATTGTATTTTGTAAATAGATTTTCATTATAAAAGTCTTTATATAGTCAACCAAAATTGGTCTCCATGCACTTGTTGCAAAAATTTAGAGCTAACCCTTCAAGAGATAATTGCTCTTTGTTCTGGATATTTCTTGCTTCCTAACGAACCATCACAAATCTTAGTGGCTACAAACAATGACATACATTTTGATCATGGGTTTGCGAGTTGATCAGAGCACGGCAGTCATCAGCTTGTCTCTGCTCTACTCAGCTTTAGCTGGGTGGTCCTAAGGCTGGTGGCTGAAGTATTGTTCACTGAGATGTCTGGTGGTTGATGCTAGCTCTTGACTTGGACCTTGGCTTGTGCCAGTGGCCAAAATACTTACACATGGCCTCTCCATGTGATGTGACCTGAGCTTTCTTCCTAAAAAGATGGTGGCTAGGTCCTGAGGATGACTGTCCAGCAAGACAATCAGGTAAGTTCTATCATCTTGTATGACTTATGACTTAGATGTGGAAGGTCATTCAGTGTCACTTCTTTTTTTTTTTTTTGCGGTACGCCGGCCTCTCACTGTTGTGGCCTCTCCCATCATGGAGCACAGGCTCCGGACGCACAGGCTCAGCGGCCACAGCTCACGGGCCCAGCAGCTCCACGGCATGTGGGATCTTCCCGGACCGGGGCACAAACCCGTGTCCCCTGCATCGGCAGGTGGACTCTCAACCACTGCGCCACCAGGGAAGCCCCAGTGTCACTTCTTCATCAATCTATTCATGAGAAGCAAGTCACTAAGCTTCCACTTTAAGGGGGAAGGACTCAAACTCCACCTTTGCATGAGAGATGTCAGTCTTCTATGTTAAGCCTTTAAAATATTTGAATATTAATATCCTGTTCCCTTATATTTTCTCATTTCTTGGCTAAATGTATTATTCAGTTTCTTTAAACTTTTCTATCAGGCTATGTTTTAGGTAGTAAAATGACTTGACTTTAAATAAAACATCCTTTTCATTGGTCACACTGAATGAGACTGCTCTTCTTAAAATTGTGAAGCAGGAGTTCTCAAAATATGATTCTGAGATTACCTGGGAGTTTCTATGATTGTTGGGGGCTCTGCAAAGTTAAAATTACTTACTTTACCAAAGTTAAAAATATTAAGAAATATTATTACTTCTTAATAATACTAAGGCATTATTTTTCTTTATAGTTCATTTTTCTCAAGAATATACAGTGGAGTTTTCCAATCCTACACAAGTGATTTCACTGTTGAAAGCTACTTTAAAAAAAAAAAAAAGGTAAAATTATGACTCTCCTTTGGATATAAAATGATCATGCAATTAAGCTTTATTCTACTCATTAACTGAGAGAACCAGGCATATGAGGGAACCAGTTTAAAGAAAAAGTCAAAAAGACCCAAATTTATAGGAATAAAAGAATGTTGCAATGAATTGCTGATAGAGGCAAACCTCTTTTTCACAGAGTTCAAGGGAAGATGTTTAAACCTCTACCAAAAAAGAGAGCATTTGTATATCTTTCAGCTACCTACAGAATGGTAACTAGTTCTCACAGAATTAGAATCTGAGAAGGTGGACAGGTGTGTTATAGAAAATGCATTTTTTCTTCTATGTCACAACAGATTGGGGCTCTTTAAAGAAAAATGGAACTGCATTTTTTCATCTCCAGTCTTTTGGCACCTCTCTCATTTTCTGCTTCTTTTATCAATTTACCACTAGTGGTCCAATTATCTTCCCTGATTTCAGTGAATTTCTACATTTTTTAAAAACATAGTTTTCTCTATTGTCAAAGATTATCCTCAAGTACTTAAAGATTTGGTGTATAATTTGGTATACTTTAGGCATGACACTTCAATCTTGTCTGTACTCTCTATGGCTTACTGAGGTTTCCATCCCCATCTTCCAGATGCTTTTAGATATGGACCATTACATTCTCTATCATCTCCTGCCTCTCATTTTGTAAGGTCTGTGGAATATTCCTTGAACCCCTAGAGTGGTGTTCTTTGAAGTATGCTTCAACTATCACCCATACCAGAATCTTTTGCTGGCTAAACAAATACACATTTCTAGACAACAACACATTTTTACTATATCAGAATTCCTGGTTTGAGTTGAATTTCTGTCATTTGTAACCAAAAGATTTTTCACTGGCATTCTTATAATATTAAACCTTTTAGGAGTTTTAGCTATCTTACTCATTTGGCCTTCATAAAAACTTATTAGCCTTATTTTATGCTCGAGGACACTGAAGGACTAGCTCAAGGTCACACAGCTAGTAATTGTCAGAGCTGGGAATCAAATCAGAGCCTTGTTTATTTGTTTTTCTCCCTCCTAATGTCTCATAGGCTGAGTAAACACCTGAAGGGTCCTGGGAAGGGCTTGGTGACCAAAACTAATTCTCATTAGCCCTGCCTCAGAGTCTGAAATCCTCAGCGTTCTCCAGTTCTTTCAGTTCCAAGGCAGCTGTTTAATTGCAAATTACATCCGGAAGGGTGTCACATTAATAGCTACTACCAGCTATTAACTCCTAAACACAAATCAGTGTCCTTGTTCTCTAGACTAGACGGGACTCTTAAAGAACGTAATGTTTGTAGGAAATTTTTGAACTGAGAGTGAAGGGAATAGGAAAGGTTGGGGGCAGAAGGATGCTTTCACAGCGGAGGCTCTGGACAAATGACAGATCTCAAGTGCCGGGGGGTGGGCAGCCCATGACAAGTGAGGGGAGGACTGGGCTGGGGACACAGGCTCAAAGGATTTTAGAAGGGGCGATAAAAGCAAAGATTACCTGCTTTCCCTTTTTGCATAGAACCATTTCAAATTCTGGCATCCATTTTGATCCTGCTTCAGTCTTTATGATAAAACACAGGAAATTACCCCCTGAATGTGCAGTGTGTGTTAAATATGAAGAATTAATCCAAGACTGCCAAACCTAATTCACATAAGGTCCCAGCATGAGCTCACATTCAATAATCATTAACATCTTTAACCTATTCTTCAATTTCTTTAATGAATACATGTATCTTATTTCCTTAGAATGTAGGATGATTGGACTGTTCTTCAGTGTCGTATATACATGCAACGTAAAATATGACATTAAAGTGATTAAATCATGTAATAAACATTATCACGTTGCTTTGTTGTCAGAATCATAACTAATGGAATGAGGTCGGAAAGGTACTGCAGAAACAGCTGCAGATTTATAATTTTTCCCATGAATTACTCATAGAAGATTTCACAAACCAATAAAGTAATTCCGAAGCTGCACAAATTACTAAATTACTTGTTAAGTTAAAAAAGAAGTGACAGAGCTATTTGTGTCATCGTGGCTAGTGTCAGTGACCAACAAATTTGTTATAAAATGTTCCAGGATTTAAAAAAAATGGTCATCATTTAGGCTTAGATTAACAGTAAAAAGCAGGAGCTTTTCCTAAAGCTCTAGGTGAACAATGGCACTTGAAAATGAAACACTGGCAAATTGCCCATCTCCTGTGGGAAAAGGAGGAAGGAGGCGGCAGCATCTTTGTCAGGAATCACACTAGAGAAGGCAGCCTTCTTCCTGGGGCATTAACAACATCTCAACAGGACTCAGAGATTTTTGTCAAGAGCCACAATTTACACAATAATTACACTCATTGGTGCAAATACTGATCCCAAATTGCCTCCTACTTCTCGTCCTCTCCCCAAATGGAATGTTTTGTCTATGTACCCGAGTTGTTTTAGAGGATTAGTTTACTCATGTATTCATTTAACAAATACTGGCTTTTGTATGTCTGTTTTATTTTTCCAAGCAATCAACTCATAGAGCAAACACCCTTTTCCTTTCTATTAATGTACTAAAAGAAAAAAAAAAAAGGAGTATGCTTTGGAAACTCCTGGCATACCTAAGCCATGACTCTCTTACAAGCTTAAGGAAAACAGATATGTTTAAAAGTGTGTCTAGGCATGCTAATCATAATTTATTAAGAAACACAAAACCAAAGGTAATGAAAGACAACCTGGATTTATGTGGAAACGACAAAGATTATATTGTGCATTTTACAAGACAAAGGTAGTTTCTCCAGACTATTAGTTGCTGGTTTTTCAAGGACAAATGCAAAGCTATCATTTTTCCAGATGAATAGCATGAGGAAGAGAGGTGCATTTGCCGTGGCCTTTGCTCATATGCTTACTATTGTTCAGGAAACATCCACCTATGTCTGTTTGTCTTGACAACGTGGGAATTCACTGAACCGATGATCAGACTCTGCCTTCATGGTGCCATGAAAGAGAAGGGTAATTTTAGTCCACCACAGCTGAAACTATTGATGTCCAAGCTCATTATGCATTATTAACTTCTTTATGGTGTTGGGACACCAAAGAGACATCCTGTTAGGAAGCAGAGAGTGCAAAACAGGATCAGTGGGATATTGTAATCAGGTTGGAGGAACAACCAAAGTGCCTGGGAAAAGACCTCCAGATGGTGATGAAAAAAAGATGACCTCCAGTGGCGATGCTACACAAACTCCTGGAGGGGAGCCTCGTGACCACACGCTGGGAAGGGAGCTTGAAGAAGAAGAAAGAGCAGCCAGTTCTTCCTTCTACGCAGAGATCACGGCAAAAGCCTCCTTGGGGATAAAGCACAAACCCTTCGAGCAAAAGAAGTTTGTTGATTATCTGTGGATTCCCATCACTCGTACACCACCCCCCAACTCCCGACCAGCAAGAATTAGGTGCTGCACATACACATGAAAATATCCTTGCCTATCAAGTCTAGGAGTGTTGGTGCCTCTATCTGATACAGCCCAGCTCTGCTGTTTCTTCAAAGCTCTAAAGAAGCAGACCTAATTCATGTTCCAGGAATTCTCATTTGGAGGAAAACTGAATGCTTTGATATGAGAGGTCTTTTCACTTCTGCTGGTGGGAAAAACACCAATGATTTATCTATTAACATTTTTTAAATCCACTCTTAAGTTTCTCTTCTCATAGAGTTGTGAGAATCAAATAATATTTGTTTTAATATTTTCAAAATCCTGTACAAATGTGAAGTATTCGTGTTATCCTCCTGTTGACATTGAAATTCACGCATTAGGTAATTGATTAAAAATCTACTACTAAACGATGAGGCAACTGCTTAATACTGGATCCTCACCACTACCCTCCAGATTTCCCTCCTTGTTGACAATAGTTCCCCAGAACTATGAAATGAGATTATCATTTTTAGAGTGACATTGTAATGGTCAAAATTATTTGCATTGCCTCAACTTGAAAGAAATAGTAAATAGTGACTTAGGTGACCTATGGCCATGATTTCAGTATCCTATTTGAAGCTATGTATGAATATTTTTTACTAACTGAAGCTCTAATGTAACCGATCCTATTCAATCACAAACATACACTCATATGCAAATGTATAAATAAAAACAAACTCAGAAAGAAATACATACATTTCAACAGGAGACAAGTTTCAAATGACAAAAATAGAACAATTTAGCAACACCTTAGATGTCCTGTATTCAAAGTAAAACAATCCATGCACTGGGGGAGTAGAGTGCTTTACAAGCAGTGAAACACTGTTCCCAAGGGATTTAGTGCAAGAGTTTTATAGAGCATTAGAAGCGCCAATACTCAAAAAAGGCATGATTGGCAAGGGGGCCAGGGATTTCTGTATAAGGTGAGCAGGTCCTATCTTCTAGGATAAGGTAAGCTAGCCAAAGCTGAGTTGGAGGATTGTAATTGATGTACGTTAGGTTTCCTTGTCAGTGTGGTATTTCCCCTGAAGGCCGGCTGGTTTGGGTTTTGATTTGTGACATAAGCTGGGCCACTGGGGCAGCCTCCATTTTGTGGGTCCCACCTGATGGAAGAAATACCGAGGCATGTCATTTAGAAGCCAGGAGCTTAGATAGTAAGAACTTGTCTCTGCAATATGCACAATGACACAAAAAGACAGTCCGTTGATCTGGTAAACCTAACCAACCATATAACTTGAGTTGGGCTTGAATGATCTCATCACTTACTCAAAAAAAGCCAGAATGAATCCGGAGGTCAAAAAATGATCCAGGGGCTTCCCTGGTGGCGCAGTGTTTGAGAGTCCGCCTGCCGATGCAGGGGACACGGGTTCGTGTCCCGGTCCGGGAAGATCCTACATGCCGCGGAGTGGCTGGGCCCGTGAGCCATGGCCGCTGAGCCTGCGTGTCCGGAGCCTGTGCTCCGCGACGGGAGAGGCCACAACAGTGAGAGGCCCGCATACCACAAAAAAAAAAAAAAAAAGATCCAAATTTCTGCAAACTAGACTAGTCTATGTCGTCCTCACAAAGTACACATCGTGATCACACAAAGAAGAGACCGAGAGAGTGTATGCGCGGGGTGTGTGTTTGTGTTTCTAGAAGCAGGGAAACGGTGGAGGGGAATGTTTGATAGGAGTCACTTTGTCCATTAGATTATCTAATGTTTTCTGGAAAAATAAAACCCTGAAGGGAGGAGAGGTGTGAAACGCCACAGTATGTTGGGAGAGTAGGACCACTCTGATTGGGCCAGACCCTTAGCTGTGAGGTATTGTAACAACACGAGAGAGGAAGAAAGAATAATCCCTTGCCCGGCTGGAGAGGTTTGGTGGGGTGGGGTGGGGGGCGGCGTTTCATCACCCTGCAAGCAAATCTTACCTTTCCATCCTCACAAAATCTCCATTAATATCTACCTTACGTTACTGATGCACAAGTATGACTATTTAGTTGTTCATTTATTGAGGGCAGACATTTTCTTACTTATCTCCAAACCTCTATCCTTAGCAGTGTACCTGGAAGAACCTGGCACTCAGGAAATACGGGAAGTAAGAGGGATGAGAGAAAGGAAAGAATCGCAGACTCTGAGAACAGCATTTGACCTGCCAAGGGAGTCTGACTCCCTCTACCAGGATCCCTGAGATTCTTCTCCATCTCCACCATCAGGGCGGTGGCTCTGTGGCCAAAGTGGGAGGCATCTGAAGAGCAATCATAGGAGTGGATAGAGAATTAGCTGATCTCATGTGTGGCTGTTGGACTTTAACTCACAGAGAATACTGCATCTGAAAACGAAGGTGAGGGCACGTTTACTAACTCAGTGGTCCTATGTCTCTAACCTCCTGCCATCTCTAACGTTCCACAACTACGTCCAGCTGTATTGGTCAGAGGCAGACAGCATTATTGATACCTAATGATTTCATTAACAACAGAACTCTCATTAGAGCAAAGTGCTAAAAATGAAATGCACTATTCCTTAATAACCAGTAAAAGAATCTGAAACGAGCTCCATTTAATTTTGCTCTAACGAATTGTAGGGCTATACAGCAAGCTGTGAATAATCTGCCTCAGATCACTGCAGAAAGTGCTGTGTATTCAAGGAGAGGAGAGAGAACATCTCAGTCTTTTCAGTGGCTATAGATTCGTGTGGTCATTAGCACAACTTTATAAATCCACCAGCTTAGAATTAGAGACGGTGAGAAGGTCACAGGCTGAAATTTCTCGGAGCACAGCCATCAGAGACATTTCAGAAACAGTTTTATAATTTCTCCTTGAATTCTTGTGCTTTCTGCATTAGACTATTTACATTTTGACACACACATCATGTCAGTCAAGTAAGAGAAGATAGACATCAAGTGCTCCAGGGCCCTAACATACCATTTAGGAGGGAGCCACCAGCTGTGGCATGGAAAATGTGAGGGAAGAATACAATCTTTTTAAAGAACCCTTTGAAACATAAAAGAAAAATTACAGTGTGCTTTGCTGCTTGATTGTCTCCGGTACAAAGGCAACTGACACTGACTAGAATCTGTGGCCTTGCAGCCCACGTGCCTTCCAGATGAGCTAAATTACTCGGGCTTGAAATGAGAAAACTTGAAGCCGCGCCTTGTATGTAGACACAGGCAGGCATTTGGTTGTTTTCAATCAAACGTTGATATGAAGTATCCCTCCGTCTCCTCTCCCCCTACTCTCTTCAAACAAAACCAAAATCAAAACCTGACGTGAAAAACGTTGCCTTGATTCCTGTCAAACGTCGTCAGTAGAAAACTGTATCATAATCTCCATAAATAAATAGGTACTAGTCTGTTCCCGATAATCATAATAACATTATATTGAACCCTGATAGTGTCATTTCTGAGCTAGTCAATGGAACTTACCATCGTTTTCCAGAAATTCACCAATTCTGAATTGGAGGCTCGATGTAATTAAGTGCTACCAGCTGAAGATTCCTTGAGGCTCTGACCATTCCCTCGAGAGAAATACATCCACTCCATTCTGTTAAATGCTGGTTGCCAGCATCTCCGAATAAATAAGATGCGACAGTTGATTTTGACTTAGTGCATGACGTTTATAGGATGAGAGCTAATTTGTGTTTTCAGATCCTATATTCCATTTATTGCTTCACTGACTAAATAGATTAACCCAGGTAAGTCTTACAAGTTATTTATTTATTTTTTTTCTGTCAGAGGCTCAGTATCAATATACGAATTAGAGATACCGTGGACTCGTTCACAGAAATGTATGGGGACCAGGTGACCAGCATTGATAGAGTGTCTGCACAGTGATCCAAGGCATCACCCTGTTGACAGTGTTCTCAGATTTCACTGTGCATTAGGTCCCCTGGGTGGTTGTTTGTTAAAAATGCAGATGCTAACGCCTTATTTCACATCTGCAGAATCAATCTCAGGATGTGTGTCTGAAGCTATATCGTGAAAAGCATCATAGATAATGTAGGTGAACCTGGGGTCTATATTTTGAAGAACACTGGTTTATAATGTATTAGGTAGAGTCCGCTAGAATGGAATAGTGAAAAAGGTACTGGATTTAGAAGCAAATAACCTTGATTCCATTCTTAGTTTCTTGGTTTTCTAACTGTGTTCTTAGAGAACACAGTTCTCAGCCTTAATTGTTTAATCAATAAAAACAAGGAGGGGCTCAAATAGTATGTTCTTATCCTTCCATCTAGCATAGCCCAACTCACTGTTTTGCTTTGTTTGTTTCTGTTTGTTTGTTTCAGCCAGGCCACCTGGCATGCCGGGGGGTGGATGTTAGTTCCCTGACCAGGGATGGAACCTGTGCCCCCTGCATTGGGACCGTGAAGTCTTAACCACTGGACCACCAGGGAAGTCCCCCTACTCATTGTTAATGTTGTGTTTTAAAGGAATTTTAGTTAGTTTATTTATTTACCGGCTTTAGAAAAAAGAGATTTAAGCCAGGTTAGTATTGAAAAAATTTTCATTGAAATAATAATGTTCACCCTACAATACTTTTTGAAAAACTGCAATTCTAAAGTAGAGATACATGAAAGTAGTTCCATTTTTATTTACATGGATTTGTAGTACATCAACATTAGCGATTCGGTGCATAGCCAAGAACGGGTCCTGGTACCAGTGAAAAAAATGAATAAACAAACAAAAGAAAACAAACCATCTTGGGCCTCGGAAAGTATGGCATGGCCAAAGAAACAAAACAAAACTGAGGGCTTGGTAACCACATACAACACATTTGGGGTGCAGGTCCTGTTCCACAACTCAGATCTTGGTAATTTATACCATGTACCCCCAACCTCTAAGTTAAATGTCAAAAGAGAAAGAAATTTCCAAAAACGTGCCCTTCCTTTCCAAAATTACACTCTTTATTCCAAAATAATATTAGCTCTGGAGTTACTAGCTTATTTTATTTCCTTACTGTGAAGATATTATTATGTATTTAGCCATTACAGGTGTTACCAGGGTGATTGCCATGTATACCACATTTCAAGGAGGAACTAAGCTTCTTGAAAGCTCCCCATTTGCAGACACTCTTCACTTCCCCTTCCCCATCACTTAAACAAAAAGAACATTCTGGAAAAAACATTTGTGTACTATATCTACTCCTGTCTATAGCAGAAGATTTAATCATATGGACAGAATTTTATACCAATCTTGCAAAGGTGGCTTTATGTATGCAACTTGGCAAGGGTGGAACTAGGAATGCGGGGAAGACCTCAGAATAATTTATGATTTTCCAAGAGCTTATTGATTTAAAAAAAAATCCTTTGTTTCTATAATATTGTTCTCGTCTTTATTTCTAATTAGATCTTATCAAAAGTTAGTACAAACCAGACCGGTGACATTGTCTTCAGAATCGGAGGAGTACAAAAGGAGGCATTTGGCAACTCACCTGTGAATCCTTTTTGCACCTGCATAATTCCTTTCTGAGTTATGTACTTGGAGGCCTAATGCCATGCCTCAAGGGTAGATCAAGGTGTGCCCTGGCAGCAACAGTCTAAGTAAATTTCCCAACACCTGCCAATATTGTTAGTCGAATTTGACAGCTGAGGTAGGCAAACCCTTTTTTCCTTCTTTTTTTCCATGTGGTTCCAATCACAATTACGGGTAACTACATGATGTTTGACATTAATAAGTGCAAATTTACTTCTAGGTCAGGTTAGTTTCTACAATACTGAAGAGGGGGAATGGTATTCTCTTTAACTAGTGATTAAAATTAAAATTTATTGTAATTTCCAAAGAGAAAAAAATTACTACATTAAACATACTAACGATACAGTGTATAAAAAAGAATTAAATACTAAAATGCATATATAAATCTCTAACACAGCTAAGACTTCCAAGTTGGGGATGAGACTGAGGTGAGGCGGCCAGAAGCAGATTCTGCAGGAAAGGGAAGACTGGAAACATGGCACTTGTTTCCCTAACACGGTAAGGATGAGCCCTGAGTAAAAATGCAGTTTTACAGGAGGTTGGATGAAAATAAACCACTATAAGGGAGAGGGCACAATTTTCTAAGGCTACACACCAAGCCATCAGACGACACCACTAGAACACTCTTGTCTTGCCACTTCAACTTCAGAAATCTTAAAAGAATAAATTTTGAAGATATAGTGCTACAAAATAGAGCGTGGCTACTTTGTAGAAACTTCTTCCCATTGTGTACATGCATGATGCGTATTTTCTATTTGCCCCTCCAGACCCACTTCTCTTCTCCCCCAACTCCTGCCTCCGCTTGTTCCCTGTGAAGCTGGTCCCAGTCTATAAACACTCTGGCCCTCTGTACCGAGACAAGTTTATATGTCCCCAGATCTGCGCCATTATCCTGCTTGCCCTATGACTGATGCAGCCTTAGCGGAGCTAACATTGTTTTAAAGATCGTGGAGCTAGGTCTTTCCAGCCACTTCCAGCTGAGAGTGACTCTGCTTTGGTGGTTCCTTCAGATGGTTCACAGGTGTGACCCCACAGAACGCTGGCTCAGGCTTCACGGTTTTTAACTTGCACCCTGCAGCTTCTTCATTGTTGTTTAGTGGGAAACACCTCAGTGCCCCTGCATGACACAATCCAGAAGATGAGAGGAGTTGACACTTCATAGGGCCACTAATAGCCAATGGGACCCCTCAAACCCTTGACAGACATCACAGCTTCATACCACTTTTTCTGGAGATGTTTTGTGAAACCAAGACATCTGCCTGTTGTGAAGATGGGCCAGCTCAGTAAAGCACTTTTTATATTTGCTCTCCTTTTGCTTCTTCACTACCCCTTCCCTCAGTTCTGCTTCCCCAGGACTGTACTCCCAAGGAATATGTTAGCTTAGGCTCTGTTTAAAATACACTGGCTTCTGCTTTGGGACAATGGGAGGTACGGTATGATATAGGTAGTTCAGAAGAAAGTGAGTTCAGCGTTTTTGTTTTCCCGTCTTCATTCTTGCCAATTGTACTCCAGCCCTCTCCTCCAACCATTCTCTTGGGGTTCCAGCATCTGTTCCCTTTCCTGGCTCCTTCAGGCCCACGGGAGACAGTGAGTTCAAGGTACTGCACCATCTCTTATTGCTTTCTCTTAACCCTGCCCACACCTTTGTAATTAGCCCATTTATAACATATCTTCAGTTATACTGCTGCTTTGTTCAACATCTTCCTTGAAAAGTTTGCAACAGATCCAGAGAACGAGCCTCACAAGTAAGTTGGAAACTGACACGTTGATAATCTTCGAATAGAAACAATGGAGTCTACGGCCATACCACATTGAACGTGCCAGATCTTGTCTGATCTCGGAAGCTAAGCAGGGTCGGGCCTGGTTAGTACTTGGATGGGAACAATGGAGAAGGTCTGCCAAGTTTATAGAAGGTATAAATGAAAAAAGGATTTGGCAAACTTGTCAAACATGTTACAGATCTAACATTCCGTGACCCTTGCTCAATGAGCAACTCAATTCTTAATGTTAAGCGTGTCTAATGAATGAAATAATAAAGGGGAAAGTTTTAGTAGTTTTTCCTATTGTATGTCGGTAAATGATACAAAGCAAGCGGGAAATGTGCTCTGATATACTAAAATGTAAAACAAAAACCACTCAGCTTAAAACCAGAATAGATGAGATAGAGTCACCATTGAGATACTTATTAACTATATGACACCAAACAAGTCATTTCCCTGCCCTGAGTCTTAGTGCCCTAATATGTAAAATGGGGATTAAAATGCCATGTTATGTGGGTCACACGATTGTTATAAAGATTAAAAAGATGAAGCATGTGAAAGTACATTATTTTGCTAGAGCATTAGTGATATTATAAATATATATGTGAATATTTGTCCTCCATGGAAATAGCCTAATATGCACAAAGGATTGCAACCTAAAATTATGAAATGGAAAACACTGGAAAACATTGGACATGCCTATTTCTCTGGGAAGAGAATAAGTTCTGTGCTTGTCCACGGTGAAATTCACATTTTGATAGCAATTTATAAATCTTTGGCTAAATAGTGCATACTTATATACAATGCATAATATAACTTTTTAAAAGCCTATTTTATATCATTTCTAACAAAAAAATTCATTTTTCTGGCCATAAAGTTACAAAAGATGTTTCTCTAATCAATATGCCTGAATGTTGTTTTCTGTCATTCTCTACCATTTCTGCAGCATAGTAGAAAAAAAAAAAGTCACCTTTCCAAAACAAACAAAACATTTGCCCTCTAGGAAGACAGCCATAGGCATAGACCAAGCCCCAAGCAAACCCTGGTCTGAAGATAAGACTTAGATCCAGCTCCTCTGGCTCCACAGGCTTTGCCTCATTCTGTGGCGAAAACTCAGCTGCTCTGAATCTTGGTTTCTTTGCACAGACTCTGCCTGAAACTGCGGCATATGTTACCACAGGCATTTGATTTGCTCGTATTTCTGAGACTGATTCAGAAAGAACATTTATCAACTGTTCCTGCTTTCTTTGGTTCACGTGTTGAAGTTTCGCTGACATCCACTGTAGAATTGAAATCAGATTCAATATCCCATCAATTTTCAGCATAGAAAATCAAGCACATTTCAGCTGTGTCACTGCATCAGCAGTAAACATATTTAATAATATCAATTACTGACTTCAACACTTTCATGATCTGGAAAAGCATACAGCTTCTTGGGGATAGAGTCTTTTGCAACTAAGAGAAAAATGCATTTATTATAGAGTATGGTGCAAACATTTTCAGTGGGTACTAACTATGTAGCTACAGGAATAGCATAATCTTTTGTGATTATTTTGGGAATAGAAATCTAGGCTGAGATGCTAAATAAATCATCTAATTCCTTCAGATATGGTTCTTCAAGAAATCATTGGATTCCCTTAAAGGAGCTATATTTAAATATTCCAGAGAGGCAAATTAAGTTGATTTTTTTAACTTGTAGGAAATTCCACACTGACTCTTGGAAATTACAGGTAGTTGAATTCAACACAGAGATGAATAGGTGGATTTTTGTTATGATCACCATACTCTTGTTAGTTGCTCTATATGTTTTCTCATTTTATTATATCAAAAGTCATATCAAGTAGATATTAGCATACCTGTTTCATAGAAGAGAAAGCAAATACTCAGAGATGGTAAATAATTCAGACAAGAAGCTAGTAAGTGGGAGAGACAGATTTTAATCCATGTTCTACTAATTTAAGATTAAGTTCTCTCAAAGGTGTTCTGCTGTTATTTTTGTTCAAGAAGTCATTAGAGATCGATTTCTTTAAAATCTTGGTTTCTAAGATTATAAGCAGTATTCTTTTCTAGAAGTAAAATTTCTCCACTGCTCTCCTTGTGGCCTTGCATATAGTGTGCTACTCTATAGAAGACACTCACGTTGTGATAGTTTCCTATAGATTGTAAGTAAAAAAAAAAAAAAAAAAATTGGCTAGCCACAGTTTTTTGTAGGATCTAATGTGCTTAGCTAAGGGCTACATTGTAAATGTTTCACCTTATGGGGGCAATAATCAAGTGAGAACTCCAAAACTTACAAAAGATTTAAAAAATAGGAGTTTCCAAAAGAATGAAGATGGGGTCCTAATTTTGGACCCAGCCAAAGGAGGAATGAAAGACAACCTAGTTCTGTCTTCCCTACCACCTCTTTCTTACTAGGTATATAGAAATGTGCTCCCATTAACTGGATAAACTCATTGGCACTGCACTAGCAGTGATGGCGTCTATGATTCTCACAGCCAAGAATGTGATGGGTCAGTTAAATAATCCTGGATGAGGAAACCACATACGTGGGACTACTCCTTGGGCTCTACAGAACTGAAATAGAAGCTGGTTGATTCAGCTTCAGCTGGCAAAGGGGTCAAGCAAAAGCTCCATTTACTAGTGTCAGAGAGACATGAAAAGCAACTAGGAATTCTAGCACAATGCAGAGATGAGCAGTCAGAAGCCAGACTCCTGGGCCCTTGGAATCTGTCAAGCTCCATCATGGGAAAAGGACCTACCCACCTGGTGAGGAAAAGGGGGCTGGAGGGAGAAGGTGAGCCAGTTCTTCACCTTGACATGACCAGAGAAGGCTGCATCAACCTGCAAGGGCAAACTCTGTGTGGATGGCCACAGGAATGGCAGTCCTGGGGGACACCTCTCAGAGACCATAAGAGCAAGAGTTTCTCCCAGACAAAAGGGGATGTGGAAGCAATGGCACCAGGACAGAGGCTTAGCACAAAGCCAGTGTGCCTGACTCCCCTGGGTTTGCAGAGTTGCTGACTCACCTTTCTATGGCAGGATGAGGTTTGCCGTTCTTGTCACACTTTTTGCTTTTCATTTTGTCCTTGCTCTTTACATATATTATCAATTAATTTAATCCTCAACCAATGATATGAGGAAAGACATTAAATAATTTCAGAGTAGTGTTTCAAACCCAGGCAGTCTGGCTCCAGAATCCATGAGCTTGATCACGTTTCCAGACTTTACGCATTAATACTGGAACAACTTTATATAAAGAAACTTCATGGGATAGTATGGGAAATCTTGGTGCAGAAGTACACTAAAAAAGAAAGACTTATGCTGTAGCTTCTTCATTTGGAGAATCCTAAGGACTATAGCTTCCTTGTATGAAGACCAATAAGGATCTATTGCTATCTTTCCAGTCCGGCACCAGTACCCTGTAGAAAGATCAAGAAAGGTTTGAAAAGACCCTGAAAAATGCAGGCAGAAAGAAGAGGGGAAGAGAAGAGCTAGGGGGAGATGAAACACCTGATGGCCATCTGAAAAGGACTCTAAAGAGAATGAAATTTTTCTGCTTAGAAGAAGAAAACAAAGATTTGGTATCATATCCTTGACTTTGTTTTTGTTCACATTATTAATAATAAGGTTGATATCTTTCTATTAATGGATAATCATTCCAGCTCTTCTAGGCAATTCAGCCACAACTAAGGAGGTGCATTTATTAATTACTGTAATTATTGTAAGGTATTTGCTTCTGTAATCCATCTCCCTCAATGGACCATGGGTTCCCCCAAGGCCATTCCATGTTCATTTCATCCCCATTCCCTGCACTTAGCTCACAGCGCTGTTCAAGAAAAAAGGAAACCATAAACAAAACGAAAAGACAGCCTATGGAATGGAAAAAACTATTTGCAAATGATGCGAATGAAGAGGGCTTAATTTCAAAATAGACAAACAACTCATACAGCTCAAAAAACAATCAAAAAATGGGCAGAAGACCTAAATAGACATTTCTCCATAGAAGAACTACAGATGGCCAACAGACACATGAAAAGATGCTCAACATCACTAATTATTAGAGAAATGCAAATCAAAACTACAATGAGGTACCACCTCACACTGGTCAGAATGGCCATCATCAAAAAGTCTATAAATAATAAATGCAGGAGAGGGTGCAGAGAAAAGGGAACCCTCCTATATTGTTGGTGGGAATGTAAATTGGTGCAGCACTATGGAGAACAGTATGGAGGTTCCTCAAAAAATGAAAAATTGAGTTCCTATATGATTCAGCAATCCTACTCTGGGCATACATCTAGAAAAGATAAAACTCTAATTTGAAAAGGTACATGCATCCCAGTGTTCACTGAAGCATCATTTACAATAGCCAAGACATGGAAGCAACATAAATGTCCACTGACAGATGAATGGATAAAGAAGATGTGGTAAATATATGCAATGGACTATTACTCAGCCATAAAAAAGAATGAAATAATGCCATTTGCAGCAATGTGGATGGACCTAGAGATTATCATACTAAGGGAAGTAAGTCAGACAGAGAAAGACAGATATCATATAATATACTTATATTTGGAATTTAAAAAATGATACAAATTAACTTATTTACAAAACAGAAAAAGACTCACAGATATGGAAAACAAAACTATGGTTACTAAAGGGGAAGCAAGGGAGGATAAATTAGGAGCTTGGGATGAACAGATATACACTACTATATATAAAATGGATAAACAATAAGGAACTACTGTATAGCACAGGGAACTATATTCAATGTCTTGTAATAACCTATAATGGAAAAGTATCTGAAAAAGAATATACATATATAAATATATTTTTAAATATACATATAACTGAACCACTTTGCTATACACCCTGAAACTAACGCAATATTATAAATCACCTATACTTCAATTTAAAAAAAATTAGAGAACAAATGTTATATTTGTGCCCAGCTATTTGACTTGTATCTCTAAGCTGTGGAACTCTTTTATTAATAAACAATTCTACCTGGCAATTCTTTGGCTATGGGAATGATCTCACATCTTAGAAGTTACCCATGACCATGTTCTCCACTAGGACTTGGAAAAATAGAGTCTGGGAACTTCTCTGTGAACTGCAACTTTTAGGACATAATCCAGTCACTATCAGTCTTATGGGGAGATTTAGACCTTCCACAGAAACAAAGTCAGGCCCAATTTCACTTCAAAGTGAATGTGAACATTGGGGAATGTCGGCAGAGGCAAGGAAAGTCACAAAGTTCAGAGATAAATGTTACGTGGTTCCTGCAACTAATGAATGTGCTCAGGGCTACTAAGCAGTTGGCACATGTAGAAGTCAAATAATTAGTATGTATTTTTTTTTTATTTTTTAAAACAAACCTTATCACTTGAATTTTAAACACACTGTGATTCCCCAAAATATAAACTGCTCTAGTTTCTCATATTTTATTTTTAGAATGACGTGAAAACATCGAGGTGAGAAAATGCATTCTGTGTATTTATTTAAAATTCAGACCTGTTAATGGCTTGTGTGCCTATCAAACACTCTGAAGGTAAAAAGAAAGTTAGTCACTTTAACAATTGTCAGGCAAATAACCAACTAGAAAAATGTTAAATTTTAAAAAGCTAAAATTATTAAATGTCAGAAGCAGATTAATCTATTATTTGGTCCAAGAAGGGGAAAGAGAATGAGAGGCCATTTCATGTAATTATTGGCATAATGTCTTGTTATATTTTTTCCAATTGATCAAATAGTGAACATGACAATATGACACTTTGTTTAATAGCTTTAATTTTATTTTGCATATGTGCCCGTGTATATGGGGTTGGGCTGAGAATGTCAAAAGAACTGGGTGAAATAGACTCTCCTTCCCCCATCATGAAGGCACTTCTATTGCACAGGTTGTATTTAGAGAGCGAAAGCACTTGTCTAGTTTAATAGCTTTCACTCCAAATTAATTATTTAATTAACTGGGGTGACGTGGCCATTATTTTATTTAGAACCACGAGATATCTCTGCCTAAATGCAAGCCCATTTCATGAGTTTTTTCTTCCTTCCTCTGTCCACCCTATGTATTTTCTTCTGTTATCTTCCTTTAGATCTTGCAATTGTGCCATTTGGGACCTCTTGTCCCACTGACAATAAACTGTCTTATAACTCAATGTCTCCACGTGATTTCCTTCTCTGCATTGCCTTGAATCTGAGTCTCCTACTGGTGTCGCTACTTTCCTCTCCTCCTTTGTGTGGGCTTCTTATTCCCCCCTGCCTTACGTGTCAATGGGACACGAGGTTGGGATGGCATCATCCTATCTCCCAATCACAAGTGCAGTCATTACATGCCAGCATCTGAGGTTTCCACCCCAACTCCTACCACCATCTTGGAGAATGTCAACATTCACGCACATGATTCTCTAACAGCCTAGCTCCTTATCCAGTTATGAAGACATTCAGTTGGTTGCAATCTTGAAAGTATTCACTCCTGGGAAATTAAATATCAGTACTTCGGAATGTCATATTCTATACTTCTAATACTTTCATTTTATTATTTCCACTAAATTGCTTTGCTGATTTCCTATCAAATGCCTTGAATTCTCTTTGTTCTCCAAATATATTAGTCCATTATTTTAATGAATATAAGTGAATTTCTAGCTGGGTGTCCTGCGTATTAAAAGTATTTAGGAAAAACTACTTTATTGTTAGCAGTATTGTTTTTATCATTATTACCATATTATATGTAATTATATATTATGTTATAATTATTATTATATTATTACTATCCAGATGGAGCCCATGGTTTATCTGTTCAGCCATTTTCTTATTAGTTCCTTTAGTTCTCTAACCTTATTCTTCCTTCACACACCCCACATGGCAAATTCCAACACTGTTTAAACCAACCCACTGCTTTTCCATTTTGCTCACACTATCCCACTTAGCAAATTGCTCCTTACCTTTATTCCCCTAATGTGGTTCCCCTAACAAACACATATCCTGATCTTAACCTTGTTTCTAATGCACTTTTGGAAAAAAGACACAGATGAATGACAGTGAAATAATACTTAGCAATTAGAAACAATTGACTAGCTGTTCACTCTTCAGCACAGATACATCGTAAAAACGCATAGCTGGTGAAAGAAAAGTAAGAAAGAGAAGGAGACATATAGTACAATCATAACATTTGTCCTAATTAAAAATACATGAACACAGGATAACACTAAGCATTTTATAAGAAGCTAATCCTCGTCTATCATATCTACACTGGTTTATTGTACCACTCTACTGACAGGTCTCCCTTAGTCCTTGAGCCATTACAGTTAATTTGCTAAAATTCTTCCAAGGTTTCTCACAACACAAAGCAAAAGGTAAAATCCTATTGGGGGACAACAAAATGCAGCACCATCGGCCTACTGCCCTACTTTCCTCTCTGTGGTCATCTCTTCCAGCTACAGTGGCCTCTTTACTGTTTTGTTGAACAGGCCAGGGACACCCTTCCTCTGGTCCACACCCTGCGGACATCCCCCATATGCCTTCTAAATATCCCATGGTTTGTTCTCTCTGTTCCTGTATTTCTCAAATATTTATTCAAAGACTAATATTCTAGGTACTTCAGGGACGGAGTGGGTGGTCGGTGAACGTATCCGTGGCTAAAACTGAAAAGACTTCTTCCTCCCCCGCCTCCCCAGGAGCTACCTTTTAGTGTGTGTGCCAGTGGGAGGGTGGGGAGGGGAGTTGAGGGGAGACAGATAATAAACAAAATGAGCAATTCCTATAGCATGTTAGAAAGTGATACACGGTCTGGAGTTAGATGAGACAGGGAAGAGCTGTAGAGACTGTAGATGTGGGATACAGAATATGCTAACATATTTACTTTCTTATTTATTATCTTTTGGATGCTCTGTTGGCTTTATTAACCCCCTCTTTCAGGGGTGGCAGGACTTCGTAGCTGGAGAGCAAGAAAGGAAGCCAGGAAGCTGTCGTCTCAGTATGGGTCATTGAAGGGGTACGGAAGGTACCCTGCATCTCTTGGAAATCTATTCCCATCCAAAATAAGCATGGACACAATGTATCATCGCTTTTGGTTCAGGGCATGTTACCGCTTTCTTTTAATTGCACACTCAGGGAAGGCCTTGTTGGGAGAGTGACAGTTAAGCAAAGAACAGAAAGAGGTAAGTAGTGGGGGGGCGCTGTTTGGATATTTGGAGGAATTCGATTCTAGCTGAAGGAGGAGCAAATGCAGAGCATGGGAGGTGCTGGCATTGGCAGCAGCACAGAGTCCATTATTTCTGGGCCTTGGGGGAGAGGGGATGTGGGAGATGAGTTTACAGTGGTGAAGGATGCACAGGTGTGTAGGGCTTTGTAGGCCTTTCCTAAGGATCCTTGGTTTTGCTCTGGGTGATGTGGGAAGCTCTTTAAAGGTTCTGGGCAGAGAAGAGACAAGATGTGACATCAAGTGTTTATTCAAATGTCACTTCCTCTGTGAGACTCTCACTGCCTTAATCAGAACCCCAAACCTCTCCCTTCCTGGGCACTTCCTATTCTTATTCTCTGATTTCTTTTTTCTTGTTAAGACTTATGAGCATCTAAGCTATATGTTTACCTAGAAAATAAACATTTTCTTTTTTCTTTCTCCCTGCTTCCTCCCCGAATATTAGAATAAAAAATCCACAAGGGCAGGACAATGATTTTCTTCTACTTTGTTCACTGACATATTCCTCAACCCCATCTAAACATGTGCTAAGAGTAATGCACTGGGAGATAGATAAATATCACTGGTAAAAGACATTTGAATAAGTGCCTATAGGGGCAGAGTAGATGAGTGAAAATGGAAATAGGGATAAAATTGTTGAATAAATAATACAAAAGAAGAAACTTACATGGGTCAGTTTTGATAGTGTGCCATGAAATGTTAAGTCAGATTTACTCTAGGCAAACAAAATAAAAATACATATATACATGTCTAAATAGAGAGAAGCTCTCGGATACAAATTTCTTTAAATTACTGATTCTCTGTGATAAACTTTACTGCCTCTGTGTCCATTTTCACATCTGCTCCACCCTTAGTTTAGAGACAGAAGCCTCTCTCTTTTGTAAAGTGAATCCTTTTATGTTTGGTCAAGAGAGTTTCCTCAAAGAGGAGAAGTCCTCAAAGAGACTTTCCCTTCACTACATTGGTATGTTTATGTGTTTCCCATCTTGATAAACAAAAATGAAAGCAAGTAAATAAGGTAACTTCTGATCCTGTGTACCTTTCCAAAAGCTGCTCTGTTTCTTTCAGAGCAAAGCTGTGAGAAGAGGCCTAAACATTCTGTTTCGACTCAACTTCGGGTTCCCGGAATCATTTCTCAAACTGGTTCCTGACCATATTCCATACCTAAAACTCTTTAGTTAAGAGCATCATTAATTTGTTATTTTTTGGCTCATTTAAAAGATTCTTAGACATATGTAATATGTGTCATCACTCTGCTAGACATTGGGGATGCAACATGGCAGGAGAGAGTATTTTCTTTACCAATCTATCACTACCACCTTCTTGGGCATAAAATGTAGCCTCTCCTTTTGGGTATTAATCAAGTTAAAAAAAAAAAAGATGCAGCCTTTAAAATACAACTTAGAGAAAGAAAGGAAAAAGAAATCTCTCTCTCTGTATAAAACACCGTAGTTATGCTAAGACAAGATTGCTCAGGACGATGTAAATGACTGATTGTCTTTTTGATATTTGATCCTGAGGCTGAAACAGTCATTCTTTCCTTCAATATTTTCTCTATTTCTCAGAGATCCAAAAATTCTCAATTCATTTTAATAAAAATTAGACCAAAGGGGAAGCTTGTAAACCAAGGATAAAATCTGAGAAAAAGAAGCAAGATGCTAGGGCAGGAATAAGAGAGAAAAATTCCTTAAGGGACTCTGGAATGAATGGGAAAGGGGTGAATAAAAAAGGAATTTACAGTAAGGAGAGACTCCTAAGTGTACTTGGGAAGTGAGAATAAGAAAGAATGAAGTTCTGTCAAATTCAGAAAGTTACTGGTAGGTTTGCTGAGTAGCGATTATAAGCCTCTTCTTACCCCCCACTCACTATGCAGTCCTGTGTGGAGAAGACTTGGACCAGAAGTAAAGAATTTCTTGGTATATCGCTCTGACTCTGGGTGCTTAATTCATGGGATAACAGAGACAGGGGACTTGATTCTGTAAGGAACTGTACTCGTGTCTCCTTCCTGTGTTAATGACATATAAGAAATAAGACACTACCTAATCCCTCAAGGAACTATAGCCTACTGAAGAGGGACACTTCAAGTAAACAGTTGTAACTAAATAAGACAATTGCTTTAATGATGTGTGTGCCAAGTGCACTAGAAGGAGAAGAACCTAAATCAGCCTAGGGGTGTCAAGTTCAATGTCACAGAGAATACAGCATTTGAGCTGAGAGTTTTAAGATATAAAAAGTTGATTAGACTCCCAAGAGAAGAGGATACCAGGCAGAGGGAACAGTGCATACAAAGGTATACAGGAGAAAGGCTTATTCTGAAATCTACGGGCAATTCAATATTGTGGGATTATAAGTAGGAGATAATGTAAACAAGCAGGACCCTAGGGGGCCTTTTCTAGGACAGACTCCGCATGTCATCCGCCTGCCTCTTGTTTGTAGAAAAACTTTAGCCTCTAGCCCTTCCCCGTGTTCCAAATAATAAATTTAATCAGAGAAGTGAGAAAATGCAGAAACAAAGGAACACAGTTAAGCAAGACAAAATAGTAACAGTTTAGCCATTAAACGAAGTCAAGGACACTTAGCTCCTCCTCCAGGGCTACAGAGAATATTCTGAGCTGTTTGGCAGATACTGAAACCCCCACCCGGTGGAAAAAGTTAACTGTATGCTACCCACAAGCACATAGACCTCAGACCAGTTGGAACCAGAAGGCTGATGATGTTGACTCCCAGTTACCTCATCACCAGCCAATCGGAAGAATGTCTATGAGCTGATCACATACCCCACAACCCCATTCCCTCACCCTGTCTTTAAAAACTTTTCCCTTTTTCCCTACAAACCATCAGGGAGTTGGGGTCTGATGAGAACTAGCTGCCTGGACTCCTTGCTTGGCACCTTGCCATAAGCACTGCACTTTCCTTCACCAAAACCCGGTGTCAGTAGATGGGCTTTACTACACATGGGCAATTGGACCCAAGCTTGGTTGGGTAATAATAATAGCTAGGGAAAGGTTGCAAAGAGCTAAGTGGTTGGATCAGGAGCCAGAAGTTAGTTAAATGTTGAAAGACTATTTTATGTCTTGCCAAGGAGTGTAGACTTTTATTTTGTAGGCCAATGGAAAAACGCTGAAAACTTTTGAGATGCGGAGGACCATGGTAAGATTTGAATATTGGCAAGATTACTCTGACTTTTTTGTGGTAGGCAGACTGGAGAAACCTGAAACGTTTCTCAAAGAGTCTTCCATGGAACAGGACTTATGTATGATTTTCCTCAGAGTAAGTATAATGTAGTCAAATACATTTAAGAAAAACACTGCATACTTTATATTCTTCGTGGTTCATAATGCACATTTAAGTATCCTAAAGTTGTCTTTAGTAAAAAAAAAAAAAAAAAAAAAATGCATAATAAAATTAGCCCTGAGCTTTCCAAGTTTATTTGACGTGTTTTTGGTCAGTATTCTTTTTTCTTTTTTTAAAGATTTATTTACTTATTTTATTTATTTTTGGCTGCATTGGGTCTTAGTTGCGGCACACAGGATCTTCGATGAGGCATGTGGGATATTTCATTGCGGCTCATGGGCTCTTCATTGTGGTGCATGGGCTTTTCTCTAGTTGTGGCATGTGGGTTTTCTCTTCTCTAGTTGTGGCGCACAGACTACAGGGTGTGTGGGCTCAGTAGTTGTGATGCACAGGCTCAGCCGCACTGCGGCATGTAGGATCTGAGTTCCCTGACCAGGGACTGAACCCTCATCCCCTGCATTGTAAGGAGGATTCTTTAGCACTGGATCACCAGGGAAGCCCCTTGGTCAGCATTCCTTTTTTTTTTTTTGCGGTACGCGGGCCTCTCACTGTTGTGACCTCTCCCGTTGCGGAGCACAGGCTCCGGACGCGCAGGCTCAGCAGCCATGGCTCACAGGCCTAGCTGCTCCGCGGCATGTGGGATCCTCCCGGACTGGGGCACGAACCCGTGTTCCCTGCATCGGCAGGCGGACTCTCAACAACTGCACCATCAGGGAAGCCCGGTCAGTGTTCTTAATCAAAATCTTAATCTTAATCTCTTAAGCCAAAAAGAGAAGCCACTTCAGGAAGACTGGGGGAATGCAGTGTGCTTTGTTTGGGTAGGAGAGCCTGGAAGACACACTCCTTTCCTCGTCTTTTCCCCACCAGTTGTCCTTGGATGTCAGTGTGTAACGAATATAACCTACCAGGCTCTTGTGGACCTGAGAGAGAAGAGCCAGAGGCTGAAGTCTCTCAGCCAAGTGATGGGCTTTAAGACCTCCTTCCTGATGCTGACAGAAGCGAAAAAGAGAGAGGCTGAGGATCCTCTGAAAGCTAAGGAAATGGACATGATCCTTGCCAAAACCACTGTACCAGCAGAAATCAGTGGCATCAGATCAAGTCATATTTAGAACTCAGACACCTGTCTTCCACTCATCAGGCAACAATGGACTTCACTAGCACCAGGGACCACATGCCGGTGGGGGAAGGTACAGGTAACAGGAGTCAGCTGTGGAAATCCGCCCCCCCCACCAATACACATACACCCTATGTCCACCATGCATATCTTCCTTCCAAGACACAGACCCCATCTCAGAAAGGACAAAGAATCTTGAATGTGATGAAAATGTCATCCAAAGGAAATTCAGTTTCCTTTCATTGTAAGCTTAAGATTTTGCATCAGTCACTGAAAGTTGAGGTTAAGGTTAGCTGTGGAGGAGGTACGTTGCCTACTTAAATTTCAAATATCACATAAACAAGGGAGTACTAAAGCCAAACAAAACTTTTTTCTAGATACATTTCATTACGTCAAAAAATATCTGTTATATATTATTAAATTAAAAACGGCAAGTTGTAAAATAATACATATAATTGGGTATCTTTTATTTCTAAAATTAAAAAAATATATTAAAGGGTGCATAAAAAGGCTGGAAAGGCATACTGCAAAAAGCTAGCATGGTTATCTCTGGGTGATGCCCATGTGGTTGAATTTTATTTTCCATTTTCAGGTTATCTGAATTCTCTAGATTTTCTACATGAACAACTTCTACGTTGGTAATAAGAAACAAAATAAACGGAAAATCTTTGCCCTCTTGCACACACCTGGGTGCAATTAATACATTGACAATGAACTTTAATATTTAGTCCCTTGTGAATTTGTTAGGTATAAACATTGTCTTTGAATCTAATCACTGCTTGTGAATTGATAAAGTCAATTCTCTAGATGTGATCAACTATTTTCTGAAACGTCTACTGGTGATGAATAAACTGAACCACCTACAACTCATAGAGGAAAATGTCAACCAGAAGAAGCATTCTTCAAATTCTATCTCTAAGGCTCAGTTGCACATATCTTGGCAACCATATACATACTCACCAAGTGCCATAAGGCTTTGCCTGGGACGAAGCTGAGTTTGAAGACTGCTGAACTGTAATTTTTTTGAAAGCCTCTTTGTTGTATTTAAAATTGCTTCCTATTTTTTAGCAGCACTATTTTTAAGATAGTTAAATCTTCGATTTAGTATATCCTCTTGCAAGTTTTATTTTCATAGCTGTTTCCTGTATTAATGGCGATTGCATTTTTTTTCCATTTTATCTTAAGCTCTTGTTAAGGATGGAGATGTATGATCTATCGTTCCTAGGAATGACTTCAAATTTTCTCATTACTGCAAGACGTTAAGTTGCCAAGATATGATTTACTTTAGTAAGTGCCTTTTATGTCATCTATGTTGGAGAGTTTTTGTGACTGTTTTTAAATTTCATTTCCCTGGCACTCTGTCTCGCAGTTAAAAAACAAAGGACAGACTAGATGTTGAACTCCACTAAAATACCTAAAACCTTAGATAACGGCCACCGCCTCGTTAGGCAGACATCACCACCACAGACCACATACCACATGAAACCGGAGCAGCCCTCTGGAAAAAGCAGAGGAGAGGGTTGCTCCTTGGCGCTGCCTTTCCAAATGTGTTCCTATCAACTGCACACATTTCTGAATATGTTGAAGCAAAGAGAAGACCATAGAAGTGGAAAATTGGAAGGCAGAAAAAAAAAATCCCTTCAGGCAAAGATTTAAAGTTAATTTTCAAGAATGTTTGGGTGGAGGATGCTTGCTGGGGTTCGATAAAAGTAAGGAACACAACAGAAGGCTTCTGTTCGGAGGCTGAGGGACTGTGTTGAATTGGCTGATAAGAAAATGAAACTATGTAAACAAATTTCATGAAGGGGTTCAATCATGCCGAGGACTTGCTAAGCAGAGCTCAGAAAACTGTCACCATATACATCTGAGAAAGTGATGTTTTTCATGTTTGTACTCAGTGCGATATTTGGAGGAAAAAAACTAAGGTTGATAGGGATGGTCTAATTTAAATCACCCCTCCATTGGATGGCAAAATATTATAATATTTTTATTGACTGCATTAAGCAAGAGAGAATAATTTGAAATATTGGGTTAAAGCAAGTGTTTAATAAAGAATGCAAAATAATAACACATATTTAAATATTACTCTGTCACTCAGATAATTTAGTAGTCATATTTTATTTGCTGATAATATCTAAAGCCATTATTATTATTCCTTTGATTTATAATGTGTACTTACTTTTAAGGCCTCCCAGCACATGTAAATTACAAAAACCTAAATGATTTAAACAATGGCATAACTAACAATGGCACTTAAGAATTGAATTAGCACAGCAACACTCCTATTACTCACATCAGCAGACCTTAGGTATATCATCTCAGAAATGACGTTATTGAATTATTCCCATTCCTTTCATAGGTATTCCTGTCCAATGACATTAACCTAAAATTTTTTTTAAACGTTAAGAATAAAATTTTAAATCATATTTTCTAGAAAGATTCCTAACATCAATTATTATTTTTCTTCCAATGCCACCATCTTCACATAATTGCCTCTTAAAAATAATAATAAAAATAGCAAGATATTACGTGCCATATATGCACTTTACATACCAACAATTTTATGAGGTAAGACCATTACTGCATCTGTTTTTACAAAGGAAGGAACTCGAGGCACAAAGAGGTCTAATCATTTTTTGCAGTATCACATTGCTACTAGCTTAGCGAGGCTCAAACCCAAGCGTCTTGGCTCAGTTTTGAAACAAAGAAGAAACACTTCCCCTTTCATCACTGAATATTTTAGGTTAATTTAATGTGTTTTGTTCTTTTTTTTTAAAAAGCAAATACTAATAACTATAAAATATTAATTGGTGTTACCCAGGGTGTGAATTGTCAATTGCCAAACACCTAAATAATTTGGAAACATTTGTATTTTGGACCAAGTTTTAAAACTTTTTGTTTCTGTCTTTATTCTTTCTGCTGGACTCCAGTTGGGGGTTGGGCAAGAGAGACTGAACAGAACAAAAATGATGAGGCAGAAAATCAGGGAAAGTTCCTGAAGAAGGCAATGGAGGAAGTTTACACAACTGAGATATCCTGCCATTAAACAGGCGATGACCTGGCAGGTGACACAGTTTGGCAGCAGAGTCCTATAAAGCAATTAGCACTAGGAAGATAAATTCAAAACTATTGTGATCCCAGCCAAATGGTATTCAGAGCCATGTGCCTGGTCTTGGGAAATGAAACAGAAGAAAGATGCAATCGAATAGAAAACCAAAACAGGTAGGATAGTGGGATCCAGTGAATAAAATAAGAACCTGAAATTTGTAGCATGGACTTTTTTGCGAGCAGAACAAGATGTGAAAGTAGAAGTCAGTCCTGACTGTGCTGTTCCTCGAGGAACATCAACCATTTTCCAACGAATTAGGGACAATGCTAACAAAGAACAGTATTTCTACAGAATCATGCCCAGGGCCACACCACAGCTGCAAAAGTACTGAGGACCAGCTCTTCAGAGGGATTGCTACTTTCTTACCAATGACATTCCCCGCCACATTTCATTTCTCCCACTTCTTGAACAAAGATTACTGCAAAAACTAATTGCAGAACTGTTTCACTTCTTTAACGCATCCATCTCAAAAATGGCACCTACTTCCATGTCCCTACTTAGAATCAACCAGTACAAGCCAAAACCCTAAAGAGACCCTCTTCTTGCACACCCGTCCTTCCGTGTGCTCCCCACCCATCCCCCCGGCCAATAGCTCTGCTAAGTGTTTTCTTTTGCTTCCAGAAACTAATAGTTCTCACCTTGTTTCACACATGTGTGTTCCTGATCGTCTTTTGTCAGTGGGCTGCAGCAAATAAAACGGGCCAGTTTTTAGAACGAACATGACTGGACAAATAAGATTTGCTGTTTCCATGGAATGGGTATATGGTAAACCAGACTAGATTCAGACTTCAGTCCAGAACCTTAAGAGGAGCTAATTCATGAAGTTAAGTAGCCCTAGCTACAAAGTTCAGAAAGACTGAGGGCCAGGAAGTCAAGAACATAACTATAGCCAAAGATTAATTATATCATAGTTCCCTAATTTATTTATTTTTTACCCTAGAATTATAGAGATTCGAGATTAAGGTGGTATTTTAGGTAATCCAGTAAGGGAGTCAGACACTTGCTCATTTATCTGAATGTTCAGTCTTAATGGCAATTTTGTGATAAATATATTTTAAAAGATCTAAGATATATTAATGGGTTTTGTAATTTGTCTGTTTTTGTCTATAAAAGAAAATTCAGAGCTTGTAATCATTATCTGAAAGATACTACCCTTGACACAGGGACATTTATGTTTGGTATAAATTTCGTTAGCAAGCCTTTCATGGACAGTTTAGGGTTGCTTTGAAGGCAGTATGAAAAGAAGATATGCATTGCTTTACCCCCAGAAAATTTCACTATGAAACATAAATATTCTACAACATTTTAAACACAGAATGTAATCTACTACAACGTATAGTCTTGAAGATGTTTCCAAGCCTCCCTGTTTATTTACCAAAAAAAAAAAAAAAAGGGAAAAGAAAAGTAAAACAGTACCTAAACCTCATTATAAATTCCTGACTGCAGAAAAGGTGCAGCTGCTAGCTTCACATCACCTAAACTTTGCTTTGTTTCTATTGACAGATCATTTTAATAACCCCAGTTCTCCAGCTGATGTAAAGTATTCCACATTTCCATGCTTGAGCAATTTATTATCTACCTGCCTAAAATAGGAAATTTTATTTCTGCACTTCTCCTTGGTACTTCTTCCCAGTACATTTGTTTCTCTTTAAAAGGGCATCTGAATAACAATGTTTGCCTCTTCAAAAAAAAATTTTGGTCTGACAGTTTAGCCAGACTTGAGAGATAAATGTAAAGCTATTTAAATAGAAGGAGTTCAGTGTCACGTGACCTACCGTACTTCAGAACTGGTCTACACTACAACTGATCTCTTCTGTCTGAATTTATAGAATTTGAGTTAAGTAATTTTTTTTTTAAAAAAAGAGTGGAAAAATTAACACACAAAAATCAGGGATGACGTTCAGTGTTGTATAGAATAGATAGAAAGACTGACATGTGTCCACTGCCTAACATCCTCTGGATTCTCAGCCACACTCCCAAGCCTTCCATCCCTTCTGCTTAATGAAAGGTGGGAAACAATGCTAATTCTTTCCATCGTGGTTAGTCTAGGAATCAATACTGCAATGACGTTATTTTGAACAGTAAAGCATTTCTCCCATATTGTACTCTAAGTTAACGATGTGACAAGATCCTGGAGAATATACACTCCAGTTTTGTTTATGACAACAAAATGAGCCTTGGGTTGTCCACGTATTCACTTAATGTATTGAACTATGAAACTGAAAAATACCCATGAAATAAGAAACCACAGTGTTCTGCAGGGATGAACTTCAGCACGTCTTTTTCATGCTATTAACTAGCTGAGTGCAAGCCGATTTGAGAACCACCTGATCAAGTTTATAGTTTTAGTCTCAGGGAAATGTAAACGATAGCTCAAAAGACTATTTTCATTGCCCTTGATAATTTTGTTCTTCATGGCATTTCCTTATTTCTTGCTGAAGCAATTTTGCTGAAGGCTACAATATACTGAGAACTAGAGCTGGTGGAGTGGAAGTAAGTTAGTTTTGAAGCTAAAAGTGGCCAGACTGCCTCCCTCGGCAAAAATATCTCCTTATGATATGGCAGAATTCCTTTACAATAGCCTTGGTGAACTTCTAAGATATTACCTAAGTGTCAGGTCCAGTTTAGAATGTACTTAGGATGTCATTTTGAAGGAAGAAAATACCACGTTTGTCCAAGTAAGCCTTACAAATAACACACAAGCTTTACTTTTCTTTCCCTCCTGCAGGCAAGGCCAGGGAAAGGGTTCATGACCATACATTGTTGCAATTTAAAAAAGAGTTTGGAGAAAGGAGCCCAAATAACCAATATGTCTGGCTTCACCAACTTCAGGTTCAATGTAAGGTTGTATGACTTTTATAGTCATATCACTATGGCTTTGAGACTGCATGCTATGAATACTGAGGAAATCTTATCTTTTCCTCAGTTTCTCTTCCTGAGATCTCCAAAGCCCACTAGCTTTAGTTTTGAGCAAGGGTAAGTAAATCCTGGTTACCATCACTGGAAAGTATTGCTAGCATGAGGGAGAGACCATTGCCACATTAGCTTGTTGTCAAGACCCAGCAAACTCCGTAGTTTGGATCAATGATTACTGACCACGTCGCTGCACCCCATCGTAGTTCCTCAGGATGCAAGGTCACGAGGAATTTAAAATCTTCTACATACTTTGCTGGTAAATTTGCTATTTTTTCAATGTGTAGTGTGGGTTCCAGCCTTTCACAGAAAAAATTCAACCAATGAACAAGATAAACCAATAGTGCACAGCAAAATTTCCCCCAGATCTCTGTTATTTCTTTCAAGTGACCTATTGTAGAGGCCACCAACATTCCAATTAACTTATTCATTTATTTCGAGAAAAAAATTTAATCATTTATAAGATTATCTGGCTATAGAGAAATCCAGTTTATATAACCATGTGGGATCCATTAATATCTCCATTC
This sequence comes from Phocoena phocoena, assembly GCF_963924675.1. NCBI lineage: Eukaryota > Metazoa > Chordata > Mammalia > Artiodactyla > Phocoenidae > Phocoena > Phocoena phocoena. Next base: position 115,338,766 of record NC_089222.1, on the reverse strand, counting down.
CAATTAAGAAGACTTTTTTACTCCTAAATCATAGGTGGGTACTTGTCTTATATATATGCAACTGAAAGGCCTTTTCTGAAGTCTTTCCTGAAGTAGAGGAAGGTTAGCTTCAAACATAATTATACCTTCTAGAAATGCATGTTGTCAAGCAAGCCAAAGGTAGCCTCTATATTAAAAATCAAAACAATAATGTACATTCAAACAAACCACATTTCTAAATAATTTTAATTGTACCTACCTGTATATTTAGCTTAGTGCTTTATATATGGCATCTGGGTTATTATAATGAGATTCTACAGAAGAATTTCAATTACTGATATAATCTGGATCTGGAATTTTTGAGCCATTTGATTAATATATTCTGCTCATGAAAGATCTTCCTTGTTTTTTTTAGCATTTCAGTTGGAAAAAATAGCTCCTTGATTATAAAAGTTTTTCAGCAAAGTGTCAAATGTTAATTAAATAATCCTAGCTGTTTAAGATGCTATGTGACGAATGTTTCAAGCCCATATTTTCAATTTGTTTGATTCTAACTGAACTTCACAGTTGTAATTAAATTTTCTCTCTCTAGACAGACATTCAAATTGGAACCAGGGTCCTATTTTAACATCAGGATGTACTGAGTATAACTAGTGGAGCAACGATTTTAGTTTTACTGTGGGCCTAGGTTAGGAAACACTCATGTTTTGCATAACATGTTTAGCATAATTTAACATATGTTTAGCATAATTTAACAGAGTTTTATTAAATCTTTTTAAGTTTTGGTCCCCTGAGGTATAAGAAGTTGACCTTGACTTTTTTATTATTACCCATGGAATCACTTCTCCGTGGTTAACAACTCTCAACAATTCTCTCTTGCTCAGAATGCAGATGAAGTAGGAAATTCATAAACTGAGAAAAAAGAAATTTCTGTGTCATTCATTTGGGAAGATTTTCTAAATTTAGAAATATACCATAGCTATACAAGTGGTCCGCCAGCTGACACAGGTATGTTTGGCTTTGGCTGTTTAGTTGAAAAGAAAGAACTGGCAGCTGCTGTATATGTAAATGCTCACCCTTCATCTGTTTTGAAGGACTTTGGTGGAGGATGAAACATGATTCCTAAAACTGCTGGACCAGCTTGGGGAGCCAGGTATAAAAGATGCCTGTATGGCAAGAGACATTAATTAACGTCTCATAACAACAATGCTAGTTATTATAGCAAATACCCCCAACACACACATTCACATCATAGTTGGATGCAACTGAGTGTTTGCCTGGGCAAGGTTTTCCTCCAAGGTTGTGACTAAGGGATTCTGGCTCTTTTGATCTCATAACTCTGTCACTTTTGAGTCTTTTGCATTCTTCCTCAGGGCAAAGGGGAGAGAACACTCTAGACGAATCTGGGAAATTTTATCTGGGAGAATCTGGAAGATAGGAAGAAGCAAATATCACTCTCATTCACATTTCATTGGCTAAAACAAATCACATGGGTTTCTAAGTTAACTTGGAGAGAGGATATGAAATATTCTTCTGACATGCTCAATAGGAGAAAATGGGAAGATTGAGTATCTACCCAGGGTCTGCTACAATGCTCTTGGTAACAGCCAGACACGGCTGCATTTTTCTGAAGTCTCTTAAGCTCACTATAGCCAACTAGGGGTGGGCAGAAAGTCTGCTGTGATCAATGCCCTCATCACAAATCCTGTGCAACTCATTTTAGAGACCTAAGGAAGTTGTGGGGTTTCAGCAAATATTATAGGCTATATATTGAAACTACACGTGGTTTGTCAAACTTCTCACTGATTTGACCTGGTCCTGGAGCTGCTGGGTATCTATCCAGTAAGGAGACTGAAGTGGCAAAATTTTGTGTGAGGGGACTTGGCTGACTCTGGTTTGGGACTCTGTTCTCTTTCATGAACAATCAGAGGACTTGTGAATATTCTCCACCACTAAAAAGGAATTCCTTGAGAGTGTGTTTTCTATGACATGTTTAACCCCATCACTTCAGAAATAAAATGAGGCTGCAATACTCACTTTTTTGTAACTCTGGATCTCTTCGGTTTTCATCTCTTTCACCTAAATTAACTCCATTTTTAGTGAGAACTAAAGGGAAATTTCAGATGAATCTTAGGCCCTGAGGTAGACTATCAGCTTCTGGATATACTGAGCTCCTTTCAAAAATTGCCTAAGCAATGCCTAAGCCCATGCTGCTCTTGTCTACAATCAGTCTGATAAAATATATAAGAAGCATGTCAACCATTATTTCCTGGGTGGTTAAGGAATTGTAATTTTCCTCCTTTATCCTTGCTTTTCTCCAAAAAATGCTCACTTAGAGTCCAGTGACGTATGGTACACTGAGGGCGACGTGTTCAAGGATTTTAAGCATTATAGAACCCAAGGACTGGGCCTTTCCTGTTCTAATATCCCTTGTTCTTTCCTGAATTTCTGATAAAAGTCAAATGCAAAACCCCTTAACTTTTAGTACATGGTTATATCCAAAATAGACTGCCCTTCCTGGCCTAATACTTGTCCCAAACCATTGGTCTAGGAGCTCAAAGTAGCCACCAGTGAATTGATGTCTGCTTGGGTTTTCCTATGAATTCTCTCTTTGGATCAGCTTTCTCTCTCTCAAAGTCACATTACGTTCTTCCAAAACTCTGGTAAAGATTTGGTCTTACATGCTCCTTTACAGAATCTGTGTCATTCTGGCATTTTCCAGGTCTCTCTTGGGAACTACCATTGGTAAATTCGCGTAAGACATAGTGCTATCCTTACAGTAGTGTTCTCATTCAGAGACAGTTCCTTTTCTGTCTCTTTTCCTCTGAGAGGGAATTCTGACCAATAGGCGGCACTCTATAAATACTTATTAGATAAATGCATGGCAAATACTAGGTATGTTTCTTGTACCTTACATTAACACTTTAATTATCATACTAGTGTCTTGCCAGGGTTAGTTCTATGGAGTAATTTGGTTAAGGCACAGCCAAATACTGTGTCAGAGTATAATATTATAAGACAGCACCACCCTCAAATTATAACACCTCAAATTATAGATAATGAAGCCTATAACAAATATTTTTATTAGAAGCAAAAAACTATAGAAAAATTATCACTTTTGTTCAGTATAAGCACTAAATATTCCAACCCAAATAGCAAGTTTCACAATGTGCTGGACATAGCCTGTTCTATTCATCCCTGCCTGAGTCCACTGATGTGGAGGCCTCACGTCTAGGTTTTCAGAAGAGACTGTGTGGACACATCCATGCTCAAGAGAGAGCACAACTTTCAAACCTTATTCTTTGTCCATTTCCAACACAGTTTCTTAAACCTTTTGTCCCTTTTATTCGTACTCCTCACCAAGTTTATACCTGCCCTAGTGCTGGCCTCTGGCTTGGATTACCAGGGATTTTGTTTATCAGTGGAGGTAAAGGAAAGAGAAGAGTGGAGAAAGATGCTTATGGATATTGGGAGAATCTAATAGAAAAGCAGTCAATTTGTGCTTCAAAGATTAAGCTCCTTCTGGCATATAGTAGATACATTTTTAGACCAAGAGTGTCTGTCTCTTCCCCAACTTTGAGATATATTATAGAAGCTCCCTTTCTATTACTTTAGACTCTGAAGACAGCTAAGAGGAAAGCAAGCTGGGAAAAAGATGATAAATCTGTCATGACTTTGTTATCCATGCCTATTTTAATCGGCTCCTAATTAATTCGAAGTGATGGGCTCCATATACAGATAAGTGTGTCTTATCAATGGGGCAAGAGAAAGAGCGTAAACTTAGAGAAAGGAAAAAGTTAATTGAGGTATCTTGGAAGGTTAAGAGATTTTCTTTGGTTCCCAAAGTTATCTTTGACTAGGATTATTGAACTTAAAATCTCAACTTCCAGGGGACAATCAATAAATATAGATCTATTTCATTAAATAAGGCAAAGACAAGCTAAGCACTGAGATTCATTATCAAATTTATGTAATAAAAAAAGATATTTTTCTTGATTACACATTTTGTAGCTACTGATATCTCTTGGGAATGACGTCTAAGCAACACTAAAAAGAACAGTTTTTCAAAAATTATCATAAAAAAAATTTTTATAGTGATCTTGCCTGAATCACATGAACTGTTTTGATTTCCCTCTAGGGTGGTGACATTACTAATGTGATTCTTCATTTATTTTGGCAAATATTTTATTTTGGTTGAATTATTTTCCAGTTATTTTGATGTTTATTAATGTCCTCACCATTGGGTAGGGAGATGTGGGGATGAGAGAGAACTACAGTAAAAAGGAGAGGCTTAGCGTGAATGAATCAAATTTGCATCTTATTATGAGCAAACATAAGTGTGTCGGTTTTTTTTTTTTAAAGTTGTAGTAGGCCAGGGATTTAAAAATAGTTTAAAAAATTTGTGATTTGCATGTTTTCCTTCAATTTTTATATATACTAGAGTTTGTATTAAATTTATGAGCATCTTGAAGTATACTACATCCTGACCTACCATTTATGATTATAGAATATTCCTAATAATGTAAAATTTATGGAAATTCTGCTTAGGATTGTTTTATTTAGCTGACCGTCTCCATACATATTTACAACTTTTGATACAATTACTTTAAATGCTTTAATGCTATGATAAGTGAAAGCCAATATTTCATATACTTACTATTGAAGGCACCATGCTATGAGTCACTAACATTTGTGTACCAGTAATTAACATTACACAAAGAGTAAGCACAAAATAAGTAGCAATCATATGAAGACATGTTTTACTGGTACTTCGAATACAGCATTTCCAGAAGGGATCTTATTATTGTTCCTCAAATTCTCACTTTTGATATTGAAACACTACCATGTGTCTCATCCTCTGGCTCCCAATATTGTTCTCCAGGAGTAGAATCAATGTTCTGCTCAGGCTACTATCTCAAGAGTCACAAACCACCTACTCTCCTCTTTCACTCTTTTTGGCACCTTTGCAATCAGCAAGTCATATCAATTTACTAATTATATCTCCACATTCATATTGTGTTTTCTTTCTTTTCCTCCCCTGTTCTAGTTCAAGCTCATCATTTATTATGTCCTATCAGATCAACCATAAGACATTTCTTCTTACCATGTCTAGTCCTACCCCTTTTCATCCACACTACAGACTGATCAGAGTGAACATCTTAATGCAGAAATATGATGGCATCACTCCCCTTATAGAAAAACCTTAGATAGGGACCTATTGTATTAGTCAGGGTTTGTGACTGCAGGCTCAGAAAACAATTCCAGTTTTCTAACAATGAAAATGGAATACAATGACAGAATTAATGGGAGGTTGGAGAACAAAATTTGAAAAATGTGTGTTGGGAAAAGCCAGTTGGGAGGGCTTTCCTGGAAATACAATAATTGTATTTTAGCAGGAAATGTCTGGCCAGGATGCTGCTGTTTCTGCTACAGGCACTGTCACCAGGAAACGAGAGGAGTCTTTGGCTTCCTCAGTATGAGAAGAGGTACTGCATCACATGGACACTACACGCAGTGGGGATGCCCCAAATCGGGAAGGAATTAAGATGCTGGGCAGTCACTCCAAACAAGACCCACTTGCACAACAAACAAACAAACAATAAACTATAAGTGTCAATTAATTACACGAATAAGGACTAACCTTGTTAGCATTGCACTTAAACTTCCCAAGCTGAGTTTCAACTACATTTAAAAAATAATTGCTTGCTGATATGTCCCCTTCTATTATGAACTGAATACTTGTGTCTCCCCAAAATTAATGTGTTGAATCCTTAATCACCAATGTGTTGGTACTAAGAGATGGGGCCTTTGGAGGATAATTAGGTTTAGGTGAGGCCTTCAGGGTGGAGAACCCCTAATGGGATTAGTGTCCTCATAAGAAGAGCAAGAGAGACCAAAGATCTCTCTCTCTATGCACACAGAGAAGAGGTCAAGTGAGCTCACATGAGCTCACTGTGAGATGGCAGCTAATTGCCAGCCAGAAAGTGGGTTCTCACCAAGAACTAAATCTGCCGGCAACTTGATGTTGGACTTCCCAGCTTCCGGAACTGTGAGAAATAAATGTCTGTTACTTAAACCACACAGTCTATGGTATATTTTTATAGCAGCCCAAGCTGACCAACACATCTTCCAAAATGTCAGCTATACATTAGTCATCCCAGACAGTTAATTATTCTTTCAAATTGTTGCACACCTTTCACATTCAAGTTTGTATACGTTCTGTTCCCTCAATTCTGGATTTCTCAACTGTGACACTCTTGATATTATGAGCTAGATAATTCTCTTTAGAGGGGTATGTCTTTTGCATTATAGGAAGTTTAATAGCATCCCTGGCCTCTACCCACCGGATACCATAGCAACTCTCCAGTTATTAAAAACTAAAAGTGTCTCCAGAAATTGCCCAGGTGAAGAAGAAAGCTAAGGCGAAATGATTAAATTTCTGGATCCTAGAAAAAGAAATCTGTGGAAAAACTTTGTGAAATTCAAATAAGGTCTTTGGTTAATAGTACAGTATCAATTTAATTTCTTGGTTCTTATCATTATAGCATGTCCATGTAAGATGTTGCTTTAGGAAATGAGTGGGAATTTCGAGTTTCTGGTTCTCCATGTAAGAAGCTTGGAAGTTGCCACTCTGCCTTAACAACAAGTAAAAAACTCAACAGAGGGCAAAAAAACTCAACAAAGGGCGATGATGAATGGATAAAGAAGATACGGCACATATATACACTGGAATATTACTCAGCCATAAAAAGAAATGAAATTGAGTTATTTGTAGTGAGGTGGATAGACCTAGAGTCTGTAATACAGAGTGAAGTAAATCAGAAAGAGAAAAACAAATACCGTATGCTAACACATATATATGGAATCTAAATTTTAAAAAATGGTACTGATGAACCTAGTTGCAGGGTAGGAATAAAGATGTAAACATAGAGAATGGACTTGAGGACACAAGGTGGGAGGGGGAAGCTGAGGCAAAGTGAGAGTAGCATTGACATATATATACTATAGAATGTAAAATAGTCAGCTAGTGAGAAGCAGCAGCATAGCACTGGGAGATCAGCTCAGTGCTTTACGATGACCTAGAGGGGTGGGATAGGGAAGATGGGAAAGAGGCTCAAGAGTGAGGGGATATGGGGATATTGGTATGCATATGGCTGATTCACTTTGTTGTACAACAGAAACTAACACAGTATTGTGAAGCAATTATACTCCAGTAAAGATCTATTTTAAAAAAACAACCACAAAGCTAAAAAAAAAAACCCAAAACCTCAACAGATTGAAAAATCAACAGCTCTTCTTGATTCAAAACAGAGGGGAAGATGCAAGGCAAACCACTACCACCCCAAATTAGAGAGAAAGATAGGCAACCACAGGGAGTTAAATCTCACCACAGCAGAGACTCACTAGCAGAAACTCCATGGCAAACAGTGCTGGGGTAGGAAAATTTGAGCTCTAAATGACTAATTCCTGTAGGTTCACTGTGGACAAGTCTGAGTTCAAAACTCCAGGTGGGGCTCAGTCATAGGGAGCCCCTGGAGTTAGGTGTAACCCTAGGAATTTGACCAGGTTGCCACAGTAAATATCAGAGAAAAATTCCCTCTCACTTCCAATAGGGAGAGGGGGAAAGGGACCATTTTGAAATATACCAGAGCATTTTCTTCTTAACAAGGACTGCCCTCAAGAGAAACTAGTTAACTAGAGTCTAACTGCTGGGGTATTTGCAGAATCTAACTGACCTGGGAAAAGGGAAATATCCAGCTTCAGTTAGCTCTAGCCTTTTATGTGGGAGAAGAGAAATACCTACCTCCAGCCTACTCTAGGTATCCTGTCCCACCTAAGGAAAAAGCTGAGAAACACATGGAAGGTCACAGGCCAGAGGCAGGCATAGGTACCCTAAAAGACTGAAACCTAATCATAGGACTATAGAACCCTTCTATTCCCCCACCACATTCACCACCACAGTACTCTAGGCCTATTTACAGCAGTTCCTTTCACTCATTGCAGCATGACCAGCTGTCAAGAAAAAATTACAAGGCATACTAAAAGGCAAAAAATACAATTTGAAGAGACAGAGCAAGGATCAGAAACAGACATGGCAGGGATATTTGAATTAGCAGACTGGGTGTTTAAAACAATTACAATTAACGTGGTTAAAGCTCTAACGGATAAAGTAGATAGCATGCAAGAACAGATAGACAAGGTGAGCAGAGAGTGGCAATCTTAAGAAAGACCAAGAAGAAATGCTAGAATTAAAAAAACACTATGATAAAAATGAAGAATGCCTTTGATGAGCTTACTAGTAGACTGGACATGGCTGGGGAAAGAATCTCTGAACTTGAGGATATGTGAATAGAAACTTCAAAAACTGAAAAGTGAAGAGAATAAAGACTGAGAAAAACAATATCCAAGGACTGTGGGACAACTACCAAAAGGTATAACATATGCATAAGGGGAAGACCAGAAGGAGAAGAGAGGAAGAAACAGAAAAAATATTTGAAAAAATAATGACTGAGAATTTCCCCAAATTAATGTCAGACAGCAAACCACAGTTCCAAGAAACTCAGAGAACAATAAGCAGGATAAATGCCAAAAAACCTATACCAAGGTATATTATTTTCAAACTACAGAAAATCAAAAACAAAGAGAGAAAGAAGGAAGTCAAAGAAAACATTGAGATATGCAAACACTTTCTGTATTATCTTTACATTTTTTAAGTCTGAAATTTGTTCAAAATTGAAATTAAAAAAAAAAATTCTCCAGGCTCTTCTCACTAATTCCTCTAGTCCAGTGATTCTCAAAGTTTTGGGGTTCTTGGTTGTTTGTTTGTTTTCTCCCTATCACTGTACATCCCTCAACCATCCAAGAGCCGTTGGAAACATTTTTTCCTAATTGTCCTCCCTGTGAATTTGTAACACCACAGATGGACTGCATATGTTTATGTACTATATTTCTGTTTTATATACAAATGAGTACGTTTTCTTGCTTTCCACCCCCAGAACCAACATCTATCATATAGTTATCAAGTACTGCTTTGCATTTTAGTAAAAGAAAATTTACATATGTGTGTGTCTTTCCTACCAGATCCATTAGCTTCTTAAGATCACTGGCTCTATATCATTCACCTTATATTCCTCCCACAGTGGCTGACACACAAGGCACTCAAAAACTGAATTGCTTTAAAGCAGAGATTAAATTCAACTGAGATGACTTGTGTATTTAATAAATGTAGTAGATGGGCTTCCCTGGTGTTGCAGTGGTTGGGAGTCCACCTGCCGATGCAGGGGACACGGGTTCGTGCCCCGGTCTGGGAAGATCCCACATGCCGCGGAGCGTCTGGGCCCGTGAGCCATGGCCGCTGAGCGTGCGCATCCAGAGCCTGTGCTCTGCAACGGGAGAGGCCACAGCAGTGACAGGCCCACATACCACACACACACACACACACACACACACACACACACACACACACAAACATAAATAAATATAAATAAATAAATGTGGTAGAATTAAAATAAGAAAATACAGAGGTCAAATTTAAGTAAAGACAAGAAAGTAAAAAAAAAAAGCAAGTTTGTAAAGGATGATCTTTATTATTTGACTAGAAATTTATTTGTGGGAATATAGGCAGAAATATATGTGTGTGAATTTGCAGTAAATTCACTTACAGTGTGATTTATTGAAAAGAACACAAGATTTGTAAAATAAAAATTTTAAAAACACGGTTACTGGCTGTGTGACTATGGACAGAATTTTAACGTGACCTGGATTAGAGATATTGTGTGAGTAACCCAGTTCGTAAAATGAGCTGGTCTCAGTAAGATAACAGAAGGCAACTGCAATCTCATTCCGTTGTTTATTGTTTCCTTCTCCTCCATAAAAGTCATTCAAGGCCAAACTTTTTCTAGAGAGTTTCAGGTAAATAGATAGTCCTTTTTTCCTAGTATTCAAAATCAACTCCAGAATCATCTTAAAACTCTAAACTTCAACAATTAATATTTCTTCTCTTAACTTGCTGGGCCTACGTTGGGCTGAGAAACTTGCTGTGGGAAAAGTCAGAAACTCTTCTTTAAATTTTTCCTTAATGAATCAGAGACCAACCCTTTGTCTATCAAAATCCAGACAACGTATACTATGCTCTCCAGCAGTCCCCAGGAAGCCATTCTCACTTAGCTTGAGAGCAGGGGACTCTTTCCTGTGGCTGCACCATGGGAAGGGGATGGTTCAGAACATACTGACCACTCTCTCCAGATGAGTTCTCACTACCATTGTCCGCAATTCCCTGATACCCTTGCCTCCCATGTGTAGAGGCTGAAGATAGGTGATGGGTTAATGCTGGCAGAAACAAGCATTATGCAAATCCTGCATAGATGCTACAGGAATCAATTTAAAACTGGATGGGTACTGGCACATATTATAATTTTTCTGGCCTCAGAGACGTTGGTTATGAACTCTCAGATTATAGGAAACTTCATCTCATCTGGTTATATTTTAAAGCATGAGTACCGTATCCGGTACATGATAGGTACCCAGAAGACGTTTATCTCCTTTATTTCCTATTTCTTTCTCTCTCTCTCTCCCTCTCTCTTTTTTTATCCTTCTCTGAACTAAATTCCTTTCCAGTCCACAATTTTAATTCTATAAATGTCCTCTTGTATAAATACATCAGATTGCAAACTTCTGTACATTTTTATCAATCCATCTGCTTCCCATATCATGCAAAAGAAAAGAGAATCGGATTAATAAGTAAACACCATTAAAGAATGTTAAAATATTAAATATATGAAAACTTAAAAATTATACCCTGCGAGCATAGCAACAGGATACATTATTTTGTTCTCATAGCAAATTGAGAACAAAATAACATAACTATACTAAATATTGCCAGAGGTCTCTTTTTGTCCCTCAGTTTCCTTAACCACCATGAAAGTTTAGAACTAGACAACGTTATTAATTTATAACTGAGAATGAAAAGATATCACACTGGGTGGAAATATGTTCCATCTCCTCAGTGCTCTGTTTCTGCCCACTTAGGGGTGTTTTATGAGAGGTCCTCCAACATATTAACAAGAAATATTTGTCTCCTTTCCTCCTTTAAATATCCACATGGATTTTAATAATTTTATGGATTTACAGATTCCCATGGATTTAATGATACATCCAACCTTCTTAAACCTACTTATAATTCTAGAGTCTACCATTTACAGGATAGGTTTACTGTTATATAGAGAAATACTTCCTGTTTTTTTGAATGAAGTCCAAGGACTGTCCTCTATCTAAGAGCCTTAAATCACCCCACAGAAAGAGCTGAGGTGGCCTGAGGAATGGCGGGAGCTGATATGCTGGGGTTTCTGAGCAGCTGTCAGCCAGAGATCAGATAAGCCAAAGATATCAAAAGAACATCCATACCTGTGAGCAGAGGAGTAAGGAGTGTGAAGTCCAGCTAAATAATCTGAAACTACTGGCAGGCAGCAAAAATAACTGAAGAGAGCTCCCTCTGGAAGGAAAGGCGGCTGGGTATGGGGAGCGAAGCAAAGAATTCTGACACGGAGCCAGCCCACCGTCTTGGCCTCCACTGTCTTTATATTCCTTGCACTTGGTTGAGATTCCATCCTGACTGAAGCTGGCTTGGAAGTAAACTGTTAATAACTACAAACAGGCTGCCTGGCTGTCTGAGTAGCAGATACTTCATCTACATTTGCTGGGGTAGAGGACAGACGTATTTCTCCAGCATTGACCGTTCCCTGACACCAGTATCAGTGAACATGCTCTCTGGGCCTCTCTGACTTTACAAACTTTGATCACAGTTGCTTCATCTTTTATGTTTGCAGTCTGAACGAGCCTTTAGACCTTCCACACGTGGTAGCCCCTTTTCCCCTTCAAATTTATCATTCTCCAGACTTTCTTCAACTCCATTATCTCTTGAGGTGGCTCAAGGAGATTTTTCAGATGTGGATTCTCCATTCATTTGAACAAGGATAAGACAATAACTTCAGTTTTATCCCTAAGCATTTTTCCCCGTATCCCAACATGCTTTGGGCTCCAAATGCTCTTTGAACAGTTGTATTCGTGGGATAATATGGTACTTTAAAAACATTTTTTAAAAATGTTATATTGGAGTACAGTTGACTTACAGTGTTTTGTTAGTTTCTGCACTTCTCAATATTAACGTGCATGGGCACCACCTGGGGTCTTCTTAAAATACAGATGCCAATGAAGTAGGTCTAAGTTGGGGTCTGAAATTCTGCATTTTTAGAAAGTTCCCAGGTGATACTGCTAGCGAGCAGACCACCCACTGAGTAGTGAGGGATTAGTACAATAACTATCAGAAGTTTTCTGTGTGGCAGAAGAAAGAGTTTTCAGTAGAATGCGGATTATTCTCTCCATTACGCCTCCCATGCCCCAAACCATGGCTTTCTATTTTTTCCAAAATGGCATACAATGATTGATTTTCCTATGAAAACAAATACATAGGATCTCACTACAATTTATTTACATAAATTTAACGTTATAAAATTTGGAAGAGTTTAAAGTTTGCCAAATACATTTCAATTTAATTATGCACTTCTTGTGACACCATGGAGCTTGTCATCAGGGCACGGACATACATAGAGTAGAGCAGATGGCAAAGAACTGGGATGTCCCCCAACAGGGAGTGACACAAGCTAAAAACACGGCTTTCTGACACTACAGTTTATCCAAAATGACATAAATGGTAACCAAGGAATTTGACTATCTCTAGGCATGGCTCCAGTAAAAGTTGGTATCGGGAGCCCAAACTCTGTGCCATCCCATTATATGGATAAAAAGATGAAGAATTTGCTTTACAATTAAAAATCCAGTGCTGGGCTTCCCTGGTGGTACAGTGGTTGAGAGTCCGCCTGCCGATGCAGGGGACACAGGTTCGTGCCCCGGTCCGGGAAGATCCCACGTGCTGCGGAGCGGCTGGGCCCGTGAGCCATGGCCGCTGAGCCTGCGCGTCCGGAGCCTGTGCTCCGCAACGGGAGAGGCCACAACAGTGAGAGGCCTGCGTACCGCAAAAAAAAAAAAAAAAAAAATCCAGTGCCAGTGGGTGGGGTGACTGGGTAGAAGACTCATTACTATATTAGAAATTCAAAACTAGGGACTAAGGTAAATAAAACTCTCTTTCCCACGGGTAGAAGGGAGGACCACAGCCCACATAAAGCTAGCTCTAGTTGGGAGATAATACTAAGCCTCATTTAAGTTGTTTTAACAAGCTACACACTTCCTTCCTTATATCAGTTTAAGAGTGTACAGGAAAAAACAGGTATACCTCACCTTTAGAGATTATTTTTTAAAATAGGCCAATGGGGACTGCAGGTTTAGCATAAATACAGGAATGCCACTATGTCTCATTTGAATGAAATAATTATTTATTTGGATAGTAGGACTCATATTTTCTTTAACATTAATTTTTTGCATCTCCTTTTGTGGAAAATATTGACACTTCATGAATTTTTGAAAGCCTTTTTGAAAATCTAACTAGTATTCACTTATATTTCTTGTTTATATGATTATTTAACATCTACTTTTAGGGAGAAGAAACATTTCTTCCCCACTCCTGATAGTTTCTCCTCTGTAGGGGGAGCTCTGCTGGTTCACACTCCTGCCTCTCTACCCCGTCACTCACCTAAATGTCAGTATTGGAATAAACTGGGCCTGGGAAACTTGGCCTCTTCTTCTTTCCTTGTGGGTTCTGCTTGCCTTCGGAAGTCATGTACTCTTGGTTATGGAGTCACTTTACAAGCTAAGGCTCTGCCCCATGGAAATGCTTGTGGTGGTCCAGGGCTGTGGATAACCGGGAGGTTATATCTTTCTGATTTTCTGGGACCAGTAGTTGGAAGTCCATTATTGCCATTTGTCCAAGCCACATCCTCCAATTCTGAGTTTAGTATAATTTTGGTCCATACCTGTATAATCTTTTGTCTTACTTCTCAGTTGTTTCAGACTTTGGCAGAGAGGAGAGATGATACGTACTTGGCATACCTTTGTACCCAAACATTCATTATCATCATTCCTTCAGAGAACTCCAGAAGGCTTGTTGTAACAGGAAATGTGTTGTTTCCTCCTTATGCTTAGTGTATGCGGATTCTAATACTTATGAATGACCATCTCATATCAAGACTTTGAGAGTTTGGCATGAGAAAATTTGAATTCAAGTTCCAACTCCCACTTTACAATTGACTAAACTTTGGAACTTAATCTCTTTGAATCTCAGCTATCTAATCGGTAAAACGGGGATCAAAAAGTCTGCTGTCTACCTAAAAGTGTGTCTGTAAGGTTAAAATTGATACATGTGAAAATGTATTGGCAAGCATAAAGCACAGAACAAGCATGTGTTATTATTATAAGAATTCTCTATATGTGTATATAGGCAAACATACATTGAAAAAATATATGACATTGCTTTGGATTGTATTCAACTTGCTTCTCTTTATAGAAAGCTGGCATTTAAACCATTTTTTTCCTCTATATACACTATTTACCTTATTCAATGGGTCTGAGTCTTATTGCATACCATAATATCCACTTCTTTCTAGAGTTACTTTTTGCTATGTATATTAAAAATGTATCATTTTTAAATCTAAACACTGTGATTGGCAGAAAGTATTTCCTCATCTCATAGAGACCTTTAAAAGTGAATTATGTTTACAGCACTTACACAGTTTTCTTAAATGATGTAAATATCACCTTGCCTTGTTGCACATTTTTAGATTTATTACTTTTAGTTATACTAGGTGTCAAATAATATTTGTTAGCCTTATTTCAGTACAGGCTCCTTTAAAATGTCAACCAAACAGATGTTCTACTATAAACATGAATAAAAATGAGAGTATAGTGAGACTAAATATAGGATATGTTAATATTATAATTAATATTACTTAAGATTCAGTAGTGATGAAATTATATGTAATTAATGAAGATGACAAGAAAAACTCTCACATTTATAATTCTTTAAAACAATGTTGTGCTTTTAGTAATTTTTCAAGGTTAAGAAGTGATTTAATAATAATTTTTAAAAAGCAAGATTATGGGAATAAAGTTAGATATGATTTCTAGTGTTATTTTATTTCTGATTTCTGATACTGATTTTATTCCTGATTCTCATTTTAATAGTGCTAAATTGCAGTACTATTTCAAGTTCAATATCCAAGTGGATGTTCTACGTTAATAATACATGCATATTACCTCATAAAAAGGTGTGAAGGAGAAAGACTCATGCTATCAAAGAAGAGAAAACATAAATGCCAATTTTTTTTTGCAGTTTTGTATGCATCATAGACAAACAATTTGAATTTTTTTTAAAAAATTGTAACTAGTTACAAAAATAAACCAAATATGTTCAATTAAATTTTCACGTAAAACAATTACTACTTTGTCCCTTTAAACATTTAACTCTTTCTGTAGCTGAATTAAAAACTCTTATAATGTATGTTTGCATAGACTGAGTCTTTCATCCATATGAAAATGTGCATGTAACACTCTGGCCCTTTCTAAATTGATAACATTAATACTGATATAATAATATAATATAGTTATAATATTACTACAGCTGCTTCTACTTTCTGAATGCCTGTTGTGTATCAGGGATTTTGGTAGGTAACTTATATGTGTTATCCTATTTAATGCATTTGTTTTTAATTGAAATCAAACTGATAGCAAATCATTTTACCTTAAAATTCATTTTTCCTAATTCACTATAGGAAATACTTTAAAAGAGTTCTTAAATTTTGAATCTTATATGTAAAGAAATTTCAGAAGTATAAAACAAACAACTCTAAGTTTATTAATAATAGGCATTCTTGTGAATATTCATGATGAGCTGAAAGTAGCCCTTGTGTGCATTGTGAGACTCTGTTCTAAATTTAAAGGAAATGTATATACATGGAAAGAAAATCACTTTTGTTCTGGAGGATGTTCCATAATCTCAGCCAAGCTATTTAAAAATATTACACTGTAGTGCTTCCCTGGTGGCGCAGTGGTTGAGAGTCCGTCTGCCGATGCAGGGGACACGGGTTCATGCCCCGGTTTGGGAAGATCCCACATACCACGGAGCGGCTAGGCCTGTGAGCCATGGCCACTGAGCCTGTGCGTTCGGAGCCTATGCTCCACAAGGGGAGAGGCCACAACAGTGAGAGGCCCGCGTACCGCAAAAAAAAAAAAAAAAAAAAAAAAAAAATTACACTGTGGATATTTTATATTTACATGTGTAATCCTTTTCTGTTGGTGGCTATTCAAAGAACCCCTAGGTGATCCCTTTTAAATAAATAATAGCTCTGTAAAATGTTCCATAAGTCTGTTTTTGTGAACTAGATTTCTTAAAATAATACCTGAAATCCATCCTTAATTGTTCTTAGTTCATACACAAAACACAATTATGCTTTTAAAATATTTGATTTGTTATAATTAGAAGCTACTTTAAGTGATTCAAAAATAATTTAGCTTTATAATTCATAACTCCAGACATTTAAAAAATAAATCCCTAAGTAAAATAAAATATCTTTTTTTCCTTCCTTGGTCAACAGGGATTTAAACAAATATTTTAAAAATGATATAATAATGAAGTAAGGTGAAAATTGTAAAAGATTAACATTGCAGCTAGTTTAGAATTTACAAAGGAGCTCATCTGATCCCCATGGCTAGTTGTCTCATAAACTTGGTATTATTACTTTCCTTCCTTTATACATTAGCAATCTGAGACTCAGAGAAGTTAAGTTACTTGCCAAAGGCTGCTGACCTAAGGGAAAATAGTGAGGTTAGAGTTATAACCTATAAATAATCTTAATTCTCATTCAAACAAGGATGAAAATATATCATGTAAATCAGAATGTATTTATTGACTTTCTACTGACTCATAATTTTTTCTACTTTGTTGTCAGAAAAAAAAAATTTGCTAGGAAATGTTGAAAACTTTTCTGACAGAGTTCCATTGAAACCAAGGTCTTCTACTTTTAGTTATTATTGTTTGGAGAGGTTACCAAACACAAACACCAATTTTTTTTTTAAAGTTTGAAGGATTGTTTATTAGTTTCTTATTGCTGCCGAAACAAGTTAATACAAATTAGTGGCTTAAAACAAGACATAGTCTCTTACAGTTCTGATTGTCATAAGTCCAAAATGGTCCCCACAAGTCAACAGATGGAGAGGATTTTTGCCCCAGAATGGATTGTATCTAGACCCACACTCATCCCTAATTTAGATGATTTAGATGATGAGATCCGGGAATTTTCAGCTGATGAGACTTCTTTGAGATTTTGGACTTGAATTGATTCTGTAATTGTTTGAGAATTTTGAAGACTTTGGATGGGGTAAATGTATTTTGCATGTGGAATGACATGGATCTCTGAAGGCTAGAGTGTGGCTTCTGCTGAGATAGCTGAGGAGGTCTGAGTCATGCATCTAATCTCGTCAAGGGCCCTCCATATAAATGAATAATTTACCTTTTGATACTTCAGAGGCACTAGCAAAAGGTTGTCACCCACACACTTGGTTTTCTCTAGAGCTTGCTTCCTGACAGTGACCCTCCAATGTAGTCTTTTTTTGAAATTGAATGGACTAAGACTTCTCCCAATCATCCACTACTAGTTCTTTTTGGCTTAACAGTTATTACCTCAATATATCTCTTTTCACTTGCATTCCACCAATGCAAGAATAAAGCATGCTGCACCGCTAACACATTCTTTGGAAATTTTCTCAGCTAAATTTCCTAGTTCATCACTTACAAGTTCTGTTTTCTACAAAAGTGTAGCACATAATTCTACAGTAAAACTGTGGAACACAATTCTGCAGTTTTCTGCCACTCTATAATGATATCTTTTCCTCTGATTCTCAATAATACGTTCTTTTCCTTATGAGATCTCATGAACAGCATCTTTACCCCCCATATTTCTATCAGCTGTCTGTTTATGACCATTTAGGTATTATCTAAGATGATATAGGCTTTAACACACTCCTCACTTCCTTCTGAGTTCTTACTATCCAGAGTCATTAAAATCCACACTACTTCTAACAGTTTTTTCCAGGCAATTTACATTTTTAAAATTTTCATTTTGAAATAAAAAAAAAAATGTACTTATTCAGTCTATTTCACATATGTCTTGAGAACCAAGTAATTGCAAAGCACTGTTTGTTTGAGGTACAGGGGACACAATAGCCATCAATACAGAGAGGAATTTTGTTCTCAAGGAGCTTGCACTGTATTTAGAGGAATGAAAACTAAAGTTTACCAAAAAAAAAATCAGGTAGCTATCATTAGCTTGACTTGAATTGAAAATGTTTCCTTTATATGTACATATGTTCCTGTTATACTGCTAATAATTTTTCCAGCTTTTCCCCATTACCCAACTCTAAAGCCGCCTTTCCACGTTTGGATATTTGTTGCGGCAGTGCCCCACTTGCAGGTATCAAAACTGATATTAGTTTCCTATTGCTGCTCTAGTAAATTACCACAAACGTAGTGTCTTAAAACAACACAAATTCATTTAACTATAATTCTGAAGGTCAGAAGTCCCAAATGAGTCTTTCCTGGCTCAAGTCAAGGAGGCGGCGGGGTTGGTTCCTTCCTGAGTCTCCTGGAGAGATCTGTTCCTTGCCTCTTCCGACTTCTTGAGGCTGCTGGAACCACCTCCCCACCATCCCTGCCTTTGTTGTCACATTACCTCTTTCTCTTCAGTCAAGTCTATCTCTGCCTCCCACTTATAAGGACACCTGTAATTGCACTGGGCACACTTGGATAATCCAGAGTAATCCCCCTATCTTAAAAGCCCTTACTTAATCCCATCTGTAAAGTCTCTTTTACCATATAAAATAACATATTTACAAGTTCCCCTTTGGGGGCAATTATTCAGCCTGCCACAGCTTGATGTTATCCTTCATTGATTTTTTTGTCTTCTGGTTTTAGTCAACTCTGAAAGGTAACTGTATTTTAGTTACCCAGAAACTTAAATTAGAGGTTTATTACTGGTAATTTATCCTAAATTTCTGTTATTCTTTAGTAATATAATGATGCCTATAATAAGGTATTGTTCAACACAGATGATTTGGAGTTTAAAAGAAGTGATTTTAAAATTATGCAGAGGACTTCCCTGGTGGCACAGTGGTTAAGAATCCACCTGCCAATGCAGGGGACACAGTTCAAGCCCTGGTCCGGGAAGATCCCACATGCCACGGAGCAACTAAGCCCTTGCACCACAACTACTGAGCCTGTGCTCTAGAGCCTGTGAGCCACAACTACTGAGCTCGCGTGCCACAACTACTGAAGCCTGCGTGCCTAGGGCCCGTGCTCTGCAACAAGAGAAGACACCATAATGAGAAGCCTGCGCACTGCAACAAAGTGTAGCCCCCGCTCGCCGCAACTAGAGAAAGCCCGCGCGCAGTAACGAACACCAAACACAGCCAAAAATAAATAAATAAAATTAGTTAAAAATAATCAGTAATAACATATTTTAAAAACTATGCATTAAAAAAATAAAATAATGCAGAAAATGTTTCTGTGATAGTCAAGATGTGAAATCGTCATATTAAAGATGATTTGTTATGTTACTTTTCCAAGTGCAACCTGGCAGAATACACCATATTTTGTTAGATAAGGGAGAAGAAAGATGTGGCCAAGGATCTTTTGTTGAAGATGAATTATTTGCTTCATTGTTTATCATTAACCTTAACCAAGAAAGATAAGACCATTGTGTATGCAAGTTCACTTTTTATAAATTTAAGTATTATATTCTGTATATAAGCCTATGTTGAAAGGAAATAAACATTACCCATCTACAAAGGAGAAGTTGAGGACATGTGATTTTTTTTTCAGATTATAGAAAATCTAAAGTAAGTTTCAATAAATAAATGAAGTGTACAGTTGGCACTACCCTCAAAGCAAACCAGTTTTCCCACATATGCAGTACAACCACAAAGTTATGAGTCTGGTTACACAAACTACAAAAGAATATCACTGTTTTTTCTTCCTAGACATGTGGTACCAGAGCTAGTTTAAAGTTAATGCTTTAGTTACATTGGTGACTGAACGGTAACATGATACAGCCAGCTTTTAACCCAGCATCTCCAGTCAAACTCTGATTCCCTCCTATCTTATTCAGTTGACTACCAGTATCTGCCCCGTCCATATCCACTGCCACTAAGCTAATTCTGTTCCATGAAACTACTCCTGGGATCTATTCAACAGCATCCCAAGTAGCCTTCTTTCTCACAGACCTGCTCAGCTCCAATCCATATTCTCTATAGTGACCCCGATGAGATTTTCCTAAAATACTAATTGGATCATGTCACTTCCCTCCTCAAAATCTTGTGCAATAACTTCAGGTTTAAGTCCAAACAGTTCAGGGATTTCAGGATCTGGCTCCTTCATATCTTTATGAGTCACCTTCTCTTAGATCCTCCTCTTCTGAACATCCTCTAGGAGAATTAAGTGCTTTTCTCTTGGCTTCACTTCGGGATACTTACCACAGTTGACCAGTGCTTTAGGAGAAATTATAATTATTCTCTATTATAATGAGAATAACCAAAAGAAGTAAATAGTAATTAATAGTTGAGCCATACATTGTCTAGCTAGTTATACCTTTGTTGAGTGCCTGGAGAGGATTTAGAAAGACCTTCGTGCTGTGGGTTACAATTTATTACGTGTAAAAGAAAGGATTCTTTTGATCCTGCATGCTTGAAAGAATTCCCAGGTACGGTAGAGACCCATTGTTTCTCTCTAATAACTTGGCTAGAATTAGGTGTAAACAATTAATCATGTAGTTACCTATCATATACGTTGTGTCCTATTCTACTGGTAAGGACCTCTGTCCAGAAGGAATTTGAGAGTAGAAAAATGGGAGGGGCTCATTCTCTTTATGCTGCATGTAAGTGGGCTTGTAATGAGAGTAACCGTAAAGGCCAATACTTATTACCACCCAGAAAATTAGGAACCACATAGAGAGGGTAATAGTTCTAAACCAGGGAGCCAACAAAGGCTTATTACAAATTAAGATCAGTTTGTCATTGTTTAAAATAATCCTGGTTTACTTTCTATGCCTAATTTAGATCCATGTCTCACAGCCAGCAACCGTCCAAATGGTGGTAGTTCTTTGGGACTTGACATTATTTTAAAAGGTCACCATAGGCAAATTATAACTGGCACCTCACTCTTATCAGAGACCAAACTTGCTCCAGTTTTAAAATCTGTCACATGGGGCTTCCCTGGTGGCGCAGTGGTTGAGAGTCTGCCTGCCGATGCAGGGGACACGGGTTCATGCCCTGGTCCGGGAAGATCCCACATGCCATGGAGCGGCAATCTGTCACATGTATTATATACACAGACCCATAATGTTCCTAAAATTTTGTCACTTAAATTTGAGTCAAAAGATATTAGGTTTTTCATGTAGAGGCATGACATAGATTCCCTTACAGTAGCATTAATGTTTAAGAAATGTCCCCTAAGATGTATTTTCTTCCCTGATGTGTCACTACATCGCAGAAAACTTACAACCTTTACTCTGGTGCTTCAAAAGTATTGTATAAATAAATAAAGTGTGTATACATGTAATATATATGTTATTATACATATTATAATGCTTAAAATATGTTTTAAAAGTTCCTGTCTCCTTTCAATATTAGACAGTAAAAATGTATGAGTCAGTTGTACATTCTCTCATATTATGAGTCAATTGTACATTCTCTCATATTATGAGTCAGTTGTACATTCTCTCATATTATCCCCATGTACTCTCATCCACAGATATACAGAGCTCTGGGCTATCTGTTATACGTAGGCATATGTATATGTATGTATACATGTATATGTATGGGAAGAGGCAGTTCGGGAAATGGAAATGTACCTTTTATTTCACCATTTTGATATATTTATTATTACTTTGCCAAGCCAGTAAGAATTGATAATTATACTGAAGATTCAGAGGTCTTTAATTCTGAATGGAAACTTAAATTATGCTCAGTGTAGTTTTTTAATTTAGTGAATTTAATTCTTTTTTTGCATCCTTCCATACACCTACTTGAACAATTATAAAAACCTCTGTTCAGTAGTAAGTTCTTGTTCTGAATCCTAACCCTATACCTAAAGTCTAGCTTCTTTGCCTGGTTTGTGCTAATAAATTCACCCACCATTTCTGAAGAGACGCCGTGACTTTAGACTCTTGCCCTGTAAACATATTCCTTTACTATAAGAAACTCATCCATTTGACTTTTGAGTGTAACTCATGTAGTGAAGATTATTTGCTGTACCTCTTTGATCATTATCATTGTAGTTTGTTTTATATTAAAGTTACCAACCCAAGAGGCCACCCAACACCTGTCTATGGCAAATATTGCAGTTTTAGAAATCACCTGGATGTGCTGTGAAAAATATATAGATTATGGAGTGGGGCTTGAGACTCATTTTTATTTATAGAGTCTAAAGTATAGTCTCACTTAACAGTCACTAACTATTCCTAGAATATAACTCCCTAAAGTTTCACACATACGTATTACCCCTTGGTAGAAATCAATGATCTTCCACTTCCCCATTCATAACTCCAGTCAAGGACATAAATAGGACATAGTGATAGGTTATAGTGTTTTCAGATGAAGAAATTAGGAGGCCTTCCACATCAAGTAGCCATTTTTCTGTTTGGAATACTTTAGCATCCTTCTCTCTTGGAAGTCTTGGAAATGTAGATGGGATTATCTCCCATTTTTGGAGGAGATCTTCAAACCACAATTAATTCAGGTTATTGGAGGAAGAATGTTGGTCTCTTTCTGGGCTCCAGTCTAGGCTCACAAATAGTTAAGTAGAGTTTGTTAGAGTAGGAGATCACAAAGAGAGTCCAGGCCAAACCCTGGTCAATAATCAAGTGTTCCCTAAAGTGCTATCCACATAGTGATATCCATTGGGAACTACCTGCATCTTTACAGTTGCATGATGATTTCAAGAATGTGGAATTTAACCATCTTTGTCTCTCTTAATTAGATATTCAGCTCATTTTTAACATACTGTCTTATACTTATGCCTATGCTTTAATAAAGAATTTTTGAATGAATGAAAAGATAGTTTTCTTTATTGACTTCTTATGTAAAATGTTTTCTAATGCTTTAAAAAAATGACTTTATTCATTGAAAAAGTTTGAAATCATTATTTCCTCCCTGATTGGGCTCATCCTATCTGTAATTTGCAGACAGGTAAGTTTCTGCATATGGATTATGATAGCTATGCATACATTAAATCTCTTTTAGTGTTTGGATCTCTCCAAATAGATTTCCAAATTTGATTGAAAAAAACATGGCTAGATAGCTAGATAGCTACATATAGAGTCTAACTTCCTTAGCCTGGTCATAGAATTAATAAAAAAAGATATCTGAGAATATTCTGACAGAGTTCAGACTCTTGATTAAAAACAGACATATTTTGTATTTATGCATTAGCAATTTTGTAGGAAAGAAATGACTCACCATTATGTGTAATTGGTAAACAGATGCAGAGGAATGTTTTGTACTTCTTTTCTTTGTTTTTTTTTAAAGAAGAACAAGTTCATTTTCTTGTCCAACTTAAAGTGGTTGAGAGCAATATAACAGATGTGGCTAACTTCATCTTTTGAAATGGCACTTTTTGGAATGGAAAGGGATAGAGGAAAAACATTTAGACATATTCTCATTCTATGTAGATCCTGGCTAGAATTTAAAATAAAATATATTTTAAAAACATCCAAGAGAAGAATTTGAATATTTAGAATCTTGATCTCATCAGTTTGTAAAAAATGAGTAAATCAGAGTTTCACAATGTACGTTTTCTGGAAATGTCATTTTTAAATGTATCAACTGGTATTATTCAAGACAGAAGATCTGTGGTCAAATAAATTTGGAAAAACCTGGTTTAAACAAGTCAGACAAATGTCTTTATTGCACTTCTCATAACCTTTAAACTGTTAATTTGTACTATATATATATGAATCTTTATATATTTCCTTATTTATACATCCATACTCTATATACAATATATGGACCAGTTTTCAAATGCATCTTTTTCCCTTAGAGCATCTTGGAGTAAGTTTCTGTAGTCTATACTGAAGAAAACTGAAATAAGTGTTCCTCAATTCATCCATTAAGTCTTCAAGATTACCACTGTGTATTGGTATTCACTACTGAGTAGACTAACTGGTATTTAACTGGTCTGAAAATGTTAATCTCAGATAAGTGAATCATGTACTGGTTTCTATCTAAATTCTGGTTCACCTCTCCCTTTTATCTAACCTGTGAAAGAAGGTCATGATTAAAATGTACTTTATTTATTATTATTATTTTTTAATTCTTTTTGCAGTACGCAGGCCTCTCATTGTTGTGGCCTCTCCCGTTGCGGAGCACAGGCTCCGGACGCGCAGGCTCAGCGGCCATGGCTCACGGGCCCAGCCGCTCTGCGGCATGTGGGATCTTCCCGGACCGGGGCATGAACCCGTGTCCCCTGCATTGCAGGTGGACTCTCAACCACTGCGCCACCAGGGAAGCCCAATGTGCTTTAATTTTAACCTAAAAATCTTTGTCTGTCAGCAGGAGGAAAGAAAAAGAGCCCTATTTTTACTTGAAATTATACCAAACTTTAACTCTGGTTAGTAAAATACTTAGATCCTTGATGAAAGAAATCATCGTAATAACAATATTCATCATCTTTATTAGTTCTTCAGAAAGAGAATTAGCTTCTGGGTATTCTTAGAGTAATCCCATCTGCCACCACAAAATTTGGACTTGGAAGCAAATGCATTGGATATTTCCTGGATCACAATCCCAGATAATGAAGAGCTTCATTAAATATAGAAAGCTTGCTATAGCCTCTGCCTCCCACTGGTTTAATATATAAAACCTTGCACTAGATACAGAAATTATATTTGCATTATCAAATCCACAAAGTTGCATAGCATATTGTATGAGAGAGACTTGAGGCCAGTCTCTATGCAATTGCTGACAAGGACTAGTGTTTGGATTTGCCTCCCTTTTTGCTTGATTTCAATTAAAAAGAAACAGTAATAATGATAATGACACAAAACATTTCAAATCCAGTTTTCAAGTAATAATAGCTTGCATTTCTGCAAAAAAGTAAAGGTTTTCCAACTGAAAGCCATGCTGACATCAGCTCTGGTGATCTTTTGTATCCATGCAAGGCAGACAAAAACACCTAAGGGGGCATATGCTGAAAAATAAACTGGAAATCTGGATAAATTTGCTGTGGGAAATTACTGGACACATAACAGTAGTAATATATAAATAGGATTTAAGTGAGAAAGTCAGGCCAGGCAAAATGCTGTTCTGACTGTCTGAAAGTCTAGTCTTAGTTCCAAGCTTTGGGACCTAAGACCAAGAAGAGATGTAGCAGGACTTCCCTGGTGGCACACTGGTTAAGAATCTGCCTGCCAAGGCCGGGGACATGGATTCAAGCCCTGGTCCAGGAAGATCCCACATGCCATGGAGCAACTATATCCGTGTGCCGCAACTACTGAGCCTGCAACTCTAGAGCCCGTGAACCACAACTACTGAGCCCACGTGCCACAACTACTGAAGCCCACAGGTCTAGAGCCATGCTCCACAGCAAGAGAGACACCACAATAAGAAGCCCACACACCACAACAAAGAGCAGCCTCTGCTTGCCACAGCTAGAGAAAGCCCGCCTGCAGCAATGAAGACCAAATGCAACCAAAAATAAATAAACAAACAAGCAAGCAAACAAATAAATAAATGTATTAAAAAGAGAAAAGATGTAGCTTCCTTATCGAGACATCTTGCCTGACAATGGTGAATATTTTGCTGTGTATCTTTTAATGGTAACTTTAAAATTGCTTTTTATAAATTCTCTAACAAATAAAACAGTAAAAATCTAGTGTGGGAATCCAAATGATCTGAATGAGAAATTTTCATAAGCTATGTAAAGACTGTAAACCTTGACAAGATTCCATCAAGGAATCTGAATAACTGGGTACAGAGTACATATGCGAAATCATGTGAAATTACCAATATTCTACTGGCTGGACCACAAAATGTCAGTTTTATATTGTGTAAGATAATAAAATGGAAACTAAATATTAGAGTGGATAACTACTACAAACTGAAATTTCATTTTTTCTTTTCAACTCTTTTTTCATCTCTTATTTTCTGTACCTTATTACATGCAATTAAAAGAAGCCAATTTACATTATCAACACTAAACCTAGAAATCTCCTTACTGATCAAATCAGCACATAGTCTAGTTATCTTTTAATAATGAGACAGAAAGAGTTTTCTCTTAACACAACAAAAGCATACCCTTAATGAACACATTTTGGTATATTTTACTACATTAAATTAAAATCATCTCTATATCAAGACAATTGTAAACAATGTTAAAAGTCAAGTGACACATATGGTCACCTTATATTCGATAAAGGAGGCAAGAATATACAATGGAGAAACAACAGCTTCTTCAATAAGTGGTGCTCGGAAAACTGGACAGCTACGTGAAAAGAATGAAATTAGAACACTCCCTAACACCATATACAAAAATAAACTCAAAATGGATTAAAGACCTAAATGTAAGGCCACACACTATAAAACTCTTAGAGGAAAACATAGGCATAACACTCTATGACATATATCACAGCAAGATCCTTTTTGATCCACCTCCTAGAGAAATGGAAATAAAAACAAAAATAAATAAATGGGACTTAATGAAACTTAATAGCTTTTGCACAGCAAAGGAAACCATAAACAAGATGAAAAGACAACACTCAGAATGGGAGAAAATATTTGCAAAAGATGCAACTGACAAAGGATTAACCTCCAAGATTTACAAGCAGCTCATGCAACTCAGTATCAAAAACACAAATAATCCAATCAAAAAATGGGCAGAAGACCTAAATAGACATTTCTCCAAAGAAGATATACAGATTGTCAACAAACACATAAAAGAATGCTCAACATCACTAATCATTAGAGAAATGCAAATCAAAACTACAGTGAGGTATTACCTCACACCAGTCGGAATGGCCATCATCAAAAAATCTACAAACAATAAACCCTGGAGTGGGTGTGGAGAAAAGGGAAACCTCTTGCACTGTTGGTGGGAATGTAAATTGATACAGCCACTATGGAGAACAGTATGGAGGTTCCTTAAAAAACTACAAATAGAACTACCATACGACCCAGCAATCCCACTACTGGACATATACTCTGAGAAAACCATAATTCAAAAAGAGTCATGTACCACAATATTCACTGCAGCTCTATTTACAATAGCCAGGACATGGAAGCAACCTAAGTGTCCACTGACAGATGAATGGATAGAGAAGATGTGGCACATATATACAATGGAATATTACTTAGCCATAAAATGAAACGAATTGACTTATTTGTAGTGAGTTGGATGGACCTAGAATCTGTCATATAGAGTGAAGTAAGTCAGAAAGAGAAAAACAAATACCGTATGCTAACACATATATATGGAATCTGAAAAAATAAAAGGTTCTGAAGGACCTAGGGACAGGACAGGAATAAAGATGCAGATGTAGAGAATGGACTTGAGGACACGGGGAGGGGGAAAGCTAAGCTGGGACGAAGTGAGAGATTGGCATGGACTTATATATACTACCAAATGTAAAACAGATAGCTAGTGGGAAGCAGCTGCATAGCACAGGGAGATCCGTTCGGTGCTTTGTGACCCCCTAGAGGCGTGGGAAAGGGAGGGTGGGAGGGAGACACAAGAGGGAGGAGATATGGGGATATATGTATATGTATAGCTGACTCACTTTGTTATAAAGCAGAAACTAACACACCATTGTAAAGCAATTATACTTCAATAAAGATGTTAAGGAACAAATTCCAATTGCTAGTGGCAAAAAAAAAGTCAAGTGACAGATCTAGAGAAGATTTTTGCAACTTATATAATAGAAGCTATAACAAAGGATTATTAAAGTGTACAAAGAAGTACAAATTAATAAAGCATACCCAGCAACCTGATAGAAAAATGAGCCAATGATAAGAATAGGTAAGTCACGAAAGAGTAAAATACTAACATCCAATTTTACAGTTGTCATAACAAGTTACTACAAACTCAGAAGCTTAAACAACACAAATTATAGTTTTTGAGGTCACAAGTCTGACATAGTTCTCAATGCACTAAAATCAAGTCAGCAGGCTGTTTCTTTTCTAGAGGCTCTGGGAAAATGTTTCCTACACATTCAGGTGGCTGGCAGAATTCAGTTCCTTGAGGTTGCAGTACCGAGGTCCTTGTTACCATGCAAACTATAAACTGAGAATCGTTCCCAGATTCAGAGGTTACTTCCTTCCTTGACTTATGGTCCCCTTCCTCCATTTTTAAAGCCAACAATGGTAGATGGACTCCTTCTCACATTGAATTTCTTTGACTCTTCTTTCATTTGTATGCTTTTAAGAGCTCATGTGATTGGGTTGGGAGAACCCAGATATTCCAGGATGATCTATGAATCTCAAAGTCTTTAGCCTTAACCTGCAAAGTCCCTTTTTCCATATAAGTTTCTGGGTGCATAGATTCTGAGATTGGGGAGTGGATATTAAAGGGGCATTATATGGCTTTCCACAGCCAATAAACATATGATAATTATTTTAAATTAATTTGCAATCAGAAAATGTAGATTAAAACAATGATATGTGGTTGAATTGACTCCATCAAATTGACAAGGATTAAAACTTAAACTTTATTTCCTTCATTGAATTGGCAAAAATGAAAAACATGATGTTATCAAGTGTCTTCTAGGATGTGGGGAATCAAGCTACATTTATATACTACTGGTAGGAGAATACATTTGTATAGATTAAAAAAAGGCAAATGGCCATGTCCATACATATAAATAAAATCCATTATATTGTTTATGGTTATATTCTGAATAGGTTTATAGTAATATAAATATGCATTTTAAATACTTTTAAAATCCAAAAATACATCCATCAAAATCATCACAATGATTGCCTCAAGAAGAGAGACTGTAAAGAGTATGTGACTTCAGGTAGTAATAAAATGGACTTTATTTTACCTGCAATTTATACTCCTCTTTTTTTATTTTAAGCCTGGAAGCATAATATGTAAAAAAATAAAACAATAACAAGTTTTTACTGTGGGAAGTGGGATACAGGGCTGGTTTTAAACTACATATGTATCTATCATCTATCTATGTTCTATGTATATATTTGGATTGCTTTTTACTTGTAAGATAAGTATATGCTAAAACAAGAAGTAAGAGATTTATTTAGACTATATAAACATACTCATCAAAGTATCTTCTAGTAATTGTTCAAACCAGGAGTCGGCAAACTTGAGCTTTCTGGCCAAATCTTGGTTGATGCCTGCTTATTTAAATAATGTATATTAGAAAACAGAGATTATTAGCATATTGTCTATGGCTCCTTTCCTGATATAATGGCAGAGTTGGGTCGTTGCAACAGAGATGACGTGGCCCAAATATTTACTATTTGGTTTTTTAAAAATCCTTTTTGCCTAGAAGAGATGCCTCATTAAAGCTGGCTAGGGACTGTGTGACTAGAATCCATTGCTTAAATGTGGGTAGATGGGTTGCAGAATTATATAGCATCAAGTATATCATGTAGTTCCTTAAAAACAGAGATGATACAGGGTCTGGTTAAGAATAAGTGCTAATGGAATTATTAAATGTATAGATCACATCTTTCTACTCATCCACAGACTGTTCTACTTGAAGGTATGCACCGAAAGGCAGAATCTTGTTTGGTTCCTGATTGGGGACAGCTAGTCAATCAAATAATTATTTCTCACTATGTTTTTTTTTTTTTTTTAAACATCTTTATTGGAGTATAATTGCTTTACAATGGTGTGTTAGTTTCTGCTTTATAACAAAGTGAATCAGTTATACATATACATATATCCCCATATCTCTTCCCCCTTGCATCTCCCTCCCTCCCACCCTCCCTATCCCACCCCTCCCATTATGTTTTTATAGAACTTTCTATCCAAATAGTATCTCATTTAACCCTTTTAGTCTATATTCCAATGATAGGATTGGTATCCTTATTTTACAGCAGAAAAAATTAGGTTCTGTGAAATTATTTGCTTAGTACATGACATAGAGGACTAGATCTTTGCTTCTTGTTAGTGTGCATTTATGTAAATATACATATATATTATATAATTTTTTTTTTCTCTCTTGAATGGGGCCATAAGAAAGATGACTATTTGATGGATGTGGACTGCTGAGTGTAGACTGCTGTCTTTTTGAAAGACAAAGAGTTCTATTTAAGGATATGGCTTTGTTCCAAAAATAAAGAAATGGGAAATCATGTACATACTCTTTGTAAACCAAATTTCTCCAGCACTCCCTAACCCATGGGTGCAATTTAGGTCATCTTTGCATTACTACTGCAGTCTCACTAGCTTTGAGCTCCTAATTCTTCACACAGAAGTTCTAATCCCGGTCACAATTCACCACTAGGGTTGCTGATATTCTCCACAGTGACTGTGAACCAGTCTAAACTTCTATTCACCATGGCCTTCTAGACAGAAAATCTCTGCCTGGTCCTTTGGGCACCAGTGCAGGCTTTCCTTGCTCTCCTGTCCTCCTCTATTCGGAGTCCTGCCAATGCTGCCAGCTTCCACTTTCCCCTTCCAATTCCAACACTTCATGGCAGTCTCTTGAGAAGAGGAAATGCTATATCTGGCCTTTTTTTTTTTTTTTTTTGATGTTCTTGCAGTAGGGTTTCTAGGGCACCAAAATGAAAGCTCTTTCTATTCACTCACTCAGTCACTCAGTTATTTTTCTCCTCACATGCACATGCCATCAGATTGCAAAAGATTACTGTGCCTGCACTCTACTGTATGTGAACAAACCAGTCTCTTCGAAAAGCCTGGACCTTGTAGGTAAGGTAGTTGAAGAACTGCAGAAAGCTTGACTCAAAGGGACAGAGAGTAGAAAATGAAAGCTTTTGGATTTCCAAACTTCTGTAAGCAGGAAGCAGCTAGAGACATACATTTCCTTTTGTGAAAAGAATGATAACAGTGCAGAACCAAGATACCAGAGTGTGGAGGCCAGAACCATGGTAAGTCATTTGCAAGCAGGAGTTGAACTGAGTCCTAATCAAGGAACGTTCAACATGTGTCTGGATGGATTTCAGAACTGCTGTGGGTCAGTATGTGTACCTCCTGTCTTCCCTTTTGGAATAAAAGTTTCTGTAGCAGTTCTCCTGTGCCTGTCCCAACAGTGATGTATGTTGGCTTTTGTTGGGGGAAGGGGGCAGATCACCTGTCTCTTTAGTTAACAGGACACCAGATTGAGAGGATCTGGACTCAAGGAGCTTTCCTTAAGGAAATACACATAAATAGACTCCCCTGCATATGGACCTGATTAGACAAGATTCTGTATATCACACTGAAGGTGGAATGAGGTGAGACTTTGGGGTCCTTGGGAGTGGGAGAGAGTATTTTTCATATAGGACAGACATGAATTATTCGTGGAAGGGGCAGACTGCCTCCAGAATAGCCCCCATGTCCTGGAATGCAAACTCTACTGCAACCCCTTCCCATATTGTAACAGAGTTAGGCTCTGTGACTAATTTATGAGAAGTAATGGTATTTCATGTGTAACATAGATTACAAAAGATACTATGCCTTTCATCTTGATGCTCCTCTCCCTCACTTTCCATCCTTCCCTCAGATCACTTGTTCTGGGGAAAGTCAGCTGTCATGTCATGAGCAGCATAATAGAGAGACCCATGTGTTAAGGAACTAAGGCCAGTAAGATCAACCACCAGTAAGAAACTGAGGGCTACTATCAATAGCTACATGAATGAACTTGGAAATGTGTCCTCCAGTCTCACTCAAACTTGCTGCAGACTTCAGCCTAAATCTCAACTATAACATCCCAAGAGAACCTGAATCAGAATCATCCAGTTAAAAAACTCCCTGATTCCTGACCCTCAGGAACTGTGTGATAAAATAAATAATTCTTGTTTTAAGCTACCAAGTTTGGGGGTAAATTGTTACACGGCAACAAATAACTCATACAATCATCCAAGTGCTTATTGATATCTTATTAGATCTCCTACTTTGTATGAGGAGCCGTCAGAGATAATAATGAAAAATAATATCTATATCAGTCAGGACTCAATGCTGAACATAGAAATCACTGTAGGAATTATTGCCTGGAAGAGTTTTAATAGAGGGAAATAGATGCTTACAAAAATATTGGAAAACTTCAACTGCATGGTCAAGTAAGGGCCTTTAGGAATGTTGACCAAAAACATATAGATTGCCAGTTATTTCTCTAGCAAAAATGGGCTTATTCAGGATCAGCAAAGAACTGCAATTCAGCATCTGCAACCATGGTGAGCTACGTGCAAGACCCCACACAGGGAGGAGAGGAGAAATATTTTAAAGAGGGGAAAAGGAGAGTTAAAGTAAACAGAGTTCACTGGAAGAACTAAAAGTTCAAAGTATAGTGGCTTTCCATTGGCTGAATTGTGACAGTATCTCATGAGCTGAACTCTTGTCAGGCAAGAAGAGGAGTCTTTCTTCTCCCGTTGGGCTCAGCCATCATATTAGGGCATGAGAGCTTCCCCCATTTGCCTCCTGACTGTATTTTTTTTAGAAACATCTTTATTGGAGTATAATTGTTTTACAATTATGTGTTAGTTGCTGCTTTATAAAAAGTGAATCACCAATACATATACATATATCCCCATATCTCCTCCCTCTTGCGTCTCCCTCACACACTCCCTATCCCACCCCTCTAGGTGGTCACAAAGCACCAAGCTGATCTCCCTGTGCTATGTGGCTGCTTCCCACTAGCAATCTATTTTACATTTGGTAGTGTATATAAGTCCATGCCACTCTCTCACTTCATTGCAGTTTACCTTTCCCCCTCCCTGTGCCCTCAAATCCATTCTCTATGTCTGCGTCTTTATTCCTGTCCTGCCCCTAGGTTCTTCAGAACCACTTTTTGTTTTTGATTCCATATATATGTGTTAGCATACGGTATTTGTTTTTCTCTTTCTGACTTACTTCACTCTGTTTGACACTCTAGGTCCATCCACCTCACTACAAATAACTCAATTTCATTTCTTTTTATGGCTGAGTAATATTCCATTTTATATATGTGCCACATCTTTTTTAGCCATTCATCTGTTGATGGATACTTAGGTTTTCCCATGTCATGGCTATTGTAAACAGAGCTGCAATGAACATTGTGGTACATGACACTTTTTGAATTATGGTTTTTTAGGGTATATGCCTAGTAGTGGCATTGCTGGGTTGTATGGTAGTTCTATTTTTCATTTTTTAAGGAACCTCCATACTGTTTTTCATAGTAGCTGTATCAATTTACATTCTCATCAACAGTGCAAGAGGGTTCCCTTTTCTCCACACCCTCTCCAGCATTTATTGCTTGTAGAATTTTTGATGATGGCCATTCTGACTGGTTTGAGGTGATACCTCATTGTAGTTTTGTTTTTCATTTCTCCAATGATTAGTGATGTTGAGCATTCTTTCATGTGTTTGTTAGCAATCTGTATATCTTCTTTGGAGAAATGTCTATTTAGGTCTTCTGCCCATTTTTGGACTGGGTTGTATGCTTTTTTGATATTGAGCTGCATGAGCTGCTTGTAAATTTTAGAGATTAATCCTTTGTCAGTTGCTTCATTTGCAAATATTTTCTACCATTCTGAGGGTTGTCTTTTTGTCTTGTTTATGGTTTACTTTGCTGTGCAAAAGCTTTTAAGTTTCATTAGGTCCCATTTGTTTATTTTTGTTTTTATTTCCATTTCTCTAGGAGATGGGTCAAAAAGGATCTTGCTGTGATTTATTTCATAGTGTTCTGCCTATGTTTTCCTCTAAGAGTTTTATAGTGTGTGGCCTTACATTTAGGTCTTTAATCCACCTTGAGTTTATTTTTGTGTATGGTGTTAGGGAGTGTTCTGATTTCATTCTTTTACATGTAGCTGTCCAGTTTTCCCAGCACCACTTATTGAAGAGGCTATCTTTTCTCCTTTTTATATTCTTGCATCTTTTATCAAAAATAAGGTGACCATATGTGTGTGGGTTTATCTCTGGGATATTTATCCTGTTCCATTGATCTATATTTCTGTTTTTGTGCCAGTACTATACTGTCTTGATTACTGTAGATTTGTAGTATAATCTGAAGTCCAGGAGCCAGATTCCTCCAGCTCCATTTGTCTTTCTCAAGATTGCTTTGGCTATTCAGGGTCTTTTGTGTTTCCATACAAATTGTGAAATTTTGTGTTCTAGTTCTGTGAAAAATTATGTTGGTAGTTTGATAGAGATTGCATTGAATCTGTAGATTGCTTTGTGTAGTATAGTCATTTTCACAATGTTGATTCTTCCAATCCAAGAACATGGTATATCTCTCCAAATGTTTGTATCATATTTAATTACTTTCAGCAGTGTCTTATAGTTTTCTGCATACATATCTTTTGTCTCCTTAGGTAGGTTTATTCCTAGGTATTTTATTCTTTTTGTTGCAATGGTGAATGGGAGTGTTTTCTTAACTTCTCTTTCACATTTTTCATCATTAGTGTATAGGAATGCAAGAGATTCCTGTGCATTAATTTTGTAACCTGCTACATTACCAAATTTATTGATTAGCTGTAGTAGTTTTCTGGTAGCATCTTTCTCTTTGTATAGTATCATGTCATCTGAAAACAGTGACAGCTTTACTTCTTCATTTCCGATTTGGGTTGCTTTTATTTCTTTTTCTTCTCTGATTGCTGTGGCTAAAACTTCCAAAACTATGTTGAATAATAGCAATGGAAGTGGACAACCTTGTATTGTTCCTGATCTTAGTGGAAATGGTTTCAGGTTTTCACCATTGAGGACAATGTTGGCTGTGGGTTTGTCATATATGGCCTTTATTATGTTGAGGTAAGTTCCCTCTATGCCTACTTTCTGGAGGGTTTTTATCATAAATTGGTGTTGAATTTTTTCAAAAGCTTTTTCTACATCTATTGAGATGATCATATGGTTTTTCCCCCTCAATTTGTTAATATGGTTTATCACATTGATTGATTTGCATATACTGAAGAATCCTTGCATTCTTGGGATAAAACCTCACTTAA
This sequence comes from Phocoena phocoena, assembly GCF_963924675.1. Taxonomy (NCBI): domain Eukaryota; kingdom Metazoa; phylum Chordata; class Mammalia; order Artiodactyla; family Phocoenidae; genus Phocoena; species Phocoena phocoena. Next base: position 115,303,696 of record NC_089222.1, on the reverse strand, counting down.
TCATGGTGTATGATCCTTTTAATGTGCTCTTGGATTCTGTTTGCTGAATCAGCTTTTGTTGAGGAATTTTGCAGCTATGTTCATCAGCAATATTGGCCTGTAGTTTCCTTTTTTTGTGACATCTTTGTCTGGTTTTAGTATCTGAGGGATGGTGGTCTCATCGAATCAGATTGGGAGTGTTCCTCCCTCTGCTATATTTTGGAAGAGTTTGAGAAGAATAGGTGTTAACTCTTCTCTAAATGTTTGATAGAATTTGCCTGTGAAGCCATCTGGTCCTGGGCTTTTGTTTGTTGGAAGATTTTTAATCACAGTCTCAATTTCAGTGCTTGTGATTGGTCTGTTTATATTTTTTATTTCTTCCTGGTTCAGTCTTGGAAGGTTGTGCTTTTCTAAGAATTTGTCCATTTCTTCCAGGTTGTCCATTTTATTGGCATATAGTTGCTTGTAGTAATCTCTCATGATCCTTTGTATTTCATTCAGATTCGATGGAGAAATTAAAAACTTTGCAGTTAAGCAAAAGCTAAGAGAATTCAGCACCACTAAATCAGCTTTACAACAAATGCTAAAGGAACTTCTCTAGGCAGGAAACACAAGAGAAGAAAAAGAGCTACAATAACAAACCCCAAACAATTAAGAAAATCTTAATAGAAACATACATATCAATAACTACCTTAAGTGTAAATGGATTAATTGCTCTAACCAATAGACATAGACTGGTTGAATGGATACAATAACAATACCCGTATATATGCTGTCTACAAGAGACCCACTTCAGACCTAGGGACACATACAGACTGAAAATGAGGGGATGGAAAAAGATATCCCATGCAAATGGAAATCAAAAGAAAGCTGGAGTAGCAATTCTCATATCAGACAAAATAGACTTTAAAATAAAGACTATTACAAGGGATAAAGAAGGACACTACATAATGATCAAGGGATCAATCCAAGAAGATATAACAATTGTAAATATTTATGCACCCAATGTAGGAACACCACAATACATAAAGTGAATGCTGACAGCCATAAAAGGGAAAGCCAACAGTAACACAATCATAGTAGGGGACTTTAATACCCCACTTTCATCAATGGACAGAACATCCAAAATGAAAATAAGTAAGGAAACACAAGCTTTAAATGACACATTAAACAAAGTGGACTTAATTGATATTTATAGGACAATCCATCCAAAAACAATAGAATACACTGTCTTCTCAAATACTGATGGAACATTCTCCAGGATAGATCAAATCTTGGGTCACAAATAAAGTCTTGGTAAATTTAAGAAAATTGAAATCGTATAAAGTATCTTTTCCGACCACAATGCTATGAGATTAGATATCAATTACAGGAAAAAGTCTGAAAAAAGTACAAACACATGGAGGCTAAACAATACACTACTAAATAACCAAGAGATCACTGTAGAAATCAAAGAGGAATTCAAAAAATACCTAGAAACAAATGACAATGAAAACATGATGACCCAAAACCTATGGGATACAGCAAAAGCAGTTCTAAGAGGGAAGTTTATAGCAATACAGTCCTACCTCAAGAAACAAGAAACATCTCAAATAAACAGCCTAACCTTACACCTAAAGCAATTAGAGAAAGAAGAACAATAAAAACCCCAAAGTTAGCAGAAGGAAAGAAATCATAAATATCAGATTAGAAATAAATGAAAAAGAAATGAAGGAAACAATAGCAAAGATCAATAAAACTAAAAGCTGATTCTTTGTGAAGATAAACAAAATTGAAAAACCATTATCCAGACTCATCAAGAAAAAAAGGGAAAACACTCAAATCAATAGAATTAGAAATGAAAAAGAAGTAACAATGACATTCCTGACTGTATTTTAATTGAAGTGTCTGTTGATTTATTTTTACTGGAGCTACTGATGTAGAGATCATCACTATTGCCAGGATTTCAAAAACACACCGCTATAGCTGAATGAGGCAGAAGAGGTGAAAAAGCCACCACCACATTAGCTGCTGCTACTGATGCAAGTGTTTGGTAAGGTGGAGAATGGACACAAGAATGTTACTGCAGAAAAACAGCACATGTCTATAACATTTCTCATTAGTATAACCAAAGATGTGCAAGAGAATGGTTTCTGCCTCACTTCCTACCCTCCAGTTCTTCTCAAAGTAAATCTAATTGGTGGAACCCAATTCTCTTCTGGAATCTTAGTGGCCAGGAAGTCTAGGAATGTTTTTAGCTTTCTAATTTCTTCAACTTGAAGGGAGATAGAATGGCAGTTGAGAGAACCAGTTCTCAGCCTTCCTCATAGTCTGTGCTCACTGGGGTTTACAAGCGTAATAGAATGACAAGATTAACATAATGTGACAAGATTAGAGATGGGGCATGTGCTAAATGGAGTGTTACAGCTTAAGTGCAATAGAAGATCAGAGAACAAGGGGATTAGAGTGTAATGGAGAATTCAGAGAATGAAACTTAATGGAAGAACTCAGCTTTCAGCTGGGGCTTTAAAAGATGGTAGGAATTAAACAAACAGAAAAAAAAAGGTATTTAATGCAGGTGGACAACAAGAGTAAAGGCCTGGATTAAGGTAGATGACAGCAGATAGCTAGTCTGATTCTTGCAAACAATAAATAATAAAGGGTGGTGATAACAGGACTTTGAAATATAAAGGGCTTTGAAAATTGAAGTAAAAGTTTAAATACATTGCATGTGGGTACACATGTACTGAATGTCCATAACACACATTTTTATAATTATGTAAAATAATGGATGTTATTGTCATTCAGCAAATTTGTTTCTTTGCCAGATGATGATGGACTTAGACTGAACTACAGAGATCTCAACATTTCCTTCTCCCCCACCAACCTCGGTCATATTTGTGCAGCCACTGTGACAGCCTTCAGCCTTGTATTAATTCCCTTATTGTAAAAAGAAGCTTTCCCTGAATTCCCTACATCTTGTTGCTTCCTTCCCTATTGAGGGTCTGTACTAGTCCTCATATCTTCCCAGCTACTGCCTGTGGTCTTGTTTCTCAATGGACAATTTGGGCAGTGTCTTGTGAACCTGTCTGACTTTGAGTAGTGCATATACTAGAAACTGCCTGCTACTCTGCCTCCTCATTTAGATCACTTCTTCATCCATTTTGATATATTAATAACAATTATTATTATCACTTATTGAGCATGTGTTATTTTTCAGGAAAAGCATTAGATACTTTCCAAATATCGTTTCAAATCCAAATACATTTTTCTTCCCACTTCATAGATGAAGGAACCAATGAGATTTGTTTATTTAACCCCAGAGCCTGTAGTCTTTCCACTGTATCACAAATATCAGAACAAAAAGTAATTCCTTTGTATTATAGTATCTCAGATCTCACAGCTTACAAAGTATTGCTGTTGTTCATTATCTCATATGATCCTCAGAATAAGCCTGCAAATGAGAAAAGTGGAGAATTACCCTTCCTTTTTTTATAGATTGGAGAAGCAACTAACTTCTAAGTCACCTGCCTTAGCAAGTTGAATGTTTGATAACCGTTATTACATTTTGATAAAGTCTTGGATAAAGAAAAATTTTATTCCATATACATTAGATAGATGGATACATTGATAAATTGATGGGTAAATAAATAGGTTCATTTAAGGATTTGAAGTTTAGAGAATTTAAAGTTTGGAAACTTTCTCATATCACAGGGAATAATTTTTTCTGTTACAGCAAACTGATAAAATTTAGTTATGATAAAACTTTTTCTTATATAATTGATTCACCTTGATGGCAGTTACTCATGATCCCCACTTGCACATGAATGTCATATCTCACATTTTAGACAAGGGAAACAAATCAGACATCAGTCACCGTTCTGGGTCTTTAGCCAGTCTCTGAAGTCTTCTGTTAATGAATGCATTATTTTCAATAGTATAAGAGTCAAATGAACCTTGTTGGTTTCTTTTTTATCCCCAGTTGGCCCTTTACTGCTAAAGACTCCAGAAGGGTATTCTTCAGCCAACTTATACATATATGTTTATATTGGAATATGAGTTTTATATTGAAGTTCACTATAAATGTAGATAGTTGTTTTTGAAAGTGCTAATGCAAAAGGTAACTTCAGAAAATAAAGCTTAACCTCAAGTTTAAAAAAATGGAGTTTTAGTTATTTGTCAAGATATGGGAAAGAAATATAACTTCATAATGACCTCCAGTTCTCAAATTTCATCTTTCAGCAATTAGACTCCACAGCCAGCCTGCCCTTTTCCAATCAAGAAACAAAAATTTATGCCTATGTAGTATCAAAAATTCCTTGGTTATAATCAAGAGGAACATAAAGGTGAACATTTTCATTAGTGCATGTCATGAGCATTGTAGAAAAAAGAATTATAACCTACCCCAGTCCAATCCATCTTTCCCGAGAAGCCATTTAAGGAAAAAAAAAAAAAAAAAAGAAAGAAAGAAAAATCTTTAATCTTTAGTTTTTCAGTTACTCCAACTCCTTGAAATAAGTTTTAAAGTTACACAGGAAAGTTCTCAAGAAATAGCACAGGCTTGATCTCAGCTGGAGCCATGTAAAAACCTCTAAGTTAGAGACTAATGACTTTACATTAGGAATAATGTGTTCAATTCTAAAACGAGTGCTATTGATTGAAATCCAAGAGATAGATGTGGGTCTTAAGACTACATTTTTCCATATATTTAATTAATCATGGTCATTACAGGATAAAGAATTAAAGATAATGCATCGATAGTGTATGACTTTTGAAGACTTTATAACTACATGAAACATATGAAAAGTCAAATATTTTGCTTTCAAATCACATGGAAAGAATTTTGTAGCTTAACCCTAAATTAAAAGTTGTCAAGAAAGAAGCAGTTTTTGGCTGAATAATATATTATTACTTCTATAAAAACCACAGAATCATCTTTTAGACTAATAGATTTATTAATAGATATCCAAGTTGTTATTGATACTGTATCTTTCTCAAAGGAGTAAATTTTCAAGTCGTCAACTCCAAAACTAAGCATGTTGAAGAAAACTAGATTTTCTTAACTTTCTGTGGATTAAACTAATATAAATTTGATGTTACATAGTGCATGGCATTCCAGATTATCACAGTTAACCCTTGAATAATGAGGGAGTTAGGGACACCAACCCATGCAGTCAAAAATCCTTGGATAACTTATAGTAGGCTCTCCATATGCATTTCCTCCATATCACAGTTCTGCATTCATGGATTCAACCCCTAGTGGATTGCATAGTACTGTAGTATTTACTATTGAAAACAATCCACATGTAAGTGGACCTGCACAGTTCAAACCTATGTTGTTCAAGGATAAATTATATTTGCTTATGCATTTCGATATCTTTAATTTTCACTATACTGTTGACCCTTCACATTACATTATCTCATTTATTTCTCACAATCACACAAATGATCTTCTTTGTTAAGCATAACCTTCCCTGCTTTTACAGTTGAAAAAACTGAGCTCAACATCACATAGCTGGAATTTGGCTGGGCTGTTAGTTACACCCAACTTTGCCTAGTTCCTAGTCTTTGGTAGATTGCATATTTGACTTAACATCTTCATATCTCCCTAAATCCATCCTTTTTATGGTGTCTCCTACTATTGTTTGGTGAACTGAATTTATCCATGGGACTTGATTTGACCAATGGAATTTCAGCAGGCATGATACAAGCAAAGGCTTGAATTGAGTTTACACAATGGGACTTGATCTTTTGTGCCTCTATCCTTGTCATGAGAAGAATATTCTCAGTCAATCTCCTGGTTCCAGGAAGGAGATGAAAGACATGAAGAGCAGAGCCTCTCTAGTTAAGCTACCCAAGGTAAGCAGTAAAGAGAAGAACTCTCCTAGACTAGCAAATTGCACATGGATAAATCCAGTCAACCCAGCTAAGTTTAGCCTAGACCAACTGCGTCTGAGGTGTTTACAGATGTGTGAGCTGAAAGGATAAACAATTTTTGTTTGCAGTGGAGGGGTGGTTTGTTATGCTGCAATAGATAACATATACAAAATTGTATGCCCTTTCCGTAGCATATTGCAGATAATGAAATGAAACACAATGCCTGATAGAAACTTATAGAAGTGTTGAAGTATCTTTACTATCCTTGGGTAAGGAAAGTTTAACACTAAGGTTAAGAAGCAGGAGGAAAGGGACCAAGATAGTGACCTAGGAGTCTCCTGAACTTTCCTTTTCTGTGGACACACTGTGTGTACACATGGAAGTTTCCTCTGGAAGAAATCCACAAGCTAGCTGAGTGGCTCCTACACATCAGGGGAATGAGAAAATACCCACTCTGAAATGAATACAAAAGGCTGAGACATACTCTCACCATAAACCCCACTCCTGGCACAGTGCCATACAATCAGGAGGGAATGTCCAACACCCAGATTCCCCCTGAAAAGTAAAGGGTTTGGACTGTGTGTCTAGCACATCACATTTTTAGACTTTCACCCAAGAGATGGGCCCTGAAAACACCTAGCTCTAGAAGCTGAAGAGAGTTGTGTCCACAAGACTCACAGGACTATAGTAAACTAAGAGGCAGTTCTGATAAGTCCCCAGCAGATATTTCAGAAGCTGAAATGAAAGGCTGGTAATTAGTAACATGAAAACACGTAAAAGTATAAAACTCACTGGTAAAGGTAAACATGTAGTTATATTCAAAATACCCTAAAAAAAAGCATCCCACTACAGAAAATTATCAAATCACAAAGGAAAAGAGCAAGAGAAGAAGAAAGAGGCAGGGACTTACAAAACAGTTAGAAAGCAATTAACAAAATGGCAATAGTAAATCCAAACCTATCAACAATTATTTTAAATGTAAATGGAAAACAATTCTTCAGTTAAAAGACACAGAGTGGCTGAAAGGATTAAAAAAAAAAAACACCACCCAACTATAGGTGTATGGTCCTAAAGACCATATATAACATACCTACTGCTCATACCATACTTAATAGTGAAAAGCTAAGTGCTCTTACTCTAATATCAGGAACAAGACAAGCATACTCACTCTTGCCATTTCTATTCAACATAGTACTGAAAGTCCTAGCCAGAGCAATCAGGAAAGAAAAAGAAACAAAAGACATCCAAATCAGAGTGGAAGAAGTAAAAACAAACAAACAAAAAACCCAGAAAACAAAACAAACAAAAAGAAACCCTGTATTTGCAGATAACATTATATATAGACAACCCTAAAGACTCCATCAAAAAACTGTTAGAACCAGTAAGTAAATTCAGTAAAATTATAGGATACAAAATCAGTTGCATTACTATGTATTAATAATGAACAAACAGAAAGAGAAATTAAGAGAACAACCCCATGTACAATGACATCAAAAAGAATAAAATACCTAGGAATAAATTTAACCAAGGAGGTGAAAGATTTATACATTGAAGTCTATAAGACATTGATGAAAGAAATTGAAAAAGACATAAATAAATGTAAAGATATTCCATGTTAATGGAATGGAAAAATTAATATTGTTAAAATGTCCATACAACCCTAAGTGATCTGAAGATTTTAATGCAATCCCTAAAAAAATTCCAATGATATTTTTTACAGAAATAGACAAAAATATCCTAAAATTTGTATGGAACCACAAAAGACCCCCAAATAGCCAAAGCAATCTTGAAAAAGAGAAAGCTGGAAGCATCACAATTTCTGATTTCAAACTATATTACAAGCTATAGCAATCCAAATAGTATGGTATGGTATTGATAAAACAACAGACACATAGATTGATGGAACAGAAAAGAGAGTCTAGAAATAAACCCATGCATATATGGTCAATTAATTTATGACAAAGTCAAGAATATACAATGGGGAAAGGTTAGTCTCTTCAATAAGTGGTGTTGGGAAACTGGATAGCCACATGTAAAAGAATGAAACTGGATCCCTCTTAAACTATACACAGAAATCAACTCAAAATTAAAGACTTGGAATGTAAGACCTGAAACCATAGAACTCATAGAAGAAAACATAGGAGTAAGCTCTTTGACATTAGTCTTGGTAATTATTTTTTGCATTTGACATCAAAAGCAAAGAAAACAAAAGCAATCAATAAGCAAGCTGGATTACATCAAACTAAAAGTTTCTGTACAGCAAAGGAAACCTTCATCAAAACGAAAAAGCAACCTATGGAATGGGAGAAAATATTTTCAAACCACATATCTGATAAGCAGTTAATATACAAAATATACAAGGAACTCATACAACTCAACAGCAAAAAACAAATAACCAATTGAAAAATGGGCCCGACTAGACACTTTTTCAAAAAAGACATACTAGTGGCCAACATGTACATGAAAAGTTGCTCAACATCCCCAATAACTAGGGAAACAAATATCAAAACCAAAATGAGATATCAGCTCATGCCTGTTAGGATGGTTATTATCCAAAAGACAAGAGATAACAAATGCTAGCAAGTATGTGGAGACAGGGAACCTTTGTACACTGTTGATGGGAATGTAAAGTGGTGCAGCCACCATGGAAAACAGTATGCAGATTCTTCAAGAAATTAAAAATACAACTACCCATATGATCCAGCAATTCCACTTCTGGCTATATTTCCCAAAAAAATCCACAAAATCACTAACTTGAAAAAAATATCTGCAGCCCCATGTTCATAGCAGCATTATTTACAATAGCCAAGACATTGAAACAACCTAAGTGTCCATTGATGGATGAATTAATAAAGAAGTTATTGAACCTTACAAAAGAAGCAAAACCTGACATTTGCAACACATGGATGAACCTGGAGGACATTATGCCAAATGAAATAAGCCAGACACAAAAAGAAAAATACTGCATGGTATCACTTATATGTGGAATACAAAAAGAAAGAAAAGTTGAACTCATGTAAGCAGAGAGTTGAATAGTGGTTGCCATGGGGCTTGCGGGTAGGGAAAATAAGGAAAGGCTGGTAAAAAGGTACATACTTTCAGTTATAAGATGAATAAATTCTGAGTACCTAATGTACAACATGGTGACTATCGTTGATAATACTGCATTGTATAGTAGAAATTTGCTAAGAGAATAGAACTTAAGTGTTCTCACCACCACCATCAACAAAAAAGGTAAATATGTGAGGTGAGGCATATGTTAATTAAGTTGGTGGGAATCCTTTCACAATGTATACTTATAACAAATCATCATAGTGCACACTTTAAATATCTTACAATTTTATTTGTCAATTATACCTGAATAAAGATTAAAAAAAAAAAAGAGGCAGGAAGGACTGGGTTTAGGGGACACGTTAATTTTTCCATCTGAAACAGTTTGGTTTGGTGACCGCTTTTACTCTAGGGCAAAAGATGAGAACAAAAAGGAAGGAAAGTTACTATCCAAAATATAATGTAGTGACTTTGCAGTACACTCCTGAGTGGACACGTATCAAGAGGAGGTATTCCTGACCGGCTCTTTTGCTCTCTTTGTAAGCAGTGCTCAGAGAGGTATCATTATTGGCCAAACTCACATCTGTACTTCAGGGAAGCATGGGGAGTTGGGATGTTCCATCAGGGATTGGCAAATTATAGTCCATGGTCTAAACTAGCTCACTGCTTGATTTTATAAGTAAAGTTTTATTAGAACATGGACCTTCATTCATTATATACTTTCTGTTGTTGCTTTTGCTCTACAATGGCAGAGCTGAGTAGTTGAGACAGACATTAGAGCCTGCAAACATGAAAATATTTATGATCTCACCTGATTCAGGAAAAGTTTGCTTACTCTTGCTCTAAAATGCTACAGGAGGTCATGGCTGGAAGATATAGGATCAGAGTAGAAAAGTACAGTTGAGATTGTCTAGAAAGGGCAGTTTGTAGGTGTGGCAGTTTGTAGTTTGTAGGTGAGGTTGTAGTCATTGTAGTTAACAAAATGGGAAAGGAGATGTGATTTCAGGGAATTCTCACTGGCATCCACTGTGAGATTTGAGGCCAATTCTGTGTCATTTGCTTGTTGCAGAAAATTATTTACTGGTTTATCTGCTTTAAAAGAAATCTTTCTTTGATGCAGCATATTTACAATATTGGTGCCATCTGAAAAATTTTATTTGTTTTCTAGGTGGAAATTTGAGCCAAGAGCTAGGTGACACTCTTAAAAGCTAGTGAGGTCCAGATATATTTTCTTTAAAATATCTTGTGTGTGTGTGTGTGAGTGTATATATTTTAAAGCTATTTCTCAGACACTGTCCCAATAACATACACATTTCCATTTGGATATAGGTTAAAGTGTATACATTATTACAAGGTATATGCTGTCTGACCATATTTGGGGGCACACTGAATTATTTACGTATTATGTGCATCCTTTAGCCCTGACAAATCCTGAAGGACAAAATACTGCCCTTTTGTGTACTTCGAAGTTCCTCTGAGCTCTTTCAAATTACAGTGGTGGCTAAATTTCCCCTTTCCATTTGCCTGTCCTTTGTCTGTTTTCACAGTCCTCCTGGCTGCGTAATCACTCATTCCCTCATTTATCACAGCCTTTCCTGGTCCTGACTACACTATCTCCCCATTTTTGTCATGGTGCTCTGGTACATTACAAATACAATTAAACCTCTTACAATACTGTGGCTTTTGGCCAAGACATCCCAGCTTCAAGGTTGAAAGATTTCTGATATTACCTTCGATATCACTTTTTTCCCGTTTATCGGCAGTGTCCGGACTAATGCAGTAGTGTTGCATTAATTAAAGGAAGCACCTAGTAATACTACTGTTTTTGCCAGTTTGACACTGAATCGGGTGCCTGATGCCTGCTCATGTTTTAAGAACCATTTATCACCCATGTCATCCAAAGCAGCCAGCTGCCTGAGCCAAGCCTCATTTGCATTTCATCAACCACAGATTCTCTTTCCCCATCCCACTCTCAAGTCTTTGTATAGCAGCTCTAATTTTTTTTAAGTACATTTTTCAAAGAAGGAGCTTAGCTAAAATTAGTATGCTACGTAGAAAGATGATTTGAATACCAGACACAAGTCTCTATACTGATTGTGGCCAAAATAAGTAACAGAGACTGTGCATTGAATTTGCTTTCTCTTGGTGATGGGGAGAGTTGTAACCATTACTCTACTCCCCAATGTTACTATATGAACTTCATCGATATTTGTACTCAATAATAAGCATAAAGATTCAATTTCAATTCTGATTATGAAAACAATTTTGATGGTAATAAATTAAATGTATTTGATTCAATTTCATCCTTAATTTTGCACTTGGATTAGTGTTCTACCCACTTTCTCCAATCCCACATTATATAACCTTGTTCTCTACTCACCAAAGCTTTGAAAGACAGAACTTGATTCGAAATTTCCTAAACCAGAGGAAAATCAACTTATGAACTTGTGCAATTTGAAATTATTTTGTAGTAAGTTTTGCACTTGTCTTCATAATTTTAAAACCTGTGTAATTAATACATGCACAATTTTTCTTTTTTCATATGTAAGTCTTTAATATATCATCTTTTTCTATGGATCCAAATCTTAATTCCCCTTGAGAAAATTTAGTCTTTTCCTTTCCAAATCATAGAGGTAATTCCCATTTTTCCTTTCCAAATCATAGGGGTAATTCCCCATTTCCCTGAAGCATCTTCTCAATAAATACCTTTTGATGAAGCTTATGCAGAGTGTGTGTGTTGTCCGGGGGTGGGGGGAGAGAGGGAGAGAGAGAGAGAGAGAGAGGGATTATGTTAAGTCATTGTGCATGAATTTGTCTACCGTCAATGTTTTGCCTAAACCAAATCTCTGGAGATCATTTTTAGGGGCAATCATATCCTTTTATGTTCTTGCTTCTTAATCCAGATGGTCAACAACAGTAGACAACTGTCTCTCACCGAGACCATATGATAAAGGTCATTTGACAGCGTTTCCTGATAATGCCTTTTAGTCCCTGTGGGTTTGGTTTCAGATTCCATGCAGTGACCTAGAAATTTGAAAGCTCTGTATCCATAGCTGACTCCTTGGGATTTCTAGTCCTCAATAGGTAATTATTTCAACAAGTTTCTCTCTGAAAAGAAAGTGGTCTTTTGGAATTTCTATTAAATTAAATAGGAAAATAAGAACTTTGTAGGCATTAGATTTAGTTTACATCTAAAGCATATTTTAAGATTAATATGATTTAAATTTTAGTTGGCCACAAACCATTTAAGCAAATAAACAAAATACTTTTAAATAAACTCTGCAAAAAATAGGTTTTAATTTGATTTTAGGATAAGTGTTTTTGATTTATTAGTATGTATTTTATAATCTTCCTAATCTGTTCTCAAAACACCTTGCAGTTTTAAAGCAGCAAGATGTGTTTCATAGGGAAAGGTATGTTCTAGAATCCCTTTTAATTCAACCAGGATACTATAAATTATTGCATAAATAACATGAGTTTATTTTCTATTGACGTGAAAATTCCATGTTGATACTTCCGAACTCACATTCATCCTTCAAACAGTAAACTGGTTTTCTGTAGCTTGTGTGTCACCATATACTCACAGAGATTCATGAAAGAGACAATTTATTTTTTTTACATTTTTTCATATCTTCTTCTAATGCCTTTATTTTCTACCTATTTCCCTTCAGATTTATGAACTAAGACCTTAATGCTGGAAGTTGAAACTTTTTCCCTCAGCTTTTGTATATGTAAATCTCTTTTTACATTACAACTCTTCCTGCCATATCCAAGATTATTAAAATATGTTCACATCTGTGTAGAAGGATTGTTTCATTAATAACATTTTTGTAAACAATTTTCCTTTGACTACTGTAATTTGCTTTCATATTTATCCATGATCCATGCAATATCATGGATTTTGAGAGAAGGATAAGGGCTTCTGACATTAAGAAGAATGGATTTAATGAAACCAGCTTTCTTTTTTTGGTTTGTTTCTGGAGAGATTATTATTATTATTATGTCCCTCTTTAAACAAGAACATAATAAAATTGTAATGGGAAATGACTGTTGGTAGTAGGATGGATTGTTTTAAACACTGATTGGGTATGCATATGAAGTCACTGTATCTGATACATTTTAATTATTTTTTAAAATTTTATTTATTTTTGGCTGCCCTGGGTCTCCATTGCTGCGTGTGGGTTTTCTCTAGTTGCGGCGAGTAGGGGCTCCTCTTCGTTGCCGTGCACAGGCTTCTCATTGTGGTGGCTTCTCTCCTGTGGAGCACGGGCTTCAGTAGTTGTGGCACGTGGGCTCAGTAGCTGTGGCACACGGGCTTAGTCCCCTGCATTGGCAGGCAGACTCTTAACCACTGCACCACCTGGGAAGCCCCTCTGATACGTTTTTATTTTAGAATTGTTTTAGATTTACAGAAAAGTTGTGAGTATGACACAGAGAATTCCAATACACCCCACACCCAGTTTCCTCTCCTGTTAACTTCTGACATTCATAGTGTACCTTTGTCACAGCAAAGGAACCAATATTGATAGACTGACTAAAGTTCAAACTTCATTCAAACAGATTTTCTTAGTTTTTACTGAATGTCATGAAACCATTCTGATACCAAAAAAATTTGTGTTATAATCTCCAGGATGACAACCTGCAAATAAAAAATAGGTGGTGGTGTGTGTGGTGGGCAAGGGGTCTTGCGGGGAAGGAAGGACCCTTCTGTCTCAGCTGTAACTTTGAAATTCACAGTTTTAGACCATCATGTTTTCCTAAATGCATTAGCTATGTGAACATACTCAAGTTACTTTGCCTCTCCAAGTCTTAGTCCCTTTACATAAATGTGAGCATAACAATAACACCTCCCAGAGAGTGGTGGTGAGCATTCAATTAATTGTTGCAGATAAAGTTTTTAATACAACATCTGGAACATAGGAAGTTCTCAACAAATGTACTCAATAAATGTTGGCTATTTTTCACTATTATTACTAAATTTGAAGGCTGGGGAGGAAGTAGCCTAAGCATGTTCAGAATGACAGAATGTTACTGTTGCTTCAGGCTGATGGGTATGTTCACACAACCAATAATTACCTCATTTTCAGGTATAGTTCTCCAGTGCAGATACCTGATCTACCAAACAGCACATCAGGTATCCAGCAGTGAAAACTAAATAGAAAGAGAAAATCCTATTCTATCTGGTTTGCCTATAATTGTGGCTGAATTCAGGTGTAGTAAAATAATAGTGATGTTTTGATTTTCGAAGTATTACCATTTCCAAAACATCTGGGGATTGTTGTGGAATAAAACTTAAAATTCTGATAAAATATAGAAAGAATTCTTTTTTTTCCCATTAAACAGTTTGTGTTGGTGACTACTTTGCATTGTGCATGGATGAAAATGTGTTCCAGGCATTCCCAAAATTTAACATAAATTAAAGCCTTTAAAGTTCCTACTGTCCCATACTTGCATCATAAAGACTCAGACAAAAGATTTGCTATTTTGAAAAACTATAATTCTTTGAGGAAATGTAAGAAGAAAAAGGAAATAAAAAGAAACCACAACAAGAGTTTTGGAGGGTAGACTTTGGACAATGGTATCAGACTGAAGGATGCAAATGTGGATTAGTTTCAGTCAAAAATTAAGGAACAGCTACAGTTGTAACAATGAACCAAAGAATTGGTGTGCACGTTGGGGAGAAGGAATCAGACAGGGATATGATAGCCATTCAGACATTTTTCCAACAGCAAAACTTTACAAATTGTGCATTGGAAATAAAGATTTATAAATTAAGAAACCCAATATGCAGTCCACCCTAGGATAACTGCAGCTCTGTGCGTGTAGATGACTGTTTGAGCATGGCTTGTGCTTTGTCAATCATAACAATGGGTGATAGAAACAATAAGTGTGCATGAAACACTGTGCTAATGATAATGTTACTGGGGTAAAAGCAAAAGGAAGGCCATTGCTTTTAAGCAATATCTAATGTAATGTTAATCAAACATTGCAGGGGCTTATTCATATTTAGATTTTACAACTATACATTTATGGTTATAAAAGAAAAGTCTATATTATTAAAATTTCTGTAGTTAAAAAAATCATTTGTAATTGCAAATCTGAATTTTTCTAACCTGTTAAATTGACTTCATATAAGTTAATTTTTTTGATAAAGTAGATTTTTTTTTGTAAACAGGAATGAGGGTGCTCAAATTAAATTATAGTATGGAACCCATCCTTTCTTTATATGTATGTCTTTTTCTGTCCTTCCTCAGAATACTGTCTTTCACATATTAGCACAAATCTCTTCCACCAACTTCTCGGAATACTGCATATTCAATCAATGTCCACAAACCTTGGATACAGAATGTTGAATTACTACTATTATTGAAAACCAGTATGAGTTATTATTCAATGTTAGAAGGAAATTCAGGAGCAGTGAGCACCACATGGACCAAATTATTATATGTAAAGGTACTAAAAATTGTCAGAATTTTATTTAATTTGTGAATTCATGAATATTTTGTTAATGGATATGACCAACTTTGATTTATACATCCTTGGGAAAACAAAAGATTAAATGATATAATAGTAATACGCTCACAAGCACTTTTCATTCATGTTGTATAATTTTCAGAGTGCTTATCTGTTCATTATTTCAGGTGAGTATGTGGTTAGTTAGGTGGTCAGGACTTCAGATGTCACATAGAAAGAAGACTTCTTTCTACGCTGCATTCCACTCTTAACTTCTCATTTTCCCTTCCCCTTCCCTCACTCCTTAAAAATATCAATCCTGGGTTCTAAATCACACATAGTTTTATTCATGTGTAGTTGTACCTGAAAAAGAATTATACTACATAAATCCAGCTATTAAAGGTGTGGAGGGATAGACACAGAACCATTCACGTTGATTACCTTAGTGTAGGTGGGATTGGAGGAGGAAGAAGATGAGGAAAAAGAGATTATTTTTCTCTTTATATAATTTTGCATTATTTGTGCTGATACAAGGCTCATGTATTACTTGTAATTAAACATCAAAAAGTACATGTGTTTCATGTACTGTAAAGGAAGTATAAAATCACAAATGGAAAAATTGACTTTATCCCTCAGATTATTGATCCTGAAAAAAATCAAACCATTCTGAACTTTCATGGAGGTATTGAAACAAAATACTATAGAGAAAGGGAAAATAATGAATGCATTTTTCTTTATTACTTAATCATCATTGGTAGATTGAAAGCATCTAATTTATAGGTCCTGAATTAAATCTGATCTTTTCTGGGAGAGTAGTGAGGAGTGCTGAGAGTGGACAGACAGCAAAGTGTGTTTTGAAAGATATAAAATTTAGAGAAACTTAATTTAAAAGCTTCTTGTGTGTCAAATAGCTATTAAACATAATTTTCATGATTTTAATATAAATGAATCTGAACTAGCATATGGACTAAATTTCTTTTAAGTTACACATGGATTTAAAATGTAGGGGAAAAAGATCACTTGGCAAACATGTTTTTGGTTTTGAAAAACTTCCAAATGTTTAAAAAGTAGTTTTCAAATCAACCATATCCATATGCATCCAGGTTTTCTCATCCTCACAATTGAAGGATGAAAAGAACTAGAATGGGGACAGAATGGTTGGAGATGTGATACATATGCCGTCAAACTAAAAATGATTTGATACTCCAAGGAACTGGTTAAAAAATAAATTTGGTCCTTATGGCAACTTTACCAAAAGAATCTAACACTTTTATTCTTAGAGATTTAGGATCATAGATGATATTAATCTGTCATAAAATTATCCTATGACCATTTCCAGAAATGGAAAAATGCAGAAATAGAAAATGTGTATAATATTGCTATTTTATTTTTTTCCAGGTCCTGTTACTATCTGTGGAAAGCAGTGTTCCAAGGGAAGGAACACTTAGATGAATTATGACATGAACTATCATTTGTGATGACTTATGCAGAGATAAATTGATAATAATTGAACATTTTTCGCATATGGCTTCCAGATACGGTAAAGGTTCCCTCATAACATCTAAAAACTAAATATATGTGTATGCACACTTTTTAAAGAAATAAAAAGACATTGTTTCTTCAAACAGTTATTTTGAAATGATTTTAAACATTAAACGTTACATTCTTAATTACAAATTTTAAAATAAGAAGCTGAATTTAGGCAAATAGTTACCAATTGTTTTTCCAAACATCGGGCAAAATATGTTTTGCTTTTATTTTTGTTCTAGATGAATTTGAATATATAGATGCAAAACAAATCAAACAGTGCTACAAACAGAATATGAGTAGTGTCAATAATTCCCAAACATTGAATAATACACAATGAACTTCTACACATGCAGTTGGTGGTCCACTATTAGATTAAGAAATAAATACACAATTTTCTTATCTTTTTAGTCTTTGTTAGTTTCTTTCATTTTTCACTATGTAGACTAAGTAACTAGATAAGTATGACCGAATACATTTGCTTTGTTCCCAGTTCTTTTCAGCAAATTTCTTCTTTTGTCATTTTAATTATGTAAAATTTTTAGAGGCTAGTGAATATAGATCCTATAGCAATACTCATTTGTATATTTGGGAAATAAAAAATTATTGTCATTTACTCATCAAACAACAAATATACTGTCAGGTAAGTTTGATGAGGAAGGCAATATTTTAGCCTACGAATGAGAAGTCTATAAGAAAATATGGTATTTTATAATATCAGGTATGTAGCCCTTCTATACAATCATATATTGGTTATTGTTATATCTCTTTTGCCCTTTCCTCTGGGGAGAGTGTGAATAAAGGATTCTTCTTTACATTTACATTTACATTTACATTTATCATATCTTCTCCTACATAACCACCTACAAATAAATTTCCTGGAATATATTAAGGAAACAAAAACAAAGAAACACACAAAAACAAAATGCAGGAGGCTGGAAGGTGAGAAATTAAATGTAGTACAGGTTAAACTTTATACTGTACAAGTAACCCAAAGTAGTGTTTTAGATAATTTCATTTTGGATAGAGACATGGTCAAGTGATGTATTTCCTTTATCCTTGTTTAAACCAATTCATGGATCTGTATCTTTGGAAGAGAGGCATAGAGTGCAGTAGACTGACTACCTTAGGTTTCTGTTGGGCTGTGGTGAAGATGAATTGAGCCAAATGGAAGTATAACTTTCCTAAAAGATATCTAGGCTTCTGTCACATTGATTTATTCTTTAAAAAGTTATTTATTCTGCAAATAGATATTGAATACCCATTATGTACCAGATAGTGTTCTAAGAAATTGGATATATGAATTAACAGAACAGATCAAATCTGCTCCATGGAGATGTGACAGTATCACTCAAATCTAATTTTTCTTTTGCATCCTCTTGGCTCTGGCTTAAGATACAATTATGTTTTTCTCGGATTCTTGGGTCTCCTAAATAGTGAATCTACTTTCAGTGTTGCCTTCTCCAGTTGAACTGAAATACTAACAACACTTTCACTGTTCTAAAGCATAACTGCCCACTTAATAAAATTTCAATAGTTTACATTCACATCTAGACATTTTTATAAATACTTGTACTAGGGGCCCCTGCATTCTCAATATAAGCACTAATAAACTTACTTTTCTCAACTCATGTTCTACAACATCCCAGTATTTTCCATACCTACACCCCATTTCCAGCTGCACTGCATGATGCCTGTAAACTTCATGAACACAAGACTTAAATTTGCCAGTTTCTTCCCTACCTACAGTGAGCCTGGTGCAATCTTGGTATGTAGGTAGTTGTTCTGTTATCTATTGATCTTGCAACATATTACCCCAAATCTCAGTGGCTTAAACAACAATAATATACTATTTTACTAATGAATCTGCTTTATGAGCATATTAGGAATTGGTGGGATTGGGCACCTCTGATGAAGCTGGTTCAGTTTGACTGGGGCTGGAGAATACATGTCAAAGATGGCTCACTCATATGTCTTATAAGTGGGTGCTGGCCATCAGCTTGGAGCTCAGCTGGAGTTGTTGTGCCTTGACTCCTTTCCACATGGATTACTTCACATTACTGCTTGGGCTTCCTTACAGCATGGGAGCTAGGTTCCAAGAGCAAGTATTCCAAGAGACAGAAGTAGAGGCTGCCAGTCTCTTAAGGCTTAGGTCCAGAAACTAGCACAATATAAATTCTGCTATATTATACTATATAAAATATAATATTAAAGAAGAACCCTCCTAGATTCAAGGGAAGGAGTGGCAAAGATTTTGTACCCATCTTTATGCTGTGACAGAGGTGCTTGAAAATAATTAAGTGAATGGTTATTTAATGTCTCCAAATACTTCTTACATTTCCGTATTGTGGTGCCTCCGCTCCTCTATTCATTGTTCAAAGGATGACTTTATATCTCTCTTAATTCTTCTAGAAATGCCTTTCTAACAACTCTACATGCCAATGTCTTATGTATTACCCCTATGAAATCGGTCATGTTCCCTTTCCCTTATTTTCTTATTGTTTTTTCATGTTTAATTACCTTATAATCACAATCTGCTTTGCTAAATTATTGAGAATGTGCCTGCCTCTCCCATTAGATTTTGGGCTTCTTGTGGTTAATAACTGTGTTTATTCTGCAGGTATGCTTAAACCAATGGAAAGATGGGGTTCCTCCAAACATAATATAGAGCAACAGGTTGAGTCTGTACACAACATGTTTGGACTTCTACTATCTATTTAAAAGAGGTAAGCTGGCCAGGCAAATTCGGAAGACTCTTCTATCCTTTGTGACTAAAAAATGAATTGCCAGTAAGTTTATGAAATGTGAGATAAGAATAAGCTTTTTAAAAGATTATTAAATGGTCTTGAATACTTTCAACCAAAATCTTAATGTTTTCTAATTCTCATGGAATAGAGCTAAGTAGGAAGACTTTGAAGAATATCTCATGCTTTCCTTTTCTCCATTGCTTTAATGTTTAAAAAATTATCTCTGGAAATGGACTATCCCAATTCATGTACTCACATGTTTTCCTAGAACAGTTGATCAAATCCCATTTTTCTCAGGTGAAGGAAGATACATCACATAGTAAATAGCCAAGGTGACTCTTTAACCTGTAAGACAGCAATTTTCAAGCATTATGTGGCACAATCAGCCATTTATAGACAGTCATTCCCTCATTTTTATTATACAAGTTACTGGAATAGGAGAATCTAAATCTTGTAACTGAAAGGGTTTGGGGTACCAGGTGGAGATTAGGTTAGATCTTGCTGAGCACAGGGATGGGAACCAAAGAAAAACACAGAAACAATTATTCTCTTCCTATCTTAAATTTGAATTAAGGTGTTTTAGTTATAGATTGAGGTGGGATTCTCACAGAAAATGAAATATCTTAGTTACAGGTGAAATGCATCAAGAAAAAAATATTGAAAGTTAGCAGCCGTCACCTTCAGTCACATCTATCTATCATGTACCTATCTCTCTACCTATCCATCAATCATCTATCTATGTGTATATTTACCTTAAAAATAGAAAAGACAAAGAAACTAAGAGCACTGTTATTCATTTCTTAAAATCTGCTGATTTAGTGGAGATACTGCAACGAATGGTCTATGAAATGATAGCCCTTGCACAAGCCAGTGAGCTTTATAGACTGTGACGTTGATAGTCTATCCTGCAGTTATGCACTTTACTATGTGAGGATTCTTTGTTTCACAATAAGAAGAAAAATCTAACTGTGTTACTTCTAATTTTTTAGCCCCTATTTTAGAGAAAGTGTGTGCTGCCTCAAGTGCGTTAATCTAAGATTTGAAAAACTGTCCCCGACTTTCCTCTGGATGTTTTGGATGCAGTACAAATAATGTTTTGAAATACATGGACTCACACATAGCAAATGAAACCATGAGGTAATTGGTTAATTGCAGGTGAAATTGGCCACTCACCTCTTTTATTGAAAGATCAAGTGACTAATTGCATTTGTGAATGCTCTAGGAGAACAAATTGTTACCTAATTATGGAGTAATGTGGGTTTGGTGGGCATGAAGAGGCTCATGTGGGAAATAAGCCATGATATACAAACAGGTATTCCCTAGGTCTTTCCACTGAGAGGACCTGGAAATAGTAATAATCCAAAAGAAATGATGGAAGTGTGGAAATGATACCAGGGCAAGGAAGGGAAAGTATAAAATAAACCTGAAATGTGCTATTATGCCAGAAAGCAATAACATACTCAAAAATGATGGAAACATCAAAGTAACACAAAAGCCAACTTGAAGGGCTCCCACTGGACAAATAAAGAACACATTGAGTATCAAAATAAACAATGTCAGTAATAGATTATGCCAAATGAATACATTAGAAAGCCATAAATCCACATTAATAGATTAAATGAATGAACTGAAACTTTGATGAGAAATCTGATTAAGGTATTTTACAGTTTCAGAGTACCTACCCTACTCCTGTCCCAAATTCTTACCAGTAAGAAAGGGAAGATGTGTAATTTTACAGTGGAGAAGCTGGCAAATACCCCCTTAAACAAGTGATCAAATTTATCAACAATAGGACAAATCAAAATCATGTAACACTTGTTGGAATGCAGTGAGAAGAAAATAGCATCACTTCTATGCTATTCCTGCTGAAGATGTATAACCTGATTTTAATCACGAAGAAACATTTGACAAACTCAAAAGAGAGACATGCTATGAAATAACTGGTTTGTATACTTCAAAGGTATCAAGATCAAGAAACCAATGAAAAATGGAGGAGTTGTTCCAAATTGAAGAAACTAGGCATGGTAAGTAAATTAAATTCCTGATGCTAAAATGGATCTTCTTGCTATAAAGATATTTTAGGGCCATGGATTAAAAAAAATATTGTTCATTCTACTGTACTTTCAATTCTTCTATAAATTTGAGCTTATATAATTTTCTCTTCTCACCTGATAGTTGTCATTTCTTTCACTACTTCTTGGCATCTAAAATGGGTCAGTTGATTTTAGGTATTATAACATAAACACATTAAATATTTTAAGATATAGTAAAACAACTAAATAGTTTCTACTTTGTCTTATTTTATTAGAGAAAATGAAAATATAATTTCAGAAGATGCAGTATTCTTTTGGGAAAAATCCTCACAATGTAGGTTTTCAGTTTTGGAAATGACTTTAAGATTTAAAAATTACTCGTTTCAATTTTGGTCAAGTAATTAAGTTTGTGGTTTCACTACAACTTTGTCTATGTGTCTCAAAGCCCAAAATTCATTCTTTTATTCATTCAAGAAATATTGATTGACTCCTTATTTTGTTCTAGGCTCTGGGGATAGAGCAGTAAACAAAGTTGATATGAATCTCTGACCTCATGAAGCTCACATTCTAGTGGGGCAGATAACAAACAAAGAAGTAAATTATGTTATATGTTTCAGATATTTGCACAGTGAAGGAATTAAGAAAGGGAGGAAGAGAAGGAATTGTGAGGGTCTGTGCCACTGTGAATGAAGCAGTCAGGGAGGACACTGCTGAAAGGGAAACACTGAAGTGAAGAGCTGAAGAAGGGGAAGAACTATGCCACACATGTGCTTGGGGCATAAGTGCAAGTGTAAGGAATGTTCTGTTTTAGTTAACATCGTGTGGTTTAACATGTTTCTGGTTTGGGTGAATTTTGAAATGTTGACAAGAGACTGCTGATTGAATTTCTCCATATGTATAACAAGCAAACAAATCTCTGCTTATGGGAATGAATGCCATTTTGAACAAAACAAAACAAAACAAAACACTTGGACAAAGTCTTGATTTGAGCATAATATATATAAAGAACCATGCATAGGACATAAACACATGTAAAATCAAAGGAAAAGCTGAGGGGCTTGGTACCATAAAAAATGAAATGTGTGAGAGGAACAAAAGGAATAAATGAAGAAAGAAAGAAAAAAGTGACAGAGAGAGAAATAGGGCAGGGAGAGGGAAAGTAAAGATAAAAAAGGTAGGAAAGGGAAGGACAATAGATAATTAATCAAAGGGAAGAAAAAACCTAGGGTAGGGGTAGAAAGGTTTTTTCTCTAAAGAGCCAGATGGTAAATATTTCAGGCTTTATGAGCCAAAAGGGAGCTCTGTCACAACTACTCAACGCTGCCTTTACAGTGAGAAAGCAGCCTCGGGAAATGCATAAAAGAAAGAGTGTGGCTATGCTCCAATAAAACTTTATTTATAAACATTAATGTTTAAATTTTGTATGTTTCAAGACATGTCACAAAACGTTTTTCCTCTTGTTTCTTTTCAACTTTTTAAAAATGAAGAGAAACATTCTCATTATGAACTCTACAAAAACAGAGGGCAGGGCTTGGTCCCCAGGCCATGGTTTGTTGACTCCTGACTTAGAGTCACAGTACTAGTCATGTGAGTCAATATGGTGCATTGGGCAGTGGAGAGGAATTGGATCAAATTCCTGGGTTCTTATCCAGGCTTGACAATTTGTTAGCTCTTTGACTCTGAACAAGATTCTGCCTCTCAATGCTTTACTGTTTTAACCAATGAAATGAGAGTGCTGAAATAAATGAAAATCAAATTCTCTTCTTGCGATAAATTCTATTTTATTACCTATCAGAACTAAGAATAGATATCCACAAAGGAAAGAGCATTTGATTTCAGTTAAAGCTTATTTTTTCAGTTCCATTCTTTGCAAAAATCTCTTCTTAAGACAACAATGTGTTTCATCCCTTGGGTATAGAATTTAGTCCTTAAGGTCCTTTAGAAAATTGGTGTCACCATGATTTCAATGATACCTTACTAGAAAATACCTGAAGTGACCACTCTCAAATGCTCAAGGCCACAATATGGCCTTACAAGATGTTAGTAGTTTGTTTCTAAATAAAAGCCATTCTTAAGTGGGGTGAAAATTCTCACCCATAACAATTTACATCATTCTTTCCGGTCTAGATTTCTTTGAGAGGCCAGGTGCATTGAGGTTTGGTTTCATAACGGTGAACACGTGCTTCTTGTTGAAACAGCTCTCGTCACACTGCTTCAGGGCAAAGAGGGCACAGCTTCTGATTTCCTGTTTAACTATTTTTCATAATGATTTCAAATTTATATATGTACTGAGCAATTATTTCAAGATCTATCTCCTCTCTCTTTTGGAGACAAGCTGCTCACCTCCTGCTGTGCAGCCCGGTTCCTAACAGGCCACAGACCGGTACTGGTTCACGGCCCGGGGGTTGGGGACCCCTGCTATAAAATATACGGTCTTCTTGAATATCAAAACAAAATATATTCAACTGATTTAGATTGTGTTTCTAAAAAGGGCGACAGTAGTAGCTCCCATTCTACTCCCACGTCAAACTTTAGAATCTATTTTCCCCTCCTCTTGAGTCTAGATGACTAGCGAACTTGTTTTGATCAATGGAATTTGGTGGAAATGACACTGTAACCTGTGAGGCCAAGCCTGATATTAAACTTCCTATTCCTCTCTTGGAGCCCTTGGCTGCCAGGCAAAAATGTCCAGCTACTGGAAAGATGACATGGAGAGAGAAAGAGATATACACCCAGGCAGCCCCCAGCTCTTCCAGCCATTCAAACTGAGACACCACACAGGTGAATGAATCCACCTTGGGCATTCCAGCTCTCACTAGCCCCCAATGAACCCAATTTCTAGCTAATAACCCAGCTGAATGCAGGCAAATGAGTAATCCCAGGAAATGGCATAAAAAAGAGAGAGAAAATAAAGCCCAGTCAAGCACACCCACCTCCTGAATTCCTGACCCACAGAATCTTGAGCAAATAAAAATGGTACTGATGGTAAGCTACTAAATATTAGGGTAGTTTGTTGAACAACAGAAGATAACAAAAACACACTTTACTTCAATTAAATTTCAAAATGATCAATTATACTGCCACCTACACTTTAGGGGACTATACACGGCTTATCATCTACTAGCTGCTCTGTGGTAAATCATGCTGAAATCTGTAATATTCAGGCTATATGTCTCCTTTATTGTAAACAGTCATTATTCTTTAGGCAATGTTAGCATCATTAGTTAAAAATGAAATACAACTAATAATGAAGTAGAATATATAAAATTTAAAATTATCTGCAATAAAGTTAACATGAATTAATTCTGATTTATCCTTATTAGAATTAGCCATTTGATCACAATACCAATAAAAATGCAATTACATTGCTCTGTGGAATGTCGTGTTCATTCTCCAAATAAATATATTTTTTAAATAACTGTTAAATCAGGGAAAGATGGAGATTTATTCAATTCATATGTTATTGAAATCAAAATAATTTTTCTTAACGTGGGGGTAAAGTTGCACTATATAAAACTACTTATTAAAATGGCATTATACATCTGATTTTCATTTTAATCACAGCTTATTTGAGGTTGGTCTAATGTTTTCTTGATGCTCCCTCTTCATGACAAAAAAAATGAGACTACTTAAATGGTGACACAAATTGATGTTAATAAATTAGTACATTCATACAAGGACTCCTAATTTTACTGCTAAAAGCACACCATTATATGAAGCATTATGTAGTTTAAAAGGCACACTGATAAGTGCCTGTATTCAAATCCATTTCTGTGCCCTTTGTGTTCTTATCTTCCCTGGGCCAGCAGACAATCCCGCTTTTCACTAACCTTTGGCACTCCACCATCAGCAATAAACTGTGTGCTCCTTCCGAGTCCCTGGGCTTCCTTAATTAGCATCACCTGTGGTAGGTTCTATTCCGAGCAGCCCCATGAGCGGCACACACCTGCTTTGGTGCCTGCAGGTAGAACAAGGCTCAGTGTCTCAGGGCTCTGGGGAGTCCATCTGCCGTGCCCTAAAGCAATAACTAAATATCATCTTCTGAAAGCTTAGTGTAGCCTCTAATCCTCCTAATTGTGCCTCAATGAGGTAGAAGTAAAATGATAAACAAGAACCTGAACAGATCCACACATCCACACTATAGCGCTCTAACAAATTCAGTAAAACATTTGTCCTCTGTTTAAAAAGTGAAAAATATGTGTTTTTACCCAAGAAATTAAAATATTTTCTACCCTGTACATTTTTATTTTGTCATAATATGTTTTAAAGCACAAATTTTGAAGTACAGCTTCAAAAACATTCAAGGTCATGTTTTCCCTTAAAATATTTGAATGGCATAAAGCATTTCACATGTATGTTAGAAGGGTAAAATTGACACACTTAAAACATTTAAAATAAAAATAAAATCTATCAAAGAATCTAAAAAATGTAATGAATGTGTTTTACTGAACAATGGATGAAACATAGGTTGTTAAACCAAAGGAATTTTAAAAGGCTTAATTTGTGTTCTTCTCATGAATCTACAGTTTTCTTTTTTCATACCTTTTTTCTTTGCAAAGAAGAATTGGCTGTGACACCTAATGGGTATATTTCGTTGAAGCTAAGTTCTTTTAATGTCAGGCTATTATATCTTCTACATACAGAAGAGGAATGATGCCAAGATTTCTAACAAGTAGGTGCACATTTTTCTTGAAACAGAAAGGCACTAAAAAAGCTTTGAGTTGATAGATCAACAAGTTGAAAGATATGCAATTCAATTCTGAGTCTATTAGACTAAAAACTGTTTTTGAGAAAAGAGCCTATAGATAAATACTCATGCTAATAAGTCTCTGATCTTACCCAATTTATAATAAACAACACATATTTTTATCTATAATAATTTGACTACAAAACTAGGGCAGGAAAGTTGCCTTAATTGTACAAGGTTTTACTAAACTGAGTATGAGTCTATTTCTGTTTATATATTTTAAGTAAAAGTTAAAAAAAGAAATACATTTTTAGTCTTCAATGACTTCCAGTTGCAATGGCTCATATGTGTAAGAAAGAATGAGCCATTGTAATTTAATTACTTATGAAGTTTTGATTTCCCATTCCATGTTCAGAATGAAAGATTCAAATATATGAATCATATACTCTTCATCTTACATATGAGAAACTGAGATCCTGAAAGTGACTTGCCCAGGATTATACTGTTATTAGTGATTAAACTCTGGTCTCTTGATTCTCAGTTTAGTGCTGTTTCCACTACAATATGCCACCTTCCTCCACTGACTTTGCATCTCTGAATATCAAATGAAAAGGAAGAGGTGAATTTTAATAACTATCAGTTTACATTAAAGCTCAAAGCTGCATATACTTTTACAATTTGTAATGGGCTGCATCTCTCTTAGAAAGTGGGCAGGAAATGACCCAGAATTCTAGATTACAAAGCATAGTCCTCACAGTCATAGTTATGAGTCAGTTCCTTCAAGGTATGTCACTTTAGTCACCAATGGTCATCAACCTGTCTAGAAGTTTTTCAGAAAAAGAAACAGACTGCATAGACCAGGTTCTAGCTCTGTAAAATAGCAGAATGAAAAGAAAATGTAACACACAAATGGAGAGTTTGCACATCGTAGCATTGCATTGTATCAGAATGCGGACAGTAATGGTTAAAATACAAGATCAAAGATCATTGGTTGTACTTATGAATGCAACATTAAAGTAGCATTTTTCAAAATATGCTTTGCATAATGTAAGTTTCTCAGGATATTAGTAGGCTTTAAGTGAAAACAAAAGTTTTCAAATTCATGTATACTTGAGAAAAACTGCATACAATATCCCTTTATTGATATTTTCAATGCGTATGAACAGCTCTACAAAGGTGGACAGTAAAGATATATATTTAGCTTTGTTTTATCAAGTGTTTCCCAAACTTATTTGATCTCAAGACCTTTATTTTTTTTTTTTTTACAAATAATAGCATTTTCTAGTACATGATAGGAAATGCTGTATAATTTATGCTCTGAGAAGCTGAAGCAAAGAGTTCTATTATCCATTCTCAAGTGAAAGTGTTGTTTCAAATCTCTTTCCTGAGAATAAAAGATATACAAAATATCATTTTATGATTAACGTTTCTCCTTTAGTTTCATTTTTTTTCTGAGCAAAAAAAAAGTTAAAGACCCACAAAAGTTTAAAAGCAAAACATCAAATGTGGCTATCTCTAGAAGTAAAAGATGAAATCCACATCCTGGTTTCATTTGCTTATAAAGGTCACTGCATCTGTCACGAGGGCCAATCACTTTACGTAAGATTATGGATTATCTCCCATCCCTAACACATACTCACACACACACACACACACACACACACACACACACACACATGAGTCTGTTTTATGGCTTATGAATTAAATGTGGCAGCACTGCATGGAGCTGAGTGCCTGAAATTCTGCTAGGCTACGTCTTATGAGTTTCCCGCTAGTATGGAAGTAGAAGAGCAGGTTACTTTGCATAAAAGTTAAAAACAAACAGACAAACCCCCAAACAGAGCCTCCTGTAGAACAGAGGTTTTCAAATGAAAAAGATAAAGAAGAACTTGGCAAAAGCGATCTGCAAATTGTTTATAAGAGCTGGCCAAGAAGTTTTTCTCGCTAGTTGCTAGTAACTTGGAGAGATTGCTAACAACCCTTGCTGATAAGAGCTCTTAGCTCTTAAAGTCTTACCAGGATATAAACATTTAGACTTATTCTGTACAGAGTAGATTTCTATTAGATTATGTGAGAATGTGTAAAGTATGGTTAGTTAGAATTTTTCTTTCATGTGCAAGCTGCACAGACAAGGATGGAAGTGAACACGTCTGCCTGTATGGTACGGAGATTCAAGGCTCCTTTTGTTAATTTGCTAGGTATTGTTTCACATCCTAACTAGTTAAAATTTAGTATTGACTTATACAGAGAAACACAAATATCACATATATGTGAAATCTAAAAAATGATACAAATGAACTTATTTATACAGTAGACTCATGGTTACCAAAGGGTAAAGGGTGAGTGTGTGGAGGATAAATTAGGAGTTTGGGATTAGCAGATACAAACTACTATATACAAAATAGATAAACAACAAGGTTCTACCGTATAGCACAGGGAACTATATTCAATATCTTGTAACAAACGATAATGGAAAAAAATCTGAAAAATTATATATATATATATCTATATATATGAATCACTTTGTTGTACACCAGAAACTAACAGAACAAACACAACATTGTAAATCAACTATACTTCAATAAAAAAAAATTAGCATTGAATTATACAGAGATAGGGGAATGATTCTAAAAATGTGATTTTATCAGGTATTACCAAGCAGTTTAGCATTACTTTAGCACTGAATTATAAGCTTCAGAGTAAACCAAATATCAATGATAAAACCCTAAGCTGTTTCCCCGTCCTCAAATATATATATTTACATTCTTAACAACTCATTGAGCATAGAGCTGGAGCTTTGTTTAATGCAAAATCTGGCCGTGTGAAAAACACAGGCACTGAAGTGGAAAATATTTTTGCATTTTTTCATGTCAGTGTTGCCCTTTTCTGTCAAGTTGCACATGCACGTGTCCACAATGGGAGCAATATTTACAAGCTGTATTTTACATAATTCCAGGGAATGACTATCTACTCTTCCACTGAAGAGAATTCCCTTGGCACCTCTGCTTGCCATTCTATCCTGCTGGTTCGTTTGTTCTATTGTACAGCCTGCGGAGTGATACATTGTAGCATCCTTGCCGGTTGTAGCTGAAGTGGAGTCATCCATCATTCCAGTCACTGGAACTGAGGACCTTATGGACTGGGAGTATATTATGAAGCTATGAGGAAGGTGATCATTTTTGCAGAAACAGCTATTTTATGTTCCTGTTCTCTATACCGTCCTTCCTTTCTTGTTTGGGATAATGAAAGAGGAAAAGTCACAGGACCAGTTTTTGTCCTTTGTATTCATGCTGAAGGAAGTTAATACAATCAATAAAAATGCACTTAATAAGCCTAAGATTGACTGGTCTTTTTCTTGTTTATTTTGAATTTCAGATGTGATTTTCAGTTGAACTGCTGTTAATGCCATGTAGCTGTGGATTTCCCAGATCTAAGTGTGCAATAAATGGATAAACTTCACCATGTGGGATGATTTAAACGAACTGATTTGAGAACCAGTCTCGGCACTACAAAAAGAAAGTTGTCAATTATCTTAGCGAATTTCAGTCATGTAGAGTCAAACTAGTTAATTTATTCCTCTCCTACCCTCTCATCCCTCCTCTTCTGCAAGTGTAAGCATCAATTAATGGCTGAACACTTGCCATTTTGCTTCATGTAATTTACATAAGTTTGTATCTTATCCTAGTGAATTTAGAATCAGTTTAACATTCAAAATCTGGGAAAAATATGCCTAGGTAATTTCAAGAAAAGATGACTTGTTTCCCAAATATTATTAAGGAAAATTGAAACTGAAGATTATTAAACTTTAAAATGGAAATATATAGTTCTAATACATGACCAATTTGACTAAATATTTGTTCTTCCTCCTTATTCTATAGCTATACAGTGTGACCTTGTAAAACTTACTAGCACTGATCTGCTTTAGTTTATCTTTATTGATTTATCTTTATTATATACATATTGACTATTTTGCAATAGAGGAGTGCTATATAATAGAAGAGTGCTATCATGGACACTTACTAATTCTTTAGACAACTTTTAAATCTAAGAAGTGATTATTTTGTTTATTAGAGACAGCTAAATGGCCTCATTTTGAAGACATTTTTGTTTCTTGTAAACAATGTGATGACACTTCAATATAGTTGCTTTGAAATGGCTTAATAGTAAAACTTTTGTATATAAATCTACAATCCAGTAAATGTAATCTAAATTAATATTTTAAATTTGGAAGGTGTATTATCTTTTATGCACAATAGGACATCGAAGAAAGCATTCTAATTAAAAATTAAATGCTGGCTAGAAACTAACCCTGGGTTACATTTGGTTGCTGTACATGGGAGATAGATATTTTAACACAAATTAAACTACAATTTTTGAAACAAATATTCACTTTTTATATAGGATGACCACACACGTATGTTTTTGTATTACAGCTACTGAATGTTTATGCAAAATACCAACAGACACAGTAGTAATAAAGTCTAATGGAAATAAAAGTCGGAAAAGACATTAAACTTGTTTTGTACAGGGAAAAAGTGTTTTTTATCTGAAACATACGAAAGGGAGCTAATCTTACCACGTTTAAATGCAAATTTTATTGAGATAAATCAAAGGCAGTGAAAGGTAGGCCTAGTAGTTTCATTCTATTTAAACTACTTTTTTGGCCTCAGCTGCTGTCTTTGAATGATATCAGTTTCTCATACTCTGTTGACAGTAGCCTATGCCCAATCTTCCACCCCAGAAGAGAAGGTTCACCAAGACCTGAAGAACCTTTCCATCACCTTTTCTCGCCATGTGAGCAAAATAATGAAAGAGACACATTATGTAAAAACATATATATGTAGTTGTATATTTTTAGTTTAAACATTGGAAACTCTGAGTGTTTTACAGGAATTACAGGAGCACTAACTAAACGTAGACTGTTCTGGAAGCACTCTTAAATGCTGCACCCATAATTTTCAGTTGGTGGACGAGGCTGTTCATCCAAGGGTAGTTTGGAAGGGGTGCTTTTAAAAGTTCCACAGTGAGCCAACCTCAGGCTCCAGAGGGACACGGTTCTAGAATTTCACTTGTCTTTGTAATAAAATATTGAAACTCTTATTTCAAACATAGATTTATAGCTTGTATGTAACTAGGTTGCTCACATTTCACATGAATATCCAAAACCAGATTCAATTCATATGGTTTTCTGTATGGGATGAAAACCAGCTTTGGTTGTACTACCTTCTTGTGTCTGCTTTTACTAAAAGCTAAATCACATAATCCATAGTTAGTGGTCTCTGATGCTTAGGAAGTGTCTTTACAGCATTTTGTAGACCATTTCCAGTCTATTGTATAATTTAAAAGAATTTATGTCATTGACAGAGCAAGAGATTCCCATGTCATATCTTAGACAATCATTTGGCTGATAAGTACTCTAACATGACTAAACTCTTCCAGTGGTGCATTAATTCACCACATAAATAATTAATAAAAGCCATTGTTGAACTAGGTGGAGCAAGGGAGGTAAGTTAGCCTAATCGCTGGCATGCATAAATTTCAAATATATATGCGATTACAAAGTACTGCACCTCAATCAGATAATGTAACGTATTAAATATTACTAGTTTTGAGCCCTATCATTCACTTAAAAAGTAATTTCCACATGTAAACTAAAATAGCTAATTTGAAATATGCTAATATTTATAGAAATATAGACAGAAAATATATGTCATGCTCATATCAGAAGCAAACAAAACTCTGCTATTGCTCAGCATTGTCTGACTTATCATTTTACTTTCTATTTACTATCAAAATTCAGAAGTTTCACTTAGTAGGTTTCTGTGCTCAATATCTTTATACTGTAACACAATTATTTTGATATAAATCACAGAAGCATACATGTATCTTCCTTCATCAACCCATTTGAAAATGTCTTCACAAGAGTAGCCTTTAAATGTTACAAAACTTGATTTTCTATTCCCAAGAGGAGCCCCATTTTCCATCAGAGGAACATCAGGATTATTATTTCATAGGAAGGCAATCATGATGGTGCCTTTAGCACCTGTGACTGATTTCCTCTGTTTACATGTTCCTACATATTGTTAATCCTTCCCTTGTGTACTGAAAAGGCATGTGGCATTAGTCAGTAGTGAACTAAAGATCTTCTGTTTGCTTCAAAGATAACTTTAAGGCCCTATATTCATGATGTAGAAAATGCATGATTATTCATTTTTAAAGCCCATTGCGTATTTTCCTTGGGTATCTTTCAAAATTAAAACATTAAAATACATAAAACATAAGCTAGGAAATAAAATTAACTCATATAGCTGCACAGTAACAAAAGATTTCTACCATCGATTCACACATTTTATTAGACACACACTTTATCCAGCCCATTTTTGCCTTGATATAATCACCAAAAAACAGAACTAAGTATGGCATTTGCACTGGGATCCCAGACAACAATATTGTAGGAAAACAATGTCAGAAGCCTAGGAATAGCTTTAGGACATCTATGGATGATGAAAAGTTTTCCAAATACCCTATGTCCAACAGCATAGAAAAGAGTCCACGGTAACCCACAGTGCTTAGAATTCCAAGCTAAAATTTCCTCTGGACGTGTCTTGATCTTTTCATGTGGTCTTCTACCTCTAGTACTTTTTATCTGCACCAACTCTGATGAGACATAGAGTAAATCTCCCTCATGTATGAGGAAAATGGCTACTCAGCACTTCTTTGGTTTTCATTTCTGTGCAGTAATTTTTGTTTTTTGTTTGTTTGTTTGATTTTTGCTGTACACGGGCCTCTCACTGCTGCGGCCTCTCCCGCCGCGGAGCACAGGCTCCGGACGCACAGGCTCAGCGGCCATGGCTCACGGGCCCAGCCGCTCCGCGGCATGTGGGATCTTCCCGGACCGGGGCACAAACCCTTGTCCCCTGCATCGGCAGGCGGACTCTCAACCACTGCGCCACCAGGGAAGCCCTGTGCAGTAATTTTTGCAACTCATGGAGCTGCAGCCAATCAAGATTTGTTCAGCTGTTCTCATTTGTCTGTAGCAGAGAAGGTTAGAAGGCATAGTGAGGATAGCCAAAGAATACACTAAATTTAAGAGTTCTGGTAAGAAAATCAAATCAGCAACCGTGAAGAAATCAAGAGCCCAGAAATCTTGTTATGAGTCTAGATATTGGTGGAGCAATTCTATGAATGCAGGGGTTTTTGTCTGTTTTTGTCACTGCTGTAACCAGAGTAGAACATATTAGGAACCCAATGGACATCTGCTTAATGAATGGATGAATCAATATGTACAACACAAGAGCAAACAAAAGACAGAGCAGATAGCAATATAGAGGATGAGGTAAAAGAAGAAAGGCAGAAACTACAAAGCAATCTAATCAGTGAAATATAAATCAAGTAGGCAGACAGACAGGAATAAGAAAATCCCAAGATATGAGAGCAAGGAATGCAATAATGAACTTTATAATAAAGCTGACTTTTTTTTTTTTTTTTTTTGCGGTACGTGGGCCTCTCACTGTTGCGGCCTCTCCTGTTGAGGAGCACAGGCTCTGGATGTGCAGGCTCAGCGGCCATGGCTCACAGGCCTAGCTGCTCCGCAGCATGTGGGATCTTCCCGGACCGGGGCACGAACCCATGTCCCCTGCATCAGCAGGCGGACTCTCAACCACTGCGCCACCAGGGAAGCCCTGACTTTTTGTTTTTGAGCATTTACTATGTTCCAGGTATTGTTCTAAGTGTTTCACATATATTACCTTCCTTTGCCTTTCACATTATCCTATTATCATCATGTTACAGACAGGAAAATAAGTCACAAGAGGTTTTCGTCTCGTTCAAGGTCTTGATTTCACACCAGAATCCGGAATTTCTGCTCTTCAACACTTTGCTCTATTGCCTCCCTTTGGGTCCCCCGCAGATAATAAGAAATGGGGCCTGGCAAATCAAGCAAAACAATGGATGTACAAAACTAGGAAGAGAACTTGATTTGGAGCCAAACATTTAGACCAGCCAGGAAAATTAATGTCAGATTGATGTTTGAGCAGACACCAACCCTGAAGCTTAGCTGACCCAGGAAGTCATGTTAGAGTGACATGTTGGAAGCACATGGCAAGATATGGGCAGATTAGGAAAGCAAGTTGTTTTTGCCTTTTATGTCATGCCTCATCCATTTTAATTTTCCTAGTCGAATAATCCAATGTAGTTTTTTGTTTGTTTGTTTGTTTTCCCTTGCGGTACGCAGGCCTCTCACTGCCGTGGCCTCTCCCCCTGCAGAGCACAGGCTCTGGACGCATAGGCTCAGTGGCCATGGCTCACGGGCCCAGCCGCTCCACGGCATGTGGGATCTTCCCAGACCGGGGCACGAACCCGTGTCCCCTGCATCGGCAGGCGGACGCCCAACCACTGGGCCACCAGGGAAGCCCCCAATGTAGTTTTTAACATTAAATCATTTTAAGGATTATCAATGATTAGAATTTATATTTTAGTACCTGATCTAGTGATTGGTGAAGTAAATGAATAAATTAATAAATATATAAACATTCCTAAAAGTAGAGTAATATTTCCTATGCACTTGCATTTTAAACTTTATAAGAGATTATCTGCTTTATAAGAGAGCATCTGCATAACTTAAAAATGGAAAGCCATCCATTTAAGACATATTCTTTACGTAATTAATAGACATGTTCTTGTGAATTTGGATTACTGAACTTTTGGATGAAATCTGATGGCCACAGAAATTTAATCTAACGAGTAGATTGTAAGCTACATTAGGGTCACTATTATTTATTAAGTTTTTATTTGTTATTTCCTTGTATTAATTAGAGCAGTTATTCTCAGCTGATATTTTTGTTATGGGGGATGGCATTGTAGGATGTTTAGCAGCATCCCTGGCCTCTATTTACTAGATGCCAGTAGCAACCCCCTTTAAGAGTGAGGTTCGTAGGGTACAGAATGTAATGCCGTCTCAGGTCATTTGTCACCTTACTCTGGTCCCAGCTCTGGCAGATATTGTCAAATGCCCCCCTGGGGGGGCACGATAGTGGAAAAATTTTACTCAGTGAAACACTGAGAGGAATACTAACAGTTTTAACAAGTACATTACAAAACGTATAAATGGGCTCAATAATCTAGAAGTTTATTTCTCATTCAAATAATAACTCAAATATATATCACTTGCCCTGAGAGTACTACGTGACCATTCGGGGACTGTTGTTGGAGGTCATTGAGAGGACATGACTGCCAGTTAATCCAAGAGCAATCAAAGAGGCTTCCCACCCCTCCTCTGTCCTTGGAATGTATATTCTACCCACCATTCCCACACTAGGAGCCATTTCAAGGATACAGACTTGAGAGAGTAATGTGTTGTTGAGACCATCTGGACTGATACATGACTGAACCCCATCAGGGCCTCTATGTAAACTTTTAAGATTCTGGCAAGGGGTGGAGTGTGGTAGGGAGACCTGCTCATCTTGCATCTGCCCAGGACAAGCCTCCTATGTCAGTTTTCTTGATAATTAAACCTGCCATCTACCAATCTGGAGTGGTCTGCCTCTTTCTTTGGTCTCTCCTTGCCCTTTGTGTACAGGGGCCAGTTTCAAATTTCACCCCTGGAACTCCTGAGGTTGTGACACAGTAGGAACCCAAGTTCTTTCCCTATTGAGCATCCTCATCTTCTAAAGCCTCTTATTTTCTGTGACCAGTTGGTGGAAGGGGACATGGAAAGAGAAAACACTCTTCTTGAAAGCTGAATCCTAGGTATAAAATACATTGTCTCACATTCCACTGACCAGAACATACCTGTGTCAAGGAAAGCTGAGAAATGTAGTCTAGCTGTGTACCCAATTTAAAGAGGAAACATAGACTTAATGAACAGTTTGTACATAGACCCTAGAGAATACAGCAGTAATGTCTGTGAGTATAAAAAAGAGAAAGACACACCCCTCTAAAACTTGAAAAAATTCAAAATCACTTTGACAAAAAATAAATAAAGTGGGGTATATTCATACAATTAGACACAATGCAGCAGTAAAAAGAAATGAACTACAGTAAACATGACAACAGGAATACATCTCTGGAAATATAACAGGGCAAGATAGTACATCTTGGAAGATGACTTACATTATTATATATAACTATAGAACTTAAACAAAGCCCAACAATGCATTCACATGACAAAAGTAGAAAATCTAGGAAGTAGTGAATACAACATGTAGAATAGTGGTTATATCGAAGGAATGTGTGATTGGAGAATGGCACAAAGGTAGATGGAAGTTATAGGAAATGGTCCAGTTTGGAGGGTTGAGTGGTGAGTTCAATGTAATTCTTCATATTATCATTCTTTATACCTTACAGATATCATTTATGTATTAAATAATATATTACAATGTAAAAGATTAAATGAAAAGATCAAAATAGAACAAGCACATTACTATTTGTTTATTATTGAAAATTATATATTCGCTAAGCACTGGTTTGTGGTAAATTTAACCAGATTGTTAAAGCTTTAGGACTTGTGCTGCTACTTATTTTAGAAAACTTCTTAAGGCAGGACAAAGCAGCTAATTATACTGTTATGAATTTCTGATATTATATTTCACTTTTGCTTTAATTACGGTTATTTTGTGATTTATTTTGATTACAACACATTAGTTTTAATATTGAGATTTGTTAGTACACTATTTTGAATAACTTGGAGGAAATTGTTTTCCACTCTATTATGCATTTGAAAATGTAATTTTATTATTTCAAGGAAGAGTTATTTTTTTCAATATTTTAAATTTTTAATGTGATCCAAGAGCAAGTAAGATGAAAATACAGAAATATGTTTTATATTAAACTCTATTAGTATAATATATTTCATTAGATAAGGAATGTTAAAAGGGAAATAAAAAACCTCTTCGGAGTATGTTGTTAAAAATAGCCTATCTGTGTACCGGAGAGTCAATTCATTTGGAATTAAAAACTTAGAAATAATCTTATGGGGAGACCTTCAAGATGGGGGAAGAGTAAGACATGGAGATCACCTTTTTTCCCACGAATATGTCAGAAATACATCTACACGTGGAACAACTCCTACAGAACACCTACTGAACGCTGGCAGAAGACCTCAGACCTCCCAAAAGGCAGGAAACTCCCAAAGTACCTGGGTAGGGCAAAAGAAAACAGAAACAAAAGAACAGGGACGGGTCCTGTACCAGTGGGAGGGAGCTGTGAAGGAGAAAAGGTTTCCACACACTAGAAGCCCCTTCATGGGCGGAGACTGCGGGTGGCAGAGGGGGAAGCTTCGGAGCCATGGAGAGCACAGCAACAGGGGTGCAGAGCGCAAAGCGGAGAGATTCCGGCATGGAGGATCGGTGCCGACCGGCACTCACCAGCCCGAGAGGCTTGTCTGCTCACCCGCCGGGGCAAGCGGGGCTGGGAGCTGAGGCTCGGGCTTCGGAGGTCGGATCCCAGAGAAGGACCGGGGTTGGCTGCATGAACACAGCCTGAAGGGGGCTAGTGTTCCACAGCTAGCTGGGAGGGAGTCCGGGAAAAACTCTGGACCTGCCTAAGAGACCACTGTTTCAGGGTGCTCGAGGAGAGGAGATATAGAGCACCATGTAAACAAGCTTCAGAGGTGGACATGAGCCTTGGCTATCAGCGTGGACAACAGAGACAGGCATGAGATGCTACGGCTGCTGCTGCCGCCACCACGAAGCCTGTGTGCAAGCAGAGGTCAATCCCCACACCTACCATCCCAGGAGCCTGTGCAGCCTGCCACTGCCAGGGTCCCTGATCCAGGGACAACTTCACCGGGAGAACACACAGCGCACTTCAGGCTGGTGCAACGTTCTGTTGGCCTTTGCTGCTGCAGGCTCGCCCCACACTCTGTACCCCTCCCTTCCCCCGACCTGAGTGAGCCAGAGCCCCCAAATCAGCTGCTCCTTTAATCCCGTCCTGTTTGAGCGAAGAACAGACACCCTCCGGCGACCTACACGCAGAGACGAGGCCAAATCCAGAGCTGAACCCCAGGAGCTGTGCGAACAAAGAAGAAAGGGAAATATCTCCCAGCAGCCTCAGGAACAGAGGATTAAATCTCCAAAATCAAATTGATGTACCCTGCATCTGTGGAATA
The DNA here is from genome assembly GCF_963924675.1 of Phocoena phocoena. NCBI lineage: Eukaryota > Metazoa > Chordata > Mammalia > Artiodactyla > Phocoenidae > Phocoena > Phocoena phocoena. Next base: position 115,265,257 of record NC_089222.1, on the reverse strand, counting down.
CCTGAATAGACAACGACTCATTCCAAAATTGAGGCAGTGGACTTTGGGAACAATATATATATTTTTATCCTTTTTTCTCTTTTTGTGAGTGTGTATGTGTAGGCTTCTTTGTGTGATTTTGTCTGTACAGCTTTGCTTTGACCATTTGTCCTAGGGTTCTCTCAGTCCTTTTTTTATTTCTTTAGTATAGTTTTTAGCGCTTGTTATCATTGGTGGATTTGTTTTTTGGTTTGGTGGCTCTCTTCTTTCTTTTCTTAAATTACTTTTTAAGTTTTTTAAATTAAAAAAATTTATTTATTTTTTTGCGGTACGCAGGCCTCTCATTGTTGTGGCCTCTCCAGTTGCGGAGCACAGGCTCCAGCCGCACAGGCTCAGCAGCCATGGCTCACGGGCCTAGCCACTCCACAGCATGTGGGATCCTCCCGGACCGGGGCACGAACCCATGTCGCCTGCATCGGCAGGCGGACTCTCAACCACTGCGCCACCAGGGAAACCCCAGGGTTTTTTTTTTTCCTAATAATTATTTTTTATTTTAATAACATTATTTTATTTTATTTTTTTCTTTCTTTCTTTCTTTTATTCTCCCTTTTCTTCTGAGCCATGTGGCTGACAGGGTCTTTGTGCTCCTGCTCAGTGCCAGGCCTGTGCCTCTGAGGTGGGAGAACTGAGTTCAGCACATTGGTCCACCAGAGACCTCCTGGCTCCATGTAATATCAAATGGTGAAAGCTTTCCCAGGACCTCCACCTCAGTGCTAAGACCCAGCTCCACTCAATGACCAGCAAGCTACAGTGCTGGACACCCTATGCCAAACAACTAGCAGGACAGGAACACAACCCCACCCACTGACAGAGAGGATGCCTCAAATCATAATAAGGTCATAGACACCCCAAAACACAGCACCAGACATGGTCCTGCCCATGAGAAAGACAAGATCCAGCCTCATCCACCAGAAAACAGGCACTAGTCCCCTACACCAGGAAGCCTACACAACACACTAAACCAACCGTAGCCACTGTGGGCAGACACCAAAAACAATGGGAACTACAAGCATGCAGCCTGTGAAAAGGAGATCCCAAACCCAGTAAGCTAAAGTGAGACCAGAGAAATATGCAGCAGATGAAGAAGCAAGGTAAAAACCCACCAGACCAAACAAATGAAGAGGAAATAGGGAGTCTACCTGAACAAGAATTCAGAGTAATGACAGTAAAGATGATCCAAAATCTTGGAAATAGAATGCAGAAAATACAAGAAACGTTTAACAAGAACCTAGAAGAACTAAAGAGCAAACAAACAATGATGAACAACACAATAAATGAAATGAAAAATTCTCTAGAAGGAATCAATAGCAGAATAACTGAGACAGAAGAACGGATAAGTGACCTGGAAGATAAAATAGGGGAAATAACTACCACAGAGCAGAATAAAGAAAAAAGAATGAAAAGAATTGAAGACAGTCTCAGAGAACACTGGGACAACATTAAATATACCGACATTTGAATTATAGGGGTCCCAGAAAAAGAAAGGCAGTGAGAAAATATTTGAAGAGATTATAGTTGAAGACTTCCCTAATATGGGAAAGGAAATAGTTAATCAAGTACAGGAAGCGCAGAGAGTCCCATACAGGTTAAATCCAAGGAGAAACATTCCAAGACACATATTAATCAAACTATCAAAAATTAAATACAAAGAAAACATATTAAAAGCAGCAAGGGAAAAGCAACAAAAACATACAAGGGAATCACCATAAGGTTAACAGCTGATCTTTCAGCAGAAACTCTGCCAGCCAGAGGAAGTGGCAGGACATATTTAAAGTGATGAAAGGAAAAATCTACAACCAAGATTACTCTACCCATCAAGGATTTCATTCAAATTCGATGGAGAAATTAAAACCTTTACAGACAAGCAAAAGTTAAGAGAATTCAGCACCACCAAACCAGCTTTACAACAAATGCTAAAGGAACTTCTCTAGGCAAGAAACACAACAGAAGGAAAAAATCTACAATAACAAACCCAAAACAATTAAGAAAATGGTAATAGGAACATGCATATTGATAATTACCTTAAATGTAAACGGATTAAATGCTCCAACCAAAAGACATAGACTGGTTGAATGGATACAATAATATCCATATATATGGTGCCTACAAGAGACCCACTTTAGACCTAGGAACACATACAGACTGAAAGTGAGGGGATGGAAAAAGATACTCCTTACAAATGGAAATCAAAAGAAAGCTGGAGTAGCAATTCTCATATCAGACAAAATAGACTTTAAAATAAAGACTATTACAAGAGACAAAGAAGGACACTACATAATGATCAAGGGATCAATCCAAGAAGAAGATATAACAATTATAAATATTTATGCACCCAATGTAGGAACACCTAAACCCATAAGGCAAATGCTAACAGCCATAAAAGGGGAAATCGACAGTAACACAATCATAGTAGGGGACATTAACAGCCCACTTTCACCAATGGACAGATCATCCAAAATGAAAATAAATAAGGAAACACAAGCTTTAAATGATACATTAAACAAGAGGGACTTAATTGATATTTATAGGACACTCCATACAAAACCAACAGTATACACTTGCTTCTCAAGTGCTCATAGAATATTCTCCAGGGTAGATCATATCTTGGGTCACAATTCAAGCTTTGGTAAATTTAAGAAAATTGAAATCATTTCAAGTATGTTTTCTGGCCACAATGCTATGAGACTAGATATAAATTACAAGGAAAAATCTGTGAAAAGTACGAACACCTGGAGGCTAACAATACACTACTTAACAACCAAGAGATCACTGAATAATTCAAAGAGGAAATCAAAAAATACCTAGAAACAATTGACAATGAATACACGACAACCCAAAACCTATGGCATGCAGCAAAAACAGTTCTAAGAGGGAAGTTTATAACAATACTATCCTACCTCAAGAAACAAGAAACATCTCAAATAAACAACCTAACCTTACACCTAAAGCAATTAGAGAAAGAAGAACCAAAAAGCCCCAAAGTTAGCAGAAGGAAAGAAATCATAAAGATTAGATCAGAAATAAATGAGAAAGAAATGAAGGAAACGATAGCAAAGATCACTAAAAGTAAAAGCTGGTTCTTTGAGAAGATAAACAAAATTGATAAACCATTAGCCAGACTCATCAAGAAAAAAAGAGAGAAGAGTCAAATCAACAGAATTAGAAATGAAAAAGGAGAAGCAACAACTGACACTGCAGAAATACAAAGGATCATGAGAGATTACTACAAGCAACTATATGCCAATGAAATGGACAACCTGGAAGAAATGGACAAATTCTTAGAAAAGCACAACCTTGCGAGACTGAACCAGTAAGACATAGAAAATATAAACAGACCAATCACAAGCACTGAAATTGAGACTGTGATTAAAAATCTTAACAAACCAAAGCCCAGGACCAGATGGCTTCACAGGCGAATTCCATCAAACATTTAGAGAAGAGCTAACACCTACCCTTCTCAAGCTCTTCCAAAATATAGCAGAGGGAAGAACACTCCCAAACTCATTCCCTGAGGTCACCCTCACCCTGATACCAAAACAGTCAAAAATATCAGAAAAAAGGAAAACTATAGGCCAATATCACTGATGAACATAGATGCAAAAATCCTCAACAAAATACTAGGAAACAGAATCCAACAGCACATTAAAAGGATGATCCACCAGGATCAAGTGGAGTTTATCCCACGAATGCAAGGATTCTTCAATATACGCAAATCAATCAATGTGATACATCATATTAACAAATTGAAGCAGAAAAACAATATTATCATCTCAGTAGATGCAGAAAAAGCTTTTGACAAAATTCAACACCTATTTATGATAAAAGCCCTCCAGAAAGTAGGCACAGAGGGAACTTAGCTCAACATAATAAAGACCATATATGACAAACTCACAGCCAACATCCTTCTAATGATGAAAAATCTGTATGCAGAAAACTATAAGTCAGTGAGGAAAGAAATTAAAGATGATAAAAAACACTTGGAGAGATATACCATGTTCTTAGATTAGAAGAATCAACATTGTGAAAATGACTATACTACCCAAAGCAATCTACAGATTCAATACAATCCCTCTCAAATTATGATTGGCATTTTTCACAGAACTAGAACAAAAAATTCACAATTTGTATGGAAACACAAAAGACCCCCAATAGCCAAAGCAATCTTGTGAAAGCAAAACGGAGCTAGGGGAATCAGGCTCCCTGACTTCAGACTATACTACAAAGCTACAGTAATCAAGACAGTATGGTACTGGCACAAAAATGAAATATAGATTAATGGAACAGGATAGAAACCCCAGAGATAAACCCACACACATATGGTCACCTTATTTTTGATAAAAGAGGCAAGAATATACAATAGAGAAAAGAGAGCCTCTTCAATAAGTGGTGCTGGGAAAACTGGACAGCTACATGTAAAAGAATGAAATTAGAACACTCCCTAACATCATACACAAAAATAAACTCAAAATGCATTCAAGATCTAAATGTAAGACCAGACACTATAAAACTCTTAGAGGAAAACATGGACAGAACACTATATGACATAAATCACAGCAAGATCCTTTTTGACCCACCTCCTAGAGAAATGGAAATAAAAACAAAAATCAAAAAATGGGACCTAATGAAACTTAAAAGCTTTTGCAAAGCAAAGGAAACCATAAACAAGAAAAGAAGACAACCCTCAGAATGGGAAAAAATATTTGCAAATGAAGCAACTGACAAAGGATTAATCTCCAAAATTTATAAGCAGCTCATGCAGCTGAATGTCAAAAAAACAAACAACCCAGTCCAAAAATGGGCAGAAGAACTAAATAGACATTTCTCCAAAGAAGATATACAGATTGCCAACAAACAGAGAAAAGGATGCTCAACATCACTAATCATTAGAGAAATACAAATCAAAACTAAAATGAGGTATCACCTCACACCAGTCAGAATGGCCATCCTCAAAAAATCTACAAGCAACAAATGCTGGAGACGGTGTGGAGAAAAGGGAACCCTCTTGCACTGTTGGTGGGAATGTAAATTGATACAGCCACTATGGAGAGCAGTATAGAAGTTTCTTAAAAAACTAAAAACAGAACTACCATAAGACCCAGCAATCTCACTACTGGGCATATACCCTGAGAAAACCATAATTCAAAAAGAGTCATGTACCACAATGTTCACTGCAGTTCTATTTACAATAGCTAGGACATGGAAGCAACCTAAGTGTCCATTGACAGATGAGTGGATGAAGAAGATGTGTCACATATATACAGTGGAATATTACTCAGCCACAAAAAGAAACGAAATTGAGTTATTTGTAGTGAAGTGGATGGACCTAGAGTCTGTCATACAGAATGAAGTAAGTCAGAAAGAGAAAAACAAATACTGTATGCTAACAAATATATATGGAAATTAAAAAAAAAACTGTTCTGAAGAACCTAGGAGCCGGATAGGAATAAAGATGCAGATGTAGAGAATGGACTTGAGGACACGGGGAGTGAGAAGAGTAAGCTGGGCCGAAGGGAGAGAGTGGCATGGTCTTATATATACTACCAAATGTATAATAGCTAGCTAGTGGGAAGCTGCTTCATAGCACAGGGAGATCAGCTCAGTGCTTTGTGACCACCTGGAGGGGTGGGATAGGAAGGGTGGGAGGGAGACGCAAGAGAAAGGAGATATGGGGATATATGTATATGTATAGCTGATTCACTTTGTTGTAAAGCAGAAACTAACACACCATTGTAAAGAAATTATACTCCAATAAAGATGCTAAAAAAAAAAAAGAAATAATTTTTGGAGCACAGATATGGAGAAATAGAAACAATTTACCAAAAATAATGTTGCCTGGTCTGTGGGCCAATTCGTTGACAGATCTTTATTATATTCAAATATTGTCATGTGTCCTCAACTCAGAGTCAGAAAATTAGAAGGTAGACTTGGAAGATGTCTAAATTTAGGACTCCTGTTAGCACCTCAGATCACTGCACTATGTATTTTTTAACCTTCAATCTGGGACTATCTAGATGCTAATCATGACACTGATACAATGCTGGGTCCTGGCAAGAAGGAAGGAAAGATGTAAGAAATTCACTCAATCTGTCTTTTCCCTTTTCTCTTTTAATATCATAGGAGTGCTTCTAGGTATCCATTTAAAGTACAGAATCAGAGAACTATCTCATAATCTTATTAGCAATGGGTGATTGATGAAAACATATTAAGGAATTAATGCCTGTGAAAAGCATTGTTTAAAAGATTTGACATAAAGCCAAAAATGCTCACTTATATTTCCTTTTATATTTAGTTGTCATGTGGGTTTGAGTATTCATAGATCTGCATATTTAAATATGGTGGTTTAAATATCTTATTTTGGCAGAGGTACGTACAAAATCTGAAGCAAATATATTTGCCTAGGGATGGTTGTGATATTTTGACAAGTTTAGGATGGATAAATATAAAACTGATGAAGAAACTGTGATGCTTGACAGACTTTGGTGTTTGCTTCATTATTGTCATGGAAATTTTGAATAAAAATAAATTTGACAAGCTTTGTTATGTTTGGTGCAATTGAAAAAGTTGTTTGTGTAATTCCTTTGATGATTAACTGACTGGAGTTTTAATGATGCCATTGAAGAGAAAAACAATGAAGCATCATTCCTAGCAACTGGTACCCAGCAGCATAGAAAATGATTCACATTTGGCAAATTTACCTTGAATACAGCTGTTGGATGAACATAAAATTTGAATAGTTGGAAGAAACATGAGATATGGAGCCTGGCATTTAAAATGAATTATCAAATGTGAGTAATTGTACTCAACTGAACCAAAACATTGAACTTTTGGAAGCTGACTCATCACTTTCATAATTTCCTTTTAAAACTTATTTTATGCCTAATAAATCCACATAACATCAGAGAGCTATAAAAACATAGCCAGTGCTATTTCTTTCATTACATGAAGAAGGAGGGAGCTTTAAAGTAAAAGTTTTTCTCCTGAAAAAAATCTATTTCTCGATGATATAATGATTACCAACTCTTGATTCTGTCTGTCTGGGTTCTTGATCTGGCTAGATTTGCTACTCTGGGTAGAAACTGTGTAACAATAATGTAGTTATTTGAGCAAAATTTGGTTTCTGGAACCAAGAAATTTGCCAAAGAGAAAGAGCATGAGAACATCTGCAAGATGAGGGGTGGACAGAATAGGAAACGCTTTTTTTTTTACCTTTGCTAATATGCTGGTTACTTAGGGCCAGTTATCCAGAGCCCATGATCTCTGAACTTAAACCTAATTGGCATAGATCTCTCCATCAAGAATAATCATGGTAATATCTAGAAGGGAAAAGATTCCCCAATACTTACAATCATCTCAGAGAATTAATGGCATTTGCAAAATTACTGCCTTTTTCCAGAATTTACAACAAGACAAAGGAGCCTTGTTTAATGGGACTTCTTAATTTTTATTTCCCCCTTGTGCCTAGTGTTTATTGGAACAACTATGTTCCATTAAGTGGGAAGAGGGATTTTTACTTATTGCACAATAAATAAAAATACAGTACCCTTTTACCTTTTTTTTTGGGCTGGGACCATTAAGAAATAGATAAGATCTGGCATTTAGGAACACAAATAACATATAGAAATTGCAACTGCATTAGGTGAACTTAAGATTAAGGCATCAGTAAACCAGACTGAGAGGCATATTGACTTTTTAGGGTCACATTAGGAATTTGTGGCTGGTGTTAGGAGACAGACTATTCACTGGTAGGCAAAGATCCAAGAAAATACAAGTCTTTTGAAACTTGTAAAATCTGTTTATCATTCTCCTGTGCTTTTAAAGTTTTACTGTTTCTATACTTAATATTTTGTTTGCTTTTGCATGTTTTTAATGTATATTTTGCATGTTTTATAAAGTATATTTATCATACTATAAATATTCTTCAGAAGCACATTCTTTAAATTAACTGTTCCTAAGATTTAGCCATGTTGTTCCTTTTAACTGTTATCCACCAATTCTCTCTGCTGTACGCTATTCCATTACCTGGATATACCACTATTTACTTACCATTCTTCTGATTATAGACATTTGAATGTATCTGATTATTTTTCTAATGGGAACAGTGCTATTTGAACATTCTTATACCTGTCTCCTGGGTATATACAGGAGTTTTTCTAGGACAGTGACTTTTGATATGTTTGGCCATGACCCAGAATAAGAACTTTGTTTTTCATGGTGATCAAGTAAACAAAAGTTTCTCAAAACAATAAAATCATTCTCATTTGAGGCAGTCTCATGTTTTCTACACTTTTGTATTAGATTCATCATCTATCCTATGTTATCTTAGTTAGTAAACCTTATGGTCACCTTCTAAGGGCTACACCCAGGAGGTCATGAAAATTAAAGCTCAAGTTCATCCAATTTGGCAAATGAACTCAGCTGAAGGCTGGTTTACTATTACCCTAATTGAGTTTCCTCTTTTACTGAGTGTTGGGTCTTAGGGGACTATCAAATTTGTCCATATCATAGTTGGTATCACAAAATCTCTCTTCCCTGCCCTGCCACCTTTAAGCAGAGTGAATTCTTCTCTCTTTCCTCTCCCAATGTGATAAGTATCCTGAGATCTACCCTCCTCTACAGTGAGTGGAGAGATGGGGAAGAGGCTGCTGCTCTGAAACTGTAACTAGGTAGGCAAATTCAAATAAGAGTGGAAACTCCTGCTGTAAACTCCAATCTAGTTTTACCAGTAATGCACACTTAGATTCTCATTTGGCTTTTCGTGTTTGCTTTCAGTTGAGTGGATTTAACAGGACTGAAAATTTCTTGACAATCCTTCCATTGAGAGGTGGGGTCATTATCTCCTCCCCTAGAAACTGAGTGGGAGTCAGTGCTAATTTGACTTCCAGGACTAGGTCATAGAAATGCCATGTGGCTTCTACTTTGTTCTCTTTGAACACTCACTCTCCAGATACTTCTTTTTGAGTATCTCAGAACCTAGTAGCCAGTTGCCGTGCCCAGAAAAGTTCAAACCATCTAGTGAGGCCATGTGAGAGTATCCAGTTGACAGTCCAGCTGAGCCCAGGGTTATGCCCTCCTACCCCAGACACCAGATATGTGAGTGAAGGAGGCTCCATGATAGTCTAGCCCCAATGTATTTGAGTCATCTCCATCCATTTGCTCCAGAATCCTGGAGCAGAAGTCAGCTTTTTTTTTTTTTTTTGGATTCTATCTGAATTCCTGACCCACAGATTAATGAACAGAGAAGATGGTGGTGGTTTTAGGCCACGAAGTTATTAGTGGTGGTTTGTTATGCAGCAGTAATGGTTGGAATAACTGGGGAAAAGAAAGTGTGGATGAGGGGAAACCAGAAAGCTTTCCCCTAACCTCCAAAATATGTCCAGGCAACAGATGAGTCATACAAAGGAAAAAAGGTAATTCTTGGGAAAAACATAATTCTTGGGAAATAGAACCCTCAGAAATGTGTATCATTCTTAGGAGTTCTTCAAGTCTTATCTGGATCTAACCAGCTAGTATAGATTCCTCCTAAGTAAGCCCCTAGTATTCAAAACCAGTTATTACAGGAAGTCAGAAATGGCATTAGGATTATGAGTTGGGGATGATTGAGGCCTGATGGTAATAATTAGACACAAATATCACCTACCTGGCCAGCTCTGTGTTCTGGAATGCAAATATATATATATATATATATATATATATAAGACTATAATTATAAAAAAATTATATATATGTATATATTTAACTTCCTTAGAGAAAAAGGCAAATGACAAGACAATAGATTTATATCAGGGTTTAGGTTTAGTAACACATATTCATCTTCAGATATTTAAACATATATCCTGGATTTGGTGCAAACCTTGTACCATCTCTTATATTGTCTGCGTTTATATCTACATTTCTAAACAATGAGAATTAGTATTTATGTGACTTGAAGATCCTGAGAAAATTAAATATTTATTTTCTTGACTATACATCAGCAAGTAAGTATATTAAGACCTAAAAAGTTCAATAAACAAGGATGAAACAAAAAATCATGAGCTGAGTGGCTGAGGTCATAAGAACCATATTATTCCTGGAATGTAATAATCAAAGGTTTCCCCCCTCTCTTAGGACTGAAAAATGGTTGCAAAATTTATTTTGGAATTTATAAATATAATCTATGCCATTTTAGTGCCTGATTTACATCCTTGGGAGGAAAATTTTCTCTTTGTACTGGTTATTAAAATTCTTAGTTTCAAAAACAGATACTCGTAGGTGCTAGCTTAACAATGTGGGGTTTAATGATTTAAAACTATCTCGTAGAAGTGAAATAGTAGGTATAAAAATTTCCTTCTTAGGAAACATCTGGGGATAGCAAGGGGAAGGTATTATGCCTCTCTTTGTGTCTGCTTCAGTTTTCTCCCTCTCAGAGATAAGCTTACTCTTGGTTTCCTGACCATATAATATAGAAAAACAGACAAAAAACCCAACCAACAGCAAATGCAACAAAGCAAAACAAAGCATCAGCATGACTGCTGATGGATCCTCAGCTGACATGTTGCACTCCACAGTGGACCTTTCTTTCTCAGTCCCAATTTTAAATTCTGAGGGACTGAGCCAGGAGTAGCTTGGGCTAAGTGATCATCTTTGGGGGATGGAATCTGATGGTCCTGCCTGGCCTAGTAAGAAGCAAGGTATGTTGTTCAAAGTAGCTGCCCAGACTAACCCCTGCCATCCTGCTATAAAAGAGGGAAAGCAGTCCCCATGTAAGTGTGGCATGGAGAGACAGGGCCAAGTGACTTCCCCTGAGGAATTCATTATGAATATAAATAGTGTATTTTGACACTCCAAAATGATTTACTTAGAGAAGCCAGTGAATTAAAAAAGAGCCTTTCTGTGCCCCTAACACGCATTCAGCGCTGGAATGATGCTCAATGCATCTACCATTTACACTGATTCCTTCAAGAAGCCTCAGAATAACAGCCACCTCTGTATTGATCTTGTCATGTTCTGTTCCCTTTCTGTTGGCTACATGGTTGATGAACAAAAGGATCACTGCCGAGCAGTCTCTGTGGTGACCAAGGGGAGAGCCCCCTGTATGAGAGACACACTACCCTGGATTGTGGTGACCAATTCATCAAGGTGTTTCTTTCTCAGTGAGTTTGAATTGAAATCACTGACCCTGACTTTAGAGTCAGTTCAGGTGTAGCGGGCTCAGCAGAAGCAGCTGGGTATTGAAGAGGCAGAAGTATTTCCCCAGAGCCCAGGTAATACCTGTTTCTGCAGAAATGACCAGTAGAGATGCTTCCAAATCAGTACAGCTATTGCCAGTCCAACAGAGCCACGGGTTACGAAGAACAGTAAGAAATGGTATTTTAGGTCTGGAGTGGCTTCTAAGATCACTTCCTATTTTCCCAAACTTTTCTATATATTGTAAAAATAAGCCTAGATCATCTGAGGATAACTGAGTGTGATTCTGTGCCATGGAAATTAAAAGAACCCAGCTGACACACTTCTCAAGATACAGAGGTACTGACAGTAAGTGACAATGCGGAGATTAACAGTAAATAATTTTGAAGGGGGGTAGTAGCGATAATGAAAAAAAAGTGGTAGTAATAACAAAGACAATAATACTAGCTACTTTTCATTGAGTGCTATGTTCCCATGGAAAGCACTTCACAGATATTATCTTAATTTAAACAACACAATAGTCCTATGAGGTAGGTTTAACTGTTATCCTTCTCTTTACAAATGATGAATCTGTGGCTCAGAGAGGTTAAGTTTCCCAAGATCCCATTGCCAGAAAATGATAAAGCAAAATATGTGACTACAGAATCTGGGCTCTTAACCGCTTGGCTGAACTGCCTCTCCTATGGGATTTAAAATGTATATATAGTATTGAGAACAGATTGTAATTTCATTTTGAGAAACCAAGTAAAGTGCAACATAAAGACACATGGAGGACTCCCAGTAGCAAATATGTGGTTACCTTTCCACATAGTTTTTGAAATATTTGTCCTTAGATACTAATCCCAAAGTATTTCAACATCTGGTTCAAATTATGCATTTTGCTTTATCTATAAAACTGCAAAACGTTATGTCATTAGCACCAAGCAAACATGTGTTCTTCATTATGTTTTATTCTATTCATATTGAAATAGTTATTAAAATAACATAACACAGTTTCTCTATTCTCTTTACTTGTACTATTTTAGGAGCAAATAAAATGTTTTATTGTTAGCATGAAGAGGCATATTGGAAATTGGAGGAATCTTATTCTCTTATTTTGTTATTGTAAATTATCAACTGTGATAAAATGTTAAAATGCTGTAACCCAGAGTTTATTAAAAATATCCCCTACTCTAATGAAACAGTACTTCCAAGTGCAATCAGTTATTGTTTAAGAGAAGTTGGAAATTGGAAATTGGAGGAATCTTATTCTCTTATTTTGTTTTTGCAAATTATCAACTGTGATAAAATATTAAAATGTTGTAACCCAGAGTTTATTAAAAATATCTCCTACTCTAATGAAACTGTACTTCCAAGTGCAATCAGTTATTGTTTAAGAGAAGTTGGAAAGCTTTTTAAAAATTAGCTTGTCTCTATTCACCATTTTAGGAACCTTAACCCCATGGATCGCCTCCTATTTTCTAAATAAAAATTTCCTTTTTTGACATAGTTGATGCTTTATTCTGGTCTGTCCACCACTCAGACTGCTCCTCTAGGTCACTGTACCTTAACACAGTTGTCTTTCAAAGCACAGTGTGTTTTACTAGATTTTTTGATATTTTATATTCATCCAGGAAAACAAGTGTTGCTAACTGTGGTTTCAAAAACTGCATGTAGTTCCAAGGAGCATGTGTCCTGGACTCTCACTTCCAGTATTCACATCTCTCTCCAGTTACTATACCATGACTTTGAGTGGGAAATCGAGTATCTTCCTACTTCAGTTTCTTTGTCTGTAAAATTTGGAAAATCATAATACCTTCCCATAGGGATATAGAGAGGATTAAAATGAGATAATATGAGATAACAAATACATGGCACATCGTAAGTGCTTAATCAACATGGGCTGTTTATTTCAGCCTTGACCTCTCAACCATACTCCAGTTCCGTATTCCTCCCACTCTCCAGACACAATATTTTGTAGTTAAGAATAAAGACCCAGGGGCTTCCCTAGTGGCGCAGTGGTTGAGAATCTGCCTGCCAATGCAGGGGACACGGGTTCGAGCCCTGGTCTGGGAAGATCCCACCTGCTGCGGAGCAGCTAGGCCCGTGAGCCACAACTACTGAGCCTGCGTGTCTGGAGCCTGTGCTCCGCAACAAGAGAGGCCGCGACAGTGAAAGACTCGCACACCGCGATGAAGAGTGGCTCCCGCTCACTGCAACTAGAGAAAGCCCTTGCACAGAAACGAAGACCCAACACAGCCAAAAATAAATAAATAAATTTATTAAAAAAAAAAAAGAATAAAGACCCAGTGATTAGGAGTAAATATATTTTAAGAAGATAGCGAAATGACAAGAAATTTAGGGTCTGGAGGCAAGACTGCCTGATAGATGGCTGCTGTAACTATTCAGGCATGGAATGGTGGAGGGTCTGCTCTAAGAAATGGTAGTAGGTATGGCTAGAATGATCTTTTGGAAATGGAGCATACATGACTTTAAGACTGACTGCAAGAAAAAGAAAGGGGAGGATAAATAAGAATAAATAAGAGGGATTATTTCCACTGATTGAAATACTGAATAAATTGTTTGACAATCCCTCGATACTGAGAATAGAGAATATTGAGAGTGGCAATGAGGGTGACAGTGAAAGGGGGTGTTAAGTTCAGTTTTAGACATTCTAAAGGTGACCTTTCTGTTAGACATTCAGTTAAAGCTGCTCAGGGTATGTGTGTGTGTATGTGTGTATGGCTAGTGTATACGTATATATGTATATATAGTATATATATGTACATATGTATGCATGTATATATGTACACACACACACACACAGACACATCAGTTTAAAACTCCTTCAATTATGAGGAATAGTATACATTTATTGGTTATCAGCTCATGAATATGCATAAGATCACTTAAGGAGAACTTTAAGACTGAGAAGAAAATTGAATCAAGAAAAAAAATGCAATGCAACTATAAATAATATGTGAAAGAAAAAGAGCCCAGAAATGTAATTGAGAAAGACTGTCCAGAAATACAGAAGAAAAATCTTGAGATACACTTTCATGAGACACTAGTTCATAGAAGCTGGAGATGAATGCATTTAAGAGTTGGAATGTGAAGCAATCTAACAGCACTATATGCTGTCAAGAAGAGAAGATCCCAACTTGAAAGTATGCCTGAGATTTGGCAACTTGGGGACACTTGAAATTTTCTGAGAATATTTTCCACTTGACTAGTTGAATTGGGAGCCATACGTACGTCAGTGAGTCAAAAAACAAATGGGAATAGGAATGTGAAATACGAAGAGGAAAATCCTGTGTTTAGAATCTTGGCTGTGAAGGAAAAAGATTTTGTAGCCATAGTACATTACAGGTATCTAAAGGTAAGGTAAAAATGGTCTGTGTGTTTGATGATGGAAAGGTGGAAATGTTTACTTTTTGAGAGGAAAGAAATAATAGAGTGAGAAATTTGGAGTCACAGATGAGCTAGAGGATAACCCATGAGGCAAGAGCCATGGTAATAGAGGAGATGGGAAAAGATCTCACCAAAAAAGCCAAGCATTAGATTCTGAGAAGGATGTGACATACCTGCAAGTGAAAGAGGGTAGAAGGTAATGATTAATGAAAACACAGATAAGTGTATAGACTGAGACAGTAGGAGATGGAAGACTTTTCTTCTGCTATACCACCAACACATCCACCACCAGCATTACTACCACTACTACACTACCACTACCACACCACTACCACCACTACCACTACTCCACTACCCCCACCAACACCACTACGAGTACCCCCACCACCACTACTACACCACCACCATCACTACCACTACCACCACCACCACCACTACTTCTATCAATACCACTACCAGCACCACTACTACACTACCACTACCACTACCACTACTGATACACTACCATGACCACCACTACTTCTATCACTACCAATACACTACCACTACCACCACCATTACCACTACCACCACCACCACTACTACTTCTATCACTACCAATACCACTACCACTACCACCACCATTACCATATCACCACCACTACCACTACCACCGCCACCACTACTACACTGCCACCACCACCACCACTACCATTACCCCTACCACTACCACTGCCACTACCACTACCACTACACTACCACCACCACCACCATCACTATACTACCACCACTACTACCACTACCACTACCACTACCACCACCACCACTACTACACTACTACCACCAACACCACTACCGTTACCCCTACCACTACCACTACCACCACCATTACCACTACCACTACCAATACACTACCACCACCTCCACCACTACACTACCACCATCACTACCACTACCACTACCACCACCACCACCACCACTACTACACTACCACCAACACCACTATCATTACCCCTATCACTACCACTACCACCACCAACACCACTACCATTACCCCTACCACTACCACCGCCACTACCACTACCAATACACTACTACCACCTCCACCACTATACTACCACCAACACCACTATCATTACCCCTATCACTACCACTACCACCACCACCACCACTATACTACCACCACCACCACCACCACCACTACTACACTACCACCACCAACACCACTACCATTACCCCATCACTACCACTACCACCACCGCTACCACTACCACCACTACTACTAACACCACCACTACCACCACCACTACCATCACCACCAACACTACTACACTACCACCACCAACACCACTACCATTACCCTTATCACTACCACTACCACCACCGCTACCACTACCACCACTACTACCACCACCACTACCACTACCACTCTCCTCCTGTCCTTTTTCCTTCATGTTCCTGCAATTGTTCTTCTTGTTCTCCCCTTCCCTTTCTTCCTATTCTTTTCCCTCTTCTTCTCCTCTTTCCTTTTCTTCTTCTTTTCTTCTTGTTGATTAAAAGGAGAATCGATGGAGTGAAAAAGCTTGAGAGCCATTAGTGTAAATATAACTATGTTTCTCATATTGTGACAGTGGGGGAAAAAAAGAGGCATGGGGAGAGGGAGAGACAGAGAGAGAGAACAAGAGATATAGGTGTATACATATAAAGACAGATAGATAGATAGGTAGATAGATGATAGATATAAAATACTTGGAATCCAAAGACAAATAACACATTTCTGGAAACACAAAGATATCATTGTATTTTGTATTTCCAGATTGAAAAATAAAATAATGTTATGGTTGTTGAGATGTCAACAGAGAAAATATAATGCATTAAAGACTGGAGTGAAAACACTTTTGGCAGAAAGAAACAGCAAGTGTATATTTTCTTGGTTCTCTAATATTTTCTTCGATTATGTTAAAGTAAACAAACAAAACCTATTAACTCAATATGGCCACAGAAGGCATACACCCCAGTGAAATTTTCTATAATGAAAAAGCTGGTGAGCTAAAAATAAATGAATAATATATATATATAGAAAAATAATTAGAGATAAACCTATTCACATGTGGTTACCTTATTTTTGACAAAGGAAGCAAGAATATACAATGGAGAAAAGACAGCCTCTTCAATAAGTGGTGCTGGGAAAACTGGACAGTTACATTTAAAAGAATGAAATTAGAACACTCCCTAACACCATACACAAAAATAAACTCAAAATGGATTCAAGACCTAAATGTAAGACCAGACACTATAAAACTCTTAGAGGAAAACATAGGCAGAACATACTATGATATAAATCACAGCAAGATCCTTTTTGACCCACCTCCTAGAGAAATGGAAATAAAAACAAAAATCAAAAAATGGGACCTAATGAAACTTAAAAGCTTTTGCACAGCAAAGGAAACCATACACAAGACGAAAAGACAACCCTCAGAATGGTAGAAAATATTTGCAAATGAAGCAACTGACAAAGGATTAATCTCCAAAATTTACAAGCAGCTCATGCAGCTCAATGTCAAAAAACAAACAACCCAGTCCAAAAATGGGCAGAAGACCTAAATAGACATTTCTCCAAAGAAGCTATACAGATTGCCAACAAATACATGAAAGGATGCTCAACATCACTAATCATTAGAGAAATGCAAATCAAAACTACAATGAGGCATCACCTCACAACAGTCAGAATGGCCATCATCAAAAAATCTCCAAACAATAAATGCTGGAGAGGGTGTGGAGAAAAGGGAACCCTCTTGCACTGTTGGTGGGAATGTAAATTGATACAGCCACTATGGAGAACAGTATGGGGATTCCTGAAAAAACTAAAAACAGAACTACCATACGACCCAGCAATCCCACTACTGGGCATATACCCTGAGAAAACCATAATTCCAAAAGATTCATGTACCACAATGTTCACTGCAGCTCTATTAACAATAGTCAGGACATGGTAGCAACCTAAGTGTCTATCAACAGATGAATGGTTGAAGAAGATGTGGCATATATATACAGTGGAATATTACTCAGCCATAAAAAGAAACGAAATTGAGTTATTTGTAGTGAAGTGGATGGACCTAGAGTCTGTCATACAGAGTGAAGTAAGTCAGAAAGAGAAAAACAAATACCATATGCTAAGACATATATATGGAATCTAAAGAAGAAAAAAAAAATGGTTCTAAAGAACCTAGGGGCAGGACAGGAATAAAGATGCAGACGTAGAGAATGGACTTGAGGACACGGGGAGGGGGAAGGGTAAGCTGGATGAAGGGAGAGAGTGGCATGGACTTATATACACTCCCAAATGTAAAACAGATAGCTAGCGGGAAGCAGCCTCATAGCACAGGGAGATCAGTTCAGTGCTTTGTGACCACCTGGAGGGGTGGGATAGGGAGGGTGGGAGGGAGACGCAAAAGGGAGGAGATATGGGGATATATGTATATGTGTAGCTGATTCACTTTGTTATAAAGCAGAAACTAATGCACCAGTGTAAAGCAATTATACTCCAATAAAGATGTTAAAAAAAAAGAATATTTTCAGATCTCTTTTCAGATGGGTTTCTATACAGCTATGGTTCTACTAAGTAGGTACAACCACATGAACTCAGAATGAGGAAGAGAGCAATGAGCTGAAGCAAGTATACTTGTTTGCAACATGAAAGCATATTGGGCAGTGGCTTAAGGGGTTGATGCCTTGTGTTCAGCCCTAGTGGAAATCCTTGTACACGGTTCCTAGTACCCTAAGTGCCTAGTGCTATAATGAGTAGTGGTGGTGCTTTCATTAGAGACCTAGAGACTGTCAAGCAGAGTGAAGTTAAGTCTGAATGAGAAAAACAAACATCGTATAATATCACTTATATGTGGAATCTAGAAAATGGTAAAAATGAACTTATATAGAGTCACAGATACAGAGAAAAAAACTTATGGTTACCAAGGGGGGACGTGAGTGGGGGGATGAACTGGGAGATTGGAATTGACATATATACACTACTATGTATAAAACAGATAAGAACCTACTGTATAGCACAGGGAACTCTACTCAATGTTCTGTGGTGACCTATATGGGAAGGAAATCTAAAAAAGAGTGGATATATGTATGCATATGACTGATTCACTTCCTGAACAGCAAGAAACTAACACAACATTGTAAAACAGCTCTACTCCAATAAAAATTAATAAGAAAAGAAGAAACTTAAATATGATAGCTTTTCCTAACTTCTATTGTTGCTAGACTTCTTGGAGATTCTTCCAGCTTGCTAATAAATCTCTTTCTACTTAAACTAGCTAGAGGAAGGTAAGAAAAACACAGATGCCAATAAAGAAAAAGGAACATATTTGGTTAAAAACTACACTTGAGTAAAAGAAGTACTCCAAATTGCTCCCTCGGACCACGGGGATGGAGCAGAGGAAGGCCAAAGTCTAGAAAAAAGAGAAAGAAGAGGTGGAAGAAGAGAAAGAAAAGGCTGGGGGAAGTGATGGAGAATGCATGCATTTTAACAGCCTCAGAAATATCAATGAAAAATTTCCAGGTACTTAACATTAACTAATGCTGGTGATAAAAGTAGGCTCGCTTTAAATTCAGGGTCACACGTTATTTGACTTTACTTATAGCATCCAGATACCAACCAGATCACTTCTATTCTGCATTACCTCCTGTGGTGTCATATGTCTAGGCACCTTATCCAGCTCACCTCTCTTTTGCCTCAGTGTCCCAGGACTCCCCAAGGATGCTTACTCTTGTTTGAACAGCAGTTCAAGTGTAGCCAAATCTCCATCTGAAATACTGTATTCCTTAAATTTTACCCATTTCATATTTATTCTGTAAACACAGACATCTTTGAGACTAATCTATAGGTCCATATCTCATCATGCTTTCTTTTTCCTTGGGGAAATACTCTGCTTTCATTATGTATGCCATCCTATACTAGTGTCATTCTGTCTCTTTAGCAGGACTTTCCCCCTTCCCTCCAGCAATTTTAAATATCTTTCCTTCACAGGACTACCTCTTCAAATCCTCCAGGAAGCCTTTCAGGATTACTCCAGTGGGAATTTCCATATTAATATTAATTGAACTGTACTGTAGCACCTACTCTCTGATCCACTATTTTCTAAAATTTATAAAGATAGGTTGCTTTTTCTTTTTTTTACTGCTTAATTTCTTGATGTATCATCTCATCAATTAGATCCTAAGTTCCTGAAGAGCAGGGAAAAGCTTTTAGCTTTTTACCATTGAGTATGATTTTTAGCTGTGGGCTTGTCATATATGGCCTTACTATGTTGAGGTATGCTCCCTCTCCCCTTCTTTATTACATACCTCAAGTTCTTAGGTTCTGCTTTATGCAGGGAAGTTTGATGACTACAGTGATGATTTGCCTGCATCACTTTCTCATTAATATCATTGGGCTTTAAGGCAACTATAAAATACAGGCTCCAATGAACCATCCATATCCTGCTCCTTGTTCCTTAGACTCTGCTCTGTAAGTAGGATCATTTTGAATATGAGCTCAAACGGCATCAGAAATAGAGAAACAAAAGATTTATGGATTAAAAACTTCCTTGGCGAACTATCTTGATAGGGTCCACTCAGAGGTTGTGAGCTACTTTAAACAATTTTTTAAAAGGAGGTTTAGGGCTTCCCTGGTGGCGCAGTGGTTGAGAGTCTGCCTGCCGATGCAGGGGACACGTGTTCGTGTCCCGGCCCGGGAAGATCCCACATGCCGCGGAGCGGTTGGGCCCGTGAGCCAATGGCCGCTGAGCCTGCATGTCTGGAGCCTCTAGCTCCGCAATGGGAGAGGCCACAACAGGGAGAGGCCTGCGTGCCGCAAAAAAAAAAAAAAAAAAGTAAGTTTATAAGTAAACATATTAAATAGATACAATAAAATGGGTTGTCATAGCCAATAACAGCAATTCATAATATGCATCAATATAAATGTATTAACTTCCCTTAAATATATATTTTGAATGTTTATGGAGTTTTTCTTTCTGAAACACTCTTCTGATTTTGATCATCTTGTCTAATTTTCTTTAGCTCATATGTGTTTTACTGAGCATAATTAAGTTTGATTTTAAAGAAGGGATAATTAAATTTCAAGAAAATGATGGAAAAGTGAAAATGGCAGCCTTATATTATCTATTAGTGGAATATTATCCATAAATTACTCATTTTATCAATTATCTTCTATTTTAAAGCTCTACTGTGATGCAATAGAAAGATTATTGTCTCTAAATCTCAGAAATATTTCATTATTGCACCTAAAATCTAAAACAACAACAAAAATTTCCTGTCTAAAAGTAAATCCCAAAGATATAAACTAACAATAATGTTTTAAAAAGCAAATAAGCAGAAGCTAGCAAATAAAAGGTGCTCAATGAATAGTTTTAAATGAATGGAAAACCAGGTGGTTGAGACACTGTACTTCCCGAACTGTGTTATTGGCAAGTACTTCCAAGCTAGTTATTAATTCAGGGTGAATATGGGCAACCAGAATATAGTTTATTGAACTTCAAAAATGCATACTTAGTTTTTCACATTGCTCCACAGACTGTGGACATTGAATCTCTGAAAAAAAATTATGTAAAATCATGTCACTGCCTCTCTGAACTGGTAACAAGTAACTGTTTTACCTTCCAAGTGTCTTTGTAAATTTTTATTCAACTCAAAATACAATTTTCATCTTTTCACTCATTCTTTCTTCTAAATAAATGTGCTTAGTTTAATCATGCTCTAAAAAATGACTTAGCCATGCTTCAAAACTATAAAACCTGTATTTGAACTACCTGTGTTCGGTCATAACATTCAAAGAAAGTTTTGTGCAGAATGCATGCTTCACTTTGTGGAGAGTTCAATAGAAGTTGAAAACGAATGGGATAAAATGAACTGCAAAATATGGCTTTTAGTACTGAAATGGCCTGGTTCCTCAGAAGATGTAAAGGTCAAATTGTAATGTCATGCCAATATGTTTTGTAAAGTATACTAAGGGCACTGCATTTAGAGAAGCAAATTTGCGTGAAAAAACTTGTAAGAAAAACAAAGGTTGGCACAAAAATCAATATATTCCTGCGACAGGCACTGCAATAAATAATAAAAATGAAGACCTGGTTGAATTTAGCTCAGTTTTATTATAAAGTCAAACTAATATCCTATTTTATTGTCTGAGAACAGTATGCCCAGGAAAATGCAGAAAATTATGAGCTGCGCTTTACATTATTTTAGTGCTCAATCAGTCTCAAAAATAAAATTGAAAAATGTTTCTGACCTTCACTTTTATACTTGAAGCACAATACCTACATGTATCTGTAAATTGGCTAGTTTTTACATAACATGAGCATAATCGGGCCATAATGTTCATAATGAGGATTCACTCAGCATGTACATCACACTTCATCATGTAAACCCAACAACAGCTCTTCCCTCTGGGACCAGATTTATTTTCATACTACATTTCACAAATAAGGAAACTGAGGCATAAAACGATTAACCTATCTGGCATAGGTCATAAGGAAAATCTGTGCCAGATATCAAATGATGATTCTTAGCTGCTGGAAGCAGGATTCAAGGCCACTGAGTCTTTAATCTCCTGAACTTTTATTTCTTGGGTCATGTCACCATGGATATAATTACTGATATACATAGGCTAAGGGATTCTCTGTCAGGATGATTTTCCCATTTACTCAAAGAATTGCAGCTACAAAAAACTAGCTTCTGTTCCGAGAATAGCATCTCGAGGGCCTGGGGACATATGGGGATGTACACAAGTATATGCATGTGCATTTTTAAAGCTAAAGGAAGTTAAGTGTGTGAAAGAGAAAGCTCACATATAAATCTAGAGTAGTAAATTTCTTTGTGTGGATATGCAGTCATTATGACCTTGTTCATGGCCATCCTTGAAACTGGAACATCTAATTAGCCATAGATATAACCACTGTATGTTTTGAATTGTTTAGAAAAATCTTAATTTACTATAGTTATATTCTTTAAAAAATATTGTTTATTACATATATAAATATGTGATTTATTAAAATTTAAATGCTTTTTTGAGATTTTTCATTTGCATAAATCCATAAATATTAAAAATGTCTTTGACAGTCATTATGTCTAAATTTTAAGTTTATTATCAGTGGCGAGGACTGAAGTCAGAGAAATTATATATTGCATTTTTCAAACTCCCAAATATATTTTAATTGCTTTGTGTAAAATCAAGACAGCTTCAGAGAGAAAATAGAGACACATGAAAGGCAACTTAAAGGGGATATGGTCGTAGTGAGAAATAATTGCCTTGGTGATTCTTTCACAAGATATTGTGTGATAATTTTATTTAGCAGCTGCTGTCTCTTAAAATATGATATGTTGTCAGAAATAATGGGCCCCATATATTGCAAGAACAGGACATTCACTGAAATATGTTACCAAAGATAGCTTTGTCCTGAGTTTGAAAACCAGTTTAGGGACATCGTCTTCCATATTACTGATAATGAATTGAAATTCGAGAAAAAAATTCATGTTTATAAAATTTATATATGTATATGATTTTTCCAAGAATTATGTATACATAGATGATTATGGATAAATATGATTAACAATATAGACATTTCATATACATTTGAATATATATATTCAATATATATATATATACATACACAGAGAATCTTATTTTAGTTGTCATTTAGTGAACAGTAATTATACTTTAAGTTTTTATTCTATCATTAGGGACATTCAACAAAATAACAATGATCCTGCCGCTGCTGATAAATGCTACTTGAGCTGATTTAAACATATGAAGAGAGAAGGAAAGAAGATCCTTGGCAAGAATTGCTCTCTGTTTTCTAACAATGACTTGCTTTGTTTAATTCCTAACAAATTCACCATCTAATCTTCAGTAAATTTGAAGTCTTAAGTCTTTTAAGAATCAGGAACAGATATAGTGTGCTAACCACAAATTTGCTTACATTGTGACTTACCAGTCTAAGGTTGAATTACTTATTTTTCTATCTACTCAGAATTTAATTAAATAAAGCCCTTTATTTTTTACTTGATCAATTACAACTCTTTACTCCTCTGTGCCTATGAGGCAGTGTTTACTATGCTATGAGATAATCTCGATGGGGTTCTGTGAAAAGCAATTTCAACACCAGCAAGGGACCTAGTTAGACCCATCGTTCAAACCCAACAAAGGTGTCTCCCTGTTTCACTCAGTTTTATTAATTTAAAAAAAATGTCAAAACTGATGAAAAATAAAGCTGGTCAGAGGTCCATTGCTTATCCCCTCCCATTCTCTGTCTTCTTCTTTTCTCTTGTTTCTTCTCCATCTCCTTTTCTCCTTCCCTTTAGTGATTCCCTGAGGCCCACAAAAAGTCCAAGAGCCATGTTAACAAGTGACAAGGCAGCCAGGGCAGAAATATGCCAGGTACTCACACAGGGCTCAGAATTCAAGAGAGTCTGCTGCTCCTAGGGACATCCGCTTCCTGCCACTATTCCACAATCTTGAGTGGGCAGCACCTCTTCTGTAGCATCATTTCCTCTTCAGAGGTCATGATATTCCTTTCAACAAAATTTCACCTTTGTAGCACACAAAATTTTATATTTCCTGGAGATTTTGCCCTAAGTAAAAATTTACTTCCCTCCCACCACCTCTCTTTCTCTCTCTCTTTTTCTCTATCTCTCAATCTCTGTCATCTTTCACTATTTCAGATTTGGAGGCAACCATCCCCACTAACCAAGCTGAATCAACTGATCATCCTATGACTTCTGAAATCCATAAATACTGGGCCTGTATAAAATTGTATTACTTTGTACTAGCTAATACTTTTTACTGTTTTACTTTGTTAGATAAAAACATTAAAATGTGTTAAAAAGTAGTGTACGATTATGCAGTGTTTAGAAAACATTGGATAGTTTTTTAATCCTGTGTCCTTTAGAAAAATGAATATGAAAAATCGTGATCAAGAAAACATTTGAATCTTATTACATAATTGTGCTTCATATTCTCACATGTGAAGATTTTGATACAGATTATATCCTTAAGTCAGGAATCAAGAAAACTAGGTTGCAATTCTGCCAAACATTTAGAGAAGAGTTAATGCCTATCCTTCTGAAACTATTCCAAAAACTTACAGAGGAAGGAACACTTCTGAACTTATTCTATGAGGCCACCATCACCCTGATACCAAAACCAGACAAAGATATCACAAAAAAAGAAAATTTCAGGCCAATATCACTGATGAACATAGATGCAAAAATCCTCAACAAAATACAAGCAAACAAATCCAGTAATACATGAAAAGGATCATACACCATGATCAAGTGGGATTTATCCCAGAGATGCAAGGATTTTTCAATATCTGCAAATAAATCAATGTGATACATCATATTAACAAATTGAAGAAGAAAAACGATATGATCATCTCAATAGATGCAGAAAAAGTTTTTGATAAATTTCAACATCCATTTATGTAAAAACTCTCCAGAAAGCAGGCACAGAGGGAACATACCTTAACTTAATAAAGGCCATGTATGACAAACCCACAGGTAACATCATACTCAATGCTGAAAAGCTGAAAGCATTTCCTCTAAGATCAGGAATAAGACAAGAATGCCCTGTCTTGCCACTCTTATTCAACATAGTTTTGGAAGTCCTAGCCACAGCAATCAGAGAGGAAAAAGAAATAAAATGAATCCAAATTGGAAAGGAAGAAGTAAAACTGTCACTGTTTGCAGATGGCATGATACTATACATAGAAAACCCTGAAGATGCTACCAGAAAACTCAAAGAATTTGGTAAAGTTGCAACATACAAAATTAATGTATAGAGATCTGTTGTATTTCTACACACTAACAATGAACTATCAGAAAGAGAAATTAAGGAAATAATCCCATTTATCATCACATCAGAAAGAATAAAATACCTAGGAATAAACCTACCTGAGGAGGCAAAAGACCTATACTCGAAAAACTATAAGATGCTGATGAAAGAAACTGAAGATGACACAAATAAATGGAAAGATATACAGTGTTCTTGGATTGGAAGAATCAATATTGTTAAAATGATCATACTACCCCTGGCAATCTACAGATCTAACACAATCTCTATAAATTACTAATGGCATTTTTCACAGAATTAGAACAAAAAATTTAAAAACTTGTATGGAAACACAAAAGACCCCAAATAGCCAAAACAGTCTTGAGAATGAAGAATGGATCTGGAGGAATCATGCTCTCTGACTTCAAACTATACTACAAAGTAATGAAAACAGTACAAAACAGCAGCACAAAAACAGACAATAAATCAATGGAATAGGATAGAGAGCCCAGAAATAAACCCATGCACTTATGGTCGATTAATCTACAACAAAGGAGGTGAGAATATGCAATGGAGAAAAGACAGTCTCTTCAGTAAGTGGTGCTGGGAAAACTGGACAGCTACATGTAAAAGAATGAAATTAGAACACTTATCATCATCATATACAAAAATAAACTCAGAATGGATTAAAGACCTAAATGTAAGACTGAATACCACAAAACTCCTAGAGGAAAACATAGGAAGAACATTCTTTGACATAAATCACAACAATATTTTTTGGATCTGTCTCCTAGAGTAATGGAAACAAAAGCAAAAATAAACAAATGGGAACTAATTAAACTTGAAAGTTTTGCACAGCAAGAGAAACCATAATCAAAACAAAAAACAGCCTAAGGAATGGGAGAAGATATTTGTGAATAATGCAACCAACAAGGGCTTAATTTCCAAAATATAGAAACAGCTTATACAGCTCAATATCAAAAAAACAAACAGCCTAATCAAAGAATGGTCAGAAGACCTAAATAGACGTTTCTCCAAAGAAGACATATAGATGGCCAACAGGCATATAAAAAGATGCTCAACATTGCTAATTATTAGAGAAATGCAAATCAAAACTATCATGAAGTACTACCTCACACCAGTCAGAATGGTCATTATCAAAAATTCTACAAATATTAAATGCTGGAGAGGTATGGAGAAAAGGGAACCCTCCTACACAGTTGGTGGGAATATAAACTGGTACAGCCACTATGGAAAGGAGTATGGAGGTTACTCAAAAAACTAAAAATAGAGTTGTCATATGATCTTGCAACCACACTGCTGGCAATATATCTGGAAAAGACAAAAACTCAAATTTGAAAACATACATGCACACCAATGTTCCTAGCAGCACTATTTACAATAGCCAAGACATGGAAGCAACCTAAATGTCCATCTGCAGATGAATGGATAAAGAAGATATATATATATATATATATATATATATATATATATATATATATATATATATATATTTATATATACACACACAATGCAATATTACTTAGCTCTAAAAAAGAATAAAATAATGCTATTTGCAGCAACATGGATGGACCTAGAGATTATTATGCTAAGTGAGGTAAGTCAGAGAAAGACAAATATCATATGATGTCACTTATAGGTGGAATCTAAAAAAATGATACAAATGAACTTATTTACAAAACAGTAATAGACTCACAGACATAGAAAACAAACTTATGGTTACCAAAGGGGAAGAGGAGAAGGAATTTGGGATTAACAGGTACACACTACTATATATAAAATAAACAACAAGGCTCTACTGTATAGCACAGGGAACTATATTCAATATCTTGTAATAGCCTATAATGGAAAAAAATATGGAAAAAATATATATGTATAACTGTATAACTAAATCACTTTGCTGTACACCTGGAATATTATAAATAAACTATACTTCAAAAAAATTAAAAAACAAAAGAAATCTGGGTTGCCATTTTGTGGTCACTAAATATTTCAAGCTTTCCCACTTTCTGACACATAGTTGCACTGTACTTTTTTTGTTTTTTGACATTAGTTTTGGTCATGGGACTTGCTTCCAAATGTGATAAACAGTGACATGTGAAGGGTGAAAAACCAGAACTCAAGCCGTCAAGTTACCTGAAAACTTCTTTCAGCCTGGCTTTTCTTTCTTTCTTTTTTTTAACATCTTTATTGGAGTATAATTGCTTTACAATATTTTGTTAGTTTCTCCTGTATAACAAAGTGAATCAGCTATATGTATACATATATCTCCATACCCCCTCCCTCTTGCGTCTCCCTCACACCCTCCCTATCCCACCACTCTAGGTGGTCACAAAGCACAGAGCTGATCTCCCCATGCAATGCAGCTCTTTCCACTAGCTATCTATTTTCCATTTGGTAGTGTATACATGTCAATGCTACTCTCTCACTTCGTCCCAGCCTGGCTTTTCTTATAAACACAGTGAGTAAAGTGCCCTAATAACCTGCATTGGTCATGTGAGAGAGAAATGACCTTTTGTAGGGTTAAAATACTGATAATTTTTGAGGATCAAAATAAGTATACTAGGTGTAAATACTTAGTACATGCCAGACTGAAATAAGTGCTCAATAAATGTGTTTTCTTATTCATAATCCAAGTAATATACTTCATTGCAAAGCAAGAGGAGACTTTAAATATCAATTTAAGACCTACATCCTTTTTTCTAAATAAATGGCAAAGATAGATTTTGTTTGTTTGTTTTAGATTTAGGGTATAATTGATATTCTTTCATCAATCTCTTTTAGTTTTCAATGTACAGGTCTTTCACCTCCTTGGTTAAGTCTATTTCTAAATATTTTATTGTTTTGATTCTATTATAAATGGGATTCATTTCCTAATTTCTCTTTCAGTTAGTTTATTGTTAGCATATAGAGATGCAACTGATTTTTGTATGTTAATTTTGTATCTTGCAACTTTACTGAATTCATTTATTAATTCTAACCTTTTTGGTGAAATCTTTAGGGATCTCTATATATAAGATCATATCACCTGCAAAACTTCTTCCTTTCTGATTTGGATACCTTTTATTTCTTTTTCTTACCTAATTGCCTTGGCTAGGACTTCCAGTACTATATTGAATAGAAATGGACATCCTTGTCTTGTTCTTGATCTTAGCGGAATAGCTTTTAGCCTTTTACCATTGAGTATGATTTTTAGCTGTGGGCTTGTCATATATGGCCTTACTACGTTGAGGTATGCTCCTTCTATACACAGTTTGTTGAGAGTTTTTAAACATGAAAGGAAGTTGAATTTTGTCAAATGCTTTTTGATGTGTCTCTTGAGATAATCATATGAATTTTATCCTTCATTTTGTTAATGTGGTGCATAACATTGACTGATTTCAGTATGTTGAACATCCTTGCATACAGGGATAAAAATGACTTGATTATGGTATACAATCCTTTTAATGTGCTGCTTAATATTATTTGCTAGTATTTTGTTGAGAATTTTTGCATCCTTATTCATCAGGGATATTGGCCTGTAATTTTCTTTTCTAGTTGTGCCCTTGTCTGGTTTTGGTATAAGGTAATCTCGGCTTCATAACATGAGTTTGGAAGTATTCCTTCCTTTTTAATTTTCTGGAAAAGTTTGAGGACTACTGGCATTAATTTTTCTGTAAATGTCTGGCAGAACTTACTAATGTAGCCATATGGTCCTGTGCTTTTCTTTGTTGGGAGATTTTTGATTACTGATTCAATCTCCTTACTAGTTATAGTTCTATTCATATTCTCTATTTTTTCATGATTCAGTCTTAGTAGGTGTAAGTTTCTAGACATTTATTTATTTATTTTAGTTCTTTTCGTCCTTCAATGGTAAAGATGAGAAAACCTGTACGCATATGGATGTAGTTAATTTGAGAACTATTTTTTAAACACCTGTAAGTCTTTCAAAACCAAGAATATATTTACCAAATGATCATTTTCCCCTACATTTTAAACCCAGTCATTTAAGTTAAAAGAAACTCAGTCCGTATGCTAGTTCAGATTCACTTATATTAAAATCATAAAAATGATGTTTAATATCTACTTGATACACAAGGAGCTTTTTTTTTTTTTTTGCAGTACGCAGGCCTCTCACTGCTGTGGCCTCTCCCACTGCGGAGCAACAGGCTCCAGATGTGCAGGCTCAGCGGCCATGGCCCATGGGTGCTGCCACTCTGCGGCATGTGGGATCCTCCCGGACCGGGGCATGAACCCACGTCCCCTGCACCGGCAGGCGGACTCCCAACCACTGCGCCACCAGGGAAGCCCACAAGGAGCTTTTAAATTAAGCTTTTCTAAATTTTATATCTTTCAAACTCTACATGTTCTCTATTCACCTCACCACTCTTCACTACTCTTTAAGATCAGATCAGATTTACTTCAAATATATTTAGTTCAAAAACACATCCTCTTGGTTAATTGACCCCATGGTATCTGTGGGGGATTAGTTCCAAGACCCCCTTTGGATACCAAAATTCATGGGTGCTCAAGTCCCTTATGTAAAATGGCTTAATGTTTGTAAATAACCCATGCACACCCTCTTATATACTTTATATAATCTTTAGATTACTTATAATAGCTAATACAACGTAAATGCTGTGTAAATAGTTGTAAATACAATGTAAATGCTATGTAAATAGTTGCCAATGTGCAGCAAATTTGAGTTTTGCTTTTTGGAACTTTCTGGAATTTTTTCTTCCAAATGTTTTTGCTCTGTAGTTGGCTGAATCTGCAGATGCAAAGCTTTTGGATAGGAAGGGCCAACTGTATATACTGACCTCCTTGTCTCTTGTTACAGTGCTTGAATTAAAGTCTATTTTCCCTGGTATAAGTATAGATAATCCTGCTCTCACTTGGTTTCCATTTGCATAGAATATCTTTTCCACCTCTTAACTTTCTGCCTATATGTGTCTTTGATGCTAAAGTAAGTCTCTTGTAGGCAGCATATAGTTGGATCCTTTTTTTAATCCACTTGGCCACTTTATGTCTTTTGATTGGAGAATCTAGTCCATTTACATTTAAAGTAATTATTATGTAAAGGTATATTATTCCCATCTTGTTAGTGGTTTTCTGGCTGTTTTCTACTTCCTTTTTTCCTTTCTTTCATTCTTCCTATCTTGCTTTGTGATCTGATGATTTTCTGTAGTGGTATGCTTTGATTCCTTGATATTTTGCTTTGTGGTTACTATGAAGCTTATATAAAACGTCTTATAGTTATAACAGTCTATTTTAAGCTGATAACAACATAACTTTGATTACATATAAAAACTTTACCCTTTTATTCCCCCTCCCACATTTTATGTTTTTGATGGCTCATTTTACATCTTTTTATATTGTGAATTCATTAAAAAATTGTGGTAGCTTGAGTTACTTTTAATACTTTTGTCTTTTAACTTTTATACTAGAGTTAAGTTACTTACATACCACCATTAGAGTATCCTGGATTTGACTATATGTACTTTCCTTACCAGTGGAGTTTTACACCTTCATGTTTTCATATTCCTGAACTTAGTGTCTTTTCATTTCAGATTGAAGAACTTTCTTTAGCATTTTTTGTAAAGCAGATCTAGTGATCATGAACTCCCTCAGTTTCTGTTTGTCTGGGAAAGTATCACTCCTTCATTTCTGAAGGATAGCATTGTTGGGTAAAGAATTTTTGATTGGCAGGATTTTTTTCTTTCAGCATTTTGAATATATCATCAGACTCTCTCCTGGCCTGCAAGATTTCTGTTGAGAGATATGCTGAGAGCCTTATGGGTCCACTTTGTTTTTTGGATTTTTTGCAGTATGCGAGCCTCTCACTGTTGTGGCCTCTCCCGTTGTGGAGCACAGGCTCTGCACGCGCAGGCTCAGCAGCCATGGCTCATGGGCCCAGCCGCTCTGTGGCATGTGAGATCTTCCCAGAGCAGGGCACGAACCCATGTCCCCTGCATCGGCAGGCGGACTCTCAACCACTGCGCCACCAGGGAAGCCCACACTTTGTTTTGTGTTTTTTTCCCTTACTGCTTTCAAAATTCTTTTTGGTCTTTGATTTTTGACAGTGTTAGTACCATGTGTCTCAGTGAAATTTTCTTTGGGTTGAATCTGTATGGGATCTATGAATTTCATGTACTTGGATGTCCATATCTCTTCTCAGATTTAGGAAATATTCAGCCATATTTCATTAAATAAGTTTTCTGTCCCTTTCTCTCTCACTTCTTCTGTGACTTGCAAAATGTGAATATTGTTTCATCTGATGATGTACCATAATTTACATAGACTTTCTTTACTGTTTTTCAATTTTTTTCTCTTTTTTCTCTGCTGACTGCCTAATTTCATCTTTGAGTTCTCAGATTCTTTCTTCTGCTTAATCAAGTCTTCTTCTAATGCTCTCTATTGTGTTTTTTATTTTATTCAGTGTATTCTTCAGCTGCAGAATTTGTTTAGTTCTCTTTTAATAACATATCTCTCTTTTAAACTTCTCATTTTGTTCATATTTTTTTTCTGACTTTGTTGAGTTGTCTCTGTTCTTTTATAGATCACAGCTTCCTTAAAATGATTATTTTGCAGTCTCTGTCCAGCAATGTTTATATCTCCATTTCCTTAGATTTGACCACTGGAAACTTATTGAGTTCCTCTGGTGGTGTCATGTTTTCTTTATTTTTCATGTTTCCTGTAGCCTTGTGTTGATGTCTATGCATTTGATGAAGAAGTCACGTCTTCCAGATTTTATGGACTAGTTTTTGTGGGGAAAGAGTTCACCTGTGGGTTGAGGTGAGGGTGCTATCTCGGTGTGTGCTAGTTCCAGCTCCTGGGAAGGTCCAACAGCACAGTCTTATTTAGCTTCATCAGCTGAGGTCAGTGTTGATGAAGATTTCAGAGGCCCTCAATGACCAATGCTGAGGCTATCTGTAGCAGTGGTGAGGGTTTTCGGAGACCACCTGATCTCTTTTTTTCCCATGAAGGACGTGGCTGAGAAGTTCCCTGCTGGTGTCAGAACCAGCTTGTGGGCACCCTTGTGGTGGTGGTGGCACTAGTATCTGATGTGCAGATTCCTGTGGAGCAGCCATGAAGCTAGGATTTGAAACCCAAGTGCTCACAGAGTGATAGTGGCTCTAGGGTCTGGGGCATTGGCTAGCCCACAGCAGCACTGATGTGTGAGACACAGGTACACACTAAGCTGTCACAAACCCAAAGTCTGGAGCACAGGCATGCATGGAGTGACAACAGCTCTGGGGCCCAGGATGCTGGTGATTCCACAGTGATGTTGGTTCTGGTGCTTGAGGTGTACATGGAGCAGCTACGGTCCTGAGTCTAGACTGTGGGTGTGTGCAGAGCAGCCTCAGAGCTAAGATCCTGGAGCACATGTGCACACGGAGTGGACTTGAAGCTGGGGCTGAAGTGTGGGCCCACATGGAGCAGCTGCAGCTCTGGGGCCTGGGGCATGTGCAGGATTAGGGGGTGCAGTATCCCTGGTCCTTGGGCAACACAACAGCAGCTTTTTCTGGGGGAGCAGTACAGCAGCATCTCCCTCTCTGGTGAGTCTATAACAGCTATGGCTGTTGGCTACTTAGGTGCAATGGCTGCCAGTGTCTTCTGTAGAGCAGGCCTCTGGGGTCCATGATGACAAATATTATGGGGTCCTCTGCTATGAAAGTTGTAGGGAATCCACAGCTGTCATAAGGGCTGTAGAGGCTCTCAGAGGCAAAGGCTGCTGGGTCTGCCACAAAGTAGGCCATTGGGGACCATAATGGCACCCACCATGTGGCTGATATTGTTAGTCTTGCCTTTCTTCTTTGTTTCTAGCTATCTCCAGACATTTCCACTGAGCTGCTTTCCCTAGTGATCCTTTATGTGTGGATATTCTCCATTTTTCACTATAGGTTCTTAATTGGACTCTTGAGCCCTCTTGGGGCTATATTTGTTTGTAGAGAGCTGTCTAATTACTGTCATTTATGGGGAGAAAAAAGGCTGGTATCTCTTATTTTGCCATTTGTTGACACCCCAAAGATAGACTGGGGAGTGGGAAAGGGGAAGGGGCAATATAGGGATGGGGAGAAAAAGGATTATTATAGGATTATATGAAATCCTGTGTGTGAAACTTTTGAAAATTGTAAAGCAGTATAGAATTTAAAGAATCTTTCATTCAATAAAAAGGATAGATTTTTTTAAATTCCATTTTTAATGACTTCTAGGAACAAATAACAATATTGTGTGAATACTCCTTTCCAATGTTAAAACACTGACAGAAATTCTTATGCTCAAGTTAAATTCCACTTGATTTTATTTAAGTCATCTTGTCTCTAGTGTCGTCTTTTCTAAAGAGAGAGAAGGGATTGTCTGTAAATTTCCTACACAATCTGTCATGTAAAATCTGTCATATGTCTTTTCCAATTCTGTTTCCTCTGCCAGAAAGAAAAATTCCTCTTCCTGCCCACTCCCCAATGCATACACACATACACACACACACTCATTCATACAAACATACACATATACAGCTAAGAATAACTTATCCTTGAAACTTCATTGTTGGACATTAATTATTCAAATTTTACCTTAGCCAGATCACTATCCCTGCCTCAGTTTAGATAGCTTCTTATTCTCTGTTGTCCTATAATGCCCTGACATGCGTCTCTTATAGCAATGGTCCTCAACCTTTTTGGCACCAGGGACCAGTTTCGTGGAAGACAATTTTTCCACAGACGGGGTTATTGGGGACCCTTGTCTTATAGTATTTGCCACATATCATTGTACTTATTGATTTTTTTTTTAACTGGGCTGTTTGCTCCTTCTGAGCAGGCTCAATGACACACATTACTGTATTCCCAGTGCTTAACACATATCTGGAAAATAGTAAAAGAACAATGTGTCATTTAAATGAATAGAAATGAGTGAATTTTGCTTCAATCATAATCTTTTGTCTCAAGTTTCTTTCTTCAAGTCATTCATTCATTTAACCAATATTGCTTGAATCCTTACTATTTTCAAAGGGGATAGGAAGAATTTATTTAGAATAAAAAATATCTGACATATTAATTATCATATGCCATCAATTAACGTTTGTTGGATATCTCTTTTTATGGAACTCTTTTTTATTTTTTAATTTTTATTTATTTATTTATTTAGTTAGTTAGTTATTTTGGCTGCATTGGGTCTTAGTTGTGGCATGTGGGATCTTTGTTGAGGCATGCGGGATCTTTGTTGTTGTAGCACGTGGCTCTTCATTGCGGCCCGCAGGCTTCTGTCTAGTTACAGTGCACGGGCTTCTCTCTAGTTGTGACATGCAGGCTCCAGAGCACGTGGGCTCTCTAGTTGAGGCACACGGGCTCAGTAGTTCTGGCATGCGGGCTTAGTTGTCTCGCAGCATGTTGTATCTTAGTTCCCTGACCAGAGATCGAACCCGTGTCCCCTGCATTAGAAGACAGATTCTTTACCACCAGACCACCAGGGAAGTCCCCTGTGGAACTCTTTTTTAAAACATTAAAAAATAAAGAGAAAAGCAATTCTCCAACTAGGACATAGCAGGCATTGTGGATACTCTTAACAAACTGGACTTCTGTTGTAATTCATAGCGGTCAATAAAGGAGTTCTCTTGTCTTTAGTTATTGCCTCTTGGGGCTATGCTAGTATGTTAATGCTTATATGCAAGTGGCTACTGTTCATTCCCTAAATATAGAGGGTGTATCCTATGGTTTAATTCACACTTTTGATGGACCAGTTAACCAGGGACATTTGAATTCCATTTTTGTGCCTTGTAGTGTTGGCAGTCTTCCACGATGGGAACAGATAGTGTGCTCATTAAGCTGAGTGTGAGGCTATCTTCCAAATCATTAATAAAATGTATGAAAAATACTGGGCATTAGAACTGACCACAGTGGGACGGCTCTCAATATGTGATCCTAGGTTGTCACATAACCATTGATCATCACCTATGGGTATGAGCTTTCCTGAAGTTATACATTGACTTTACAAAATATTCCAAATTTCTTGGTGAAAAATGGCATACGAGTCTGTAACAGAGGCCTTACTAAAACCCATATATATTAACTGTCTTGCTCTTTCTTAGGCATCACTGTCATGGGGAAATTAAGTTGTTCTAGGGTGATTAACTTTCATAAAATCATATTAAGTTACGGTAGAATACCTGAGCTTTTCTAGGTATTTGCTAGTTAATAATCTTATGATTATACCTAGTAGATATAAACATCAAAATTAGTCTGACTAATCTCTATTAGGATACGTTTTTCTTATATTTCTTCAATTCTACACTTTCATTCTCTGTTGCAACATGTCCATCCCATCTCATTATACTTTCCAAACAACTCGTTTTATCTTCCTGCTTTAGATGATCCCCCTTCCCCAATATTGTCTTCCTACTTGATCACAGCTAGCACAGTCTTAGTCTCATTGAACTCACTGGATTTGTATCTGTTCCTTTATTTGTCTCTAACTGTTCCTTTCGGAATGCTTATTATTTTGAGAATGGAAGCCTCCTACATCCCCAGTGCCTGAAAAAGGGACTGGCAGAGTATTGACACTTCATCAATAGACACATGCTCAAGAAATTTATTCTCAGGCTTTTCCTTCCATTTCTTTGCCTTTCCCCCAGAACAGATTGCAGCTGGATGTTTAATGTGCTCCCCAGACATCCATATTGACAGAACAATGCATTTGTACATTCCTTGCTCCCTGCAAGTGGTCAGAATGCAGTCATTCCACCCTCTTCTTCTTTTCTCCAGTTCATATTGACAAGGTTCCTTGTTGTCCTTTAATACAGTCATTTACTGAGCTACCCAGATCTTCTTCTACTTTCCTCAGTAATTTTAGCATCACGTCTACATTTTCATTCTCTGCCTTGTTTCTTGCAAACTTTATGGTTATAAGATATAATTCAAACACTTTCCAGTTCCACAACCTCCTCAACACTAGTAATTTAACGTCTACCAGCCACAAACACAACCATATAGCCCTACGAGTTCATGAACAATGACATTTATAGTTTCTCATATAACACATGTTCTTACTCTGCATCGAAGCACGCAGATCTAAACATTCAGAAAGTGAGTTTGGAGATCCCATTAACATGAGGAGTGTTCCAAGAGGGCTTGAGTTGTCCATGTAATCAGGAGGGCTGCAGTGGGTAGGAGATTTGACAAGAAGGAACTTAGCAGTTGGAGCTAGTGAGGCCTTCAAAACTTTCTTCAGATAATTGCTTCTGAGTCCTTTCTCAACTCCCACTCTAACCCTCACACGTAAAGAATGAAAAATTATTTCCCTGAGATGTAATTCAATTCTACACATCTTTGTTGAGTGTCTTTTACTTATGAGATACAGTTCTAGGAACCTGGCATACATCAGTAAGCAAAACAGGTAAAGCTGCCTGCCATTTTGGCATTAATATCCCTGGCTTGAACACTCTTGTAGAATGTATTTTGTCTTGTACTATATATATTGTTTAGAATTCTGTAAGTTACTATTCAACAGAATCTTGGAACCAGACAAATCCTTCCATTTCCTAGCTTAAGTAATATCTCTAAGTTTTAGTTTCCTCTTCCATGATAGGAATGGGTAAACTCATAGGCTTGTGGACAGGTTAAACAAGATAATGTTTAGAGTGTCTTGGATGGTGCCTAGCACAGAGTAAACATTCTGAAATATTTTTACTACTATTGATATTATAGTAGTAGTATATTTATTAGTATTGATTCGTATTAATATTTTAGGGGTAGTAATAGTACTGTACTTATGTGGGAAATAAATTGTAGCTATTTATATTATCAATATTTTTTACATGACACCTCCCTACTGAACAGTAAGCTCTCTAAAGCCAAAGATTCTCTCTTTCTACCCCCCCCCACCCCTTTATGAACTTCTGTGTGGATGGCACATTGCATTCAAAACTTTTTTACTGTATTGAATTTAATTAAAAATTATAATTTCATCTTAATAACTTCCAGGTTTTTATTTGTTCTCTAATTTTTCCAAAATAGCCTGTTTTTAACACCTAGCATTTCCTTAAACTAAACCTGGAGAGCAAATCATAAGATACCACAGATCTAAATATTACTAAGTTTAGAAAGGAATTTCAAATTTCACTCTCCTATTAAGAAAGTTGTAATTGATTTTCTGATCATAATTTAGATTTACCCAATATAGAGACAACTTATGATACATATGAAAGTTTCAGCATTGCTCATTGAAGTGGGATATGAGACATCTTATTGTCTAGATCTAGAGGGTCATTTATGGGGAAGCAATCTGAGACATGTACATTTTTCAAAAAAGATACAAATCACCCAGTTTGAGGACAGTAAAATCTAGCCTCCAACCTTTCCAAAGCCTGGATATTCCATATTTGATATGCTAATGACTAATCAAATCACCATCAATATGCCTTTTAAACCACAATGCAAATACAAAACTTCATTTGGTGATGTAAATACACAATAATAATTATGGAAATTTCCTTGGGTGAAGGGCAGCAAATATTAGTACAACTAATAGGTACTTATTAGGTCCTATCTCAATCTGCCAAATGCTGTTAAGGAAGCTGCCCCCTACTGTCTTGGTTTTTCATTCTCATTGCTGAAAAACTAGAAAGGAACAACATCCTTTGCAAGTAAGCCAACCTACTCTGACACATGTCCTCCATAGTTTAGCTGTGCTTTTCCAGATAACTTTATGATAATCAGATAATTTTATGGCCCAGGCTGTCTTGCTTCAGTACTTTAGATCATCAATATGAATATGTGGAAGTGTCTTACATATGGAGGATAATGAATTTGAATAAACAAAGAAAGAATCAGATGGCCATTTTTGCATGGGAATAGTCAGCAATATAATAATATGCAGGAGCTTTTTTTGGATTATTGGAGCTTTTCTTTTTGAAGTTTGAGATTTATTTTGTTCTACTGACTGATGAAGATAGCCTGCTCTGAAGGAGTTAAACCTGGCTGAAAAAGAAGGCAGTGTCTTATCTCTGTAAGAGCCATTTACTGCACTGTCTACCACCTGGAATTAGAGGTGGGCAAGATAATCTTATCAATAGTTCAAAGCAAATCCACCTTCAGATTTCACATTATGAGATAGCACTATGCATTGCGGAGTGATCTTCCTTGCTTTATCTCAAATTATTTCCACAATTCTATAAAGTAGATTAACTGAGTGATATAGAGTTAAATTACTTTGGTTATTTGCCTTAATGGACAAGCTTTCAAATTATTGTTAGTTACAAAATGATATTTTCTCTTACAGAAGATATTAATATATACTGAAATATACAAAGTAATACAAAGTCTAAACATTAGAAAGATATGTAATATAGAAGAGAAAGTCCTCTGTAATCCACCTCCCCATGCCAAGAACTGTTTTCAGTTCACATTCTTCTAATATTTGTTACATATATTTTTCCATTTTTTCACTATTAACAAAAAAGCAACAATAAATTGATTCTATCCTCAGCATGTTATGAAAAAAACTTGTTTCTTCCCCTTTCCAATAATACTTATACTTTTTTTCTCTATGTCTGTATGTGTGTGTGTAGTTGGATTGTTTTCGATTTTTCACTAATAACAAAAACACTACAATAAGAATTCGTGTGCATATTATTCACTCTCCGGTACATACATTTCTGTTTAATTTAAAAAACATGAGTCTATATCAATGAGTAATATTATATATGTTGAATAATTTTATATATATACATACACACACACAGGTGGCCTTTAAGGAAAAGGCATTGAATATCACTAAATATATATCATTATACTCTTTTTTTGAATTTTTGAATTTTATTTATTTTTTTATACAGCAGATTCTTAGTTCATTACACTCTTTATACGTCATTTAATTCCTGACAATACACAGTAATTATTACCTGAATCTTGGGAGTTGATTTGAAAAATTAAAATCACATTTTCTAAATTATTTTACAAAAATACCTTTATAATCTATTTGAAGTAAATTGGCCAATTCATGTGTATTTAACTGACTATTAAATGAAATAAAAACATTTACTGTGCATTCACAATGGAAAACTTGTAGGTTACACACTCCAGAAAAAGGGAAGAAAAGGGGAAATAAGGCTTATATAATCTCTATTATGATATAATCACTGCGTTGGATATTTTTTCTGCCATTTAAAAATCTACAGACAATGCTGCATATTATGCCTTATTAATGATTTTTATAGATAAAGAATCTGATGATTTAATTGGTTAAATAAACAAACAGATAAACAAAATGCCAAGATTGCAAACTTTGTGGTAAATTTGAGATTTGAATCAAAATCTCTGATGCTAAGTTTAATACCATCCTCATTACACTATACTGTACAAGAGGTAATGCAAAGACATTAAGTATTTTCTGAGTATACAGTCTATTATCTGCTTGTTTGCTTATAAATGGCATATTTATAGAGATAGATATGGATATGATACATGGTTTCTTATAACACAACGGGGTCTCATGAATTTAATAATACATTTTTCCTGTAAAGAGGAACATAATTCAGCTGATTGTTTCCAAGGGGTAGATTAGATAAAGGTGTTAATGTTGCACACTTAGAGAGATCTTCTTAGAATCCAAATATTAAATTTCTGTAAAAAGCTAAAAGTGGAGACGTAATCTTTTTTAATAAGTCTTGGTT
Source organism: Phocoena phocoena (assembly GCF_963924675.1). NCBI lineage: Eukaryota > Metazoa > Chordata > Mammalia > Artiodactyla > Phocoenidae > Phocoena > Phocoena phocoena. Next base: position 115,225,184 of record NC_089222.1, on the reverse strand, counting down.
GCTACTAGCAATGTGGAGAATGTTAAACGGGACATTAATAAAACACTTTACAGAGCAAAAAAGTCAAGAAGGATTTGCCAGGAGTTAGAGCAACATGATGAAACACAACACAGACAAAAATTACTGGAGTTTTGAGCTTCCCTGGTGGCGCAGTGGTTGGGAGTCCACCTGCTGATGCAGGGGACACAGGTTCGTGCCCCGGTCTGGGAAGATCCCACATGCTGCAGAGCGGCTAGGCCTGTGAGCCATGGCCGCTGAGCCTGCGCGTCCGGAGCCTGTGCTCCACAACGGGAGAGGCCCGCGTACCGCAAAAAAAAATTTTTTTAAATTACTGGAGTTTATTTATTACAAAGCGTACAGAGTGGTTAATGAGGACTCCTATCATGTTCTGATGAATTTTAAATCATAAGTTCAGCTCCCACATATTCTGTCTAATTCTAAGTGCATCTACCCTTACAAGTACAGTTGCTGGCTTTTCTCCCATATTTTGAAATGGCTAACAATATGGAGAATTTATATCTGCCAAAAAATATCTTCTATGAAACACTGTATATATTTATTTCATTTTGGGAATGGTATAACTCTTAGGGATGGTTTGGTTATATGGTGCCTAAACTCCTCCATGACAATAAACTGCATGCCCATATTACATGAATTTACATATCCCAGATGCCACAAACCCACTGAGTGAAGTTTTCTGTTCAAGCACGCTTCATTGAAAAGACGGGCATAGCTCATTCCCCAGGAAGTATTTACTTACCACCACATCAGGAGTTTTATTGTACCACCTGCACATTTATTAGAGTAAAACCCTGTATTTAAAGGAAATGTACCCAAACAACATAAGGTAGAAGAAGCAGTTAAACACAGGTGGCCTTTTTAAAAAAAAAAATGTCATTGAATATCACTAAACTAAGGCAGAGTCACCTGCATCTGATTATAACTAAATTGTTGAACTTTTGATAATCCTTCCCTTCCAAAGTTTTTGGAAAATGCCACTATACATTTAAAGCAAAGGGATCAATGCCTTGGTAAAGTTTGCTTGGATTTTTGTTTCTTGCCTTTAGCTTCTTCTAACTGTATGAAATATTTGGCCAGTTTGTATTCCTTTTAGAAATGAGTTTACCCTGCTTGCCTGTGAGTATCTTGTGTGTATTGGCAACATCACTGGATTTCAGTAGAAACTCTTTTCACCCCATCTTCTGGGCTCTGGAAGACCTGAGTGTGATAGAGATTTAGGGAACTTCCAACATGGACCAACACTCTCGAATAGGGCAGAGTTCACTCTAGTGTGTTCCTTTTCAATGGAGGAACTGGATACTATTTGCATGGAAATAATCTCATTTGCCTTTCTTTTGTTTGCATATTTCTACTTGAAAAAAAATACCAACCACGATGACTGCAGCTTAGGTAACAGTGGAAGACAGTAGGCAGGGGAAGAGAAGAGATTTTATAGTAAAAGACCTGGTTCTGCCTCTGACTAGCTGTATGATCTTGGACAAATCCTTAACCTCTGGAAGTGCAGTTCATCACCACTGGGGATTAAACAAGGCAATGAAAAGCATCTAGCTCACAGTGGACTAGTTCAGGTAGATACTTAATTTTAAAAAGTTACAAAAATGTTCCAATAAACCAATTTCATATTACACTGTAGTAGAGGATGCCTAGGGTATGTATGATCTTAGTGTACTACTAAAATATGTGCTGGATAGGATCTTTCACCATTTGCCCCTGGTGAAAAAAAAAAAGCCATTATAATGCTTTCTAGGAGGTCATTTTGTTAGGCCTGGGGACTGCAAAACAAGTTGCTTGAAATCATGAAGTAAACTCTATGTCACAAGAATATAATATTTAAGTGTTATTAAATGAATTGATTACAAGAGAGTGTTTCTGTGAACTGATGCAATAACTCTGTTAGGTTTGCTGTGTGGAAAGAACAGCAGCCAGAAGGATTTTGAATACACAAAGTAGATTGAAATAATTGCTAAAGATGGATTAAAATTAAGGGATAGTGACCAGATGGCTCTGTATCCTTTGATCTGGTATCAGGCTCTGAGGATGTCCAGTTAACGCCCACATGTCCATCATAAGGTGCTTAGGCTCTAAGGAAACCCAACAGGCACTTTGATGGATCTTCTGCATTAAGGTCTTGGGTCTGTTCCTGGTATTATTTCTCTCTCAGTCTATAATGACGACCCAATCAGTGCCTGAGATCTCAAGAGTCCAGAAAAATTTCTCCAATTTTTACTGCCCGTTGAATTGACATCCAGAGGTAAATGTATGCGGGGATTTGCACTATGACGAAAAGCTTGGTTTCTTTCTTGAGGGTTTGGGAGTTGCAAATGGCTGGTTTCTGACAATAAAGAAGGTGTATGTGCTTGAAAATAGGCATGGCTCATTGTAGACAGCACCTTATAAGTGCCTGGCACATAAGAGCAGAGATAGCACTTAACACAGAGGAAGAGCCTGTGTCCACTCATCCCTTGGAAGATTCCCCAAATAGCGGGGTAACAACAATATATGGTCAGAAACATGAGGTCTGGGCTGAAGCAGAACACTTGGAGGAGACAGTATTGAGAAGTGACCATTCTGAGACAGGGAAGATTTTGAAGCAAAATGTAATATTATGGTTTTTGGTTACCAGTGGATGCAAGAAACATATATCTGACCTTTCCTGTGGCTAACTCTGGTAAAGAAAGACAGTCCATTTCTATTCATTTATTTCTTTAAAATATAGTTATTTAAGAAATCACATATGCATTACTTTGACAATCAGAAAAATAAAATAATGAAATCATTATTTTAAATTAATTAGATCTGGGTTTGTCTCTAAGGACATTTCACCCATATCCTCAGGTTATGATTAAAAAAGAGTTTGGTAACAACAGTTCAGGGATAAAATGGACTCAGCCAAGAAGTGAGGATGTCTATTTTAGATATTGCTTGGTAACTAAAAGTTTGTTTCCTTGCTTGCTTATTTTCCATCCATCCATCCATTTAGTGAGTGAGTAGGACGGTGATGGGGCCTTTGTTAAAATGTAGCACATCAAAGCACATACATCACACTTCTCTATTAAAATGGCTGACAGGCCAGAAGTTGAGTCCATTGGGCATGGCTTTGGTCCAACATTTGAGCCTACTGAAAAGTATTTATATAAGAGCTAAAGAGTCTCCCTTCCTTCCTTCCTTTCTTCCTTTCTCTCTCTTTCTTCCTCCCTCCCTCCTTCCTTCCTTTCTTCCTTCTTTCCCTTTCCTTTCCGTTCTTTCTACTTGTTATTTTCCTGTAATTTTAGAATTAAAGAAATGAGCATTCACATATACCTTTTCTCTAATATTAAAAATTTACAGAACCTTCATACAGTTATCAAAACAAGGAAATTAATATCAGTATAATACTATAAAATAAACTACAGGTCATGTTCTAATTTCACCAGTTTTTTCACGCCTCTTGTCTTATGTTCCAGGAAACAATCTAGGATCTCACATTGCATCTAATTGTGACTCCTTAGCTTCCTCCAACCTGAGGCGGTTCTTTAGTCTTTCCTTGTTTTTCATAACCTTGGTGTTTGGATAAGGACTGGCTAGTTATTTTGCAGCATGTCTCTCAATCTGGGCTTGTCTGATATTGGCCCGTGATTAGATTGAGGTTATACACTTTGGCAAGAATACCACAGAAGATTATTGTGTCTTTCTTGGTGCATCTATACTGGGGGTACATTGTGTTGGTATATCTCATCGTTGATCTCTTGGTTACAGTGGTGTCTGCAATGTTTCTCTACATAAAATTATTATTTTTCACTTTGTAATTGATAAGGCAGATACTTCAGAGAAATACTTTGAGACTATGCAAATATCTGTTTTTTTCTCAAACTTTTGCTCCCCTGATTTAAATATATATTAGTGGCATTTTTTTCTGCAACAATTGTTACTATAATGCTTGCCTATGGTCACTTTCTATTTCTTTATTCCTTCTATAATACAATTAGTAAAATTTGAATTTATCTCTAGTGAAGAGCTGTCTGTTCTCCCCAATTTATTTAATTATGTACATTGGTATGGACTTATCGATATTATGGGAGGCTGGAAAATGGCCCCCCAAAAGATATTCATGTCCTAATTCATGGGACCTATGAATGTGACATTATACAGGCAAAAATATGATTACATTATGGGTTTGAGATGAAGAGAGTATCCTGGAAGAAGGAGGCAGAGAGAGAATTTTCTTCCTTCCACCCCTTTCTTAGCCACCCCTTAGAGGTAACAAATTTCCCGAGCTTCTGTTTTTGTCCTTTCTGCAGTTATTTTGCATAAATAAGAAGATAAATGCATTTTCTTACATCCCCTTCTTTCTTGTAAGAAGGGTAAGGTGTTCTTCTGCAATTTGCTTTTTTCACTTTACAGTATATCATGGAAATCACCTCCATATCATTTCACAAAGAACATTTGTATAGTACTCCATTGTATGGCTGTAACATTATTTATTCAACCATGTTCCTATATGTGAGTATTTAGACTGTTTCCAATATTTTGCAATTATAAACATCTCTGGAATGAATAACCATGCATATATATGCATTTTCATGTTGTTTGAGGCTTACCTTTAGGGTGGATTCTTAGAAGTGGGGTTGCTGGGTAAAAGGGTAATTGCATCATATGTAGTTTTTTTAGGTATTGACAAAATTTCTTTCAGGCAGTCAGACCCCCGAGCATAGCTCAAAACCATAAACTACATTATATAGTGGCTAAGAGTTTGACTTTCTGAAATACAAAATATTATTTATCTGGAAACATAAGAAATGTTCACACAGCACAGTTGTGCAAAAGACATTTTTAAATGTCTATTCACTTTTTTCAATCGGATCATTGTAATAGCCTAATAATGACTTGCTACATTGTTCAGTGTGTGGTGATGGTTTAGTCTGCCAGCCTGTGAAAGTTTCTTGAGTGAATACTTTGTGGACTAATCTATATAATGCAGACAAGTGTGTGGATCATAAAGAATGATAACAGTGAGTTATCTTGCTGGTATGATGAGTTTTAGTGATCTTTGTTTACTTAAATATTTAGGAAGCTAAAATCTCTTTCAAAGAATTGAATTGCAATTATGTTAATATAAATAATATATTCAATTTCTTTGTCATTATAATGTAAGACAATAACAAACCCAAGAAAATGCACTCAGAAGATGTCTGGTGCAAGACCAAGTCTTTTCAATATTTATTTCCTTTGTAGTATAAATGTCTAAGTTTGGGAATGACTGATTAATCAGACCAGGAGAGGGCCTGTATAATATAGATACATTATTTGTCACTGCAGCAAATGATTGGATCATAATCAGGAATAAAGCCCTCAAGTCCCTCTAATCATGTTTTTATTGCAGCACATGGAATGCATGGGGAAGGCAATGTAGAAGGAGAAGACAGCATCCATCTCAGGTGACCAGAGATGGCACAGGAGCAACCTGGGATTAAAAGAAACACAAATCCAGTAAGAAGCCTGGTGTGAAGGAAATGTAGCATGACACTGGGAAGACAGTACACTGTGCTCAGCGGTATGAAACATTCTACTTGGTGCTTTCGGAACTTATCATGAAAAATGAAAGTGATCTGAGGGTACTTTTAGTGTGGATAGTAGTCTCTAGAAAAATGTTTATTATTGCGACTGCTATAGAAGAAATATAAATGATACAGCCAGGGAAAAAAGGGGCAATAATATTTTACTTGAATGGTTAAACAATGATTATTGAATGAAGGAGAGTTCTGAACATATAACCAATTATTAACTGCTAAAAACTAAGACTCAGGTACTGTAATAACATGTACCTTAAGATAATTTCAAAGTTTTCCTGAAATACTTAAATTTCCTGGAATACCTAAAAGAAATAAAAATATGTCATTTGAGTCCCTACATCTAATAAACAGAATATGATTAGTAAAATATTAATTTGATTTTTGATTTCCATTAAAATCAATCTGTAAAAATAGTCTATTGACTCTCCTTTACTGCTGGTGATCTTGTAAATGTGTATAATCACTTTGGTTATTTTTAGAAATACTGAAAATGAACATAAGCTGTATCAGCAATTTCACTTTCAAATATACTTTTAAAGTATCCCAAGTATGGCATAAGAAGGTCCTCACAAGAATGTTCATTTTAAGCATTTTCTATAGTAGTGAACAATTGGAATCACTTAAATGTCCAGCAACAGGAGAATGGATGAATACATTGTGGTATATTCATATAATTGGAATAGTATATAGCAGTTAAATTAAGAAACCAAAGCTATATAAATCACAGATAAATATTTAAGGAAAAAAGCAAGTTGTAGAATTGTAAATATAGTACACCATTTATAGGAAATTTAAAATGTAACCCAAAGAATACATACATGTTTATGGATACTTGCATATGATATCCAGTATTAAAAATTATGCATGGAAATGATAAATAGTCAATTAAGGGAATATTTATCTCTTGGGAGGGAGAGAGGAAAGGGAATGGAGTTCATTAGGGGTACATAAAAGACTTTAGTTTATCTCCAGAATTTCATTCATTAAAAAAATTAATATGAGTATTAAAATTTGAAAAAAATGGAAAGAATTAGTAGGTGGTATTTATTATAATAACAGTAATGCTTAAAACTTTCTCTAGTTTAAAATATTTCAAAATAAAAAATATCATTTAAAAATTCCCTTCACCCAAGAATTTTAGTCTGTTCCCATATACATCCGGTTCATTTGCCCATAAACTTACAGGCACTAGGTAAAATACAGATACACTTATGTAAGGAATTTTAGGTTTCAGAGAACTTGATTATTTCACCAGCTAAATTTCTCTTATTAAGATCTATATAAAAACCATTGTTTGTGGCTGAAATGAAAAGGTGTGATCATCTATTTTTTTGCACATCAGATTCTCTTTGTTGATGGTAGATAGTAAATAACCCACAACAACAGATAAGTTTTGTAACAATAAGTATATTCAGTAAAATTTTGGTGGGATTTAATAGGCTGAAATTAAAATAGTGATCTATATCCATCTATACGTTTATGTGCATTGTCAACCAATGTTGTGTGTTGTGTAAAGTAACTTGGAAATCAGTTTTAGGGTGGTAAGAAATCAACTTCTATCATTTAAAAATGTTATAGATAGTACACAAAGATGATAATTAAGGGGATATTGCAACAATATATAAAGAAGATGAAAGGAATGACAAATCAGTAGACTTTTATAACATTTAGAAAAGTATTCATTAAGAACCTTTGTTAAAATTAAGAAAAATATAATAATGTTTAAGGCAGAAATTTGAAAAAAACTCTTTACAGAATAAATTCACTAGCTCAGTAAAAAAGGAACATTATAAAATATAGAAACCATACTGACATGTTTAAGTGAACTTTGACTTATCCAATTACAGTGATGTAAAACATTTTAAGCCATAAATTATATGTGATTATATTACTCCTTTCAATAAAATTTTACCACAAGAGTTTTAAATGTAAATTCTACTAAATTGTTAACATAACTGAGACTAGTCTGTATATCTGAATATCATATGTGAAAAGAAATTAATTTTTAACATTTAAGTATATACTTAATCATTTAGTTTTTCATTTGGAATTGGCTGCCAGCAAGTTTTAGTCATCACCTTATCATGCAATGTTGGAGGTATGTGTCATTTTATTTAAGAAATGCTATGCTTCCTTTGCTTGTACTTCATGGATGGAGGAGCTGAGATTTTCATCCATAGTGTGGCTCATATTTTGAATTATGTAGATAGATATGTATTTTAGTCCCTAGAGGTTTTTACAAATGCATCTTGATGATAAATGCTATTTCTACACAGGCAACACTCATTTCACTTGGAATCATAAAACCAAATGCAAATGGTTATTCAATGTGTAAAGCGATATTACCAATAAATAAGAAAGATATTATGTCTTGTAGTCATTAACATGAAGGTGACAATATGTATAGACTAAATGCCATGTACAGTACAAATCAGAGGATAAAAATGTATAGAAGAAAATCGACCATGAGGAAATAATAGTACCTTACATGTCACAAACAATGTAAACAAACAGAAAACTGGGGAAAACTTATAAAACAGCTCTTTTCAGACACAAAAAGCAGCATAAAACTGTGCTCATTAAAAAAAAGAACACTTTAAATTCAAACACACAAGTTAGCAGTAAAAGGATGGAAAAAACAAAACCATGCAAACACTACACATAAGAGAGCTGAACTGACTGTGAAGATCAGACAAAATCAAATTTAGGTAAAGGAACATAATCAGGGATAAAGAGAGATATTCTTCAGTGGGTGGTGCTGGGAAGAATGGATGGATACGTGTGAAAGAATGAGATTGGAACACACCCTGACACAATACACAAAGGTGGACTCAAGATGGATTGGAGATCTAGTTGTAAGGCCGGATGCTGTGAGGCTCTCGGAGAAGGACATGGGCAGAACACTCTATGACATAAATCACAGCAAGATCCTTTTTGACTCACCTCCTGGAATGAGGGAGGTAGGAGCAAAGGTGAACAAATGGGACCTAATGGAGCTTGGGAGCTTTTACACAGCATTGGAGACCAGGGACAGGACGAAGGGACAGCCATCAGAATGGGAGAAAATATTTGCAAACGAAACAGCTGACAGAGGATTGATCTCCAGAATATTCAGGCAGCTTGTGCAGCTCAATATCACAAAAACAAACAACACAATCCAGGGATGGGTGGGGGATCTGAGTGGACATTTCCCCATGGGGGACATGCAGATAGCTGGCAGGTTCATGGAGGGATGCTCGGCATCGCTGGTCATTGGAGAGGTGTTTATCAGGACCACGGTGGGTTACTGCCTCACACCGGTCAGAGTGGCCATCACCAAAAAATCTAGAAACAATAAATGCTAGGGGGGTGGTGTGGGGAAAGGGGAACCCTCCTGCACTGTTGGTGGGAATGTGGATTGATACAGCCACTGTGGAGACAGTGTGGAGGTTCCTTAAAGGGCTAGAAGTGGAGCTGCCATATGACCCAGTGGTCCCACTACTGGGCATATACCCAGGGAAAACCATAGTTCTGGGAGATGCATGTACCACAATGTTCATTGCAGCACTATTTACAATAGCCAGGATGTGGAAGCAACCTAAGTGTCCCTTGGTGGATGAATGGATAAAGAAGATGTGGTATGTGTGTACAGTGGAATATTAGCCATAAAGAGGAACGAAATTGAGTTATTTGTAGTGAGGTGGATGGACCTAGAATCTGTCATACAGAGCGGAGTAGGTTGGGAGGAGAAAAATACTGTATGCTAATGTATATATATATGAAATTTAAAAAGCGGTACTGATGAACCTAGTGGCAGGGCAGGAATAAAGACACAGGCATAGAGAAAGGACTTGAGGGCACGGGGGAGGGAAGGGGAAGCTGGGATGAAGTGAGAGAGTAGCATTGACATATATACACTACCAAATGTAAAATGGATGGCTAGTGGGAAGCTGCTGCATAGCAGCAGGAGATCAACTCAATACTTTGTGATGACCTAGAGGGATGGGATAGGGAGGGTGGGAGGGAGGCTTAAGATGGAGGGGATATGGGGATATATGTATACATATAGCTGTTTCACTTTGTTGTACAGCAGAAACTAACACAACATTGTAAAGCATTTATACTCCAATAAAGAGAAAACAACAAAACAAAACAAACAAACAAATAAATAAGATGAATTTATCAAGAAGACATGACAATCCTAAAGACTATGCATAGAAAAACAGCTTCAAAATACTTGAAGCAAAACTTGATAGATCTGAAAGGAGAAACAGACATATTCACAATTAGAACTGGAGACTACAGCACTCTTATTTCTGTAATTGACAGAACAAGTGGGAAAAAAAAATCAGAAATAATCTAGAAGATGTGACCAACATTATTACCTAACATGACATAATTGACATTTAGAGAAAATCCCATCCAACAATGACAAAATGCATGTCCTTTTCAAGTGTGCATGGAATATTCACCACAATAGATATATATGAGGCCATAGAACACATCACATTTAAAGGGGTAAAAAATTTTAAAGTGTGGAAATTATACTGAATGTGTTCTATGACACTTACCTAAGAGGGATACAAATTGGAAAGGATGAAGTAAACTGTCTTTATTTGCAGAAAACATAATATGAACAGAGAAAATATTAAGAAATCTAGAAAAAAAAGGGTACTAGAACAAATACTTGAGTTTAGCAAAATCACTGGAGAAAAGGTCAATATATAAAATTCAATTGGATTTTTATATACTAGTAATGAAAAACTGGAAAATAAAATTTTAAATAATACTGTTTATAATAACATCAAAATATTAAATTAGATATCAATAATACAAAAGATACATAAAAATTCCCCAAATATTTGGAAATTTAACATTGCAGTTCTATAAAATTCATGGGTAAGAAGATAGCATAAGTGAAATTATAATATATTTTACACTGGATAATATTGAAAGTATAGCATATCAAAATCTGTGGGATATAGCTAAAGTAATGCTTAGGATAAATGTATAAATGCTTTATTAGAAAGGGGAAAATGCTAAATATCAATGCTGTAAGGTCCCACCTCAAGAATGAAAAAAGAAAAGCAAATTAACCTCTGTGTAAATAAAAAGATGGAACTTAAAATGATAATGAAAAAAATGAACTCAAAATTAGGTAAATAATAGGGGAAATTGATGAAACCTAAAGCTAGCGCCACACCAAACACTGACTGAGTTTTACTGTATGTAAATTTTTTGAATGAATAAAAATTTTGAATGCTTGAAGTGATACTATGACAATGTGCTTTATAGTAATATATTTCATGAACGATCACACAAATCCCATGTTGAACTTTCCACTTCTATCTTTCCACATGGCCCCATCATGGCACCTACATCCTGTCATGACATGTTTGTAGATGGACTCAGCCCAGCTTGATCATCCCTACTGCCTGCCCAGTTGGATTCAGGCACAGGCTTGGCAGAAAATGACAGCCAGGGATTCTGTTACCTTTTAAGGTTTGAGTCATAAAAGTTAGCACTTTATGTATTAACAAAACATTTGTAAAGAATGTGTTAGATTACTGATGACAAAGTACTTTTGTACATGCTTGTATTGGATTTCCACTATATCTCAGAACAGGGTAAGGCAAGTAGTATTATTCCCACTTTATGGAGAATAAAGTGAAACAAAAAATTAAGTGACTTATCCAAAATCAGTAAGATAATAATAACTAGAGGAAACTCAGTATTAGTCTTTAATGCCAAGCCTTGTTCTCTTTCCACTTCATTCAGTGATAAAGAATCCTGACTATCCCAGCCAGGTCAGTAAATCTTTATTGAGAATAGCCTTATGCTCAGGACTATGTAGATATTTTAAGTATTAGAAAATACTCTCTACCCTCCAGAGTTTTAGAATGTAATTGGATACTTGTAAAAATAGGTGAGAAGATGGTGGCAAAGAACAGCCTATAAGAAGACAGGAAACTCAGGGGCTATATTTTATTCATTTGCTTATTTTTTTAACTTGGGCAACTTAACCACTACTATTTTTTTAACTTGGGCAACTTAACCACTACTATTCATAATAACATGAATGAATCTCACAAATATGTTTAGCCAAAGAAGCCAGGCATATAAAAGTGCATTTTGTATGATTCCATTTATATGAGATTCCAAACCAGGCAAAACTAATTAAAAGTGATAGAAGTTGTAAGAGTGGTTAACTTTGGGAAAATATTGGCTAGAAGATGATGAGGAAGCTTCCTTTTGCTGGTAATATTGTATATCTGAACCAGTGTGGTGGTTATTTGAGTGCATTCATTCATAAAAATTTCGTAAGGACTATGTTTAAGATTTGTGAACTTTAATATATGTACATTTTATATTAATTTAAATAACGTTTATAAAAACCTGTTTTTTAAAATCAGTAGATCTGATAAACCTCTAGGTAGACTGATTAAGAAAAAAAAATAACATATACAGGTCCTCAGTATTAGGAATAAAAGAGCAGACATCACATAGTTCTAAAAGTCATTAAAGATAGTAAAGGAATGAAAAAAATTTAATAAATTAGATAAAATGGGCAAGTTCCTAGAAAGAAAAGAAATAAATTAATAAATTACCATAACTGACACAAGAAAAGATAGAAAACCTTGATTGCCCCAAATCTATTAAAGAAATTGAATTCATAACTAAAATATCCCTCTCATAAAGATAATTTCATGTTCAAATGGCCTCAGTGATAAAGCTCCGTTCAACATTTAAGGAATAAATAATGTCAGTGTACACAGCTATTTCAACAAATAAGAGGAAGTGCTTTCCAAATCATTCTATGTGGTCAGCATTATCCTGATAAGCAAACCAAAGAAAGGTATCACATGAAAGAAAAAAAATTCCCTTATAAACACAGAATCAAAACTCTTCACAAAATATTAGCAAAGCAAATCCAGCAAAACACAAAGTTGTTAACACATTATGACCAAGTAGGATTTACCTTGGGAAAGCAAGATTGACTCAACAGTCAAAAAGTGTAAAAAATATTACATGATATTAATAAAATGAGAAAAATCATATAATTTTACTGAATACATATAAGCAAAATCATTTGACAAAATTCAAAATCCACTTATAATATACAAAATAGCTTCTTAGCATATCCCCAACTTGATTACAGGCATCTATGAAAAATCTACAGCTAACGTCAAACTTACTGATGAAAGATGGAATAGTTTTCCTCCACCCTACCCACGAGGATTGGGAAGAAGGTAAAAAAAATTTCTGTTTTTACCACTTTTCTTCAACATTGTGTGTGACTGTTTAGTAAGTAAAAAGAAAGAAAGAAAGAAAAAAGGCATACTAGAAAGAAAAAAATATAATTACCTTTATTTACAGAAGACATCATTGTGTACATGAAAAATTCTACAATATCTACAAAATAGCTACTATACTGCAGAAACAAATATTTGAGATTAGCAAAGTTGCATGATATATACAAAGTTAATTGTGTTTCTATATAATAACAATGAAAAATTGGAAAATAAATTTGTAAATTCAATACTATTTACAATAGCATATAAAATCATGAAATAATTATGTATAAACTAAGTAACATGTATGTTAGTATTGTACACTGAAAACTATAAAACACTGCTGAGAGAAATTAAAGAAAATCTAAATAAAATATATATAAAGTACCATGTTCATGGACAGGAATGTTTAATGTAATTAAGATGTCAGTTTTCTCCAAATTGATGTATAGATGTATTGCAATACTAATCAAACTAAAGACATGATTATAGGGGGGGTTTTTTTTGTAAAAATGAACAAATTGCTTCTAAAATCCATATGGAAATCTGAAGAATTCAAAACTCCAAAACAATTTTGAAAGAGAATAAAATTGGAGGATTTATACTCCTTGATATTAAGACTTACTATGAAATTACAGTAATCAAAACAAGGGAGGTATTGGTATAAGTAAACTGTATCAATAGTATAGAATAGAAAGTCTAGAAATTGACCGACATATATATGTCAATTGATTTTTTAACAAGTGTAAATCAATGGGGAAAAGAATAATCTTCCATCAAATCATGTTGGAACAATCAGATACCCATTGTCAAAATATGATACTTAATTCTTACCTCACTTCAAATTCAAAATAGCTAGACATTACTCACACACTTAAAATTAAATGCTAAAACTAAGAACACCTAAAAGAAAATATGGGAGAAAATATTTGTAACATTGAGTTAGGTAAAGATTTTTTTGGAGAGGATGTAAAAAGCACTAACTACAAAAGTAAAATAAATAACAAATAGGACATTATATTAAAATTAATAACTTCTACTCTCTAAAGGCATTATTAAGAAATAAAAGGTAAATAACAGACTAGGAGAAAATATTTTCAGTACAACATCTGACAAAGGATGTATATTCATAAAATATAAAACACTTCTACAAATCAATGGTAAAAAGACAAAATCTTAATTTAAAAATGGGCAAAACATTTGAATAAACATTCCACAAAGGAAGACGTACAGATGATTGATTAATTCATGGAAATACTGTCTGCTTAACATTAGTCAAAAGGGGAGTGAAAATTTAAAGAAAAGTTATGTACCATTAAGTATTAACTTGAATGCCTAAAAAAAGTAGAAGTGTTGGTAACAATATGGAGCAAACTGAACTATTAAACTTTGCTCTCGGGAATTTTAATTGTTTCCACCATTCTGGAAAATACTTTTACATTTTCTTATAAAGTTAAACGTATAATAAGACCCAATAATTTCACTGCTATAATAATTACTAAGAAAAATAAAAATCTATGATTATACAGAAACTTGTACTAAATATCCATAGTAGTTTTATGCCTAATAGCAAACAGTATAAACAGCATAAATTCCTATCAACAGATGGATAAACACATTGTATTTTATTAGTACTCGGAATATCATGCAGCAATGAAGAGGAATGAACTCATGATAACAACAATGTGAGTGAATCTCAAAAACATTATTCCGAGCGAAAGAAGCCAGACACAAAAGAGTATGGATAATTCCTCTAGAAAAAAGAAATCTAATCTATAGTGACCTAAGTAGATCAGTTAATGGCTGAGGCTGAAAATAGGTCAGGAACTGACTAAAATGGAGCATGAGGGAAATTTTTAGAAAGAGAGAAATATTCTAGTTTGTGTTGGTGATTACCCAGCTGTACACATTTGTCAACACTCATAGAACTATACTCTTAAAATGGGTACATTTTATTATAGGTAAATTATACCTTAATAAAATTGATTTGAAATTATAAGGAGAAAATTAAACAAAGATATTTTCATTTGAATAGAAATACAATTATATGGATTTTAATATGCAAGACAAATGAAGTATTCATTCCTCAACTTACTATATTTTATTATTATCAGTTATGTTCTATTATATCTCAAAAGATTGTTGACTGTTTGCAATTTGTAATTTTATTAAGGGCATCCATAAACAATTTACCTTTGATTTGTGTTTTAATCACACTGATGAACATAAAGCTATGGCCAGTAATTTTCAGAATGCTCTTCTTTGGTAACCTTCTGCAGATTTCTAGGATATGAATTTGGCATATAAATAGGAATTAAGAGATCACTATCTTATGAAAAATATATCCCAGCACCTGAAAACTGAACCCAGCAATGGTAGGGTTGAAGTTGCCCTTGCTAAAACACGTAAGAAATGTGTTAAACCTAAGTCCGTCATGGTTTTGGCTTTGTTTGCAATCTGCAAGGAATTGAGCAACCTTGTGAAATCACAGTAATTTCCTGGAAATGAAAGTAGACCTGTCACAAAATATAACTCTGTTCACACACAATATAGCTTTGTTCTGAAGCACAGTTAACTTTAGAATAGTGCAAGAAGGGTATGGCTTTTAAAATATCTTTGAATTTGGGAGCAAATCAATGTGGCCAAAAGATAATTGGTTGTGCCATGTTAGAGAAGTGATTGGTTTAAGAAATTAAGTAGTGAAACCAAACATACTATCTTTCCAGTTAAAGATAAACTTAATAGTGGGCATAGAAATAGAAGGATTAATTTGAATTCTGAGCTTTTTACTTATGACAACTATGTCTGCATTAAACACAAGTTGGTCATTTTGCTTGCAAAAAAGATGGAAACCTTTGCTTCTGTATAACAAATCTCACCAAATACAAGAGAGTTCTTATAAATAATAGAAAAAAATAATAGAAAGAAAACCAAACACTATAAGAATCAAAGTTTAGAGGAATGAAGAGATAATATAGGAGATATATAGATGAAAAACAAGAACCACCTCCATTACACTGGAGACCCCTGAGGAGAACAAACATTGCTTTAAAGTACAGACTATGTGCCAGTCACTTGCATGTTTTGTGTAATTTAACAATCATCACAAGCACCCTGTGTGATAGGAACTCTCATTTCCATTGCACAGGAAACATGAGTAACTTGCCCAAGGTCATATAACCTGTAAGTTGTGAAAGTAGGATGCAAATCCAAATAGTACAGCTCCAAAGCTCATATGATGACTGCTAGGTATTTTTTTTCTTACATCTTCTACTCTTACCTTCCTGCACAATGAGTAAGGGGTCCTTTCAAAGCTCTCCTAGACCAGTAGCACACTCTGAATAACCAGAATCTAGCTGAGACCACGGACAGAGTCAACATCAGAGATGAGAGGATGGGAGAGGAAACTCTGCTCCAGTGGAGGGACCTGCAAGGCTCTTCTGACAAGTGATGGGCATAACTCTTCTGGGCACCAGGGTACAGTTGGGAAGTGTAAGTCAACCTGTTACTACAGCCAGCAGAAAAAATACACATCATAATTCATAATAATTTGCTATGAGGGCTTTATAGAGGGTTATAGTTCTAAACTAACATGATTAAGCAGGAGGGCACAGTCTATGGAGAACACATATCTAAAATGGAAAGCAAGCATATTTACTTAGACTCCTTTCATCCTCTAGTAACTATTTATACTGACTTGTAATGGAGAGAAGCACAAAGGTAGAAGAGGTAAAGAACACATCTGTAAGACCTCTGGGACAACATTCGAATTATAGGGGTCCCAGAAGAAGAAGAGGAAAAGAAATGGACTGAGAAAATATTTGAAGAGATTATAGTTGAAAACTTCCCTAATATGGGAAAGGAAAGAGTCAATCAGGTCCAGAGAGTCCCATACAGGATAAATCCAAGGAGAAACACGCCAAGACACATATTAATCAAATTATCAAAAATTAAATACAAAGAAAAAATATTAAAAGGAGCAAGGGAAAAGCAACAAATAATATACAAGGGAATCCCCATAAGGTTAACAGCTGATCTTTCAGCAGAAACTCTCCAAGCAAGAAGGACATATTTAAAGGGAAAAACCTACAACCAAGATTACTCTACCCAGCAAGGACCACATTCAGATTTGGCGGAGAAATTAAAAGCTTTACAGACAAGCAAAAGCTAAGAGAATTCAGCACCACCAAACCAGCTTTATTAACAAATGCTAAAGGAACTTCTATAGACAGGAAACACAAGAGAAGGAAAAGACCTACAAAAACAAACCCCAAATAATTAAGAAAATGGTAATAGGAACATACATATTGATAATTACCTTAAATGTAAATGGATTAAATGCTCCAACCAAAAGATACAGACTGGCTAAATGGATACAAAAACAAGACCCATATATTTGCTGTCTACAAGAGAACAACTTTAGACCTAAAGAAACATACAGAACGATAGTGAGGGGATGGAAAAAGATATTCCATACAAATGGAAATCAAAAGAAAGCTGCAGTAGCAATTCTCATATCAGACAAAATAGACTTTACAATAAAGACTATTACAAGAGACAAAGAAGGCCACTACATAATGATCAAGGGATCAATTCAAGAAGATATAACAATTGCAAATATTTATGCACCCAGTGTAGAAACACCTCAATACATAAGGCAAATGCTAACAGCCATAAAAGAGGAAATCGACAGTCATACAATCATATTAGGGGACTTTTACACCCCAATTTCACCAATGGACAGATCATCCAAAATGCAAATAAATAAGGAAACAGAATCTTTAAATGATACATTAAACAAGATGGACTTAATTGACATTTATAGGACATTCCATCCAAAAACAACAGAATACACTTTCTTCTCAAGTACTCATGGAACATTCTCCAGGATAGATCATATCTTGAGTCACAAATGAAGGCTCAGTAAATTTAAGAAAAGTGAAATAATATCAAATATCTCTTCGGACTACAACACTACGAGATTAGATATCAATTACAGGTAAAATATCTGTGAAAAATACAAATACTTGGAGGCTAAACCATACACTGAGAAAGAGTATTTAATATTCTTTCTCAGTATTTCATAACCAAGAAATCACAGAAGAAATCAAAGAGGAAATCAAAAAAATACCTGGAAATAAATGACAATGAAAACACAATGACCCAAAACCTATGGGATGCAGCAAAAGCAGTTTTAAGAGGAAAGTTTATAGCAATACAATCCTACCTCAAGCAACAAGAAGCATCTCAAGTAAACAACCTAGCCTTACACCTAAAGCAACTAGAGAAAGAAAAAAAAAAAAAAGTTAGCAGAAGGAAAGAAATCATAAAGATCAGATCAGAAATCAATGAAAAAGAAATTAAGGAAACAATAGTAAAGATCAATAAAACTAAAAGCTGGTTCTTTGAGAAGATAAACAAAATTGATAAACCATTAGCCAGACTAATCAAGAAAAAAAAAAAGAAGACTCAAATCAATAGAATCAGAAATGAAAAAGGAGAAATAACAACTGACACTGCAGAAATACAAAGGATCATGAAAGATTACTACAAGCACCTATATGCCAATGAAATGGACAATCTGGAAGAAATGGACAAAATCTTAGAAATTCACAACCTTCTGAGACTGAACCAGGAAGAAATAGAAAATATAAACAGACCAATCACAAGCACTGAAATTGAGAACGTGATTAAAAATCTTCCAACAAACCAAAGCCCAGAACCAGATGGCTTCACAGGCGGATTCTGTCAAACATTTAGAGAAGAGCTAACATTTATGCTTCTTAAACTCTTCCAAAATATAGCAGAGGGAGGAACACTCCCAAACTCATTCTATGATGCCAACATCACCCTAATACCAGAACCAGACAAAGATGTCACAGAGAAAGAAAACTACAGGCCAATATCACTGATGAACACAGATGCAAAAATCCTCAACAAAAATCCTCAACAATATCTGATTCAGCAAACAGAATCCAAGAGCACATTAGAAGGATCATACACCATGATTAAGTGAGGTTTTATCCCAAGAATGCAAGGATTCTTCAATATATATAAATCAATCAATGTGATAAACCGTATTAACAAATTGAGGGAGAAAAACCATATGATCATTGCAATAGATGCAGAAAAAGCTTTTGAAAAAATTCAACACCAATTTATGATAAAAAACCCTCCAGAAAGTAGGCATAGAGGGAACTTACCTCAACATAATAAAGGCCATATATGACAAACCCACAGCCAACATCATTCTCAATGGTGAAAACTGAAACCATTTCCTCTAAGATCAGGAACAAGACAAGGTTGTCCACTCTCACCACTATTATTCAACACAGTTTTGGATGTTTTAGCCACAGCAATCAGAGAAGAAAAAGAAATAAAAGGAATCCAAATTGCAAAAGAAGAAATAAAGCTGTCACTGTTTGTAGGTGACATGATACTATACATAGAGAATCCTAAAGATGCTACCAGAAAACTACTACAGCTAATCAATGAATTTGGTAAAGTATCAGGATACAAAATTAATGCACAGAAATCTCTTACATTCCTATACACTAATGATGAAAAATCTGAAAGAGAAATTAAGAAAACACTCCCATTGACCATTGCAACAAAAAGAATAAAATACCTAGGAATAAACCTACCTAAGGAGACAAAAGACCTGTATACAGAAAACTATAAGACACTGAGAAAAGAAATTAAAGATGATACAAAACACTTGGAGAAATGTACCATGTTCTTAGACTGGAAGAATCAACATTGTGAAAATGACTATACTACCCAAAGCAATCTACAGATTCAATGCAATCCCTATCAAACTGCCATTGGCATTTTTAACAGAACTAGAACAAAAAAATTCACAATTTGTATGGAAACACAAAAGACCCAGAATAGCCAAAGCAGTCGTGAAAAGGCAAAATGGAGCTGGAGGAATCAAGCTCCCTGACTTCAGACTATACTACAAAGCTACAGTAATCAAGACAGTATGGTACTGGCACAGAAACAGAAATATAGATCAATGGAACAGGATAGAAAGCCCAGATATAAACTCACACACATATGGTTACCTTATTTTTGATAAAAGAGGCAAGAATATACAATGGAGAAAAGACAGCCTCTTCAATAAGTGGTGCTGGGAAAACTGGACAGCTACATGTAAAAGAAAGAAATTAGAACACTCCTTAACACCATACACAAAAATAAACTCAAAATGGATTAAAGACCTAAATGTAAGGCCAGACACTATAAAACTCTTAGAGGAAAACATAGGCAGAACACTCCATGGCATAAATCACAGCAAGACCCTTTTTGACCCACCTCCAAGAGAAATGGAAATAAAAACAAAAATAAACAAATGGGACCAAATGAAACTTAAAAGCTTTTGCACAACAAAGGAAACCATAAACAAGATGAAAAGACAACTCTCAGAATGGGTGAAAATATTTGCAAATGAAGTAAACTGACAAAGGATCAATCTCCAATATTTACAAGCAGCTCATGCAGCTCAATATTAAAAGAGCAAACAATCCAATCCAAAAATGAGCCGAAGACCTAAATAGACATTTCTCCAAAGAAGATATACAGGTTAGCCAGAAACACATGAAAGGATGTTCAACATCATTAATCATTAGAGAAATGCAAATCAAAACTACAATGAGGTATCACCTCACACCAGTCAGAATGGCCATCCTCAAAAAATCTACAAGCAACAAATGCTGGAGATGGTGTGGAGAAAAGGGAACCCTCTTGCACTGTTGGTGGGAATGTAAATTGATACAGGCACTATGGAGAACAGTATGGAGGTTCCTTAAAAAATGAAAAATAGTACTACCACACGACCCAGCAATGCCACTATTGGGCATATACCCTGAGAAAACCATAATTCAAAAAGAATCATGTACCACAATGTTCATTGCAACTCTATTTACAATAGCCAGGACATGGAAACAACCTAAGTGTCCATCAACAGATGAATGGATAGAGAAGATGTGGCACATATATACAATGGAATATTACTCAGCCATAAAAAAGAAACTAAATTGAGTTATTTGTAGTAAGGTGGATGGACCTAGAGTCTGTCATACAGAGTGAAGTCAGAAAGAGAAAAACAAATACTGTAGCTAACACATATATATGGAATCTAAATAATAATAATAAATAAAGGTTATGAAGAACCTAGGGGCAGGACAGGAATAAAGACACGGACGTAGAGAATGGACTTGAGGATATGGGGAGGGGGAAGGGTAAGCTGGGACGAAGTGAGAGAGTGGCATGGACTTATATATACTACCAAATATAAAATAGATAGCTAATGGGAAGCAGCCGCATAGCACAAGTTTATTCAGCTGGGTGCTTTGTGACCACCTAGAGGGTTGGGATAGTGCAGGTGGGAGGGAGACGCAAGAGTGAGGGCTTATGGGGATATATGTATATGTATAGGTGATTCACTTTGTTATAAAGCAGAAACTAACACACCATTGTAAACAATTATATTCCAATGAAGATGTTAAAAGAAGAATGCATCCATAGGGATTTTGAAGATGAACAATAAAATAAAGCCCTTGAAATCTAGAAGGAATTTCTAATGTTATTAAACCTGACTTTTGTGTAATGTTATAAAAACTGATTTGTGTGTAATGGTTTATAGAAACTGATTTCTGTGTAATGTGTAAAGGTCTACCAGGAGAGAAAGTATACCTCCTTAGACCTATTGAAGAACATTTTCTCTTCGATATTAGCTTACTCCATTTAGACTATAATAGCTAGAATATATTGACTTAAACAAATATGCTCTTTACAAAAGTTTTTATATAGCCTATAGGAGGCCAGGAGTTATAATAGAGGAGATGGAAATAATCTTATATCTTTTGTAAGATTTAAAGTGTAAGAGAAAATACAGGTGAAGTTAAAGTGAGATGATGCAGGGAATAAATGGAATATTTATTCCTGAAAATAATAAGAAAATAGCATCAGCTGGATACTGTCTGAGCCGTGAATTTTTCTAAATAATTTACAAATATTATCTCCTTATTACTTTTTCCAGTTATCTATTGATGAATAACAAACCACTTCAAATTTAGACAGAACAAAACAAAACCATTTTTTGTTTTTATGTTCATGCATTTTGCCAGTCCAAAATTTGGACAGGGCCCAGTGAGATTGGCTTACCTCTGCTGCAATATGTCTGGGGCCTCAGCTTGAGGGACACAGATGACTGTGGACTGCAGCCCACTGAAGGCATTTTCACTCACATGGGAGGGCTCCATGGCTGGGCACAGTTAGAACTGCCAACTGCAGTGACTACACAAGCCCTTCCTTCACAGCATGAAAGCTTCAAGGTTGTCAGACTTCATTCATTGTGGTTCAGGGGTCAAACAGAGGGTGTTCAAGCAAATAAAATCATGATCTTCTACTCAATTCAATTAAATCCCAAACAGTGAATGCTTAATAATGTTAAAAGTTTTCTACAATATACCCATCTCCTCTGATCTCAATTCTTGTGTTCTAGAGATATCCCAGAACTGGTAGTAAGTATGGGGAAGGTTTCCATGCCAGAAGTTATGGCAGTAAAATCTTCTTCTTCAACTTTATGATGATGTTAATTGTAAATGGAGAGATATCATGTTGAAAAGGAAAATATCTTTAGAAATTTAACTTCTAACATTGTTCCTAAACATTGTATCTTGTCTGTGTTAGGTCCTCATTAAATGTTAAATTTTATTAGGTTTATTATTAAGTTGTATTACTTTTAATGTCACCTGGCAAAATCTTATCCTTCATGAAGGCACAATTAAAATGTCACTTATTTTGTGACATTCACCACCCCTTCCCAGCAGACATAGCTTCACCTATATGGCTCTGTCTTTTGTGCAAGCTCATTAAAAACATTAAAGTGGTCTTACTCATCTTTTATTCCCAGGATCAAGTATAATGCATAGGACATATTCAAATATATCTAGCTTATAAACTCACAGAAACAGAGAGTAGGATGACGATTGCCTTGGGCTGGGGGTGTGAGGGAAACTGGAAGATGTTGGTCAAAGGGTACAAACTTCCAGTTATAAGATGAATAAATTCTGGGGACCTAATGTACAGCATAGTGATTATAGTTAACAGTACTGTATTATATACTTGAAAGTTGCTGAGAGTAGATCTTAAATATTCTCACTACACACACACACACACACACACACGTAAACATACACACACACAAAGTGGTAATCATTTATACACATGTATCGTCATCATGTTGTATACCTTTAACTTATACTAAGTTATATTTCAATTATATTTCAATAAAGCTAGGAAAAAATAGGAAAAAAACCCAAATATATCTGGCTTAAAATGATTAACACAGCAAGAGATGGAAAAATAAAATAGTTGACGAACCGAAGCCAGAAATTCTTGAAAAGCATATTGAAAACAACGACAAAAACAAAACCCCCTCTTTTAAAAAGGGCAGAGGCCAGTCATATTTCTTTCATGTTAAATATAACAAATATTTGATAAATATTTGGGTTGCAAACCATACTATGTTATGAACTCTGTCAGCAAAATTGAGTACGTCTTGCAATACTATCAGAACTGTGGAAAGAGCTGGAAAAAAACAAAATACATGAAGGACATTTAACAGAAAGAGAAGTAGAGAAATCCATGGAGAAGTGGATTGCCTGGACTAAGTGTTGCTGCTGGCAGACCTGCTATAACCTCCCCTGAGAACTTGTCAGAAGTGCAGAATCCCAGGCACCACCTTAGAACTACTGACTCAGAATCTGTAATTCAGCAAGACCCCGGCGTGATTCATGTTCATTTACTTTTGATAAGCACTGAGCTAAGGACATCAAGTCCATTTCAAAGGATCCTGTAGGAATCCCAGAGCTATCTCATAGTTCCCAATGGGGAAGCAAACGTACAAACTTACTGGTTTTTCTTACTCAATCACATTAATCCAGAGAGAAGAAAGACAAAATTTCCAAATCTAATTCACCCAGAGTTATTGGTTTAACGGTTAATGAGAAATTCAAATAAATTTGAGGACCTTTTTTTTTGTTTTCAATTTCTCAGTAATAGTTTTCCCAAATGGGAGTAGTTGTCTTAGACTAAAGAGTTTCTCAGACTACAAAGATTCGATTGCTGGATTTTGATCAATTTCTGCGTTAGCATTGTTCAGTTTAGGCATCTGGTGAAGCAATCTAAAAGACCTTTTTTTATCACAACATCCTGCCGCAAAAAAAAGCTGTGGAGAGGTTTAAAGGTGTTATTTGCAGTGGGCATAGAATAAGAATTATGGCTGTTGTTTTTTGCCTGAAGACAGAAGTTGCTTGGAGGGAAACTTCCCAGCTGTAATTGAATGCCTCCATGATACTCTTTAAGCAATTTCAAAATTTGTGACAACCCTTATTTCTTGTTTTCAGTTATATTTGTAAATTACCTCAATGTTAATGAACACTATTTTGAATATTAAAAAGATGCTCTCTATTGTCTTGGAGAAAAACTAAAATTTAAGTATCTCATTCTGCTTAGAAGAATGACTGACTTTCACTTTATCCTTTTTAATATGTCATAAATACATAAATCAGGTAGATTTATTTTCTCCCTGAGGCTTGCTTAAGTTAAGGTCAAAAAGAGAGAAAGGAAAAAGCTTTATTCCTCTTCTCTTTTAGATCTGATGAAAAGCCCCAAAATGAAATTAATATTGATTTCCTCTAAGAAAGGACAGATGTTTTAGGTGGGTGTATATGTTTATAATAGGTCTATTATTGATGGATGGTAAATACAAGGGCACCACTAGAAAGTGGAATTATGATTCAGTCATGAAAAGAAGAAAGCAGGATTTCAATTCTCTAAGACTTCAGGTCATAACTATACCAAAATTTTTTTCTCAGGAATAATCCAGACAACATAAACAATCAGTATGAGTACTGAAATCACATATCTGACTTTGTATTTGTACAATCTAGCCATTGCTTATATCTGTAGCCATCTGTGGTAGACAGAATAATGGCCCTGGAGATGTCCATGTCCCAATCCTTGGGCGCTGTGAATATTTTAGGCTACATAGCAAAGGGCAATGAAAGTTGCAGTTGGAATGAAAATTGCTAATAAACTGATCTGAAGTAGGGAGATTATCCTGGATTATCTGGGTGGGCACAATATAATCACAAGGATCCTTAGAAGTTGGAGTGGGAGGTAGAAGTAAGAACCAAAGGGTAGCAGCATGAAAAGAACTCTGCTGACATTGCTGTCTTTGAGGATCTAGGAAGAGGGTTGTGAGCCCAGGAATATGGGCAACCCCTAGAAACTGGAAAAGGCAAGAAGATGGATCCTCCCCTAGAGCCTCCAGAAAACAATACACCCTGCCAATACTTTGATCGTGGCCCTGTGAGACCTGCGTTGAACTTCTGATATTCAGAATTAGAAGATAAATAACTTGTGTTGTTTAAGCTACTAAGGTTGTTGTATTGTCACAGCAACAATATGAAACGAATACACCCCATTACCATGATTTCTACTTCCACACTGCAACTACAAAATAATAACACTGCAACCACAAAATGATCATGGCTTCTGTGTATATTATACATTGAGCACCTGTTACGTGCTAGGAACTTAACATTTATTATTTTTAGTTCTCGTAAATCTCTGCAAAAAAAATCCTAAATTTAACACTGAGGAAATTAAGCATTATATAAAATAACTTGTTATCAAGTAATGGTTGAACAAGGATTTGAATATAGATATTTCTAATTATTTCAAAGTCTGAACACTTTCTAATATATCCATTATCTCTAAGATAGTAAGTGTAATCTTGCTTTAGTTGAGTTACTCTAATAACTGAATCATTACTGGATAAGAACTAAACTCAAGAACTGTGTAGCTATCTGTTATTATCCAGAAACAATCCATAAATTTCAGTAATTAAATAAGTTTGTTGTTATAGGATACAGTGACAAAAATCTGTGTAGATAGAAATTGAATAAATGTGTACTTGTCCTTTGAAGGATACATTTGAAGAATATACTTAAACTTTGAACACATGTATTATTATTTGTGCTGACCCCAAAACAATTATTTCATGTTTGTAAGAAATAACTGGAAAGGCCAAATTTATGGCTCAAATACTATTTTGCATTATTATATGTACTCCTTTCACAAGAAAGAGAAATATTCTTTCCTAACTAATAGAGAATGAATACATCTCCTTGTGTGAGATCTACTACTATGTTTATATGAGAATACTCATAAGCCACTGTTACCTTCTGTATCAGCAGAGGATCCCCTCAAGCATTGTTTTGTCTGCAATAGTACAAAAGTGTTTCCTGGCCCTCTTCTCTCTTCTGGTGGCCTTATTACCTGGTCAACCTGCAAACCTTGCTTTACAACCTGTGATGATGCTCTGTATTTTCCCTTATAACTTTTTGCCCATTTGCTGGGGATGGGGTGGAGGATTGGCTAAGGGAGTGATTCCACTGCATTTTTTACTTCTGCTGAAAGCAGTACAGAAAGCGATGATTACAAGTCAAGCACTCATGTTTCCAACGACATCACTATTTTCTGACAGCTGACTCAATCGCTCAGCAAGCACTTTTAGTGTCATCTAGCCAGGTGTGTGATTTTCAGTGGATATGTAATTTGGATCTTGGCCTCTCACTTCTTTAATTGTCAGAACATGGGCCTCCTAGAACAGCAGATTGCTCAGATCCTAGAGGGAAAGGGCTGACTCTCATTCATCAACAGACCATTAAATGAAGAGTCCCATCTGGTGAACTCCATAACTTTCTGTGTTCCTGTATAAAGCAGGATGGGAGGACATAGGGTGGTGGCAAAATTAATGAGAATGTAGTGAAGAGAACAAGTCTTTCATGATAATTCAGAACTAACTAGAAATATTTTCTTCTGCTTCAGAAATAAAATTTTTTAAATGAATTAAAATTTAAATTAAAATAAAATTCTTATTCTTGAATATGTAGGCTTGAAGAATATGTTTGTGGCATCTAAATTTTTTCTACTTCTCTTTAGGCCAAAAGAAACATGTTTCATAAATTATTTTCTCAATATCTTTGATCCAAAGATTCCCTTTTTACTTGAAGCTACAAGGCTAAATTTTATTATTCAAATGCAAATGTTTCATGATTGGGATATATTTTAAAATATAAACAAATTTTTAAAAATCTCTCTGTGAGACTCAGGGAAAGGCTGACATTTTTGCGTTAATACAGAATCCAAGAAATTAGACCAGCTCTCTGTGCCCTGTAAAGCCAAAAGTAATTTTTATGTCCCATGATGTTTATATAGATACGATAATACCCAAATCCTTCTTTTCACGAGATGTTAGTTAAATTTGAAAAATATCAAGATATTTTGGAAGACATACACATTCATCCAGTCAAATATAGTTCAAATATGGTTTTACAAATGAATAGCAAACATCTATGAGGTTACAGAATATTTATATATCTTAAATTTACCAAGAGTAATTTGTTAGCAACACTTAAATCATATTTTAACATTGACTTTACCCATAGTACATGAATGTACTTTCCAATTGATTTGCCGAATCAGAATTCAATCTCTCAAAGCATAGGTCTCACCCTGATATTTTCCTATTGAAATGGTTTCTTTGCTTAAGGAATCACAAAGAAAACCAGAACTAAAACAATGTCCGTTCTTCTGCTTTCCCATAGATACTTCTAAATCTCCCAAGCCCAAATACTTTTGAATCGGGTAACAAAGCCCCAGACCTGTGTGCCAGTTTTTCCACATTCTGTTTGGAAATCACCTCTTAATTACCACTGTCTGTTTGGAAATTCTTCATCATTAAGTCCTCTTGTTGTTTTCAAACCAGGAGCCATCATTTTGCCTAGCCTGATTTGGGCTGTTGATTTGAAATCTGATTGTGTGCCTCCTTCCAATATAGTATCTTTTGGCCTGTTGCACTGCCATTTGGCTCTCCGAGTTTCACGCTGCTAAACTCCAGGTTTGAATGTCTTGTGCACTGCCCAAACCCCTGAGGGCACTCATATATCCAGACCCCTCAAGTCTGGTGAGAAGAAACCGTGTACTGAAAACTCGTGTCGATGTTTTCATTTGCCTTAATGACTTTGCAAGTGAGTGAATTGGATAATAATGTTTAAAGCACCATTGCTAGGAGGATGTTTAATGGCGTAACACAGAAAACATATCAAGAGAGATTCTATGTTCAGGTTAGGCCCCAAAGTGTAAGTGGCTCTTTCTGCCAGAGACATCAGAACAAAACATCATTATTCCTAGGGGCAAAGAAAAAGTAGATTGTTCTCAGGACACATATGCACAAAGAAGGCTCAGATTTGAAAAGGAGAAAGCCATTCCTGCAATAACAAGGCAGGCAGACAGCAATATTTTTGCTCACCCAAAAGGAGGACATAATTAGTGAGATTTAAAGTCTCGAAATGCAGACTAAGAGCTAGTAATGAGAGCATTAAAACAAATAATTGCCGTGGAAGGTTTGAGGCAACAAAGAAGAATATACAGTTCCCAGAAGAAGGAAAAATTGGGTGCAGATTCTTTCATCCACGTTAGTTCAAGTTTGCCATTATTTTTCTAATAAAATATCACCACAGTTTTATACCAGACTTTCACAGCACATCCCTTATGCGCTTTGTGTATAATTATGCTCAAATTCTCTGTATAGCAAAATACAGAATTCACACTCTAGATTGTTGGATTCAGTCATCTTCCACTAATCCTTTTCTTGTCACCATGGTGTTGTAGTTTGAAAATATTCTTGTGATATTAGGGAGTGGTGTCTGTCTCAGCTGTCGCTCCCGGGGGTTGACAGAGCAGATTCCAGGGCTCACTATTGGAAAAGGGGGAGAACAGCACAAACGAGCAGACAAGTGACCTTCCTCAGGGTAAGCTGCCTTTAAAAAGCTTTGTTTCCTTTGTGTCTAGAATACATTGAGGAGGGAATGATCCTGCTTTTCTGCCCTCAACAAAAAGTCATCTTTACACAACAGTAACCAAGCAAGCCCAAGAAGGTGGAAACACTAGATGGTAGCTTTGTATACACTTTGTGGTAGCATTACGTGGTTAGTGAGAGTTTGGGCTTTGGAGTGAGACTGCCTGGATTGGAATCCTGGCGTGGCTCTCTCTCATGTTTTTCATTAGTGAGGATAACTTACATCTAGTTTGGTGGTAGATGTTGTCCGTCTGTATATTTTTACAGGGATATGGGAGAGGTTCAAAAAGGACCTCTCCACAGCTACCATCTTTTTCAGAATCCCCTTTGTTTATTTTTGAAGAAGAGGAATTATCTTTATTATATATGTTCTTTCTTACCTAAAAGAACATATCATGTTGATTATTTTAAGCAAATTTGGGGGGGTGGTTAAGTAATTTCAGTAAGCAGATTGGGCCACATAATACCTAGTCTCGGGTTTAAGCACACGTATCGTGGAACGTTCTTTCCTAATTTTGAGGCAAGAAGGTATGTCATAAACTTTTGAATTCATTTATTCTCTTTCACCTTGGAAGGAATTTACAATATTTGAATACAAAAAAGTTGTGTTGAGCCACCCTTTTACAGATTATTCTAAGTTTAGACTTCTGTTTACAAGTATATTATAATGAATATATTACAACAGATCTACCATAATCTGTAAACATGCATTATTAGGATGAAAATGTCCCTGACATAGTCTCTTGTCTTTGGAATGAAAGCAGCCAAATAGAGGCGGCAACAACAACAAAAAGTTTCACTTACAAGGAAATAAGAATGAGTATAAATTCGTAATAACGGAGAAAATCCAAGACTGATACTGCTATCGGAAAAGCTTATAAAATAGTTACCAAGTAGCATAAATCTCCCCTAAATAATCATGAATTATCAACGATGTGGAGATTTAGATTAGTCCTTTCTTAGTTTTGTTTGTTCTTAAAGTAGTAACAGAGGTAATTTTCTATCGAATTAAAATAAGCTATCGGCACTTCTTCACAGATCATAGTACACTTTAATAATAAGGCCTATTATTGTTAACGGGGGAGAGTGATTCTACCAGATGACAAACCTGATGCATCTCTTGGTGCTCATTTATAGTGGTTAAATGGGATTTAGTGAATTGTTAACAAACTGATATATATTGTATAAATGCATTTTATTGCCACTTTTGAGATAAAAATATTTCTATAAATTGAATTTCGAATCTCCACTGATTCAAATATTAGTATTTTGTCAGTAATTAACTTAAGAACAAATGGGCAAGGTTGAAATGAGGTAGCTTTTGATGTATAGTAGGGAAGAATCTACTAATGATTCAAGCCATACTGAGATGGAATGCTTAATATTTTTAACCCTGGAAAATATAGTGAGGGCTTCCCTGGTGGCGCAGTGGTTGAGCGTCTGCCTGCCAATGCAGGGGACGCAGGTTCGTGCCCCAGTCCGGGAGGATCCCACATGCCGCAGAGCGGCTGGGCCCCTGAGCCATGGCCGCTGAGCCTGTGCGTCTGGAGCCTGTGCCCCGCAATGGGAGAGGCCACAACAGTGAGAGGCCCCCGTACCGCAAAAAAAAAAAAAAAAAAAAAAAAAAAATATAGTGAGCTTCCTTTTATCAGAGGCATTAAAACAGTGCCGAGAAATTTATTTGTAGAAAAGATTCACATATGTATAGAGGCTTGGATAAGTTGCCTTTAATATTACATGTGAATCTGAAATACTGTCCTTTCATGGTCAGTTTTGAATCCATATCAAAACAGTGTGTCTAGGACAGTACAACATACTTTATCAATATTATTATAATTGCAAAGTTGTTACTTTTTTACATACAAGTAGTACATGTAGAGTAAGACATTCACATGGTTAAAAAAAATCAAGTAATAAAGAGAGTATTAAGCAAAAATAAAATGTTGTCCCTTATCTTCATTGCCATCTCCTAGATGTAGTCAGATTTAACCATCACTTTTTAATATTTTTAGTTAACCAAAATCAGAACAATACGCTTATGTCTAACATTTTTCTTTATTAAATTTAGATACTATTGTTTTCCTGCCAATAAAAATAATGAATTCGTCACTATTACCTGTCTCCTGCCCTCAGCTGTCCACGTTTAAGTTATTGCAATTTAGTTCTTTTATTTGCTACCTTCTGTTCTAGTTCTAACCTCTAGTTAGCGTTCCATCAATTTTAAACAGTTTATTCTCCGCTTTTACACTTGAATAAACACCTGAACTTCCCTCTTTTTACCTGTACACCATCAAAGTTTATAGTATTTATATTCTGTTACTGTGATTAATTCTTCTGTGCATTGCCTATAGAGTCTAAAAATTGAAATTCAATAAACTCTGATTTCAATTCTGCGTTTATTTACATATCATACACTGCAACTAAGCAGAGTGATTGGAGCTGAAGAGAAAATTATGCTATCCTATGTACCATTTAAAAGAAAATGTTACAAGTTTCAAGGTCAGATATATTTATTCTATCTTTCCAGTTGCTCAAAAGAATGCCTGATTTGAGAGATTCAAGTTCCCTAACACTCATTACAATTAGCAATATTTTTCTTTCTTGCAGGAAGCAAATTAGATTGGAACTGAAAACCATATCTATTTTTAATATGTCACAGTAAGATCTGTTTGCTCCCCTTCCAGAGAAACATTATGCATTTTATAATGAGGGGCAAGAAGATAAAAATATGTGGAATTTGTGTACAACATCTTATTCTATCCAAACCTTATGTTTGTGTTCTCTTTTAATTTTCTATTAAAGAATAGAGAGGGACCTGCACAGTCTCAAATGAAGTCATAGAGCTGTAACTGGGTATCATCATGGCTCATAATATATGCTCTAGGGATTAAAAAAGTTGGAATAATCTCTCCATTTTAAGAGTTCCCTGTAGATCATACAAAGCTCTGTGACAAGTTGTGTACAAGCTCCTTGGTGTCCCCTTAGACCAAGTAAACCGTGCCATTTTGTAATTTCTCCTTAGATGACAAGGAGTCAGGCAATATAGATGATATCATAACGTTGCTTGACATTTGTGGCTGAAACTATCATGTTCACTTTTATCCATGTGCTACTCTACTTTTGTTGGCCATGGGATTGAGTGGAACGTGGATAGAAGTGATGGACGCCACCTCTAGGACAGGCCCCTAAAATGTCCTGCACATTCTATTTCCCCTGCTAGTCATCTGGAAATCAAGAACTATGAAACCTGAGAACCACACAGTGGAAGGAGCATGGTTCTCTGGGTCACTCTTTGCAGGAAAGTACACAGAAGGGTAACTTGATCAAAACTGATAAACCAAGACATAAAATTTCATTTTGTTAAAAAGTCATGAGACTCTTTTCATTTCAGTGACAAAAGCTGGCCTATTCTGACTTATATATCGTTTTATGATGAAATTATGGTATACTTTATTGGTCTGTTTCTTGGTCTCTTGAAACTTCTGTCATGTTTATTTAAAAAAAAAGCATAGTTCAGAAAGGTTGGTTATACCCAATTTAAAACATTTTTTTTTTAATTTTTAAATTTATTTATTTATTGGTTGTGTTGGGTCTCAGTTGTTGCACACAGGCTTTCTCTAGTTGCAGTGAGTGGGGCTACTCTTCATTGTGGTGTGCAGGCTTCTCATTGTGGTGGCTTCTCTTGTTGCGGAGCACGGGCTCCAGGCACACAGGCTTCAGTAGTTGTGGCACGCGGGATCAGTAGTTGTGGCTCGTGGGCTTTAGAGCACAGGCTCAGTAGTTGTGGCACACGGGCTTAGTTGCTCCATGGCATGTGGGATCTTCCAGGACCAGGGCTCAAATCCATGTCCCTGCGTTGGCGGCAGATTCTTAACCACTGCTCCACCAGGGAAGTCCTATTGCACCCAATTTTAACACCAAGTTCATTTACTTCTTATTTGGACCAAGACTTCTTGTGGGGATGTTTTTCTAGAGTTTGTAAAAGCTTTTCTTTTTGTTGTTGTTGTTGTTTTGCGGTACGCGGGCCTCTCACTGTTGTGGCCTCTCCCGTTGCGGAGCACAGGCTCCGGACGCACAGGCTCAGCGGCCATGGCTCACGGGCCTAGCCGCTCCGCGGCATGTGGGGTCTTCCCGGACCGGGGCACGAACCCGTGTCCCCTGCATCGGCAGGTGGACTCTCAACCACTGCGCCACCAGGGAAGCCCAAAGCTTTTTTTTTTTGTTGACAAAAATATATTATGATTTCTTCATCATGTTGCTAAAATAATCCATCTTAATCACAAAGTTTGTTTAATAAAATTTCTTTTCTGAAGGCATACTTCTCTGAGTCTTTAGTTATAATTTGTGGCATTTTACTCTAAGCCAAATCTTTTTATTTCTTCTATATTTGCTGCATAGCTGTCATTTCAAGTTTTCTTTTCAAGGGTTAGATCCATACCATTCCTTATATACTATGCTTTGTTCTTTTGGTATCCCTTTTTCATTTCTCCAGATAATATCCTTTAATAATTAAAAATATTATTCAAAGGATATAAAAGTTTTGACTCCTGTATTTCTAAAATTATCTTTAATTTCCCTTCACTAATTATGCACTAACATAGGTGCAGAATTCTAGGTTTAAAATAATTTCTCTCAATCTTTGACAGAATTGTTCTACTGACTTCTAGAATCCACTGTTGCTAATCATAGCATGTTGTCTATTATAGTCTAAGTTTCTTCCTTCCTCTGGAGATAAACTCTTTTTGTTCTCTGTAAGCTTTGCAGACTCTCTCTTTAGTATTAGTATTCTATAATTTCACAATGATGTGTCCAGTGTTGGATAATTAAAAGTTTACTCTGCTTGGCACTTGGTCAGTTCTCTTGGTCAAAACTTCTTTTCTTCATCTCTGGAAAATTCTCTTTCATTTTTCTTGGATCATTTCCTTTTCTGCATTTTTTCAGTCCCACTCATAGCCCCACCACCCTCCAGAACACTCCCCAGTTATATGTTTAATATCATGGTTTCATGCTTCATATCTCATTTTCTTTTTCTGTAGATGCATGCTATTAACTAGGGTACAATACAGCCTCCTAATATATATATATATATATATATATATATATATATAAAATAAATATAGACATTGGACTTTCTTGCCTTTCCTATCTCTAAACAATTCAGAATCATTGAGATTTTATGCTATCTTTTAAAATATCCTTTAAAATACATAAAATCACTACCTTTATGGCTATTTAAAATACTTCATAAATAACTTTTATTTTAGATTTTATCCTTTCATCTATTTTAACCACATTTTAATTTTTCCCTTTAATACTCAAACTTCACATTATGGGGAAAAAGCATAAGGGACATTTATGCCTGTGGAGAAGGGTTCTTACATCATTCGATCATAACTCAGAACTTTCTGAAACTACACCAACTCTCTCAATCAGTTGACACTGTTGGATGTATCATATGATGAAGATCTGAAAGAAAATTGATACTTAGATCCTATTTTTCTTCCTCGAGTCTTCCATTGATTCTATATAGATTCTCAATATATGCTCTCAATATTCAGAGATTTCCAAGTGAAAGCTGTTTTCCACCTCCATGATTATGCCTCTGAGACAAGATTATCTTCCAGGTAACATTGTTCAGTCTTGATATATATCTGCATATGTTGTTTTTTGCATTTATGTCTTATAGCTAAATAATGTTTCTATGGGACTGGGAATATATCTTATTACCTTTGAAATTCTGCATTTTCCTATAGAGTCCAGTTTCAAATATGTGTGTGTGTGTATACAATTTTGGGTGACTATGGAAGGAGGAACTCTTTGATGGTCTTCAGTGGTAAGGGAATTCTTGGGTATACTCTATTAAGTGTTGGTTCAGTTTTTAGTTATATAGTGTAGTTTCAGGCTTACTGTGTGCCACCAGGCTTTATAATTTGCAAACAGTTGTTTCTTTTTTATTGATTTCTCTCTGTGCTTTCTTTCCCCCTGCAACATCTCTTTGGCTCTTGAGAGCACCTGTGCCATCAGGTCTTAGTTGAGCCAGTTTCTTGGCTTATTCCCTCTTTAACACTGATGACAGTCTCCAACTTTTTTCTTATCTACATTGCCACCTTTGCATTTCTACAATAGGTTTCATTAAAGCAAAAAGTCCTAAACTTTACATTTACATTTTAACATAAATAACTACAGTTATACAAAATAATCACCCTTATATCCCCATTTTGCAATGTGGATGCTACCTTATAGGAGCAAAAGAGGATTTTCCAAGAATCCTGTTGGTATTGACATTGCACACGGCTATCAAGTAGTAGTCAGTATTGTTGTGTAAGCAAGACACTTACACAGAAACAAAGAAACAGAAAAGCACTGGTACCTTAGACTTGTCCTTTGTGGGGGTGGGGTGGTTGTGTGTGGAGGGCGGGTGCTTGTGCTTTCAAATATCTTCCTTCTCTGATTGGTTGGGGTTTTCATGGTAGGTAGATGGATCTTCAGTAAACATTTGAAACTGATTAGCTGACTAAGAGCATAATTTATGCTATTTCAAGCATAAATGAATTATGCTTCATAAGATAAAATATAGAATCATTAAGTAGAAAATAAAAGATGACATCATTTTTATCAGCTTGTGCTTAACTAGAAATCCTATTCAGGTCAAGTTTCCTAGGTTCACAGACTACAGAAACACCTGTTTACTTAAAATACTGCAAGTGATTTGTGAAATTTAGAACACAGACTGTAAAACACTCATAATTTGAAATATTATTTTTACTAATAGCAGATATTTAATTTTAAAAGTCCATGGTTTTTAAAGCAAGAACTATTTAGCACTTATTAGTTATACAAAATACACACACAACAGAACTAGAAAAAAGAAACCCCAAACACTCTTATATGCATTATAGATGAAAATATAAAACCTGTCTATAAAACAGGTTTTGAATTTTACTGTAATTGTGCTTTTCAAAGTAGGTAATTAAATTGCTATGTCTTTGGGAAAAGGTCAGCTGGGATAGCACAGATTAATCTCTCTAGGGCATTTGCTCTTAATAACCATGAATCGTTGTTTCATAAGCTTGAAGGCTTGGCGAGGTTCCATCCAGCCTAAAATACTTTGAAAATGACAGAAATTCACTAAGAAACACTCTAATAGTTTTATTCAATCACCAGTTAACCTGCATAAGTACCTTTGTGTTCTCATCTACCTGTTAACCTACACTATGATCAGATATTGGGGAAAATGAGAACATGAAGCCTCCTGGGTTTTTGCTGTGCTTGTTGCTCATTCCTGTGTTGGGTATGTTTGTGCCCTGAGCTAGATGTAGAGGGCAAAAGAGATGAGCTCAGGTTAAGACAGAATAAAACCTCTAATTCTATAAATTATTACTGAGTGCCTGTCATCTAATTTTGCATTTCTATTGTAAAGTTCCCATGCTGTACCTTTATACAAATTATTAAGAATAAATTCTGGTACAACTTATAAGAGTCCTAAAAAAACCTTTCTAAGATATAATGGCAAAATCTATGTCTATACAAGCAAAATTAGAGTCCTTTATTGAGACTATGTCAGTCTCAAGTCCTTCTAATGAGAAACAAGAAAAAAAAAAACAGCTAATTCGATCCTGAATTATCTAACATGAATATTCTCATGTTGATGGGATTATCCTGCCTCCCATTCTCATAGCCTAAAAGAAAAAAAAAAAAAACTGATGATAAATTATAAGTGAAAAATGCTATTTTCTAAAGCATAACTATTAGAGACATAATACAGTTCCTGCATCATTTTTAAAGTTGTGAGCCTAAATTTGATAATTCCATCAACATACACTTAAATT
This sequence comes from Phocoena phocoena, assembly GCF_963924675.1. Taxonomy (NCBI): domain Eukaryota; kingdom Metazoa; phylum Chordata; class Mammalia; order Artiodactyla; family Phocoenidae; genus Phocoena; species Phocoena phocoena. The sequence continues at coordinate 115,188,577 of NC_089222.1, read as the reverse complement.
ACCAGTAGAATATCTAGATCCCATTGGGGAAAAAAACCCTTTTTCATATGGTAATTATTAGTGTATGCTTGATAATTATTTTTCAAAAGCTTGTTTAAAGGAACTGGGATCTCCAGTGTTTAAAACAAGGGCTCTTCTAAAGTGAATACCTGTTTCCAGATTATCCTTCCTGGCCATTCAGCAACTTGTGCTTTCTAGTAACATCCTACTCTGAGTTATTAAAGATTTTCCTTGTCTTGGTATTTGAAGAAAGGAGTTTTCCCTCTTCCTAATGCCTTCAATATGTGTGTTGGCATCAACAATTTGGACTCCTAAGAGAAGTGTTTAATATCCTGTAAGGGCAGCATTTAAGGGGAAGCAGCAAAAATGGAGACTATTCTAGGAGAAAATCACATTTTTTATTAGTCTTAATTAACAAGGTTCATAACAACAACAAAAATATACATGTAATTGCTTTCTTCTCTGGATTAGTAAGGGTTTCCTTCTTGGGACACTTAAATTATACTTTAATCTTAAAAATAATTTTGTTCATTGATTTTGATTTAATCACCTTTCCCTGTGAGCACTGACTGTTGAGCACTTTGTGTTATGAAAGTTCAAAATGACTATTACTGTTGCATGATTACATCAACCTGAAAATTTTTACAATTTAGTAAATTGTTGCCCAGGACAGCTGTCCTGAACCACCAAAATATCTACAGGACAAAGTATATTTTTCTTATCAACAATAGTTCAGTTCATCCCTTTCTAGCATTTACTATATTTTATTATTATTATTAGCAAGCCATTTTTATAATCAATTGCTGACAGAAGGATTTTTTCAAGTTGACATTTATTACTTTTTGAAACCGATTTCTTTGTTGCCAGTGTTTTGAAAAATATACTAAATAAATGTGAGAGCAATTTCAGCATAAATATATGAAGCTAACTGACAGAAGCTGTAGCTGCAAATAAATTGCTGAATCATATATTTTACCTACTTACTGGGATCCTAAACACTGCTGACTAATATTTTCATAGTCTTCTCTTAGTATAAGTGTTTTTCTACAATTAGTAAAAGACATTTATTCTGCATTTCACATTTAGTAACACCTCAAATATTTATTTGTGCATCAGAAGTTTTTCTAAAATAAAATGAACATAATCCCCACTGAGCTTACAAATCACATGTATTACATGTGTATTGTTAAAACATATAAAAGGATTCCAACTGCTGAGAAGATCTTGTACATTCTGTGACTACCTATATAAAATGCATTTGACTTTAATGTTAAAAATAATTTTAAAGAACTCTTACTTTTGTCCACTGTTTATTTAATTAACTGAACAGTTACACTCATTCTAGTCTATAATTTCTAACAATATAGTGAAAAGTTACTACATCTCAAAGCTATTTGGATCTGAAATTAATTTTATTTCTCTGCTAGATCATTTAATACTAATTCTTTTGTATCTCCCCACCTTGTTTCAGATTATGTTTCATTTACTGTTAATAAACTTATTAGCCTAAAAAAGTTATTGTTTAAATTGTGTTTTCATGTGATGATAAAAATCTGCAAAATCGTTTGTTCATTGCCATGCCCCAAATTCAGTCATCAGCATTGAGGCAATCACTCTACCTTTAATTATGCTGCCCACAAAGGCTTACAATAGCTGCAATACTGAACAGAACATTCCTTAAAGCAATTCACCTCAAACTATTAAACTAAGAAATTAATGGCTCTGTCTACTGTGGCTCTTTCTGGCAGATTACTTGAATAAGCTAAAGTTTTGTGTAAAGCACATTCTTTTTCCTTGGTCCTTGGTTGGCAACCTATCATGAAGTTTGATGACTTTCCTCCAATTCATCATTCTAATCAAACTTTCTGACTGGTACCAGCCACTTCCTGTGGTGCACATTTTAGTTGTTGAGTGTGAGTGTGTGTGTGTGTGTGTCTATATGTTTAGGGCAGAGAGGTTGTTACATGAAGAACAGTGTCTTAAGGAGTCATATGACAAAACTAAAGAGTATAAATATTAGTGGAAGAAAAATAAGATGGCTTTTATCCCATGGCTTTTAACTTTGTCTTTCTGACCAAGAACTTACCTAGCTCGCCTTGCCTGATACAACCCATAAGAACTTCCTTTTAGAAAGGAATTTTATGAATTCATTCATACTGAGATGTAAATGATGAAGGGTCGAAATATTTCTAAGGGACAGGGCTTTTATGTTTACAAAGAAATAGCACTATAATTATAAAAATTCATGCTTAGTTAAATAGTAGATTAGTACTATTCTTCAAAAATAATAACAACGATGATCACAATATATAGTTTATATTAAGAAATACATGGGCAAGACACATTCTGTGAGTTTTACAAACATTATCTCTTTTATTTAACAGCAATTCTTTGAGGTGGGTAATATTATCCCTGTTTTGCATACATGCATCCTTAGAAAAGTCTCCCTGAAATCACATTGCTGAGGCAATTAGTAACATTTTAAATCACCTAATCATTGGAAGGGGTGGTGGTGGGGAGTCCTTGCCTTCATAGTTCAAACTAAGTTAAAAATAAAAAATATTACATACAGAATATATGTATAATATTACTAACTTAATATTATACATATTCTGCCCCTGGAGAAAGGCATAGGGCAGGTCTAGCAGGTCTGTAATTGACCTCCCAAAAGGAGAGAAGATAAATAATAGGGGAAAAAAGGAAAATTAAGAATAATGGCAAAAATCTCCCCAAAGTTGGTGAAAATCAAATTGCTGAAAACTAAATATGAGAGAAAAGTTTGAAATTAGCTAGAGAAAAAAAATGACACATTAAGAATAGGGGACTCAAAACACATATTACTGGAGACTCTTCATGAGAAATAATGAAGTCCCTAAGACAGTGGAAAGACACTTAAAAGGGCTGAGACAAAAAGTTGTCAACTCTATACCTGTTGAAAATAGTGTTGAAGAAGGAAAATGAGATACAGACTTTTACAGATAAAGCATAAAGAAAATAATTCATCATCAGAACAACTACACTACAGAAATGCTACAGGAAATTCTTTAGTTTACAGGGAAATGATACTATATTGAAACCCAGGTCTTCAGGAGCAAATGAAATTACTGGAAAAAATAAATATGAGAATAAATATTATGTATACATTTTTCTTTTAATTAAAAAATATATAATTTTGTTATAAAGTATAAACTTGTATCATGTGTTGTATGTAATACACAGGACAACTGTAACAGAAAGGAGGGAGGAGATGAGGTAAGTGGGCCTACATGGCTGTGAGTTTCTTAAATTTTACATGAAGTAGTACAATTTTAACACTGAGTAAACTGTGAAATGTTAAAGATATATTTTGAAATTCCTAGATAAACCACTAAACATATTGCAAAGAGAGTTAGCCAAAATCAAATAGTTAAATAAAAATGGAATTCTAATAAATGCAAATAACACAAATTATGGAAGAAAATTTTAGATGAAATGAACAAATTCTGTGAAGAACATACCAAACTTTTATACATCATTAGTAGAAAACTTTACTATTCCTACATACATTAAAGAAACTAAGTTTATTATCAAAAACTTATTCACAAAGAAAGCTGCTGGTAGATTCACTGGTGAATTCTAGCAAATATTTGAGGGAAACATAATACAAACCTCACACAGACTGTTTCACAAAATTAAGTATGAAACACTTCCAATTTAATATTAATTTCCCTGATAATGAAATTAGACAAAGTCATTTCGGGGAAAAAAAAAACTACAGACAAATATCTTTCATGAAAATAGAAAGATATTCTCTACAAAATATCAGCTAATAAAATTCAGCAATACATGTCAAATTGACATAATGATCAAGAGGATAATAATACCAGGAATGCTAAGTTGTTTTAACATTTTAAAAATTCAATGGAGAACTAGAACCCATTCCTCTCTTACCACCTCCAACTTTCATTTCATGGGTTACCCGTGGGAGAAGATGGTATCTTTAACCCGGGGTTGCACATGCACTCGGCCTGGAATTCAGAAAAGCTGAAGAAGGAGATCCTCTGAGAAGTGGAGAAGCTACAGGCCCCATTGTTTGCCCCACACTCACAAAGTAAACTAGTAGAGTAATAAAAGTCAAGGTAACACCCTATTAACTGAATAAGAGAAAAATCATATAATCATTTGAATAAGTTAAGAAAAAGCCTTTGAGATTATTCAATGTCCGTTCATTATAAAAGCTCTCAGCAAATAAGAATAGAACACCTTCAATTTGATGAAAAGAATAGACAAATTCCTTCAACTAACATGACAAAGGTCAAAGACTAACCACTTTTCCCATAAGATCAGGAATGAGATAAGCCTGTCTGCCTGCAACCACTTATATTCAATATTGTGTTGGAAATCCTTCCCAATGCAATAAGGCAAGACAATGAACTATAAGACAAATAATCATAAAGGAGGTAGTAAAACATTCTTTATTCACAAATGACATAATATTTCTTTTTAAAATGTAAACTATGTTAAGGTATCTATAAAACATACTACAACAAATAAGCGAATTTAGCAGTCACTGGATACAAGGTCAGTATAAATAATAATAGTATTTGTATATAATAGCAATAAACAATCAGAAAATAAAGCTGACAATTAAAAATTGCATTTAGAATTAGAAAAACAAAAACAGAATAGAATCGAAAAACAAAATATTAAGGATAAAATAACAAAGGAAGTACAATGTTTTTACACTGAATACTATAAAATATTGCTGACAAAAATTAAAGGACATCTAAATAAAAGAAGAGATATACAATGTTCATGGATCAGAAGGCTCAATATTTTTAAGGTGTCACTTCTCCCCAAGTTATAGATTCAATGCAATCCCAATCCTGATTATATCAGGCTTTTTTTTTTTTTTTTGGTAGAAATTTGCAAGCTGATTCCAAAACTTAGGTAGAAATAAAAAGACTTAGAATATTCTAAATATTCTTTTAAAAGAAGGGCTAAGTTGGATGACTTACACTAGCTGACTTTAAGATTTTCTATAAACCTACAGTAGTCAATAAAGTGTGGTACTGGTCTAAAGATAAACAAGATCAACTTAGACAGGATAAAGAACTCAGAAATAGACGTATTTAATTAATTTTTATTTAATTCCATCAATTTTTGACAGAGGGGCTAAAACAATCTAATGGGGAAAGAACATCCATAAAGAAATAAAACCAAACAAAAACAATTCAAATTTAAACTCATACCATAGAAATTTAGGATGAATCACAGACTTGATTGTAAAAGTGAAAACTGTAAAACTAAATCCATACAATATAGAGAGAAAATTTTTGTGACTTAAGTGTAGAGTAAGGTGTATTATAGAAGGCACAGAAAGTAATAATCATAAAAGAAAAATGATAAACTTCATCAAGAAGTTCACCAGTTTCACCAAATGTAAAAACTTTGGTCCATTAAAAGATTCTTTTAAGAAAAGGGATAAGACTGTCATACAGAGTGAAGTAAGTCAGAAAGAGAAAAACAAATATTGTATAATATCACTTATATGTGGAATCTAGAAAAATGGTGCAGATGAACTTATTTGCAAAGCAGAAATAGACACACAGATGTAGAGAGCAAACTTATGGATACCAAAGGGGGAAAGAGGGGGTGGGATGAATTGGGAGATTGGGATTGACATATATACACTACTATGCTTAAAATAGATAACTAACGAGAACCTACTGTATAGCACAGGATACTCTACTCAGTGCTCTGTGGTGACCTAAATGGGAAGGAAATCTAGAAAAGAGGGGATATATGTATATGTATAACTGATTCACTTTGCTGTACAGTAGAAACTAACACAACATTGGAAAGCAACTATACTCCAATAAAAGTTAAAATAAAAAAAAAAGAAAAAAGATAAACTACAGACTGGGAAAAAATATTCACAAATATATTATCTGTCAAAGGATCGGTATTGTAGGGGTCCAAAATGAGCCTCCTCAAAATGTCACTTTTGCATGATGATCATTCTGAGCCAAAGATAATCGAGACCCTGTGGATTCAAGAGAAACTATTACCCCTCCATTAACTACCTAGAAGAGTTTAAATTGGGGATTTTTCCCAGAAGAGAGTTATTATTGGAGATAAATCATACCCAAATGGCCCCATCTATGTAACAGGGCAAACATCTGATTATCAAACATCTGCTTTTCTTATCATCCTGTGAATGACCCTCCTGTTCTGTCCCCAGGCCTCTATCCCCATTCCTTACCTCAGGATGGCATATATACCTTATTTTACCTTTCTCTTTTGGAACCATTCACATATGTGAGGTTCCAGTATGCATAAATTTGATTTTCTCCTGTTAATCTGTCTCATGTCAATTTAATTCTTAGGCCAGCCAGAAGAATCTAGAAGGGCAGAGGAACGTTCTCCTCCTTCCTGACAGTATCTAGAATTCATAATGAAATATTACAATTCAATAATGAAATATCAAACAACTCAATATAATTGGGCAAAATATTTGAACAGACATTACATAAAGAAAGGTATATAAATGACCATAAGCACATGAAAAAGTGCTCAACATCAATAGTCATCAGGGAAATGCAAATTAAAACCACAATGGCGGGCTTCCCTGGTGGCACAGTGGTTGAGAGTCCGCCTGCCGATGAAGGGGACACGGGTTCGTGCCCTGGTCCGGGAAGATCCCACATGCCACGGAGCGGCTGGGCCCATGAGCCATGGCCGCTGAGCCTGCGCATCCAGAGCCTGTGCTCTGCAACGGGAGGGGCCACAACAGTGAGAGACCTGCGTACCGCAAAAAAAAAAAGAAAAAAAAAAAACCACAATGGCATATCATTATACAGCCACTGAAATAATTAAAATTCAAAAGAATAAAAACACCAAATTTTGACGGGGCTGATGAGCAACTAGAATTTTAGTACATTATTTGTGGTATTACAAAAATACCACTACCCTTGGTATTATAAAACGATACAACTACCTTTGGCAATTTCTTATAAAACTAAACACACAGTAAAACTCTTATTTTTCATTGCTGCTTTGGACTACTCTTTCATTACTGCTGTTGCTTCCTCTTCTGAAGTCCATTACATCCTCCATATTCCTTCATTTCTAAATCCTGTGGCTAATGTTTACTGTTGCCCAGATGTATCTTGATGATTTTACTGACAAGTTTTCTTCCTTAGATTGTTTGATCCCTTTCTACTTAGTGCTTTTATTGACTGCTTTGATAACCTATATGGCACAACCGTTCTTTGACCTTCTCAACTGTACTGACTTACAATTAAAGAGTTGCCATCTGGCAAATCCCCATCTCAGACTTTTCCTGCAGTTGGAACTTGAATGATTTTTCTTTGACTTATAGCTTTTAATTCTCTCCATTTTCCAGTTTTACATCTGCTCTAAGGCCTTTTGACTCTTGGCTCCCATTGTGACCTCTGATCCTTCACCACCTGCTCATTTTCCTTGTTTTGTTCTTTCTTCACTATTGGGACCTAGCATTGGCCTTGAAACTGGAGACCTTCCATAAATGCTACACTGAATTGAATCCACTCACCTCTCTGCTTTGGCTGCACACTGTGATCTGTCATCTCAATATCCCCTTTAAGGCACCCTAGAATCACTCATCCCCTTGGCCTGTACTGCATTCCTGAACCCTTAATCACTCTTACCTGTGGTTTCCTCTGTTCTCTCTTCCACCTTGTTGAAAGTTGATGTAAGAAGTCTATACAAATGTCTGATTACATATAATAATTACTATAGCTGTTTCAGAGAGACCTAGCTGTACCTCAACAGGCCTTATATTCACCTTGTGTTCTATTCCTATTCTACCCTCTACAGCAGCTAGTCTAATATTTTTAAATTTCTTCAAATATTTTATTCCCAATCTTTTTCCTTTTCTGAGGAAAGTAATGACTCTCCGGTTTTCCAGAAATAATAATTCAATGTTTGATTCCTTTTCATCCTGGTTTCTACAAAAGAGCAAGTTTTATCAATAATTGCCACCCTCCCCTGCCCATTGCATTTTTGATATTGTTTGCATTACCCTCCTTTCCCTCTTTCTGTAAAGTTACTCAGATCTCCTCTCTCAAAAAATAAATACATATTTGCCACTCAAAAATTTTTTCCATGGTATCCCTCCCCCACAACACTATGAACTCAAATAAGTTAAAGACAAGCTTCCACTCATTATTTCTATTTCTTCAATTGTAAATTCTTAGCCCCTGGCCCCTTAACCACTTAAACCCTCCATTTGTGGAAGCTGCTTTCAGGAAGGCCACCTCTGACTTTTTCACCAAAAATCAATGTTTTTTTCTGTTTTCTTCATCTTTGAACTGTCAAGTCATGTGACATTCTTACTCTGTTTCAAAATTTTATCCTTGACTTGGATTCGGTAGTTGAATTCCATTTTACCTTGTATTTTGTTCTTGACTATCTTCTTCACTGATTTATTTCCTTCTCCACTTCCTTCTCAAAGTTCTGTTCACCTTGCCCTTCCTTTTGAAAGGGTTAATGGCTAACAATAGCAATTGGCCTCACCTAGTTCAAATACCTCTTCCTAAAAATAAATGAAGGTCTTCTTTTAATGAAGCTATTTAAAAATGCTAGGAGAGGGCTTCCCTGGTGGCGCAGTGGTTAAGAATCCACCTGCCAATGCAGGGGACACGGGTGCAAGCCCTAGTCCGGGAAGATCCCACATGCCGCTGGGCAACTAAACCCGTGTGCCACAACCACTGAGCCTGCTCTCTAGAGCCCATGTACCACAACTACTGAGTCCGTGTGCTGCAACTACTGAAGCCCATGCGCCTAGAGCCCATGCTCCGCAACAAGAGAAGCCACCGCAATGAGAAGCCTGCGCACCGCAACAGAGTAGCCCCCTCTCACCGCAACTAGAGAAAGCCTGCGTGCAGCAACGAAGACCCAACACAGCCAAAAATAAATAAAATAAATAAATTTTTAAAAAATGCTAGGAGAAATTCATGATTTAAAATAAATTATATTCTGTTTGCTGATGGTTTATACCTCTTTTTCTTTCTCTCTCTCTCCCTCTCCCCCCACCCCCACACACACACAGACACATACACACACACACTCATGTGACAATAGGAACTGAGTAAATTGTACATTATGCTTGGCCATGACAACCAGGTAGTTCAACTGTTAACAATATATTTGTCCCACATTGGTACTGGTAAGGTCCTTCGTAACTAGTATCTGGGTCCCAGTTCTTCTGTATCTCCATCTTCATTTACCCTGTTTCCTATGACAGTTCCACTTTGTCCACTTCTGGGACACATATGGTCTAACTCATTTGGAGCACACTCTCTGATATTTCTAGAAATTCATTCCAAAAAATAAAGAGCCTTTTCTTCTGTTGCCTCATAAAACCCAGCAACTATACTTCTGGTAGTACAACCATTTCTGTTTGTAATTGCTATTGCACAAGTCCAAGGAATGTCTTCACTATGGTTCTCCATCTCTCACTTCCAAATCCTCCCTGGCAGCAGAAGCTAACATTAAAGCTGTCTGCTCTAAGTAAATGCTGGCTCACTTTCTATTTGCCAACAATATAGGGATTACATTCCAATAAAATTACTTTCTGCTCAGTGAATCAAATTTTCTCCCATCAATATACCACACTAACTCTAAATTCTTCATTAAAGCTTTCAAAATCCTTCATAAACTTGACCAAACTTAGGCGTCAATTTTATTTGTATTCCAACACATGGTTCTCCTTTCATCACATAGATTGCAGAGTGCCTGACACAGCATGAAGATGCGTGTCAGCACAGCTTCTTAAATTGGGTTTGCTTCACTTCACCTCGATGTCTCTTCCCTCTTGCTTGTACCATTATTAATTCTACATATTATTCATGGCCAAACTCAAGTCCCATTTCATCAAGGAATCATTCCCCCATTATTATACCTTTCTTGTCTTCCCTTTCTCTGGTAACATTTACTCTGTACCACCACTGAGTATTTGGTCACAAGTATTATTATTTATTTTTAAACTACATTGTGAAAGTCCTGCTGTCAGGTGCTTTATTAAATAAAAATATTTATTGCCAGAAGGAAAGTACACTTATATTTCAATTGTATATTTACAGTGCCTGAATATTATATATTCAGAGAGTTTGCTGGGTGCCAGATGCTACCCTAAATTCATTTAATTCTCACCACCACACTCGGCAGTTGTCATTATTAAAGCTATTAAATAAATGAGAACTGAGGTTCAGAGAGGTTAAATCTCCAAGGTCAGAGAGCTAATCAAAACCAGTTATGTTTGATTGCAAAGCCCATAATCCTTCCATTATACCTGGAAGATTCCAAATACTTGTGAAGTGATTGTTTTAAATGAAAAGACTGTATTGGTTTAATATGATATCCAGTATTTGTTTATAAATATTCTGCCTAACTTTGAGTCTACACTCTGAAAAGAATTCTCCTTCTTCTGCTATTTTGTTGCTGTTCCCGTTGGCAGTGAATGTCCTTCTGGCCTGCCCCAAAATGCCATTTCAACCTGTGAAGTTCCGTATAATAGAAGTCCAGGTTTGTATTATCCAGTAAAAAACCCCTAAAGATCAAATGATTGAGATAAGAAACTGTCAAGAAGTACAGGAAGAAATTTTATCTCATAATGACAAGCAACAGAGTAATAAAACTAGAACATCTTGAAAATCTGATAATATTGTTTAGATGACCTGAATAAATTATGGGTGATTTTTAAAGGGATTTTTAAAGGTCTTTTTAAAGGGAACGTTACAATATTTATCTCATAGAAAATGAGAAAGATAGAAAATGGAAAAATGGTTAAAATAAGTCATACAAAAGCTTCCAATTTTACTTTGTGCAAATAAAATATATTTTCACCCTTAGGGTGGAGGAAAAACAATTGAGCAAACCTCACAACACAAAAAAGTATCATGTAAGTAGAAAAACTGGGTCAGCGAGGTAGTATTTATTTTACTGCATCAGCTATAACTATTTCTGAGAAATATATATGAAAAAAAAACCCACGTAGAATAGAAATAGTTTGACCATGGAGTTATTAGGTTGAAAATCTTCAAAGTTAATCAGATTATGTCAGTATATCTGAATGACATTTTAACTCCAGAATGTTAAAGGAAAGTGCAATGGATCAGCAAAGGAATTTAGAACTTTTTGGAGTCTGTGTTCAACTGAGAAACCCCAGGAATCTGTCGTTTTCTAAGAAAGGTTGATGTCATTATTCAAGACCATCAGAACTGTTAGAGAGAATAAATTCTCTTTCCCTTAACTGCTTATCGCTTGTGTTATTAGTGAGTCAACTTGAATTTTGTTTTCCTAGCCCCGAATAAGGATCTTAAAATTGTTCGTTTGATTTGGAAACATCCCAGATATGAGGGCCTATGAGGTCTTCCAACACCTGGAACATCTGCCTCGAGCTCGTGGCACCAGGGCACATCACCAGATCCCCTACCATGTTTTGTTTCCAATGACTTTCATGGCAATCCATACAGGAGAAGCCGTTTATATCCATCATCCTTTATTATCTACATCATTTTGTTGGCTACAGAAGACATTAAAAAAAAAAAAGAAAGAAAGGAGGGCGTCTCAATTTAGAAAAGTAAAAGAAAAGCAACTTAGCTGCTCTCAAGGGACTTTGAGGCAAATAAAAACTTTTATATGAGAATAAGGAAAGAAATCTGACAGAGATGACAAAAAGACATCTCTTTCTGTGAACGGTCTTAGTTTAGTTCCGCTGAGATCCATTAGCAGCTGTGAAGTGTGAAAATTAGGAGCTAAAGCACAGATGATATTTTAAGGCTGAGAACGCACTAAGCTTTCACATTTCCTTATCACGTCCCCTTTTATTCTATCCAACATATTATTCGTGCTATTTTTTAACGATTTCTCAACAGACTCAAATATTGCCTCAGCACTCTGATGAGGGAACAAGCTGGTTTGGAGTGATAGCATCGGGGGCCTATTTCCCAAGAGAAACTTTCAAGGGCGTGGGGAAGAAAGCAGATGTTTTCCATCAACAACTGATGCTGGAGAGCTACCACAAGCTCTAGGCCGTAATCATGTACTCCTCTCTTCTGCTTTCATAGACACAGCAGCATGTCATAATTCAAACCCTGTCTTGTTGACACAGCTTGCTTCAGCTGTTCACATAGCAGATTGTTTGTTCACTGAAACTGAAGACATGGCAGCTCTTTGTGGAATGACGAAAAGGAGCTGCAGATTTCTGGATGATGTTTGCAGTCAGGTTTGCTGCTGTGTGAGGGTCCAGAAACATCACACAAATATGTTTACACTCTTTCAGTCCCAGCTACATATGGGGCATTTCCATCACTGCTATTCACATAACACACATTAGCTAAAACACACATTAGTACATCGTTTGGTGAGCCTCACACTACTACCACCAAAGCGACTTGATCAAATTTCTCTCTCTACCAAAACTGTAATCTTTATAAATGAGGGAACAAATGTGAAGGGGCAAAGGCGATAGGGATTATTATATGGGAGATAAAATCAATCTCTTATTAGGGCACTGTCAATCATAATATACCACTGGCCTCATCTTTCTATATCATATATGTTTCCTTATTATTAGGGCCAACCTACTGGTAATTTACCACAATGGATTATTTTGTTTAGGGTATTTGTCTCATCAAATGTGGCTGGCATTAGCTCATGGCAGCAAGCCTTAGTGGACAGAGAACTGATGTAGAAGTTCATACGGCTGGGCTTTTCCCAGCTGGACACAAATTATGTAACCAGAACAAATTCACTTTAAGACTCAGTTTCCTTATCTACAAAGTGAGAACTAAGATAACCCAAAAACTCATTTAAGTTTTTAAATGCCATTTTCTCCAAATTAATGCTTAGTTATCAAAGCCTCAAATCAGCACAATTGCAATCTAATCATCTTTCCAAATAATTACAAATACTTTTCAAAGTCAAAGTCCATATGACTAATTTTCTCTGCTCTTCTAAAGGTTATATGATCACAGAGAAAATTTTCCTGTGAAAAATGAGCAATTTTGCATAATCAGATCACTCCTGTTTTTCATTCCACTTTGATTGTTCAAGTCCAAGGCTCTATACATTTTTTTTTTTTTCCAGTACGCGGGCCTCTCACTGTTGTGGCCTCTCCCGTTGCGGAGCACAGGCTCTGGACGCGCAGGCTCAGCGGCCATGGCTCATGGGCCCAGCCGCTCTGCAGCATGTGGGATCTTCCCGGACCGGGGCACGAACCCACGTCCCCTGCATCAGCAGGTGGACTCTCAACCACTGCGCCACCAGGGAAACCCCTCTATACATTTTCTGGTTGGTAGTTTTGGTCTTTAAGTCTACGTGCCCTTGCCCCCTGCCCTCCCTCATCCAACTCCTTTACATCACAGCAAGAATCATCTTTAAAAAATTATTTCATTATTTCCTTCCCCTTTTCCAGGGTATGAAATACTTCTCTGTTACCTGTGAAATCAAGTCCAAATTATTTGGTCTAGCTTTCAAGATCCTCATTTTTTATGATTAAATTTTCTAAATGCCCCAGAATTATCCACCCTTGCCAGGTCAGTTTCCTTACTGACTGAGATACATCACCTTTATTTCTCAGTGATCCCCTCTCCTGTCATTTACATGCCTTGAATCTCTTTTCTCCTATACTTGATTTAACTGGGTTCTGCTCATCCTTCAAACCTAGTATAAACTCCTTTAGGCTGCTTCTTCTCAGGATCTCATAGGGCTCCCCAGTTTCTCTTCTCTTTGCATTAGGTTAAAGTGGCATTTTGGGGAGATACATATTAGTGCTTCTCCTTCCTGAGTTTGAAACCAAATGAGAAAAATGGAGCTTGAAATGTGATCTCTGTGATAAGGAAAGGCTGAATTGGAAGTTGCGACTTACCTAGAGCTAAGGCTGCAGGGAGTATGACATCCATTATTTCAGCCCAAATTTGAACAACCCCACCCTAGGGTCTCGCAGATCACTGCCTGGAGCCTGTGCTGCCTGCCAGCAGGCAAATTGGACAAGACAAGACAAGACAAGTAAGAGGAGGCTAAGCTCCTTCTCCTAAATTCCCCAACCAGATGAGCCTCTCCCCTTCCTCGTGGGTCAGAGAGAAGCCAGAAGCTATAAATATAATCTACATGAAGTTACTCCATGTGGAAACTTGATGCCTCTATTTCTTGATCAAAACAAGAGATCAAACACATATTGACCTTGTTAGTGCTTTACACATATTAAACATGTGTTCCCAGTTAGATTCTAAGCCTTAAGAGGACATGAAACATTACCTGTATTTCTTTCATTCTTCACAGTGCTAATCACACAATATTGGTCAAAAATTAATCATTGCTTGATTGTTTAAGACATTCAGCTCTTCTTTGTTTTTACAATTAAAATGTACCTTTTGAATTTGTGTGCATGTTGAATGTGAACAAAAATAAATATTTGCAGATGACAATAATCTTGAGAACAGATATCATGTGACCTTCTAAGAGAAGTGCATATAGACAGTCATATAGAGAGAATACTTTTTGTTGAAGTAGATGGTTTTATGAAGAGATATAACTACTGAATCTTGTTTTATTTCTGATGGAGTATAAACAAACAGAGCTATTAAGTGCAACAGCAACAAACAGACAAAACCTGCCATCTTTTGTTAGCTCTTCTTGTTAGGGAGGGAAGTCAAAGTGTTTATTATTTTGCCTTAATGGGATGCTGTTAGTCATACATTTTACTGATATTATTGAGGGAAAGGGTCATTTTTGTAACCATAACATGGGAGACCTTCTTGGTGTCACAAACTTGGAATGAACTTGGGGGGAGAATAGAAATGTTTAAAGTATTACACCGAAATTTTAAGAAATAGTAAAATGGGTAAAACCACTGTGACAATAATCACAGTTAATTCATCTTAAAATAGTAAACTAGATGTCTTTGAAGGACTAATTGCTCTTGGCTCTCTTTATAACATTATAGATATTTTTTCTAAAATTTCTATTATAAAATTTTAGTCCCTTTCCACTTGTATTTTGCTGTATTTTTCTGATATTTGTGGAATACCTAGTAAGGGAGAGACAGAGAAGCTATTAAAAATTTATACGTGATATGATTTATATAATATATATTATACATTTAAAATTTACATATTATGATATACATTTTGTATGAATGTTGTATATGCTTATTACATAGTATAATAAAATTTAATATTATATATTACATATTATATATAATTTTTCCTTGGTGACATTCTTTTATCTTGGGAAGAGGTAACATTGTGTTTTGCCTTCAATGCTGTTTTTGTCTATTTCCTCAGGGACATTATAACCAATTAAGTCTGAGCTGCCTGTTGGTAAGACATACAGGAAGTGGCTGGATATTGCATTCCAACAGGCAATTCTCCAGATGAAACTTGGGGGTCTTATGCCCTTAGGCCTTTCTCATACATAATAAAGGGGTCTCTAGTGTGTTGATCTTCTGGCAAGAGTAACTTAGTTTTAGGCTGTCTTAGTGAAGAAGACAATATGAAATTCATGATTTATTAGTAATTGGGCATAAATTGAGTTATATATTATACAGGTTGATGGGGCAATGTGTGCCAGGGGGGTAGAATGCTGGCTATGATAGTCTGATAACTCTCTCCCTTCTTTCCACCCTCCCCCAATGATATTCATATCCTAATCCCAGGAACCAGTCAATATGTTACCTTACATGGCAAAAGGGACTTTGCAGATATAATTAAATTAAGGACATTGAGGTAAGAGATTATCCTGGACTAACTGGGTGGACCCAATGTAATCACAAGGGTCAGTATAAGAGGGAGACAGAATGGTCAGACTTGGGAGGAGATGTGACGATGGAAGAAGAGGGTCAGAGTCAGAGAGTGATTCGAAGTTGCTATGCTGACTTTGAAGATGAAGGAAGAGACCACCAGCCAAAGAATGCACCAAAGAATGCAGGTGGACTCGAGAAGCTAGAAAATGCAAGGGCATACATTCTCTCATAGAGCCTCTGGAGGGAGCACAGCCCTGCTAATACATTGATCTCAGCCCAACAGAACCCATTTCAGACTTCTGATCTCCAACAGTATAAGATAATAAATGTGGATTGTGTTAAGTCACTAAGTTTGTGGTAATCTGTAACAGCAGCAATAAGAAAACAATACACTGACACCTGTTAAGAAATGGGGGAAGACTCAAGTATAAGCTAACTTTACAGTTATTAGAACATTTTGCTATGTTAAAGAAATTTATCAATCTTCACAAAGGTCTTAAGGCCTTGTTGAAACAAAGCATTGTAAAACTTTCCTAGAACTTCTGTTTTTACCTTTTAGAAGGTCCATAAAAACTTTCAAAGCCAACTTGAATATACGATATCCCTGATTTGGATGATCCCTAAAGATTTAGGTCTATGTCAAAAGAAGCCTTGTAACCCTGGGTTGGAATACTTCCTAATACTGATCAATAGAACTTGGAATCACTTGTGATCTCATGGGCACTCAGTTAAATTTAATACTTCACCGATATTTGGTCAAGTGTGTTCCGAAGCATTGTAGACTTTGAAAGGTTTTACTTTTTAGTTTACCTGAAACAAAAGCTACTCTTCAGTTTTGAGAATTGCATATATCTGTGTGTTCACCACCAGAATCAAGATATAGAATGTTTCCAAAAGCCCCCAGATATCCTCATGCTCTCCTTTTGTAGTCAAGCATCCACCCCAGCCCCATTCTTTGGCAACCACCTTTCTGTCTTTTATTCCTACAGTTTTATGTTTTCCATAATGCCATATAAGTGGAATCATACAATAATTTGTATAATCACCTTTTGGATATGAGTTCTTTTACTTAGTAAAATGCAGCTGAGGTTTAAACACATAGTGAAGTATATCAATAGTTCATTCATTTTTATTGAGCAGTTTTCCATGGCATGGATGTACCGCAGTTCATTTATCCATTCATAGTTAAGAGAGGTTAGGGTGGGTTCTAAATTTTTATCACAAATAAAGCTACTATAAATATTTATGTGCAGGTTTTTGATGATCCTGTTTTCATTTCTTTCTACGAGTGGGAATGATAGGTCATACATTTAATTTTAAAATAAACGGCCAAACTGTCTTTTCTAAAGTGGCTGCATCACTTCTGCTTTACTGCGAGCTATGTGTGTCAGTTCCATTTGCTCTATGACTTGCCAGCATTTGCTATTGTATTCTTTTTTATTTGTCTTTTTAAAAAAGTCATTCAAATAGGTATGACAATGTTGGCTTAATTTCAATTTCTCTAAATATTATGTTGAGCATCTTTTCACATTATTTACAACCTATTTATCTTCCATGGTAAAATATCATTTCAAATCTTTTGTCCATTTTAAAAATTGTTTCCCTACTTTTGTGTTATGTGCTCTGGATGTAATTCCTTTCAGATATATCAACTGCAAAAATTTCTCACAGTCTATGGTTGTGTTCTCATTCTTTTAATAGTGTCTTTCACAGAGCAAACTTTTTAATTTTGATAAAGCCCACTTTTTATTAATGGCTTCTTTTATCAATTATGCCTTTTGGGGGTCATATTTAAGAACTCTTTGCCTAACCAAATGCTACAATGATATTTTTATATGTGTTCAGGAAGTTTTCTAGTTTTAGGTTTTATATTTAAGGCTATGATGCATCTTGAATTAATTTTTGCATAAGGTGTGAGATATGGGTTAATTTTTTGTTCTGTTTTGTTTGCATATAAATGTCCACTTGTTCCAGCATCATTGATAAAAAGACTATCCTTTCTCCATTCAATTACCTTTGCAACTTTATCAAAAATCAGTTTACTATATTTGTGTGGGTCTATTCTTGACTCTATTCTACTCAACTGATATGTTTCTTTTTGGTCAATACCACACTTTTTTGTTGTTGTTGTTATAGATTTAAAGCAAAGCTTGAAATCAAGTAATGTGAATTATCCAACTTTGTTTTTCTTTTATAAAATTGTTTCAGCTATCCTAATTCCTTTGCCTTCTATATGAATTTTAGAATACACTTATTAATTTCATGAATGTCATGGTGGGATTTTTATTGAGATGAAAAATCCAAATTTAAGAATAATTAACATCTTAACACTATTGAGTCTTCTAATCCATAATCACTGTATAAATTTCTATTAATTTTGGTTTTCTTTGATTTTTTTATAGTGTTCACTATAATGACTCTGCAAATATCTTGTAATATTTATATCTAAGTATTTCTTTTTCTTTGGTGCTATTGTAAATTGTAGTTTTTCTTTTACATTTTGAATTTCAATTGTTCACTGCTACTATAGAGAAATACAATTGATGTTTTAAAATATATTGATCTTGTATACTGCAACTTTGAATGGGGTTAAATTCACTTAACTTTAGAACTTTTTGTAGAATTTTCATGAATATATATATATACATATATATATATATATATATATATATATATATATATATACAGTTACATTGTCTGTGAATAGAGAATGTTTTGATCATTCTTTTCCAATCTGGATGCCTTTATTTTCTTTTGTTGTTTTATTGCATTGTCTGTGACTTTCAGCATGTTGTTGACTAGGAATTGTGAGAGCAAACATCCCTGCCTTGTTCCCCATGTTGAGAGGGAGAAATAAGTCATAAGTATGACATTAGCTGCAGGTCTTTTGTAGAAGCCCTTTATCAGGTGAGGAGGTTCTTTCTATTCCTATTTGTCTGAGAGTTTTATCATCAATGGAATGTGGAATTTTGTCAATGCTTTTTCTGCATTTTTTGAAATAATCATGGTTTTTCTTATTTAGTCTACTAACATGATAATGTACATGGATTGATACTCAGTTATTATACCAGTCTTGCATTCACATAATAAATCTTGCTTGTTTGTGATGTGTTATGCTTTACTTATATGTTTGTGGAATTGGTTTCATTATAATATTGAAGATTTTGCTATCCATACTTATGAAAGCCATTGGTCTGTAATTTTTGTTTCTTCTAATGTTTCTAGTTTTGATATAAATGTAACTATGGCTTCATAAAATAACTTGAGAAGTTTCCCTCTTCTATTTTCTAAAAAGAATTTGAATTATTTTTTCCTTGAATGTTGGATAGATGTCACCAGTGAAATTATCTGTATCTGGAATTTTCTGTCATTAGAAAATTTATAACTGTTAGTCCAAATTTTTAATCATTGTAGGTACCTTCAGATTGTTTCTTCTTGGGAAAGGTTTGGTAGTTCGTGTGTTTCAAAAAATTGGTCCATGTCAGTGTTTTTCATGCTGTTCCTATGTTAACAGTTTATTGTCCATGAATTCTGTATGATAACTAATATTTCATTCCTAATATTGGTATATTATGACTTTTCTCTTTTTTTTTGGTTAGTCTAGAAGTTTATTAATGTTATTAATTTTTTTAAAGAAGAAGACTTTGGCTCAGTTGACTTTTTCTATTTTGACTCTGCTCTTATCTTTATTAATTTTTTTCCTTCATTTGCTTTAGTTGTAATTTGCTTCTGTTTTATTTTTCCCAGTTTTTTGTGGAGAATGTTTAGCTTGTTGATTCAAGACTCTTATCTGTTCTACTATAAATATTCAATAATATAAATTTCTCTTTACACACTGCTTTAAATGGATTCCTTTTTTTTTTTTTTTTTTTTGCGGTATGCGGGCCTCTCGCTGCTGTGGCCTCTCCCATTGCAGAGCACAGGCTCCGGACACGCAGGCTCAGCAGCCATGGCTCACGGGCCTAGCCGCTCCGCGGCATGTGGGATCTTCCCAGACCGGGGCACGAACCCGTGTCCCCTGCATCGGCAGGCGGACTCCCAACCACTGCGCCACCAGGGAAGCCCGATTCCATTCATTCTGATATGCTGTACTTTTTATTTTCACTTAATTCATAATACTTTTAAAATTCATTTCAATTTTTGAGACATCCTCTTTGACCCACAGAAGTGTGATTTGTTTTGTTTTGTTTTGCGGTACGCGGGCCTCTCACTGTTGTGGCCTCTCCCGTTGCGGAGCACAGGCTCCGAGAGCGCAGGCTCAGCGGCCATGGCTCACAGGCCCAGCCGCTTCACGGCATGTGGGATCTTCCCGAACCAGGGCACGAACCCGTGTCCCCTGAATAGGCAGGCGGACTCTCAACCACTGCACCACCAGGGAAGCCCAGAAGTGTGATTTTTTAAAAATTCCAAAATTTTGAAATTTTCCAGACAGTTTTCTGTTATTGATTACTAGTTTAATATTTCGTGATCAGTTTAGTTCTATTATGGCCTAAAAACATACTTTGTATGATATTTATATTTTTAATATTTATTAGAGTATGCTTTATGGCACATATTTACATAGATTTTGGTAAATATTCCAAGTGCATTAAAAATGTGTATTTTATTTTACCATTGTTGGGTAAAGTATTCTATAAATGTTAAGGTGATGGATATTGCTGTTTGGGTCTCCTATATGCTTGTTGATTTTATGTCTGCTTATTCTATCAATTATTGAAAGAGGAGTATTGACGTCTTCAACTATATTTGTAGATTTGATAAATTTCTCTTTCAGTTCTATCGGTTTTGTTTTCTGTACTTTGAAATTATGTTATCAGGTGAATACACATTTAGGACTGTTATATTTTTAAGAAGATTGGCCACTTTATCATTATGTAATGTCACTCTTCGTACCTTCTTAATTTTCTTATTTCTAAAGTCACCTTGCCTGATATTAATATAGTCACTTTGGCTTGATTTTGAATTGAGTTTGCATGGTATATATTTTTCCATACTTTTACTTTTTTTTTCTTTTTTTGTGGTACGCAGGCCTCTCACTGTCGTGGCCTCTCGCGTTGCGGAGCACAGGCTCTGGACGCGCAGGCTCAGTGGTCATGGCTCACGGGCCTAGCTGCTCCGCGGTATGTGGGATCTTCCCGGACCGGGGCACGAACCCATGTCCCCTGCATTGGCAGGCGGACTCTCAACCACTGCGCCACCAGGGAAGCCCCATACTTTTACTTTTAAGCTATCTATATGTTTATATTTAAAGTGTATTTCCTGTAGATAGCATATGTGTGTGTCTATCTTTTTAATCTAATCTGACAACCTCTTTCCTTTAATTGATGTGTTTCAACCACTTACACTTAATGTAATTATAGCTATAGTTAGAATAAAATCTACCATTTGCTAGCTATTTTCTATTTTTTGATCTGTTCTTTGTTTCACTTTTTCTCTTTTCTGCCTTCCTTGGGAGTAATTTAGCAGTTTTTATGATTCTGTCTCATCTCCATCACTGGCCTATTAGACCTATTATTTATCTCTTTTTCTAAAAATGGAATTTTCCTAGTGTATACAGTACACATAGAGTACACTTTCAAATAATTTTACAATATATTTCTAATTCCCCTCTCTTATTTTTGTGCTACTGCTTTAATACATTTTAATTTTGTATATGATATAAGCAGAATGTATTGCTAAGTATTCCTACTTTTGGACAGCTATCTTTCAGAGCCAATAATGTAAGAAAAATAAATTTTAATTTCGCCTTCATTTATTTTAGTTCCAGTCCCATTTATTTCTTGTGTAGATTCAAGTTACTGTCTGGTATTATATTTCTTCTGCTGAAAAATTACCTTTAACATTTTGTTGTAGTGCAGAATGATTGGCAATGACTTTTCTCAGTTTTGGTTTGCCTCAAAAAGTCTTTATTTCTCCTTCATTTGTGAGAAATATTCTCACTGAGTATAGTTTGTTTTTGCTTCTCAGTTTTTTTCTTTTAGCACTTAAAAGACAAGAGGTCGTCTTTGATTCTCATATTAAATATATGATTTGGTATTATTAACTTTGGAGAATTCTTAGCCATTGTTTCTTTACCTGTTTCTCTGTTCTGTTCTTTCTCTTTGGCCTCTGCAAGTCCAAATACATGTAGGTTAGATCACATGCAATTGCCTCACAACTCTTGGTTGTTCTATTCTGTGGGGTTTTTTCCCCCCTTTTCAGTTTGGTAATTTCTACAAACCTATTTCACTGACCTATTCCTTAGCTGTTTTGAGTCTACTAATGAGCATGTTGAAGGCATTCCTCATCTTTTACTGTATTTTTCATTTCTATTATTTCTACTTGTTTCCCATAGTTTCATCACTCTACTGAAAATATCTACCTGACTTTCCATGTTTTCCATCTTTTCCACTGCAATGTTTAACTATGATAGTAATCACAGTTGATCTCAACTCACTGTCTAATATTTCCAACCTCCATGTCATTTCTGAATTTGGTCCATAGATTTCTGTTTTCCTTAACAGTGGTACATTGTCTTTTTATGCTATTTCATGTTGGTTAATCACTCTGCAAACTCAGCTTTCTGATGGGCTTAGGAAAAGTTGTGAATTTGAAGTTTGTCAGTTTTGTTGTTATTTTAATAGTGGAAGTTTTACTCTTTCCTGCTTTATATATCCCAAGTGGAAACCAAAACCAGTACTGTATACTTTTAATAAATAAGTAAAATCATCTCTGTTTTGAGGCAGCATATAGATCTAGGTGGATATATGTAGCAGGACTGAGGTAGGGGGATCAGAAAGGAACTGATACCCAAAAGCTATAAAATGATTCATTAATTTTATTTAAGACATATTTATCAGTATCTACATTGCCAGATCTAACAAAAGTTTAAGCAAATTAATCAATGTGAAATCAGAGGCTTTTTATAATTATCAGTAGTTTTACATGTTATAATAGCTTATAATACAGGTGTTATTATTTGTGTCAGTATTGACACAAATAATTTCAATAATTTCCCCAATGTCATATATATGGTACTTATTGAAGCCAGGATTCAGACCCCTGTCTTACATGCCAAAACTCATGTACCCATCAAATTTTACATTCACTTGGAGGCTGGTGGCAAAATGAGAAAAAGTCTTATTAAGGATACATTATTTGTGGTAGATTGAGAAATCTTAAGAACAGATAAGGTCTACTGAAATAATTCAGATCAAAGATTAATTAGGGATGTGGCTATGGAATTAAAAGAGACAAATGAATGTTAGAGTTGTCCAGAGATCAAGTCTAGAAAACTTGGATGTGGAGTTGAATAGAACTCGATCAGTGACTAGAAATGGTGATGTCAAAAGATAGATGTTTCGAACAAGGGGAGGATTAATAAAGAGGCAGATGAGGGAGGTGATGAGGTAGGTTTAAATATAGTATCTTGAATTGCCAAAAGCATATATATGGCCTCATGTCTAGTAGAGAGTTAGGAAGTACTAATTTGTGAGAGGATTGAAATAGAGAAATAGGCTTGGTATACATCTATAAAGGAAAAGCATTAAACTTGTGGAAGCAAGTGATATTCTAGAATTATTAGGGTGCTTATAGGGAAGAAAATAATATCAAAAACAAGTCTTAATGGATACCTATATTTAGAGAATGGGAAGAGAAATGAAGTCCAAAGGAGATAGTCAAAGACTCAGTGTGTAATGAGTCAAAAAGGACAAACATTTGTCATAAAAGCCAAGGGAAGAGAGCGAGCTTAAAGGAAAAAAAAAAAAGAAAACAAAAGCAAGTTTAACCATGTCAAATGTTCATCTTGAACTGAGTAGGGGAAAGTAATATGTGAAAAGGTTACTGAACTTCTAGATGAAGACATTGTTAGTGAACAATCGTTCAAGAGGTCTTGAGGGGCAGAAGCCATAAAGCAGGAAATTGTATTCTCATATTGATTTTTATTAAATTCGCATATTCAATTTATGAGAATTTACCCAAGCATCCTTTAATTCAACAACACATGCATTACTTTGGAAAAGGTTTACATTATATGCAAATGGAGAATAATTTGAAAATTGATATGCAAAGTTAAAACACATGTATTATATAGACCCACAGACACAGAAAACAAACTTATGGTTACCAAAGGGGAAAGAGCGGGAGGGATAAATTAGGAGTTTAGGATTAACATATATGCACCACTATATATAAAATAGATAACCAACAAATACCTACTATATAGCACAGAGAACTATACTCAATATTTTGTAATAACCTATAAGGGAAAAGAATCTGAAAAAGAACATACATATGTGTGTGTGTGTGTGTGTGTGTGTGTGTGTGTACGTATATATATATGTAAAATTAATCACTTTGTTGTACACCTAAAATTAACACAACATTGTAAACCAACTATACATCAATAAAAAAATAAAATGAACTAGATCTTAAACAATAAAAAACAAACAAAAAATACATTTATTTTATTTTTGCCCTTTGCCCCCAAAATTTTAGTTAAATTTATGCAAAAATGAATTTCATGATTTTTTTCAGATTATCTTTTTTTCTTCCCTATTAATATTTTCCTAGGATTCATCAAAATATGGGCATGATTCTACTATCCATTTTTAAATTTTTTCTGAGCATGAGGTAAATACCTGTTTTAAAATTCTTAGTTTAGATTGACTAGCTTGGTGTTTTAATTACACAGGCTCATTTCACTTTCTTTGGTTAGCCATGCACATCTCTAATTTCAGTTGGAATATTGGCCACTCAGGATCACATTACTTTTCAGTGTCATTTGTATCAATTCTTTTTTGTTACAGAATTGTTTATACTAAATTCACTGGAAGCAGTGAAATCTTCAGCAAAGTGACACCGGAAAGAGTTAATTTTCAAGGCTGAACTGTTCCCATAGTTCCTACTGTAATTGCTGCTAATTATTTTTATGTTGTAATGAAGCAATAATGATCAAAGCACAGGGTATTTCTTAGGGATTCATGACTGGATGGCTTTGCTTCAGGCCATTAACCCCAGTCATTAATTCCCCTGGAAATACTTTGTGCTGAGGTCATTATTGTTAATAACAGAGCTGTATGAAAACATTTGCACACTCTCTACAGTAAAACTGTTGATTATTTTCTGCCTGTAAAGTTTTGTGATTGAGAAAACTAAGACTGATGGAGTTTGACCAAGAGAGAAAAATATTGTTCAGTGGAGAGGAATATGACATATATTTGACATATATGTAATATGATATCGTGTATATGTATATATTTATTTAAACACTTAATGCGGACAGATGAGCAAGCACTGCGTCTTATTTTTTGTCCTTGGACCATATAAACATACTTAATTTGTGAATATATTAAAAAAATTTTTTTATAATTTGTGAATATATTACATATCAGTTGAAGATTTTAAGGACTGCCATTCCTAATTATAGTTACATTCTCCATTATGAAAAACAAATATTGAGCAAATTTTCTTTTTCCTACTATACATCTGTTCCTCCTTTATACCACTTGGAGAATGAACATGAATAAAAATTTCTTTGAAAATTAATTCTCTATTCAGTAATAAACCAAAAATACACTTTTGTTTTCCCCATTATAATTTCCTTAAAATAAGGACAGGTGGTGGGACTGTAATTATCACATTGGAAATGTTTTATTTTATTGTTTTTAATATCCTGTATGCACATCAATGTAGTTCTCACCAAAAGAGTAGCTACAATGTGAGATTTAAGACCGGGGAAAATTAAATAGCCAAACAACTTAAACTCTGTCTTAAAGTTCACAGACCGTTCCTAATCAAAGGACTATAATTGAATCTTCTCTTTAAGCTTCAAGTTAAGCTTCCTTAAGGGCAAGTGGTTGCCCTCAGTAAAAGGTTAGAGAAAAGGAGACACCAAATCGTTAAACTGGAATTGAGCAAAACTCAATATATTCTGTCCTCCCTTTACTCCCTTGTAAATGAAGTTGTTTCTGTGATAGACCTCAGTCAGTCACTATTGAAGTTTAACTTCTGAAGAAAGATAATTTCTAATATTTATTAAAGTTTTTAATTTGTACTTTTAAGACCATTACAGATAATTGCTATTTAGTTATCTTTCATATTCTCCTATATTTAAAACTTATATAGTGAGGAAAATAAACAAAAGGGAGAGGGATATAGCTAGGGAGGATTTCAGATATTTTCCCTATATAATTAACTCTATCCAATATAACTGAAAACATTAGGTACCATATAAATGTAAATTTTAAAAAATTAACAAGCAAAAAAAACCCAACTTGGATAAAATTTTTTTAGACTTAAATATGGCAGAAAGAAATATGGCAGAAAGCTGGTGATTCAATCTGTATTTCTCAAATAGGTGCAAATCAATGAAATGTGAATTAGTGGAAAGATCTATCCTCATTTTACAGATGAAAAAGCATGGTTCAAGTAACTAATTTAATTGAGGTAAATCACCTACAGAACAGCAGAACTAGGGCTTAAATTACTCACAAGGCATATTTTTCTCCCTTGTTCCCCTTGGTTTTATCACAGAGAAACATTCACTAGTCTGTCGTTTTTAAACACTTTCTATAGATACACAGATGTCAATAGTGAGACAACTCTTTTCAGTAGTTGTTGTGATGGTTAATCTTATGTGTCAACTTAGTTGGATCATGGTGCCCAGAGATTTAGTAAAACATAATTCTGGATATTTCTGTGAAGGTGTGTTTTGGATGGAGTTAAACTTTATGTCAGTGGATGTTGAGTAAAGCAGGTTATTCGTCATAATATGGGTAAGCCTCATTCAATCAGGTGAAGGCATCACTAGTCTCTACAATCTCATGAACCAATTCCTTAAAAAAAATCTTTCTCTCTCTAGCCCTATGTGTATCTACGTAGATACACAACCTATTGGTTATGATTTCCTGGAGAATCTTGACTAATACAGATAGGAGAAAAAAAAGAAATAGGAAATATTGTGATGAACCAAATGTATATGGAGGACATAGTATGAATTTGAAAATATCTTTGAGTGGAGTTTCAAAGGGATCCATACCCTTTCCCTACCCCCAGAAACAAACAAACAAATAAAACACCATTGCAAAAACTTCTGGGTAGAGTGTGGGTTGATATGATGATCTAGTGATATTTTTTGTGTGTGTGTGTGATACGCGGGCCTACTCACTGTTGTGGCCTCTCCCGTTGCGGAGCACAGGCTCCAGACACGCAGGCTCAGCGGCCATGGCTCACAGGCCTAGCCGCTCTGCGGCATGTGGGATCTTCCCGGACCGGGGCACGAACCCACGTCCCCTGAATTGTCAGGCGGACTCTCAACCACTGTGCCACCAGGGAAGCCCTAGTGATATTTTATTTATGCTTTCTTGCACTGTGAAATGCTGAAACCATTTATATTTGATATATCTAAACTCTGATTTCCCTTAGAAAATCTAGGTTCATATTTAGTTTAAGATTAAAAAATACTTAGGAAACTCTCTTTCCAAACTAATTTCCTTTTTAAATTTTTATTGGAGTATAGTTGATTTATAATGTTGTGTTAGTTTCAGGTGTACAGCAAAGTGAATCCATTATACATATACATATATCCAGTCTTTTTCAGATTCTTTTCCCTTATAGGTTATTACAAATTATTGAGTATAGTTCTCTGTTCTATATAGTAGGTGTCTGTTGATTATCTATTTTGTATATAGTGGTGTGTATATGTTAATCCTAAACTCCTAATTTATCCCTCCCCCGCTTCCCCCTTTGGTAACCATAAGTTTGTTTTATACATCTGTAACTCTATTTCTGTTTTGTAGATAAGTCAGACAGAGAAAGACAAATATCATATGATACTGCTTATGTGTGGAATGTAAAAAAGGTACAAATGAACTTATCTGCAAAACAGAAATAGAGTTACAGATGCAGTATAATTTTTGAGCAGGATATATATAAATGAATTTATGTGTATGTGTATATATGGAAATAATAATTAGCTAAACAGATAAATGTGGAGGTTGGGAAAAATATATCCTTTGTGATATGTATTTCACAAAGACTTCTATTTTCTATAAAATTAATTTGCTGTAGAAAGAAAAAAACCCTGAAAACCTCTCAATAACATATCATCTCTCCCAGAGGCTTCATATTATTTCAATTACATGTAATTATATACACAGGTATATGTGTATATATACATTTATATATATATATATATATATATATAATTTCACGTTTATATGCAGGGAGGCCTATTTGCAATGAGATTCATTTCATACCTTACTGTTTTAACAGACCACCCACACATGCTTTAGAAGTACTCATGCCTACATAGCCGCTTAAGGTTCTTTCTCCTGTAACAGTCTCAATGGCGGGAGGTGGTTTCCTCAAAAACAGAGCATCATGGGCAAGGGGGTTTGTCTGGAATGGCAGCATGTAGAAGAGAGTCAGTGTCCCCTATCCCTGGACTCAGCAATAAGTAAAGATGATTCCTTCTTTTGGAGAGAAATAATACTTGTTATTCCTTGTATTTAATCTGTTATATTGATAAACTGTATCTCTATAATACCATTTCCAGCAGTGGCAAGGAGGGAGATAAATGGAAAAGAAGGCAAGAACTCAGGAGGAATGATAGCGTATTATTTTTGCCATAGATGTTTACCGCTAATTTTGCCAGCACAGAACGTTTTATGTATTTAAGGGGAGATACCTTCACACCCACAGTTACTTTGGATGCTGCCTCCTGGCCTTCCTTCTCTGAAATCTCTCCTGCATTATAGCATTTTCAGGATGAAAGGTAGGAAAGAACCTTCTCTTTAGGAATAAATACAAATGAACACTAAAAGTCTGCAGATAGATTCCTCCTCTACAATTATTTCACAGAATAGAAAAGTGGCAGGGCTCATCTTCATTATTTTATTTTGTGTAGTGCCTTTCACAAGAAGAGCTCAAGTTGATAATTTGATGATGAGTTATGATGATGATCAATTAAAAGTGAAGTATTATTCATGATAATTGAGGGCTTAAAATGAAAAGTTTTCATTTCCGAGTGGTGCCAAAAGCAAAATTTTACATAAATAGTATTATCCATCATTAGCTTAACATGCAGGCATTCTTTCCTATGAGAACAATTTTTAAGTAATATTTGTTGATTACTATTCCATTTCCAAATGTAACAAAACCACCCATAATTCTACTACCCCAAAATAAAATGCTTTTTTCTTTTTTCCAAATTTACATATTTGTACATAATAAAAATGGTACTGTGAAATCATACAACTCTTTTAGACTTTATTTAGTGGAATAATACTATTCAATAAAGAATATGAAAACCCTTCTACTAACGTATTTGTAAAGATGCTACAGTGAGGGAAATTCTGTTATCCTATTAATGCCTAAATTGTCATTATAGAATATAGTCTAACAGATATATACTTACTTCTTTAGAGAGATCTCTGCCTCCCTTCATCCAACTTTCCCTAGTACTACATTCCTGCAAAATTCTTGCTGAAATTCTAAGAATATCTTACATTTATGTTTTATAACGTTTGTAATACTTTCACACTTATTTTCTCATTTTTCTATGTTTCTGTGTGTCATTAAGATAACAACAGACAATTATCTCCTATTTTACAGATGTATAAATTAAGCCTCATACAGATTTGCTGAAATTTTCACAAGTAAAATGGTAATAGTTGAGCCAGGACTAAAACCTAAATTTCTGGTTCGCAAAAAGGTCGTATGTTGTATCACAGAGTCCTAAAAATATTCATATTAACAATCATCATCAGTGGCTTAAAAATTGGAGCAGAATTTTAAAATGGCCAATTATTTTGGGCCACTGTTACCTCCCTCTGGTTCGTCTGTTTCATTGGCCACTATGGGACTTTCTTTAGTTCCAGGACACTTGATCAATGCCCACCACGTATGTGTCACCATTTTAGTGCCCCAAATGAGTATTACAGTATGAGTAACTTCTCTCTTCCAAGTTAAATAGCCATTTATTTTCTTACACATCCATTTATTCAGTGCAGCAAAGGTTCCAGCAGTAGGTCCTAAGCTGAATAACCATTGGAAATGCAAACAAGTCAGAGAATGAATGGGCTAAGTTTATAGGAAGTAGGTGGACACCAAGGGTCAGAAGGAGAGAAGAAAGAGTATATGTTGGGAAGGGCAATTTGATTGTCACATTAATTCAAAACCATATGCTTCTTAACTCCTTTGGACAAGGTCTAGATATGAATTCCCAATTCAATGAACCAAATCCTGCTCACTGTAATACCTGGTTATCCTCAGATTGTCCTTTGGCCCGTTTCTTTTAGAACAATGCAAGAGCCTTGGTGGTGGAGACCATAATAAAAGTGAATCAAATAAAATGCTTCAACAGTAGGGTTCCCGTTTAAAATTAAGATTACAAGTTTTGTGTCTAGGCAACAGGGTGTAATTCCAGAAGAGAAAGTTATTTCTCATCATCAGCTTCAACATCTGGATTCCAGAAAGTAAAGACAAGGGGATAGATAAGGCACAAAAGTCAATAAAATGTCCTGGAGCAGTTCTCGACAAAGAAATTTCGAGTAGTTGATCTACCCTCTGGGTGCTGGTTATAGGACTAAAAGTGAACCCATCTTGAGAGTGAATGAGGAAAAACACTGTAGCCTAATCAGAGAGGGAACTTTTATTTATTTATTTTTTAATTTTTAAAAAAATTTTTCTTATTGGAGTATAATTGCTTTACAATGGTGTGTTAGTTTCTGCTTTATAACAAAGTGAATCAGTTATACATATACATATGTTCCCATATCTCTCCCCTATTGTGACTCCCTCCCTCCCACCCTCCCTATCCCACCCCTCCAGGTGGTCACAAAGCACCAAGCTGATCTCCCTGTGCTATGCGGCTGCTTCCCACTAGCTATCTATTTTACGTTTGGTAGTGTATATATGTCCATGCCTCTCTCTCGCTTTGTCACAGCTTACCCTTCCCCCTCCCCACATCCTCAAGTCCACTCTCTAGTAGGTCTGTGTCTTTATTCCTGTCTTACCCCTAGGTTCTTCGTGACGTTTTTTTTTCTTAAATTCCATATATATGTGTTAGCATACGGTATTTGTCTTTCTCTTTCTGACTTACTTCACTTTGTATGACAGACTCTAGGTCTATCCACCTCATTACAAATAGCTCAATTTCGTTTCTTTTTATGGCTGAGTAATATTCCATTGTATATATGTGCCACATCTTCTTTATCCATTCATCTGATGATAGACAGGTTGTTTCCATCTCTGGGCTATTGTAAATAGAGCTGCAATGAACATTTTGGTACATGACTCTTTCTGAAGAGAGGGAACTTTTAAAAGACTATTGAAGTACAGTCGACTTATTATATTACTTTCAGGTGTACAACATAGTGGTTCAAAATTTTTATAGATTATACATAAAATAACGTATAGATTATACATACAAAGTGGTTATAAATATTGATTATATTCCCTGTGCTGTATATTATATACAGTAACTTATTTTATAGTTGGTAGTTTGTAGCTCTTAATCCCCTTCATCTATTTTGCCCCTATCCCTGTCCCTCTCCCTGTGGTAATCACTAGTTGTTCTCTGTATCTGTGAGTCTGTTTTATTTGTTCAGTTGTTTTGGTTTTTAGACTCCACATATATGTGAAAACATACAGTATTTGACTTTCTCTGATTTATTTCACTAAGCATAATACCCTCCAGGTCCATCCATGTTGCTGCAAATAGCAAGATTTCATTCTTTTTATGTCTCAGTAATATTGCATTTTATATATATATATATATATATATATATATATATATATATATATATATACCACATCTTCTTTATCCATTCATCTGCTGATGGGCCCTTAGGTTGCTTCCATATCTTGCCTACTGTTAACAATGCTTCTGTGAACACTGGGGTGTGTGTATCTTTTTGAACTAGTGTTTTTGTTTTCTTCAAATAAATACCTAGGAGGGGAATTGTTGGATCATATGGTAGTTCCGTTTTTAATTTTTTGAGGAACCTCCATACAGTTTACCAGAATGGCTGTGTCAATTTACATTCCCACCAACTGGGTGCTAAGGTTGCTTTTTCTCCAAAAAGTCTTTTTGCCAAGACTTGTTATTTCTTGTCTTTTTGATGATAGCCAATCTGACATGTGTGAGGTGATATTTCATTGTGGCTTTGATTTGCATTTCCCTGATGATTAGTAAGGTTGAGCATCTTTTCATGTACCTGTTGGCCATCTGTATGTCTTCTTTAGAAAAATGCCTATTCAGTCCTGAGAAGGAGAATTTTATGTTTTAGAGCAAAGGTAAGTTATGGGAGTAAGTGATTTTACTCACTGTCTCTATTCTAGTGTGGTCTGAGAATTTTCTGTTCAATGAGAGTTAGGTGTTTAACTCTGGGCAAGACACTGTGCCAAGTTTCTGGGGAATATAAATAGGAATAAGGCAAATTCCTTGAATTTAAATATAGGTGCTTAGACTCTATTAAATGCCAAAAAATGATTATATAGAGAATCAAAACAGGAAAATACATATGGAGAATTGAGGGGACAACAAACATGAAAATGGTAAACTTTAAGCTGGCCACTCAAGGGAGGATCAACTTTATCAGCTAGATTTCTGGGTTGCGGCACATTGACGCCCTGCATTAATTATTTTTACTATACTGAGATTTGAGTAAAACTCTCAAATTATATGAAAGGCAACTATAAAAATAACTCTATGAAATATGACATTGAGTCTATTGTAGAGAGTGGTCAATGATTTTGTTCTTTATAACATAGGATCCTGAGAGAAACTGTTGTCTAGACTTAGTTCCAGACATATTTCTGCTTAATAATTGGTTTTGTTGTATGGACTCTCTAAATTGTGCAACTGACCAGATTTTAATTTTAACAGTTTGTTAAAAAGGAAATGTGTGGCCCAGGCATAGTTCTGCTTCATTTGATACTCCTGTTCTTGTTCTTCTTTATTCTTTTGCCTGTGCTTCAGTCTGCTTATTACATTTCATGTATCTTGTCTTTAATCTTTTCTAGATGAAGTAGGGTCAACATGGCTTCAGGGAAAATGAAAATGGTGAAAATATAGTTTCAAAGTATAGTTTTAGCAGAGAGATAACCAGGATTCTGAACACAGATGTTGTTTGTAAGAGTCTGTAATACCCTTTGAAACACAACATGTTTGAAGAAGCACTGTTCTTACGGTAGTGGATCTGGAAAAGAGTAGATTCAGATTTGGGGTTTGGAGGATACTACTGAACCAAAGAAATGTTGAATCACTTGAGGATTTTCAACCCAGTGTCTTCATGCAGATTAGAAGAAAGATATTTCTTAGTGTCTCAGGTTGCAGTAAGAGAGCCAAGGTGATACCAGTATGTACTAGTTCCCTAGAGCTTCCATAACAAAGTGTCACAAGTTGGGTAGCTTAAGACAGCAGAAGTACATCAGTTCCCAGTTCTGGAGGCTAGATTTCTGAAATCAAGATATCTCTGCCAAACCATGCTCCAATTGAAGGCTCGAAGAAGGATCCTTCCCTGACTCTTCCCAGCCTCTGGTGGTTGGCATTCCTTGGTTTGTAAACACATCACTCAAATACCTGTCTCCATCTTCACGTGGCATTCTTCCCTATGAATGTGTCCAAATTTTCCTCTGATTTCCAGATCCACTACTGTGAGGATAGTACTTCTCCAGAAGCAAGCAAAAATTTTATGCTTTAAAGGTTGTTTACAGAATTTTACAAACAACATCTGAATTCAGAATTTTGGTTATCTCTATGTTAAGATCTTCCCTACTTTTTTTTTTTAAGGCCCACTGTAATTCCCTATGATCTCATCTTAACTTGAGTCTACAAAGACTCTATCTCCAAATAAGGTCACATTAATTCAACCCACAATAAGTAGTAACAACAGTAATGATACAGCAAAAATTATACCACAAACCAGGTTTTGGCCTCCTTCTCCAATAAGTCTTGTTACAGTTCCCTACTACTCAGCTCAAGTAGTCGTACAAGTTTATTTTTCCACTTTCAGTGATACCTGCTCTGTCGCTGTACTTGTACCTGAATTCTCCCTCACTGTATAGCTCCTTCAGATGAATGATTCATTGGCTGAGACAATCAGATGATTATTTCAGCTGCTAAAAATCTTGCTCCTTTCAGATGACCCACCCTGGACTCCAGTGAGCAAGTGATACTACATTTCCTCATAGACTCAAGCTCCTGTAGACAGAGGATCCCATACAAGCCACCTGGCTTAAGGAAAGTAAGGAGTCTTCGTTGACCCCTGTTCGAGTATGAAACATTTATCAACTTAACATTCATGGAATTCGGAGCTAGATTGAGATGAGTTCAAACTCTGATTTTGCAAATACTGGGGCAGACTATTCTATCTGGGCTTGGAAGAGGCACAACCATGTGTAAAACTGAGTCCCAGTTTTCCTGACACTCCAAAGCTTGAAGTAAAACAGTGAGCTCTATGACTCTCCTAGGAAACACCAGTTCATCTAAAGAAATAAATCTTATTTACATACAACTCTAGAGTAATTCAACAAAATATACATCCTGGTTTTGCCACTCTTGAGATGTGTGAACTCACACATTAATTCAACCCCTAAAATAAAATTCCTTTATGTATAACATGAAAGAGAAAACAGCAGTTGCTAAGAATCCACCTGCCAATGCAGGGGACATGGGTTTGAGCCCTGGACCGGGAAGATGCCACATGCCACGGAGCAACTAAACCTGTCCGCCACAGCTACTGAGCCTGCACTCTAGAGCCCATGAGCCACAACTACTGAGCCCACGTGCCATAACTACTGAAGCCCGTGCCCCTATAGTCTGTGCTCTGCAACAAGAGAGGCCACCGCAGTGAGAAGGCCATGCACCGCAGCGAAGAGTAGCCCCCACTCTCCTCAACTAGAGAAAGCCCGCATGCAGTAACAAAAACCCAATGCAGCCAAAAATAAATAAATTTATGAAAAAACAAACAAACAAAATATTCAAGTGATGATCAATATGCCTTGTTTGTAATTTATACATAATGATAACATACTTGCAATGGTTTGGTTTTTTGTTTGTTTGTTTTTAATTTTAATTGAAATAAGACTTTAAATAAGACTAAATATCTATTCATTCACACTTGAAAGTAGATGATCTACCAGAGCTCATTTTGGGATTGGGGGAGGAAGGTGGGAAGAAGAAAGCAAACCTTTCAGAATAGGGACCATTTAAACATCACTGCACTGTTTGGATAAAATATGACAATAAAAGGAAAATGACATACTAATAAATGTTTATTTCCTTATAATTTCCCCTTTCTAATGGATATTGATCTTCAACTACCATAAGCTGAATTTAGTACCCAATAAGAATGCTACAACCCTTTTCATATTATCACCAACACAAGTGGACTGCAGAATTTATATATCTTGAAGTTTAGAATGTTTCCTGCTTTGTGAAATCAGGATAAAATCTGCTTTCATTGGTAAACTTAGGGTATTAGGGTCAAGGCAAGTGGAGACTCAGAATGACAGCTTCTGAAGAGTTAAACTTATATATTTCTTTAAGATAACTAATCTAGGCATGTGTGCTTGGGAAACATTGGAAAATGTCATGGTAATATTGATGTACACTTCCCTAACGTAGAATTCTTATATTTTTAGTAACCTCCTCAAAACTATTTTCCTTCTGTAATTGGCATTATTTCTATTTTCTGTCTTGTGTTTTATCCAAATAAATATCAGCCTAGTTTCATCTTCTTTTATGAAAGTGTGCTACATTTTGAGCACATGAGATCTCTCTATCTGCACATTTTTTTTTACCCTTTTACTCTTAAATGCTTCAGGGTATATTTCCTAAGAATAATAATATTCTTTTATAACCACTGAACAGTTTAAATTTTTAGGGGATTTAATATTGACTCACTCTCCATGTTTTCTTGTCTACATATTCCAATTTTGTCAATGACATTCTTTATGGCAGCTTTTTCCCCTCCAATCTAAGATCCAGTCCAAAATCACAGGTTGCATGTAGTTTCCTTTAATCTGGAACATTCCTCAGCTGTTGTCTTTCATGACAGTAACATTTTGGAAGACTTCAGATCCTCTCTTTTCTTTTTTTTTACTTTAACATCTTGATTGGAGTATAATTGCTTTACAGTGGTGTGTTAGTTTCTGCTTTATAACAAAGTGAATCAGTTATGTATATACATATGTTCCCATATCTCTTGCCTCTTGTGTCTCCCTCCCTCCCACCCTCACTATCCCACCCCTCCAGGTGGTCACAAAGCACCAAGCTGATCTCCCTGTTCTATGCGGCTGCTTCCCACTAACTATCTATTTTACATTTGGTAGTGTATACATGTCCATGCCACTCTCTCACTTTGTCACAGCTTACCCTTCCCCCACCCCATATCCTCAAGTCCATTCTCTAGTAGGTCTGTGTCTTTATTCCCATCTTGCCCCTAGGTTCTTCATGACCTTTTTTTTTCTTAGATTCCATATATATGTGATAGCATATGGTATTTGTTTTTCTCTTTCTGACTTACTTCACTCTGTATGACAGACTCTAGGTCCATCCACCTCACTACAAATAACTCAATTTCGTTTCCTTTTATGGCTGAGTAATATTCCATTGTATATATGTGCCACATCTTCTTTATCCATTCATCTGTTGATGGACACTTAGGTTGCTTCCATGTCCTGGCTGTTGAAAATAGAACTGCAATGAACATTTTGGTACATAACTCTTTTTGAATTATGGTTTTCTCAGGGTATATGCCCAGTAGTGGAATTGCTGGGTCATATGGTAGTTCTATTTTTAGATTTTTAAGGACCCTCCATACTGTTCTCCATAGTGACTGTATCAATTTACATTCCCACCAACAGTGCAACAGGGTTCCCTTTCTTTTCTTTTTAATAATGTGTCTTAATGGGTTTGTCAGAACTTTCTTCACATTTAGTTTCACATTTAGATGTGTATCCTGGCTCTAAATTCTATGTAAAAGTTTGTGGACTATTCAAGGTGTCATATTAGGAAGTGCACCTATGTCTCTCTATCTCTCAATGGTGATGGCAATTTGGACCAACATAGCAAATACTGTCTTGTTTCTCCACTGTAAAGTTACCATATTTCCCTTTGCATCTTAAAAGCAATCTGTAGGGAGACCCTCTAAGACCATGGAAATTCTGCTCTTCATCAAAAAATCCCCCTCCCTACTTAACTGAAAAAAATACTTTTTATGATGAGTGCAAAATGATGATTTTCTAACTCCTGTACTTTCTCTACATTTATTGATCAGCATTCTATTTTAAAGAAGAGCCCTCCCTTCTTTTTCCTTATTTACTTACTTATTGATTATCAGTATGGATACATTTGTTTCTATTTATAATTCATTACTCTCCCTGCTTAATTACCTTGTTCCAGGCTTGGTTAGCGAGATCACCTTCAAGCTGGTGATGGTGTCCTTTTAATAGGTCATCATTTCTTTTTGCACATTTTTACTTTCTTGCATAGTAAATTATTCCAGACTCAACCTACCCTGTTCTAGACCATAAATTGGTAAGTTATCTGAAGATTCCTGTTTAATTTTTCATGGGGAGTGGTATAGAGGTGTGTGGGTTCTACATGTGCTTGTTGCCACTGGAGTTTCTCTATTGGCTTTGCAACAGACAGAAGTAGTATTTATACCATAAATTCATACTGATACTTCTAACTGCAATCCACCTCAATATTATTCTTCCTTCCCTCCTTGCCCCCTTGCCATATTTATATTTTCCTTCATCTACAGTAGGGACCCTGGCTCTCAGCAATAACAATACACTTATTCATTTGCTCAAACCTACAAATCCTGTGTAATAATCTGAGAATCGTTTCATCCATACTAGTACAAAAGGAATTCTACTAAAAAAGTTCAGTATTTCTTTGCATTTCCACCCAAATCCCAATATCCCACCCCTGGACTGAGGGTACATAGTCACATACTGTGTTCTAAAGTTACTTTGATTAAATTTTTTGCTTGGTTTACCTTTATCCCTCTGATGTGATACTGAAATACAGTTGAGTTCATCTGTTTTAATTTTAGTTTTTTAAATTCTCATTGTCATATTTTAAATTTTTGAATATGTAAATCATTAACATGCTCCCAAGAGTCAAATCCATATAAAAAGGTACACTCAGAAAAGTGTAACTCCCTCTTTTTTTCTTCTTTCCACTCATACCTCGCCAGTAATAATTTCATAGTTTTCTGGTTTCATAGTTTCATAGTTTATCTTTCTTATATTTTTTCTTCGAAGAGCAGATATATGCATGCTTATTTACATATATATTTTTTCTCTTGCCTTTTGCTTTTTAAAAAATTTAACAATATATTTTTAGGGGGGAAAGTTATCATCTTTTAAAGATGACAATATCAGCTACATGGAATGTGTATGTAATAGTATAGAATAATATACAAAAAGGAGAATGAGTCCACAGAGGAGAAGCATTGCATTCTCATGTTGAGGACAGTAAGGTAACTCCTGTCATTCCATCAGGTACAGCCTGTGCCAGGCCACATTAAACTACATGCTTCCCTCAACTTCCCACTGCAAGACTAAAAATTCATCTTTTCACTTTTGCCTCCTATTCTCTGTGGAAAGACTGTCCCTTCTCTTAAAACTAGTCTTTAAGAATTTGTTTCTTCCATTTCATTCTGGCTTTCCTTCTTGTCAATATGGTATTTTCTATTAGATTATTTTCCTCATAATAGAAGTGTTTCTCACCATATTCCATGTCTTAATTACCTCCATTATCCTCTATCTCCTTCTGGACATCTCAGCATTTCACTCTCACCCTTTATTGTGAAACTTCTCAGACAAAAGGTTTAAGGTTCATAGACTCTTCCCTATCTTCCATTCACTCTGTAATTCATTTCAGTATTAATTCTTCCCCACCACTCAAATCATTTTTCAATTTTCCTTTCTAAGTCATTGATGATGACACTGATGACCATTACCTCTTTCCTACTCAAAGTATGGTCAAAGCACCAGAATAAACGGCATTACTTAGGAGTTTATTAGAAATGTAGCACAGATACAAGGGAAGGATAAATAGAGCTTGGTGGAAGAACTGTCAATGTATTTGGTAGTCTTTAACCCGCCAATGTCCAACTTAGAAGGAGAGAAATAAAGGAATCAGAAGAGCACATTCCTTCTGTTTAAGATAGTTCCCAAAATTGAGCGCTCCAGCTTATGCCTACATTCCAAGTCACATGGTCACCTATATTGGAGAGTTTGGGAAATGTAGTTTTTTTTCCAGGTGGCCACATGCATAGCTAAAAATTGAGATTCTATTAATTAAAAAAAACAAAAGGGGTGAGAGAATCGAAATTCAGGACAACTAACAATATCAATGTTAAACTGTCCTAAATGGAAAGCTTTAATTTCCTTCTTCACACATTTCAAAACAAAATTTTTCCTATCGCAATCTTGCGCATCTCAGAAATTTGCATTGTTACTCAAGCCTGTTATTCATCCTTGATTATTTCCTTTCTCTCACCTCTCCCAATTTATCATGAAGTCCTACTCATATTTTATATATTTCTATGTTTATGTCATTCCATCTCCACAGCTGCCTTCTCACTCCAAGCCAGTGTCATCTCTCTTTGGTTCTCTGTAATTCTCTTCTACTTGGTCTCACTGCCCACACATTTGTTTACCGACCATTCATTCTCCATAGAAATGTCAGAGTGATCTTTGAAACATGGGAATCATATCATTCCTTCATTTAAAAATCCCACTTCAGGCAGGATAAAATCCAAAAACCTCCGATTTGAGTTTTCTGATTTGTTTCCTTTCCCACCTCATCTTGTGTATTATTGTCCTTCTTATTGGCCAGACTTCAGCCCTGTAGGCTTTTTGTTGTTATTGTTCTGTTTCTCAGAGATACAGACACTTTTATTTGAGTTTATTATTCTCTGTGCTTAATAAAGTGATTTTTATTTGTTTCTTTTTCTCTTTTTAGCACTCTGCATGATGAGATCCTTCTCATCTTATTGGTGCTTCATCTTAAAAGACCTCAAATGAACTTCTCAGAAATGCCTTTCTGGACCAACATCTCTAAAATAGTTTACTCTAGAATTAGTCTATATCATAGCAGCCTTTGGATATCTTTTGGACATTTCTCTGATCTATAATTATTTCATGTATTGATTTATTATTTTACTGTTCATCTCATCCTATCTATAAGGCAGCGTCCTTATCTGTCTTGTTTCCACTTTATCTACAACACTTAGCACAGTGCTTAGCACATAGAGAGGCTCAATAAATATTTTCTGAGTGAATAAATAAATGATTGAATGCATGTTCTAAAAGAACTCCCAGTTAAGACAACTATTGTGTGGCTTTAGTCAAAACTTATTCTGGAGTATCTGGACATTTGCAAGCTGACCAAGATAGGCTTCAGTCACTCATAATCCTTTTCTTTAATTAATTAATTTATTAATTAAAGATTGCACAGAGGGCCCTAATATTAATATTAGGGCATTCTTTGCAATATTATTAATAAATATTAACATGAAGTCTATAGGCATTTCTGAAAATTGTTTCCAGCTGACAGCATCTCTTCTCATTTTTCTATCACACCTGTAATACTTTCCTTCTTCTACAATCCTACCCCC
Source organism: Phocoena phocoena (assembly GCF_963924675.1). Taxonomy (NCBI): domain Eukaryota; kingdom Metazoa; phylum Chordata; class Mammalia; order Artiodactyla; family Phocoenidae; genus Phocoena; species Phocoena phocoena. The sequence goes on along the minus strand of NC_089222.1, from coordinate 115,148,182 downwards.
TTCTCCTCCTTCTCTTTATAATCATCATCATCCACACCCTCACATATCTTCTCTGTTATTCCCTGGATTTCTATCACTAAAAGCAAAATTTAATATTTTGTTTTAAACTTTAGTTGAACAGCTTTGAGAAAAAAATTTTAAGAGAGAATGGAAGATCTTTGGGGGTTCAAATCCTGAAACATACATTCAGAACTCAATGTCTTCATTGCTTTCATTACAGAAATGACCAACTTTGCCCTTTTATGCATGGAAACTTTCTAAAGTCTGGTTTTGACAATTTGTGGAAACATAAACTAAGGAATACTTTTTGTTGCCACTTCTAATCCAACTTGGGTTCTCTAGTGGACCCTGATTTTCAGAATGTAAAATTTTTATATGAGCAAACAATGCAGTAAATTACTGCTCTTAAATATTTGTTTCAAGGCCATATATCTAAGAATAATTCCTCAATCTTGGCAGATGAATTATTCCTATGGTTGCAATATGAATTATATTCTAAGTAGAACAACAAGCCACTCAGGAAGCACATTTTTACTCAACACTAGTGCTTCTGGATGAACTGTAAAAATGTCATTGCAACATTTTCCAGATTATCTCAACTTTACAAAAAGAGAAAAAAACTGTTTTTTAAATAAATATTACAAATTATATTTTTTTCTTGAGGTTTCTTGACACTTATTTCCTAAATGTCCTGTCAAAAATTTAAAACTGAAAATGCCATCTAGTGAGGGTTATATTATATTAAATAATAAAAACCTTTACCATAGTTCTTACCTTATGAAACAATGATTTTTATAATTAAAGACATGTGTTGTTTCCTTCTTTAAAGATAGATTGTTAGATGATAGTTGATTTAGGATATCTGCCAAGGTTATTTGAAACTGTATAATTTAAGCTAAAGAAATTTGCCAAGCAGAATATGGTTTATCAGAAGTTAAATTAGGGAAAAAATTTTAAAATCAAGTTTTCTTTCACTTAAGCTTTCAGACCTAGCTAAGAAACATCCAAGTCTAGACAGTTCAGGATGAGGGGTTTTCATACCAACAGTACTGCTTTTCTGTGCCTTGTAATAAATTATTTTAAAAGGAGGTAAATACAGTGCTCTATCATCAAACTCTCCTATATAAAAACTTAGTCAAATATATTTTCTTCTCTCTTTTGAGAAAAATAATACACTTTTGCTGAGTCATTTCAAACTAAGTATTAGTTTTGTTTATAGACATACTTTTAATTACAACATATTAATGACAATCTCAGCTCTACAAAACTATGTAAAGGTGTATGATCAAGACCTGATACTGCTTTGTTAATTAATTTTCTCTGATAAGCTTACAAATGGATATATTTCTCCACGGCATGTTGATTCTGCATAGTAGGCCATCCTTCCATCATACCTGTACAACTTTTAACCAAGCTTTTTCATGCTCCCTAAGTTTCTACTATTAAATTTTTTAATTTAACGATTTATTGACAACACATTCTAATTCTGAGCTGGATCAAATTATGATACTATTCCTAAATAAGCAGCAGACTGGTTATGAAATCATATCTATTTCAGTCATTATGTAAGAATTAAATGGTAGAGATTATGATTCTGCTATTAAAAATATACTTTAATTACTTTTTTTCTATTATGGACTAGAATACTATTATATATTTGAATGAGAAACAGGTAAACCAAAATCAAAGACCAATAATTTTTTCTCTTATGATGAAAGTGAACTTGAGTAAGGAGTTTTGTTCTGAGCATTTTCTTACTTTTCAATCATATATACATATATATACAGCATACTTTTGTAAATCTAAATCCAGGAGTGAGGGTCTTTTTGTACTGGGCTCATGCTTTAATCTTCTATGCTCTAATATTACATGTCAAGAGTGAAACATTTTAAAGGAAATTGAGGGCTGCCAAAAAAGTTTGTGATTGCCTATTCAAGATAATAATTATTATGAAATATATTGAGAGGAAAAAAATCTTTAGCTTCAATATGAATATCCATGCCAATACTTAAATGGACATACATCAAATTAAGTCTCTCATTTCTTTGAGAAATAGCCTAAAGCATATATCAGGTTAAATTACAGCATAGACCTCTAAAGAAATGTGAACATTAACATGACGGTTTGTCATGGAGCTACCTGATAGGAAATATAAAATATATTGGGTTGGCCAAAAAGTGCCTTCGGTTTTTAAGTAAAAATAAAAGACACATTTTTCATTTTCACCAAGAACTTTATTGAACAATGTATTCACCCTTTTGTTCCAGGACCTTCTGCCAGTTTTCAGACAATTTCATAATTCCATCTTCTGAAAACTTTTTATTTTTTTGAGCAAAGAACTCTTCCTGGTGCCTTTTACAGTTTTCCAGGGAATTGAATTTTTTTCCATTAAGATAATTTTTTAAAGACATAAGTAAATAGAAATTTGAAGGTACAACGTCTGGTGAATATGGATGAATCAGAACTTCCCAGCCAAGCTGTAACAGTTTTTGCCTGGTCATCAAAAAAACACGTGGTCTTATGGTATCCTAATGGAAGATTATGAGTTTTCTGTTGGCTAATTCTGGATGCTTTTCATCGAGTGCTGCTTTCATTTGGTCTAACTGGGAGCAGTACTTGTTGGAATTAATCGTTTGCTATCCCAGAAAGAGCTCATAATAGAGGACTCCCTTATCCCACCATATACACAACATCACTTTCTTTGGATGAAGACTGGCCTTTGGTGTGGTTGGTGGTGGTTCCTTTCACTTGCCCCATGATCTCGTCTGTTCCACGTTATTGTACATTATCCACTTTTCATAACCCATCACAACGTATTTTAAAAATGGAACGTTTTCATTACTTTTAAGTAGAGAATCGCATGCGGAAATACGGTCAAGGTTTTTTTCGCTTAACTTATGTGGAACCCGAACATCAAAGCAATTAACATAACCAAGCTGGTGCAAATGATTTTCAACCCTTGATTTGGATATTTTGAGTATATTGGCTATCTCCCACATGGTATAACATTGATTGTTCTCAATTAATGTCTCGATTTTATCGCTATCAACTTCAACTGGTCTACCAGACCGTGGAGCATCGTCCAGCGAGAAATCTCCAGCACGAAACTTCGCAAACCAGTTTTGACATGTTTGATCAGTCACAGCACCTTCTCCGTACACTGCAGAAATCTTTTTTTGCATTTCAGTTGCGTTTTTACCTTTCTAGAAATAATAAAGCATAATGTGCCAAAAATGTTGCTTCTTTTCTTCCATCTTCAACATTAAAATGGCTACACAAAAAATCACCAATTTTGATGTTTTTTTTTAAATGCACACTGATATGACAGCTGTCACATACAATCTAACAAAATTGTTTCAAATGAAATTAAAGACAACTAAGTGCTACTAGAGCCATTTTACGGGAAAAAAATGAATGAATGTTTTGGCCGAACCAATAGCATTTTAAATTGTAACAACATTTTAAAAAATGGAGTTGGCGCTCTTATGGAGGTTGAGAAGTCCCAGTGAGCAAGTTCAAGACTCAGGAGAGCTGATGGTACAGTCCGAGTTCAAGTCCAAGGCAGAAGAAGAGCAATGTCCTAGGCTGACAACACTAAGGCAGAGAGAAAGCAACTTCTCCCTTAGTCAGCCTTTTTGTTCTATTTATGCCTTGAATGGTTGTATGAGGCCCAACCATACAACCTATATTGGGCAGGGCAATCTGCTTTATTTGGTCTACCAATTTGAATATTAAACTCTTCTAGAAATACCCTCATAGACATACCCCAAATAATGTTTAATGAAATTTCAGGGTATCTTGTGACCCAGTCAAGTTACACATAAAATTAACCATTACAAGCCCACCTTGTAAATTTGGCACCCATATGCATCTCTTTAAAACATATTTAATCTCCAAATAAAGATAATAGCAGGATCATAATTCCACCTAACATGATACAACTATCATACATAGAACTGAAAACACAGTAACTCCTTCCCCAGAAGAGGAGGTAAAGTCCTTGAGTGCTGTTTACCCTTCTCCATGATATCCCATAATTAAAATGCAATGGTGTTATACCCTGAGAAAACCATAATTCACAAAGAGTCATGTACCACAATGTTCATTGCAACTCTATTTACAATAAACAGGACATGGAAGCAACCTAAGTGTCCATCGACAGATGAATGGATAAAGAAGATGTGGCACATATATACAATGGAATATCACTCAGACATAAAAAGAAACACAATTGAGTTACTTGTAGTGAGGTGGATGGATCTAGAGTCTGTCATACAGAGTGAAGTCAGAAAGAGAAAAAAACAAAACAAACGTATGCTAACACATATATATGGAATCCAAAAAAAAAAAAAAAAAAAAAAAAGATGTTCTGAAGAACCTAGGGGCAGGACAGGAATAAAGATGCAGGTGTAGAGAATGGACTTGAGGACACGGGGAGGTGGAAGGGTAAGCTGGGACAAAGTGAAAGAGTGGCATGGACATATATACACTACCAAATGTAAAACAGACAGCTAGTGGGAAGCAGCTGCATAGCACAGGAAGATCAGCTCAGTGCTTTGTGACCACCTGGAGGGGTGGGAAAGGGAGGGTGGGAGGGAGTCGCAAGAGGGAGGAGATATGGGGATATATGTATATGTATAGCTGATTCACTTTGTTATAAAGCAGAAACTAACACACCATTATAATGCAATTATACCCCAATAAAGATGTTTAAAAAAAAAAGAGTTATACAATGGTATAAAAAAAATGCAATGACATAAAATTAACAATACTTAAATACTATGATATAAGTTCAATGTAACTTATGTTACATGATAGGGGAATAAGAGAGAGAAGAAAATAAAGATATTTTCTTAGTGTATATATATTTATGTGTATATACATATTTAGGTATATACACATATGTATATATACACATTCATAACAAAATAAGGAGAAAATACTCATTAACATTACAGTCCTTATTTCTGTAACCAGTTACATGGTTGTATTGAATAGCTGCTATTTTTAACTATCTTCTTCCACTACTCAGTGTATTCCGTTTGCACTCAGCAAGCAACTCAGCTGGTATCAGTTCTTTACCTGGTGGAGCAGTCTAAACCTTCATTCTTGAAGGATCTTGACCACTAATATTCCTGCCTGGAATATTCCTGCCTGTAATTTTCCATTGACCATAATCACAGAGCATGGTAATACTAGGACAAGCCCTAAGGGATCTCCTGTATTCCAGACATACTCTTCCCTACCTTCACTGGAAAGTAGCAGTCCAGTTTCCACTTAGTAGTCAGGATCAGTCACCATGGCCAGCACAGTAACTCCCTTCTTTTTCTATTGATTCGGTGGCTTGCAGAGTCCAAAGTGGCCAGCTGGAAGTCAACTTCCAGTTCAATGGAATCATTGTTGTGTCTCCTTATGGTGGTACTTCTCCCTTGGAACTAAGACCTCCAGGCCAACAGGGTATAAGATTGCAGAATCGGAAAGCAAAAATTTTGCTAATGGGTCACTAGGGGTAATAATGAGTGATGTGACTCCCATTTCCACTCCTTGATTCCTGCACCAGTGAATCCTGGCTATAGGAGAAACATGACCATATATTGGATGCTGATTCAGAACATATACAGCCTTCTGGAGAACCCTGCCCATGACTCGCAAGGTATTACCACCTAATTGGTGCTGTAACTTCGTTTTCACAAGGCCATTCCACCATTTTATCAAGCCAGCTTCTTCAGGATGGTGAGGAACATAGTAAGACCAATCAATTTCATATGTATCTGCCCATTGCCACACTTCTTTTGCTATAAAGTGAGTTTCTTGATCAGAAGAAATGCTGTCTGTAATATTATGACAGTGGATAAGGCATTCTATAAGTCCACAGATGGTAGTTTTAGCACAAAAACTGAGTACAGGGAAGACAAATCCATATCCAAAGTGTCTATTCCATTAAGAACAAAAATCTACTCCTTCTATGATGGAAGGGATCCAGTGTAATCAGTCTACCACTAGGTAGCTAGTTGATCACCTTGGGAAAGGTTCCATACTGGGGACTCAGTGTTGGTCTCTGCTGCTACCAACTAGATACTCAACAGTGGCTATAGCCAGATCATCCTTGGTTAGTGAAAGTCTGTGTTGCTGAGCCCATGCATAAATTTTATCCCTGCCACCATGGCCACTTTTCATGAGCCCATAGGGTAATGACTAGAAAGAAAGGTTGACTTATACCCACAGAATGGGTCATTCTATCCACTTGATTATTCCTTTGCTGAGGTTACCCTCTGTGAAGTTCATATAGCTGCAACTATCTTCATTTTTTTCCCCATTACAGAGATATCTATTGACATACCTCATTCCCAAATTTCATTGTCACCAGTTTTCCATTTGTGTTCCTTCCAAGTCCCTGACCATCTAGCCAAACACAGCCCATCAACTGGTATATAATTGCACATCTGACCAATTCTCTCTCCAAGCAAGGTGAGCAAACCAGTGCACTGCTTGAAGTTCTGTCCACTGGGCAGATTTCCCTTCACCACTGTCCTTCAGGGATGTCCCCAAAAGGGGCTATAATGCTACAGCTGTCCTCTTTCAGGTGGTACCTGCATTTGGTGCAGAATCATCTGTAAATCAGGCCTGAGTCTTCCCTTTCTTTGTCGTTTGATTATAGGGAACTCCCCATGAGGCCAAATGTGTAGTGTAGGCTGGGAGAGAGAAGGCAGTGTAGCAGGAGTTGGAACCATGGGCATTAGGGCCACTTCTTCCTGTAAATAACTTGTGCCTTCAGGGCCTATTCAGCCCAATCATGTATACACCACTTCCATTTCTTGATGGAGTGTAGCTGTCCACACATGACTTTATCTAGCTTCGTGGGTCAGATAACACCCAGTTCTGCTAGGCATCTCAGGTCCCATGGTAACTTAATGGCCCACGGTTAAACGTTCATTCTCTCCTAAGGCCCAGTAGCAGGCCAAGAGCTATTTCTCAAAAGGGAGTAGTTATCCATAGAGATGGCAGGGTTCTGCTCTAAAATCCTTAGGGCCTGCACTGTGATTCATATACAGGGGCTTACCAAAGGCTCCAATCAGCATCCTTATCTGACACTACAAGTACCATTGAATCTGTTGGATCCTATGGACCAAATGGCAGAATCACCCACATGGCAGCCTGAACCTTTTGCAGAGCCTTCTTTTATTCTGGGCCCCACTCAAAATGAGCAGCTTTTCGTGTCACTTGGTAAATGAGTTCCAACTCCATAACACACCCAAAGGAGGAGTATGTTGCCTCCAAAATCCAAAGAGGCCCAATAGGCATTGTGATTCTTTTTCAGTTGTAGGAAGGACGAAATGCAACAACTTATCCTTCATCTTAGAAGGGATGTAGTGACATGTCTCGCACCACTGGACCCCTAGAAATTTTACTGAGATAGAAGATCCCTGAGAAAACATGGGATTTATTTCCCACAGTCTGATAGGCAAATTTCTTACCAGTAAGCCTAGAGTAGTTGCTATTTCTTCTCACAAGGAGTAATAAGCATAATGTCATCAATGTAAAAAGCCAGTGTGATATCTTGTAGACGGAAAAGGCAATCAAGACCTCTATGAGCTAAATTATGACATAGGGCTGGAGAGCTGATATATCACTGAGACAGGATAACAAAGGTAAATTGCTGGCCTTGGCAGCTGAGGGCAAACTGCTTCTGGTGAATTTTACTGACAGGGATGGAGAAAAATGCATTTGCTGGGGCACAGTACCTGAGAGCACACCACTGGATATGATTATGTGTATAAAAACACTTAGAACTTCATCCTGAAGGGAAAGAAAGGGAGTACAGCAAGAAAGTTCTTATCTTTTGAGAAAATAAGTGTGAATCTACCAAAGAAAAAATGGATTTGTCCCCTTCCTACACCTTCCCTCCCCTCTCCACCCAAATTTGTAGAGAACATCATTCGAGAACATCATTCTAGAACATCAATTTCAATTAAACAATTAATGAGCAGCTACTACATCTTAGATCACTCTTGAAGCCATGTGGAGAGTAAATCTGTGAGGGGGAGGGCCAGCAATAAAGGCTGATCAGTAGGCAATAATCTAGGCGAGATGTGCTGAGAGTATGATACAAGAAAGGGGCAATAGGAACAGGAAGAGAAGAACTTAGGGTGGTTATTTTTGATCAGGCAATGGAGGCAGAAACCAGATTGCTATGAGAATTGAGAACTTAATATGTTTAAAATGACTAAACCACAAGAGAGACTGTAAGCAGCTCAAGTTTGAAAGACATTCCTTTGCAGTTCATCAGTGCTCATATAGCTGAAGTTGGCAGAGATCTCACTGTTCCAGTCCAGAGGTCTTTCTGTTGTATTACCTGCCTTGGCTTCTGCCTATATAAGGAAAATGTTCTCTTTGAAGGAGAAAAAAAAGTGAATTATGTAATGGTTTCTTTTACAACCGGATACTTCTGTGATTAGAGGCTATACGTAAGAATGCTATTTGAGATGGTGTTTTCATTCTCAGCAAGAGATTTTCAGTTAATCATATGTTGGTCTACTTGACTGCTGACACACATCTGCTTTTGAATTCACATTTCTGTCTTGACCAGGTCATTGACAGGTTATCATTTATTACCACCCAAGTAAATAATTCCCTTCATGTCTTGTGGCTCTGGGTTAACCAAACCCTTAGGTTCCCTGCCATTGCCTCTTTTTGCTGGGAAAAAAAAAAAAAAAGAGTATCTGTGTTTTGTTTTGTTATTCTTAGTTATTTCCCTGCAGCATCTTCTCATTCTTTTAATTGAAGAATATTTTTAATGGCCTATGTGATACTTGTTATGACTCTTCAAAAATATTCTGATATTCTTCTCCTACTAGGTGTGATAGAATTGTACTCCACTGACCATTTTGAAGTTAGGTGAGGCCATGTGATTTGCTTTGGCTAACTAAATGTGAGCAAAAGGGATTCATCTCATTTCCAGGAAGACACTCTAAGAATCGAGCAGCAAGCCCCCCTATCCCCATTCTCCTTCCTGCCATACTGATCACAGAAGCCCATGCAAAGATAGAGACTAATTCTGCCTAGATTAAGTGAGACTTGTGTTGGATTTGTGGTCTAAATAAACAATATACCTGAGACTCTGGAGCTATTTATTATTAAAACTACTGAAATTTGGGGCTTCCCTGGTGGCGCAGTGGTTGAGAATCTGCCTGCTAATGCAGGGGACACGGGTCGAGCCCTGGTCTGGGAAGATCCCACATGCCGCGGAGCAACTAGGTCCGTGAGCCACAACTACAAAGCCTGCGCGTCTGGAGCCTGTGCTCCCAACAACAGAGGCCGTGATAGTGAGAGGCCCGCGCACCGCGATGAAGAGTGGCCCCCGCTCGTCACAACTAGAGAAAGCTCTTGCACTGAAACGAAGACCCAACACAGCCAAAAATAAATTAATTAATAAATTAAATTTTTTTTAAAAACTACTGAAATTTGTACTTTGAGATGCAGTGCTAATGTAACAAAAATCTAAAATATGTGGCATTGGTCATAATGGTCAATTGGTGAGAAAAAAAAAAAAAATATATATATATATATATATACCTTGGAAGGTGGAAAACAGAAGTTCAATGTTTTGAAATAAAAGATTTGGTAAAGCTGTCTTCTCTTGTAACTTAGAAAGAAGACCAGTGGACAAAAGCAGTTCAGGAGCTTGTAGTTCTAGAAGTCTGAAAACAGAATACCTGCATTTCACAATATGTTCAAAGAAAGAGAGGCTCAGAAAAAATCTGATCAGCTTGAGAAGAAATTAAAGAAATTGGGAGAGTACATAAAATCAGGACTTTCAGAGTTGAAGGAGGCTATTGCTTCTCACCCCAACAAAAATGAGAAGAATATTGACCAACGGAAGACTGTTAAAATTCACCTTGCACCAGAATTAAATCAAGGAAAATGCCAATATACTTACATACTGGTAAATCTTCTGTTTTGGTTATGGTATCCCAGAGAAAGAATGCAGGCTGTGATCTTGAGCAAATACTTTCCATTAGAAAAGAAAAAAATGCCCTAGGAACATTAACGAAGTATTTGCTTTTTTTCCTCTGAAAAACACTAGGCTCAAAGTACACATTACTAAGTCTAGAGAGAAAGGACAGGATTAAGAAAGCAAAGAAAAATCACCAATTAAGAATAATATCTAGAAAAGAATGCTGTTCTTAAAAGGACTGTAAGCATGGATTTTGACACATGGAGGTCACTGGAATCCACTAGGTAAAACCATTAGAAAGTTTTTGAGAGAGTTGTCTTGCTAAGAGAACCAGCAGCTGGACAAAAAGAAACTGTGATTGTTCACAAGTTAAAGTGACCTGTGGGGCTCCATCCAACTACCGGCTAATAGTTGGAAACTAATCTGAGAAAGAGCTCAGGGCCAGGATGAACACATTCTTCAATGTCTCCTAGTTCAGTTAGAGCAAGGAAGATAATGGAAAAGACAGTGTCCCATAGGCAGAGCAAAGTGCTGTGTTGGGCCCTGGACAAAGCAAGCATGACCAGGATGGACTCGGGGTCGACTCAAGACATTCTCCCTCCAGAGGATGGGGTCCCTCACTATGTCTAACCCCTCAGGACATCAAAATTGCTACTGCCACTGTCTGCAGTGCATCTGCCTTTCTTCCCCTTTCTGAGTAAGAATGTTTACTTTGGTTATTTCTTCTATCATATGTTTCTATCAAGTACAATCTTGAGTAGGCTATTAAAATCTGTCTACTCCATGTCTCTACCTAAACACTTAATATCAGTGGGGAAAAAAAAAACAGATTTGCTGACTAACTTTAAAATTCAAAACTAGAAATTTCAATAGGATTAAAATCATCAGTGCCTGAAAAATATACCATTCATCCTTGATATGCTCAATTTTGCACTCTATATAAAACCATCACAAGAATTGTTTCCATCATTTCAAACTTGTGAGAAAAATAAGATCTGATTCCCAGTCATTTTCAAGTGTTACCTTTATTTTCACTTATGCAGTTAATGAGAAAAGCAAGACGGAAAAGGAAGGAATGACTTTAGGAAAAAAGCAAAATAAAAAGAAGTTCAGAAAAAACAATTTAAAAATTTGAAAAAATTATTAAAACGAGTTTGTTTTAAATCATATATTGTGTTTTACATATAGTTCTTCTCTGTCAATGTTTCTGAACTCTAGATTATTATTCTTTTATCTCCATGAAGTCAATAATTTTAAAAATATATTTTTAATTCTGTTTTCATGATTAAAATATATAAGTATATGAAAATGTATAAGCATAAAAACATATGAAGAAATTTCTTAAACATGACTGTTTAAAAACAATTACATCCACAAGATAATTGCATGAACATCATATACCTTTAATTTCCAAACATACAGATATTTAGCCAGGCCTGTGTTTACATCAGGAAAATATTCGTAATAGTGTGGTTAATCTTATTTTTTTAGTCTTATTTTTTATTTTCCATCCACCCAGTAAACAAGGTGCTATAGTGGGACTAGATGTAGTTCCACTGTAAATATATCTTCATCTAAAAGTAGCTTTAGGATACATGTTATACATGTTTTGAATTAAACTGGTATCATTGTTTTTATGTCTGAAGCAAACTGCTTCTATACTAGCCTTGTAAGCGATATAAAGACTCCAGTACAACTGTTAAGTTAGCCTCAGGACTGCTTATTTGGAAAAAATATTTTCATTAAATGCTTTATTTTTGACAACAAATGGTCCCATGCACCAGGAACATGAAACAGAGTTCTTATATAGAGAGAATAGGACATGTGATGAATTCCACTACTAAGAAATTCCATTTAACTTTTCCCTACTTCAGTTTTTTTTCCCTAAGATATTAGAAAAGTAGTCTTACTATATTAAAGGTAACTATTTAGAAAGTACTTTTCAAATGTAATTTGGATAATGTTACTGAAAAAACTAGTCAATATTGTCTGAAAAGCACTGAACATGGAAGGCACCAAGAATTTAATTCCAAAAGTAAGTATAAGGAATAAAATAAAACCAGGGTGTGATATTAAAGAAACTATTGGTCTATTGAAAATAATTATGCCAATATTTGTAAGAAAGATAGATTATAAATAAATATATATATATAGTAAATGTTTCAGGTAATTAATTATACCAGGTAGATATAAGGAAATGAAGGTACAAATGAGATATCATATATTTTTTCCAAAGGATTAGTTATAATTTTCCCAGATTTAAGAAAGAACAATTTATTAAACATCAAAAAAATTGAAAAAAGGAACATCAAGCTTCTAGCTGAAATAAAAATGGTGATGGAAATGATAAAATGTTGAACATAGTACTTCATCTTGAAATTGAGGTAGAGGAGTGAGGGAGAGCAAACTGAGATTAACAAAAATGAAAGTGGATTTTAAAATGCTGTTTAAAGAAAGTTATGTGTTATTTTGATACACAGTTAATGGAAAACGTACACTGGAACATTTTTGGAGGATAACTGGGCAACAGTTATCTAGAGATGTAAAACTGAACATTACTTAATTTGCAAAAAAGAAAACCATCAAAAATATTTTCACAAAGTAATTTTCTCCTCAATACAATACGTTCATCTTTGAGATGACAAGTATGACAGCGGTCATGATTCATCTAGAGTATTAAAAATATCACCAAGCTTCCTAGCTGCCCAAGAGGGATGCAGAGAAAAATAAGCATTCCTTTAAAATTTCCCTCTTTCACTACAATGCATCTTTCCTTTTAAAAACTACAGAAAACCATTACCACACGGAATGTATTTTGTCTTTCACAGACAAAAGAGAGAGTTAAGAGAAGGACTAGTTTGCCACAGGCTATTGGGAAGAGTGAATAAAGAGACATGCCTCCCTCCTGTCTTCTTTCTGAACTCTATTTTCTTTTTAAGTATATTGTCCCCTGGCCTCCACTGAACTGGCTGGCCCAAATCTAAATTGGACTGAATTTCTGTGGTAGAAATATATGCTTAGTCAATGGTCCTGATAAATCATATCTCCCATGCTTTCTCTGCTCTGTCCACAGAAAAGCACCAAACCAGTGCATTTGCCACTATCTTCTTGGATAAAAAACAGGAAAAGATAAGACCTGAAAAGGAATAAATTCTTAATGTCAATGCCACATTTCCTGACTTTGGAGCTCACTTTGTATTTATCCCTTCTCTCTCCTCTATCAAAACCATGGTATCATATAGAAACTAGCAAGCATTCTCAATTTTTATCCCTCCAAAATATATTTCTCATCATAAAGGAGGAATTTTATGGAATAAAAGTGGTTGATAAGGAAGTTTTAGAACAGGTAATATTTAAATTAAGAGAATAAAAAGTAAGGAAGCATACTGAAGAAACAAGTTTTCTAGAGTGGAGAACCCATATTGCTTATTTTTTTAATTAATTATTGATTGTTTTAGAAACAAATACTTATTGAGTAACTACTAGGTGCTAGGAGCTATAACGGGAAAATATGCTTTTTTGTTGTTGAATAGGTTTGGAAGGCCAAGAAACTAGTAGTAGAAATAAGGACTTAAATGAATAGGCAAAATGAAGCCTTTAAAAATTTTTCGAGAGAGAAAATAACAAAAGTATTAGATTTGACATTATAAGTGAGTTCCTCAAACTACTGTTTATGGGCCTAAACTGGCCCTCTCAAGTAAGAAATTTCTATACATTTTTAAATAGTTTTTAAAAAGAAAAAGAATATTTAGTGATATAAAAATTATATGAAATTCAAATTTCAGTTTTCATAAAGGTTTTTTTGAAACACAGCCACGATTATTTTATTGCATTGTCTATGGCTGTGCCCGTGCTACAATGGTGGACTTGAGTAGGTAAGTAGTTGTGTGGTGTTTACCAATAAGTAGGACCAGTTTTTTCCCTCAAGTTCTAGGCAAGTTAAAAAATGAAAGAGTATATTAAATGACACAAAAATATAGCTCTACTAACTAATAAAGCTCATTTTTAAAAAACAAGTTTTATATCAATGGGCTAGGGGACTTCCTAATAGTGATTCTCATTTTGGAGAGATTCACCTATTAAGTTAAAAGACGTTCTGGGCTCCTATATGGGGAGGGTGGGCAGGCTTCTTCTACCATATGACATAGGACAGGACAGGAGACAGAGGAGAAGTCATCACAGAGATAGAGAAAAGCCACTTGTGTTTTCTTATCATGGAAATTAAAGGACTGGGAGATATATATTCCATCCCAGCTACCCCCAACATTTTGTTTTCTTCACCCGCTGGCCTTAAGCAACAAGTCAATCAGAGCTATGACGATCCTCTTCAGGGAAGCCATCAGCACATGGACAGTCTTGCTCCACCTTCCTTGAACACAAGCCACTGGTCTTTTGTGGTTCCTCCTGGGATCACTGGTATGGCCCATAGATTTTTCACCTAAAAGGCCCTAAAATATCTCAGAACAGTATACAAACAAAACATACTCCAAATCCACTGTGCCACCAAAGCTATACATTCAGTACAAAGTTGTCTGTTATAATCTATCTGAGCTTCTATAAACAATGAAATTATAGGACACCATTATAGTATTGCCATAATAAAATGAATACCGGAACTTCAAAAATAAATTGCCAGTAATAAAAAGGTATGCCAAACTTGTGTGCAAATCTTCTCTTCCCACTATCAAATTCCCAGAATCTTAGGGAGAACCTGAATTCTGAACTTACCATGCCTCACAAGCTAAAGTCTAAAGAAATCGAAGTGCCTGTTTTTCAAATTCCCCAAATCAATATCCCTACCTTCTGCTGCCTTTTCTTCCTGGGTTCCATATTTCAGTTACTACTGCCACTTACACTCTGGTCTCTCACACTAGAAACCTGAAAGTGATCTCCGTCGTCTATTACACATCCTAAAAACATGTGATTGTCAAGTCCAGGTGATTCTTTCTCCTAAATCACCCTTACATGTGTCCAGTTCTTCTATTTCAGTTTACATTTGCCAAGAACAAACTTTTATCACGTTTCAAGTGGATTACTGTAAAAGCATCTTACAGGTCTCCTGCCACCAGGCACCCTCTCCTCCACCCATCATCCCATCCACACTAGGCAGGAACTAACCTAGATTCAATCATAACTGCCAACATAGAATATAAAGCATTTATATGCAAAGAAAAATATATCAGCCCATTCACATAAATAATAAAAAAGGGAATGATCTATATGTAGGCGTGCATGCATACAAATGGATAAAAGAACCTTACAAGTATTTGGAACTACCAAATGCGTAACAGTGGTTACCTTTGGGAAAAAAAGACAGGAAGACTAATTTGGGTAAGTGAACGTGAAGGTAGAATGTTATCTTTTATGCCACATAATTCTATATTATTTATTCTAATAACATAGAATATCACTGCTTATTATGTGTGCTATTAGAAAAAAGTAAAACCATGTCTGGAAATATATACAGCAACAACAGTATAATAAAAAATATGGCATCTGCCCGATACAATATAAGAGCCTGGTCACAGATACTAGTCTGGGCTTTCTACTGGCCTGTGTCTGAGGTGGTAAACTTCTGGATAGGGAGGCGTCAATGGATAAGGGAGCAGGATAGCAGAGAAAAGGGGGCAAAACCAAAACACATTTGGAATGGAGAAAATCCAAATAAGTCACCCAGCCTAGCAGATAAAAGAGAATGAAATATCAAAGGTAGAAACTTCCCTGGTGGTGCAGTGGTTATGAATCCGCCTGCCAATGCAGGGGACATGGGTTCAAGCCCTGGTCTGGGAAGATCCCAAATGCCACAGAGCAACTAAGCCCGTCTGCCACAACTACTGAGCCCACAAGCCACAACTACTGAGCTTGTGTGCCACAGCTACTGAAGCCCGCGCCTAGAGCCCGTGCTCTGTAACAAGAGAAGCCACCACAACGAAGAGCCCGCGCACTGCAACATAGAGTAGCCCCCGCTCACCGCAACTAGAGAAAGCCACACCCAACAATGAAGACCCAATGCAATCCAAAATAAATAAATACATTTATTAAAAAAAGGTAACTTCAAGGTTTCCATCTTGACAGCTGTGGTGATTTACAACTGAAATAAATAGCTTATAAGTGAGGTGACATATTTTTCAGGTGGTACTTTTACTGCCATGTTAACGGGTTAAGTTCGGGGTCATGATAAGACAATCAGGTGGAGATGTTGTATATATAATCAGAGTTGCAGGTTTAAATGCAAAACTTAAGGTGGAAGATTTGATTGTTTCATTATTATGAGTATATAGGTAATAGTTGGATCCATGAGTTCTTGTGGGGAAGGAATGGAATGAGAAGGGACCAAAAGGCTGAACACAAACCTTTAAACAGAGTCATGAAAAGAACAGAAAGGTAACAATGAGAATAGAATATATAAATAATATTGATCTCAAAGGGAGAAAACATTCCAAGCAACACTGGGGGATCAGCAATCCCAGATTTTACAGTGCTATCAAGGATGAATGTGTATGAGAAAAGTCCTTTACATTTGACAAGAAATAATTATTAGTGACCTTGCAAAGAAAACTTTCTGGAAATATACCTTTCCCCTTTCAGGAAAAAAGAATACATATTAAAATAAGCTATCTGTATTGTATGAGTAAATATACTATAACATATTAAACATATATTCTGTGAATAGAAGCTAATATGGGCAAATGATATGAACAGATGATAAACAGACAGTTAAACACAAATAGCTATCAAGTATATGAAGAGATCCTCAAGCTCATTTGTAATCAGAGAAATGCAAATTAAAGTCAAATAATTTACCACTTTACAACCATCTGACTGGCAGAAACTAGAAAGTTGAATGGTGGTAATTATTAGTGGGGCTGTGGAGAAAGCAGATGAGCTTAATCTCACTCAAGAGCACTCCAGCAATACTTACTCAGATTTAAAGTGCATATACCCTATGTCCCAATATTCCTATTTCTGGTTACATGGCCCCAAGATATTCTCACACAGGTCTAGAAAGGGGCTTATATGATGATTATATCAGTCAGGGGCTATGAGATTATGCTGTGGTAACCTCCAAACCCCAAACCCCTTACTTGGAATACCATAGGTTTCTTTTTTGTTCACACTGCAGGTCCATCACAAGACTGGCAGGTTAAATATGCTCAGTGTACTCACTCAGACTGAGGATGTAGCCACCCATCTCAAACACTGTCAGCCACCGTGAAGAGGGAAAGATGAACTCTGGAGATTTCAAGCCAGCAATGAAATGTTCTAGGCCAGAAGTGATACATGTCACATCTGTCCACACTCATTGGCCAGAATTATATATAAAAGTGATCAGACACTACAAAATGCCTCCCATGTATTCATACACTGCAAGAACCAGAAATACCTGTGAACAATGCCAATGACTTTCTAAACACAGTCAATGCTTTCGTGGGGCAGCAGATAGTCAATTTAGGTGTCCATTTCAAGAGGAGTTTTGGAGATGTAAAATATTCTATAGGTTTTGTGTGGAATACTACGCAACACTTAGAAGCAAGGAGCTAGAATATGCACAGAAAGGTGGATGGATAATTAGATTCTGAGTGGAAAAAGAAATAAGATAACAAGGTTTTTGGCACAATAACAGTTACATAAATTAAACATATATGCCTACACTAGAAAACAATGCAAGGATACACACAAACTTGAGGATATATATCAGACACATTTAATTTAGTTGACCATGGGGGAGAGGAAGGTGGCCGACAGTAGGAAAAGAGTGATGAAAGTCGTAAATTAAATAAATAAAGCAAAAGGGCATTCCATACTGACCACTGATGATAGGTTCCATGAATGGAGTAATATGATTAATTTGTTGCTTCATTTGAGGGTGTACACAAGGCGTAAGCAACTTACATATGATAGAAGTCATGATAAGACTAGAGAGTGTCTCTGAAAGAGACTGGGGAAATTCAAAACCCAGTGGAGAAGTTGAAACCCATTCTATAAAGTACCACTTGACTACTGAAGTGAGGCAACATTTTGAGAATTAAAGGGAAAATGTGGAATGTTGTGGAAATAGATATAGGCGACCAAGGTGTGGTAAAGTGGACCCATCAAGTATTGTTAGTTCATTAAAGAAAGAAAAACGTAGAGTTGAAAAAGGGACAAATCAACTTATGTTTGAGGAAACGTGCCTTTTTGTCACCTTTTACGGAGGCTGCTTAGAATTACAATGACAGGAAAAATGCTAAGAATGATAGCCCAGGATAAAGCAAATTATTAGCAGCTGCTTATTAGAAATTTTAAATCAATAAAGAATACTGAATTGCTATCCTCATTTTTAAGAGAAATGATACTTGGGGACAGATGTGAAAGCTTCCCATACACCACACATGTTCTCTATCATGTGGCAATAACTTCTACTTTCGGACCCCATCTTTGCTTACTGTTGAGCTTCTTTGCCTTCTTAGATTTCTGCTATTTCTCCTCCAAATAAGTCAACTTGTCTCTGATTTGATTCATGTCAGAATTGGCCCATCTACTTAGCTTTCCCACTAGAAGTGAACATTATATGGTGTTTGATGAGTTTTAGCCTGACCTTAGGCTGGAAATTCCCACCTTGGAAGGATTTCATACCTATCACTGCCCCTTAACCATCTAATGCTTCAACACACACAAGCAGCATACATTTAAAAAAAAAAAAAAAAAAGTGCCCAGAGATCTTGTTTCTCCTCTTCCTCTTGTTACACGTCCAGGCCAGAAGCTGAGGGGAACATGGATATTAGGCTGGTGGACTGCCAGAAATCCATAACCACATCTTTAGAGAACCTACTGGTAAAGATCATGCCTCTATTACTTTACTTTTATATAATACTGAGTCATTTTCTAAGTAGTACTCTTGCATTTGCATGTGTGATCTTCCTGAATTTCCTGATCATATGAAAGAAAGCTAAAATTAGAGAGTTGACAAAAATTGTAGTGTTGAAAAGGCTAGAAGTGATTTTCTGTGGTTAGTCAAAGTTTCACAGTTCTCTTTTAGGAAAAACATGACCTCTATTTTATAGATCTAGAAATTGATGTCACATTAGAAATATATTCAGACAGAGGGGAGAAATAGTAATGAAAGGAAGAAAGGCAAAAGGACAGAATTAAAATTATGGGCTTCTTGTAAAATAGTTTATTATTTCCTTGAATTTGTAATAATTCCACATTGTACTAAGTGTTTGAAATAAAACTTAGCTGCATTAATTCTAATATGCATGTAACCTTAAATGATAATTTGTTAACGATTCTATTCAGAACTCAAAATAATATTGGCATCAAAAACTACGTTATTAGCTGGAGATGCATACAGCTTACAGAGATTATAGTAAACAAACATTGATTTTTGCTGAGGTGAAGATCAATGTAAAAATCAATCAATGTTTTTCCATTTCAACAAAATCTTAGAATTACCAGCATCAAAACCTCTCACTCTTTCCACTGGAAAGCTTATGTGAAATTGCAGCACCCCCTAAAGAAGTAAGAACATTTTTTTCTCCAGAACCTTCTTGTATCCCTTCTGGGCCATCTTCCTGCCTCCAGATGTATATAGACTTGTCCAATCCCTCAGTCAGGAATTAAGTGACTAGGTGACAACAGAGGGATGCCTCTTCTTTAAATGCTCCCTGCTCCAAATTAGGATTAATTACCCTCTTTTTCAATAATTTTTTAAGAAAAGAGAAAAAAGAAAACAAAATGAAACAAAGAGCTATTGAATGAGTAATAGTCATATTTTCATATACTTCATTCAAATCCTACAGAATTTTTAACAAACCCTTCATGTACGTTCTTGTCTAAAAATACTTAAGAATAAACTATACAAAAATTGATAAATTTTATTTCCACTATCACTATGGCAACAATATTTACTTTTTAAAACTTTAAATTTTTACTGATTTTTTTTATATATCTTTGACTTATAGATTGAGGATTGCTTCCACGTCCCCATTAGATAACCACCTTAAAAATCAAAACAAATTTTTCCTGTTATTTAATTTTTTGTCCTTAATATTCACATCCATAAAATCACTCAAATTTCCCAGAAAAAAATATGAAATTGAAAATGCACACACACACACACACACACACGAATACACCCACAGCCTAAACAAAAGACATTGCAGGGAAAAGACTAAGATGCCCTACCATGTGAAGTCTGTTTTTCCTTCCTCACCCTTCCCTTCTCACCTCATTTTGAAAAAAAAGACAGATCAAACGATTGTGAACGCATATGCTGTGACCAGGTGTTTCCTGCTTTACTAACATAAGAGATGAATCAAATCACAAAATGCCAGAGCTGGATTTTTCCTTATATACCAGTCCCACCTGCTCATTTTATAGATAAGGAAATCATTCAGAAAGGTTGCTACAACCACAGAGAAGACGGCAGAGCTGAGAAAAGAAAGGAGGTCTCTGGTATGTAGCTTATACAAATAAAGTCTCCAGGTTTTATTCTCTATACTTTTCCAAACATGAGATTGAACACTGAGAAAGACCTATGCTTCTATTAAAGGGAGGTTTGAAAATGTGGAGAAACTTTAAGAAAGGAGGAAGAAGAAAGAAGGAAAAGAGTTGCTAAATCTTGATTAGAATCGAACTTTCTAAAATAGAAAAACCTTGTTTGTAGTTTAATGTGCACTGGTCCTATTGCTCAGTCCCCTTCTCCATCTTTTCTCCAGATTCTTACCGAACACCCCTTGTTCTTAAAATTTACCTTTCCTCTATGCTTCTTCTGTCTCTCTCTCTCTCTCTTTTTTTTTTTTAATTTTGGCAAACTTTTTATTTTTAAAATGTATTTATTTTACTTATTTTTTGGGCTGTGTCGGGCCTTAGTTGCGGCACATGAGACCTTCATTGAGGCATGCGGGATCTTTCGCTGTGGCGCACCATGCAGTCTCTTCGTTGTGGCCCGCGGACTTCTCTCTAGTTGTGGTGTGCGGGTTTTCTCTCTCTAGCTGTGGCACGTGGGCTCCAGGGCACGCAGGCTCTGTAGCTGTGGTGCGCGGGCTTCAGAGCTCGTGAGCTCTGTAGTTTTCAGCACGCAGGCTCTCTCGTTGAGATACGTGAGCTTAATAGTTGTGGCACACAAGCTCAATACTTGTGGTGGGCGGGCTTGTTTGACCTGCGGCATGTGAGATCTTAGTTCCCCGACCAGGGATCCAGCCCACATCTGCCTACATTGGAAGGCAGATTCTTTATCACTGGACCACCAGGGAAGTCCCTAAATTTTGACAAAGGATTTGAAGTGGCTGACACATCTGGGATGCCATTAACCTCGGGCAGCCTTTATTAATAAGTAGAAAACTGGAAATTCCCTCCTCAGTATTTACTTTGGCTCCAGGAAGCTATTATAACATGAAACTGCTGTGAAAAAAACAAGTTCAAACCACACACTCTCCTGAACTGCCTTTCAAGCTCAGTCTAGTTCAATTAGGAAACAAGGCCCCAATTCAAACTAGCGTTTGATTCACATTGAAATGAACATACACAGGTCTTTCCTGGCAGAAGTGGTAGCAACACCAGTTGCTGATTCATATGACTTACCCTTAAAGTTCCCATTTATAAAATTCTGCATTTTGGGATATGGCACTTTCCTCTCCTTTAGATGGCTAATTTTGTTATGCTCTCTTCCCACTTATACCTATTAGAATTCTAAAGAAGTCATTAAACCCAAGATACCATCATTCATATTAAGGCACCGTTTACTGGATGTATTTTTCTATATGCTATTTTCCAGACATTTAATTATTAATAGCAACTATTATTCCCACTTTATAAAAGATGGAATGAAGATAGAGAACATTATTAAGATACTTGTCTAAAGTTACATCACTGGTAAGTGTATTTGTTGGAATCTGAAACCAAGTTTAGCCAACAGTATCTCCACACTGATGCCTTTCTCACTGTGTCTCTCCAACCCAGGATCTGCCCTGATTTCCACACTCATGTATTCACTGCCTACTTGGCATCTTTGTTTGGATGTCTGGTGGGAATCTCAAAATTAACCTATCTACAAGAAGGAGGCTTTTAATACCATACTCTTTCTCTGACCCCTATTTCTACTTTATTAGTAAATGGTACCCCTACCTACTTAGCTACTTAACCTAGAACCTTACAGATCCCTCTATGAATCTTCCCTTTCTTTTAGTCTCACTAAGCATAACCAATTAATGAGGAAATCTAATCAGTTTTACCTCCAAAATACATATCTCATATACAATTCTTTCCATTTTCACATTTCTCCCTAGATACCAAGACACCATGATATCTGTCCAGAACTATTTCATTCTAACTTTGTCTCCCTGCTTTTACTCTTTTCTTACAGTAAGCAATTTTTTGCAAAATGGTTAAAAATATAAATCAATTGATATCACTTCTTTGTCCATAGTGATTTTTGCCATTCCTCTTAAAAATCCAAATTCTTTAATTAAGCCTGATGTCTGCATGATCTAGCTCCCACATTCATCACAAACTCTCTTCTCTTTTACTGTGCTGTATTTACATGAACATCCTTTCGATTTTTTTAACACCTAAAATTATTTTTCAACTCTGGATCTTTACGCATACCTCTTTCAGATATCTCCCCTTATTATTCTCATTTCCCAAGACTGGGTACCAAAATCATCTTCTCAAGGAGGTCTTCCCTAATTATCCTACATAAAGTAACACAGATTATTATACTTTACTAAAATTACCCTGTTTTATTTCCTTCCTTGCATCACAATCTATCAATTTATCTGTTACATATTTGCTATTTCCCTCCTCTGGAACATAAGTTTCATATAGTCAAAACTTCTTCAGTCTTGTTTGTTGATGTATTAATAACGCTTAGTTTAGTATCTAGAACTTAATTGTCATTCACTAGGCAGTTACTAATTGAATGACTAGAAAACTCACAATCATTCCCTAGCTCTGCTCCTGCATCATTAGGAGTAGAGGAAGCAGAAAACTGGATGGCTGCCATCCCAGGAAGCAAGTACACTTTAACTAAGGGCAAGAGTATATAAGCTATTGGACTAAACCTTACTTCTGCTCCTTTTTGGATGTATCAGTCTAATTTCTGAACTACTCATAAAGGTAGTGAATGGAGATGTAATTATTTAGTGTCATGGTTTGCCTATAATCTATGAAAAAGTTTTGTCACCTGCAATTCTAAAGCAGATAACTTTCACTAATGAGGTTCATTTTTCTTGATGAAGATGGGCAATTAGATAGATAGACATAGACAGAAAAAAATAAAGCATGGAAAAGATAAGCAAGATTAGGGAACAAAACTTGGGAGTACATCAACAAAGGATATGAAATGCTAAACGAGGCTCTGAAAACATGACCCTAATGATCACCCGATCCTTTTCTAATTTATTTTCTAAGGTGACTGTTATGATTGTCTTCCTTTTCCTTTTTTAAAAAACTTCCTCCTTCATCATTCCATTCACTAAATAAACAATGGCATTGTACTAACTTTAATTTCCATTCTGCAGTAAGATTGAGTTTAAAAACATCCACCCCTACAGCAATACTGAAGTTTTCAGTTGCTGACTTTTTAGTGGACTACATTAAATTTTTCAACAAGGTGTGCTTCACTGAACAACCATCTGTTGCATGCCTATCATATATCAGGACCTGCTAGATCCTGAAATTATAGCAACATATGGGACATACAATACTCAGAAGTTTTTGGTCTGGAGTGTGTGGGGTAGATATAAAAGTACTAGCAGATACGTTACAGTACAATATTAACATTACTGAAAGTAAATAAATCCTGTGACTACTTTGGGGAGAAAAAAATAAACACTGCTTAGAGATATCGTAACATATACAAAGGGGAAGACATTTTGCAGATATATTTAAAGTCCCAAATCAGTAGGGTTTGAATTATTCAAAAGGGAGAATATCCTGGGTGGGCCTGATTTTATCAGGTAGAAGACTTTTAAGGAGGGCCAGAGAGTCCCTTGCCAGTTTTGAAGAAGCTAGCTGCCATGTGTAGAGAGGGTCTATATAGTGTAGCAAGGAACTGTGGGCAGCACCTAGGAGCTAAGAACAAACCCCAGCTGATAGGCAGAAAGGAAACGGGGACTTCCATAGTACATCGGGAAGATGACTTACGCCAAAGCCTGAAGGAGTGTGAGGTATTGATAGATTGTTTCATGGACAAACCTCTGATGAGACCACAGCCTCGGCCAGCATCTGATTGCAGCTTTGTGAGGTTGAGCATAGAACCCAGCTGAGTTGTGATAAGACTTATCTGTGGAAATTGCGAGATGATAAATGTGTGTTCTGCGAAGATGTGAGATTTGTGGTAATTTGTACACAGTAGTAGAAAACTAACTCAGAAGGATTTACCTTGAGCTCCACTTGGAAGGATAAGCTGCAGTTGCTCACACAAAGAAAAGAGATAAGTAGATATTATGTGAAGGCACAATATGAGTACATTGAGAAAGGACATGGCATAGTTGAAGAAGGGTGAAAATTTCATTTTGGTAAGAATTTAGGATGTTGACGTACTTTTCAAAGAAATATTATTTTTTAATATTTTTCTACACCCTCTTGTCGTATTTCTTAGATTTATTAGATAGCCATAACATCCAAATGTTTATTTACAATTTGGAAACTTGAGACCTACAAAAGATTACTAACTTGTCCAAACGTAGAGTAAGGTCTTGTGGTATCTGAGGCTTAAACAAGGGGATATTTCTTTAATAAGAAGAAATAAGAAGAATAATAATAAGAAGAATAATAAGAATATACAATTATGAAGAATATACAATTATGAAGAATATACAATTATGAAGACAAAATTAAATACATATTAAGAACGAGGAAAAATATGAGAAATTGGAAATTTTAAATACCGCAAATATTGGAAAAATCAGAAAAGTAAAAATAATGTTATTTAGTTAACTGGCTGACACACTGTGCTATCATCTTGGATATGTCAACACATGGTAGGCAGGGTATTTCCAAAACTCATCCCACGCTGGGCTATCTACCTAACTATTCACCAAAATGAATGCAAACCACATAAATATATCCCATATAACCTAAATTCAATCTGCCCTCAACTCAACTTCCTCGTGCCGGATCCAAAAACCATCAAAGTTGACCAGAATGCCACCTCATAAGAGGGAAAGTCTCACAGAAGGAAATTTAGAGTGGAAAGAAGCTGTAATCTTAATCATTTATAATTAAAATATCTACTGCTCCAAATTTTTACAAAGGCATACAATCATGTGACCACATTTATAAGGTCTCTTACAGTAGCATGAAAGAAGCCTATACAAGTGATGGGTGTGAACTAATGAACTAGCATTCATTAGTTCCATAGTAATCTGCCCTGGATCTGTCCACAGTCATACAATTAGCGGCAGGACCTTGACTAAAACCGCATCTTCTTAATACTCAGTCCCATGTGCACACGAAAATCATAGAGTAAAAAAGCTAGTGGTACAGGTGTATATGTTTGTGTGTGTCTTTCCAGATATGTAATGAAGATCGATTGACAGAGCCTGCCTAATGTGTTTTAATCCTAAAAAAATTGTGGCACTTAGCTAAAGTGTGCAAAGGCAGTTTGTATTCATTAGAAAAAGTACTCAATGGATTTTGAATAAATGAAGCTGTAATCGGAGATTATATTAGGATTATATTAAGAAAGTAGGTTGGAACTTGTTTTTTGTAAATTAATTTGGCAGGGATATGCTCCTTGGGAAATCAGACATGTTTTGAAACAGTGCTGAGGCTATGAATCATAGTCTGTTGACAAAATATCCAAAATGTGGAATCAGCTTGTTAATAAAGTCATGTACAGACAAGTATAGATGTTCTTTTTTCTAACTCCCCTCTCTTGACACTCCTGCTGCCCTAAATAAAAGAATATCTCATTACGGACAATTGGTTATATGGCAATGATAAGAATCTATGAAAAGAGGCTAGGAGAAACCATAGGGAGTAGGTTGGATCTTGAAATAGGGGTAAGAACAGGAGACCAGGGAGGAGAATAAACCCTTTAGCCATATGTAATGGCCTGGAAAGGCTAAAGCAGCATCTTTAGTGTTCTGAAAAATAGGAATGGAAAGAAAAAGATTAATCTGGATAATCCTCTAACACAAAAACTTCCACCTAAAATCATATGAGTGGCCAATCAAAGGCTCTCTTCCTGGACTAGATGGTGAACATTACAGAAATGGAAACTGATGAACTTATTTGCTCCAAATATGTTATAGTATTGTGAAAGAATATAGACTCTCAAAGTGAATCACTAGTTTTAGAAATTTTATTGTAATTAAAGATATAATTTTATATCTTTTCTGGGAATTTGAATATTGTTACAATCAGTCTCATTCTGAATTTTTATAATGTTAAATTGATATCTGAAAAACACTTTAATGGAACCACAGGAGGGTGACTTGGACGTCTGAGTTTTATTAAGTATGAAAATTCTATATTTTCAAGGATAATCAGAGCCTATTGATTGTTATAATTTTCTATTTATTCCTTCTTGACAGTATTCAGAGTATTTTTTTGTTATACCACTACAAACATACAGTCAATTCTGGGTGTATCCAAAGAGGTCTGATTAAGTGTTTGGTGTATTTCCCATGTCTTATGGTGGTTCTTTTTCTTCCTGTTACCTGCATATATATAGGTTTTCAGTCAAAAAGTAGAAAGTATTCTAATATAAATAAATTATATTAGTGATTGTTAAAGACTCTCATACTTTAAAAGAGATTAGCCTGTAGATTTTATCTTTTAAAATTTCTGTCACCCAACAAAGTAGATTATGTAGATTCATTTCCATAGGAATTTTAATGTTATTTCTAGTACTAATTTCTAGAGTGCTTATTTTAAAATGATCTACAATGGAATCGCTTCATTTAATCAATTATATAATTTATAGTTAAGTAAATTAACTATAATAAAGACATTAGTTTTTCTTCTAGTATTTCATATCAGTAAGTTAAATCATAATTGGATTTTTGTTACTTGTTTTCTGGTAGTTTTAAAAGAAAAAGAAAAGAGAAGTAAAATTAAATTCAACCCACAGACAAGAGGAAATTTGTTGTAGGGGAAAGACTACTGGTTTGTGTGTCAGTCAGATTTGCATGCTGTATTGACAGGAAACAGGGCTTGGAAGTGGCTTCTGCATTTTCTTATTTGCTTTTAGTGTATTTTGACTTATTGGTATTTAAATGACCATATTCTTTATTTTCGAGGCTGCTAAGTATGTAAAAGAGAGGTGATGAGGGCATGAATCCATAAGAGTATTAGAAATAGGCGAGTGCTTAAAAGTTTCAGCCCTGAGTGTTGGATACACAAACAGTGGTAAAAGTACACAAGTGTTTAATAGTTGCCTGCAGAGCAACCAGGTCAGGTGATATGCGAGCAAACACAAGTGAGTGAGAAAATAACAAAGTTGCCATATTTGTATTCCTGGTATGGACTCCTAGTCAGCCATGTTCTGGACTAAGAAATAAAGAAGATCTAGTCATATCTGAAACAAATCTGGCCAAAATAATAAAAATGAACAGCAATTCGCACAAATGGAAACACCTCCTTCTCCCTGACCAGCTGTGCTCTCCGAAGCCTGTGGAACTACATGAAGACCAGAGCTTAAAGTCTGCCAATGAGAATGACTTTCATTTCAGGAACATAACTGCTGGGGGCAAAAAAGCAGGAATGAGGAGAAAATAGTTCTGTTATTATGCTTCCAGTGCAGTTTGAGTTTATGATCATGACAAAGTGGCTAACGCTACATGAGATATTGATGGTGATGTATGCAAAAGTAGGAGCAGACATGAAATGAGAGATAAAGTTGTGGATTACTGGTTAATAGACTATTAAGAGTCAGGAAAAATAATCTATATAAAGATCATCTTTGGCATCTATGCATAACTCCTTCAGTTTACAAGACATTTTGATGGTTGATAAGGAGTTAGGGAAATGAGGTCCTAGGAAACTATCCAAGGACAGTTTGAGACCTAGAAGGATGAAATAATTTAGAAATCTCAGTGACAAAACTATAAAAAAGTGCAGATCAGTGATCTGGGAAGGCAGGTGTCAATTAAGATTCCAGTTTTGGAACAGTCAGATCTCTGGATTATATACAGACACCAGAGGGTACATTGGAGGGATGTATGGGTAGACATTGGGGCTCATGTATGGGTAGCTTCTTATTCACTGATTTTTATCAGTAAAGAGCTCTGGTCTATTTGGGGGTTAAATTATATGTTCATAATCTACCTTCTTACCTCTAAATTAAATAAAAGGAATTTTATCCCATCCCATGTTTTTTCCCAACCCCAATAAAGTGATGTGTCTGATTTTATTTGACTACCATGGAGAAATCCCAGCCAGTATTTAAAACTGTATTAGTCTCCAGGCTTCTTGTGAGTTTCCATTATTTGAACAAATACATAATTTCTCTCTTGTGTTATCAATCCCACACAATTCTCTTAAAATGCTGAGATTTTAAGTAAATCTACATGATTATTGTTTTGAGATTTGAATTAAAGCTATAATTTTTTGGCAATTATGTTTCTGTTTTCATTATGTAAAAACGTGTCAGCTTTGTTAAATAGAAGTGGTTTGTAAAGCCTGCATTCTCTAGACTTCTATTTTTATTCATACTTCCTGCCACTAATTTCTCTGATTAATAAAAAGCAATGCTTATAAAACCCAGAAGAGAATAATTCTGTTAAGTCTTAAAAAACTGTCCACTCTCTCCCAAATGTCCTAGTAAGTCTGAACCATCTTGCACCTTACTTTACATTGATATGTTTCCCTGATTCTCAAATCACTTGGGACATTTTGTTTAAAATAAAGATTTCGAGCCCACCATAGATCACTTCCCCATGTAATTCTCAGGACGAGCCAAATTTGGGAAACACTACTTCATATATCATTGTCTTACCATGTACACGGAGACAAAATAAATTAGGAGTATACCTTTTACATACGCAGACGGTCTTTGCAGAATCAATTTCATCAATAGTGGCATTTGGGGACTTGATTTATCTAGAAAATTCACTGCAGTGATAGACCTTATTGAGAATGAGTTTCAATGGAATCCATGATATTACTCTACTATCCACTGGGAACATTTTAATTTAAAATCTTTAGCAACTAGAAGTCTCCAGGATGGTGAGTGATTACAACTGTGAGTTATAGTTGCAGCAGCTCAATATTGAGACAAGAACTGCATGACAATATGCAGGAAAACTTTTGACAACTGTCATTCAAAGAGATTAATTAGAGGGACTTCTCTGGTGGCGCAGTGGTTAAAATCCACCTGCCCATGCAGGGGACATGGGTTCCAGCCCTAGTCTGGGAAGATCCCAGATGCCATGGAGCAACTAAGCCCGTGAGCGACAACTACTGAGCCCATATGCTGCAACAACTGAAGTCCACGTGCCTAGAGCTTGTGCTCTGCAACAAGAGAAGGCACCGCGATGAGCAGCCCACGTACCACAATGAAGAGTAGCCTCCACTCACTGCAACTAGAGAAAGCCCGCACACAGCAATGAAGGCCCAACGCAGCCAAAAATGAAGAAATTAATTAATTAATTTTTTTTAAAAAAAGAGATTAGTTAGACAGTTTTGCTGAAAAATGAACTGGTGTCTTTTGGCTCAAATTAGATTAAGAGATTTAGAAGTGATATATGTATATTTTAACTCAAGAGGTGTAAGATGAAAGAATAAGACATGGTAT
This sequence comes from Phocoena phocoena, assembly GCF_963924675.1. Classification (NCBI taxonomy): domain Eukaryota; kingdom Metazoa; phylum Chordata; class Mammalia; order Artiodactyla; family Phocoenidae; genus Phocoena; species Phocoena phocoena. The sequence goes on along the minus strand of NC_089222.1, from coordinate 115,118,501 downwards.
CCCTGTTTATTTGTATATCTTGATGTTTAGGAGGAAAGTGTTTCTTCTGAATTTAAAGAATATATTAAAGGCTGTCTCTTGAATTGGAGTCAGATTATATCACCACCCCTTGTACGCCCACACTCCCAAGATAATCTTAAGGCAATACATGTTCGAAATGTCCAAGATTTTCTCAGCTGGATCAGAATTCAGGCAAATTGATAAGCTCCCCAAAGCCCATATTCCTACCATTAGTGTCTTTTCTTTCTCTAGCACTTTCCTACTCCTTACTGCAAACACATCCCAGAACCCAACAACTTGAACTAAAATATTTCCCAATGCACAAATTTTGAGTGATGTCTCTCAAACATGTCTTGCTCTTTTCAATTGCTCTAGTGGCCGGGACCACACAGGTGAGACCTGAGGCCTCTTTCCTCACATCTAAACCAAATCAGCAAGCAGTAGAGCCATTAAAATACTTAATGGAGGGCAGTGGTATAAGACAATCAAATCAATAGAAAATATGACTCCCAGCAATTTTTTTTAAATTTCAGTATATTCCCACAGTAGAACATTAATGCAATCATTAGAGAAAATGCTTTGTATAGTTTCTATTAAGGTGGGGAAATGCTTTTATTTCTTTCTTTTAACTTGAAGTATAGTTCATTTACAATATTGTGTTAGTTTCAAGTATACAGCAAAGTGATTCAGTTATACATACATATATCTATTCTTTTTCAGATTCTTTTCCCTCATAGGTTATTACAGTGTATTGAGTATAGTTCCCAACTCCCAGCAATTCAGATATTACCTGTCTATCAACATGGACTTTTAGAACTTGATTTTATTTTTTTAAACAGTGTTTAGACATTCTTCTACGTACTTAACAAATAATAACATTTAATTAGAACTAGCCCATGCAGTAAGTAGGTAATATTACTACCATCCTTATTTTACAAATGAGGCAGACAGGATTAAGAAAGCTGCCCAGAGTAACAGAGCATCTAAGTGATAGGGCCAGGATTTGAACCCAGGAAAAACTGCTCCAAGTCTGAGCTTTGACAACTATTGAGATTATTCAATACCTCACAAAGTTAATGGCACAGCTCTGCCGCCTATATATAAAGGTGACACTCCACTAGGACTGTGTGTCCTTCTTAAAAGCTCAAGGCATCCTCAGGATATCAGGTTACTAGGTACAACATAATGCCCACCCTCATCCATCCTCTACACAGCGTGAAAGCCACAGCACGCACTGCTTATCATGTCATAAATGTCTTCCTTTCATGTCGTGATCTTTCCCCACAAACTCTTTGAGAAAAATCACATGCTGGAATAAAAGAATTTCCAAGTCACAAATCAACAAGCTAACCTTTAAGGAAACTGTCATAGGGACTTTATGGCTGCTTGTGGCACACTGAAAAATGACTCATGATCAATCTTGTGGGGTTTTGAAAGAAAATTAGAACAGGGGCTCACCAGTCGTCATCTAGTTCCAACTGGAAGAGGCTATGGACTGCTACTTCTGTCATTTGGTCCCTTCCTATAGATCTAAGTTGACAGATACTCGAGAATAGGGTTTCTTGCCATTTTATGGTCTATCTGAGAAACAGATTAAAAGTATAGACCCTCTCTCCAAAAAGATGCATAATGTATATACAGAGCAAAAGTTGTCACAAAAATGTATAGAGACTACCCCTACTTCTCACCATGCCCAGTAATGTAACCTTGGAGAGCCATGAACTTGCAGTTAAACGTCATCACTCAGAGGAATTGGGTAATGACCCTTTAAGTTGTGACTGCAATTTGAAGAATCTTTTTTGATAACCTTGACTTTTTTTGTAAAGTGGTTATTGATCACTGGTGACCCTGCTCTCAATATAATTGTTTTTGTGCTTTCTTGGGAAAGTTAACTTTAAAATAATTTCTATCTATTTCTCTATATGTCTACCTCATGATCTATATAAAGTGATAGAATACTATATATAAAGAGAAAATTACTTAACATTGGGTGTGAAATGGCAAAACAATTAAATTGCTTTTTGCTTACCTAGAGAGTATAATTGCTTACCTAGAGAGTATAATTATGTTTTAAAAATAGTTGTCAAAGAGCTTACCTAGAGAGTAAGTTGCTTACCTAGAGAGTATAATTATGTTTTAAAAATAGTTGTCAAAGAGCATAGAGTCTTGCCCAGTGGGATGTCAGTTTTCAACTCTAACTCAAAATGAAAGTCCCTTTAATCTCTGAAAAGACTGGAAACTATTTGGAAATCGGAGAGCTCAGATTAAACCATTTCTTCAATTAAATATATATATATATAGAGAGAGAGAGAGACAGAGAATTTAAATTATGTGCATACAGAGCTTTAGTACAAAAAGAAAAGTAGCCACTAGGTTGGATATTTTGCTCCTGTTAAATGTATTTTCAACAAAACCTATACTTGGTCTATCACAATATTTATTAACCTTTACTGGCTTTGTTGTTTAATTAGCTGGCTTTCCTGCTAAACGATAAGTTTCAAGGGGGTAAGGATCACATATATCATTGTAATGTATGCCTCATTCCATTTATAATATTTATTAGGGAACACATATATTTATTAGTAATAATAAAAAATAGAATTATAAGTGTGCCAAGCACTGTGCTAAGTAAGTACATTCTCACTTCTATTTCCTTTCATTGCAATAGGCACAAGAATGTTTTGGTAATCTGAAGTAAATATAATAGCACATAGAGGATCTATGCATTAATATATATTTGTTAACTATATAAATGTATTTATGCACTTTTCGAAATTTATAACAACTTTACTTAGTGATGTTATAGTAATTTAAATAAATTTCAAGCATTTTTTTTGCAATTAGTAGTTGGGATACATATATGGACACTATGTAATTAAGCCTGTTGCTGTTGCGTAAGACAAACATGAAAGGTACACTAAGTCAAATAGAATATAAGAAAAGAAATCCAGATCTGATTAATCAGAGGCAGAGCTTATTCACTTGGTCATTTCTTGCTAAGTATTATCACAATTTTATTGATGAGGAGAAGTTGAAAGATTATATCAAATCCTCAGAATATCATTTATAGTTTTGACAAGGAATTCTTTGTTTTGGTTAACTCTACCATAAATTACACCCATTTCTCAATCTAAATGTGGGTATATTTGTTCATAACCAATCTCCCCATTGTCTTCATGAAACCTCAAGTTAAGAAATGCTCTGTGTGTCATTACAAATGGAAGTTGAAATGGGATAGACTCCTTGATAATTGCATTCAGTTTCTGAGCTCCAAATGAATAGAGGTGAGCACCACTTCCAAGAAGGCTATCTTAGGTATGCTTATTTCAGCTTTTCTGTGCCATATAATCCAAGACCTAGAAGATACATAGAATATTCCTCTATCTAGAAGAAGCCATCAAATAACCTTAAGTTGTTTTAATCATCATGGAGATACACATCTGCTAACTTGCTTTATTTCCTCTTCTCACATCAGAAACCCCTGAGAGACATGTCTTTTGCTTGCAGACCTACCATTTCTTTCACTTTGGACTTTAAAGCCTGTAAATACAAGATAAATCTGACTAAGTACGTACCCTCCAAATAATTCTATTTAAAAATCATGTGAAATATGAGTGTCACAGTGAGGCCTTTCTGCCTGCAGCACTCAGTCCTAATTCAAACTAAACTCTCCAACTACAACGAGATTTTGTTCACTTGCTCCGCCTGACCTGCCTCTACAACTTTGACTACATTTTTGTCTTTGGAAAAGCCGGATACATGATGGAAGTATAGGATTCTCTCCATCCACTGAGAACAGAGCACCACAATTCCAAAATCCCACCGTGACGTTGAGCTAGGGAAGAGAAAGGAGACAGCCATCTGTATTACAGGGACAAAATTAACTTCAGAGATCAATAGAAATTATAATTAAGCTGTGGATATTTATCCCTCTCAAAGCCTTCCATTTCTCAAATATTTAAATGATGACTTTGCAGTACGACTTTCACTTCGTCAGCGTCTCCACGGAAATTGGAAATTACTGTATGTGATACAATTAAAATGTATATCCACAACCACTCAGAATAATCATGGCTAATTAGAAATTATGAATCATTAAAATGACATGGTTTTCTGTCAGTATGTGTGTACAGCACGCTCATGTCTTCTAACTTCCCAATCCAATCTCAGTAAATCTAAGGAGGTACATTTGTTTCAATATATCTATTAAGACCCTCCATTAAGTAAATTACCATTACAGCCAAAGTTTAAAGGTTATCTGGGCTAGCAAACTACTCAACAGAGCTAATACATATAATTAGCTGTGGTGAGATTTCACATTAAACTTTTCCACTGCTATTTAGTGAATTTTCAAAAACAAATCATTTATGCAGGCTTATCAAGATCGCTACAGGCCTCCTAAAGGAATTCAGGACATCTTTATCATAATAAAATCCTAATTTCTATTTTTTCTTGTATCTATCATTAATTTTAAGGTTGACTAAAAAAAATCAACTAAATACTTTAGTATTTCTAAAACAATGTTTGGGATGTTCTATGAGGAGAGTAGAAGTATAAGAAAATTTAAAAGAAGGAAAACAAAGAGAACTGAATTAAAACTGATTTTTTAAAAAAATTCAAAGACTTTGGTTCTCATTTTTTTTTAAGTTCAGAATAAATTTAAAGGAAAAAATACCTACCTAAAAATTGTTTCTGTTCAAATAGGCTGCATCCAAGCAATATTCTTAGCTGACAGTTCTGAATTCATCATTCAAAGAAAAGCTTCAGATACCTCCTTCCCTGAAAGGGTGATAAACACACTCCAAGGTCTAAGTAGATTATGATTCCAAAACTCTCCAACTAGAGAAGAAAGAACTTGATGTAAGACTACAAAGTTTTAAGTACCTAGTGGGTCGTGAGACTGGACTGAGTCCCAGGAGATGTCTGGTAGTAACTTGCACTTAGGTGTGTATGTTTCTAATTATTAGTGTATCCATAGATAGACAAAACCCCATTGCTAGTGCATAAATATTCTCCAGCTGATGCAGAATTGATGCTGTCATCATTGACATGCTAGTTATTAAGCTGTTGTCCCTTAGCTTTAAATCTGCCCTTCTAGCCTCTTCTTTGTCATGCTGAGGCTGGGACTCTATGAAATACATTTCTGCTTTGCCAGCAGGAACCGTGTTATGCTTTGCCAACAGGGGCCACTAGAAGGAGATGAGAAGGAGGATGAAGAAAGGACTTGCTCCTCCTTGTTTTGCATTCTTTTCCTCTCATCGTCCCTTCAGCAAATGTTCTTCACCCTCAGAGTGGCATCTAGCACCTGTTTCCAGTTTGCATTTTCACATCCAGGAATGAACCTCATCATGGTCCCTCACAGACACCAGTTCTAGTGGGCCAATACTCTCTCCTCAGAGGTCTGGCTCCCAGAACTGCAGGTACACCCCTCCAACCTTCTAGGTTCTAATAATTTCACCCTCTTTTGGGGGGGTAAGTGTCCCCCAGACATGGAGGTTCTAGCTGCTTCTTGCAGTTACCAGCTCTGAAATAGCTCTGTGTTACCTTTGTCTTTTACATCTTCCAGTACCTGTTTAACTAATTCTCTACGTTCAAAAGTAACTGGTGTCATTTTGACTGAACCCTGACTAATATGATAAGTAAACAACTATTTTAATATTGACGTATGTAGGCTTGCTCTGCATTTCATGATTCTGGCTTGGTGTACACCATGGTGGACTTAGATTGCTTGTCTAGCATCCTTTCCTTTGAAGACCACCCCGTCCTTAATGCTTTGGTCCTGATGGGAGTAGTGGTGCTGTCAGATACAGTATCCCATCCCATGACAGGTGTGGACTCAGGATCTAGCTTGACTAGTCAGATCTCACCCATCTTCTGCTACACAGATTTACGGGGAAGGTATGAGATGTAGGTGGGCCAATCGCAGTCTCCCCTGGGACTTTTCTATTCGAGTTGGTGACATGGTCATATGAGGGACAGAAGTTGTGGGAACTAGTTTCAACTTACCCTCTTGCATGGAATTTTTATCTACAGTAGAAGGAAATGACAGAAGGAAAATATATTTTGAGAGAGAGAGAGAGAAGACAGAGACAAAAACAGAGAGAGAACAAACTTCATCTGAACCCTCAGATCCAGTTATTATGCCACAGGGACCTACCTACCCAGGCAGCTGTCTAACTAACGTGCACCAGCAAGAATCATGTGAAGGACTAAATAAACATTAGTAATGGAAGAAAAAGAAAACTACTTTCGCTTCAATGGCCAGAAAATATACATTTCAGATTTACAGAGATGGTAATCAAGCTACTTTCACATTTTTTATTTAAAAGGGAAGCAAAACATACTACTAGTGTTTAGGAGGCTAGTGTAGTCTTTTTGCTCACAATTGAAATCAGCACAAAACACTCTCTGCTGGTTATTTATTTTTCATGGTTTAGAAGTACATTATTAATTAGTATATGAAAAACTAATTATAAGTCAAAATCCAATCTTGCTTAAGGGCATATCTAAGAGTAACAAATAGGAGTAACAATCTTTGGTTTTACATGCCTCATATGATACACTACAAAACCATTAGAGAATCATATCTTTTCATGGGGCAGTGTAACAAGAGATAGTAAACAAATTAGAACAGCTAAATCAAATTTATAAAGCACCAAGCTTTAGAAGTCTCCCCCAGTACTTGAACTTTTAATATACACTCTGGTCTAGTAAACAGTTATTTCCCGTATACCACTCTTTCTAAAAGCTGATGGCTTGTTTCCTTTCATTTGGCCTAGAGCATCAAAGACAGTAAGAGAAGTTCAGGATGACTTATGATTTCTCTCCTGGGGTAATGATGTCTTTTCCTAGTCTCAGAAAGAAACCTGCTCCAATCGTGAGAGAGGCTTCTCCTTCTTAGGGGTATGCAGCCTGATAAGATTTCTACATCATCTCAAAGTGCAAGATTCCAAGAAGTTGGACCTCAATTCTGCTTGTTGGAAACACAGTGTCCACAAAGTGATTTTTCATCTCATTCTGTCAGCATCCGAAAGTTGCCACTCCAAGATCCTCCCAGGAGGGAGGAGGGATTCTAGCAACCCACACACTTTGTGAGACCTATTATATCCAAATGTCCATTCCAATTCAGTCTCGTTGCTATTGTTTCCAAGCTTATTTACATAAACCTTGCAGTCCAATAGATGAAAGGGATGACGCATTTCTCAATCCTGGGTTAGAAATGTGAAGATCAGATCCCTGTTTAGAATGATTTTATAGTCCTCCCCAACATATTGGCTCTCTCAGATGCTTTTCTTCTTTGAGCATTCACTAAATATTGGTCCTGCAATTTATTTTTTAATCTCAACTTAATGAATATTTACATATGAAAGTAGACATCTATTTTTATCCATACTACTGTGTCATGATCAGGAGGATTTGAAATCTGCACTCCTGTGCTTATATCTTCTGTCTCTGCTGCCCGTGCCTTCATTCCTCACCCCCTTCTCCAATACCCACAGACCATAAACAAAAAAACCTAAGATAACTGCACTGAGCTAGCATGACTGAATCTTATATTTTCAGTTTATGCCATGGTCATAAAAAATAGGATTTTTCTCTAATCTTAAAGGTATTCATGCCAATTGTCTGTTCTCTAGCTGGACCATGAATATATGAAATTACTCATAACAGCTGTTTGACTTTAGCTCTTACACTTTATACTTTTTTCTATCGTTGCAGGAGAGTTGCATAGTAGCTTGAACTTACTCTACTGTCACAACAAAACAGCATTTCCCAGTGATTTTGCAATTGACTGAGTGCTTAAATATTTTTTTGGTTTTTATTAAAAAATGTTAGAAGCCCCAAGGAGAAAGAGTTAACCATCTGTACATGCACAATCAATTAAATAGTCTATATATTACAGTCATATAAATTTTCCAAGTATCTGAAAATTTGTGAGTCATCTTTTCTATGCACTAGAATTTTTAGCTATCGTTGTTGGGTAGACACAACCATAATCAATTAAATTGAATAGTTCATGCAAAGTGCTTCTTGATACTTGACACATAATGTCTATTAATGTCAATTATTAGTATTATTTACATTGTTAGTCTTTAGGCTATCTTTAAAATGATTAAAAAATATAAAAACTTACAAATAACAAGAAGGGATTTTTTTTCATTTCATAATGAACATTTTATACATGAACTGCAGTTTAACTTTCCCACGATACCTTCATAAAGTTAGCATAAACCATTCTTAGCATTATACCAGAACAACTCATTCCGTATAAAGAACAGGAGACATAGATCAAATAAACCTTCAAGTTTTATAGAACTGATTTTCCATTTTCAAAAGAAGAGTACTTCTTAAACATTCTGCATTATTTTGCTTATTAAATTGTCTCCTTAATGTAGCAAAATTGCCTTTCTGAAATCCATACTTAAACATCTGTTATAAAGATTAAAGAAGTTTATGTTCTCTCTGAATAACAAAGCATCCACTTACCTGTAACGTTTACGCACACAATATAGTGAGATTATGCAGTTTACTTTGTAGTTTACTTAGTAGCAGTGATGCTAGATACACGTCTCTAGGCATCATTTCTGTGACTGATGCACTAGAAATATATTTAACGTGTAAAATTTTATTGAAAATAATTTATTTTTACTTGTTTATTACCTCTTTTTAATATTTAAAGATAACAATAAAGATTTAACAGTATATAATAAAAATATATAAAGATATAAAGGGGATTTGTATATAGCCAAAAAATGGAATGTTATATTGATTTTGCCAATAATCTTAAAAATTGATTAAACCTACATGTAATGGGGTAGTTACATAAATTTTGAATAAAGAAAAAGGAATAAATTTAGTGATAGATTTAGCAGTACTAACAACCTATATTACAAGGAAATTGACACTTTATTATAGTTCAATTATATTGCAAATATTGTGATGTTAAAATATGTGAGTATAAATATTGTCCTATCAGATGTGAAAACGATGTACCTGGGAACTAAGAGAAAAGCACATGGACGTAAGTTATATCAAAGATAAAAATCATTTTTATAAATTATATTCACTTGTTTACTCTGCAATTGGTAAGACATGTTGAGTTTGAAATATATAAGAATATTTTTAAATGCCATACTTTATAAACCTGTAGTTTATTTACACCAGAACATTTTATTTTACAGTAGAACAAAAAAGATATTTTAGAGAATAAGCACAATTGATTTCTATTAATAATACTGTTCTCAGAAAATAAGAATGCCCTACTAAAATTGTATACTTCCCTTGTTTAACCTATTGTATAATGATGGATTTATTTAAACTATACTTGAACATGCTTTTATTTTGCAAGACTTTCTGTTATAGTATTGTGCATTTTGATCACATTTGATTGCCACATTCATAAACTACATGAGTGAGCAATTTCCCGGTATATTAATCCAAATTTAGATGAGATGTTTGTTCATCTGTATTAGTAATATGCATTAATTTTCCTTTTTATCCTATGTAGCTGTCTACCTTAAGCTAGGATAGCTGTTTCCTCACTTACATGAAAATTGAATTCAGATGGGAATTATGTTGGAAAAATAAGCCATAAAAGAAAAATCCATTTATATGAAATACATAATTCAGTACTTAGAAGTCACGCAAAGCTTTGGGTGGATATAAGCAGATGCCTTTGTTTTTTATTTATTCAAAGCAAAAGAGATCAATAGTGAGAACAGACCTATTCATCTAGTTAACGGGATATTTTCTAACTCAAAATTACAATAAATTTTGGGGCTTCAAATATTTTTTAATTAAGTAAGGATTTTAAATATTCCATAAGAAGGAGAAAAGTTAGGATAATTGTATTTACTGTTTACATTTGGATTATTTTGTCATCAAATTTGTGAAAATAATTAACAGCATTTTAGTGGAAAACCACTTATATCTTTGGTTGCATCTTGGGTGTGCTGTGGAGACAATTAAAAAAATGACTTTAATAACTACAGATACACTGACCTAACAGAAATATTTTAGAATTTAATAAGGATCATTTTGAATCACTGCTGTAAAATACAATTTTTTTCTAAAGGGTAAACCAATCTAATTCTAGAGAGTACGAAGGGACTAAATATAAATGCTATAGCCAGTTGCCCAGAAGTGATTAACTTAGAAGAAAATACTTTTTTAAGAAACTATAAGTATTAGTTTCATCAAAAGTTATTATATCAAAAATGTTATAATTTTAATCCCTTTTTATGAACCTCTGAGTAGTATAGGAAGGCAGTAGGTCATAATTTAGGATGAAAAAGAATTCGAATTGGGGTTCTACTTCTGTTTCTACCCTATGGAGAACTGGTAGCAAATACTTGGTTCTTCGAATGTAGGAAGGTAAGGGTGGGCTATTAAAGAAAAAAATGAATAGAAAATATTACGGCAAACACTTCTATTTCTATAGTGTAGTGTCAGTAACATTACCATTAACACAAATTTTTTCATAAAATGATGTAAAGACTATAGATAGTGTATAATAACTGTCTTTACTGACAGTTATTCATTTCAAAGAAAATAAATCAGAAAGTTAAAGCCCCAAATTATTTTAATTATTCTGTCGATGGACAAAAACTGGTCTAGAGAAACAAATCATTTCCACTCATGACAGCCAGCAGTTTACATTTACTCATCAGTATCCCAACAAAAATAACATTGGAATATGTATATAAATATATTTATTTTATAACATTTTAGCAAATATATTTTTGTGGAATCCTTAGATGTAGTTTTAAATGTTAAATAGTTATCCTTCATGATTCTTCTAGAGAGAAAAATATTTTTAAAACTTTAGCTGGTTCTACCAATATTTTATAGATATTGATAATTGAACGTGTTCTTGTTTTTTAATGTTATTTTCAAACTTTAGCTGTGTTTTATAATATTTAGATATTGATAACTAACATTTTCAGTGCTTTTTCTTTTTTTAACCTCCAATTTATTGACTTACTAATAGGGTGGACAAGGTTTTAGCTCTCATTCACGGTCCACATTTTATGCACAAACACACATACACAAATGTGCAGACACATAAGCGCATAAAATCCCACAGGTCCCACATCTTACCAAATGTATTGCATCATTATTTTTTCTGAATAATAATTGGGATTTGTATTATTTCATCTTTGTAAATGTTATTTACAGATATCTATATAGTGTATTTATTTTATAATTCCTTTGTTGGAGTTGATAACTGCATTAATTTTCACATACTTAGTCTTCTTATTCATTCTCTAAATCTTTGTCAGAAGTTTAAACGCCTTCAGTTCCCCCATGAATTGATCCATTGTTTTTTTTCTTGGAGATATTATTTCTTAAAACCTCCATCCTTCTACTCCTATTTGAATTGGTTGATTTTCTGCCTTGATGCATGAGTGTTTTACTGATATTTCTTTTCTCTAATTTCCTGGGAACTCCCTTCATCCCTGTCTTGGGTTGAAATACCATTTCTTATCTTTCTTTTTCTTTAGGAGAAAATCCAACAGGATTATGTTGGAAAAAACAAATGAATCATTAACCCAAATTATACATAACCGTTTGTCTGGAAAATAGGAAAGGGACAGCATATTACACAGAGTGGCAGTTTAATATACTGGTGATGTTTTCTTTTTTAATTTGATGGCTAAGAATTTGAGGATTATTTAATTATTGATTGTTAAACTGTACACATACATGTATATGTTTACTCATCTCTTTTATATATATTTCACAATTTTTAAACAAAGTTTGTCAAGCATTCTATCCAGACTACATCAGAGAAACTGAAACATTAGGGGTCTGGGTAACCTGCACTATATGTACTTTTTTCAGAAATGGAGTGGTTCTCAAACCCTCATCCTATATCTGGAGTCCATATCTTCTGGAAATTTACCCAGACAACTTTGGGGAGATAATCTTAAACTTATTAAAATTCTTAACATAAAGTTATTTACTTTGAAAATAAAGTATTTTGCAATTTAAATTTTTTTTCAAGATTTAAAAAAAATTAATTAAAATATAGAATCATAGAAAAAGAAAGTATGAAGATCAAGATTTAAAAATGCCTTTCATCTTTGGGTTACAGAGATTTAGACATTTATAATATTTTAACGGTTATCTTAGATTGAGGATATAAATAGAATGCAAAAGAAACTGAAGTAATACTATTTGAAATATGTAGACCACTTAGAAAATAGTTGGATTCAAAAGAGTATGAATAATAAGCCATACTAATGTAATACAATAAAAAGTAACAAAGCAGCATGAAACTTCAGCTGGAATAAACCTTCATGATTTTAACAGAAATATAACTTTGCAAATAATAAGGGATTAAATGTGAAGTGTTGTCAACCTTTTTACCCCGCATAAAAAATAAGTGATTTTGTTAAAAATCATTAATTTATAATATAAGTTTAGTAAACACTGTCTCTAAAATCTCATTCTTGAAGAGATGATATAGGAAATAATTGTGTTGTATATAATTGGGGTACTATTGGCTTATAGAAAATATTTTTGTAAGTATAGTGAGGAGAAAAACAACAAGGTAAATTGAAATTATCAAATGATCTCTTCTATATACTAATGTGTACATGAATTTTATTATATGCTCATACTTGGAAACATGCCATACTATGTATAGAAGCTATAAACTAATACAATTAGGAAAATAATTTACCAATTCTTTTATACAAACATTTTCTGAGTTCATATTATGGACAAATAATAGACTACTTTATTATTCTAACCTCAATGATTTCATGGAAGCCAAAGGAAGAAACTTTCGAGTTGAAAAAGGCAGCAGTGTCAAATGTAGTAGAAGAACAACAAAAAGAGGATTTTTTTAAAATGACAATTGAATTTGGCAAGTAGATCAGTGATGTCATTTGCCGAAAAGTATCACTGGAGTAGTGAGATAGGAAGCCTGATTTCAGCCTCCTCCTGTTGATGGGAGGAGAGGAAATGAAGACATTGCATGATGACAAATAGAGCTTGAAGGAGCTTAGTCCTGAAGAGACGTAAGCATTAGGAGTCATGAGGGAAGTATGAGTGTTTTGTTTGTGTGTGTGTATGTATATGTTTTTCAAGTTAGAGAATATTGTAGCTTGTATTATGGACTGAATTGTGCCCCCCTACTACCAAATTCATATGTGAAACCCTAACCCCCAATGTGACTTTGTCTGGAGATTGGGTCTTTAGGAAGTAACTTAAAGTTAAATGAGGTCATAGGGTGGAGACCTAACCCAATAGGACCATGGCCTTATAAGAAGAGAGAGAAAAAGAGATCTCTCCCTCTCTCTCTACCATGTGAGGACACAGCAAGAAGGTGGCCATCTGCAACCTAAGGAGAGAGTACTTATCAAATACCAGCCCTGCTGGCATGTCAATGAACTTCCAGTCTCTAGAACTTTGAGAAAATAAATTTTGGTTTTTTAAGCCTCCATTCTATGGCATTTTACTATGGCAGCCCAAGTAGACGAATACAGCATTTTTTCCCTGAATCTAAATCATAGAAATACACAGCTTTTAAAAAAGCATTTTTATTACTGTTAATAATGTTTGATGAAGACTTTTCTTCATTTGTAAAAATGTTATCTGATATATATATATATATTTCTAGCTGTACCATTTACATAACAAATCCATTTACTATTGAGTGGTAACAACTTGAGATTAGGCACTGGATCTCTGATCTGTACACCAACCTTTTTCACTACTCAGATGCACGTATCTTAGATGCTATGTGCTTAATTATGTGTTGTTGAATTGAGTTTAATGATAAAATGAAAGACCTGTGGCCATTCTGCAGAGTCTCCCAATAAACCTAATAGAAGTATTTTGGTGAGAAGTCAGAAGGTAATAGTTGCTTAAGTAAAATGGTGTGTGTTGTAGAAGAACATGGAGGATATCAGGTTACTGAGAACAAGAGTCTCTACCAAAAATTTTCTTTTACCTCAGTGTGTTGCAGTAATGTTTTTATCCCAGCATTTTCTCTCTAGATCTTGGGATGATCTAATTCTACCTGTAGAGTTAAGAAAACTTTGCACTATGACAAGACTTTTTTCCTCCTTATAAAAACAAGTGATGTGGTCACTCAAGTTTTCTAGGTATATTTAGTATCAGTATAATTAATTTTCATTATCCAGGAATGAAATTCAAAAGTTAAAGTTGAGAATGTGTATGAAAAGGCATAGCTCTTTCCTCAAACAATATCCCCAATTTCAAATCAAAAGCCAGCAAGGCTGGAAAGACCAGGAAGTGTATATGAGTTTCCCATGGCTGCTATAACAAATTACCACAAACTTGATGGCTTCAAGTAACAGAAATATATTCTTCCACAGTTCTGCAGGCTAGAAATCCTAAATCTAACAGGGCTACTCTCCCTCACAGGGCTCTATGGGAGAATCTGTTATTTACCTCCCAGATGCTGGTGGTTCCAGGCGTTCCTTGGCTGTGGCCATCATCACTCTAGTCTCTGCCTCCATGGACATATATTGCCACCTCCTCTTCTCTGTATCCCTTAAAATTCCCTTTGCTTTTCTCTTATAAGGTATATATTTAGGTCCCACTGGGGTAATACAGGGGAATCTTCTCATCTCAAAATTTTTAATGTAGTTACATTTGCAAAGACCCTTTTTCCAAATAATGTAACACTTGCAAGTTCCAGTGATTAGTACTTGCTATCTTTGTGTGGCCATTGTTCAACCTATTACCAAGGGGACTTTTTTTTTTTTTTAAATCTTAAAAGGTAAGAGCTCTCAAAGAAGGCATGCACGTAGATGTTCACAGTAGTAACAACAAACCGGAAATAATCCAATGCCCATTAGCAGGAGAATGGATAAACTATTATGGTATAGTCATATAATAGACTACTACTCAGCAAAAAAAAAAAGAGTGAACAATTGGTATACCTGGATGAACCTCATCAGATTACGCTGAGCAAAAGTAGACAGACAACATAAGCACATACTGTATACTTCCATTTATATGAAGTTCAGAAAAAGGCAAAGTAAGTCAATAGATATAGAAATAAGAACAGTAATTAAGTTTGAATGGGGGAGCAGAGTAGGGGATTTATAGGAAGTGAGCTTGAGAGAACATTCTAGAATGATAGAAATGTTCTATATTTTGATGGGAGTGTAGATTAAATGGGAATATTCATTTGTCAAAATGTATAAACTGTACTTTTAAGATCTGTGCATTTATCATATGTAATTACACCTCAATAAAAGTAGGGCAAGAGCCAAAATGAGTAGATCTACGGAGAGAAAAAGAACCCATCATCCTACTTCCACTGGCAAAGGAATCTCAGACTCTGTGCCTTTATGGACAACCCCATAGTCCAAACACCAGACTGTGTTCTCTGGCATATGATTAAGAACAAGATTACTCTATCTATTACAAAACACAACTGAATTTCTCTTATTCAACATTTCATTCTTTTGTTTTTGTCTAAAATTGCCATATCTCCAAAATATTTCAAGAAGGCATGTTCTGTCATTTTTATTGCTAGCAGTTTATAACATTACTGGTTAGCCAGTATATGCCGAGAGCTTAGCTGGTCTATTTACAATTGATTTCAGGCAAACCACAACCTCACTCCTCATAATACCTTGGTAAATTGAGAGTTGACTGTGGTTGTCTCATTTCATCCCTCTCCTCATATTTCCTACAGAATTTACATAAAAATCCTATAGATTTCCACTTCATAAAATTATGCTTTCACATCTTTGTACACAAATTTATACCTCCACTTCCTTCCAGGTCACCTTAGTCCAATGACCCAGAATATGTCTTTCATTTTCTTTCATTTATTTTGGTCATATGATTGTCAATCTGGATTGAATATGTTGTCAAGTGGGCTTTATTTATTTTCCCCTGGCACTGGTTGAATCAAATTCCTTTGTGTGTACAGGTGCCCTTTTTTGGGGATCTCATTGAAATTGTTATGATTTTTTATCTATATTGGAAAAATCAAGGCCTAGAGTCTCTTTTTAAGAAAAAATAAAAAGAGGAGAGCTATACTGTTTTGTAAGGAAAAGAGGAAACATCACCAATAACAAAAGAATATTAAAAAACAGAGTATACTGGGTTTTAAAGAAACCATATACAGTGGTAAAATTCAGATAAATATTAGGGAACACAGTTCCAGAAACAGCAAGAGATTGAAAATTATTCCTTTAAATGTGTGGAGGGGGTGGGACATTGGGAGTGAATAGCTGGTAGAAATTTGGTTTGAGTTGCTTACAATAAATGTTTCGGGGAGGATTTGAAGATCCACCACCCCTTTACTTGTAGCAACGTAAAATCTGTGTGAGCTCTGAATTATACACAGAGGAGAATCTACGGGGATTTAGCTTGGGTTAATAAGTGTCAACTTCCTGGGACTATGAAATAAGCTGGAAATAATTTGCTAAGAAGTTTCCTGAATATGAAGTGGCTTTAATAAGATAGTTTGATGAGTAAATGAATCAGAAAATTGAGGGCTAAATTCTCCTTACATTTCATACATATTTGCAGTGATGGTAAGGTCAAAACATTTGGATTATAATTTGAGAACCATCAACTCTTGAGGTAAAGATTATTAAACCAAGTCATTGTCAGGCACTAAAATAAAATCATGAATCCCACTAATTCAAATGCAATTCATGGGTCTAGAGCTCACATTTGAGAAAGGAAAGCTAAGCCGCACTGTTATACATATTATGCAAATGTATAGCTCAGCTGCAACATTCTGAGATTGTGAAGTGTGCAGAAAATCATGTCTACTAATAATCAAGGATGCAAATTATTTTTAAGTAAAATCGAATGAATTTAAAGTTCTTTTTATAAAACATCACATACATTTTTTATTGAATAAAATAGGGTTACAAGGAGCACTAGATATTTATACATAATTGGAAGACTCTCTTATCTTTGCCAAGACACTATGCTGTTAATGATTCCTGTGATCACACATTATTGTAGTGTTTTACTTTCCTGAACATATTTTTTGAATGACAATATAAGCATATATCCACAGCAAGGTAGTGCCCTTGTGAATGTCATCCATAATAGGTATTAAAACAGAAAAAGATTTGACATCATCACATATACTACTTTTATATTATATTTATTCACACATCCAAGTATATGGAGTATTTACTCTGTCCCATGCACTTTTCTAGGCACCGGGCATACAGTAGTGAACATGAGAGATAAGGCATGGGCCCTAAATTTTCCACCTGAGCAACCCACCCTCACACACACAAATGTACAAAATATATGAAGTAATGGTTTTCATGAGGATGTTGAAAACCCCACAAATAACATCCTCCTTCTTCCTTTTTAAAAACTATTTTTTGATTTACTTCCATCTGATTATGCTGTGATGACTTAGCCCATCACCCAGACTAGATACCTCAGAATCATCTTTGATTGCTCATTGTACTGTAATCCAGAAATATAGTTTTTGTTTGTCACATGAATCTGCGTATTATTATCTTCTGTTTTCCTTCCAGATGGCCCTTTGAGTGTGTGAAACTAATCTCTTCACCATGTGTTTCTTTTTCATGTTCTAGCAAAGAATAAGATTTAGAGCTTGCTCACCTAAAATCCAAGTTTATTATCAGATAACCTTACCAGGTACTTACTCTCTAAATACAGTCCCTGCTCTGACAGAGTCCTGCCTAAACTCTGGCCCATTTGCCTTCATTCCTGAATGCAAATTTCTACCGGAGGACCATCAAGCTGAATATTTCCTGGGTGGAAACGCAAGGTTATGAAAAGGAAAGTACGTGTTCTAATGTTCATTTTTACATATTTGAAGATTTTATTTGAATCTCCACATGATATATCTATTGCATAAAAGGAACAACCAAGCAAAGGATGTTTTACATTTTACAAAATAAAATGTTCAGGCCAAGGCATTTTGTAACTTTGAATTTTATTTTGCAAAATGTGAAACATTTACTCAGTCTTTCCTTTTTGGTGACAATCAATTTGACCTTATCAGAGTTCTCTTTTTTTCATATTTTATAGCAAAAATTAACAACAGGGGATATTGAGAAGCCTGATAATTTTAAAATCACTGATTATCACACTATTAACAGTAATTAAAAATTCAAACCTGTTCTCTCAAACCCTTAGATTTTATCAATTCAAAGCAGTTGCACATACATTAAAATTAATTTTTCCACCAAGTTAATTTTCCAACAAATTAATTGACTATTAAAAAATTCATTAATACATTGCACAATATCAGAGAGTTTCAATTTATCCAAAGTCTATATTATAGTCAAATTTCATTAAGATAGAAGAGAGTACAGTCTTTCAAATCTGTTCACATTAACATTTAGGTTTTATTTTACTTTCAAACCATAACATTTAAGTAGAGGAAAAGGAGAGGAGCGGAAGATGTTGGTAGTTTTGCAAAAAAGTATCTGTTACTAATACAAATGCAAGCATGCCTGGGAAGAAAACTAATATTACCCTGTGCACTAAAAATTATGCACACCAGAAAGTACATATGGAAATAGCAGTAAATAAAGGCTTCCAGGTGAAAATACTGTAATAATTATCAAAACTTTCTTATTTAATTATTAACTGTTATATCAGTTGGGATGCTTTCAACTGTAACTAACAGAAAGTCCAACTAAAAATGTTTTCAAAGTTATTAGCTCCCATAACAGAAAGTCAAGAGGAAGGTAGATGTCATGGATTGTTGATTCAGTAGCTTAATGATATCATCAGGAACTCAGTTCTCTCCATCCCTTTGCTCTGCTGTTCACATTTTTGGCTTCCAGGGATATAGCTCAGGGCAAGAGTATTTGACTGCATATTGTTTGCTTCATCTTACGACGTTTCCCTTGGGATCATAGAAAGGCTCTCAGCAGCACATGAAAATATGTTTCCTTACTAACATCTAATGGAAGGGAGCCTCTCCTTCACTCGGGAAGTGTGGTCCTTTCCCTAAGTGTGAACAGCTAGGATTTCAATAACCAGGAGAATGGCCCGTATGTGTCGATTTATTTTTAAATCAAGATTTTGTTTTTAAAGATCATGAAACAGCATTTGAACTGAGGATGGATCCAGTTTCTCCAAAAATGCAATGGGATGAGTAGTTTGTCATCAACATCTGAACAAATCAAGGTTTGGTTATGATCGAGAAAGTGGGGAATAGATTCAAGCTGGGCAAATAGCCATGCTTTCTACAACTGTGGGTCTGTCTCCACTGAGTGCTCTTAAGTACATTCCTCATAGTCTCCCGTTGCAACACCAGCACGAGAGCTTACACGTGGTTGGTGCTCCACAGATGTTTCATTGTCCTGCCTGATGGGGCATTTGAAGGAAGCATCCCTACTGTAGATAAGAAACGAGGAACAACCGAGGAGTGAAGAGTAAATATTAAAATGCTGGCAAAAAATGGACTTGTTATCTTGGATTTAATAATGGCCATGCTGGGCACAATCAAAATGTGTGTGAGAAGCTTAAAAAATGGTGTGGTTCAGTCTCATAGAGGTGCTGTGGACCATAAAACATAATCCATGCAATCAAAAATAATTTCAACATGCATCAAATCCTTTTCTTGTCAAATACCGAGAAGGAATCATAATCCCTAGAAATACCTCTTAGCTTCCCCCTTGTTTTTCTCTGCCATCCTCAGACTTTATGTACTTTTCCACTCTTTGTCTCTGTCATCAAACTAACTGTGCACTCTGCTCCTTCCTCTAGCCTATGGCACTTTTACTCCATTTCTTCGTATATGGGCCTTTACACATGAAATTCCTATTCATTGTCTAAGAGGTGGGAAGGGCTACCCATTCTTTTACATTAAATATGTTTTGTCCTTATAATGAAAGAATTTAAGGGGAATTGAGTTGCAAGAATGTGAATCACCAAAAAATTAGTTCAATCGTCTCAGATCACTAAAACTTTTATCCTGAAACAATGAAAACAGATGAATTTTCTGAAACACTATAAGTACCATGGGATAAAATTATGCAGAATGGACATGATGTCATACGAGTGGAAATTATCTAATTAGCATCCAGATATACATATTCTTATAACTGCAGATTTCGTTGTGCTTTTCCTTTTCAATAACACAATGCTGGCGATGGTGATGTGAGAGCAAGCAGCAAGACAGGTATTCTCATACACAGCAGCTGATGAGAGGATGACTGTTTTTAGGCTAGACCTTTAATTTGCTCATATCTTTTGATTCCGTACTTCCACTTCTCTGAGTTAAACTTAAAGAAAAAAATATACACTGCAGAGAAGGCCAGTCTGCATTTTTCTCAGTGTCATTCATAATTATAAATTATTTGAACAATCTAAATACATAATACTGATGAAATAAAAATTTATATTACTCAGCTATAAAAAGAAACGAAATTGAGTTATTTGTAGTGAGGTGGATGGACCTAGAGTCTGTCATACAGAGTGAAGTTAAGTCAGAAAGAGAAAAACAAACACCGTATGCTAACACATATATATGGAATCTAAGTAAAAAAAAAAAAAAAAAAATGGTCATGAAGAACCTAGGGGCAAGACGGAAATAAAGACACTGACCTACTAGAGAATGGACTTGAGGATACGGGGAGGGGGAAGGGTAAGCTGTGACAAAGTGAGAGAGTATATATACACTATCAAACATAAAATAGATAGCTAGTGGGAAGCAGCTGCATAGCACAGGGAGACCAGCTCGCTGCTTTGTGACCACCTAGAGGGGTGGAATAGGGAGGGTGGGAGGGAGATGCAAGAGGGAAGAGATATGGGAACATATGTATATGTATAACTAATACACTTTGTTACAAAGCAGAAACTAACACACCATTACAATGCTTTACAAAGCAATTATACTCCAATAAAGATGTTAAAAAAATTTTTTAAATAAATAATAAAAAACAACAAAAAAATTTATATTCTAAGGCAAGTTGAGGAAAATTTAAACATAAAAATTTTGTCTTCCTTTTGGCCTCCTCTCCTCCCTCTACTGTGCATTGTGTATCTGTACTATGTATGGATCCACCAAACCTCCCCTTCAACAGAAATACCTGCTCAACCATAAAAAGCAACATTCTCCTAGCGTCAAGATAACTCCTTGGGAAATAACCATTCTTCTTAATCTTGTAAGAGCCATGATGCCCCATTACCCGCTACTTGCTTTGTATGTATAGATCTGGATTGTGTAAACAATCAATAATATATCATTTAATGTACAGCCCTCTGTCTCAAAAACTTATATCTGTGCTTTGACCTCTAATGGGTGGAAAAGTTCTCAGAGCTGTTCTCGGGTTATAACCTTCAACTTGTCTCAAATAAAATTTTCCATTTCTTTCTTGGATCAACTGATTAATTTTTTCATCGATAATACAAAGCTAATGATTCAATAAATTCTAGTTCATTTATGAACTAGAATAGAATTTGGCTCTTAAAAATGGTACCTAGGGCTTCCCTGGTGGCGCAGTGGTTGAGAGTCTGCCTGCCGATGCAGGGGACACGGGTTCGTGCCCCGGTCTGGGAAGACCCCACGTGCCGCGGAGCGGCTGGGCCCGTGAGCCATGGCCGCTGGGCCTGCGTGTCTGGGCCCTGTGCTCCGCAACGGGAGGGGCCACAACAGTGAGAGGCCTGCGTACCGCAAAAAAAAAAAAAAAAAAAAAAAGTAATAAGTATCTTTATTTTCTGAAATAAAAAGATACAGATTCAACAAATTGACAAAAGGGCTTAATATAATCACAAAACAATTTTACAATGAATTGTTATTGTAAAAGATTATGAAGCATTAAAACTAGGTACTATATTTAGAGCACCTGCTCTGTGTCAGACATGTCCTTATATTGCTACAGTGCTTCCACTGACATTACAATGTTGGTAGTAACTTTTTTCATATGGAAGAAAATTATAGATTTTCCTTTTGAGTGATTAAGTTTATTGGAAGTTATATCAAAATCCATCCACATTAGTGAATAATAAGTGCTCTCTTTGAAGGTGGAGCTTTACATAAAGAATTATTTAGAATTTATTCACATCTGTCTTGAACTCTACAAGCACTTCATATTTGGACAATTTGTATAAATCAAAATAAATCAAGAAATTAATTCAGAATGATGTCATACTTCATGAGAAAGTTTACTCACATTATTTAAATGCTCCCTCTGTTTTCTATTACTGTGAAACCTTCAAATATCTTTGTTCACTAAACACTTTTGGACCATATTTTATTACTAAGAATTTCAAAATAAATTGTATTATGGAGACATAAATAAACGTAAGAAATCATTTTTTCATCTTTACCACAAAATTTTATAGAAACAAATGAGTAAAGAAAGACATTTTATCATATGGAGATAAGAAATGAGACTTTTTTTAAGGAGGCAAAGCTATAAAGCAAAGACTTATAAAATCTGCGGGTTTTAAAGATGTAATATGTTAACAGAATAAACATAAGACTAAAGCTAAAATAAACAGACAAGGAGATATGAATAATAGGCAGGGGACGTTGAACTATTCAGATAATTAGGGCTAATCTATTTATTTTTTCCTAATTATATCTCAATCTGACCTCAGGGTCTGGTCGGATTCCCTTGACAAGCTATTATATTTGTTTTCAGATATTCCAAAGGGCATCAGGGGTTTCTAAAATCACTGGAGAACAATGTCAATATCAAGTACCAACAGAATCTATCATAGCTGAATCATGTCACAAGATTTAGGAAACAAGATGCTGAAAAGAATGTTGATGTAGGCAGCAAGTGGGATCAAATGCTCAGACTGAATAATCCCTAATTTCACCCAAAGGTCCCAAGTGAAGACGAGTATATCCCAGGTAGAACCAACAGTCTCCTAAAACCTGATCCAGAACCAAAGTTGTATAAGGCAGAAACCTCAAATATATTTATCTCAAGACATGAAACTAAATAACAGGAACGTAAACCTGGGTCTAGAGAATCTCTCCCTCTCATTTTTTTAATACTTTTGGGGATTACATGTTGACCTATGGTTAAAAATACCTCTTCTTCCTTTCCATAGTTCCATCAGGGAAAAAAAATAAATCAGGTGAGAACCCACATATATTTCAGCCACCAATTATGAGGGCTTCTCTGAGAAACTGTGAATAAATCATTTGTTGTGATTATATAGTTCCTAACTGACAAAGTTTTAACAGAATACTGTTGTGGGGTAGATACCATAAAATACCTAAATCTGTTCATTTAGTCAAACATTCAGTCATTCATTTCCTCATTAGCTCAACGAGTATTTCTCAGGCACTTCAGGTACCATGCTTGGTTCTGGGAATACAGCTGAGAACAAGAAAGTATTGATAATATTGCTCCTCAGAGAGAATCTAGTGGCAGTTTCCAAGAGTAAGGAAGCAATAAGAATCAAATGATGATAACTGTAATGACCTGAGACTACCAACCTCAGACCTAGTCTTTCTAGAAGAGTTGACGAGTGATGTAAAACCTGTGATCTGAAGGTTAACGACCTTCTGCCAGGTGAAATGTGTTTTCACGTGTGATGGGGGTTAGAGCAGACAAAAGGGAATGTCATCAGAGGTATTCGGAGGCAGAATAAAGGTCATGTCTAAAGTTCGAGAGGTAAAAGAGCATGTGGCTTGTTTGCGGGACTGAAATCCTTCACTCTGGCTGGATCTCAGAGTTTGATATGAGTGGACAGAATTTAATCTGAAGAGAGACTTGCCTGGCAGTCCGGTGGTTAACACTCCCAGCTTCCACTGTAGGGGGTGTGGATTCGATCCCAGGTTGGGGAGCTAAGATCACGCATGACACGTGGTACGGCCAAAAATTTTTTAAAAATAAATAAAAATAAATAAAAAATAAAAAAGAATTTAATCTGAAAAGGAAAATAAAGGTCAGCTGCAAAGGGTTTGTACAGCCCTTTTGTACACCTTGCGCACCTCAAGAGTTTGGACTTTTGAGATCAGTGGGAAGCCATGGAAAAGTCTACAGTCAGGGAGTGCTATGGTCCATTTCACATTTTAGAGCAATTGCTCTGGCTGCAGCATCGTAGATCATCTTCAGGCAGACAAGGTTGGAGTCAGGCAGTAGTAATACAGTAAGTGCAGTAGTAATGTAGAGAATGTAGTCATTGTAGTAATGTGGAGGGCAGTGGGTGCTCAGTCACTATTATAGTTGCTACAACTGGCTGTGAATGTGGCCAGCAATAGGAAATAATTATTGTACTTTCTTCTTTCAGTGGATTATTCCCTGTTTGATCAGTTATCAGCCATTTAATGGTCTTCTAACTGGTTTCCCACATTCATCTACTCTGGCCACCACTTCATTAACACTGAAGTCAGAGTTACATTTAAAAATGTAAAGATTGCTTTACTCCTTTATTTACTGCCATCCCATTACTCTTGGGGTAAACACAATTCTTAACATGCCCTTCTGTCTGCTGGACCACATCTAGCTCTAGCATTATCATTTATAATCTGCCCTCAATACACCAACCACATTAACTTTCCTACAGCCATTCTTACCCACTGGATTAGTTCCTCTCCCTTAAACAGTCTCATATCATTTGTCTTTCCTTCTTTTTACCAAATGGCATTATGAGTAATGATTGGCACTTCAAAATGTAGCAGAAATATATGGAAATACATATAGAAAAATAACGTACTGAACTGATAGGAACCCCCCATTTTTTTTTTACAAACACACCAAAATGGTGGATAAACACATCAAAAAATGTTTAATTTCATAAACAACCTCAAAAGAAGGAAAGGTAAATCCTTAGGTATCAACGCTAAAGAAGAAAACCTTAAAGCCAGAGCAATAAGCAGAAACTCACACTGTTGTAGCTACTGTGCTTTTTTTTACTCAAGTTTAGTCTTTCACACCCATAAGTGGATGCCATCAGAAGACAATCATAGCCAAAAATTATTTTTGTACATAAAGACTAAAATTGCAAAAAAGTTGCTCCAATACTGAAAAGAGAACCAGAAAAAGACTGAAAAGTTAATGGAAAAACTTTTATTTCTTCCTAGGGCCTAAGTGGGGGGGGAAAAGTCACCTATGGAAAATAAAAACAAAACACCTAACTCCTTCTAAGCGTAAGTATTGAAACTGAATTTTCATTTTTATCATGGTGCTGTAATCCCAAGCCAAGAAATTAACACAAAAACTAGTAGGACCTCTTAGGCCACCGCAGAAATCCATACAAAAACCTCCTTTGGGGACATTTGCAGAATCTAGGACACATGGGAGTCTTATGAAATAAACACACACTTATTACCGATTTAGGTTATGTATATCCCACATTCAGTTTGGCCTCTCTGCTACTCAGGACTCAGTTGATTGCCTCAGTTCCTGGATGAGTAACCCTAATGATGACTTATACTGTTATAGTCAAAAATCCCTGCCACCTGCTAAAGATGTCATGCACACCACATAGACCAAAGATGACAGGCACACAACACCAATGAAAAAGGAAAGCCTATCGCAGCAGCACATGGTCTGAACGGACCTGTGGAAACTCTACCTATTTGCAAGGAACATCTTCCCCTGGGAGAAGACTTTTGATCAGTTAGAGAGAGGAGACAGGAAGAAGACATCAAGTAAATTGTTCTCTCTTAATCATTTCACCAGTGTCCTCTTCCAAATGCATTGTTCCATAAAGGCTTTCTAGAGAGATTATGTGTGACTAAGCACCAGCTCTGTTTTGTTTGCAACGCTGTGGACAGCTCAGTAATGCCTTATCTAGCATTTGCTCCCATTCCTTTTTTGGCTCACTTTAATCTTTTCTTCACTCCTCCTTCCCCAGATTTTTATCCTCCAATATAATGTTAGCATTATAGAGGTAAAGAAACAAAAAACAAAGGAGAACAAGTAAAAGATATTGAGAACAGAACAAGAAGTCTCAAAAATAAATCTACAGGTATTTTGGAATAAGAAATTAGAGAAAGAGAGAAAAGGCAAAATTTGAAGTGATAAAGGTTGAGCATTTTTCGCAATTGAAGAAAGCCATTGCTCTTCAGGTAGAGAAAGCACACTAAGACTCACCACCATAGTAAATTATGATGAAACTGAAGAAGCTAAAAGACAAAGAGGAAATATTGAAAGCAGCAAGAAGAACAAAAAAGACAAATTGCAGACAAAGGAATAACTATTCAATGTACAGAAGACTTCACGTTAGCAAGACTGACATCAGAAAACAATAGAATATCATCTTATCAAGTTGAGAGAAAATAAATGTCATCCATGAATAATACACCCAAACTATTGTTTAAGAGTCATATTCAGACAGATTTTTAAAATTTATCATCCATAACCCTTGCTGAAAGAACTTCTGTAATACTAAGATAGGCTAATAAGAAAGAAGGAAACAACCCAGAGTTGAAAAGTTGTTGGAAAAAGCAATAGCATGCAAGGAAATTACTGTGTTATGTTTTTAGAAGACATCAATTATAAATAACAATAATAACTGTAAATAATAAAGGTAATAGTAGTTTGGGGGGATTTTAAAATGTAGAATAGAAAATAATAATAAAAGCGTAGAGGTAAGAAAATTTGAGATAATAAATTCTGGCAACAATTGATAAAATAAATTAGGCAAGCTATAAATTTAAAGTAAACAGGAATAACAGAAGTATAATGAATATATAGTCTAAGATAATAGAAAAGTAAAAAGAATTTAAACACCCTATCAATATACTAGAAGGCAAAAAAATCAGAAAAAAGATATTAAAGGAAAAGCACAGTACATTTTTAAAATATAATGTCAAAAATATCAGTATCACAATTAATGTAAAAAACTTAGATATACCCATTAAAACATAGAGTTTCTACAAATAGATATAACCAAAATCTGAGTATAGGTTATTTGCACATACCTGTTGATACATCTACATATAGATTTACACCTAAGCGTTATAATAAGAGAGAAAAAAATTGAAAGTAAAAATTTTGTACAAATATAGTAAGTAATCATTAATCAAGTAAGGATGGTATTAATATAAAATATTAATACCAGACAAACTACTTTGGGGCAAAATGCATCATTAATAATAAAGCATAATTTCCAATTAATTTAGGTATCAATCCACTAAGACAATTTTATACTTCTGAATGTGTATTTACCTAACATTATTGTCTCAACCTATATGGGTGTTTATATATAGTATAAATACATATACTATGTTTATATATAATATACATATAACATATAAATATACAGTGTAAAAATAAATGTACACAGAGATATATGAACCTACACAAGGCTTGAGTTGAGACATATCTAGAAAACTCAGCCCAAGAATTCATGAACATTATTTAAATACATGCCTGAAATATTTATAAATTATGACAAGATAGCCACTCAAAGGAGAATAGCTATTTCCACGGATATGATAGAAATGATCTGAAAGGAGAGGAAAATAGGGGATCGATGAACCAAAAGATGCTGTGCAAAGTGTTATGGAGAAAATAAACTGGAAGACAGAAGGATGAGCCATATGTATTCTTTTTGTTAGAATTTGATTATTCATTTAGAATTCACATTATAAAAATAATAAAATGCATTGTATAAATTGTCAAGGAACTATATTATTATTATTAAAGTTAATTTACTTAGAAATGAGTTGCGAAAAATAATAAGGTGAAATTTGTATAAGCACTGTGTGGTTATTTTCTGTTCTGTGTACTTCCTGAAATACAATGTACAAAAAGAACACCCAAGTCATCTTGGTGTGTCTTTTAAAAGTTAGCTTTATGGTTGAGAAAACACACACAGGAAAAAAGTAATTGTTCTAAAATAACACATTTGAATGTTTCCAACAATTCTATGAATTGATTTTCAATTTCATGGTGTTTTTATTTGTAATACACCTTCAAAAATGCAATCATGTGCATATATTTTATTGAGCAGGTATGTAACACAGGTTAAAGCACCCAGATATATTCAACTGAGTATCTGTCCTATTAGAACACATGTTTCCTGTCTGCCCCTCTTAAATCCTACTGATGTATCATACATTAAAATTTATGGAGCAACACTGCTATATTTAAAATAGATAACCATCAAGGAGCTACTGTAAAAAAAAAAATTATGGCGCAAATTAAGGCATTCACCTGAATCATTCTCGCAAAAAAGTTACTTTTTTCCTGGAATACTGGGTGGGCCAAAAAAAATATCATTAATTTCTATAAGTTCTGAATATTTGAGAAAGTTCTATTCATGTTTGCCCCTAGATAGTCAATTAGGAAAATGAGCCTGTACACAAATTAATACTGTAAATTAATGGAATGTGGCCTGCCTGAGTTAAGGGCAAATAACAGCTCTCATATATTTGTAAACTCAACTGAGACAGAATATTTTTGTAGACTTAAGGAAAATATCATAATATATATTAATACATTATATTATTAATATATTATTTATACAATATTAAAGAACATTTAGATTCACCAAGAACTATCTCCATTCATTTACTCTATCTTTAATACTTTCTTTTATTTGTATGTATTAGTATTTCATAGACTATAATAAAATGTCAGTGTCCTGAAAATAAATTGTAGGCATTATTATTCATCTTTTAATTTTTAATGTCAGAAGGTTTATTGTCAAATTGGTTGGTGACCCAATAAACGAATAAATAATTTCTTCTGAAATTAATTAATTTAAATGGAACTAACTAGCTCATATAATCCAAGTTGAATTGTATATGCCTACTGCATGAAGTTCTAAACCCCTAAGGCAGCTATCTAAAGGCCCTGTTTTCTCTCTCCAGACCTCCTTTTACTGTCCTTCTATGTATCTTATATCTCTCATCTATCTAACTTTTTACTAATCTACTTACCTAGTTATATCCCACTGACTATAAAGCAGTTCTATCACTAGTCCCAGTCCACTTGTGACAAAAGTCCAATTCAGAGATGTTAAGTAACTTGATTAATGTCACACAGCTAACAAGTAGGAAAGCCAAGAGTGGATCTCAGAAATGTCCAACTCCAAATCCATAATTTCAGTCCCTGCACTGCACTGCTACTGCGTGTCCTCTGACACAGAAGTCATACAAATATTTCAGATGCTCTGGCAAATTTCCACATTCTATTCTTGCTCAGCCTGTTCTACATGCTCAGAAAAGATACCGGTCTTTTGAATTTTACAGATTCTTCATATCTTGTTAAAATGAGTTAATGTTCACAAAGCTTTCCCCAATTCTCCTTATTATAACATGCTGAAGAAATGAAAACACAAAGAATAGACTATGGATTTTGTTCAGTTTGAATACTAATTTTGACTATATTTTTGAAGATT
This sequence comes from Phocoena phocoena, assembly GCF_963924675.1. Classification (NCBI taxonomy): domain Eukaryota; kingdom Metazoa; phylum Chordata; class Mammalia; order Artiodactyla; family Phocoenidae; genus Phocoena; species Phocoena phocoena. The sequence continues at coordinate 115,089,227 of NC_089222.1, read as the reverse complement.
AAAATTTCCTAACAATTTTAAAATTTAAAAATGTATTGACACTGTGAATATTTTTTATAATTTAAAAAGTAATTTATATAGTATCTAGATCAGAATGCAAATATCTTTACTACAGGTGTAGAACTGGAGAGCAGGGAGGGAAGAGAATCTGCATATACCCTGTGGTAACTGCAGGAGCAGAGTGGAGGCAAGGGTTATATTTGCAAAGAAGTTGGGGGTGGAGGGAGGTTTGGAGGGAAAATAGGAAAGAGATTTAGACATGGTTCTCAGATCTCAGGACACCAGGTTTAGACTATCATGAAGGAGGGGGTAGAAGCTCCTTTATCGTCTCAGATGAAAACTGAATTCACTGGAGCAGAAAAGACTCAGTGGGCATGAGTTGATTTTTGAATAAGAAGAATAATTTTAGGTTGAAACTTATTTTATCTTTCTATCCACATCTGAGGCAACTGGACACAGCGTTCTCAAAAACAAGAGGTATGAGAAACTGAAAAAAAATTGATAAATATAAATGCTGTAACATCTGAAATATTATTTAAAAAATCAAGAACTTCTATTTCCATTATAGGGAGCCCAAGCATTATTCTATCACAGGTGGAAATAAACCTCTCTTTTGTTTTAGTGAGAGAAACACAGTCAGTGACAAAGGTAGGCAGATCACTACCAGTAATTATGAAAGGGTCACACCACTGTAACAGCAAAACATCCCAAGATGGGGCAACAAAGTGGGACGTGGCAGCAAAGCAGCAGAGCTTGGTGGTGACGTAGCGGAAGAAATTGATCCCACAGGGTTACAGAAGCAAACAACCAAGGCTGCTAAGGAGAATCAACCACTAACCCAACTCCCTGCCAGGAAATGGGAGGATCTATGGGAAGAACTTGGAATCCTAACAATTCTGCTTGGCAAAACAGAGACAGCGTATGTCTCGTGTTGTTATTCTTGTTGTGATCATGCCTTCTTCATTGTCCTCTTGGCTAATGCAAAAGCATGTGTTATGCAACACAAGAAAAACATTTAACATCACCTTCTAAGTGGCGTTTAAAAATATAGCACCAGCTGCCTCTGTTTCCAGAGCTGGTCTCATTGGGTAGGGAGAGGTCATAAGTAAATTTTCATCTTGGGTGAAATATTGTGCCCTAGATGTTTGCAAGCAGGTCCAATGGGATTGTGAAGAACTTCAGGTGCATGTGTCAATCTTTAGAAGAGCTGATTCATTTCAGACAGCACACTAGCATCCACCCCTTGCCTGTGTATCTGTTTGGTTAATTATTTCTCTCCATCACACTATAAATCCCACAAAGTAACCCTGCAGCATTTTCTTTGCAAAAGAAAGCATTATCCTTTGTCAAAGGAGTGCATAATTGCAACAAAACAACAGTTCACAACTGCTTACAATTGGTTTTTTACATTTGACAAACACAGAAGAGAATAATTGCCTAAAGACAGTGTGTAACCTTGATTTAAATGACTTATTATGCACACTTCGCATATATGCAGCGAAAATAAACTTCTTCGTCCAAAACAATGTTCATGTGCTGACAAATGAATTTGTTTAGGTTGAAAACAGTATACACTTACAATTCCCTTGTCTGTTTCATAACGTCGTGGATCTTCCATCCACTCCCTTTCTACCTCACTGTCCTCTTTTTAATCCAAGAGATTGTTGTTCATCTATGTTAACTTTTAAAAATAAAACTCAGTGCAAGTCTGAGGAAAGTAAAGAATTCAGTCATACAAATAGGGCAGATAAAATTAAGGTAAGAGTAGTATTCCTGTCTCTCCCTCCCACTCAATATATACACCACTAATGCTGTAACGATGGCTATAGAGAGAGGTAGGTAAGAGCATAAACTGCTACAAATAGTATTTAATGCCCTGCAGACCCTCAGATTATATATATCCCAATTAAGCAAACTCCAGTTTTGTCTTTTTCCTTTTACAACAGGCAATGATAATTCTCTGAATGTTTTGAGAGTTTTGTAAAGGTATTTTTGCGATTTACAGGTAGTTTGGAGGGTTAGAGTCTTCATATACTTTCAAGTCTCCCACCTTAAATGTTGTCAGATTACTGATCAAAATCAATGTGAAACCAGATGAGGTTTCCTTTTTGGGTTTTTTTTTGTTTGTTTGTTTGGGGTTTTTTTTGCGGTACGCGGACCTCTCACTGTTGTGGCCTCTCCCGTTGCGGAGCACAGGCTCCGGACGTGCAGGCTCAGCGGCCATGGCTCACAGGCCCAGCCGCTCCGCAGCATGTGAGATCTTCCCGAACCGGGGCACAAACCCGCGTCCCCTGCATCGGCAGGTGGGCTCTCAACCACTGCGCCACCAGGGAAGCCCCAGATGAGGTTTTAAGAGCAGGATGTCTTATTCCTCTTGAATAAGAACACCATTAAACAGGAAAGGAAAATGCAAATAAGAAAGAGGACAGATCAAAAAGACTTCAAGATATTCGAGAATGCCTATCATGTGTTTTGATATTATTGGCTGCCTTTTCTTTAGTAAAATTCGGACTCTAGCCATTAAGTTGTACTTAAAGCTTTGCAGCAGATGGTGGTCAGTATTAATAGATGCTTACTTGTATCAAGCTGTTGGAAAGCCGAAGGTAAAAATTGCTCAGTGATGGCATGTAAGTAGAGAGGAGGGTTCCAAAGGGTCTGAAAAATTTAACATATGCAGAAGAAAAAAGCCAAGTAATTAAGGATCAGAAACAGAGGGCAAAAGCAGCTGCCCCACAGGCAGTGCATATGGACCCTCTTTGGGAAAAGACACACTGATATAAATATCATCTGAGCCTTGCAGCACGTCTCTTCGTGATCAGTGTTTTTCAAACAGAAATCAGTGAAGGAATACCTAGCAATCTCCAATCTCCTCTGAATAAGAGGTTTTTGAAAACATATTAATTTTAAAAATTAGATAACAGAGGCATATACTGGATGATTTTAAATCATTTAACCATAAAATGAAGTACAGTGAGGTAATTAAAGCTGGCATTTCAATGTCACTGGATACAATCAGATCCAAATGTCCATTCGTCATTCATTTATTCAATCATACACACACACACACACACACACACACACACACACACACAGAGAGAGAGAGAGAGAGAGAGAGTCTCTGCTATATGCCATGCATTAATCTAAGACTGAATATATACAGCAGTAACAGGACAGACAAAACTCTTGTTCCCATGAGAATATATGAGACACTCGTGGGATCTGGATAGCAAGTACTCTCCAGAAAATTAAACAGGGTGATGTGATAATAACATGCCTGGGTACTGAGTTCAGCAAAACCCTCTAAGCTGAGATGGTACTTAAAGTGAATCATGCATGATGAGGAAGAGAACATCAAGGAGAAAAATAAATTAATGAAGTGGAGAGAAATCCAGGCAGACTAGTTAGTGCAAAGACCATCAACACCTATTTTTGTGTGTTAGAGGAACAGAGAAAAACACTGTGACTGACCCTTGGTACTGAGACAGGAACCAGATGATGGAGGGCTCTGGGGTCCAGGACAAAGAGTTTTTGAATTATTGTAATTGCAATAAAAAGGAATCCACATTTTTAAGCTCCAATATTTCTATTAAAAAGATTGCTCTGGCTCCTAAATGAATAATGGTTTATAGTGAGTTTAAAAAAAAGGATTCAATTAGGTGGCTTGTAGGAATCCATTCAAGAAATGAGTATAGCTTATACTCTGAAGCTAATATAGATATGGAAAGAAGTAGATGGATTCACTGGGTGAATGTGGGAGATGAGAGGGATGAAACAAAATGGAAGAAGGGTGATGGATCCCTGGTAAATCTCTGATCACATGGATAGGCAATAGTCATATTTTCTGAGTGGTGAAGACTCAGCATTAAGCAGTTTGATGGGAGAAGGGTACTAGGAATACGGAGTTGTGGTTTGGACATTTACAGTTTGAAATGCTTATTGGTCATCTAAGTGGAAAAGTCAAGTAGGCAAGAGAAAAAGGTCTAAAGTTTCAGGGGAAGGTTCAGGGCAAATCAATGACAGAGAAAAATGGTAATGCTGTGGATGCTTTAGAATTGTTTAAGAGATTGAGAAATGCGCTTAGAAAAGTAAATGATCCACTTTAAGATCATATTGCTAACATCCAATGTCAAGTGAAGGGTACAGTATCATCCCTTTAAATAGCTAACTCAGAGTAAAAATAAAAAAGCCCCAAACCAAAAAGGCACACTTGAATAATTTCTTATTCAATGTAATAATTTTCACATATTTGCATTACTAATTAAATGTTATAAAATATAACAAATAATTTTAAATTTTTATTTTTTCTTCATGATATTTCCAGTCAATATTTTAAAAAATAATCTCTTTTGACACTTTAGTACCCATTATGCAGATTCAGGTGAAACCCTACCAGAAAGATAGTCCTTCTTTTATTAAATATCTTTTGTTTTATGAAGATTAATTGTATCAAAATATTATTCATTCTCCCTACCCCCCCCAAAAAAAATTGTAGTTAACAAACTTTCACCAGCTACTTTGCAGTTAAACTGTTTCTTGCAGCTTATAAGTGGGTTAGATTTATAGTGCTGATTTATTTAAATAAATTCCTTGTAGTTTTTTTCTTCTTCAGTGTAAAATATGGTTTTATTTAGCTTTTTAGCTCTTAAATAAAGATGTTTGAAATGAAATTTACTTTTAAGAGTTGAACACTTTGAACAAATGACAATGCATTATATCTTCCTTCAGAGGATATAAGGAAAGATGGAAAGGAGACTTTTGCTACTATTTTTAAAACGTGTTTTTTAATAAAAAATCAAACGTACAGTTGAATCTGGGAAAAATAAATATTTTAAGATAAAAAAGATGACATTCTTTATGGATTTTCTTTGATGATGCTAAAAGATGAGTTAATGATAGTTTCCAGTAGGAAAAACATCTCTTTTATTAAATTAAATTTTCTAAGGTTTTGGGGTTTTTTTTTTTCATTTTATTTAACATAAAACCCAACTCTCTAAAAGGGTCTCTAAGGTCTCATACATTTTGTCCCAGTTCCCTTCCCAATCTCGTCTCCCACCAGATTTCCCCCAGGTTACTAAAGCTCTGGACACAGGAGGCTTCTTTCTATTAATTCAAAATAAATAGACCAGATCTTGCCTTGAACTTGCTGTCCCTTCTTCTTGGAACACTTGACGCCTGGTTGTCTTTGTCAGACTTCTTCTCATCATTTAATTCTCCATTTAACTGTCATCTCCTGTGTCAGAGACATAATCCCTGACCGCCATAACCAAAGCAGACCCATTATCTTCCACCATTTTTAAAAATGACATTTATCCTTTTCCCAGTTTTATATGCTTCACACTTATCACTACCTAAAATTATTTTGTTTTGAACTTTATATTCACTTCTACTTGAAATTATTATTTATTTACCTATTGTCAAAGCGTACTTTCAAGTAACTGGTGCCAAAAGCAGTGCCTGCCACATAGAAGAGAGTCAGTACCTATTTATTAAATCAACTACTGATGGATAGCTTGAGGGACATTTTAAAACTTTAAAATCTAGTAAATCTGGAAAATGAGCTCCCGTCACCTTTAGCTCCCAAAAGCTAATGAAATTCCCCTGTGGCACCTTTTTAAAAACTGCCATTTAAAATGCTTATTTATTATTTGATTTATTGCTCTGAGGTAGATGATGTTTTCTGATCACCTAGCTAGTTACCAAGAAAATCCTGGAATAATTATTATAGGAAAGGGAGCCAAACTAGAATGTATCTAAAAATCCATTATGTTCCGGAATTTTGAAAAGTCTAGTTTATCAGTTAGACATTGTTCATTAAATAGATGTAACTACACTGTGAATTGTGGGCAGCTCCTCCTGGACCCCATCCGACACCTTGGGATGGTCTGGCATGCCGTCAATGTCCTCCAAGAAGAAACAAACTGCACTAGAGAGGCATGTCTTAGAATGAGGCATGTCTCTGAGGCTGACACTATTTCTCTCTACAGATAAAGAAACCAGAGGTTCAGAGGGGCCAGTAACTTTTCTAAGGTTCAGGGGTGTGATTGCCAGAACAAGAATTCACCTCTCTTCAGACATGTTTTCCTCACTGTGTCAGACTTTGCTATCTCCTGAAACCCTCCTTGCTCTTTTTTCTGGAATGTCCTATAGACAAAACAAAAACAACATAGCTAAAAACAAACTTATCATCAGTGCTCCTTTTCATATTTTCTCTGTTTCAGAAAATGAAGCTGTTATTCATATTTTATGAGTTATCCCCCATCTAAATATCCAACCAGTTATCAAATCCTATGTATCCTGCTTCCTAAATATCCCTTGTTTCTGTCACAATTTTCCCTAGGGCCAGCCTTCATTCCCCTTACTGCTGCCATAGTTTAGTCTTTCATCTTTTTTTCCAGATTCCAACATAGAATTAGAACTGTAACTCCCTCTAAGTTCTACTCTCATGACTGACACTGACCTTACTAAGGGAAACATTACTAATCATTTTTAAGCCTTAAAATACTATTAGAGCTTCTAACAGTCTTTAGGATAAAGTCCAAATGCTGTGGCTTATCCTTTAAAGTTCTTCACTTTCAGGGATCTATCTTTTGCTCAAGTACTCCATAACCACCATTGTCTCCAGTCAAGTTGCATTACTTGCAGCTCCTAATAGACTTAATACATTCTAAATGTTCATTCTTTCCCACTTATTGCCCCTAGGTGTAGAGACTCCATCTTCCTGTTCAAGTTCTACTCTTCTTTCAGTTGCCAACTCAAATGTCCCATCTTCTAAGAATGTCCCCTGGACCTCTGTATTTTAATTCGAGGTTTCTTTTCTGCTCCTTTTCACCTTTGAATGCCTATTTCTCAGCATTTACATACTGCACTAAAATAAAGCAGTTCATTAAACTGTGAACTCTTGAGGGCAGTGAATTTCGATTGAGCACCCCAAGATCCCAAGTACTTAGCACAATGTCTAGGATAGAGGCTCTTAATACATATTGCTTGGAAGCATTAAAAAAATGTGTGAATGGAAAAAAAATGTACTTTTCTATAATTCACAATTTTGCCTGTTTATCAACCTCACTAAGTATCTAGGAAAAGAAAAGCCACTAGATGAGATAATCACTCTATTTCTGCGAAATCTAGTTATCCTTGCAGTTTCCTCCTGGTTGAAATTCAATTAGCTTCTGGGTGGTCTATCTGCTTCTTTTTTTTTTTTTTTTTTTTTTTTGCAGTTCGTGGGCCTCCCACTGTTGTGGCCTCTCCCACTGCGGAGCACAGGCTCTGGACGTGCAGGCTCAGCGGCCATGGCTCACGGGCCCAGCCGCTCCGTGGCACATGGGATCCTCCTGGACCGGGGCACGAACCTGCGTCCCCTGCATCGGCAGGCGGACTCTCAACCACTGCGCCACCAGGGAAGCCCCTGCTGCTTCTTTTTAGTTCCTGTTATGTTCTTCCTTAGGAATGAAGCTTAGTCTAAGCTTCATGTCTGCATTGTCACAGAATCTCAGAAAAGTTGGTTATGAAGGCATAATGAGGTTACCTAGTCCAGTCTTCAAAGGAGCCCAAATCATCTATTTTGACAGGTATTCAATGATAATTCATTACCTATCTGTAAATGTGCTGTGACAAATTTTATGGAAGTAATGAAATTTCAGTAATCCAAGACAGCTCCACTATGATCTCTGCTACTGACTATGTTTCCTTGGTGATAAGAAACCCAGGGAGAAGAGATTAAAACTGCTATTTGAATGAGATTAAGGAGGGGGGCTGTTCAGATTTATGATATGATAATAAATTGACTGCAAGTGAAAAAAAAACAGGAAGAGTATATGAAATTTATTGTTACAAAACAGCACCGTAACAAAAGATCCACTAATGGTTTTATGATTAAGGATTTGTATCAAGGGCTTTCTTTTCACTTAGAGTGTGTTATGATCAAAATAAATAAAAGTGTTGCTATTCATGCAAAAGGAGAAAAAAGGTAAATAACACATTTAAATAATTGAAAGTCCTTAGCAAAACTCAAGGGGAGCAAAGTTTGTAATCTTCTCTTAATGAGTTTCTTTCTTCAGTTCAAGACCCAGAGAGATAAATGTGATAATTCTATCCAATTATATGAACATATCCTAAACTTTGCTCACCTTTAACATTCTTTTTGTTTTCTTAACTCACCAAATTTTTCTTCTTTCTAAATCCCATATGAAAACTATTAACTAGTGTTGTTAATATACTTCAGCAATTTCTTTTAATTTAGTGAATACTGGGTTAGAAATAAAGATTATTCACAACTTATTAAAAAGGGCATTGAGTTCCATGGTTAAAGAGCTTTAAAAAACAGTATAAATATTTTCATTTTGATTGCAAAATATTAGCTCCAACTCCATAGCCTTATATCCTAGAACTTATACTTGAATAAAGGAGATAATAAGAGTAATTCTGAAAGTCAGCATTAAAAAAATTATTCCAATTACCTAACTTTATCATAATCTTTCTTTACCGCCATTGTTGAAACTCAGACTCTCATCTTTTATCTGTACAAATACAATGTGATATCTCACATCCAGTGCATATATAAATATGTTAAAAAATACCTTTTGCCATAGCAATATTTTCCCATTTTCTTATCTCATTAGCTCAACACTTAATATTGAATAGCAACTGGTAAAAGCATTTTCAGGAAAGATTCAAAGAGAATCAAGTTTGCAAATACACTTTTAGTCCTGATTCTGGAAGGCTGTCCCCCTGGGATTGCATCTGATTTTACTTTATGGTGGGCTTTAGACAACTTCTCTCATATAGAGAAATCTTAGGTGGATTTGGTGCTCCCTGTATCTTGAGAACAAGGATATCACTTTCATTCATTCCTGCTTTCACATAGGCTAGCATTAATACATGATTTGGTTATCAAAATAATATAAATCCTACATGTGAACTAGGAAAAGATGAACGAAGATATTTTTATAATTAAGGGAAAACAAACTATCACTAACTTTGCTGGTCGTCTCATAGTAAAACATAAAATGGTGGAGGACAGTATAACAGAGATGAGGGGGATTTGCCCAGGATAGATTTCACTTAGGGCCCCACACCTTCTTCTGATAATCAATTTCACTTACCTCAATTATAAGTGCCTCTGGTTTTTTGTTTGTTTGTTTTTTTTTTGTTTTTGCCGTACGCGGGCCTCTCACTGTTGTGGCCTCTCCCATTGCGGAGCACAGGCTCCGGACGCGCAGGCTCAGCGGCCATGGCTCACGGGCCCAGCCGCTCCGCGGCGTGTGGGATCTTCCCAGACCGGGGCACGAACCCGTGTCCCCTGCATCGGCAGGCAGACTCTCAACCAACCACTGCGCCACCAGGGAAGCCCCAGTGCCTCTGTTTTTAAGTCTCCCCAATAATGTAATTTCTTTAACAGATACTAAAAAGATCTCTGGCTTTTCTCATGGAATAAATTTCTTTGCTGTCCCTACTGAGCTATAATCCGAAAGGAAAAAACAAGAATCAATTACTAAATACTTTAGGAGAAACAGCAATTTTGTTCATATCTCTTTCTTCTTTCTTCATTTATCTATCAAGTAAATAAAACTAGTGAGAAAGGATGTCAGATGGCTCCGTGACAACATGTCCTTACAAGTCAAAGACCTGGGCACATACTGGTGACTTGAAAAAAAAATGTTTGCAGAAATACCTGGTCATCTCGAGAGACTATTTAGTTGCTCTTGCTTTTCTCATTAAAACTTTCAAGGTGAATGAATATGCGCTCCTAAAATATCACCATTTTAAATCCTGCTTGATTTCACAGTCAGCCCATTGATACCATCTTAGCAGATACACAGCTGGAACTTTTCTCATATGAGTCTAATGACCTTCTCCTTTAATACCCTACCTCCTTCAGTTCTGCCTTTCTAGACAGCACAACATACTGAGTGTTATTTCATACCAGGATACAAGCTGTTCTTGCCTTCCCTTTGTCCAGATTGTATGAGGGTCACGGTGAACAACAGCTTCTCTCATGTACTTATGCGATATTACAAAAGTCAGGGCTTCTTTCAGCTTTGAGCTCATTATTTGGAGATTTGAGTCCTGACTTCATTAACTGCTTGATTTATTTTTTGCCTTCCCCTAAATTCAAACTAGCACCGGTGCCTACATATTTCACTGTGCGTTTTCATCAAGTTTTTAAGTTCTATTTGCTTTTTGACATTGCCTCTCCCATGATACTAAGAGGAATGTAAATTTCAGGGGTGTCTTTATCATATTAAATAAATACTACCATCTTTCTATTAAAAACAACTCTGGTTCTTCAGCCGTTGAGTTTCTTTTATCCTTCTCTTTAAGAAACATGGAAGTTCAGGATTGCAAAGGAGCTAGAGATCAGCAACCTCAGGCTCCATTTAGTGCTTGACCTTCTGGAGTTCGGCTCCAATATGTCCTGTTACATAGAACTCATTTCCTAAGAAACACCATTTCGTTTCCCAAAGGCTCTGATTGTTAAAAGGTCTATCTTTTTATCAGAACTGAATCTGTTACTTTCTTTCACTGTTCTTTGTAACTTCTGAGGAACACAGAACTTCTGAATTCTCTTCCCTAGGACACCGCTTGATGACAGTTCCTGTACTTTCCTCTGCCTGCTCCAAACACTTCCTCACCTCTTATGCAAGATGATCAAGCAGCCCTCCCAGTGGTAAAACCTTGTCTTCTTAATTTGCTCCCGGCTGTCAGCCTTCCTGACATACAAAACCAAGAAATTATACTGTTATATGTAGAATAAAATATAATAGTACCATCATTTCTTGCATTCCGTATATTGTTCTGTAATTAGTGTAACTTAAGCTTAGAATTACCTTTTTGGGGAAGTCATATCACGTTGTAATTTCTTGCTAATTAAAACCACTAAAGTCAGATTACAGAACTTACATCTTTTTTTTTTTTTTTTTTTTTTCTGCGGTACGCGGGCCTCTCACTGCTGTGGCCTCTCCCGTTGCCGAGCACAGGCTCCGGACGCGCAGGCTCAGCAGCCATGGCTCACGGGCGCAGCCGCTCCGCGGCATGTGGGATCCTCCCGGACCGGGGCACGAACCCGTGTCCCCTGCATCGGCAGGCAGACTCCCAACCACTGCGCCACCAGGGAAGCCCCAGAACTTACATCTTATAGAATCTAAGTAAGGTTCTGTACCCAAACTAGAATGTTACATCCATTTTTATTATATTTCATTTCCCCTTGTTAGGTTTGACCTACTCTTTCCCAGAGAACCCCACCAAAGCACCTGATCAAGAAATAGTGTGAACCTGAGTGAGAAAACTAAATCAAGTTGCAGTGCATCTGAGAAGCCTTTAAAAACAACCTGTGAGAGGCCCTATTTTTCACCTACTGATGGCAAATCCGAGAAAAGAATGAAATAAATGAAAAGAGGAAGAAAATTTTTTCCCAGTCTTTAGACTAAAAACAATGTGTGTTCTTCTGCATATAGTAGAAAACAGGTAAATATAGTGTGAGGCACTGCAATTTAATTAACTATGGGCTAGTTACTGATGAGCTGATAAAAACTGAATACTGACCCTCACAATAAACAGTTTTTATGACCCAGCAGTACAGTTACTAAAAATAAAATAAAATAAATTTAGTCACAGAGTTTGTTATTTCTATGTGTTGAATATAAGTTAGCCCAGAGAGGGCAGATTACATAATTCACACAGCATTTAGATAATGGAGCCCATATACGAACTTAGGTCTTTCTGTACGCTTAATACCAAGAAAGTAAAACTGGCATGACAATATTGTTGTAAATAAATAAAGGAATGCAAAATTTCTATTTGAATGAGAGGTAGGACAAAGTAGACATGAGCCCAAGTATTTTACTGAGAGAAAAGAAATAGGAATTTTTATTCAAAAACAATTTCTTGATCACCTACCATAGAATCTGCTTAGTCTCTAGGCAAACAGAATAGGAACTCCTCAGAAAAGAAAAAACAGAAAAATTAAATAGTTAACTGATGTTGAAATTTAGAGGGGGAAAAAAGAGAAATCAGGGAATGTGGATCAAGAAAGCCAGGTAGACAGGATATTCAGTTTTTTAAATAGGGTCATACAACAGAGTAAAAACAAATATTTGGGTACCATTTGAAAAAGATGATGGAACATGCTAAGCAAATATCTGGAAGGAGAGCATTCCAAGCTGGATGAGCAGCCAGTGCAACGACTGGAACATTACTGGGGTGTCCAGGGAACTGCAAGAAAGGGATTGTCTATTGAACATGACGATCAAGAGGCAAAATAATAAGGATCTGTCAGAGACAGGATGGTAGCCACAATCATAAGGCTTTGTAGGCTTTTGAAAGACTTTGGCTTACACTTTGAGTGAGGTGAGAAGGCACGGAAGGGTTTTGAAAGAGAAGTGATATAATTTGACTTACATTTTCAGAGGATCACCCTGGCTGCTCTTTGAGTTTAGATTGTAGGGGGATGGCATGAGAGTGGAATCAGCAAGAAGAATGAGATTGCAAAAGTCTATATGAGCAGTAGTGGTGTCTTAAAACAAGGTAGTAGTAATAGAGCTGGTGAGGAATTGTCAAAATTCTGAAAATATTTGGAAGGTAGAACACACATTAATACAAATTACACTGGAACGCTTTAGTGACAGAGAATAAAATCCAAGTGGGTCTTTACTCCCTTAATCTTATCCCCAGGTTAAATCCAAAGAAATCAATATATAAACTAGTAAGAGCTCCAAAGAAAATTGCAGAGTCGGGAATTCAGCTGTATTTTTCATAATATCAGTGAAACCATCTTTGATCAAGCTAAGAGCAAACAGTCTCTAGTTTTATCCTATGCATTATTTATAGTATGCTAAATATTGCCCTGGTGCTATACTTATGTGATGGGGAAACTAAATCAACCCCCAAATCTCAGGTAACATTAAAGAGAGGAAAAAACCCCGTAATGCTTATAAAATTGCATACATGTCTCTTAAAAATAAAATTTCAGAGTTTTGTCCTTCTATGGGAATCACAAGGCTGAAAAACAACGCCTACCTTTTTTTCTTTTCCTCTTGTTTTCAGTGCAGTAACATGTTTGTGCCTATTTGCTCAAATAAAAGAAACATTTACTAATTGCCTTTTGTTGGGGGTGACTGACATTATAAGCTTTAGTTACAGTCTGAAATTAAGAAAGAAGAGGAAAAATGCAAAAAATGAAATCAAGTTCTGTTTTCATGGAAGTTATAAACATATTGCAATCTTCTCAAATGGCTCCCAGTGACCCTCATCTGCTTGGTGGTACACACACTCTTGTGTCATTCCCTCACCTGGAGTGTAAGCTGAACTTAGCGACTTGCTTGTAAGAAATGGAATGTGGGGCTTCCCTGGTGGCGCAGTGGTTAAGAGTCCGCCTGCCAATGCAAGGGACACGGGTTCGTGCCCCGGTCCGGGAAGACCCCACGTGCCGCGGAGTGGCTGGGCCCGTGAGCCATGGCCGCTGAGCCTGCGCGTCCGGAACCTGTGCTCCGCAACGGGAGAGGCCACAACAGTGAGAGGCCCGCGTACCGCAAAAAAAAAAAAAAAAAAAAAAAAGAAAGAAATGGAATGTGGCAAAATTAATGGGATGATACTTCTGTGATTAGGTTACAAAAGGCTGTGACTTCCATCTTGCTGACATTCGCTCTTCAAGGTACTTCTTCTTGCCTTCTTGCTAACTTGCTGGTATAGTGTAGGAGGCTCTATGGGAAAGCTGACATGACAAGAACTGAGGTGGGCCTCTAGCCAACAGCTTATGAGGAACTGAGGCCTTAGCCCAACAGCTCCATGAAAGACTGAATTTTCCAATGACCCTCAACTAAGAGCCTTTAGAGAAGAGCCTTGAAAGGACTACATCCTGTGATATTTCCGGAACAAGAGGACCCAGCTAAAAAGCACCTGGATTCCTGACCCAGGAATCTGTGAGGTATTGTGAGATAATGTATGTGTATTGTTTTAAGCTGCTGTTATTCAGTGAGAGATGACTAATACACAGCTCTTTTAGTTCATATTTAGGAGAACTGTCAAAACAACACTGAATAAACACTTTTAAGTAGGTCACCTATTACTTTAATGTCCTGTTTTTTTATGCCATTTTTGGGAAATAATGGTCAACTGTAAATGTTGCAGCAGCAAAAGTAGGCTTTTGAGAATAATAAATCCAAGTTCCTCAAGTTGAGACAATGATTCAGCCAGAATGAGACCATAGTCAACAGCTGAAATGTCAGCTACAACTTTCAATTTTACGTAATAGCTGTAGTTCTGTAATAAAATTATGGCAGCAAGTGTGAATTCATCATGATTCTGCACTGTTAATATGTTTCATGATCACAAGACTCATTAAAGTCAGAAGTATGTTATATCCCTCAAGAATCTGAGGGATGGGAAGAAGTTTTTTGTTTAATATACCTTTTATCTCCCTCCCCATCCTCACCCCCATTTCTAGCCATCAGTGGCTGAAATTTAACTGGTCATATGCTTAAATTCTGTTGAACAAAAAGAGCACCATTCTAAGAGGCTGTAACTTTCTGTATGGCAGGTGAAATACTTTTCAGTATTATATTTTAAGGTTAGCCAGAGAATATTTCGTATGGGAAATTTAATATAAGTACTGAGTAAACATATTCATAACATATCCTATGAAAAGCCTGGCCCATGCCTAGTTATACCCAATGGCAGGATTATAAAGATGGATTTCTCCTAAGGATTTGATTTCTACAATTCAGTGAAACATTCTTGCTTTATATACAATTCCCTCAAATGGTAAGTTCTTGTGTAAGTTTAAAATAGAATGTTACTCTCAACATAACTAGTTAGCATTTATTAACAGTGAAAAATGGGATAACTTACTAGCTACTTCTCATGTCTGTTTTTGAAAGTCTTTCACAAGACATTTGCTCAATACGACTTCATTCTCCCACACAGGCCCTTCCAGCTCAAAATTTAGAAGCCTTCTTTACACTACAAACTGTGGTGTGCTACTGCCACTTGTTACCAATGTGATCTTATGGAAGTTACCTGATACTTCTGAACTTTAATTTCCTTATCTCTAAAATGGGGGTCATAAACTACAGAACATATGGTTTTATTTTTTTCATGATCATGTAAAATAATTTTTAAAATGAGATTTAAACCCAAATCTTAATTTAAAAGCATGGAAGTATTAGTGCTATCTTATATCTTGCATCACACTACAATGGAGTAGGAATGGATATGTGAATATTTGCCCTCTCCTGAACTTTGAGGAAAGAGAGATTATTATTATCAGTCTGCAGTAGAGTTGGTAATAGAAAGATCATTGTAAAATTTATCTTCGGCTAATATGTTATTAAAGCACATCATAGAAATTTAACTTATTCTAATAAAACTACTGATACCAACATCAAGGAATGTAAGTTAATGTCCCTTACAAATGAAGAGTTAACAGTAAGTGGTCCAAATAAGTTGAATGAAAACAGCACTTTGTATTCCTTGTATTTGTGTCTTTAAGTTCAATCTCAAAAGAAATTATTTGAAATAGAAATATTTGCAGTTTTCTCAAGGAGCTCACTAAACCCTTAGCCCCGGGTTAACTATTGTCATACAGCCTAGAGAGACATTTTCTCTGCATTGTATCATCCTTTCACTGGAGATAAAAGACCAGGTAAGCATATTCAAAACATGATTTTTCTTGAGTGAATAGAGAGGAGAGACCTCTGAGATCCTCGTACTTTGCTTTTCAGATCACCAAGAATAGGTGTACATGGTCAAGAACAGAATGTGCTTAAGAATGGTAGCTAAGTAAAAATGACTACAATATGAATGAATCAAGGGTCAGCCAGTTTCTGGCACTGCGGGCTCATCGGAAATATTAAACCCGTCATTCACTGCAGATAGGTTGTGCAAACCAGGGCCTTCCAGACTGCCCACCGAGTCTTTTTAATATTTTCTAAACAATACTAGCCTTTATGATGTCAGCAAGAGGGCCATAAAAATAAAAAAAGACATTTTAGGTAAGAATTTTTTTCAAAAATTTAGTTGTTCTTGTTTTTTTTTTTTTAATATATGTGCAAGACATTGTTGGAGCTCCCAGAGTAAAGGCATTTCTATCTGACTCTTCTCTGAAATCTATAAAAACTACAAAATGCATGAAACTCAAATAAAAATTTTCTGTCTTCAATGAAAACACGAAAAGCCAACTCAACTTCAAACCCTATTCTATAAATAAGCTGCCAAGAATATTGACATCACAACCAATTCGTGGCAGGATGCCTAGACTAGATCTCCCTCTATATCTATGTCTGTATCTATGTCTGCAATTTCATCTATGTATGTTAATAACCAGACAGCACAGATCTGAAATGCCTGTGACCTACACAATTGATGGTTGATGCTTATTTGAAATAAGTTTAAGGAACTGAATGAGTTATGGGAAAATATGTGAGCCTCATTCCAACGCTGCAGAGAGTCAGAGAGTGAGGCTAAACAAGGAACTGACATCCTCAAGAACAAGGCGATAAGTGGGAGGGAGTGAAGGAAACAATCACAACAGCTGCTCATTATCAACTGAAGAGATTTGCAAAAATACAAGATCATCAAAAACAAAAGCTATGAGAGAATGACTCACTCTGGTCCAAGCATTTTTCCTTCTTGCCCCAAATGCTCCGAGCACTGAGTGGATGATGGTGTATACATGTGCTCAGAGTAGATGGTGTAAGAAAGTCTTCTGAGAAATATTTCTTTCCCATCTTATTTTTTTCAGCAAATTGCTAATACTGACAGAATAGACCCCATTAAAAATGAATTAAGATCAAAAGAACTTTGTACACAAACTAGATAAAGATATCATAACAGAAAAGGAACAAAGTAACACAACAAATGAAGAGCAAATGAAGGGTAGCTATTAGAATAAGAACTAGTGAGAAAAAATTTAAAACATTCCATATAAATACTATCAAAGATATCTTTGAAAACTTGGCCTAAGACAAAGTATCAAAGAGAAAAAAATAAATTAAAAATAATAAGACAAAAGGAGATTAAAAAGCTGAAAAAAACCCAAGGAAACAGAAAAGAGAAAGAAAACAAACACGGAAATAATCATCTCATGAACAGCAAGAATTATAATGGACATATCTGAAAACACAGGCTTGGACACAGAAGAACTGAGAAAAGTGAGCCAAATAAAAGTGTATTCCAATACCCAGTAGCAGCAGGGAGATTTCAAATGTCTTGGTCTTGCCTTGCATAAGGCTTGGCCTTGCCTAAGAACTCTGGCATAGCCCAGGTCCTGGGAAATATTCAAGAATGGCTAAGGATGAAATTACCAACCACATGGCAAGTTGTAAGCTCTGAGTCAAAGGCTGATATAGTGAGATTGAAGTATTTATTCATACTATATCAAAAAGGTAAATAAAATGTTTTCAATTTTCCATAGCTGATGTGATTTTCCTTGTGTGTTTACCAAGCTATGGGGTGAGGGAGAAACTTTAACTTACCAATTCATCTTGTCACTGTCTCTTCTGGTAAATGCAGATACTTTTTAGTTTTAAATAGTCCCTTTCAGGTAAATACTGACTCTTCCACTTTGCTGCTTCCTCCCATCATGTCCTTCTCAAGATGCCATCTTGCTATATGAAAGAGCTTGCATTTTACCTTCAAGGAGGTGGCACAAAGGGCCTTGCATTCACTTGAGAATCCCTCTGCTGCTCTCTGAGTCTTAGCTGTTCTCTTCAGTGATGGTGGTCCTTGTCCTCCTGGTTATATCTCACTCTAGGGCAGTGATATCACACATGGCCCAAGTGTAATTTGGTCAAAGTTATGGCCAATACTAATATTAGACTCAGAAAGAATAGACCTCAGGAGAGAAAGGTCTCTGTCTTGGGTCCTACACCTTAAAGCATTCCACTCTGGCCTTATTCTGACTGCATCTCTCCCCTGGGAGCATGACAGCCTGGAGCACAGGTGCCATCTTCTATAACATAGGCCAAGTACACAGGATCCCAGTACTGCTTGCCCAAATGGGCTCTGAACCCATTTCCCAGCAGGCCCAACCCTCCTCTCCTGGTCCATCTTCTGAGGACAGTCCATACCACTGCAGACAGACTTTAAAGTGGTCCCCACGATCAATTCCTTCTGATGTTATTGCTTTCTGTAATCCCCAATTCTCACCCTTGAGCGTAAGCAGAACCTATGAGTGTTTCTAAACAATAGAAGAGGGCAAAGGTAATGGGATGTCACTCCTATGTGACTACATTACGTTACATGGAAAAAGCAATAGTATATGGACCCCAAGACTATGTTATGTAAGACTTGGTTTTGCTAGGCGACTCATGGTAGAGTCTTACTGTCCTGTCACCTTTGACGAAGCAAACCATGAATTCTACACCCTTAAGGAAATGAACTTCTCAAATATGCTGAGGGAACATAGAAGCAGATCCTTCCTCACTCGAGTCTCCAAATGAGAATGGTGCTAGACTGACACCCTCATTGTAAGACCCTCCTCAGAGGATCCAGCTAAACTGTGGCTTGACTACTAACCCAAAGAAACTATGAGATGATAAATGTAGCTGTTTTGAGCCAAGTTTGTGCTGCATAAAAAACTAACACAACATCTCTAGGTCAAAAGGTGGCCAAGGTGTGGGGGGGGGGGGTGGCTGAAAGGACTGAATGCTATTTTGATATGTGGGATGGGGTGTCCTCAAGCATTGAAAGGGGCTCCTTGTAGACTGTGAAGGAGCCAGGGTGGTGTGCGGAAGAGAGTGAGAGGAGAGGCTAGCTGGGATTGCCTTCTCCTATATTGCTATGATCTGATATGGATCTCCAAGGAGCCCTGCAACTATAAATCTAAATGTGACCTTCTTGGTTGTGGTGAAGGTGGAGCAATAGGACACATCTCATCTAATAATTTGTTAGCGTTATTTACAGCTCTTAAATATGAACATGGTGTGTGGATGTCCATTTGTACTTGTGTCCTGGGCCTGTTTAATCTGTTCTCTCTCACATCCCCTGGAGTCATCCTGCTAACTCAGCCCCATTTTGGCAATGATAGGCTTAGCCTCTTTAAATTCCCAGTTGAGTACCTTGCTTTGCTACCCTTGGCCAAAATCATTTCAACCATGCATGGCAACCCAGCCAACCCCTCTGCCCATGCATAGCCTGAAGGAAGCATATCCTACTGAAGGGCAGGTGGGAATTTCTAAGTACCTCCAACTCCAGAGGGGAGATAAGGAAATTAGACAGACTTCCTTTTTCTCTCTCTTCCTAACCAGGGATAATTCATGTTTTACTGTCAAGCAGCTTCCCCAAGTTGGGGTTGGAAATGGAAGGAGGTAGGCTTTCTGCAATATAGTTTCTTCCAAGAGTCTTCAAAAGTCTGCATGGCAAAAGTTCTCCCTTTTTATTAGGTTTTCTCATCCATCAAGCTAACTTGGTTTCTCCCCCTATCACTTATAGTTCAGAAAAGGGGGATGAGGACACATGTGACTGCTCCCTTCCATTCCTTTTCTCATGTTCTCTCTAGACAGAAGGGCTGGGCTTTCCATCATCTCTATGTGAGGTCATGAGTTATCCAGGTCTACAGTAAAGTTCCGTGTGCTTGTTTGATAGGATTGGTTTTTGATATGGTATATCAGTTATGGATAGTATTGTTTTTCTATAACTCACAAAAGTCAGCTGTAAAACAAAGCTAAAACATCACCTCTTTGTTGTAGGAAGGATTCTCCACTACTGGGGCTATCAAACTTATAGCTAAACTTTGAAGGTGTGAGTCTAGAAAGAAGAAAAACTGCTTAATCCACTCAAATGAAACAAGAATTAGACTCATAACACCAAAATATTTTCTTGTCACTTAATAGAAACCTTATTTAAAATGCAAGTTGGTATGCTGAGTGTAGTATTGCTAGATGTGATCATTATAGCTCACAATCTCAGCAAGCATTCCACCAAAATGTTACGATTTCGAAACTGCTGCACAGATAAGTCACTTTGGGAAATGCCATGTTAGATTACCACGAAAGCAAAGACATCCTGGGGCTGCGTGTACAACAGTAACAATAAAATATGTCTAGCTATTGCCAAAAAAATGTCAGAGTTAGGCTAAGTGGTCGAAATGGCATGAGAAGAAACATCTAGTGACTACACAAGATTTAACCAAAGGTAGGAAGTGAAGTGGGGAGGAGTGGCCAAAGCTACTGTGGACCGCTCTTTTCTTCCATTTTTTCAAATAGTACCAGGTTAGGAAACACGAGAGGGAAAGGAAAAAGGCTGAGACATAGGTTAGGGAAGAAGGGCATTTGTATATGAAACTTACAAATTAAGAAATTTAGTTTTTAACATAAATTGTATTTACTTCAAGTGTCAAAGAAGCCTAGATATGTCTAGCGGCCTGATGAGGCAGAGCTTGCTTGCATATAGAGCTTGTTTGTAGGGGGGGGGTCTATATACCCCTCTCCTACATCCTTCCTCCACAGCCCTCCTCCTAAGGGGAAAGAGAATCAAACACATAGGTGATGCCTAACAGTGATGTTCTACATACGTAGGTCTCTTCTAAAGGAACCCCAAGCGCTGTGATTAGTGCTTAGTGGTTGACTAAATCTAAAGGGAGGCTGGGTGGTTATCAAAGAGAGCCCATGAGAAACCAAGTGGAGAATCAGTGCCTCTTCAGTTCTGTGGGAAACACTGCACATAGTTTGACTGTGTTGAAAGTTTCAGAGAATTAGCTTTGCTCCGGAAGAGCAGTAATGCCCAAGAGCTGTGTTTAGCAGCAACCAAGTTCCTTATTACCAACTTGCTGGAGTGACCTAATTGGGAGCAACAGATGAAATATCCAAATGCCTCACTCAGCTTCTCTGAGAGTTCACTTAAGTCTGCAGACTTTAAGTTGACAAGGGAAGCTGAGAAGACTTGTATGTGAACACAGGTTGAGACATCACATATGGACTCCAAAAGATACGTGGAAGAGATGTAAAGGGAACTAAAAGCACTGAAGTTTAGACTGAAGCAAAACTCCACAGAATAAGGTAATACATGAATCTGAATGTGTCCCTAATTGTACATCCAAGATTAATGTGTCCCAGGAGCATGGGCTAAATGGTCAAATGTGAGTCAGAGTTAAAATCTGGCTTATTAATGAAAATTAATTTTTATGTAAAAAATCCTACAGTTCTTTCATTTTCATTGGTTAGAATTTTATACACAGTGCAATACCATGTGTGTAAAGAGTTTTTTTGTGTGTGTATATGTTTGTTTATGCATAAAATATTTCTGGACAAAGACACCAGTGGCTGATAACAGTGACTGCCTCTGGGGAACCTAGGAAGTAGTTCGGGAAGGGGAAGTTGACTTATTTTGAACTTTTTACATAAGTATGATTTGAACGTTTCTACCATGAACATATTTCCTACTCACAAACCCCATAAAATATAATTATAAATAGAACAAAATAAATATTAGTGTTCTTAAAACCCATTTTTCGTCAAACTAAAAGACTCTATACATAATGTCAATAAATGATTTAGAGCAGCTGCTTCCGAGCTTTTTTTAGATAGTGGTAGAGATGGCAGTATTGGGTAAACTTGTTATTTCTGAATAGACAATAGGATTGTAAAGATTCCAAAAGTCTTATAGGTGAAAATCTATTTTTTTTTTCCCATTAGCCTTCAGGAATCATCAAAAAAAAAAAAAAAGTTCTGATCTGATTATGAGAAAACGATTTCTTAATGCCTTATTTTTCTTTTATTTTTCCCTACCTGCCAGGAAACTCAGGTAGGCAATGTTCAATTATAGCTCCTGGCAGTATATCCCATTTCCTTTCTACAAATTCTTATCTGTTTTGATCTTTATGTTTATGCAACTATGTTCCATAGTGGTTTTTATTATTAACAATCTCAAATATGTTTTGGCAGTAGGAATTGCTTAAATTTAATCTAAACCAAGTAGAATAATGGATTGGGCAACGAATACACAGTCAATATTTTCAAAAACTCTTAGGTAAAATTGTATGTGTTTCTGGAGTGAAATATGGCAATGCATATCAATTCTCTTAAGAAAAAAAAAGTGCACATTCCTCTGTAATCCAACTTCAGTCATTAGAGAAAAATTGCTTTGAAAGGCATTGCGGATCAGTCTTAGGAGAAAGCAAAAGACTTTCTGGGCAGGATAAATAACAGGCGTATCTTGAACACATATTCAGAGCTGACCCACGTTAGAAGCTTGCCCGCCTGGGAAGTTATATAGCCTTCAAGAATTCTTGAGAGACACTGAATCAGGCTCACTGTTCCAGCAGCCATGAGAATAGGAAGCTTGTATTGGGACTGTCCAATCCGCCTGGTCCTAAGTGGTCATATGTGGTTCTCAACTGAGGCTACTTCAGCTCCTCCACTCCCCTCCAGGGACATTTGGCAACTCTGGACTCATTTTTGGTTGTCACAACTGGGCAGGAGGGTAATAATGGCATCTATCAAAAAGAGGTGAGGATGGCTGCTGAACAACCCACACTGCACAAGACAGCTTCCCATCCATTCCAAAATCTCCATAGCACCCGGATAGAGAAATTCCGGTATAGATCTATTCTTCTTGGGTTTTGCTGCCACTCTTGGGCTAGTGTCAGACAATGGGGCACAGATCCTCATCTTTGCTCAGCTTGAGGGTAAGGAGAGAGTGGTGGGCCAAGAGTGAAAATGATTCTTATTTTCACAATGCACCCTCTCTACATTCAGGAACATTCTGAGGCTGAACTATTAGAATGAGAAGAAAAAATAAAGCTTTCTATATTTAATCCTTCCAAATTCCTCCTCTGAAGCAAGGAGCTCACAGTAAATCATTTGCTTGAACAGGGGTAAGGATAGAGCAAAATGCAGGGGGATACAGAAATAGATTAACAAATACTGGTAAAATATCTCCCTCCTATATTACAGAGATGTTAAAAGTATTTAGTGAGAAAAGGTGTGAAGCAGGCTGGTTTCATCTAGCACAAAAAGAGGCTGAAAATTTTATAATAGGATAAAGGCAGGACAAAGGTATTAGTATGGGGGGTAAGTTGGGGTGATCATGAAGTTATTGAATAAGATATGGAAAACCCCAAATCGAGATAATTAAAACCATGGATTTGTTTTGCAAACCAAAGTTTTGCTTCAGATATTATCTCCTTATTCAGATGTTTTTAAAAGTGGGGGAGGGGTAGCATTGACAGTAATCTTCTTTTTCCTGCTCTATACTTTTCTAGAGATAAGTACTGAAATATGCAAGGAATAATAAAGTAAAGAAGTAGGTATATGGGCTTGGCTAATTCCCACATTTGTTGAAGTGTTCTCTAAATAATTACACAGTAGAAATACATATCATCTGTTTCCAAAGACCAGGTAAAAATAGATACAAAACAGAACATGAACAGATGTTGAAATTCTAAAATATTAGCAGAATACTTTCACTAACCTTTATGTATTTCATCTCTTTTTGAATTTAAAATGATAGACAAATATTTAGGAACACTTCAACATTTGCTTTTTATACAACATACATCTTATTATAAGCAATGATAAACAATCTTTTCGCGCTATGTGTCAGAAAATGAAATTCTTTGATGTGATAAATGGTTGACTCTTGAAAGGTAGCTGAATATGCTACCGTAAAATATACCTTTTTTGCCCTAAGGATTATTTTGAAAAACAGCAGACACAGGAGAAGCTCTGAAAACAGAGTAGAAGTTACCCTTTGAAAGAGAAATTTACGTTTTTTGTTTGTTTGTTTGTTTGTTTTTTGGTGGTATGCGGGCCTCTCACTGTTGTGGCCTCTCCCTTTGCAGAGCCCAGGCTCCCGAAGCGCAGGCTCATCGGCCATGGCTCACGGGGCCCAGCCACTCCGCAGCATGTGGGATCTTCCCGGACCGGGGCACGAAACCGTGTCCCCTGCATCGGCAGGCGGACTCTCAACCACTGCGCCACCAGGGAAGCCTGAGAAATTTACATTTTTAAAGGAAATCTCCATTTGTAAAGGAGAAATCTCCTCCTATGGATAGAGAAGAACAACTCTTAAATCACAAGAAACTCTTACAGAGTTTCAATGGAGAAGGCATCCATTTAAACCTGCATAACAAGCCTTACCTTTGCTTTTCCTGGTAACCTCCTGTAGCTGGCCTCCCTGTTCCCCACCTCCCACACACACGCCCTTCTTTCCTTAGTCTTTAGCTGAAGATGGAATTTAAGCTGGTGACTTAGGCCACCTCAAGGAGTTACTAATTTTTCCCTGGGTACTTCCCATGTATACATGAGGTGTATATTTTAATCAACTTCTGTTTTTCTCTTGCTAATCTGTCTTTCATTACAGGGGTCTCAGCTAAGACTTCAGAAGAGTAGAGGGAAAATTATTGAATACTTTTCTTCCCCTCCACTCTAAAAAACAACAACAATAAGGAAACAACACACCACAGAGTTGATGGATTTTAACATTTTCTCCTTCTATGAAGACTTTTTGCAACAAAAAGTATACATTCCAGATAATGGTATTGATGCTGAAAGCTCAGCCTCTCTGCACTGGTGCTGAATCAAACCTCAGAGACAGAGTTTTTGGATGAAGTAGAAAAGAATAGCTTTATTGCTTTGCCAGGCAAAGGCTCATGCCCCAAAAACTAACTATGTGTCCCAACCTGGGAGGATTTGATGAAGAGTTTTATAGCAATAGCTCAAGGGTAGGGCTGCTGACAAGATTAGGGTATGTGCAGGGCCTGCACTCCCTCAATCTCATCTCCTAATCTTGGTGAGCTTCTCCAGTCCCTTTAATCTGGCCTCAGGTGGTTTCTTAGCTGCCCTTCCCTTGATTAGCAACTGTTTGAATCTGCCTTTTGGAACTCAGGGAGGGTCATGAAGGCTGGAGTCTTGCCTACAAGAAACAGGGGATGAAAGGGCTTCCATGCCCAGGAGGCCCACAGGGTCCTTCTCCGTTTCAGTGTAAGTAGAGATGGTCATTAATGTAGAAAGACAAGGAGAGAATACCATGGGTTATGATACTTACAAATATCTCATCATAATTTTCTTTAGTTCAATTACATAGACATGAGGTTTACAACATGTGCTAATCTGTTGGACATGGCACCATTGGCTTCCCAGAAAACCAAGGCAACATGGCTAGCTCATATTACTGTATTCAAGTTCTTCCTCTTCTATGTCCTACCTACCCCACCAAAAAGGGGACGTTGCTTTCTTCAAAGAGAAGATGTTCAAGGCAACTGTGTAGGTATACATTTCTTGGACCTATGTATTTTTTTCTGACACAGTGTGGGGACATAATAAAAATCTGGTCTCAAATTTTATTATCTTCAGAAACAGTATTTTTCTCCTGCTTTCTGAAACAGATTCTTCTAAAAACTGTTGACGATAAAATGAATCAGTTGATCTAAGAAATGGAAAATTTTATTCAAGCCAAATTGAGGATTATAACCTGGGAACAGACTCTCAGAAAGCTCCAAGAACTGACCTGCTACTTAGAGGTCAAAGCACAGTTATATGAGTTTTTGAGACAAAGGGCTGTACATTAAATGCTATATTATAGACAGTTTACACAGTCCAAGTCTAAGCATACAAAGCAAGTAGTGGGTAATGGGTCATCACGGCCCCTTACAAGATTAAGAACGAATGTTATCTTTAAAGGAGTTTTCTTGTTAGTGCTAGGAGTATGTTGCTCTTTATGGTTGAGCAGGTATTTTTGCCAGTGGAGAGGTTTGGTCAATGCATAGTGCAGATACACAACGCACGGTAGAGGGGAGAGATGAGGCCAAAGAGAAACGTTTTATGTTTAAATTTTCTTGTCTTCCATAAAAGACACATTTTATTTCACAATAGCTTTCTAAATCTCCTCTTCTACTACCTCTTAAATGTTCGAGTTTTTCAGAGATGGATTCTAGGTTCTCATCTCTTTTTAAGCATCACACTTTCTCTAGAAGATCTCAACAATCACTATGATGATTGTTAACATCGAAATGTCCACAACTTCCAAATTTAGATCTCAAGCTTCATTACAATTTCTATATCCAACTATAAAGTTTCTGATACTTGCACTAGCAATTCATCAAGCCACCTCCAGACAATGGTGACGCTATTAGTTTGTACGGGTTGCAGGGAAAGTGTCATTCTCTCTTCCTAATGAAACGTGTCAGCAATTTAAACATAATCTAGGAACTGTATTTTTATAATTCTAATAACAAAATCATATTTGGTTTCTATATGAAATGACAAAAGAAATACCCATAGGAGAAAAGCTATAGAAATTCAGCAACCTAGGAACTTACACAGTGCTTAGCCTTGATTAACTTAATAACTTGATGTAAAAGCTATTTATTTCTACCATCAGTAAATTTAGTGACTTGCAAGAAGCTTTAGGTATTAGAGTTCAGCACAAAGCTGGAAGCATAGGTTTGTCTAGCTCTTATACTTGCAGTTCAACCTCCCTGTAGGCTTGTTATTTTCATCTTTATATTGATAAGAAAAAAATTGCTTTTCTGTTATTGTTTCATACCAACTCTACATAGCACGCATAACTCTAACAGGACTATTGAGTTCACTTCAGAAAGCACTCTAAAATCTTGATAGTAGGAAGAGAGTGATGGGCCAAGAACGGAACTAATTCTTTCAAACTCCATGCTCACGGACACATCGTCTCTTCCTGCTAGCTGAATTGGGGTGTATAGTATTTAAGAGGACACGTGGCATAAGGATTAAAAATGGAATCTGAAATCAAAAGAACTATGTTTTCTCTAGAAGACAGAAAGCCTTTGTCCCAATTTTGCCATATACACCACAAGATCTGTACTAGGGATGACTCATTCACTATTAACTCTTCTCAGAACCAGGATACCGTCCCTAGAACCTAAAACAGTAACTGAGTAGGTGCTTACAAATACTGCTAACTAAATAACTAAACTTTCGAAAACTGACTTGCTATCACCATACCACAGTTTCATCATCTCATAAAAGGGGGAAAAAAAGTAGCATCTAATCCAAAGAGTTAGTGTGAGGATCAAAGGAGATAATATGTTTTTTTCATAGTTTTAAATTCTCAAATATTACACCACATTAGGTGATGTTATTATTATTGTTATTAATTAAAGTGAGATTCAAAAACAATAAAATTCTAGAGCTAAAAGTTTTGTAACTAATTATACTTTGTTTTCTGTCCTTCTCAACCCTCCCCTAGCATGTACCAACCCTGAATAAACTTAGCCATCAGGAGCTGTGTCTCCTCCTGCAAACGAACAAAGAAAACCAAACGACTCAGCTGACAAATGTCCTGGTTTCTAACTCTATCTGGTACAGCAGATAGGATAGGCTATGTTAGGCTGAAATAATAAATAACCTCAAAAATTTCAATAGCTTAAGGCAAAGGTATACTACTTTTTCACACCGCACATTCATCGGTGATGGGCTGGGGATTCTCCTCCATGTCAAATATGAGACCCAGCAGGACAAAATATCCACTCCTTGGGATATTAGTTTATTGCTGTGACAGAAGAAAAGGTTTCTGGAGGATTTTCCATTGGCAATTAAACCTTCCTTCCAGCAGTAACACTTGACTCTTCTGTTAATTCATCAGCTGGAAATGGAGACAGCAGATGAATGTCATCCATGGGTCCAGAGGGTGAAGAGCTGGAAATACATGATGAACACTAATGGTAACTATATCTGGACCCTCTAATGGTCCCAGAAATCCTACTTGTCCCAATTTTTTTCTCTTTTACTCTCCCACAACAGCCATTTCCAACCTTCTCTATATTTTTCAAACTTCTTACTAACCACCCCCAGGCTGTAAAGATGTTCCCTCCACCTACTTGGTGGAGAAGTGGAAGCCGTCAGCTTCTCTAGGGTGGTCAGCTCTGTGAGGACAGGGACAATTTACAGTCTTGTTTGCAGTCACATCGCTTCTGTCTACCATAGTGCTAACACATAGTAGTTGTCAAGTAAATACTATTACACAAATCTTTTCCAGTTAATATCAGCTCTCAGCTCTCTCCTGTTGAGGTCTGTGGTAGGCTAAAAAGTAGCTCCCTAAAAGGTATCCATGTTCGAACGCCTGGAACTACATGGAGGAAAAGATGTGTTTGCGGATGTGATTAAGTTAAAGACTTTGAGTTGGGAAGATTATCCTGGATTACTTGGCTGGACCCTAAATGCCATTATATTTATCTTTACAATAAGGAGGCAAAGGAAATTTGACTCTCACAGAACAGGAGACTATGTGAAGATAGAGCAGAGAGAGATCTGAAGATTCTGCCTTTGAAGATTAGTGTCGTGGCTATAAGCCAAGGAATGCCAGCAGCCAGCAGAAGCTAAAAGAGGTAAGGAATGGATTCTTTCCTAGAGCCTCCAGAGGGGGCACACTCTTCCAACACCTTGGATTCAGTCCAGTAATACTTTGGCCTCCAGAATTGTGAGAAAATAAACACCACTAAGTTTGTGGTGATTCATTACAGGAAACTAGCATGCATCAGATTTAACTAGGATTTATAATTTCTAGAATGTAATGTATGCTTTGGGCAAAATATTCCTATATTTGAAAATGCTTAATATTAACATAGAAATGTTTTAAAAAGTTAGCTGTGATTTTTATCAGCCTGTGCTTGCTACATTTTGAGACGTTACAGTACTCGCAGTATTGTTTTACTTCCTTGAAATGAACTGATTTATAAACTATAGGGTAGAGACTTCAAAATATCAAATATATATATCAAAATATACTCTGTCTGCATGTAGCTGACTGTCTCCCAAATGTGGATGGTTTAAAATACATTCATTATAACTTCTGTGGTTTGTGGAGGTAAAATTGTATACAGTTAAATTTCAGTAGTTGTGGTAGCATTGAGGCTTCCCAAAATTATGTGTTTATTTATTGGGTTTGCTGCCATCTCTCTGTTCTCTTCTTCTCTTTTTACATGTTAGTAATGTTCTCTGCTTACTTTGCTTCTGCATCAGTTCCTAATTTACTTTTCTTCAAAATACCCCAAATCTAATTGCCTTTACTTACATATATTGGCATTGCTACAATAAAATAGAAATCCAATCCTCTGCGAAATATAAGGAATTAATATAACGCTACAGAAATCTTTTAGCTGTTCTTTAGAACTCAGGCTACAAGCACAGAATATGTCTTTTTTGGATATGAAAGTAAATGAGATTTTCACATTAAAATGACAGACTACATACGGAATCCCATTAAAGCTAACATACCCAAGTACAATTTAGAAAAGTGTTGAAAATGGGCTAGGGAAGGAAATTGAAATTCCTTCTCACACATCTTCATACTTGCTTAGATACCTGAGTACTCATTTTAAATTCTCAAGGACAAGCACAAAGTAATGTTTACCTCCTAGGAAACTTACATAATTTATAATTCTAGTGTATTTCCATTTATGCTTTTTTATTACAATAGGATTTTATTTTTATAAAATAAAGCTCTACCATGATAGATTTCTAAAATTAGAGTATTTTTTTTAACAACTGCAATGCCTCTTTGTAATAACTGGGTACAGTTGTAAGCGGTTTCATAAAGCAATAAGAAAATAATTTGCTATGTGATACTTTGTTGGCCTATAAGAGTTTTGTTTTTTTTAACATCTTTATTGGAGTATAATTGCTTTACAATGCTGTGTTAGCTTCTGCTTTATAACAAAGTGAATCAGCTATACATATACATATATCCCCATATCTCCTCCCTCTTGCATCTCCCTCTCACCCTCCCTATCCCACCCCTCCAGGTGGTCACAAAGCACCAAGCTGACCTCCCTGTGCTATGCGACTGCTTATCTATTTTACATTTGGTAGTGTATATATGTCCATGTCTATAAGAGTTTTATTGCTGCTTTTGGAATGTCTTGTTTACATTCCGAGAGTCACCAAAGCAGTGGGAGTTTACAGCTAATTCTCCACTTTCTGTCTGGTCCCAAAACCAACAGCAGAGAGATCATGCTTTTGTTTCTATTTAGATTGTGAATCCCTTGTGCATTCCAAATATTAATCAGTGTTTATTTCACTTCTGGATCCACCCTTTTCTTCCCCATCCTGCCCTCTACAGTCTTCACAGACTGGATAATGAGACACAGCTGATGCTGTTTGTTTATTCCTGTTGGGATATTTCTAACATCAGACTTTTTTTCTCTGTTACATTCAGCTTCACCCACTCTCACTGGAATCTACCCCTTATTTCTCTTTGGCCCCTCAGGGAGTCTCATATATACACAAAACACCCTTTGAAGTGAAAGGGAGCTTACCCTTCAATGGTCTTTCTTATCCATGATACCAAAAAGAATATACCCTCCCCAAACAACGAATATAGGGCTTTGTCTCCTTTGTGTTTGACAGGACCCCCATCTCTTCATTTCTTCCAGAATATAAAGTTATGCCAACACCCCCAATGCCCCTTGGGTGTTCCTGAAATGTTAAATGAATGGATGAATGAAACCTAATGTGAGGCTATAAGGAAAAAAACTAAAAGTTAAGCACAAGCATTCACATTTTCCAGTTGTATCAAAAGCAGGCTGTTTCTGATTCAATACTCAGGCATTTAGCAAAAAGAAGTAACTACAGATGGAACCAGTAAGTGATCCCAGAGGAGCAACAGACATCAAACAAAAGGGATCCATCTCATTCTTACTGGGTCTCATTTCCCGAGAGAGCAAGACCCTTGCTTTATGTGGAAATGTATTTTATTCTCCCGGAGTCTTTAGTGCGCTAGAAATCAGCAAAAAGTTGTACCATAGAAAAGCTACAGCGGACTGGGGAAAAAAAGGTGAGAGTGGGTAGCTTGTAAAATCAAATGCTGAAGGACGATTTAGCACAAATTGGTAACTGCAGCTTAGAAGTTTTTTCCACGTTTTTGCTGATAGTATTGCAACACTTTTTAAATGTCTATGAAGCAAGTATATTAAGAGACGGGTTCTAGACATCATAAACATTTCAAAAACTATTGAGAAAATTAAAGGCTAAAAATATGAGATAGTACAGAAATAAAGCGAGAAACAAAAGAAAAGAAAACAAAGAAACAGAATATCTGAAGATATCACTTGAAGAATGAAGCTTCATTGCTCCAAACTGAAAAACTCTGAAAGGAAAAAAAAGAACATTCTTTGTGACATTCATCTGCATCTTTCAGTGCCTTCACAGGGAAACCGGTATAACGGAGACAATCAAATACTAGCCATTGTCACAAGGAGGAATGTGATCAGCAAATCAAAACACTCAACTTTTATTACAAGAACACTGCTGTAAAAATAAAAAGAAGTTTGCGAAAACCATAGGCAGCAAATCTATCAGTAAAGCAGGGGATGAAATCTGGAGGTGGTAGTGAGTACATGGAACACAGGAAAAAAGCATTCTGATTCTAGAATCCTCTTCTCCTATAAGTCTCTGTGGCAGTCACCCTAACAGATCATGTTAGGAAATCTCATGTAGTTCCTCCCAAGGTGAATTAACTTAATAGGGTGGTAGGTGCATTAATAGAAGACAACTGTAAGACATGACGACTCTGCCCCTGCCTGTCTGCACTCTTTATTTCTCAGGCTGTCCAAAGCCAAACCAAGAGAGGTAGTGAGTCACTCCCCTGCCCCAACAGTTGGACAAGAGGATGAAAACAACCACAATTGAAAGAGTAAGCTTCTTTTTGGCTGTAGCAAAACTGCCTCCTATTTCCAGGTGGGAATCTCATTCAACTTGATTCAGGTGTGTTCTTCCAGGAGGATACTCTTTTCTGCAACCCTACCGCATATACTGGGTTGGCCAAAAAGTTCGTTTGGGTTTTTCCATAAGATGTTATGGAGAAATCCGAACGAGTTTTTTTTGGCCAACCCAATATATGTTTTTCTATGTCTTCCCCTGGTGATGATCCCTATCTTTTGGGAGTAATCCCTATTTACTGACACTTTTCAAGGAACTCCCTACTCTGGCAAGAGTTTATCTTTACATATGTACAGCTGACCCTTGAGTAACGCAGGTTTGAACTGTGCAAATCCACTTATACCTGGATGTCTTTCAACGGTAAATACTACAGTACTACACGGTCTGTGCTTGGTTGAATTTGTGGATGCAGAGAAACCACAGATACAGGGAGCCCTCCATAAATTATAGGCAGATTGATGCCTGTGCTGTCCAAGGGTCAACTGTATAATGTTCCTCTTTAATAGCCTTCCTGTCACATTACACCCTCTATATGCCAGACTAAAAAAAATTGGTACTGATGAACCTGGTTGCAGGCCAGGAATAAACCTGTAGATATAGAGAATGGACTGAGGGCACGGGGTGGGAGGGTGAAGCTGGGGCGAAGTGAGAGTAGCATCGACATATATACACAGCCGAATGTAAAATAACTAGTGTGAAACAGCAGCATAGCACAGGGAGATCAACTTGGTGTTTTGCGATGACCTAGAGGGGTGGGATAGGGACGATGGGAGGGAGGCTCAAGAGGGAGGGGATATGGGGACATATGTATACATATGGCTGATTCACTTTGGTGTACAACAGAAACTAACACAGTATTGTGAAGCAATTATACTCCAATAAAGACCTATTTAAAAAAAAAAAAGCCATTCTCTGTCACCTCTGAATGTCCTAGCACTACCCATCCATTAAGACCTAACTCAACTAGCACTTCCTCCAGGGACCTTTCCTATCCTCCAACTGCCCCTCCAACCATCACCACCACTGAGCTTCCTTAAGATTTAGCAACTCTAGCCTATCTCCACCTATGCCATGTACAACTTTGTGACTTAGACAAGAGATACTGACGTTAAGAATTATTTTCCTCAGTAAATCATAAGTTTCTTAAAAGAGGATCAATGAGTGATTCACTTTTACATGTAATTTATCAAAAAAAGAATGAATGAGGAAGTGCTTATCATTCCCCTCACTGTATGTTCAGTGACATTGTACCAATGCCTCAGTAGTAAATACTAGGTCCACTGAAGACACACCTGCCTTCAGCTTGGTCTAGTCAGCTGTTTCATTAATGTCTCCATCATATTGTTCCATAATGTTTCATTGTGGACTATCTGATCCCCCTTATATGGAAATGCCTACAAGGGCCTGCAAGTTCAGCTCCAGGTTTACTTGCCCTACCTCTGTGTCTTCTAACTTTCTTCCCTTTACTCTACGACTTCTATATCCACTGGTGTTTTTTATCCCCAAATATATCGAAGGACTCTTGCAAATGTGGTTCTTTCTTCCTGAAAAAGACCCCCCTACATTGATTTCTTGTTTTTTATCTATGTAACTCTTCCTCATCCTTCAGATATCAATTATCACTACCTCGGGAAAGCCCTCCTTGACCCCTTAATCTCAGTTCATTTTTAAATACACTTTTATACAATTGTATTCCATTCCTTTAAAGTACTTTTTATATTCAGTAATTACATATTACATATAGTCAGTATCATTATTTGCTGAAAGTCTGACACCCAACTACCATAAGCTCCCAAACAAAGACTATTTCTGGTTTTTGCTTACCTATTCTACCTCTAGCGTCTTGCAGAATACCTAGCAGACAATTGACACTCAATAAATATTTGTTGAAAGAAAAAAAATGGATGCATGAACACTTTTAATAAATGTTGACTCTACCTCTAGGTTGATGCATTTCAGTATCATGGGCTTCGGCTCTTCAGTCTTACGTAATGTTTGAATTCATGCTCTTCTACTTATCAGCTTTGTTAACTTGAAAAATCGCTTAATTACTCTGACTCCCAGCTGGCCCAACTGAAAAATAAGAATGATAATGCCTACCCTCACAGGGTTGATGTATACACAAGGGTGTCTGGTATTTATTAAGAATGGTAGGACTTCCCTGGTGGCGCAGTGGTTGAGAGTCCGCCTGCCGATGCAGGGGACGCGGGTTCGTGCCCCGGTCCGGGAAGATCCCACATGCCGTGGAGCGGCTGGGCCCGTGAGCCATGGCCGCTGAGCCTGCGCGTCCGGAGCCTGTGCTCCGCAACGGGAGAGGCCGCAACAGTGAGAGGCCTGTGTATGCAAAAAACAAACAAACAAAAAGAATGGTAGATGCTTAATAAAAACCAATTCCCTTTTCCTTCCCTCAGTAAATTCTGGGCTATGTGGCTATGCTTATTTGACTCCATATAGTCAAATACCAGATTGAAAAGAAGATCTTTAAGTACACAGAATTCACAGTCAAAAGACCTTGTGTTTGTTTCCTTTCATTCATTCAACTGAGAAGTAGGTAAGGGTTAGACCATGTAAAGCTTTGTAGGTGATGAAAATGAGTTTTGATTTTTTTTTTTTCTGAGCATAATGGGAAGATATTGAAGAATTTTCCTTAGAGATAACAAGGAAGCTTTCTTACTACTAGCTTTAGTTCTACAACCTGGGAAAGGCAATGAGATACACAGAGCTTTTATGGCATTAGATTTCTTAGGACAGAATGAAAGAATATAGAATGTTTTACTCAGGTCAACCATTGCTAGATTAAATCTTTACGAGTAAAGAATAGTAAAATTTGGCTAAAAAGATACCATTTGGAAAACGAACTGCAAAAATTTCCTGAAACTTCCCCAAGCAGTTGGGACAAGGCTAGATCAGTGGTGTAACAGTTAAGTACATCCAATTTGCAGGCTTCCAAAGATGGATGGGCCTACAGATTTTCATGATGATCCAAAGGATTCCCTTTTCTTGCTGTCTTCTTTCCTCCTTTTCTACCTGCAAACTGTGGAACTCCAGAACAGGCTTGCAAATATAGCAGAAATGGCAATTTTAAACTATACAATGAAGGAATAGCAATAATTTAGGCACAAGACGCACGTGTTGTGGGATTTGAGGAATGCCATGAAAAGCTATTTGCCTAAATTCTCTCCTCTTGGGCTGACTAAATACACTGTCTGAATGGATCCAATTCTTTGGATAAGAATTTTTCTCTCGATTCCAAGAGAAGACAAAACAAATTACAACATAAGAAAATAACTGAATTGAATTGACCAGAAGCCACCTAAGTCAACTGTCCAATGCTAGGTTTTCTCCACCCTCAAATCTGTCTGAGAAATGACTATATTGTAGGGGAGGAAAAAGTTTTCCTTGACCCTATTAGGGTTTCTGGCTGGGTCTGAAAAGTAAACTGACAAAGACAGACTAACAGGAGAAAAGCATACACATTTATTTAATGTAAGTTTTATGTGACACATGAGACTTCGTAAGGAAATGAAGACCCAAAGAAACAAATCTATGTAAGTTTATGCCAGAATTGATAAAGAGTGAATAGTGGTGGAGGAATGTGATAAGTTAAGAAGTATGAGGTAACTGTAATACACTAGAGAAAATTTAACAAGCCCTGCTTGTTAGGATTCTTTTTGGCACCCCTTGGTCTTCAGAGATAAGACTGCTCCTTTCCACTGGGTATAGGGAGGGCACCTCTCTCACAAGAAGGTT
Source organism: Phocoena phocoena (assembly GCF_963924675.1). NCBI lineage: Eukaryota > Metazoa > Chordata > Mammalia > Artiodactyla > Phocoenidae > Phocoena > Phocoena phocoena. The sequence goes on along the minus strand of NC_089222.1, from coordinate 115,053,852 downwards.
TTATGGCCTCTTTGAGGGGAGAAAGACAAGGTGAGGAAGGCGAGAAGGCAAGAAGAGTGGCCTTCTGCTCCTGCTGTCTTCTCAAGCTCCTTCAGCTTAAAATTTTCAGGGCTTTCCTGGTGGCGCAGTGGTTGAGAGGCTGCCTGCCGATGCAGGGGACGCGGGTTCGTGCCCCGGTCCGGGAAGATCCCACATGCCGTGGAGCGGCTGGGCCCGTGAGCCATGGCCACTGAGCCTGCGCATCCGGAGCCTGTGCTCCGCAACGGGAGAGGCCACAACAGTGAGAGGCCTGCGTACCGCAAAAAAAAATTCAATATAGCAAGGTACCATATTTTGGGGTAGCATGTCATGAAACCCATAAATATTGGTTGATGAAACCAAAAATGAGCAAGGAATATATCTATTACTTATTCCTTAACCATCTCTGAAGTCAACTGAATGACTCTCTCTGCAAATTTTAACTTATTTCCCTGGGTTCACATTTGAATAACATTTAGTTTCCTTAAGTTCTCAAACCGGTAGTTCATATTCAAACACCTTTCCCATTGAAATAAAATTAAGACTAATTAATTTATAAGGAAAGATCAAAAGTAATTAATAGGCAAAGTAGAGCTAAGTACCAAACAAGGTGCAGGATATTGATTGTCTACAAGTACGTGAAGGTGTAAACACCACAATGACTAAAAATTATTAGGCAGAGAACAGGATTTTGATAACATTAAGAGACTAGCATAATATTTACAGGATCTGGACCATGAATAAGATTTCACGGAGTATAACTACTTAGGGAAATAAAATTGTAAACTTTCCTCCCCTTAAAAGATATGACACAAAAAGTCTTTTTGCAGGCAGAAAACCCTAAGAAAACTGAGTTCAATAAGTATTCCTTAATAGTGACCGATGATTTGGCAACAAGCGATCCGTTTCCTTATGATCAGGGATTCTACTCACTATTGTTATTCTTAATAGCTCATGGATCTTCTTATAGCCAGGCTTGTGAGGTAAAAGAAAATCACATCAGAAAAACAGTCCTATACTGTGCACTTGTCTCCCTGGGAATGCACTTTGATGCCAATTTTCCATCACGAATGGAAAAGGCTTAGCCACACCAAAAATGTTTGACCTTCACCCAACACCATAATTTTGTAAAAATATAGTCAGGAATAGGACTTGGAACTTCTCCATGTTTGAATAGCTAATTTTTAAAAGCGCAATTACATTTCTTATAGCTCTACAATGTCAAAGTACTTAGTAAACTTTAAAAAAAAAAAACACTGTATTTTTTATAGCAGTTGCACTTTTATTATACCAAAATCCCTTCTGATGATAATGGATGATAAAGTTTGAGTTTAAAACAAGATCTCATTTTTTAATAATGCATAGCTTTATGGATTGGTGCATCTTACCATTCATCTTATAGACTACATGTCCACAAGGTTATTCCCACAAAATATTAGAGTATCCAAGCACGACCTGTTTTAACTAAGGTCATCCTGGTGTTCTCTGCTTCCTTTTCTCAGGGATTACAAATTATCTGAGGTAAAATTTACTTATACTTACCATGCAAGCAATATATGAATGCACAGAGATAGGTGAATAAAGCTGACTTGTCTTAGAGCTCTAGCGTTTTCCCCAAAGGGTAAAGGTGTTATGTGGTTCTCCCTACTTTTGAATAAATGTGAAAATAAAGATATATTTCTTAAAAGGTTTTTAAAAACCCAAATGAGATACCCATATTTCTTGAGGACCAGTAAGGTAAGATCAAGTGTTGATCAAACCTGTGTAGAAATGAAGGTGAAATGAAAAGTGGAATCACTTAATCCCAGGTTAAGGAACTGCCCTCCCTCAACCCCACACAATAGCCTAATTCCCACCAGAAAATTTTCTGCAGCTCTGTAATTGTTTCAGTATAGTCATAGAAATAGAACTAGAGAGCCCTGGAAATATTTTGAACAATTTTCATTGAAAAAAAGATCTCAACACTTGAAGCAAATGATTTCTTTATATTTTAAAAATAGTATGTACAGCTGCCTCATTTATCCATTTTACTCTATATGTACTTATATGGCATTCAAAAAACTTTTGCAACCATAAGTCTCAGTTCTATTCCTCATGAATTTTTTTATATTGGCTTCAGTTGCATAAGGATGGAGGTTTGAAACAGTTTTCTTAAGTAAAGATACAAATCTAAAATCTAAGTTTATATCATTTCCCCTTCTTGCTTCTTTAGAAAATAAATGTGATGTTCATTCCATTGAGAACTTAGCAAATATTCTAAGAGGCCACCTAAAAATAAATTCAATATGCAACTGTAATTGTTTTGAAGACTTTGTTATATGTCAGGCCAGGCAAAAATGTGATTATGTTAGTCCCCCCTTACCCACAGAAGATACGTTCCAGGTCGCCCAGTAGATGCCTAAAACCATAAGGAACCCTATACATATTATATTTTTTCCTATACATACATACCTGTAATAAAGTTTAATTTATAAATTAGACACAGTAAGAGATTAAAAACAGTAACGAATAATGAAGTAGAACAATTAAAACAATACACTATAATAAAAGTTATGTGGATACAGTTCCTCTCTCTCTCTCTCTCTCAAAGTATCTTTTTGTACTGTACTCACCCTTCTTCTTGTGATGATGTGAGATGGTAAAATACGTATGTGATGAGATGAAATGAGGTGAATGATGTAGGCATTGTGACCTAACATTAAGCTACTATTGACCTACTGATGACTACATTAGAAGGAGGATCATCTCCTTGGGTTATCCTGGATCATCAAGCCAGGGCAATGTTGATGGTTAGATATCAGCAGCAGACCAAGTTGATGGTTGAGGATCCATGTTGATGGATGGGGTGGAACAGAACAGGACAGTGAGAGATTTCATCATGCTACTCAGAAGAGCTCAAATTTAAAACTCATGAATTGTTTATTTCTGGAAATTTTTGTTTAATATGTTGGACTGTGGTTGACCATTGGTAACAGAACCCACAGAAAGCAAAACCATGGATAAGGAATACTACTGTATTTCTGGGTACATATAATATTTTTCAGGAGCAGTCTCAAGACCAATTTGATTGATGGGTAAAAATCTATCTAAAACAACTGATGTAAAATCATATTGACACTTCATTAGTCAATTGGAGTTATGTAACAGCCCTTGTTTCTAAAATTAGTGATAAATACCATTAAGATCATCCTACAGGTTTGGTGGAAAGCCCTTTTGAAGAACACAGATCCTATCCTTTCTCTAAAGTTCTTCAGTATCTTGATCTGTGATTATTGGTCTTACAAGTTCATAAGAATCAAGACATCTCAAGGTTTTAGTTGAAAAGTGTCACTACCTATTCTGGGCTCAAGTATTTTCTCTTGCGGTTTTACAGGTTTTTTGAAGCAATGAAGTGTAAGCTCTACATTTCCACTGAGCTCATGATCCCTTTTAGCTCCATAGAGTTCAACCACATGACCTATGGTCTCAACAGACAGGAAACGTTTCCCGTCTTGCTAGAGTTGTGTTTTCAATGATTGTTCTCAAAAATAAATACAATTTCTAAGCCACAGTTTTTATTTGGTAAATTTGGATGATTTTTAAAAGTCATTTGTTTCTCAACAATTTTATGGTTACCAGGGGGGAAAGGAAGAAGGGATACATTGGGAGATTGGGATTGACATATATACACTACTAGATATAAAATAGATAACTAATAAGAACCTTATAGCACAGGGAACTCTACTCAATACTCTGTAATGACCTAGATGGGAAAAGAATCTAAAAAAGGGTGGATATATGTATATTTATAACTGATTCACTGTGCTGTATACCTAAAACTAACAGAACATTGTAAATCAACTATACTCCAATAATTTTTTTCAATCATTTGTTTCTCTGGATATTCATTTGTTTCTCTTTTTTGTTTTTTTTCTCTTGGTACGCGGGCCTCTCACTGTTGTGGCCTCTCCCGTTGCGGAGCACAGGCTCCGACGCGCAGGCTCAGCGGCCATGGCTCACGGGCCCAGCCGCTCCGCAGCATGCAGGATCCTCCCGGACCGGGGCACGAACCCGTGTCCCCTGCATCGGCAGGTGGACTCTCAATCACTGCGCCACCAGGGAAGCCCTGGATACCATCTTATATGCCCACGTAATTCTACTCTGCTTATTAAAAAAAAACCTTCTTGTAAAAGACCACAGAGAATTTGAGGGCTTAAAATTCCCATACGGTTGGGACTCACATGCCGCCTTTGTTCAACAGACTCCCCAACTCACAGAGGCTGCTAGTTCAGTCACGCTTCCCTTTCTCTTCTGCCCTCCCTCCACCTGCTGTATTTGGGAGCAGAGCATTGTACAGGTTCTCAAGTCTATGGGCACGTGCAAAGAGCTCTTACCTAAGCAGTGACGGCTTTAAACTGAGATAACTTTCTTATTGGACTGTTAAGAGTTGTCCTTATACTCTTAAAGCTGCAAATACTAATTTTAGAGCATCTGTCTCTATGCTCAAGACCGCTGAGTAGAAATGTATTGGCTCTGGAGCTTATACTTTACACTATAGAAATATTTATATGTAAGCAAAAGGAAGCAAAATTAAAGATCAGAAGTTTCCTTAAGAGTAAAGAGGAGGGGCTTCCCTGGTGGTGCAGTGGTTGAGAGTCCGCCTGCCGATGTAGGGGACATGAGTTCATGCCCCAGTCCGGGAAGATCCCACATGCTGCGGAGCGGCTGGGCCCGTGAGCCATGGCCGCTGAGCCTGCGCATCCGGTGCCTGTGCTCCACCACGGGAGAGGCCACAGCAGTGAGAGGCCCGCGTACCACAAAAAGAAAAAAAAAAAGAGTAAAGAGGAGTAGAAAGAATATGCACAGATCAGAGAAGGAGGAACAGAACTTCAAGAGAAGGTGGAGTATTAGGTGAGAAATGGAAAGGACAGACTCAGTTCAGAGACAGCTGGGGGGAGTATTGATGCAATCTGAATACATTTCCATCTAAGTTACTTGCTGGGACCCTGGAAAGAAACACTTTCCTCGGAATGGGAGGGCCGGTAGTTTATATAAACTGGCAAAACCCCCAAAAGAGTAGTTAACCTATCATCAATAGTCTAATAGACTAACAGACTGTATGCTGCAGGATTTGGTTGCTACATAAAACAGTATCTCAACGTGTTGGCTACTATCTGTAGACTTGAATAAGTCAGAGCAACAAAGAGATCAAATGCTCTTTTATACGATTCAAATAAAACTGAAAGAGAAAAGCAGAGTGATTACTCTCAGGCTAGAGAGGGTCAGATCAATAAGCTAATCATTCATTCTCCTGTGTGGAGGTAGAGAGAAATGGATAGTTTTGATACCTCCTTTGAAACAGATGTTAATGAACTCTGTGTGTGGGAGATGGAAAATCCAGGACAACTCCTTGGTGTTTGGCTTAAGCTACTGTGTGGATGCTACTACCAAGTGCTGACGTAGGGATAAGGCAGTAAAACGAAGAGCTCCATTTTGAACATTCTAAATATGGAATGCCAAAGACATATTTATTGGAGATGTCAAGTAACATGATATCTGTAGCTCTAAGGAGAGGTAAAAGTGACAGAGAGGCTTGAGAATCATCAACAAATAGATTTAAAGTAATGGGGATGAATGAGGACACAGAGGAAGAGTTTAAAGAATAGTGACGTTGGTCCTTCAGCATCTAAAGATGAGACATGAAATAAAGAGCCATTGAAGAAGAGGTAGGCATGAAGTGTGGCAGGCAGAAAGAGGACACCATGATGGCATAAAAGCAAATAACAGGAGGGTTTTTTGTTTATGTTTTTGGTTTTTTTTTTTTCCAGGAGGGAATGATCAATTGTATTAAACACTGCTGAGAGACTGATTATGATGAAACAAGACATGAAGATCACTGCTGACCTAGATGCATCGGTGCAGTTTTAGGGAGGGAAGCCAGATTTGCAGGATGTGAAAAATAAATTTATTGGTTATAAAGTAGGGCAATAAGGGTAAAAAACTCGCTTAAGGAGTTTTACTGTGAAAGATGCAAAAAAAAAAATGCAGCAGTAATCAGAGGTGATATAGAATAAAGATTTTTTTAAGTGGAGAGATATTAAAGATATATAGTAGTAGAAATGTAATAAAAATATGATGGAATCACTCTGATACGATTGATTATGAAGATATAGCATCAGGTAAGTGTGAATTCAGCAGCTGTAGCTGACTGAAAAAGAAATGGCTACCTTTCCAAGCTGGGCCTGTCAGATTGCCACTCCTAAAAGTTGGAAGTAGGATTCTAAAATACCCACATGTGAATCTCTGTGAGGCCTTAGTGACTTCCTATCCTTATATTACAATGCTGGTACTCTTCATCCAAATGATTCTTTTTTGTTTAAATTAATTTGAATGGACTTCTCTATAACACTGAAAGATCACTAGGAACACTGAGTTAAACTTTCCTGAAATTCTCCAAATCTACGATAATGCCTTTTCACGCTGTGAATCTTCAAAGAGCAGACAAAACTACAATGTTTTCCAATATATCTGACCCTATGATAATTTTGTGAAGAATATTTCAGGGGACTAATGATCATATAAAAACAATGCGCAGTATTACCTAGTTTATGCTTTTAACGCAAATTGCTTGGAGGTTCATCTTTATATTTTGCTTCTGGGTTTACTTCATTCTGGGTTTACTTCTGTATCCATCTCTTCACCTTCTACCTAGTTCACCCAAATTCCATATGTCAAACCTAGACTTTTCTTGCTAATTCTATCCCTGACTCCCTCTGAAACTTTGAGAGACTCCAAAATCACTCAGATTTGCCATTTGAAATGAGAATTTCATTGTCTCTCACAAACTCTACGTTCTGAGAAGTAGCTCCTCAAAATACTTATACCAATTTTTGAGTATCTAAGTACTCACAACGTTTATATTTTCTTTACTAAAAAAGAGATAGCAGAAAATACATCAACTTTCTAAATCAATACTACCGTTTTCAATTTTCTTGAAGCAGAGACTTCAGATCTTATGGAACCTCAAAGTGCTCTATTTTCATAGCTTCCAGAAGCTTGGAATGCTCATAAACACAGTACATGCCAAACGCATATTTCTTTTAACTATGAGATGCTGTTTGGCTTTGTACTGCATAGTGACATGTTTCCATTTTAATTATGTTTGAATTTAGCATAGCAATTGGATTCCCTTTTAAATCTGCTACATTGAAATTCCACCTGCTTATCCACATCTCTTACTAAAAATTAAAATCTTAATGGTCACGGTGAGGGAATAACAATTAAGGACTTCCTAGAATGTACTTTTCGGTACTAATATTTATATCACACACGTGTTGCAATGACACGTGTTTTGCATTTCAAGTCAGAAACCCTGGCTTATGTACACTTCCACACATTTATAGCCTTAATCAAGACAAACCATTTGCTTTTCACATACCAATTAAGGCACAGAAACAATTAAGTTTTTTGCTAAATAGCCTCCTATACTTTATTACAGTTTATCTTGTGTTTTTGTGAGGAGCTATTATTTCTGCTCCAAGCTCTTGATCTCCCCAGGGAGTGGAAATGAGCGTCTGTTGCGGAACAGAGCTGAAAATGAAGTCCCAGGGAATGAGGATGTGGAGAGAAGGGAAATGGGAAACCAACTCTGGAAAAAGCAGAAAAGCTTTCATGCAGAAAGTTCTGCACTATAATCAGCTATAGCTATCATGCAAGGTGTCCAGAGCTCACTCAGTTGCATAGAAGTTAGTGCCTTCGGTCTCTACAGAAAAGGGAAAAAGTGGTGAGCAAGGCAAGGAAAATGTACAGGACTTAAGACAGTGAGATAGGAAATGGAGAGGGGAGGAGAGAATGAGAAACGATGAGAAAGAGAAGAAGGAAAAAATGAATGACAGAGAATCATGAGATTTCAGAGCTGAGTCTCACTGTGGACAGCTAGGAAAAATGGTCACCTGATCATAATCTGAATGTTTGCCTGATAACAACCTTAATGGAGATTTTAGATTTTATACTGCTAATCTGACTACATTGTTGCCAGATAGGTTAACTGTCTAGACTAGACTGAATACTTTAGAAGTATCATATATCAGTGGTCCATCCAGGTTTATATTAAAGTGATGATTTATCTACTTTAGGAATAATAGAAAATACTTTCACTTGTTTTATAGAACTATAATTAAGTGTACTTAAAAAATAAGCAGATATTTTATAATTTTATATACAGATGCATATATACACACATGTATATACAGACACACACATGCATATGAAGGTCTCTGAAAGAGCAATACCATATGCGTGCAAAACTCCCCTTCACAAAACAGTCAGCTACGTTAAAATAATATGACAAATATTCTGACACTTGGATTTCATTCATGCAATCCTTATACAAAAGTCTTTGAAGTTAATATTTGCTCTCTTCTTATCTAAAACAGACTGTTTTGGCAAAAGCTATGTCTGCCCTCCTTCATTAATATCCAATTCAGTGAGCAAAAAGGCTGACTTTGATTTATATGAAACAATTCTGAAAGTATTTTAAGGTTTCAAAACTAAAATAGTTTCTTAATTTTTAAAATTATGCTTTATGGAGAAAATAAAGTATTAAAATCAAAAGATAAGACTGACTTTGATCTTCAAAGCTAAGCCACATGCTTTGTTACATGAAGCTTGCAGGAAAATACGTGCACCTTCTCAAATCTGCATGGTACCTAACTAGTCCTTAATAGCCTTGCAGACTGCTATTTATAACGCACATCAGGCTTTTGGATAAATTGATTGATTGGAGTTAAAATGCGTGGCATTCATGTTGAGGGTTCCCATAGGTGAATAAATGAATATTAGAAAATACGGTAAAATCTGAAAATTAAAACTGGAAAAGAGAACATTGTTTTCGGGAAAATCAGGAGTGAGGCTAGCATAAAAACTATCTGGAACTATGGATTTGATAAATATCAAGAGTGTCTCTCTCACATTCTCACACCTTTGATAGTGGCTTTGGGAGGCTGATGATTTGCACATCATTACCATGATTTTCTCCACGCTTCCTCCCACCCCAAATCCCTGGTCAGTGTTTTGATTAGACCACCTGGTACATGAGCATGTACCTATTTCTGGAATAATCACCGTGGCCATGAGCATAGGGTCCTCTGAGCCATGGCATGAGCCACCCTGACATAGGCACCTGTTCCCATAGCCAGAGCATCTCACCTGCAGAGAGGCAGGAAGTGAAGGCGACAAAGAGAACAAACATTCATGACCACCGTCATCACTTCTCCTTTTATGAAACCATATGGCTCTCCAGTGTTTACAACATCCATGTGATCAATTCAGAACAAATTCTTACTGAATAATAGCTATGAATCACCACAACCTCCACTATCTCACACACACACATACACACACACACACACACACACACAATAACAGTTATTTCTTATTTCGGGGCAATTGTGCAAAGTGTTTTTTCACATTCTCTCATGTGATTCTCCTCTAAATATTCTGAAGTAGACTCTTTCTGCTTTACCTATGAGAAGACTGAAATTGTATGTGAACAGCTTGAACAATCTAACCGAAAACTACAAAGGCTATTCAGTTTTGAAGTGTGTGTAGATCAAAGACCTCACATGCAATAAATAGTAGGAGAAGCAGTGATTGTATGGCATAGATTTTAAGCCTCTGAGGGACTTAATACCAGCAATGCTGATGGCATGGAAGACAATACCAAAAAACTGGCAATAGTTAAAATGCAGTCATCAGTACATACAAGATTAGGTTCAAATGAATATGACCAAATCTGAAATGACAGTGACTTACTAAGACACAATCCTATATTTTCCTCACATAAACAAAGTCTGGGGGAGAGGGCACAGTCCATTGTTGGGACAGTGACTTGACAATCATCAGTGATCCACCCACAGTGTTTTGCTTCATGTTTCAACATGACCGTTCAGGAGGCAGCTGTAACATTCCAGTCGTCAGAAAAACGTCGAGGGCACAAGAGGGGCGTGTTCCTCTTCCTTGAAAAACCCTTCCCAGATGTTGCACAGGGCACTTTAGCCAGCGCATCATCATATGGCCACACCTAGCTACAAGGGGGGCTTGCACATAGAGTCTTTAGCCCATTCAGTCATGTGCACTGCTAACAATCTGAGTCGCTCTAATAGAAGAAAGGGAAAATGGATACTGGGGCCGGAGGACAGGAGTCTCTGCCAAGAACTCTCTTACACTGTCCTCTGCAATATGTCACTGATGTCAGTCTTGGATTACAACTCTTACTGCCCTGGCCATGTTCCTTTAAATAGTCAAAGGGCAGCATTCTTACCTATTATATTGAACGTAAGATTCTTTTCTTCTTTGTGATTTACTAGAGTTACACTCTGCTTTTTATTTCTGAATATAAGCAGATTGTGTCCTAACTGCTTTGTTAAGACCCACTAAGCTCTCCATACTCTCTCTCTCTCAAGTTTTATTGTAATGTTATATTCAACTGTAGTAAAAATGACTTTATACTACAGTACATTGTATTTACAAATGGCTGCAAGAGTATTTCTTGTCCTGTGTTTTCATCCAGAAACTGGCCATTCCTTTATCAAGAGGTAAAGCCTATTTTCCCTCCCCTTGAAACCGGAAAAATCTGACTTTTGATGAATAGAATACAATGGAAATAATGCTGCATGTCTTCTGACACTAGATCCAAGAGTTATGGCAAAAGAGTTTCCACCAGATGCCTCCTCTGTTGGAATGCTTCACCTTGGAGCTCAGCAGCCATGCTGTGAGGAAGTCAAGCGGCCACATGGAAAGACCACAAATAAGTATCTGGCCACAACCTCAGGTGCTTGAGTTGTTCCAGCTAACTGTGAACATGTGCTATTAGAGCAGTAAGTGGGAGAGCCTCCTGATGATTGCTGAGTCCAGTCTTTGGGCTGTATCCCAGCTGATACATGGTGGAGCAGAGCAAAGCTGTCCCCACTGAGTCCTGCCCAAAGTGCACATTACTGAGCATGGTACATGTGTTCATTGTTTTAAGCCACTAAATTTTGGGGTGGTTGGTTATGCAACACTAGGTAACTGGAACGTATGTATTGATAAAAACTTAGCAACATACCTGTAAAAGTACACCAGTTAAGAACTAATTCATTCAAGGTACGAAGAGTTATATCATCCAATCACCTCATTTTAAAGAGGAGACAATCCTGAGTGAGTTCATTCAAGCAAGTTGCTTAAAGCCATACAATCATTTTGCATCTTATACCCAAAAGTCACTGCTGGGTACTCTAATTCCTCCTATGCATAGTTTTTTTCATTTCCTCATCGTATCTGAAATATGATTTTAAGTTTTAGCATAACAGATTTATACTGCTAGATATGAACCATAGTTCACTGATTCTCAACTCTGACTCTGGGACACAATCACCTGTGGTTCCTCTGGAATCACAGGATCCTTTGCACCGTTGCAGCCTCTTGAATGAGAGTCTCCATTTGGGAGTATGCGTTTATGTACACATATACCAATTCTACGTGTAATTCATATGAGCGGACAGTGTTGAGGCTTATTGATATGGATCATGTTCCCTGGAGGGATGTTCCTTTATAACAGAAAATCACAGGTAAGAAATATTTCATACATTCAAGTCTGGATCTGTCCTCAGACCCCATTGCTTTTGTGTATATAAAACAAAATGGAATACGAACAGCCCATATTTGACAAAAAATAAAAACAGCAGAGCATATTAGATAAAAATAAAAAGAGAAGAGTTATCCTATCATATAATCCCATTCTATATTACATTTTTCTAAGAGTCTTCTGTGCATTAGTCCTTAACTGGTTCAATTCAGTTCAACACACTAGCCAGGAACTCTGTTTGGCAAGGGGATTTCAAAAATGAAAAAGACCTGCCAGTTTAATGAAGAAGGTTTTCAGGAAGTTGGAAATTTCAGATTTATGTGACGAAGCCATAACACTATTTAGGCTGCCACGGGATCACAGAACTAAGGCTCTTATTCCAAACTAGAAGCACTTGAAAGAATTCATGGAGGAGACAATACCTAAAAGGACTCTGAAAGCGTCAATCATAAATGTTATCTGGGCAAAGCAACTTGGGCGTGTTATTCAAGAGGACAGTAGTATAGTACAGGGTCAGCAAACTCTGGCACAGGAACTACATCTGGCCCACTACCTATTTTTGTAAATACAGTTTTATTTGAAGATATTCATGCCACATTGTCACAGCAGAATTTAGTTGACTGGACATATGGTATGCCCCGCAAAGCCGAAGGCATGTACCATCTGGGACTTCCCAGAAAAAGTTTTCTGACCTCTCATATAGAGAGGATGATAATATCTGAAATACCACTGTATATTCAAGGAATTTAAAGAATTCAATATAATAAAATATAATATTAAAAGCAGAGAAAAATAGGTTTGAGTCTGGAATCTTAAGCCGGAAACATGAAGAATTGTTTGTGTTAGGTTAAGGTGCTTGTGTTTTATTCTTTCTGTCGTGGAGAACAGATTGTGAGTTTAGAGGAGCAGAGTGATATGGTCAGATTTTAGCAAGATCGCTCTGGCTACACTGTGGAGATATTTAAGAAATGCAAGATAGCAAATGAAAGACCAGTTAAGAAGGGAGATATTTTGAGGACCTGAAGTAGTACAAAGAAAAGGGATGAATAGGAGGGGCTCTATAGAAGCTCTTTAGTAAGTATAATTAGCAAGATTTGCTGAAACTTCTCCCTCTTCATTTTCAAATACGTCTGCTAATTTTTGTCACTCCTCCCTTCAAAAGGTGAAACCTAATTACCCTTCCATTGAACCAGACCTGGGGACTCCTTTCTAAACAATACAATGTGGCAGAAGTGATGATATATGTCTTCCCAGGCAGAGTCATAGAGAACGTAACTCCCTCCTGACCATCTTTGCTCTAGAAGAAGCTAGCCACCGTACCATTAGTACTCAAGCAGCCCTAGGAGAGCTGCACGGGAAGAGGAACTGAGGCCTTCTGCAAACAGCCAGCACCAATTTGCCAGCAATGTGAGTGAGCCACCTGGGAACCACTGAAGCCTTCAGGCAACTGCAGGACCAGCCAACATCTTGACTACAACCTCGTAAGAGATCCTGAACCAAAATCCAGAAACACACTCCACAGGCAGTGTAGGCATCTCAGAAGGTGAGAGGCCCCAGGGCACAGGGCTGTCAGTTTTTACAAAGGTGGGTAATTTCATAGGCTAATGAGGATTATTCCACTATTTTGGAGAAGGGGTGGGGATTTCCGGGAATTGGGCCACCACCTACTTTTTTGGCCTTTTATGGTCGGCCTGGGAACTATCATGGCGCCTGTGGGTGTGTCACTTAGCTTGCTGCTGTATTTCAATGAGTGTGTACTGAGGCTCAAGGTCTAGTGGAAGTCAACTCGTCCGCCATTTTGGACCTAGTTGGTTCTTACCAGTTTATGTTGTGTCCTCGACGGCTATGTCACTCTTAAAGTTTGCGCCCTGCCCCCTCCTGTCTCACTAACTCACAAAAACTGTGAGAGAAATGTTTATTACTGCTTTCAGCCACTGATTACAGGGATCATTTATTACATAGTAATAGATAATATATCATCGTCGATTGAAGTGAGAAATGCGAGAAGAGAAAAAAAAATTAGGGGAAAAAAGTGCTATGTGCCATATGAACCATGCTGATTTAGAAGGTCTCTTGGAAGTGCCAAATGAACGTGTTGAGTAGAACTTCCATGTTCTCCTCTAGCCTGACACTTGGGAGAGGGTAGAGATTATACCAGTATTCCCTGAGGTACCTATCTGTTCTAATGTACAATTTCCAAACTCTCTTCAATACTACTTTTATTTTAGTGAGTTTATCTTCATTCACAGCAAGCTGTTTGGTCCTCACTCTTGGCTTCTGTGCCCACTGGTGTGTAACATCTCATGGTTCAGCAAATAACTGTTCTAAAAATGAAACATTTCAAACAGAAGAGAACTTGAAAAGATAAGACTTCCAGCCTTCTGGCCTATATTCAAGCCCCATGGTAGAGAAACAAGGCTCTCAACCAATAACCAATGTACCTGGAAGCTAGAAATGGTTTCCATGGAGAACCAAATTACAGACACTAGACACTATCAGTGAGACATAGGAATTCAAACCCCAGGGTTTGATAATATTTTCCTTAGCTACTCTAAACATATTCAAATGCAATGTCCTCAAGCTGGAATCTGCTTGGATATGGGCAAGAGATAAGGCCAGTGAGGTTGGTGAAGTATCCAAATGTATGCATACTAAAGATAGGAAATGGCCCTATGCTATTGTATTCCTAGGCTCGGCTTCTAGCTTCTAGCATAAATTTGTTCCTAGCACCATACTTGAATGTCAGCAGAATTACTCTCCGCCACAGTTGAACGCACGGGAATAAAAAAATATATAGTTAAATATTTCTGTATCAACAAGGAACATCTACAGAAACTGGACTTACTCTAGTTCATAGGAGATTAAATTTGGGACTCATCAGCAAGAAAAACGTATACAGTATCTCAAATACCATCACGGATTCAAGAAGATGTAAATATTAAATAATAATTTTTAAAATTAGTATTTACCGTTTAAAGTCTCTAAAACTTGGACATTTTTAGCTCTTTGTGTTTACATGTTTAGCAAACATTTAAGTCACCACTATTCATGAAGCATCATGGTAGGCATGTAGGGCACCAGGTTGCTAACACAAAATATTTCCTGGAGTAACTGATGATCTCAACAGATTGAAATGTGTCACCTTTTCCTAGTATTAAGGGAAGTCAATTTTTCATGGTCACAAAATTCAATACACACACACAAAATTTCAAAGAAAAACAGAATCATTCCTCTCTGTGTCAGACATGATGAGTTCTGTTGCTCCCCTTACACCCACAGACTTTTCTGCCAAGTTTAGAACAACAACACACGCAACCTCGCCTGTCTCTAAACTTTGTTTGCCATCCTCTCCCTGCACCAGTATAATTCCTCCATCTTTTTCAGTCTGATTTTCTCTTCTAAAAAGAAAATCATTCTAAGAAAATCATTACTGAATTATTGAAAGACCCTTTTATCCTGGATAAAAGGTTAAGCCTGCTCTGTGGTTTTCAAGGGGCTGGGTGGTGAGCAGGATTTCACTTCCTCAGTAGACCCAAAAGTTAGTGTGTCCTTTAAATACTGAGTACAGGACGGAAGCAATTTCTCACCATGGTCGGAGATGGATGTGGTCAGCAAGGGGAACTTCAGCCTGACTTTAATCAGTTGTCATCAGAAAAGAACACAGAGATCTTTACTATCCGAAATTAGTGATGCTATTAGAGCCTACTTTATCCTAAGAACTGCCATTGAATTAGGACCATCCCATCTGACTTTAATTTTCCTGGTAAAACAACAGCAGAATATTCTTGAGGTCCCTGTGTAGCTTTGAAAGACAGTGCCCCGAGCAGCTAAGTAAGGGGCTTGCAGGGTTGTCCAAGAAAGGTGGAACTGACAGGTAGCTCCCTAATCTGTTCAGACAGAACTCCTATGAGACTAAATCATAAAAAGGACATAGCACATACTCACTAGGGCAGCCCTCCTTTCAAGCCACACTCCCTTCCCCCAACATCGAGCAATACACACATAGCACTGCATACAATTTTGATTGGATTGCAAAATGGGTTAAAGTCCGAATCCACAGATAGCAAATAGCAAAGGCAATCATCCCTAATAGCCTTCAAACATGCCAAATGGGAAGTTCTTTCAGACAGACCTACACAGAGAATGATTTTTTTAAAAAACATGTGTGTTCCGACAGAATTGTTTTTATCAGCGTATACCCAATTTCCTCTGAAAGACTCTCCTGAGGTACTTTTTGAAGACTGGAGGAAAATGAACAAAGGGTTCTTGTGGTTTATTAGAGAAAAACATATTTAAAAGATCTCAAAGGGAAGAGGAATTTTTCACATTTGAAGTATAATAAGGATTTAAAAACAAAACCTCTATGATATTCATAGATTGTCCAAAGATTTGTGTTTGTTTGAATCCCAGGAAAAGGCAAATTTTAAGTTACACAATCAAGAGTTTCTTGGACATTATAAATAATAAAGTTTATTATAATTTCGATTTTGTCTTTGCTGCCCATATTTGCATTATAACTATGCACCTTACAAATACATCTATTTTCAGAAAACAGAAGCTGTACTCGTGGAGCTGGTTATTTTTAAAAGTACTTTGTGTTCCAGAGAAGTGCTATGACTTGTTCTCAACTCACGTAAAGAAAGAATGTGTGTATGAAAAAGCATTTGCTCTCTATTCTTAAATAAGTCGTTAGACACTACATGTTGAAACTCCTGACAGGGACAAAGGGCTGAAGGAAACTTGCAAGGACCTAGCTCATAATTCAAGGAGGTCCCACTGCATTATGCTATGAGGCTGTGAGGTTACGGTACAATTGCATGAGCAATCGTATTTGTTGTCATAAATCAATGAATAATGCTTTTGTTAATTATTTGTTGAGTCTTACTTTTGGTTTTGCACAGAACTTTAGCTTTGGAATGATTTAGAGACATAAAACAGCACCACACCCTCATTAGGTCACAACTGCTTTCTAACTAGATCTCTGGAACATTATTTATGTAAGTAGACTTATTAACCTCATTAGCAATGAAGTAATCATATTTGTTATTCGAAGTTCAACATGGTGTACTTTTGGCTTTTTGTCAGTTTTAGATGAGAGGAGAAATCTTGGCATTTATCTAAAATGCTTGATATGACATAAGATATTGTATCTTTCCTCGAACCACATTCTATTATTTCCACATGCACAATAAATGGACTCTTCTGGAATAGAATATATGAAAGTAGAAGAGGAGTAGATTAGGCAGTTATCAAAGGGGACTGCATAACGTGGCTTAGGTGGACTGATGCCCCACCTTAACAATTTAACTTGGTTTCAGGAAGTCTTAGGTGGGGTAACAATTGGTCAGCATATTTAACAAAGTCTTGAGGGGGAAAGTCTACTATGACATAACCAGAGAAGCAAAAGGGTAAGAATTCATTATCAAAGGAGGTAAAGAGAAAGAAGTGGGAAGACTGGATGGACAAAGTACCTCCAGCTACACTGTACTAGGAGGAGTTGCCTTGCTCCAATTATTCAACAATATTTGTCAAATACCAACTACTTGCAAAGCATTGTGCTAGGTACTTGATGCCTTAAAGTTCAGGTTCTAAGGAGGAATAAAAAGCTGATATTAAGCACTTGTATATACATATTATTTAACTTGACAGCAATCATATACGGTGAATATTGATATTCCCTTTTTCCATAGGTTCAGAGAAGGTAGGTAATTTGCTCTAGATCAAACCCCTACATAAAACTATAAATCTTGGACCTGTGATTTGAACAGGTTCTTCACCAAATATCCACACAGTTTATCAATGAATCAAATTCACAAATATTGTATAAAATAACCGACCTTTGTACTCAAAACTAATAATACTTGATTTTTCAGCCACAGATGGATTTGAGCATCTAATGATGCAAAGATAAAAATATCATGTGATATTGAGGATGTTCACCGTTGAACATCTACTTTTGTACGGCAAATGTGAAATTCATGGTAAGAACAGCAGATATGCAAATGTATAAAAGGAATTTAATACCTAACTTAGGCCCCACTGGGTTTGATGTTTTATCCAGCTATTACTAGGAAATTCAGAAAATTTCAGAGATCTCTACGTTATCTTGGCTGTAAAATGAACTTCCTCAAGACTTACCCTGGGGTTGATGTTAAGTTGTTAAGCTTTAGGTAGGGAAGTAAGAAGATTTATGCCCATAGTATTTAGCTGTAAGTAGGAGGGAGCTGTCTATCTCTGAATCATGAAACAGCTCTGTTTAATGGGTCTAAAACTGGCCCTTGCTCTGGCTGTAACTTGTCCCATTTAATATCTGGTCATGTTCCAATCCCTACTGGCAACTGGCTGAGAGTGAAGCAGTTTCTGGTAGGGACTGTCGCACCTCAGAGTGCCTTCCCATGTCATTCTGGAAAACGGGAAACTCAGAGGGATTGTCTTTGACCCTCCTGTGCCTAGATATGCCACAACAGCTGTCTTAGTTTGTTCAGGCTGCTATAATAAAATACCATAAACTGGATGTCTTCTAAACAGAAATTTATTTCTCACAGTTCCAGAGCTAGGAGTCCACGGTCAGGGTGACTGCATGGTCGTGTTCTGGTGAGAGCCCTCTTCCAGCTGCAGACTGCCGACTTACTGTGCCCTCACACGGTGGAAGGAATGAAGGAGCCTGACCTGATCACCTCCCAAAGACCCCACCTCCTAAATACCAACACCTTGAGGGTTAGATTTTAATATGTACACTTGGAGGGAAGCCAAACATTCAGACCATAGCAACAGCCTTTCTATTCTGTAGCTAAAACACCATGAGAAATGTGGGACTTTGCTCTGAAGCTTGTCATGTCCTTAGTCTCCATCTAGGAAATGGGACACAGATTCTCTTAAGTTTCTGATCCCCTAATTTAAGAAGACACTATGTAATTTCATCCCTCCCCTCAGACTTCATCTGTGGGTGAAGGTGACTGTTGGGAAGGAGAGGTAGGATGTCTTCTTCTAACTCTGTATAGAATATTTTTCTTCTCTCCTTCCCCGAACAGAAGCTATTTTATATCGCATGGGGAGGGAGGGACACATGCTAGTCCTTGCTGGCCCAGGTCATTTGAGCTTAAAGGGTAGAATTTGCCACCTTGGTTATCTTGTCTATTCGGACAACTCCATCCCCAGCCTACAGCAATGGTGGCTCTAAGAGCCAAATCGACGAGGGAAAAGTCACAGAGTCAGAGTGTATGAGAGAAGAATTAAATACCTGGAATCATATTATATTTCTACCATCATTTGTCTCTAGAAACTGAATGATTGTACTCAATCAGTAAGGCAGATACTAATGAATTTTAAATGCAATCAATTTTAAACTGGGATTACTATATCCCAGGCACTTGGATGAAAAAAGAGATATTCGGTCAGTCACTCCGATGTTTCTAGGTATTTAGTATTGTATATACTATAAAAATACCTGCGTCTGTTCCCATCCTGGGGACTGTTTGGAGGGCTGTGTACACCAATTTTATGGAATAGGTTATTTTTAATTTTGAAACCAGAGTAGTAATAAACAGCATCCTTAAAGAAACCAGAAGGGTAGGGAAAAATAACATAATTTGTGAGAAATTTAAGAAAAGTGTACATATTGACTTATTTTTCTCTTTCACAATTCATTCTACCTGATGGGATGGCTAGCTGCATTTTTAATTTGGCTGTGATATTTGATTTAATATAGTAATTTTATAAGGAAACAAATTTGATGCGGGGACTTTTCTTGTGAATCGGAACTACTTCTACATGATTAAGTTCTTGTGATTATTTATTTTAGATGTAAGAATCAGAAAATGTCCAAAAATACACACATTTTCTATTCCCTTGTTTCATTTTTATTAAATTGGATTCTTCTAGAAGGCCTGATGCTACACTAGCCTCAAATAGGTCATATATCAGAGAAAGTCAATAATACCCTGATGATCTAATCGGTTACATCCTAAAATTTCTGCAAACTTCTTGTGTAATAAATATTTTGACAGACACACATATTTTATGTTTTGTGAGAAATGCAGTCTTTTTTAGGGGACAGATATTTTTTAAAGGCAAAAAGTGGTTTATGTCATAGTCAATTACTCAGCTACAGCTTTAAAACGGTTATTTATAAATTGCTTAATATGGTTGCCAAGTTTAATGGTTGTTTTCATTATTTATTAGATTAATGTTGTAAACACAGTATTGATCCAAAGGGCAATGCGTTTCATAAAATATATCTAACCATAAAATTGAGCAGTAAAAGTTGAAATATAAAAACTCCTAGATCCGTTTCATAGTACCCTTAGAAATGTGTGTAAACTTGTGTGTTTGAGTTATAGACATGAGGGGCAACTTAAATATTAGATGCACGTATTGTCAGACTGTCATCATTAGGGGCAATTATCCCACTGAACATGTTTAAATTCTGTACTTTTTAGGAAAATATTTTGATTTAGAATATTCTGCTTAATTAAAATATAATTTCATATATGCAAGGGATATATTGAATTACAACATTTGAAATTACTTTGCCTGATACTCTTAAATTTGTGAATGCTGAAACTCAAGAGAATGAAAAACTTGCCCAGAGCATCATAATGTGTAATTAATTCAAGATTTTTTCCACTCTACACACATCCTGTTATTCCTAACCACACACAATTTGGTGCCGTTTTTTCTTTTTTAATTTTTTATTTTAATGGTAAGTTATTATAGCATTTCTCTTCCTTTGGATAAAGTTTCATTCCTAACACAATTTGTTTTGTGTATCAAATCACTGTAAAAGTATTATAATTAAATACACGTATTTGAGTGGTCTATGAGGGATTCCAAGTACTTATAAAAATCTGAATCATATCCAAAACGTCTCTTGCATAGACCTTCTTTCTTTTCTCACTGCTAACTTAGTGCCGACCCTCTTAACTTCTTGTCTACATACGACAATGGTCACCTAACTGGTCTCCCTCTCCAATCAATACTATACACGACTGCTAGAGCTATTGCCATTCCCCGGCTGTAAAACATTGACTTCTTAGTGCTTGGAATAAATAACCAATTACTTAGCCTACGTATAAAGTGCCCCATTATATGACCACAACCTATATTTTAACCTTCTCCCTCTACGTCCACCCTCATGTGCAGCTATCTATCTACTAATTCTCATGTTTGCCTGGTATATTCTTCCAGTTCTATCAGTCTTGGATCAAGTTACCTCTTTCATCTGAAATGATCTAATAGATTCAGCATTCAGACTAAATCTCTCTTTCCTACAAACCACAGATATCACCATTCAGAATTCATCTTCTTTCCTATACTGTCACAAGATTATTTAAATCATAGCACATATTACAGTCTTCTACTAAGTTTCTTCATGGACAGCTGTCTCCCTCCCTAGAATAAGGACATATGGAGGCAAGAGGAAAATTCCACCTTGTTTCAGTTAATCTGTGGTGTTTTCAATAACAAGTGTGTGCAGACTGAATTGACTTGGCTAAAAACTTGGGCGACTTTTAAATAAGTTACATTATGCTTATTTTTGTCTCCTTAAAATGCTAGATCATATAATTAATTTTTTCAGATGATTTAGGGAAAAATTCACTAACATTTTTGTATTGGGTTATTATGCCCTCAGGAACCACTAAGGCGTGTCAAGTTCTTTGTCTCTAGAGCGCATGGCTACAAACTGCAGAGATTTGATTCAGAAAGTTCTATATCCTCTGACTCTTTCCGCCAGCAGCCTTATTTTAATCTATTGCCTGTGGGGAGGCCTGAAGATGTCACTCTCTCTCTCCTAGAGAAAAAACATCAAGGTTTTTGTAGCAGCAGTTTGCTTGTGAGACTTACTGCCCTTCCTGGTTGGTGGATGTTCCTGAAATGCTGTAGAATGTTGGCACCAGGGAATCAGATATTTTCTCTGAGAAGTAAGAAACAACTTGTTAAAGTATGGGCAAGAAGAGTTGAAACTTGGCTTCTGATAGTCCCATTTCTCACTGGGATGGATGTTCTCATTTTCAGAGTGTAGGAGAAACTGGACGAGGGGGCTAGTGCTCCCGGGAGTGAGGGCTAATCATGTCACACATGCTGGGGCCCATTCCCTCACCCCCCTTCATGCGCACAGAAATGGAGCGGAACTTCCTTCTGGTGGTGGACACCCTAAGCCCAGCAGCTTCCTTTTCAATAGAAACAGATATTGTTTCACTACTGTTTGTTGGTTGAAAGGTCATGGGGCATTAGGTCACTGAAGCCCTCAAGGGAAGTAAAATACAGCCAGGGTGAAAACACAGTGCCAGCTGAGGGAACAGCAATTTGATTTTCTATAGGAATTTCCAACTACTTTCTACTTCTCCATGTCCTGCCCTCCTCAAAGTTATAACTTCTGGATTCAATAATAGCTACTGTTCATTTCATTTTGGCTTTTCCTGTACTTTTCCAAGCAGCCTCCGTTTTTCCAAGGGGATGTCTCTCTCTCCCTTGAAAGTTACAAGATGTATTGATTTCATCTGAGCAACTGGAATAGTACAACAATAATTTTGCTTTAGGCTTTTGGGTTTTGTTCTACAAAATTTGTACTTAAGACATCTTTTCAGAATTTTCCTCATGAACAAAAATCATTCCAGGTGGCATTTGGGAGCACAGGAAGCACATACACAGAGGGAAAGAGAGGAGCCCGTTTGTTCTCCTCCTACATTTCCTGCTGGAGCTCAGCTCACGCTTGCCTGCCAGAGCAAATGTTTTTCAGAGCAGTTTTCATATGGTCATAGATTTGAGGTCAGCCACCGTCTCTCTGCTTCTTTTAAAAACTGCTTTCCATATAAATGATTACAAGCCCAGAAGTCTAGAATTTTTTCTTGTTCTGCTTTTATTGCCAACACACAGCGACCTTACATAAGTCACTAATACTTGTGCCTCAGTTTCCTTCTTTGTCAAATGGAGAGGATCCCTGGCCTCCTGCTCCATGGCATTGATGTAAAGATCAAGTGAGACCATGAAAGAAAAACGTGCAAATCTCTAAAACACCAAATATAACAATGAGATAATTTATGTGACCATACTTTGTAAACTCTAAAGTGATATATGAGTAATTATGCTTTTGATTAAAATTGCTCCCTAAGAGTCCTGAGAACATTCGCTAACCCTCAAGGGCATGAAGGGTAATACTACACATTTAATTGCTACTTTTCCATCCTTGCTAAACTACACTCGCCTCCTGCATGCCCTTCCAGAAGGGTTTTTTCTCACGATGGCTCAGCCAGCTTTTTGCCTGAGGCCATAAAATCAAGCCTTTTATACCTTAAATGCAAATACTTGGGTTCAGGAAATACAGGAACATTCCTGGAAACTCATGCAAAATATTTTTACTGCCCTCATTCTCTGGAACCCAGAAGCCCTCACGTTATTTGGAGATATATGTTTCCCAAAGAAGGTGGCTATTGAAAGCTCATATGGCATGCAGATCAGTGAGCGGAAGAAAAAAAGTCACCTTCCTACATCTCCCCAGTTGGAGCACCAGTTATTCTTCTGGAAAATTACATTGCAAAAAATTCTGTGAAGGCTTCAAGTTCATCTTGCTCTTTATATCTAAAGAAGCTTTATGTGTTTGGAGAGCCTGGTGTTTTCCTCGCAAATTTTGGTCTGAAGAGATATGGTTGCCTCCCTCCCATGTGGCAGTGCTAAAGCAATGCTAACAGACCTAAGCAAATAAAAACTTGGAGGTGAATACTCTGATCTGTTTACCAACCTCACATCAAAAAAAAATAAAAGACAAGTCCCAGGACTTCTCTGGCTGTCCAGTGGTTAGGACTTTGCCTTCCAATGCAGGGGATGCGGGTTCAATCCCTGGTTGGGGAGCTAAGATCCCGCATGCCTTGGGGCCAATAAACCAAAACATAAAACAAAAGCAATATTGTAGCAAATTCAATAAAGACTTTAAAAAATGGTCCCCCGGTAAAGAAAAATACAAGGCAAGTCCCAACAACATGCATCTGATTTTTTGTTTTGTTGTATTTTGTTTTAATATACTTTATTTTTAAAGAGTAATTTTAGGTTCACAGTAAAATTGAGCAGAAGGTATAGAGGTTTCCCATATACCCCCTGCCTCGACATATTCATAGCTTCCCCCATTAACATCCCCCCACCAGGGAGGTGTATTTGTCACAACTGATGAATCTACATTGACAATTCATTATCACCCAAAGTCCATAGTTTACATTAGACTCACTCTTGGTGCTGTATATTCTAGGGGTTTCAAAAAATATATAATGACATGTATCTACCATTATAGTATCACACAGAGCAGTTTCACTGCCCTAAAAATATCTTTATTCTGCCCACTCATCCCTTCCCCCACCAGCCCATGGCAACCACTGATCTTTTTACTGTCTCTATGGTTTTTTTCTTAGCCAGAGTGTTATATGGTTGGAATCATATAGTACATAGCCATTTCAGACTGGATTCTTTCCCTTAGTAATATGCATTTAAGGTTTTATAATGTCTTTTCATGGCTTGATAAATAATTTCTTTTCAGTGATAAATAATATTCCGCGGTCTGGAAGAAGCACAGTTTATCCATTCACCTACTGAAAAACATCTTGGTTGCTTCCAAGTTTTTGAAATTATGAATGTTTACTTATTGCCATTTTGCTAACTGTTTTCTGGAAGTTTTGTAGCTCTTCTCTGTTCCTCCACTCTTCTCTTGCTCTCTTCCCTTGTGATTTGATGACTATCTTTAGTGTTATGTTTGGATTCCTCTCTATTTTTTGTGTATCTATTATAGGTTTTTAGATTGTGGTTACCATGAGGTTTATATATAACCACCTATGTGTATAGTAGCCTATTTATTGATGACCTCTACCAGAGGTGTGTTGAACTATCTTCCGTTTAAATGTATTTTTTCTTTTCTCTGTTGAGCTTGGTTGATTTTTACTACTCTGTCACCCAGATTGCCAAATCGTCCTTCTTAATCCTCCCCTTAGCCTATTTGTGGCAGGAGCTGGCGCCACTAAGCTGGAGCCGTGCATGCCACCGGGCTGCACCGCGAGCCAGGCTGGGGGCCAGCCCCAGCTACCAGCGCACCTACAGTAGTTGGTCCAGAACAACAGAAAGGCCCATGTAGACCACATAGGGGACACCTTCTGAGCATCTAGCTCTGGTGTTCAGAGGAGAACATGCTGCTGGGCCCCATAGAATGTTTCCTACATAAAGTCTCTGCTCCAAAATTAGGAGATGTAACAGACCTACCTAATACATAGAAATAAATTAGGAAAATTAGGCAAAACAGAGAATTAGGCAAATTAAGGAGTCAAAGGAATATGTTCCAAAAGAAGGAACAAGACAAAAATTCAGAAAAAGAACTAAACAAAATGGAGATAAGCAATCCACCCAAGAAAAAGAGTTCAAGGTAAAGATTATAAAGATACTCACTGATATTAGGAGAAAAATGGATGAACACTTGAACAAAAAACTAGAAAATACCATTGACCCTTGAACAACATGGGTTTAAACTGTGTGGGTTCACTTATAAGCAGATTTTTTTTCAATAGACACTACAGTACTACATGACTGTGGTTGATTGAATCAGCAGGTGCAGAACCACAGATACTGAGGGCTGACTATGAGACTTGAACATCTGCAGATTTTGGTATCTATGGTAGGTCCTGGAACCAATTCCCCCATGGATACCAAGGGATGACTGAAGAAAGGAACCAATCAGAATTGAACAATACAATAACTGAAATTTGTAAAATGCATCTGCTTTTGAATTGGCCTAGAGGGTAGGTTATTCTAGAACCTGCTGACACTGGCATTGTTGTTTCCTCCATTCAGAGAGCTTCAAAGGTTTGTCACACTGTTTCAGATCTATTTTCAGTCAGTAGGTACAATATCACTATGACTGGTATTTTATATTCCTCATTTAAATAAAAAAAAACAAACATCCTACTAGGTAAACTGTATTTGTTACTTTTCACCTTAAAGTAATTTTAAGTAAATCAAGGCTTTACATCAAGAAGTGTACTTAACTTTTACCCCAACGTGAGAGAATACACATTTTTCTCAAGTGCACATGAAACATTCTCCAGGATAGATCATATGTTAGGCCATAGAACAAGTCAATAAATTTAAGAGTATTGAAATCGTATCAAGCATCTTTTCCAAATACAGTGGTATAAAACTAGAAATAAATTACAA
The DNA here is from genome assembly GCF_963924675.1 of Phocoena phocoena. Classification (NCBI taxonomy): domain Eukaryota; kingdom Metazoa; phylum Chordata; class Mammalia; order Artiodactyla; family Phocoenidae; genus Phocoena; species Phocoena phocoena. Next base: position 115,028,048 of record NC_089222.1, on the reverse strand, counting down.
AAAGAAATCTAAAAAATTCACAGGGCCTCCCTGGTGGTACAGTGGTTAAGAATCTGCCTGCCAATGCAGGGGACACAGGTTTGAGCCTTGGTCCGGGAAGATCCCACATTCCGCGGAGCCACTAAGCCCATGAGCCACAACTACTGAAGCCCGCATGCACAGAGCCCGTGCTCCACAACAAGAGAAGCCACCTCAATGAGAAGCCCGTGTACCACAACGAAGAGTAGCCCCCGCTCTCTGCAACTAGAGAAAGCCCATGCACAGCAACGAGGATACAACACAGACAAAAATGAATAAAATAAAATAATTTTTAAAAATTCACAAATATGTGGAGACTAAACTCTGTGCTACTGAATAATCAATGGGTCAGAGAAGAAATCAAAAGAGAAATCAAAAAATACCTTGAGACCAGTGAAAATGGAAATATAACATACCAACACTTATGGGATGCAGCAAAAGCAGTTCTAAGAGGGAAGTTCTGATAAATACCTACATCAAGAAATGGTAAAAATCTCAAACAATCTAACTTTACCCCTCAAGGCACTAGAAAAAGAAGCCCAAAGTTAGTAGAAGAAAGGAAATAAAGATCAAAGTAGAAATAAATGTGAGACTAAATAGGGAATAGAAAAGATCAATGAAACTAAGCTGATTTTTTGAAAAGGTTAACAAACTTGACACTTTTAGCTAGACTTACAATAAAGAAAAATGGGGACTCATAAAATCAGAAGTGAAAGAGGAGACATTACAACTGACAGCACAGAAATACAAAGGATCATAAGAGATTACCATGGACAATTAAATACCAACCTATTGGACAACTTAGAACAGATAAATTCCTAGAAATATACAGCCTACCGAGATTTAGTCATTAAAAATTTTTTAAATCCGAAGAGACCAATTATTAAGGAAATTGATCAATAATTTTTAAAACTCCCAACAAATAAAAGTACAGAACCAGATGACTTCACTGACGAATTCTATTAAACATTTAGAGAAGAATCCATAGCATTCCTTCTCAAACTCCTCCAAAAAATAGAAGAGGAGGAAACACCTCCAAACTGATCTTACCAGGTCAGCATTACCCTTGTACCAAAACCAGACATGGACACCACAAGAAAAAAAAAAAAATTACCGGCCAATATCCTTGATGAACGTAGATGCAGAAATCCTGAACAAAATACTAGCAAACCAAATTCAATAATACATTAAAACAATCACATACCATGATCAAGTGGGGTTTATTCCAGAGACGCAAGGATAGTTCAACATCTGTAAAATAAATGTGATACACCACGTTAACAAAATGAAAGATAAAAATCATATAATCTTAATAGATGCAGAAAAAGCATAGACAAACTTCAATCATTTATGACAAAAACTCCCAATGAAGAGGGTGCAGAGGGAACATATCTCAACATAATGAAGTCCATATATGACAAGCCTACAACTAACATCATACTCAGCAGATTATGAGATTAGGATTAAAACAAGAATATGCCCACTCTTGCCACTTTTATTTAACATAGTGTTGGAAGTCCTAGATAGGGCAATTAGGCAAGTAAAAGACACAAAAGTTGTCAAAATCAAAAAGAAAGAAGTAAAACTGTCCCTATTTGCATATGACATGATACTACATGTAGAAAACCCTAAAGACTCCACCAAAAAATTTAGATCTAATACATTCAGTACACTTGCAGGAATCAAAATCAATATACAAAATCAGTAGGGACCAAGGTGATTAGACATTTGCATATGCAACTTTTTTTGAAATTTCTCTTTCTGAAGCTCGTTATTACTGTATAGAAACACTACTATTTTCTTCAGCAGCTCTGTTGCCTAAACAAATCTCTGCCATGACTTTGAATTTCTATAGCCTGACCCTCAACATCTATCCCAACCTCATTTCTTCCTGTATCACTCTGTATATCCCATCTTACAACTTCCTCGTCTTATGTCTAATCACCTCGGTTCCTGAGCATGGAAAGATTCTCCACTTCTCTCATTCTATTGAAATACTTCCAGATCCACCTCAAATATCACAACCTCTTTTCTTTTATTCCACCTCTTCAGAAATAATTGTTCTTTTCCTAATGTGTCAACAGACTATTCATTGCAATTATTTGGTACTTACGTAGTTGTAACTTGTGTTTAAAATTAGGTGTTTACATGCCTGCCTCTCTCACTATATAGGAAATTCATGGAGAAGAGTGAAGAGTTAGCCACCATTTACTGCACCAAGAGTTCAGACTCCAATCAAGACAGACCTGGTTTGAATCTCAATTCTGCCACTTATTATTTGTGTATCTATAGGCAAATTGATTAACCTTTCTTGGCCTCAACTTTGTTTTCTTTTTTAGAAAATTAAAATATTATCTACCTTTTACATTTATTGTAATAATTAAATGACACAACATTCAAAGAGCATCCACATTTAGGACACTGTAATCAAAGCTTGTTGAACTTGGGGTAAATGATAGCAGTAATGAGAAAGAAGGCATTCTAGGTTGGAAAAAAAACAAAAACAAAAACAAGTTCAGGTACCTAGGCAGGAACAGCCATACCCCAGGACCACTAAGCAGGCTTTTGTGACCAGAACAGAGAGTGCTTGGGAAAGTGGACAACTACTTTACATAGTTTGTGTGAGATCATATAGTTGTCAGGTTAAGGTTTTTTTCGAAGAGGAGAGGGGTATGATTTGGGATTTGAGAATAATCAGTCTGATCGCTATACACTGAAATGGTTGACACAGATAAGGCATAAAGCGAAGGAGACCTGAAAAGGGTGATTGACAGCATTTGGAGATCAATAGATATATCCACTGTGCCAATTATTGCTTACTTTCATTTGCTCTAGATTTAACCTCTCCTAGGGGAGCTTCAAGGAGTGTCTACATGTTGTACTTTCTAACCTAGACATGTGCTAAAGCCATGCTCACTCTAACAATATGCTTTGTTTTTTGTAGAATTGTGCAGAATTGTTTTCCTTTTCTCAGTTGAGATCATTCTAGATCAAGGAGTCACATATGTGCTAACCTCTCTTCAAATGATTTCTTTTTTCCAGCTTTGTTGTCCTTCCAGCTGTTTACAAGTGTAGATACTGCATACGATATATAGAGGAAAATTAACCATTCTCACAATAGTATTTTAAATATTGTTTGCTTTCAATGTTTCCTAATTTATTTATCCATTTGACAAAATTGTATTAAATGCTTATCACATGCTGAGCATTGTACTGATCAATTAAAAAAAAAAAAAAACTAGTTAATGGACATACCAAACCCCTACTCTCATGGAAGAGGTTGAGTCTATTAGAAAATTAATCAAGAATTACCCTATTCAAAGCATTTACAACAATGTCAGATTTGCTCAAGCAATAATACCAGGATATCTTAATCTCAACTTCAGTCTCCGAATTTGCCATTTATTTTGTTTCCTATCTGTAAGAATTCTTCTGAAAATAATATCTCCTCACTCAAATTCTCATTATATCTCAGATACTTGGAGTTTTAGGTGTGGAAGTATATACAAGGGTATATGAAAGTTTAAATCCATTATAATTATTGCTTCTCCCTTTTCCACATGTGTATCGGGTGGCAGGAAACAGCCCACATTCCTGGGCGGGGGCTGGGGGTGCATCAGTGATTTTAATATAAATCATAATGGATAGAAAAGGTGGAGAGTAGCCTTTAAATTACAAGCACAGAGATGGCTAAGCGTGAATCCACACTCTGTCACTTTTAGTCTGTGACCTTGAACAAGTTCCTAAACATTCCCAAGCAGAGTTTATAGAATTCTCATCTATAAACTCAAAGGGGTAAAATATGATCAAACAATATAATTTACGTAGAGTGTCTTGTACAGTACCTAGCACCCAAAGGTATCTATTTTTATTATTAATATTTCAGTTTTTGAGATGAGTTGAGTTGAAGTCAATACGCATTAAGAACAGTAAGAAGGAAATTCTGCCTTGGGGAATATGCAACAACACAGATGAACCCGGAAGATATAATACTAAGTGAAATAAGCAGACCACAGAAGGATAAGTACTATATAATTCCATTTACATGAGGTATCTAAAGTAGTCAAACTCATAGAAGCAGAGAGTAAAATGCTGGTTGCCAGGGGCTGAGGGAGGAGGAAATGGGGAGTTGTTTTCAGTGGGTATAAGTCTCACTGTGTAAGATGAGTAAGTTCTAGAGACCTGCTGTACCACATAGTGCCTATGCTTAACAATGCTGGGCCGCGCACTCCAAATTTTTGTTAAGAGGGCGGATCTCATTTTAAGAGTCTTTAGGGGCTTCCCTGGTGGCACAGTGGTTAAGAATCCGCCTGCCAATGCAGGGGACACGGGTTCGATCCCTGGTCCGGGAAGATCCCACATGCCATGGAGCAACTAAGCCCATGCGTCACAACTACTGAGCCTGCGCTCTAGAGCCCGCGTGCCACAACTACTGAGCCCATGTGCTGCAACTACTGAGGCCCGTGTTCTGCAACAAGAGAAGCCACCACAGTGAGAAGCCTGTGCACCGCAATGAAGAGTAGCCCCTGCTCGCCACAGCTAAAGAAAGCCCACGTGAAGCAATGAAGACCCAACACAGCCAAAAATAAATAAATAAAATAATTTTTTTTAAAAAGTCTTGACCCCCCCACCCCTCCCACACACACAAAAGGCATAAGGAAATTTTTGGAGGGGATAGATATGCTTATGACTCGATTGTAGCAATGGTTTCATGCATATATGCATATGTCCAAACTCTTCAAATTGTATACTTTAAATATGTGCGTTTTTTTGTATATCAATTATATCTCACTAAAGCTGTCAGAAAAAGAGCAGTAATATGTTCCAGGCCTTATGACAAAGTGGGGAGTAAAAATGGATAGAGATATAACCCAGCTTTTATGAAGTTCCAATGTCTAGCAGAGGAGACAGGCTCACAGACTCAACTGTGAACTCTCCAACCTTAGGGAGTGGGTCTGGTTTTGTAAACCATTGATTCTCAGTGCTGGTCACAGTGTTTGAAACATAATTATTTGTGGAAGAAAGGAAGGAGGGCAAGGAAGGAGAAGAAAGAAAGAGGGGAGGGGATGATAATCTCAAGTGTAGTACATGAACTGATTCAGATTTACATCCTTAAGAACAGTCCATGGACAGTCGAATAGGTAGGGCGGGTAACAGAACAATCCTTGTCCTCTTGTCTAGAGAGGCAGATTTACCATGAAGCCAGTGAAGCTTAAACTTTGGAGCTTCTTCCAAGGCCCTGTACTTCATTTTTATTAGTAATTTTTTCTTTTTCAAGAGGGACTCCCAAATTATATAAATTCAGACTCCAAAAAACATGGATCTGCCACCTCTTGCCAAGGTATACACCACTCTCACTTATTGGGTTGGCCAAAAATTTCGTTTGGGTTTTTCCATAACATCTTACGGAAAAACCCGAATGAAATTTTTGGCCAACCCAATAAAATGGGGGTGGGATGCATGTACTAGAAAAGGTTGCTGCCTGTTGATATTACTCCTGCGCATTGAGAAGGTGGTATAAAGAGTAGTGATGTAAACGCTAGCAATGCTTTTTGGATAGAATATAAAACTTACCAATAAATAGAATAAGTAATAATTAAACATGAAAAGGAGGTGTTTCTAAAAATATTTCAGATGCATTGTCATTAATATTTCTTTTAAAATCGAACTCAGGATATACACTGTTTTATTTAGTATAGTCTACTAGGTGAGCTCCACATAACAGTGTACTTTTTCTCTAACAAAATCCACTGTTCGGCTCAGAATCACCTTCAGTTGACATTTAAGCATCCAATAACCTAAAAATATTTTTATGATAAAAATTAAAGTTTTTATTTATCATTAAGTGGACTTTAATATTCTTATCTGAGAGACCATAGATAAATACAGGCCTTTTTATAATGAACAGCAAAATGCAGTTATAACTTATAGCCATCTTCTCTGAAGATAAAGCTTTAAATCTGCATCTATTCAGTAAGATATTATTTTTAGTTAATTTCTCTCCATATATTCCTTTGGTGGTATATAAACATAGATCTCTCTCAAGCCACTAAAGCTTTGAGTTCGAAAGATGAGTATTTAATGCTTAAGGCAAAAATAATAATCATTTCATTTCTTCAGTTCCATTAAGATGACAAAATCAAGCAGAATATACATGTGCTTTGCAGTGCTTGCTATTTCCAGCCTAATTTACTTTTTAATTAGAAAGTCTATCAGTTAGATCAATGGAATAATTTCTAGCCCAAGTTAAATCCTTGTCATTAATTCTGATAAATCGAACGAGTAACTTTGGATACGCTGTTATGTGTTACTCCATTTTATTCTAAAATATTCTGAAATGCATGCTAGTCTAGGTGGAAAACACACTCAAGTTTCTTTTTTTTTTTTTAAAGAATACTTACACTAACTTTTCCAAATTTAACTCAAATATGTTTATGTAGTCTCTTAAAGTATGTTACATTTAAATAGATTGACACCCAGATCTTTGTTTCTAATACCATTCTCCAATTAGAGAGGAAATGGCTGATTCTAGGACAGGGTCCAATATATACAGGATGAGCCTGGAGCATTTTATAGTGCCAGAAAGTAAGGAAGTGCTCAAAACATACACACAGTCACAGAAAAAAGTTGAAAGGATATCACCTGTGGCAAATAGCCTCTTCATCACAAAGCCTGCAATTTTTCTAACTGACACCAGGAACGGCCAAGAATCTTTTATATGTCTTTGTGTGTGTGCACATGTCCACACCCGAGAGTAGTATGTCAAAGGAAAGAGGAATCAACTAAAAGGGCTCTCAAAGGCCAATGCTGAAATGATTTCAGCAACACACAAGTAGTATTAGATGATAAGCCAAGGCATAAAATATCCATGTCTCCATATTGATATAAATAAATACATAAATAAATGGGGAAGGGTAGACAAATCCCCCTTGCAGAAGAAACCCCAATTATTTATGTGGATACTCCACCCTCAGGAAGGTGGAATATAACACCCCTTTCCTGTATTGTGAACTGCATGTAGTGACTTAATTCTAAAGAGTACAGTGTAAAAAGGGAAGGAAGCAAGAGTAATTTTACTGTGGAGAAACCTGACAAACAATACCTCAGTCAGGTGATCAAAATTACCCTAAAAAACAAATTATGTTGACAGTAGGTGCCTTTGATATGTTGTGATGAGAATGGCAATTTACCTCTGTGGTATTTCTTCCCAGGGTAGTTCTTTAATAAATACTTCACAAAAATCTTAAATTCTATTTTAAATGGAACTGTCACTTTCTATTTCTCTTCTCCTCTATTTCCTCACCTTTTTGTAGTTTACAATTTATTTCACAGCAACATGTGTTTAAATTACAAAAAAGATAATCCATATAAACTAGTTAGATAAATAAAATCAAAGATTTGTGATTGAATTGTGAGTAGAAAATAATATCTTCTGAACATAGGAACATTGAATGAAAGAAATATTAAAGGGATGCAAGAAAAAGCAAAAAAGAGACAAAATGTCTACACAACTTAAGGGACACTGTTATTTGTTATTCTATATTCATTATAAGGTATTACAATTCATGATTAATATATGGTGGTCAAATGGCCCGTAAACATATACAAAACTATTCAATTCTATTAGAAATCATGAAATTGCCAACAATGACATAAAAAGGTAATAACCAAAATGAAAAAGTCAGACAAAACCAACTCCTGGTAAGGTCATGGAACAACGGTGACTCCCCTACACTGATATTGAGGAGGAGGGACTATAAATTGCTCCAACCACTTTGGAAACCAAAATCTACTAAAGGTGAAGATGTGCATACCCTACATCTGGGTAATTCCACTCCTAGGAATATACCCGTCAGAAATGCACACATGGGTTCACTAAAAGACACGTTCTAAAATGTTCATAGCAGTACTATTTGTAGTAACCAAAACCTGGAAACTACCCAAGAGCACAATAAACAAATATATTGTGGTACATCCATACAAGGGAATACTGAGCAATCATAACCATCACAGTACACAAAATATAGGTGCATCTTACAAACATGTTGAAAAGAAGATACACAAAAGTATACACCATATAATTCCACTTATAAAAAGAAACTGGTGAAACTAATCTATGCTGTTAGAAGTCAGCAGAATAGTTAAAATCTATTTTCATTTTTGGTTGGGTGGGATGTAGATTAAGAGAATCAGGCTTGCAAAGGTAGAGTGACAGACCTGGTATTCAAACCTCTACTTGCTCATAAAACCTGTGTCCTTAATCATCAAATGTAGTAGGAGGTAGGTTGAAGGGCAGCTTCTGGGAGCAGATTTACAAGAGTATATTCAATGTGTGAAAACTCATGGAGCGTTATACTTATGAGGTATCTACTTTTCGTTCTATATGTCTATGATTTAACAACAGACAACAACCTGTTGCCCAGCCACCTGGCTTGAGTGATATTCTTCTGTCTCACTATATGATTACATGTACACTCAGATTACGTTTTCCCAACTTTCATTTACTTTTGTGCCTCCTCATAAATTTGTTAGGTTAGTCAATAAGAACCTGTGCATGACAAGAACAATTTTATATGAATAAATTTATAATGATAATAATTTTTAAAGCATTTTTATATTTACTCTTTGCCAAATCTCTCATTCTATAATTTGTTCTCCCACATCTGTACCATTCACCCATTTAGAATTCTTTAAAAGGATATAGACCAAAATCAGATACTTTTCAAGTTTGTTTTTTAGATCTTTAATACATGAGGATGGGTTCCTGTTTGAAAGTTAAAGATCTGTTTCACATGCCTGTAACCACAGCCTTTTTAGTAAAAACTCCGAGCAACAACATCACAAAGTAATTGACTATAGGGGTGGGACTAAAAACAGATGATATGCAATGCTAAAAAAAACACTTCTATGTTTCAGCTAAATGTTACTGATCAACTTGAATTCTGTTTCTTGGACTTAATAAGTATAGGAATTTCATAGTAATAAAGCTAATCAAATACCAAAGAAATAAACACTAAAATTAGAATGACCACACAACTTCCTTGGTAAACATAGCAGTTAAGAGCTTATCAATGAATTTTAGGGAATCAAATATAAATAATAACGTACTCCATGCTTAGCAGGTAACAGACACTGTGCTAAATACTTTATAAACATTATCTTATTTAAGTCTAACATATCCTTTGTGATAATCTATTAGCACCTTTTCTTTTGTGAGGGGAGGGGGGTAGATTAAGACAATAAGGCTCACAAAGATAAGTGACTGACTTCTGACCTAGTATTTATATACATATTTGCTCATAAAACCTACGTCTTAATCACCAAATGTATCCACTGATTACATTCCTCTTCTTCAAAAAAGCAGTGGTCAATATGAACAAAATAGAAATGTTTCCTGTCTTGATAAAATGCAAATTCTAATGAGATTATTTCTTTTGGATACCTAATAACTTTGAACCTAAAACTGAACAAATAGACTAATGAATACTGTCTAAATTGAGTTCATTTTTTAACGCAAGCAAGTATTTGATTTATTAGCCGGGAAACATACGTGTCATATACTTGTTATGATTAAATATACTGAAATAATGCTAGTAGTCATCAATAAAAATGAACATTGTATATTTCTGTGATTGTTGCTTGCTACAATAAACAAAAGAAAAGAATGTAAAAATCACTCCAAAGCTTACCCTCCAGAGATACTTATTGTGAATATTTTGGTCTACTTTCTTTCAGACATTCCAATGAATCTACTAATACACTTCTCTATTTTTAATGGCTGCTACATAGTCATTTATACCAACACATCAAAATTTATTCAACCTGCTCCCCAGTGATAGACATTAAGCCATTTTTTTTCTTTTTTTGAGGGGGGCAGGGGAGTGCTTCCATAACAACTCTGCAATATAAAATATCTCTATGAGGTTTATGCAATCATCTCCTTAGTGCCACATTTTAATATCCTTTGGCACAGTACATAGAAAACAGTAGGATCTGTAGCTCCAAGAAAAATACAGTAACAACTTATCTCTCCAAGCTGACTACAAACCTCCTGGTGCCCTTGCTCTGGCAGCCTGTGGGTCCCTGCAGAGCTAGCCTGAATGCTGTGGTCTGGAATTCCACAGACAGGTCTCAGCAAGTGCAACCTCATAGGCTGGCCTGCATTTATCCACTATTACCTGGGCCATCCCTGAGAAAAAGCCATAGCTCTTTTTGAGGGCACCCATGGGCAATCCTTTTAAGTTATATATTCAAAAAACGAATCATATGTTCACATTCCAAACATAGTGGCCTAAAGTCATCTATTGTTTTACAACCTGTTTTTAACTTAAGGCTTCTGAGAGTTCATCTAACACATGGGACAGTCTAGTGACAAAGGGAGAAAATCTCACAAAATTGTTGATGAAAGGAGATCTCAGAACCCCCAGAAAAAAATATTCTCAGAATCCCCACCGAACATCCACTGTGTAGGCAGCTGGGATGATTAAATGACATTATAAAATTCTTAGTTCCATGTCTGATATACTAAGAGGTCAATAAATGTTAACTGTTATTACATTTTTTCAACTTCTCCATGTATTTCCTTTACCCACTTTCTCTAACTGAAAACTGCATTCTCAGGAATTTCCCTGGCTGCCTGTATGTGTGTTTTCTTCCCATAAAGTCCTGTCATCTCCACTGTAAAAAGTACTGAGTTTATTCAGTTTTTAACAAATTCATCCCAACATTCCAATTCAAACATCCAATATCTCACATGTGAATCATTCTAACGACTCCACGCTAGTCTCCGTACATCTGCTCAAATTCCCTTCCAATCCCACTGTATAGACAGAATGATGATTTCAAATGCAAATCTGACCATGTGTATTCCTTGCTTAACACTGCTCAGGGACTTCCCTTTGCTATCAGATGAAGTCCACATCTTTACCACAGCCCCTCCCCTGTTATCATCTCCACTCCAGCCACTCTGGCCTTCTGTTAGTTCCTCCAGGGCATCAGGGACCTTCTCTTGACAGCCTAGAAAATGCTATTACCTCTTTCTGGAAACCCTGTATCCCAAGCCACTATCTGTCTGCATAATGACTTATGTTTCAAATTTAATTGTAGAAGAGTTTTTTGGGGGTTTTTTTTGGCGGTACGCAGGCCTCTCACTGTTGCGGCCTCTCCCGTTGCGGAGCACAGGCTCCGGACGCGAAGACTCAGCAGCCATGGCTCACGGGCCCAGCCGCTCCGCAGCATGTGGGATCCTCCCGGACCGGGTCACGAACCCGCGTCCCCTGCATCCGCAGGCGGACTCCCAACCACCGCGCCACCAGGGAAGCCCTGTAGAAGAGTTTTTGGTTCCTCTTCCCACCCTCCATTTAGGCCAAGATTTTTGCCATCATTTCATTTCTTATATATCTGTTCTGTGTTATATCAGCTTTCCATAACCCCCTCTGAGTTCCAACAGTTCCAGATCCAGGTCTCCCTTCCTGCTATGTTTCCCCACCTAGTTCAGTTCAGAGCAGATAGCAAATGCTCAAAACTACTTGATTATTGAATGAAACATTAAAAAGATATGTGGAAGTCAAAAGCAACTTATTTATGTATTGGTATTGTACCAGTTTCTTCAGAACAGTCTATGAAGAAAACAACATGTACTTATTTACAAAAGCTGGAATAGGGCGTCCCTGGTGGCACAGTGGTTGAGAGTCTGCCTGCCGATGCAGGGGACAAGGGTTCGTGCCCCGGTCCGGAGGATCCCGCGTGCCGCGGAGCGGCTGGGCCCGTGAGCCATGGCCGCTGAGCCTGCGCGGCCGGAGCCTGTGCTCCGCAGCGGGAGAGGCCGCAGCGGTGAGAGGCCCGCGTGCCCCCAAAAAAAACAAAAACAAAAACAAAAAAAGCTGGAATAACCTAGTATTAGAACAATGCATCAGTTACCTAAACACATCCCACTATTAGCACATTATAAAAGACAGATTTAATAAAACTAGATATATTCGTCTATTCCCAAATATTATATACTCATTTCAACATAAATGGAATGTGATATTTATTAATCTCTATAATACACAGTAAAATACTTTGTGTGAAGATAAAGGCAAATTAAATCAAATATGTATGCATGTATATATGTGTGTGTGCGTGTGTCTGTGTATATATATATATATATATATATATATATGTATAAAACAAAATATTGTAGATTGAATAGTGAGGCTGCAAGTCCAAGATCAAGGTTTTGGCAAATTGGATTTCTCCTGAGGCCTCTCTCCTTGGCTTGCAGATGGCTGCTTTCTCACTGTGTCCTCATGTGGCATTTTCTCTGTGCATGCAAGTACCTGGTGTCTCTTCCTCTCCTTTATAAGGACACCAGTCGTAATGAATTAGGGCCCCATCCTCATGACCTCATTTAACCCTAATCATCTTTTTTTTTAATGTGGGTGAATTATTTTATTTTATTGACATCTTTATTGGCATATAATTACTTTACAATGGTGTGTTAGTTTCTGCTGTATCACAAAGTGAATCAGCTATACGTATACATATATCCCCATATCCCCTCCCTCTTGCGTCTCCCTCCCACTCTCCCTATCCCATCTTTTTAAATGTCTTATCTCTAAATACAGTCACACTGTTGGCTACAACTTCAACATATGAATTTGGGGAGACACAATTCAGTCTACAGAAGAAGTTCAAATTTTCTTATATCACCAATTATTACCACAAATGGAAAAAAATCCACCTGAATAGCAAAACTATGCTGTCAGTTTCAATAAGTATATGATACCTACTCCTATAGTGTTTAGAAGACCCAGCAGAATTCATTTTTTGTGGTTGTGCAATGATAATGATAAACTTCCCTCATTGTTATTATACCTGGGTTTCTGCTAACATAAGCTTATTTTTTAAGAAATCCAGATCAACGTTGTAAATAATCATTACCGTTCCTGTGTGCGGACTAACCCCTAGGGCCACACAAACTGTGTTTGTCATTTTTTTTCTTCCTGTCATCCTCTTTTGACCCCTGGAGCTCTGCTGTCCTCTTGGGTAAATAGTGTGAAAGCTGACAAAGTAACAAATGGTAGAGCTAAGTTTAACATTGTGGTTGCCATTCATCACCTGTAAAACACCAACATTTCTAGTTAAAATTATAGGCACATTTTTATGTAAAATTTTCACAGTGATTTCATATTTTAAAAAGTTAAACTTGTTTCTTTATTAACTGCTGCTTTCAAATCTCCTGATAACTAGTCTATACATCACATCAAAATTTAATGGTTATTTATTTACTTAATGGAATATTACAATAACAGATTTCTATCCCTACACCCATATTTTGTATTCCCCTAGTGTTCTCCTGGTTGAATTTCCAATCCTCACTCCTAGACATCTTAGCCTTAATCATATCCATTTCAGTTCTGTGCTCTGAATACAAATAGCTCATTTTGCAACACAAGCATATCAATAATTCTATCTTTTTCTTCTTCTTATCAAACAAGTTGTTATTTTGCAAATCCACCTTCCACCTATAACCCTGGTTCAGATTCATTTTTTACATGGTTGTTAAGTACTTGTGAACATATGATTTATGTTTTAGCCTCTGTAACACCACCACTTTCACATCTTTGAAGAAAGAAGTATTCCCTAACTAATTCCCTAATGATTGTTTTACCATTCTTATTTGACCGTCATCCCAGCTCTAATTCTACATCTTTTAAAATGCCATTTTTGATCTTTGCCTTTGTAGAAGAAAGTCTATTAATCCACTCTTCTATAGATAAGAATCCAAATGCCTGTCCAAAAAACAGTAGAGACTGTTTCTATCATTTGTCCTTGCTCCTCAGGTGCTATTATTCTACTCCTTTCAGAAACCAAAATGTATCTCATCCCTTATCTCTGCCACAGAAGATTTTTCTTAGATATTTAGGATGTGCTTGCCCCTTCCTACTACATGATGTGCAAAACTCATGCAAAACTCAGGAGGGGGATGAGAAGGGAGATCCAATGGCAACACAGTTTCCAGAGATATACTTTTAGTTTGAGAATGTCTTTGTGATATTGCAAATTTCAGGCAATGTAGAAGATACGTCTGGGAGGCACCAAGTTACAGTGCTGGTGTGGCCAACCGTTTAATACATGAGGACACTCTTGCAATAGGAACAAAATGAGTTCCCACATATTTATACATTTCAGATGCATTTATAAAGAACTACATAATGAACACCATTATATAAACACAATTTTGAAATAGAATTGTATTCCATTAGACAGTAGCGTCTGTACACTTTTGACAATCTGTACACATGTGGGAAGGAAAGATTGCATACTCTGTCAACAGAATCTACTTTCTACGTATCTGGAGTCTTATAACCCCTGCAATAGTGATTTAGCTCTTCTCCTCATTCAACCTTCAGATTTGACAGCCACAACTTGGAAACCAATTGGAGAAATGAGACCTGGATTATATGTTCCCCTTTGGCTGTATAATTTAGGGCAAATCACTTAGGCCCCTAGGTCCTTGAGTTTTGTGAGGCTTCAAACTAAATCGATCATGCATATAAAAGCCCGCTATGCACCATCAAACAGGATATACATGCAAACTTTCATTATCTCAAAGGACAAGTGGAAAAGGCCTGCATGAGAATTGCTCGTGAAGTGATAAAGAAGGGCTACAAATTTCTAGAGGCCCCTTTGGAGAAATACCATTGTGGAAGTATTTTATGGAGAGCAGAACATACATTCTGGATTCCTCTGTCTTAACCCAAACTCTCTTCTTGCTGGGACAATGACAGCAGAGTGGGGCAGCCCCTGTCAATTTATCACAGCCCTTCCTTCCCACATTTAATAATGTGCCATTTTTAATGCCTTCTGCGGGGGAGGAAAAATCTCTTTCCTCTACTCTTCTCTAAGTTCTTAACTGGGACCCCTGTAACAAAAGACAGATGGATACAAGTTTATTTAATATAAGTTTTATGTGACACAGGAACCTTCATAAGGAAATGAAGACCTAAACAAATGGGTAAAAATGAATGTTTTCATGCTAGGTCTGATGCGGAATGGAAAGTTGTGGAATGACAGGACAAACAGTATAAGCTACCTGTAATTAACTGGGGGACACTTAGCAAGGCCTGTCCCTTAAGAGTTCTCTCCGTGTCTGTTAGCCTTCCAAGATAAAGATGCTCCTTTCCTCTGGGTTTAGGGAGGGCACCTCTCACATGACGGTTTAAGATCTTCTTTAGGGAAGGTGAGACAGTCCTTCCTGTATCTGTCATTCCTCAATTTCCTTTAGCCTGAAATATTTAACATGCCAAGTATCCTGTTTTGAGATAGTGTGTCCTGAATTTCATCACTTCCAAGAATCATTCTTTCCCAGGTTTTTCACCGAAACTCATTTTCCCTACATGAAAGCACAGCACAGTTCTCAATGGTCCAGGGAAGCAAAATTTGCCACCACAAAATGTATCTCTTTGCTGTGAGGGTTAATTTAGGCTGATTATTTTTAAAAGTTTCAGGAAGGGGCTTCCCTGGTGGCGCAGTGGTTGGGAGTCCGCCTGCCGATGCAGGGGATGCGGGTTTGTGCCCCGGTCTGGGAGGATCCCACGTGCCGCGGAGTGTCTGGGCCCGTGAGCCATGGCCGCTGGGCCTGCGCGTCTGGAGCCTGTGCTCCGCGGCAGGAGAGGCCACAGCAGTGAGAGGCCCGCATACCGCAAAAAAAAAAAAAAAAAAAAAAAAAAAAAAAAAAAAAACGATTCAGTAAGAACATCTGACCTTCTCCCTAACTGCCTAAAAGAATGTAGATAGAGGACCTGCTCCAGGAAGGATGCTATCACCATAAATATCTATAGTATGAACTAGGTGTGTAGACTGGAAAGAACCCAGCCAAGACTATTAAAAATCTACTCTGTGTCTCATTGTCTGCATGGTCCAGCAAACAGTCACTTACTAAACATTTGCTTTTCCATCTCCAAGTGAATTGCCTTCCTCCCCTTTGAAGTCCCAACCCCTCACTGCCAACATCCTCTTTTGTCTGAGGTGAGAGTTTTAGCCATTTGGGCAAGTTACTCAGTTTTCCTGGGTCTCTTCCACATTATTAAACTTTTGTGTGATTTTCTCCTGTTAATCTGTGTCATGTCAACTTAATTCCTAGACCAGCCAGAAGAACTTAGAAGGGTAGAGAAAAATTTCTTCCTCCCCAACAATGGTATAAATGTTTTCTTTGGAATATCATTGGAAAAATGAGTAAAAGATTTTAAAATAATTTTATTTCCTTTTTTGTTGTATTATAGTAAGGCAACGAACAAAAGAGCAGTTTTCTAATTTATAGACTGATGCCATGCATTGGAATAAATCTATAAGTTAAAATAAACACCTCAGTGTTAAAAATAATGTATGTCTGAAATATTCCAAGCTCTTTCTTGAGTATACCACGTGAAACATAAAATTTAGGTCATGCTTCTAAGTAGGCTCACTCAAATATAAAATACTTATAGTTTATTTTAAGTAAAATCAGATTATACATTAACGGATATGATCTGTGAAGGCGCCAGGGATCCACGGTTTTCACTTCAGTAAATACTGAACCAATTTAATGAAATAACCAACGAAAGTGTCATTTAGTGCCAGTGTGATCAAGGGTGTGTCACCCGGGTTGTGACATGATTTGTCACCTGAGCAATTGTCTACTAACAGAGTGCAACCAAGTCCATTGACTCATTTATTGAGAACACTATGAAGCCATCCACTGGTAACGATTTTCAGTCATCACTGATCTAGGCCAGATCTGAACTGCTGACCTGGAGGCGCAAGATCCTATATCCGGCTTCTCATTACTTGTAGTAAGACTGTTTGCTTGCAAATAGTCTTACTAAAGAAACTGTTTAGAAAAGGAACAGATATTGCTTCGGTGTCTTCAAAAAACTTCCTGAATATACTGTTTCAAAATGTGCCTGTTTCACTAATTTGCTTCACTGATTTGCTTCTATTAGTAATATTCAGGATTCTGAAAGAAAGTAGGTATGTTTTATGCAAAGAAGGGATTAGGAGGTTGAATCAACCAATTCTGCTGCGAAATATAATCAGTATTTCTTTATGATTTAAATTTTCCTAAAGAATGATGGAAGAGAGCAATTTACAAAAGTACTCACTTCTATTCGGCAGTCTTATTGATAATTTAAAGGCTACTGTATCTTTCCCAAATTCAATAAGCCAGAAACCAACTGAACAAAAGAACAATCTCTCACAAATCGTATGACATTGACAAACTAAAAAATATCTCAGAAAGATCAGAAAAAAAAGGGTATGAGTGGACAGATGAAAAATACATGTATAGCTGTTGCCCACCCAGTCATTGCCTCCTCCATAGCAGACTCTCAAAACGTGGAAATGGAATATACATTACTCTGGAGCAGTGATTAATTCCATGTAACTTTCAAAGCAAGCTGACCAGCTGAACACCTTTGAGAAAGGGATTTCATAAATACGCTATTAACATCATCATACTAAATTGCAAAATTATTTTCCCATATGGAAAGATCTTTTCTCATACTTTGAATTATTTCCTGACCCCTCTCTATAGATATGATTTTACTTTTCTTACTATTGGCTTGACTTTCTGAGAAGCTCTGCAGACACAAATTCCTATCCCATAAGTTTCTGCAGTGAGAGATGTTTCTCTCAAATATTGTTACAGATAGTGTATTTCATGTAAAAATGTGTCCCACATGGTATAGTGTAAAAAGGATCTCGTATTTAAGTGACTGTTCAAAAAGAAGTTCTTTACAGACATCTCTTTGAAACTGTAAGGAGGACCGAGTTTAACATGGCCCTTGGCAACTCTTATTTATGTATTTCTTTAGCCATTCTAGAGCACCCAAGTTCCAGAAACTTCTCATCACCTACGCTACAAAAAAGCAAATCTTCAACTTCAAAAGATCTCATGCCTACCACCTTAAACCCTAAGTCATAGTCTTTTCTGCACTTTGTGACCTTTTAAATAATGGGAAACTGACCAGTCACATAACTTCACTTCTGTGCCCCTCCTAGAAATGCAGTTTACCTGCTGGCATTCTTAAAAAAAAAAAAAAAAAAAAAAATTAAAGTAGCTTTTATAACTTTTTTTGTGGCCTCTCCCATTGCAGAGCACAGGCTCGGGATGCGCAGGCACAGCGGCCATGGCTCACAGGCCCAGCCGTTCCACGGCATGTGGTATCTTCCCAGACCGGGAAACAAACCCGTGTGCCCTGCATCGGCAGGAGGACTCCCAACCACTGCACCACCAGGGGAGCCCAAACTTTTAATATTTTACAGTCAGCATATTAACACATGGAAATAAAATCAGTAACTCCATTTAATAGTGTTATTGTTATAATAATAGCAATTATAATCATGGAACAAATATTTATTGGGTATATATTGTGTGCCAGGCACTGCTCTAGGTACTGGGGAAAAAGAAAATAGATGAAAATCCCTGCCTGCATTGGCAGGCGGACTCTCAACCACTGCGCCACCAGGGAAGCCCCACTTTTATACCTTTTTCTTGACTCTTTTTGGAAGGTGAGATGTGTGTATTGGACAATGTGGGTATGCAGGGCTGGGTTATAGGTCATACTGAAGGCAGGAGAATAACTCAGAGTGTTTTTTTGTCCTACACATGTGATCGAAACCTGTCAGATTAAAACACGTAATTTTTCTTTCCAATAGCAAGTCCAAAAAATCTATGTGGCTTGTAGCTTTGTGCCTAAACTGGCCTTCTGTGTTTGATTATAGTATCTCTACAATAGTTTTCTGTTTAAAATAGAAAAATTTTGGTGATGCTCAAATAGTTGTTGAACAGCTAACAATTTCTCAAATATAAATAATTATGTGTTATGCGATGTGCTATGTGCTCTACAGGTACAGCTCATTTTATCTGCAAAGTAACTCTGTCAAGTGAATAATATTTTATCTCAAGCTTTGCAGATGAAAAAACTGGGGCATATATTAGTTAACAATTAGCTCATCATTAGCAAGGAAATAAAATACTGGATTCAAAAGCAAGAGTTTTTCTCTAGAGCCTGAAGTTTTAAACACAGCTTTATCTTCCACGGCCACTGTAGAGGGAGGAACACATATCACTCTCTTACGAAATGACATGATCTCTGGATAAACTAACAATCCTTCTAGTGCTAGCTCCAGTTAAGAAGCCATTCTGACACTGTTCCCATTCCCACTCCCATCTGTTCATTCCCCTAAGAAGGGAATAAATTCATAAATTTGTATGAATGTAGCATACGCATCCTTGTGGTACGATATAGACCTGCACTCAGAAACTTTGTTAAGAGTCGTTTCTGATTCTAAAATGCTAAGATTTATGTTCATAAACAAATACAGTCTGCTTCAAGATTTTCAAGAGGAGAATAAAAGCAAGCTAAAAATATGCAACTAACAAAAATTCAACTTTAAACTGATATCAAGGGTAAATGATGGTTCTGTGATCATTAGTGGGGAGGGAAAATGGATTGGGTACTAGTGTCAAAGTGAAGCACTTGGCTGTCAGAAAGAACCTAAGTAATGTCAACACAATTCTGCACCGCAGGCTATGATACTTGAAAATAGTTTCAACTAAGTTGTACCTAAATTACAGTTACCTGACATTGCTTCTGCTATCAACCTGAGGTGGAGGTGGAGGTGAAGCTGAACAAATCTGATAAACTGCTTTAAGGAAATGACAGCGACAGCCAACAGGAATAGGGCAGGATGATATAATCCACTTAAACTTTATCAAAGATCTTCATATTCTGCACCAAAGACTTGTGTTTGAAATAAATAGGTACTCTCATGTGGGGAGGAAACAATAACAAAAAGAAAGGTTATCAGTTTTCTTGGTGGCCAAGAGGATCCAGAGATGAATCAATAAAAATTGGCAGAATCCAAAAGAAAAATTTTAAGTGATATTCAAACTGATCTTTCCAATATTCCTCTCCATGTAGTTTGTCAAAAATTTCAACTTGTCAATCAACTTTATCTCTTTCCTATCTGGCATCTGTGACAGTCTATAATGTTAGGGTAAACATAAGGATTTTGGTAAGTTTCTTACCAAATATCATCTAATAAACCAAAATATCAGATATTATTTATAATACAGGGAATTATCTGACCCCTTTCCCATTTCTATTACTACCTGTATCATTAAAAAATGATATTTTTCTTCAAGTTCATTATGTTTCCATAAAAGTATAAATTAAGGACAGAGGAAAACATTAAGTTTGAATATCCTTGGTTTTAGTCAGGAGGTGATCCAAGCCATTAATGCTATTTAAACACCTTTCCTTTGGTATTCAAGACTGCAGCATGCTATCTTCAGGCAATGTACTGCTGAAAAACAAGACTTTAATGATAAAATAGAGGAACAAAGACAAGCTACTCTTGTCAGTGTCAGTAGGTAAATAGCACTAATCTGTCTTCATTATTGCTAAGCAGACAGGTGGGGTGGGAGGATGTGTAATGTCTTTTACCATTATCCAAGAGCTAAGTACCAGGCAGAAACTTAAAGGCAGAATTACCTTTGATCAACAAAAATGTGGCAATCATTTCAGTCTGAAGATTGCCTTCAGAGAATTTTAACATCTTTCTGTTAAAATGAGAAGACCTCTCACTTTCCCTCATTATCATCATTTCCCTAAATTGTAAAGTTTGTTAGATTTGAATACTTCACACAAGCTTCTTCTCCGCCAAAAACTGAATAAACCCTCCAAAATAATAAAACACCGTGATCAGTAGATTTTCTTTTTGCACTTCCCTTAAAGAGATAAAAATTATTCTAAAAGGTAGGAAAGACAAATTGGAACATAAAAAATACAAGTACCTACAATCAAAATTAAATCCTTTTTTGAACAGTTTTGTTTCTGGGCTGTATAGTCTTCATTCCGCTAAAAGATACTACTTTTCCTTTACTTTTTCTTTTTTTTTTTTGCGGTATGCGGGCCTCTCACCGTTGTGGCCTCTCCCGCTGCGGAGCACAGGCTCCGGACTCGCAGGCTCAGCGACCACGGCTCACGGGCCAAGCCACTCCGCGGCACGTGGGATCCTCCCGGACCGGGGCATGAA
The DNA here is from genome assembly GCF_963924675.1 of Phocoena phocoena. NCBI lineage: Eukaryota > Metazoa > Chordata > Mammalia > Artiodactyla > Phocoenidae > Phocoena > Phocoena phocoena. Next base: position 115,006,964 of record NC_089222.1, on the reverse strand, counting down.
CCCGCATCCCCTGCATCGGCAGGCGGACGCCCAACCACTGCGCCACCGCGGAAGCCCTTCCTTTACTTTTGAAATCTTATACATGACCAAGATCTGCTAAACCCAATTAATTAAGATTGACCCCATGCAGAATTGTTAAATAAATGACATGTGTCTTGGGGTTCTCTTCTTTTAGTGTCCCTTCCCACTGCTTCCATGACATAGCCTTTTACAAACTCTGTTAAAAACAAAACAACAGGTCCAAAACGGAGTCTTTTATGTGAAACCCTATGTCACCAAACTGAGACACAGTTCCCGTCTCTCCCAGAAATGGAATGTTAAACCAGTCAGTCAGGGATCATCTGGTCGGCACTAGTGAGGTCACTGGCCTGATAGAACCCTGCCATCCCCTAAAGGAAAGTGACCTGCCATACCCAATCTACTTTTTGCTAGTTAAACTTCCTTGTTCCCACTCCCTTCTGCCTATAAAGTCTTTAGTTTTGTAAAGATCCTCAGAGCTTTTTATCTGCTGGATGGGATGCTACCCAGCTCATGAATCATGGAATAAAACCAGTAAGATCTTTAAAATTTACTCAGTTGAATTTTTTTTTTAACAATTCATCATCAAACTGGTCAGTAAATCTTTGTTCACACCCAAGCCCCAATTCTCACCTCTGCCACCACTGGCTACTCTTCCTGTGTTCCCTATGTTAATAAGGTAGACTCATCGGTCACTGAGTTATTAAGGTAAGAAGTATGGAGTCATCCTTGATTCAACATCCAATCAATCTTTATATGTTATTGATTGATTCTACCTTCTACGTATTTCTTGAATTTGACAATTTAGCTCCATTCCCATATATACTTTCCTAACTAACGTCCACTATTTCAAGTCTTCCTCAATCTGTTCTTTACCAGGTAACCACTGATTTGGTTAAATAAAGAAAACCTGATCATCTTACTTTTCTATTTAAATTCATTAATGGATCCTCACATATTCAGAATAAAAGACACATTCTTTCACATGAAGAGGTTTCGAGAGATACAGTTGGACTGGTAGATTGTGATTAATTCATACAGGGATAAAAATGACATACTAAGGAACATGGATTTAATTCTGAAGGAAATAGAAAGGCTTCAAGGCTTTTGAGCCAAGGAGAAACTTGATCACTGCTATAGTTTAGGAAAAGAAAGCTTAGAGCAACAGGCAAAATTAACTGGGTGGAGTGTGCAAGACTGGATCAGGAAACCAATAAGGAGGTATTGCAGTAAATTAGAAGAAAAGTAATGAGATCTTCCAGTATGGTAGTGGCTGTGAGAATGAGTAGGAAGGAATCAAAGTGAGAGTTATTATGAAGGAAAGTCAATAGTTCTCAACAAGTGACTGGCTATGAGAAGCAAAGATGACAGAGGAATTTAGCATAATGACCAGGAAGAAGATAGTACAATTAATACTTAAGACATACTGCAGAAGGAGCACAGTATGTCCAGCTTCAGCCATATTGGATTTTAAGAATATTATGATATGCCACTCTAATGTTCATAGTAGGAAACTGAACATTTCAGACTAAGTCTTTTGTATGTTAAGTCAAGGATTTATACCTGATTATTATTTTTTTGAAACACATATTCCCTGTTGCTAGTATAGAAAAAAATTACACAGCCTGTACATTTACAATTCTGTAAGGGAATTTTCAAATCATCGTGAGGTACAAGGCAAGACCAGCTCCATAATTTACAGGGCCCAGTGCAAAATGAAAACATGGGGTCCCTGGTTCAAATATTAAGGGTTTCAAGATGGCAACAGCAGAGCATTTAACCAAGCCCAGGGCTCTTCTAAGCAATGAGCCTTGTGCAACTACGTTGATTTTACACCTACGAAGCCAGCTCTGGTGTAAGAATCAAGTGTTCTACCTCTTTTACTGTCATGATTACTAGGAGAAGAGATTTCAGGGGTCCATCTATGTCCTCTTATGCATCTCAAAATGCACTTGCAATTCTAATGGGGCAATATCAGGTTTCCTCAGTTTGTATGTGCTTGATAAAATCATAATTAGTCCTAATATATCTTCTTTGATAGAACTCCTGACATATTTACGGTCTGTCAACAGAGATAAAAATATTAGAAAAAAATAAGAAAGTTGAGAAGAGTAAAATTGTTTAAAAAATTCTCAGTTTTTGTCTATTCCTCCCTATTATGTTAGATATTTAGTCCTAAGGCTAATAGTTTATCAAAAATGGGACAAAAAATTCAGACATGAATTGGCATTGGAAAACAATTTGGAAGGATTCACACTGCTAGTCTAAAGTGAACCTCTTGGGGCTTCCCTGGTGGCACAGTGGTTGAGAGTCCGCCTGCCGATACAGGGTACACGGGTTCGTGCCCCGGTCCGGGAGGATCCCACATGCCGCGGAGCAGCTGGGCCCGTGAGCCATGGCCTCTGGGCCTGCGCGTCCGGAGTCTGTGCTCCGCGTCGGGAGAGGCCACGGCAGTGAGAGGCCCGCATACCGCAAATAAAAATAAAATAAAGTGAACCTCTTGGAATTTTATTTATTTTTCAACAAACATTGTCTAGTGCAAGTTATGTGCTAGGCACTATTCTAAACGCTTTATAAATATTAACTGACTGATCATTAAAAAATACCTATAAGGCAGGTCTATTTTTCCCATTTCACAAGTAAGAAAATCAAGATACACAGAGGTTAATGATCTGCTCAAGGTTATAAAGCAAGAAGTAGCAAAGCCAAAAACTTGAACCTTCTGGCTCCAGAGTTCACATTCTTACATAAGACACTGTGCTGTTCCCTCAATACACTACCACTTCCTCACAAACAGAAGCAGAAATAGAATGAAGTGTTACATAATTTTACAATTCTAGGGAAAATGATTATTTGATGTATATAAAAACATTTTTTTCAAAAATACTCAAATACAACAAAATTATGAATAATTATTGAAAGTACCCAAAAGATAAAATAGTAAAACACTGGGTAAATTTTGTATAGAAAATATTGAGGTAATTTAGTATTTTAAATATGTACCATCTTTTTTTTTTTTAGAAGATATTGGGGGTAGGAGTTTATTAATTTATGTATTTATTTTTGCTGTGTTGGGTCTTTGTTTCTGTACGAGGGCTTTCTCGAGTTGTGGCAAGCGGGGGCCACTCTTCATCGCGGTGAGCGGGCCTCTCACTATCGCGCCCTCTCTTGTTGCGGAGCACAGGCTCCAGACCCGCAGGCTCAGTAGTTGTGGCTCACGGGCCTAGTTGCTCCGTGGCATGTGGGATCCTCCCAGACCAGGGCTCAAACCCGTGTCCCCTGCATTAGCAGGCAGATTCTCAACCACTGTGCCACCAGGGAAGCCCCTATATGTACCATCTTTAATTTGAATTCCTGTAACTATCCACAATTTGAAATTTAAATCAGTAAGTTGTCATCTAATGTGTAAATTCTGATTTCACATGTCTTTGGGGAAGAGTGGAATGGGATCTTCTTGAATTTTTTAACTGACTGCTCGGCTTTTTGCCACCTCCCACCCCTGTGCCTAATACACTGAAAAGTTAAGGAACTCTTGTTTTATTATCCAGTATTTTGTGCTCTACTGTAATTCTTTTAAACCAGAGATCTGTACAGCTTGTATTTTTCAAGAGGTTGGAAGTATTTGGCCGTGGTGGGGGAAGTAATGATGGAAAGTCACTGATGGGGAGGGGACTTGAGCTGATGAGCAGTCAGGCCCCTAGAGGATAGTCTGATATTAGTTTTTCAGAATTTAACTCAACACACATGTATAATTTTCTAACACGTATGAAAGAAAAAGCAATAACTTACTATTAATACCTACTCTAATTCACTCTACTTATTTTCAAACTTTTCTAAAACTAAGGTGATTATAAAATCTATTTTCCAAAACGTGTAACACTTTGGGGAAATATAAGAAAGCAATACTAAAAATTATGCTGGGATTACAGGTATGCCAAGACTATCCAAGGCAACTAGGGCGTATCACTCAATTTATAACCAATCCAATCTAATCCAGCTTTACCTTAACCAACTGTTCATAACCCATCAGCAAAAAATTAGGAAATCTTATTAAACTCTTTCATTCAAAGCTGATAACATGGAGGAGTTTCAAGATGGCAGAAGAGTAAGACGCGGAGATCACCTTCCTCCCCACAGATACATCAGAAGTACATCTACACGTGGAACTGCTCCTACAGAGCACCTACTGAATGCTGGCAGAAGACCTCAGACCTCCCAAAAGGCAGGAAACTCCCCACGTACCTGGGTAGGGCAAAAGAAAAAACAGAGACAAAAGAACAGGGACGGGACCTGCACCAGTGGGAGGGAGCTGTGAAGGAGGAAAGGTTTCCCCACACTAGGAAGGCCCTTCGCGGGCGAAGACTGCAGGTGACTGAGGGTGGAAGCTTCGGAGCCACAGAGGAGAGCACAGCCACAGGGGTGCGGAGGGCAAAGCAGAGAGATTCCCGCACAGAGGGTTGGTGCCGACCAGCACTTACCAGCCCACGAGGCTTGTCTATTCACCCGACGGGGCGGGCGGGGGCTGGGAGCTGAGGCTTGGGCTTCAGTCAGAGCACAGGGAGAGGACTGGGGTTGGCAGCATGAACACTGCCTGAAGGGGTTAGTGCAATACAGCTAGCCGGGAGGGAGTCCGGGAAAAAGTCTGGAGCTGCCAAAGAGGCAAGAGACTTTTTCTTGCCTCTTTGTTTCCTGGTGCGCGAGCAGAGGGGATTAAGAGCACCGCCTAAACGAGCTCCAGAAACGGGCACGAGCCATGGCTATCAGCGCAGAACCCAGAGACGGGCATGAGACACTAAGGCTGCTGCTGCCACCACCAAGAAGTCTGTGAGCAAGTACAGGTCACTCTCCACACCTCCCCTCCCGGGAGTCTGTGCAGCCTGCCTCTGCCAGGGTCCCGTGATCCAGGGACAACTTCCCCGGGAGAATGCATGGCACGCCTCAGGCTGGTGCAATGTCCCGCCAGCCTCTGCCACCGCAGGCTCACCCTGCACTCCGTACCCCTCCCTCCCCCCGGCCTGAGTGAGCCAGAGCCCCCGAATCAGCTGTTCCTTTAACCCCGTTCTGTCTGAGTGGGAACAGACACACTCAGGTGACCTACATGCAGAGGCGGGTCCAAATCCAAAGCTGAACCCCGGGAGCAGTGCAACAAAGAAGAGAAAGGGAACTTTCTCCAGCAGCCTCAGAAGCAGCAGATTAAAGTTCCACAATCAACTTGATGTACCCTGCATCTGTGGAATACCTGAATAGACAACGAATCATCGCAAATTGAGGAGGTGGACTTTGGGAGCAAAGATATATATTTTTCCCCCCTTTTTCCCTTTTTGTGAGAGTGTATGTGTATGCTTCTGCGTGTGATTTTGTCTGTATAGCTTTGCTTTAACCATTTGTCCCAGGGTTCTGTCCATCCATTTTTTGGTTTGATTTTTTACTTTTAAAAATTTTTTTCTTAATAATTATTTTTTATTTTAATAACTTTATTTTATTTTACCTTCTTCCTTCCTTCCTTCTTCTTTCTTTCTTTCTTTCCTTTCTCCCTCCCTCCCTCCCTCTATCTCTCTCTCTTTCTCCCTTTCTCCCTTTCTTTCTTTCTTTCTTTCTTTCTTTCTTTCTTTCTTCTTTTCTCTCCCTTTTATTCTGAGCTGTGTGGATGAAAGGCTCTTGGTGCTCCAGCCAGGCATCAGTGCTGTGCCTCTGAGGTGGGAGAGCCAACTTCAGGACACTGGTGCACAAGAGACCTCCCAGCTCCACGTAATATCAAATGGCAAAAATCTCCCAGAGATCTCCATCTGAGCACCAAGACCCAGCTTCACTCAATGACCAGCAAGCTACACTGCTGGGCACCTATGACGAACAACTAGTAAGACAGGAACACCATCCACTAGCAGAGAGGCTTCCTAAAATCATAATAAGGCCACAGACACCCCAAAACACACCACCAGACATGGACCTGCTCACCAGGAAGACAAGATCCAGCCTCATCCACCAGAACACAGGCACTAGTCCCCTCGACCAAGAAGCCTACACAACCCACTGAACCAACCTTAGCCACTGGGACAGACACCAAAAACAATGGGAACTACGAACCTGTAGCCTGCGAAAAGGAGACCCCAAACACAGTAAGTTAAGCAAAATGAGAAGACAGAAAAACACACAGCAGATGAAGAGCAAGGTAAAAACCCACCAGGCCTAACAAATGAAGAGTAAATAGGCAGTCTACCTGAAAAAAAATTCAGAATAAAGATAGTAAAGATGATCCAAAATCTTGGAAGTATAATGGAGAAAATAAAAGAAACGTTTAACAAGGACTTAGAAGAACTAAACAGCAAACAAACAATGATGAACAACACAATCAATGAAACTTAAAATTCTCTACAAGGGATCAATAGGAGAATAACTGAGGCAGAAGAACGGATAAGTGACCTGGAAGATAAAATCGTGGAAATAACTACTGCAGAGAAGAATAAAGAAAAAAGAATGAAAAGAACTGAGGACAGTCTCAGAGACCTCTGGGACAACATTAAACGCACCAACATTCGAATTCTAGGGGTCCCAGAAGAAGGAGAGAAAAAGAAAGGGACTGAGAAAATATTTAAAGAGATTATAGTTGAAAACTTCCTTAATATGGGAAAGGAAATAGTTAATCAAGTCCAGAAAGCATACAAAATCCCATACAGGATAAACCCAAGGAGAAACACACCAAGACACATATTAATCAAACTATCAAAAATTAAATAAAAAGAAAACATACTAAAAGCAGCAAGGGAAAAACAACAAATAACACACAAGGGAATCCCCACATGGTTAACAGCTGATCTTTCAGCAGAAACTTTGAAAGCCAGAAGGGAGTGGCAGGACATATTTAAAGTGATGAAGGAGAAAAATCTGCAACCAAGATTATTCTACCCAGCAAGGATCTCATTCAGATTTGATGGAGAAATTAAAACCTTAACAGACAAGCAAAAGCTAAGAGAATTCAGCACCACCAAACCAGCTTTACAACAAATGCTAAAGGAACTTCTCTAGGCAGGAAATAAAAGAGAAGGAAAAGACCTAAAATAACAAACCAAAACAATTAAGAAAATGGGAATAGGAAAATACATATCGATAATTACCTTAAATGTAAATGGATTAAGTGCTCCAACCAAAAGACATAGAATGGCTGAATGGATACAAAAACAAGACCCATATATATATATGCTGTCTACAAGAGACCCACTTCAGACCTAGGGACACATACAGACTGAAAGTGAGGGGATGGAAAATATATTCCATGCAAATGGAAATCAAAAGAAAGCTGGAGTAGCAACTCTCATATCAGACAAAATAGACTTTAAAATAAAGACTATTACGAGAGACAAAGAAGGACACTACATAATGATGAAGGGATTGATCCAAGAAGAAGATACAATTGTAAATATTTATGCACCCATCATAGGAGCACTTCAATATATAAGGCAAATACTAACAGCCATAAAAGGGGAAATCGACAGTAACACATTCATAGTAGGGGACTTTAACACCCCACTTTCACCAATGGACAGATCATCCAAAATGAAAATAAATAAGGAAACACAAGCTTTAAATGATACATTAAACAAGATGGACTTAATTGATATTTACAGGACACTCCACCCAAAAACAACAGAATACACATTTTTCTCACGTGCTCATGGAACATTCTCCAGGATAGATCATATCTTGGATCACAAATCAAGCCTTGGTGAATTTAAGAAAATTGAAATTGTATCAAGTATCTTTTCCGACCACAATGCTATGAGACTAAATATCAATTACAGGAAAAACCTGTAAGAAATACAAACACATGGAGGCTAAACAATACACTACTTAATAACCAAGATATCACTGAAGAAATCAAAGAGGAAATCAAAAAATACCTAGAAACAAATGACAATGAAAACACGACAACCCAAAACCTATGGGATGCAGCGAAAGCAGTTCTAAGAGGGAAGTTTATAGCAATACAATCCTACCTTAAGAAACAAGAAACATCACAAATAAACAACCTAGCTTTACACCTAAAGCAATTAGAGAAAGAAGAAAAAAACCCCAAAGTTAGCAGAAATCATAAAGATCAGATCAGAAACAAATGAAAAAGAAATGGAGGAAATGATAGCAAAGATCAATAAAACTAAAAGCTGGTTCTTTGAGAAGATAAACAAATTGATAAGCCATTAGCCAGACTCATCAAGAAAAATAGGGAGAAGACTCAAATCAATAAAATTAGAAATGAAAAAGGAGAAGTTAAAACAGACACTGCAGAAATACAAAGTATCCTAAGAAATTACTACAAGGAACTCTACACCAATAAAATGAACAACTTGGAAGAAATGGACAAATTTTTAGAAAGGCACAACTTTCTGAGACTGAACCAGGAAGAAATAGAAAATATGAATAGACCAATCACAAGCACTGAAATTGAGACTGTGATTAAAAATCTTCCAACAAACAAAAGCAGAGGACCAGATGGCTTCACAGGTGAATTCTATCAAACATTTAGAGAAGAACTAACACCTATGCTTTTCAAACTCTTCCAAAATATAGCAGAGGGAGGAATACTCCCAAACTCATTCTACGAGGCCACCATCACCCTAATACCAAAACCAGACAAAAATGTCACAAAGAAAGAAAACTAAAGGCCAATATCACTGATGAACATAGATCCAAAAATCCTCAACAAAATACTAGCAAACAGAATCCAGCAGCACATTAAAAGGATCATACACCATGATCAAGTGGGAATTATCCCAGGAATGCAAGGATTCTTCAATATACGCAAATCAATCAATGTGATACACCATATTAACAAACTGAAGGAGAAAAACCATACGATCATCTCAATCAATGCAGAGAAAGCTTTCGACAAAATTCAACACCCATTTATGATAAAAACCCTGCAGAGAGTAGGCAAAGAGGGAACTTTCCTCAACATAATAAAGGCCATATATGACAAACCCACAGCAACATTGCCCTCAATGGTGAAAAACTGAAACTATTTCCACTAAGATCAGGAACAAGACAAGGTTGCCCACTCTCACCACTATTATTCAACATAGTTTTGGAAGTTTTAGCCACAACAATCAGAGAAGATAAAGAAATAAAGTGAATCCAAATTGGAAAAGAAGAAGTAAAGCTGTCACTCTTTGCAGATGACATGATACTATACATAGAGAATCCTAAAGATGCTACCAGAAAACTACTAGAGCTAATCAATGAATTTAGTAAAGTAGCAGGATACAAAATTAATGCACAGAAATCCCTGGCATTCCTATACACTAATGATGAAAAATCTGAAAGTGAAATTAAGAAAACACTCCCATTTACCACTGCAACAAAAAGAATAAAATATCTAGGAATAAACCTACCTAAGGAGACAAAAGACCTGTATACAGAAAATTATAAGACACTGATGAAAGAAATTAAAGATGATACAAATAGATGGAGAGAAATACCATCTTCTTGGATGGGAAGAATCAACATTGTGTAAATGACTGTACTACCTAAAGCAATCTACAGATTCAACGCAGTCCCTATCCAACTACCACTGGCATTTTTCACAGAACTAGAACACAAAATTTCAAAATTTTTATGGAAACACAAAAGACCCCGAATAGCCAACGCAATGTTGAGAAAGAAAAATGGAGCTGGAGGAATCAGGCTCCCTGACTTCAGACTATAATACAAAGCTACAGTAATCAAGACAGTATGGTACTGGCACAAAAACAGGAATATAGATCAAAGGAACAGGATAGAAAGCCCAGAGATAAACCCATGCATATATGGTCACCTTATCTTTGATAAAGGAGGCAAGAATATACAATGGAGGAAAGACAGCCTCTTCGATAAGTGGTGCTAGGAAAACTGGACAGGTACATGTAAAAGCATGAAATTAGAACACTCCCTAACACCACACACAAAAATAAACTCAGAATGGATTAAAGATCTAAATATAAGGCCAGACACTATCAAACTCTTAGAGGAAGATGTATGCAGAACACTCTATGACATAAATCACAGCAAGATCCTTTTTGACCCACCTCCTAGAGAAATGGAAATAAAGACAAAAATAAACAAATGGGACCTAATGAAACTTAAAGCCTTTTGCACAGCAAAGGAAACCATAAACAAGACCAAAAGACAACCCTCAGAATGGGAGAAAATATTTGCAAATGAAGAAATTGACAAAGGATTAATCTCCAAAATTTACAAGCAGCTCATGCAGCTCAATATCAAAAAAACAAACAACCCGATCCAAAAATGGGCAGAAGAGGGTTTCCCTGGTGGTGCAGTGGTTGAGAATCTGCCTGCTAATGCAGGGGACACGGGTTCAAGCCCTGGTCTGGGAGGATCCCACATGCTGCGGAGCGGATGGGTCTGTGGGCCACAACTACTGAGCCTTCACGTCTAGAGTCTGTGCTCCACAGTAAGAGAGGCCACGATGGTGAGAGGACCACACACCACGATGAAGAGTGGCCCCCGCTCGCCACAACTAGAGAAAGCCCTTGCACAGAAATGAAGACCCAACACAGCCAAAAATATAAATAAATTAAAAGAAGGCTCAACATTAAAAAAAAAAAAAAAAGGCAGAAGACCTAAATAGACAGTTCTCCAAAGAAGATATACAGATTGCCAACAAACACATGAAAGAATGCTCAACATCATTAATCATTAGAGAAATGCAAATCAAAACTACAATGAGATATCATCTCACACCAGTCAGAATGGCCATCATCAAAAATTCTCCAAACAATAAATGCTGGAGAGGGTGTGGAGAAAAAGGAACCCTCTTGCACTGTTGGTGGGGATGTAAATTGATACAGCCACTATGGAGAAGAGTATGGAGGTTCCTTAAAAAAGTAAAACTAGAACTACCATATGACCCAGCAATCCCACTACTGGGCATATACCCTGAGAAAACCATAATTCAAAAAGAGTCATGTACCAAAATGTTCATTGCAGCTCTATTTTCAACAGCCACGACATGGAAGCAACCTAAGTGTCCGTCGACAGATGAACGGATAAAGCAGTTGTGGCACATATGTACAATGGAATATTACTCAGCCATAAAAAGAAATGAAATTGAGTTATTTGTAGTGAGGTGGATGGACCTAGAGTCTGTCATACAGAGTGAAGTAAGTCAGAATGAGAAAAACAAATACCATATGATAACACATATATATGGAATCTAAGAAAGAAAAAAGAAGGTCATGAAGAACCTAGGTGCAAGTTGGGAATAAAGACACAGACTTACTAGAGAATGGACTTGAGGATAGGGGGAGGGGAAAGGTTAAGCTGTGACAAAGTGAGAGAGTGGCATGTACATATATACACTACCAAATGTAAAATAGATGGCTAGTGGGAAACAGTCGCATAGCACAGGGAGATCCGCTCGGTGCTTTGTGACTACCTAGAGGGGTGGGATAGGGAGGGTGGGAGGGAGGGAGACGCAAGAGGGAAGAGATATGGGAACATATGTATATGTATAACTTATTCACTTTGTTATAAAGCAGAAACTAACACACCATTGTAAAGCAATTATACTCCAATAAAGGTGTTAAAAAAAAAAAAAGCTGATAACATTAGCTAATTGGTCCAGGTACAACCCTATGCATTTTGATTTATTTCCTGTGACTCAATCATATGCATGTATAAATGATTTTCAGCACACCCGCTTTCATTTCTCAGACAGGTAAGTAGAAAATAAAAGCTTAGAAAAGTGAAACTTCCACTTTACCATGCTTATACCAGTTTTGAAAGATGCAAAAGGGAAAAGGGGGAGGAAGGGAGAGGGAAGAAAGGAAGAGGAAGAAGAGACATGTCAACTAGATGTCTGGGCAGATGATTAGGGTGACAAAAATTGTAGCATTAATACCTATGAATGCCTGGTACAGTGATTTTATAAACATACCCAGACTTAATGAGGCTCAGAGTTATTGAAAACTACTAATCAATTTTGAAGAACACCTATATATCAAGCAATGTCAATGTATACTCGAGAATTCTGATATTTATAAAGTTAGCATTTATGTTCTTTTTTTATATATATAAATTTATTTATTTATTTTTGGCTTTGCTGGGTCTTCGTTGCTCTGCGTCGGCTTTCTCTAATTGCAGCGAGTGGGGGCTACTCTTTGTTGCGGTGTGCAGGCTTCTTATTGTGAAGGCTTCTCTTGCTGCAGAGCAGGGCTCTGGGCACACAAGCTTCAGTAGTTGTGGCACGTGGGATCAGTAGTTGTGTCTCGTGGGCTCTAGAGCGCAGGCTCAGTAGTTGTGGTGCATGGGCTTAGTTGCTCCGTGACATGTGGGATCTTCCCGGACCAGGGCTCGAACCTGTGTCCCCTGCAATGGCAGGCAGATTCTTAACCACTGCGCCACCAGGGAAGTCCAACATTTATGTTTTCAACTACTGGTTTGAGACCCAAGAATCTATGACTTATATTCATTTGTGATTTTCCTGAGTCAGCAGTTTTACATATAATCTGAGAATGGGAGTAAACCACTCTTCTAGCATGTGATCTTAGTGGACTATGGTCACCACATTCACACCTTTAAATTGGCTCTTAACTCATCATTATCATGCATTTTACAGGGGAAATTATATGCTATGATATCATCCAATGATTTGATGGCTTGGCATTCCCTATAATGAAAAAATTTCCTTTCCCAAGAATCAAAGTCAAGGACTTCCCTGGTGGCACAGTGGTTAAGAATCCGCCTGCCAATGGAGGGGACACAGGTTCGAGCCCTGGTCCAGGAAGATCCCACATGCCGCGGAGCAACTAAGCCCATGCACCACAACTGCTGAAGCCCACGTGCCCTAGAGCCCATGTGCAGCAACTACTGAGCCCACGGGCTGCAACTACTGAAGCCTATGCGCCTATAGCCTGTGCTCTGCAACAAGAGAAGCCACCGCAATGAGAAGTCTGTGCACTGCAATGAAGAGTCGGCCCTGCTTGCTGCAACTAGAGAAAGCCTGCACGCAGCAACAAAGACCCAACGCAGCCAAAGGAAAAAAAAAAAGAATCAGAGTCAATTGTGTACATAAGCAACCCCCTTCTAGTAGACAAATCCATTCAAATCCAAAAGTATGTCTGTTTAGAGAAACTAAAATTTGGAGAGGGAAAATTGGATGTTTTCACAGGGTAATGTGAAGCTATGTCAACTGATGGATTATCCTCCACTCTAGAAATTTATCCAAAGAATTTTGGCCCTTTAAATCAGAGTTCTGGTTTCCCTGCATGGTATTGGATAAACACTGAGAATTCATGCTCTGCAGTGTTCTTTTTCTCTTTGAATGCCCGCAAACACTATTATGTCAAGTCAAGCAAAGTATGACACGATTGACTAGCCTGCAATTTTCTTTTATATCAATCATATTTCAGACATGTCTACTTGAGGCTACACCCCGGTCACCTTGATCAGACACAGGCGTATCCCAGGTCCCTACCATAAACCCATTTATAAATCATCTCTCAGGGTACAGGCTGCTAACTTCAGCTCCCCTTGCCTCTTATTACTGTAAGTTGCTTGATCTTTTTTCTGTTTCAGTATCTGAGTGAGACTTTATTCCCAAATTCTGAGGCTTCCTTCATTTGGAACCACTATGTTCCAAATGAAGTTGTAGGAAAAAAATGATTTCAATATTTAGACAATACTCTGTCTTTGACTAATTTAAGCCCTTTGCAGAAAATTCATTTTACTAATTCAGTAGCCAAGAAAATTGAGATGGACATAAATAGAGGCAAAGAAAATGACATAATACTTATAGACATTTTGCCTGTACAACATAACAATCTTAAAGGCTTTGCTTTTTTCAAATGTTTGCATCTACTTTTGGGCAGGCGTTTCAATTATGGGGATAGAGGTTGTTGTCATTATATACTTTAGTTACTTCAGTTATCTGTTACTTTGTAACTAACGACCTCAAAATTTAGTTTAAACAATGTTTGTTTTTGTTTTTGTTTTTCTTCATGATTCTGTGTTTGGCTGGGCTCAGCTACATGGTTCTCCCCATGTGTGATTGGGTAGAGTTATTCATCTAGGCCTGTGATAGCACAGCGGAGGCGGATGTCCAGGAAGACCTCATTCCCATAGCTAGCAGTTGATCTTGGCTGTCAGTGGAGCAATTGTGTGGTCTCAGTGTGGCTTTTCTCTCTCCAGTAGTCAAAACTTGCTTCCTCACATCACGGTAACTGGATTCCAACAGAATGAAAGCAGAAGCTAATAGACCTCTTAAAGCCTAGATCATTCTCACCATGTCCTATTGATCAAAGCAAGTCATGGGACTAACCCAGACTCTAGGGGAATGGAAATAATCTTCAACATTTAGTGAAAAGAGAGGTGTATGCATGTAGGAATGGGCATAACTTTTTTTTTTACAGCTGTCTTTAGAGATAACTTCTAACATGAAGTTGTCATTGGAAGGAAAGGACGAAGGCTATACAACTATGTATGTTGAAATCAGGGAGGCAAAGAACATATTGAATTCTTAACAACTTTTCCTCCTAGTAATCCTGATATAAATTGTTGAATAAAAGTTACTCCAAGTTATCTTCTCTAGAGCTTGAAGTAAATCTTCAAGTCACCAGCTTAGTTTGGTGCTTTAGGCATTTCCCCAATTTCTCATTTCTTGAAAAACGTCTGTTCTTAGCAAAGAGGTTTTCACTAAAACGCAAAAGCAAAAAATGTATAACTTTCTCTATTTGGTAGAGATTTAACTAAGAAAACCAGCTATAAAAAAATGTGTATCCAAACTTAGTAATTAGTTAAAGTATCACTGAGTTCAATCTATGCAGATTTCTCCTAACCCAAAATTATATACAGCAAATAATCATTAACTATAGATCCTAATAACTTAATATCAGTCCTGTCTTATGTAAAATCTAATCAAACAAGTCTTAATTCTGAAAAGTTCATAACAAAAACATCTAGTATCTCAAGAAGATTCTACTTTAAAAAATAAAATTAAAAAAATAAAACTCATGAAGAGCTTTCTTATTCTCCAGTGTTGTGTTATTTGAAAAGAATGTTCTTTGTTTTTTTTTATTTTTCTCCAGGAAGTAGGACAAGCCTGGAATCACTCAGAGCTACAAATCCCAAAGGCAGCCTACCTGATAAGAGAAGGAAGATATTCCTGTGTCTCCAAATGGCAAAGAACACTCACAGGGCATATTATATCATCTGTTGCAGAATTTCGATTGGACTGATCTGACTAGGCAGAGGTGATTTATGGCTTATGTTTTATTTGGTTCCATCCCTATTTACAATAATATATCCATCTCTCTTTATTTGGGGAACAATCAGATTTTACACTTCTTATGCAGAAATGCTTAGAAGATATAAAGTATGCATTTAAACTTTTAGAAATAAAATCGACCCAATCTATGCATATATATATGCAAATACATATTCAAAAGCTATGTGTCTAATAAAAGTTACTTGAAATTGATCATGGGTTATTTCATTCCAAACACAAAATAATAAAGTACACTTTCAAAATTATTATCTCAGAAAAAAAAAAAAAAAACATTGTCAACTGTGGTAGGCAAAAAAAAGTGCCCTGTCCCGCCAAAGATGTTCACGCCTTAATCGCTGGAACCTGTGCGCATGTTACTTTACACCATAAGTGAAACTTTGCAAAGGGATTAAAGTTAAGGATCATGAGATAGGGAAGACTATATCCTGAATTATCTGGTGGCCCCAATCTAATTACATGAGTCCTTAAAATTGGAGAACCATTCCAAAGATGGGTATATGACTATGGAAGAAGAGTCAGAGAGATGTGATATGAAGATGAGTCAAACTGCTATTGCTGGTTTTGAAGGAAGAGGACAAAGGACATCAACCAAGGGATGCAGGCGGCCTCTAGAAGCCGAGAAGGGCAAGAAAATGTATTCTCTCCTAGAGCCTCCAGAACAGAACACAACCCTTTCAACCAACATCTTGATTTTAGTCCAGTGAGACCTATGTTGGACTTCTGACCTACAAAACTGGAATGTAATAAACTTGTAATTCTTAGACCACTGAATTTTGGGCATTTTTAACTTCAATTATTTATATACAATGCTACAACCAACCACACCTGAAGATACATATTTAGACAATGCCAACATTCAAACTATTTTATATATTTGTATATTCTAATAATGTACCTATGTCAAAACTAACCTGTTGGTAAATTAATATTGCTCAAATAAATCCAACCTATAATTATTTAAAGTGTGCATGCTTGTAGATGTGTTAATATGTTTGTTTTAATTGTACTGTTTTAAAGTGTAGTTGGTATAACATGGTAAACTTCCTAACATAAATATTGTCTTTTTTCTTCCAGTAGTAATGTGACAGATACTGTCATTACTTTAAAGTATTCACATCTACCTGTTATCTTCTCCACAAATTCCCCAATTTTGAAGCAAGTGGAACCCTTTGCCAGTTTCAGAGAAAGATTCATAACTGGACTAAAACTACCATTACTATGGCTCTATCCTTTTTGCCAGTGGTGGGTCTAGTGTTGATATATACCTATTTGTGGCAAAAGAGACCCAAGAAGAAATCTTTTAGGGGACCCCTATTTCCATGAGAACACTTTTCCATCCTACTTTTTGCCTTTGGATGAAATTTTGATACCAGGAGCCACAGCATCCATCTTGCAGCTATAGGGAGATAGAGAAGCACAAATACAAAAAGCCTACATGACCAGAAGGGTAGAATAGAGAGATAAAAAAATTTGCTTTGGATTGCCTTTCTTGGTCCTATTCAAGAAGTAATTAAATGTTTGCTTTGAATAAATAAAAAGTTTTTATTACATAAGCTACTGTTATCAGATTTTCTGCTACTTACAAACACATGTCAGTTGCTACAGACGAAAAGACATTTCCTTAGACACCAACATACAAGTAGTCATAAACAAAGCTTTAAATTAATTATTATCTGTGCTTACATTTGTAATGTCTAAATTTCTGAAAATTAAAAAAAATTAAAAGGCAGTTAGATCAGAGCTTTTGTAAACACTTGGAGCTCCCCAAAAAGTTTTCCACTCTTACAGGAATATTTGGACCAAATCTGTTTTATGAAATTTCTGTAACTTCTGTAGAGAATTCAGTGTTACTTATTAATGGGCTGGTGGTTAGTATCAATTGATAAATGCAGCCATGGAAGGAAAAACACCATTCAGAACTGTTCTGTTCAGATCTTTGAATAAAGACACTTAGGAGATAATTCATCAGACAAAATTCACAGAGCTCGGTGCTATTTGTACATAGTACTACTATACTGTAATTGGTGATCCTTCCCAACCCTGTCAACTATCTTCTCAATCTCCCTCTTTCCACAACACCACTCACCCCCCAAATCCTTTTCTAAAAGAAAAAAAAAAAAATCTTTGTTTAGGTGGTATTGTAGTCTCTTAAGACAAGCATATGTTTAAAGCAATTTGGTATGTAAGATGAATTTCAATAGAAAATAATTTTGCCATTAGACCCTTTGGTAAAATTGCAAAATACGTTGAGTTTATGTTTGGTGTCCTTTGTCCCCGCCTTCCTGTTCGAATCTACTTATATTTTTATCTTTTGGGGATCGATTCATACCCTTACTATTTTTTTTATTTTCTAGACTCCAACCTCTTTCCTCCTTCCTTCAACTTTTGACAGGAAGTTGCTTTCTTTGTCAAAAATGCCAATAACCCACTTTCCCTTCCCCCAAAGGCTTATTAGCCCCCTCATTTCTGCAACTGATATCATTTAAGAAGAAAATAATTTAAATTCATTCACATTAAAGAATGACTGGCTGATAGGCTCAACTACCCCCATAATTATTTTTATTTTAAAACAAGGAGATTATTAACCTAAATTACACTCATCAGAGAAGCAGCTGGCATATAGGACTTGGTTTTCATCTCAGCTGACCACGTCGTTCATTCTCACCAGGACTCTCATCTTTTAAAAGACAAGTTTGAATTAGAGAATTTTTACAGGTTCTAAAAAAAAGTCAATATCCTGTGATTCCTTACATATGGGAAGAGGATAATTTTGAGTTAGGCGACGTGTATATTACAACTTTTCTGTAATACATGTATAAATAATCTGGCAAACTGGTTCTACAAATTTTCTTAATTTTGACCAAAAAGCTGGTGATTCTAAAAAATAATAGTTTTGAAACAAGAAATTCTCACACACACCTGAGATTTTCTCCTTGGTAATTAATTCTCCTAAACAGTTTTTCAGTTATTACCACACTGAGAATGAATAAAGAAAGATTTGTGCGGGGGATGATATCTGATCATTGTGTTCATTTATTCTTTAAGTACAAAATTCAGCAGAGTCCGAGCATTTTGACAGGTGTGACAGATCGGCAGCTGCAGAAACACACCGTCTGCTGCAGGAAGCCCCACACCTGCATGTAGAAGGTATTAGTCCATATAGAAAACTTGGAACCTTCACTATAATCTAGAATTTTCCTTTGAAATTTGACTTGCTACTGTGTCCTAAGTAAACAGTGACAGTAATTAAGGCTAGCCTGCCTCCTTCAAGCAAACTCAACTCCAGTTAAGCTATATATATACATATATATATATATATATGTATATATATACATATATATATATATGCTGTCTGGATTTTTTTTTTTTTTTTTTTTTTTTTTTTTTTGCGGTACGCGGGCCTCTCACTGTTGTGGCCTCTCCCGTTGCGGAGCACAGGCTCTGGACGCGCAGGCTCAGCGGCCATGGCTCACGGGCCCAGCCGCTCCACAGCATGTGGGATCTTCCCAGACCGGGGCACGAACCCGTGTCCCCTGCATCGGCAGGCGGACTCTCAACCACTGCGCCACCAGGGAAGCTCCTGGATTTTAATTTGCTAGATTTGCCATCCATCTACTGCATGTGGTGAAAGGTGACCAGATGAAGAAAAGCAGCAGTAAATTCTAATTATTGCTCAGGAAATTGCTGTAGCACTTCATTTTTAAATGCAATTCAAAGTGAAATGCTATTAATAAAAAGGCTCATAATATGAAAAGTTTATTTTAGAGTGGTATAATGCAGTTTAGGACGATGCTGTAATTCTATAGAGGGAGGTTAGATGATCTACAGAACGGGAAATGACTTACATTAGTGAAACAAACATAATTGACATCAGTTAGGAAGTATGGACAACAGGGAGTCCAGTAATTTCACAACATGCTACTTCTCCCTCAGGATGCTTACTACTAAATTGCTGAGGGAAAAGTTTTAAAATATCCAATTACATCATGAGAAGTAGCTTAAAGGTCTATGAGGTTTAAATTCAATCTGAAACAGATGACTAGCAGAATCTTAGTAGTGGGTTGATAAATTTTTATAGAATGGTACAGAAATCTGCAACCACATTAGTTCTTGCCCAAACTAGAACAACTGATCCTTAACTTTGCAAAGGTTTCCAGTGTGGTTTCCAGTGCGGGTTCCAAATTCTTCAAATATCCCTTGCACATATCCTGTGGCATATTTTTATGTAATATATTTTGATGCTAGGTTTCTATGCATTCCATGCAACTAAGATGTCATTTGCATAAACATTAGCGCAGCCAAAATCTCAATCCAATTTTTATTGCACTCAGGATCCTGACCCAGTTCTCTGTAGAGCAAGATTTAAGATTACTCACTCATTTCAACATGTAAAATTAGAAGATATTTATGTTAGATGATGGATACTTGATACCACATGGGGATATAAATGGAAAAAAAATACAAAAACAGAGCCATTCTATTTGCGTATATAAAAAGATTTCTTTGTTTGGGACCTCTGGCATCCATTTATAAAATATAGCCTTATTTGCGACAGACTGCATCCATAATGTTACAACCATGTTGAAAACTAAATAATGTGCGAAAATGGAGTGCTGTGTATCTTATATGCACTCAACAGAACATATAATGGATCTCTTTCAAATTTCCAATGAATCCTCGTCATAAGGCACTGCTTTTCTTGTTGAAGAGAAGATCTAGCGCCTCACGAGGTGTATCTGCATGCTGCAATGCCTCTCACCATGCTGTGACTTTTCTCCCGGCCTTTGAAATGCACTCACCATTCTCCTTATTCTTAAGACTGAACATATACAGGGTAGCTTGCCTGGAGGAACTTCAGTCTTCCTTTCTTTACTCGCCATGATCTGGCTGTGTTTCAGAATTTCAATGCATTGTAACTGTAGCTAGTAATGTAACATTTGAAGGACAAAAAATAATATAATATAACTATGAAACAAATTAGCTACTGTGGTAAGTCTAAAATGCAGGCATTGCCATAAGGCCATTATTTTAATCCTAATGTTGGTACACTGAAGATGCTGCCCTGCAGGTGGATATACCAACACTTTTGAGTTTATTAATTTTTTATTACCCAGGGTATCTTCTGTTTAAAGAGTAGAATTCTGCAGCAACTTTCATCTCTGCATTACTAAATAATTACATTGAGGGCACGTAAACTTTGCTGTTAAATATGGGACTAGAGAGTTTATAATAAGCCATACTTTTACAAAGCATGTTTCAATACTCGTAACTCATTTAATCTTCAAAGCAATTCTATTTTTATCCCTGCTTCATGGATGTGAAAATTGAAATGCAGTGAAGAAACAAAACTTGCCTTTGCTTTCAAAGCTAGTAAGCGTCAGAGCCAGGAGGATACAGGTTTTCCTATCCTGGTAAAATGCTATTTCTAACATGTGATACTGCCTATCAGAGCTATTCAATACTTTGATCTTCAGATGTTGTTAAATTTATAGCATTATCTGACCCTACACATTAGTTCATAACTTTAGGCATATCTTCCTCTGTGCCCTTTAAGGGAGAAGTTACTTGCCAACAAACAGTGGTTTCTGGCTTCTCTTCACACAGGCTGCTGACCACAATTATAGCTTAATGACTCAAGAGCTTCCCAGAGCTGGTATTCTTTTCTGAAATGAGTTACCCAGATCCTTTTTATGCATGGCTGCATGCAGTAAAATGGAAATGTGAGATCACCATTCTTTATTCTCTTGTTCAGATTCAGATCCACAAGTATTTTCTGACAGCCTACTATGTGTCAGATCCTGGGCTGCAGTTCTTAGAAATGCCTATTAAAGGGAATACTTCATACCACATCAGCTCTGCTGGCCTCAAACTCCACTGACCTAGCCTCGGGGTTTTGCTCTTTTTATCCAAAAGAGAAACTTGTTTAACACTTGCTGAAGTTCAGGTTTACTGATGTTGGATGCTTTGTAAATCCAATAAATACAGTTCAGAAGTTTTGATGTTGATCTTTTTATTCTTCTCTCATCTGGCAAGCCACAGATATCATGAGCACTCTGGCATGTGAGGTGGAGAAGCACATTGCCTCTCGGTGCCTGCATGGTTGATGATGCAGCCTGTGGCTCAAAAAGAAATAGGTTCCGATGTCGCCAGTAAAATACAGATACAGGAGTCATGCCTTGAGGCTTATCTTGACCTGTATCTCTTGATAATCTTGATAAAACAGATATGCCTACATGCTTATATGTTAAGGAAAAAATGTACAATCTTCGAGTAGTATCTTTAGGATTGTGATGGATTGTTTTGTGTTTTCAGAGGATAACTCTAATAGTGTGGATAAGTTGGGGAAAATAGAAACATACGTAAGACAATGCAATAATCTAAAGGAAAGAAAAATAAGACCTGAAAAACTATAGAAGCAATGGAAATACAGAGTAGCTAAAAAATTCAGTAGAATTTTTAGACATGAGAGGGGTTAAATATGGAAAGATATTTCAAGGTTTCTAGTTGAGAGACTTAATGGCATAGATAACAAATACATGAATGTCAGTGCATAAGGAACGTATGTTTAGATTCTAGAAAGATTAGTTTGGGGTCACATTGAAACATCTGTATTGGGCGGTGGTGGTGGGGAACTAGTGCTCAAGAAAACTCAAGGATGAGGATTTGGGGGTCAGCAATGTTTAAACTAGAGTCAAAGTCATGAACATTGGAAGGATAAGAGAAGACTACGGGCCAAAGAAGCTTGAAGACACAGCTTTTAAAGAGAGAAGAGAGAAACAGGAAAAGATCTGAAGAAGTATTCTGACATGTATGGGAAAGAAAAGTGTGATAGCAAAACAAGCTGAAAAGAGAATTTTTTTTTAATGTTAAATGCTGCCAAATTCAATTAAGAAAAATCACTAAAAAGCATGCTTTGAATTTAAAAAACATTTTCCAGGCAACTTAAGGAGAGTGGTTTACTTAGAGGGATGGAAACAGAAGTCATATTACAGGGCACTGGGGAATGAATGGAAGGAAGAAGTGGAGACAGCTCATAGGAAACTAATCTTTCAAGAAGTTAACCCAAAAGGCAACAAAGGGATGAATATTCATTGCTATAGTATAAAAAAAAGTTATTTGAAGACTAAAAGTACAAAATAAAAGCTATTGTAATTACCAAGGCATTCTGATTCTTTTACTTTATACTTTCTATAAGTAATAGTATGAAATCAATGGAGGCTAGGTTTGTAAAAGGAACCCCTACCGTGCAGAGAAAAATCTATACCTAAGTACAGATAATTAGCTTGCCAGTTTTGAAGATTAAACTTAGCTATTCGGGACAAGTGGGCAAAATAAACCAAAAGCACTACAATTAATGTTTCCATAGTCTTTGGAAACGTAGCAAATATCAGTACTGACACTACAAAGTGAAGAAAGGTAGATACATCAAAACAATTATATTAAAGCTTTTGAAAAGAACCAAAATTTAAAATAGGCATTGTTACAGCAAGATCTCTGAGCTTAGGTTGTTAGCTTATGAGGCATTTTCATTTCTTTGTTTAAATAGATCATGGTCAGTTCATCAAAGTTTTGCAGGAGATAAAATGAATCTCTATAGTTTTCTAAAAACAAGTTGCATTTGTAGATTTAACATTCGTTATCAATAAAATAATGTTTATAGAGGATTTCATGTATCTATATATAGTTATTAAATTTTGTAGTTGTCCAACTACTTTTTTCTGGTTTTTTTTTTGTTTTGTTTTTTTTTAAGGTAACAAATTTCGCTTTGGACATATGATCTCCACTAGAAAACAAATCACACTTCCTTATGGCTAGGTGGGGTCCCTCTTAATTTCCCCAAATAAGGTGAAAATTTGTAAAAGTGCTTTCTTTCCTGCATTCTTTCCCATTGCCATGAGAAAGAACAGTGATGTGCCTATGACCCAGCTTTTATTTTTTGAGGTATATTTTTCATAGTGTAACATGCATAGATTTTACGAGGAGAATCTTGACCAAATGTATACATCAATTTAACACTCAAATGAAGATACAGAACATTTCTGTTACCCCTAAAGTTTCCTCATGTCACTTTTCTAATCATGCTGTTGTTACCATAGTTCATTTCTTTTCATTGCTAAGTAACAGTCTCTTGTGTGACAATATCATAATACGTTTATCCATAATATTTTATAAATTCTCCTGTTGATGGGAATATGGGTTGCGTCCAGTTTGGGACTACTATGAAGAGAACTACAATGAATATTCTTGTTAAATTTTTTGTGCAACTGTATGTTTTCACTTTTCTCAAATTAACACCTAGAATGGATTACTAGGTTATAAGGAAAGTTCATGTTTAACTTGTATTATAGAAACTGTCAGAACAATTTCCAAAGCGGTTGTACTGTTTTACATTCCCACCAGCAGTATATATAGAACCAGGTGTTCACCAAGCAGAGGAGGACAATACCATAAGGGGTGGGGAAACAATTACGTGGGAGACTTCTCTGTCCTTGAATCGAACAATAATTCCCCACAACCTTGGACCAACTTTCTTTGGCTCTATCCCACCAGTGTGTGATAAACAATGACGTACCAAGGAGGTATAAGAATGGGTTCAGTCTACCCAGTGCAGGCACCAAGACGGTACTTTTGTGTAGAAAATTTTTAAACAATGATATAAATCACCTAAAATTCATTCTGTTTTTGTCACCATATACTGTGTTTATGAACAATGTCAGTGATACTGACATTGGATACTCCTGCACACCAGGGTGGACCACTCATATGCCCCATGCTTGGTGTGCCACTGGAATAAATGACTTTTTTGCTCAAGCCACTGAAGATTTTTAATACTTATCTACTCTTAATCTTTTTCTCAAAAATATGTGTATTTAAGATCTACATTCTTGAAACAGATTTATGGTTACCAAAGGGGAAAGGGGGGAGGGATAAATTAGGAGAATGGGATTAACAGATACACACTACTATATATAAAGTAGAAAAAGGACCTACTGTATAACACAGGGAACTATATTCAATATTTTGTGATAACCTGTAATGGAAAAGAATATGAAAAAAAATGGATATATAACTGAATCATTTTGCTGTACACCTGAAACGATATTGTAAATCAAGTATACTTCAATTAAAAAAATAGATCAGCATTCTTATATTACACACATTCTTAAAATTATGCATATATTGTGCCAACATTTAGTATTACTGACAAATAAAAGTCAATTAAAGTTATAGGCACATTCTTAAACGTTTGAGTTATGAACTGTAATTAATTATATCAAGTAGTCTATTACCCACTTTTTATATTACATAGCCAGAATCAGCTTTATGGAATTAACACTTTCATAGGAATTTAGAGATTACTTTATATTTGGAAATAGAGAGACCTGTATTATGTAACAGTATTTGCGGCCATCATCCTGACATCGTTGAGCAGTAGAGGCCACCCCAGCAGCACTTGTAGGGTACCATATCAGGGGTTATTACATTTATGTCACTTCTCTTTGTTGTTGTTTTTATTTTATATTGGAGTATAGTTGATTAACAATGCTGTGTTAGTTTCAGATGTACAACAAAGTGATTCAGCTATACATATACATGGATCTATTCTTTTTCAAATTCTTTTCACAATTAGGTTGTTATAGAATATTGAGCAGAGTTCCCTGTGCTATACAGAAGGTCCTTGTTGGTTATGCATTTTAAATATAGCACTTTGTATATCATTTCTCATCTGACCCAATAAAGCAAAGCCAACACCCAAATCAAATCTCATCCATAGCACTTTATTTTCTTGACAAATGATCTTGATGTTTGACTTGATATTTAATACCTTTGCATCAACCCTGTGAGTGAACATATCTTCCCTTTTCTGAGTTACAATCTTGGCTTCTCCTGAATGCAGTTGTTCTCCTTGACAAGGACACATTCACAGACTAGATTAGTGCGCTCCCTCTGCACTCACCACATGTGATAGAAAACTGGCCTTTGTATAAATGGAAGAATGTAAGTACAAGAAAACTGTCACTATTCTCTCTACGTTTTGATTAACATAATTTGCTATTTTTTGGACCTCTAATTACAGAGGAAAATAAATTGCATAAAATATGCAACTGCTTTAAAAATGTTATTTGGATATACTTCCTGTCCCTGTTGTCCAGGCAAACACCTCCAGTACCACACCTGTAGCTTAACAAGTTTCACACATCACTCATTGCAGAAAGGGAGGACAAACATTAAGGGAATCTGTGGGGCATCTCAGCAACAGGGTATCAGAGAGGACTTGTTGGATTTGAGGCAATTTGAGGGAAATTTCAAGGATGTGGGGCTTTACTCTGGATTAGATGCTGTCATGAAGTGAGGGTAACTTTATATTTGGGTATCTTAATAGGTCTTATCAAGGAGCAAACACTAAGCAAAGCTAAATCAATAGTTGGTAAAGAAGTAGTAAGTAGTCACTCATTAACCAGGATGGGGGGATGGTTGTTCATTTTTATAGTTTAACCTACCTGGTTCATGCTTTTGTGTGTGTTCAGATATAATAAAGTGATCTTGTTTTTTTCGATCAAGCCATCATATTTACAGGGTAGCCTTGTTTGGTTGATGTTTTGAGAAATTAAGTTCAACAGGACTTTAAGCCCTATTGTGAGCACCAGGCTGGCCTCTTGATTTCTGCAGTGGTTTCTGTCCTTCTGTATTGGTTTACTATTGCTGCCATAACAAGTCTTCAGAGGCTTCCTGCTATAACACGAAATTATCTTACATTCCCGTAGCTCAGAAGTCCAACACAAGTTAAAATAAAGATGTCGGCAGAGCTGTGTTCCCTTCTGGAGGCTCAGAGAGAATCTGTTTCCTGGCCTTTCCCAGCTGCATGTCTGGGTTCATGGTTCCCTTCTTCCACCTTTAAAACCAGCAGGTCAACTCCTCATATCACATCACTCTGACGTCATTTTTCTACTTTTAAGGACCCTTGGGATAACATTGGGCACACCCAGACAATCCAGGATAACCTTCCCACCTCAGGGTCCTTAAATGTAATCGTATCTGCAAAGTCTCTGTTATCTTGTAAGGGAGTACATTCACAGTTCTGAAGAGTAGGATGTGGACATCTTTGGGGAACCATTATTATGTCTACCATACCATCTCACTCTGGTGATTATCTAGTTCAAATATTCTTATGCAATTAGAAAGAAGTTTACATAAAAGAAGAAAATCCAGATTAAGGGGCCTTGGCTTGGTTGATTCAGTGGTTCAACAGTGCGAGGGATTCAGGTTTCCCTCATTTCTCAGGTCTCTTGCCCACCTCATCCTTAGCCACTCATCATTGTTAGCAGGGCTTCCAGTAGCAATCCAGAGTACATGCTTCCTAGTTGTCAATTAAAAGGTGAGGAATAACTGGCTTCCAATGCCTCTCTCTTAAGTGTGGGAAACTGTCCTAAATTTCCCAGCAAACCAATTCTGAGCTCGCTGGTTCAAACTGGCGAGGCCTGCCCAACTTGAACTAATCGCTGGCAAAGGAGATATACCTAAGACAATTAAAGTTAGTTTATCAACTGGAGTGGAATGGAGCCTCATTACAATTGTCACCTCATCACATAGAGCAAGTACTTATCAGCACCTGGTCCACTGATGTATTTAAAAAAGGAATTAAAATAATGACCAATACAATAAGAGTGTAGATGCTTGGAGTCTAAGTTAGGTGTGGTCAACAATTAGATTATTGATGATCAGAATATAATAGTGATTTGTCATAATAAAGTCACAATCTAGGCAGGTTTAAAGAATTAAAGAGAATTACAAATATTCAAGATCGGTACAAATAATGAATAAGTAAATAATCTTTAAGAACTATAAGATATAAAATTAGAGAGCAGGACAGTTTAATCCAACAGATTCAATAATCAATAAGGAGAGACATGATATTAATGAACACAGGGACAAATCTTTGTAACGGACATTAACCTCTCTCCTAGTCGAACGCCTGGCACACACAAACTACTTCACACATGTACAGCTGTTCCTCTGTATCCATGGGGGATTCGTTCCAGGACCCATGTAGGATATCAAAATCTGACAATGTTCAAGTCCCACAATTAATCCTCCCTATGCATGAGTTCTGCATCCACATTTTCAACCAACCACAGATCATATACGTTGACCCTTGAACAACACAAATTTGAACTATGCAATAAATATCCATGTATAAGTGGAACAACGCAGTTCAAACTCTTGTTGTTCAAGGGTCAATTGTAATTCAATATATACTTTAAAAACTTATTCTGAAGTGCTGCTAAGCTGGATGTGAGGGTGAAATTAGATAAGTGAGATTATCTGTGGCCTGTAAACTGCAGGACTTATGCCAGAAGAATGAGACAAATGCAAACACAAATGATATGAAGTAACATTTCTCTCAAACTCAGAAATAACAAGGAAATAAGTAGCTTGTCTCTGAAGATTCTTTTTTAGTTGGGCTACTGTTTTCTATTTTATTTTGCATTTTTTGCTGAAAAAAACATGAGGAATAAAATTACCTTAACGAGACTTCGGTTTCTGGTGTGGCACGTAAAGAGCTTAGAAGTCACCATTGCATCTCAATAAGTAAAAAGCTGAACGAACTGAAGAATCAACTTTTCTGAGGTTCGTTACAGAAGTAAGGTAACAGAGCAAACTGTTGCCTCCCAAACTGGAGAGACAGGTAGATGCAGAGAATCACAGCTTACTTGAGCAGAAACCTCTGTGGGAACCAGTGCTGGGGAGGAAAACCCAAACTGTAATTGACAAATTGCTAGAGGCTCAGTGTGAACAAGTCTGAGAGTTAAAAACTCCAAGGGACTCAGTCACTGGGGAGCCCCACACTTTGAGTTTTACCTCCTAGACACTACCAGGTTTTCACAGTGAAAACTGGAAAAAAATTCCCTCGGGCTTCTGGCAGAGGGAGGGGAGGAAGAAACCAGTGTGAAATATGCCAGAGCTCTCTGTTCCTCTCAAGAAGGCCTGTCCTCATGAGAAACTATTTTACCAGCACCTAACTTGCTAGGATTTTATATGAGCCTAACCTACCTGGGGGTAGGGAAATACCCACCTCTGATCCACTCTAGCCCATCCTGACCCACTTGAGGGGGAGGGGCAGAGGGAGGGGAATGAGAAGCACTTGTGAAGTTCACAGTCCAGGGCACAGGCTCACCAATCGCTACTCACAGGACCATGGCATGCTTATCTCCCACATCTTACCACCACATTAGTGAAGGCCTATTTACCACAGTTCCTTTTACACAGTACATCACTTCCACCTTTTAACCAAAAATTACAAGGGATACTGAGGCAAAAAACACAGTTTGAAACACAGAAAGAATCAGAACCAGACCCAGATATTGCAGGGATGTTGGAATTATCAGGCCATGAATTTAAAACAACTATACTTAATATGTTAATCATAGGGCTGTAATGGAAAAAGCAGACAATATTCTAGGATAGATGGAATGTAGGCAGAGAGATGGGAATTCTAAGGAAGAATTTAAAAGAAATGATAGGAAAAAAATAACACGAACAGAAATGGAAAATGCCTCTGATGGGCTCATTAGTAGACCGGACATGGCCAAGAATCTGAGCTTGAGGTTGTTAATAAAAATTTCTAAAACTGAAAATCAAAGAGAAAAAAAGACCGCAAAACAAACAACCTAGGTCAGAATATCCAAGAACTGTGTGACAACTGTAAAAGGCGTAACATACCTGTAATGGAAATACCAGACAGAGAAAACAAAGGAACAGAAGCAATATTTGAAGAAATAATGACTGATAATTTCCCCAAAATTAATGTTAGACTTGAAACCACAAATTCAGGATCCTAAGAGAACACCAAGCAGGGTAAATGCCAAACAAACTACACATAGGCATATCACATTCAAAATTGTAAATTAAAGATAAAGAAAAATACGTTAAAGAGATCATTAAACTGTTCCCAGTCATTCTTTCCATAGGTTTTAGGTAGAGTCCCTTACTACTTTAATTTCTATCACTTTCTTCCTCAGTAAAAGACAAGAGATTTTTACTTAAATTGTATTAAGATTGTACGTACTGTATTAGGCATCAGAGAAGTTATTTCACAGGAAGAGTTCAACGGTGAGCTTCACTGAAATGGAACCGGCTTTGATTCAAACACACCTGAATTTAACTCTTTGCTCAGCCTCTAATCACGAGTGACCTTAAAAAGTAACACCTGCTTTCACCAAGTCTTAGCTTTGACCCCACAAAAAAGGTAGCAGTATTTATTTAGCAGTATTTATTTATTTATTATGAGTGTTAAAGATTATATGTATAAAAACTAGTGTAACATCTGTCTAGCAAAAGTAGCCACTTGATAAATGATAGCTGCTATTATTAGGAGTAGTGAAAAATTACGGTAATGTAGAAATGAAGAGAAACAGAACAAAAGATGTTTAACCTGGCAAGTTTTTTTCTAGACATTTAGACCTATTGTAGTTCCATAAAATTAATTTTGGCCTAAAATACAGTCATTCCAGACAATCTAAAAGCCCCCGCACAGAGGCTAACATCCCAAACGTACTGCAAGTGGGGCACTTTCCTATCCTTGATGTCTGTTAGGCCTACCTTCTCTCTAGGTTAGATAAATAACAGAATACTTTAGCTTTTCAGAAAGCTACTTCCTAGCCCAGGAAGCAAAGGAAAAAACACTGAGAGAACAACAGAGAAGATTACAGAATTAAGAATATCAAGTCATATCTCTGGGCAAAATTTGATTGTGAAACCTTCTTGGCCTGCAAGGCTAGAAACTCTTCCTGTCTTTGGAAGCAAAAGTTTTTTGCCTTGGCCTTTCTGAAAGTTTTCAAGATCAGTAGTTTCAAGGCAATACTTTTCAACCCCAGATGCACGTTATCACCAACTGGTGAGTTTTAAGTAGACTTCTGTCTGGGCTCTCCCCACAGTAATTTTTGGTTTAATTGGTCCCTGGTGGAGCCTTGGGGGCAATGTTGGTTTTTAAAACTCTCCAGGTGATATTAATGAGCGTTCAGAGCTGAGAGCCACTGTTTTAAGGCAAACTTTCACATGGATTTCAAGCCAATCCCTCTGTTCATGCCCAGGCCCATTTTTGTGCTTTGGGTCAGGATCCACTTCACCCTATAGCTGCCACATTTTCCTCTTGGGATCTACTCTGGTGGCCTGATGCTAGTTTCTTTACTAATATGCTTCCAAAGTATTCTTCCCACTGGTTGTGAGCTGAGCAAACAATGCATCACTTTACTCCTCAATTATCCGCTGACTCTTGGCATCTGGAAACGGCTTCTTTGGTGTGGTCTTCTCTGCACAGCTGTAGTCCATACATTTTTAAATGTCGATTCTTTCTTGAGGAAAGATCAGCTGGCTCTGAAATACTGGGTAAAATGCGTTCCTCTCTTAAATGAGATGACATGTATAAAGCACTGTGCATATGTAGGCACTCAGGAAAGGCTGGGTTTGTGAACTAAATTGATTTCTTTGCCTATTTTTCCTACTGGACTGAATTCTTTTGTGGCTACGGAGTCAAACTCACCAGTGCCATAAAAAATTATCTCCAATCAACATTCTTCATATGACCTGTCTACACTTTAGCTCTAAGATACCGTATCACATCTTTTTATTCATTAGCCATAGATTAAATCTCCTCACAATTAAGATGCATAGGTTCTCTTATTCACCTACCAAATCCCTTTTTTTTCCAAAGAGCTGACCATTTTGGGGTCTCGTGGAAGCCTAGTTCTATGACCACTACTCTCCTTGCACATGAATAGCTAAATGACTTTACCCAAATCCTATGAAATAAGCTAGCCTTTACTGAAAAACATTTCCCCACAATTAATTGTAAATATACCATCTCAATGTTACTTTCAGATTAAGCCCTTACTTAGCACTCCACAAAAATAATACTCACATGTGCCCTAGATACTCTGCCCTAGCACTTATACTATCGTTAGACTTCTCCCCTCTTATTTTGTTTGCAAGTTTATTGTAACATAAACACAAGATTCACACTTTAGAAACACTATGACAAAAGTCTTAAGGGTCACTAAGGATAGGAATGTAGCTCTCCAGTATATCCTTATTTTGTGATCTGCCTGTGAATAAAAGCCCTAGACATTTTTCACAAGGAAGTATATGGTTTCTCCTAAGCACAATCCATTATCTTAGGCAACAGTATTGTCAGTAAAGATATGTGGTTATTGTGAACTCATGCTGTGAAAACCAGAAGTTCAACAATAGGAAAGAAATTTCAATAGCATCATTCTTAATTTGCTTCTTTTTTAAAAATATCAAAATATTAATAATTAGATTTTTAATCATGTATTCTACCCTTTTTCTAATCAGCTCTAACCCTAGATTTCAGTGATTGTTTAAATTATTTTAGGTGAAAAAAATCTCATAATTTATGACTCCCCTTGTCTCACAGGAGACTCAGAGTCATTATTAACTTTAGTAAGATGTTGGTAATAATCATTCAAAGAGATTTATACACAGAAGTTCTACAGAGCTTTCTCCAAACCATGAAATGAACTTTAAGAAACACCTTTGGCTACTTTTTCATGTTTATACACATGGAATCATTATGGTTTATAGCCAAAAGATGACTTTTTTTTTTGCTTACAAAAATTCTTTCAGCAAATGACAACATTCAGAATCTAGATATCTTCTAATGTTTGCTCCATTCAAATAGAAAATGTTCTCTTTCTCTCAACGGCATAGGTGGCGATAATTGGTAGCTTTGGTGTCTGTAATTGTAATGATTCTCCCTTAACTCCCACTCCCTCAATGCCACCACCCCCAGCAAACACACACACACACACACACACACACACACACACACACACACAAACACAGAT
Organism: Phocoena phocoena; assembly: GCF_963924675.1. Taxonomy (NCBI): domain Eukaryota; kingdom Metazoa; phylum Chordata; class Mammalia; order Artiodactyla; family Phocoenidae; genus Phocoena; species Phocoena phocoena. The sequence continues at coordinate 114,974,807 of NC_089222.1, read as the reverse complement.
GATAATAATAATAAAGGCAGTCTCTGCTGACATAAATTGACAACCTAGGAATAGCTATCACAGCTAAGTGGCCAAGTAGACCTGGGAACTTCCTACTCTTTATAGTTGGTTTGTAGATTTTCCCTCTTTTTCCCATACCTTTGCCATAGTCTGTTAACTATGCACATGTTCTTCTTTCAACCTTCAGTTGTGTATAATCTCCCAAGCCTAGGCCCTGTCCCACCCCTACTTGCAATGAGGCCCCTACCTGAGTGGCCATAGGCAGTTCTTACAAGAGCTGGGTCTTGTTTTCCTACACAAACCTAGAGAAACCTGTTCCTGTTTATAGTGTATTCACCCCCTGGTTGATAAATGGTGCCTATGAATTATGTCTGAGTCGTTAACAGATCGCAGGGGAGTGGGTCAGCGGTGGGAAAGGCGAAAAGAGTAACTGGCTGTAAGAGTAACTTTTACAAATGGATTTATCTTTTCATCTTTTCATCATGGTCCAATCTTCCAAAAATCTTAAATAGGATTTTTATGTTTACATTTAAAGATAAGCAAGTGTTGGAAGAACTTGATTATATTTATAGGTCATGGATCAGGAAGAAAATAATCCCTGGTACAAGCTACAGGAAATTGAAACAGACATACCAACTCTTGAGTCCAGTTGAAGAGGGAAGGTCAGCAGGAATGAGTCCTGGGCGTAGAAGCCCTTAAAAGGGAGTGCCACTCCCCAAACCTCTTGTCCACCCTCTCAAGTCCAGAGTGCCTCTGATGCCAGTTTTTTTTTTTTTTTTTTTTTTTTTTTGCGGTATGCGGGCCTCTCACTGGTGTGGCCTCTCCCGTGGTGGAGCACAGGCCATGGCTCACGGGCCCAGCTGCTCCGCGGCATGTGGGATCTTCGCGGACCAGGGCACGAACCCGTGTCCCTTGCATCGGCAGGCGGACTCCCAACCACTGCGCCACCAGGGAAGTCCCTGATGCCAGTTTTAACATCCAGCATCAGTCTCAGCCCTGCCAGAGACCTGCCTGGGAAACTTAAGCCTGAAACTCTAAAGTACTAGAAAATGTGTAACCCATATCCAACACAACAGAGTAAATTATGTTGCTAGACAACTAAATTGGAAGCTGATTTTTGACCCTCTGATGATGATTATCTTTTATAAGAAAATGAATAAGAAATATTCTTGAATCCTTCAAGAACACTGTGACTTAGATTATCCTCTGCAAACCTGTGATTTTTTCATACAGCTGATTCTCAAGGAGTTCGAGGATTTGAAGATCCCTGGAATGCATAGAATTCTGTTTTATTTCCCACAGAAGGGAGATATTCAAGAATTTAACCATTTTCTCCACAACATTTTAATAAATACTGGAAAACTATGGACATTTCTTTCTCTATGAGTATAACATTTGTCACTGAGTGTATTTCTTTATTTGGCTGATGAAGGAGGCTATATTTCATTCTATAATTATAACTTGATCATGAGCTATAGGACAAAGTGATAATTTTTTTGTTTTAAAGGTGAAAGAGGAAAACATCCTAAGATTGAAAATAGAGACTTGGAGGGGGTCTCTAGAGCAGTTTGACTAGAAATGCAAGACCATGGACCTCTCTAAGTGCTGAGCTGATAGCGTTGATATTAGCTGTATCAGTAGAAGCAATGGAAGCAGTAACCACCGTCCATTAGGACTTCTTCCATGATAGCACTTATTATGGGCTAGCCACTGGACTTAGAGTTTCAGACACACTTTCCAGTTCTTTCCTTACTATAGTCCTACAATGTTGGTTTTCTCATCCGCATTTTTTGTTTGACAATAGAGAGACAAAAAGATATTTGTTATTTTGCCCTGAGTCTCAAAATTTACAAATGGTAAAGGTAGGATTTGGGCCTATTTCCAAAGTCTATATTGTTTTAAGCAAGCACTTCTGCCTTCCAAGGTCCAGGAATGTCAATGAAATATGTGCTTTTGGAAAACTCATTTTTTTTTCTTGATTTGAGTATTTATTGGGCTTTTTTTTTTTTTGTCACTTATTTTCAAGGCACCTTTTAAAAAGCTATAGCTTTGTTTCAGCTAAATAAAGTGGGAAAGAATTTTCTTTCTCAATAAAGACAGTGGAGTGTGCTAACTTGCTGTGTGCCTTTTGCAAAATATGTCTTTGGGAAGGCCAGATTGCTCATGTATGTGTACATGAGGTTGACCTGGAGATCTGGGCAGTCTGTGATATTTCTTATGCTGGTGTTCTTGAGAGTGTTCTGTCTCAGGACCTTGAGAAGTTGGGGAAGCTGGGAGTAAAAGAAAGGTGAAAACTCAGTGGGGAAGATTGCGGAAAACCATAAATGTGATCCCTTCCTGACTTGAGTTTTCCTTCACAGTTGGTATTCGTTTGATTCAATCCCTCAGATCCCCAAGGACAGAGTGTTACAAAAACAGCATCAGTGGCCACTCCGGCCTATATCTCAGGAAGAGGAGGGAGGGGAAACTGCATAAATAAATAATGTAACAGTGGAACTGGGCAATTTTCTGGCCTTTGGGGACCACTAGAGATTGCCGATTTGGACTGCACAGAGCTCCGGGGTTATAAAACAGCAAACCACAACATGGTGTCCACATGAAGCCTTTCATCGCAGTGTGGCTGGCCAGAAGTTGACTGACCAAAACTCCTGCATGGTAGAGCACAGCCAGCGTGGTCTTTGGAAATCCTAACCTCACTCCTAAGCCCACTCCAGGGTGGGCTCAGGAATCCTCTGTGGCTCCCCAAGGCCAGTCTGAGGATTCTTGTCCATCATTGTCAAAGTTTTCATGAATCTGCTGCAAGACACAAAAAAGCTACACAAAAGGAAGAGTGTGTCTTCCATAAAATTCAATTTATTCATGTGAAGCACTCTTTTATTTTTTTTCTACTTTTTAAAATGAAACTGTTCTTTCTCTTATGAAATTATAGTGATGGTAGATTATATATGTTGTTTACTTTATGTTCTTTGCTTGGCAAACTTATATCAGGTCCCAGACTTATTTTTGAAATTTCACTGATCCTTGAAATCAAATGCGGTGGGCACTGTTTTAAGGTGTGCGAGAGGGATGAAACCTCTGGGATCTCCCACTACACCAATGAGGCTGCAATGTTTATACCTGAAGAAAGAAAACTTCTGAGCTATCTGGAAGGTTTGGAGATTTGAGGCATTAGCCCGAGGTTCACATTTTGGATTCTCATCTTGTCTCTACTGTTCAACTGTGATTCAACAGGTTTAAAGGAAAAGCTCGGTTTGTTAGTACTAAAAATACAAAATTTTTCAAAACCTAAGACTCATCTAGAGATACTCAAATTTAACTTTTAAACCCTGATAAAATAGAATGCCGTTCTTTTATTTATTTTCACTTCGAAGAATGCTCAAGGTATTCACTGCAGCCCAAATTTACTGGATACTAATTATGATATGAGTGGGAATAGGAGGTCATTGATAACTAAGCTAAGTTTCTGAGTACATACTATGTGCAAACCAGTTTTTTCATGTATTTTCTCCCAACCTCACACTGCAATTTGAAAGGACAGAGACATGCTTCTTAAAATGGTAGTGTAAATGATAGAATTAAGAAGGATTTTGACATCCAGTAAATCTGATGATGAATCCTAGCTCCATGGCCTTGGACAACTAATTGAAGTTTTTCCTCACTTATAAAATGAAGCCAACAGTGATAGAATTATTACAAGAAATACATAGTATAACAGGTGTGAAGTATCCCATCAAATGCCTGGTATATAGGAGGAACTCAATATTTCGCTATACAACTTTATCAGATTTATGATTCTTGTAAGTGGCAGAGCTGAGAGCTCCAGCCTCTGGCTCACAGTCTATGATCCTTGCACTATAGCAAGAATAACTGGTTCATTGAGCGACTGGGCTCAGTGGGACATAAACCTGACATTGTTGTGGTTTTCTCCATTCATTACCTTTAAATATTCATCAAAGCTCCCTCTCTCCTCCCTTAATGGTACTCAGGGAGTACCATTAGACTCACAGATACAAAAATGTCCAGTAAATTTAGTCTGGTCAGTTTAAATTCTCAATATATCCCTTTCAGACCGTGACCTTGAAGTCCCTCTATTGCCACATCAATATTTATAAGACTTACTTTTACAGCCATATTTAGGAATACCCTCCCTGCTCTGACCAGCCTGCTGTCCAAGTGTGGAGACATTCAAACAATGCTCTGAGGATGAAGAGGAGGTATAACTGCACTGTGTTCCTGCTGATTTGGCACAGTTCCTGTCCAAGTTAATTTTTTTTTCTCTTCTTTAATACTGAAGAACAGGCGTGTATTTGTGATCTATTACTTTGCAACAAATTTACCATGAATGGGGAGCTTAAAACAAAACACATTTATTAACTCACAATTTCTGTGAATCAGGAGTCTGGGCATGACTTAGCTGGGTTCTCTGATAGGGTCTCGCAAGTCTTCATTCAATGTGTCAGCTGGGTATGCAATCTCAGCTGAGGCTTGACTGGGGAAGGATATGCTTTGGCTAGCAGAATTCAATTCCTTGTGGCCTTATGACTGAGGGCTTCAGTTTCTTGCTGCCATCAGCCAGAAGCTGTCCTCATCTCCCTAGAGGCTGCCCTCAGTTTTTTGTCACCTGGGCCTCCCAATATGGCAGCCCATAACAAGGCTGCTTGTTTCTTCAAAGCCGGCCAGGGCGTAAGAGACTCCAGCAAGATGGATGCTAGAATCTTATGTAATGTATCATGTAATTACACACATGCAATCACATGTATCCTGTCAACTTTGCCACATTCTATTGTTTATAAGCAAGCCACGGCAGAGAAGTAAGTCACACACAAGGAGAGAGAACTATAAAAGAGAATGAACATCAGGAGGTGGAGCCCATGGAGGGCTTCCTAGAGTCTATAGACCACAAAGGCATATCAGTGAAATATAAGGATCCATTCATCTCTAGTGAAAGTGTGAGCTGAAAAGAAACTCAGAGCTCTCCACCAAACAATACACAACAGTTCTGGGAAGACTGGGAAACACAGAACAGCAGAGAAACTAGTGATTCACGGTAAGGAAGTCTATATTCATAGTAAACCTTGCCTCTGAGCCCATTGAGATTTATTCTCTTCTTAAAGGAGAGACTTCCTATCTTAAAGGTATTTTGGATCTCTATCCCTCCACTAGAAATGGTCGTATTTTCACAGAATTAACATGGTAATTTTGAGAACTGAGTAACAGAGGGAGATTGTAGCATTTTGGATCAGTTCCAGTTATTCATGAATATTTGATGGTTTCATCTAATTACTTTACCATTTCATTTATTACTGAGTGTATAGTAAGGAGTGGAGTTAGGGATGAGGATAGATTTAAGAACATCATAGGGGGCTTCCCTGGTGGCACAGTGGTTAAGAATCCTCCTGCCAATGCTGGGGACATGTGTTTGAGCCCTGGTCCAGGAAGATCCCACATGCTGTGGAGCAACAAAGCCTGTGCATCACAACTACTGAGCCTGCACTTCAGAGCCTGAGAGCCACAACTACTGAGCCTGCGTGCCACAACTACTGGCGCCCATGCTCCACAACAAGAGAAGCCACCACAATGAGAAGGCCGCACACCACAAAAAAGAGCAGTCCTTGCTCGCCACAACTACAGAAAACCCTCAAGCAGCAATGAAGACCCAAAGCAGCCAAAAATAAATAAATAAATTAATTAATTAAAAAAGAAAAACATCATAGGAAGGTACCAACCTTCTTAATCATATGGAGGTCATAATCAAAACCAAGGAGCATATGTAAATTATCATGGAAATGGAATTAAGTGTAAGAGTGTTCACCCTCTTAGGAAAAAATAGTATTTTCTACGTTAGGGACACTTTTCTTTGGGTCCACTTCTACTACGAAGACACAAATTTTTTCTAAGGTTATTTAAATAGCTAGAGTTTGTCTGAACATAGAGAAGGTGGTATGTTTTCACCTCTTAGAGATTCTTGAAGAATCCTTTAGATAAGTGAATTTTTTTTCCCAAAATATGGTTATTTAAATGAAAACAAATTTAACTTAATTTTTGCTCATTTAAAGTCTTTTTCCATAAATAAACTCATAAAAATAAAATTACTTTGGTAGAGTAATGCACTATTCTTGCTTCAAAAAATGTGTTCTCCATATTTTATGAAGACTTGCCTTATCTAATTTCAGATAAATTTTTAATTCATTTTTCTACTCCTTATTATATATACTTCTGACTGCAGATCTTTAAGTCCTAAGGTTTAAAATGAAGCATTGGCTCTTAATACTAAATTCCAACGGTCTTTCTCACCCACCGGTTTATATAAAATAACATATATGAAATACTACACAAATGTTATTAGTTTAAAGATTATACTTTTTTCCAGAATGAGGGAATTCTTTGAAATATCTGAGATCCTAAGAAAATAATACTAACAAAACATAAGAATGCAATATGTGAGGATCAAAAAAATCAGAGTGCCCTTGCATTTTTAACATTTATTTGTTTAAAGCCAAAATTTTGATGTAATGTGTTTTTAACTCATCTTGCTTCAAATTCTTTTAGCAACTCAGGTCTGAATTCTATGTTAAATCTGAATATTTTATTTTATTGTTCAATGATAAAAGGATCTAAGAAATAGCCACTTGAAAGAAGACAGAAGCTACAGGAGCATCTGGTTTAATTTATAGCTCTTGTTCATTATCCTCATAGGAAAATCTCAGAACATATGTGGCAAATGCTTCTGAGAAAAAACCTTTAACCTGAACCTGAATTCAATATTCTGAAGTTATGAACTAAAGTTGTTTAAAGTTAGTAATAACTTTCTGCACAGCTATCTTTTTAATGTAGTAGAGTTCTATCTACTATGTTAGCTTTATGTACAGTTATCTTCCTAATGTAGTAGAATACTTTGGACACTAATAATGTATAAATATCTAGGGACTTGGATAACATTATAATTTTTGCCTGATTTGGTTTTATCCAAATTCATTTTTTCCCTGAATTATATGTCATCAACATAAAGATTAAAGCACAAAGTCAATCATGAGTCACTATATACTGGTAACAAACAGTTTAAGAGAAGAGTTAAGGCAAGAAAAAAAGAATGATACCTACATCAAATTCCTAGCTACCTCCAGGCAGAATGAGGGCAAAATGCCAGTGGTGTGGCTGACCAGGAGTGCTCCTGTCTTGGTATTCAGTGCAGTATGTTCTGTGATGTATTGTGCATCCCCCAAGCTACCTGACTTCCTATAATTAAGACCTACACCTACCAAATCCAGTACTAAATCTCCAACCCACCTATCCAGTTATATAGAAATCAATTAGATAAATAGATGGCTAGAAAGATGTGCACATATGTGTGTAGGTATGTATGTCAATTTGTCAATTGCTGAATGGTAACCTGTAAAACAGCATTATTATTATAATTATTTTTTTAAAAAGCAAAGTAAAAAAATTAGCAGAAAAAAACTTCTCTGCTCTAGTTTAGCATTATATTTTAAATACATTCTGTGCAAATAGGCCTTAATACATTATTTCTCTTTACGTCTTTATATCTTTGTCCTTTATATTTATATATTGTATTATACATATATAATATATATGTCTGTGTTTATATATTTATATGTATACATATATATCTGAGGAGTTTTAAAATTTTCACATGATCCCACCACTCTGGCCACAATCTATTCATTTAGGAATGGGAACCGGACACAGGCTGAACCAATTAATCTATCTCCAGATTTTAGAACTTTAAATTCAGAGAGTCAACATCAAGTGGGCTTTTTTTCTTCCATTTGAACTAAAAGTCAGTTTGCAGTAACAGAGAATGAAGCCAATGTACGAAGAGAAAAAAAAGAAGAAAAAAGGTTTTTCTAGTCTCAGCTGCAACCCTGCATGTTCTAAAGTTAGCTGTTTAACTCTTTCTTGGATTCCATCAGGAAATAAATTCTTCCTTTACCAAAATGCATTCAAGATGCCTTTCTATTATTTACAATCAAAAAATAAGAAAAGATAACGATAGTCCTTCTTGGAAACATTTCCTTTGCTATTTTGTCAGTGTAATTTCTGTTTATCCTCAAAATCTCAGCTTTGACCACCATTTATCTAGAAAGTCTTTCCCAAACTGCTAAGTGTGGGTCAATTTTATTTTCTATATACCAAATCCTGTACCATTTCTGTAATTCCTATTATGACTCAGTATTGTAATTGCCTCTTTGTTTTCTTTATCTCATCTAAATACACTGAAACAGGAACCATATTGATTGCACTCACTGTTGTTTTCCCAATGCATAATGAACCACAAGGGACATAAAAGATAACTGTTTAATAAGAAAAATATTAAAGGAAGTAATAAGAGAAAAATGTTTGATTTCATATTGGTTTCTGCCAATTTATGATTTTTTTAAAATGTGTCAATTAAGATTTTAACTCAAAGCATAGGCTGTCAAACAACTAATACGTGTTATATTACCATTACTAATAAAACCAATTTTCCAGGAGAAATAAATGAGATGTTAACTTTATATAGAGCTGTTTTAAATACTATCTTTTTAATAAGTGGGGCAGTTGAAAATGCTAGTAATAGAGATCTACAGTACATCTTAGTTTCTGTTTATTAAATCCCCCAAGCAACTCTCTCCAAACAACAATACCTATAGAGTAAGAATGAAAATTTCCTTTGTCTGAATTTTTTTCTGAAAACCAAAACATAATTTGTGCCTCCTAAGTGTTAGGGAGCTAACTCAAAAAAAGTTGTATGCTTTGTTTTCCAAGAAAAACAACACTTTTTAATGAATTGAACAAAGCACACTCAGTTCACATGAGACTAACAGTTGTTCTCAACACTCTCGAGAAGCTGCCCTTTCAGTGAACAGTTTGTCTTGATATGAAGCCAAGGAAAACAGTTGTGCTTAAAATCTTTGCCTCAAATGTTTCATTATTTAGAACATTTTAGGGGGTCATTTATATAATAGTGTTTTCAGTATACTATTTGAGTTTTGTTTATGGTGATTCTTGGAAAATATCTTTATAAAGAAAAGATTGTTAAGGATGCTTCTCAGCTGTATAATCTAATACAATGTCCTGAGTTTCACTGTATTTTTAAACGCTGCCTGCATTTCTACATACATTTGTGTACGTAGAGGTTTAATTGTATTCTTCTGTTCACTATTAATTACTCACAAAGTATAATTAGACATTTATGTTTAAGCAAACCATAATAGCCTGTTATGGTTTTTCAAATGTAATGTTTTGCATTAAACAAGCCAAGGTATAAGTTGAAACATAGACTACCTAGATTTACTCACACTAACCTAAACAGTAAGACTCACACTTTAGTTATCCTAGCACAAGGTCTTATACATATATTACTTGTCTCCTGCCAATTTCCATAGGGATACTATAAAAATGTTAATTCAGTCTATAAATCACATTAATATGTTTAGAAAAATTGAATTGTGCAGGTCAATGTAACATAGGCCTGTATGGCCTATTTATTCAGGATGGATTTAAGATATAATGCTAAAACTGTAGCAGGGAGGGTATTTTTCATTTATTTGTTTATTTATTTATTTATTTGTTCATTTAATGTAATACTCCTCTGCAGCTCACTATTCAGCAGGTGACAAAGGATGGCTATTGTACCTGAATGAACCCACCTTTCTTTAGAATTTGGACTAAGATTACTCCTTAGCAAAACTTTATGCTTCCATCAGTAGGAGATGAGTGGAGCGCCAGGTCCCTTGTATGACTGAGGGGACATGCCTGCAACCCTCCTTCCCTTACTCATAGCCTCTCCATAATTCCCTGCCAGAGATCATCAGAACTCATCTCACTGAGCCCTCATCTGTAACCATGACACTCAGCACACATAGACCAAGACTCCCAGCTTAACCCTGATCCACTAGATTCTCATCAACATAGGATTCTGTTCATCTTTTCTAATTCCATCTCTACGCCTCCCAGTTATTAAAACCCTTTCGGGATGCCTGCTGGAACTCAAGATCGAATCTCAGCAAAATCTCCTCTAAATTCAAATTCGTCTCAATACCATCTCTTTTCCTTCATGTTCTAGGGAAAACATTTATCTTTACTGAGGACACAGATTCCCCTGCAGCCCTCAAGTGGTGGCTGTTTTTCTCCAATGCTCTTGGTACTACTAGACACAGGATTGGGTCTCCCCCTTACTACCCTTTATAATCCTGGGTTTTGAATTTCATGTCATTCAATTTCACCTTTTACCATCCCACGTCGTAGCATGATTTACTACACCAACCCCACCACACCCCCACTTTATACTTTGACAATTGCAGATTCTTGGCCCATTGTCACTCATTCTTCTCATAATTCTTAGTGAATTCAAATTCATGAACTTATCCTTTCAGTGTCCTGAATTCTCAGTTCCTTGACATTTTTCCCTCTGGTGTCTCCATCCTGTCATAACCACTTAATCACAATCATATAGTTATTTTTTTGGACCTGTCATTATAATAATTGTAATTGTTCCATAATATCAATCTCAAATAGAGATTGATAATACGCTCAGTCTTTTAAACTCACCATTTTATATGCCAAACACCAACTCCAACGTTCCTTTTACCCTACTGTAAATCTTTGGATACCACCAACATTTCACTATCCTCATCTTCATCTCGTCCTCTCTTTCCCAGCTTTAATTAGATGGCCAATCATCGTACTTACTCCTTTGAATATATTCTCAATTTCCCTTTCCCTGTCTTTTTGAGAACCAGTATGGCTGAGCCATAGCCCTGGTTAAATCTAACTCTCCACGTATAATGCGTGAACCCATGCTGGTATACGTAGTGGAGAAAAGTAAAACGAAACAAAATCAAAGCACGCACAAATTGTGCAGAATTATGTTAGCTTATATAGCCACTGATCTCCAATACTTCCAGGAAGTCATCGAACATATTTTTAGTCCATTTCCTCACCTTCTCTGCTAACTATATTAGAGCTTCTTCACTCAAGTCTCCAACAATTCTCACTCTTACAGACTGACACTGTGTAATAGTTTTGAGTTCTCCACAGAACAGAACCAATAGCATACATGTGAGCATATTTATTGTAAGGAGTTGGCTCATGCAATATGGAAGCTGTGAAGTCCCAAGATCTGTAGTCAGCCAGCTGGAGACCCAGGAGAGTGGATGGTATTATAGTCCTAGTCCTACTATGAGTCTAAGGCCAAAGGCAGGAGAAGACTAATGCCTCAGTTTGAAGACAGTCAGGCAAAGAGAAAGAATTCTTTCTTACTCAGCCTTTTATTTGATTCAGGCCTTCAATGGATTAGATGAGGCCCACCAACATTGGGGAGGGCAATGTGCTTTACTCAGTCTACCAATTCAAATGTTAATCTCACCTAGAAACACCCTCACAGACACATGCAGAAATAATGTTTAACCCATTTCTGACAACCCCGTGGCCCAGTCAAGATGACATATAAAGTAAACCATCACACTTTGTTTCCTCCTTTATTGAGAAAACAGAAGCAATCAGAAAAAAAATCCCTACAACTGCTACCACAACATTCACTCACCAACAAGACTTTGTTCCAGAAAACTCTCCCTTTATTCCTGTCATATTTGGATGCTATGTGTGCTACGTAAGTTAAGGCAAAATTTTGCAATCGTACAATAAATCACATCTACCCTTGCGTTCTAAAAGGCACTGCTTTGGCAATTTTCTCTGCTGTTTTCTCAGTCATGTCTTTTCTCTTAAAGTGGGTCATTCTCATCCTCATTTAAATGTATGCTTATTTCTTTCTTAAAAGAATAAAATAAACTAAACTCTTTTAACCCCATTTTCACTTCAGTATTTGAAATTTCCCACCATTTTTGTTCTTCAAAGCCAAATTTGTTGATCACTGTCTCCAATTACGCTCCTCCCATTCTCTCCTAAATCTACCCTAATGAGTTTCTGCCCTTTCTGCTGTACTGAACATGCTCTGCATAGCCAGACCCTACAGTTTTTCCTTAGTTACTGGCAGCATTATTCCTTCGGGTGCGTCATCCTTAGTTTCCCTCTTTTATGAAAATTCCCCATATACCCAGAGGAGAGCTATTTCTCCCCATCTTCCTCTTATCACTCCCTTCAGCTTCCCAAAACTCACTATTCTCTTGCTTAAACTTTAGCAAAAGCCTCCTAAATTGTCTCCTTGTTTCTTTCCTTGCTGCTTTCAGAACAGTCTCAATGCAACCTGCTGAAAATACTCGACTAACTTCCAATCCACTCGAGAGTAAAAGGTAAATTGTTGATCTTCATCTGCAAGGACCCATCTCCACCACCGACTCCTGTCCTCCCCTGCTTTTCTCATTCACCTCCCTCTAGCCGCACTGGCCTCCTCTCCTTGAACTTGCCAGACTCTCTTTTACCTCCAGATCTTCACATTTGCTGTTTCCTTACTGAGGGCATCCTCCAAATGTTGGCATACTAGTTTCCTCGTTTTCATCAGATCCCTATTTATAAATTACTTTCTAATATATCCTTATTTAGTCCTCGCATTTAAATTTTTGACACTTTCCTCTTCCTCTCCACAGTCCAATTCACTACTTACTTTCTCTCCTAAGCACTCATTACTATCTAACATACTCTATGTACTTACTTACTCATTTTGCTTCTTGTCTATCTTCCCCACCAGAAATAAAGATTCCAGCAGGGCAGGAATTTTTCACCTAGAAGCATAGTGGAGATACTCAGTAGCTATTTGATGAACGCCCCTTGAATGAGAGAGTGAATAGCAAATGTTAAGATGGTACCTGACTTTTGTTTGAGGAAGCCATTGAAAAGCAAAGCAAGAGATCCATTTTACTCCTTTTAGTCTTTCATATGGAAATCTGTCACTCAAATAGCTTAGGAAGATTCCTACAATCCTAAAAATTCTACAGATCAGTGTTTTTCAAATGTTTATGAGGAAAAGAATCATTGCTTGTTAAAAACACAGGTTGCCTCACTCTGTCCTCATAGAGTGTGCTTCAGTGGGTCTTTCATTTGCATTTTAACAAGCACCCCTTTGATTTTAACAGTTCTTTAAGAAAATGCTGTAAGTTCAAAAGTGATTCAAATTGAGTGACTTATATAAATGCAGAGTGGAGAGGAAATTCTTCATTATAGTTAACATGCTGAGTTAAAGAAAATGGGTCTGGTCTACATTTCTAGTGTGCATTCTTCCCAGGAGAGAGTTTAAAGTGGAACAGCAATTTGCAAAACATACTACAAAAACTCAGCTTGTATTCGTCCTCAGGGGATACGAAGATTTGGCCTTTAAAAGTAAGATCTATGCCAAAGCTGTTATATAAAAACAATTGTTTCTTTAAAACTTCTATTTATGAGCACTATGGAAAACTTCAACTCACTGGCTGCAGAAAAGGTTACTTGGTTCCTGGTGCCTATGAAGAGCTAATACTAGTCAGATGTGCAGCATTCCATTCAATGAGAATAATTATCTTGTCTTGAATCGGCAAAGAACTGGGCTCATGATAATCCTCATTATAATTGTGACACTCAGTTCTTCTCATTTCTACCTGATTTTCCATGTACTTCTGCCTGTAGCAAAGATATTTTGCTGTGTGTTTCCTTCAGAGTTAATTACCTAACTCTAATAAGTGGCATCGTAATAGATGTTGTGTCATCAGCATTCGGAACTGTATTCTAGCTTGAAAAGAAACAAGAGTAAAGAAAATACTTCTTCATCCCACCCCACATTCCCACTTATTAATTGACCTTTCTTCCAAATAACCGCAAATCAACTAACGTGGTATACATTGCAGATAAATTAACAAATGTCCACGTAACACAGTGTGTCTATCAAGAGAAATTTACCCACTTGTGATGGTTTCTGTTTACACCAGTATTTGAGGGTTAAGGCCTATTAATATTACAAAAACAAAGTAGATTTTTTTCTTTTCTTTTATTCTTTATAAATGTGTTAATCCAAAAGAAATCATATTTTTCTCAAAAATTCCAAAGTCAATATCTAGTTATTCAATAGTTCTCTTTTCTTAGTCTAGATCATTTCAAATACAAGAATGAAATAGATTAAGGATAGACTAGGAGTGGGGCTTATGCTGTTTGTTTCTGTGGTTGACACTCCTCTGATATGCTGAACTTAGTAGTTTCAGATAGGTTATAGCAGAAATGCAAGGAGAAACATAAACTGGCTTAATATTTACCTTTTGTTTCAAGAGTGACTTTTGGAACTCAATACAAAGGAAATCATTTTGAGACTAAGAATACTTTAGGGTACCAGAGTCTACCAAACAAAATTTGAAGTCATAGGCTATTAGTCGGCAAAAAGTTGATTTTATAATAAACAATTTTCCTTCTTCGCAGATTTAGTAAAACTCCCATAGGTTAGGCACTAGGCAGGAGAGAGTCAGTGGAAAGAGTAAATGACATCACTGAGGTTCTCCATGGTGGTGCCTCTGCCCTATTCTCCCTGACTAGTCCAGGAGATAGGGGAAGGCTGAAGGTAGAGAGGTCAGTGCGCTATTTCCTGTTGCCTTGGGGAGAGAGAAAAACCAGCAGAGATCCATCCCATTTAAACAAATCAACAAGTCAGGACATTTTTTGTGACTATTACAGATATTCAAAGCAGCCCGTTTGCCCTTTTCTTGTTTGCCCATTTCCGTCCCCTTCTAACTTTTTTTTTTTTTTTTTTGCTGTACGCGGGCCTCTCACTGTTGTGGCCTCTCCCATTGTGGAGCACAGGCTCCGGAAGGGCAGGCTCAGCAGCCAGGGCGCACGGGCCTAGCTAGCGCTCCGCGGCATGTGGGATCTTCCTGGACCGGGGCACAAACCCGTGTCCGCTGCATCGGCAGGCGGACTCTCAACCATTGCGCCACCAGGGAAGACCCCCTTCTAACTTTGAATGAACCTAATTATAGGAATGAGATCACTAGGCAATTTAAACTAACTTCTGACTTATGCTGTCCAAGAATTAAATAGTTAAAGAGTGACTAGCTCTCTACCCGCAGTGGCCGCCGTAGCAATCCTACAGGCAGATCATGCAGGCAAAATAATATCTGAAGAGAGAGTCAGCCAGTCTGCGCGCAATGGAGAATGATGCAGAACCCAGCCTCCTGCCTTAATGAGTCACTGATATTCTTCCCCCTTTTTCTTCTTTAAAAACTGTCGTGGCTGAGCAGAATCTTCAGAGCTGGTTCAGGACATTCTTCCCAGATTGCCAACTTTTCTGATTAAAGCATCTTTCCTTTCTAATGACACTTGCTTCTCCATTATTGGCTTTTGATTAGAGAACCGCCAAACCAGAGTTCGGTAACAATATGTGAGTTTAAAGTTAATACTGTCATTACACAAGAAATATCCTTGTGTTTTTTTGACAAACATACTGAAATATTTGGTGATGTAAATAACATGTTAGTGATTTTTTAAACATTTTAGCTAAAAGGTATTAGAAAAGAAAGTGACAAAAAGTGAATCATTGTTAATCTCGATATAAGGAGGTTCATTATTCTCTATTATCTCCCATTAAATAGAAAGTTATATTAAAAGCATGAAAATGAACACAAAATAAGCCATTGATATTTAAAATGCAGTCACTACTTCTGTATAAAATATTTTATTCCATATATACATCCACATGTACTTTGTCACTCTTTTGCTTTAAGTACAATTGTTTGGTACCTTGACAAAGTTCTATGATGAGGCAAAGTTTTTATCTTTCCATGAAATGCTGCCTTTGCTTACCCCTTAATTCTTAGTCATATCAAGCTTTCATTTTCTATAGAATACTGAAGGATCAATTTTTACCCCCAAAACCCCAAATATTGTTCCTTGATTCTTCACACATTTTTACTTTCTCCCATCTTTAGCTCATTGAATAAATATCTAGTCTACTTACTACTTAGTTAATGAATGAATAAACATCTAATCTACTTAGTTAATGTATCTAATCTCCTGAATTCTAATATCAATGAACACAAGAAAATATAATACCAATATTGTTTAAAATATGCAATTTATTTATATAGAGAGCAATATGAAATGGATAGTCCTATCTTTATGATAAAAATATACATGGAAGAATAGAGATGGTATAGGCTGTTGAATTAGAAAGAAAGCTCATTTATACAGTGATGTGTTTTACAGAGCTCACATTCATATTCATTCAAATCTCTATTCATTACTGTATGGTACAGTTTCAAGATATTAAAAACTTGTGTGATTGTTTACCAGAGTTGAAAAACTCAAGTGGAAAAACCTGACTATGCCAAGTTAATTACAAAAAGTCCTGCATATACCTGCACATATTTACATCAATAATGTAAGTACTGACCATGAGCATTAAATAAAAATAGAGACATTACCTTCTCAATATAATTTAAAGTAAAAGCCATATTTTCTTCTCTCATCCAGACCTCATTCCATCATATATATTTTTGGTGAAGAAATAACAAATTCATTAGAGACAAGAGCTCCAGAATAATTTAGAATTGTATTCATCAGATGCCTCTAGATTGGAGCTATCTTCCAAGATCCAATGAGTAAGGTCAACTGTTAGCAGTACACACCATTTATACTTTGGAGCAGGACCAATAACAGTATGTTAGGCTGAGGATGAGGAATCTTTAAAGTCTCATTTATGCCTCTTGAAGAGGGGAAAAATTGCTTGTAATGAATTGATAATTTACATATGTTATGGTTCAATCCAAAGAACAGCCTAAAAATCAATTTTAAAAAACCCTAAAGTTTCAAAGGGTTTTTCTTCACAACCTTTCCCAAAAATATCCTAAAAAAATGTGAAACTAATATTTCCTTCGCAGAGAATGAGAATACCTATCACTATGGATAGAATCGTTTCTAATTCTCTCACTATTTCTCTGAAAAATTTTCTGAAACATAAGTCAATTATATCACAGATTTCCAATGGGAAAATGAGTTTCCCTAAAGCAAAATAAGCAGTGTTTTTCTTAATGTTGTTTATCTTAATTCTAATGCACGTTTTAAAATATTATCATAAATGATTTTAAAAGCAAATAGAGTTAAAATTTCCACTCACCCATTTATATCTATGCAAATATATTCTGCTCATAAGTTCTTATAGTTTTATACATCTAATTTTTTTATCCGTATAAATAATTAAGGTTGTGAATGAAAGACACAACGTAATGAGCAAATCTTTATTCCAAATGTAGGTTACTGAATAGTTCTAAGTATTAAGTCCATCACACATTGCTGTAATTGATTATCATGGTACTGTTCACAGTTAACACTTTGCCACCACTTCCATGCTTCAAGAGGTTTATATCTCAGCTATAAACATTTGCTCTATATTGAACTACATGTTGAAGATGTCAACCTTTGAGAAATTGCTTCTAAGAATTGAAAAAAGAACAATTGTACCGCAGTGTTTTCTGACAACAATATATCTTCACAAAGTAACCAATATGCTTGAATAAAACATTTTTTAATTGCATGGGAATGTTTTTAAGCATGACTTGGCAGTGGCAGTACTGCATATAAAAAATATGATCTAAATCCAGAAATTAATTTTTTTTATGTTCTCAGAGTTTAGTTCTCTATATCATTGTGCTATAGCATATAAGAGTCTATATAAAGCCACTGTACGCCTGAAGCCATTTGAGTCCTTTAGATACCTTGCATCTAATTTGCTGAAAAAGCTTTTCTTGCTAAGTGCATATTGGCTTTTCATGTATACAAATATTCACTCAACAAAACATTTAAGGTCTTGTATATCTTAGACATTGGTACTAAAATTTGAGTAAAAGACAATTCTAATTGGTGGAGGAGAGAGGTGAATGAACCAATATTTGTAAAACAAACCTTAATGCCTGGTACACATAAGTACCTCAGTAAGTGCTTGTTAAACACACACATACACACACACACACACACACACACACACACATATGAAGCACAATATACATAAGGCACAATATATATAAAATTATATGGTAGCCCATGGGCATAGTTGTTAATGTCTGATTCAAATATCTAAACACTCGACTAATTTTAAGGTTTTATAAAAGTTTTTGTAAAGTTTAGATACTTCAAAATTATTTATATTTATAGACAGTCTCAGTAGTTTTAAATACAGTTTCTTAAGATAGTCCGTTAATCAGAGGTATCCAGAGGAACCATGTAGATAACAGAAATATGTAATCCAAGACAAGACAAAGTCTGGGGCTGAGGCTGAGCTTGGGAGGTGCTGGGGGAGAGTTTTTTAAATAAATCTGGAAATTACCTGTCCCACTCAAAAATATTTTTAATTTGAAAAATTTTAAAACATTGTGCCTGCCAAACCAAACAGGTCCTCATGGTTGATTTTATCCAGCTGCCCACATAAAGGCCTAAATATATATTAAATACAGTCCAGTATGTTTTTAGATGTTTTACATTAAAAATACTACCCTCAACTTTAGTTTTTATCCTTCTTTTTTTTTTTACTAGTTGTTATCTGCAATTTATTTATAGGAAACTATATTCATTTGCCATTTTTAACTGAAAATTGATTTTTAGTGTAAGTAATTGCTGAGAGAGTTAAAAAGGTGGTATCAAAAAGTGAGGGATTTTATGACAAAGAATTCAAGAATATACAATGGGGATAAAATAGTCTCTTCAATAAATGGGTGTTGGAAAAACTGGAGAACCACATGCAAAAGATGAAACTAGATCACTATTTTAACACCACACACAAAAATTAACTCAAAGTGAATTAAAGACTTGAATGTAAGACCTGAGACCAAAAGAGTCCTTGAAGAAAACATCTGCAGTAAGCTCCTTGACATCAGTCTTGGCAATAATTTTTTGGATTTGACAACACAAGCAAAAATAAACAAATGGGACTATATCAAAATAAAAAGCTTCTATACAGCAAAGAAAACCACCAAAAAGATGAAAAAGCAACGTATAGAATGGGAGAAAATATTTGCAAATCATATGTCTGATATAAGGTTAATATCCAAAATATATAAAGAACACATACAACTCAACAGCAAAAAACCCCAAACAATCTGATTAAAAAATGGACAGAGGATTTGAATAGACATTTTTCCAAAGAAGACATACAGATGGCCAACAGGCACATTGAAAAAATGCTCAACATCACTAATCATCAGGGAAATGCAAATCAAAAGCGCAATGAGATATTACCTCACACCTGTCAGAATGGCTATCATCAAAATGACAATAAATTATAAGTGTTGGTAAGGATGTGGAGAAAAGGAAACCCTCATGCACTGTTGTTGGTGTCGACTAAAAAAATGCACAATCTAAAAGTTGAGAATTATATTTCATTTAAGGGGACAAAACTGAGGACTTAAGCCAGGGACACAAAATCTCAGATAGCTTTGAGGGACTGCTCCAAGAAAGTAAGGAGGGCGCCAGGATATACAAGAGTTTTTGCAACAAAGACCAGGTAGTCAGAACTTCAAAAGATTATTGTTAATTAAAGATAATCAGATATTTCATGTTAAGGAATTTAATGCCTTTCTATATATGGGAAGATGAAAGAGTCTGAGCTCACTGAAATTATTCCTTTGATATGCAACTCAGCTCTCTGGGGTTAGTATCCTGTGCTCTCTCATCCTGAGCCTCCTCTGGGTACAGACTGTGTGGCTACAGCAGCTGACCACTAGATGGCAGGCATCCTGTTTCTATCCTGAGTTTCCTCAGGGCTCATCATCAGGGTGGCTGTAATGTGACGGCTTGATGGCTGCAACATCCTTTGTTTAGTGATATGGCAGGTAACATTTTTTTCATTGACAGTCAGAATGTATGATGTAGCCACTATGGAAAAAGTATGGAGATTTCTCAAAAGATTAAAGTAGAACTACCCTATGATCTAGCAATTTCAGTTTTGGATTTTGGATATTTATCCAAAGAAGATGAAAACATGAACTCAGAAAGATATATGTACCCCCTTGATCATTGCAGCATTATTTACAATAGCTAAGATATGGAAACAACCTAAGCGCCCATCACTGGATGAATGGATAAAGAAGATATGATTGCTTTATACATGTATAGAAGAATGAAATCTTGCCATTTACAAAAAAAACATATATAGAAGAATGAAATCTTGCCATTTACAAAAACATTGTGCTAAATGAAATAAATCAGACAGAGAAAGACAAATACCATATGGTCTCACATGTGAAATCTAGGGAAAAAAAAAAACTGAACTCATAGATACAGAGAACAGATATGTGGTTGCCAGAGGATGGGGGTAGTCAGAGAGAGAATGGGTGAAGAGAAATTTACATTTATAAAGGTAACCTTCATTTGTGAGGGTATCACCCTCTCTGTATCAAGAAGAGAGAGATGACTAAATCACAAGAAACTCTGAATGGAGAAGGCACAGACTTAAATCTGTGTAACAAACCTTACTCTTTCTTGTTTACCATACTTTTCCTGGTCATCTCCCTATAACTAGTCTCCCCGACACGCTGCTCCCTTTTGTCTTTAGGTGAAGATGATATTTAAGTTGAATGCTAAATGAGACATTCATTTTTTCCTAGGTATCTCCATTATATGAATGAGGTATACATATTAATAAACTTCTATTTGTTTTTCTCTTATTAATCTGCCTATGCTAAGGGGCCCCAGCTGAGAATATAGAAGGACAATGAACATAGGTGTACAAATATCTCCTTGTTATATACTCAGAAAAGGAATTGCTGAATGATACAATAATACAATTTTGAACTTTTTGAGGAACTGCTATATTGTTTGCCATAGCAGCTACACCATTTTACACTCTCATCAACTCAATTTTAAAGCAACAGTGGAAATCTATTATCCTTATATCATAATCAAGAAACTTAGGCCCAGAGAATTTAAGAAACATCTTATCTCCCAAATTTGGTAAAGGACAATTTCAGGATATGAAATGGGCTATTTAAGAATGAGGACTCTGGAGACCATGCACACCTGAGTTCAAATTCTGGGTCAGCTTATAAGGGCCAAGAGCCATTGGACATGTTACACAGGTTCCTGAAGTCTCCCCTATAAAAGAGAGTGATTACCTCATATGATGATTATGAGTGGATTAAATGAGACTGCCTATGAAGGTATTTAAGTGTAGGGAGGAAAAACATCTTTTTCCTTTACCTTTTTAATTTTGTGACTGGGGCCCCTGTAACAGAAGACAGATTAGCAAAAGCAAACCAAAACAAAACAAAAACATAAAAAAACATATGAATTTGTTTAATATATAAGGATATAATATTTAATATATTTGTGTGACACAGGAAGCTTCATAAGGAGGAAGACCCAAAGAAATGGTTAAACCTGAGTGTTTTTATGCTGGGTCTGATGAAGAGTGGAAAGATGAGCAAAGATATGACAGGACAAAGGGTATGAGGTAAGTGTAGTAAACTAGGGGAAACTTAGCAAGGGCTGTTCCTTCACATTCCTCTCTGTGTCCCTTAGTCTGCAGAGATAAGGATGTGCCTTTCCTTTGGGTGTATGGAGGGCACCCCTCACATGAGCATCTTATGACCTGCTTCAAGTCAAATTCAGAGTTCTTTTTTCCCATTCCATTTTTCAAATTTGTTTATCTTGCAACAGTCAATATGCCGAGGTGCCATATTTTGGAGTAGCATGTTCGAAACCTCATCATGTGCTTTTCACATTGAAAGCATTCAATAATTAAGCCCTGAGCATGTACATTAGGCTCCTTGATTACTGTAAGTAAGTACAAGTGTTTATTCCTATAGATTCTTTCAGTAGTTGGCTAATTCAAATTATTCTGTGTTGACTTTAGTTATATGCTCCAAAATTAGATTATTCCCAGTTGTTCTGTACCCATGCTGATCTTCTCTCAAGCTGGTCTGGCTTTAATTGTTCCATAATAGTGACCAAAGAATTCTCATTCTTTTTTTGAAATGTTAAAAACTGTCCTGTATACATTAACTATTGGTGGAATTTTTCTCTCTTTGTTGTACTCCCAACAATGGTAATCTTTTTTAATATGATAGGTGCTATTTCAATAGGATTTAGGTGAATGTCACTCAGGATTTAATGTCATACTTTGGAGCAGTGCCAATGACCTTAAGGTTCACACTTAAGATGGTTAAAGCAATGAAGCAGGAGAAACAAAATGTTTATCCACCTCCCATCTCAGATGTAATATCTTTCCAGCCTGACCTGAATCAGAAATAGAACTGGAAATTATTGAGGCACTGTGGAGAAGCACTTGGGAGTTTTATACTTTTCTTCATACCCTCTCCCACCAAGCTTGCGGCCATAATTTAGCAGCATTGCATACATCTTATGGGAAGAAGCACAATGAATATACAAAGTTGAGGTTCTTAACAAATGGGGCCATGTGCTTATCTGCAGACCTGATTCTAATCCATTCATATATTTTGAGTCTAGTCAATTTTAAAATTGGTCCAGTGACACGAGGCACTTGCTGTTAATAAGTAAAAATAACACCACTTTGATTTTTAAGTTTTCTCATAATTGTGTTTAGAGGAACATAGATTTATAACTATATTTGTGGGCTATGAGAACAAAGTATAAATTATGTAAATAGGAACTTCCACCCCAGAGAAGGGAGTTTGAAAGTGAGATATGGACAGCTTCATCAAGTCAAGTGGCCATTGCTAAGACAAACCACTCAGACCTAATTCAACCACAAAACTGATAAACAGGAGTGAAAGTCAGAACGGAATGCAACCTTTCGCATTACTGACGCTCAGGGCAGATCAGGAAAGTGCAAGGGTAAACAGCGAGACCTCACTGCTTTTTAGTAAGAGACAGAAATCCCTCTAGAGAGAAGGCAGAATCCACATTGTGAAACTGACTATACTACCCAAAGCAATCTACAGATTCAATGCAATCCCTATCAATCTACCAACGGCAATTTTCACAAAACTAGAACAAAATATTTCACAATTTGTATGGAAACACAAAAGACCCCGAATAGCCAAAGCAATCTTGAGAAAGAAAAATGGAGCTGGAGGAATCAGGCTCCCTGACTTCTGACTATACTACAAAGCTACAGTAATCAACACAGTATGGTACTGGCACAAAAACAGAAATATAGATCAATGGAACAGGATAGAAAGCCCAGAGATAAACCCACGCACATATGGTCAACTTATTTTTGATAAAGGAGGCAAGAATATACAATGGAGAAAAGACAGCCTCTTCAATAAGTGGTGCTGGGAAAACTGGACAGCTACATGTAAAAGAATGAAATTAGAGCACTCCCTAACACCATACACAAAAATAAACTCCAAATGGATTAAAGACCTAAATGTAAGGCCAGACACTATAAAACTCTTAGTGGAAAACAGGAAGAACACGCTTTGACATAAATCACAGCAAGATCCTTTTTGACCCACCTCCTAGAGAAATGGAAATAAAAACAAAAATAAACAAATGGGACCTAATGAAACTTAAAAGGTTTTGCACAGCAAAAGGAAACCATAATCAAGACCAAAAGACAACCCTCAGAATAGGAGAAAATATTTATAAATGAAGCAACTGACAAAGGATTAATCTCCAAAATTTACAAGCAGCTCATGCAGCTCCATATCAGCAAAAGAACCCAATCCAAAAGTGGGCAGAAGACCTAAGCAGACATTTCTCCAAAGAAGATATACAGATTGCCAACAAAAACATGAAAGGATGCTCAACATCACTAATCATTAGAGAAATGCAAATCAAAACTACAATGAGGTGTCACCTCACACCAGTCAGAATGGCCATCATCAAAAACTCTACAAACAATAAGTGCTGGAGAGGGTGTGGAGAAAAGGGAACCCTCTTGCACTGTTGGTAGGAATGTAAACTGATACAGCCACTGTGGAGAATAATATGGAGGTTCCTTAGAAAACTAAAAATAGAACTCCCATATGACCCAGCAATCCCACTACTGGGTATATACCCTGAGAAAACCATAACTCAAAAAGAGTCATGTACCACAATGTTCATTGCAGCACTATTTACAATAGCCAGGACACGGAAGCAACCTAGGTGTCCATCGACAGATGAATGGATAATGAAGATGTGGCACATATATACAATGGAATATTACTCAGCCATAAAAAGAAACGAAATTGAGTTATTTGTAGTGAGGTGGATGGACCTAGAGACTGTCATACAGAGTGAAGTAAGTCAGAAAGATAAAAACAAATACCATATGCTAAGACATATATATGGAATCTAAAACAAAAACAAACAAACAAAAATGGTTCTGAAGAACCTAGGGGCAGGACAGGAATAAAGACACAGACGTAGAGAATGGACTTGAGGACACGGGGAGGGAGAAGGCTAAGCTGGGACAAAGTGAGAGATTGGCATGGACTTATATATACTACCAAATGTAAAATAGATAGCTAGTGGGAAGCAGTTGCATAGCACAGGGAGGTTAGTTGGGTGCTTTTTGACCCCCTAGAGGGGTGGGATAGGGAGGGTGGAAGGGAGATGCAAGAGGGAGGAGATATGGGGATATATACATATGTATAGCTGATTCACTTTGTTATAAAGCAGAAACTAACACACCATTGTAAAGCAATTATACTCCAATACAGTTGTTAAAAAAAAAATAAAGAGAGAGAAGGCAGGAAGACTACGGTACTGCAAAAAAAATGTTTAAATTATTTCTTGCGGGAAAACACACAAAAATTAAGCAACTAATTTTTTATAAAATGTGTCTTGGATTCTGTTTAAATTATTAATGGGATTCAGGATATATTATCCCAAAACATGGTACCTTGGCATATTAAATATTGTAAGCTGAAGGCATTTGAGAAAATGACAGAAGCAGGTATGTCACACTGATCTCCCCTCCCCTTGTCCTTCTTCCCTGAAATAGGTCATAAAATTCCCACATGTTAGGTACCATCCCTGTACCAAGAAAAAAAGAAGACATTTTATGACCAGGAATGAGGAGTTGGGGGCTGAGAAATCTTACAAACAAACCTTGTTAAACTAATCCTTATCATCCTTGTTACTTCTTCACCATTTACTACCCCTAGCTCAAGCTCCTCTGTCTTGCCAATTCTTCACATATTTATTATTTCTTTGTCTAAAAGGTAGAAAGCTTCCTGTTCTAGTCACTTCTTCAGGGTCTTTATTCTCTTGTCAAGGCTTCCAAGTATATGTAAAAGTTAAACAAAATTGTGTGCTTTTCTTCTGTTAATTCTCAGGCCCAACCAGAGACCCTAAGAAGACTGAGAAAACCTTTTATCCTCCCTTACATTAAGTGGCCAACATCATTAGTCATTAGGGAAATGCAAATTAAGACTACAATGAGTACCACAATTACACACTAAAATGGTTAAGATTAAAAAAAAAAAAAGACTGTAAATGCCAATTTTAAAATAGAGGTAAAACACCAGCACTCTTAAATATTGCTGGTAAAGATGTAAAATGATACAATTTTGTGCGTATGTGTGTGTTTTGCAAGTGACATTTTAAAAAAATGAGGAAGGCTAATAAACACAGAGTCCAGAATAAACATGGGTAGAAATAATATAGGTCAACATAAAGAAACTTGGTAAATTATACATCATTAATTTTATTTTAAAAATCTAGTTCAATGTTACAGTCTGAAACTCCTCCTTCCAGTTCAGAACAAAGAATTTTACTCAAAACAGATTTAAATACTATATGAGCCTAACTCCTCTGGTAATGCAAAATCTATACCATGAAGTATTATGATGGGGTTCAGGGCACATTATCCCAAAATATGACACCTTGTCATATTGAATATTTTAAGCTAGAGGAATATAAGAAAACAGTAGAAGCTGTTTTCTGCCCTGCAACAGGTCATACAATCCTCATGAGAGGTACTCTCTCCACACCTAGAGGAAAGGAGCATCCTCATCTCTGAAGACAAAGAGATGATGAGAAAAATGGGAACAAACGAGACTTACCAAGATTTCCCTAGTTTCCTACACTTATATCATACTCCTTAACCTATTATATTTCTGCATTACTGCATACTCTTCATCAAACCTAGCATGAATATACTAAGGCCTAACTGTTTAAGTCTTCATTTCCTTATGAAGTCTCCCGTGTTATGTAAAATTTTTTATATTAAATAAATTTGAATGCTTTTATACTATTAATCCGATTTTGTCATTTTAATTTTCAGACCTAGCCTGGGACCCTAAGACGATCAGAGGAGAACTTTTTCCTTTCCAGTTTCTTGAATCTGTTTATCTCCCTGGAATGATTCATATTTCTAAATATTTTCCTTTTTACTGAACTCAGTAAAGAGCATTCATATTGTTCTCATTCATTATTCACTTTAGGGAGAGCATTCTGGGTGTTCTACTGAGTGGTTAGTGCTGAAAAATAGACACGATATGACCCATTCTCTCTATGAATTTACAAGCTAGTTGAAGAGGCAATTGTCTGGATTCTCACCACTGGATTAATTTTTTATACATGCACTATCTAATTTCAATATCAATGACATTTCCAGAAGAAAGTTATTATTATCCTCAATTTACAGAAAAGAAATTGTATCTCCTTAAGTTCACTTGGCTAGAAACAGAATACATAATACAGATTTCTTGTATCCATTGTTCCTACTACATAATAAATTTTACTAATGTCTATACCTTCCATCTGTATCCAGAAAATTCAAATCTTAGTGTTGAGAACTAGCTAACCACAGAAAATATACAGTATGACTGTAAATACTGTAAATTTAATGAGAAACCTCTTCATTTAAATGAAAGCAAAAAAGGAAAGCAAAGAAAGACAAACTGAGATTATAATATGGTGAAAATACACTGTTAGTCCTTTGTTGGATCAGATTATATGCTTTTCCTTTATTTATGTTCTTTGTATCTAGATCAGTTAAATAATATTAAAATTTATATTTCAGTAATTTGGAAGTAATTTTCTAAAGAATGACAGAATCGTGATTTATGCCAACTATAGCTGTACCGCACTTTGGTGAACAGAGGCTGACATTTTGGTAGGTAAACTTATGTTACCATCTAGTGGTAAAATCTTAGAATTACAGACACAAACTCCCTGAGTCCTGGAGAGAAGCTAACCTGGGAGCCCAGAAAATACAACAAATCATAATGATAAACAATGCCACAGGCTACAACTTCTTGTAGGATCCTGTGGTCTAATTGCACTCAGACAGGTTCCTAAGTGTGTAGATACAAAGCTGGATTACAATGAAGCTTTCTAAAAGCAGTCAGTGTGTTTAATGCCTCATCAAGGTGTTGAGTAATGCTGCCTTCAAAGCTGGGTGGGACATGGTTCATTATTTTTATTCAAGTTGTAGTCAGTAGTTCATAAATATCCTTCCTGAATCAGCATTGGAAAACCACGAAACCTAAGAAACACTGATGCCCAGAAAACAATGCAGCCAGGAAAAATAGAATAATGGACTATGACTTAGATACAAGGTCAGGACTGGTTTTCTTGTGGGAAGAGGAGAGAACTGTGAATATAGTACAATAGGCTCAGTTTTTCTCCTGGTGTTTCCCAATAGTTTGACACTAACTCTCCATTTTAGCAATCCTTTTCAATCTACCTGTAGGAACACTGATAAGAGTCAAAAATATAGGTAGGTAGGTTGTGGCACATAAACTCATGAATGCAGGTTCCTTTGGATCAAGGGGGATTATAAAGGACTAAAATATGGGATAGATAAACTGTCCATCTTACACACCTTCTCTGAGTAATGTCATGTGCCACTCCCTCTGTTCGGAACAAAAACTAAAGCAAGTAAGTAAAGATCTATGGGGAAGAATTAGCATATAATGACAGTCCAAAGTAAATGACACAACAGAGACCCACACAAAATCTTGTTGAGCAGGAAATAAAGAATAAACAAGGGGAGTCAGGAGAAACTTCATGGATGAGGGATCAATTAAGCTTGGCATTGAATTAGGAGTAGGGGCCTAGAAACGTCAAAAAACTCTTCTACTTGAAAAACAGTAAGCAACTTTAGGCCTTCTGAAGAAGACAAGCTCATGTGCAGTGTTGCAATAAAAGATCCTGGGCAGCCAGATAGTAACAGCTTATGGGCAAGCTCTTGTCTCACCTTATGTTTCTGTATTGTTATAATTTTATTTAGCATGAACTTAAAAAAAAAATTAACCCAAAATGCCATGAAAGTATTTTGTATATTTTTGTCACTGCTCAGTTCCCAGTGATTAGAAAAGTATGTGGCAAATAGTAGCTGCTAAATAAACATGTAAATATTTGTATGTTGAAGCTTAAAGCCATTCAGTGAACATTTATTGAACACTTGCTGTGTGTTGGCACTGTGACAAAATATGTTAGGCAGGTTGTCTTTTTCCCAAAAAGATTAAGTTATAGACAAGTTATAACTCCTACTGTTGAGCAACAAACTTTCTCAAATTACTGGGAAATCTACTAGAACAGCAATGTTTAATATGGTAGCTACTAACCACATGTGGCTTTTGAGCAGCTGAAATGTGTCTAGACTAACTTGAAAAGTGCTATACGTCTAAAATACCTTCTAGATTTCAAAGGCTTGGAAAAAACTAAAAATAATGCAAAAACATGTCATTGAAAATGTTTGCACTGACTGCATGTTGAAACATGCAAAAATAAATATATCATGTTAAATAAAATATATCATTAAAATTAAATCACCTTTCTTTTCACAGTCTATTGAGGTGGTTACAAAAAATGTAAAATTACTTATATGCAGCTCACTTTATACTTCTACTGAACTGCTTTGCTAGAAAATTAAGAATAGAACTATTATCTAATTTTCAGTGTATGAGTTGAAAAACCTCTTTACATTTATCTCTCAGATTATATTAATTTTGATTACATAAGCTAAGAATGACTTTGATAAATAATTTGAGTGACTTTTAGTGCATTAGGCAATTACCTCTAGACAGTACCCACCTCTAGACAGTAACCTAATTCAATGTTTGATGATTTGTGTGCAGACATAGAGAACCAATCTTGATCCTCCACAAAGTTTAGGACTCCTTGCTGAGTGGAAGAAAAGTAAGACACTTTCAACAGTTTCTCCAGCAGGCATTCAGATTTGACCTACCGCTCCAGCTTATACATGGAATCAATTTCTTTGTGAGAAGTTCTACTTCCTGGATGCAGTAAAATTGTACAATCACAGAAAATAGGAAAATTTGTTTCACTTCGGCTGCTAGTCAAAGAGTTTTGAGATCTCCCTGTAAGAGCGGTATGATCATGACCCAGTGTGTGCTTCCTGAGTGGAAATGCTTTCCTGTCAGCCAACACTGCTGCTAGAAATTTTAAGAATACTATTGGAGAGGTGTGTCCTCATGAGAAATAGCAGTAGTGAGAAAATTCAACTTGGAATTCTGTGCACTGTGGGGCAAGGAAACAAATAAAATAGGAAGAAATTAGGTTGCTGGAGAATGGGTAACAGCAGGAATGTCTGGTCAGTATTATTCTGGGCTAGAGAAGTTATGAAGGCGTTTTATCTAGAAAGAACAAGTTACAGTTTAAGGAGCATGTAGGTACCAGGAATTAGTAGGAGAGGAAGAATCAGAAATCCAACAAATTGCAACATAAACTGAGAGAAAAAAAAAAGTAGATAACTTGGCTTTTAAAACTCTTTCTGCCAGTGTAAAACTTGGGTTCACATATGCTCAAGACTCAGTCTGAATTTTAGGCAGTGAAATATTCCCAGCTCTCTCTACTTCCTATCACATAATAGAATTTTACTTCCTGGAAATCATGTGGTTCAATGGGA
This sequence comes from Phocoena phocoena, assembly GCF_963924675.1. Taxonomy (NCBI): domain Eukaryota; kingdom Metazoa; phylum Chordata; class Mammalia; order Artiodactyla; family Phocoenidae; genus Phocoena; species Phocoena phocoena. The sequence goes on along the minus strand of NC_089222.1, from coordinate 114,945,112 downwards.
ACATGCTATTAATTATATTCAAAAACTCACTTGGGGAAGTGATATAAGTGCCTTCTCAGCTAGAGTGTTCTTGTAGCAGTACAAGACCATCAATGCTATGTGGGATCTAAGACCTACAATAAACTGACTCACATTATAATCCTTTTGGTTAGAGATAAAGTGCCTTAACCTCTAGGTTTTGTTCCCACCCCCAAACCTCAACCAGTGGTACACAATTTCCTCATAGGTATAGAGGTTCTTTCCCTGGCAGCTGCCTACATTGTCATTGTGGACTGTATTCAATATGAGGGGGTCTTATCTGAGTGATGTCCAGAAATTTAGTCTCTGAAATGACAGAAGGATGAGGGGACAGCATTTACCTCTGCAGTAGGAGCAAGAGCTCTCAAGCTATGGAAGTTCAGGGTTTATATGTCTGCAACAAGAGCTTCCATTTCTGAGATTGGCTCCCCTATGATTGGTGTTGTTTATTCCCTTACTATGACTGGCTATATGCAAACTAGGTAATGTATATGTTGAGCCTAGATATAGTTCATGTACATACTGGCTTTTCAACCTCACCCATTTGGTGGTAGATTTTTACAGATAATCAAATAAGGCAAAATTCATATTTTGATGCCATGGCCATACCTGGAAATTAATCCACATTTTTAGACATGTGTGCACATTGAAAATACTTCCAGAGCTCTCTTTTCCATCTGGTATGATGACTATCATTGTTCAAGATGGTGGCTGCTCCACCAGCTTTGGTCCCTGAATGACTATACCTAAAGATTTCTGTCATTAATATTCAGCAAGGTATAAATAACAGAAAAGGACATCAAACCTGGAATTACTGGTCAGGATTGTAATCTTGGTTATGTTATTTACAGATAGGAAAGCAAACCATCCTCTTTGAGTTTCCATTCCCTTATCTTTAAATAAGGCCAATAATATCAACCCAACTGAAGGTTACGAAGAACAAATGAGATAAAATAAGAGAAAAACTATTTTACAGATGAATGATAATTATGAGAAGCAGTAGATTTGACATTTTCTTTGGAAACTTTAAAAAATTCTCTTTTAATGTAAAACCACTAAATGACTAGTAGCATTTAAAAACTGGTAAAGCCAAGGCAGGGTCAGGGATGGTCCTTAGCTTTCCATGTAAATGCTACTGCCATGAGCTGAAGTAGAGATCATGAAAGGAGGAGAAGGTTTGTGTCCTTCTGTTGTCTCAGAGAATAGAGTGATTTACATGATTAACTTAGAAAAATGTGAATATCTTTTTCTTAAATTCCTCCACACTGATGTTAGGAATGAAATTTCCCATTTTCACATTAGGAGCTAATCTCCTTTCCTTCCCCAATATATAAATGCCGATATTAACTTCATGCACGTCTGAATGTAATAAAATACCCTCTCCTAACCTAAACAATTCTTTGCATTATAATTCTTTACAATTACTCACTGCTTTTCCCCTTGTCAATAGATGTTGGAGTTTAATTCCCAGGACCCAATATACTGTGCCTCACATTACTATATCTCTTCCAAGGCTGTATAGCAAGTATGTAGCATCCTGCTCTGACATTTGTTTTACTGTCCTTTTTTTCTGCCCATTGATACTATTAGATTCCTTTTTTTTTTTTTTAACATCTTTACTGGAGTATAATTGCTTTACAATGGTGTGTTAGTTTCTGCTGTATTAACAAACCGAATCAGCTATACGTATTATAGCCTTCCCTCTTGTGTCTCCCTCCCACCCTCACCATCCCACCCCTCTAGGTGGTCACAAAGCACCAAGCTGGTCTCCCTGTGCTATGCAGCTGCTTTCCACTAGCTATCTATTTTACATTTGGTAGTGTATATATGTAAATGCTAATCGCTCACTTCGTCCCAGCTTACCCTTCCCCCCCACCGTGTCCTCAAGTCCATTCCCTACGTCTGTATCTTTATTGCTGTCTTGCCCCTAGGTTCATCAGAACCATTTTTTTAAAGACTCCATATATATGTGTTAGCATACGGTATTTTTTTTCTCTTTCTGACGTACTTCACTCTGTATGACAGTCTCTAGGTCCATCCACCTCACTACAAATAACTCAATTTTGTTTCCTTTTATGGCTGAGTAATATTCCATTGTATATATGTGCCACATCTTCTTCATCCATTCATCTGTTGATGGACACTTAGGTTGATACCATGTCCTGACTATTGTTAATAGAGCTGCAGTGAACATTGTGGTACATGACTTTTTTTGAATTATGGTTTTCTTGGGGTATATGCCCAGAAGTGGGACTGCTGGGTCATATGGTAGTTCTATTTTTTGTTTTTTTAGGAACCTCCATACTGTTCTCCACAGTGGCTGTATCAATTTACTTTCTCACCAACAGTGCAAGAGGGTTCCCTTTTCTCCACACCCTCTCCAGCATTTATTGTTTGTATATGTCTTTTTTGGTTTGTTTGTTTTTTGCGGTACACGGCCCTCTCACTGCTGTGGCCTCTCCAGTTGCAGAGCACAGGCTATGGACGTGCAGGCTCAGTGGCCATGGCTCAAGGGCCCAGCCGCTCTGTGGCATGTGGGATCTTCCCGGACCAGGGCACGAACCCGTGTCCCCTGCATTGGCAGGCGGACTCTCAACCACTGCGCCACCAGGGAAGCCCTGTATATGTTTTGATGATGGCTGTTGTGACCAGCGTGAGGTGATACCTCATTGCAGTTTTTTGCTTTTTTTGGTACGCGGGCCTCTCACTGTTGTGGCCTCTCCCGTTGCGGAGCACAGGCTCCGGATGCGCAGGCTCAGCGGCCATGGCTCACAGGTCTAGCCACTCCACAGCATGTGGGATCTTCCCGGACCGGGGCACGAACCCATGTCCGCTGCATTGGCAGGTGGACTCTCAACCACTGCACCACCAGGGAAGCCCCTCATTGCAGTTTTGATTTGCATTTCTCTGATGATTGGTGATGTTGAGCATCCTTTCATGTGTTTGTTGCTAATCTGTATATCTTCTTGGAGAAATGTCCATTTAGATCTTCTGCCCATTTTTGGATTGGGTTGTTTTTTTGATATTGAGCTGCTTGTATATTTCGGAGATTAATCCTTTGTCAGCTGCTTCATTTGCATATACTTCCTCCCATTCTGAGGGTTGTCTTTTCATCTTGTTTATGGTTTCCTTTGTTGTGCAAAAGCTTTTAAGTTTCATTAGGTCCCATTTGTTTATTTTTGTTTTTATTTCCATTTCTCTAGGAGGTGGGCCAAGAAGGATCTTGCTGTGATTTATGTCAGAGTGTTCTTCCTATGTTTTCCTCCAAGAGTTTTATAGTGCCTGGCCTTACATTTAGGTCTTTCATCCATTTTGAGTTTATTTTTGTGTATGGTGTTAGGAAGTGTTCTAATTTCATTCTTTTACATGTAGCTTTCTAGTTTTCCCAGCATCACTTATTGAAGAGGGTGCTTTTTCTCCACTGTATATCCTTACCTCCTTTGTCATAGATTAGGTGAACATAAGTGTGTGGGTTTACCTCTGGACTTTCTATTATGTTCCATTGATCTACATTTCTGGTTTTGTGCCAGTACCATACTGTTTTAATGACTGTAGCTTTGTAGTGTAGGCTGAAGTCAGGAAACCTGATTCCTCCAGCTCCATTTTTCTTTCTCAGTATTGCTTTAGCTATTTGGGGTATTTTGTGTTTCCATACAAATTGTGAATTTTTTGGTTCTAGTTCTATAAAAAAAATGCCATTGGTAGTTTGATAGGGATTGCATTGAATCCATAGATTGCTTTGGGTAGTATAGTCATTTTCACAATGTTGATTCTTCCAATCCAAGAACATGGTATATCTCTCATCGGTTTGTGTCATGTTTAATTTCTTTCATCAGTGTCTTACAGTTTTTTGCATACAGGTCTTTTGGCTCCTTAGGTAGGTCTATTCCTAGGTATTTTATTCTTTTTGTTGCAATGGTAAATGGGTGTGTTTCCTTAATTTCTCTTTCAGATTTTTCATCATTAGTGTATAGGAATGCAAGAGATTTCTGTGCATTAATTTTGTATCCTGCTACTTTACCAAATTCATTGATTAGCTCTAGTAGTTTTCTGGTAGCATCTTTAGGATTCTCCATGTATAGTATCATGTGATCTGCAAACAGTGACAACTTTACTTTTTTTCAGATTTGGATTCTTTTTATTTCATTTTCTTCTCCGATGGCTGTGGCTAAAAATTCCAAAACTATGTTGAATAACGGTGGGGATCCTTGTCTTGTTCCTGATTTTAGAGGAAATTGTTTCAGTTTTTCACCATTGAGAACAATGTTGGCTGTGGGTTTGTCATATATGGCCTTTATTATGTTGAGGTAAGTTCCCTCTATGCCTACTTTCTGGAGAGTTTTTATCATAAATGGATGATTCTTTGTATTTCTGCACTGTCAGTTGTTACTTGTCCTTTTTCATTTCAAATTCTACTGATTTGAGTCTTCTCCCTTTTTTTCTTGATGAGTCTGGCTAACGGATTATCAATTTTGTTTATCTTCTCAAAGAACCAGCTTTTAGTTTTATTGATATTTGCTATTGTGTCCTTCATTTCTTTTTCATTGATTTCTGATCTGATCTTCATGATTTCTTTCCTTCTGCTAACTTTGGGGGTGTTTTTTGTTCTTCTTTCTCTAATTGCTTTAGGTGTAAGGTTAGGCTGTTTATTTCAGATGTTTCTTGTTTCTTGAGGTAGGCTTGTACTTCTATAAACTTCCCTCTTAAAACTGCTTTTGCTGCACCCCATAGGTTTTGGGTCGTCGTGTTTTCATTGTCATTTATTTCTAGGTATTTTTCGATTTCCTCTTTGATTTCTGCAGTGATCTCTTGGTTATTTAGTAGCATATTGTTTAGCTTCCACGCGTTTGTATTTTTTACAGTTTTTTCCCCCTGATATTGATATCTAGTCTCATAGTGTTGTGGTCATAAAAGATTATTGATATGATTTCAATTTTCTTAAATTTACTGAGGCTTGATTTGTGACCCAAGATGTGATCTATCCTGGAGAATGTTCCATGAGCACTTGAGAAGAAAGTGTATTCTGTTGTTTTTGGATGGAATGCTATAAATATCAATTATGTCAACCTTGTTTAATGTATCATTTAAAGCTTGCATTTTCTTATTTATTTTCGTTTTGGATGATCTGTCCATTGGTGAAAGTGGGGTGTTAAAGGCCCCTACTATAATTGTGTTACCATTGATTTCCCCTTTTATTGTTGTCAGCCTTTGCCTTATGTATTGAGCTGCTCTTATGTTGAGTGCATAAATATTTACAATTGTTATATCTTCTTCTTGGATTGATCCCCTGGTCATTATGTAGTGCCCTTCTTTGTCTCTTGTAATAGTCTTTATTTAAAGTCTGTTTTGTCTGATATGAGAATTGCTACTCCACCTTTCTTTGGATTTCCATTTGCATGGAATATCTTTTTCCATCCCCTCACTTTCAGTCCGTATGTGTCCTAAGTCTGAAGTGGCTCTCTTATAGACAGCATATATGGGTCTTGTTTTTGTATCCATTCAGCCAGTCTGTGTCTTTTGGTGGGAGCATTTAATCCATTTACACTTAAGGTAATTATCAATATGTATGTTCCTATTACCATTTCCTTAATTGTTTTGGGTTTGTTTTTGTAGGTCTTTTCCTTCTCTTGTGTTTCCTGTCTAGAGAAGTTCCTTTAGCATTTGTTGTAAAGTTGGTTTGGTGGTGCTGAATTCTTTTAGCTTTTGCTTGTCTCTAAAGGTTTTAATTTCTCCAAAGAATCTGAATGAGATCCTTGCTGAGAAATCTTGGTTGTAGGTTTTTCTCTTTCATCACTTTAAATACGTCCTGCCAGTCCCTTCTGGCTTGCAGACTTTCTGCTGAAAGGTCAGCTGTTAACCTTAAAGGGATTCCCTTTTATGTTATTTGTTGCTTTTCCCTTGCTGCTTTTAATATTTTTTCTTTGTATTTAATTTTTGATAGCTTGATTAATATGTGTCTTGGCATTTTTCTCCTTAGATTTATCCTGTATGGGACTCTCTGCGCTTCCTGGACTTGATTGGCTATTTCCTTTCCCATGTTAGGGAAGTTTTCAACTATAATATAATCTCTTCAAATATTTTCTCAGACCCTTTGTTTTTCTCTTCTTCTTCTGGGACCCCTATAATGTGAATGTTGGTGAGTTTAATGTTGTCCCAGAGGTCTCTGAGACTATGCTCAATTCTTTTCTTTCTTTTTTTTCTTTATTCTGCTCTGTGGTAGTTATTTCCACTGTTTTATCTTGCAGGTCACTTATCTGTTCTTCTGCCTCAGTTATTCTGCAATTGATTCCTTCTAGAGAATTTTTAATTGCACTTATTGTATTGTTCACCATTGTTTGTTTGTTGTTTAGTTCTTCTAGGTCTTTGTTAAACGTGTCTTGTATTTTCTCCATTATACTTCCAAGATTTTGGATCATCTTTACTATCATTATTTTGAATTCTTTTTCAGGTAGACTGCCTATTTCCTCTTCATTTGTTTGGTCTGGTGAGTTTTTATATTGCTCTTTCATCTTCTATATATTTCTCTGTCTTTCCATTTTGCTTAACTTATTGTGTTTGGGTCTTCTTTTTGCAGGCTGCAGGTTTGTAATTCCCGTTGTTTTTGGTGTCTGTACCCAGTGGGTAAGGTTGGTTTAGTGACTTTTGTAGGCTTCCTGGTGGAGGGGACTGGTGCCTGTGTTCTGGTGCGTGGAGCTGGATCTTGTGTTTCTGGTGGGCAGGGCTGCATCCGGTGGTGTGTTTTGGGGTGTCTGTGAACTTAGTATGATTTTAGGCAGCCTCTCTGATAGTGGGTGGTGTTGTGTTCCTGTCTTGCTAGTTGTTTGGCATAGGGTGTCCAGCACTGGAGATTGCTGGCCATTGGGTAGAGCTGGGTCTTAGCATTGAGATGCAGACCTCTGGGAGAGCTCTCTCCAATTTAAATTATGTGGGGCTGGGAGGTCTTTGGTGGTCCAGTGTCCTCAACTCAGCTCTCCCACCTCAGAGGCTCAGGCCTGACATCAGGCTGGAGCACCAAGACCCTGTCAGCCACATGGCTCAGAAGAAAAGAGAGAAAACAAAGAAAAGAAAAAAATAAAATAAAAAAAAATTTTTAATTATTAATATAAAAAAGTAATTTAAAAAAAGAAGAGCACAACCATACCAGTAAACAAATTCACTGATGATAACAAGCGCTAAAAACTATACTAAGATAAACGTAAAATATCAGAAACCAGTCGCAGCAAATCCCAAGTCTACAGTTGCTCTCAAAGTCCATCGCCTGAATTTTGGGTTGATTCGTTGTCTATTCAGGTATTCCACAGATGCAGGGTACAAGTTGATTGTGGAGATTTAATCTGCTGCTCCTGAGGCTGCTGGGAGAAATTCCCCATTCTCCTCTTTGTTTGCATAGCTCCCTGGTTTTGGCCCCACCTCTGCTTGTAGGTTGCCCTGAGGCTTCTGTTCCCGCCCAGACAGGGCGGGGTTAAAACAGCGGCTGATTAAGGGGCTGTGGCTCACTCAGGCCCGGGGGAGAGAGGGGTACGGTAGTTATAATTTGAATGCAGGATGAGCCTGTGGCAGCAGAGGTGGGTGTGACGTTGCAACAGCCTGAGGTGTGCCGTGTGTTTCCCCAGAGAAGTTGTTCCTGGATCATGGGACCCTGGCAGTGGCGGGATGCAGAGGCTCCTGGGAGGGGAGGTGTAGATAGTGACCTGTGTTTGCACACAGGCTTCTTGGTGGCTGCAGCAGCAGCGTTAGCGTCTCATGCCTGTCTCTGGTGTCCGAGCTGATAGCCACGGCTCGTGCCCACCTCTGAAGTTTGTTTAGTCGGTGCTCTACCTTCTGTGGGGCAGGCAGGGAAAGAATCCCCTCTCCTTGTGCACCCTGAAACAATGATCTCTTGTGTCTTAGGCAGGTCCAGAGTTTTTTCATGGACTTCCTCCTGGCTAGCTGTGGTGCACTAGCCCCCTTCAGGCTGTGTTCACGCAGCCAACCCCAGTCCTCTCCCTGGGCTCCCAGCCCCCACCCATCCCAGCTGGTGAGCAGACACTCACTCACCTCTCAGGCTGGTGAGTGCTGGTTGGCACCGATCCTCTGTGCGGGAATCTCTCCATTTTGCCTTCAGCGCTCTCCTCCATGGCTCCAATGCTTCCCGCCTGCCCACCCTCCAGCTCTGCCAGTGAAGGGGCTTCCTAGTGTGTGGAAACTTTTCCTTCTTCACAGCTCCCTCCCAGAGGTGCAGGTCCTGTCCTTATTCTTTTGTCTCTGCTTTTTCTTTTTTCTTTTGCCCTACCCAGGTACGTGGGGATTTTCTTGCCTTTTGGGAAGTCTGAGGTCTTCTGCCAGCACTCAGTAGGTGTTCTGTAGGAGTTGTTCCACATGTAGATGTATTTCTGATGTATTTGTGTGGAGGAAGGTGATCTCCATGTCTTACTCCTCTGCCATCTTGAAGGTCTCCCTAGATTGCTATTTTTATATTTATTCTTGACTTCAGGAGAAAATCCCCCCTTGAGCTAGTTATCAGTTTGTGTCTATTGGTGCTAGGTTTGTCAGATGTATGGTTGTCCTTTTTTTTCTACTTCACCTGTCACAGCATAGTGGCTATCAATTTTGCCCACCTTGAAGTTTGAGCAATACATAGTCTGTAGTCTATTAATATTTTGATTTTGTCACTTTGTGAAGTAACATTTTAATTAGCATTTAGATAGGATTTGTGTTTTTCTCAAAGAAAAAGAAAAATAATGTATATTCCAGGGGTTTCTTCATTCATTCATCCAACAATTATAATTTACTTACTAAATATCCACACTATAGGAAACAAAATATATCAATTACCCCTTAATGAATTTATAATCTCATTGAAAAGGAAGGAGTATATCTATTAACCATTTTAGTTTTTTCTAAAATATTTTAATTCCTTTTTGCTTTTACCTACAGATTAAATAAATCTGGCAACTGCCTAATACATTCGGGCTATGTAGAGAGTCAATATAAAAATAAATAAGATTTCAGTGAAGTACTTTTTAATAGCAATTTTTAAATTAAAAAAAATCCCTGATAATTTCCTTAAATCTTTATGTGGTTTTGTTTAGGAAGCAGTCAAATTTAAGATGATTGTCTACCTAATTTGTAGTTAAGTAAAAATCTACTCATATAGCTTCTTATGTTCAGAATGCCAATTGATACACAAATGAATAACTGAGGGAATTCATGAAGAAGTCAAAGAAAAAAAAAAACCACTTGGATTTATTAATTATATTCCTAGCCAAAACTTACTTCAGTGCTCAACTCAATTGTCCCATAGAGACCTATCCTTCTATCCTTTATTGTCTTTACATACACCACACACACACACACACACACACACACACACACACACACACACACTTCAATTTAGTCCAATAGGAAACTGTTATTCGCCAAAAGCTTTGTTTGATTTCCATACTTTAAAAAACCTCCTCAAATCTATTTCCCTGCTGTCCTATTTCGTTTCAGCTCTACCCTGAAGAAAGCTTCTCTCTGTGATTTGAAACATTTCCTAGTGTCTATTGCAGTGGCTAATTTTTCATCTTATTAATACCAATAATATGATGCACTCGAGCACTCTGCAGTGTTTTGATAAGATTCCATGGGGGTCTAGCCTTTTCCAGCTATATAAAAATGTTTCAAAACATAAAGCAACAGGGCAAAAATATATGCCCTGCAGACCATTTGTACCAAAGGAGATTAGAACACAGGGTGGAGATCTGTTCTATAGAAGTGTTTTCTGAAGATGGGGGCCATGCAGAGGGCTTCATTAACTTCCAAACACTTCAGAATGAAAAATGGGATGAAAGTATCTTGGAAAGACTGAACAAGACATCATACTAAACAATGTACCCATTACGATAGGTACAGGGAGGTGTTTGATTTAGAGAGTACTGATTTCAATTCCTATTTCAATGAAATGAGAAAAATGGTAGTTTTAAAAAGGGGAAATAAAATATTATACTTTTATCAGACATTGGTCACTTTGAACTTGCTCACTCATGCCTTACATCTCCCTCAGTCTCAATACCAAAAAGAAAGGAAAAACACTGGTTTCAAAGTATGGTATAGTGCACAGAAGGATGAATTATATATGTAATTCATCCTAAAATTTCAGGAAAAATACCCACTATAAACACTTAGGCATGCCACGCTTTTCAGATATGATCCCTATGGGGAATTCTAGTGAGCTTTGGAATATATATTGGGTTCAGGACATTGTGAAATGTTGGTATATCTTAATATATCACAAGTAGTTTGACAATTCTGAGTACTAAATTTCTAATTCACTCTTTGTGTGTGTGTGTGTGTGTGTGTGTGGTACGTGGGCCTCTCACTGCTGTGGCCCCTCCCACTGCAGAGCACAGCCTCCGGACACGCAGGCTCAGCGGCCATGGCTCACGGGCCCAGCCGCTCCTCTGCCAAGTGGGATCTTCCCGGGCCGGGGCACGAACCCGCGTCCCCTGCATCAGCAGGCGGACTCCCAACCACTGCGCCACCAGGAAAGCCCTCAAATTCCCTCTTGAGAGGTCATGCTATAAGCTACTTGAAGAGTAGCTATTTTTAATGCGTTAGAAGATGTGAGCTGAACGATTAATTTTTATTACTGTTTTATCTTAGAGGAGTAATATCCCAGCTGCAGAGATAAAAACATTCTGTTTCCTACCAAATTTGCCATAACAAGGGGTATTATGAAATCTCTGCCCCCAGGAACTTCCTGAAAGTCATATCTCATGTCCACAGGTTACTTATGTCTTAACCTAAGTAAGGTATATCAAAGTTATTATGATCCAAATAGCAAAATAAATAATATACCAAAAAAACCCAAATTCTCAGAACTATCAAATGTCTATATTAGGCAAAACTGATTTTTTACTATTATTTTAACCCAATTGACTAAATGTTAGGTTTCAATTCTCTGCTTCATTTTTCAATTGGTGACAGAGTTTTTGAATGTCCTGGGGAAGGTTTGATCACTATCCCAACATCCACATATCAGAGAGGCCTCTGTAATTGTATCTTCGGGACATCTCTTGGTACTGTATAAACCAGAGATTCTATTACATGCAGACGATTGTGCCACAGAATCATTCAATTGTCTGAAATTTCCTTTTCACTTATTAGTGGAAGGTAACTCTATCAAATATCAATTATATTTAATATAATTGATAATTTGACCTGAAAGCTATATACAAAATTTTCTTAATAAACGGAAATTATTTCTTTAAATATGCTCAACCAAACTTTGAATAGATTTGCTTTATTACAATGCCAGAAAGAAAAATGTGGCTAAAATGAATTATTTGAAGTTCTTACCTATTTTCTTTTAATGTTTTAGGTGAATTCTGACAATAGAGAAATTCAGACTTATAATTTAGTTACATGAGATACCAATGACAATGACCATGGAGTAGTTAAAAATACTTTACAGTTACAGTTTTTCAGAAACTCAAAATGCAAATACAATCGTACATTTTCTCTTATGATGGAAGACTAGAAGAAACGGTTTGGGCCTGGAAATATAATATCTACAGTTTTGGTAAATGTGCTTTTTCTACCTTTCAGTTCTTGGTGCAAAATTAGGGTCTATATTCAACTCATTCCACCTGCTACAGTTTGTCGGTGGATTGAATAAAATAAAAGAAAATGTGACAATGTGAAGGATGGTAATAATTTCAATGAGTTACCAATGTGCTAATATCCAGCTTTTATTAAGTTCAGCTTTTAACTTAAGCTGTTGAGATTGCCCTTTGGGAAAATATATATATCAACAGGTAGGTCAAACAGAGGGTCGCGGGAATTATCATCAGTCATTAGACCACACTGGAAAGTCAACTTTTTGGAAAAACGATAAACAAAGGAAAATAAATCAAATAATTCAATATCTTCCATTAAGCTTTAGGGCTATAAATCTGCTCATAATCATTTAAAATAATTGTGAGCAAAGACTTGAATGCATTATGACAAGTAGAATGTGTTTTTAAAAAATGTAGAATAAAAAGATATGTAGAATCAGACCATCTTGGCAGCTGCCTCACATGAGCTATTGAGACACTTAAGTTCCAAGTATTCCCAAAAGAAGGAGAATTAATATACTGTGGAGTTGCATGTAAGGTGGAAGCCCTCTGAACTACCTGAAGGGTCCAAGGTGGATTAGGCCTTTCTGGTCTCTGTGTGTACAAAAGCAAGGTGAAGTGGAGAAGTAAAGCTATGATCTTGATTAACCAAGCAAAAAATAATTCTCTGCATGTCAGAAACGAGCGACTGTTAAGGCGTGAATTATACAGATTGACTATACTATCTATGCTGATTGAATTCACCAAATAACAATATTCTACCTTATCTTGTTTATATAAACAACCAAAAAATAGTAATATCATGAAGAACATCTAACTTCAAACTCTAACTGTGCCTTTATCTCCCTTCAAAATAAAAAGGTTTATTCTAGGAAACCAAACACGTATTGGAATACAATGAAAATGAAGAAAAATTCCAATATCTTGAAATGAGAAGGCTGTGACCCTAATGACCACATAGTTTTCATAAGCACCCTGGGCCAGAAAGAAACAAAAAGGAAAGCTGGATCATACATAATCCAGTGATGCTTATCTCATTTCAAACTCAGAGACCTCACACTTGTGTAGGGAAGCCTGACCAAAAAAGTACGCAGAGAAATGAGTATATAAATCAACTTGAGCTTTTAACAGGTGACATTAAAACTAAATGGCCAAAAAACCAAATAACGCAATCAAGAAAATGGGCAGAAGACCTAAATAGACATTTCTCCAAAGAAGACATACTGATGGCCAACAGGCACATGAGAAGATGCTCAACACTGCTAATTATTAGAGAACTGCAAATCAAAACTACAACGAGGTATCACCTCACACCGGCCAGAATGACCATCATCAAAAAGTCTACAAATAACAAATGTGGGAGAGTATGCAGAGAAAAGGGAACCTTCCTATGCTGCTGGTGGTAATGTAAATTGGTGCAGCCACTATGGAAAATAGTACAAAGTTTCCTTAAAAAAATAAAAATAGAGTTACCATGTGATCTAGCAATCCCACTCCTGGGCACATATCTAGAAATATGAAAACTCTAATTCAAAAAGATAACATGCACCCTGCTGTTCATAGCAGCACTATTTATAATGGCTAAGACATGGAAGCAACCTAAATGTCCATCAACAGACGAATGGATAAACAAGATGTGGTATATATATATATATATATATATATATATATATATATATATATTGCTCAGCCATAAAAAAGAATAAAATAATGCTGTTTGCAGCAACATGAATAGACCTATAGATTATCATACTAAGTGAAGTAAGTCAGACAGAGAAAGACAGATATCATATGGTATCTCTTATATGTGGAATCTAAAAAAATAGTACAAATGAACCTATTTACAAAACAGAAATAGACTCACAGACATAAAAAGCAAATTTATGTTTACCAAAGGGGGAAGGGGAGATAAATTAGGATTAACAGATACACACTACTATATATAAAATAGATAACCAACAAGGACCCACTATATAGCACAGGGAACTATATTCAATATCTTGTTTGTTTGTTTTTTGCGGTACGCAGGCCTCTCACTGTTGTGGCCTCTCCTGTTGCTGAGCACAGGCTCCGGACGCGCAGGCTCAGCGGCCATGGCTCATGGGCCCAGCCGCTCCACGGCATATGGGATCTTCCCGGATCGGGGCACGAACCCGTGTCCCCTGCATCGGCAGGCGGACTCTCAACCACTGCGCCACCAGGGAAGCCCTCAATATCTTATAATAACCTCTAATGGAAAATAACCTGAAAAAGAATATATATAACATATATATGTATATATCTGAATCACTTTGCTGTACACCTAAAACTTTGTAAATCAACTATACTTCAGTTAAAAAAAAAAGAAAAAAAAAACTAAATGACTGGTTGAAATGGAGGGTGATCTACTTAGGTAGTCAGTGAAATCTTCCCTGAGAAGATGTATTAGATACCTATTTCTGCATTAGTGGCTTAAAGCAACACACATTTATTATCTCACAGTTTCTCTATGTCTAGAGTCTTGTATTGGCTCAGCTTGACCCTCTGCTTTGAGGGTTTTCATAAGACTATAATCAAGGCATCCACCAGGGCTAAGGTCTCATGTGGAGGCTTGACTCCTCTTCCAAGCTCAGTTATGTAGTTGCTGGCAAGATTCAATTCTGTTTAGGTTATTGGACTAAGCACTTGAGTAGATGGCTTTTGGTCAGGGGCTGCCTCAGGTTCTTACCACATGAACTTGCCAACTTACTTCATCAAAGCCAGTAAGAGTGAGAGTGTTCTTGCAAGATGGAAGTCAGAATCTCTGTAATCTGATGATGGAAGTGAAATCCCCTCTAGGTTGAGATATCCCATTGGTTAGAAGAAAGGTACTGAAGGGGAGGAGATATCAGGAGACAGGGTTCATTTGGGGTTGTAGTAGATATTACCTACCACAGAAGATGTCACCTCAGTCTAACCATGAGAAAGATAAGGGGAGGAGTGACCCAGTCGAAAGGAAATGCTAAATGCCCAAAGTGGAGAAACCTTTAAGTGTTCAAGAAACTGCAAGCAAACAGAATAGCTAGAAAATTATGAATGGTGGGGAGAGTGTTAAAAGATGAACTGCAGTTAGGTCAGGTAAGTCCTCATAGGCTATACTAAGTAGTTTAATTTTATTCTAAGTGTAAGGAAATATACTGATGATTATTTAGGTTTTATTTAAATTATTAAATTATTTAATTATTTAAATTATTTAAATTATTAGATAATTTATTATTACTCTCTAAGCAGACAACTGAGCCTGTTGTGTGGAGAATGGAAAGGATGTCATAGTACTGGTGGTGATCAGATGATAATAGAGGCAAGATAATTGAGAATGTTCTGGACTAAGGTGGTGACAGTGGCAATAGAGAACAGACAACACATTCAAGATGTGTTTTGGAAATAGAACTGACATAGCTTAAATGTGGAGAATGGGAAAAAGAGAGAATTTAATTATTGCTAAGTTTCTGGCTTTAAGACAAGGCTGGGGGTGTGGGCATGATTGTACCATTAACTGAGATGAACAGACTGTGGAGTGGGAATAAGAAATCAATATGCATGGGAAAAAAATCATAAGTTTAATTTTGGACATGTAAAAGTTGAGATATCTGCAAGACCTTAAGTGGAGATGTCAAATAGGCATTTGGAAATAAAAGTCTAGAGTTCAAGGAAAAGATTGGGCTGAATATTTAATCACACAAAATTAATGAAGTTTAGATATAACCAAACACTCTAGAAGATATGCAGTAATAAATAAAATTCTATTTAGGTTTGAGCCCCAGTTCTTCCATCAAATAGTTGTGTCTTCCGAGGCAAGCCGTGTTATCACTTTAAGCCTTTGTTTTGTCAGTTGTAAATACATGTATGATTTCACATTTGTGAAATGTAAGGTATATAATGTCTCCAGAGAATTAGTATTCAATTAATTATGTGTCTTTGGTCAAATCTCATAAAGTCCTGAGCCTCAATTCCCTCCCATGAAACATGAACAGATAACACCCTATGAGTGTTAGGTCCCTTCCAGTTTCAAAATTCTGCGTCTATGGTTGAAATATGGTGTATATTCAGAATTACATAGAATGATGTTCTATTTTAAAATAATATTTCAAAATAGTTAAGCATTAAAAAGATTTCTAATGTTAAAATGAACACTTAATTTAGCTTCTAATTAGTGCACTGAATATAGTATTCATGTATCTTCAAATATTTTAAGATAATCACTGTTATATGGAAAAAAGTCAGGATTGAAATAAATATAATCCATGGGAGTTTTATTACATTTTTTAGCAAAATGTATATTCAGCATTAGTTAGATGGCAACTATCTACTTTCAAGATTTCCTTACCATCTTCGTGCCCACAATAATACACAATCAGAATACATTTAATAAGTTCTGCAAAAGAAGGTAAGTGAAAAGAAATCATCTGTTTTTCATTTTACATCGGGCTAACAGAATCCAACCCTTCTATTTAAAAACAAAAATTATTGTATTGGCCTAAATTACCCAAATTGGCTATTTTTTTTTCTTTAGCATTTACCTTTGTTGCTTTCTTTATCAAGCCCAGTCTTGATTAGCCCTATTATGATTATAGAGTTAATGTGCCTTTTACCAAAATTAACCTTATTGTAAAATAGACAATCATCCTAACAATATTTGCATATCTGTTTAGTATGAGTTGTGAGTTGAAATGTTCATGACTTTTCAAAAAGCAACAAATTCATTTTCCAAGCATTATAATTCATATTATAATATATAAACATTAGCAACTGCTTAAGCTATTAAGCAAATACTCTGATTTGAATTTAATTTCTGTTTCTTTCATCACAATGGTTCGTTTTCCACCATGGTTCTTATGTATGTAGATTTTTTCTTTGGCAATTAAAATGCAGTTATTTTTAGGGAAGTGATTATAAAATTTCCACCATGGAATTCCATACTTGTTCTCCCTCAATGACTCCTTAAACCATTTATTTTTTTTGTGGTTTTAGTACGACAAACAAGTTAGAATCTAAAAATCATCCTGTTTTCTCATTTCATTTCTTCTTCCCCCATGGCAATTTGTTAAGTGCTAAAAATGAATAAATAGATAAAAAGAAAATGGCTTGCCTCCCCTCCCCCCATTACTGACACTACCATAAAAACATTAGCCATTTAAAACTCATAAGAGTTAGATGACACCAACAACCCACCTATGTTAGCCTGCTTCTTTCAACACTTAGGACTACTCTATAAAGCTTTTACAGAAAGAGCATGTTTGGTTTTTGTTATTCTTAGGCAAATAAACCATGACAAAAAAGCAAACACATATATCTCACACTTTGATCTAATTTTGATCAGAACGATAAAAATATAAAGGTGGTATCGAAAGTGTGAGGCAAAGAAACAATTTCCAATGATCTATTTAGTATGATTTGAGAGTCTTATGGAATGTTTCTCCTTGGCTGTTTTTCTATCTTGGAAGGAAGGATATGAGCACATAATATCCAATGACACCTGATGGAGAGGTAGGTCCAACCGTTCTTTCTTCGGTTTTGTAAAAAATGATAAAACCTTCCCTCTTCGTGAGAATAATTCTTGTGAGGCTCATATAAGCACGTGGGCATATGAATTAGAGGAGTAGACTCATGAGAAAATGTTTGAATGCTGGTATTTAATACTTCAGTGAGCCTCTAGCTCAAGAGTTCTTACAATGTAGTTCAAATTTCCATCTTTCACTTGCCTTATTGTCTTAGTTTTAAATCATGTTATTCATTTTTTCCCTCACAGTTAAGAGCTATCAATCAGAAAATTGAATTCTTGCCTTTGAATTTTTTCATTAGTGCTCTTCCTGAAAGTTGGAGCTGCTCATGATATCCTCCTTATGCCAATCCTTCAAATACTTTGTCATCAGTTTCTCAACTTCTTCAGCCCCTGGAGCTTCAACTGCATTCACTTCTTGCTCCCAAGCACCATAGCCACAATTTGACTCTGGTATCTTTCTGAATTTCTCCTCCTCCAAAATCTTCAACCTAGCATTTTCCTACATTCTCTTGTACTTTCAATACTACCTTTACTTGACTCTTAATGAAACTCATTTATTAAAAAGAAGTTATTATTTTGGCAAGGTTATGGTGCATATTTTAAAAGCTCAAATAGTCTACAACCCTTTTTGAGTTAAGATTTTCATTTCCTGTTCCCCATAACTATTAGCAAATTTTAAAATATGTATTTTTTTCTATAAATA
Organism: Phocoena phocoena; assembly: GCF_963924675.1. Taxonomy (NCBI): domain Eukaryota; kingdom Metazoa; phylum Chordata; class Mammalia; order Artiodactyla; family Phocoenidae; genus Phocoena; species Phocoena phocoena. The sequence goes on along the minus strand of NC_089222.1, from coordinate 114,927,288 downwards.
ATTTGATATTAGTGCCTCTTGATTTTATCTGTTAGATATTATCTATTGATTATTTCTATATGAAAGCTTAGGATTTAGCCTTTTCACTATTCCTACCTTAGGCAATAAAATCTTCCCAAAATAGTTCTGATATAAATTTCATTAGATCATTATACAGTGTGTGAAACAGTTTTTTATCAATATTTGTATCCAATCCATGCAAAATATTATACTTTTCCTTCCTTGCCCACCTTTTTGTTTTACCTGAAATTAATAGCATTGTTTTAAACATTTGCACAGTTTTCAATTCAATTCAAATGCTCAATGAGTTGAATACATTCCCTCAACATTTTGAAATACATTAGTTCTCCCATCACTTTTAATCCTCTTTCAGAAATCTCTCCCACAGCTTTGTACCCTGCCCCAAAATGAACTGATTACTTCTAAGGCATGCTACACAGCTGTTGTGTTGGAATTTCCCTTCACCATCATCCTGGGGACTCCCAATACTTATCCAGTGAGGAATATCCTTTTTCCTGGATCCCACATTACCCTTTCCATTTACTCCCTGATATCAAAGGTGGAAATCCTCTATATCTTTCTGAATAGGGATTCATCTGAATTAGTTCTTTTGAGAGCATGTATGTCTGAAAATGTTTTTCTACCCTAACACTTAGTTGATAGTTGAACTGGGTAGTTTATTTGGAGTTGGTAATTTTTCCTCAGAATTTTGGTGCACTGGCCCATTACCTTTAGCTTCTAGTGTTGAGTACTGTTGAGTAATTTGATTGACACTACTCTTGTTTCTTGTTCTTTTGTATGAAACCTATTTTTCCCTATTTGGAAATCTGTAGACAAATACTTGTACACAGTATTCAGAACTTTCACACTAAAGAACCTTGGAATGCATCAATTTTCATAAATTTTACTGGGCATTCAGTCTGCTGTTCAATTGGGAAACATATCGGAATTGTGGAAATGTCTTGAATTATTTATTTGATAATTTCTTCCTCTCCTTTTCTTTGTCCTCCTTTTCTGGAACTCATATTGTTCAGCTATTAGACCTCCTAGACCAATCCTTTAATATATTTTCCTTTTCCTTTTTAGTTTCTCACAGCCATTTTTTTTCCAGTCCACAGGTCTTTCTTAGAGGTTTTCTCAACTTTATATTCCATCTATTCTGGAAAGTCAGTCATTTTTTGCTCATATTTTTAATTGGCAAAAGCCATGTTTGTTTTCTGATAAATTATTTATATAGTTTTCTTTTTTAAATAAAACATTTTTTGTTTTGGTAAATTTATAAATGAGTTTTCTTTCCTCAAGTTTCTTATTGCATAGTTTCTCTTTCTTAAAGTTGCTTTTTCTGCCTGAATAGTTTGCGATAGGCTTAATATCAGACTCTTCCCTAAACTGTTTGATGTTCCTTGACTGCCTGCTAATATTTATAAGTACAGCACTAAAACAATGTTTGGAAACTTCTTTTGTATTGAGAGTGGAGAAGACTTATTAAGTGCAGTTCTTCACTTAGATTGAATTTGCTGAACCATTTCTGCAAAGAACCTTTGATTTTAGTTTTTTATGTTTTCACTGGTTTGGTCAGAACACCCAGAGAAGGCTCAAAAATAACCTATCCATAGGGTCCCTTCTAGTTGCCATATAAGTGAAGAGGACTGAGAGGCATGGCATTCAGTTAATAAACTTTCAATTAAATCCATTGTTTTCAGTAAATTGTCTTTCCATAGCTGTGCTTGGTGCCTCTTGTTTACCAACCCCAGAGAATGAACTAGAGCTCTAGTGTTCTGTGGGCTTGGACAAAGGCAGTTGTGGAAAAGTGGTAGTCTGACACTACCAAATTCCTAATACTCCTGAGATGGTCTCCTAATACTACTGAAATGAGACCAACACTTGTGCTTTGGAGGAACCTCTAATATAAAATAATTGCTTCTAGACTTTCTTAACCACTGATTACAGTTCTGCTTTCTCAGGACTGCTAGATCATTTACCAATAATGTATCCATCTACTTTCCAGTTTCAGTGGGTTTTTGCCATTTTCTTTGCTTGCATTGTCTTTGTGTTGTAGATTTAGGTCTTTAAAACATTAATTTACCATTATTTTAGACTCTGGGAGAGCTCAGGACAAGGAATACTTCCCAGCACTTCTGCTGTCAGTATCCTTGTTCCCACGGTAATCCATAGCTACCCCCTGGCTCAGCAGGAGACCCCCCAACACTAGCAGCTTCTGAGCAGAAGGAAGAAGAACTACAATCCTGCAGCCTGTGGAACAAAAACCACATTCACAGAAAGATAGACAACATGAAAAGGCAGAGGGCTATGTACCAGATGAAGGAACAAGATAAAACCCCAGAAAAAATACTAAATGAAGTGGAGATAGGCAACCTTCCAGAAAAAGAATTCAGAATAATGATAGTGAAGATGATCCAGGACCTCAGAAAAAGAATGGAGGCAAAGATTGAGAAGACGCAAGAAGTGTTTAACAAACACCTAGAAGAATTAAAGAACAAACAAACAGAGATGAACAATACAATAACTGAAATGAAAAATACATTAGAAGGAATCAATAGCAGAATAACTGAGGCAGAAGAAAGGATAAGTGACCTGGAAGACAGAATGGTGGTATTCACTGCTTCAGAACAGAATAAAGAAAAAAGAATGAAAAGAAATGAAGACAGCCCAAGAGACCTCTGGGACAACACTAAACATAACAACATTCGCATTATAGGGGTCCCAGAAGGAGAAGAGAGAAAGAAAGGACCCGAGAAAATATTTGAAGAGATTATAGTCAAAAACTTCCCTAACATGGGAAACGAAATAGCCACCCAAGTCAAGGAAGTGCAGCGAGTCCCATACAGGATAAACCCAATGAGAAACACACCAAGGCACATAGTTATCAAAATGGCAAAACTTAAAGACAAAGAAAAATTATTGAAAGCAAGGGAAAAACGAGAAATAACATACAAGGGAAGTCCCATAAGGTTAATAGCTGATTTCTCAGCAGAAACTCTACAAGCCAGAAGGGAGTGGCATGATACACTTAAAGTGATGAAAGGGAAGAACCTACAACCAAGATTACTCTACCCAGCAAGTATCTCATTCAGATTTGATGGAGAAATCAAAAGCTTTACAGACAAGCAAAAGCTAAGAGAATTCCGCACCACGAAACCAGCTCTACAAAAAATGCTAAAGGAACTCCTCTAAGTGGAAAACACAAGAAAAGAAAAGGATCTACAAAAACAAACACAAAACAATTAAGAAAACGGTCATAGGAACATACATATCGATAATTACCTTAAACGTGAATGGATTAAATGCTCCAACCAAAAGACACATGCTTGCTGAATGGATACAAAAACAAGACCCATCTATATGCTGTCTACAAGGGACCCACTTCAGACCTAGGGACACATACAGACTGAAAGTGAGGGGATGGAAAAAGATATTCCATGCAAATGGAAATCAAAAGAAAGCTGGAGTAGCAATACTCATATCAGATAAAATAGTCTTTAAAATAAAGAATGTTACAAGAGACAAGGAAGGACACTACATAATGATCAAGGGATCAATCCAAGAAGATATAACAATTATAAATATACATGCACCCAACATAGGAGCACCTCAATACCTAAGGCAACTGCTAACACCTGTAAACGAGGAAATCAACAGTAACACAATGATAGTGGGGGATTTTAACACCTCACTTACACCAATGTACAGACCAAATGAAAACAAAATCATCCAAAATGAAAATAAATAAGGAAACAGAAGCTTTAAATGACACAATAGACCAGATAGATTCAATTGATATTTATAGGACATTCCATCCAAAAACAGCAGATTACACTTTGTTCTCAAGTGCTCACAGAACATTCTCCATGATAGATCACATCTTGGGTTACGAATCAAGCCTCAGTAAATTTAAGAAAGTTGAAATCATTTCAAGCATCTTTTCCTACAATGATGTTATGAGATTAGAAATAAACTACAGGGAAAAAAATAAAAAAGCTCAAACACATGGAGGCTAAACAATACATTATTAAATAACCAAGAGATCACTGAAGAAATCAGAGGAAATCAAAAAATACCTAAAGACAAATGCCAATGAAAACACGAAGATCCAAACCTCTAGAATGCCACAAAAGTGGTTCTAAGAGGGAAGTTTATAGCTATACAAGCCTACCTCAAGAAACAAGAAAAATCTCAAATAAACAATCTAAACTTACACCTAAAGGAACTAGAGAAAGAAGAACAAACAAAACCCAAAGTTAGCAGAAGGAAAGAAATCATAAAGATCCGAACAGAAATAAATGAAATAGAACGAAAGAAAACAATAGCAAAGATCAATAAAACTAAAAGCTGGTTCTTTGAGAAGACAAACAAAATTGATAAACTGTTAGCCAGACTCATCAAGAAAAAGAAGGAGAGGACTCAAGTCAATAAAATTAGAAATGAAAAAGGAGAAGTTACAACAGGCACCACAGAAATACAAAGCATCCTAAGAGACTACTACAAGCAACTTTATGCCAATAAAGTGGACAACCTGGAAGAAATGGACAAATTCTTAGAAAGGTATAACCTTCCAAGACTGAACCAGGAAGAAATAGAAAATATGAACAGACCAATCACAAGGAATGAAATCGAAACTGTGATTTAAAATCTTCCAACAAACAAAAGTCCAGGATCGGATGGCTTCACAGGTTAATTCTATCAAACATTTAGAGAAGAGCTAACTCCCATCCTTCTCAAACTCTTCCAAAAAATTGCAGATGAAGGAACACTCCCAAACTCATTCTATGAGGCCACCATCACCCTGTTACCAAAACCAGACAAAGATACTACAAAAAAAGAAAATTACACACCAATATCACTGATGAATATAGATGCAAAAATCCTCAACAAAATACTAGCAAACAGAATCCAACAACACATTAAAAGGATCATACAGAATGATCAAGTGGGCTTTATCTCAGGGATGCAAGAATTCTTCAATATACGCAAATCAATCAATGTGATACAGCATATTAACAAACTGAAGAATGAAAACCATATGATCATTTCAAGAGATGCAGAAAAAGTTTTTGACAAAATTCAACACCCATTTATGATAAAGAGTCTCCAGAAAGTGGGCATAGAGGGAAACTACCTCAACATAATAAAGGTCATATACGACAAACCCACAGCAAATATCATTCTCAATGGTGAAAAACTAAAAGCATTTACTCTACGATCAGGAACAAGACAAGGATGTCCACTCTCACCATTATTATTCAACACAGTTTTGGAAGTCCGAGCCACAGCAATCAGAGAAGAAAAAGAAAGAAAAGGAGAAGTAAAACTGTCACTGTTTGCAGATGACATGATACTATACATAGAGAATCCTAAAGATGCCACCAGAAAACTACTAGAGCTAATCAATGAATTTGGTAAAGTTGCAGGATACAAAATTAATGCACAGAAATCTCTGGCATTCCTATACACTACTGATGAAAAATCTGAAAGAGAAATTAAGGAAACACTCCCATTTATCACTGCAACAAAAAGAATAAAATACCTAGCAATAAACCTACCTAGGTGAGTTTTGACAGGGCGAGAGAGAGTCATGGACATATACACACTAACAAACGTAGTAAGGTAGATAGCTGGGGGGAAGCAGCCGCAAGGCACAGGGATATTAGCTCGGTGCTTTGTGACAGCCTGGAAGGGTGGGTTGGGGAGAGTGGGAGGGAGGGAGACGCAAGAGGGAAGACATATGGGAACATATGTATATGTATAGCTGATTCACTTTGTTATAAAGCAGAAACTAACACACCATTGTAAAGCAATTATACCCCAATAAAGATGTTTAAAAAAAAAAAAAAATAAACCTACCTAGGGAGACAAAAGACCTGTATGCAGAAAACTATAAGACACTGATGAAAGAACTTAAGGATGATAACAACAGATGGAGAGATATACCATGTTACTGGATTGGAAGAATCAACATTGTGAAAATGAATATACTACCCAAAGCAATCTACAGATTCAATGCAATCCCTATCAAGTTACCAATGGCATTTTTTACGGAACTAGAACAAAAAAATCTTAAAATTTGTATGGAGACACAAAAGACTCCAAGCAGCCAAAGCAGTCTTGAGGGAAAAAGATGGAGCTGGAGGAATCAAACTCCCTGACTTCAGACTATACTACAAAGCTACAGTAATCAAGACAATATGGTACTGGCACAAAAACAGAAACACAGATCAATGGAACAAGAGAGAAAGCCCAGAGACAAATCCACACACCCATGGTCAACTAATCTATGACAAATTAGGCAAGGATATACAATGGGGAAAAGAGAGTCTCTTCAATCATTGGTGCTGGGAAAACTGGACAGCTACATGTAAAATAATGAAATTAAAACACTCTCTAACACCATACACAAAAATAAACTCCAAATGGATTCGAGACCTAAATGTAAGACCAGACACTATAAAACTCTTAGAGGAAAACATAGCAAGAATACTCTTTGACATAAATCACAGCAAGATCTTTTTTGATCCACCTCCTGGAGTAATGGAAATAAAAACAAAAATAGACAAATGGGACCTAATGAAACTTCAAAGCTTTTGAACAGCAAAGGAAACCATAAACAAGACGAAAAGACAACCCTCAGAATGGGAGAAAATACTTGCAAACGAATCAATGGACAAAGGATTAATCTTCAAAATATATAAACAGCTCATGCAGCTCAATATTAAAAAATCAAATAACCCAATCGAAAAATGGGCAGAAGACCTAAATAGACATTTCTCCAAAGAAAACATATAGATGGCCAAGAAGCACATGAAAAGCTGCTCAACATCACTAATTATTAGAGAAATTCAAATCAAAACTACAATGAGGTGTCACCTCACACCAGTTATAATGAGCATCATCAGAAAATCTACAAACAACAAATGCTGGAGAGGGTGTGGAGAAAAGGGAACCCTCTTGCACTGTTGGTGGGAATGTAAATTGATACAGGCACTCTGGAGAACAGTATGGAGGTTCCTTAAAAATCTAAAAATAGAATTAACATATGATCCAGCAATCCCACTACTGGGCATATACCCAGAGAAAACCATAATTCAAAACGACACATGTGCTCCAATGTTCATTGCAGCACTATTTACAATAGCCAGATCATGGAAGCAACCTAAATGCCCATAAACAGATGAATGGATAAAGATGTTGTACATATATACAATGGAACATTACTCAGCCATAAAAAGGAACACAATTGGGTCATTTGTAGAGACGTGGATGGATCTAGAGACTGTCATACAGAGTGAAGTAAGTCAGAAAGAGAAAAAGAACTATCGTATATTAACGCATGTATGTTGAACCTAGAAAAACGGTACAGATGAACCAGTTTGAAGGGCAGAAGTTGAGACACAGATGTAGAGAACAAACGTATGGACACCAAGTAGGGAAAGCTGCTGGGGGGTGGTGGTGGTGGTGTGATGAATTGGGCAATTGGGATTGACATGTATACACTGATGTGTATAAAACTGATGACTAATAAGAACCTGCTGTATAAAAAAATAAATTAAATTAAAATAAAAAATTAAAAAGAAAAAAAATCTTCTGCACAGCAAAGGAAACCGTCAACAAAATGAAACGAAAACCCACAGAATGGGAGAAAATATTTGCAAATTAAGTGACAGACAAGGGATTAAACTCCAAAATATACAAACAGCTCATGCAAGTGTATGTCAAAAAAACAAACAACCCAATCAAAAAATGGGCAGAAGATCTAAGTAGACATTTCTCCAAAGAAGACATACATATGGCCAAAAAGTACATGAAAAGGTGCTCAGCATCACTAATTATCAGAGAAATGCAAATCAAAACTACAATGAGGTATCACCTCACACTTGTCAGAATGGCCACCATCAGAAAGTCTAGATATGGTATCACTTATATGTGGAATCTAAAAAAAGGGTGCAAATGAATTTATCAACAAAACAGAAATATAGTTACAGATGTAGAAAACAAACTTATGGTTATTAAGGTGTAAAGGGGGGAGGGATAAAATGGAAGATTGGGATTGACATATACACACTACTATATATAAAACATATAACTAATAAGGACCTACTGTACAGCACAGGGAACTCTACTCAATACTCTGTAATGGCTTATATGGGAAAAGAATATAAAAGAGTGGATATATGTATAACTGATTCACTTTGCTCTACACCTGAAACTGACATAACATTGTAAATCAATTATACTACAATAAAAAATTTTTTTAAAAAATTACCATTTGTTTAGTGGAGTTTTGGAAATGAGCAAAACTAAAGGAGAATGTCAATCCTTTATCTTTACTAAAAATTCAAATTCACTCATCAACCTGATGGTGGCATTTACCTTCTTGACCTTTACTCTCCCAACCATAATTATTCTAGCTACTATCCCCAAATCTCAAGCCACTACTAACCATTTCAGTGAGACTCATTTAGTGATTTAAATCTTCCACATCATTAATTTACTTCCATCTACATATTGTCAATTCTGTAAGATAGAATGCTTCATCCCTCCCCGAATTCCCCACTCAGTCTATTTTCCTCTTGTCACAAAGTATTGCTAGAAAAAGTGGTGAAACCACATAATCAAATTTTATTCCAAATCCGTGATTACAGTTGAGTTTCTTTGCTTTTTTGTAATCCTCATTTTGCCTATATATAAATCCTAAAGCAGCAACTAAATTTCTCCAGTCTTCTAACACTGTCAAAACTACTCTGATCGTCATCTCATCATTTCTGCAAATACATGAAGACAATGCAAAAAGTTCCCACATTTCTTCTCTTCACTTCAGTGTTTCTTATTAAACCATCGTTTCTTCTACCTTATCTTCAAAGTACAGCAGCCTTTTCTTCTTTATTCTAATGCCAGTCTTTGTGCTAAAGGATCCGTTTTATCCCACTTTCTCCTGTTCTATGTTCCAACATTATAGCTTCTCATTTTCGTGTCTGCAGTACGTCCCAGAATGTTGGGATCTATCCTATACTAAAAACAAATCAACTATAAAACCTTAATTTACATGAATATCCCTTCAATTTGCTGCCATGTCTCTCCTCTTTTCACTATTACCACATTTCTGGTTAAGAGTACTCTACAGCACTCATTATATCTTATCCCTAGAAAATCTATTTTCTAGCCAGCACTTTACTAAAACTAGCTTTCAAAGGTAAGCAAGAAGTGATTGCAGGGATTTCTTTTTCTTTCTACACCTTTCTTAATATTTCTACAGGACTTAAAATTGTTCATTACGAACTCCTTCTTAAAGTTCCTTCCTGCTTTGGCTTCCATACCATTACATTCTCTTTGCTTCCTTCCACTATTTCTATATACTCATTGCTTATTACCTTTAATCCTCTTTTCTGATCACTGTAAGCATGTTTCAATGTTCATTCTTCAACCCATTTTGGATTACCTCCTCCTTACCATTTTTTTCTCTTGATTTTGAGAAAAAATCCCATGGCTTCAGCAATCACTTCAAGTAAATGACTTCAAAAGTTACATTTCCATCACCATTTTTTTTTCCAGTCTGCACTGCTGCACTTTGAGGTTTCCATTAGATGATGGCAAAGACTTCTATTACCCATGCACCAATATGTTCAAAACTGAATTTGTCGAATTTCCCTCTACCTCATCATCTGAACTTCCTCTTAGGACGTCCTTATTTTTGTTAACAGCATTATCATTCTTCTAGTTAATGAGACAAAGAAAAAATCTTAGTGTCATCTTTCATTTCTTTCTTTCATTGCCACTTTTCTCTATATCCAATTGGTGAATATTAATTATACTTTAAAAAATATCTATCAAATTTCCCCTTTCCTTTTTACTCTCATTGTCATTACTTATTTCAGATGCTTCTTATCACTCACCCAGACTATTGCATTCACCTATATTACTTTTAAGCTTTCTATCTTTATGAGCCATTTTCTACTCATTTACCAGATTAATAACTTCAAATCATAGCTGAATCATGTCACTTCCATCCATAGATGTCAAAATAGAAATAATTTAATATGGACTTAAGATATAAGTGCGAAGTTGAATAATGCATTTTATTTGTTCTTTTTTTTGGCAGGGGTGTGTTCTTTGCTGCTTCAAAAAGCTTTTGTTTTGTTTGTTTGCCACTATCCTCTCAAATATTTTATTTTCACTCATAATATTCTTTTCACATTTTTATAATTTATAAGTTTCTATTTTTAACTTCAGAGCTATTTCAGTATCCACTCCCAAATGTATAATACACTCTGGGAGTACCTATGTATGTAAAAATTTTATTAAATGGATTATTTGTTATCCAAAGAGCCACGTATTCTATGATTCCACCGTTTAATAATGAAAACATTGACAGATGCTTTTAATTTACTTTTTTTTTCTATTTTACATGACCAAATATTTAGCAACTTAAAACTACCAGTCCCACTCTATATATCCTTGTGCAGAAGTGGAACCATATTCTCATTTATCATCCCCATGCAGGAAGCAAACTCTTCAAGGAATATTACTCCATTATTTTTGCTACCTGAGCATCAAAGGATCAAAGAGACAATCTGCAGCAAAATAATGTTTTCATGTCTCAAAATTGGCTGCTGAGTTTTAGCACACTGGGATGACAAATACAAACATTAATAAGGATTTGTGGGAGTAGCAGTTAAGCAGGAGTCACCTAGTCATATAATTTCTTTCTCTTTCATTTTCTACCTAATTGCTTTAGTAGAAATTGCATGTTAATAATTAAATAAAAAGTAAAAAAAATCTGGGAAAACTTTTGAAACAAATATGACTGACAGGAATAATATCCTACACATACACATACATACACACACTGGGATACAAAGAAAAAGAGATCTAAAAATTAATAAGAAAACAAAGCAAACTACACATTAAATGGGAAAAATACACAAATGGGCAAGCTAATACGTATATAAATCAAAATGACCAATAAATATAGGTAAACATATTCAATCTCCAGATAATTGAAAAAGTTTAAAAGTAAAATAATGTATTATCAGTGTATACATATGAATCAAAAAAGTTTTAAAAGAACTTTATTTTTAAATATTTTATTTATTTATTTATTTATTTTGGCTGTGTCAGGTCTTAGTTGCAGCATGGAGGATCTTCGTTGAGGCATGCTGTATCTGTCATTGCAATGCACGGGCTTCTCTCTAGTTGTGGTGCATAGACTTATCTTCAGTTGTGGCTTGCAGGCTCCAGAAGGCGTGGGCTCTGCAGCTTGCAGCATGCAGGCTTTCCATACCTGATGCACGTGAGCTCAGTAGTTGTGGCGCACGGGATTAGTTGCCCTGTGGCATGTGGGATCTTAGTTCCCCAGCCAGGGATTGAACCCGTGTCCCCTGCATTGGAAGGTGGATTCTTTACCACTAGACCACCAGGGAAGTCCCTGAAAAGAATTTTAATACCAGTATTGGAAAAGGTGTGGAGAAAGAGTCACCTATAAACTGTTGGGAATGTGAAAAATTGGCACCTGTTTTCTGACAGGCTACTTAATGATACAGCTCACTAAATAATAAGAAGCAAAAATGTTAATTTATAATAAATATAACTCATGAAAAAATTGTATAAAAGATCTTTCAGATTAAGTGTGTTATTCAATAGGGAGGTTAAAATCTGTTTTACTAATTATATGAAATATATTTTCTGAATAATAGAGAATACCCACCTTATTTAATCTATAAAATTCAAACCGTTTTTACTTCTTATAATTGAAAATTAAAATTACACACTAGCTCATAATAATTGTTACTGATATATACTCTTCTTTTTCATTAAGTAAACAGGAAAAGATTGGTTGTGAGGTTTAATGAAATTAATGGAGATATTTCTGAACTTTTATATGTGATTATTTCTTAATTATTTGTCAAAACTTAACACCAGAATTCAAAATATGAATGTACATATATTTATGAAAGAAGCATCATATATATTATCACAACATTTTGCCTCCTAAATAATTGACAGTTTTAGCTTCATATAGCATTGGATTATTTTAAAAAATCAGTAAAGAGAAACAACCATTAGACTTATAATTGTTTCATAACTTATAAACATAGATAGCTTCATTAAATTAGATTATATTGATTGTATTCAGTATTCTGTTTTACAGGATGTTTTCAATATTTAATTTAGTTTGGGTATTTTTGTAATATTCCTTGTAACATATTAACCATATTTATTTGAATTTTTAAATTACATCATGTGTTTGTTTTCCTGCTTGTTTTTCCTGGAAGAAAGTATGTCTGACCTGACTGATTAGTTTCACATTGAAAACTGGCTTTGACAGTAGGTTACATTGTGGACATTTTCCCTAAAATGAATGGGGTAAATCTGAAGTTTGAACATTTTGACAAATATTTCTGTGGAATATGATAAAAGTATTTCATTTAAAAAAACAGCATATTGCAAAGTCATATTGAAATGAATACTATTTTGATTTCCTCAGCAGTTTCTGGTTATATAGATTTGAACATTGTGTCTCTAAGTAAAAATATAGCAAATATAATGACTAGTTATTTTATATGTTTCAATAAAATATTTTTAATATTTCTTCCATAAAATGAGAAAGAAAATGACCCAAATAAAATGTTCTCAGTTACTTGCTTTCAATAAAGTTGAAGGAGGATCTAGTAAACTTGTAGCTATTAAGTCATTAAAAATAATTTTTATAACAAACACGTTTTTATTTTGAATATAAAGACTAAAAGGAGTTCAAAGAATTCCCACTGATAACAAAACTCCTTTCCCATCTTTTGTTTATTTAAACAAGATATTTCAGTGCTTGTATCTTAGATAGCAACAAAATAAAAACAAAACAGAAAGAGAGTAAAATTGATTCCGAACCTCATTCTAGAGTTAAGTAATATGCATTGATAAACACCCAAACTAATTGAAAAAAATCCTTCTCTCTTACTAAGAGATACAGCTAAAAAATCTTTGTTTAAATAATCCTAAAATTTATATGGAACCATAAATGTTGAGCAGTTATGAAAACATTAGTATTCACAGAAGCTGCTAGCAATAAAGGCATGATTCTCTATTCTAGGCCTATTATGCCTGGATAGAATTACAAACATGGAAAAGGCAAGTAGCCAAGATCATGTGTAACTAGTGATCTTTTGATCAAAGAAAAGAATCAAACTTGTTTTAGAAAATTACTGAAAAATTTGCAAAAGAAAGAGAGATGAAGAAGTGGGAGCACTCATCCCACAGAGCTATTTATTGAGGACACCATTCTGGGGGTGCAGAATGCTTTGGGAGCCAGTGAGCCAGTTGGATTAAAGTGGAAGTTCTTTTCTGGTCTAAGAAAATAAGTCATCTGAATAGAGTCTCACTGTGGTTTTCACAGGGGTGGGCAAAGTTGACTTCGGTTCTACTAACAAAAAGAAAACGACATTTGCAACCACAAAAGAGAGTGCAAAAATCCAAAACTGGCATGATGAAATCAAGAATTGTGTAAATGGTTCATAATTCAGTTTCACTCATATCACTCAACCCAGTAGGACCTTCCTTCCTTCCTTCCTTTCTTTCTCTTTTCTTCTTTCTTTCCTTCTTTTTTAATTTACTGTTGTTTTTTCCTTTGGATTCCCTAAGTAGCATATCCATGATTGATTATGCTACTGCTGGACACTTTTTGTTTAAGATCTGATGGGAATTTTCTACTTACTAATAATTTGATGTGAGGTCCAGTTTATTTTATTCTTACTGCATAACTTTATTTAATCAAATCTTAGTACACTCAGTGGTAAAAATTTTTTTCAAAGAAAGGAAAAAATATTTTTTGTGTTTTGGTCTTTTAAACAGTGTCCACATTTTAAATTACCTTGCTGTAAATTGTTTTTTTTTCTTTTTTTTTCCCTATAGGAAATGACTGCTGTTTAACAGAATTATGCAGCATTTATACTAAGTAAAGTAAAAAAATTAATTCAATGTATTGCACTATAATTGTAGGTCTGTAACATGACAGGCTGAAGCTGTTTTTTAAAAAACTCTTTGCTTTAGTATGGTACTGACATAAAGACAGAAAAGAATAGAGAGCTCAGAAATAAAAACATATATATATATATATATATATATATATATATATATATATATAGTCAACTGAATATTAGATGAGGGTGCTAGGAATACACAATGGGGAAAGGTTAGTCTCTGCAGCAAATGGTGTTGGGAAAACTGGATATTTACATGTAAAAGAATGAATGAATTGGACCTATATCTTACACCACACAGGAAGATCAACTCAAAATGGATTCAAGACTGAAATGCAAGATCTGAAACTGTAAAACTCTTAGAAGAAAACACGAGAAAAAAATCTTCCTGACATTGGCTTTGGCAATGATTTCTTGGATATAACACTAAAAGCAGAGGAAACAAAAGTAGACAGGTGGGACTATATCAAACTATATCAAGCTTCTACATAGCAAAGGTTAAAAATCAACAGAATGAAAAGTCAACTATGGATTGGGAAAAAATATTTGCAAACCACAAAGGGATTAATGTTCAAAATATATAAAGAACTCATACAACTCAATAGCAAAAATTTTTTAAAAATTAAGTAAAAATAACCTCATTACAAAACAGGCAAAGGTCTTGAATAGACATTTCTCCAAAGACGACATACACATGGCAACAGGTATATTAACACATGCTGAAGGGGAGCAGAATATGCCATTCCCAAATACACTGCTTTGACATGTAGATTATTTTAAGCTGAATGCAATCAAGACCCAGCAAACTGAGAAAACATTTTACCTCTCCCTTACCTACCCAAAAGAATTCAGATAGCGGATGTGTACCAGAAAAATAACTCCCACCAGAAATAACTTTTTAAATGAAAGACCTGCCTGCATGCAAGGCAAACTTCTAATTACAAACATCTGTTCTTCTTATCATCCTGTGAATTCCCCTCCTCTTTGAAGCCCCAGGTCCCTATCCCCTTCCTTAGCTTAGGATGGCCTATAAGCCTCAATTGCCCAACTTGCCCTTGAGTCTCATATCTTTGAGTCTCCTGTACATATGAACTTAAATGTGTTTTTCTCCTGTAAATCTGTCTTATATCAATTTAATTATTAGACCAACCAAAGAACCTAGAAGGAAAGAAGGAAAAAATTTTCTGCCCCTGCAAGTGCTCAACATCACTGATCTTCAGAGAAATTCAAATCCAAATCACAGTACTTTTATTACCTCACACCTGGTAAAATGACTATTATCAAAAGAAAAAAAGATAATAAATATTGATGAGGATGTGGAGAAATTGAAATTCTTGTACACTGTTGGTGAAATGTAAATAAAATTGTTTAATAACTACGGAAAATAGTATGGAGGTTCCTCAAAAAACTAAAAATAGAATTGCCCGATGATCCAGCAATCCCACTCCTGGGCATTTATCTGGATAAAACTTGATTCAAAAAGATACATGCACCCCTATGTTCATTGTAGCACTACTTACAATAGCCAAGACATGGAAGCAACCTAAATATCCATCAACAGATGAATGGAAAAAAAAGATGTGGTGTGTATATATATATATATATATATATATATATATATATATATATATATATATATACACACAATGGGATACTACTCAGCCTTAAAAAAGAATGAAATAATGCCATTTACAGCAATATAAAGGGACCTAGAGATTATCATACCAAGTGAAGTAAGTCAGAAAGGGAGAGACAATTACCATATGGTATCACTTTTATGTGGAATCTAAAATATGACACGAATGAACTACTCTACGAAACAGAAATAGACTCACAGATATAGCGAACATACTTGTGGTTGCCAAGGGGGATGGAGGGCTGGGGAGGGATGGATTGGGAGTTTGGGATTAGCAAATGCAAACTATTACATATATTTATAACTGAATCACTTTGCTGTATGCCAGAAACTAACACAACTTTGTAAATCAACTATACTTCAGTAAAATACCTTTTTAAAAAACAAAAAAAAATTTTTAGTATATATTTATAAACATTACTAACATATTTACAGTTTTTTAGTCAATTATATACAAATGCCAATTGAAATGAAAACAATTCAGAATTTAAATTTTTTAACTTTTTAATTTGAAATAAGTTTAAACATTACAATAACATTAAAAATAGTAAATATAAATCCTCTATATCTTTCTTTCAGCTTCCTCAAATGTCAACCTCATACATAACCACAAATAATTATAGTAAAAAGTAAGAAATTAACATTGATTCAATGTTAATTAACAGATCTTCTTCAAGCAGCTCCAGCTGTCTGACTCATGTCCTTTTTCTGGTCCAGGATCCAATTCCTGATCACACACTGCATTCAGTTATTTTTTCCCTAATCACCTTTAATTTGAGAGAGTTCCTCAGTCTTTCTTTGTCTTTCATAATCTTGAGATGGCTGATGAGCAATGGACGATTATTTTGTAAAGTGTCTCTCAATTTGGGTTTCTATGGTATTTATTTGTGATTAAATTCAGGTTATGCATTTTGGGCCAGAATACAACAGAAATGATGTGTCCTCAGGGCATCACGTCAGGAGGCACATGATGTTGATTTATCTAATTATTGGTGATTTAAACTACCCATATGAAAATATTATATTTTTTGCAAGTATTTATACTTAACGATGAAAAAAATGGAAGTCAATTGAAACATACAGGGTATACGTAGTTTTTCAAAATTAGTTTTAAAAATGTTTTAAGAACACTTATGTAGACAAGTTGATTGAGATATTGAATTATAATGAGAAACATAAATCAGATTCAGGAAGATGTATGGTCAAGAGAGATTTCTTTTTTAAATATGGGACACATTAGGACATATTTGTTTACTAGTAGGAATAATCTAATGAAAGGCAAACAATGCAATATTATTTTAAATTATGACTTACAAGAAACAAAATTGTCTGTTATTATGGTATGCCTACAAAGTGGAATCCTATACAGCTTTTATAAATGATCATTATAATTGTTGGTATAGAATGTTGTTTACTATTTTCTGTTTAGTAAAAATATCAAAATTTAAAATAACATGCAGAATATGAGTACACTTATGAAGTAGGTGTATGTGTGTCTATTTGTTTAGACTAACCTCTAGAAGAATATAAATGTTACCAGGACTAAAATTGAATTCCTCTGCTTGGTTAACATACACTGTTGCCACGGAATGCTGTATTCTAACTTTAAGAATTCAAATATAAAAAGCAAAGCCTTAATGTTGGTCAAAATTAATTGAATATTTAGACTACACTGGGAGATCTATCTATATGGATTAAATATTACCACTAAAAATACAAATATTTTCAAATATCAAGCTTTCTCTAAAGATTCAGGTAAAGACTAAACATTCAGATACATTGTGAACTTTTTATTTTTAAATGCAAGCTTATATAGAAACAGTAATCAGTAGACTAATTTTTTTCAGCAAGTATTTTTTATTTATCTATCAGACACCAGGTGCTCTTCTAGGTGCGAAGAATACAAAGATGAACATTACATAATTAGCAGTAAGAAGGTCCAGACTTATATTACACACTATGCTGCAATGGGAAAAGATGCTCAAATACACTTATCTACACTTCATATAATATTCCATGTGCAGTTCACACATATCTCACTTCTGATGATGACACTGACCAGTAGGTAGGAAAATAATACTTATACTTATCAATCAGAAAATTGTATTTCAGACAGTTTGAGTGTTTTACTTAATTTCACAGCCTGGTAAGTGTTAAGGCTATAATTTTAACCTAGATCTTTAAATTAAGTCTCACACATGTACATACACATATTTAATTAAAATTTTATCTGTATTTCTGGAAATTGGCTACTCTTTGTTTTAATGAATGACAAAATATTTGCAAGATTAGTTACACACTATATAATCAGATTGGTGTTGGGAGATCTTTTCTTTGTATTGTCAACAAAGTTTTAAACTTTGTTGACAAAAAAAAAGTTTTAACTTTCATGTCAACATGAAAGCTTTAAATGTCAGTGTGAAATAATTATCTAAGGTCTTTAATAGTCAGAAATAAATACAAGAAGTTGTTTTCCTTTTTCTTTCATTTTTAACACTACAGCTTGTGACTCCATTGTGCCGTGACTGTACTCCCATCATAAAACCTATAACATTTTCTTAAACTTATTTGTTTTTAATGTCAGCTCTGTGAGGGCAGGGGTTACTTCATATTAATCTTTTTCTTTTCTCTGTTCTCTAGATTACACTTTGGCATGTATTATATGCTCAAAAGTTGTTTGCTAAATAATTAAATAGATGCCTCAGAATTTAACGTTATTACAAACAAAAAACTAAAGGCATAGGGAATTATATTATGTCTAATCTTCAAATTATATGCTTTCTAAAGAGAAACCTAAAACTTATGTTTCTCAAAAGATTTTGCTTGATTTACTATTGAAGGTTTTATTTCATATTTCATTGTAATTTTATCGTCATTTTGTATTTTCACCTGTACTTCTTGGGTAAAAAATTATTACAAATATTTTATGTATAGGAAAATAACATTAAAATATATTCATTATAATATAGATATTAGTGTTTATCACAGTCAAATCATAACTCTGAAATAGGCCAACTACAATTGAAACTGAATTTAGCTTACAAAATCCCCTTGAATACCATATTTACAAGGGGATACCAGTGTAGCTGTGAGCACATTTCGGTGGATTCACATGACATAATCTTTATCTAATTGGCAATTGAAAATGCAGTTACAAACAAAGGTCCTTGGAGATTGTACTTTTGGAAACCCATTGCAAAATATAACACTTAAGTATCTGCATCGCTAAAATGGCAATCCAGTGTATGCCAACGTATATTTTTCCCAGTAAGTAAAGCCTAGAAAAAGTAATTTTATTGACCTAAAAGTAGTATGTGTCCATGAGGCCAGAAAATAATTATTTTTTTCAAAGGTGTGTTCAGGGAACACTGAAGAGATTAAATTTAAAACTCCTCTTAAATGGTCCATGGAACGGCATTAACAGAGAGTCCAAAGGGACTTATGCTAATCTACTTCCTTGGCTAAAACTAAGGATTTAATGAAAGTGATTTGTATTAATGGGTGGATAAAATAGGATTTATTTTTGCAATTTGTTTGGTACGAAATACTGCTATAGGTGATGTAACAATACTACATCAGCTCTCTTATGTTGTATTTTCATAACAGAAGTTAAGAAACAGATATATTTGCTTGTAGAGCCATAAGGAATTCAATTTTTGCCTTAAAAAAAAATACAGGCAGAAGTGAGCTAGTTTGTGGTGCCCCTTCTATAGTGACAAATGGGGATTACAGGCTCCAGGGCATTCTTTTGAAGCCTCAGTGAAACACTTCTCCCTGCATCTAGTTGCAAAAATACAGTAAAATCTTACATAACTGGAATGAATGTACCTGTTCATTTCTGCTTCAGTTCAGTCACTCTATTGAATCCCTTTCTTATTCTCCTGAATTCTGCTCCAGCTCAAGTGACATTCTTTTTATTCCTGCCTCGTGCTGTGCTCTGCTCTACCTCAGAATTTCAGCACAAGCCATTCCTTCTGCCTGGAATTTCTTCACCAATTCTTTGAACAGCTGTTTCCCTTCTCTCTCTTCAGGTCTTAGATTAAATGTTAGCTCCTCATTAATTTAGACCACTCAACTTTTACTAGTTGTTGTCACATTGTCATTAACTCTATCATCAAATCTTTTTTTTTCTTGATGACTCTTCACACTTGATACTGATTTATTAATTTGTGTGTTATTGTATGTTATTCTCCATACCTCCTTTCTAGCCACCCAGGGACCAGTACCATATTTGATACATAGTTGGCGATTTATAAATATTTATATATTTAAGGGCTTGGATTGCTTAAGACCATTTGGGGGGGGCAGTAGTGGAATTTTGAAGGAAAAATCAAATCATTTTAAATAAATAAATAGAAGTAGCCCCAAATGCTACATACTGGCCATGTCCAAGAATTGTGTGGTTCAGCTCATATTCCCACGCTGTATACATGTTATCTTTAATATAATGAAAACTGACCCCTATGATAATAAACTTGAGATATACAAGATGTTCAGACAAAAAAAAGATTAATTATAATCAATATACCATTGCATCCTCACCTCCCACACTTCATGTAAACACATCACATTATAAGTAGTATTGATCATCCCTGTTGTGAAGTACCTGATGCATAGTAGATGCTCAGTAAATATTTCCTGAATGCATGTACTTAATAATTAATTCTAAAATTTTAAGCTGGGAAACAAGCAAATAAATTTCAGAAGAATTTCTGATCACAAGGATTGAAGCAAAAATTATTTCTGAATAACTTAATCATTTGGAAAATGCATTTCACTACTTCAGTCTCAAAATACATTGTAAATAAAAGTAGTATTGTGATTTTCCGTGATGTCTTAGTTATGCTGGTTTAAATAAAGTACACTTAAAGCAGAAAACGTGATGCAATGGCATCAAAAGAAAGTTTCCTCTGTGTTAAAAGAGGTGTATTAAGTTCAACTGAATTAGTTTAAAACCCAGTTCTGGCGATTGGCTGGGTCCCTGGGCAACTACATAGGGCCTCTAAGCCAGAATTTGTTCACTTTCAAAAGAGATAATACCACACCTGGCTTATCTGATTATCTGGAAATGGCTTCAAAATCTCAATAGCTCCTTGATGGCTCTCTAGGATCTTAAGGCTAGTGACATGGGGAATATTGTCAAGATCTACACACTAAAGGAACTGGCAGTTTAATGAGAGAATTAATGAATAGTTATTTTATGACAAATAGTTGTTCATTTTAAAACTAACGTTTTATTAAAATGGTATGGAAATAACACCATAGCAAGTACTAGTTCATGTTAAAAATTTCAAACTCCCAAGTGAATCAATAAATAACTGCATATTGTGATCATTTTCTAAAGTTTTGGTACCACACTTATGTCATTCCTATGAAACAAAAATAGATGCCACTGTGTGCATAATAACTCACATGATGGGCTTTTGAAGATTGCAGTAAAAGGTTTCCATCCCCGAAAATATCATTGTCATTGACTGCTGTGACTCCAATCCCCTAATACTACCATGAGAAAGCATTGGAGTTTTGTTGTTAATTGCAAACTAAGGAGTCCTAAGTCAGAACCATTTGAAACTACTGTTCTGTGTTAAAAACAAACAAATATAGACAATTTAATATGGTTCAACTTTTATATTTAATCCATAATCAAGCATTAACTTTTTACATGAAAACATTTATCATGTGATCCCACATGCTGTGGAGCAACTAAGCCCCTGCGCCACAACTACTGAGACGGCTCTTTAGATCCCACGAGCCACAACTACTGAAGCTCACATGCTTAGAGCCCATGCTCTGCAACAAGAGAAACCACTGCAATGAGATGCCCGCGCACCGGAACAAAGAGTAGCCCCCACTCGTTGCAACTAGAGAAAAGCCCGCGAGCAGCAACGAAGACCCGATGTAGCCAAAAATAAATAAATATATTATGAAAAAAAAAGTTAATCAAGAAAACAGACTCAGAAGTTCTTCATATATTTGTGGTGATTAGGTCTTAACCAGACATGACATTCCTGGTGTTATTCACCGCAAGCTGATGAATTTACCTTTGAAGAATCTATCAGATAAAAAATGATAAGGAGAACGCCAAGATTTCTTCAGCATTAGGGTATATGCATAAAGCTGGTACTTCACACACACACACACACACACACACACACACACACACACACACACACACACAGACACCCGCTCACACACATCCAAATAACCTCACAAACCTGATTTAGAAAGAAATAGTAACTTTTGCCTATTGAAGCTTACTAAAAACAGCAAGCTATAGTTAATATTAATGATTCATATTTTCACAAAAAGAAAAATAAATTTAAGTAACAATGGAGGTTGGATGTTTCTTTTCTCCATTTAATTCCCCAGGGCTTCCCCATTCTGGTTATTAAAAAAACAAATAGAATTTCCTTAATACACATCATTTAAAAAGTGAGTGAAAGTACTACTGGATTCAAATTAATCATAACAACAAAATTACAGTAAACCTAGTTCTGAATAGCCTTCCTCAGTTTAGCAATAAAAGTTTTGCTCTATTTCAATTAGGCACATGATGTCTTTAAAAAATTTTTTTTTAATGCTTGAAATGTTTTATTTTGCCTACCCAAATTACCAGTAAAACTCCCTTTCTTTCTATCTAGCCATGCATCCTTCTGTCCTTCTGCTAAAGCCGAATTTGAAGGCCAGAGGGTATACACATCTGCCCTGGGCAAATACAGTCAATGTTTCTTCCACAAACACAGGCTCCCATGACAACCAAACAGAAAGGGGAAAAAAAACAATGAGAAGCCAGGGATATTAAATTTCTCTTAGACCCACCATCTGATTCTCATTTGACCTACTGTCTGGGTCTTATTAAGCCCAGATCTCTTTTATTCCCATAGTCTTTTACAAGCTGGCCATATGGAATCCTAAGGGTTCATACTTGTCCATGTTACTGAACAACAATCCTAGCAAGGTAAGAGAGCATTTGTGAAGCCATTTTATTTCCATTTTTTTAGGTTGTTGGGTTCTTCTGCAGAGGCTATCAGCTCCAACTGTGTGAGCACACCTGTCCACCAGAACGAGCCTTAGATTACTAATTCATTTCACATGGGTCGCCAAACTCATATCAAATAGCAGTAGCTCTTGCTTATTACTAGCTTAGATCAGATTCAAACTGGAGGCTCAAAGCTAAAAGGCTTAACCTCCAGCCCCTTCACCCTGGGTCACTCCCAATCTGTCTCTGGGGCACTTTTAATTAATGGCAGAGTGAAAAGGATTATAAATTCCAGCATTCCCATATACCATTCCTTATGGATGTCCAACTCACTGACAGCAAAGAAGGCTTTCCACTAACACGTATTTGTTCATGTGACTGTATCTGCACAAACCAAATTAAGTGGAGACATGAGGAGGCAATTATCTTGAGAATTCAGGCTAAAATAGAAATACTTCAAGTGAGGCTTGGGAATTTACCTTTTTGAGATTGGAGAAATCTGCCAGATGATGTCCTTGCATTAAATTTAACTTTGTATGTGCTGGTGCCAAAGGGCAAAGAAAAGTGGACAGTACGGGTAATTATCCAGAGCATTAAAACCCGGCTGTGCACTAGTGAGAGAGAAAAAAATAGAAGAAAGCTGTAAGTAACCAGATTTATCTAATTCAGCATTTAGCCAAAATCTAAAGCCGCCTTGTGGTATAAATATAGCTAGGACTATTATAGAGTAGGAAAGCAGAATTGCTGGACACTAACTTTGCAGGTGTTCTATATATTTGTTTTCTAGTGGAATACTCCAAGGTTAAAGAAAGTGCTAGGACAACCTAATATCCTTTCTGAATCATGTACTTCTTTTGGCCATGTCCAGGGTGCTTATAGCTTAGTTTTAAACTGTTGAGATGTGGTACTTAGAATCAGATAGTTGTGTAGAACACAATGAAAGTCTTTTTCTGAAGCTACTTCTGAGAATAGGTACCTGAATTAAGTGTACTAATACAAACACCAACCACATAGCTAAGCCTACCCCATGCTAGGTTCTTTCTCATGATATTAAATCTCACCTTGACAGAAATCATATCAGGGCAGTATTATTATATCTATTGTATAGATAAAGAAACAGCCTTATTTATAGGAATATTAATTCTTTGGTGTATATATATATTTTTAAAAAGCCTAACTACCTGTTATAGGTTGAATTGTGTCTCCCCAAAAAAGATATTCTGAAGTACTAGCCCTTGACACATGTGAGTGTGACCTTATTTGAAAATAGGGCCTTTGCATGTTTAATCAAGTTAGGATAACATCATTGGAATGGGTCTTAATCCAATATAATTGATGTCCTTACAAGAAGAGGAAAATTTGGACACAGACATAGAGATCTGGGGAGGATGCCATGTGAAGATGGAGGCAGAGACTGGAGCAATGCATGTACAAGACAAGGAATAGCAAGGATTGCTGGCCCTCACCAGAAGCTAGAAGAGGGATGGAACAGATTCTCTCTCAGGAGAAACCAACACTGCCAACTCGTTGATTTTGGACTTCCAGGCTCCATACCGTGAGATAATAAATTTCTATTGTTTTAAGCCACCTAGTTTGCAGTACTTTGTTATGGCAGCCCTAGGAAACTAATATATCACCCAAAAGAAGAGAGAAAAAATAACAGTGAGTAGGTTAATTTTGTATAGTAAGCAAGTTTGGAGGATGCTGGTATAAATCTCTTTTATGTTTCTTTAGGTAAACACAGCTAGAATATTTCCAGCAGGAAAAGATGTGTATCTGGGCTAGAAAGGGTCCCTTACAAAGTTTTATTTTGAGTTATATTCTAACGATTCTGACCACATAACTCCCTTACTGAAAAAAAATCTCAATAAGGGAGACCCTGTTAACTGTAGAATGAATTCTTAACTTCTCAATCTAGCAGTGCCCTGCATGGCATAAACTCTTAAAAGATGTCTAATAATTAGACATATGATTCTCCTTCTTTTCTATACTTATCTTGTGGAGCTGCCCCAAAACACTCCAGCTAAATGGAACTACTGGCTGTTTACCCAGACATGCCTTCCTCTTATCCAGCATCTTTCCTTTACTCATGCAGGGGCCATTGTATTAAAGAACTGACTTTCTTCCCTCTTCACTAACCTCAACGTATTTAAATCCTACTAGACATTAAAACTATCTGACAAGACATCTCCTGTGTCAATCCTTTACTGATCACAGTGACTTTGGGTTTGTTATTATTCTCTAGCAATTTGTGGCTCTCTTGTGGCTTTTCCAGTTTTGTGCTTTGCCATATATTATTATGAGTATTTATCTTATATCCACTACTGTTTAAGAAATCTCTCGGATCAGGAGGTATTTCTGCTCATCTTTTAGGTTCTGCCCCTACCTCTAGCACCTAGCATAATGCCTTACGGAGAGTTGGTCCTCTATAAATGTTTGCTGAATTGATTTTTAAGTTTGAATTAAGCAGTACAGGATCTCTTGGGTTGAAAAATCACATTGCAGATGGCATGCTTGTATTGTTCAATATTGCTGCACCAATGGAGCAAGGCATATGCTGCAAATTCTTCATCTAAATGGTAGGAGCGAGGGAAGGAAAGGTTTTCCATAAAAGGTTATATGCAATCAAAAGAAATATGAGAAACAGGCAAATGCTATAGAATATTTTTCCTAACCATCTAGTGGCGATTCATTTGTTTCGTTAGCGTATCTGTTAGATTCAAAATAAAGTTAAATTGCATTGGCATAGTGACTTAACTCACTAGTGTGTTATTACTATGTAAGCAGGTGTACATGCAACTACAAATAAATGCTTGCTGATAGAATCCCAGCAGGGTTTCTGATGAGTTTTCATTTTGTTGAAACTTACCCAGGAAATTACTGTGTAAAAAGCTTTGCTATTACTTCTTTGCCTAAAATATCATTTAGCTACACCTGGCCAAGTTCATGGCAATTATACTAACTATACAAAAAGGACATTCCAAATTTCTCATCAGCCTTTTATATTCATTTTCTCAAATTTATTACTGAAATAATAGAAATATACAAATACACACAGATACACAAATCCCAAAAGGCACACATTAAGACAATCTTAGCATTTAAAAGTCAAAATAACTTATAAAAAGAGGATAGTTTAAGTTAATCTTTCCTTAGAATAGAATCTACACTATAAGTTAACTCTAAGCTTCAAGTTACTGCTTACTAATGGTATGTATGACATAAACCTTATGTGTCTTAATTGCAGCCCTACACATGCTTAAATGGGGGAAAAAAGGAAATAATAAAAACTTTTACTGCATTATGTGATACATTAAAAAGCTGACAATAAAAATTGGGTCTCTAAATGTCACAGCATATAACCACATATATCAAATTTTTACCATAGCAAATTATGTAACATGATCAAACCCACCATACAGTCATAGCTGTGTTATAATGAATTTTGTTATACATACTACAATACATCAGTAGGTTTGGGGTTTAAAAAATATTTTAGTTAACAAATAGCCATTGTGTGCCTCCTTTGTATGAGGTTCTCTGGGAAAGGTTCAGTTTCAAAGAATATAAGATAGTCTCTGTTTCAAATTTTTCGCTCTATTTTGAAATGGGAAGTGAGACAATATTCACGTTAAAAAAAAGATAATCAGGAATATATGGAAATGTATACCAAATGCTTGCTCCAAATAATGGCAGAGTGAGAGAGCCAGGCAAGGAAGAGGTCGGGGAAGTGTCTATAAGATAGAGTGACCACATGCCCTGAATTCAATGGAAGAATTCTAATTTATGCCTATATGCCTGGTGTAATAATTAATATGACCCACTTTTCCTCTCAAAAGTTCTTTGACTTAAGGACTTCCCTGGTGGCTCAGTGGTTAAGAATCTGCCTGCCAATACAGGGGACACGGGTTCGAGCCCTGGTCTGGGAAGATCTCGCATGCCGCGGTGCAAATAAGCCCACGCGGCACAACTACGCACATGCACCACAACGACAGAGCCTGAACTCTAGAGCTCACGAGCCACAACTACTGAGCCTGCGTGCCACAACTACTGAAGCCCATGCACCCAGAATCTGTGCTCCGCAACAAGAGAAGCCACCACAATGAGAAGCCCATGCACCACAATGAAGAGTAGCCCCACTCACCGCAACTAGAGAAAGCCTGCACACAGCAACAAAGACCCAATGCAGCCATAAATAAATAAATAAATAAGTTAAAAAAAATAAAGTTATTTGACTTAAGTGATAATTATGTGTTCCTTATACCACAGGAGCAAATAGGCAAGTGTGGCCTTGAAAGAAAGGTAGAATTAAAATAAGCAGAAGTGAGTGTTTCTAGAAATCTAAGACAGGTAAATGGTATATGCAAAGAAATGAAAAAGAATCATAGCAATCAATAGGTTGGATGAAGTAGCATTTTGTGCAAGAAAGCCTTCTTTTTGTTGAGAACTGCAAATAAGGCTGCATTGGAGATCTAGCCTTCTCCATCATGTCCTCCCAGATTTCTCCTGAGAGGACAATAGGGCTTTTCCCAGGACCACTACTCTATCCTGAATATGTGGCAGGAAGAGGAATCATCTGGGGACACATCACAATCTCACACAGTATCAAGTGTCTCCTGTCAAGTGTAGCCAGGTTTAACAACAAAATGAAACAAAACAAACAGAATGTCCAGTCAAATTAGAATTTCCTATAATCAATGAATAATTTTTTAGTATAAGATAGTTCAAAATATTGCCTGGGACATAAACCACAGTCCTTTTTTAGTATTACCCAATTATTGCATGAGCTGTATTAAAAAATTGCTTTTTGTGTGAAATTCAAATTTGACTGGATATCCTGTATTTTATCTGCAACTGTAGTTCTGCCTCATTTCAGCCTTCAGGGATTTCTCTTGACTATTTCTGGGGTTAATGAAACTCTATTCCTTGGCGCAGAAGACCAACTTCCTTCACTTTCAAAGGTGATTTCTGTTTTGAGCTTAAGAAGTTTGCATGAGAAATTTTACAATTGTTTAGTGATACTTTTCTCAAGTATGTCCTTAGGTCTAAGTTTATTCATTATATACTGTGAATTAAAACTCAAATCTCAATTTCTAATAAAGATTAGTTCTCTAAGGTGACTAACTATAAAGGTGCTTAATGATCTTCTGACACGAGTTTGATCGGTGCTTTTTTCCTCATCATTGGCAACTCTAAAATTTAAGGCAATATGTACAACCAGATGGAATCATGTTATATTTACTGAACTGCTGCATTTTCTCAGTTCTGTTTCACAGTGGCCCTGAGAGGTATTCACCACATCATATATGTGAGTAAACGGGCTCAGGGAAGTTTGGGGATGCATTTCAAAGACTCCCCATAGCTAGTTAATGGTAATGGTATTAAGTTTTGAACCCAAAGCCCATGATGGCAAACTTAGCCAATTTACTTACACTTTAATATTGCCATCTTTAATACAGCAATGAACATCCCTTGTCATTATTCTTAAATGACTCAAAATTTCCTGAAATGCCAATAATATGTTGTTGCTTTCTGATTAAATATGTGAGTATTCTCTTCAGGTCTCTTCTCTTTTGATTAATATGATAATAATAAAAAAATAACAGTGACAATATGTAACACGTGTCAAGCACTGTGCTAAGTATGTTACATATTCTACTTTACTCAATGTTATTAAACTGTCATTGAATGATTTTATTCAGTAATCAAGATTTCCTTAAACTATTTGAACCCTGAAAAATGACATCAGCTTACAATCTTCTGACACATGGATGTAACCTTTTGACAGGTACCACAATAAATAAACTTTTACATCTGTTATCAGTTTGATGGACATACAGTTCTACATCAAGGAACAGACTTTGAAGGCTGAAAAATAACAATTCTCAATAATAAAAAAAGGTAAATTCTCTATGGCTAAAAATAAATACTAAAAAATATTCAAATGTTGAAGCACTAAGCTTTCTGTTGATAATTATAGATGTTTATAAGAAATTATCTTAATGTTACAGTTAATAGAAAGGAATTCTAGAAACTCAGTGAACAAAGAGCAAATAGCAGCTGATCACAGAATTGCTAAAAACGTACAGTCTTCTTTTCAAAGAACAAGCTCTGGTCCAACATTAGTTACCCTTGGCCCTACCTAAAAGTCTTTGCAACTTCAGAGACACCTTTCTTGGTTTTCTTCCCTTGTGGCTACATGCCTACTGGCAGAAAGTGGGAAGTGTTTTCTCACCATTCTGAGCTATTCTTTGGTTTCTTCATTTCGTTTGTAACTACACCAAGCCCAAAAGACCCATTTCAAGTCTCCTTTTGGTTCCAGTCTTTAATCTAAATGGCCGATCTTAATCAAATGCAATGGGTTGTATAGGAAGTGTGATAACTAATAATTTACGTCACTTGTCAAGCATGGCTCACCTCCCATATATAACAATATCTATATTTGGGGGGTAATCCCTTTACTTTTAGACCACAGCATAATAATGCCTTAGCCACATAATTATCATAGTACTTAAACCAATTATATGCATGTGCAGTAACAGGAAAATAATGTTCTTCCATGACCACTAGAGAATATAATTAAGAAAAAAAAATTCTGTTGGGCTATTTTCTCTTACAGGTAGTGAATCTGAGGATAACCTAAAAGTGACATAAAAATTAATGGCATTCATTGACATATTTGTGAACCGCTTAATCAAATGGCCCAAATAAATGAGAAAAGCATGGAATGAAAAACCTGAAAGTCAAACATGAAGACCCTTTCACTGAATTATTTTCGTATAGAATATCTACTTTTAGAGTTTATAAAGTAACACAGTACTTCATCTTATGGAAATTGAGATCAAGAAATAAAGAATTTTTAAGCCACAGCACATGTGTATAGAACATAGCAAAATTCTATTGGGAATTGTAAAGACCCAAACAAAACGAAAAGTCCTGTAGAGATAGGGGATCACCAGAATGGAAAATATGTCTATGATCTGATGTTTGCAAGTGATGTCATTCAATTTCACCATGCACCAGAGGCTCTGATTGCCTCTGTGTGTGAAGCAGTAGTGCTACTAGGATCTTCTAGCCTTTTCCCAATTACTTGCTGGACTTATTCCCAAGCTTCCCATCCCTGAAAGTGGTCACTGAGATGCTAGGTGACTATCTATTTAGGATGTTGTCAAGAGGATTTCTGCACTGGTTGTGAGTGGAATTTAGACATCTTTTAAGTTCCTTTAAAACTTCAGGGGCCTATAACTTTATTATGACTTTCCTCTAAATATGGATATTTCTTTTAAAAGCACATTAAGACTGTGGCTACACAATACAGATGAGTAAGTGAATTGTTTTGTCTTCATAGAAATAATAGCTGTATAGAATCCTTGGTTTATATAAACTGAAAAGATCTTCAGTTTGATCTTCCATGAGACATGAGTTTAATATTCCCTAAAGAGGAAATTTACCTGTAATTTGAATACCACCACTGTCAAGAATCTCCATGAGTATGCAAATTCCAATCTGAGAGATATCATCTTCTCCATGAAGCTTTTCTAGATGCTTAGTTTTAACTCATCAAGTCCACTCTGAAATAGGTAAGTTATGTTATTCCTTGATTTTTATTCCAAATTGGTATGATAGCAGATGTAACTCTTAGACTATGTATTCTAGTGTTTATTACATGATATATGTACCTTATTTTTTTATATATATGTAAGGCTGGCATAAAGTCCAAGTTCCTTCTCATGGGTATGCAAAGTTTCCTTGGCCTCACACAGCATTAAAGCATTAAAGCATTGAAACAACCACCCACCACCATTGAGGTGACTCATTGGTCTGCACCGGTGTGATTACAATGTCCTTTGTCCTTTCTGATTTCTTTTGGTGACTCTGCTGCTTCCATGCTTATGTCATGACCGTTTTCTTTTTGATGCTGGTAATGCCTTATCCTAGGGTTCTGCCTCTTAATGCACCATGCACATAATGACACCCATGCAGCCATCTGAAGATTTGCCATCTCACTTAGAGACTGTCACCAATTTGGGTATGAATCTCTTCTAATAGTGAAACCAGTCTGACCAGTAGTTTCTTTACAGTTTAAAGAAGTCTCTCCTTTTACTGTTCACAATTTCCTTCCACTCCAGGACACCTGGCATAATCCCTTCAAAAGAAAGAACAGTTAATTTCAAGCAATTTCCTTTTTTTTCTGTTCTGCCTCAAGCCTTCCATGACTAGTTAGTTCCTTGAAGAAGGAAAAAAAAAAATACAGAAAAACCAAATATAAACTAACATCTCAAGAACGAAGTCTTCACCAAACCATTGTAGGCCATTTGCCTCTAATTAGTACATGTTATTTCCCTGTGAAGAATGTAATATCATTCTGTCTATTCACCTTTCTCCTGATGTTTCTCTTTGCCATCTATATAGCCAATATGGGGATATCCATATCAGTGTTTATGTGATAATAAATCAGTTTTTGGTATTTATTCTCTGAGGGTTGGGGGTAGGAAAAGGACTTAGTAGCTCCCTTTGTACAGGATCTAGCATTTATGTCTACACTTCTCTAAAACTGTTAAACCAGAAACACTTCTCTAATTTGATGAAGAATTTCTGGGATAATAGTCTGCTCTACAAAAAGACAACACTCAGAATGGGAGAAAATACTTGCAAATAAAGAAACCGACAAGGGAGGAAACTTGCACAAACCACTTAGATAGCCTCATCCACCAGAGGCCAGACAGCAGAAGCAAGAACTACAATCCTGCAGCCTGTGGAACAAAAACCACACTCAAAGAAAGACAGACATGAAAAGGCAGAGGGCTATGTACCAGATGAGGGAACAAGATAAAACCCCAGAAAAACAACTAAATGAAGTGGAGATAAGCAACCTTCCAGAAAAAGAATTCAGAATAATGATAGTGAAGATGATCCAGGACCTTGGAGAAAGAATGGAGGCAAAGATTGAGAAGCTGCGAGAAATGCTTAACAAAGACCTAGAAGAATTAAATAATAAACACCTAGAAGAATTAAAGAACAAACAAACAGAGATGAACAATACAATAACTGAAATGAAAAATGCACTAGAAGGAATCAATAGCAGAATAACTGAGGCAGAAGAACAGATAAGTGACCTGGGAGACAGAATGGTGGAATTCACTGCTGTGGAAAAGAATAAGAAAAAAAAAAATGAAAAGAAATGAAGACAGCCTAAGAGACCTTTGGGACAACATTATACGCAACAACATTCGCACTACAGGGGTCCCAGAAGGAGAAGAAAGAAAGGACCCAAGAAAATATTTGAAGAGATTATAGTCGAAAACTTCCCTAACATGGGAAACAAAATAGCCACCCAAGTCCAGGAAGCGCAGAGAGTCCCAGGCAGGATAAACCCAAGGAGAAACACACCGAGACATATAGTAATCAAATTGACAAAAATTAAAGAAAAATTATTGAAAGCAACAAGGGAAAAATAACATACAAGGGAACACCCATAAAGTTAACAATTGATTTCTCAGCAGAAACACTACAAGCCAGAAGGGAGTGGCATATATATTTAAAGTGATGAAAGGGAAGAACCTACAATCAAGATTACTCTACCCAGCAAGGATCTCATTCAGATTCAAAGTAGAAATCAAAAGCTTTACAGACAAGCAAAAGCTAAGAGAATTCAGCACCACCAAACCAGCTATACAACAAATGCTAAAGGAACTTCTCCAAGTAGGAAACACAAGAGAAGAAAAGGACCTACAAAACCAAACCCATAACAATTAAGAAAATGGTCATAGGAACATACATATTGATAGTTTCCTTAAACATGAATGGATTAAATGCTCCAACCAAAAGACATAGGCTTGCTGAATGGATACAAAAACAAGACCCATCTATATGCTGTCTACAAGAAACCCACATCAGACCTAGGGACACATACAGACTGAAAGTGGGGGGATGGAAAAAGATATCCCATGCAAATGGAAATCAAAAGAAAGCTAGAGTAGCAATACTCATATCAGATAAAATAAAGAATGCTACAAAAGACAAGGAAGGACACTACATAATGATCAAGGGATCAATCCAAGAAGAAGATATAACAATTATAAATATATATGCACCCAACATAGGAGCACCTCAATACATAAGGCAACTGCTAACAGCTATAAAAGAGGAAATGGACACTAACACAATAATACTGGGAGACTTTAACACCTCACTTACACCAATGGACAGATCATCCAAACAGAAAATTAACAAGGAAACAGACGCTTTAAATGACACAATAGACCAGATAGATTTAACTGATATTTATAGGACATTCCATCCCAAAACAGCAGATTACACTTTCTTGTCAAGTGTGCATGGAACATTCTCCATAATAGATCACATCTTGAGTCACAAATCAAGCCTCAGTAAATTTAAGAAAATTGAAATCATATCAAGCATCTTTTCTGACAACAATGCTATGAGACTAGATATCAATTAAAGGGAAAAAGACGGAAAAAACACAAACATATGGAGGCTAAACAATACATTACTAAATAATCAAGAGATCACTGCAGAAATCAAGGAGGAAATCAAAAAATACCTAGAGAAAAATGACAATGAAGACATGATGATCCATAACCTATGGGATGCAGCAAGAGCAGTTCTAAGAGGGATGTTTATAGCAGTACAAGCCTACCTCAAGAAACAAGAAAAATCTCCAATAAACAATCTAACCTTACACCTAAAGGAACTAGAGAAAGAAGAACAAACAAAACCCAAAGTTAGCAGAAGGAAAGAAATCATAAAGATCCGAACAGAAATAAATGAAATAGAACCAAAGAAAACAATAGCAAAGATCAATAAAACTAAAAGCTGGTTCTTTGAGAAGATAAACAAAATTGATAAACCGTTAGCCAGACTCATCAAGAAAAAGAGGGAGAGGACTCAAATCAGTAAGATTAGGAACGAAAAAGGAGAAGTTAAAACAGACACCACCGAAATACAAAGTATCCTAAGAGACTACTACAAGCAACTCTATGCCAATAAAATGGACAATCTGGAAGAAATGGACAAATTCTTAGAAAGGTATAACCTTCCAAGACTGAACCAGGAAGAAATAGAATATATGAACAGACCAATCACAAGGAATGAAATTGAAACTGTGATTAAAAATTTTCCAACAAACAAAAGTTTAGGACCAGATGGCTTCACAGGTGAATTCTATCAAACATTTAGAGAAGAGCTAACACCCATCCTTCTCAAACTCTTCCAAAAACTTGCAGAGGAAGGAACACTCCCAAACTCATTCTATGAGGCCACCATCATCCTGATGCCAAAACCAGACAAAGATACTCCAAAAAAAAAAAAAAAAATTAAAGACCAATATCACTGATGAATATAGATGCAAAAATCCTCAACAAAATACCAGCAAACAGATTTGAACAACACATTCAAAGGATCATACACCATGATCAAGCGGGATTTATCCCAGGAATGCAAGGATTCTTCAATATATGCAAATCAATCAATGTGATACACCATATTAACAAATTGAAGAATAAAAACCATAAAAAAAAGAAACCAACAAGGGCTTAATCTCCAAAATATACAGACAGCTCATGCAGCTCAATATCAAAAAACAAAACAAAAACAAAAACAAAAAACGGAAACAAAACCCAAAAAAACAAATAACCCAATCAAAAAATGGGCAGAAGATCTAAATAGACATTTCTCCAAAGAAGACATACCGATGTCCAAAAAGCACACGAAAAGATGCCCAACATCACTAATTATTAGAGAAATGCAAATCAAAACTACAGTGAGGTATCACCTCACACTAGTCAGAATGGCCATCATCAAAAAGCTACAAACAATAAATGCTGGTGAGGGTGTGGAGAAAAGGGAACCCTCCTACACTGTTGGTGGGAATGTGAATTGGTACAGCCACTATGGCGAACAGTATGGAGGTTCCTTAAAAAACTAAATGACCCATCAATCCCATTCCTGGGCATATACCTGGAGAAAACAATGATTTGAAAAGATACATGCACCCCAATGTTCACTGCAGCACTATTTATAATAGCCAGGACATGAAAGCAACCTAAATGTCCATCAACTGAGGAATGGACAAAGAAGATTTGGTACATATATACAGTTGAATATTACTTAGCCATAAAAAAGAACAAAATAATGTGATTTGCAGCAATATGGATGGACCTAGAGATTGTCATACTGAGTGAAGTAAGTCAGACACAGAAAAACAAATATCATATGATATTGCTTATATGTGGAATCTAAAAAATGGGGTACAAATGAACTTATTTACAAAACAAAAGTAGAGTCACGGATGAAGAAGACAAACTTATGGTAACCAGGGGTTAAGTGGGAAGAGGGATAAATTGGGAGAATGAGATTGACACATATACACTACTATATAAAAGACAGATAACTAATAAGAATCTGCTGTATAGCACAGGGAACTCTACTCAGTATTCTGCAATGGCTTATGTGGGAAAAGAATCTAAAAATAAAAGAGTGGATATATGTATATGTATAACTGATTCACTTTATTGTACCCCTGAACCTAACACAACATTGTAAATCAAATATACTCCAATAAAAATTTTTAAAAAAAGGGATGATCACAGAATAAAATGTTGGAGATCACCATTTTCTGTTTCTCATGTAGGCAATAACATTTCTTGACTTTAGATACTCTACAATTTCATCACTAGCTTTAGTTTCTCTAAAAGAACTTTGTATATGAATCGTTTTATAAATAGAATGAGTCTTTCAAACATATACATAATGTATATTGAATATTCACAGCATATTTTTCTCCTCAGATCAATTATTAAAACTTTGGTTAAGTTCAATTTCTGGACTTACTCTCTGTAGGTCAAAATGGACTAGTTATTTACATTTGATGCCTCATCTAAGTACAAGTGAGACAAAAATTGAGAAGGAAAGGAGAAAACAAAAGCTTTACAGTGTCAAACAACAGTATTTTGGAAAATATATATTTTCACCAAAAACATTTATTTGAATCCATTTTGTATAAAGTCCTAAAGTAAAAATGGTAAGAAAAACTTATTCATGCTGTAAGCAATGTAGTTGAAGTAAAATACAGATATTAATGATAAAGGCAAATATTTATCCCAAAGCCTACTCAGAAGCATCTAAACAATGGAATTATTCTATAAGATTTTTCAAAAATAACCATGTATTTTTAAAGGTGGACGACTGTAAAAATTGAGGAATAGTTTGAAACAATGTGTAAAAATCCACTGGGTTGCAGTGGATTGAGTAGTGTGTGATATCTTGACAGCCTGAATCCAGTGGTGAACATAGTACATTTTTACTGTAATGGAGAATAGTAATGATGTTATGGTATTCTCACTGATAATATATGGATTTTGGTTGTTCTTGATTTACTTATATATTTTGTAAGGTAATGACATTTTTAAGGAGTTGAATTTCTCTTGTGAAAATTCATCTTATGTTTATATTCCATATCTTAATACATAAAGTGGAAAGAAAAAAAAAACAAGAGAGAGTATAGAGAAAGCCTGTCACATCTGGTTGGCTGTTTCTGTCATTTAATCTTTTGAAGTTGTTTAAATTTCAAAAGAAACTTAATCCAAATCAGTTTGGGTCATAGGTATACAAATTGAAAATCAGCTACTATATAAAATCCAATGTATTTTATATTGAGAATCGTATTATATAATATATAACACATATGTATCCAAAATATACAGGGTTCATAAAATATTCTCATCTGCAGATGTATTTATAAAATAAATGAGTATGAATGAATAGGATGCAACTGACCTGCTATTGATGGAACACTCACATTGTTACTTTCTTCCCACTTGCAATATTGGCCATGCACTAATTTTGTAAGTCTTTTCACTGCAGATACATTAGAAATTCATCATATGAGGGGATACAGAGAAAAAAAACAGGTAATATTATTTGTCTTAGAAGTATCAGAAGACACAGAAAAGATGAATTGATTAGGTTGTGACACAGAAGAGTGAAAACAGATACACTGGCAAAGTGCAGAATCTGGATCTGCTATAATACCACTATTTACTCTAATGAATTATCAACCCCTAAAGCTGGAAAGGACATGCAAGATAATTTTGTCCATCTTTTCCTCTAACATGAGAAAACCAAGATGGGGATAAGTTAGGTAATTCATTCCAAGTTCATAGTAACTCTTGATAGAATCAGGTGTATATCTCTTATTACACAAATTCTAAAGTTCTGTTTGAATTACAAGAGAGGCCTTAACAATATGTATCATGGCAATGAAGTACCTTGTGCATATTAGACACATATGCATTAAAATGCATGTACTAAATATTAGTTTTATGAAAACTCTTCATAAAATGGAAGAAAAATTATCATTCTTTACTGAAAATGGTAGCATTTTATGGATATAATTTCAGATTATTTACCAATGGGAGAAGGGGAGGGGGAGAGGCAAGACAGGTGAAAGTGATTAATAGGGACAAATTACTAGGTATAAATTAAAAAGTTACAAGGATATAAATGTACAGCTCAGGGAATATAGCCAACATTGTGTAATAGCTCTATATGAAGTAAAAACTATAAAAATATTGGATCACTACATTGTACACCTGAAACTAATATAATATTGTAAGTACACTATATTTCAATTAATAAAGAAGAAACACCAAATCAAAATTTCTCTTTTCATTCTCCTCTTTCCGAGTGTTCATAGTCTCATAACTTCATCTTTTCTTTAAACTTAAGAACTTTTAAAAAAAACTTTGTCTCTTTTTTTGCCATTTACTTAATTGGAAAAACAAGAGGTAATTCAGATTCTTAAGGTGAACATTGTTTCATCTTCATTTGTTCAAAACCATTTATACTGACACCTTTCAGAGTCTATTCGTCTTATTTAAGACACGCCTGTGCTCATTTCTTCATCTTCTATAAGAAAATTTCCTGAGATTTGCTCTGTGCTATGAAACAAAGCCTAGGTAGCTGTGTCAATGCCCCAGCAATGCCAAACAGCCAATGCTGTTGTTCTCCTTCTCATTGCTGGGCCCTTGTTTGTTTGTTGTTTGTACTGAAATGGCCAGAAGGGACCTACCAGGAGTCCACCTACCATGCCTGAGCCCTCAACTTCATTCTCAAAGTGAGTATAAGAAAGCCAAGTTATGCACACCGCACAGTCAGCGGCCCACACGTCACATCAGTTCCTGCTGTGCAACTCTGAACAATTTTAAATATTCCTGTTGGGTCGCATTTTACACAACACTACCACAATACAGGGAATACATTTAGACATTTCCAAGGTGAGAGAAATGGATGTAATGATGAGGAATCAGAAACAGAATCACCAGCTGCCTGGAAGAACTACCCTTACAGAGAGCAGAAATCTTAAAAAAAAAAAAAAAAAAATCAATTAATAACTCAGTCAGTCTTCCATGCAGATCTTTGTAAAGAAAATGAGGCTATTTTGTCAAAATAATAATCATGTTTTCTAAGGGCTGTCCTGCTAAAAATATAGCTCCTCCAGAGAAGCAGCTACATGCTCTCTTTAAATAGCTCCCTTTGGCTTGCATCGCTGCTTGTCCTTATCTTAACTGAATAAGAACTGTCTAATATCCCTCTAAATGAAAGTAATTTTAGGACTCACTCACATCGCACATTTGACATCCCTTCCAGATGTGATTATGTAGAACTATCTCTCCCATTTACAACAGGCAAAGGGGGTTTGGAGATGTTATGTAGAAAATCACTTTTTCTGGCCCTTCTGGGTTTGAAATAGGAGGGTGGTCCATACGACGTTTAATATAGGTGAGTCACATGCTGAGCTTTGAAAAGAGAAGCATTCTCCTGGTCTATGAACAGGAGCCCCGCATTCTCCTTTGAGGCTAACCGAAACCCTGTGATGAAAACCACTATATAAATGCAATAAGCCTTTGTTCACAGCACCGGCAGGTGTTGTTAAAGCCTCCTGTCCTAGCTCTGACAGTGTTCCAGAAACCTGACCTACCACAGCCCTGTTATTCCCACAATAGAAAAGCCCTGAGCAGAACACAGTTAATTGTGCCAGATTGTGCAATTCCATCATGATGCTTAATAGCCAAGGACAACAGATTATTATGGTTTGATTTTATACTGATAAATGGATGTGTTTGGCTATGTGTGTGTGCATGTGTATGCATGCGTATGTGTAGGTATATATATCTCCACATATACGTACACACACATGTAATCCCCATAATAATACTGGGCTTGGAATACCATGTCTAAATGCAGTGACTCTTAACATGTTTTCACATGATTGCAGTACAATTTGATGGGAAGTTTCTGAGTTAGCCCGGACTATGAAGTACCTAACTCAGCCAAGATCTAAGACTACTTGATTTTAATCTTTGTCAATATTCAGATCTATTTTTGTACAATTGAGTTAACTATACAAACAACTGCATATTCAGCATTTTTGCTCTCACTGTTACCATACTGAAACACAATATCAAGCTGCTCATCAAGATGGTAGAAAATACTACTGCAAAAAATTAGGTCATATTAGATAGGCACAGTCTAGGTAAAATGGAGAATGAAGACAATTAGGAAAATTTAGGGCAAGTAAAGACATTCAGAACAAATATGCAAATATAAAACTAGCAATTTAACTTATTACTTTATCTTCTAGAAAATTGCTTTAGCTGTCCCCCAGCCTAGGATTTTTTTTTTCAGCATCACAGTTTTTTTTTTTTTTTTTGGTACACGGGCCTCTCACTGTTGTGGCCTCTCCTCACTGGTGTGGCCTCTTGCAGAGCACAGGCTCCGGACGCACAGGCTCAGCGGCCATGGCTCATGGGCCCAGCCGTTCTGCGGCATGTGGGATCTTCCCGGACCGGGGCATGAACCCGTGTCCCCTGCATCGGCAGGCGGACTCTCAACCACTGCGCCACCAGGGAAGCCCAGCATCACAGTTTTAAATATCTGTAGCAAAGAAAGTTTTGCAAAGTTTGGATCTCACTGACCAACTAGCTTATGGATTTAGAACCAGAAAGATCTGGGTTCAAATCATTATTTCACCATTTGGTACATATGTTACTTATCTGTTTTGTTTTACTTATGTTACATAAGTACATTATTTCACCATTTGGTACATATGTTACTTATCTGTTTTGTTTTGAGAATAAAGTGAGAAAATATATATTTGTGCTTATCCCAGTGCCCAGAGCATAGTAAATGACAAATTGTGACTATGAAATTTTTTCAGGGAATCCTGCTCTGCTGTGGGTGTAGGGTATAAAGAAATCCTAAGATCAATGCATTTTTACCGTTTTCATTCATATGAAATGCTTTTACACAAATGATTTTTCATCCTAAGATGAATACATTTTGGTTTTTGTCAGTAAGGAGAGTAACTTTAACTTGTTAATTTACTTTAACAGAGACACATATAGCAATGACGAACAAGATAGAAGCCTCTCTCTTGCACAAAACTCTTAAGTTGGTGTCCAGAGAGTGAAAGTGGCTCTGCTCTATGAGGCCATGCAGGAGTACAGACTCCTTTGATCCTATTGTACCTAGAGTATCACCCTCATCCATACAATGGAAGGGATTCCCATCTTCCTGTCTGTGTACTAGCCTGTAGACAGGAGAGAAGAGGAAAGAGAGGCCAAGTTGCTTTTCTTAAAGTATACTACCTGGAAATTTTTCACTTCACTCTGCTTATATTATATTAGCCTGGAAATTTTTCACTTCGCTCTGCTTACATCGTATCAGCCAGATTACATAAGCACACCTAGCCACAGAAGCAACTGGGAAATGATGTCTATAGCCCACTATAGTATGTCCAGGCAAAATTTAGAAAGTCAATTACTAAAACAATTTGGAAGACAATTATGAATTTATTTCAGAAGATGCATGCATCAGTTATCCACTGCTGTGTAAAAACCATCCCACCACTTAGCAGCCTAAAACCATATTTGTTTAGCTTGTGATCCTAAGAATTGAAAATTAAGACTGGGCTTTGCTGGGTTGTTTTAACCGGTCTTAGCGGGGCTCACTCATGTGGCGTAGGTCAGCTGCAAGGTTCAGGGGGTACCCTCCTCTTATCTTTCAGCAGGCTAGACTTAGCTTATTTGCTTGGTGACTGTGCAAGGCCTTTTAAGATCCAGCGTCATAATTTGCAGTGTCACTTCTGCTACATTCTATTGGCCAAAGAAAGTCGCAAGGCCAGCACTGATTTAAAAGGTAGGGAAACACGTTCCATCTCTTGACGGGGAGGAGCTGAAAGTCACAATATAGGGAGGGGAAGAAATTGTTGCCATTTCTGAAATCCGACACAGAGGGTAATAAAATTGGAGTTACTATTCATAAATTTACTATAGTATAAATATGAGAGCAGCTTTATCGTGAAACATGTGATGTTACTTTGAGACAGATCAAGCTATTTAAGGGAGTATATACAAATGTTAGGTCCCTGAGTCACACATAGCTATGAACACATGCACAAGTGTGCATGATGTTTTTTTTCTTGTTTTTTTTTTTGCAATACGCGGGTCTCTCACTGTTGTGGCCTCTCCCGTTGCGGAGCACAGGCTCTGGACGCGCAGGCTCAGCGGCCATGGCTCACGGGCGCAGCCGCTCCGCGGCATGTGGGATCTTTCCGGACCAGGGCACGAACCCGAGTCCCCTGCATCGGCAGGCAGACTCACAACCACTGCGCCACTAGGGAAGCCCGTGTATGATGTTTAAATCAGATTTAGACCTTCTACAGTGTACACCCAAGCCATGTGTTTAGTGGGTAGCTGATCTCTGCTTTGATGGCTGTGACTCTCTAGAGGAGAGAAAAAATTATATCATCTCAGGACAAAATAAGTCAGGTAAATATTACAAAGCTGTGATGGAAAATTGGTCTGGGTATCAGAAGAGTTGAGTTCTAGTTCAAGCTAGGACTCACAAGTGATTTTCATAAGTTTGTTCATGAATTTGAATTCACGTTTCTTTGTGTAATTTTTAAAGGTTCGACCAAATTAAATCCAATATTCCTTCCTGTTTTGACTAGTTATCTATGAGTCACTAAGAATGATGAAAAAAGGGCTTCCCTGGTGGCGCAGTGGTTGGGAGTCCGCCTGCCGATGCAAGGGACACGGGTTCGTGCCCCGGTCCGGGAGGATCCCACATGCCGCGGAGCGGCTGGGCCCGTGAGCCATGGCCGCTGGGCCTGCACATCCAGAGCCTGTGCTCCGCAGCGGGAGAGGCCACGGCAGTGAGAGGCCCGCGAACTGCAAAAAAAGAATGATGAAAAGAGACTTGTTCTTTCAAGTGACTACAAGACTATGAATACAGGAACAAAAGGGGAAATACAAATGATTAGGCTACTTAGTGCCAAATGTCAAGATATTTGGAAACATCTAGATACTTACCTAAATTATGTAGGAGCCAAAACTGAAAAATTTATCTGTTTGCAAGCCGACTACAGAAACATTTTCTTCATCAGAAGAGACCAATATTATTATTATTTTTTAAATTATTGATCTAAGTATGGCAAATAATCCCACAATAATTATAATTAAAATGTGAACACATATCTAGAAAAACATGATATAAATTTTAAGTGAATTTGTAATGAAAACAAATAATGGAGTTCTACATATGATCTTCTTATGTATTCATATTTGCAGGATATATAAACGTAGATAACATTTATTTTTTCCCCTCTACTGTGTGGCCCTAGGAATCAAACACTAATTTATGCTTCTTCTTCAAAACAGATACTAGAATGAAAAGTAATTTCTTAAGAAATTACGAAGTGTTGTATAACACACAAGATGTGTTATATAATCCAAAAAGATGACAGTAACTCAACAGTGATGCTGTCATTGGAATATGGTTTCCAAACTCATATTCACATCCACATAACTAACTACAGCTTGGGCAATAGTTCAAAATTTTAAAGAACTGTATAGATTGACCAGCCCCGTGGTTATCAAAATGTGGTCACAGGACCAGGACCTGCAGCATAAGCATTGCCAAAGAACTTGTCTGAAATGATAATCCTTCAGCCACATCTCAGACACATGGAATCAGAAACACTGAGACGATTCTGGTATTTTAACAAGCCCTGCTGGTGATGTTGATGCACACTGATTTCAGAACCACTGTTCCAGCCAACATTACTTAGTAAATAATCTAGGCAGGAAATTTAGAGCTGTCTGGATAGAAAAAACTCATTATCCTTGTATCTAATTACTAGCCTTTTCTGCTTTAAATAGGTCACCAAAAGTTAGCTCCATTTTCTACATGAATGATGTATCTGTACACATTAAGTTTCTCTGGAAGAATTCGGGTGACTTTGCTTCATAAGGAGAACACGGGCATATGCTTTGTATG
Organism: Phocoena phocoena; assembly: GCF_963924675.1. NCBI lineage: Eukaryota > Metazoa > Chordata > Mammalia > Artiodactyla > Phocoenidae > Phocoena > Phocoena phocoena. The sequence continues at coordinate 114,884,330 of NC_089222.1, read as the reverse complement.
TAAAAGGAACCTGACAAATATTTGTTGACTTCATTTATTATAATTTCACACCAGACACAAAGGGAATTCTTAAAAAATGCATTAAGAGGATAACTTAAGTATTCCAATGAAAAAGGGGCCACACAAAGAGCTACATTGTTTTCAAAGTGAGGAGAATCACATGGTGTTATTTAGCAAGCTCTTTTTAAAAACAAAGAGGTCACAACTCACAGGGTATCATAGGTGATTTTTCCGAAGTTAGACCAATATTTAGTGACAAAATCAGGATAGGAATTTAGCTTTCTAACTGAAAGTCCAGTATTCTCTTGTTTAAAATCCACACCTCCAGATGAATTTGAGATCTAGGGAAGTATTTTATTGTTTAACACCATCTATGACAAAACAATAACATGAAAACCCAGTAGAGAAATAAACCTTTATGTGTACAGAACAATGGCAGAGGAATCAATTAGTTCATGCAATGTGGAAGAAATAAAAATTTAGATTCTCCACAAAAGACCTGCTCTTTATTCTTTTTTTTAAAAGAGATATCAACTTTTTCCTTCTAAATCTTAAATAAGACATGACACACTAGAATGCAAAGGTTTTAACTGGAAGGTTTTTTTTATTTCTTAAAAATCCTTTAAGCATAAAGAAATCAAATTCCTTACCTAGGAAAACTCTTTTTATAATGTCAAAAAAAGATAAATCCACAAAAGAGGGGAAAAAAAACTGTTGAAAGAGATTGTCATAGCAACCAGATAAGAACAAATTTGGCATACAAAGCAACCTGATTATTTCTCCTTTTTAATCAAAATTACATATCGTCAAGTTTGGAAGCAAAACAATTGGGAAAACAGTAAAAGAATTTCAACGTATATCGCATGCACATTAATGTTTAGTAACTCTCTCAGCACCTAAAGTAGGTGCAAGTATTAGTCAATCTGGGAATCACTTATTTTTCATAGGATTTCTTGACTCATTTCTTTCCTCTACTCCATACATTTAAAAATCAGCAAACCTTGATTATTCGTTTCCAGAAATATTTTTTGAAATCATTTATTGTTTATATGCCTGTGAAAACTCCAACTTCATACTGCCTCAGTATTTTTAATCTGATTTTTTTACAATACGTATTGTCCCTAGTTAGTGCCTTATGGACTAATAACACTGACATAGCTTTCAGAAATGCTCATATTTACTTGGCTTCTTGACAACAGTATGGTGTTTATAAGTCTTCTACTCTTAGTGAATTCTTTGTAACAAGGCATGGGACAGAAATCTGTATCTTGTGCACCAAGGTCAGGGCACCCTTTTCCCTTTCCATAGTTCTACATGTCTGGAGGAGTGAGCTGATGAAACGTAAGTGCATACTAGGATGACTCCAATCAAAGCGGCTCAGCGAATTTCCATGAGGCCAGGACATGTTAACAATATTTTTTGGGTTGGTAGCTCATTGCTTCCCTCTTCAACTCTGGTAAATTGTAAAAGATGTAGGTTATCCTAAAGGCATGCTTCCAAATTTTCCGAAATAGAATGCTCCCGCTGCAAAGAAAAGAACACTGATTCCTCTAACAAAAAATTAAATGGGGCACCAATGCCCAGAAATACTTGCAACTTTTCGGAAATGAATTGCCATAAAGACAAACCTTTGACCTCTGTCTTTATTCCCATGCCCACAGCTGGTCATTCCTGCAAAGTGAGGAGAAAAGTCCCAGTCTACTTCATGACTAACTGAAAGCTGCTGCAACCAACGGGACATGGTTACCTGAAGGCATGAACAGGGAATGCTGGAGCCAGAACAAAAAAGAGTATTCATTATCCTCTTCCTTAGTGCACATCCACCTGTGACTTTGAATGAGCATGGAAAAGTTTTCCTCTGAAAAACAAACCTGTGGCTGCAACAGTGTCCATCAATCAGATGGCTAAATTAGTGCATCCTACCTTTGGGTGTCCTAACTGCAAGTCTGAGGGCCTATGGTCCTTACTGGAAAGAGTAAATAGAAAACTAAGCCAAAATGAATGTTGACTGCATTAAAAAATTAAGAATACCATGTACATACACTAACATAGAGGATCTCAGGTCAAATTTTATAGAAGTAGAGTCTGAGATGGAGATTCTTACCCAATTAATTTATTGAAGAAGACTTCAACATGCCTCCTTTTTTTTTTTTTTTTAAATTTCTTCCCAAGAATTCAATCACATTTTCAATAAAAATTATATTATTTTTCAGAAGCACTTGGTGTCCCTCAGTAGATTTATTCTACTAATTAATGGTAAAAAAAAAAAATTACTGAAAACAAATATTGTGATAAATAATTTCCCAACTGAAATTTGTACACTTGAAAGCTGACATTGTGATAAATAATTTCCCAACTGAAATTTCTACACTTGAAAGCTGATTTCTTCAAAAATAATTTTGCTCTATTAAAAAAGAAGAAAAATGCAATAATCAGCTTCACAGACCCAGACGTGGACATGATAGGATTTCTTTTTCATAGGAAATTACTGTTATGACTGATTCTTGTTAACCCCAGGGGGTGGGGGGGGGAATCCAATGGCAAGGCCTAATCAGAGACTGAAACATACTGTTCTATTGTCTGAAATGATTATTTTTGTGTAGTAGTTGAAAGACAAATTAAATGTGTTAGAACAGTGAAATATAATTTTCCCTCTTGCTTCACCAGGGTACCTCACTTCCTCACTTTAATTGAATTATCACTAGGTATCTTTGTCCCTTAACTCTCACATCCTGATAATTAAACATGTATTTCATATTTTGTTTTCATTCAGACTCACAGTGGAAGAGTGTCTGCTGGTGAGAATTAATGTGGCCTGTCCTAGAATCCCTGCCTAGTTGTATTTGCTGCCTCTACCATCCCATAGTGCCAAGGACCATGACATACACAATTTCCTGTCATGAACTCCTTTCCTAGGTGGCTTTTTCTGAAGAGCTATTTCCACCACTGCCCTCTCCCGCTTGGAAGGCTCTTGAAAGTCCTTGAAGCAGGATAGGGACACGATGAGAATATTTGCATCTAGTAGCTTCTTTTGCTGGTTGTATTTATTTGTGCTCTTATGGGTACATGCATTATAATTTGACATCTGTATGCCCTGTAATTACCACCACCAGTCTAGTTATCATCCATCATCATACATTTTATCCCTTTCACCTGTTTGCCCACTCCCTTTGGTAACCACAAATCTAATCTCTGTATCTATGAGCTCGTTTTTGTTTTATTTATTTGTTTTATATTTTTAGATTTCATATATGAGTGAAATGATACAGGTTTGTTTTTCTCTGACATTTCACTTAGCATAACAAATTCAAGATCCTTCCATGTTGTCACAAGTGGCAGGATTTCATTCATTTTTATGGCTGAGTAGTATTCCATTGTGTATATACACCACATCTTATTTACCCATTCATCCATGGATGAACCCTTAGGTTGCTTGCATATCTTGGATCTAGTAAATAATGCTGCTATGAATATAGAGGTGCATATATCTTATTGAAATAGTGATTTTGTGTTCAGGATAAATACCCAGAAGTGGAATAGTTGGGTCATATGGTAGTTCTATTCTTCATTCTTTTGAGGAATCTCCACACTGTTTTCCATAGTGGCTGCACAAATTTACAATCCCACCAACAGTGTACAAGTTTTTCCTTTTCTCCATATCCTCCCCAACTTTTTCCATTTCTTGTCTTTTTGATAATATCCATTCTAACAGATGTGAGGTGGTATCTCATTGCGGTTTTGATTTACATTTCCCTAGTTCGTAGTGATATTGAACACTTTTTCATGTGCCTGTTGGCCATTTGTTAGAAAAATGTCAATTCAGATCTTCTACCCAATCAAGTTGTTTATTTTGTTGTTGTTGATTTGTATACGTTCTTTACACATTTTGAGGATTAACACCTTATTGGATATATCATTTGCAAATATCTTCTCCATTTCAGTACGTTGCTTTTTTCTTTTGATGATGGCTTCCATTGCTATGCAGATTTTAGTCTGATGTAGTCCCATTTGTTTATTTTTGCATTTTTTGCCTTTGGAGTCAGATCTATAAAAACATTGATAAGACCAATGTTAATGAGGTTACTATATAGGTTTCCTTTTAGGAATTTTATGGTTTTAGGTCTTATATTCAAATCTTTAATCCATTTGAGTTAATTGTTGTTTAAGGCATAAGATAGTGGTCTAGTTTCATTTTTTGCATGTGGTTATCCAGATTTTATTGAGGGGATTATCCTTTCTCCATTGTATGCTCTTTTCTACTTTATTGTAAATTAATTATCTATGTATGTGTGGGGCATTATCTGGGCTCTCAATTCTGTTCCATTGTCTGCATGTCTGTTTTTGTGTCAATACCATACTGTTTTGATTACTATAGCTTTGTAGTAAAGTTTGAAATCAGGAAGCATGATACCTCCAGCTTTGTTCTTCTTTCTCAAAATTGTTTTCATTATTTGGGATCTTTAGTGATTCCATACAAATTTTAGAATTATTCATTCTAATTCTGTGAAATATGATATTAGAATTTTGATAGGAATTGTACTGAATCTGTAGATTTCTTTGGGTGATATGCACATTTTAACAATATTAATTCTTTTAACACATGAACATGGAATATCTTTCCACTTACTTGTGTCTTCATCAGTTTCTTTCATCAGTGTTTTATTGTTTTCAGTGTACAGTCTTTCACCACTTTGGGTAGATTTACTCCTACATATTTAATTCTTTTTGATGTAATTGTAAAGGGGATTGTTTTCTTAATTTCTATTTCCAGTACTTTGTTATTAGTGTATAAAAATGCCACAGATTTCTGTATATTGATTTTGTTTCCTGCAACTTTACTGAATTCATTTATTAGTTCTAAAAGATTTTTGGTGGAATCTTTAGCGTTTTCTATATATAGTATCATGTTATCTGCAAATATAGACAGTTTTACTTATTCCTTTCCAATTTGGATGACTTTTATTTCTTTTTCTTGCCTAGGACTGTGGCTAGGACTTCCAATGCTATATTTAATAAAAATCATAACAGTGGGCATCCTTGTCTTATTCCTGATCTTAGAAGAAATGCTTTCAGTTTTTCACTATTGAGTATAAAGCTAGCTGTGGGTTTGTCATACATAGCCTTTAATACGTTGAGGTATTTTCCCTCTATACCCACTTTGTTAAGAGTTTTTATTGTAAATGGATATTAAATTTTTTCAGATGCTTTTTTCTGCACTTATTGAGATGATCATATAATTTTTATCCTTCATTTTGTTAATGTAATGCATCACATTGATTTGCAGATGTTGAACCATCCTTGCATTTCAGAAATAAATCCCACTTGATCATGCTGTATGATCCTTTTAACATATTTTTGGCTTTGGTTTGCTAATATTTTGTTGAGCATTTTTGCATCTATGTTCATCTAAGATATTGGCCTATATTTTTTCTTTTTTTGTGGTGTCCTTGTCTGGTTTCAGTGTCAGGGTAATGCTGCCTTCATAGAATGTGTTTGGAAGGTTTCCTTCTTCAAAATTTTGGATGTGTTTAAGAAAATAGTTATTAAATCTTCTTAAAATTTTTTTTTAAGATGTTAGAGGTAGGAGTTTATTAATTCATTTATTTATTTTTGCTATGTTGCGTCTTCGTTTCTGTGCGAGGGCTTTCTCTAGTTGTGGCAAACGGGGGCCACTCTTCATTGTGGTGCATGGGCCCCTCACTACCGCGGCCTCTCTTGTTGCAGAGCGCAGGCTCAGTAGTTGTGGCTCACAGACCTAGTTGCCCCGCGGCACCCTCCCAGACCAGGGCTCGAACCCATGTCCCCTGTATTAGCAGGCAGATTCTCAACCACTGCACCACCAGGGAAGCCCCTCTTTAAATGTTTTGTAGTACTTGCCAGTGAAGCTATCTGGTCCTGGGCTTTTTAAATAAATTTTTAAATATTTAGTAAAATTAATTTAAAATTATGTTTTAAACGTCTAAAATTATTAATTTATCTAAAAATCTCTAGGTAACCATTTAGAAAAGAGTAAAAGACTATATAACTAACATGTACCCTAAGAGAGGACTTAGGTTGAAGTCTCTAGAAACAGAACATGAGTATTTTTTGCAACTGATTTATTAAAGAATTAATTCAAGGAAACCTGTGAAGAAATAAGGGAAGCAGTACAGAGTCAGGGAGAAAGTAAAGCAAAGTTTAATTTGGGGGTACTCTAACCTCAACTTGATTCCACTTGGTATTCCTAAGCAGGTTTTTGTACCCTGCCATTTCAGTCATTGGTTGCCACTGCCTTGAGAGCATTATGTCCCAGGCACTTCCAGCCATGAAATCTCCCATTTGCAGAAATAAATTATTCTTAGAAGTGTGCAGCTCTAAGCCATTAGAAACCTACACTCCATGCAGGTGGGGATTTGATATACTAGAAGAAGATAACTGGGTAGAGCACCACAGCATCTAATACAGGAGGAAAAAATGAAATAATAGAACACTTAATTAATCAATAAAAGTACAGAAAATATAAGGTAAAAAGATTACAGAGAATGTGGGACAAATAAAAAACAAAAAATAACATTTAAACCCAAATATTCAGTAATTATGTTAAATATAAAAATATTATTTTTCCACTTAAAACACAAAGAAGAACAGACTGGGTTAAAAATATGAGCTGCTTGCAAGAGACACACTGCAAATAAAATGAAGAAAAATTTAAAGTAAAATGATAAATAGGTATTAAAATATTAAGCAAAGAAAGATGGTGTAGCTGTGCTAATATCAGAAAAAGCAGACTTTAGGGGAATAAGAATAAACAAGAGATAAAAATGGTTATATTGCAATAATAAATGAGTTAAAAACCCAAAAAGATATAAAAAGTGAATAGCATAACCTTGAAATATATAAACTAAAAGTCAGCAGAATGAAAAAGAGGAATAGACAAATCCATAATGCTCCTATAACCATAGTGGGAAATTTTAACATGCATCATTCAATAACTGTTAGAACACAGACAAAAATATCAATGAGGACAAAGATCTGACAATCAAAATATAGAATAACACACCCAATTCATAAAAGAATTCAACTTCTTTTCATATTCACATACAACATTTATCAAAATTGACCATATATTGGGTCAATAAAGCAAAGATAACTAGAAAATCCCCAAATTTGCATCATGAAATAATATACTTCTAAATAATCTTGACTCAAAGAAGAAACTAAAATACAAGATAGAAAGCATTTTAAACTGGATGATAATAAAAATTAGACGTACCAAAAACTTACGGAATATAGCTAAAATTATGATTAAAAGAAAATTTGTAGCCTTAAATGCTTAGAGGAAGAGAAAGAATGAAAAGTCAAATGTTTTAAGTTCCTATCCCATGAAGTTAGGAAAAGAATAGTAAATTAAACCCAAAGGAAGGAAAAAAGGAAATAATAAAAAAAGTAACAGCAGAAATTAAATATAAAAGTGTACAATAGAAAATACAATACAATGTTTAGTTATTTGAAAAACATAAATTATATTTATTAGCAAGATTGATCAAGGGAATAAACAGAGAGAGAGAGAGAGAGCAGGAGAGAATAAATAAACTATCAACATCAAAAATAAAAAAGAAACATAACTAAAGAAATTATACATTTTAAAACAAGAAGATATTTGAAACATCTTTACATTAAGTAGTTTGCAAATTTAGATAAAGTCAACAAATTTTAACATTTTAAAAAAAATTCCATTACACTAAATGTGAAAAGAAATAAAAAATTTGCATACTACAAAATCTAGTTTAAAATAAGTTAAAAATCTTCCCACAAAGAGATATTCAAATTTAGATGGATTTACTTGTAAATTCTACCAAATATTTAATGAAGAAATAACACAAATGTTATATAACTCTTCTGTACTCTTTTATAAAGCCAGGACAACCTTTATCCCAAAACCTGAGAATAAGATCACAAAAAGTAAAGGTAAAGGGCAATTTTTATCATAAATACAGATGCAAAAATTCCAGTCAAAAATTGACATACCCGGGCTTCCCTGGTGGCACAGTGGTTGGGAGTCCGCCTGCTGATGCAGGGGACACGGGTTTGTGCCCCGGTCCAGGAGGATCCCACATGCCGCGGAGCGGCTGGGCCCGTGAGCCATGGCCGCTGAGCCTGCGCGTCCAGAGCCTGTGCTCCACAACGGGAGAGGCCACAGCAGTGAGAGGCCCGTGTACGGCAAAAGAAAAAATAAAAAAATTTAAAAATTGACGTACCATATGAATAGTGTGTGTGTGTGTATACATTGAAACCAAGTTGAATTTATTCAAAGTATGTAAGGTTAGTTTTACCCATTTAATTCACTACATTAAAAGAATAAAGGAGAAAAAAATCTTATCTCAAAACATGCAGAGAAAGTAGTAAATAAAACTCAACATCCATTCATGATTTAAAAACGACAACAACTCTTGGAAATTTTTACGAATCTGTTAAGAGGTACCACAAAGACCACAGCAAACATGCTCTTAATGATAAAATATTTCAAACTCACTCTTGGATACTGAGAACATGATAAGAATGTATCTACATTGTACAGCAAATGTACATAGATGGTATAATAACTCAAAACAAACAAACAAATGAAACACATAAGAACTGCAAAGACAAAAAGCTGTTCGTATTTGCAAGTAATATGACTAAGGACATAGGCTAGCCAAAAGAAGTCAAACAATAAGAATTAATAAGTAAATTTATCAATATTCCTAGATTCAAAGTGATTGAACTCAGCTATATTTCTCTAAAGCAGCAACAAGCAATTAGCAAAGCAAATTATTAAATTTATATAATTTTAATGGCACCAGTATTCACCAAATGTTCAGAAATAAATCTAACAAAGATGTGCAAGACTTCTACCAAGAAAACATCAAATATTGATGACAGAAATTAAAGAGGACTCAATTAAATTGTATTAAAGATGAACTAATAAAACAGTAAGTTATATGACGTTTATTGTTTGGAAAAATGAGTATTGAAAAGATGTCAATTTCCCTCAAATTGACCTAAATATTCAGTGCAAAATTCCAGCAAGGTTTTTAAAATAATAAAATTAGAAGACTAACAACCAGGTTAGAAGCTATTTATATCCTGACTTATCTCTTGATTAGATATCATCATATTGCTCTTACTACCTTTATGTATCCTATTATTATTGTTTTTTTAAAATATTTATTTATTTATTTTTGGCTGCGTTGGGTCTTCACTGCTGCACATGGGCTTTCTCTAGTTGCAGCAAGCGGGGGCTACTCCTCGTTGTGGTGCGTGGGCTTTCTCATTGCGGTGGCTGCTCTTGTTGCGGAGCACGGGCTCTAGGCGTGCGGGCTTCAGTAGTTGTGGCATGTGGGCTCAGTATTTACACACATCATAGTAATTATCAAAAACTTCAAGATATTTAAATATTCATAATTTTTAAAAGCATAATTAAAATTACATTTAATGTATCAAATTCTCTTAGTTTAGCCATCTTAAAGAACAGATAAAAATGTGTATAATATCACAGAGATTACAGACTTATTACTAAACACTTTCACATAAACACTGCATTTAAACATGCAGAATATAAATGTGGTTCTTTATCATTATATTCATACTTTTACCTTCTTGAGGTTGTTCTAGGATTATTATTGACACTGTTCCAGGACGGCAGCAATATTATATTTATACCTTCCTAGGATTGCTACTACAATCTTGAGAAGCAAAGAAATAAAATATCAGAACATCCAATATTCTGATTACCAGTCAAATGATTTATTTCCAAGTTTTTATTCTGGAAAATATCAAACCTAAAAGATAAATGAAATATTAGGGTTAATGAACCCTTCATCTAGATTTGCCAATTTTTAACTTTTTGCTGCATTTCTTTTTCTGTCTCTCTTTGTACGTGTGTATGCAAGCCGTGCTGAAAAGAAAATTGCAGACATCATTAAACTTCGCTCTTAAATACATCAGTGTGGATGTCCTAAGATACATTTCCTCACATAACCATAAAGTCATTATCATACCTAAGAAAATAAAAATAGATGCAACAAAATTACCTAATATGGGTCCATATTTAAATTTTACAACTGACCCCCAAATGCCCTATATATCTGTATTGCTTGTTTTTGTTTCTTATTTTTCTTTAATCTAGTATCTAATAAGGTTCACACGATGCATTTAGTTTTTCTTTTTCAGTCTATTTTAATCTAGAAAATTTTCCTTTCACTTTTTGCTTACTTTTCATAACATTAATTTTGTAGAGTCTAAACCAGAAGTTTTATAGAATGTCACATATTCTCGATATTTTCTGGTTCTCTTGTGTTTTTTTCCCAGCAATTTTACACAGTAATTTTGTGTATCTCTTATTATATATGTATAATTCAAATAGTGTCAGATTATTCCACAATTAAAGATGTTAAATTTGAAAATTTTTCTAAGTGCTGACCCCAGATCTCATCATTTTAAAGGAATATTCTTTTCTTTTGTAATGACTAAGTAGTCTCTGGAGATACTTTGTGACTAAGTGAATAATCTCTCTTTCAGCAAACTTTCACCCAATCGTTTTCTTACCCATTGATTATCATTGTCTGAACCCTATGATTCATGGATGGTCCTGAAGTAATTTAAAGATTAACCTATACAAATACATATATATAGCCAGACATTTGGACATTTTAAAAAGTTTATCTAATGGAAGAAGCAGATAAACAATACATAATCCCAAGGAGTTATTTTAATGCTTATGTTGTTATTGTTGCTAAGAAGTAAATTTATATTGCTCTTAATAAAAGCCAGTCGCTAAGTCACTCAAGCTTAATAAATAAACATGTAAATGATCAAAATGTACAATATCTGAGGATCACTCTTTACATTCAAGTTAAAGCCTATTATGAGATAATTATTACAAACATATAGTACCTTTGTATTCCTCTATGTAATTTGATTGAACTTAATGCTAACTGAACTAATATGTAATGAGTTTTCTGATATTTTAAGACAGTGATTATAGGTTGAATAAACCAGTTCCCTTTTGGTTTTTCATAATTAGCAGATTGTTATGTGCATAATTATTTCTTTATGACCTACCATTAATTTATGAAGTATATTTTATACTCTTCACCTGACTGACCTCATTTATAATTGAAACAAACAGGAATATTTAACTGTGTATTTCAAATAAGAGATAGGTGGGGCATGGGAATGACATTTGTTTATCACAAGTGAATACAAAATTACTTTGGGAATTTAAAAATACACCTTATGGAACAAGTCATTCAATAATAGAAACATCATGAAATGCCTGCTTCAAGAAACCGGAGTTTCAGAAATAATCTGTTCAGTGAAAATATCTCTGTTCTGATCTGTATAACACTGTCAATCCACATTTAGTTTCAGGATTGGGAACAATAAACAAATAAATATAACAGAAAGATAGAAATTTCCTCCACTTTCTCTCTTCTCTCCCTGCCTTTCCCTTCTCCACAGATAAACAGTTGAGCAGCAGATAATGAAAAAAGAAAATATGGATATTTTAATAAATGATAACTAGCATTTATCAAGTGGGTGTGATGCATCAATCACAATGGTATTTTTTATTAAATGCAGAATCTAACTTAGCTTTCACAACTACTCTTTATGGTGGATGCTATTTTTCTGCCTATCCTACATAAAAAAGAAACTGAAGATTAGAAAATGTAGTGGTTATTGCAACCTCCTTATCCCTTCTTAAAAGAGTAACAATTTTGATCATTATCTAATCTTCATCCATGAGTCCATCCTATACTCATTTTTGAATAGGAATGATACCAGTAATTCTATATGGACAAATTCCTTAATTCTTAAGTCATAAAGAGAAATTGTCTAACAAGCTTCTGGGAAACATTTACATGCTAATAGAAAATAGGAAAGAACTATTTAGCTTCTACCTCTGAATATGACTGTGTCTTTGTAACAACAGGATTATCTGTAGCCATCAACTGCAGTGATGATGAAACTATGATCCTGATAGATTACAGAGATGATGGAAAAAAAAAAAAAAAAGACACCTGCATCCTTGATAATATGTGTTAGACAATGAATAAACTAGTCCTAACAGCCACACTGTTGTCTAATGAAGTTTGAGTACTTGTCTAAGTCAGTTTGAGTACTTGTAACCAAAAATGTTCTAGATGAAACAGAGGTTTTTGTATTACTCAGGGTTCTCCAAAAAACAGACCTAATAGGATTAGACAGATAGATAGATAGGTGATAGATATAAAAATGTACAGATATAGACTTATTATAAGGAGTTGGCTCATGAAATTATGGACACTGGCCAAGTCTCAAGGTTTGTCTGCAGGCTGAATCAGAAAGCTGCAGACCCAGGAGAGCTGATAGTTTAGTTTCAGTCTGAGTCGAAAGACCTGAGAACCAGGAGAGCTATGATGTAGTTCCAGTCTGAAGGTCAGCAAACTGGAGACCCAGGAAGAGTTCACGTTTCAGTTTGAGTCTGAGGGTAGGAAAAAAGCCAACGTCCCACTTCTGAGGCTGTCAGGTAGGAAGAATTCTCTCTTACTTGAGGAAGAATGAATCTTTTTGTTCTATCAAGACTTCAGTTGACTGCATGAGGTCCACTCACATTATGGAGGGCAATCTGTTTTACTCAGCCTACATATATAAAGTTTAATTTCATCCAAAAACACCCTCACAGAAAAACTCAGAATAATGCTTAACTAAATCTCTGGGCACTGTGTGGCCAAGTCAAGTTGACACATAAAATTAAGCATCACAGAGGTTTTAAGGTTCACACTGCTGTTAGTAGTAGAGACCAGTTGCTCTGTCTCAAGGGCTTTTGCTTACAAAAATACTAGTAGATATTAACACATCTACTTCAGGGAGAAAGAAAAGATCTCTGTGGTGAAATGTAAATAAGCCTGAAAAGTGTCTCTATCACTATAAGTTTTTACTTATACTATCACTATAAGTTTTCCTATTGGCTTGAATATTCCAACACTGTCATGACTAATAACGAGATTTCTTAAGAAGTATTTTGTGAGTAGTTGGTTGATTTCATTTGGAAGTTGACGTGGCAGAGGCAATGTTGCTTCAAAAAGCTTCAAACCTTTAGTGGCTAGAATGACGACAATATCAATCAAGGAATAATTCAGGAGTCTTGCTCGGTAAATTTAATTTTGGATTCTAGTGAGACATGCATATGGAGATATCTAACAGACAGTAGCTAATCTAGTGTTCAGTTGAAAGATTAGAACTAGATATATAAATCTGTGGTCACAGGATTTACTTGTTTTCATTACTTAACAAATATATATAACAGCTTTACTGAGATATAATTCAAAAGCTATTAGAAGTAAACAATTCAGTGGTTTTCAACATATTCAGGGTCATGTAACTATCTCTACAGTCAATTTTAGAACATTTCCATTACCTGAAAAAAGAAACCCTGTACCCAGTCACTTCCCATTTCTGTCCAACCCACAACCATAGGCTACGACTAATCTCCATTTGTAAGGGTGTTTCCCGCTCCGTACCTGGAAGAAAAGGATGACCAAATCTCTAGAAATTCTTATCAGTGGAGAAGGCGAAGACTTAAATCTGTCTCACAATCACCCTTGTTTACTGTGTTTTTCCTGGTACCTCTCATAACTGACTCCCTGCCCCTCAGCATCCTCTTTTGTCTTTAACTGAGGATGGTGTTTGGTGTTTAAGGTGAGGGCTTTGGCCATCGGATGTTACTTAGTTTTTCTGGAACTCTCCCATGTATACATGTTATTAAACTTTGTTTTGGTTTTCCTCCTGTAAAACAGTTTCATATCTATTTAATTCATAGGCCAGCCAGAGGAACTTAGAAGGGCAGAGGAAAATGTCTTCCTTCCTGACACTTTCTAAGAAATTGGTCAAATTTAAGCATAGACTGGGCTCAAAGCAAACGAAGCCAACTTACTGCAGTACACTTCCAAGACAGGATTTCCATGACCGTTTTATCTACTTCACCTAAATGGAAAATAGGAGGCACAGAAAGGACACCACTCTATCCAAACCACCTGCTCATTCTGTGTAGTCTTTTGGACTGAGGCAGCCCTAAGCTGAAGGAGAGAAAATCTGATTTTAAATCCAGTCCAGAATTTTTATTAAGATTTTAAACGGAAATTGCAACTTTGGAGTTTAGACTGTTTGCAGTTTAAAGTGAGAGTAGAATCTGGGTCAGCCATTTCTTAAGAGTGAGAAGATAAGCCAAATGTCCTGCCAGAATTTTCATCTTGGGCCAGGGGAAGGTCACCCTCACCAAATCAAGGTTAAAAGGATGCTGAGAGCAAACATAAAACTGCATTTTTATTATCACACTAACTGCACTTGTCCAATGGTACTCAATAAAGTATTATATCACCTTTACCATAATGTTGAGGAAAATTATGTGATGGCTTGGAAAGTTTTTCAAGGTATATTTTTATGGAAAAGCAAGTTGAAGGATACTAGAATTTGCCACTCCAAAATACACCTCTTCGGCATATGGATTATTTTGAGCTAAAGGCAATTTGGAACAAGTAGACATAAGAAAAGCTCTTTACCTCCCCCTAACTGCTTAAAAATAGAATATAAAATTTCTCCTTTTGTAAAGAAAGTTTACATTTGTAAGAGATATTTCCATTTGTAAATATGTCCCCTTATCAGGAAAAGAGCTGCTTCCTGAGAGAACTGTCTCCTCACCTAAGAGACTCCAAACTGCCTAACAAGACATCCCTTATTTGCCATATATTTCTACCTCTCACCTTTCCATAACTTGCTTTCTCCACCCAGAAGCCCCAAGCCCCTTTTCCTTTGTTTATCCTAAGATGGTATATAAGCCTCAATCATTTGGCCACCTCTTTGAGTCTTGATTCTTTGTGAAACTCTTGTGGGTTTTTATATATAATTAAAACTGTTTTTTCTCTTGTTAATCTCCTTTTATCAGTTTGATTGGCAGGTCCCAGCTTTTGAACCTAGAAGAGTAGAGGGAAAATGATTTTTCCCCTTCTACAAAGTTAAAATAATATGGCTTTTTGTTAAATAAATAGAATATTTATAATAAATAACACTGATTTCTTCATTATGTTTGCATGTATATTCTAAATTGTCTGCACTGAAGTTATGCATAATTGTAAGGAAAATATAATTTTTAAAGTACATGCGCTTAGAAAATTGATCCATTGTTTACCAACTGTTTTGAGCCATCTCCTCATTACTATAATTTTAAAAATAATATTTAGGTTATTTCTTAAAATAATCCTATATAATATAAAGGGTTACATTTTTAAGATGCTTTATAGTTTAGAGCAAATAAATTTCACATAAAGTATCTCATTTCAGCTTTATAACAATTCCTTAATGTACACAGGTTAAGTGTCATGGCCATTTACATCTGGGTTCAGAGAAGGTAAATAAATCTACTGATGAGTGAGAATAGGTTATTAATAAGAACCTTTCAAATCTAAATTAACATACTTTTTAGTTGAGTACATTTCCTCTACTTTGGAATTGTTATATTCAAAGGAAACCTTGCATTTAAAAATATTTTCATATCCATTTACACCATCAATTTTATATCAAACAAATTCAAAGTATGTGAGCATCATAATCATATAGTTTAGTTCAAACAAATTGTCAGAAATGTTAAAATTTTAGTAAATGTTCTTGAGATTTATATGGACCATAAACTAAACATAAAATATATAAAAATGAATATTATATCTATATAATATTTAATACACAAATTGAATACCCATGACATAGAAATGCCTAGAATGGGAAGTGGTTTTCATCAATATTCTTTTTTTTTAAAAAGCATTAATTCAGAATTTTATTTTTCATATGTCATAATTTTTTACTGAAGTATATTTCATTTATCATATATTAGTTTCAGTTGTACACATAGTGATTCAATATTTTTTCAGATTATACACTATTTAAAGTTACTACAAAATAATGGCTATATTTCCCACTGCTGTACAATATATCCTTGTTGCTTATCTATTTTATACATCATAGTTTGTACCTCTTAATCCTATATTTCTATCTTGTCCCTACCCCTTCCCCTCTCCCCACTGGTAACCGCTAGTGCATTCTCTCTGTATCTGTGAGTCTGTTTCTGTTTAAGTATATACATTTTTTGGTTTCATTTTTTAGATTCTACATATAAGTGATAACAGAGTATTTATCTTTTTCTCTGACTTGTTTCACTAAGTATAATACTCTCTAGGTCCATCCACATCTTTGCAAGTGGCAGAATTTCATTCTTTTTCATGGCTGAGTAATATACCTATGCCACATCTTCTTTATCCATTCATCTGTTGATGGATACTTAGGCTGCTTCCATATCTTGGCTATTGTAAATAATGCTGCTATGAACATTGGGATGTGTGTATCTTCTTGAATTAGTGTTTTCATTTTCTTCATGTATATATACCCAGGATTGGAATTGTTGGGTCATATGGTAGTTCTATTTTCAGTTTTTTGAGAAATCTCCATATTGTTTTCCACAGTGGCTGCACCAATTTACATTTCCACCAACAGTGTATGAGAGTTCCTTTTTCTCTGCACCTTTGCCAATATTTGTTATTTGTGGTCTTTTTGATGATAGCCACTCTCACAGGTGTGAGGTGATATCTTGTTGTGGTTTTGATTTGCATTTCTCTGATGGTTAGCAATGTTGAGCATCTTTTCAAGTGCCTGTTGGCCATCTGCCTCTGTCTTCTTTGGAAAAATGTCTATTCAGGTCTTCTGCCCATTTTTTATCAAATTGTTTGTTTTTTGATATTGAGTTGTATGAACTGTTTATATATTTTAGGTATTAACCCTTTATTGGTCATATCATTTGCAAATATTTTCTCCTATTCATTAGGTTGTCTTTTGGTTTTGTTCATAGTTTCCTTTTCTGTGCAAAAGCTTTTGAGATTAATTAGGTCCCATTTGTTTATTTTTGCTTTTAATTCTTGTGACTTAGTAGACAGATCCAAAAAAAATATTGCCACAATATATGTCAAACAGTGATCTTCCTATCTTCTCATCTAGGAGTTTTATGGTTTTGGTCTTACATTTAGGTCTTTAATCCATTTGGAGTTTATTTTTGTTTATGGTGTGAAGAAATGTCCTAATGTCATGTAGCTGTCCAGCTTTCCCAGCATCACTCATTAAAGAAACTGTCTTTTCTCCATTATATATTCTTGCCTCCTTTGTCGTAGATTAATTGACCATAAGTCAATTCTGTTCCATTGATCTATGTGTCTGTTTTTGTGCCAGTACCATACTGTAGATCTGCAGTACAGTTTGAAGACAGGGCGTGTGATACCTTCAGCCTTGTTCTTTTTTCTTAAGATTGTTTTGGTCCAATATTCTCTTATTGGGAGTTACAGAGTACCATCATCAAGCATGATAGCATAATAAATGCTTTATATTTTGAGGTACCCACTGTTAACAAATGTGTGTGTGTGTGTATATACACACACACACACACACACACATCCTTATTCCAGGCTGTACAAATCCAAAAGGCAGTTTCAAGGCTCTTGAAAGGGGTCAGGACATGCCATCCTAAAATATACCACTTTAATATAAGAATTATTTTGAATTGAAGGCATTTGAATTCCTGGAATCCCTTATCCATCTAAAAGCAGAGCTTCCCCCCCAAAACTCAATTGTCATAAATCTCACTCCCAGGAGAAACTTTAATCTTCTTTTATCAGAAGAACCACACCCAGACATTGTCATAGAAGATAATATTTCCCATAGATTCTACTAAGGGTCTATTTACCTTTTTTAAAAAATCACTTGCTTTTTCATAATGCACTTTTTCCCTCTCCCTTTTCCCTACTAAGTTGTATATGTAGACTACAAATTCAAAGCAGCCAGTAGAGCTACTCATCATTGGATACTCCTGTGTGTACATAAGGTTATAAACTTCTGTTTGTTTTTCTCTTGTTAATTGTCTTTTTTTAGGCTAATTTACAAGGCCTTTGTCAAAGAATCTAAGATGGGTAGGGGCTTTTTGCTTCCCTTACATTCTTTACAATAATTTTCAAAGATACAACGTCATTCCCCTGAAATTTGTCCTTAGAATGTACACACTTCACAGCATCACTTTGAGGGTCTTATTTTCCTAATCTGTAAAATGATGATAAAAACACATTCTCCAGATAATTACAGGAGTCCTTCAAGGAGCAATGTGTGCAAATGATTTTGTTCTTTATATGTAAAAATATGTTTTTGCCTTATTATTATTTTTATTATCATTTCTCTATAATTTCCATATACTTTTCTATAAGGAAAATATTGTGATAGTTAAAAACCAAGTCTCTTTAATCAGACTACTCAGGGTGAAATCCTGGCTCCATGCTTTCCTGGTGGTATTGACTTGGGCAAGTTATTTTACTTCTCTCAATCTCTTTTTTTCTTTTTCTTTTGTCTGTGCCGCACAGCTTGCGGGATCACAGTGCCCTGACCAAGAACTGAACCCAGGCCCAGCGCAGTGAAAGTGTGGAGTCCTAACTACTGGACCATACCAGGGAATTCCCCCTCTCAATCTCTTTTTCTTCATCCATCAAGCAAGGATAATAGTACAACTTTTTTCAGAGAGGTATGGTAAAATTAAGTGAACTAGTACAGGAAGAGCATTCAATAAATGTTGAGCAGTTATGAAACATTAGTATTCACAGAAGCTGCTAGCAATACAGGCATGACTCTATTCTAGGCCCATTAAGCTTGGATGGAGTTACAAACATGGAAAGGGCAAGTAGCCAAGATCATGTGTAACTAGTGACCTTTTGACCAAAGAAAAGAATCAAACTTGTTTTAGAAAATTACTGAAAATTTTGGAAAAGAAAGATATGAAGAAGTGGGAGCACTCATCCCACAGAGCTATTTATCGAGGCCATCATTCTGGGGGTGCAGATGCTTTGGGAGCCAGTGAGCCAGTTGGATTAAAGTGAAAGTTCTTTTTTGGTCTAAGAAAATAAGTCATCTGAATAGCCTCAGTGTGGTTTTCACAGGGGTGGGCAAAGTTGATTTGGGTTGTACTAACAAAAAGAAAATAACATTTACAACCACAAAAGAGAGTGTAAAACTCCAAAACTGGCATGATGAAATCAAGAATTGTGTAAATGGTTCATAATTCAGTTTCATTCATATCACTCAACCCAGCAGGATCTATGACTGAGATAAAATTTCTTTATTTCGTTTTTCTTTCTTTCCTCTCTCCCTCCCTCTTTCCTTCCTTCCTTTCTTCTTTCTTTTTTTTCTTTCTTTCTCTCTTTCTTTTTTCTTTCTCTCTCTCTCTCTCTCTCTCTCTCTCTCCCTCTCCCTCCCTCCCTCTCTCTCTCTTTCCTTCCTTCCTTCCTTCCTTTCTTCCTTCCTTCTCTTCTTTTTAATTAACTGCTGTTTTTCCCTTTGGATTCATCTACCTTTTAACCTAAAGAGAATATCTGTGATTGATTATGCTACTACTAAACATTTTTTAAGTTCTGATGGGAAATTTCTACTAATTAATAATTTGATGTGAGGTTCAGTTTATTTTTTTCTTACTGCATAGTTTTATTTAGTCAAATCTTAGTAGACTCAGTGGTAACAGACTTTTTTTAAAGCAAAGGAAAAAAACATTTTTTGTGCTTTGCTCTTTTTAGCAGGGTCCACAATTTTAAATTACTTTCCTGTAAATTTGTTTTTATTTTTCCTTATAGGAACTGACTGCTGTCTAATAGAATTATGCAGTATTTATACAAAGTAAAGTAAAAACTGGATTCAGTGTATTACACTGTATTATAGTCCTAATTGTAGGACTGTAACATGACAGGTTAAAGCTGTTTCTTAAAAATATCTTTGCTTTAGTATGGTACTGGCATAAAGACAGAAAAGAATAGAGAGCTCAGAAATGAAAACACACCTATATGGTTGACTGAATATTTGACAGGGGTGCCAGGAATACACAATGGGGAAAGGCTAGTCTCTTCAACAAATGGTGTTGGGAAAACTGGATATTTACATGCAAAAGAATGAAACTGGACCATTACCTTATACCATAGACGAAGATCAACTCAAAATGGATTCAAGATTTAAAGGCAAGATCTGAAACTGTAAAACTCTTAGAAGAAACAGAAGAAAAGCTTGCTGACATTGACTTTGGCAATGGTTTCTCGGATATGACACCAAAAGCAGAGGAAACAAAAGCAAAAATAGACAACTGGGACTACACCAAACTAAAAAGCTTCTGCACAGCAAATGTTAAAAATCATCCAAATGAAAAGGCAACTTATGGATTGGGAGAAAATATTTGCAAACCACATATCTAATAAGGGATTAATATCCAAAATATGTAAAGAACTCATATAACTCAATAGAAAAAAATTTTTTTTAATAAAAATAACCTCATTACAAAATAGGCAAAGGTCTTGAATAGACATTTCTCCAAAAGACATACAAATGACAAACAGGTATATTAACAGATGCTGAAGGGGAGCAGAGTATGCCATTCCCAAATACACTACTTTGACATGTAAATTATTTTAAACTGAATGCAATCAAGACCCAGCAAACTCAGAAAATATTTTACCTCTCCCTTACCTACCTAAAAGAATTTAGATAGAGGATCTGTACCAGAAAAATAATTACCACCAGAGATAACTTTTTAATTAAAGACCTGCCTGCATGCAAGGCAAACTTCTAATTATAAACATCTGTTCTTCTTATCATCCTGTGAATTGTTCTCCTCTTCTTTGAATCACCAGGTCCATATCCCCTTCCTTAGCTTAGGATGGCCTATAAGCCTCAATTGCCCAATTTGTCCTTGAATCTCATAACTTTGAGACTCTTGTATATATAAACTTAAATCTGTTTTACTCCAGATTAACAAATTTTTTAATCTATGTCAATTTAATTAGACCAAACAAAGAACCTAGAAGGAAAGAAGGAAAAATTGCTCTCCCCTACAGTGTTCAACACCACTAATCCTCCGAGAAATTCAAATCCAAAATCACAATACTTTTACTACCTCACACTTGGTAAATGACTATTTTCAAGAGAAAAAGATAATAAATGTTGGTGACGATCTGGAGAAATTGAAATCCTTGTACACTGTTGATAGCAATGTAAAATTGTTTAATAACTATGGAAAACAGTATGGAGATTCCTCAAAAAATTAAAAATAGAACAACTCTATCATCCAGCAAGCCTACTTCCAGATACATATCCAAAAACCTTAACATCAGGATCTCAAAGAGATAGCTGCACTCCTATATTTAGTGCAGCATTATTCACAGTAGCCAAGATATACAAACAACCTAAATGTCCACTGACAGATGAATGAATAAAGACAATGTGGTATATGCATACAATGGAATATTATTAAGCCTTAAAAATAAATGAGTTCAGCAAGGAAGCAGGATACAAGATTAACATACAGAAATCAGTTGCATCTCTTTACACTAACAATGAAATACTAGAAAGGGAATGTAAAAAAAAAAGTACATTTTAAAATCGCACCCGGGACTTCCCTGGTGGTGCAGTGGTTAAGAATCCACCTGTCAATGCAGGGGACACGGGTTCAAGCCCTGGTCCGTGAAGATCCCACGTGCCGTGGAGCAACAAAGCCCGTGTGCCACAACTACTGAGCCTGCGCTCTAGAGCCCACGAGCCACAACTACTGAAGCCCACGTGCCTAGAGCCCATGCTCCACAACAAGAGAAGCTACTGCAATGAGAAGCACGCACACCACAATGAAGACCCAATGCAGCCAAAATAAATTAATTAATTAATCAAAGGCCATTTAAAAATAAAATCACACCCCAAAAAATAAAATACTTAGGAATAAACCTGGAAGGAGGTGAAAGATTTATACACTGAGAACTATAAAACATTAATAAAGGAAATTGAAGATGATTCAAAGAAATGGAATGATATCCCATGCCCTTGGATTGGAAGAATTAATATTGTCAAAATGGCTCTACTACCCAAAGCAATCTACAGATTTAATGTGATCCCTATCAAATTACCCATGACAGTTTTCACAGAAGTAGAACAAATAATTCTAAAATTCATATGGAACCATAAAAGACCAAGAAGTGTCAAAACAATCTG
The DNA here is from genome assembly GCF_963924675.1 of Phocoena phocoena. Taxonomy (NCBI): domain Eukaryota; kingdom Metazoa; phylum Chordata; class Mammalia; order Artiodactyla; family Phocoenidae; genus Phocoena; species Phocoena phocoena. The sequence continues at coordinate 114,862,238 of NC_089222.1, read as the reverse complement.
GAAGGAAAAGAACAAAGCAAGGGGACTTCCCTGGTGGTCCAGTGGTTAAGACTCCATGCTTTCACTTCAGGGGACACGAGTTGGATCCCTGGTCAGGGAACTATGACCTCACATGCCATGTGGTGCAGCCAAAAAAAAAAGCAGGAGGCATAACCCTCCCAGACTTCAGACAATACTATAAAGCTACAGTAATCAAATGGTGTGGTATTGGCACAAAAACAGACATATGGATCAATGGAACAGAATAGAGAGCCCAGAAATAAACACACACACCTATAGGCAATTAATCTTCAACAAAGGAGGCAAGAATATATAATGGGAAAAAGTCAGTCTCTTTAGCAAGCAGTGATGGGAAAGTTGGACAGCCATTTGTAAATCGATGAAGTCAGAACACACCCTCACACCACACACAAAAATAAGCTCAAAATGGCTCAAAGACTTAAACATAAGATGTGACACCATAAAAATCCTACAAGAGATCATAGGCAAAATATCCTTTGACATAAATCGTACCAATGTTTTCTTAGGTCAGTTTTCCAAGGCAATAGAAATAAAAACAAAAATAAACAATGGGACCTAATCAAACTTACAAGCTTTTGCACAGCAAAGGAAACCATAAACAAAACAAAAAGACATCCTACAGAACGGGAGAAAATATTTGCAAATGATGTGACCAACAAGGTTTTTAATTTCCAAAATATACAAACAACTTATACAACTCAATAAGAACAACAACAACAAAAGTTTAAAAATGGACAGAGGACCTACATGGACATTTCTCCAAAGAATAAATACAGATGGCCAGTAGGCATGTGAAAAGTTGCTCAACATAGTTAATAATTAGAGAAATGCCACTCAAAACTACCTCACACCAGTCAGAATGACCATCATTAAAAAGTCTCTACAAGGGCTTCCCTGGTGGCGCAGTGGTTGAGAGTCCGCCTGTCGATGCAGGGGACGTGGGTTCGTGTCCCGGTCCGGAAAGATCCCACATGCCACTAAGTGGCTGGGCCCGTGAGCCATGGCCGCTGAGCCTGTGTGGCCGGAGCCTGTGCTCCACAACGGGAGAGGCCACAACAGTGAGAGGCCCGCGTACCGCAAAAAAAACAACAAAAAAAAGTCTCTACAAATAACAAAGTCTGAAGAGGGTGTGGAGAAAAGGGAACCCTCATACACAGTTGGTGTGAATGTAAGTTGCTGCAGCCACTATGGAAAACAGTATGGAGGTTCCTCAGAAAATTAAAAATAGAATACCATATAATCCAAAAATCTCACTCCTGTGCATATATCCAGACAAAAGTATAATTCAAAAAGACACATACACCTCTATGTTCTTAGCAGCACTATTTACAATAGCCAAAACATGGACACAACCTAAATGTCACCAACAGATGAATGGATAAAGAAGTGGTACATATATGCAATGGAGTACTACTTAGCCATTAAAAAGCCAGAAATAATGCCATTTGAAGCAACATGAATGCAACTAGAGATTATCATACTAACTGAAAAGAGAGACAATTGAGGGCGGATGGAGTGGGAGGCTGGGGTTAGCAGATGTAAGCTATTATATATAGAATGGATAAATAGTAAGGTCCTACTGTATAGCACAGCAAACTATATTCAATATCCTACGATAAACAGTACTGGAAAAGATATAAAAAAAAGAATGTGTATATATATGTATAACTGAATCACTTGCTGTACAGCAAAAGTTAACAACACTGTAAACCAACTATATTTCAATTTAAAAAAATAAATAAATAAAGGAAATTCTTCTACATGTGACAGCATGGATGAATCTGGAAGACATTATGCTAAGTGAAATAAGCGAGTCCCAGAAGGACAAATATTGCATGATTCCACTTATATGAGGTATCTAAAATAGTTAAATTCATAAAAACAGAGTGGAATGATAGTTGCCAGAGCTGGGGAGAGGAGAAATGGGGAGTTGTTTAATAGGTAAAAAGTTACAATTATGCAAGATGAGTGAATTCTAAAGACCTGTTGTATATATAGTGACTGTAGTTAACAATTTATTATTGTATAGTTAAAAATTTGTTACAAGTCAGACAGAGAAAGACAAATATTGTATGATGTCACTTATATATGGACTCTAAAAAACTGATACAAATGAACTTATTTACAAAACAGAAACAGACTCACAGACATAGAAAACAAACTTATGGTTACCAAAGAGGAATGGGGGGAGGGATAAATCAGGAGTTTGTGATTAATAGATACACACTACTATATATAGATAAACAACTAGGACCTACTGTACAGCACAAAATAAATCATTTTGCTATACACCTGAAATTAACACAGCATTGTAAATCAAATATACTTCAATAAAAAAAAAAGAGTAGATCTCTTGTGTTATTATGAAACAAAAGAAAAACAAAACCAAAGGGACAGAAGAAAGCTTTTGGAGGTGATAGATATGTTTATTAGTTGGTTAGGGTGACGGCTTCAAGGGGATATGCATATTTCCAAACTCATTAATCTGTACACATGAAATATGTCCATATTTTTTTGTATACCAGTTATACCTCAATAAGACTGTTCAAAAATAATGATTTTAAAAAATGTTTAATACATGTATATATATATGTATATATTTAAAATTGAAGAAACCATCAAAAATTTTAAAAATAAAATTTATAATAAAAATTATTATTGTCAAAACATATCACCTCAGATTTTTCACACTGTGAATGAAAAATGTTGGCTGCCATATCAGTAAACAAAGGATGTTGCAGCCATCAAGCCACTACAGCCAACCCCTACAGTGAGCCCTGAGGGGACTCAGGATGGAGACTGCCAGCTAAAAATTGGCACTTGCCATTTGCCTCTATGAGGTTTAAGTCACAAGCTGCTGCAACTGAACTTCAACTCGCCCTGAAAGGAGTTCAGAGTGGAGGTCAGGAATGAGGTACTCTGTGCTTTGGGAAAAGCTGGCAGAACAGGCCTTCAGATAGTTGGATATTTTCAGAAGATTTTACGAACCCAATTCTTGCATCTCCTCGTATCTAGAAAAGCACTAAAATCATAAATGGTGACTTCTGCTCCTGGTGACTAGCAGTAACCTTTTGCAAAACTGTGTGCTCGATTGCATGTACCCCCTTTCACCAAAATCACATATATACTGACCTTCCCCACTACCTCTTTGGAGCAGCTCCTCAGAGCTATCTGAAATGCTGTCTCCCAGGCTATGGTCCTGATTTTGCCCCAAATAAAACCTAACTCACAACTCTCACGTTGTGCATTTTTTTTCAGTTGACAGTTTTGGTGGCCAATGAAAGCGTTCCAGAGTAGACTTCTTTCCTTCACCTGAACTCTACGAAGAACCAGAATCTTGGTACCAGCAGAGACCCTTTGTGCCTGTCCACATCCTCAGGGAGTTCAGACAAATTTGGGTGAGTCTCTCCTGTTTCTTGGACCTCCTGTATTTGTTGATGATCCTGAGTTTTATTTGGAAGTATATAACAGGTACCCGATCCCCCAGTTAAAAGGTACTGGGGAGGCCTCGTTGAAACACACTGCGGGGAAGGGTGGTGGGAGGCTGCTTGAAAGATATTGGGGTTTGCTCAGTTGAAAAAGGCTGAGTGGCCTGGGCTGAGTGGTTAGGTAAGAGGCTGGTCTCAATTCAGCTGCCTTAATAGAATTTGTTGATATAAGAGTGAAGATATTACATGAGAGCTTTTGCTTCAAAGAAAAGGGACTAGACTCCCGCTCGGTTACAACTTTCTCAGGCAACTGAGAAATTTACGGGAGTGATGGAGGCATAGTCCTCAAACTGTGCAGTGGGTCCCATAGGGAAACCCACTCATTAATTAAAGACTTGCTCATGCGGGGGTCACTTACAAGAATCGGCCTTTCAGTGATATGAGCACCCGCGGTGGTCTTAGACTACTGAAGGGAGAAACTAAGACATGTAAGAGGGCTGAAACGACTCTACAGTGATGCCTAGAGAAGTTAAGCTCACAAGCAGCACACTGACCCACCACAAAATTTCATTAGTAAATTTTATCCCCAATAAATTCAACTTAAAATGGGAAATAGAGCCTCTCAAACAGAGAAATGAGGGGCATCAGAAAACTAACCTCTGGTGAACACTCCAGCTGGATTCATGTACAATAACTACGGAGCTCATACTTGCAAGTACCCACTTAATGGGGAAATTATACTAGAGGGAGTCTCAACCTAAAACAGCCAAATTGGGGGTCTTTTGATATTCCATAATTGATATTTTTGCCCACACAGTTAGAAAAAGCTGGCTGTGAGATCGAACCAACTGAATAGAATGCTTACTTTGATTGGTATTTAGAAGTTTCTAAAAGAGGAAATGATAGAGTAACTTCTTTGCAGGAAACCAACAGGAAACTGCTTGAAACTATATCAAAACAAAAATGGCCACTAGCACTGACACTGCCTCTTCCTTGGTCCTCCCACCTATCTTCTATCTGAACTGCCTGGCCCCGACGTTATCTCTTTTCCTCTTCTGACTCTTCCATCTCCTGCTGCTCCCTCTTCCCCAGTAAAGGAGGATAAAAAAGTCAGAAGTGATTTTTACAGCTCCCCTTGAGAAACCTATTATAGGGAGAGGTGAACCGTCTTCAGTGCTTACCTAGGCACCTTGGACCAGAGCAGAACTGAGAGCCCTGGCTAAGGAATTTCCCAATCCAAGTCAGGATCCACTGGGATTTCCTAAGGAATTTGAGGTAACCATCCAGATCTATGAGCCTGGGTTTTCAGATAGATATCAATTAATACAGTTATTAATTTCTGAAAGCAAAGCAAAGGAATGGATAAAGAAAGCAGAACAGAAACATCCATTAATGGACTTGGAATTACGTAGTCCACAGGCTTGCACTGAATGCAAGGAATAGCTCAGAGATTACTCAAACTTATTCTAGAGCTTTTTCCAAAAACCATAGACTGGACATAGATTCAGCAGTGCAAGCAAGACTGGATGAATGAATTCCAGACTATTATGAAAGGTTTGAAAAAACTTTTAAGAGAAATTATGGCTTGACACCTGAATCATTCTCTAACCACCAAAATGATCCTTTGCTTAACTCTGCCTTTTTAGAAGGCTTAGATGGGGATTTGCCTACTCTAGTCAAAAGACACAGTCCAGGTTGCTCCCCATTTCATACAAATGCCCTGTTACACTAGCTGACCAACTTTTCAAAACCATTAAAAAGAAAGAAAAGGGAATATCTACAAAAATCATTAACCTTCAATTGCAGCAATTAAGTAGTCGATGCCAGTCAAAGGTTAACCATACCCCATTTAATCCCCAACCTGTAGAGTAACCCAAAGTTTGCCTTTACTGAAGAAAACCAGGGTATCAGAAAATGAACTGTAAGTTAAGAAGGAGAAACCTAGAAGGAAAACTGGATTTTAGACTGGAATTTCAAGCTAAACAAGAATAGGACTGCTCCCAGGGAACATGGGGAGTCTTTCCCCTTCTCCTCTCTAACACCCTGGGGGAAGCAGAAATGATTATACAAGGAGAAACAGTTAAAGCCCTAATAGATACAGAGGCCACCATTTCAGTTCTGAACGCCTCCAAAAGGAAAGGCTCTCTCTCTTGGAGTAATGCCTCAGTACAGATGGTAGGGGTTGTTAGTGCACCTATTAAGGCTCTTTAATCATTGCCTTTAGAATTCTACTTAGGGGAAATTAGAGGAAGGCACTCCTTTTTTCTAATAGAAAGGGTTCCTGTTCACCAGATAGGTAGAGGCCTATTAGAAGCTTATGAAGTCCATATTCCCTTTACTCCTAAGGGAGAAATGTTTCTAGATCCGAAGAATCAATCAGACTTCCTTTATCATATAATGTTTGTGACTCATGATGAGGATGATGCTGAACAAGACAAACTGCTACACTTATTACCTAAAGAACTATGGGCACTTAATTCTACTGATATTGGAAGAATACATTCTGCATCACCCACTAAAATCAGTATAGATAAGAATAAGCCCCTACCCAATATTCATCAATATCTATTAAGGCAGGAGGCTACAGAAGGAATAAAACCTTTAATATCAGCTTACATTGAGAAAGATCTTATTGTGCCTCGCACCAGCCCTTGTAACACTCCCATTTTACCAGTTAAAAAACCTAGGGACTTCCCTGGTGGTGCAGTTGTTAAGAATCTTCCTGCCAATGCAGGGGACATGGGTTCAATCCCTGGTCCGGGAAGATCCTATATGCCACGGAGCGACTAAACCGTGTGTCACAACTACTGAAGCCGGCACACCTAGAGCCCATGCTCCGCAACGAGAAGCCACTGCAATGAGAGTCCCACGCACTGCATCGAAGAGTAGCCCCCAATTGCCGCAACTAGAGAAAGCCCGCACGCAGCAACGAAGCCCCAATGCAGCCAAAAATAAAAAATAAATAAATAAATGTATTTTAAAAAAAGAAAAAAAAAAACTAATGGCAAGGGTTAGAGATTTGTGCAGGACTTGAGATCTATCAATATTATTATCCCTCATCATTCTGTAGTGCCATACCTTACTGTCTTATATCCCTAAAACAGTGGCTTCTTTTCTGTGACATTTCTGTAGTGCATTTTTTAGTATCCCAGTACATCCTGATGATCAAGTATCTTTTCGCTTTCACTTGGAATGAGTGACAATATACGTGGACTATAATGCCACAGTCATTGGCATTGAATGCCAATGACTATATTGAAAACCCCACTTACTTCTCCCAGATATTAAAAGCAGATCTAGATGATTTGGATTTTCCTCATAAATCAGTTTTGATACAATATGTAGACAATTTGCTGCTGTGTTCAAATTCTTTGATAAACAGCCAGCAAGGCACCCTGTATTTACTTCAGAAGGTAGCCTTAAAAGGACATAAAGTGTCCAAAGAGAAATTACAATTCTGTAACACTAGTGTAAAATATTTAGGGCATAGGATCTCTAAAGAAGAACTTTTAATTGACCTGGATAGAGTGAAAGGCATTCTAGCCTTCCCTACCCCAAATACAAAAAAGCAGTTAAGGGGATTTTTAGGTCTTGCAGTTTACTGTAGGAATTGGGATTCCAAATTTTTCTTTAATAGCTCAGCCACTACATAATCTACTCAAACAAGACCAACCTGAACCTGTTTGCTGTGGTGTAGAACATTCTGATGCCATGGGAGAACTAAAAAACATTTCTGGCCAAGGCCCTGGCCAGGGACATCCCAATTATGATCTACCCTTCTCCCTCCTTGTTCATGAAAGCAAGGGGACTACACTAGGAGTACTAACCCAGAAACACAGTGGTTACTACCAGCCAGTAAGATATCATAGCCAACAGCTAGATTTGGTAGCCAGGGGCCTACCCCCTTGTCTCTGGCCTATCATAGGGAGAGCTATGCTATGTCCGACCACAGAAGAGATAGTCATGAGTCACCCTCTCACTATCTTTGTTCCTCACTCTGTGGAAGCCTTACTAAAATCTAATCACACAAAACATTATTCAGCAAGTCAATTAACCTCCCATGAGATTATCCTGCTCTCACAGAATATGACTCTTCACAGATGTTACAACCTTAATCCAGCCATCTTGGTACCTGAGGAATCAGATGTAAATGATGAAAAACATGATTGCATTTTTTTGCTTGTTTAATTTTTGAATTTTATTTATCTTTTTATACAGCAGGTCCTTATTAGTCATCCATTTTATACACATCAGTGTATACATGTCAATCCCAATCTCCCCATTCATCCCACCACCACCAACCTCCCCACCACTTCCATTCTTGGTGTCCATATGTTTGTTCTCTACATCTGTGTCTCAATTTCTGCCCTGCAAACAGGTTCATCTGTACCATTTTTCTAGGTTCCATATACATGTGTTAATTTACAATATTTGTTTTTCTCTTTCTGACTTACTTCACTCTGTATGACAGTCTCTAGATCCATCCACGGCTCTACAAATGACCCAATTTTGTTCCTTTTTATGGCTGAGTAATATTCCATTGTATATATGTACCACATCTTCTTTATCCATTCACCTGTCAATGGGTATTTAGGTTGCTTCCATGACCTGGCTATTGTAAATAGTGCTGGAATGAACATTGGGGCACATGTGTCTTTTTGAATTATGGTTTTCTCTGGGTATATGCCCAGTAGTGGGATTGCTGGGTCATATGGTAATTCTATTTTTAGTTTTTTAAGGAACCTCCATACTGTTCTCCAGAGTGGCTGTATCAATCTACATTCCCACCAACAGTGCAAGAAGGTTCCCTTTTCGCCACACCCTCTCCAGCATTTATTGTTTGTAGATTTTCTGATGATGCCCGTTCTAACCGGTGTGAGGTGATACCTCATTGTAGGTTTGATTTGCATTTCTCTAATAATTAGTGATGTCGAGCAGCTTTTCATGTGCTCTTGGCCATCTGTATGTCTTCTTTGGAGAAATGTCTATTTAGGTCTTCTGCCCATTTTTGGATTGGCTTATTTGTTGTTTTAATATTGAGCTGCATGACTGTTTATATATTTTGGCGATTAATCCTTTGTCCGTTGGTCTGTTTGCAAATAGTTTCTCCCATTCTGAGGGTTGTCTTTTCGTCTCATTTATGGTTTCCTTGGCTGTGTAAAAGCTTTGAAGTTTCATTAGGTCCCATTTGTTTATTTTTCTTTTTATTTCCATTTCTCTAGGAGGTGGATCAAAAAGATCTTGCTGTGATTTATGTCAAAAAGTGTTCTTCCTATGTTTTCCTCTAAGAGTTTTATAGTGTCCGGTCTTACATTTAGGTCTTGAATCCATTTTGAGTTTATTTTTGTGTATGGTGTTAGGGAGTGTTCTAATTTCATTCTTTTACATGCAGCTGTCCAGTTTTCCCAGCACCACATACTGAAGAGACTGTCTTTTCTCCATTGTATATCCTTGCCTAATTTGTCATAGATCTGTTGACCATAGGTGCATGAGTTTATCTCTGGGTTTTCTATCTTGTTCCATTGATCTTTGTTTCTGTTTTTGTGCCAGTACCATATTGTCTTGATTACTGTAGCTTTGTAGTATAGTCTGAAGTCAGGGAGTCTGATTCCTCCAGCTCCCTTTTTTCCACTCAAGACCACTTTGGCTGTTCTGGGTCTTTTGTGTCTTCATACAAATTTTAAGATTTTTTGTTCTAGTTCTGTAAAAATTGCCATTGGTAATTTGATAGGAATTGCATTGAATCTGTAGATTGCTTTGGGTAATATAGTCATTTTCACAATGTTGATTCTTCCAATCCAAGAACATGCTATATATCTCCATCTGTTGCTATCATTTTTAATTTCTTTCATCAGTGTCTTATAGCTTTCTGCATACAGTTCTTTTGTCTTCCTAGGTAGGTTTATTGCTAGGTATTTTATTCTTTTTATTGCAGTGGTAAAGGGGAGTATTTCCTTGATTTCTCTTTCAGATTTTTCATCAGTAGTGTATAGGAATGCAAGAGATTTCTGTGCATTAATTTTGTATCCTGCAACTTTACCAAATTCATTGATTAGCCCTAGTAGTTTTCTGGTGGCATCTTTAGGATTCTCTATGTATAGTATCATGTCATCTGCAAACAGTGACAGATTTCCTTCTTCTTTTCCAATTTGTATTCCTTTTCTTTCTTTTTCTTCTCTGATTGCCAAGGCTAGGACTTCCAAAACTATGCTGAATAATAGTGGTGATAGTGGACATCCTTGTCTTGCTCCTGATCTTAGAGGAAATGCTTTCAGCTTTTCACCACTGAGAATGATGTTTGCTGTGGGTTTGTCGTATATGGCCTTCATTATGTTGGGGCAGGTTCCCTCTATGTCCACTTTCTGGAGAGTTTTCATCATAAATGGGTATTGAATTTTGTCAAAAGCTTTTTCTGCATCTCTTGAGATGATCATATGATTTTTTATTTTTCAATTTGTTAATATGGTGTATCACATTGATTGATTTGCATATATTGAAGAATCCTTGCATCCCTGGGATAAATCCCACTTGATCATGGTGTATGAACCTTTTAATGTGTTGTTCGATTCTGTTTGCTAGTATTTTGTTGAGGATTTTTGCATCTGTATTCATCAGTCATATTGGTCTGTAATTTTCTATTTTTGTAGTATCTTTGTCTGGTTTTGGTGTCAGGGTGATGGTGGCCTCACAGAATGAGTTTGGGAGTATTCCTTCCTCTGAAATTTTTTGGAAGAGTTTGAGAAGGACGGGTGTTAGCTCTTCTCTAAATGTTTGATAGAATTAACCCGTGAAGCCATCTGATCCTGGACTTTTGTTTGTTGGAAGATGTTAAATCACAGTTTCAATTTCATTCCTTGTGATTGGTCTGTTCATATTTTCTATTTCTTCCTGGTTCAGTCTTGGAAGGCTATACCTTTCTAAGAATTTGTCCATTTCTTCCAGGTTGTCCACTTTATTGGCATAAAGTTGCTTGTAGTAGTCTCTTAGGATGCTTTGTATTTCTGCGGTGTCTGTTGTAACTTCTCCTTTTTCATTTCTAATTTTATTGACTTGAGTCCTCTCCTTCTTTTTCTTGATGAGTCTGGCTAATGGTTTATCAATTTTGTTTATCTTCTCAAAGAACCAGCTTTTAGTTTTATTGGTCTTTGCTATTGTTTTCTTTGTTTCTAGTTCATTTATTTCTGCTCTGATCTTTATGATTTCTTTCCTTCTGCTAACTCTGGGTTTTGTTTGTTGTTCTTTCTCTAGTTCCTTTTGGTGTAAGTTTAGATTGTTTATTTGAGATTTTTTCTTGTTTCTTGAGGTAGGCTTGTATAGCTATAAACTTCCCTCTTAGAACTGCTTTTGCTGCATCCTATATGTTTTGGATCATCGTGTTTTCATTGTCATTTGTCTCTAGGTATTTTCTGATTTCCTCTGATTTCTTCAGTGAGCTCTTGGTTATTTAGTAACATATTTTTTAGCCTCCATGTGTTTGTGTTTTTTACGTTTTTTTCCCTGTAATTCATTTCTAATCTCATAGTGTTGTGGTCATAAAAGATGCTTGATATGATTTCAATTTTCTTAAATTTACTGCGGCTTGATTTGTAACCCAAGATGTGATCTATCCTGGAGAATGTTTTGTGAGCACTTGAGAAGTGTAATCTGCTGTTTTTGGATGGAATGTCCTATAAATATCAACTAAATCTATCTTGTCTATTTAAAGCTTCTGTTTCCTTATTTGTTTTCATTTTGGATGATCTGTCCATTGGTGTAAGTGAGGTGCTAAAGTCCCCCACTATTATTGTGTTACTGTTGATTTCCCCTTTTACAGCTGTCAGCAGTTGCCTTATGTATTGAGGTGCTCCTATGTTGGGTGCATATATATTTATAATTGTTATATCTTCTTCTTGGATTGATCCCTTGATCATTATGTAGTGTCCTTCCTTGTCTCTTGTAACATTCTTTATTTTAAAATCTATTTTATCTGATATGAGTATTGCTACTCCAGCTTTCTTTTGATTTCCATTTGCATGGAATATCTTTTTCCATCCCCTCACTTTCAGTCTGTATGTGTCCCTAGGACTGAAGTGGATTTCTTATAGACAGCATATAGATGGGTCTTCTTTTCGTATCCTTTCAGCAAGACTGTGTCTTTTGGTTGGAGCATTTAATCCATTCACGTTTAAGGTAAGTATCAATATGTATGTTCCTATGACCATTTTTTAAATTGTTTTGGGTTTGTTTTGTAGGTCCTTTTCTTCTCTTGTGTTTCCCACTTAGAGAAGTTCCTTTAGCATTTGTTGTAGAGCTGGTTTGGTGGTGCTGAATTCTCTTAGCTTTTGCTTGTCTGTAAAGCTTTTGATTTTTCCATCGAATCTGAATGAGATCCTTGCCGGGTAGAGTAATCTTGGTTGTAGGTTCTTCCCTTTCATCACTTTAAGTATATCATGCCACTCCCTTCTGGCTTGTAGAGTTTCTGCTGAGAAATCATCTGTTAACCTTATGGGAGTTCCCTTGTACGTTATTTGTCATTTTTCCCTTGCTGCTTTCAATAATTTTTCTTTGTCTTTAATTTTTGCCAGTTTGATTACTATGTGTCTCGTTGTGTTTCTCCTTGGGTTTATTCTGTATGGGACTCTCTGTGCTTCCTGGACTGGGGTGACTCTTTCCTTTCCCATGTTGGAGATGTTTTCAACTATAATCTCTTCAAATATTTTCTCGGGTCCTTTCTTTCTCTCTTCTCCTTCTGGGACCCCTATAATGCAAATGTTGTTGTGTTTAATGTTGTCCCAGAGTTCTCTTAGGCTGTCTTCATTTCTTTTCATTCTTTTTCCTTTGTTGTGTTCCACAGCAGTGAATTCCACCATTCTGTCTTCCAGGTCACTTATCTGTTCTTCTGCCTCAGTTATTCTGCTATTGATTCCTTCTAGTGTAGTTTTCATTTTAGCTATTGTATTGTCCATCTTTGTTTGTTTGTTCTTTAATTCTTCTAGATCTTCGTTAAACATTTCTTGCACCTTCTTGATCTTTGCCTCCATTCTTTTTCCAAGGTTCTGGATCATCTTCACTATCATTATTCTGAATTCTTTTTCTGGAAGGTTGCCTATCTCCACTTCATTTAGTTTTTTTTTTCTGGGGTTTTATCTTGTTCCTTCATCTGGTACATAGCCCTCTGCCTTTTCATCTTGTCTGTCTTTCTGTGTGTGGTTTTTTTTCCACAGGCTGCAGGACTGTAGTTCTTCTTGCTTCTTCTTTCTGCCCTCTGGTGGATGAGGCCATCTAAGAGACTTGTGTAGGTTTCCTGATGGGAGGGACTGGTGGTGGGTAGAGCTGACTGTTGCTCTGGTGGACAGAGCTCAGTAAAACCTTAATCTGATTGATTGCTGATGGGTGGGGCTGTGTTCCCTCCCTGTTGGTTGTTCGGCCTGAGGCAGCCCAACACTGGCGCCTACCTGGGCTCTTTGGTGGGGTAAAGGCGGACTGTGGGAGGGCTCACACCAAGGAGTACTTCCCAGAACTTCTGCTGCCAGCGTCCTCATCCCCATGGTGAGCCACAGCCACTGCCCACCTTTGCAGGAGACCCTCCAACACTAGCAGGTAGGTCTGGTTCAGTCTCCCCTGGGGTCACTGCTCCTTCCCCTGGGTCCCAGTGCACACACTACTTTGTGTGTGCCCTCCAAGAGTGGAGTCTCTGTTTCCCCCAGTCCCGTTGAAGTCCTGCAATCAAATCCCATTAGCCTTCAAAGTCTGATTCTCTAGGAATTCCTCCTCCCGTTGCTGGACCCCCAGGTTGGGAACCAGACGTGAGGCTCAGAACCTTCATTCCAGTGCGTGGAGTTCTGTGGTATAAGTGTTCTCCAGTCTGTGAGTCACCCACCCAGCAGTGTGGGATTTGATTTTAATGTGATTGCACCCCCCCTACTGTCTCATTGTGGCTTCTCCTTTGTCTTTGGATGTGGGGTATCTTTTTCAGTGAATTCCAGTGTCTTCCTCTCGATGATTGTCTAGCAGCTAATTGTGATTCTGGTGTTCTCGCAAGAAGGAGTGAGAGCACATCCTCCTACTCCGCCATCTTGGTTCCTAATCCGATTGTATTGTTTTAACTGACAGTCTTTCATCTCCCAGGATTGATCTCTGAGAAAGCCCTATGGAGAATCCTGATTTTATATTATTCACTGACAGTTCATATCTTCGAGGACCGCATGGAAAGTACCAGCCTGGTTATGCAGTTGTTCCTCCAATGTCAATCCTTGAAAATGGTCCCTTACCTAACACCTATTCTGCCCAACAGGCTGAATTAATAGCACTAACAAGAGCCTGCCAGTTGGCAAAAGAGAAGTCCTCTAACATTTATACTGACAGCTGCTACGCTTTTGGGGTAGCTCATGACTTTGGCATGCTTTGGAAACAAAGGGGATTTTTAACATCCTCAGGACAGCGTATTAAAAGTGGGAGACAAGTTGCATAATTATTGGATGCAATTTTGCTACCATGTGCATTAGCTATTATTAAGATATCAGGTCATTCAAAGGCTGACACCACAGAAGCAAAAGGGAACTCATTAGCTGATCAGGCCGCCAAAGACAGCAGCTCTGCAAAAAATATAATGGTCAACTAACAGCTGTTTTCTCTTTTCTGACTCCCAGTAACTTTACTGATCCCCTGTTAAATTTTCAGGGAATGGCACCAAAAGGACAAAAGGATACTTGGAAACAAAAAGAGAAAAGCTTGACCCCAATACAGGGCTCTGGATAGGCCCAAACAGAAAGCCTATCCTTCTGTTTGGAGCTCAATACCCCACTTTACAATACATTCATGAGTTAACTCACTGGAATCCTTATGAGATGGTATTGTGGGGCAAACAGTATTTTTTGAAGTCTTCCTTCACTATAGCTTGGAAGGTTTATTCTAGATGTACTACATGTCCAAAATACAACCCAGGAAAGCCATTACATAGCTCTCAAGGAAGCTTTCCATTACCTGCAGGCGCTTTTGAAATCTGGTAGATTGATTTTATCCAAATGCCTCCCTCTCAAAGTTACCAGTATGTACTTGTTATGATTTGTATGTTTTCACATCGGGTTATGGCATTCCCATGCAGAAGGGTCACTATTCAGTCAGTAGGCAAATTAATTTTAGAAAGGGTGATTTCTGTTTGGGGATTCCCTTCAGAAAGGACAATATAAGCTTGTTTCTAAGCTTATCATGGTATCTATCTTTGGATGAAGATCAGATATCCTGTGATCTACAACCAGGAAATTATTTACATTGAAAAGACATAATCTAAAAGACTCACTACAACCCAGATGGGAAGACCCTCACCAGGTACTCTTAACTAGCTCACGTGCAGCAAAGATAAAGGGAATTGACTCTTGGATTCATATTTCCCACTAAAAAAGAGCCCCTGCACTGAACTGGACTACAGAGAGGACTGCTGACCTCAAAAGCACCTTAAAGTGATACTCAAATAGAGGAGAAATGACACTCACACCACAATGAGAAGATGACATCAGAAGTAGATGGCTTACCCAAGATGCTGGACCTGACCCATGTGATCATTTATAGTGCTTTCTTGACTTCTTGGACCTTTGCATATGAATCACATATTTTTCTATCATGGGCACAATCTTATGCTAATTTTAAAAATTAATCCGGGCTTCCCTGGTGGCGCAGTGGTTGAGAGTCTGCCTGCCGATGCAGGGGACACCGGTTCGCGCCCCGGTCAGGGAGGGTCCCGCGTGCCGCGGAGCGGCTGGGCCCGTGAGCCCTGGCCGCTGAGCCTGCGCGTCTGGAGCCTGTGCCCCGCGGCGGGAGAGGCCGCGGCGGTGAGAGGCCCGCGTACCGCAAAAATAATAAAAAAAAAAAAAAAAAAAAAAATTAATCCAGTTGTTGGATTTGTGACCAGTTACCTATGGTCACATAGGTAATTACCAATGCCACAGAACAACTAAGCCCGTGCGCCACAACCACTGAGCCTGCGTTCTAGAGCCCGCGAGCCACAACTACTGAAGCTCGTGTGCCTAGAGACCGTGCTCTGCAACAAGAGAATCCACTGCAATGAGAAGCCCATGCACTGCAACCAAGAGTAGCCCCCACTCACCGCAACTAGAGAAAGCCCGTGCACAGCAACAAAGACTCAACGCAGCCAAAAATAAATTAATTAAATAAATAAATTTTTTAAAAAAACAGTAATCTTTTGAAGTTCCAACTACCTGATGTTTGTTGCAAAAATTCTTATATATCCTGGCTTCTCCCTCACCTCTAGGGAGCAGTCCCTCAGACCTATCTGAGAGGCTGCATCTCAGGCTTAGGTCCTCAGTTTTGTCCACCAACTAAAACATAATTCTCAACTTTTAGGTTGTGCTTTTTTTTTTCCAGTCAAAACAGTGATCATAAATCAGAAGCATGAATTTGGAAGCTAAAAATACTTGAAGAAAAAAACTTCAAGGAGTACAGGACTTATTGCTATGTATTTTCCAGGAACATAAATTGCTCATTTCTTTAAATATCTGCCTAAGTTCACCTCTAATTGAATTATATAACTTTCCAACTCAGACAGAAATATACCTTTGCAATATTTTTGTTTTAGGATGTAACATTATTAATTAAATAAGAAGGTTGGCCTGTAGGGAAGGAAATTTTTTTTTCCTTTACCCTCCTAGGTATAATGGATGGGGTCTGTGAATAAAACTGATAAAAGATAGGTTCAAAAAGAGAAAAGGTGGCTCAAGGAGGCGAACAGATAAATGAGGCTTATATCTGAGCCTAAACAAAGGATAAGAGGTTTGGGACTTCTGGGTAGGGTGGTCAAGTCTTGGGAAGTGAGGGGGAGAAATGTATAGTAAGTAAAGAATGTCTTATTATACAGATAAGAGTCTCTCAGGTGATGAGAGTTGTCTCAGAGAGTAGCTCTTTTCCTGGCAAAGGGACATTTTTACAAAGGAAATTTATTTTATAAATCTAAATTTCCTTAACAAAAAGACAATTTTTACATTATTCTTAAGCAGTTAGAAGGGTGGTAAAGAGCTTTTCCTGTCTGCTGGTTCATAATTCCCTTTAGCTCAAAATAATTATTATGCCAAAATGGTATAATACACAAGCACAACAGTCAGGGGCTTCCCAGCTGCCATGTGTGCCTCCTGCTGTGCATCATTCCACAATATTATTCTTTTCTTTAAATTATAACTCATGGACCATCTCCTTCTGAAAAACCTAACAAACTTGCCTATCTCCTTTTCTGTGCAAACAAGGCAACATCTGATCCACCCTTCCATTTGTTTATATATTTATAATTATAATTTTTACTGCAACTATGTTTATCTCTTCCTTGTCATTAGAGGGTGAATCCACTAAGCAGAGATCATACCTATTTTTTTATTATACACCCTAAATGCATAGCTACCATGGACTCAACAGATGATAGCTGACAGCTGATAGGCAGAAATATGCAAATTTTAAATAGAAGCTTGGATTTTTTTTTTCTTAAATTCTTGCATAATGATAGGGATAGAATAGGATAGTTACACAGGTAGTTTTAGAAGTACCACTAGGGGATTATACATAGAGAGGGAAATGTAGGGAACTTTGGGAGACCACTGTAAGTTAATGATCGCTCAAGAAAGCTATTGGAACACTGTGGAACAAGGCAGGTTTACTTAACTATAAAGCCATCAATAAAAGCACAAGATATGCCCCAGGTCATTAAGTGAAAAAATGAGGCCTAGATCCTGCTGGTCAAGTCCAGCAAGATAATGATCCTTAGAACCAGGGACAGGAATATAAGGGAAAGTTGACATTCCAAAGTAGGAGGTCCTCATTATACTGAAACCTGAAATGATTTAACATATTTTAGTATATGTTACTGCCCTTCTGCTGATTCGAATAAGTGCCATGACAGTCCTAGTTTGACCTCATAGGGTCAAACACTCTCCTGCCTAATGTGAAGGAGCTAGTGATGCAAGCCTGCTGTCTACTCAAAGAATGAGGAAGAAGGTGCCCTCCCCTCCCCCTACTTTCCTTTGATTATAAAAATGTAGCTCACATAGTTCTCAGGCAGAGCCCCCTCACTTGCCTGCTTGTATCCCTCACAAGTGTCCTATATAACTAAATTTATTTCTTGCCTATCACTTTGCCCCTCACTGAATTCCTTCTGCACTGAGACACAAAGAATCTGAGCCTCAGTAAGTTCACACAACAGGTGAGTGATTCTAATTAAAAGATCATGGGTTCAAGTCTCAATCTGGGTTTTGTCTGGGTTCGAGTCCCGGCACATGGGTTCAAATCCCAAACTGACGTGCATGGTTTCAATAAGAGCATGAAGATACTCAGAGCTTGATAAAAAGCACACTAGAACTGGGAGGGAACTGTCCAAAACAAACAAACAAAGCAAAACAAAAACACCAAAACTATAAACATAGGACATTGACCCTTAGCTCCCAAGCTCTTATGAATTGATTTCTCATGTCTCACTCCAAATAAGTTTGACTATGTTGCCCCAGCCAATCAGATTGTTTTTTAAATTTTTCTCTTCCTTGTTCTTTATTTTTTGTCTTGTAATAGCTTCCTGCCTTCCACCCCATTTTCAGTTCTCTGAATGGAGACTGCCTGCTTAATAAAGTGTTAAATAAAGTTTGTTTGTATCACCTAAATTTTCTTCTTTTTTCTTTTTAATCTATTCTGCCAATCTCTGCCTTTTGATTGGAGAGTTTAATCCATTTACATTTAAAGTAACTACTGATAAGGGTATATATACTTCCTTGCCATTTTGCATTATATCTCTTTTGTGTTTGAGTTTTTATAGTAAAACGTTTTAATTTTCTTATTTTCTTTTGTGTATATTCTATAGCTATTTTCTTTGTGGTTATATTTAACATTCTAAAGTTATAAAACTCTAATTTTAATTTATACCAGCTTAATTTCACTTAAATTGTTTTCTTCAGTCATTTTTGTTAACAATACACTGATACATCTTTTGCAATTTTAAGAAATTAATAAAATTTATTACATGGATAAACAGAAGATCCCTTGATGGTGAGAAAAGCAATTCACTTTTCTTTTAGAGGCAGTAGAAGGTAATGATTAAGAGCAGAGGTGTTGGCAGTAGTGTGCCAAAGCCAGCTCATAGTGGTTACAAGAGCCAATTGCTAAATATTGAGGAATATTTATGAGTCACTTGTTAAACCACCCTTGATTGTTTGAAATCTGCTCTAGTGGGAGTATCTACACCACAGAAATGGGCAAACACTACAAACAAACACTCTTCTAGATCATGTGGGAACTAAGCCCAGCTAAACCAGGTATTACAGGAAAAATGAGGTAACTAATGGTAGAAAAATTATTTAAGCCTTCTGGGCCTCAGTTTCCTCAACTGAAAAATGGCTATGATGATAATAATGATAGAATCTGTTTCAGAATATTATTAGGAAAGTATCCAAACTGAGTGTGCCATCTGTTTTCTACTGGGTCCTTCACTGACACACATGTTCCTCCAAGCTTCTGCTATTCCATCAGAATATGTTTATTTTTGTGAGGGACAATAAACCTTACCTAATTGGTTACATTGAGAATGATAGTATTTCAAATTGAACATTTTGTGAGTTCATTATGCCTTCCTAATAACTCTCCAATCACAGCCCATATCTATCTGTCTATACAGGACAACCTTGAATTTGGGCATTAAAAACTTGAGAAGGCTAATATACCATTTAATTAGATAATAATGCCTACAAAAAATTATTTTTCGGTAGTATATAATGTATTTAACACTTAACTAAGTTCCAACTAAATGCACAATTGTATTTCAAATGAAAAAAAAATATGGAAAGAAATGTGTCTTGTCTTCATGAAGCTTGGGCAGGTGGAAACTTTTCAGATTTAGAATCAGAAAACCCTAGTTTTGGTCTTAGTTTGCCACTATAAGTTTGCCACTATATATTATGACTTGTGGATAAATCATTAAAATCATTAACTTTAATCAAATATCTGAGGACTAGAGACAAAAATATCTGTCATGTTTACTTACAAGCTTATCTTGAAAACTGAATTAGAGAATATCTCTATAATCATATTATAAGATACAAATCAATATAAAGAAAGGTTTTATTATTATGAAGCTTACTAGTAGTAATATGGGTGTCTTTTTATTTAAAAAAAATATTCTAAGCCATCTGTATTCATTGGTTTAACAAGATCTCTGACTGAAAAGACAGGGAAACACAATGACCTTTAAGACTCTTCTGAGTTTTAAAGTTGTAAGATTTAAAATTATGTTTGTTTGTTTTTTTTAATGCGAACTGGCAGTATATCAGAGGAAAGAGTAATTTATAAGAAGTTGGAGCTGATATAAATAATTTGAGATTTTCAAGTAAATCACAAAGTGTGTGAAATGAATTAAGAGCAATTAATTTCTTAGATTTTTTAGGAACCAATCAAAGTACTCAAAATCCTAATGGAAAGATGTTTATATCCTAAGGGAACATTTTAATTGGTGAAGGTTATTAGCTTTATTTAATTGCAAAATTCATCTTAATCTACTGGCCAAGACACTCACAAATGTTAAAGAACAGCTAATCCAAGTAAATTAATAGCCTTACACTGGTAACAAAAGCCACAGGTAGTGTATTTACATAAATATTCTTAAAAGAAAAGCTGCTTTCTTAATCTTTTGAGTAGTTATTTTTAACTGAGTGATAACATTGCATAGTGATTCAAAGCATCACAGATTCTGGAGTCAGACCATGTTCAAGTCATAGCTCAAGCACTTGCTAGAAGCATAACTTTGAGCAACATGCCTCAGGTTTCTTACCTACAGAATTTGGATAACTGTTATAATAACACATTTTGCATAGCGTTAGGAAGATTAAATGAGTTCAATTATACAAAGCACTTGGAACCATACACAGCATGTGCTATGTTATTTATTGTTGCTATTATAATGCAATGCCAATGCTACCTCCTTTTCTGCACTGTCCTAGCCTACTCCCCATTCCCATTCCCCAAAAAGCATACACTCATGGAGACACTGGTGTAGCACTTTGTATTCTTGTATTCCCGGTCTTAATCCTTTTTCTTTAATTAGTCTAAAGCGAAGGCTTTACTTCTTACCTATGTATAGGTATATGCCTACCTACATAGGCATGTTTGTATATGCCTACCAAACACTCTACTAATAGTTTACATATATGACCTAATTGAATCTTTGCAAATACCTATAATGCAGGCATATTACCCTGTTATAGAAAGGAAAAAAGGAGGTTCAAAGTCTTGAAGTAACTTGATCGTGTTCACATATGCAGTGTGTGTAAAGCTGATTTGAACACAGATCTGACAATTCAAAGACCAGTGCTCTTAAACTAAGCATTCTGATAAAATCAGAACAGCAGCGGCCTGCAAGAGGTGAGAGAAGAAACAGGATTGGTTGGAAAATATTAAGAGGAAACAATGGGATAATGACTGGGGTTGGAGGGGACAGTTTTCCCTTTACTCTTCTGAGTTCTTGGCTGAGATGCCTATAATAAAAGACTGATTAACAAGAGAAAAACAAACAGAAGTTTATTAACATGTAAACCTCAGGTATACATGGGAGATACCCAGGGAAAAATGAGCAATTTCCTGAGATGGCTTAGAATTCAGGCTTAAATACCATCTTAATAGGAGAAGGGGAGAAGGGACGTAGACCTCTGAGGAGAGAGTAAATGATTTTCAGGAAAGGTAAATGGGCCTTTAGAAGAATAGGTGGGAGATATGATAATTTGTAACAGTTTGTCTGGGTGTGGTGTGGACTTCTAGTCTCCTCTCCTTTGATAAGACTCAATCTTCCCTGATTGATGAAACTTTCAGGGAGAGGATCTGTGACAACTGACTTCCTTTTGGAAGCTCTGTCTTTAAGCAGGTAAGTAGCATTCAAAGAAAGCCTCTCGCTGCATTTGCTGCTTTTCAAGTGCCCACAGTTTAAAATAATCAATATACCAAAGCAGCAAATTCTGCTACCTTTCAATGCAAAATGTTCTGCATTTTGATTGGGATGGTGGTCACATGTCACATACATTTCTCAAAATCTGTCAAACTGTACACTTCAGATTTGGTACTTTTTTTGTCAAACTGTACACATAACATATATGCATTTCATTGTATACAAAATATATTCCTCCAAAACTGTATGTTCTTTATGGTACTTTGTTTTCTTACTCTAGGAAGCCTTATTGATCCAAAATAATTGTTCTCTCACTGTTTTATTACTGCAGTTACACCAATTTTACGGTTGGTATTTACTTAAGTTCTCAAGTTTTTTCAATATTTATAGATCTTTCTACTAAAATGGATTTCTCGACAGCATAGAACATGTGTTTAATTTACTTTTTTCCCCAACAGTGCCTAGGTAAATATAAACTCATAGAGAAAGATGATATGTGAGGGAGGGGAAGAAATATTTCACATTTTTGGCTTGCATATTTCTATATAATCCGTTTATTCTTAAGTGGAGAATAAAGCATTAAGAGGAAATATTCTTATGTTTTTATAGAAACAAAGATGAAAATAATTTGCAATAATTTCTGAAGGATATTTCAATTTATTTTCTTCCTTACTGTGATTTTAACTGAAAATGCAAAGTTCCCCCAAGTCGCACACATACACATATGCACAAACACCCCAGCATGCACACACACACAAGTGGACACACAACAGCAGGGGTTGCCTCAATTGGAGAATAATAATTCCTCACATTGTCTTCCACTTACTTATAAAACAATAATGTGGGAGAGTCTTTCTCTTGAATTTGGCCCTGCTTTAAATGTACACAAGTGGTCATTTTAAAGCCTTGGATTTATCTTTGTTTAGCCAGAGGATGGCCATCAAAAACCAGATGGTCCTGCTGCTGGAAGACAAAGTACGACATTAAGCTTTCTTTTTTATGCACCTGTAGATTTCCATGTATAGTTAGGAAATGGGAAAATAACAACAACAACAAAAACATGAGAAGATGTCTACAACACTCTCTTTAAAAATATATAAAATTTGGGCTTCCCTGGTGGCACAGTGGTTGAGAGTCCGCCTGCCGATGCAGGGGACACGGGTTCGTGCCCCGGTCCGGGAAGATCCCACATGCCGCGGAGCGGCTGGGTCCGTGAGCCATGGCCGCTGAGTCTGCGCGTCCGGAGCCTGTTGCCCCGCAACGGGAGAGGCCACAACAGTGAGAGGCCCGAGTACCGCAAAAAAAAAAAAAAAAAAAAAAAAAAATATATATATATATATATATAAAATTTTATCCTCCACATGGGCAAGGCCTATGAAGATTCTATTGTATTTTAGAAAAGGCTTCTGTTTAATCTAGATCTATATTTTACTGTCTCTAGGATTTACTGTTTGTTTTTGGGAGAACTGTGTTTCTTGTGTGTGTGTGTGTGTGTGTCCCAAGTGGCTAGAAAGAATAAAGAGGACTATACAAAGCGTGCATTGACTGGAATAAATGAGTGAGGTCAGGATTCAGAGTGCTAAATTTCATCCTAGACAGTATTATAAAAATACCCTCACCCTCTCCCATATATTCTAGAATGAATAACTTGGACTTTGGATTATATTACTTATGGATATTTTGTCCAGAGATTTTCAAGTGGAGGAAGAAGGATTAAAGCTAGAGTGAAAGCAGATGCTGTGTATTCCTTTAAAGCTTACAGGGGTGGGATGGATATTTACAACATAGAGGTTTGATGAGAGCACACTCTCTGTGGGTAGACTTTGTCAAGACTAGGATCTAGGATATGCACCTTTGAAATGATCACTTCCAAATAGTTTAAATATTCTTTCTTGTCTTATGATAACAGTCTCACTTGGTATGAAAATATCTCCACCTTTTATTTGGTCATTTCATTCAGCAACTCCGAATTCTTTAAAGTCTCACATCACAGTATAGCCTGGTGTAGTAGCAGTATGCAGAATTAAAAGAAGAGACAGTGAAGGGAAGTGTGGGTTACCCCACTTCTACCCATCCACTGGGGAAATTTAGACAAAGTTTCCATAGATTATTACCAGCAGAGTAGGTAGCTATAACCCATAGGGGACCTGGAAATGTCTGGAAGAACCTCACATAGAGCAAGAGTTGCCATGGGGCAAGTCGGAAGTGGGCATTCAAAAGTTCTTTCCTTCCCAAACATGCTAAAGAAAGATTACCTTTGAAGGAAATAGGAAAGGTTACAGCTCTAAATAAATGAATACATTAAACATACAATATTTCATTCCTTTTAAATTTTGTCCTTTTTTAAAAATTCTCAAATTTTGTACTGTACTTTCATCTCTAAATGATAGAATCAAAGATATGACTCCTCAAAGAAATGGTCTGCACTAGGTTAGTCTCCCTAGGATTGCCCTAGATAAACCACAGTGGTCAACTGTGAAGAAGTAGTTGTACAGGTGGAATGCTGAAACAGAAATTGGACTCATGCAATTGTGCTTATTCAAAATATAAAGTGTCAGCATTGCCACGATTTTACTTTTATGACATGTCATCTGACAAGAAAATCACGTCCTTTCAACTCAGTGATGAATGAGCATTTGAGCCATGCAAATGTATTTTCCATTTGAACTTTGTATTTCTTTATTGTTTCAAATGACTTTGATTTTGCTGCCCTTCATACAGGCCCCATAGATTTCATTCAGGGGGAAGAAAAACTTCATATATTCTTCTTCAATTTGTATGGCAAAGGAACTTAACCTCTAAAAGCCTATTCTCTTCATAAAGAAGTCAAGAACCTGTTGTGTGCAAAGCATTAAACATCTTTGCTCTGAACTCGCTGATAATCTAGTCAGGGAGGCAAGGAAAAATAAGATAAATAACAGTGCAAGGCAGCATATGCTAAATATATTCATTAAACTTTTTAAAATAGGTTCAAATAAATTTATTTCTCTTCTGCAGTACACAAGGAAGCAGGCTAGGCATCGTAGGAGATAAAAAACATTTTTTTTAAAAAAGGCAAGGTCCTTCCCTTTTAAGGAATTTCCAGTCTAATGAGGGAAAGACATGGAGAATTTGAACGCAAACAGTGATTTAGGAAAGAATAAATATGAGGATTAGCTAGTCACTCTCAGGTTTAAAAAGTTGAAAACTGGTTTTACTGTGTTTCCTTGAAAATCCTTGTCAAATATCACTGTTGGGAAATCCTTCATATGTGTCTTGACATGGAGAATAAGCCAAATGAGTAATACCAATGACAGCTTCTGTTTACTGAACATCCCCTTTATATGAGGCACTACATTAGCATTTTCACTGCCTCTTTGGCCTTGAAGTGCTACATGCTTCCTGCAATTGCAATGTGGCCTCTCCAAGTAGTCTCTTAATTGTTTTGGGGCCACATAACTCTACAAGAATAGCATGTTCCTTTCTCAAAGAAGCTAAAAAGTGCCCCAGAGGATAGGAATAGTAAATGAAAAACTAAATTAAAAGTATTTGTTCTAAATTTCTTAAAAATACTGCCCAGATAATCCTTTTAGAGGGATTTGGACTTGGGTGACCACAGAATGCTTGAGTGAGGTGACATCATGAGTTGGGCTTTGAATGGTGGTGAGACTGAAGGATGGAGTCCTGGGATTCATTTCAATAATGGCATTTGCAAAGCCTTGAGAATTGGGAAGAGAAGAGTCAGGAATCCTCGGCAGTTTTTATAAAAATTTTTTTTTTTTTGCGGTACACGGGCCTCTCACTGACGTGGCCTCTCCCGTTGCGGAGCACAGGCTCTGGACGCGCAGGCTCAGCGGCCATGGCTCACGGACCCAGCCGCTCCGCGGCATGTGGGATCTTCCCGGACCAGGGCACGAACCCGTGTCCCCTGCATCGGTAGGCGGACTCTCAACCACTGCGCCACCAGGGAAACCCCAGTTTTTATAAAAATTTTGAAGTCAGTCTCCACTTCTTACCTGCAATCTGCCTTCTTATACATATAGTCCCTCAATTTCTTCATCTATAAAATGAAAAAAATATTGATGTCATAATCTTTTATAAAATTAAATATTCAGTCAAAGAGCCTGCCTCATGCAAGGCCTTTAAAAAAGTAAAAATAATACATTGGTAAATGAGTTTATTTCTAACAGTCACATAGCGCTGGGGGAATGTCATTGGGCATGACTTATGGCGATAATACTCCCTCAAGAGTATGCTGAGTTTTGAAGAGATATCACACCCTATAATTATGTGAGCTTTGTTTATATTGATAGGTGTTTGTACTGCTTTGCAAAAATGCTACCACATGGAGCATACAGCAACTTGACCTGTCAGTTGACAGTGTTCAGTTTGGGGCAGGTAAACATACGGCTATCATTCTTAGATGCTCAATAAAAGTTGTTTCACTACTTTGGCAGGGGGGAAATAGTTTATGTTGGCTAGAGTATGTGGCCCAAGTGTGGGAGGGAACTGTGGAAGACAGGGCTGAAGAGGCATTTTAGAAGAGATTTAAGGAATTTCTCTGCCAGAGTGACAGATTTTCCCTATCACAGCCATCAATTTGCTTCCCCATCTGGGTCAATAAATATTTTCATCTTAGTTGTCACCTCCTCTATGAAGTCCTGATTCTTTTAAGTAAAACTGATCAGCTCCATTTCATAACACGGCTGAGCTCTACAAACTTTTGTCATAGAATTTGTACTGTTGCATTTCACTTTGTTAACATTTTCTTCTTCCTACCCTGAATGGTTAATTCTCCTGTACATAGACTATATCTTATTCATATTTTTACCTCTTACATTTATATGAAATGTCATATAATAAGTTCTCAATAAATGCTCCTAAATTTCAGCTGTACTATTCAATTTATTTTGCTGTTGGAACTCCTAATCACCTCTTCCTGGACCCAAAGATATCTTTTCCACAAATCTCAAAATCACAGTCTGGTCTGCTTCAATATAGAGAATTAAGTGCACGCACACACACACACACACACACACACACACACACACACACACACGTTTTCCCACATAGGACTTCTGTAAAAATACACTAAAAAAATCTTATAAATGTTATTAAACCCAAACAAAGATTGGGGTTAAGGCATTAATGGATGAGAAATTTCAACACATTTCTTAAAGACTAAGACAAGTGGTAATGATGAAAAAAAGAGGAAATATTTTATTTGCATATAGGTAGAGAGAGCTATAACAGAGGCGGGAGACCCTGTGCCCAGATAATATACCTAGAACAAGAGGATTCTGAAACAATGATATCCGATTATGCAGAAACCAGAAAGGGGACAGAAAACATGGGAATTGTTGAAGATCTTTATGGGGATTAATTTCCTCTAATCATCATCCCCTACTGTCTCCCATATAATAGATAGGCAGTCATCTACAATCCAAAAACTGCAGTGTTCTTCCCTAAATAAATTGAACAAACTTTCTTGGTAGAAATAGGCCAGCTTGAAGCAAATTCTTCTTTACCTTGGCATTTAGGTATCACACAGAATAACACCTGGCACTTTACCAACTCACCTTAAAGTAAATTGACAAAGTCTTGCCTTTGTATATAGAACCCCAATAAACCTTTCTACTGACCTCATTCTTAAATATAAATAAACAACAAAGGATAAATAGACTTTAAAGCATGAACATGATTTTGGAATAAACGGCTAGACTTCACTCACAGAGAAACAAACAACAGACTGGCATCAGACTTCAGACTTCCAGGATGTAATACCTTCAAAGACCATGAAGCAATATCTTCAAACTTAAAAGAAAATGTTTTTCGATCTAAAATACTGTATACAACCAAGCCAGCAGTAAAGAGTAAGGCAGAATAAAGACATTTTCAGACTCTTAGGTCAGAGAAAATTTACCAGTTTGCTTACAAAGTTAAATAAAGGTACTTAAGCAAATTAGTCAAAAGATCTAGAGGAAAATTTATTTTAAAAACCCAGGGAAGTCGTGAAGGAAACCCCTTACACTCAGTCCTTGCTCTCCCCTGTTTCAATCCCTCTGTCCTTTCAGATTGTAAGTCCTGCATCTACAGTCACCCTAGTCCCACCACAAGATGCAGAAGCAATGCCCCCCTTAGATTTCTCCACTAGTCACTTTTATGATCCTGCCTTGGAAGCAGCACATGCTTGGCTTCCTAAATTCCTTTGCAAGGTCCAACTTGTCAACCTTTGCCAGTTGGTGGTTAGAAACTTTTCTATAATCATCCTGCTTTGCTTTCCAGAACTTACTTCCCTAGCTCCTGCCACAATTTCATACAACCTAATTTCTGTAGTGAATCCCTTGTTCAATAATACTCATAGTGGATATGCTTCTCTAATTCAAATTGGATTGATACAGACTCCTTGGGAAGGAAGTGTAAGTCTAGCATACTACATAGCTCTACAGTGAACATAATTTACAGTCTTGTAATAAACTAACCATTGAATATTTGTTTTCAAAATTTAGAATAAACTTATGGAAAAATCATAAGAGATTGAACTATGATACTGCAACAGGCATGGCACTCAGAGTTTGGAGGTAAAATAGGGTAAGAAAAGTAGGGTGAAGACTGGAATTCCTGATGCTTTCAATTCTATGATGAATAATAAAGAAGTGAAGCATGCTGTGTCAAGTTGTGGAGTGGACTGGTAAAAGAACTTGGAATAGTGATATAATTATTTGGTAAGAGAGAAAGGAGGAGAGAGGAGGGCAGTAGAAATAAACTAAGCCTCATAATTAATCATAGCAGAAAAACAATATAAAAGTCTAAAAATGATAAATCAAGAAACTGCAGAGCAAACATACTCTTTGGAGACATGGATTTGATGACTGAAAGACCAAATATAGACATATATAGAGATAGTTAACCTCTACAGAATCATAATTATCTAATAAGATTGGTTCCTTTGGAAGAAAACTAGGAGATGGGAGTTGGAAAGACTTTCACTTTTCTCCATACCTATGTTTATAGTGATTGAATAGTTTCTCATATGTGTGTTAGTTTTTGAGGGCTACCATAACAAAATACCACATGTTGGGCGGCTCAAATAATAAATACCTGTTGTCTCACAGTTCTGGAGACCAGAGGTAAAGATCAAGGTGCCAGCTGGGCTGGTTTCTTCTGTGATCTTTCCTTGGCTTGCAGATAGCTGTCTTCTCACTGTGTCCTCACTTGGCTTTTCTCTGTGTAAACTCATCCCAGATGTCCCTTTCTCTTCTTTTATAAGGACACTAGTCGTATTGGATCAGGGCTGCACTCTTATGACCTCATTTAACACTAATTAAGTAATAAGTAAATAAGTTTTAAAGGCCCTGTCTTCAGATACAGTCACATTAGGGATTCAACATACGAATTTTGGGACAAAATTCAATCTACAATAATGTGTAAGGTGAATTAATTTATAATAAATAAATAATTTAATTTAAATCAATATTTAAAAGAAGCTGTATCTAGAGGGCAAAACTGGGTATGATGGGTGAGACAGGGAACTCGTTCATTTCATTTTAAGCCCATGCATATTATTTAATTCTCTTAATTTGGCATAAATGTTTTTATATGTTAAGTAATGAACCATAAGGTGAGAGAGTTCATCAGCATTGAGATCACCTCTGTATGGAACATCAAAGGTGGCTACACTCTCTTATTGCCTTCCAACTAGCAAAAGTTTTTCTCCTTTGTCCATCATCACGAGTTTGTTCTTTTTGTTTATAAATTTATTTATTTATTTGTTTATTTTTGGCTATGTCGGGTCTTCGCTGCTGCGCACGGGCTTTCTCTAGTTGCGTTGAGCGTGGGCTACTCTTTGTTGCGGTGTGCAGGCTTCTCATTGCAGTGGCTTCTCTTGTTGCGGAGCATGGGCTCTAGGCACGTGGGCTTCAGTAGTTGTGGCTCGCAGGCTCTAGAGTGCAGCCTCAGTAGTTGTGGCTCAGAGACTTAGTTGCTCCAGGGCATGTGGAATCTTCCCGGACCAAGGCTGGAACCAGTGTCCCCTGCATTGGCAGGTGGATTCTTAACACTGCGTGACCAGGGAAGCCCCCATGAGTTTGTTCTTATTTTTTTTTCTCCCTTTCTCTTTCCCTCAGTGTTTTTAAACTGTGAGTTTTATGGAGATATTCTAATCTTTCTCAAAGTAGCATAAACTCCTTAAGTATTGGGATGCTACCAATCTCCCTGGCATCCTTCAACGATTGGAGTAGTCTGTACTAGGAAGAACTTACAAATAAGTGAGAAAATAAGAAGAGATCAGGAGGAAAGGACAGACAATGCTAATGAAGGAAGTTGCCAAGGATATAATCCCATCTTCCAATTTCCTTGTTCTAAAGAAAGCACATATACAAAACACAATATACTTCATGGTTAGGCAACTGGATCTGTGGAGTGAGCACAGGAGAATATGTTGTTAGGATTATCGAGAGACAAATAATAACAACGCTAAAGTGAAGAATCCAAAGTCAATCACTCAACATTCAGCTGATACAGATAAATAACCAAGGGAGAGTTACAACAGTGAAGCCAGATCAATGCTGTTGAAATACAGAATGAAATCGGCAATAAACCCTAGGGTCTAGTTAGACTTTTATACAAATCTGATGTTCATTTGGCTCCCAGTCAGATGATTCTGGGAGAAGAAGGCAGATTCCAGGAGTCCTGAGGAGGGGCCTAGAGAGATCAAAGGTCTGAACATTTCAAGCCTAGAGGAATTGCTCTGTTCCATTGGATGCCCCATTTATAATGTAGAAATGTCAACACTCTGTTCTTAGGTAAAAGATGAATGTGTTTATTGTATTTGCATTCAAGGAATACTGACACTATGGTCTCGGTTGATGTTGGTATCAATTTCATTTTAATTCTAAATTCAGAGGAGTCAAAGATGAATGCATACTTTATGAAGGGGAGGCTTTATTTCAAATTTAAATATTTACAGTATTTGTCAGTTCAGTGTGCACCGAATACATTGATCTAACTTCAAAAGTTTAGCACAGAAACTGACCTGACTGCTCAGAACATACTTAACCATAAAACAACACAAAGAATAATATTATGCTGTCATTGTTTCGTGGTTCTGTGGGTACAAACTGCATTAATTTTATTTGAGCCCATGTCAAAACAATTATTGTAGCTTCAAACTACCACTTGAAATATTCAAGGTCATTTTTTTAGTTTGCCATTTAATAGATATTTATTGAGATCTGTGCTAGGAGCTGTAGTGAAAGAAGCCACTACCCTCAAAAAGTCTGTGATCTACAGAGGCAAGACTCACTTATGTTTTAAAATTAGTAACAACACCAGAAACACTGCAAGTTAATTTAGAATAAAGTACCAGCCAACTGGCTCTCATGCTTCCCTCATCATACTCATATTTATTATAATTTAAGAAGAACTCAGGGGTAATATATCAGAAATAGAAAGGAAAATTAAGAATTTTAAACTTTTTCCTTCAAACATACAGTTCAAGTTATACTCCTCGAGATGAATATTAAAGATGGTGCAAAATGTTTTTCTTCACAATTTTGAAAGAAAATTATTGTAGTTTCCTTCTCTCTGTCTTTTTTGTCTCTGCCTCTGTCTGCCTCTGCCTCTCTCTCTCTCTCTCTCTCTCTCCGTCCCTCCTTTGTGTGTTGGTAATGGGCTATCCACAAACTGTGCAAATGAGATAATGTGACTAAACTAAACTAAACTTAAAAATAACAACAGCAACAAAACCTGAGCATCCTGAGTCTCACATACTCAATTATTTCTAAGCTAAAAAAGTATTTGTATTCTAAGTCTCCCATATCCCCCAATTTTTTAAAGTCCTAGGGCTTAAATAATCCAAAAGATGCAGGATCTTCTGACTTTTACCCCCAAGCAGGCAGGTCTCTGGGCTTCCTAGGAGTCTGAGTTGCTACTCCACTGTCCTGCAGATGGTAATACTCACCTGGAAGTCCCAGTTTTTGTTGTTTGTTAGTTTGTTTGTTTTACTTTTGGCCACACACTGTGCAGCATGCGGGATCATAGTTCTCCAGCCAGGGATCAAACCCACACCCCCTGCACTGGAAGTGTGGAGTCAACCACTGGACTGCCAGGGAAGTCCTGGAAGTTCCAGTTCTTCCTGCAGTGGAGTCTCACTTGTTCAGGTTTCTGCACAGCCTAGGGTCTTTGGAAGGAAGACCCTCCTGCTCTCTTGGGGTCAAGGTTGTTGGATTTTCAGGTTTGTTTGTCAATTTATATGTCTACGGTCAACTAAGGTTCTCCACAGATAAGGATAAGCACTGCACTGGAGGAGTTTCCAGAATCAGTCACACCTTAGGCCAAAGACATTTTACCCATAACATAAAAATGCAAGGTGAAGTAGCAAATCAGATGTAGAAGCTGCAGCAAGTTATACAGAAGATCTAGCTAAGATAATTAATAAAGGTCGCTACACTAAACAACAGATTTTCAACATATATGAAACAGGCTTCTATTGGAAGAAGATGCCATCTAAGACTTTCATAACTAGAGAGGAGAGGTCAATGCCTGGCTTCCAAGCTTCCAAGGACAGGCTAACGCTCTTGGTAGGAACTAATGCAGCTGGTGACTTTAAGTTGAAGTCAATGCTCATTTATCTTTCTGAAAGACCTAGGGCCCTTAAGAATTATGCTAAATCTACTCTGTCCGTGCTCTATAGATGTAACAACAAAGCATGGATGATAGTATACCTCTTTACAACATGGTTTACTGAAACTTTTAAGCCCGCTGTTGACACCTACTACTCAGAAAAATATGACTGTTCGTTGACAATGCACCTGGTCACCCAAGAGCTCTGATGGAGATGTACAAGAAAATTAATGTTGTTTTATGCCTGCTAACACAACATCCATTCTTTAGCTTACGGATCAAGAGGTAATTTCGACTTTCAAGTATTATTATTTAAGAAATACACTTCATAAGGCTATAGCTACCATACATAGTAATTCCTCTGAAGGATCTGGGCAAAGTAAATTGAAAACCTTCTGGAAAGGATTCACCATTCTAGATGCTAGTAACAACATTGGTGGGTGAATAACAGACCTAAATGTAAAATACAAAATGATGAAACTCCTGGAAGATAACATAGGAGAAAACTAGATGATCTTCATTATAGCAACGAGTTTTTAGATAATATGACCAAAGGCATGGTTCATGAAAGAAATAATTGATAAGCTGGACTTCATTAAAATTTAAAATTTGTGGTCTGTGAAAGACAATGTCAAGAGAATGGGAATACAAGCCACAAACTAGGAGAAAATATTTGTAAAAGACATATCTGATAATGGACTGTTTCCCAAACTACACAAAGAACTCTTAAAACTCAACAAAAGGAAAATGAACAACCCAATTAAAATATGGGCCAAAGACCTTAAGAGACAACTCACTAAAGAAGATACACAGGTGGCAAACAAACATTTGAAAAGATGTTCGGCATCATATGTCATTAGGAAATTGCAATGAGATACCACTACACACTTTATAGGATGGCCAGAATCCAGAACACTGACAACAATAAATGCTATCAGGATGTGGAGCAACAGGAAATCTCATTTATTGTTGGTGGGAATGCAAAATGCACAGCCACTTTGGAAGACAGTCTGGCAGTTTCTTAGAAAAATAAGCATACTCTTACCATATAATCCGGCCACTACACTCCTTAGTATTTACCCAAAGGAGATGAAAACTTATGCCCATACAAAAACCCACTAACCAGTGTCTATAGCAACTTTATTCATAATTGCCAAAACTAAGAAGCAACCAAGATGTACTTCAGTAGGTGAATGGATAAATAAACTGTGGTACCAGACAGTGGGATATTATTCAGTGTTAAATTCAGGGATAAAAAGAAATGAGCTATCAAGCCCTGAAGAGACCAGAGGAATCTTAAATGCATATTAATAAATGAAAGAAACCAATCTGAAAAGACTATATACTACATGATTTCAACTACATGTCAGTCTGGAAAAGGCAAAACTATGGAGACAATAAAAAGATCATTGATTGCCAGTGGCTTGGGGTGAGAGGAAGGGATGGACAGGTGGTGCACAGAGGATTTCAAGGGCAGTGAAAATACTCTGTAATGGTGGATATGTGTCATTATCCATTTATCCAAACTCATAGAATGTATAACACCAAGAGTGAACTATAATGTAATATAAACTCTGGTCTTCCAGTGATTATGATTATTAATGTAGGTTCATCAATTGTAACAAATGTATCACTCTGGTAGGGGATGTTGATAATGGAGGACAGTATGTTTGGGGAAGGGGTTATATGAGAAATCTCTGGACCTTCCCCTTAATTTTGCTGTGAAACTTAAAACTTCTCTAAAAAAATAAAATAAATGTTAAAAAATTAAAGATTATTTTAAAATATCTAATAAAAAATCATATGGTTATTACCATAAAAAAAAAGAACATTGGTGGTTCATGGGGAGATGTCAAAATATCAACATCAAGAGGATTTGATAGGAGTTGATTATAACTCTCAGATAACTTTGAGGAGTTCAAGACCTCAGTGGAGAAAGTAACTACGGATGTGGTAGAAATAGCAAGGAAACTACAATTCGAAATGGAGCCTAATAATGTGGCTAAATTGCTCCAATCTCATGGTAAAACTTTAACGGATGAGAAGTTGAAAAACTTCCTTTTGCATTAGCAAAGCAAGTGGTTTCTTGAGACGGAATCTACTCTTGGTGAAGATGCAGTGAAGACAGTTGAAATGACAACAAAGGATCTGTAATATACATAAGCCTAGTTAATAAAGCAGTGGCAGGGTTTGAGTGGATTGACTCCAGTTTTGAAAGAAGGTCTACTGCGGGTAAAATGCAATCGACCAGCTTTGCATACTATGGAAAAATTATTTGTGAAAGGTAAAATCAATTGATTCCACAAACTTCACCGTTGTCTTATTTTTAAAAATCACCACAGTCACCGCAGTCTTCAGCAACCACCACCCTGATCAGTCAGCAGCATCAACATCAAGATCCTCCACCATCAAAAAGATTACAACTTACTGAAGACTCAGAAAATGATTAGCAATTTTAAAAAAATAAAGTATTTTTAAATTAAGGTATGTATTTTTTTAGACGTAATGCTATCTCACACTTAATAGACTTAAACACAACTTATATATGCACCAGGAAACCAAAAATATTGTGTGACTCTATTGCAATATTTGCTTTATTGTGGTAGCGTAGAACCGAACCCACAGTATCTCTGAGGTAAACTTGTAATATTATCCTCAAAGCAACCCGATTTTGATGTTAATTGTATAGTCATCCTACTTGATAGCAGCATTAGACAGAGTTGATTGATTTTTTTCACTCACCAGACATTTTCTTCACTTGACTTACATTCTTCTGGCTTTCCTACTTTCTTAATAGACACTCCTCAGTCTCATTTATTCATCCCTCCTCTTCTCCACAACCTCCTAATGGAGGAATCTTGGGCTCTCTAATTGGATTTCTTCTCTTCCAGTAGGTAGCCACTGTTGAAATAGTTAATGTAATTACACTGAAAATGAAATGATAAAGTACTTAGACAATGATTTATCACATAAGGGAGTCATTTCTCTTTGATGATTTTCCCTTTGTAAATGAGACTAAAGCAAATGGATTTAAAAAATATATATTTCAAAGGGTTTGCAAAAGTGTCAAAAATTATTTCTGCTTTATTTCTTTTCTGTCTTCCATCTTGGCTCACCTTCCCACTTCCATTCATAAAAATAAAATATTTCTAACATTATAGTGGTCAAAAATAAAAAATGCTCTGTTCAAACAAATGGAAGTATAAGATCAAGCTCTAACTTGACCAGTCCTCCAAGAGTGTAATTATTGATACTAAATTTCACTGTAAGTTTCTTCTAATAGTGGCTAAGCAAAAGGCTTAAAAGAAAAAAAAAAAAAAAGCTATATATGTATCTGTAAAATGCAGATTGGTGCTTTGAATATTATGTATAATCTGCAACCTCATTCTCTCTAACCAGAGATTTTCACATAATGAAAAGAAAATTGGTAGAGCATTGATTGCTCCAATTTTAAAGCAAGTACTTTTTTTCTTTTGTTTATTTTGTTGGTGAAAGGATAAGGGAGGCTTTAAGAGAGAGGCATGTTGGAAAGCAACCCCTGAATATAAATGTAAATTACAACATTCCCACAAATTGTAACATATCATTATCTCGCCCATTCTTTAAAGAAAGAAAAACAAGGCTAATAATCATCCAGTTACATATTGCAATAGAAGAGTTTTGGGTTTTTTATTAGACTATTATATTCACTCATTTATGAATCAAGATGTTTGGAGCTGGAGTGGCCCCTTCTGACCTTTTGGATGTCCTAATGAGAAGGTTGCTACTCATTACTGGACAAATCTATTGTCAGTAGGCTACTCCTTGTCTACATCTTTTGTATTGCTGTTTCTCTGTATTTGCATAGTAAAAGTCTTGCTTCATTTCTTTACTGACTTGAGTCTATTCAGATACCAAATAATTTCATCTGAAATTGAAAGACAGAAGTCCAATATTCATTCCTTCATAAATGTCACCAATACAGATCAGAATATCATATGGATTAGATGCTTCTTTAATTCATAACTGTGGTCCGTTAGCACAAGGACTAAAATCTCTTTATATACATTAAATCTTGCTCCTTCAGTAGTATGTGATGTTTAGCTGATCTGTCAAAGTGTTTCTTTTATCACATTCCCACTGTCTATTTTTCGTACAAAACTGCATTGTTGAGCTTCTTTTTATTGATGCAAAGAAATCTTACATGCAATTTCCATCCCATTAACTGTTTGAAGGAGAAAATCCACATTCTAATGGTGCTGAACAGTAAACCACAGCCAATTCTGAGTTGCTGTCTGATCTTTTGTTGAACTGCCATTTTTTTTGCTGTAAGCGTGCCTCTCACTGCTGTGGCCTCTCCCGTTGCGGAGCACAGGCTCCGGACGCGCAGGCCCAGCGGCCATGGCTCACGGGCCCAGCCACACCGCGGCACATGGCATCCTCCTGGACCGGGGCTCGAACCCATGAACCCTGCATCGGCAGGAGGACTCTCAACCACTGCGTCACCAGGGAAGCCCTGTTGAACTGTCTTTTGATCCTCTTTGACATATCAGCCATCTTTCTCTTGAGAGCCTCCACTATTTGCCTAAAAAGATACCGGGCTAGTTGTAACCTGTTTGAATGGAGAAATAGCTGCTGTGTTCAAATTATTTGCTATAAAAAGAGGTACTTTCAAATAGGATTTCAGTGGATAACTCAAGTATTATGAATGTGAAATACCTGTGCTTATTACCAAACTTGTTAATCGAGACTTTATAGATGTCATTAAAAATATGGAAACTTTAATATTTAATGTCTCAGTTTTGAAATCAGAGAGTCCTAGCCTAGGTTTATAATTTAATACCTCTAAGTCATATGTGGATATATGTGGGCAGCTTCTTCATCTATCAACATATCATCATTCTATCATCATAGAATGGATATAAGAGGAAAATTAGTTAAGGTATGTGGAGCTGAAAGCCTGACACAGTAGGACTTCCACTGACATTGTATTTATTACCAGTAACTAAAATTCCAGGTCAGGAGACCCTAATACTGTCTTTCAGAAGTTCAGTGTGGACAGAATTTTAATTGCTGCAAGTATTATTCTTTGTCATTGTCCTTCCTATTTGACCAGTTTTTACGATGGTATTGATTTATCCTGGGATGAAAAGTATTGCTAACATGAGGGTGTGGGCCACCCAGGCTGTGACTTTGTAACTGTCTCTGTGCAAACACGGACTTCTTGGTTTCTGCTACTATCCTCTCCATATGTATTTCTGCTCATATTTCTGATGTAAGAACACTTGCATATATCTGTACCCAACATTTTACATTGTTCAAAGTAAATTTCCAATTATACCATCTTATACTGCCATAAATATATAATATGCTTGATCATCCAAGTATTTTTTTCCTCTTAAATATAGAGCTAAACCTCAAATTGCATAATATGGTAGATCTTAGTTCAAATATTCTGCTGACTTCGACTGCCACCATGAAATATCTGAATTCACACACACATTGCCTTTTTTTAAAATAAATTTATTTGTTTTATTTTTGGCTGCATTGGGTCGTTGCTGTGTGTGGGCTTTCTCTAGTTGTGGCGAGCAGGGGCTACTCTTCGTTGCAGTGCACGGGCTTCTCATTGCGGTGGCTTCTCTTGTGGCAGAGCATGGGCTCTAGGTACTTGGGCTTCAGTAGTTGTGGTGCACAGGCTTCAGTAGTTATGGCTTGCAATCTTTAGAGTACAAGTTCAGTAGTTGTGGCTCGCAGGCTCTAGAGCACAGGCTCAGTAGTTGTGGCGCATGGGCTTAGTTGCTCCGCAGCATGTGGGATCTTTCTGGACCAGGGCTTGAACCCATGTCCCTGTGTTGGCAGGCGGATTCTTAACCACTGTGCCACCAGGGAAGTCCAGTCTTTTTTTTGTTTTTTAACAAAAGGTAAATTACAGGTTAAATGAGTCCATTCCTAAGTAAATATAGTTTATAGTTTTAGATTTCAAATCACCTACCAAATATTAATTTAGAAATTAAAAATACATTCAAGGTATAGAGAATTCGTTCTTTCTTTGCATTGCTGCCAAAGTTTCAGTTAGTAGTTCATGACATCACTAACGCCTAAAACTGTGTGGAACATATGGAGTCAGGATGTGGTTAGAAAGAACAGAAGCAAAATAAACCAATTACAAAGCTAGTCTTGAGCTCCATTTACATTTGAAAAATTAAGTACTTTACTAGCAGACTTCTGAAATCACTGAGTAACCTTGCAGAGCTGAAGCTTTCAAAGGAGCAAATAAATAAGAAGATGGGCAAAGAGGAAACATAAAAGAAAAAAAATGTGAGAATTTCCAGGGAAGTGATACAGTAAAACCCAAGGATAAAATGTGCCTTTAAAAGGCATCTTGAGGTGAAGATTAAGAAGTTGTCTATAAATAGAAAAGTTTTCAAAAGGTGGAAGAATATTAAATATCTGACTTATTTCTTCACATTTCAAATGTATCTGCTGCTGTGAAGACAAAGTTTATAATCAAAAACTGGAAATTTCAGATCTAAAAAGGAACTTAACAACTAAATAGTTTAGACCCTTTTGACAAATGAGAACTTAATTAAAAATGGAAGTTACTTACTTAGGCCATGGAAGCTATTGTCAGTTCTCCAAGATTCTCTATGACTTCCTTCCTTCTAACTTCTAATACTACCCCCCATAATGAGGCCAAACAAACTGAAATGTCAGAGTTTGGAGCAGAAAAAGGTTTATTGCAGGGTCATGCAAGGAGACAGGTGGCTCATGCCCTAAAAGCTGCGAACTCCCCGAGGGTTTCAGCAAAGCATTTTTAAAAGCCAGGTGAGGGAGGGGAGTTGCAGGGTATGAGATCAGCTCATGCACAATTCTCTGATTGGCTGTTGCTGAGGTAACAGGGTGGTGTCAGAGAGTGGTGTCACATTATCAGTCCTTAGGCTCCAGGAAGCCTGGGGCTATGTGCTCATGGTCATCAAGTAGTTAACATCTTCCATTTGGTGGTGGTGAGGGGTTTTCCCATTTGTAAAACAACTCAGGAAATGTGCATCAGCTACTGTTACCTAGGTTACTCAGAGAGGAGCTAAAGCAGAGGATATGGGGAAAGGACCTGTCCCAGGAAGGCCCCATAGGGTTCTGCTCAGTTACAATGCCACATTCCCCTGGTTATAACAATAGTCCAAATGTGACTCAGGAAGAATCAATCAGATATGTCCTGGGCTTTCACTTTGGACACTGAAAGAAAGAAGTTCTTTCCTCCTGGGTTGCAGTCTTGGAGCTGTTAACACCCCTAAGTACCCAATCACAGGAGGTAACCCACCAGCAGTAAATAGATAAGGCTAACACATTGACTTTTTGTTTTGGGATTTTTTTTTTTCTGCCTTTGTGTTCTGTTATGCTTGAAATCAGAGTCAACCCTGACTTGCAAATGTAAGAGCTGTTTATTTCCCTTTTGATTTGTGCAATTTTGGATTGAGTTTCTGTCACTCAACAAAGCATCTTATCTAAATGTGTGTCTATCTGCAAGTACATTCTGGACAGCATTTTTATAGCTACAAATATGTTGTCTTTGGCATATAAAGTGAGTCTTCTGACTCACTTTATAATAGTATTGATCTATTCTGAGATGACTCTGTGCCCATATAAGTGTTTCCAGCTAGTTTGAGAACCTAGGTTTCCTAAGGTCATTATCCTTTCATTGCAGAGCACATAGTCTCTTCCTTCACATTGTAGGGTGTTTCAGGAAAGAGTGGGGTGCAAGAGTATGGTCACATCCCAGGTTTCGGGCAAGTCCCTGGGACGGCTTCTTGGCTTTGTGCAGGAAAGAATTCAAGAGCAAGCCATAGTAAAGTAAAAGAATGTTTATTCAGGGAGATACAGACTCCATAGACAGAGGGTGGGCCATCTCAGAAGTAAAGAGAGGCCCCACAGTACTGGGTTGTCTGTTTTTAGAGGGGTGGGTAATTTCATAGGCTAATGAGTGGGAGGATTATTCCAACCATTTGGGGAAGGGCAGAGATTTTGAGGAATTGGGCCACCACCCACTCTTTGGCCTTTTATGGTTGGCCTCAGAACTGCCATGGCACTGGTGGGTGTATCATTTAGCTTGCTGATGTATTACAATGAGTGTATACTGAGGCTCAAGGTCTAGTGGAAGTCAATCATCTGCCATCTTGGACCTAGTTTGTTCTAACCAGTTTATGTTCTGTCCTCAATGGCTATCATTCTTTTAAAGGTTGTGCCCTGTCCCCTTCCTATCTCAAAGGGAGGAAATCTTTTTCTTCTATATTTCTTGTTACCTGGCTGGCCTATGAATCATATGGATCGCAATGAAAAATCAATCAGTCAATCTAAGAAAGAAATGGAAAAATTTATTCAAGCGAAAATGAGGATTATAACCCAGGAACAGCTTCTCAGAAAGCTCCGAGAACTGTTCCACCTGTTAGAGGTCAAAGCACAATTATATAAGCTTTTGAGACAGAGGGCTATACATCAAATGACGTATCATTGGCAGTTTACATAATCCAGATCTACACATACAAAAGAGTAGTGGTCATGGGTCACTATGGCCCCTTACAAGATTAGGAATGATGGCTATCTCCTAAGGCGTTGTGATCCTTCATGATTAAGAAGGAATGTTATCTCCTAAGGAGGTCTAGTTAATGCAGATGCATAGTACACACTAAAAGGGGGTGGGAGGGGGTGGAAGATGCCCAAACTGGCAAAGAAAATTTTTATGTTTAACTTTTTCTTGTCTTGCTATGAAATATGAAGTTTATTTCATTGTTGACAAAAGGCACATGAACAGGAGAGGGGGGAAAAGTTT
Source organism: Phocoena phocoena (assembly GCF_963924675.1). NCBI lineage: Eukaryota > Metazoa > Chordata > Mammalia > Artiodactyla > Phocoenidae > Phocoena > Phocoena phocoena. The sequence continues at coordinate 114,821,491 of NC_089222.1, read as the reverse complement.
TAATTATATACAGGAGACTTTCACAAAGAAATGAGACTCAAGGAGATGATCAGATGGTTGAGTTTTCTATACCATCATAGGCTAAACAAAGAAAAAGGAGGTTCTGGCTTCTGGTTGAGGGAGGCAAGTTATTGAAACCAAGCAGTGCCCTGTGGGGTACAAATCCTTTCCACGTCTGCTGTTTCTTATTAGTAGGAAAGAGGCTTTATTCAGCCTCCTTGACCTTCCCTGAGTTCCAAAGGTCAGATTCAAACAATTGCTAATCAGAAAAGTGAGGGAATGCAGAAAAAAAGGAAGAGCAATCAAGAAACAATAGTGCCCTGATAAAGCAGGATCCTGGTTCCTCCTCAAGGAATATACATAACAATATGTTTGAGTTCTTCTGCAGGAACTAAGGCCCCCCACCCAGGCGGAGGAAGGTAACTCCAGGCTGAGCACAAGAGTCCTGGAGTACCAACCTGTCATCTCACCACTAACCAATCAGAAGAAAGTCTGCACACAGTGGAAGATAACAAAGACTCTGACACCTTCCCCAAATGATTAACTGCAATTCACTCCCCCTTTTTCCCTTTAAAAATTTTCAAGGTTGAGCAGAATCTTTGGAATTGGTTCTTAAACACGAACCCACCTTTTCCCCAGGTGCTGGCCTCCTGAGTAAAGCAACCTTTCCTTTCTAACCAACACTTGTCTCTTGAGTATTGACTGTTGAGCAGCAATTAGCTGAACTTGGGTCTGGTAACATTATGGGAAGGTGAAGGAAGAAATGTATGGTAGATGAGGGATGTCTTGTAATGCAGACAGGAGTTTCTCAAGAGTTAAGAATTGTTTCAGGAGTAGGTCTCTTCCTGACAAAGAGACAGTTTCACAAATGTAAATTTCCTTTACAAAAGGAAAATTTTATATTTTTAAGTCAGTTAGGGAGAGATAAAAAAACTTTTTTTACATCTGCTCATTCTCCATTGCCTTTAGCTCAAAATAATCCTTATGCCAAAATGACTTATTTTGGTGTGGCATAGTCTGGTACCCTTCAATATCTGAAATTCATAAAACTCTTGAGGACCCTTCCTTGTCAATCTCAAAAGTTGAAATTGGTCAAAGACCCAAAATTCTAGCTTGGTACTAGGTTTTTTCAAGCAGACAATTTATTACACAGGTTTTCTTGGTTAATCTTCTCAACAGCCTTAATATATATTATAGATTGATCATCTACATTTTAAATGTAGAATACCAAGATTAAATAAGTGAAAAAGTTAAAACTGACATTAAAAAAACTTTCCCTTCCACTATAGCATGTATAGGTCTATAATTTCTACTTTTCTAGGAAAGGAAAAAGAAATCTTTTTACTTTACCCTTCTTAGGTTCTCTGGCTGGGTTCTTATAAATTAGAGTGGCAATGACAGATTAAGAAGAGAAAAACAGAAAAGCATTAACATGTGCATCATGCTGTACATATGGGAGCACTCAGTGATGAGTAGACCTTGCACTTCTATACCATTTTAGGCTAAACCAAGGAAAAGAGTTTGGGCTTCAGGGGAGGGACTTGGGTGTGTGTGTGTGTATGTGTGTGTGTAAATCATGAGAAGATGACCAGAAAAGTATAAACAAGGGTCATTTAGTATGATTTGTTATGCAGATTTAAGTCATTGCCTTCGTCATGGATGAATTGTTAAGGGTTCTCCTCTTTCTGTTATGGGAGAAGACATATTTACAAATGGAAAATCCCTTTACAGAAAGAAAACTTGTGTCCTGTTTTTAGAGCTTTTCCTGCATCTGCTGATTCTCAATGGCCTTTATCTCAAAATAAATGCCAAAGAGGTGTATTTGGAATAGAATAGCATATTCCGGTACCCCTCAGTGTGATATATAAATATGAATATGATTTTATAATTGAATCTGGTTACGTATCTTCATCATCTAAAAGACTCATTATAATTGCATTTATACTTAATTCCCCCCCCCCCCTTTCTATCAGTAAGTTGCTTAAAAGTTCTACCACATTAAGTCTTTTCATTAAGTTAGGTGAAACAGCACTGGACTCTCAAGTGCTGCCTTCTTTAATTATATCTCCTAAAATTCTAAATTAAAACCTGTCTCCTTCTGAAATGTGATTCTATTTTCTCAATACCCTATATGTTCCACTAACATAAGTTTAAATATATATCAGACTAGGGATAATTTTTAGACAACTGCTCTTAACTCAAATTTATCTCCCAGAGAGATATACTAATTTTTTTATTCTATCAATTTGTATCCATTCCATTGTTTGTATATACAAGACCGATTTTATAATGTGTATATACATATATGTATATATATATATAGTATATAAATATATATTATGAGACACTTTTTTAGTGTAGAGTTTTATCACATAAACAAGAATTTTCTATAAGCAGATATCACTTTTCAGTTGTTATTCATCTGAAAAATTATGAAATAAATGTTACTTATCCACAAAACATTACCATTTTTTAACAACCCATAGTTTGTAATAGTGAACAAGTATTTACTGAACAATCTCTAGGAATCATCATTTACTAGGAATTTGAGGTGACTTTCTCTAATCAATGTATGGTTTGTGCTGACTAATAACTCAGTTCTCAGCCCTGAAGTAAATGTTTCTGTTTTCTAAATAGAGAAAGTGAGTACATTGATCATTGGCATTTGAAATAACTTTGTTGTTATTAACTTTCTCCCTTAGATTAACATCATTATTTTTCTAAAACAGAACTAAACTAAGTCCTCTTTCAAAGGCCAAAATCTAATGTCTACATGATTAGACTTCAAGTCATATTCAGTTTAACTACTCTATTCTAATTCTAATGAAAGACCTCTTTGGATTTGTTTGTTTGTTTGTTTGTTTGTTTTTAACCCATGCAGTAACAGCAGGTGGTTAAGTACAAAATAGTTTTACATCTTCTACCACCAATGTTATTTAATAAGAATTAAGAAAAATTAAGAGACAAATTCCAGAAATATTGTTAATAAGATGTATATAAACACCTAGAAATTTTAAGTCAAATGTTATAACTATCATTTCAAATTAACAGTGAAGCTTATAAGAAAATTAGGGAAATATCCTAGGATTATAAATAGAAAAAAAATGTTGAAAATCACAGCACTAAATCTGGCGGGAAGACTGATGGTCTGTGTCAGTCTGGGTCATCTTTGGAGTTCTGCAAGATGGAAGTTTGGAATCAAGATTCCCTACAAAAATTTCAGACTCCCCCTCAATTCTTCTAAGTGCTCACTCTCAGTAAAAACCATAATTAATAAAAAAGGAAAGAAGGAAGGAAGGAAGGAAGGAAGGAAGGAAGGAAGAAAGAAAGAAAGAAAAAAAGAAAGGAAGATGACAAGGAAGTTGTCACGCTTGGCCTGGGTTCATAAAGGGAAAAAAAAGTCTTAACTAGGATGTCATAATCAGAGATTCAGCTTAAGAATCAGACTAAGGATTCAGACTTAGAATTTATGTAATCTACATAGTCAAGAAATTCCCCCAAGACAGTAACACGCCCCCCACCGCCGCCAAAAAAAAAGTTCCAATCTGGTGATAGCTCAAAGGCACTTAGCAGAAACAAAGACAAAACGCTTTGAAGAAACAGGTCCTCAATGCAAACTTCAAGAATTCCAATAAATAAAGTTCCACTTAAGAAGAGTACACATTCTTTTAGTCCCAGACACTGTGCTTGATATTGGGGATGTACAGTAAACAAAGCAGACCACAAATCAGTCCTCATGGAATATACTGGTCTTTTATTTTAAAATAATTAATCTAGATTTTGTGTCCAAAATTGATTGGGGACAATCAAAATATTAGGGTAAATTAATCAGGGTCTGTTGTAATAATCCGAAAAAGAGAAGACAGTGGCAGGACCAGATTAGAGATAGTGAAATTTTAGAAAATATTTTGAATATAGAGACAGTAGGATATCCCTGCTCTGTTGAGCATGGGACACCAGAAAAAGAGAGAAATTCTTTAAAGATGAAGTCAAGATTTTTGACTTGAACAAAAAGTCACAAAGCATTAAGTCACGATTAACTTGAGATTGGAGGAAAGGGAGCAAAGTAGATTTAAGAGGAATAAAACTGAATTTCAGAAATATGTATTACATTTCAGATGCTGAGTGTTATGCAAGTAAATATGTTGAATGAGCATTTGGATATGCGAATTTAGAACTAGGTGAAGAGGTACAGGCTGGAGATGGAAATTTGGAGTCATCAGTGTATGAATGATATTTAAAGTCTGAACACGACCATCTGGGAAGTAAATAAAGGTACATAAAAGACTCAGCCTGATAAGTAGTCAGGAAAGTGGGAAAAAGATCAGATTTTGGAGAATTGTAGGGAAGAGGAATTGATCAACTACAGCTAATCCTGCTGTAAGCCAAGTAAAAATGAGGACTGAGAACAAATCATTGGATTTAGCAATGTGAAAGTAATTGATGACCTTCATAAGAGCTGCTTCTTTAGACTTCTGGGGGAGAAAGCCTTATCATAATATAATCTAAAGAAAATTGAAGACAAAATAAGAAATTAAATATAGACAAATTTTTAAAAACTTTTACCAAAAAGAGAGAAATGGGACAGTAGTTGAAGAGAATTGTAGGTCAAAGAGAACCTTTCTTATAATGAGATAAATTATAGAATACTTCTATGTTGATAGAAATGATTTTATAGTTAAAGAAAAACTGATTAAACCATAGGAAATGGAGCAATTACTAGGGCCATATTCTTAAGTAGGCAGAGGAAATGGGCTCAATTGAACAAGTGGAGAGGTTGGTCTTAGCTAAGAGCATGTACAATTGAACCATATTGTCAGGAGAGAGGGTCAAAGCATGTGGACTCAAACATAGGTAAGTTTCCATATATAATGGGGAAGCTTGTGAAAAATGTCTGATTAATTACATTTTTATAGTGAAATAGAATGCAAAGTCACTAGCTAAACTGAAAATAGATTGGTGGGGGGCAGGGGTTGTTGAAAGTTTGGAAAGAAAAGAGACTATATAAAATAGTTGTCTAGAATTATGAATGGATGTGGGGAAAATGTTGGAAATCTCTCTGGACCCACTTGAGATTAGTGACCATGATCTATAGTGAGACCATGCAACACAGTTGTGTGTTTGGGATTTTTTTGTTTGTTTGTTTGGTTTTGTTCTGTTTTGGGGTGTTTTGTTTTAGTTTTAGGTTTTTTTTTTTTTTTTGCCAGCCATCTTTAGCTGTGTGGCATAAGTATGGAATACGTAGACAGTAAACTTAATCAAAACTAGAGTTTTTCTAGGCAAGTGTAACTAAAAAGCAAGAAGAAACAAGATAGATGAGGGTATGTACAAGGGAGTGAAAAGTGGTTATCATATCATGATATACCATAATTTAAAGCTGGGTAAGCAAAGTGAATTTATGAGGGTGATAAAGAAGAGTAAAAAGTTATGAAATCAATTTATTTAGGTCCTAATGACATTGTATGATTTTAGGAATTAGTATAATAAGGCAGTGAGTTGGAAATTCAGAAGGTGATAGATTTAGAACAGGATGATTGAAATTGAGATTATGAAATTCTTGTAGCCACTAGTAACGGTGAAATTTGATGTACAGTCATTAGATGAGGTTGGGTGAAGTATGAAATTAGTGCAGAAGAGGAAGTCAAAAAATAAGAGTACAGAATATTGTAAGAATCATCTATGGGAATAATGAAATCATCAAGAACAGCAACAGGAACAATGATGGAGGGAGTAACAAAAGTTAAATTTTGTGGAGGAAAGGGAAATTATAGCAGTAGATAACAACAAAAATGAACACACTGGGTGTATCATTTACAGAAAAATATAGGACACCCAGTTTAATTTTAATTTCAAATAAACAACATATATTTGGGGGGATATAATTATATTGAAACTATTCATTTATCTGAAATTCAAATTTAACTTGGCATCTTGTATTTGTATTTAGTCTTCATCTGGCAAACTTAACTGGGTGGTATAATTTTATGTACAATTCAAAGTTTGAGGGTTCTAGGGAAGAGAAAGCACGAATGATATGTAAGCAGCCTTAAGGATCAATGAAGACAATTTCCCCCTCTCTGGACCAATACTACAATGAATTTGTGAGTAAACATTAAGAACCAACTTTCAATTAGAGCAAGACGGTAAAGAGATCTTTCAAAGAAGAATCTGATGATGTAGTATATTTGGGGAATGACAAATCATGAGTTCTAGAGATCAAAGTGGAAGGGTTTAAAGGGTTGAAAGAGATGTAAGATGAGGTTAATAATAAAGGGGATGGCTTGAGCAAAATGGAGATTTGAATCCAGAGAATGACCTTAGAGTCCTGTGTTTCTTGTGGTGATGGATACAAGCGAGGTTATAGATAACAGTGATATTATTCCTGTGGGTTTCAAAGAGCTAGCGAGAGTTGAGGGGGAGAAGGGGAGAGGGAAAATTCTTCCTGGAGTGTCATCAGATTCTTCTGGGTGTCATCTCTTCTCCTCTGGTAATGCGGAAACTGGTGAGAAGGTGGAGTTCTTGAGCTTTAGCTCTTGGTGGAGGAAGGGGTGATCCAAATGAACTCATGGAATGGAAAAGCAAGATGGCCAGCTCTGTCCCCAGAAACCAGCCTACCCTGCACAATAAAAAATTAGGATCGATTCTCCAATAATTTTGGATAATTGAACAGCTTACTAGCAATTCTTAATGATTAATGTGATTGTTGAGATACATTAAATTAATGAGAGGTTAATTGTCTCCTTCCTGACTGGAATGTAAGGTCCATGAGGGCCGTGGTTACATCTGATTTGCTCAACAATTTTTCCTTAATCACTAGAACAATGCCTGGCCCTTAGTTTGTAATGGTTAAATAACTATTTAATGAATTCAGTCAATGAAGGAACCAACTGAACTATCCAAAAAAAATGTTTTTTAATTACAAGATATGAGAAGAGATGCAGGTTTTGAGACTGTACCAGAAAGAACAAGTAAAAATGAAAAAAGTAGAGACAAATTTATTAGCAAAAGTTTTAAAAAGAAAATCTAACAGAAAAGACTAAACTGAAGATTAAACACCGTTGAATAAATGAGTTAGTAACTTGGTAGATAAACCTAAAGAAATTAAATAGTATGTAGAACAGAGAGATGAATCATTGGAAAACACAGAGGTGAGGTTGAGAGGCAAGAAGTACTACAATTTCCAAATCACATAAAATAGATACTTCAGAGGAAGAAAATATGAAAAAGAAGCAATATCTAAATATACAATGGTTGACTTTTTCAAAAAATTGGTAAAAGATAAATCCTCAGACTAAGGAAGAAGATGGGATCCTGAGAAATATAGGAGAAATTTATTCCACATTATACACATGGTAATAAAACTGCAAAATACTAAGAGAAAAAAAGAGTACATTTTAAAAGTAACCAGAAAGAAAGAGAATAAGCAAACAATCATTATTGCCAAAGAAAAGGTAGCAATAATGACCACTGTCAAAGAATCAGGAAAATGCAAATTAAAATGAGATACAATTTACACACACTACACTGGGAAAATTAAAGTGCGACAATTTCAAGTTAAAAATAGAATGTAAAGAAATTGAATTTTTAAAATATAAATGACTAAAATTTCTTTTGAGAGTAATCTGAGAGTAATTTGATCTTATAACTCAGCACATCCACATCTAGGTATACGCTAATTAATAACATTTCATGCACATGTACACAAAATTTGTGAACACAAATATTTTTCTTGCAGGACCATTATTCTAAGGCGAAATGGGAAATATCCTAAATGCCCACTAACATGAGAAAGGATAAGTTAATATGAAAATATTCATGCAATGGAATTATGTGGAATTACATGCAGTTAAAATGCATGAACTGGAGCTACATTTATAAAAACTTAAAAACTCAAAAACATCATGTGCATTTGTATATATATATATATATATATATATATATATGTAGTACTTGCCTATATATATGCAATATTAGATCATTTATATAAAGCATTTAGACATACAAAAAAGATTACATTTTTTTTTCTAAATATGAACGTGGTATATAGTATAGACATTTGGTATAGTGTAAGAACATCCACAGGAATGATTCAGGATAGTAGTTACCTGAGGAGACAGAGAGGGGAGAAAAGGGAAGGATACACAGGGAATATCACTCTGTAAGGATTTTTGTGGGAGAAAATCTGAAGCAAGCATGGCAAAATATTGAGTCAGCAAAACAGGCTGGTGAATGATACTGATGATTGTTGTTTTATTTCCTATAGTTTCTTAATGCTTGAAAACGGTTATAACTTTGGCTTAAATTCTTCATTATGAAAATAAAAATAATGTCAACCATTTTCATGAATTGTATGCATCAATCTTTTGACTTTTTATTTCTCTTCCATTTACAGTTCCTAGACTATGAGAAAGGCTTTTTAGTCTGTGGACTATCAAGAGTTCAGTTACATTAAGTGTTATTAGATGGTAAAAGTTACTCTCCTTTAACATCTCACAAACCATGACCTGTTTCTCTTCCATTTTTTAGAGGGTAGTGTAGTTTAATAAACATAGGTAAGCTCATTAGACTATTTTTTGTGTTGACTCAATCATTATATCGTAAAACTTAAAAACCCTGGCAATTCTTAATGCTGGATTCCCCTTTGAAAGTATCTACTTTAAAAATCTAGGTTTGGGTCAGAATACATATTAAGATTAAGAGGTAATCCAGGTAGTACTGGCCTAAGGGCAAGAGATTACTTTATGGCATGTGTCAATTTCGAGCCTATTTTGCGCAAAGGCTTGATGGTTCAGACTTCACCCTATGATACACAGCATGCTTTTAATTTAGGATGGTTAGAGTTTAGTGGTGCTAGCAACATGACCTTTGCCTAGTTTCTTGAAAAACAAAACAAAACATAACAGAGAAACAAAATTGTTTTAAAGAAGTGTTCAAGTTCCAAGCTTATAGATCCCAGATAGATGGGGAATCTCTATGACTGTTTCCAGAGGGTGACTCTTGAGGCAATTAAAGCCAATAACAATGAAGAATGAAGTAGAGGGATTACAATAGTGACAGGTAAAACGATCTTCCCAGAGAGACGTGCCATATCTCTAGCACTGAATCACATTATTTAGTTACAAAAAAGCCTTTGTCATCAATAATTCATAAACAAAACAACTTTCCCTCCACTATTCTCTGTTCCTATTTTTTTCTTTTTTCAGTTTCTCCCTGAATAATCTTCATTTATCTCATCATTCTATGTCCTTAAAACAGACTGTTACATAATTTAAACATATTACATAAATTTTTGCAGACATAGACATACTTACTCTAAAATTTATATGGAAAAACACATGCCCTAGAAGAACAGAAACCATCTTGATAAAGAAGAATAAAGTGAGAGAAATCATTCTATATACCTAATCTTAAGGCCTACTGTAAGCTACAGTAATCAAGACAGTGTGACACTGGCACAGGGGTAGCCACATAGATCAGTGAAACAAAATAGAGAAACTATAAATAGACTAGCACAAATATGACCAACTGATTTTTGACAAATGGGCAAGAAACAATTCAGTGGTGGAAGGACCAATTTTTAACAAATTGTACTGTAATAATTGGATTTCTGTATATGCAGAAAATAATTAGTAACCTTAACATTATACCTTATACAAAAATTAACTCAATATTAATCATGGACTTAAGTGTAACATGTAAAATATAAAACTTTAGGGAAAAAAAAGAAAATCTTCAGGATCTAGGGCTAGCCAAAATGTTTAAATGTTTTGAGACTAGAAATACTAGAAAATACTAGAAAATATTGACAAATCAGATTTTATTAAATTAAATAATTTTGCTCTTAAAAAAAAAGAATGACAAAGCAAGCTACAAACAGATAATATCTGCAAGCCACATGTTCAATAAGGGACTAATATATGAAGAACTCTCAAAATTCAACATTAAAAAATTTTAAAAAGCAATTCAAGTACAAACTGGGCAAAAGAAAAAGACATGAACAGACATTTCACTAGAGAGAATACTGTACACAGATAGCAAATAGGCACATGATAAATGGTTCAAAATCATTAGCCATTACAGAAATACAAATTAAAACCACAATGAAATATCACTAGATACCTCTCAGATGACTATAATGAAAAACAGTGACAACAAAATGCTTATGAAGATGCAGAGAAACTGGATCAACCAGACAATCCTGGTGGGAATGTAAAATGGTACAGTCATTCTGGAAAACAGTATGTCAGTTTCTTATAAAACTAAATATGCAATTACTATATGACCCAGCAATTGTACTCTTGGGCATTTATCCCATAGAAATGGAAATTTATGTAAATACAAAAAGCTGTACTGTCTGTAATAGCCAAAAACTAGAAAGATTACATATTTCCTCCAATGTGTGAATGGTTAAAGAAACTGTCATCTATCTAGTCCATGGAATACTACTCAGCAGTAAAAAGGAACAAATTATTGATACGTGAAACAACTTGGATCTATCTCTGAGGGATTATGCTGAGTGAAAAAAAAAGCCAGTCCCCAAAGTTTACATACTCTAGGAATTCATTTATGTTATAGTTTTGAAATGATAAAATTATAGAATTGTAGAACAGATTAGTGATTGCCAAGGGCTAATCACAAGGGAGAGGGTGGGTGGAGAGGGATGTGTGGTTTTAAAAGAGTTAACAGAAGAGATTCTATTGCAATGGAACTGTTCTGTGTCTTGACTGTGGTGATGGTTACAGAACTTACACGTGAGATAAAACTGCATAGAACTAAATACACACATACAAACACAAATAAATACAAGTAAAATTGGGAAAATCCAAAAAAGACCAGTAGATTTTATCAATGTTAACATTTTTGTTGTGGTATTATACTATAATTTGCAAGATGTATTATTGAAAGAAACTGGGTAAAAGGTATACAGAATCTCTCTATATTATTTATATGTGAGTTTACAGTGATTTCAGAAAGTTAAAAAATAAAAAAGCATGTCTGATGCTATAATTATAAAAAAGTCATTTTTCTTTCATAACTGAAAGTTGCCAACACTGGGACATATTATGGCAACTACTTGAGATGGTTCAAAATATTTCCTTATGTCACTCACTTCTATTGGGGTCAAGTATAGTAACAGTAGAATCATTGTGAATTTGCTCAGTGATAGATAGCTAGGATTTGACTGTGCTGACAACTTTGAAATAACCTTGAGGCAGAATACTGTGGTTCTTTTGAGAAGAAAATCTGTGCAAACGCAGGCAATAAAGTGTTCAAATTTAGGTGTGCTACCTGCAACTTTTGAGAGTAAAAGGGAGTTGATGAAAGAGAAATTAGAATTGATAAAAGTTGCTAGGGGCTGTCCAAAAGTCAAGACTATTTGATTACTTATAAACAAGTCACTGAGACTGCTCCTTTCCCACTTCCAATTCAGAAAGGAACTAAAGTGGCTCCAAAAAACAAAGTTGCTTTTGTGACTACTGTACCAGTGATCACTCCAAAGCTATTGGTCATCTGTCCATAAAATGAGCAGATGTCTTCCACAGGAAGACAAGAATTACATATCTATGTGATGGGAGTCAACTTTCATGTAAAAGGATCTAAAGGTCATTGCCCAAATAGATTCTGATGCAAACTGTGAGACTGACAAGGGCACTGCGTTTGGTTTCAATACCCAGTGATGGCTTTCCAGGTACTCCAATACTTCCACTGATTTCAGTGCATTCATGGGAGGATCAAAATGCCTGCTGGTTTCAGTTAAGGTAATGAAGACGCATTTACATGTAGTTTTATATATGACTTCATGTCAGTGTTTCTAGAGCATATACTGTGTATGACGACTGGAATTTATGGTATGCTTGGACTTACTCTTATAACTATTTCATGATAGAGAGCTGAAGTTCATTTGTAATTGCTACCTAACATTTAAAACAATGTTCTTTGATGAACTTATGTTTACCAGGGGGGAAGGGTAGGGGGAAGGGATAGTTAGGCAGTTTGGGATTGACATGTACACATTGTCATATTTAAAATGGATAACCAGCAAGGACCTACTATATAGCACAGGGATCTCTGCTCAATGTTATGTGGCAGCCTGGATGGGAGGGGAGTTTGGGGGAGAATGGATATATGTATATGTATGGCTGAGTCCCTTCGCTGTGCACCTGAAACTATCACAACATTGTTAATTGCCTATACTCCAATATAAAATAAAAAGTTAAAAAAAAGTAAAAAAGGAACAGTCTCTAGGACCTTATGAAGTAGCCAAAGACCTTGTTCCCCCTCAGACATTTCTTAACTATCTTTGACTTCCGGGTGCTTACTAATATTCCTTGATGGCAAAATGGAAAATAAAATTCTCTTAGGATACCAAAAAACCCAAAATGTTCTTTGTTCTGACTTTATTTATAAAAGGAATGGTTTAGGGTCCTTCTTTAACAAAGAAAATGTCATCACTTTTTAGTTTCTTATAGGATCCTTAAGTAATTGTCCATCAAATAAGTCAGTGATGATCCTTTTTCAGGAAAATCTGTTGCTTCCACCTTTAGCATGCACATTTGCAAATAATCAATTTCTACTTAAATTTAATTGAATGAGAACTAAATAAGTGGGCTCTATTTTTTAATATATTTGCTATACTTTGGGTATGTCACATGAACTTTTTTTTTTAATCTGAAATCATGCAAATGTCTTTCTTTAAAATACCAGGGATTTTACTCTCCTATAAAATTTGCGTTGTTAGGAATATATAGCATAAAAAGAACCAAATGCTATTAAGGTTTTTAAGCTGTCAATTAAATTCTGCACACTACACTTATTCTGTTCCCATTTGCTAACAAGGAAAAGTGCAAAGTCAAACATGTTCTTACAAAAAGCACTATAAGCTGCATGTAAATGAGCCCACTTCTCCTGAGGATCTATCTTCAATTTGATGGTACATTTAAAAGCTTGCTTTCATTTAGAAGAGACTGAAATATACATATAGGAATTGAGAGCAGTGAAAATGCCACTTATCCAAGATTTTCCCCAGGAATAAAAGAATCAAAACAGATTATGCTGTCTCTTTAAAGCAGCTACTTGATTAATTAAACAATTAATTTCTATCAGGATATACAGACAGTAAATGTAGAAGCAAATGCTGCAGGCAGTAACTGACCAGAAAGAAATACTAAACTGGCAATTTTATTGAATAATTTTTCTGTTAAGTGATTCAATGTCTCTCTTTTCTTTCTTTCTTGGTTCACATACAATACTGATAACTGCAGATGAGGTTAGACTCAACAACTATGGCTACTTACCATAAATTTGTAATTTTCCAAATAGTAGGAGCTCTACAGATATGTAATTCAGGCCAAAAAGTTCCACTCATTCTTTCTACTTTAGTTCAGGATTTGTGGACACAACCAAACATTGTAATATTTGTCATTATGGCATGTTTTATCAACATTACCTGTATCATAGCCATCTCTACAGTGGTTTCCCAACTGGAACCCATTTTGGACAAGTGACTTTGACATGCATGGTTACATAGAGGCTAAAAAGCATAATTTCTGCTGTCAAACACACCTAAGTTTAGATCCTAAGTCTCCCCCCTAACTAGCTATACCACAAAGGGTAAGTCACTAAGCTACTTTTGTAACAACAGAACCAGCCCAAACTGGCCCTTGTCCTGTTTCTAACAAGACGCTGAGCTGTTTTTCAGAGACAACAGAAACAAAACTGCAAGTCATGCAGGTGAAGCATGGGCAGATGAGAAAATCTTGAATTCACATAACACCTGGAGTCAAAGTTTCTCTACCTGCCCCAAGGAACAAAAGAACTGGGACATGACCAGAACTTGAACAACGGAACCCTTTCAGGAGCAAAGGGTCTGTTGTTCAGGAAGATGCGGTGCTAACACGCCCTTTTACCCTATCTTACCATAACGGCCAAGTTCCAAAGCCCTCCAGCTGAAACCTGCCTCAGCAGTGCTTCTGCATACCAACCTTCCTCCCCTAACTCATAAAAATGGATCGAACCCCAGAGGGCGGAGACAGATTTGAGCAGTGCCTCCTGTCTCCTTGGTGGTTGACCTTGAAATAAAGCTTTTTCTTTTCTCAAAAGCTGGTGCCATAGTATTGATTTCTGTGCATGTCCTGCAGCGAGCCTTTGCTGGGCTCCAAGCTTGTTTCCTTTTCTATACAATAGGTATGATCTTACCTAACTTATCGATAAAATAATATTTATAAATTTCTTTTAGTCCCGAAATTAAAAAAAAATAATAGATGTCAGCTCTTTTTATTTTAACTTGCCTCAGTTGTGTGTCACATCCAATAAACTCTGAAGAGCAACTCTGTGATGAAAATAATTTTAAGTAACACTAAACAGGGTAGGTGAAACTTAGTTTGTGTATCAGATTGTATATTGCTTGCAAAAAATTGGCCCATCTCTTTTCTGTGAGAGAATACATCACCCCATTGAATTTGGGTTAGGTCACTTGACATGCTTAGGCCAGTAAACATGAGTAGAGATGACTAAGCTACTTTCTAGCAGAAGCTTAAACAGGCGTCAAAGCTACCACAAGATCTCTTGATTTTTTCCTTCAGACATGAGAACTGGCATGTCCCTCAGGAGGGGACTCCTTCAGCCTATGTCCTAGAGCAGAGCTGACCAGAGACAAGCAGCAACCAAAGTACAGTAGTCAGTATATAATTAATGTGAATGAGAATAAGTGTTTGTATTGTACGCCACTGAGATTTTGGTATGTTTGTTATTTCAGGAAAACTGACTAATACAAAAATTGATACTTAAAAGTAGGGGACATGGGCTTCCCTGGTGGCGCAGTGGTTGGGAGTCCGCCTGCCGATGCAGGGGACGCGGGTTCGTGCCCTGATCCGGGAGGATCCCACATGCCGTGGAGCGGCTGGGCCCGTGAACCATGGCCGTTGAGCCTGCGCGTCTGGAGCCTGTGCTCCGCAACGGCAGAGGCCATGGCAGTGAGAGGCCCACGTACTGCAAAAAAAAAAAAAAAAAAAAGTAGAGGACTGTATAACAAAACTCTGAACTACGTGGCTTTGGCTTTGGGGTCAGGTGTCTGTATTGAGAAAATTGTTATTGCAGTCTGGAAAAATAATATCTCATAATATGCAATGGCAAAACAACTTGGATGGCGAATGATAGGTGTGATAAATCTGGCTTTAGGCAAAGAATTTGCAAAATTCAATGTTACCAATATCCCTTGGTTGCCAATGGTTGCTTTTCACAAAGCATGACGAAAAAGAGGTGTTCTCAGAGCCATCATTTTTCAGGAAACAGTGAAAGATGAGAAGAGAGAATTTAGGTTATTTTAGGACTTGTTGAAAGATGCAAATATTCATCTTTTGAGCAGTAAACGTTGGTTTAGATTCAGTCTTTGGGCAAAGACCAAATCAAGGGTGAAATCTTCAAACCCCTTTTCAAAGGCTCTGATTGGATTAGGGTGGCCCCTAAGAAATCCTGTCAGTTACACTGAATGGCTGAGCAAAAAGAGACAAAGTATGTGGACCCTGCAATATGTGGCCTATAATTATCTTTAGAAAAAGGACTGTCCCAAAGAGGCTGTGGATTGGCCATTGGCACATGAAGCTGATTGGAATCAAATAGATAGAATGAAACACAAGAAAGACTGTGGTTGTTTGAAATGTAAAATGACCTTTGGTTTCCAAATTTTCTCAGGCAGGCAGTAGCCTAGACAAGTGCTCAACCTGTAAAGAGAGTGTATTATACTAACCCCTCTTATGATGTAGCCATGAAAAATAATATTAGAAACTACTGTCAGGTGGATCCAAGCAAATGGAGATCAACGGACTCGGAGTCTACTCCCAGCTAAGCGAACCACCAGGGCCTATTCAAGAAATATTGCCCATGACCAAGGTAAGTGTTCCTAACAAGTTTTCCCAGAGGGATTTTTTTTTTTTAAATGGCCATGCATCAGTGACTGCTATGCATCTTCATTTCTTCCTCTGTGAAAGGGAGTAATTGATGTAGTTACCCTCTCTTTGTTTTGCCACTGGATATGAGTTGTAGGAAGCAGAATTTTCCACCCTAAAATATGGCTCTTCAGTGTATTGTTTGTTTGTTTGGCTGCACTACAGGGCATGCGGGGATCTTATTTTCTTGACCAGGGTAGAACTCATGCCCCCTGCTGTGGAAGCGCAGAGTCTTAACCACTGGACTGCCAGGGAAGTCCCTAGCATATTGTTTTAAGCTGGTTATTTTCTGAGAAACAGAAGACATCAGAAAGGCTCTAAAAACCAAGTAGGAGTTGTCATTTTGTAAGAAACATTTACATTCCTAAAGGAAATCTCCATCGATAAAGGTGTCTCCCTCTCATAACTAGAAGAGGAGAATGACCAAATCTCTAAAAAACCTTAACAGTGCAGAAGGCATTGACTTAAATCTGCATCACAATCATCCTTGTTTGTTGTGCTTTTCCTGGTAACCTCCCATAACTAACTCTCCTCTCTCTCAACATCCTCTTTTTTCTTTGGCTAAGAATGCTATATAAGGTGAGAGTTTTGGCCATTTTGGTGAGTTGCTCAGTTTTTCTAGGTCTCTCCCATGTATACATGTTATTAAACTTTGTTTTATTTCCTCCTGTTAATCTGTCCCATGTCCATTTAATCCTTAGGCCAGGCAGAAGAACATAGAAGGTTAGAGGAAAATTTCTTCCTCCCCAGCAGGGTGTTGGACTGAGGGGAGGTAAATAATATGTCTTTTCGGGTCATGGGATTCTAGATCACGATACCTGATATAAAGGATGCCATGAGATCCCAGAACTAGAATTTGATGTCATGATTGGATGAACCTTTTGGGTATTCTTTTGGGGGCAAGATCTGGGTGTGTTTTGAGTACAGAAAGGAGAAAAATAAATACTCATAACTGAAAAGACAGATCACAGTAGACTTCAAATACTTAGAGCCTTCCTCCCTGTGGGAGAAGAATGTCTTGACCCTACTGATATGTATGTGGACATGTGATATGCTTTGCCAATGAAATGTGTTGTGCTGTGCTGGGGAAGGAAGAACTTTTCCTCTACCCTTCAAAGTTCCATATGTCTGGTCTAAGTATTAAATTGACATGAGACAGATTAACAAGAGACTGCATTTTACTTGTAATAAAGTTGAAACTTCTTACGTAGCCTAGAGAGTCCTACATTATCTTGCCCTCTCTCTCTCTCTGATCACAAATCTTTCCATTCTCCCACATTTCTTCCTGGGCAAGATGCACTAGGCTGTATTTATTTATTTATTGTCCTTCAAACTCACTGAATTTATTCCCACCTCAGGGATCTTGTACTTCTGGGTATAGTGTTTCTCTCCAAAAATTCACATTGCGCATTCTAGGTCAACATTAAGTTCTGAACTCAAACGTTACCTTCTCAGTAAGGCCTTTTCTAACACCTTTCCCAGACATGCTTTGGTATATTATACTCTTTCATCTTCCTCATAGTACAAAGGTATTTATCTACTTGTTTATTGTTTTTCCTCCATCAACTTGAACTGGAAGTTTTAGGAAGACAGGGTGCTTATCTAATTCACTTTCACAAATTGCAGGGCCTAAAATGGTGCTTGGCATATGATAGACACTCAAATATTTGTGATGGAAATTCCTCCGTAACTAATGCATAGTGTGTTAAATTTACAAATTCCCTAAGTGCAAATAATGAGGAAACAATTACTCATTCCCTAAACATCTGAGTTTACTAGTCTCTTGACATAGTATTCATAGCACTAGTGGCTGTGAATACACCTGCTGGGAAAGTTAATAGCCAAAATAATAGGGAAACTGCTACATATGTTAATTTCTTTGCTAAAGATATATATTTAATGACTAGCAAGTCTGTTAATTCTCAATTTCAATTAGTATGCAATAAGTATTCCAAGAGATGAAAATATACTAGCAGTTTTTATTTTATTTAATCCATAAAATAGAATATATATCGCATACTATTTTAATCTTCTTTTAATGGAAGATAAAGGCCCCAAAATTTTCCTAAATGTCAAATTTGTTACTATATATATTTAACAAAAGCTATTCAAATAACTCATCAAAAGAAAATTAGGGGTAGAACAGGTAATTAAAAACTACATAAAATTACATAATTTTTCTGAAACTACAAATTATATATGGCAAAGAAATGATGATGAAAATATTTTGTTTAATATAAGACTTTATATAAAAATATTTTAAAATACCATGGCACCATAATTCTATTACGGTTTACTTATTAATCTCTATTCCTAGACAAAAAGAAATTTTTAATGTTCCTTGCACTTGACATCTGAGAAAGGCCCAAGGTTATTTAGTAATTCAGATGTGAAAAATTATGATGAAATCAACCCTGACTTTCCCATTGCAAAGTTAGATTTGCACAGCATCAAGCACACACTTTTCTTACATGTAGTAGTTGCTCAGTAAATATTTGTTGAATGAAGGTTGATTGAACACTTAATTAACTGTCTAAAAACCCGATTTCAGGAATTCATTTTACCCTGTTTGTCTGTGAAATCTTTGAACTGATAGCAGAGAGGGCTTTTTTTCCTCTCACAGCAATGTTAAGAAGTGGGAAAATAAATCCAAATGTAGTATAACTCAAAGAGTCAGGTTCAATGCCTCTCACATGAATTTGACACTAAGTAGATCTTTATTTTATTATTCCACCTTTTTCCCCCCAATGGCTTTGTGCATAAGTTTTGTTGTTTGTTTTTTTTCTGATTACTTTTTCAGTTGCAATACACAAAACAAAAAAGAAAAAGAAAATGTCTTTGGGGTTTAAGCCCTCCATATATACTCTTTCTTAATGCTACTATCAAACAAACTTCCATTCTCTCCTGTTCATTTATTGAAGATTTTGGGGCCAGATCACAGTCTAGTAGACCTTTTTTGCTCTCTCTTAAAGAGATTTATATTTCCATGTATACGCAATCTGATAAACTCACCTTGATATTTCTACAACTTCTTAAATTCAGTGGCCTCACATATCCTCTACATCAATCACCCATCCTCTGGTCCACCTTCCTCTAAGATGTTCTAACACAAAATCTGAAGATCCAGTAGTCCACTCCCTTACCACCATTCATTTGTCTTCCTGTTCAACTCCTGAGTTCTTTCCTATCCCCCCCAACCTCAAGGACGTCATAGGGACCTTTAATACTCTGACCCCTCCATTTTCTTCTTTGTGAGCAATTCATAAGCTCTATGATCTCTCAGTTTTATTTTAACCTCTATTTCATCCCTATTTAGTTTGGACCTCAACTTTATTATAAGAACAGTAAGCCAAGCTATCTAGAAGCATGTCTATTTTTGTTTGTTTGTTTTTACACCTTCCTACATCTCCTTTTTTTCATCCTCCCAGCAAAACTGCAAGGTAGTTAAGTACTGCTAGGAAATCACACAGCTCTAAATAGGAGGATCTCTATACATTCTTGGCCTCCAAACCAACTTCAGTGGGGCTCTAACAGGGTTTTCTAACTGCTAATCCTAGAAACATTGTATGACCCATTTCGAGGATCTTTCTGCTTCCTTTACCTAAACTGATTGTCTCCACTTTCTTCAGATTTTCTATTCTATGGTCTTCTGATATTGCATTGCTCAGATTTTCTTTGTGTCTTCCAACTTTTCTTACCTTCTATTCTTGGCAGACTTCTATCCATACCTTTAATGGTAGTATTTCTCTCTTCCTCAGTCCATGCTCTACCCACTATACAGGTTCTCCCTGAGTAAGCTCATTCATTTTTTACATAATGGTAAATTACAGATTTATATTTCCAACTGAGATTTTACCGTGAATTCAGACTTGTATATCCAAAAGCATGCTGAATATCTAGTTCTACCTAGAAGGTCTGCAATACCTCAGACTCATCACACTTTACCTGGTTACTACTCCAATATCCATTCAACATTTTTGGCTGGTACCCTGAAAGGCACTTTTGCCTCTTTCTTCTCCTTCGCCTCCCATATTCAAGAAGTCAGTAAGTCCTGTCAAATTATTCCTATAAATATTTTCCTAATCTTTGTCTTGTCCATTTCTACTGCCTTCATACTGTCTCAGTCTTTCTTCTCCTCTGGCTTGGCAACTATTATATGATCATTATTTCTCCTGTCTTCTCTTTCTTCAGAATGGTCAAAATGATATGTGTAAAGAACAGTCTGGCCAAGTCACTTCTGCTCCTAATATATTCCCTATGGGGTAAAGTCTAATACCATATATATATATATATATATATATATATATATATATATATATGGGTGGCTTGTGGGACCTGTGTTCCAGGACCAGGGATTGAACCCAGGCCTCTGGCAGTGAAAGTGCCGAGTCCTAACCACTGGACTGCCAGGTAATTCCCTACATTGTGCTACAAACATATGTTTTATGTCTATAGCTGTAAACAGAAAATTTGTTACTTCAGGGTAAGTACTGTTTCTTATTCAACTTTGTAGTCTGAGCACTTAACATAAAATGTGACAAAAGTAGAAGATTTAAAAAATATTTATTGAACTATTTAATACTTCAAGCATGCCAATATTTATCTGGACAGTCTGTTCAACTATTCTCTCTCTACGAATATGCTACATTTTGGTGGATTTGGGGCTGTCTGGCATGTTTTTTCCCCATCTTAACTAAAGGTTGAATGTGATTCAGGCTTGCCTAGTCATGGATTGTCTTGGACACAATGGCTTGTTCAGAGATAGCTGCTTGACTAAACTAAGGCCAACCTGAATTTTTCTCAGACGTGACATATGAAACTAAGGGTGAGGCATTCTTTTCCACATGGGCTGCTAAGTTGGTAGAATGTGAATTTGTAGCTAATGGTAATAGCCATCGCCACCTGCCACAGAGGGATTCTTTTTGCAGAAGGAGACATGAAACCAAAAATTAGAAGGAAGCAGAGCTGAGAAACAATGAGATACAGTCCTGTTGATCTTGTGTGAACCTTAAAAGCAACTGTGTCTGAAATCACATTCTCCCTGATACTTCCCTGTTATATAAGCCAATAACATCCCTTAAGTAATTGAGTTTGTTATTGATAATTTAAAGTAAGACTGACATCTAGAGCATCATTTAAAGCATGCTTTGATCCCCGAGTCTTCTCTAAACCTCCTAGCCGACAATATATAACTCCCTCTGGATTCCATGGATCAATTTTCTATTGGCATCTTATACGTAACAATTAAGATTGTCCAAGTAGAGGCAGAGTCAAGAGATGAAGCTATAGAATCATATAATTTCACACACACTTAAATCTATCCATACCAGGAACCAATGTATACACCTTGGTCTTCACCTTAGGTGAGGCAAAATGTGCTTACTTGTTCTATTTTTCTTCTTTCTTAAAATAATTTGAGTTGTATTTCTGCCTTTCACTTACAACTGAAAGAGTCCTGATGAGTATGCATGGACCTCAAAAGCTAGAGCCCCTGCTCTCAAGGAAGTTCTAGACCACTGACCACGGAGGAGAAAGACCTGTACAATGTACTACGGTGTTCTATTCAAAGCAGCATGTAAAATGAATTGAGAGCCTAGAAGAAGAATTGATTATTTAAAATAGAGAAACGATAGATAAAAGTTAGAATAGAGGAACTATGGATAAAAGTTAAAGTTTAG
Organism: Phocoena phocoena; assembly: GCF_963924675.1. Lineage (NCBI taxonomy): Eukaryota > Metazoa > Chordata > Mammalia > Artiodactyla > Phocoenidae > Phocoena > Phocoena phocoena. The sequence goes on along the minus strand of NC_089222.1, from coordinate 114,799,869 downwards.
ACACAAAGAAACCCAGTAAATGCATAATTCATAGTTTTTGAATTAGTAAATAAAACCTGGAAAAATTGTTTTAAGAGGAAATTATCTGGTTTTCTTTCAAAATCATTAAACTGTTTTCACTGAGAGAAGAGTATATAGAGAAAGCACCTCCTGTCATACAATTTCAGGCAAGGTTGTTTAGGTCAGTGTCTTAGGTGCTAAGGAGATGTGCTACAAAGACATCAAAGTCAAGTAAATATCTCATCATGAGTTATTGTTTTAGCAGAAACCATTCTTGCCCTACATAACGTGCTTTTGGGGAAATAAAAGGCATAATGAATAATTTATTTTTGGATGACCTTGCTATATTTCTAAGTTCAAGGAACAGCCAGATTCATAAAATTCACATAACCAGATTACCTCAAGGAACAAAACTCTGGGCATAGAGTGGGTCAAGAGTAGTCCTCCCAAGTGGGCTTCTTTTGCAGTTGTCTCAATATATCTTAAAAGTAACAGTGCCCCTGCAGAAAATATATAGCTCTTAGTACATCCGGTGACAGGAATTGTTATAGCTAAGGGGGAAGACCATGTAAGCCTGTCTATTCTCATAGGTCAAAACTAAACTAACTGCCTTCCCCCTTGTTCTTTCTTCTGTATTTTCAATCTTAGCAAATGACACCATGGTGTATTTGGCACTAGAGCTAGAATATTGGAAGTCATTTTATATCCTCCCATTTCCCTCTTTCCCCACATCTGTTTTCTAACTGTAGTTTGTTCATTTCAATGCATCAGCATGAAAGCAGCAATATCTTCACAACCCGTTTCTTTCCATTCCTATTGCCTTAATTCTGATGTCACCACCTCTCTCCTTTATCTAACTGCATTTCCAGAGAGAAAGGCTTGCAAGAGCAAGCATGGATGTTTGTGAGCTAGACTAAGGGTAAATAACAAAAACCAAACAATACCAGAAACAATTGTTTGGAAAGAAAACACCCAGGTCAAATTGGAAAAAAAAAAATAAGGTGAGGCAATGTTTTGGTTTGGATTTAAGCATGGAGAAGGGGGCAGAGCAATGTAGGATTAAAGATATGGAAGCATCCTAAGTGTCCATCGACAGATGAATGGATAAAGAAGATGTGGCACATATATACAATGGAATATTACTCAGCCATAAAAAGAAATGAAATTGAGTTATTTGTAGTGAGGTGGATGGAGCCAGAGACTGTCATACAGAGTGAAGTAAGTCATAAAGAGAAAAACAAATACCGTACGCTAACACATATATATGGAATCTAAACAAACAAACAAAAAATGATTCTAAAGAACCTAGGGGCAGGACAGGAATAAAGACTCAGATGTAGAGAACGGACTTGAGGACATGGGGAGAGGGAAAGGGTAAGCTGGGACGAAATGAGAGAGTGGCATGGACATATATACACTACCAAATGTAAAACAGATAGCTAGTGGGAAGCAGCCGCATAGCACAGGGAGATCAGCTCAGTGCTTTGTGACCACCTAGAGGGGTGGGATAGGAAGGGTGGGAGGGAAACGCAAGAGGGAGGAGATATGGGGATATATGTATATGTATAGCTGATTCACTTTGTTATAAAGCAGAAACTAACACACCATTGTAAAGCAATTATATTCCAATAAACATGTTAAAAAAAATAAAGATATAAGAAAGAAGAAAACAAGCAGTAGTTATTCTCTGAAGAATACAAATATGAGGTGATCTGGATTAATTCTGAGGCTGGTGACATTAACTATGGGGACCCATATGCACTTGCATAATTGAGCCACATTCATTAGTGTCTTGGATAAGGTGGACCTGCAGGACCTTTGTTTCAATCCCCCCATCTCCACTGAATTTTCCACATTACTGAGAGTCTTGCCCCTCAGTTACCTGTTCTCTCCTATTTAAGACCATTAAGTGGTTTTCTAATGGCCACTCTCAGCATGAAAGCCATGCTAATAACTGTCAACTGATCTTGATCCTTAGTGCCAGTGAAACAGAAAAGAAGGCACTGGCAACATCCAAGACAGGAGGTAGTATCAAGTGTGATCAGTCTGTGCAACACACCATGTGTACAATCACTGTGGCTAGAATAGCCAGGTCTATGGGAGAAACAACTGCCCTGAATTGACCATAATCCTCCAGCTCCCTTGCACTGGTCATGCAGGGCTGTTATGTGAACATACTGCATCTCTTATTATGCTTGCTCCATTTATGTCCTTAATCAAAACTCTGATTTTTTTTTCTTCTCCTGAGATTTCATATAATTTCTGTTGGACCACTCAGGAAAAAAACTAAGAAATGGATTGAGGAGCAACGTCTAGGTCCAAATACCCCTTCCTTCAAGAGTGGAGAATCATTATACATTCAGCAGTGGAAGCCACATTAGCACACTAAATAGGGCCAAACGGCCTCACGCACAGGTCTCTTCAGCCTCTTTCCCCATCAGCTGAAAGAGGGTGGTCCCTCCCCAGCGCCTGGTAGGATGGTGACTTTGGCACTTGTATCCAACAGAATCATAGAAGTTTGAGTCCCTCCCCTGCTGGAAGTTCCCCAGCATATTCAGATGGGTGATTACTGTCTTTGTCCCTTCTTGGGGACAAAGAGATCTTGGCCTCTTGCCAATCATCTTTCTCCATAAAGAAGCTAAATGTGGACTGGAAAGCAAGGGAGGGAGAAAGTGGCTTTATGCCAGTAAGCACGTACTATTGCCAAATATTTGTGCCCTCTCAAAATTCATATGTTGAAATCTTAATGCCCAATGTGAAGGTGTTAGGAGTTATTAAAAGGGATAGGGAGGTGCTTAAGTCACGAAGGTGGTGCCCTCATGAATTGGATTAGTGCTCTTGAGCTCACTAGCCCCTTTCACCCTGTGAGTACATGATCCGAAGTCTGGGACCTGGAAGGAAGCCCTACCTTGGCCATGGTGGTACTCTGATCTCAGACTTCCAGCCTCCAGAACTGTGAAAAATAAATTTCTATTTCTTATAAGCCACCCAGTTTGTGGTATTTTGTTATAGCAGCCTGAACGGACTGAGACAGCACGGAACATTTACTTGTGATTTTGAGCTGAACTGGGACTGCTGGTGGTTCAATTAAAGAAAAAAAATGTTCAGTACTGTCTGTTCATGCAAAGACTTACGTCAGGAGGCAAGGTCATCATTATTGTCACAATCTATGTCAGTTTTGGGGACACCTTGACTCAACGACTACAGCCACACTGCTTTCAGCTAGATCTACGGTGTTTACTCTTTTGGGCTGACTCAAGCTTGACTTACACTTTTTGTCAAGGGGTGCACCTATCTAAGGTCATTTGCTTCCCGTTGTCATGATAGCATCTCTTAAATATCACTTGGTTTTAATGTACGGACTGGAGGGGTTTTCCAGGGTAGCAGCCCAGACCACAAGAACTCATCTAGATGTATTTGGGTCATTTCTCCTTCTCCAGTGGGTGACCTTCATCAGTATTTTTGATACAATTCTCCCCAGGAGCCTCGGAATACTAAGCAAACTGTCATTTATGGACAAAGCATTATTTATCTTAGAACAATCTCCTTAAGAAGACCAAAGCTCCCTTAGAGCACATAAGACCCCCCTGCCCAAAACCCTGAGACATTATTTTGGATAAAGAGTTCAAGCAAGGCCGCAGTGAGGAGATATTTTAGAAAGATCTGATTAAAGTATGAAAATGAACCATGTTGGTATTTGGGAGAAGTGTGATCCAGAAAGGAAAAGAGCAAGTTCAAGGATCTTGAGGTAAGAGCTCGCAGGGTATATCAGAGGAGCAACAAAGGAAGTGGGACTGGAATGGTGTGAAGAGAGAGCCGTGTGGCAGGCAATTGTTAATTCCAATACAATGTCTAAAGGATGAACTATCAAAATATCAATCATCATGAAGTATGATTCACGATTACACTTCAATATTCATCCATTAGAAAGTCATAATGTTGTATGTTTTTTCATATTTATTCACTCATATCCTCTCACTCTTCCCTGTTTAACCTTCTCTGTCTCCTTCTCTTTTACTTTTCCTCTTTGGTCTTAACCTTTAACCCTAGTAGGGGATTACGCTTTATTAAGTTTAATATTTATGGTGTATTTGCTTAAATATATTTAATATTTATGGTGTATTACGCTTTATTAAGTTTAATATTTATGGTGTATTTGCTCAGAATGTTAAATGCACTTTGTTCCAATACTAAAAATGGAAAGAATATGCCCACTTCCTTTTGAAAATGTGGAAGAAGATGTCAGGAGATGCAAAGGTTAACACGTATGTGAAATCGAGAATGATTATATTGACCGCCGAGTAAACAAAGAAAAGGAGACAGCTCTGCTCTCTTATTGTAATTGCAAATTTATTTTTTATAGTTTCTACAGTTTCTATTTTCCTTTAAACTGCCTTAATCTGTCTTCCTGCTGTGACCTATTTCCAGTAATGCATATTCAGTATAAAAATAGTAGATCAAATCATATCAGAATGCAAGCTACTCCTTGTCGTGCAGAAACATGTACTTCTACATAACACTGAAATCACTTTCCCTCATACTAATTATTTAATTTCCATAAAACACTGAGAGTATTCTGCCATTAAGTCTTCACATTTAAAACTTGTTTTGTAATATTTTAATAGTTCTTTTAAACAACATAGTGAGGAAATACACTTACTATTTTATAGATCCAGCAATTGAGCTGTCGGAAAGTTAAAATATTAATCTAAGGCCATACAATGAGGTTATGTGTATGCTTATAACCAGAGTGTCATTTCAGTTCAAATGAGAGTTGACTGAATGAAAAATTCATCAGTCAAACTGACATGACCAAAATGATCAACTGTTAGGACCGACCATTCCAGGCTGCTATTTCTCAAACTGTGGCCCACAAATTGTCTGCATTGAAATCTCTACAATGTTGATTAAAACATAGATTCTGCTTCTTACCACAAATCTACTAATAAAAAGATTTCCAGGGCTAGGGCCCAGGACTCTGCATTTTAAACAAGTATCCCAGATGATTCTTGTAGATGCTAAAGTTTGGAAATTATAGTTGTTAGCAAAGTGCAATTAAGGTATTTCTTGAACTTCACTTTTTGGGAAAGTAACATTATAATAAGACCTGGGGGTCTAGTATCCAGTCAGGTGGAAATTACTGATGCTATGTAAGCTGTGGAGGAGTGAAGCAGAGCTTGCCAAAGGTTTAATAATTCTGGATGTTCTTTCAGACATTAAATGCAGCTCTTCAGGCTTCCTGCAGAAATCTGAAAATGTTCTCTTTATTTGGATTTCATGTATGTAACAAATTGTCCCCAAGGAGCCAAACTGTGGTGTACATATATGTGTATGGGTAATTAAGGAAAAATAAAGTTCTGTAAACTATTTAATTTTTTGTGTGTTTCAACTATTTGATAAGACCACAAAATGTAAAAAACAGAGATGATTTCACTTTTTCCTTAAGGAACATCCAATGCAATTTCCCCAGTAACTGAAGAATACTTTTGACAACATCTTACCAGTAATAAGAGCTAATAACAACTGCAACAGTAACACTAACGTGTACCCTGGTCTTACGTGAAAAGTGTGTATCATACTTCACAATGCAGCCCATTCCACTGTTTTACAGTTCAAATTATTAGGAAGTGCTTTTTTACATTAACCTAAATTTGATTGCTTATGATTTTCATGGTACTCTGGTGGCAAACAGAAAATGCTAATTTCCTCATCACCTCTCAGCTGCAGTATTTCCACCACAGGCTCACTCCCACCCGATTTTTCAGACAATGCTGACCAAGACAGGAATTATATTAACAGCCACACTCCCCAACAAATGGTCGAACATTACTGCTGGAACTATAGCTGTGAAGTGCAGTAAGTCTGTGATGCGTCCTAGATATCCTAGACCACTTGTTCAAAACCTTTTAGCTCGCATCCTTTTTATATCCACTGAAGCTTCTTGTCCTCATTAGGATGTCTGTTGCCTTCATACCTCTCATGCTCTCTCTCTCTGTCTCTGTTATTCTTCCTCCTAAGTTTACTTCTTTTCTTAGCTAAACTGGACATATTCAGTGTACCAATTCTTTCTCTTACCAGGATATTCATGATTCCCTACCTTGAATCAATACAACAATCTTCTTTTTAACTCAGGTAAGAATCACTGCCAATTTAGAATTCTACTGACTGATGCAAAAATCGCTTCAATTACCATATTCACCATAAAAATTCCTTTGTTTACTCATTTATACACTCATTCAATAAATCTTTACTGACTACCTACTCAGTATCTAACATGCCTGAGGCAGACCTCTGTATATTATCGGATTCTCCTGCCCATCACTTCCTTTTTCAGCAAATGACTTAGACTTCTTTGCAAAGAACATTGATAGCATGGTAGCATGAATTCTGCTAATTCTATCCATTCCCCCCAACCTATCACCATAAATTTAAATAGAGTTATTTCTGTTTTTAAAATGAGAATTTGTTCCAACACAATTGACACATTAAGAAACAATTTAAGCATAGCAAATTTTATGTTTGCTAATGCACGATTTCATTCATGAGAAACACCAGGTGAGCACAGAAAGCTGCACTAAGTTGAACAGAGCTGCATTGAAATAAATGAAATGCACCCATGAACACACCTCGAACATCTATCAGCTCAGTCCCCCCATTGTGTTATAAGCCACACCCATCCACATCTGGCATTGCTACTTTTAGGCCACAGTTAGCTAAACCTCCTTCCACCACTTCACAATAACTCTCAAGCTGCCACCCTTCCAAAATCTACTTCTACAAGTAAATTTCTTTTTTTATTTTTTTCAAGGTAAATTTGTCATATTTATTGTATTGTCTTGTGGGATGGTCAGTTTTATGTGTCAGCTTGGTTAGGCCACGGTAGTTGGTCAAACAGAAGTCTGGACATTGCTATGAGGTACATTTTAGCTAACATTTATATCAGTAGACCAAGCAGGTTACCCTCCATAATGTGGGTGGGCTTCAATCAATTGAAGGCCTTAAAGGAAAACAGACTGAAGTTCCTGAGCCAGAGAGAATTTGGCCTCCAGACTGTCTGTCCTAGAACTTGAGTTGCGACGTCAACTTTTCCCTGGTTCTCTGGACTGCCATCCAGCCCTGCACATTTTAGACTTGCCAGTCTTCTAACAGAGAGAGGCAGAGACAGAGAGAAACAGACAGATCGATATATACTATTGGCTCTGTTTCTCTGGAGAATCCTGACTAATATGGCTGGTGACTCTTAGGAACACATATGAAAGATTACATCGACCTGACTGCATCTCTGAACTCATCCTTATTGTTTTCCAGCCATTTCCAAGAACTGGGCACTTCTTTTGTATCAGACAAACTTTTTCATCTCTGTTCTATATTCCATCTCTTCCCATTTCCACTGGAATCTTGCCATTTCACTTTTTCTTCTTTCCTATCGTGCTTCTCTCTTTCTTTGCTAGTTCCTTTCCTTCATAATGTAAGCTCAGACCACAAGGGCCAGAAGTTGGAGAGGAATGGAGGGCTATTAGGATAGTTTTATCTTAGCTCATAGAAGATAATAATGTTATAAAAGCAAAAATCAACAAATGAGACCTAGTTAAAATTACAAGCTTCTGTACATCAAAGGAAACCACAAACAAAATGAAAAGACAACCCACGGAATGGGAGAAAATATTTGCAACTGATGCAACAGACAGGGATTAATTTCCAAAATATACAAACTGTTCATACAATGCAATATACAAACTGTTGCATACAATGCAAACTGTTCATACAATGCAATAACAAAAAAAACAAGCAACCCAATTGAAAAATGGGCAGACGATATAAATAGACATTTTTCCAAAGGAGACTTACAGATGGCCAATGGACACATGAAAAGATGCTCACTAATTATTAGAGAAATGCAAATCAAAACTACAATGAGGTACCACCTCACACTGGTGAGAATGGTTGTCATTAAAAAGTCTACAGGTAACAGGGGCTTCCCTGGTGGCGCAGTGGTTGAGGGTCTGCCTGCCGATGCAGGGGACACGGGTTCACTCCCCGGTCCGGGAGGATCCCACGTGCCACGGAGCGGCTGGGCCCGTGAGCCATGGCCGCTGAGCCTGCGCGTCCGGAGCCTGTGCTCTGCAACGGGAGAGGCCACAACGGTGAGAGGCCCGTGTATCGCAAAAAAAAAAAAAAAAAAAAGTCTACAAATAACAAATATTGGGGAGGTGGGTGGAGAAAAGGGAACCCTCTTACACTGTTGGGGGGAAATGTAAACTGGTGCAGCCATTATGGAAAACAGTATGGAGGTTCCTCAAAAAACTAAAAATAGATTTGCCATAAGATCCAGCAATCCCACTCCTGGGCATATACCTAGACAAAACTGTAATTCAAAAAGTTACACGCACCCCTAAATTCACAGAAGCACTTTTTACAATAGCCAAGACATGGAAACAACTTAAGTGTCCATCAACAGATGAATGGATAAAGATGTGGTACATATATACAATGGGATATTACTCAGCCATAAAAAAGAATGAAATGATCCCATTTGCCACAACATGATGGACTTAGAGATTATCATACTAAGTGAAGTAAGTCAGAAAGACAAATACCAGATGATATCACTTATATGTGGAAACCAAACTATGACACAAATGAGCACATCTACAAAACAGAGACAGACTCACAGGCATAGAGAACAGACTTGTGGTTGCCACAGGGAGCATCGTGGGGGAGGGATGGATTGGGAGTTTGGGATTAGCAGAGGCAAACTAGTATATATAGGATGCATAAACAACAAGGTCGTACTGTATAGCACAGGGAACCGCATTCAATATCCTGTGATAAACCAGAATGGAAAAGAATATGAAAAAGAATATATATGGGTATAACTGAATCACTTAGCTGTGCGGCAGACATTAACACGACAGAAATTCTTCAGCTTTAGCTCCTTAATGATCTTTCCTCTGAACACTTAAAAATTTATAAACCTAAGGGTCATAGAGTCAAATGTCTTCCAAACAGTATGATGGAAAGTTCTGCTTTCTCAATGTACTCATCACTTCCACTACAGCAACAACATTTTCAGTGTTGATAAGGATACCATTAGGCCACAATGTGTAGCACAGCAGACCCTGATGATGCCAATGAACTCTTCATGGATTCTTAATATAGCCCACTGGGTTTATGTGGAATCAGCAAATTAGAAAATTACTGTAACATTTAGTTGAATTAATTCCCTCCAGGCTGATTCAATGGCATATAAAGCAAGATGAGATTCCCATGTGACACAATCAACAGTCACAATGAACTGAAAAAAATCAAATTACCCTAAACCTTAAAACTCCTAAAATTGATTACTACCTTCCTCAGCTATGCTATTTTCTGCAATGAAAACAATAAATACTTCTTAGCTACCAAATCCATAAAAACATCTTTCATTTCTCGCTGAGTGAATTTTCTTTCTAAAGAACAACTGCATATAATGCTGAACAAAAATAACAAAAACTGGATTTGAACCCTGGCTTTACTATTTACTAGCTGTGTGACCTTGAACAAGTTACTTAAATGATCTGCGTCTCTTTCTTTATGGATAAAATAGGGGGAAAATACTTATTTTTAGGGTGGATGGAGGATACAAAGCAAATATGTATTTTAAGTACCTAATACAGAGATTGGTATTTATTATGTACAAAATAAAATAGCAGAGTCTTTATAATGTTCAAAATATAAGTACATACTATATTTGTACTGTAAAATCATTTACAAAATCAATGTATGCAATCTGACATATACTTCAAAGGAAAACATTGTTACTTTCTCTCATAAAATCAACATATGCATATTTTAAAATTTTCACAGAATTCAGAAGTGAATATGAGTAATGAAAGAAAGTCTGTTTATATCATTCTCAAGATGATAACCACTATTAACAATTTGCTAAAAATGCTGTCAGATCTGCTAAAAAGGGAGCCACGTTATATGTATTATTCTGTAACTGTTTTTCACTTAATTTGTAAGAAAAATTTCCTAGTCACTTAGCCATCTCTAATAGCAATTGAGTACTTATTTGTGTTTATCACATAATTCAGGAAGAATTTCTGTCTTTGTTTGTAACCAGCGCAAGAATCCTAGGAAGAGAGAGAAGGCAGCCTTTGCTAAGAAAATGCTATAATAACCCCACTGTAAGATGGAGAGTGGCATCCTGGCTGTCAGGCTGGCAACTGGAAGTCCAGAGGAAGAGGGCATCTCCCCTCCCTGAGGAGGGAGGAGAACATGGATGCCCTGGAGAGATGAAGAGTGAAAAAGGCCAGATGCAAAGAAGGAGGAACTAGCAGAGCTAAGTTCCTCTGTGTGTGTACGTGCATATGTGTGTGTGTGTGTGTGTGTGTGCGCTGGGAGGGGGGAGTACACAGAGAAGACCTGCCTAGCAATGTGGAGATGTGGCAGAGAAGAAAGGAGAGACATGTCTAATGGAATGTTTCAGTAACTCGTAGGCCCTGTGAAGTAAAACTAAAAATAGCATAATATGCTTTATATGATTATTTTGTTATGGAAACTAGAAAAGGGATTGGTGAGGGGTGGGAAAAATGATAGCCATATGTATATTGGGGAGGGGAGCTGATATCTGAAAAATCAATTGAAACAGTATAATTTATTTAAGTGATGCCAAATAGATGACACATCAGTCAAAGAAAGTCCTTAAGAAGGACACTTTGAATATGTATCTTTGCATTTACTTCTCCCATTGGTTTATTAGGTTTACATAGCTAATTGACACACTACTGCCCTGTAAGTCAGGTTATGTACCTTTCCTACTATCCAAGAATTCCCAAAGATATTCAACCTCTTCCTTCCTATAAAAATTCCATTCTAAATAAAAAGTTCATTCTTTGTTTCCCAAATACATCATGAAATTTTTATCTTTGAATTTCTTACTCATATTTAACCAAACATTTATGAATATAAATTTTATGAATTTCTATGAAAGCAATGAATTTAAAGTCTACAGTTTCTTAAAACTTAAGCTTAAGATTTATTATCTCGGGCTTCCCTGGTGGCGCAGTGGTTGAGAGTCCACCTGCCGATGCAGGGGACACGGGTTCGTACCCCGGTCCGGGAGGATCCCACATGCCGCGGAGCGGCTGGGCATGTGAGCCATGGCCGCTGACCCTGCGTGTCCGGAGCCTGTGCTCCGCAATGGGAGAGGCCACAACAGTGAGAGGCCCGCGTACCACATAAAAAAAAAAAAAAAAAAAAAAAAAGATTATCTCCATGAGTCCATAATTATTTCTTTCTTCTCAAATTCTTTATCACTTGTCACTTGCTACCCCTTGATTTGGGGTGCTTGTCATATTCTACACATTTCCTGTCTGCAAAACTGGACCATGAAGTTAGAAATGCCATCTCATCGACGGGACTTATTTTAGTACTCATTCAATGAAAGGCTACCATAAATATTTATCTTAAAACACTCATATTTTGAATTTCATATTTAATAATTTCACACATAAAGGATTTCAAAAAGGAACCATATCCTCAAATTGCTGAAACATTATGATTGCCCCCAGAGGAAAATTTCTGAGTTGAATAATAGTTTGCATTTTGTTCCACACAATTCCTGTTACAAATTCAGGTTCTGAAAATAATGATTAAGAGACAGTTAATAATAACTGTATATTTACTACCAGAGACTATTCTTAAATCCTTATATAATTATTATATTTAATCCTTACAACAGCCAGTGAGATACGCAATACCATTTACTGAAATTTATTGTTGAATACACTAAGGATTAAAATATTGTAAATAACATACCTAAGAATATACAGCTAGTAAGTAGTAGAGTTGGGAATCAAATTCAAGAGTGTTTGACTCTAGTTTTAAACCACTATTGCAACTAAGCTTAAATTGAACTACGCTTCTTAAAGAGCTTGTGTTGACTCATTCTTCAAATAATTTTTTAGATTAATTTGCCCTAATAAAATAAGAGGCTGAAGTTAGTTTTGCTTTGTGAGTTAATATAATGAAGCAATATCCTCTTGAAAATCCTCTAGGATTTTAAATAAACTCTAGGTAAAAGGCAGACAAATTAGCATAACATTCATATTAATGCCTCCCAAAGTGTGTTACACAAGAAGTCGATTCTTTGGAATCTATGCAGTGCTAGATATATTATTTTCAAAGGGGCTTTGGTTACTCATTATGGTGATGGATGACTGTGATGAAAATATCAACATATGTCTAAGTTTTTCCTTCAGTATTTCTCCCATAAATATAACATAGTGATATAGAATGAAGATTACTTAATGAGACAAGCAATGGGATTATTTGCAGTGGTTGCAAGTAAATCTGATTTTCAAATCGTAAAGTGTGACATTCCTCATGATATTACCTACTGATTTTATTTGACCTTACTATTGTTAGAATTAAGAAATGTCTGAACAGACAACAACCAGTTCAATAGTTTTCAATAAACTGACCGTGCCTCATTATAAAATGATGTATACACCAAAGGGAGACAATTTTCTTAAAGAGAGACAATTTTTTTAATACATATGACTAATGGATTAGATGTAGCAGACCGTCAGCACACAGCCTAGTAGGTGTATAGAATTTGTCATCAGCTATCAAAACTATACTTAATTATCTAACACACAGATACCTCAAATATGAGAAAATGAGTACAGAAAAATTCAGTCAATTTAAATATATAAGAAAATATTTTGCAGATATAATTCTTTGTACTGTGGTTCAATTGTCCTGAACATCACACATAAGTGGGTTGAACTTGAAGGTGCACAAGAGGATAAGTTGAACTATCCACACCTGCAGTTAGCAAAGTTGAGCACATTTTATATTTTTACATAAATAAATACTGTATTTCTAAGTAATACATAATATTAAATTCCAAGGGAGGTTAGGCAAGAGCTAGAAAGTGGTACATCCAGCACATGCAGTTCGGCTTCAAGTTCCATACTTGTAAATGCTCTGACACTGCTCCTCCTGAATAAGTTGAACCGATTACTGTTCACAGCTCTAGGCCAGCCTATATGCTCAAATTATTCAGCCCTCAATTCATCAGATTCAGAATTCCACCTCTCTGAACTGTTAGTAAATTCCTAATTGAAAACCCTATGTCTAAACTCCTGTCTTTGCACAGCAAATATTCTGGAATATTGGATTCTGAGGAAAGGCAAATCATCTCTAAATGAGCTTCTTCACCATAACCTTGGTCAGATAGGAGACTGGTCAGAGACTCCTTCGAAACGCCAAGTTCATTTTGGAGTAATCAGAATGTGAGGCGTGGTGGGAAGAGCTATCTAGTGCTTGGGCTGCAATTGACGACTTTCCCACTTCCTAACTGTGTGATCTCAAAGAACTTAACATTTCCTACCTTGGCAACAGTCATAAGTGAAGCGTATGGTCCAATATCTGATAGGCATTAAAACGGCAGCTTCTGTTTCTCAAAGAGTCTCTGTGTTAACAGGGCTGACCTAGGACCAAATTAAGATTAACCCTGAGTCTTTATCATATTCAAATGTCTAATGATTTGAGGATGGATTGATATATATATTTTTCATCTTTCTTATAAAAAGAAAAATTATTCCCTAAAGAATTGATTCTATGATATTAATTTTTGAACAAAGGAATTTATAAGAGGAATGCTTGTTCCTTTAAGCACAAGGAAAACTATAATATAATATAAATCTGTGAAACGTACAAGTTTGTTGAAAAATCATTATTGAGAGCATTTCTCTTTGGCGTTTTGAATCCATGTTAAGTGTACTTTCTTTCTTTTTAAAAATAAATTTATTTATTTATTTTTGGCTGCATTCGGTCTTCTTGCTGCACACGGGCTTTCTCTAGTTGTAGCGAGCAGGGGCTACTCTTCGTTGTGGTATGTGGGCTTCTCACTGCAGTGGCTTCTCTTGTTGTGGAGCATGGGCTCTAGGAGGGCGGGCTTCAGTAGTTGTGGCACACGGGCTCAGTAGTTGTGGCTCATGGGCTCTAGAGTGCAGGCTCAGTAGTTGTGGTGCACTGGCTTAGTTGCTCCGTGGCATGTGGGATCTTCCCCGACCAGGGCTTGAACCCGTGTCCCCTGCACTGACAGGCAGATTCTTAACCACTGCACCACCAGGGAATCCCTTAAGTGTACTTTCTATCTCCAAATAGGAAGCAGTTGTTTAGCCAGGTTTTTCACAACATATATATTCACAAAATGCTGCAGAGATAGAAACAGTCTCTTCCTTGTGAAAGGAAATGTTATAGTTACTGAGATGAGCCCTGGATCAATACATCAGTATAGTTCAGGTTTCCTGATTTCCAGAAAGATGTGAAGCCTGAAATGAACTAATACATAATTGAAGTTATAAAGAGAAGCCATTGTTACTTAGGGGCATTTTCCTCAGAAAAGTATTGTTTCCTCTCCCACAAATCATGCCTACTATGTAGTTCTGAAAAGTAGCTTTTGCCAGAATATCCTAATGATCAATTTAATCTGTAAAGACCCTTCTTCACCTTTCATTCCTGTTAGTTAAAGTGATTTTATGTGTCAATTTGACCAGGTCACAGGGTCCACAGATAGTTTATCAAACATTATTCTGGGTGTGTCTGTGAGGGTGTTATGGATGAGATTAACATCTGAATTAGTAGTCTGAGAATAGCAGATGACTCTTCTCCAGTGTGGGTGGTACCCATCGAATCAGCTGAAGGCCTGAATAGAACAAAAAGGTTGACCCTCCTGCAAGTGAGGGAAGTCCTCCAGCCAGACTACGTGAGCTGAGACACTGGTCTCTTCCTATCTTCAGATTTGAACTGAAATGTCGCCTCTTCCTGGGTCTTGAGCCTGTCAGCTTTCAGACTAGGACATCAGCTTCCCTGGTTCTCAAGATTTTGGACTCAAACTGGAACCACACTATCAGTTGTCTTGGGTCTCCAGCTTGCTAAGTGCAGAGCTTGGGACTTCTCAGCTTCCATAATCATGTGAACTACCTTATAATATTTTTTTTAATTTTATAATGTATATCTATTTCCTCATATAATTTAAAGAAATAATATAATAATAATATAATCCTTATAATTTATATTTATACAATATATATTTCTCTATACATATTATCACCTATTGGTTCTCTTTCTCTGGAGAAGCCTAATACAGTAAGTTATAGACGCATTTAAGTAAACATGGCTACATAACAGAAGAATTTCCTTTCATCAGATACCTTGAGATAAAACAGCTCCTTGTTCCCAAATATGAGTTTAATTAATTTGTATTTTTGTCCAATAATGTGATCTTTATTTGGGAAAAATGTTCCAGTTTAGAAAACATTACAATTTATTTATTTATCTCTATGTAGAAATTTATTGAAAGATTGGATTCTTCTTGCCACTCCACTTCAATCAGTTTTTCTCCTTCTTCCCTATCAAACTCAAGGGTCTTCAGGAGTTGCAAAAATAGTTTTTACTATTAACCCAAGAAAAACAGAGAGTTTTGCTCAAATGTACTTAAAAGCTTTTGGAGCTATTGGCTATTTATTAATTCTATGCCCTACCTAAATTATTATAGATCGATAGCTACAGTTTAATAAATAGTTACTGAGCCCTCCTTACTTACATATTATGGTCTATAGTAGAAAATAAAGAGAAATTAGAGCGCCCACATTCAGAGGCTGCATTAATCACAGTTCTCTAGAGAAACAGAACCAATAGGTTATTATTTATTTATTTACTTATTATGAGGAATAGCTCATGCAATTATAGAGGCTGAGAAGTTGCACCATCTGCCATTTGCAGTTGAAGACCCCAGTGGTGTAATTCAGTCCAAGTCTGGAGATCTGAGAACTAGGGGAGCCAACGGTGTAAATCCCAGTCTAAGGGCAGGAGAAGATAAGATGAGATGTCTTAGCTCAAACAGTGAGGCAGGGGAAAAGGACACAAATTCCTTCTTTCCCTGCCTTTGGTGTCTTTCAGGCCCTCAATAGTTTTAATGATGACAACCTACATTGAAAAGGGCAACCTACTTTACTGAGCTAAAATCTCATCTGGAAGCACCCTCACAAACATACCCGGAAATAATGTTTAATCTGAACACCCTGAGGCCAGTCAAGTTGATACATAAAATTAACCATCTTGGGAGGCTGAAATAACTTATTACCTAGTCTCTCCTCACTCTCATTTTTATTCAGTCATTTGATTGCTTGATTGTAGTAAGTGTAATAAGTGAATTCACTAAATTCGCAATACATAGAAAGAACCCTCCTTGACATCAAATCCCTAAAGACCAGTTGATGAATATGGGCAAGGGAGGAGGGTCAAGATTTTGTTGCTGAATTGACCTGGGCACCTGCCAATTGTAGAATATACCTGCAATTACCTGGGGAAAATGTGTGCACAATGACTTTCCCACAGGGGCCAGCGGCAGCAAGACTTTCTCTTAGTAAGTTTTTCATCAGTAGACATGAACAAATGGGAAAGAAAAAACTAAGCTGAATTTGTCTTTAAACCATAAGGATTTTTATTTTATCCTTTTTCTTTTATAACCTTGTTTTTGTTTCTTTACTCTTGGCTCTTTATATTGTTTTGGTACCTGTTACAAAATTTATGCGTTACATCTAAAAGTGTTACGAGTCAGATTCCAGGTTCTAAAGGATGACTGTGGCCTGCATAGCAGAGTGGTGAAGTACAAGGGCTTTCTAGTCAAATGAACATGTATTTGAAAGACGACTCTACTTTTTTTTACAGGTAAACCTATACTTAGGTTTCTAAATTAAGATTGGAATAAAAATATTATTAACCTCAGGATTGTGGCAAAAAACTACATTCAATGATATAAAAGGCGATGGGGTCACTCTATACACCGGTTATTCTCTGATTGTAGGAGGGGTGAGATATTATCCCCTAGTAGAGTGTTCAGAAGGTGCAGAGAGGGGATGAGTGACTTACGTAACTTCAATTGCCTTTCTCCCTTTGAAATTTCATGCCTTAGACTCTCATTTCTACATTATACCAACACAAAGATAGGGCTTCAGATAAACACCATAACTAAATAATATTTAGTTACTTATTCATTTTCTGGATAAGACTGATTGAAAGAGAACAAAATTCACTTAATCCTTAAAAACACAGTTAATGTCACTGTTTGCAGATGACATGATACTATACATAGAGAATCCTAAAGATGCTACTAGAAAACTACTAGAGCTAACCAATGAATTTGGTAGAGTAGCAGGATACAAAATTAATGTACAGAAATCTCTTGCATTTTTATACACTAATGATGAAAAATCTAAAAGAGAAATTAAGGAAACACTCCCATTTACCACCGTAACAAAAAGAATAAAATACTTAGGAATAAACCTACCTAGGGAGACAAAAAACCTGCATGCAGAAAACTATAAGACACTGATGAAAGAAATTAAAGATGATACCAAGAGATGGAGAGATATATCATGTTCTTGGATTGGAAGAATCAATATTGTGAAAATGACTATACTACCCAAAGCAATCTATAGATTCAATGCAATCCCTATCAAACTACCAATGTCATTTTTCACAGAACTAGAACAAAAAATTTCATAATTTATATGGAAAGACAAAAGACGCTGAATAGCCAAAACAATCTTGAGAAAGAAAAATGGAGCTGGAGGAATCAGGCTCCCTGACTTCTGACTATACTACAAAGCTACAGTAATCAAGACAGTATAGTACTGGCACAAAAACAGAAATATAGATCAATGGAACAGGATAGAAAGCCCAGAGATAAACCCATGCACATATGGTCACCTTATCTTTGATAACGGAGGCAAGAATATACAAAGGAGAAAAGACAGCCTCTTCAATAAGTGATGCTGGGAAAACTGGACAGCTACGTGTAAAAGAATGAAATTACAGCACTCCCTAACACCATACACAAAAATAAACTCCAAATGGATTAAAGACCTAAATGTAAGGCCAGACACTGTAAAACTATTAGAGGAAAACACAGGCAGAACACTCTATGACATAAATCACAGCAAGATCCTTTTTGGCCCACCTCCTAGAGAAATGGAAATAAAAACAAAAATAAACAAATGGGACCTAATGAAACTTAAAAGCTTTTGCATAGCAAAGGAAACCATAAACAAGATGAAAAGACAACCCTCAGAATGGGAGAAAATATTTGCAAATGAAGCAACTGACAAAGGATTAATCTCCAAAATTTACAAGCAGCTCATGCAGCTCCATATCAAAAAAACAAACAACCCAATCCAAAAATGGGCAGAAGACTGAAACAGACATTTCCCCAAAGAAGATATACAGATTGCCAGCAAATACATGAAAGGATGCTCAACATCACTAATCATTAGAGAAATACAGATGAAAACTACAATGAGGTATCACTTCACACTGGTGAGAATGGCCATCATCAAAAAAATCTACAAACAATACATGCTGGAGAAGGTGTGGAGAAAAGGGAACCCTCTTGCACTGTTGGTGGGAATGTAAATTGATACAGCCACTAGGGAGAACAGTATGGAGGTTCCTTATAAAACTACAAATAGAACTACCATATGACCCAGCAATCCCACTACTGGGCATATACCCTGAGAAAACCATAATTCAAAAAGAGTCATGTGTCACAATATTCATTGCAGCTCTATTTACAATAGCCAGGACATGGAAGCAACCTAAGTGCCCATTGACAGATGAATGGATAAAGAAGATGTGGCACATATGTACAATGGAATATTACTCAGCCATAAAAAGAAACGAAATTAAGTTATTTGTAGTGAGGTGGATGGACCTAGAGCCTGTCATAAAGAGTGAAGTAAGTCAGAAAGAGAAAAATAAATACCGTATGCTAACACATATATATGGACTCTATAAAAAAAATGGTTCTGATGAACGTAGGGGCAGCACAGGAATAAAAACACAGACATAGAAAATGGACTTGAGGACATGGGGAGGGGGAAGGGTAAACTGGGATGAAGTGAGAGAGTAGCATTGACATATACACACTACGAAATGTAAAATAGATAGCTAGTGGGAAGCAGCCGCAGGGAGATCAGCTCGGTGCTCTGTGACCACCTAGAGGGGAGGGATAGGGAGGGTGGGTGGGAGGGAGATGCAAGAGGGAGGAGATATGGGAATATATGTTTATGTATAGCTGATTCACTTTGTTACACAGCAGAAACTAACACAACATTGTAAAGCAATTATAGTCCAATAAAGATGTTTAAAAAAAAACCCAACACAGTTAAGCAAGTTTTCTACCTTCATTAAATACACTATCCTAAAACAATCTCAGAGGTAAGTTAGCATACATAAACAAAACCACAATTTAAAAAAAAACCTATTCTAATCAAATGTAATAATAATCCAAGATATCTTCATCTAGTTCAACAATATACAGGAGGACTAAAATCAATTACCAAAAAGAGCAAAAAGACAGCTCTGAATAAGGGCTTCTGCCATATCTACCTACATCATAGATATCCTTAAGGTGAAGGGATCAGGGGGTGGGGGGGAATCTGGCGAGAAGCCAAGAAAGGGAAGGAATGCCCGTGTTTTTTACTCATATATCAAATCTGACTCTCAGAGTGTAATGGAGAATAAATGATTCACTTGTCATCTGATTGATAGTTGACAACACCACGGTAAGATTTGTCAGCTCAGGGCTGGGAATGAGAGTGTCTGGCATTGGGAAGAATGGGGGGAAATCCCTTAAGACGAAAGCTTTTCTTTTTGGAGCAGACGGCACTGAGTTTTATAAATGTTGCACTGCAATTATAGCAAAGGTTTTAGCCTACATGGTCTGATACTACAGTTGGGTGAGATGGGTGAAATCTGGGGGGACATCCTATAGAGAAACTATGGAAAAGAGTAAAAGGAAGGCATGGGGCATATGGCAGATAAAGTGGTCAAATGAAGACCAGACAAGATAGATACATGCAAAGACAAACATTATTTTAAAAGTTTTGCATACCTGGCTTTTTTCAGGTGCAATTATTATATAAGTGTAACTAAAATAATCTAACATGGAATTATTTTTCCTTCTTGCTATACATTCATTCATACCATTTCTATGACTGTTTAATCATAAGAGGTGGAATACCAACTGCATGGATACAAATGCCACTCTGAACAACCTGAACCTGTGCTGAAAAAATATCTACCCCTGGACTTTTCAGGTGTGTCCTTCCCTCTAAAAGAAATTAAGTAGCAAATCAGAGCAAGACTTACATGATTGAAGATCCCACTGACCTTTTAAATCCTGACAATTTGATCTTTTCTGGGTATTTCCAATGGCACTATCACTATTAGTAACCTATTAGAGTCATGTTTTATACTTTGTTCTTAGACTCTGTGTCTGACATTTTTCTCTTTAATTTCTAACCAACAGAAGGCCCATAAAGAATGTTAGGAGAAAGGTAGCTCTCCTCTGAGACTTGGCATTAGAAGAAAAGGTCTGTTTTCGGGTCAGCCACTCAGGTAGAATTACTCTCCCAGGGCAGCACTGTTTCTCTGAGGGAAGGTGCATCTTCCCCTGTCGCCCTTCCCGGGAGTAATGAGATACACAGGTCTGCAGCGCCAGCCACCTTTTGGGCTCACCACCTAGTTTACCAAGGGGAAGTTTACTATTGGAGCAACTACAAATACAAAAAGGGAGCTACTCTGATTTAGATGGTGCTGAAACAAAGGTGAGGGCTTCTCCCTCCTGCCTCATTTGATCATTTTTCATGCTTTACCTCTGCTTCTTGGCGCCAATTTATCTTTTTTTCCCCCTACAGGCTGTGCTTTAAGTGTTTTCAGTTCTAACTGGAACGTGTATTTGAACCAAGAAGATTTACTTCTCTCCTGGTTCGTTTCTTCCTCTCATTTCTGTTTATTTTCTCCCTGGCTCTTACAGCTTACCCCTTGATAATGTGAGTGCTGCCTCTATATTTTCATCTATCCTCATCTCCTGCCTGTGAACTCCTTTAATAAGAAGTGTGTAGTGTAGTAGAAACACAGGGGGATTTGGCTGAAAGATCAGGCCGTGTGACCTTTGGCATGCCAATTAGCTCCTTTAAACAGCAGATTTCTCTCTCTAAAATGAGGATGTTAGATTCAATTATCTCAGTGATCATCCCACCTCTAATTTACCGGGATTTCGTGTGTTCTCACTGTGCTCAGTCTATCATGCAAGCTCGGTTCATGTGAATTTGTTTCTTATTGCTGCTGTAACAAATCACCACAAATGCAATGGCTAAAACAAGACAAAAATTCATTATGTCATAGTTCTGTAGAGCAGAAATCCAACACGGTCTCACTGTACTAGTATCAAGGTGTTGCCTGGGCTATGCTTCTTCCTGGAGACCCTACGGGAGTAGCTTTCAAGAATTCAAGTGACCAGATTGGGCACATTTTGACAATTCAAGATAATCTCCTGATTTCAATGTCAGGAGACATTAACCTTAATCACCCCTGCAATGCCCCTTTTGCCACGTAAGGTGACATATTTACAGGGTGTGGGCACCTTGGGGGGCCATTATCCTGCCTACTACAGCATGTCACTTGCTAACAGATGCATTTTATGTCTGGTAGCACCAAATGAAGCCAAAGCAATCAGATACCTCTTCCCTTTTCTGCTTTTCTTGTTTCAGAAGGCATCCTGGAATGACCCAACTCATCCTCAAACTATCAGTGTCTAGAGTATCTACTTTTGAAGCCGTCCCACACTGTCTTTCAGATTAGCTCTTCCAAGAATCCCCATTCCTGCCTAGAGCTGTCCTGAATCTCTATGGTCCCTGCTCAGACTCACAGTGTGCTGCTAAATATATTCCAAGGACTGCCTCTTCTGTAGCATCTTGTCAATATTCCAAATTAGCTTTCCATTATTGGTTTCCGCTCCTTTTAATCTTTGGTCACTCTAAGTGGCTGCTGCTTTCTGATGATATACTCTATGTCCCTAATGGGGACAAACCTTGACACTCAAATTTTGGTTTCCTGATGGGCTTCTAAACCCTTGAATAAAAACAGCAATTCTTACCTAGCCCTCTAAACTTTCCCTTTTGAGATTCCTGCACCAGCCATGCACTCTTTAATCCTTTCCAGTTGTCATTATCAGTTTCTAGGCCAACTTCATGGGTGATGGACCAACGCAATCACACAGGGTCTCCCATTCAGAAGAGGCCTGCATGCTAAGGATATAAAGCTGTTTGTTCACCATCTTACAATTTTTAATAACTCCATTTTGGATTTATATTTTGTTAGTCAATCTGATGGTGCAACTGAAGCATGTACTGATGGCTTAGAGCCTTGGCTCACTGATACGCTGATTCCTGCTGCTTCTCTACCTCCCTGGGATGGGTTCTCTGCCACCTGCTCCCCCATCTCTGACCAGTCACTTGTAACATCCTTCTCCCTTGGCAGAGCCTGGATGTGGGCAAAGAGAGAGTTGACGTCAGAGCCCAGTTGTAGGGTGGAACCCTGGACATCAATGAGGACCTACAGTGGCCCAGCCACTAATCCTGCCCAAGGAAAGGTGACTTTCCTTAGCAAATAAAAACCACCATGACAGGTAAAGTAAGAGACAGCAAAAAAAAAAAGGAAAAAACATTTCTTTCCTGCTTTTTGGACATGGTACCCTGCATTTTCATCTTGTACCAGGCTCCACAAATTATGTAATTTGCCCTAATATTTTAGCTCAAGATTTCTGAATTTGAGCACTTCTGACATTCTGGACAAGACAATTATCTGTTGAAAGTTACTGTCCTCTAAGTTGCAGAGTATATAGAAGTATCCCTAGCCTCTACCCACTAAGTGCCAATAGTACCCCCTCTGAGTTGCGGCAACCCCAATGCTCCCTGAGAGGAGAGTAAAACTGTCCCAGTTGAAAATCACTGGTTTGGTTTCCGGAAACTTAATTCTCACTTTTGAGCTTCCTGTTTGATGAAGGTGCTGATAACTATGCTCTAAACTTTAAGTCAAACTATTCTTATTATCAAATATTGAGTAACATCACAGGTTCTAGAATCCAGCCTGGATTTGAAACCTAGTTTTGACCTTGATTAGTAGTATTACTGTGAGCAAGTTACTTAATGTCTGCAACCTAGTTTTCTGACCATTAATTAAAAACAATAGTAATAACAGTAACTACAACAAAAGTTTGTTGTGAGAATTAAATGACGTAATGTATGTAAAATTCTTAGCACAGTGCTTGGATGGGCACACAGTGAGTAATCAATAAATGATATTATTATTATTGTTATTACTATTAGAGTCAACTCCATCAGTCCTAGAAAACTTGACACTGCTGGTTCCTTGGAAGTAAAAACTTCTTCCTTTCGCTGATTTTCATTGACCTGTTCATTGTTCAGCACAATCACTAGTAGTTTTGCCCTTAGATAACGTCTGTCTTCTTTGTTTATTGTTCTAAGCTAACTTTAGAAGCTTTCTTAGAGGTCATGGGGTCCTGATAGCAGAAGCCAACATAGTTGTATGATTTCTTTCCTGCAGGGCAGCCCAAATGCCATCTCATCACGTTTTATTCCATTTGAATCTCCTGCAGAATTGCTGTTTACATTGTGAGAGCTGACTGCAATTCTCAGGTCATTTACAGAGCAGAAACTGGCTGAGACCAGTCTAGTGAGAGTCTTTCCACTTCATCCATCAGTCTCCTCTGATTCTCTCATAGGGCTCCTTCAAAAGCCTCCAATCCCAAGAAAGGCCACTTTCGCAAGATAGTAATTCAAATCATATGAAAGCAATTGGCTGTTACTTTCAAAAGGAGAAAATGCTGATTTCCTCACATGCATAATAAATAATTACCAAGAAAAATCATGTTGACAAAGCCTATGTGATAGCTTAAGGAAGAACCTGTGAGGATATAGCACAAGAAAAATCCTCTTACAAACTACACCACTTACAGATATGCAGAAAGTTAAAACTAATAGTGACTTAAAGTAACATTCCTCAGATAAAGCTGCAATAACATATCATTCCTATAAAAGTAAATATTTGGATTAAATATAGACATCATCATCTTTACACATGCATACACACAATGTAATCTCGAATCTTTTGGATAAAGCATCATTATTTAGAGCAATAAAAGCTTCAGCTCCTTCTTTCTGGCTTTTTTAGGCCAAATAATAGGCTGGAAGTTAATCAGACTGACCGAAGCACTAAGTCATTTAAGGAAGTACCTTGAATCAATTGCTCATCTTCAAGTTCCTTGAACATTTTTTTTCCAACAAATTGAGGTTTTAAAAAGAGGAAAACTTTCAACTCAATAAAACAAACTGACTTGGCTAATCGCTTAATCTCCTGAATGGTTTACTATTATATTCATAGAAGGAGCAGAGGTTTTGTTAAACATGTTGGCAGGTGGATTCAGCTGAGATTTGTGTGTCCATAGCTCTCTGCACATGACCCGTTACTGTACTCACCAGTTTGTACTCTAATTATGTGATCAATGTCCATCTGCTGCACTGGACTGTCATCTCCTTATGCCAAAGTGCCTGGCATAGGTTAGACCTCAAAACATATTCACTGATTTGTGAATTGTCTATGCTTCACCAATTTCCACCTGGTTGAATATTTTTAAAAAATACATTAATGTAAATAGTAAAAAAATGGAAAAAAATCAAAGGACTATAATGAAAAAAAAATCAAAGGGCTGTAGATAAGTCATATACCTGTTATTTTGAAAACTGCTTATAAACTCACTTGAAATGAGGATATATGGTTCAGATTTTTTAAAAAGCACTAATACAGAAACACAGAAATCATTTTTCCGTTTGAAACATAAGACGACATTTGATCATGAACCAAAATGCTTGAATGGAACTGAAATATGCTTTTTACCTGCTGTTAAAGAATGAGCCTATATCTTAAAAATTAGAATGTAAAATTAGAAACCTCTTATTATTAAAAAAATTATACTCATCTTGGTTGTATTTTGGGTAAGAACTTTTTCAAAACAGATGACGTTCCCTTCATGACCTAAAATGTTTCATGCATACTCATTTAGATTCCTAAGAGGATCTCATTATCTCATCCAAAAAAGAATTAATGATCCTTAATGGTTTCCAATGACACTTTGTCTTTGTCCCTTTCTCAACTGTGCAGATGACTTTAAGCATACAAATGTTCCTGCTCGTGCTTTGACCTCTAAAGTCTCTTGCATGATCACAGGATTAAAAAGAAATCATTTTTCCTACACTGACATGAATTTTGTATTCTTCTTTTACACGTGTTTAAAAAAATGTACCTGGGCTTACTTTATACATTTGTGCCACATTTTTAGAATAAAAAAACAGCAAAATAAGAAAGGGATACTTGTTTGGTCATAGAGAAAAACAGTGTACTGATTATAAAGGATCCTCTAAGCCCTTATGGGGATTTAAGATCTGTTTCTAAGAGAAAAGGGAAATCACAGAAGAGTTATCAGAAACGAGCAAATCAAACAGACCTGGGTTTAAATACAGCTTCAAGTCCATACAGTTTCCTCAACTCTTCAATGGGCATACAAATAGTAACTCGCTCAATAGATTATAAGAATGAAGTGAATATAAATGATTTATATTTATATGACACCTAATATGCATGTACACATATTAATATATCCAGTCCAACAGTTTATTTAGAAGTTCATACTATGTGTAAAAATGAACCATTGATGATGGAAAATGATCTGGAGTGGGGAGAAGGCATGATATGATTTCATTCTTCCTCTCACTCCACTACGTTACAGTAGAGACTCTATCCTGGTCTGATTTTGAAATGAAAACAATGTCTCTCTCTCCAAGTCCTAAATCTTCTGTTGTTGGTTGGTGGTTAAGGGGAGGGAAGACAGGAGACAGCTGTCTGCTTGCATTCCTGGGCATCTGCCTGGATTGGGACGGCATTTCTGGCCTCACACTAGCTGTTTTTATCTACACCTGGCATGTAGTTTCATGGTAGTCTCAGAATGTGTGTGGTTTTCTTTGAGCAGATACATTTTCACTTCACTCCCATTCAAAACTCAGTACTCCCTCAGAGAATGGCAGCTACACCTCTGTATGGCCTGACAATGGTCCAACCCCCAAGTCCTCCATGGATGCTGTGTTGCTTTGTTCAGCTGTCACCAAGAAAGTTCAAAAGCTTTTGATTTTTCCTTTATCCACTGTGCACCTTCCTGTAGAAACATGTCAGCTGTTAAGGTCTTTTTAAGAAACCTGGTGTGAGAAAGGCACTCTTTTCTTCCCAGGCATTCTACACCAAGTTACAAATGACCGGGGAAAAATTTCCCTCCAAATATCCCAGCTTTGAAATCTTTGGGTAAGAAGCATGAACCGTACTCTAAATTCATACACATTCCTAAAGGGAAGCTATCAAGCTTGCTCAAGAACTTCTTCATCTTGTTCCTCCCTGTTATCATTTGAGTAGGCTTGCAGACTGCAACACAGAAAGCATCCAGCCTAGGGCCAAGAATCCAGTCTTCCCTTCTTTCTGGGATCTCTAATCTCTCTTGATCATTCTCCCTGAGCATAAGTTCCACTGACTAGTGCAAGTGTAGGGGTAGGAGAGGTTAGATATTTTCTCATTGAATAGTTCACTTCCTTGAAAGCAGATGATACCAGATTCTGATTCTCCTCTCCTCTCCCCCACCCGCAGGTACCTCCTTATATGATATAGGAGGGTTAGATGGTAAGGAGAGCAGGGCCTGTTCTGCCTTGTTCTGATGAAAATATGGAGGAGTTTTCCACCTAGTCATTTTTGGAGTAATTGAGCTACTTCTTCACCTGCAAATGGAATAATCTAGTATGCAGAACAAATATAAAGAAGCAGCTATAATTTGGGTACTGGAAGAGAACAGAAAGGAGTAGGTTGAATTTTTTTAGCTAAAGCAATGGCTCACATCAGAATTAGGATAAACAACAACTAACCAAAGGGGAAGACAGGAGCATGCCACCTTAATAATCTGTATTTACTCATTTGGGCTTGTGAACAACTAATTTTCCCAAGGCCGCTTCATTATGTATACAATATAGCCAAGACATTTTAGAGTTAAGGAGTATCATCAAAATCCATATGCAACATTTATTCCCTTTTGCATCATGAAGACATGGATTCCATGTCACAGATGAGACTTTCTTCATCACTTCATTGGCTTTGTTTTGGGAATCCTGCTGCTTACTCATTTAATTGTTGGCATGGCTCCTGCTGAATGCTAGAGCTGTGAGGGTGACAGAGTCATACAAGTCATACATTTTTCTGTTAGAATTGCTTTGTTTTCCTAACAGGAATGAAAGCCAAATCATACATTTTTAAAATATACTTATACAATCATATTTCAATTTCTCTTTTTCTTCATCCTTATTTGGGGCTTTTATTATTTAATTTCTTAATATCTCAATTTGATGACTTGAAACCGTCACTCGCAAACCATGTATTTACAGTTGCAAGTAGTCAGGGAAAGTTACATTTTGTATTATCCTTAGACATTTTAAATTCCTGAGTGTTATGCAAAGCATTACTAGAATGATTTGCACAACAGGGGGTTCCGTTTTTAATAAAAGTGACTCTTACTTTTAATTATAGCAATTAAGATCTTCTTATTGGCAGGAAGAATACCGCTTTGCAGTCTTAAGGCTTTGTTTCTGCGATTCCACTGCGCTTAGAATATATCCTACTCTTTTGTGTATGGTTATTTCCAAGTCTCAAAATTATTGAACCTAGATTAGTAATATGTAGAAGGCAAATTCTTCAAAATATGTCTGAGGAACTGTTTTTATCTAAATAGGCTCAGTTTCTCATCATATCTTATAAAAAGAAAAGAAAAAGCAGCAATGCCTGAGGAATGAATACGCATCTTTGTGGAAACCTTGGTTGAAAATATTTTGTCACTATAACGTATTGTGAATGGATATTACACTTCACGTTGGGTACATACTTAAACAATATGTTTTAAACAAACGACATTCATTTTTTTCACTCTCTCTGTGTGGTCCTCTTAAAGGAGAAAACTCATACAGGAATTAAAACTGCCAAAATGCCAAGTCTGTGACAGTTCTATTTCTGCGGTAGACCTAATTAAACCTGAAATTTTCCAATATTTTCACTGACATCATTTATGTTGTAATTAACAATTTTTACTGATAAAGACGGTTGTTTTCAGATGAAGTCTTTTAGCTTGTTGTGTTTAAAACTACAAAACTGAAATAATAAATCTATAATTACGAAAATTTCCTAGCCACAAGTTTGTACATGAGACTGCTCTACATCTGAGCAAAAACAAAAGGTAATTAAACACAGATGGGAATAAGATTGCAGAATCCTAGAGCACTGCCTAGTGTTTCTATCTTTCTGGTATATTTTAACAATATTTGCAATTTGGCAAGTTATTTACATGATAGCATTATTCTAAACCTATAAAAAATGCACCTTTTTGAGCAGGTGGTGCAGCAAGCTACAACAGTGTATATGATGAGGAATCAGAGAACTATATATAAATATTATGATGACACCTGGAAGTCTGTAAAATTTATATAAAGTAGCATAACAGTTGGGAACATGAATCTGTAGTCTGACATACACACACACACACACACACATCTTCTTAGATATAAAGTGTTGGGCTAGGTAATATACATATTTGATGGATAAGTAATTAAACATTTCTTAATATTACAATACTTGCAATGTATTTTTTTAACTTCCATGTTTTACCTAAATTCATTTCAATAAGAAATACTATGAGGAGATAGAACCCCATTTATAGGAGTTTTCTTTTAAGTGGAACAAGGTTGGAATAAATGGAAAAAAAATTGACATTTCACCTTATCGGTCATTGTAAAAAATGAGAGAAAAAGATATGGCTGCTACAGAATGATTTGATCTGTTGTATTGATGGGTGGAGATAAAAGTGCTGAGAACCATACCTCAAGTTGGCACAGCTCACTAAATTTGCTGTGAATGATGATAATTTGTACTGAAAGAAATTAGTGCCAATTTGATTAGGAATTGCCCTTCTGTTCAGACTGCAGTGGCTCATATATCCTGTCGCAGTTACAGCTTTATCTAGGATTTAGGAGTACAACAAAAAGAGAGGAAAGAGAATGATTACAGAGAGCATTCTACTCCTTTGATTTGTAATTTTTGGGGAAGCCAAGAGGAGGAACAGAAAATTGATGATATTTACATTTCATGAAAAACTATACATTTTTTCCACCTGCAGGGCATTATGATAATTTATCTTAGGCTCAATGCATGAAATGAAAATGTTTCTAGCTCTTGTTTTCCCTTCATCTTACAAGTAAGAACAATTGATCAATTAAAAACACACTAATACAGAACATACTATAATTTGTAAAGTGCTTTCACAACTTTTATTTTACTTAATTTTTACAACAACTCAAAGTTATAGGAACATTGACTCACAGAATCCAAGTCCTATGACAAGTACAGTTTACTATACTAAACTGTTATGCATGTCCCTCCTAGGGGAATGAATCACCATTCCAGCTCTAATTTGCTCTACTTCCATCAATAAGTCTGCATAGTTCTAAGTTTCTGAAGAGATTGTGTAAACAGATCTCACTCAATACATTCTTAACCATTATATGTCTGTGATAACAAGAAAGTGTTGACCTTGCCTTTATTAATAGATGACAAAGTTCTTATCCCTCTCCCTTGAATTTTCAAATATAATTTATGCATATTTGATTGAAGTCTATCCAATTTTATTCAATTTGTGATATAAATCAACTAAGAAATCAATCGATCATCAATCTTTTCTTAAAATATTGCGCAAGGTGGGCAAGGATTAGGTGGTGGAGAAGAAGAAGTAAAAGAATAGCCTTACCTGGGCATTTATAAGTCTTACTTTCTCCATTTATGTCTCTGTCAAATATCATCTTTCCAGAGAGGCCTTCAGTTGCCACTCTAAATAGCCTAGAGCCATACCTTCACCCTAACCCCTGCCAATAATATGCACACCATATACTCAGCCTTTTTACATTTTTGTTTAGAGCAATTATCACAACCTACATTTCACTAGTACTTATTTATTTGCTCATTGTGTCTCTATCAGAATGCTTTCTCGATGGGGTTAACCATTTTGTCCTACATCTAAATAATGCCTGGCACAAGTTACTACTACTAACTAACACTCAAAGAGTGCTCACAACATCATTCATTTACTTAATTTAGAATGAAATAGGTACTACTAGCTTCTCCATTTCAGATATGAGAAACCTAAGGCACAGAGTGGTTAAGTAATTTGTTCAAGGTCATACAACTAGACCTGGTAGAGCTGGGATCTGAACCTAAAAAGCATGGCTCCAGAGTCTGTACCTTAACCACTATGTTGCAGACTCTGAAAATATATGCTTGATTAATAAATTGATAAATACAATTTTTATTACTAGTGAAGTTTTGAGTATATAACACACTTTGTTTAAAAAATATGAGTATCTTTCACCTATGACCTTAGCCAAAGAACCTATTAATTAATTTGGAACCTGAAAAGAGATGAGCATTTATTCAGATAATTTGTTTAAATTTTCCCTAAGCCACATGGTCAAGAAACTTTATAGTTGGTGTGTGTTTGTGTGTGTGTATTTTTCCTTTATAGACTTAACTAATCTCCTATAAAATGAGAACCGTTGTTAGCAACTTGTTAATTAGGGTCATGTTTACCCTGCTAGAAAAAAAGGAAACATCAATTTGATTATTTGGAGTTATTACTTCCCATGGTAAAAGTCCAAGAACTTGAATTTCAAAACTGGCAAATTATCTTGTAGGTCTCTGTCAGCATTCTACTTGCAGTCAGGATGGAAATTGAGAAATTTAGTGGACATTATCAGTTTTCACAATAGAATTGCCATCAGGATCCAAAGACTTGATGATGGGTTTTTCTCTTTGCCTGGAGTTCACAGTTTAGTAATAGCAGGTGTATGATATATGTGTTAACTATATACAGGTTTAAAATCAAAAATACATTGTTTTAAGTGCTTATAAAAAATGTGATGACCATTGCTTTCTCCTGTAACCAGATGCAGTTTTAAAACATATTCAGCTTTACTTATCAACAACTAAACTTTAAGGGGAGTCTAAGCTTCCACGTGAATCTCATTTCTGAAAGTTGCTTATCTTTTGTTGTTCTGCCTTATTCCTCTGAAGCTGGAGTCTGTGTGATGTACTTTTCTGGGCTTCAGCCATTGATCTGTTCTGCTGCTCCGAACAAGATGAAAAATGAACTGCAAAATCTTTGAGAGTAAGGGCTACCTGGAGTTGTATTTATTCAACTTACAGCTCTAACCCAAAGGAAGGCCTTAAGAACTGGAGAAATAAATAAATTAAAAAAAAAAAAAATAGAATATGCCAGTTCCTTCCACCATAAGTCTTATTCACTATTATCTCAATAACAAGGGTTTCTACTGTTGATGTTTTACTATTTGGAGTATTCGGTCTATAAAAGCTCTGATACATTAAAAAAGTAAAAATGATGGTTTAATATTTAATATGGGATTATTTATTTATTTTATAACAAAATGCCCACTGCCCATGTCTTTAGATAAAGGGTAAATAATACATTTTATTTTCAGTATAAATAAATCATATGGACTCAATTCATACTACATTTTACCAGTAACAATATGACTACATTTTAAGCTACATACAAGGCAGAAAAGCTAACATTTGCCAAGTTACTCGTTACATCCAAAACAGTTCTTTAATATAGTACTTAGTAAAAAGGCTTAAAAGCATCTGTCAGAGCGTGACATTTCACAGGACCTAAACATACAATTTTGAATTGGATTGGCTGAAAATACTAAACATAAGAGAGATTTTTTGAATGATAATTTATTTCTTGTCACTGAAGGAACACTTAATCTCGAGCAAACTTCTAATGCATTTTTCTTTCTATTTACACAAATTAGCTGTAGTGTAAACACACACAACACACTTTAAAAGAAAAAGTAAGAATGGAGTAAAAAGTGAATCTGCTAAAAA
Source organism: Phocoena phocoena (assembly GCF_963924675.1). Classification (NCBI taxonomy): domain Eukaryota; kingdom Metazoa; phylum Chordata; class Mammalia; order Artiodactyla; family Phocoenidae; genus Phocoena; species Phocoena phocoena. The sequence continues at coordinate 114,767,919 of NC_089222.1, read as the reverse complement.
TATTTTAAATACCTTTAAGCTGTTTCATTTCTTTTTTTTTAAGCACAGCACTCAGTCAGTTAAAGTAAGTTAGTATTGAGTGTAATTCATTCTTGAGCTTATCCCAGGTTTAATAAATAGGGCACTGCTGGGATGGTAGGCTTCAGAAATATAAATTGCCCTCTTGAAACAAAGCCACATTGATTGTTCTGACTCCAGTAAAAGATGTCATAAAGGTGATGGGTGTGGATTCAGAAATCTCATCTCCAGCAATAAAAGCTTAGACCAGAAACCCATAAGCTTCCAGCTACCATCTGTAAAGTCAAGTCTACCAGCAAGTAAAGAATTATAGTCCCTGGGACTTCCATGGTGGCGCAGTGGTTAAGACTCTGCGCTCCCAATGCAGGGGGCCTGGGTTTGATCCCTGGTCAGGAAACTAGTTCCCACATGCATGCCACAATTAAGAGTTCTCATGCCGCAATTAAGAGTTCGCATCCCACAACAAAGGAGCTGATGAGCTGCAGCTAAGGAGCCCATGTGCTGCAACTAAGGAGCACACCTGCCACAACCAAGATCTGGTGCAACCAAACAAATATAATTAATTAAATAATTTTTAAAAAGAAGAATTATAGTCCTGTAAGAAATTATTTTTTTTTCATGTTATTTGTGATTTTCTGTTTTCTCACAGTAATCAATAGAAAACTCTTAATAAGTAATAATGGTTAACATTTTTGAGCATTTATTACATGCTGGACACTCTTCTAAGACACACACATTAGGTTCAGTTCTTATAAAAACCTTATGAGAACATTTAACATACCACAGGCTAATTTTCAAAGAGGATGGATTAGGGAAAAAATCACCAGCTCCTATTCAACGCTGGCTATCCTTCCTTGGGTCACTTCTGAATCCATGACCCTGCATATTCCTCCTTCAGTTTTGTTAATATACTCCTGGCCCCCACACATTGGTTCCTGGCAAGAAGTAAACACACAGCAGGCTTGTAGAAAGAGAGAACGAACGTACCTTTCTACTTTATGTTATATCTGGCATCAGGCAGGCTCTATCTAATCCCACCTAATCCAAAAGCTGGATCACCAGCTCCCTCTCATCTTTGGTTCCCATGCAAGTCCTTTCCTACTTTGCCGGGCACATGCAGACCAGTTTTCTCCTGGCTTTTTTCTGGCTCTCCTTTCCCTCATCCCTGGCGCTATCTCCAGGCATCTGCTCTGCCAAGACAGAAGCAGAGTGTTGCCTGAGAAAGAAAACTGAGAGAAAGAAATGAAAGTTGCCAGACAGCCCTCTCCAAAGGGCAGAGCAGCTTTAGTGAAGGCAGAAGAAACCAGAGTTGCAGAGTGGTCACCTGTCAAGTTAGACGCTACCCCTGTTGCACTAGCCGCAGCCCCAGCTCCAACCCCCAACCTTGGCCCCCACCAGGTCATCCAGTGTGACTGACCCTGCTTCTACTAAGCCCTCTGCAAGAGGACACAAAGTTTCTAGCTAAAAGGGGAGCAGCCAAGAAGGAAAGAGAGAGGAGGAGAAGGAGGGAAGAACTCACAAGACAAAAGAGAGAGAAATTGGCTCAAAGATGGTTGAAGAGCGGACTCACAGTGAGGAAGAATTCTGGCATTGAGAAGCTAAGGAAGCCAAGAGAAGGAAGAGCAACTGCAAAGGCAAGCAGAAGAGAGAGAAAGAAGCAGCAGGGAGATGGAACACATTCAGAAATAGAAAGAAGCTTGTGTTCCAGAAGAAGAGAAGATCCCACCGGAATGACAGAAGCATTTCTAGAGAGAATAGGATGGTATGAAGACAAAGAAACAACTTGAGCAGGTTATGAAAAGGACTAGAAGGAGGGAAGCTGAAGATACAGCTGTCAATCTAAGAAACGGACATATAGGCAAGGGAGCTAGCAATGGAGGAACAACATCTCCACTTCCATGTGAGACAAACTCCAGGGAATGGAGAAACAGCAGCCATCTTAGAGTCACTGTGTTCCAGGTACTCCCCAGGCTATAATCATAATCAAATGCAACAAAAATTTTTCATGAAGTTTGCCTGGTGGACAAAAAATATCTTTCAGATATTGTTAAATTTAAGATCAAGCCAAATCAGCAGGAAATTATCAATGGGAATCTTACAAAAGCAGTTTCAGCAGAATTAAGAGACAGAAACAGGATAGGAGCTAGTTGGGGGTTCATCTAATGGTAAGGGAACCTGTGACAAGATTATTACTTTGAAAAATGTGAATGAGAGAGGAGGAGGTAGATACTAGACTGAAGATGTAAACTCAAAGGAGAGTTGTGTTTCTTTGGTTTGGCTTGGTTTTTAGAAAAAGAAGAGGTTTAGCATATGTGCATAGGTTAAAGGCAAGAAGACAGTAGACAAGGAAAGATAGAAGCTACAAGAGAAGCAAGAGATAACTGAATGAGGAAGATTCAGGAAAAAGTAGAAGATAGGTATATGGGGAGACTGTCTTTGAATAGAAAGAAAAAGAACTCACTCTGTGAATGATTCTATGAATCATTCTACGCTTCTGGACAAAAAGGGCTGTTAGAAAATCTGAAGTAGGTGATGGACATGAATTTAATGGAAGACATGCTTATGTCTGAGTTTTCTCTGTGTGCTGGAAGGCAAGGTCATCAGCTAAAGGAGGGGTGGGTGGGAGCCAGGAAAGGTGGAAATGTTGGGAATACATGCTAAGAGAAACTAGATAGGGAGATGGCAAAAGACAAGTAACAATGACAAGCAGTATTAAAGTTTTAATAAATATTATTGGATACAACAATTCATAATTTATACATATATATTACCCTGTGTTATTAGATATTAGGTAATATATTTCAGAATATTTGGTAAGACATTGACTTGGATTTGATACAAATACGTAGACTACGAGGTTACTTCTTTGACATGATAAAACTGTAGGGCTTTATACCAAAAATGCCTTTCTTACTACCCCAATTTCCTCCATTAATAATTCACTCATTTGTTATGAAAAGCTTTTCAATTCAAACAATTTCCCCCTAAAATTCCCCTAAAACCTTGAGCATTATTAGCTGAGGACAAAGTCCTGGAGTAATGGAAGACTACTGTCTTCAACAAAGAGCTCGTCCCTAGGGAGAGAAACCAGGAGGGCTTTGAAACAGGATTTGGAGGGATAGACCCTGAAATTGGACAAATAGCACTGTATTTTGATGGGGGCTACTTTGGTTTTCAAATCTTTTACTACAGTGAAAATCTGAGGTTCTTACCTAAGAACAATTTGATAAACAGTTAACACACTGAGAATTTTTTTTTTTTAACGTCAGAATTATTTTTCCCAGAGCTTATCCACCTCTGTTGAAGTCATGGATATATTTGTCTTTGGATTTCTTCTATTGTGTAGACGCTACTAAGTGTCATCCGTGTGTGTGTGTGTGTGTGTGTGTGTGTTTCTCTTCACTGAATCTACAATACAGGAAACATTGATTTTGTTGTCTAAAAGAATACTATATCCTCAACAGAAATGATAACTTGCCATTTATTATGAAATCTGACCTCTATGTTACAGCAATGAAACTGCTGAAGATCAATGTGATATCTTGGGGAAAAGAAAAACAAACAAAAAAAAACATTAAAAATCAAAGTTGATGAAGGTCACTCTATCTTATAATTCTCTTTTGTACTATTTCCAGTCACCAGGAGAAATTAAGAAAGGAAAGACTAACATTTTTATTCCTTCTCTGAGAAACAATGACCCTAGAGCAGACTTCCTGTTTTAGCAGAATAAAACGGTGAGTCTATGGCTATACACAGCAGGAGAGCTAAAAGACTTTGCACAGTTAAATTGGGATGCATCCCAGAGAACAGGCTTGGGAGATTTAAGGATGAGGCCAAGTACCTGGGCAGAATCAATGCAAAGGTAATCACATTTGCATTAATGCAGAGCAAAAAAGTGAGAGCAGCCTGAAGGATGAGATAGAAGTAAAATGGAGTGAATTAGAAGTTGAAACATGGAATAAGAGGGGGCCTTGTGACTATAAACCTCTAAAAATCACATATATTGGGGGATGGCCTTCCCACAGTACTGGGGTAGTGGACCCAGCCCATTTTATTCCAGTGTCATAGGGCAAGATGACTTCAAGTGATATCTAGGTTACTTCTCTAAGTTATAAGCTTCATGAAGTTTTAAATCACTAAAAAATTTTAACTTAGTTGGGATATCAGTGCCTTATTGGTATCATATGTTACACATTTTATGTTACTTTCTAGTAGCTCCCTTTTTTTCGTGGGGGGGAGTCACTATATTACACATTAAAAATGCAAATGAGTATTTATGTGGCTCATCTCCACTTAAGGAATGTAACTCCTCAACTCAGCTTCAGCTCACATGTTCTGTATCTTGGATCTCACTGCAATGACTAGTGAGCGAACTGAAGAATTTTCTGGAATGTGGTTAGTTTAAATACAAATATCTAAATACTATGTCTAATATAGACTTCGGTAAATGTTACCCACTAATAAACATCATTATGCCTCGTGAGAACTGTGTGATATAAATGGATCCCAAACTAGTTCATATTATACCTTATTTTTTTTCAGTGTTTATTACATTGTTCAGCAGGTATTTTAAAAGTGAATATTACATGTGAATTTCAACAGATTTGGTATTGGCATCCGTATTTCTTAGAGAAGAAGAGAGAATAAAATTTTTAGGTAATTCAAACAAAACATACACAAAACAAGCTAATACATTTATTAAAAGTAGCTTGTTTAACAGTGAAGAAAGGGAGATTTAAAAATTATCTAATCAACTTTATAAAATGACAAACATGACAGATGAGTTTCTTACTACTTTCCTTCATATTTTTCTACAGACTCCTCCCTCCACACCCCCCCCGCAAATTATGACTCTTTGAAAGAACACACATGCATTTATCTTCAGTCAAGAGCCTGAGTCAAGTCTGGAAACATAGACTTGGTGGTTGTGAGGTTAAAAAAAAATAAAATTAGTTCTTAAAACAAAATAATAATTTGCTGTGTTTCCTTGATCTAATTTCTTTTAGGGTTCATACCTCATATTACCTCACAGATAAATTAGGAAACAAACGCTGTCTCCTATTTTACAAAATTGTAAGCTTAAAATGAAAACACTGCTCAGAATCTCTCAGTGAATAGCTCTACTCCCCATAACTAAACTAAGCATTTGAGATAATGCATCGACTCTTCAAGATCATAGTTTTGTTTAACATACATAACAACAATGCAGTGAGTGATACCTTGGGGATTCCCCATTTCTCTGACGCACATGTATTTATATCAGAGTATATGAAAAAAGGTTAAAGTAAAACTATCATATAAATATTTATTTAGGAGAATTTATTTTTGAAGGTGGTAAAAATGAAGTCTTATGCTGATAAAAGGGGTGAAAAGCATTGTCAACTGAGTCAATATTTGAAGAGGGAGGGTGAATACCAACTGCCAATTTGCTAATCAGCTTTCATAAGTGTCCAAGATGACTGTCTTTCATTGAGAATGCATTTCAGTCTTTGTTTATTAAATTTCAGATGGTTTACTAAAACTGCCAACAAGAGGACTAATTGATGCCAATTATAGCGTCTTTCTCAGAGGAATTGGAATGAGTCCACACATTCATTTCACACACGACTCATCTGCCCTCAATTTAATAATGATGATTAGCCACCTTGATACCATTATAGATAAAAATACAATCCCTGATTTGTCTTGTATAATATCTCATCTGACATTAGATCCAGATATTAGTCATACTGATATAACAGATTTCCCAGAATTTGGATTTAATTTTCAGTTTTCCCAGTATTACCATCTCTGTAGGAATGCAAAATTCAATTTCATAAGAAACAAGAATCTAATTTTAAAATATTATTGAAATGCTCCTGTTAAAAAAGTCTTTTTATAGAAAATTCAAAAATAACACAAGCTGTGCTACTATAGTGCACGTCTGAATTGACAACGCAAGAAGCATGATTTTAGTCTAATTCTGGATGACAGTTGCTATTTATGATGCTGCTTTTTTAATGTAAATAACTGATCATATCCCCAGAAGTTAACATCCTACTTCACCAAGCCCTATTGAAATACTCACTCCTATATATGAACGTCCTGCTTCTTCAAGCCTTATTGAAATACCCACTTCTATTTAAAAGCTACTACACATCTCTACAACATCACAATGTTTTTATTCTTATAGGCAAAGAATGAAATTCTTAGACTGCAAAAAGAAAGTCTCTCCCTCATATATTCTTAATAAAAATTGGTAGGATTATGCCTTAAAATGAAGTAAGAGGACAGAGGATAAAATCTACCATTTATCATATTCTACTATATGCCAGGCATTACACTAAGTATTTTATATGCATTGTCTAATTTAATCCTCAGAGCAAATTTATGTTGAAGATATGGTGATCTCTTCTCAAAGATGAGTAAATGGAAACTAAATCTCTGGTGACATCATTATGCAATGGAGAATAGAGCATAGAAATGAAAGGAGGCCTGGGAGGATGACTTGTAGCAACTACAGAATTTAAATGGTGGATGACTTTGCTTTGAGTGTAAAGGTTTTCATACGAGTTCAAGTAATTATATACATGCTCAAGCAAATGTAATGTCAATTGGGTTTCTTGTTTTTTACTTGAAAACGTGAAGAAATTTAATTTATTTATTTCGGTTCTACATACAGTGTATGATTTTGGTACAAAGGGTAGGCAGATTTTCTCAGCTAAGTAAAATTATATGTTTTAAATCCATTATCCCACTATCACCCAAATGCCTTCTTGGGAACACAATGTACACAAGCAAAGTCTAGTAAAAAAGGAGCCAGAGTCTAAATTTCTAAACATTTAGAAGAGGAGAAGATCCTGGGGATCAAAAGTGGTCAATGCTACCTGAATAACAGGGAGACTATCAAAAATCATAGTCAAAATTGTTGCTTGCAGGTTACAACCATCGCTTCTCCTACGTTAAGGTTATTTACACCTTCTCTTTTTCATGGAATTTGCAAAATTTGGAATATTGAAATGCCTTGTCTCGCTTTGGACTAATATTTATACTTTATCCTATAGAATCAACTCTTCCTAATAATAACATTGTATGAACTCTCTTGTGATGCAAACCATCATATTATCTAAAATTTTTGTATTAGTAGACTTTAATCCATCATTTGAAAGGGTGCACTAATGGGTTAGGGCTAAATTTATTTTAAAAAATAATTCACTTCAAATAATCATTGTATATTAATAACTCCCTAATAGTTATTACCCTTTTACATGTCTCCAAAATAGGTTTTAAAATTTTAATTGAGAGCGTTGAGAATGTCCTTGCAGAGTTCAATGGGTTTGTTAGTGAGTGATTCAAGTATATTTCAGTTTATATCTTTCTGCATGCCTCATCTTTTTAAAAGTAGATCAAAAATATCTTAATAATAAAACAGATATGCCCATAGTATCTGCATGGTTTCTAAAAGAAAGGTAGTGGAGAAGCAAAATGAGCAAAAGTCCCTAAGCAGGATAAGTGCTCACCTTATATAGTTCCCAGACATTACAAAATCAAATTGAGTTAAAAAAGATGAACTATGCTTTTGAAAACTTAAATCAGCCATTGTTTTATTTAAGAATTTGCCTGCTGGATCAGTCTTGCAAATTCAAATTTGTAACAACAAGAGCAACAAAATCAAAATACACAAGTATATGTCTTTGACTTTAATTCTAATTTTACTAATTTCACTCAGAGCAATCGTTCACCTACTCTGCTCTTTGCCTGTTATTGGCAGGTGATGGTACCATTTGTGTCCATCTTTCTATTAATTTCCAGCTTAAGTAGAAGAAATCCCTTTGTCCTGAGAACCCTGGCATAAGTTACTGAATGAAGAGTACAGACATACAAAAGGATTTACTTAAGGGTCTAATGAAATCTGACAAGCTTTTCTAGGAATTTCAGGATAATTTTTTCATTAATTAAGATCTAATATGGAAACATTTGCCAAGTGATTTCAAGAGTTATGTTAATGAAGCCATGAAAATGTTTGATGTCTCCATAGATAAGGAAAATAACGCTATGATACAGAGGAGGGATTTTTTTTTTTTAAATGCCATCACACAACTTTGGACAAATGAATCAAGTGAATAAATGAATGAATATACAAAGAATTGAACGAAGGTTAAGCTTAGCATGGGAAAAGAGAGTTTAATTATAGTAAAGGCCTTTTAAAATATCAAATATCATAGCAGAGCTGAATCAAATGATTTTCTCCTAAGCTTATTTTTTCAAAGACAATATGTATCAGACATTGTACATTGTATCCTGAAAGCCTTTTTTTTTTTTTTTATTACAAAATGTCTGTAGAGAATGAAGCCCCAACATATTGGAGATGTTATTTTTAACTGTGTAGTTTATACACTGGGAATTTGACATAAAGAAAAAGATTTCACTGTTGCAGTAGAACATCATTTTGAATGTCCAAAAATCCTCAAAGGACTTGGTAACAAGAGCCACTCAGTATAAAATATTCCATGTACTGTGATATACTGGGAACTGTTCACTAATGAGAAGCAGAAAATAATAAGAAATAAATGTAGGTGCTTAGAACATTTGCCGGAATTGCCAGAGGGATAAAGGGAAACTCTGATCCATATGTTATGGGAAAGAATAACAAGATGTTTGTCTAAAAGCAACTTTTATCAGAATTGACTTAAAATATCCACCTATTTTACATCTAGCTTCAACAGACTGTTTCACTTTTAAACGACTTCAACATGAGATCAACATTTATGACAATAAATATCTAAGGCCTGAAATAATCACTTAGCTGGTTAAATCAATAAACAGCAATATTAGTTTAAACAAGGAAAGGAAATATAGTGATTGTATGATATGCTCTACAAATTTGTAAGTCATTAACAATTTAAATATCACTAATAAGGATGAATTTAGTGATAATTGAACACATTTACTAAAAAATGGGCAGTTTATTTCTAGGAAATACTTCCATCATCAATAATCAGCATATGTCAATCTTCTCATTTATAAATATATTTTAACTTATTTATTTAATTTATAATCTAATCTATATATATGCAGTATAAATACATTTTTCTTCTAATTTCTGTGAAACCTCACATACCTTTCCCATAAAATATCCATTAAAATACTTTTTATGTACTTGGTATAACTGGTAATATTTATGTAGAAGTAACTGTAACTTTGCTTTTCTTATAATTTGGAGAAGAAATTTAGAATTCAAAGGAGACTTTTTTGATTGAATAAAAATAAAGAAAGGTTATATATGGAATAATGAAACTTTAGAACAAAAACTCAGTAGTTAAGGTACAATAAAAGATAATAGGAAATTCTTACTGAACAATTTTACTAGCCTCTTTGCATCTTTATGATAATATACAAAATATATTTAATGCATTTTACACTGATGTTTTATACCAGACATAATGGTGACTACAATAGTATCCAATAAGAATATAGAGGCACTAGGCTAAGGACTGTAAATGCACATTAATCCTCACAACTTAACACATCTACAGTTAAGCCCATTTTACAGACATGGACACCAAGTTGTAGACATGATAAAAGAATATGATGTTAGTTAATTAGAGGCACTAAAGCAGGGATTTTTAACCAACGCTGTCTGAAGCCAAACCCTCTGTTCTTTCCCTACCATACTGCTTCCTGCAATTACTTATTCCACAAATGTTTATGGTTTGTCTAGTATGAATCAGGCATCATATTAGGTGCCAGGTACTACACTAGGTGCTAACAGCTAAGGAGGTAGAATGTATGCAAAAGAGTATGCACTTTGCCACTAGACAAACTTGAATTTAAATTCCAGTTCACCTACTGTAAGACTATGGACTGATTATGTAACTTGTTAGGGTTGTGGTTCCTCCTTTATAAACTGGAAATGACAATGGAATCTTCTTCATAGTGTTGCTATGAAGATTAATTGTTATGAGCGTTAGGTACTTAGCACAGCGCCAAGACATGATATATGCACACACAATAGTATGTGTTATTGGCACTTCAAAGAGTCATTATGAAGGTTAAATGAATTGGCATTATCAAATTTTTGGCACATCAAAAATATTGGTTTTAAACTGTCCCATTCTACTAGAGAAAGATATAATACATACTTATTGGATCAAATAATTATCATTTTCTACAACACTAAAACCATGGATGATAAACAGGAAATTATAGACATAGTTTATTGAAAACATAATTATTATAGACTAAACTGCTTATGAATCCAATCTGTTTTATAGATTATATGAAAATAAGTGAATAGAAAATTATTATCTAGAAGAGGCTTTTCTGCACATTAAAAATAATGTCTTGCATTTTTTGTCTCATATGTTAAGACCAGAAAGATTAAGCTTATCTTATTTGGATTCAATAAACAATATTTATTGAATGGGCATATGATTCTCTTTTCAAGATAGAGTGTGCATGTGTATGTGACTTTCCAAATTAGGCTAATTCAAGAAGAATACATATAAGAGGAAGAGAGTCAAAGAGAGAATAGAATAGGCAAAAAAAAAAATTAATAATTTTGGTTTTGGGAAAATTTTTTTATCTTGACATTAAAATTAATAAAATTGTTTGGTTCTAGATGTTTTTGGCCCTGGAGTAATGGGATGTCTCGGGCAAAAATGTTAGAAGACCTGGGTCTGATTCTGCCTTTGACGCTAAATCAGTGAGAGCAAAGCTCCTCATTTCTTTGGGATCCTTTGTGTGGATAGTAGTACTGTCTAAAATGTATTGAGCACTTACCATTAAGTCATTTATTCTTCCAAGTAATATTATTCCATATTACAGATTAGGGAATTTTGGCACTGGGAAATTTTTTAAATGTCCTGAGTCCAAAACTACTTTGTACTGCAGTCTGGATTCAAATCCAGACAGTTTACTACCAGGGTTGTACCCTCAACCAATACACTGTGTAAAAATTCTGAGTTTCCAGAAACATACAGTCTGCCAAAACTGAATCAAGAAGAAACAGAAAATTTTAATAGACCAAACACTAGGAGTGAAATAGAATCTGTAATTCAAAAATTCCCTGCAAATAAAAGTCCAGGGTAGGATGGCTTCACTGGGGAATTGTATCAAACACACAAAGAAGAATTTATGTATATCCTTATCAAACTATTCCAAACGATTGAAAAGGAGGAAATACTCCCAAATTCATTCTATGAAGCCACCATCACCCTGATACCAAAGTCAGACAAGGACACTACAAAAAAGAAAATTACAGACCAGTATCTTTGATGAATATAGATGCAAAACTCCTCAACAAAACATTAGCAAACCAAGTCCAACTTGGTTTAAAGGATATATATATAAAAAGGATCATACACCATGATCAAGTTGGATTCATTCCAGGATCACAAGCATAGCTCAACATATGCAAATCAACTGGTGTAATATACCACATTAAGAAAAGAAAAGACAAAAACCACAGGATCATCTCAATAGACTCAGGAAAAGCATTTGATAAAATTCAACATCCATTCATGATAAAAACTCTTGCCAAAGTAGGTGTAGAGGGAACATATCACAACATAATAAAAATCATTTCTGACAAGCCCACAGCCAACATAATACTCAATGGTGAAAAGCTGAAAGCCTTACCTTGAAATTCAGGAACAAAACAAGGATGTCCACTCTCACCACTTCTATTCAACATAGTACTGGAAGTCCTAGCCATAACAATCAGACAAAAATAATAAATAAAATTTATCCAAATTGGAAAGGAACAGGTGAAATAATCACTCTTTCATTATACTCTATATATAGAGAATCCTAAAGACTCCACACAAAAACTATTAGTACTGATAAACTAATTCAGCAAGGTAGCAGGATACAAGATTAATTACAGAAATCTGCTGCATTTCTTTATACTAACAATAAAATATCAGAAAGACAAAGTAAAAAAAAAAAACAATCCTGTTTAAATTGCATTAAAAAAAACTTGTAATAAACTTAACCAAGAAGATTAAAGACCTGTATGCTGAAAACTATAAAACACTGATAAAGGATACTGAAGATTATTCAAAGAAATGGAAAGATATCTTGTGCTCTTGAATTGGAATAATTAATATTGTGAAAATGGCCACACTATCCAAAGCAATCTATAGATTTAATGTGATTCCTATCAAAATGGCCATGACATTTTTCACAGTACTAGAACAAATAATCCTAAAATTCATATGAAAATATAAAAGACCCAGAATTGCCAAAGCAATCCTGAGGGAAAAGAACAAAGCTGGAGGTATTAACCCTTCTAGACTTCAGACAAAACCAGAAAGTTATAGTAGTCAAAACAGCATGGTATTGGCACAAAAACAGATATGTTGAACAATGGGCCAGAATAGAGAGGCCAGAAATAAACCTGCACACCTATGGTCAATTAATCTACAATAAAGGAGGCAAAAATATACAATGGTAAAAGTGGTGTTAGAAAGCTAGACAGCTAAATGTTAATCAATGAAACTAGAACAATTTCTCACACCATATACAAAATAACTCAATAAATAAATAACTAAATATAAGACATGACACCATAAAACCAGAAAAGAACATAGGCAAAACATTCTCTGACATAAACTGTAGCAATATGTTCTTAAATCTGTCTCCCAAGGCAAAAGAAATAAAAGCAAAAATAAACAAATGGGACCTAATCAAGCTTAAAAGATTTTACACAGCAAAGGAAACCACTAACAAAACAAACAAGACAACCTATGGACTGGGAGAAAATATTTGCAAACAATACAACTGACAAGGTCATAATTTCCAAAATATACAAAAAGCTTATACAACTCAATACCAAAAAAACAAACAACCCAATCAAAAAATGGGCAGAAGACCTAAATAGACATCTAAAAAAGACATGCAAATGGCCAACAGGCACATGAAAAGATGCTCAACATCGCTAATTATTAGAGAAATGCAAATCAAAACTACAATGAGGTATCACCTCACACCGATCAGAATTGCCGTCATCAAAAATCTACAAACAATAAATGCTGGAGAGGATGTGGAGAAAAGCGAACCCTCCTACACTGCTGGTAGGAATGTAAATTGATAAAGCCACTATGGAGAACAGTATGGAGGTTCCTTAAAAAACTAAAAATAGAACTACCATATGACCCAGCAATGAGACTACTGGGCATATACCCTGAGAAAACCATAATTCAAAAAGAGTTATGTGGGAGAGACCTTCAAGATGGCGGAGGAGGAAGATATGGAGATCACCTTCCTCCCCACAAATACATCAGAAATACAACTACCTGTGGAACAACTCCTACAGAACACCTACTGAACACTGGCAGAAGACCTCAGACTTCACAAAAGGCAAGAAACTCCCCACGTACCTGGGTAGGGCAAAAGAAAAAAGGAAAAACAGAGACAAAAGAATAGGGAAAGGACCTACACCTCTGGGAGGGAGCTGGGAAGGAGGAAAGGTTTCCACACACTAGGAAGCCCCTTCACTGGTGAAGACGGGTGGTGGCGGGGGGAAAGCTTCGGAGCCACGGAGGAGAGCACAGCAACAGGGGTGCAGAGGGCAAAGCGGAGAGATTCCCGCACAGAGGATCAGCGCCGACCAGCACTCACCAGTGCAAGAGGCTTGTTTGCTCACCAGCTGGGACAGGTGGGAGCTGAGAGCTGAGGCTCCACATTCAGCTTCAGAGTTCAGATCCCAGGAATAGGACTGGGGTTGGATGCGTGAACACAGCCTGAAGGGAGGCTAGTGTGCCACAGCTAGCCGGGAGGGAGTCTGGAAAAAAGTCTGGAGCTGCCGAAGAGGCAAGAGACCATTGTTTAGGAGTGCGCGAGGAGAGGGGATTCAGAGCACCACCTAGACGAGTTCCAAAGACAGGCGTGACTCGCGACTATCAGCACGGACCCCAGACACAGCATGAAATGCTAAGGCTGCTGCTGCAGCCACCAAGAAGCCAGTGTGCGAGCACAGGTCACTATCCACACCTCCCCTCCCGGGAGCCTGTGCAGCCCGCCACTGCCAGGGTCCCGTGATCCAGGGACAACTTCCCTGGGAGAACAACTGGCGCACCTCAGGCTGTTGCAACATCATGTAGAACTCTGCAACCACAGGCTCATCCCGCATCCCGTACCCCTCCCTACCCTCAGCCTGAGTGAGCCAGAGCCCCCTAATCAGCTGCTACTTTAACCCCGTCCTGTCTGGGCGGGGAACAGACACCCTCAGGTGGTCCAGGGGCAGAGACGGGCTCAAATCCAAAGCTGAAACCTAGGAACTGGACAAACAAAGAAAAGAAAGGGAAATTGCTCCCAGCAGCCTCAGGAGCAGCAGATTAAATCTCCACAATCAATTTGATGTACCCTGCATCTCTGGAATACCAGAATAGACAATGAACCATCCCAAAATTGAGGCAGTGGACTTTGGGAGCAACTGTAGACTTCAGGTTTGCTTTCTGCATCTAACTTTTTCTGGTTTTATGTTTATCTTAGTTTAGTATTCAGCTTTTATTATCATTGGTAGATTTGTTTATTGATATGGTTGCTCTCTTCCATTTTTTTTTATATATAGATATATATTTTTTTTTCCTTTTACTCTTTTTGTGAGTGTGTATGCGTATGCTTCTTTGTGTGATTTTGTCTGTATAGCTTTGCTTTTACCATTTGTCCTAGTCTGTCCATTTTTGGGGTTTTTTTTAGTATAGTTTTTAGCGCTTATTATTGGTGGATTTGTTTTTTGGTTTGGATGCTCTCATCTTTCTTTCTTTCTTTTTTTCCTCCCTTTTCTTCTGAGCTGTGTGACTGACAGGGTCTTGGTGCTCCACCCAGGTGTCAGGCCTGTGTCTCTGAGGTGGGAGAGCAAAGTTCAGGACATTGGTCCACCAGAGAAATCCAGGCTCCATATAATATCAAATGGTGAAACCTCACCCAGAGATCTCCATCTCAATGCTAAGACCCTGCTACATTCAACGACCAGCAAGCTACAGTGCTGGACACCCTATGCCAAACAACTAGCAAGACAGGAACACAACCCCACCCATTAGCAGAGATGCTGTCTAAAATCATAATAAGGTCACAGACACCCCAAAACACACCACCAGATGCAGTCCTGCCCACCAGAAAGACAAGATCAAGCCTCATCCACCAGAACACAGGCACCAGATCCCTCCACCAGGAAGCCTACACAACCCACTGAACCAACCTTAGCCACTGGGTGCAGACAACAAAAACAATGGGAACTACAAACCTGTAGCCTTCAAAAAGGAGACCCCAAACACAGTAAGTTAAGGAAAATGAGAAGACAGAGAAACACACGGCAGATGAAGGAGCAAGGTAAAAACACACCAGACCAAACAAATGAAGACGAAATAGGCAGTCTACCCAAAAAAGAATTCAGAGTAATGATAGTAAAGATGAACCAAAATGTTGGAAATAGAATGGAGAAAATACAAGAAATGTTTAACAAGGACCTAGAACTAAAGAGCAAACAAACAATGATGACCAACACAATAAATGAAATTAAAAATTCTCTAGAAGGAATCAATAGCAGAATAACTCAGGCAGCAGAACAGATAAGTGCCCTGGAAGATAAAATAGTGGAAATAACTACCACAGAGCAGAATAAAGTAAAAAGAATGAAAAGAATTTAGGACAGTCTCAGAGACCTCTGGGACAACATAAAGTGCACCAACATTCGAATTAGAGGGGTCCCAGAAGAAGACGAGAAAAAGAAATGGTCTGAGAAAATATTTGAAGAGATTATAGTTGAAAACTTCCCTAATATGGGAAAGGAAATAGTCAATCAACTCCAGGAAGCACAGAGTTCCATACAGAACAAATCCAAGTAGAAACACGCCAAGACACATATTAATCAAACTATCAAAATTAAATACAAAGAAAAAGTATTAAAAGCAGCAAGGGAACCCAGCAAATAACATACAAGGGAATCCCCATAAGGTTAACGGCTGATCTTTCAGCAGAAACTCTGCAATCCAGAAGGGAGTGGGAGGACATATTTAAAGTGATGAAAGGGGAAAACCTACAACCAAGATTACTCTAGCCAGCAAGGAACTCATTTAGATTTGATGGAGAAATTAAAATCTTTACAGACAAGCAAAAGCTAAGAGAATTCAGCACCACCAAACCAGCTTATAACAAATGCTAAAGGACCTTCTCTAGGCAGGAAACAAGAGAGAAGAAAAAGACCTACAATAACAAATGCAAAACAATTAAGAAAATGGTAATAGGAGCATACATATTGATAATTACCTTAAATATAAATGGATTAAATGCTGCAACCAAAAGACATAGACTGGCTGAATGGATAAAAAACAAGATCTGTTTATATACTGTCTACAAGAGACCCACTTCAGACCTAGGGACACATACAGACTGAAAGTGAGGGGATGGAAAAAGATATTCCATGCAAATGGAAATCAAAATAATCCTGGAGTAGCAATTCTCATATCAGATAAAACAGACTTTAAAATAAAGACTATTAAAAGAGACAAAGAAGGACGCTACATAATGATCAAGGGATCAATCCAAGAAGAAGATATAACAACTGTAAATATTTATGCACCCAACATAGGAGCACCTCAATACATAAGGCAAATGCTAACAGCCATAAAAGGGGAAATCGACAGTAACACAATCATAGTAGGGGACATTAACAGCCCATTTTCACCAATGGACAGATCATCCAAAATGAAAATAAATAAGGAAATACAAGCTTTAAATTATACATTAAACAAGATGGATTTAATTGATATTTATAGGACATTCCATCCAAAAACAACAGAATACACTTTCTTCTCAAGTGCTCATGGAACATTCTCCAGGATAGATCGTATCTTGGGTTACAAATAAAGCCTTGGTAAATTTCAGAAAATTGAAATTATATCAAGTATCTTTTTGGACCACAATGCTATGAGACTAGATATCAATTACAGGGAAAAAACTGTAAAAAATACAAACACATGGAGGCTAAACAATACACTACTAAATAACCAAAATACTACTGAAAAATCAAAGAGGAAATCAAAAAATACCTAGAAACAAATGACAATGAAAACACGATGACCCCAAACCTATGAGATGCAGAAAAGCAGTTCTAAGCAGGGAGTTTATAGCAATACAATTCTACCTCAAGAAACAAGAAACATCTCAAATAAACAACTTAACCTTACACCTAAGGCAATTAGAAAAAGAAGAACAAAAAACCCCCCAAAGTTAGCAGAAGGAAAGAAATCATAAAGATCATATCAGAAATAGATGAAAAAGAAATGAAGGAAACATTAGCAAAGATTAATAAAACTAAAAGCTGGTTCTTTGAGAAGATATACAAAATTGATAAATCATTAGCCAGACTCATCAAGAAGAAAACTCAAATCAATAGAATTAGAAATGAAAAAGGAGAAGTAACAACTGACACTGAAGAAGTAGAAAGAATCATGAGAGATTACTACAAGCAACGATATGCCAATAAAATGGGCAACCTGGAAGAAATGGACAAATTCTTAGAAATGCACAACCTTCCGAGAGGAAGAAATAGGAAATATAAACAGAACAATCGCCAACACTGAAATTGAGACTGTGATCAAAAATCTTCCAACAAACAAAAGCCCAGGACCAGATGGCTTCACAGGCGAATTCTATCAAACACTTAGAAAAGAGCTAACACCTATACTTCTCAAACTCTTCCAAAATATAGCAGAATGAGGAACACTCCCAAACTCAATCTACGAGGCCACCATTGCCCTGATACCAAAACCAGACAAGGATGTCACAAAGAAAGAAAACTACAGGCCAATGTCACTGATGAACACAGATGCAAAAATCCTCAACAAAATACTAGCAAACAGAACCCAACAGCATATTAAAAGGATCATACACCAAGATCAAGTGGGGTTTATCCCAAGAATGCAAGGATTCTTCAAAATATGCAAATCAATCAATGTGATACACCATATAAACAAATTGAAGGAGAAAACCATATGATCAACTCAATTGATGCAGAAAACACTTTTGACAGAATTCAACACCAATTGATGATAAAAACCCTCCAGAAAGTAGGCATAGAGGGAACTTACCTCAACATGATAAAGGCCATATATGACAAACCCACAGCCAACATCATTCTCAATGATGAAAAACTGAAACCATTTCCTCTAAGATCAGGAACAAGACAAGGTTGTCCACTCTTACCACTATTATTCAACATAATTTTGGAAGTTTTAGCCACAGCAATCAGAGAAGAAAAAGAAATAAAATGAATCTGAATCAGAAAAGAAGTAAAGCTGTCACTCTTTGCAGATGACATGATACTACACAGAGAGACTCCTAAAGATGCTACTAGAAAACTACTAGAGCTAATCAGTGAATTTGGTAAAGCAGTAGGATACAGAATTAATGCACAGAAATCTCTTGCATTCCTATACACTAATGATGAAAAATCTGAAAGTGTAATTAAAGAAACACTCTCATTTACCATTGCAACAAAAATAATAAAATACCTAGGAATAAAATTACCTAAGGTGACAAAAGATCTGTATGCAGAAAACTATAAGACACTGATGAAAGAAATTAAAGATGATTCAAACAGATGGAGCGATATACCATGCTCTTGGACTGGAAGAATCAACATTGTGAAAATGACTTTACTACCCAAAGCAATCTACACATTCAGTGCAATCCCTATCAAACTACCAATGGCATTTTTCACAGAACTAGAACAAAAAATTTCACAATTTGTATGGAAACACAAAGAACTGGATAGCCAAAACAATCTTGAGAAAGAAAAATGGAGCTGGAGAAATCAGGCTCCCTGACTTCAGACTATATTACAAAGCTACAGTAATCACAACAGTATGGTACTGGCACAAAACCAGAAATATAGATCAATGGAACAGGATAGAAAGCCCAGAGATAAACCCAGGCACATATGGTCACCTTATTTTTGATAAAGGAGGCAAGAATATACAATGGAGAAAAGACAGCCTCTTCAATAAGTGGTGCTGGGAAAACTGGACAGCTACATGTGAAAGAATGAAATTAGGACATTCCCTAACACCATACACAAAAATAAACTCAAAATGGATTAAAGACCTAACTGTAAGGCCAGACACTCTCAAACTCTTAGAAGAAAACACAGGCAGAACACTCTATGACATAAATCACAGCAAGATACTTTTTGACCCACCTCCTAGAGATATGGAAATAAAACCAAAAATAAACAAATGGGACCTAATGAAAAAGGCTTTTGCACAACAGAGGAAAACATAAACAAGATGAAAAGACAACCCTCAGAATGGGAGAAAATATTTGCAAATGAAGCAACTGACAAAGGATTAATCTCCAAAATTTACAAGCAGCTCATGCAGCTCCATATCAAAAAAACAAACAACCCAATCCAAAAATGGGCAGAAGACCTAAACAGACATTTCTCCAAAGAAGATATACAGATGGCCAGCAAATACATAAAAGGATGCTCATCATCACTAACCATTAGAGAAATGCAAATCAAAACTACAATGAGGCATCACCTCACACTGGTGAGAATGGCCATCATCAAAAAATCTACAAAAAATAAATGCTGGAGAGGGTGTGGAGAAAAGGGAACCCTGTTGTACTGTTGGTGGGAATGTAAACTGATACAGTCACTAGGGAGAACAGTATGGACGTTCCTTAAAAAACTAAAAATAGAACTACCATATGACCCAGCAATCCCACTACTGGGCATATACCCTGAGAAAAGCATAATTCAAAAATAGTCATGTGTCACAATGTTCATTGCAGCACTATTTACAATAGCCAGGACATGGAAGCAACCTAGGTGTCCATTGACAGATGAATGGATAAAGAAGATATGGCACATATATACAATGGAATATTACTGAGCCATAAAAAGATATGAAATTGCGTTATTTGTAGTGAGGTGGATGGACCTAGAGTCTGTTATACAGAGTGAAGTAAGTCAGAGAGAGAGAAACAAATACCATATTCTAACACATATATATGGGATCTAAAGAAAAGAGAAGATGGTTCTGAAGAACCTAGGGGCAGGATAGGAATAAAGATGCATACGTAGGTAACGGACTTGAGGACACGGATAAGGGGATGGGTAAGCTAGGACGAAGTCAGGGAGTGGCATGGACATATATACACTTCCAAATGTAAAATAGATAGCTAGTGGGAAGCAGTCGCATAGCACAGGGAGATCAGCTGGGTGCTTTGTGACCACCTAGAGGGGTGGGATATGGAGGATGGGAGGGAGATGCAAGTGGGAGGGGATACGGGGATATATGTATACGTATAGCTGATTCACTTTTTTATACAGCAGCAACTAACACAACAATGTAAAGCAATTATACTCCAATAAAGATGTTTAAAAAATATATAAAGAATAGCTAACATCAAAAAGTCTACAAATAGTAAACGCTGGAGACAGTGTGGAGAAAAGGAAATGCTCCTACACTATTGGTGGGAATGTAAATTGGTGCAGCCGTTATGGAAAACAGTATGGAGGTTCCTCAGAATAGTAAAAATAGAGTTGCCATATGATCCTGCAATTCCACTCCTGGGCATATATCCTAAAAAGACAAAAACTCTAATTTGAAAAGATATTTGCACCCCAATGTTCATAGCAGTGCTATTTACAATAGCCAAGACATGGAAACAGTACAATTACCCATCAACAGATGATTGGGTTAAGAAAATGTGGTATATATATTCAAATATATACAATGCAATATTAGTCATAAAAAGGAATGAAATATTGCCATTTGCAGCAACATGAATGGACCTAGGGAATGTCATACTGATATGTGATATCACTTATATGTAGAATCTAAAAAATAATACAAATGGATCTATATACAAAACAGAAACAGACTCGTAGACATAGAAAACAAACTTATGGCTACCAAAGGGGAAAGGGAGGAGGGAGCGATAAATTATAAGTATAGGATTAACAGAGAAAAACTACTATACATAAAATGGATAAGCACCAAGAATTTACTGTATTGCACGGCACAGGGAACTATATTCAATATCTTGTAATAAGCTATAATGGAAAATAATCTGAAAAACTGTATATATATACATGTAACTGAATCACTTTACTCTATACCTGAAACTAACACAATATTGTAAATGAAGTATATTTTAATAAGTTTTTTTTAAAAAATTCAAAAATTTAAAACTGAAAATTATGTTAGCTGACGATCAAGATTCTTCACAAATTCTGTTTTTCAGGTGTAATAAGTGGGGGTAGAATCTTTAATTCTTAAGAACAATTCTCATGGGATTTTTTTTTTGATTACTTTCATAGAATAACTACGAGTATTTTTTACTAAGAGATATTTTACTCTTCTGATAGATTTTCATAGGAATATGATTTCTTTTCCTGTAGAGCTTTCCCTCTTTAATATCAATATGCTTTGTCATAGATTTTAAATGTTTTATTATTTTTTTAATATCTCCATTGCTTATTAGTTTCTGATCATACTTACAGGTTTGAGAGAAAAATACAGTCCCTAATAGTATGGTATATTTTACACACACAGACACACACACACACACACACACACACACACACACACCACTCACTAGTGGTAGATGAAACAATCTAGAATTTCAGATGCCAAAGCCTATTCATCATCTATTGACAGTTTCAGCCCTATTCCTGAGAGTTGGGAGTGAGGGAGGAGATAGGGTGTCATTCTAATTTTCATTCATTTGCACTTTTATTTGTTTAATTCATCATGTGAGTGCGTGAAGCCTGTATTTTAAAAGGAAAGAAAAGGGGTAGCCTATTCACTCTCTCTAGGCATATGCAACCTCTTGAAACCAATTAGATGTCAACAGAATTGTTAATTATCCTGGGGTCACCACCTTTTGTAAAGCCTTTCTGAGTAAAAGGGGGGTGTGGCTTAGCTCACAGCAAGGTTAAAACAGCCCTCTAATTGACAAATTTTATACTCAGCAGTTGGGTTGGCTAGAGAGGTTAAATCACACTTACTCTCCTTCCATAAAAAAACATGGATGGACTATTATGTATACCTTTCCTTCATTTATGAAGCAAATACCTATTGATTCTCTGATTTAGGCTTCAGGGATCCATAGTAAACAAAAGAGGCAGCCATTGTCTCGTGAAGCTTATATTCTTTCTTTATGAGAAAACACGGTCACTTACAAATTTACAACAACTGAGAGAAACCTATTGTAGGATATGTCAGAAAACTCTAAGTCTAAAGACTTTCAAAGCCTAGGCTGCTTTGTTTCCTAATTCTGAACATCTAGAAGGAGAAAGTGCTATACATTCACTCAGGCTAGAAGAATTAACAGACTCCTCCTAAGTCCAACCCCACATCACCAATAAAACACCCGCATTCCCCAGCTGCATCACTAATTCCAAGATTTCCACTCCCCTATGAAGGAACCACCACCACCACTTTCCTATTACCACTGTCAACTAAAATAAAAGTGCATAACTTGAGGGCTGTGAGTTTCATTTTTATTTGGAAACCTTACTGATGACAATAGCCTGGGAGACAGCCTCTAAGTTAGCTGTGGGGAACTGCTCCAAAGAGGTAGGGGAGAGGCCAGTGTATACGGTGATTTTGGCTAAGGGGAACATGCAATCCAGCATACATCTTGGTGGAAGGTTGTGCTAGGCATGAGTAATAGATATCTCGGTTAATAATTTTAATATTTTTCTAAGTATGAGAATATGCAAGAATCCACGTTCATAAACATATTTCCTAAAATATATCTAACTATCTAAAGGCCAGTTTTGCCTGTTTCTCAAAGCACAGAGTGCCTCATGCTGTTCTTTGTCATGAATTCCTTTCAGAATGTACTGTAGGTCAGTGATTGCAGTGGCTAATAACTTAATCTGTGTAGAACCAGATGGTGAGTGACATTCCTTGTTTTATACCACTATCATAAAATGGAACATGGATTACACTGGAACTTACACTTTCCCATAGAATCAGTTAAGCATTATTCTTAGAAAAATTTGAAGTACCATTAGTCATTTTAATATTTAATTAATTTAATATCTTTCACTGGCCTTAACTATGAAATGGGGATAATACTATTTCTTGCCTACTTAACAGTGTTAGTATAAGGCTTAAAAATAAACTCTGTGTGAAATTAATTTGAAAATCAAACAACAGTCTACAAATATAGAGCATTTAAAAATCACTATGCTTTCATTCTACAAACTGGAAATAGTAACGCTTATAATCCTCCGAGCATAATTGTTCAGCAGAAACAGCAGTTTTCAAAGTGTGATCCAGGAACATTTTGTAGTTCCCCACATCATTTAAGGAGTCCATGAGATCAAAACTATACAGATAATACTACTACAAAGAATTATTTGCTTTTTTCAGGCTCATTCTATCATGACTGTAGAGCGCATTTTTCTATAAGCTGCATGGCACATGATATCGAAACAGATTAAATGCAGAATCAGATATGACACTCTGAATAGTAAGGAGCTTTTCCAAAATATTTTTTTTAAATGCCTCTCTCCTCAGCACTTATTTTTTGTTTCGTAGAATTATTCAAAAATTTCCTAAAATGTGTTATTTATATGTATTGAGCTTATTATTGTTTCTTTTGAATGAGGTTATAAATTTTTTTTAATTTCTCAATTAAATTTTCTCAATTTTAATTTCTAATAGAGTGACTTTTGCTAAATATAACCTATAAATATAGGTTATATATATATATATAAAACCTATATATACACTTTAGAGGTCCTCAATATTTGTTTAAGAGCGTAAAGGGGTCGTGAGGCAAAGAAGTTTGAAAAACACATGGCTAAAAGAATATATGGAAAGAAATTTTGTATCTGTGATCATCACATATATAAAAAATATTGAAATAATCACTGTGTTAGAATTAAGAAGACATCCATGAATTGACCTATATAATTTACTAGCTCTTCCATACTTTGTGTTCTAAGCAATCTATTTCAATATAAAAGTTTGTAATACAACTTGTTCTTACATAGGGTTCTGCTGACATTTATGTACACTTAAAAACTAATGGGACAATGTTAAATAATGGCAGAAAATATAAATGAAATTCATGTCCACAACTAACCTAATATTACTGTATTATTTAGGACGTGAAGAGTGTTAATATTCAAACACTTTCTCTCCAAGGGAAATGCCATATTAGTGGCAAGTAAATCTCTGTCATGCACTTAAAGAAATTAAAAGTTGAAGAATGGGGTTATTCAGGCCCTTCCCCTCTTGCTCTTGGGGATATCGGATCAGCAAACTTGGTACTCATATCTGGGGTTTTGAATCCTAAAACAAAAAACAAAGACACAAAGACAAAAAATTCACAGCGATGGTGGCAGTGTTGAGAATTCAGCTGTGAGCTGGTATCTGTCTGCCCTGCAGCAGTGGTGGCTATGTGTCCAATGATAATGGCTTTACTACTAAAGACCTGATCTTGGCTCTTTTCTCATCAGCCTACTCTCCCTTGGTTCAAGTCCCAAATCCAAGTCCAATTCTATAGTTTTCCCATGGATGCTGCAAGTTACCTTATATCCATCAAGTTATCATCTTTCCTGCTTATTTAACCAGGATTGAATTTTTGTAGTTTGCCACCCAGAATCCTACAAATCCTGACTGCGCACTTAGATAGATCTGGGCATTTAATTCTCTAGTTCTGCTATGTACAAGCTGAGTGAACTTAGGTAAATTATTTCACCTCCTAAAATACTACAGAAGATAATGACCTCTCTGGTCTTCGTTTATTAATCTGTATATTGGGAATATTTTTATGAGGGTCAAATGAGGTAATGCACATAAAAACTTAGCACAGTGTCTGTGCATTTGCAATGGATTTGAGATATGGTCAGAAAAAAAGCCCACTTCAGAAATAAATTTACTCTAAAATTCACATGTGTGAATACAGAAAGCAAAATATATCACTCATATTATTTTGACATGTCCTTTCCTGAGGGAATAATGTACAGTTTAATAAAAAATGACCAATGACTTTTCTACTAGACCCTTGATTCCTTTAATCCACTTCTGTTGGCATCTTGAGTCACCATTTCTCCTTTTTAATTGGAACCCATTCTAATGTTTTTTCTCAAAGCAGTCCTTTGGTATTTTGAGTGGGATAAGTCTTGATTATACAGGACTGCCCCAAGCATAGCAGGAATTTATCATCACTGACCCTTGCCCACTAAATGTATGACAACCCAAGGGGACAGTTCTGTCCCCAGTAAAGAACAATTGTAAATCTTGATTGTTTTATAGAACATTAGCACAGTAGCCTACTTTAAAATACTTTAAAATGATTATGAAAAGTGAACATACTTATTAAAATTGGTAATGTTCCCAGACTGAAAATTAGTATTTTGAGGAACCAAATACTGAAACATCATAATGGTCTTAGCAAATTATAGAGGTTGACAAATAAAAAGGGATTCATTATTCTATGTACAAGTTTAAAGTCACTGAAGAAAAACATATTCATAATATTGTGAGAAACTTTGAGAACACACAGCCAAGTTTTACTCCGAAGTTGAGGTGCCTCAGAATTGCCTATATGGCTTAATGTAAATATGGGCATTAAATTCTTCTATAGGATGACTAAATTGGAATCCCAGAGAGTAGGCCAGGGCATGAATATTTTTACACAACAAAAATATTGTTTGTAAATGTAGAATGCTTTAAAGTTAATGGATTTTGTAGGTTTTCCTCATTCAACATAAATAATAAAAGGTTTCTATTGACACGACACAATTCATCAGCACCTACTATGTGACTAGCACTATGATGCTATGAAAATGATGATAAACAAGATATATCTCTGAATTTCAAAGGCTTACCATTTTAATTGTGGGAAACAGGCATTAAATAATTGATGTACAGTAATGTGATAAGAATTTTAAAAGCCAAAAAAAAGGGGAGGAGCTGGTAAATACAAAACGAGGACCAGAACTACATCCTAGAGGATCAGATGAAGTTTGGTGAGGGATAGATGTGAGTTAACATGGCAGAGTGTGGAGTTTTGATCTTCATACAAAACAATTTTGTGGTACACACAAGGAACAATCGACTTTGAGCAATTATAAAAGAATGACATCTGTATTGGTCAGGAGGTTAGAGATTAATATAATCGCATGTGCTAATCATTCTGTTGTCCTGATTAAATTAAATCACTACTTAACTAAAAAGGATTTAAATTTGAATGCATTTTAACTTGAAAATGCAAGCAGAGATAGCAGAAACAATATTTATTAGAACAGATAGGGGTTCATTCAGTTAGGAAAGCAATATTGAATTTCCCTAGAAGATTAATGCATATTGCCCAATGAAGTATATGTCAACTTTTCCCTTCTTTCTTCTTCCCTCCCTCCCTTTCTTCCTTCCTCTCTTCCTTTTTTTTTTCTTTCAGCTCATACTACCATATTACAAAGCACATCCAAATTGTAATGAAATTGTCATTGCAAATTTTAAAAAATTATATCAAGATATATCAGTCTATAGATCTAGTTTTAACTATAGTTTTTCACTAATGTGCAAAAATACTCCCCTTATAACTGCCAAAATACCCCATTTTTCATGTATTTGTCAATCTAAGAGACAAATAATTATCCTGACATAAGAAGATATTGCTTTTTAACAATTAGCAAAATTATAAAGAACAGGTATCAAATAAACATGTGGATGACTTATATTTATATTATTTTCTGTGACTTTTATAATAGACCAAATTTCAAGTTTTTTTTCCAATGTTTCCCTTTTTTTACAAGGAGTAGGAAGAATGGTGCCATGTGATATAGCATATAGCAACACATATATGTTGGGATCTTATACCTCATGGGAAATATAATGAAAGTAATGAACACATTCCCCTAGAAAAATGCACATATGCATAGCTGGAAATCACATTAAACAGTTCACAGATGCCTTGGTATCTATTCCAGGTAAGAAGCGTCATCCAGGGAAAGAACATGAATTCATCTAGGGATGGATTCCAGAACTACATATCTGCCTGACTGTAGACAAGTTACTTATTCTCTCTGTTTCAGTGGTCTCATCTGTTAAACTGGAATAGTAATTGTATCAACCTAATGAGAGTGTTTTCGAAATTAAATGAGGTAAGATCCCAGCATGTTATTTGCTATCATTGTCATCATCATCACCATCATCATAATCAATTATAATTATCTCTAAAATGGGACTAAAATTAACACCACCTCATAGGGTTGTGCAAAGAATAAATAAGACAAATTATGTAAAATATGCGGTTGTTCATAGTAAGCACTCAGTACAATTTAGCTATTATTGTCATTTTGGTTTATTCTCTATAATATAAACTTGAGAAAATGGATGCTGTGGCTCTCTGTATGTAACAGGGAAAGCTTTTCTTACCCTTGGCCTGTGATATAACAAACAGGGCTTTAGAAACCATGCTGGTTTTTAGCAAGAATTACATTTCCAAACTGAATTCTTAAAAAATATTTCAAACAGTGTAAAATGTAACTCATGCAAATATAAGGTGAACATGTGTCAAAAATTTTATTAAACTCATTAATTAATGAGTAAGACTGGTTCAAAGGAGAATTTGAGAAACAAAGATGCAGCCAGGGATGCCGAAATAAATTTTCTAATGCAAAATTGGTTAGTATCCTATAGGAAAATATTATGTAACAGGTGCTTTCTGTTCTAGATGGGTATTAATTGTAGATTCAACTTCTTTAATAGACATAGGCCTATTCAAATTGTTTACTTCTTAGGAGGCTTTTGGCAAATTTTGTCTTTCAATAAATTGTTCCATTAAATACAGGTTTTCAAATTTGTGGTATAAGTTGCTCATAATATTTCTTTACTATTCTTCCAATGTATGTAGGAACTGTAGTGATGTCCTTTGTTTCATTTCTGATATTAGTAATGTGTTTCTTCTCTCTCTCTTTTTTTTTGTTGTTGTTGTTAACCTGGCTAGAGGCTTATCAATTTCATTGATTTTTGTCAAAGAACCAGCTTTTGGTTTTGTTGATTTTCTCTATTGGTTTCCTGTTTTTAATCTCATTCATTCCTGCTTTAGTTTTTACTATGTCTTCTCTTCTGCTTACTTAGGATTTAATTTGCTCTTCTTTGTCTAGTTTCCAATGGTGAAAGCTTATTGATATTATTAGATCTTTCTTTTTTCTAAATTATGCATTTGATGCTATAAAATTTCCCTCTAAGCATTGATTTGCTGCATCTCACAAATTTTGATAAATTTTATTTAGTTCAAAATAATTTTTATTTCTCTTGAGTATGCTTCTTTGTCATTATTGTTATTTAGAGGTGTTTAATTTCCAAGTATATTGGGCTTTTCCATTTATCTTTCTGTTACTGATATCTATTCATTTCCACTGTGGTCTTAGATCAGATAATGTATTATTTCTGTTCTTTCAAATTTGTTAAGATGTGTTCTATGACCCAGAATGTGGTTTATCTTGACGAGTATTCCATATAACCTTGAGAAGAATATATAATCCGCCATTCTTGGATGAAATAGTTGATAGAAGTCAATTATATCCGGCTGATTGATGGTATTGTTGAGTTCAACTATGTACTCAGTGATTTTTCTGCTGCTGATCTGTCCATTTCTGATAGAGGAGTGTTGAAGTCTCCAACTATAATATTCATTCTTATTTCTCCTTGTGGTTCTATCAGTTTTTGCTGAATGTATTTTGATATTCTGTTATTAAACACATAGACATTAAGGCTTGTTATATTTTCTTGGAGAATTGATCCCTTCGTCACTATGTAATGTTCCTCTTTATCACTGATAAGTTTCCTTGTCTGATGTCTACTCTGTCTGAAACTAATATAGCTACTTCCAGTTTCTTTTGATTAGTGCTAACATGATCTATTTCTGCATCCCTTTTTTTTAACTTTTTATTTTATATTGGAGTATAGTTGATGAACAATGTTGTGATAGTTTCAGGTGTACAGCAAAGTGATTTAGTAATAAATATACATATATCTATTCTTTTTCAAATTCTTTTCCCATTTAGGTTGCTACATAATATTGAGCAGAGTTCCCTATGCTATACAGTAGGCCCTTGTTGATTATTCATTTTATTTATTTTTATTTAATCTTTTTCTTTTTATATAAAACATTGGCTGTATTCCCTGTGTTGAACAATATATCCTTGTATCTTATTTTTTTTAATACAGTAGGTTCTTATTAGTCATCAATTTTATACACATCAGTGTATACATGTCAGTCCCAATTGCCCAATTCAGCACACTACCACCACCACCCACCCGCAGCTCTCCCCGCTTGGTGTCCATACGTTTGTTCTCTACATCTGTGTCTCAACTTCTGCTCTGC
The DNA here is from genome assembly GCF_963924675.1 of Phocoena phocoena. NCBI lineage: Eukaryota > Metazoa > Chordata > Mammalia > Artiodactyla > Phocoenidae > Phocoena > Phocoena phocoena. The sequence goes on along the minus strand of NC_089222.1, from coordinate 114,738,552 downwards.
AAACCGTTTCATCTGTTCCACATAGCTTTTTTAGGTTCCACATATACGCGTTAATATACGATATTTGTTTTACTCTTTCTGACTTACTTCACTCTGTATGACAGTCTCAAGATCCATCCATGTCTCAACAAAAGACCCAATTTCGTTCCTTTTTTTTTTTTTTTTTTTTTTTTTTTGGCGGTACATGGGCCTCTCACTGTTGTGGCCTCTCCCATTGCGGAGCACAGGCTCCAGATGCGCAGGCTCAGCAGCCATGGCTCACGGGCCCAGCCGCTCCGCGGCATGGGGGATCTTCCCGGACCGGGGCACGAACCCGTGTCCCCTGCATCAGCAGGCGGACTCTCAACCACTGCACCACCGGGGAAGCCCAATTTCGTTCCTTTTTATGGCTGAGTAATATTTCACTGTATGTATGTACCACATCTTCTTTATCCATTCCTCTGTTGATGGGCACTTAGGTTGCTTCCATGACCTGGCTATTGTAAACAGTGCTGCAATGAACATTGGGGTGCATGTGTCTTTTTGAATTATGGCTTTCTCTGGGTATATGCCTAGTAGTGGGATTGCTGGGTCATATGTTAATTCTATTTTTATTTTGTAAGAAGCCTCTATACTATTTTCCATAGTGGCTGTATCAGTTTACATTCCCACCAACAGTGGAAGAGGGTTCCCTTTATTCGATACCCTCTCCAGCGTTTGTTGTTTGTAGATTTTATGAAGATGCTCATTCTAACTGGTGTGAGGTGATATCTCATTGTAGTTTTCATTTGCATTTCTCTAATAATTAGTGATGTTGAGCAGCTTTTCATGTGCTTCTTGGCCATCTATATGTTTTCTTTGGAGAAATGTCTATTTAGGACTTCTGCCCACATTTGGATTGGGTTGTTTGTTTGTTTTAATATTGAGCTGCATGAGCTGTTCATATATTTTGGAGATTAATCCTTTGCCCATTGATTGACTGGCAAGTATTTTCTCCCATTCTGAGGGTTGTCTTTTCATCTCGTTTATGGTTTCTTTTGCTGTGCAAAAGATTTTAAGTTTCATTAGGTCGCATTTGCTTACCTTTGTTTTTATTTCCATTACTCTAGGAGGTGGATCAAAAAAGAACTTGCTGTGATTTATGTCAAAGAGTGTTCTTCCTAGATTTTCCTCTAAGAGTTTTATAGTGTATGGTCTTACATTTAGGTCTCTATAATCTATTTTGAGTTTATTTTTGTGTATGGTGTTAGGGTGTGTTCTAATTTCATTCTTTTACATGTAGCTGTCCAGTTTTCCCAGCACCACTTATTGAAGAGACTGTCTTGTCTCCAATATATATTCGTGCATCCTTTGTCATAGATTAGCTGACCATAGGTGCGTGGGTATATCTCTGGGCTTTCTGTCTTGTTTCACTGATCTATGTTTCTGTTTTTGTGCCAGTACCATATTGTTTTGCTTACTGTAGCTTTGTAGTATAGTCTGAAGTCAGGGAGTCTGATTCCTCCCGCTCCGTTTTTTTCCCTCAAGACTGCTTTGACTATTCGGGGTCTTTTGTGGCTCCATACAAATATTAAGATTTTTTTGTTCCAGTTCTGTAAAAAATGCCATTGGTAATTTGATAGGGATTGCACTGAATCTGTAGATTGCTTTGGGTAGTAGAGTCATTTTCACAATGTTGATTCTTCCAATCCAAGAACATGGTATATCTCTCCATCTGTTGCTATCTTTAATTTCTTTCATCAGTGTCTTATAGTTTTCTGCATACAGGTCTTTTGTCTCCCTAGGTAGGTTTATTCCCAGGTATTTTATTCTTTTTGTTGCAGTGGTAAATTGGAGTGTTTCCTTAATATCTCTTTCAGATTTTTCATCATTAGTGTATAGGAATGCAAGAGATTTCTGTGCATTAATTTTGTATCCTGCAACTTTACCAAATTCATTGAATAGCTCTAGTAGTTTTCTGGTGGCATCTTTAGGATTCTCTATGTATAGTATCATGTCATCTGCAAACAGTGACAGTTTGCTTCTTCTTTTCCAATTTGTGCTCCTTTTATTTCTTTTTCTTCTGTGATTGCCGAGGCTAGGACTCCCAAACGGTGAGAGTGGACATCCTTGTCTTGTTCCTGATCTTAGAGGAAATGCTTTCAGTTTTTCACCACTGAGAAAGATAGTTTCTGTGGGTTTGTCATATATGGTCTTTATTATGTTGAGGTAGGTTCCCTCTGTGCCCACTTTCTGGAGCATATTTATCATAAACCGGTGTTGAATTGTGTCAAAAGTTTTCTCTGCACCTATTGAGATGATCATATGGTTTTTATTCTTCAATTTGTTAATATGGTGTATCACATTGATTGATTTGCATATATTGAAGAATCCTTGCATCCCTTGCATAAATCCCACTTGATCATGGTGTATGATCCTTTTAATGTGCTGTTGGATTCTGTTTCCTAGTATTTTGTTGAGAATTTTTGCATCTATATTCATCAGTGATATTGGTCTGTAATTTTCTTTTTTTGTACTAACCTTGTCTGGTTTTGGTATCAGGGTGATGATGGCCTCATAGAATGAGTCTGGGAGTGTTCCTTCCTCTGCAAGTTTTTGAAAAAGTTTGAGAAGCATGGGTGTTAGCTCTTCTCTAAATGTTTCATAGAATTCACCTGTGAAGCCATCTAGTCCTAGACTCTTGTTTTTTGGAAGATTTTTAATCACAGTTTGAATTTCATTACTTGTGATTGGTCTGTTCACATTTTCTATTTCTTCCTGGTTCAGTCTTGGAAGGTTGTACCTTTCCAAGAATTTGTCCATTTCTTCCAGGTTGCCCATTTTATTGGCATAGAGTTGCTTGTAGTAGTCTCTTAGGATGCTTTCTATTTCTGTGGTGTCTGTTGTAACTTCTCCTTCTTCATTTCTAATTTTATTGATTTGAGTCCTCTCCCTCTTTTTCTTGATGAGTCTGGCTAATGATTTATCAATTTTGTTTAACTTCTCAAAGAACCAGCTTTTAGTTTTATTGGTCTTTGCTATTGTTTTGTTTCCATTTCATTTATTTCTGCTCTAACCTTTATGATTTCCTTCCTTCTGCTAAATTTGGGTTTCGTTTCTTCTTCTTTCTCCAGTTCCTTTAGGTGTAAGGTTAGATTATTTAGTTGATATTTTTCTTGTTTCTTGAGGTAGGCTTGTATAGCTATATACTTCCCTCTTAGAAATGCTTTTGCTGCATCCCATAGGTTTTGGATTGTTGTGGTTTCATTGTTATTTGTCTCTAGGTATTTTTTGATTTCCGCTTTGATTTCTTCAGTGATCTCTTGGTTATTTAGTAACGTAGTGTTTAGCCTCCATTTGTTTTTTTTACATTTTTTTCCCCTGTAATTCATTTCTAATCTCATAATGTTGTGGTCAGAAAAAATGCTTGATATGTTTTCAATTTTCTTAAATTTACTGAGGCTTGATCTGTGACCCTAGATGTGATCTATCCTGGAGAATTTTGAGTGCACACTTGAGAAGAAAGTGTAATCTGCTCTTTTTGGATAGAATATCCTATAAATATCAATTAAATCTATCTGGTCTATTGTGTCATTTAAAGCTTCTGTTTCCTTATTTTCATTTTGGATGGTCTGTCCAGTGGTGTAAGTGAGGTGTTAAAGTTCCCCACTATTATTGTGTTACTGTCGACTGCCTCTTTTATAGCTGTTACCGGTTACCTTATGTGTTGAAGTGTTCCTATATTGGGTTCATATATATTTATAATTGTTATATCTTCTTATTGGATTGATCCCTTGATCATTATGCAGTGTCCTTCCTTGCCTCTTGTAACATTCTTTATTTTAAAATCTATTTTATCTGATATGAGTACTGCTATTCCAGCTTTCTTTTGATTTCCATTTGCATTGAATATCTTTTTCCATCCCCTCACGTTCAGTCTGTATGTGTCCCTAGGTCTGAAGTGGGTCTCTTGTAGACAACATATATATATGGGTCTTGTTTTTGTATCCATTCAGCAAGCCTATGTCTTTTGGTTGGAGCATTTAATCCATTCACGTTTAAGGTAATTATTGATATGTATGTTCCTATGACCATTTTCTTAATTGTTTTGGGTTTGTTTTTAGGTCCTTTTCTTCTCTTGTGCTTCTTACTTAGAGAAGTTCCTTTAGCGTTTGTTGTAGAACTGGTTTGGTGGTGCTGAATTCTCTTAGCTTTTCCTTCTCTGTAAAGCTTTTGATTTCTCCATCGAATCTGAATGAGATCCTTGCTGGGTAGAGTAACCTTGGTTGTAGGTTCTTCCCTTTCATCACTTTATCACGCCACTCCCTTCTGGCTTGTAGAGTTTCTGCTGAGAAATCAACTGTTAACCTTATGGGAGTTCCCTTGTATGTTATTTGTCATTTTACTTTGCTGCTTTTAATAATTTTTCTTTGTCTTTAATTTTTGTCAATTTGATTACTATGTCTCAGCATGTTTCTTCTTTGGTTTATCCTGTATGGCACTCGCTGCGCTTCCTGGAGTTGGGTGACTATTTCCTTTCCCACGTTAGGGAAGTTTTCGACTATAATCTCTTCAAATATTTTCTTGGGTCCTTCCTCTTTCTCTTCTCCTTCTGGGACCCCTATAATGCGAATGTTATTGTGGTTAATGTTGTCCCAGAGGTCTCTTAGGCTGTCTTCATAACTTTTCTTTTTTTTTTCTTTATTCTGTTCCACAGCAGTGAATTCCACCATTCTGTCTTCCAGGTCACTTATCTGTTCTTCTGCCTCAGTTATTCTGCTATTGATTCCTCCTACTGTAGTTTTCATTTCAGTTATTGTATTGTTCATCTCTGTTTGTTCTTTAATTCTTCTTGGTCTTTGTTAAACATTTCTTGCATCTTCTCGATCTTTGCCTCCATTCTTTTTCCGAGGTCTTGGATCATCTTCACTATCATTATTCTGAATTCTTTTTCTGGAAGGTTGCCTATCTCCATTTCATTTAGTTTTATTTCTGGGGTTTTATCTTCTTCCGTAATCTGGTTCATAGCCCTCTGCCTTTTCATCTTGTCTATCTTTCCATGAATGTGGTTGTTTCTCCACAGGCTGCAGGATTGTAGTTCTTCATGCTTCTGCTGTCTGCTCTCTCGTGGACAAGGCTATCTAAGAGGCTTGTGCAGGTTTCCTGATGGGAAGGACTGGTGGTGGGTAGAGCTGGGTGTTGCTCTGGTGGGCAGAGCTCAGTAAAACTTTAATTGCTTCACTGCTGATGGGTGGGGCTGGGTTCCCTCCTTGTTGGTTGGTTGGTCTGAGGCAACCCAACACTGGAGCCTACCTGGGCTCTTTGGTGGGGTCAAAGGCAGACTCTGGGAGGGCTCATGCCAAGGAGTACTTCCCAGAACTTCTGCTGCCAGTGTCCTTGTCCCCACGGTGAGCCACAGACACTACCCGCGTCTGCAGGAGACCCTTCAACACTAGCAGATAGGTCTGGTTCAGTCTCTCCTGGGGTCACTGCTCCTTCCCCTGGGTCCCAGTGCGCACACTACTTTGTGTGTGCCCTCCAAGAGTGGAGTCTCTGTTTCCCCCAGTCCTGTCGAAGTCCTATATTCAAATCCGACTAGCCTTCGAAGTTTGATTCTCTAAGAATTCCTCCTCCTGTTGCCAGACCCCCAGGTTGGGAGGCCTGACGTGGGGCTCAGAACCTTCACTCCAGTGGGTGGACTTCTGTGGTATAAGTGTTGTCCAGTCTGTGAGTCACCCACTCAGCAGTTATGGGATTTGATTTTGCTGTGATTGCGCCCCTCCTACCATCTCATTTTGCCTTCTCCTTTGTCTTTGGATGTGGGGTATCTTTTTTGGTGAGTTCCAGTGTCTTCCTGTCAATGATTGTCCAGCAGTTAGTTGTGATTCTGGTGTTCTCACAAGAGTGAGAGGACGTCTTTCTACTTCGCCATCTTTGTTCCTGATTATCCATTTTAAATATAGCAGTGTGTACATGTCAATCCCAAACTCCCTAACTATCCCTTTCCCCCACTCTTTCCCCCTGGTAACCATAAGTTTGTTCTTTAAGTCTGTGAGTCTGTTCCTGTTTTGTAAGTTCATTTGTATCATTTCTTTTTAGATTCCACTTATAAGCAATGTCATATGATATTTCTCTTTCTTTGTCTACTTACTTCACTCAGTATAACAATCTCTGGGTCCATCCATGTTGCTGCAAATGGCACTATTTCATTCTTTTTAATGGCTGAGTAATATTCCATTGTATATATGTGCCACATCTTCTTTATCCATTCCTCTGTTGATGGACATTTAGGTTGCTTCCATGTCTTGGCTATTGGAAACAGTACTGCCATAACACTGAGGTGCATGTATCATTTTGGACCATGTTTTTCTCTGGATATATGCCCAGGAGTATGATTGCAGGATCATATGGTAGCTCTATTTTTAGTTTTTTAAGGATCCTCCATACTGTTCTCCATAGTGGATATATCCCTTTATTTTTATTCTATATGTGTCTTCACACTTAAAGAAGGTTTCTTGTTGACAACATGTAGCTGGGTTTTGTTTTTTGATCTACTTAGAAAATTGCTGTCTTTTAATTGGTGCATTTAGACTATGAATGTTTAAGTGATTATTGATATAGTTGGATTAATATCTACTTAATTTGTTACTGTTTTCTATTTGTTGCTTTGTTCTTTTTTCCTATTTTTATCTTTCACTCTTTTTCTGTCTTTGTGGTTTTAATTGAGCATTTTAAGTGGTTCCATTTTCTTTCCTTTCTCAGTATGTCTGTTAAACTTCCTTTTTTTAACTTTTAAAAAATTAGTTGCCCTAGAATTTGTAGTATACATTTTCAAATCCATTTTCAAATAACATTATACTGTTTCACAAATAGTATGAGTGCCTTATAACAAAATAATCCTAATTTCACCCTTCTGTCCCTTGTATAATTGCTGTCATTTATTTCACTTATACCTAAGCATGTGTTTGTGTTTATTTGTAGATTTATTATACATATCCATATATAATTGAATATTGTTATTAATATTATTTTTAACAAACTTTATATGTCAGATCAATTAACAATAAGGGAAATAAAAGTTCTTATTTTACTTATTCCTTCTATAATGTTCTTTCTTTTTTTATATAAATTTGAGTTTCTGACCTATATCAATTTCCTTCTTACTGAAGATCTCCTTTTAACACTTCTTGCAAGGCAGGTCTACTGACAACAAATTTCATCAACTTTTGCTTGTCTGACCAAGTCTTTATTTCTCCTTTTTTTTTTTTTTGGCAATGAAGTTTATAATATGATACTTCAAATAGCACATTTAAAGCACACAGAAAACTTTATATAATTCCTATTGATAATACTAGGATGCAGGAATTTTGACTATCCTCATTTTTCAGATGAGTGCACTATATTTCAGAGAACCAAAACTAATATTTGTCCAAGATATCAAAACAAGAATGCTGCAGAGTCATGACAAAATGAGATGCTATGATTCCAAATCCAAGCTCAAACCGAGGCAAAAGTTAATACATGAAATCAAATTATACTGAGTGTATACTGGGTAGTCTTTCAGACAAATGATCTGATGTGTAGTATATGAAAATCAGTATAAAATGGACCACTTTTTTTTTACCATATCACTAAATTGGAATGGTTATTTTCTCAGGATGCTGTTTTTTAGCACATATATGCAAATAATAAAGAAGCAAATGTGAGATGGAAGAAAAAGTTATGATGCCCCAATAAGAAAAATATACCAAACCAAGCCAAACTGGAGGAATATTAGTTGCCAGTTCCTGACTAGTCACCATAACTTGAAAGCATCAAATTCAGAGCCAAATATTCCAAGGATGCCTAATAAATCATTTTTTTTTTAATAGAATGAGCAGCTATAACTTAAGATAGCCACATTTCTTGGGACTGCTGTGAGGGACAGCTCCCAACTTCTAAAATCAGACATTGAGCTATTTGAGGAGACATACTGCATGAGGTTTGCAGGTTCTGGTTTAAGTTTTCCACACTCTAATTTCAGAGTTCTCTTCAACTTCATTCTGATTCTTTACATCTCAATAGCCATCAAATCCACCTAAGGGAGTTTCCCATTGCCTCTTGATTTTCACAGCAACCAACAGTTCCTCTAAAACACCAGAATTGTCTCGGAAATGTCACCCCTACTTTCATTCTCCCCTATGCAGCTATCCCACAAAGCTTGGATTTTGTAATTCCTTGACCAAATCCCTTCAGACACCTGATGGAAAAATTCAACATCCTCAACCTGTCACAGGACCTTACATTAATGTGGCCCAAAGCCACCTTCTCCCACAATTTCTCCCCTTTCTCTTTTATTTTGGAAGGATAATTTTACAATATACAGACTTTTAGGTGGGTGGGGTTTTTCTTTCAACACTGAAAATATAAGTAAGGTGCTTTTCTACTCTGGCTTCTTTCAAGATTTTTTCTTTATCTTTGATTTTCTGAAGTTTGACTATAATATGCTTAAGCATAGTGTTTGTTGTTGTTGTTTGTTTTTTGCATTCATCTTGCTTAGGGTTCTCTGAACTACCTGGATATGTGGTTTGGTGTCTGACATTAATTTGGGGAAGTTCACAGTCATTGTTGCTTCAAATATGTCTTCTGTTCTTTTTTCTCTTTCTTCTCCTTCTGGTATTCCCGTTATGTATATGTATTAGTTAAGGTTCCTCAGAAAAACACAGCAAAGAAGATATATGTATATATATATATATATATATATATATATATATATATATATATATACATACACACAATGAAATATATATACACACTGAAATATATATATGTATATATGTGTGTATATATGTGTGTGTATGTATATATATATAGAAAATAAAGATATTTATTTTGAGGAATTGTCTCACAATTATGGACACTGAGAAGTTCCACAATCTACTGTCTATAAGTTGGAGACCCAGGAAAGCCAGTGGTATAGCTCAGTCTAAGAAGACCTCAGAACAAGGGGAGTTGATGGTTTAAGTCTCATTCTGGGGACAGGAAAAGAACAATGTTCCAGATCAAGCAGTCAGGCACAAAGGGGAAATTCTCCCTTCTGTCGCCTTTTTGTTCTGTTCAGGCCCTCAGTGGATTGGATGTTGGCCTCCCACACTGGGGAAGGCAATCTCCTTCATTTAGTCTACTGATTCAAATGATAATCTCAAACAGAAACATGCTCATAGACATACCTAGAAATAGTGTTTAGCCAAATACCTGGTCACTTCATGATTCAGTCAAGCTGACATATAAAATTATCCATCACAGTATATGTTACAACTTTTATAGTTGTCCCACAGTTCTTAGATATTATTTTCTCTTTGCTTTTTTTCTGAAAGATTCTACTGACATATCCTGAAGCTCAGAAATTCTTTGCTTAGCTGTGTCCAGTCTGTAAATGAGCCTATCAAAGCATTTAATTTCTGTTGCAGGGATTTTTAATCTGTAGTATTTCTTTTTCATTCTTTTGTAGAATTTCCTTGTCTCTACTTACATTCTCATCTATTTTTACATGCTCTCTACTTTATCCATTTGAGCCTTATATTAATTACAGTTGTTTTAATTCCTGATCGGATAATTCCAACATCCATGCCATAACTGAGTCTGATTCTGATGCTTTCTCTGTCTCTTCAAACTGTGCTTGTTACATTTTATGTGCCCTGTAATTTTTTTCTTATTAGCTAGATATGATATACTGGGTAAAAGGAACTGCTGCAAATAGACCTTTAGTTTTTTTCATTGTTTTTTTTTGGCCTCACAATTTGTGGGATGTTAGTTCCCTCACCCGGGATGAAACCCGGGCCCTCAGCAGTGGAAGTGAAGATTCTTAACCACTGGAGTGCCAGGGCATTCCCAAGCAGATCTTTAGTAATGTGGTAGTAAAGTGGTGGGTGGGGAGTGTTCTCTAGTCCTGTGATTAGGCCTTTGTCCTTTAGTCACCCTGTGCCTCTGTGCTTCTCAGTTTCCCCCTCCCTTCGGTGGAACAGGAGGGCTCAGGTGGGCTCGGTTTGGGTATTTCCCTTTCCTCAGTCAGCTGGGCTCTGATGAAATCCCAATAGTTTAGGCTGTGGTGAAATAGGTTCTCTTGAGTAAGTGCAGGCCTTGTTAAGAAGAGTAGAGTGCTCCAACATATTTCAAAATGGTTCTTTTTCCCATCCTCCTACTGGAAGCACAAAGGAATTTTTCTCTATGTTCACTGTGAGAACCTGGTAGGGCTCTTGGAGTTAAAATTCACAGAAGTGTGTGGATCTCCAATGACTGAGTCTCCCTGGCCATTTTATCTCTAGACTTTACACTGAGCCTCCACAGTTTGTCAATTACATTTCAGGTTTTCCTACCTGGCCCTGATTCCCACAGAGGTTTCTACTCCTGGGTTTTGCTCTGATAAGTTGTGAGTCTCTGTATCTGCCTGTCTGCCTTTCTAATTATGGGGAAAGTGGTTTGCCCTGTGACATCACTTATTTGACAAATCCAAGAAGAGTTGTTGATTTTTCAGTTTGGTCAGCTTTTTACTTGTGTTTTAGAACACAGTGACAACTTCCAAGTTCTTTACATGCTGGACTGGAAGTCCTTCTGTGGTTTTTACTGTGTGGTTTTACTGTCAAACTCTCCCACTTGTATATAGTTCACACATTCTCTCCAGATTGACCCAGAATTGCCATTGCCACTTCTAGAACTGGGAAAACAATTTTTTAAAATCTAAACATGCTGTTTTTCTGGTTATATTAAATAGAAATACTATTATTAACGGAAAAATGCTACAAGTACAGCATCTTTTCTTTCATAAAGAGTTATACATGTGAGGAAAAAAATCTATGCATTTAAAAACCATTTCTTGTTCTTAGGCACTAAATACTTTTCACCTCTTTAAATGCCATACCCACCTATATGTAGGCACCATAATAAATTCTACTCTCAATTATTTTTGAAAGCAGTTTGTTAAGCAGAGGAAAACTGAAATGTAAAATTAAAACTTCTAACATGATACTGTTACCTAACAAAAGTTGGGTCTGCTCACCTGCACACAGTAAAGCCGATCTACTGAAACTGGGTTGTGGTGAAGGAAAATGCAGCATTGATTGGCCGGGCATCAAGCAAGGAATCTGAGACAGCTAATACTCAAAACACCCAAACTCCCCACTGGGTTTCAGAAAAGCATTTTTAAAGGCCAGGTGAGGGAGGGGAGTCCCAGGGTGTGTGATCAGCTGATGAACAATTCTGATTGGTTGATGGTGAGGTAACAGGGCAGTGTTACAGGGGTTAACACTATCAATCCTTAGGCTCCAGTAGGCATGAGGGCTATGTGCCAATGGTCATCAAGTAACTAATGTGTCTTCCATTTGGTGGTGGGGGGGTATTTTTTATTTATTTAGAATTTTATTTAAGGTTTTTTTTTATACAGCAGGTTCTTATTAGTTATCCATTTTATACATATTAGTGTATACATATCAATCCCAATCTCCCAGTTCATCCCACCATTACCCCTGATGGGGGTTTTAGCATCTGTAACACAACTCAGGAAATGTGCATCAGATACTGTTATCTTGATACTTCAAAGAGGAACTAAAGCAGAAGATATGGGGGAGGGGTCTGCTCCAGGAAGGTCCCATGGGGTCCTGTTTGGTTACAATACTGGAGTTACATAGAATTTTATCCAGGTAATGTAGAATGTTAATATATTTACATTTAATTAAGCATGTCAATGGGAGTAATTTCATAGTGACATGATATCTAATTTTAGTGACTTGAGCAAAGCAGCTTTGTCTCTTATTTTTGTCCATTTTGTGTGTGTGTTTGTAGCTTCACTGTCCTATACATAAAGATCATCTTAATCTATTTTAAAATATTCAGACACCTGCAGCAGCACATAGTCATAAAGCTCTTTTATTATCAAGTTATTCATCCCTCAGCTTGTCTTCATTATAGGTCTATTGGAAGATTTCCACCCTCAGCCCCATTCTCTTAGCAGTTAATTAAAATATTCTTGCTATTGAAATGCACTGTATAGTCTCTATGAATTAGGGGATGTCAAATATTGTAGTTTGCTTAGAGTAGCTAGGATTCAATTTTTTTTTAATTCCCACTATTTCATACTTGCTGTGATTTAGAAAAATTGCTGATGCATCAATTAATGCAAATTGTATAAAGGCTTCTATAATTTAGGCTTAAAATGCCAGATACAGCCACGGAGCTTTGTATTTTCCTGAGCTGCAACTTAAAATATGGGGTTCAATTTTCATTTACCTAATGTTCCCCAGTAATAAAGACATGTCTATTAAGGACATCTGTTACAATTTTGTAACCTCTAATTTTAATGGGAAATAATAGAGTTCATGTCTGTCAGATTAGAGGTTACAGACTATGTCTTTACACTGGTTTGGCGTCCTTGATATAATGTTCTGCCAGCCAACCTAATATATTCAATTCACAAAGGGCTCAAAGTCTTGGTTCTGCAGGCCAAAAAAAAAAGGAAGAAAGAAAGAAAGAAAAAGAAAAAAAACTTTTCTATCTTGTCACTTTGCACATTGCCTTGTTGAAAATCTGTCACCACCTGCTAGAAAATTATTTGTTTCTCTTTTTTTAAAAAAACACATCATGAAGAGACAAGAAACCAGTGAATAATTACACAGTAAAATATACTTTATCAACTGACTATAAGGGGAAGAAAGGAGAGGAGAGAAGGGTAGAGATGGGAATCTCTAAAGCTCTGCATGTTTCCCAAGGCCCCCAGTGGAGCCCACAGCCTCTCACTGATGTTCAGGTTTTAGATATTTTTCTCTAGGCAGGGGGTGGGTGATGGAGGTGAGGGGGGGACCAAACCTTTCCCTCCTCTTTCCTCTCGAACTGACAACCTACAGATAGTAAAGAGAATGCATCTGAGAAAACAATTATATCTGCCAACGTCAGCAATTGTAACAATGAAATCCTCTTTTTCTCTTTATTCAAGCCTAACTTAAGCATTCCCTTTTGAATCCAAGTCCTTAATGTCATTTATGACTCTCACGTGTATTTATTTTAGCTGAATATCTTGCATTTGCCATGCCAAGAACAATCTCGAATAAAAAAGATCCCTGTCACTTTATTCAGGCTTCAACAAAAAGCAACCAAGCCAGTAAATCACTAAATGGAACTACCAACTTCCTATGAAATGCATGAATAATGCCTTAGCAGTCTGCTCACCGGAAAGATTAGAATGGGAGTGAACACAACCCTGTAAAAGTATGCCTAGGCAAGCTGAGCCCAGAACTCTATCAAAATCAATTTCTCCCATTTGACATCCAAGTAGTTTGAAATGTTCTAACAGGAAGCAACAGAATCAAATTTCTTTCCAACTTGCTTTCAGCATAGAGGAAGTATGATACCCAAACTCACCAAGTTTTAAGTGCTGATGAAAGTCCAATGTTAACTTGAAGCCACCTTGACGGGGAGAAAAAGATGAAGGTAAACATTGGTGGTAAACAATGAAACTGGCAAAAACTGAGCAAGTCATGTTTCACACAAATATGCTTTTTTTCCCCTTAAGCTGGGTAAAGTTGGAAATGACCTTGAACCAGTTCTGTATTGGAATATAAGCAAAGAAGGTAAATTACCTAAGCAGATTACCCTAAGAGAGCGACAAAATTATGGAATTTTCAATATGTATAGAAAATTGATGAATATAATGAGAACAGACAACTCCTATTTCGAATTCATCATCCTCTAATAACTGTCCCTACCTACAAGCTCATTCATCAAAACCATAGGAAAATCTCGTTTACATGCTGCTCTATGTGCTTTACCCCACCCCCTCATAGAAAGGAATAAAAGTCACTTAGATGTGTTCTTTTTCCTGTTTAGTCACACTGTGCTTTTAGTTACTTTCTCTCTTTAAATATGATAAGCTGAGTTAAATCATTACATGTTGTCACTAAATGTATAAATGACCACCTTTCATATTTCTAAATGAATGTCCTACTTTGTGTTTTATCTTCCTCAAAAATATTTTTATGTTAAATTGATTACCTCCCACCAAAATGACAAAGAAACTTTCAGATTCTAGAGAAGAAATAAGATGAATTTTTTTATGGCCTACCTAATCAAACACAATTCTATTCAATTTTCAGGTAAATTATATTGTCTTAAAGTATTCCAAAACTCTCAAAAACTCTGTGTTTTCCCGAGTTTGTTTCAAAATGGTTTAATGGTAATAGTAACCAGAGTTTTCATATTTTATTAACATTCTTATCTTGGATGTTTAGAAGACTTGACTTTCTTTTATTGGTAATAACAGAGAACTTAAAAATTAAAAATAAATAAGAAAGCTAGGACATTTTTTCAGGCTCATGTGGCTCTTTTGGTGATTTATAGATTAATCAATCATCAATGGGATTAAAGGCCATTTACACTAAACAAATTGCTTATGGCTGCAGAAAATTGTGTTTTGAGATTTAGTGATAGGGACTATAAATTGCCAGTCATGTTATTAGACATATAAATCAGAGAGTTACTGAAAATTGATTAGCTGACTCCAATTTTTCTGAACATATTGTTACTATAGCTTATTATTTTTCTTTCCCAGGTCAAAGGAGTTCAGCTCTACAACTGAGTGAAGGAATGTGCATTTCTATACCTAAGGCTAATAATCAGGGTTTTTGTTTATGTTTTTTCATTTCTACAGTATATATTTTGAGATCAAGAAAACTAGATTTTTGCCTTCATGTGAATATTGCAGTGTTTTGATTTTTTTTTTCTATTCACTAGCTGAGTATAATTATTCCAGGTGTGGAAACTAGTATAGTTTAATAAAATAATTGCAAAGTCTTGTGTTTAATGATGGAATCACATTATAATAAACCCATAATGAACACAGGCCTCATCCTCCTCCTTTAGCACTCTCCTACGATCCTAATTATATAACCTACTTTTTTTTTTATTTTGCGGTACATGGGCCTCTCACTGCTGTGGCCTCTCCTGGATGCAGACCTCGAGTTCTGGATGAGTATGCTAGTCTGCCTGACAATTTTCTCTTCCAATAGCAACATACCCCATGCAAAGTTACTAGAATATTCTTACATATGGCCATAATTGTATTATTGCCCTGTTAGAAAATTTCAATGTCTTTTCAATTATCTACAATATAACTTTCAAGAATTCCATTGTCTCAAACTATTCTTTACAAACTCTATTAGAACCAGCGATAATGTACTTTGCAGAACAGATAAGTTTCACGACCATATCACTAGCTAGCCATCAATAATAAAAAATTATCAAGTAATTTAATTAACCTAAAACCAAACATACTTGCAAATTACAAATAAATTTCAAATATATCACTATTAAAGAATACCCCATTCTCATCAGCTCCATAAATTCAACACCTTGAAAACAAAACAGGGGGCTGATAAGAGAAAAGGGGTGCTCTTCTTTCCTCATAACTCACGATTGAGCCACACTGCTGGGCAGTGTAGATATACAGGTTAAGGTGAGAATCTTTGTAGTTAGAGAAACCTGGGTTCAAATTTTATCTCTTACCTACTAGCTATATTATTGTGGAAAACACTACCTGTTATTTGATGCATGTAATAATTTGTGGCTTGCATTTTGCAAAAGACTGATGTAAAATCATAACTTGGTCCCTTAATCTCCAAATATATCAAGAGCTCATGCTCCCAAAGGAATATACAATTTTTGAGCAAAGATGTAGAGCAGAATGCTAGTACAGTTTCTTATATATTCATTCTGTATTTAATCATCATAAATGTCATGACTTGTGCTTAAATATGCAAGCTGAAGTTTCAAACAGAAATACATATCCAATTAATTCTGTCACAAACATAAATACCAGAGAACTATTTCAACATTCAGAAAAAAGAGGGATTTTCAGTTATTCTTGTTTTTTTGTTCTGACTCTTAGTGTTAGCTTTTGTAAGAACTTTAATTAATCTGACCTCTCCCCTTTCAGTACACAGATATATGCAAAGGGAATATCCAATTTTATGTATCCTTAAAGATTTTTAAAATAAACATGAATATTCATATTTTACCTTTCTATCACTTGGTTGTAGAGTAATATTTGATTCATGTACAAGACCTTAGGATGCTGGAGGCAATAGGCTTTCTTTCCTCTCTTTTTGCCTTTTTTTTGAACCATGCTATGAGTAATTTCCTCTGAACAGAAGGTTTTTCAAAGTTCTGTTATGGCTAAAATGTCAAAAATGTTGGTAAATGTTCTGAGGGTTTCACTAAACCACAAACCTTTCTGCAGGTTTTCTTTCTTTCTTTTTTTAAAATTTTTAATCTGTATTATGTTCCCCATGGGTACACTACTTCATATGAACTGTTTTTCCAATGAAATAAAATAGCCCCTTGGTTCAAGGAAATAAAAAGATGTTGTTATTCTTACACATTACACCAACATTTGCTTTGGTTATATTATAATAGAATTTCTTTTATAGAAGCCAGCTGAGGGAAAAAAAATACTTTCAAAATTATAACAAAGGAAATCCCTCCAAACTATATACTTTTAAAGATATCTATACATTTGAGGAGGTATGCACTCGGAATAATCTCAACACTTCCAGCTGTGATAAATTAGACTAGTATTTTCTTTTTTATATATATAAATTTATTTTAGGCTGCTTTAGGTCTTCATTGCTGCTCGCGGGCTTTCTCTAGTTGCGGCGAGCGGGGGATACTCTTCATTGCGGTGCGTAGGCTTCTCATTTCAGTGGCTTCTCTTGTTGCAGAGCACGGGCTCTAGGCGTGCGGCCTTCAGTAGTTGCAGCACGGGGGTTCAGTAGTTGTGGCTCGCAGGCTCTGAGGCGTAGGCTCAGTAGTTGTGGCACACGGGCTTAGTTGCTCCGAGGCATGTGGGATCTTCCCAGACCAGGGATCAAACCCATGTCCCCTTCATTGCCAGGCAGATTCTTAACCATTGGGCCACCAGGGAAGTCCCAAGACTAGTGTCTTTTGGCTGTCAAATATTTTCCTTTTTCTCCTTCTGTTTGAACAGTTTCTTAACCAAGGAGTTGATATTTTTTGGCACTATAAAATATATCAAAGCCAGACATAGTCATTAGCACTGGGAAACCAAGGGTAGAAAATAATTATTAAAACCTTCTTGAGAGTTGAATAACCAAAGTTGATTTTGGACTCTGTAGTTTGCACCTGACTAGGATTAATAATGACTCAGAATCCAAGTGATGCATAGGTACCACATGAAGGTAGTCAAGTCACAGATACAGAGGCCAGCCTTCCTTGGAAGACTCATCAAATTTGCCACAGTGAATGTGGAGGGAAAGACCTTTGCAGTTTCTACAACACATTAAGCCATTATTAATTTTAGCCTATATTCCTCCTCCCTGCCCCACCAAAAATCTGTTGATTGGGTATTACTTGGTTTAATGTTCCTTTATCTCTTTTCATTTTCCTATTTCTGAACAAATCCCCTACCCCATTTCCTACTTGATATCAAGGTAGAGTTTAGAATGAGTAAAATTTGTATTATCAACTCTGTAAAACAAGACAGTCACCAGATATTTAGTTCTTGTATTCTCACACTGAGCTGAGGTCAGCTCATTAATCTTCTATTTTCACCCCAAGATTCCAAATCGACATGCTTATGCAATTTAGCAGTTACAGAAATGATTAATAGGTTTCTCTGGTGCTAACCTAATTGCTATGACACTAAAGACAAGAACATTACAAAAGATAAAGCATTGAGATCAGAATTACCTCCTTTCTAGGAAGCAATCAGCTGTTAAAGGCAATTCTTGAACTCCTTTGAGCAATAAACAAATTGCTGTTGCCAAGTATGGTTTTTGCTTTGCTAGATTCAACTGGAAGACAGTCTCATTAACATATCCTCATGCCCAGCTCACTATTTTCTATCCTGTCCACAGTTTGTTATCAAGCTTCTCCAGACAGAAAATCCTTCCAAAAAATTCTAAATAATATTTTTGTATTTTACCTCCACAGTGTCATATTTTCACATAAGCCATAGTCTTGAATTTTTGTTTAATGTACATTGAATGAATATGTAGATGTAATATTTAACAAATAAAAGTGGAGTGGGAAAAAGTCAATAATTTGAAAAAGCCATGCATTAGCCCCACTTTGTGTTGTAGGATAGCAGAATATGCCATTCCCAAATACGACGTTTGGGTATAAGGATAATTTTGAGCTGAAGGCAATTGAGAAGAATCAGATATAAGAAAATATTTCTGCCTTCTCCCTATTTGCTTAAAAGGAGGACATAAAATTGTAAAGGGGTTCCTCTCCTTTTCTTTATAAGGAAGAACAAAAGTTAATCATTGGAGATAACTCTAGACCCCTGTGAGCCCAAAGATAGCACCAGAAGAATCTACATAGCAAACTTTACTAATTAGCTCTATCTTCCTTATCTCCATATATTTGCCTTCCCACAATTTGCCTAATTTTTTTCCCTTTATCCTGTCATTACTCTAAAAATGTATGGTTCTTTTGTTAAGATGCTATATAAGCCCAAGTTCTAACAACCACTTTGAGTTACTCATCACTGAGTACTCCCATTTGTATTTGAATGCACATGCTAATAAACTTTTGTTTTTCTCTTGATAATCTGTCTTTGGTTAGTCTAATTTACAGGAACCCAGACAATGAACCTAAGATGAGTAGAGGAAAGGAATATTTTCCTACCCTACAGTGCTATCTATAGATTTCCAAGAAAAATTGTTTCCCGTCCAAGTACCCAGAATATTGTTTTCATTATTTTATTTGGCTTTCTCTGTTTAGATGACCTAATCACAAAATGTCCCTTGGCTTACAAAGTACCAAAAAAATACGTACTACAAATTGAATTATCAAATCTAATTTATCTAGTGTTTTTTAAAAGTTTAGTGTTTTTAAAATTTTTACATCAAGTTGAAATACAGCCTTTAATCCCTTAAATGAACATTGGCAATTTCTAGAACAAACTGAAGTCTCATCTTAGGTTATCTTCTCTTTATCAAAACCAAGTTCATGAGTAGATTCCTGTATTTTATATTTAAGTCCCTACACAGCAGTGATAGAAACATTCACTTCTAAATTGAAAAAATGTGTATGTGTTGATATTGTTGGCTACATGTTCATTCATATCATCTTAATATAATCTGTAGTACCTGTAATTTTCCCCTAAAATAGAGTTTGTCAGTTAACAGAAAAATATTTTCTTTCCTTTTGTACTTTGTGATTCTAATACTTTATTAAGCTGTTTAAAAAAGACATTCTAGCCTTCTTTAGGTTCTCTACTTGGTGGCATTGCCACCACTGAGTTTTTATTATGTAAATTATTGCAATCTGGTTAGCTCCTTCCATCTTTTTTCTTAACAAAAGGGGTCTGCAAGTGCTAATCAAAATGCTGCAATTTACATATTAATGAAGTTTTTGTAATGACATTTCCTTCATACACAGAGTGAGCAAAAGGGAGAGTTTTTATCTTTTTTTGAGAAAGCAACCACTAAATTTTGATCTTATGAAGTATCTTTGAAACTTTCCAAAGCTGATTGAAATGGCATTTATGTATTTTAATCAGATACAGAATGAAAACACAAAGTATTTGTGAGCTTCACACGTCATGTTTATAAGCAATATTTTTTTGTATACATTCATGCACTTGCACTTGTACGTTTGGCAGTGAGGATGCTGTGCACAATCAAGTCCTAATCACTTTCAGGAAAGGAAAAACATTCCACTAAAAATGAGGAGAGACAAGGAGTGTTCAAAGGCTATGTCAGAAGTGTCCAGCTGTTTTCATAGAATCTAGGTGATATCCTGGTGCTAGAAAATCCAGAAGAAACATTAAAACAACTAGAAATGTCTATAATTGCTCTAAGCCCACATATGAAGATTCACAAAAATAGAATAAGTGGATGAAAGTAGTTAAAACAATCTTCTTAATAATGAGATACTCTGATTATAAAAGTACTTTAACTCTTTAGAATGTGAAACTAAAAACCAAGCTGTAAAAATAAATTAACAATCTGTCACTAGAATGTAGTCTCCCACAGATAATGTACTCATAAGTGAAAAGTGAAAAGACATAAGTGAAAAGACAGAGATTCCAATATTAATCTTTATTTAGTCAATGACATTCTTTGGAAATTCAGGCAATGGGTCAATTTGTGTTCTTTTTAAAATTGTCAAACAAGCATATAGGCACAATATTTGTAGTGGGAATTATTTTTTAAATCCATAGTACTCTGAAAGGATATATATATGTATATATATATATACACACTAAGGGAAGGAAAAAAAAAGAGAGAAAAAGGGCTCAAACATTCTTTGTGTGAATTCTTGATTGTATTATTAAAAGTATTTTACATGAAAAATTTGTTGTCACTAATCTGAAAATGTCAGTGCTTTTCTAAATCTTATTCCTTTTTTCAGAAATTGATACAAAAATTAGCTTTTGTTAAGGTATTTCTAACTATAGTGATTTAGTAGTTGGTTTGTCTTCTCAAAAATGATTTCATGTTATAAAAGACATTTTGGTATCTAGGATCAGTAAAATTTCTAATTTTTGATTTTAAAGTTTAATAAATCTTAAATTAGTAATATTAAAATTAATGCCTCATAAATATAGGTTTTAAAGCTGAAAAATAAAAATGAATGATTGTGCATATATAGGTCAATATAAGTTGGCTTCAATAAGTAAGTTAGATGTTTATTTAGAAAATGAAAGTTAATGAGAACATACAACTCCTGTTTCAAATTCATGGGAAGATACCTCAATAAGTGAAATAATAAGGCAGGTCTTACTTCTTTTCACAGCAGGACAAGAACACCCATTCAATTAGATTAGATGACATCACGCCAAGAGCCATCAGTCCAATCATTGACTTGTGCCTGCAAGTGCTACCATTTAGATACATGGAAACACTTCCAGTCACATCTGGCCTCTTGGGCATGTGAGTTGACACAAGAATGCTATGGAAAGAATGAAGGCTCCTGCCCAAACTGTTTACCCCAAATCCTTTAATATAGTGAGGTTATTTCTTTTAACAAAGGAGAATCCTTAAATCTATGAAACTCTCAGCTGTGCATATCCAATCCACAGAAAGTTTATTTTTCTTTCTTTTCTTTTTCACTTGAGTGAATTGGTTTCTGCTTCTCCACCTGTCCACCTGTCCTTAACTTACAGTTCTTAAACTTTCATGACTAGATCTCATATAGCAGCTGATTTTTGTAGACACAGCACAAGCCCCTGCCTAATTCCTAACGTGTGGGCTCTCTCTATATTCACAAGAGCATTTTGGAATGGAAGAGCATGAAAAAGACATTACAGAGATAATTTTTAAATGTTCATTTTAATAAACAAAAGAGAAGTAAATCATTTATAAACTTTACAGTTTTAGCTAAGATTACTCATACCACTACTGATAAAAATACACCAGTGCAGGTGGCACTGTGAGTGAGCCCCACTGCTCTACCAGTCCCATTAAATCACAATCTTGCAGGGTACAAACCTGGCACAGTATTTTGAGAAAAGCAGGTCAACAGTCTTATTACCACCTCCTCATTTCTACTTACTTCTGATTCAACTGCAATCTGGCTTCTATTTCCATCACTCCACCAAAACTCTACTGTTCAAGGTCTTACTTTAAATTGCCAAACACAAGAGGCGTCCTACATATTAAACACAAAGTATATGTCACTTTTCATATTCTCACTCACTTATCTTCAGGACTTCAGCTACCATCTGAGTGTCCATAATTTCAAAACCTGTAGCTCTAACTTAGTTCCCTCTCTGGCACTAAACACAATATTCATATATTCAGTGAACATTGTCTGAGCATTTACTATTTGCCAGACATCCTGTAAGTTTCTCAGACTCTAAGCATTCATACATTAATTAATTGTGTTTCCCTTCTCCCTTTCCCTACTCATTCTCCCCAAACTCAAAACATCAGTATCTACAAAGAAATATGGCAACACAACATAGTCCATCTTCTAAAACAGAAACCTGGGGTAAGTTTTCTTGGTTCCTTTCCTTCTCTTTCTACCAGATACAATTGATTATTAAATCAGATTTATTCTAAGTTGTTAGTATCTTCTTAATCTATTTCCTTGCCTTATTTACATGACCAAAAAAGTCCAAGGGCTCATCTCGCTTTTCTTGGATTTTCCCAACTATTTTCTAACTAATTTCCCGAGGATTGTGTTGTCTGCCTCCTTCCTTTCTAAACACAGTCACTGCATTGATCTCTTTAAAATCATAGTTTAATAATATTACTCCTTCTGACTGAAGTCTCCCATTGCCCATGGTAGCATTTCCCAAGGATAATTTACTTTGTGAGATATTAATATATGTTCTATAAAAAAGATTGATATAAACAATATTTTTTCCTTCTCATGTAAAGTGTTTGTGTTAGAAAACTATTATCATGCTACAGTTGATCTTAGGAAATGGCTCTCCAGAATAGAGAACATTAGGAAGTTGCATAAGAGATCATTTTATTCATGAAATCTGTGCACTGATGACAGGGGCAGCAACGTGTTATTAACTGCCATATATTGCACTGCCTATTTGGTTATAGCTGCTTATATTATATATCTTAATATTTCAAAAAATATTTTTGATATTTGGGTTTTATTGTATATAAAAGTATATGACTCAAATGTTTATTATTTCTGAGTAACTAATTAGTCCTAAAGACCATTTTTATTTGCTGTCTACTGTAATCTAAACATACATATTATCCCATACGTTGGTTTTCCTCCAATATGTTATGATTTTTAAAAATATTTCCATGAACAAATGAGTTTTGCAATATTGGCTATCCATATGGAATCCAAAGGCTCTTCATTCTTTGTTTGCCTTCCTGAACAGTCAGGCTTCTCACACTTTCCAGCTGCAACATCCCATTCTCTTATACTTCTCTTTTTTGCACATGACATTCTCCCCAGTTAGTACTACTGGTTAGACTGATCCTTTGAGTCTAGTGTGGTGCACATCTGGAGAGCCAATGTATCCGTTCCAGTCCAAAAGCCAAAGTCTCAAAACCTAAGGAGAGCCAGTGTTTCAGTTCCAGTCTAAGTACAAAGACCAGAAAAGACTAATCTTCCATCTCAGGCTGTCAAGCAGAAGTTCCCTCTTAGCATTTTTGTTCTATTCAGTATTTTTATGGCAAGTATTATAAGAGCTAATCTTTTACTATGTCAGTAGCTGGTGTTAAGCAAATGTCTGGGGACATGCAGAAAAACATGTTATAAGAATATCTTTGGAGATAACCAGAAGGGGAAGTGGTTATCTTTATCCAAACTTCAATCAAGGAGTATTATGTCCCTAGTGCATTGTATCTCTAGTGCACAAAATAACAACAGTTGTCTTACAGTGCACATACGTAATTATTTCTCTTCTTATACGTCGAGCAAGGTGACTTAGTTTCAAGGGTCACCTTCCATTCAAAACCATCCTGGCTACATGTTTGCTAAAGCTATTAACTCACAGCAAACAAAAGCTGCACTTCTGTATAAATGTACAAAGCCTTGAAAAAGCTTTCAGTTTTGGACAGTCACAATTGAGTTATTTGTATAGGTATAAACATCCATCAAAGACCACCCATTTCTCTTCATAGCTCAATGCCAACCAGTTTACTGGTTGTTAAATCTGACTAACAAGGATGTTATTAGCAGCTCTTGTGATTGTACTCTCTTTATTGCTTGCCAAAATGTGCTCAGAATTAAACAGGATGAAAATTTAGATATGAGATTCTGATACACAGAATGTAAGTGAGACATTTGTATAGAAGATAGTGTATGGACATTTGGCAGAGGCTAAAGAGAAACCTTTTTTGTTTTCTGACCTCACACGCTTCTCTATATATTCATTGACCTTTAATTCTGCAGTGACTATGACAGCCATCAATATGGAATTTTTTACTTTTCTAAAATCAGAGCAATAAACCCACCTGTATTTAATTCCTCCTTTTCTTTTCTCACTATGGTTACAATAAAGTGTCCTTTCTTCTATGAAAATTCACATTTCCACCAAAACTGTGGATCTCATCTCCCCTAGCTGTCACAGGTTTAGCTGTCCTTAACTATCCCGCCTAAAGCATTGTTCATTATTTTCAGTGTCATAGCACTTATCAAATCTGACATTATTTTGTCTACATGTCCACGTTTCCCCTCATCTATAATTAAGCTTCATGAGGGCAGGGACTCTGTCTAGCTGGTATTATATCCTCTGGTAATATATTCTCTACCACATATTGCCTGCCTGGAACATTGTAGGTGCTCAATTTTTGTTGAAAAATAAATGATTGAATAAAATGGTTACTGTGTTTGAAGGGATTACAAAGTTGGTTAACTAACAAATTCTAGGGGGGTTGCCAGGATTACATAGGTTAATAGGTATAAATCATATAAGAACAGTGTTCTATTAACATTACCTACTATTAGCAAATATTAATACAGTTTTCATGAAATAATGAACTAGACTTTAATGCACTGGGTATGAGGCAGCATTTTGGGAATTACTTTGGAAACAATCAAACTTAAGATCTATTGTCAACCTATATGACTTTGAAATGTCCCTGCACATCAATAGTGTGGACCTAAGGATATCTTCATTTCTTTCCAGCTCTAAAATTCAGCCCCTTTGCAGTTTGAGTCATTACAAAAGACATAACATCATTGTGGCTAGAATTAATGACAAAGATTCCAAGAGGATCTGTGATGTGAAATAGGCTTTTTAAAACACAAAAATTAGCTAGAACTGTCCAGATAAAAAACCTACCATGTAATGCACAAATGGCTGGGATCCTCTTCCCACTTTCTTGGAGTTTAGAGTCTGATAAGCTTGGATTTAAATGAATAATCAGAACACAGTGAGATCAGTGCTAGACTATGAAAAATATACGTAGGAGTTGCTGTTGAAATCTAGGAGACAGAGAAGTGAATTGGCCTGAAAGATCTGGAAAGTCTTTAAAATCCTGGAAAAGGGAATAGAAGTTTCCTACATAAGTAAAGAGTAAATGTTATCCAGAGGGAATAGAGTAGACACACATTCCTTCGAATGTTTGAGAAATGATAGCAGTTTAGAGCATATACTGTTTGAGACAAGGAAAGAAAGACATGACAATTATAGAAAATCAGGCAGGAAAGTGAGATTGGGAACAGTTTGTAAAGGGTTTTATTAATTTGACTCAGTTGAGGACCTGTGGTGGAAAGAAAAAACAAACAAAAGAAAACAACAACAAAATATTCTAGCAATTATAAGCAGATTAAAAGCTTACAAAATTGAATGAAATGGGCTCTAGGCTATTTCTAGGAATGACTCCCAAAACCAAGCTGTTGCCCTAAAACAAATAGACTGCCAGATACTTCCACTACAAAGATGGTATTATTCAGGAGAGGCAGAGAAGAGCAATCCCAGGTCTGCAGCCATGATGAGTCATGTGCAAGTCCCACATGGGAAGAGAAGAAGAACAGCTTTTATAGAGAGAAAAAGGAAGTTTGAGGGCTATAGTAAACAAACAGTCAGCGGTTTTTCATTGGTTGAGTTCTTGCCAGGAAAATGGAGGAGTCGTTCTTCTTCCTGTTGGACTCTGATATTATTTCAGGGTGTAAGTGTTCCCCTCCTGATCTCCCAGCTCTATTTAACTGAAGTTTCTGCTTATTAATTTTTTACAATAGCAACATAGATTCAATACAAAGATAAGCAAGCCATTGGTGGAGCCACCATAATGGCCCCTCAGCACTCATGAAATTGTGACACCACTACAGAAAACCTAATTATCTTTACTGCCATACATGACAGCAGAAAACACACCAAGGTGACAGAAACACGAATAATCAATAGTGGTTACCTTCACTTCCTCACCTGCCGCTCCCTCTTCAGTCCAGGCTATCTTCCCAGCACTGTCATGTCACCTTTCCAAATGCCATGCAAAAACAGTATTTCTAACTGGTGGACCTTACTTTGCATTCAGAAGCCTAACCCCAAGGAACTTTGAAGACAGAGTTTTTAATCTCTATAGTATAGAAGTTAGGGTAGAATTAAATTAGAATAAATGTGGGTTCAATCCTGCATATTTACTGCAATAATAAATATGAAGTTTGAACTTTATCTTGTAGGAGATGGGATTTAAACCCGAGGAGTTTCTAGGACACATCTGAGAAAAGAGTAGAGTTTCCAGAACAGATTTGAGAAAAGAGTAGAGGTAAATTGTTGGTAGAATGAGAACGTTATACATGTAGGGAAGTGAGGAAACTGGATCAAAGAAAGTTAAAGATTAGGAAACAGAGTGATCCTCAAATTTGGGAGGGTTAGAATACAGGTAGAATAAATGGGATTTGATGCAGATAGTAGGAAAGCTATTATCAGTTCCTGAGTGGAGGAAAAGCAAGACGTTAAAAGTGCTTAAGGAAAACTGCTGCTGAGTTAGTGCATGCTGTAAAGAAGGAGAGACTTGGAACTGGTTAGAGTAAACTACATCTGCCAAGTCTGAGAATGTCAGGGAAAGGTCAGATTTTGTGTGGTGTGTGTGTGCGTGTGTGTGTGTGTGTGTGTGTGTGTATGTTTCTTATATGTAGTGGTTTTAAGAAATGTCAAATGTGATCTTTTGTTCATCCAATACAAATTGAGAATGTTAACTCTGCTCTGCATTCAATAAATAGATACTCATTTCTATTCTCATTTATAGATAAGAAAATTGAGGCACTGAGAATTTAAGTAACTTGCCCAAGGCCACACAGCTAATAAGTAGTAGAACTAAGTTAATGAAGATGACTAAGGTATCTTCGGTAGTACTGTCCACCTTCGAGTACATTTCACACATAGAAATACAGACAAACACGGTATTTGTTATGATAAATTCTAATGGAATATATTCATACTTGCTTTTGACCTGCAAAAAATATATATATATTTTTTGTATTCAGGCCAAATCAACTGTGCGGGATTTTTTTTTTTTTTGCTATACGCTGGCCTCTCACTGTTGTGGCCTCTCCCGTTGTGGAGCACAGGCTCCAGACGCGCAGGCTCAGCGGCCATGGCTCACCGGCCCAGTCGCTCCGCGGCATGTGAGATCTTCTCGGACCCTCTAGGGTTTCCCTGGTGGCGCGGTGGTTGAGAGTCCGCTTGCCAATGCAGGGGATACGGGTTCGTGCCCCGGTCTGGGAGGATCCCACATGCCACGGAGCGGCTGGTCCCGTGAGCCATGGCCGCTGAGCCTGCGCGCACGGAGCCTGTGCTCCACAACGGGAGAGGCCACAACAGTGAGAGGCCCGCGTATCGCAAAAAAATAAATAAAGAAAATAAAGAAAACCTTCCTTAAAAGCACTCTAGATTGGCTATTCTGTTTTAATCTTAATTTGAGGCATCCTATGGATTCCCTGCATGTCTGTAAACATTATTTTGACAGTAGCCAATGTCTGAATCTCCTTGCTGTCTGAAGACCCCTCAACAGTTGACTTCATTATCTCCTTTCTTCCTGCTAGTTATTGGAAGAATAATTGCATCACAACCTCCAACTGACAAATGAATAAGAAGCCAAGGCCATTTGGAATGTCAATTTTTCTCTAAAAATTATAAAATAGGCCCAAGCATATATAGCTTCAATAAAAACTATAAAACTGACTCCCCCTCCAAAAAAAAAAGTCAGCCAGGATCAAAGACCATAGGTCTGAACTTCATTTCATTATCAAACCATCAGCTTTGCAGTTCTACTTCTTAGCTGTTTTCTGTGGTCCAGGAGGTGGGTCCTTGTCAAGTAAAAGGCAATGGAATAAAAATGTGTTATTAAAGAGACCTGTCTGTCAAAAACAATAAAATTAGTTAAGAGTATGGACTCTAGAATAATAAACTCATTGGATTTGAATTTCAGCTCTGCCACTTATTACCATATGCTCTTGGACAAATTATTTGAAAGCTCAAGGCCTCAGTTTCCTCATCTGTAAAATGGGAATAATATCTACCTAATAGAGCTGAAGTACGATGAAATGAGTTAATATATGTAAACATAGTTTGAACAACTCCCACATGTGGTTCTGCTTTATAAGAGTTAGCTGTTAGTCATTCACTGATCTCACACCACTTTAAGACTCTACCATGTCTTTAGCCTCTATTCACAGGAACACTTCTTGAAAGAGTGATCAATAATGATGTCTTAATTTCCTTTCCTCCTTTAGATGTTTATCCTATTTTCCATGACTACCCTTCCACTAGAACTATTCTTGCCACAATCACCCATGGCCTCCATGTTGCCAAATCCAAAAGTCATTTGTGATCCATATATTATTTAACATCTCAGTAACATTTAACACTTTTACTCATTGCCTTCTCATTAAAACACCGTTTTCTTGGCTTCCAGGGGATCGCATTTCCCTGGGTTCCATTTTGTTCAGTGACACTTCCATCTCAGTCACTTCTGACTCTTCCTTCTCAACAAATAAATCTTTGAGTGCTGCAGGACTAAGTCCTTTTTCCATATATAAGCTCATCCTAGGCAATCTCATACAACTTGTTGACTTTAAATAGCATCTTTCTGTGTTTACTCTGTATTTATGATTCCAGCTGTGGACTCTAGCTCAGACTTCTCCAATGGCCTCCAGACTCAAGCTAGAAAAATCTACATGCCTCGTTGATACCTCCACTTGCAAATATAATATAAATCACAAAGTTAAAATGTCCAAAATAAAATACACCCAATCTGCCATAGTGACCTTATCTTCCTACGAAACAATCAGTATAGACTTTGTTTGCAACTCCTTTGGGAAAAAATATCATAGCAAAATAGAATATGTATTTAGATTATTCTTGTGCTCTAAATTTCTGAAAGTAAGAATCCATATGTCACTAATCCCTGCATCCATTCTGCACCCATTACAGTCCATAGAACTCAATGGATTTTCTGTAAGTGATAAACTGAATGAATGCTACCTTAGGGAAGATTTATACTGATGTCTCTTATTCTTGGCCTCCACAAGTGAAAAAAGAAACTGTGAAAGTCATTGCTAACACCTGTAAAAGAGTCTTCATAGCAGCACTACTAATACATGACGGCAAAAAGTTGAAGACAACTCAAATGTCCGTTACCAGATGCATGGATAAACACAATGTAGCATACACAGCACACACACACACACACACGCACACACACACACGCACACACACACACACGCACACACACATGCACACGCACACACAAATATTGAGTCATGAAAAGGAATGAAGTGCTGATACATGCCACATGTGAATGAACCTCAAGAACATTACACTGCATGAAAGATGTCAAGACACAAAAAATCACATATTGTATGACTCCATTTATATGAAATGTGCAGAATAGGCAAGCAAAGTGCTGATGGGCAGAAAGCAGATTGGTGGTTGACAGGGGACAATGGGAGGTGGGAATAAGGAGTGACTGTTTAATGAGTGTGGAGTTTTCTTTTGAGGTGATGAAAATGCTTTGGAACTAGATATAGGTAGTTGTTGCACAACAGTGTGAGTGTGCTAAATTCTGCTGAATTGCACACTTGAAAGTAGTTCACTTTGTTTTATGTCATTTTCCTATATATGTATATTTCCAGGTATCTCTGTCACCTAATGCTCCTGAGATAGGAGGTTGGAGACATGTAAGTGGTTCTGCTCCATTAGGTGCTCTGGGACTACTCCAAATACACCATTCTCTATGGTATTCATACTTCAAATTGGTTGATGAGTATCACTTCCCTGTCCTAGCCTTCAGGAAGAGAATATCCTTACCTCTTTAAAGGACGTAACCAAGGCAGTCGCATCACCGCTTCTTATACCTCAGTGCCTGAAACTTGGTAGTACAGCCACAAGTAACTGCAAGGGAGACCAGGAAAAATGATATATGTCAGGCATTCATGTAACCCTTTAAAATTCAGGAGACTCTATCACTAAAAGGAAGGAGAGAATGGATAATGAAAAACAATTAGCAGTTTCTGCTACAGAGGCAATTGATATTTTGCTAAAAAGTAGAACTACATGGTTTTGTTTGTTTGTTTTTTGTTTTGTTTTTTTTGCGGTACGCAGGCCTCTCACTGTTGTGGCCTCTCCCATTGCGGAGCACAGGCTCCTGACGCGCAGGCTCAGCGGCCATGGCTCACAGGCCCAGCCGCTCTGCGGCATGTGGGATCTTCCCGGACCGGGGCACAAACTTGTGTCCCCTGCATCGGCAGGCGGACTCTCAACCACTGCACCACCAGGGAAGCCCAAACCACATGTTTTCAGATTAGAAAATCTGAATTAGATAATCAAAAGTTGCATAGCATTCCAATTTTATTTAGAGAACTATATAGTGTAAGATTTCTTGTCAAGGCTGTGACACATTTTAAAAATATTTCACACCAGTGCAGTATTATAACACTAGAAAATTCCCTATTTCTTACACAGGGAGAAAGGCCAAAGTTACATCTGTTGGTTGAAATAATACATGTAATGTATTCTCTAGATAATTTTGTCAGTATAAAATATGTCAGAATTTAATGGCCCAAAATAATATTTCAATATTAAAATAGAACTACGTGAAGAATGTGTTTGCTGTTTTTCCTCAGTGACCCTACAAAACTAGCCACCTTCAGCACCAAAAGAAAACAAAACAAAAAACGAGAGGAGTCACCAGAGCCTTTAATGCCCAGACTTGATTTACAAGGTACAAATGCTCTGGATTTAGAGACAACCTCTTTTTTCTTACTTTAAATTACTGATGTACTCAGCCCCTGATATTTGTTCATTGCAGGCTTATGGTTTTTCATTTTCACATTTGAAGTTGAAAAATGAATAAAGATAATAGAAGCAATAATAACCAAGATATCTAGTCTTAGGAGTCAAACACAAGTTTGGATTTAGCCTTGGCTTGAGGCCCTTTGATTGACATTTCCATTGCTAGAGTTAGCTCAAGTCATTTCAAGATCCAACTAGATTTCATTTTGTCTTATCTGTGGGTTATCATTCTTGCAAGAATCATTTCATCTTGGCAGGGTCTTGATTTAAGGCTTTAAAACTCAGTGAGGCTCAAAGAGATTTTGCAAGGCCACAACACTGTAGATTTGTTTGGTAATATAAAACCTGAAGATGGAATGCCAGCCCGTACAAGATCTCAACAGTGGTTAGACATGACACATACTGCATTCTCATGCACACAATCAGGATGACTTTGAAGGCTGTTTGGTTCACAGTTTTCTCTTATGGACCAATTTCACTATTTCTTCCAGGTATACAAAATCCTATTTCTCCTCAATTTGCTCACATCAGGAAAGGCTTGTAGTCATTACTCTCAGTGAATATTCTAAATGTATATTTTCTTTATCACATTTTCTCCCAATCAGATGAGTCTCTCTCCTATGGAAAGGGGGTTTTATCACATACAAGCATCTAAAGACACAGAGTATGGTCAAAACCCACTCAGAAAGCCCGGGGAATATAGAATTGAAAATATTCATGTGGGAGTGGTATATGTGCCAGTGTTTATAGGCAACTTAATTTCTTGCATGCATGTGGGTATGTCACTTACCCATTTTTGCTATTATTTTGTATGATGCACTTATACCCAATGATGTTCTTTTTCAATTTCAAGATGGATGATCTTTCATGTTAAGCTATCTGTAATTCACAACCATGTTGAGGATTTAAGTATGTTTCATGAAAATTATGTCAATATTTCACACAGGCTTCCCTGGTGGCGCAGTGGTTGAGAGTCCGCCTGCCGATGCAGGGGACACGGGTTCGTGCCCCGGTCCGGGAAGATCCCACATGCCGCGGAGCAGCTGGGCCCGTGAGCCATGGCCACTGAGCCTGCGCATCCGGAGCCTGTGCTCCGCAACGGGAGAGGCCACAACAGCGAGAGGCCTGCGTACCACACACACAAAAATATTATGTCAATATTTCACATAACACAAAGGAGAATCAATTATAGACACATACCCATGTAGATTAAAGGAAATCATTCATCATACTTTTCTTGCTGTCTAGCACAGATGTCATAGCGTGGGGAATGAGGGTATACATTTGGAGTCAGATTGAGTTTGACTCCAACTAGCATTTACAAGCAGTGTGATCTTGAATTGATTTCATAAGCATTCTGGGCTGCAGCTTCTTCATCTAACGATTGGAGAGGATAAAAAAAATGTCTCACAAGATTATTGTGAAGATTAAATGTTGCACATATGTAACTCACTAGGCACTTAATGGCTGTTTATATGTGCAGATATTTTTATACTTCAGATAAAGCTTGGTAATTGTGGGAGGTGCAGGGTAGAGTAGTGTTATACGACAATGGTATGTTGTAATCTGTAGTGGGATGGGTAATAAGTTATTTGCTAGTAATATTAGAAAAGTTCTAAAGTTGACAGATATTTTTCTTTCTTGTCTATTTATACAAATTTAAAGTTATAATCTACGTTTGTAATACTTTTACTCACTCTCATTTTGAAATGCTTGTGTGAATAGCAGAGAAAGCTGGTGGGAAGATGACTGATGGTACACGGGCTTACGCTGCACCCAAGAAAAGCAGCTGTTACGTGACTCCTGGCTATGAGGACTGGGTGGAGGAATAAGCACATGGAGAAAAAAGTCAAGTACAGGAGGGGACCTCATTTCCACTGATGGGAAGGAAAGAGGGAAGAATGAACAAGTCTGATGATAAATAAGTATCAGAAGATTATTGGATTCTGTACCGTCCCACCACAGTTTCGAAATGTGAACCCTCAAGGTAGAAATCTGGCAGAATTTATTGTCCATACATGGGATCCAAAATTTTTATGAAGCTTCCACAATGGATCCAAATTTTTCTTTTCAATAAATTTATTTATTTACTTATTTTATTTTTGGCTGCATTGGGTCTTCATTGCTGCGTGTGGGCTTTTCTCTAGTTGAGGAGCAGGGGCTACTCTTCATTGCAGTGTGCGGGCTTCTCATTGCGGTGGCTTCTCTTGTTGTGGAGTACGGGCTCTAGGCGCATGGGCTCAGTAGTTGTGGCTCATGGGCTCTAGAGCGCAGGCTCAGTAGTTGTGGTGCACGGGCTTAGTTGCTCTGCGGCATGTGGGATCTTCCCAGACCAGGGCTCGAACCCATGTTCCCTGCATTGGCAGGCGGATTCTTAACCACTGCGCCACCAAGGAAGTCCTAGATCCGAAATTTTGATGAACTTCTAATGGTCATGAGCTGGATTGAGCCTCAAGGACTTTTGTCTAGATTGAACAGCTTAAGCAGCTATCCTATACGTACACATCTACACATTCGGTGCTTAGAATCTTAAATATTTATGTGGATACAACTCATTGCATATTAAAGAGTTCATGTTTTAACATAAATGACCCTGTTTTATCTTCAAAACAGTACTTGGTGGAAGGAGCAAAGAGAGGCAAAGAAGCAATCTAATGAAGGTGCTCTTACTTCTTTCTATAGCCTACTACTAGGCCTATGCCTTTCCGGGACAATCATATTATAGACTGGTGGAAGTGCTCTTCTTAAACAGGAGGTAGTATGAGATACTTACCAACAGTCAGACATTCAAAAAGATAAAAGAACAGAGAAGAAAGTTATCCCAAAGGAGGAGATATCCAAGAGAATATTCCAAAGAAGGTGAAACTAAATAGAGCAGTGATTCTTAACCCGGGCTATTTTGTCCCCTTCCATTCTTGCATCTCTGGGACCTATGGAGACATGTTCGTCACAATTGGCATTGGGGTTGCTATTGTCATCTAGTTGAAGGCCAGGGATGTTGCTAAATCTTACATTACATAGGACAACCCCCCTAAAAAACAGTTATACAGCCCCAAAGTGTCAATAGTGCCGTTTGAGAAACCATGAAATAGAATAGAACGCTTGCATGTAATAGTTTTTGATTTCTAGCCTCAGCTCTTGAAAGCTCCCACCCCAAGCACCAGTAATTTATATCTCCAGTGGGGGGGCGGGGTTGGCGGGGGTGGAACAGGAGTGTGGAGATGGTATAATGAGGGGAAAGAAGGCTATAAGCCACACCACATACACTCTAAGAGCTCGGAGTTGGAGTGCACCGTTAAGAAATAAGGTATTATTATTATTGATGGACAGTGCATATGACTGAGGTAATTTGTTTGAGCCCATGTTAGTGTTTTTGCTATTACTATTGTTCCATGACCACAGTGTTTGAATCACTATCTCCCATTATCCCTCTGGTCCAGGCTCATTCCCACACCTGAATCTTTTAAGAAAACACCATAAAAACTTTTTACATAATCTAATTTGAATATGATTTACGTGTTGTGCAATAGAAGCACATTTAAGGTGCTTAGAAGTCCTTCTTCACATACACTTTCCCCTAAGCAATCCATTCCACTCCGTTACTTTATCTTGAGGAAACACACTTCAAGCCAACTACTATCTGAGCCGCTTCACATCACATTCATATCATCATTATATTGCATCTGCTTCCTCAAAGTTCCTCTTCCTCCTATATTTCTTAGGGCAATCCAATTTACTCATTTTCCTGAATCAGAAACAAGGGCGTCCTCAACAACTCCATTCCTTTCATTCTTTTTTAAAGATAAATAATACTTAATGCAATAATTGTTTGATTGAAAATAACAAAAAAATCCACGATGGATAAAACAACAAATTTCTACATAAAGACAAGATCGGTAAAAATACTGTGTGAGCTATCTTTTTCTTTTGAGCCCTGCCTTATCACCTCTCATTGTCACCTTAACTTACTTTTTTAGACCCTCGTCAGTGGTTTCCTGAGATATAGAAATAGCCTCCTAACTGTTCTCCCTACCTAACCTAAAGCACTTCAATTTTTCCTTAACTAAGACAACAAACTCATCTTTTTAATATGTAAATCTGATTATATCCCTTCTCTGCTTAAAACCTTTATAATGGTCTCCATTTCCATATGTTCCTGAATATGCTGTATAAAGCATTTTATGATCAGGTCCCTGCCTGTGTCTCCTGCCTTGTCTCCTACTCCTTCAACAATGTCCTCTAACCTGCAACACTGAATTTTACTCTCATGACACTGAACTTTCTTTGGATCTTTAAATGCATTATAACAGTTCATTCATCTTTGCATCTTTTTTTTACATGCTATATCTTTTGCCTGGCTTGGTCTTTATGACTTATTCCCAATCTACTTATCGAGCACTTTACTTTCATTCTTCAAACCCAGCCCAGATATACTTAATCCAGGAAGATAGATATTAAATATTATTGCACTTCAGTCCTCTGTTCTAAAACTTTTTCTCTTCTTTTAGCATTATATGCTTTCTCCTTGGAGTATCTTAACCACTTCTCCTATCTTCAGTTATTGATGACTCCCAAAGTGGGGTTATGATCCCTCATTCTGAGTATCATCCATATATATCCAATGGCAGCTTATATATAAAACAGACAGCTCAAGCTCAATATGTACAAAAATGAAATTTTATCGCTTCTTGAATTGCTTCTTATCCAGGATCTTCTCTATTTTAGAAAATTGCACAGCCATTTATTTAAGAAAAAACCTGGAAATCACTGTTGACCCTTCCTTCTCTCTCATGTTTGGTATCTTCCTCCAATGTACAGGGCCCGGAAGACACTCCAGCCATCACATTGGCATTGCCAGTGTTTACACCTTTCCCAATGCCATGGTCACCAGTGCTGCTGTCAACAGTGTTTCTGGCATTTACATAGCGATCACTGCCTGTCTCATGCCCCAACAGTGCTTGCCAACACCATCAGCACCAATCCTGCCAATGTGTCACCCTCTTTATGTCCCATAGCAATTACAGAGCAATAGCTCTTTTAAGTGCCACCTTTTAGTTTATGTTTCAGCCTTCTAGCCTGAGAAGTTGTGTGTGAGATAATGAGATCTGGCCTAATGTAATAATCTCAGGGACACAAACCATGCTCAGAATCATTCTCCCCTTCTGTGTTCAATATCTGCCAATAATCCTTCAACCAACCTAACCCATCTTGACCCACTTTTCCCCTAGGATGAATTTTTACTTTTCTAGGAGGTTTGTTTTTTTTTTTCTTTGCGGTACGTGGGCCTCTCACTGTAGTGGCCTCTCCCATTGCGGAGCACAGGCTCCGGACGCGCAGGCTCAGCGGCCATGGGTCACGGGCCCAGCCGCTCCGCGGCATGTGGGATCTTCCCGGACCGGGGCACGAACCCGCGTCCCCTGCATCGGCAGGCGGACTCTCAACCACTGCGCCACCAGGGAAGCCCTAGAAGATACTCTTATCACTCAGAAATTCCAAGGGTTTCACGAGCTCTGTGCCAGGAACCAGGGACAAAGACCAGATATATTTCTCACTAAACCATAACCATCATGTTCTTTAAATGGGTATCGTAAAAAATAACTTGAAAAAAAAATAATAACTTGATATTACATCAAATTACATAATATGATTTGTGATCATTAAAGCTATATATGATAAATAAAGATCTTCTAGGGCTTCCCTGGTGGCGCAGTGGTTGAGAGTCCGCCTGCCGATGCAGGGGACGCGGGTTCGTGCCCCGGTCCGGGAAGATCCCACATGCCGCGGAGCGGCTGGGCCCGTGACCCATGGCCGCTGAGCCTGCGCGTCCGGAGCCTGTGCTCCGCAATGGGAGAGGCCACAACAAAAAAAGATCTTCTAATTAAAGTGAGAAAATACAGTCATTTGAGTCAGCAGTGCTATAGACATTAAAAAACAGTCCTCTCGTTCCTTTTTTTCTCTTTAAAGAAGATATGTAGTTCCAGCAATATATCATCCAAATCTCCCAATGAAACACAAATAAATCAAATTCACTGAAAATGAACAGATATAACACCATTTAATGAATGCTATTTATTTGAGGTAATGTGGTCCTAGCTACATCACGATTACTTAGAGTGGTTGCTAAACATGAAGATTCCCAGGGGCACTGGGGCCCAGGAATCTTGGTTTCACCAGTATCCCAAATAATGTGATGCACACAAAATTTAAAAGCTACTGATTGAAGTAATTGATAATAACAACATAGACTGTATGCTGGATAAACTGGTACAGATCTAATTAAATTATACTGGAAAGAATATCTTGCATTTAAATGATCATTGAATAAAATAACAAAATGTAATTGAGAGTCAGGAAAATTTTTGCTTGGTGATATTGTTGCCTTGGTATCTGCTTCTGCCCAATGTCACTGCCTGTTCCTTTCCCTTGAATCAAGATTTTACTTTATGTACCAGCTAAAACTTTAATAACTTTCTAGAGATACTAGTCAAAATGTCTAAAGCAACCTGGTTAAAACTGCAGGAGGCAATCCAGATGAGATAAACAGATATTTATACTTAAGTGCTTAATAGATACAAGACAGTAAAAACAAGTGTTTTGTCAATAACTACCAACTTTTTTTTTTTTTAAGAAAATTTTTTGGTGTAAAATATTTTCATTTTCTATGAAAGAAAACTAAGTATTTCACACAACTTTAAGCAAACTTCGTTCTGTACAGTATGCCCTCTTTTCACTGAAGCATCTTTGTCCTAGCTTCAGCTTTTATACTTTGAAAAGCTTTAAAAATTTTATCTTCTTCCTTGTTGGGATAAGTAATATATATCCAATTCACAGTTAGTGTAATATGGAATACACATCCATAAAATGAACCAGTCCAGCTAAGCAACTCTTTTTCTTCTTTGTTGGATATCACTGTAGGTTCTTATGAGCTCAGACTCCTGGGGAGCATTTTAACGGTTTTTTCCACCTCCCCTGATGACCATGTTTATGCTAAGTTTTGATACAGTATAAAGGCTTGTGTAGTAATTAGCATTCAAATGGACCACTGATTTCCTTTTCACTGAGTAGGTTGTCTATTTCCAGGCTCAGAAATGGAATCCAATGAGTTAGAGCTTACAGTAATCAAGACATATTAACAATTCAAATCCTAAATTAAACATCCAAGGCACAGGGTGCAAATGGGAAGCATCACCCTTGTCACAGACTGGTTAAATCATTAAAAGGGAACAAAGTAATGTAGAGAGCGAACTTTCATGGCTAATGGTCTATGAGTAAATGTGAGTGTAGCAGCAAGAAAAATAAAATTCTATGTATAAAGTCTAAGTGATACTGAAAGATGGAATATGTTGATTTTTTAGGTTTAAAACTTTTCAGCGTCTTCAACCACTGTCTATGTTTTCAACGTAGTCACTGATAAAATTCAAGTGACAGAAAAGTGAGGTAAAAATTCAGAGTACCTGCTTGATAGCTATTTTAGTATATTTTAGGGATTCACCTGATGATCTTAGTGAGGAGCTGGCAATTATTCCAGACCAACATTGAGAATCACAATTATTTTCAAATCTCCTTAAAACCTGTTAGAGTGTCTGAAAACATTTAACATTTTATATAATAATATTTGGGGACATAGATCCCCTGCAAAATCTAGTGAAATCCTTGTGCCTTCTCAGTGCAAACCTTAGAGAAATGTACATCTATTCATACAAACAATAATACTCTGTTTTTTTTGTTTTGTTTTGTTTTTTGCGGTATGCGGGCCTCTCACTGCTGTGGCCCCTCCCGTCGCGGAGCACAGGCTCCGGACACGCAGGCTCAGCGGCCACGGCCCACGGGCCCAGTCGCTCCGCGGCATGTGGGATCTTCCCGGACCGGGGCACGAACCCGCGTCCCCTGCATCGGCAGGCAGACTCCCAACCACTGCGCCACCAGGGAAGCCCAATACTCTGTTTTTAATCATTAAATTAAAAAGGTGTAACAGATAAAAGTGAAATGCCTTTGCACTTCAAGTGCACTTTGCACTTTAATGAAAAATAGTCATTTAATTTGTATACATATTATTGGTCTGATTATGACTTTCCTTTTTTCTGAGTGTGTGCTTATACTGAATAGTTAAAAATTACTAAAACAAAGAACTTGATGAAACTATACATTTAAAAAGTTTATTTTACCAAATATATCTCTCTCAAACACTTACAAAATAA
The DNA here is from genome assembly GCF_963924675.1 of Phocoena phocoena. Classification (NCBI taxonomy): domain Eukaryota; kingdom Metazoa; phylum Chordata; class Mammalia; order Artiodactyla; family Phocoenidae; genus Phocoena; species Phocoena phocoena. The sequence goes on along the minus strand of NC_089222.1, from coordinate 114,699,684 downwards.
TAAAAGGATAATAGCTTTGTGGACAATAACCTACCAGACTTGCAAAAGCTCAAAACAGTCATTATTATTCACATCTACAAATGAATGGGAAAGCAGAAGAAATTAAACTCACAGTATTTTATTTAAATAAATACTTTTGCTACATTTATGCTCTACACAAATAACGTGAATATATTTTTAGCACAATCAGCCAAATACCTACGTGCCTACTTTCCTGCTCATGGTTTTAGACTTGGTTAATATGAAATTTAATTTGTGCTAATCTTCTCAAGGTTAGCAAAGTGTGAAATATACTGTACGTTGGATTTACCCAATTTACAGTAGCATTCAATTGGTGTGAAATTTTAGAAAATAATGTCTTAGAATTTTCTAATCAAAAAGAAAAGAAGTAACATTGATGCTCCACTATTAGGGTTGAAAGTATGCTAAATTTATAAAGGAGACAAAGTGTCAAGGGTAGGCCAATAGAGACTGCATATAAAGAAGGAGCTCTTAAAGAGAATTTAGGAATTATAGAAGGGCTCTGTTTAAAGTCACAATCACAAGTTATTTCTTTTTAAGCTGGAACCCAAAAGTTGTGGAGAAATCACCTGAGTGCTGCCCTTAATAAAAAAAAAAAAAAAAAATCTGTTATGGTCCCAGAAACTGTATGATCACGTAACTGTCTAGGATCAGAGGAACCAAAATTTGGAGTTTCTCCTCTGTATAAGAACTGTCTTGACTCTCTCCAAACTACAAAATATGGACCTTATATTTAGGGGACTCTGTGAAGCCATTTAGGTGGCCAATCTAGTTACATACCTGCTTCATCTAAAAAGCATTAGTGGCACATATAAACAACTTTTAAATGCACAGTAGGTGGTAAGAAAAATGGGTGTGGTATACAATTTGTATTCTAAATGCACAAGGTTATTACACTGAAAGAAAATTCTACATAACGCTTAATGGATTAAACTTGAACAGAAGTAATGATGTGAAAAAATATATAGGAGAAGAAGCAAATTGCATGCAATAAGGCAGAAAATAAAATTCAGTGAGATTTAGGTTTGTACAAACAGAGTTATCTCAAACAAGCCGCTCAGTTTGCATTCTTTTCTGGGAACTCATAAAAGAGCTATGGAAATGCAGTACGGGTTGAATAACTTGATCGTACAAAATTAAAATACGTGTTTGCGCATGTATGTCTATTTAGCTACATGATATTGAAAGCTATGTTTTAACAATATATCAGCATTTAAAAGAAATACAAGGCAAATAAAGTAGAAAATCATTTCAAATAACTCACAGTAGCCCTACTGTTCCATGATGAGCTCAATATGTTGAGTTAAAATACACAAAATTCTTTCAAATTTAAATTGCAATGTAAGTATAAGGTAATATGAAATGTAATACTTTACATGGCAAAGGCAGGAAAAATTAATGTATTGTGAAAACAATTTTATTCTTTTATGTGACTGTGAGTACACATTTGTGGAACAAATAAATATGTTGTCTTCCTGCATAAAGACAATGGTATCAAACCATTTTTAATATAATGAGTATTTTGATTTATTATGGAAGCTAGTCAACCCAGGTATAAAAAGATGGGTAGGAAAAGAATTTCTTAGTTATATTTAGGAAGGCTTTATTTATAAGAGAAGGACTTAGAGGGAAAAAAGAAAAGAAAAATCTACAGGTTAGTTAAAAAAAAAAGAAAGGAAAGAAAAACCTTTATTTCCTGATTTAAAAAAAGCTCCAAATTTCAGATTTATCTTATGATAGATGAAAAATTTCTCCATAATTTGTAGCACTGTGGTCTAACTTGCCTAGAAAAGATGCTGAAAAACATATCACTGGTAGCTTTTAAATTAGACTAGAAAACACACCCAATAATCTATATCAGAGAACTTTCTAGATCAATCGGCTGGTTGGAATAATTCTCTGTTTTGATCATAATTAGAAAAACAATGTACTATTTTTAGTTTTTAAGGAATCTCCATACTGTTCTCTATAGTGGCTGTATCAATTTACAATCCCATCAACAGTGCAAAAGGGTTCCCTTTTCTCTGCACCCTCTTCAGCATTTGTTTGTAGATTTTGTGATGATAGCCATTCTGAACGCTGCAAGGTGATACCTCACTGTAGTTTTGATTTGCATTTCTCTAATAATTAGTGATGCTGAGCATCTTTTCATGTGTTTGTTGGCCATCTGTATGTCTTCTTTGGAGAAATGTTTATTTAGGTCTTCAGCCCATTTTTTGATTGGGTTGTTTGTTTTTTTGATATTGAACTGCATGGGCTGTTTGTATATTTTGGAGATTAATCCTTTGTCAGTTGCTTCATTTGCAAATATTTTCTCCCATTCTGAGGGTTGTGTTTTCATCTTGTTTGTAGTTTCCTTTGATGTGCAAAAGATTCTAAGTTTAATTAGGTCCCATTTGGTTTTTTTTGTTTTGTTTTGTTTTTATTCTCATTACTCTAGGAGGTGGGTCAAAAAAGATCTTGCTGCAATTTATGTCACAGAGTGTTCTTCCTATGTTTTCCTCTAAGAGTGTTATGGTGTCTGGCCTTACATTTAGGTCTTTAATCCATTTTGAGATTATTTTTGTGTATGGTGTTAGGGAGTATTCTAATTTCATTCTTTTACATGTAGCTGTCCAGTTTTCTGAGCACCACTTATTGAAGAGGCTGTCTTTGCTCCACTGCATATTCTGGCCTCCTTTGTCATAGATTAGGTGATCATAGGTACATGGGTTTATCTCTGGGCTTTCTATCCTGTTCCATTGATCTATATTTCTGTTTTTGTGCCAGTACCATACTGTCTTGATTACTGTAGCTTTGTAGTATAGTCTGAAGTCAGGCAACCTGATTCCTCCAGCTCCTTTTTTTCCCCCTCAAGATTGCTTTTGCTATATGAGGTCTTTTGTGTTTCCATACAAATTGTAAAGTTTTTTGTTCTAGTTCTACGAAAAATGCCATTGGTAATTTGATACAGATTGCATTGAGTCTGTAGTTTGCTTTGGGTAGTATAGTCATTTTCACAATATTGATCCTTTCAATCCAAGAACATTGTATCTCTCTCCATCTGTTTGTGTCGTTTTTGATTTCTTTCATCAATATCTTATAGTTTCCTGCATACAGGTCTTCTGCCTCCTTAGGTAGGTTTATTCTTAGGTATTTTATTCTTTTTGTTGCAATGGTAAATGGGATTGTTTGCTTAATTTCTCTTTCTGATCTTTCATTGTTAGTGTATAGGAATGCAAGAGATTTCTGTGTAATAATTTTGTATCCTGCAACTTTACTAAATTCATTGATTAGCTCTAGTAGTTTTCTGGTGGCATCTTTAGGATTTTATATGTATAGTATCATGTCATCTGCAAACAGTGACAGTTTTACTTCTTCTTTGCCAATTTGGATTCCTTTTATTTCTTTTTCTTCTCTGATTGCCATGGCTAGGACTTCCAAAAGCAATCCCACTACTGGGCATATACCCAGAGAAAACCATAATTCAAAAAGACACAATGCACCCCAGTGTTCACTGCAGTACTATTTACAATAGCCAGGACATGGAGACAACCTAAATGTCCATCAACAGAGGAATGGATAAAGAGGATGTGGTACATATATACAGTGGAATATTTTTCTCAGCCATCAAAAGGAACAAAATTGGGTCATTTGTAGAGATGTGGATGGACCTAGAATCTGTCATACAGGAGTGAAGTAAGTCAGAAAGAGTAAAACAAATATTGTATATTAATGCATATATGTGGAATCTGAAAAAAATGTTATAGACTATCTTATTTACAAAGCAAAAATAAAGACACAGATGTAGAGAACAAACGTGTGGATATCAAGAGGGAAGTGGGTGTCGGATGAAGTGGGAGATTGGGATTGACATGTATACACTACTGATATTGTGTATAAAATAGATAACTAATGAGAACGTACTGTACAGCACAGAGAACTCTGCTCAGTGCTCTGTGGTGACATAAATGGGAAGGAAATCCAGAAAAGATGGGATATATGTATATGTATAGCTGATTCACTTTGCTGTATAGTAGAAACTAACACAACATTGTAAAGCAACTATACTCCAATAAAAGTTTTTTAAAAAAATTCAAAGATGAGAAGATCAGCTGACAGGAGTGGAGTGCAGGCTGGTGGTCCTTGTAGGGCTATATCCTAAGAGATGAAGCAGAGGAAATCAGGTGAGGAGGGAAACAGATCAATAAAAGAGTAGAGAGATACTGAGATAAGAAAGGGTGTGTGGCCTCAAGCAAAGAAAAGTTGCCTCGATGCCTTCCTTGATTGCTGGCTAGCTTCCAGGTGCCTGTTTTACGAGGTCTGTCTGTACTTCCCTCCTGTGTCTTCTGTATTTCTATGCTGACCTACAGCACGCAGTACCACCCTGACATTTTACTTGTTTTTGTTTTTTCAAACAGAACAAGAAATGATCCTAAGTGAATATATCCAAATACGTGTGGGGGAATAGAGGGTGGGACAATACTGTATGTATTAAGACGGCCATCTGGCATATGTGTAATATTGCAAAATTGAAGCTGGTGTAAATAAATACTGTTACATCTACAAACTGAATATTACAAACTTGTACATACATGCATTGAGTTTGAAATAAAGGCTAAAAATGTAAAAAAAAAGAAAAAGAAGAAGAATGTACTATACCAAGATGTTCAACATTTAGCTATGGCTGTACTTTTATTGTCTTCATAATTACTTATATGTGTTATGTAGCTGTTGACAACTTATTTATATGTGACCATGTAGTAATCATGTAATTGTCTAGCTTAACGAGTGATTCAGATTCTCATAACACTAACTACATAGGATTTCAGTGATCCATCTCTGCAAGACAAAGTAATATATATGCAATGCATCTTCTCAAACATGACTCCAAGTTAAAAAAAAATGAGTTACAACTCCTTTTTACCCATTTAAATTCTGTTTATCTTTCAAAGATCAGCATTGAGTTTCATCTCCCTTTAGAGGCACTCTCAATATTTTTTAGCCAACACTGATTATTTCTGATCATCTAGATCAATTTTATTTAAAAATTATGATACTTATTGATTCATTAGAAATACTAGGAGAAAGTCTAGTCTAGTGGTAAAACAAATCTGCTTAAATAAGATTGGCAAACCAGACATTTGAAAAGAACAAATAGATACATAATGGCATAAAATTTGACAAAGGAAATAATAAAGTCAATAGACAAAAATATTTATGGAAAATTTTTGCAATGCAATGACGTAAGATTGATACCTATAAAATATAAAGATCTTAGTAGTTTACTGAAGACTAAATCCAAATGTCAATAAATGTAAGGAAAGATAATCAAGCTCATTAAAGTTGAGAATATATAAATTAAGTAACAATGAAATGAGGTAGGGTGGATGCATCACCCTGTGTCCCGACTTGTCAAATTTTTCCCTTCATAGCACTTAACATCGTATGACATATATTTACCTGTTTACCTGTTATTTGTGTTTCCCTCCTAGAATATAAGCTCCATGAGAATGCAACTTTTGTCCACTATTTTAATATAATACCTAGAGCAGTGTGTGATATGTAGGAGGAACAGAAGAAATATGAACATAAAGATATTACTTTACTCTCATCAACTGGTAAAATTTAGAGTACAATTATATCTATTGCTAACTAGAATGTGGGGAAAATGATATTCGTCACACTGCTAGAAAAATGTGAGTTATTAGTCATTTCAAAAAGCAATTTCATTATAGCTATTAAAATTAGATACTATAATCTCACTCTGAATTTTATCTCAGAAAAATGAAAATATGTACAATATACATATCAGGACAGTGTTTAATGCAGCACTATTGATAAATACAAAGCAGAAAGAATTAAAAAATAGATGACTGTTCATCAATAGGGAAATGGTGGAGTAAATTTTTATACATCATGGTTATGGAACCTTTTTTTAATATAAGTTTATTTATTTATATTTGGCTGCATTGGGTCTTCATTGCTGTGCAATGGGCTCCTCGTTGTGGTGTGCGGGCTTCTCATTGCAGTGGCTTCTCTTGTTGTGGAGCACGGGCTCTAGGCACATGGGCTCAGTTGTTGTGGCACACGAGCTCTAGAGTACAGGCTCAGTAGTTGCAGCACATGGGCTTAGTTGCTCCACGGCATGTGGGATCTTCCTGGACCAGGGCTCGAGCCCATGTCCCCTGCATTGGTAGGTGGATTCTTAACCACTGTGCCACTAGGGAAGTCCAACAGTTATGGAACTTTAAGCAGACAAACAAACAAACAAAAAACTAGTTGAAGCTCTACTAGTTGAAATGCAAAGATTTCCACTAGAGCTGAATGGGAAAACAGGGCAAAAAAGTATGACTATATCATTCCTTTTAAAAATAATAATGCCCCCCCAAACCTGTATGTGTACCTATACATGTGTGTTTATGAATATATGAGAAATGCAACATCAATAATGGTCTGTTAACATGGGCTATGTGTGAGGATCATAATGTGGGGAAAGAAGGTAGGAGTGAGGAGGGGAGTGACAGGCAAAATAGGAAAAGGGTTTTGGAAGAATATACTGACAAAGTAAGCATGTGATACATTATTAAGTTGATATATTTATATCAAATTATATATGTACATATATGGACATATAAAATATCTGAATGAAAAATATCCCAAAGCAGACAAATAATCAGTGTACTGGATTTAACAGGAAAAAAGAATAGCGTCAGAGGAGAAGTCCAGGGAAACAAACACTCAGAACTTCACTATATAGTCTATTACCTTTCAACAACCCAGCTTCACATCTGAGCTATACTTCTCCCATCTTTAATTTTCTTTACTTCCAGTATTTTCCAAATGGTATTCTAACATGGTGTTTCCATCTCCTCTCAGCCAGCGCTCTACAAACTCCTTTCCAATCTGAGAATTCTACCAGATCTGTTGCCTCAAAAGCACTCATCCTCCTAGACACCCACATCCTCCCTGCAGTGAAACCTCCACCTTGCATGACTTCTGTGGTCCCTTGTGCTGCCTCTTTCTCTGAGTCCACTTATTCTCGGTCACGTTTGCTAATTTCTCCTCCTCTACCCGCCTTACCCAGAGTTGTGTATGATCAAAAGAGAATGCCTACCTAGAAAAGAAAAAGAAAATGGTAACTATGTGAGGTGATAGCTATGTTAATTAGGTTGACTGTGGTGATCATTTCGCAGTATATACATATATCAAAACATCAAGTTGTACACCTAAATATATACAATTTTTATTTGTCAATTATACCTTGATAAAGCTGAAGGAAAAAAAAAAATGTTTAGAAGTAATAGCTCCAAACTCTAAGAAAAAAGATATAGGTAAATGGAAATTGGAAACCTAATGACAAAACAAAAAACATACACTTCAAATTACAAGACCAGGAAAAAAAGTTTTCAGGGAAGTTAATATCTTTTTGCTTAGGAAAAAAAAAAAGAAAAACACTGGAGATCTTTTATGATGAAAGGCTCAACAAAAAGCTTAAAACCAGCTTGGAAAATTGCCTATAGAGTAGTTTTGCTGGTATCTTTAGAAAAAGAGCTCTGAATAAGAATATTTTTTCATGGATCAGCAGAAGTAAGAGATACTTTTAATTGACTTTAGGAGTTAAAATTTGAAAAAGGAAAATTAAAGAAAACCTTATGAAGACAATAGTGTCAGTAAGATTGAGGCAAAGAAGAAATTAAACTCTTCCAACTTCATTGTGTACCTAGAATGTTATTGCCTTTGTGTTGCTTGTACTATGAGGCACTATTGTGATTTGGCATTTGAATTATGCAAAGAAATCAAAACCAAGTAAGCAATGTTTCTCTTTGATATGCTCTCCAAATTTTTAATATAGTTAGCCTCTAACACAATATTTTAATGCCCAATCTTAATATAGGAGTTTGGTTTTATTCTTAGCCCCAAACATTCCACTTACTACCTCCTCTTTCTAGACCCACCTCACTCCTCAACTTAACATCTATTATTCATCTATTTATCTACAGCTTCAGAGACTGTTAAAAATAATTCAGAATGAAAGCTGATGTTTTCATGGTAAGTCAGGAGGTTTGTTCTAAAATTACCCCTCAAAGGGTTTGTTCTGAATTTTTGGAATTAAATATTTGGAATTAAAAGTGAACCCCAAAGTGGAGCAGTTTTCACACCGAACATAGTTGTCCGAAATTATTTGCTTTGTATTGTTGGCCAATATGTTTGTGTATCTCTCTGGAGAAAGAACCTAACTTAAACATTTTTTTTTTTTTTTTTTTTAGTAATAGGAATTCTGATGCAGAACTGGATATGGACAGACATGACTTGTTCATGGCCAAGTATGGAAGCAGATGGTCTAAGAATAATGCCCTCTTCTCACAACAGGTGTTTGATGATTTCATGATGTTCCCCAGATAGTTAAATTTCCTCTGTTACGTAACTTTCCAAGAAGATATCTTGATCTTCTAGCCTCTCCTAAGTCTCACAACACAATTAAATCACTCCATGTTCTGTATCTTTCCCTCACTTTCAAAAGGTAAAAACTGCTAATCTGATCAAGTAACTTATGCTATTTAATGAAGACCGAAAGCCATTAATTTTTTTTTTTTTTTGAGCAAGGCAGAATGCAGTTATCTAATACTAGTAAACATAAGCAATACAGGCCAGCAACCTGACCCTTTTCTCTGGTAACACACACTCATACAAAAGTGCTTTAAGTCCATACATGATCTGGGTTGAGCCTGCCTGAACCCAGCTTCACTGGGATAGGACATTCTTCCTTCTCTACCTCTGCCCCTTGTTAGGGGGACCAAGGTCTTAAAAACAACACAGCTGGAACAGATACCACACTCCCAAACCACAACCAGATTTCGAAGAAGCCATTATGTGTGAATAACGTCTTTCATATGAAAAAAAAAACTGTCTTTATGTGTCAAAATTCTACACCACCATCTGATAGGAGAAAATAGATGATTCTGAGGACTTGTTTATGTGTGACTTTCTTCAGTCTTCAACTCAAAGCATATATTGAACATACAGTTGGTCCTTTCAGTTTATGTAGTTCAAGTCAATATTCTCTCCCAAATTCAGTATAGCAAGTTGAGATAACAAATAGATCTGCACTATTTTTTTATTATTTAGAATGTGGCATTAACCCAGGTGGGCATAGTTGTGTGAATATATGAACACTGTCTTTTGAGAGAAAGGCTCTACTATTTCTGTGAAGAAGATGAATGTACTAGGTGCAAATATGAACTTGAGTTAAATCTTCCTTCATTATTCATTCCCAAGAGAATCTGAAATCATCACTTTTTCCCCCTTCATGAGTTCTTCTGGGAAAAGGAGACTGATTAATTCATTTTGATTTTTGATTTTTTTCTTCTCAAATAGCTCAATAACAAGGAATAGGCATATTTCTTTTTCTATTACAACTTTGAGAATTTTTGGTCATTAAAACTATTTTAAGTTGAAGTTTAGAAGTATTGCACATATAGATTTCCTTTTGAAACATGGCTTTGAATGAAGTGAGGGTCATATAACCCATTTAAAGCATTACTTTACGCTCTCTCTTCTGTTTCAAGACTTTCAAAGAATTAATTAAAACATGATAGGATTGCCCCTAAAACCAATTATCCCTTTGGTCTGAAATGCTGAGTACACATTATTGAGTTTTCAAATAAATTGAAAAAAATTTCAGTCAGGCAACAGCATTATCTTAATTTATAAACATTAATACGAGAAAATCTGATTTGTTTTAAATGTTACTCCACACTGTATTACCAGTATTATCTCTTTCTGCCCATTTAGAAGTATACAAGAATACATTCCCAATCTGTAATAACAATGCACCACCATGCATAATTTCTCTGATATTGAATAGAGTGCTCTAGCTGAGGTGCTTCCAGAATTTAGAGACAGCATTTCACCACATTTATACTGTGTTTCAATTTCTCAGTTTATGAAGCCCTCTAACCTGTTTGTCTTTTCAATCTTGCAGTATGGAGGGCTGATGGCTTCAGGGACCTTTGACTTTTAAATCCTTTTTCTTATCATTCTAACATGACTGTCCTACTTTCCATATACACATTTAATTTTTCTTCTTTGACATATATGCACACACACACACACAGTATGAGATTAATGAAAGTTACAGACAGCAATTGAAATTACTTGCATTGTAGGAATTTTTCTTTTCACGATATTCTAAAAAAAAAAAAAAAGCAAACTCCTTGAAAAACAGCAGCTAGTATATTTTGATGTCCTTAGCATGGCAAGAAACTGTGCTAAGAGCCTAATTGTAATACTTTTCATTTAAAGATGATAGTTAAAGCTCAGAGATGTTGAGTAACTTACTTTACGGGAGAGAGTAAGGGCAGGATTTGAATCTACAAAGTCTGATTCCAAAATCTCTCCCTATATGACTATGCCTTAGTCATAACAAACACACTTTGTACCCAATACAGAGCTGGAGGAAAAGGTTTCAAAGAATGACATGATGCGCTGCCTTTAAGACCTCCAGGTTCTAAGAACAATGAGAGGTCAAGAAACTTAATTACTACAGTAATTTGAAAATAGTTTGGCTCCATAAACATTGCTAAATCAGTGAATGACCGAAGGAAGAAATGAGATCTGTACAGGCAATTCTCATTTTAGGAACAGATTCAATTCTTAATGCTCAGTATTAACTCCGTTATTTGAACTTCAAATCCATTTTCATATAGAGGTTTTATCTACAGGGGTTGGAGTATGGCTTCAATAACATAGGGAGATTGTTCTTGACTTGTCACTTAAACATTGGCTTCAACAACATTGAGAGACAGTTCTCCAGTAATGTTAATATATCCAATAAGATTTATGAATGTCTTAACAATTGAATTTTGGAAATGTCCCATGTTCACTCTGACTTTATATTACAACTCCCTACATAATCTCACATAACTCTGGGGATGTGCTCATTCATAAGTGAGAATCAAAATGATAGGCAATGGGCAGCCAAAGTAGCAAGAATATAACGTGATGAAAGTTCAGTGAAAAATGCCCCTTCTATTTCCAGTGGTTATGTTATAATATGTATCAGCGTATATCATTGCTTGGACGTGATTTATTTTGTTAATTCTTGTTTTAGAGTTTTGGGGGGTTTTTTGTAGTTGATAGAAAGGATGTTGGAAGAATTTCTTACTACTTTCATAAATCTTTGATAAATCTTTGATAAATCTTTCCAATAATTGATTGAGAAAACAAGAAAAAAATTGCCCTAATATTTCTCTAAATTTTCACGGTTCCTTGTCTACATAACCCTGCCATATAATTTCAATAAATCTTTGAAATTTTGACAACAGAATGGTTGATTTCCACAAATACATTTTTGTCTCCTCCAGAATGGGGGGCGGGGACAGTGAAAAATATTGTCTAGCTTCCTATTTTGTCACATCCTAAAATTTCTCCATGTATATCTTCATTTTTAAACATAGTGGGGTCTTCTGAATTACTTAGTTGTTTCTGGTATGTTTAGCTTTTTCCTCTGTGAGCCACCTGAGAATTGCATCAATGTGCTATTTCTGTTCACTAATGAAAATGTCAAAGATCAGGCTTAAAGATGTTAAATAAAACTAAGCTAATCAGTCCCCCACTGCTGTTCATTTTGATGCCAACTTTATTCAAAGACTGCTTTACTCCCTGTTGTTACTTCTTAGCTAAGCCTGTAATTGTCAGTAAACATTATCACACAGGTTTGGGGATTGTCACTGTGAAAGAGATGCTCCTGACTATGATCAAAAGTAACCATTCAGGGCTTCCCTGGTGGCTCAGTGGTTGAGAGTCCGCCTGCCGATGCATGGGACGCGGGTTCGTGCCCCAGTCCGGGAGGATCCCACGTGCCGCGGAGTGGCTGGGCCCATGCGCCATGGCCACTGAGGCTGCGCGTTCGGAGCCTGTGCTCCGCAACAGGAGAGGCCACAACAGTGAGAGGCCCGCGTACCGCCAAAAAAAAAAAAAAAAAAAAAAAGTAACCATTCAAAAGCAGGATGAAGTCGAATATCATTAATTCAAACTGCTAACCAGAGTAGTGCTGAAAATACCCAAGCCACCCTCTCGAACTTGCTAAAATGTCCTCAAGGATTGATTCTATTCTATATTTCTGTTGAAAACCATCAGGAAAATAATAAAAATTTTAAAAAGAAAAATTTTAAAGGATAAGATATATTCCTCTTAAAACTTTGCTAATTCAATTCAAGAAATCACACCAGTAGAGATAATCACTGTTAACATGTCATATTCTCTTCCAAATATATTCATAAATTTGATGTTATGTATATAAAATTGTGTGTTTATATCCTGTTTTTTTTCACTTAACATAGATACTGTGAAGTTTCTCACATCCTTAAAAACGTGTAATCTGTAATGTCTATGTAACTCAGGGTGTCCACAAAGTTGGGGAACAGAGAATAAACTTATTTTTAAATAATATGTAAGTTACATATTCATATAATGCTCAACATGTTTTCAGCTTAAGTGCCCCTTAATTTATAACAATAGGTTCAATTGTTAATCTAAAAACAGTACAATAAGTATAATACAGGGTGTCAAAAGTGTCTAGAAACACAGAGAAAAAAGGTGTATTTATTGCACTTCTGTCAGATTAACAATTACACCCACTGCTTTAAATTTAGGGATGTTTCATCTGAAAAGTATCTGGAAACTAATGAAGAATGACTGGAGTATATTATTTAAAAATATAGCCAAGATATGATTTAAAAATAAGTTTATCTTACAGTTCCCAGAAGTAGTTTCTTTAGTTAAAATTACACATCTGCATTTGGATATCAGTTTTTGGTATCTTTTTTCTTAGTGGTAAAACACATGATCTGCCATTTTATTGGGAAAGCAAAGATAGACAAACTTCCACTACACTAATACTGGCTCTCACCCTTTTCTCTGTAAACTCTGTCTGGAATGAGATGTACTAAAATGTAAAGCGACATTTGAACTACATTCTTGGAACTCTCGTGGATCCCATCCCATCCCATTAAATTGATTATTTTACTTGTCTTTTTTTTTTAATCCTCTTTGTAATACTCTTAACTGTAGAAAAGGCAGGCAGATATAATTATCAGAAAAAAAATCTTACCATTGGATCATCAAACATAAACACTGAACCAAGATGGAGTGCAAAAGAGTTGTTTATTTTGGTTTTTAAGTCCCTTATCAGATCATAATTAGGCATTATTTTCACCAGTATAATAAGAACCCCACCTTCACTTTCTTGTAAAGGCCCTCTTCTGTTAGCTTGGTTAAATGTGGACCAGGACCCCAGAATAGGGCTAAACACTTCACCCCACGATGAGAAATGCTGGAGGGAAACCTCACCTGGCTAAATTTCATTTAAGAAATGATGCCTGCCATGCACCAACCCCTCTACCGAGTCATGAAGATATGAAGTTAATTAAGACACAGTCTCTGCCCTCAAGAAACTCACAGTTTGATGTGGAATATAGATAAGTAGGTCTTTGATTATAGAGCACCATGATAACAAAAGAACAAGTAACACAGTGGATGAGCCTAAATCAGACTGTGAGGTTAAGAACGAATTCCTGTCACTTTGAGAGCAATTAATAGTTAGAAAGAGAAACCATATGTATCCTGTGTATGCATGTATATATGTTTGTGTGTATCTGTGTGTGGCTTGTATTGCATGGGGACAAATGACAGAACATTCCAGTCAGAGTAGAGGTGAATTTAGGGAAACCAAAGGACTCCTTATTTCTAAGTAAATGAAGTATTAGTGGAGGAGCAGAATATAAAGCAGGTAGACAGATACTAGAAGAAAAAAGGACTTAGAATACTTGGTTAAGATATTTATCTTTTCCCTGAAAGCTCTGAGGAAAAATTTAGCAGTTTTAAGGAGAAGCATCATATGTTTATATTTACATTGTAGCTGCAATATGCAAGGTGAATTAGACAAAGGGAGCTCTACTGGAGGCTGCAGACCATTCAGGAGAACTGCATTATACCAAGAAGGCAGGGCTGGCAGTTGAGAACAAGGCTGGTTGGCTGGTTAAGAGAGGGATTTAGATGTTGAATCCTCAGTCCTTGGTGAATGAGTTAGTTTGGTGGGGACAGTGAAAGAAAGTGGGTGTCCAGAATGATTGCATGTTTCTAGCTTGGCCTCTCTGGGACGTTAAAATAGACAATACAGGAGAGAGTGTAGGTTTGAGGGGAAATACAGTGAGTCCAGACTTGGACGTCATACTGAGTTTGAGTTGCTCACAGAACCTCCACATAGAGATGTTCTTCAAACAAATCTATGGGTTTGCAGCACAGATCTGAGATCCCTAAGAATATCAACAGTGATTAAAGACATGAGAGATATCTGATAAAGGGTTAATATCCAAAATATATAAAGAACTCATACAGCTCAATAACATATACACACACACTAAAAAACAACTGATTGTGGGCAGAGGATCTGAATAGACATTTTTCTAAAGAAGATATACAGATGGCCAACAAGCATGTGAAAAGATGCTCAGCATCACAAATCATCAGGGAAATGCAAATTAAAGCCACAATGAGGTATCACCTCACACCTGTCAGAATGGCTATTATCAGAAGGATAATAAATAAAAAATAATTGATGAGGATGTGGAGAAAAGGGAACCCTCCTGCATTATTTGTAAGAATGTAAATTGGTGCAGCCACTATGGAAAACAGTATGTAGGTTCCTCAAAAATTAAAAATATCATATGACCCAGCAATTCCACTTCTGGGTATTTATCCAAAGAAAACAAAAACACTAATTCAAAAGATATATGCACCCCTATGTTCACTGCAGTAGCCAAGATATGGAAAAACCTAAATATCCATCAGTGATGAATGGATAAAGAAGATGTGGTATATGTATACAATGGAATACTACTCAGCCATAAAAAAGAATGAAATCTTGCCATTTGCAACAGCATGGACAGACCTTGAAGGTATTTTGCTAGGTGAAATAAGTCAGACAGAGAAAGATAAATACAGTATGATTTCACTCATATGTGGGATCTGAAAAAAACAAAACAAAACAAAACTCAAAGATACAGAGAATAGATTGGTGGTTGCCAGAGAGGAGAAGGGATGGGGGTTAGGCAAAATGGTCACCCATTTTGATCAAGAGGTACAATCTCTCAGATGTAAAATAAATAAGTCATGGGGATGTTAAAAAAAAAAAAGACATGAGAGGGAATGCAATACTTAGGAGGGAAAAAAAGCAACAAGATTGCAATAAGGGAACATTAATAAGGTATGGATGAAAAAAAAGATCTTGTGAAAGAAATTGTGGCAGAAGTAGCAAGAAAAAAAAATAGAAGATAAGGAAGGCAATTAGAAAAGTAGGATTTGCAACTGAAAAACTAATTTCTTTAGATTTAATATTAAAGAGGTCATTGATGATTCAGGTAGAACTGTCTTTGTAATTAATAGTTAAAAAAAAATGAAATAAAGGTAGAAAAGAGAGATGATATTTGGTGGAGAAAGGTGCCAAAGTAGGCAGGAGGGGATTGAACCAAAATCCGGGTGGAGGTACTGCTTTGGATTTGGGGACACTGCTTCCACTGATATGGGTTGAAGGAGAAGAAGATGCCTCTTCCCATTTACAGCAAATCTGCAAATCTCATTAGGCAACAGTGGAGAGAGAATGAAGAGCTACACAGAAGAACCGTGCGAGCTGCTTAACTCTTCCCTATAAGTCACCTTCTACATCCTGAATATCAGAAAGTTGGAGAGATATGCTTCCACTTGCTTGTACTCAGGATGCACATTAATTTCACAGTGAGGCTGAACTGAAACCACTCTGAAAGAAGACAAAGCAGGTCAGTTTAGAAGAAGCATTTAATGAAATAGTGGTATCTTCACACTCTTGTCACTGGTTCCAATGATATACTCTTCATCAAAATCCTTTTCAGGACCATTTTTGAAACAGAGAAATCCCAAGGCACAGTGAAAATGAAGTCACAAAAGTTGAATTATGTGTGTATTGGTGGTGGTCGGGGTAAGGGGACAATTCTGTCCTAGTTTCGATGGGGGAGGGGAGACTGATTACATTGCGCTACGCTTCCTTTCAGGGTCATTATTCCTCCATCAACAACCTGAGTCTGGAACGTTGACCCTTGTTTATTCTGCTGTAGGGAGAGCTCTCTCTAGAGTACAGAACCAGTTCTTGCATAGAAAGAAAAACTGTCCTTTTCAAATCACATGGCCCCCAAAACAGGTCTGTCAGAATATCAAATATCTCTTCGCAGAGAAGCAAGACTCTCAAGCTCCTGGTTACGTTGAGATACTGGTGATGAAGTCAGATGGCTGAAAGGAGTCGTATTGGCCCAATGGCTGTAGGGCAGGGAATACAAGGAACAGTCCAAGAGGTAGAATCTTGAGGAGAAGCAACATGCAAAGCCATGCCAATCATCCATGAGGGAACAGCCTGATAAGGCTATAGAGAATCCTAGTGGAAGGCAACACGACACAAACCAGGGGAAGGCAGAGAGTTGTGGGTCTCTAGAGAAACGTCATGTTCTTTACAGGGAGCAGGAAGTCTATAAAACTTGAGGTTCTAAACAGAACACCCAGGATGAAGTGGAAAAGTTACTCATTTTTCAGTTTTCCCTACACAGTTGGGTGTTTGACACCATATATAGATGACACAGATAGATGACAGTTTCAATTTTCATCTTGATGTAAACTGTCCTACAGACAGGACTGGAATGTGGGAACAAAACATTTTCACCAGTAGTTTAATCCTTGGTATTAACGGAAGTCTAACAATAATATTTGCGTGCTTTCATCCAGATGCTAGACTTATCATAGGTTTTTGTCAGACCTCCCCTTCTCCCTGATGGATAGTAGGAAGAAACAATCAGCCTAGTTCATGGGAACCTTATAGGCTTCCCCTGGACAGCTGTAGGAATAACTTTCAAAAATTAACCCGTAAGCCTATACTTCAAAAAATAGGACACACCATGGATATGTTTGGATGAAAAGTGGAAGCAAATACTGTTAAGCAAAGTCTACCCAAAGCCACAAAGCTCAAGAGAATATACTTTTGAAAAAAATAAATTTCTAAGTTACTCAGGATGGGCTCCATATAAATTAGCATTCTCAGTGTACCTTTAGTGTTGGAAACAATCATAGAAAAAAAAACAAAACAGAATTTTTATGGAGGATCCCGGTTCCTAAACACTCCCCTCTTACTGATCCATAATGCAGGGTCATGAATCCCCTGGGAAAATAACAGTACACAATGTACTTTGTCAGGAACTCACAGTGGTCTGGCTATTGTTCTTGTCATGTCTTGTCCTACCATGTCTTAACTCATCTTTTAGGAAGGGAGTCTAGAAAGACAGAGCAACCCACAGAAGCATTTGGTTCATTTTATTTGCTCTGGATTTTGTATGAGTATGTACACACACACACACACACGCATACAGGTGCTTTGAAACCCAAAGGAAAAAACAGCTCTACTGCTGCTCTTCATTTCTATTAAGAATACAATCAAAATTTATCCAAGCATTTCAGAATTCTTCCAATTAAGATCTTGTATACTTCACTCTGTAATGTACTTGTTTCTTTCCTGACCTCGCGAGTATTTTTAAATGAAGGTTATTGTGATTGTAGTGTGGAATAGCAACTGTCTTCTATTTCAGCCTTATTTATCCTACTCAGAGCCATTTCTAGGCTATAGTCCAAAACAGCCTCTAACCACCTAAGCTGTTCAATGAAGTGTATCAGAAAGCAATCCTTGAAATAACTCTCGAAATATGTTCTCTTCCTTCATTTGAACATAGTTGCATGCCAATCACCAGCAAAGCAATTAAAATCCTGCCAGGATCAAAGAACTTGCCTTGCCACAGCTTTTGCCAATCTATAAAAACACTTCCCCATCTCCTTTTGTTAAGGCCCTGGCGACCTACACTACAGCAATATCCAAGAATCTATTTATTCTCTTTATAGTTCTTAATTTGTTTCCAAATATATGTCAACAAATTTCTTGCTACAAAGTACATGCTGTCAGTTTCCAGTTTTCCCCACACTGCCTTTCTCTGTTTTGTATTTCCCCATCTTTTTGTAAACCACCTGTCTTAGCAACTTTTAATATCCCACCTTTCATCTTGGACGTACATGCATTTGATTTTAAAATTTTCATTGAGGCTACAGTGCTTGAGGATTTGTCATGTACTCCTATCTATTGTGTATATCAATTTTCTTTATGTGTTCTCTCTCAGCTAATAAGATAATCCTTTTGCAGACTTTTCTGGTGCAATCTATTGAATCCAAGTACACTCTGATATCAGCTTCCTTGAGTTAATCAGAGAATACATTGCTGTGGGAGGTAAGACAGTCCCTTCCTGGATTATTCTGCCTTCTCATGGATAATCGAAAAGACCAGCTAAGCAATTTTCCATATTCTCTCCTAATCCTTTTGCTCCCCTCTGAGTGCAATTGACATGCATCTCATACTCTTTTACTCAAGAATTTTGAACTTTCTGGGGGGCTCTGAGCACAGCTGCGTGACAGAATGTCAGGAAACAGACCAAACAATTTCTCTAAATCCCAAACTGTCTATGAATGCAAAGAGACACATAGAATTGCTGCAATTAAAATGAGTAATTCAAACCAATAATATGTCAGCTGAAAAACCTAGGTAATTGAGGCAAACTTATGTTTTGTTTTAAATTACATGAATAATAGCTTACATGTAACACTTCGTCTATGGTTACATTCTGTATCACTGACACTGTTCCATTCTCATAATTGCTGGGGCCTGGTAAACTCTATTTTAAAGGCTTTTGCAACCTAGGCATTAGTCTAACCCCACCGCTGCAGCATTACCTTAGACTTCTAGTGTATTTCTATAAATTTATTTATTTTTGGCTGCGTTGGGTCTTCATTGCTGCGCGCAGGCTTTCTCTAGCTGCGGCGAGCAGGGGCTGCTCTTCGTTGCCGCACGCAGACTTCTCATTGCAGTGGCTTCTCTTCCTGAGGAGCACAGACTCTAGGCATGCGGGCTTCAGTAGTTGTGGCACATGGGCTCAGTAGTTGTGGCTCGCAGGCTCTAGGGCACAGGCTCAGTAGTTGTGGCGCACGGGCTTAGTTGCTCTGCGGCACGTGGGATCTTCCTGGACTAGAACTCGAACCCGTGTCCCCTTCATTGGCAGGCGGATTCTTAACCACTGAACCTCCAGGGAAGTCCTTCTACTGTATTTCTAATCATTGCTTCCCAACTTTACTATCAGTCTATTTGTCTAAAATATATTCTTCCTTGTTTATAGAGTTAATCAAATGCAACACCCCAGAATGTGCTTAATCCTTCAACTCTTTCATCAGATGAGTCTCAATATTAACTTTAGGAAAAAATGAACTTCTTTAAGATTTAAACATTTTTTGAAGATGAAATATCTTTTGCTTTCAATTTAATTTTAATTCTGCAAGTCTGAAACACTATGTCTTTTGGCATAATGATATTCGTTTTCATGTATGTAGATAAAATTCAACCTTATTAAGTCTTCCTCCCCCTCCTTGTCTATCCCAGCCTAATTTTCATCCTGTTATTCTACTTTTCCCTTGGAGTTACAGAAGGGGAAAAAATTTGGTCCACCTGGACCAGCAGTTCAAAACTGGAGGGTAGCATGGGTCCATGTAGAGGCATTTGGAATGTGTATGTGTATGTGTATATGTGTGTGTGTGTGTGTGTGTGTGTGTGTGTGTGTGTGTGTGTATGGGGGGTGGAATTTGACCTTTTGGTGGTCAAATTAACTGTGAAGGCAGGTACTTATTGGACAGGATCAGGCATACTAAAAAACCTTTATCTCTAATTATTGAGGCATTTTTGTTTTAAATGTTAAAAAAAAAACGTGTTTGAGAAAATGTAAACAACTGCAAGTTGAAGTATGGGAAATTCAGGTTTTATATTTAATCTCCTCACTTTTCTCACAGATATAGTTTCATTTATGGAAGTGCCAAACCCTGATATTTTATTCTCCTCCACTTGTCTCTCAAACATTTTCTTCTTAGAAGGTCGATACTTTAAAAATTATATTTCTCCAGAGAAGTTCCTGTGTCAAATTCATCTTGAACTTGTGACACTGGAAGTTCTCCACAGCTGCTGTCATTTCTTTAGAGGCTAAAAGTAGATATGTGCCATGTCACCAATGACCCTTTCATGTCCATTGTTTTTTCTGAGAACATCAAACTGCCTCAATAAATAAGTGCCATAGCTGACAGTACTCACATTATTTTTAGAAAAACTTAGACTTCCTTTTTAAAAAGCAACTACAGAGCTTCCCTGGTGGCGCAGTGGTTCAGAGTCCACCTGCTGATGCAGGGGACACGGGTTCATGCCCCAGTCCGGGAAGATCCCACATGCCGCGGAGAGGCTGGGCCCGTGAGCCATGGCCACTGAGCCTGCGCGTCCAGAGCCTATGCTCCTCAATGGGAGAGGCCACAACAGTGAGAGGCCCGTGTACCGGAAAAAAAAAAAAAAAGCAACTACATTACCTCCAGTATACTATTCCTTTCTTGTTAAAAATTTCATGATCATACTATCTTATTCTACTATGTACTATCATTTCTGTTAGATTCTATATTGAGATAAACCAAACAATTCTTTTTTTCTCTGAAAAAAAAATGGCAAACAACTTCTTTGTGCTGCTTGAATTCCTTTTAAGACTTTTTATTTTCTAATTTGTAGCAATAACATTAACTATAGTCTGAGATATTAACAAGTGAATTTTACCTTTATAATGACTTTCTGGATTCCACTGATAGAACAAAATATATTTTATGAAAATTGCAATGATTGACAGATACCTACAATACACGAATACATAGAACATCAGGAACTTATAAAATGTCTGTATATAATAATACCATAAATCTAACACAAAAGCCTTGCTGATAATCAAAAATGTATTGTCTTAACATTTATCTTCACTAAATAATTACATGGTTGACATACATGATACCCAATGCTATGATGGAAGCTGTTATTCTCCCCTGATCACTTTAAAGGGAGGGATCTTCAAGATGGCTGTATCGTATCACTCCCAGACAGAAACTGTCAATGCTTCTCCTAGTCCACAAGATGAACTTCAAGTTACATGATGCTGTCATCACGGCTGTTCATAATCTCTATCTGCATTGTCCTCATGCTTGGCAAGTTCTGTCCCAGCCCCAGTCTGCCTAACTCCAGTGTAGAGTTTATGACCATGTTCCTCTCTGAGCTCCTGCATTATTTAATTTTTTTATTCATCTAGCCAACAAGCTATGGAGCAACCATGAACTGAGACCTAAACAGCAAGGGGGTGGGCAGCTGTGTGGAGAAAAGGAGGAGAGTGGGGACCATAATAAACCAAGGGAGCATCTAATTCAACAGCTTTAAGGCAAAAAGGAATTAGAATATTTGAGAAACAGAACGAAAGCAAGTGTATTAGAAGCATAATATTTCAGGAGAAAAGAGCTTAGAGGATACAGGCCTTGTAGGCAATAGTAAGGAGTGTAAAGGAATGACAGTCTAAAAGCAGCAGAGAATAGAGGAAACAACCCTTGTAGCAATATCAATCAAAATTATATTTGTATGTCCTTTGACTTAGCAATACCTACCTCTCAGATATACTAGCACATATGTGGATGAAGTTTGAACAAGGTTATTTATTGTAGCATATTAGCAAAAGATTAAAAGCAGCTCAAACAGCCATCAATAGGGACCTACTCAAATAAATCAAGGCATATCATACAGTGAGGTATTATGCAGCTGATAACAAGAATACAAAACTCTCTAGTACTGTTATATAAACAGCTCCAAGATACACTGTTTGGCGGAAAAAGCAAAATGCAAACTGTATGATGGTATGTTGCTCTTTATATAAAAAGGAGAGGGAAAATAAAAATAGTATACCCATTTTCCATTGCTGCCATACAAATTACTACAGACTCAGCAGTTTAAAACAACATAAACTTATCATTTCATGGTTTCTGTAAGGTTACTTATGTTAAAGTCTTACAAAGATGAAATCAGCGTGCTGGCCATCCCAGTCCCTTTGGAGATTCTTGGGACAAGTACACTTCAAACTCATTCAGGTTGTTGGCAGAATTCAGTTCCGTGAGCTTACAGGATTGAGGTCTCCGTTTCCTTGTTAGCTTTTGGCTGGGAGTCGTTTTCAACTCCAGAGGCCACTCACGTTCCCAAGCTTAGGGGCCAGTTTATCTTCAAGCAAGGAATGGCTGCTTAGTCCTTCTCACTCCTCAAATCTCTGATTTCCCCCACCGCCTCACTTTCCTGCCTCCTTTTCTCTGATTTACTTTTATGCCATTCTCTTCTGTTCTTAAAGGGCTTCATGACCTTGGGTCCAGAATAATCAAAGATAATCTCCCTATTCTAAGGTTAGCTGATTAGTAACCTTAATTACATTTGCTAAATCTCCACAGTAGTACCTAGATTAGCATTTGGTTAAATAACCAGGGGACAGGAAACTGATGAGACATCTTTAGAATTCTGCCTTTCATAGGTATATTCTTATTTGCTTTTATATGCAGATGAAAACTCTGGAAAAAAAATAGATGAGAATGTAATAACAGTGGCAACCTGGGTGTGTATGTGTGTAGTAGTGCGAAGAGGGGAAGGATGGCAAATTGGAAGGCAGGACAGAAAGATTCTTTTCTAATATTCTTCTTGTCATGTTTGGACCATGGAACAATTCAGTAATACAACACACGAGATTTTTAAAGTATAACAAAACTAGTCAAATCACATTTAAAACATTTTATTTTGCTGAAGTTAAGATTATAAGCAGGGCTTCCCTGGTGGCACAGTGGTTGGGAGTCCGCCTGCCGATGCAGGGGACACGGGTCCGGGCCCCAGCCCGGGAGGATCCCACGTGCCGCGGAGCGGCTGGGCCCATGGGCCATGGCCGCTGGGCCTGCGCGTCGGGAGCCTGTGCTCCGCAGCGGGAGAGGCCACAGCAGTGAGAGGCCCACGTACCGCAAAAAAAAAAAAAAAAAAAAAAAAAAAGATTATAAGCAACGTGTATATCAAACTGAGAGACATGGCATAGCTCTTTCAAGTTTGGTATACTTTTATGACAAATAATGTGTTACAGCATAGGTCTAGTACTTTTCTATATTTAAACTTCTGCAAATCATTCTTACAGCATGCTATAATATCATTTGACTTTAAATTTGGGTAAATGGATCTTTTACATATCAACACTGGCTCTGTTCTCTTCTCTTTAGCATATGTCAACTAAAGTAATAACATTTGAGACATCCATGATGATCAAATGTGCAGAGAGAGAGACTGAAATAAGATGACTACATAAGATAGTTAAACAAATAATTCAGCATATGCTTACATCACCTTTTCTAGAGTACATTAAAACTGAACAAGGAAATTAAAATTTTATAGAGAAGTCTCACATCCCAAGCATATGTCCAAATCCCTGAGAAAGTGAAGTCCAATTTGTGGAACATTTACCTCAATAATACCAAATAGGAAACATATTTACATTAAAAGATTACAAAAAAAACATCTAATGGCCGAATCCATGAGCTTCTTTCCAGAACCATCCTATCTTCTTGCATCACGTGATATGCTGACCATACCCTCCTTCTTGAAACTTTCTGTTGGGAGACAGTCTTCCATGGGACTCTTATACATCTTGCTTATACACACCAAGAAGGTAAGGCCTTGACCACTCTTCACAGGGCCATTCCTCAGGTTTCTGTTTGCAGCCAGCAATCTTAAGGGATGAGGTAATGTCTCCCCCTTGAATAAAAATACAGGCTTCCTTACAGGCTGCTATAAAGTGGCAAGTTCCTGAGGTTCAGAGTCTCTCTCTTGTAATACAGTCCAATGTGGGGGCAGACATCCATCTAGGCCCGTAGACAATCTGGCTAGTGCCATTGCTGAGCACAGGCTCCGGACGCGCAGGCTCAGCGGCCATGGCTCACGGGCCCAGCCGCTCCGCGGCATGTGGGATCTTCCCGGACCGGGGCATGAACCCGCATCCCCTGCATCGGCAGGTGGACTCTCAACCACTGCGCCACCAGGGAAGCCCTGGCTAGTGCTTTTGAAGGAATACTAAAGTCCTTCATCTCTGACCCAGCAGTCTTGTATCTTCTGTCAGCACCCAGAAAAGAGTGGAAGGTTAACTTGTTTGCTTGCAAGCAAGGTAAAAATGTCAGATTCTTCACAGTTCTTGCAACTTTCTCAGTACATTTCTTTGAAAATGTTCTTTCATTTTCATTTATCTCCCTGATTACTCCTCTACTCCCTCTTTGTTCCAATCTTCTTCAGCCATTTCAGAAATGTTAATACCATGCAGGGCTCTGTCCATGGTCCTGTTTTACTTTTATGTTATACTTTTGCCTTGGCAACCCTCCCTTTATCCATCAGTTCTACTACTGTATGTATATTCAGATTACTTTCAAGAATACATTCTTCAAAATTCATCTATTTCTTTAGCTCCAGCTATCTTTGTGCAACTTCTTAATAGATATCTTCTGTCCAATACGCTATAGACTCATCACACTTAGTATCATTTAAAATAATTACCATTATTTTATGTAATGTTCACTATGTTTCAAAGTGAAAAATACTGGGGTCATCTTCAGCCTCTCTGAAAATTGTAGTCATACATCTAAGTGTCGTAAGCTTCATCTTTATTTCAGGGCCATTCCTCTCTCACCTGATCTATTACATTAACTCCTGACCAGTCCTCTTCATTTTATTCACCTCCCCCATACATATTTCATGCTCTGAACTGCTCCCAGAGTTATCTTTGTTAAACACAGATTTGAATATCTTAACGTAAGTCTCCTCTATATTACCTATAGATTAAGTAGGCTACCTTGAAATGGCAACCCAGATGCTTCACAACATTCCATATTAAAATTCTCTAATTTCACTTCCAATCACTTTATTATCACCATGCTGACAGGCGCAGTCACAAGTGTGCACATTCATCTTGTACTATACCTAACGCCCTTACAAGTCACAACAACCATCTCACTATTCTCACTATATTCTCTTCTTTCTTCTGCATTTGTGCGTGCTGTTCCTTCTGTCGGAATTACAGCGGCCTCCTGAATAATTGCTACTCTTCATTTAAGTAATAACTGAAATGCAATTTCCTTGCTTCTTTAGCCTTACAACTTCCTTCCTCATCTATTATCTCACAATACCATATTCTCATTGTTATTATAAGGGCACCCAAATCTCTTACTGTTGCCCTTCAAATACTTCCACTCTAGGCCATGGCACAAAATAACTTGTATCTTTAATCTATTTTCATATGGTCTATACACTAGATTTTAACTAAACTCTACTTCTTTCCCACATCATATAGCTTCTATCAGTGCTTTCAAAGATAGCCTACTCATTATCTTATGTTTGAGTGGAGAGATGTGTGAACTGTCTTCTAGATCTCCAGGTCTGTCTCCACAAATCTATGTAAAAATACTCATGCCTTTCTGCTCTATCTATACTTATCTCTACAATTTTCTAAAGACCTATTCATATCACCATATTAATCAAAGACTCTGTCATAGACTTCGTCTCCACCCCAAGTCTAATTGTCATTTGGGTAGCTTCAAAATCCATGTAGATAAATTTTTTTTAATATTTATTTATTTTGGCTCTTAGTTGTGACATGCAGGATCTTTTTATTTCTTTTTTAGTTGTGGCATACAGGCTTCTTAGTTGCGGCATGCAAACTCCTAGCTGCAACGTGCATGCGGGATCTAGTTCCCCAACCAGGGATCGAACCCAGGCCCCCAGCACTGGGAGCAATGGAGTCTTACCCACTGGACCACCAGGGAAGTCCACAAAGTGGATAAATTTATCCAAAATTTTAGCCCACAGTTTGGTGGCTCCTCGTCTATATCTGAGTCATTCACTCTCCTGGCCATACCTTATAACATTTTTCACCTGTAACATTTACTTCTGAAATCCAGAACTCAGCTAAATACTGACCACAACTTTCTGCACTTTGTAACCTTTAGTTCACGAATCACACAACTCCTGCTCTTTAACTTTATAAAGACTTATAATCCCTTGATGTCTCAATTTTCTTCCTCAAAACATCTGTTCTTTTCTGATTTAGCCTAAATCCTATGAATATTAAATTACTTTTCCACCACATTCTAAACTTCTTTTCTATTTATCCTAAAATGTATTCACCCAGAAAAAAATATCATATTGGCTGACATTACTATTCACTTTCATTGGTCCAAAGCCTAGTGGCTGTGTACTATGGAAGAAAACTCACACAGAGCTATCACTCCAAATGTCTGCCCTTCAATCACAGTTGGGTATCAGAGTACTGTCTGTCAAACCTTCCACTGATCCTCACTTATTTCTCTTTCAGGTGTTCTCCAATATTAATTGCTTGCAGTTCTCTTCAAACCCTTTACTCAGTCCCTGATCCCAGAACTCTCAGAAGGTAAACTTGCCTCTTATTTTAGGGACCACCACAATTTCCACTCTGCTATTCAAACATTTATTGATAACTCCACTCTTCTTCAACTTCCTTCTAGTTTCGGAGGGTGAATTTCCCTCCAACATTTTAACACAAATATGTTTCATCTTCAGCTTTCTGTAGTACTTAATTTTTTTATGAAAACCAAATTTCCTTTCATGTATTCTCTTTTTCACTTTCCTCTTTCCCTCTTTCTTAATCTCTTTCTACATTCAACTTCTTTTCATCCTATTTGCACCCTCAAGACTATCACTTTGAAAAATCATGTCCCCAGACACAAAATTACCACTGAGCTCATCTTCAAGTCTTTTTCTTTCCAAAAGAGTAATCTAAACTTGATGATTTTACTCCCTGACCTCTTATTTACTGTTCAGTACTTATTATTCGATCTGGTTTCCTCAATTCCACTGAACCTGATTTTTCCTAATTATCAAATCTAAAACACACTTTAAATCATGTCCTAGACTCTCTCTACTGTATTTGATATAACCAAACTCTCCTAAAACCCTTACTCCTTTATGTTTATGACAACAGACTCCTCTGGTTCTCTGATTCTCCCTATAACTCTAGGACTACTTCTCTGTCTCTCTCTCTCTCTCTCGTGTGTGTGTGTGTGTGTGTGTGTGTGTGTGTGTGTGTGTGTGTGTACTTTTGCCTACCCCTTAAAGCTTGGTGTACCCAAGGAATTTTTCTCCCTTTAGCCCATTGAAATTATCATGATTCACTCTCTCTGATACCATCCATTCTGTTGGTTTTGATCACCACCTATACGCTAATGGCTCCCAGTACAAGTCTAACCCAGACTTCTCTCTAAGCTTTCCATTCATATGTCGAATCATTTCTTTGTTTCTAAGTTTCGGATACATATATGAATACACTGGTAAATATCTGAAATGAATATTGCAAATACACTTTCATATCCATTTTTTGTTATATATATTGTATATAATATATTAAATGCCTAAAATGTAGCATGAATTGTGCTAGTCACCATGTGTATGGCTGCTAACAAAATAGACTTTATTCTGCCCTTCTGAACTTTACAGTCTATGTCTAAAATCAAACTCATCATTCTTTTCCATTTTCAAAAAGAAAAATCTATTGCTTTTCTTGATTTTTTTTCCCTTGAGATCGAGGCATGAAACTGGTTCTTTTCTTTTCCTTATTCCCCTAATCCAGTTGTAATCAATCACAAATTATTGCCATATTGACATGATCCTATATTATTTCTAAACCTGTTATTCATACACTCTACCACTTTCTTTAATCTGTGGTCATCACTGGCCTGCTCTAATGCATCAGTCTTGGAATTCAGCTCTCTACTTTGCATCTTGTACCGAGAAATTCAATGTCTAATATACTGGCATGATGGTGTATGAAAATGCAAATATAGTTATGCTGCTCATCTCTTCAAAACCATTTTATTATTTTTTGACCAAAGGACAAATGTCAATCTCTCTGATATGACATTCAAAGTCCTTCAAAATCTTGCCCTGCTTAACTCTTTGGTTTTATCTCTCACCACTCCCTGTATTGTGTTTTACACTATGTCAACCACAACTGCTAGTAGATCCCCCATGTACACCATGTTATTTCTCACTTTATATATATCTTTATATACAACTTGTGTTCTACCAAACTTGAACTTGTGTTCTAACTTGTGTTCTACCACTAAGGTAATAACTCTTCCAGAAAGGTTCTCCTGATCCTTCAAGTCTGAAATAGCTCTTCCTTCTCTGTGCACCCTTCTCTGTGCACCATTTACATATCTCTACACTTACACATAATCACAATATATTACATTGATCTCTGTGTATGTCGGTTGTCCTAATATATGGTGAAATTGAGGACAGAGACTGTACTCTATTTATATTTGTATCCCTGGAAACTAGCAGTGCTTAAAATGTATCATGTAGTAGATTATGGTAAAATAAATGAGTAAATGAATGCCATTCACCTTTCATAATATTACCTTCTCTGTTTTATTAGTTCCCTGAGTACATTAACTATGGCCTATTAATCTTTATATTTCTACTACTTAGCACAGTGATTGGTGCATAGCAGATACTCAGCAAACGCTTGTTCTATGAAAAGTTGTGGATGAGAATCAAAAGTACTACAAGGCAATGATATAGAATAGAAAAGAAGAGTTACCTCTGAAAAAAAAGAAAAAATAGAACACTGACAACAGGCAAACGATTCTAGTTTGGTATATTAATTATTAGAAGTCATTATTTGATTATATTCTAAAAAAATAGCTCCATTATCCTAATTGTACTGAAGAGAGTTTAAATAAATCATGACAATGCCTTCACTGAAAACAAAACTAAATTATAAAATTGTTCTTTTGGAGTGGCCATTTTTAGATAGATTGATACCTGTTAGGTATTTGGTTTTCTATAAAAAACACTGACAGCTTCCATGTTTCCAAACCAAACCTATTCACTACCTTCAACATGTATGCATTCACCGTGACAAACAACAATAAAGACAAAATTCACACTGACCTTGATGAAAACTCATTGTAGCAACAGTAGACTCTTACAAGCTGATTGCTATGAGAAGCTTCAGTGCACATGGCTGTGATGATTCTGAAACCCAGAGGTGTGTTATTAGCTGCCACAGCACTGACAAACATAATAGCGATGTACTCATTCTCCTCCCTAACGTCTCCAAACAGTAGCTAGTGATTGGCAGGACTGTATTTCTGGTGACTGAACAAGTTATTTTAATCTGGGAGGTATTTGATAAAACAAAAGAGAAGACATACTTTATTTATTACATTGCTTTTGGAGCAAGCACTAAAGAATAAATTAAATATCAAATGTTGGAAAGGCACCATACAATATATTCTAAAAGCATTAGATACAAGAAATATGTTGTGAACTATGAAGAAAATCAATATAATTATCGGAAAACTGACTTGGGAGCTGGAGGAACTGGATTCTAAAACAGAATCTACCATTATCTAGCTCTATTGACATGGAACTAATCCATTTATATTTCTGAGCCTCATTTTCTTTTCCTCTTGTGCCTGAAGAGTTGGGCCAATGGCTAGGCATATACCCAGAGAAAACCATAATTCAAAAAGACACATGCACCCCAATGTTCACTGTAGCACTATTTACAATAGCCAGGTCATGGAAGCAACCTAAACGCCCGTCGACAGATGAATGGATAAAGAAGATGTGGTACATATATACA
Organism: Phocoena phocoena; assembly: GCF_963924675.1. Lineage (NCBI taxonomy): Eukaryota > Metazoa > Chordata > Mammalia > Artiodactyla > Phocoenidae > Phocoena > Phocoena phocoena. The sequence goes on along the minus strand of NC_089222.1, from coordinate 114,669,988 downwards.
AGGGAATATTACTCAGCCATAAAATGGAACGAAACTGGGTTATTTGTTGAGATGTGGTTGGACCTAGAGACTGTCATACAGAGTGAAGTAAGTCAGAAAGAGAAAAACAAATATCATATATTTATGCATATATGTGGAACCTAGAAAAATGCTACAGATGAACTGGTTTGCAGGGTAGAAATAGAGACACAGGTGTAGAGAACAAACGAATGAACACCAAGGGGGGAAAGTGGTGGGGGGAAGGGGGTGGTGGGATGAATTGGGGGATTGGGATTGACACATATACACTAATATGTATAAAAGAGATAACTAATAAGAACCTGCTGTATAAAAAAATAAATTAAATGAAATTAAAAAAAAAAACCAAAAAAGTTGGTCCAATGGCTTTCTCAATTATATTTCAAATCTCACATTTTATAATCTTATGAAAACCCTAGGGGAAAAAGGTGAACTGCCATTATAAATTTTTAAATAAAGCATTTAGATAATCAAAGGTATTTTTCATGCCCTCATCTGGTCAAGGGAAGATCTTTCATTTCAGCATGAATAAATAAGCAGCCTAGTCAAGAACTGTAGCTCTGACTGTTAGTAATAGGCTCCAATGGAAAATGTAGTGTAGCTACCATGAGCAACCTAAACAACCTTAGGAAAAGAATTCTGAATCTGCTGCCTCTTTGTTCTTCATCACACAGTAAGGAATTTGGGTTTTATTCTAAGTGTAATGGAGAGCTATTAAAGAGCTCTAAGCAGGAGAAATTTATAATTTTATTGGTTTAAATGATTCTGATGTTGGGAGATAAGCATGAACAGTTATGGAATGAGTAGCTGGGATGCTACTGAAATGGGCCAAGTGAAAGGTGGCTTAGAGTAGTGTAGTTTCAGCAAGATGAAATTAAAAGGAATAATTTTGGCTATATTTTTAAGGTACAACATGCCATTTATTGCTAATTTGTCCTATTGACTCTCAAAACTTTTTCATCCTTCTCTGATCTACTCTGCATTTAGGAGGCTGATCATCCCTACTGCATCATCCATGCTCCCTTTGTAGGTGTCTTCCATTTGGTTTCAGCCAACAGGAGATGCTGGTAGAAAATTAGAAGGTGCGAAGGTACTTCTCCCTCCCCTACACACTCCCTACTTCAGGCCTCAATCTCTGAGAGTATCTGCATTTCCCCATGACTATGATTTCTCCCCCCGATGCTCTACTTCACCTTCTCAAGACTTCCTGATTCTGATAATATTCCTTTCTCCCTTTATCCATTCGGCCCCTGGGACTTTATTGACTTCCTGCTGTTATTAATCTGTTTGCCTCACCGTTCTTTGTCTTTTTCATAATTCTTCTCACATCACCAAAACTCATCCTTTCATTCAAGTGTTTTTATTTGCACCTTTTGGGATGAATTCTGTTTCCTCTGGGGACCTTGAATAAATGAACAATCAGGGCTTGTTGATACGCCACATGTGGGGAAGTGAGGAAACGTAGAGTCAAGGTCACCTCTCATATTTTAGGCTTAAGCAACTGGGTGCATAGTGGTTGCACTGAATGCAATGAAGGAGGCTGGGAAAGAAATGAATCATTTGTGGAACCAATATATCATCATACAACAGTATACATATCACTAACATATGCCAGATGGATACTGATACAAGCACAGGATGCTGACAGCTGAGGGTCATGGCTCTCAGGCTCATACTAAGTTTTGGAAGAATCTGATGTGAGTTTTATATAATTACTACACCAAATATTTTGTATGTGTCCTTTTCTGCTTTTTTATATTACAGTATTTTCACAGGACATTTTTTAATGTTGCATTAGATTCATATGATCCTAATAATGTTAGAAAGCACGTGAATTTAGCATTTGATGAAAAGTGTCGAAAGAAAACACCAAACACATTTTAACTTCTATCACATAAAGTTTAGGAAGACATATTTGTATCACATGACCTAGAGTAAGGAGAAATGTAAAATTATTGCCAAACACAAGGGTTGAGAAGGTCAGATGCGTATTTACTGAAAAGGTTCAACAACAATCTAATGAGTCACTCATATCTCCAAAAAATAAGTGACATAGGGTCTTTTTATTTCTAGCTAAAATATTTACTAACACTTAACCATGGTTAGGAGTCAGGTCTAAGAACTCTTGGAAACATTTGTTCTATTTCCCAAAGAATGTTTATCAAACACTCCTTATCACAGTCTTACATGATTTCATCAGAAACCTCATAAAGAGCAGTATATGTATGTTATTGCTTAGTCTAACTACTCCCACTTGTTTGCCTGGTTCAGTCTTTGTTGAAACAATCTTATCATCCCTAATTTCTTTGAACTTTATTATCCAAAGTGACCTAGATTTCTTAAACACTGAATATAACTAGTGATTTTTGATGTCACGTGATAATTAATATTTATATAAATAGGGCTAAGATAATATTATAGAAAAGTAGTGAAAAAATTATGTACTAAAGAGATTTAAAGAGTTAACCTCCAGATATCAAAAAACAGATTTCCATATTTTAACTGATTTCTAAGCTTTCAATATAAACTCTGTCATCAAATTAACATTTAATCCAGCTTTGGTAGCTTGGACGTCAAATGAGAGCACTGTATTATCCTGGGAAGTGGTCTGATAGATTTGGTAAGTATATGAAAATCAGTTGATTGCCATATCATAGCTCCTCCTCCTCTAACCCCTATAATTCCACAAAAGCAAAGAAACTACACCAAGTACCACTCTCTCTGACAACTACTGCCAAGTTCATTGCCAGCAGGTTTCCATATTTAGTATGTTGTTTTGTCAGTTAGGGTTACAGGTACTTGGGGGTGGAAATCACCATAAATATTTGCTTAGGGATCTGAGATTAAAATGTTTGTTGAGTGTTTTGTCTTATAAAATCCATCCCAAATTCTGTTATGCTCATCAAAAGTGACCAGTGTCTAGGGAATAATATGTGATATTTGGAGGTATTTTAGAACTTTAACTGGAAAGAAGCATTTGGCAGAGTAAATTTAAGAGTCTTTTCTTGTTCATTTATTCTCCTGTTTTATTCAAGACTCTTTTTTAAGCTGATATAAAAACATAAGTATAAACCTGCACAGTAAACAGAATTCTTCTAGCTCAGACTACTGCCTTATTAGTTGAGGTCCCAGCTGGGTCAATAATCATGCTTTGGGGAGAAATCTCAATATTTTCCCAATTCATGTAAATTAACACAGGCGATGCCATTGAGGCTTCACATCTTTTTTCTGCCCTTCAAATGTTGTGACATTGCATGGGCTTTCTAAGATGATTAATGACAGGTGTGACTGGGAGAAGTAATCACAGGGAGTGACTGGAAGTTTAAGACTTTGGGAATGAAAGTGAATGATATGAACATGAAAGTTTTAGTGATGAAGTCAACTTCTGACAAGCACAACATGCTCATTATGGAAATTTTGAAATAGAATAAAGATCTGAAGAGTAAGTTTGAAATGGAAGAACATAATTTAATCATTAACCTCTTTACTGTGGAGACTAAAGTCATATCCTGTGTTGAAAGCATTTGTGATTTGGAAACCTAATTATTTATACTCCTATAATTTTATTCTATTTCATTCCTAAGCTCCTTGTACATTCTCATGGACTGTGCAATTTTCTCTGGTATTGAGGTTGTGTAGGTGGTGGCTGACATGGTTTGGAAATACTAAATGGAACACTCAAATCATTTAATTTTATACTAGTTCTTTATAGGCATCAAATTAGCCCACATGAAGAAGCCCTACAGAGAGACAAAGAGCACTTCCAAGTATCTGTTGACTTTCTTCTTGGTTGGTCCTTTGACAGCACTGAAAACTTAATTAGATTGTAAACATCTGGAGGGCAAAGATCATATCTTATATACTCTTTCTCAAATAGCATCTAGCTTTGTGTCTCATGAATAATAGCTTTAAGATGAATGTACAGAATGAGTAACTGGCAAGATCAGATTCCTTGGAAGAAGATTTAAGAAGAAATTGAGCACATCTGAGCATGAACTTTAGACAAGTGAGTTTTAATGATTTCGAAACAAAATTATTTTACCTATTTTGAATTTGCCAAGGACAGGTTTGCTTCTCACTTACTGCTTAACTTAAAGTCATAAAACTACATATATTTCTATACTAATCATTTTCTACTAATGCAAACTAATAAGAGCATGGGTACCAAATTTAAGTTTTCATAGAAATTATATATATCCAGAAACAACAAAAAGACAGGAGGGTAATAATACTTCAACAACAGTCTTTTTTTTTTTTTCTGGGGGGGCATCAGGAGGGAACAAATTTACTGAGATTGAACTTCAGTTCTTCATGGCACATCTCATTTCATAGCTAATATCCAGTCACTTAAATATTTATCAGTCTGAATATTCTATTTCTTTCTGGACTTCAGTTGCTTATGCCACCAGCACCCATCCATCCTAGTCCTTGAATTAATAACTAAAATTTTCTCTGGAAACTGACACACTTCCCACTTTTAACCCATGTGTTTAGGTGAGGTTTCACTCCTAGCCCCAAAGGTAGAGAATGTGAATCAAGCCTACCTAGCTGCCCATCACATTCCAATGTCTTCAGTTCTTGGACCAAGTATGTAAAAAAAAATCCAATCCACTGGAACATGGTTTTGGAAGTAGTTTGGGAAAATAACAGACCGGACCCACATGAACCAATACTGCTGGCACCAAACAACTTATAAGCAAGAAAAACCTAGTTCTGATCACACCATTTTAACCCTGATTCCAGCTGGGCCTGAAATTAGAGCTAACTTAACCTTTTTCAATTTTATGAATCATAAATTTCCTTTTATTTCTTAACCTAAGCTAAGTTGGATTTTCTGCCAACTGGTGCTGAAAGTGCCCTAACACTGACTTGCTCAAAGGCAACATGACATGTAGTTGTCTGTCTCTAACCAAAACCAATGACTAATGTCAACTGCAGGCATGACGGGATGGCTATGATTTTCTGAGTGAAGGATCTCCCAGAGTGAAGCTCTATTTGTCATGCCACTTGTGAACAGAATCTGGAGAGAAGCAGACAGCATGTGATTTTGGCTGCCTGCCACAAATTAGATCTAGATGAGAAACAGCTCTTTTGCTTCAATGATAACAACACTTCTCCACAGGCGACAAATTTGTCTATTATCTTTGGCATAAGCAGTTAGTAAGCAGTGAGTGAATTGTTGGTGGTCCCAAACAGTAGTGATTTCAGAGGTCCGAAGCTGGCTGGAAACTGTAGGCTTTCCTAGAGTCACCTCATGAGCATTCAAGGCAGGGTAAATTAAACTCACAGGAGAGGATATAGAGCAAGTGACCATCAGCATCACTTCTCAAAGGAATGTCCACTGGCCATGGATCATGTGTAACTCCAACAGTGGACATTTATTAATATCCCTTGTTGGATCAAGCATGCCAAATTAAAACTTAGTCCTTAAAGCTTCCAGAAATCCACAAGTTTATATATTACTTAACTTGAAATCAAGACTCCACCCCTTAGAGAGTTCTGCTCAGAAATACTACTTCTTCAGTAAGCCTGGGATTAAAAGTTGAGGACAGAACTAGTGTGTAACTTAGCTATTACAACCAGTGGCTGAAACCTTATTTTCAGAGAACTAGAAGCTCTTTGGCTCTGATAGGTGTGTTCCAAGAGCTGAGATTAGACTGGAGGGTGGAACTAGCCCATGGGCTTTAAAGCTTTAAACTAGCCCATGGGCTTTCAGGTGTTACTGAAAGATAGTTTAGTAAAAACCAAGTTCAAGAACAAGATCACCCAAAAGAATATCAACCCAAAGACTAGGCAGTAAGACTAATAAATTTGAAGTTATGGAAAAGTAAGAGGAACCATCAGGATATAGAAAGCTGGCAAGGCAGCACTAGTGGAAGGTAAATTTTTAAATCTTTTAAACGTGGGTGCAGAGAATATTTTATGAAGAATTTGGGCCTCGCCCATACTCTGGGAGCAGCTAGCAAGTTTTTGCAACTACCCTGAGCTCCAGATCATTCTTCCTTTTAGATTAGAATTAGAGTCACGGTAGTAGTTTATCTCACAGCTCTCCTATATGTGTAAAAAAGATGTGTATCCACAAGAAAAGTAGAAGTATAAGAAAAGATATGGTTCCTGCAAAATGAGCCATCCAGCTACTCTCTGAAGGATTAATAGTTTAATAGTAGTGTACCCCATTGCTATTATATGTTGTTTATTTGCTAGTATTGAGATTGCTATCAGAAATATTGCATTCATGTCTTTAGCAGCCTGTGATGAAATGGAAGAAATAAGAACAATATATGAGGTTGTAACAAAGCTGAATGTGTTGAACTTAAAGGAGAGTGATGTTCTAAGATGATCATTCTGAGATGATGCTCTTTCTACATTTTCGTGTTAAACTGTCTTGTTTATATAGAATAATAGTGATAGGAAATAGTTGTTGGCAAAATAGTCCTTGCTGTGTAAAATATAAGCTGATAACTCTGTATTGGTTTCCAACTCACACACACACACAAACACACCCCACAAGCACATATGCTGTAAGGTTCAGATATATTCTGGAGAACTCAATCTTGTGACAGAAAGAAAAGAAATAAAAGGAGGGTTCAGAACGGGTAGATTGATTGAATTATTCTAAATGAAGTTGGTAATTATGTTTTGAAGTAGAATTGCCAGTCATCTAGGAGGTCAGAAACAATTGTTTGAAACAGATTCCTCCAAATCAAGTGAAATAAATCTCCACCAATCCCCGTATGATGACATAATATGTATTGAAACCAGCATTGCATAAATAACATATTCAATTGGCAGGCTGTGAATACATTCACAAAGTTATTGATGACCTTTCATCATGATTTTCTAACTTTGCTTTGCCCTAGCACTCTTGAGTTATAAGCTCATCAATAACTCATAGAAAACATGATGTATGTAGAGTCAGTAAACAAACGTATGTCTCGTCTAGCTGGTAAGCAATAATGTCTCTATATACTACTCTTGACAAAAATTTGAGGGTCATGTTGATCACCCTCACTGTATAAATATTATTTCACAACCACATATTCTTGCCTTTGATTTACAAATATTTTTAAGGTATAATGATTTGAGACTTGACAAAAATGAATATAAAAATGTTAAATATACTTTCTGATACAAGAGAATTTTATTTTTAATTATCAGTTCCAATGAGTTAGTGACATTAATCCAAAACATTCTATGTAGACTATGTCTAAACATGTGGAAGAAATGAAAAAGTAAGTCAGTTAATTTTTTCCTTAGCCAGATATTTCTGATTCATGTAGACACATTTCACATACATTATATTTGTGGTGTTCAGTGATTTTATTATGAAAATTGAAGAAGTCTATGTTAAAATTTCTATTTTGACATCTTGTAATACTAGAAAATAAAGAAGTGCTCAGAAAATGATGAGAGTATGCCAAAAGGATACAGGAGCCAGATTGAAGGAATTCCCAATAGCCAAATCTGGGACAATTTGATCAAGATAAGAATTAAAAATAGTACTGATTGTAATACTATAACCCTTAAAATAATATAAATATCCTTTAATCGAGATGAAGTAAGATAGGCAGATAAAGGGACTGTGCTTCCTTATAGTAAAATTCTGACTAACAAATGTAGAAAAAATGACATAAACAGAAAATCATTATTTGGCAAACACACATGATTGATAGTGATGATTTCTAAATTTATGATTTAGAATCATCAATAGTTGCTGAAATTAGCAGGTAAAAGTAAAATGAGAAATAGTATTTGTATAGCCTCAAAGCATCTCTTCACATAACACTTATTAATTACAATGGAAAAAATACGTTTACAGTTGGGAAACCTGCTAGACACCACCTTAACCAACTGATCAAGATTAATATCCAGTAGTGGGACATATTGATTCTATGAGATATACTGAGACATGAAACAGTGAGAAAGAATAAATACCACTTCTTGAGGTATTATTGCCAAAAATTCACAGCATGATTTCCACCTCAGACAAGTGAAAACTGAGGCACATTCAACAAAATATCTCTTTAGCACTCTTCAAATGTGAGAACTTCATTAAGACAAAAACTGAAGAAACGTCGCAGATCAGAGGAAACTAAGGAGAAACAGGACATTTGGGGAAGTAGAGAAATCTGAATAAGGTCTGTAGATTAATTAACAGTATTGCGTCAATATTAATTTCCTGGTTTTGATAACTGCGCTGTGGTTATATAAGCTGTTAACATTTGGAAAAGCTGGGTGAGGGGTACAGAGAAATTCTTTGTATTCTTTCTGCAACTTCTGGTTAGTCAATTTCAAATTGGAAATAAAAGCATAAAAGGAATTTGTTACTTTTTTTGTAAGTTTTTAAGAAAATTAATGCAAAGCTCTACAGGATCATGCTAAGTAAGGACCTTGATAGGAATTTAGAGGAGGGAGCAATCCTGCTCAGCTGGAGCAAGCCAGGTTCTGTCTACAACCTAGGTCCTGAGGCCCAGCTGAGGCCGATTAATCCATATCTACAAGGTCACCCAGGGAACGTCTTTAGAACCAAACCTTATCTTGGACAAGAAGGTGGTACTAAACTCTAAATCAGCACAACCAGATTCAGCATCACATCAATTGTACTGCTACTCTGGTCCTGAACCTGTACCCTAGTTCTGGTAAGAAGGTTTCTGCTTGTTCCATTAAACTCCAGGTGGCATTTCAGTTCTTCAGTCCCTTCAGCACCACAGTCCTACCTTCCTCTTGCACTGTCACTTATTTCTTAATGATAGACTTCCCAGATGCCAAATATTTGCCAACATGTTTGGGCAGACCTGATCCCTCTGATATTCCCATCTCCTATGCCATCTCCATTACTTCACATTAACCCTCACCACAAACCAGCTCTTTGTCTATGTTCCATGTTATTCCTTGTCTATCTTCTTTCAAAATCTATGAATGCTTGCCATTGTGAACTTTCTGTACCTACATCTATTTCCCCAGGTCATGCCTTATCCCATAAAGTAGCCCACTATGGCTGGTGCCCAGACAAGTTTTAATGCTTTACCCACTGCCTTCACATAGGTGTTATGGTTCTTCATGTATGCAAGATGTATCCCTAACAAGCTAGACATGCAACTCCCATAAGATGACAAAACTCATCATGACTATTCACGAGGAGACAATCTGACAGGCAGTGGGGAAGGATTCTGTGACCATAACTTTTAACATTACTGTTCAGAACTTCCCTGGTGGCGCCGTGGTTAAGAATGCACCTGCCAATGAAGGGGACACGGGTTTGAGCCCTGGTCTGGGAAGATCCCACATGCCGCGGAGCAACTAAGCCCGTGTGCCACAGCAACTGAGCCTGCACTCTAGAGCCCGCGAGCCTGTGTGCCACAACTACTAAAGCCCACGTGCCTAGAGCCCATGATCCACAAGAAAAGCCACCACAATGAGAAGCCTACACACCGCAACAAAGAGTCGCACCTGCTCATCACAACTAGAGGAAAGCCCGCAAGCAGCAACGAAGACCCAACGCAGCCAAAAGTAAATAAATTATTAATTAAAAAACATTACTGTTCATAACCACATTATGAATCAAATAGCTGCTGTTAGTGAAACAGGTACTAGAATTAGATAACTCAGCAAACAGAATCAGGAGCAGAGGCGAGACTGTCCTCAAGAAAGATATGTACTTTACATTTTCCATATAGAAATTGTATTCAACGAGCAGTTTAACCTTCTGTTTGGACTGTGAACAACTTGAACATAACACACAGTAATTTGTACTTTTTCTGAGTTGTAGACATTACTTTGCACAAAGACTGAATTGACTGCTGAACCTGTGAATTCCAGCATGACTTTACGGTGCTCTAACATAGTGCATAAGCAGCAGCTCTCATCAAGGATGTGAGGACTAACATACGGCTCAAAGATACTCAACTGCAATTTAGACACTCAATTATTTGTTCTAGGGCTATTTTGGAAATGAGAAAATTGAGGTGTCTTTTTCATCATACATGACTTATGTATAAGAGCCTTCTGCTTGGTTGTATTTTATTTTTTCTCATTTCTATACACAGATATTTTTAAAGTTGACAATTTTTTCCCGGGGTAAAACGTCAATAATCTGAGAGGAGCTTTAACCTCTGCACTCTGCACTGTTCAATACAGTAGCCACCACCCATGTAGGGCTATTTCAATTAAAATTGAAACTTTAATTTTAATTAAAATTTAATTCAATTAAAATTGAAACTTTAATTTTAATTAAAATTAAATAAAGTTAGAAATTCCTCCATTGCATTAGCTACATTTCAAATACCCAGTAGCTACATGAACCTAGTGGCTACCATATTGTCAGTACACTTCCATAAATGAGAAAGTTCTATTAGACAACACTATATAAATCTGGAGTGGAAAGAACTCCAATTTTTTTTTTTTTTGCGGTACACGGGCCTCTCACTGTTGTGGTCTCTCCCGCTGCGGAGGACAGGCTCCGGACGCGGAGGCTCGGCGGCCATGGGTCACGCGCCCAGCCGCTCCGCGGCATGTGGGATCTTCCCGGACCGGGGCACGAACCTGTATCCCCTGCATCGGCAGGCGGACTCTCAACCACTGCACCACCAGGGAAGCCCCGACCAAGAAATTTTTGATGTCCGAAATATTTGAATGATGTCACAAAGAAATGGTTACCTCTCAAAAGACTTTGGTAACATCGCAGTGAGAAGGAGAAGCTATATAGAATGCTAAAGGCCCACTTTTTCCCTAAAAAAAATATTAATTCACTTATAGACTGAATTATGCTAAATTTCACTATAATGTCATATACTCTACGAAATGATTTTCTCTGTAATGATGTGAGTCAAAGCAAATCTTTTTCTAGAAGTTTTAAACATCTAATCACAATTTTTTCCCTGATTCATTAGAAGCCTACAGTAGCTTGAAAACATAAGGTGCCTATCTTACAAAATCATGGTATAACAAGTAATGCCCCATTTACAAAAGTATATCTAGATTTTGTTCCATACAAATGTGTGTAGGTCAATTTTCTAATCTTCTCCAGTGCTGAATCCCATATAGCATTGAATTAAATCAGATCTAAAAGTAATAACTATAATAATAATAACTTTTCATATCATCTTAATCTGCAGAAAGAGAATTTGTTTCACACACATAGCTTAAAATGTTAAACACATTGAAGATGCAAGTAAAGCAATTAAAATAAATGTGAAGCTAGAAATTTTAAAAATATATATGTATAGTCATGCCACGATTGTACTGCAGAAAAATCATTTTGGTTCTTTAATACTATTTCTCAAGTAATTTTAGTTTTGCAAAACAAATATGCCAGGCAATCTCTTGGGCTGAGAATCACAGAGGGGAATACCACACAAAAATGTCTTTTAAGAAGCTCGCATTCTACTGAGAGACACAGACAAAAGTGGGATGTTTTGTACAGTTTTGTCTGTTCAGTGATGCTGATAGACCATCTATGAAAGTCTGGCTGACTAGAAGTCTAACAGTTTGTGTATTTTGACTAGCTGCAATTGTCAAGTTATGCTAAGAACTGACAAGTCGGGCCTAATATGTCATGTCTCAACTGAAGATAAATAATTTTTTAACTTCTTTTTATTGATGTACAGCTGATGTATATTATATAAATTAGAGACATACAATACAGTACCTCACAATTTTTAAAGGGTATCTATACTCCATTTATAGCTATTATAAAGTATTGGCTATATGCCCTGTGTTGTACAGTATACTCTTGTAACTTATTTTATACCTAATAGTTTATACCTCTCTTTATAACTTTTTGTAAGCAGAATTTTTTTTTTTTTTTTTTTTTTTTTCTGTACGCGGGGCTCTCACTGCTGTGGCCTCTCCCATTGCGGAGCGCAGGCTCCGGACGCACAGGCTCAGTGGCCATGGCTCACGGGCCCAGCCGCTCCGCGGCATGTGGGATCTTCCCGGACCGGGGCACAAACCCGTGTCCCCTGCATCGGCAGGCGGACTCTCAACCACTGCGCCACCAGGGAAGCCCAGCAGAATATTTTTAAAGAAGAATTTTTCAAATATTCTAACAATAATTTCTCTCTGAACTCTAAATTATTATGTATCCCATAGATAGTTCATTTAGTTTCTCATTGAGGTGGTTCAGCCCTACTGAACACCCCTCAAATAGAATTGGTATTTCCCTCCTTAATTTTCTGTTACAACTTAATACAGATCACAGTTGAGGTATTTTGTGTTGTATTTATTTGTTTGGATGCTTATTTCCTACACTAGATAATAACATCTCATGGAATGAATTATGTCTTAGTAGCTTTGTTCCTTACGTTTGTCAGTCTTAGTTCCTTGAATGCATGAATCAATGAATGAACTGCTACAATTAACTTATTATTTCTTTAGGCTAGATTCCCCTGTCTCCTTTGTTGTAGTTCTCACAATTATAGTTAACACTTTTACAAATTTAGGAATTTATTGTTTGTTTCCTAACTTGAAAATAGGTCCTTGAGAGCACACACTTCACCTGTTGGAAGGAATAGTAGGACAATTAATTAATGTTGTCATGTGAAAAGTGGAAATAAATAAGAAAACAGCAAGAAGACCATGACTAGGATTATAGGTTGGAGACTCACCTACTGATACTTGCAGTCTTGAAAATGTATTACTGCATGGAGGAGTGAAAAGACAGGATCAAAGGACAAGTACCGGAGGCTTGGGTAACAGCCACATTTAAGGAATGGGGAAAGAAAAAGAAAATGAATGAGAGAAGTAGAAGCAGTAATTAGAGAGGTTGGAGAATGGGAAAATGCAGAGTCATGGAAGGCAAGGAAAATATAGTTCGAGGAATGGAGATTTAATGATACCACATGCCATAGACAGGTCAAGTAGCACTGAAGAAAGGTAATTAAATTTGAAGGTTATGAGTGACATTTGAGAAATAAATTCAATATAAAAGTGGGAGTTTAACCATATAAAATGAGATTTATGAGGGGACGGATTGTCCAAAGGAGTATATATTAAAGGATTTGGGGAGTAAATGGAAATAAAACATTACACTACTTTACTATTTAGTAAGAAATTAGATCAAAGATTCTAAAAGTCAAGTCAGTGGACTGACCAGATCAATCTTGCTGTGGTAGGGATGAGGCTGGTGGTAAGGATGTTTATAGCATCTCTAATGTCAGGGTCATGATGTTTATTTCCCTTACTTTGTGATCCTTCTGGAGACAGAGGAAACTCTATCACTGAACTTGATGAGTTATTTCCACATTAATGATTAGTATATTACATAGGTGCCAGGAGTGAATACAAAATCTAATTTTCTGAAAACTTATACTTAATTATAAGCAATGTAGGATATATAATTCAAATAAAAATAAAAGTTTGAAATTTATTAGCAAGTGGTACAGTCTTTTTTTCCCCTGACCAAAGATTATAGAAAAATCTAATACGTTACCTTGGAAATGTTTACAAGGTAAAAGTTAATACTTAATTTCAAATATGTACCATTTTAAAAGTACATATGTGCCATACAATGGAATATTACTCAGCCATAAAAAGGAATGAAATTGGGTCATTTGTAGAGATATGCATGGATCTAGAGACTGTCATACAGAGTGAAGTAAGTCAGAAAGAGAAAAACAAATATCGTATATTAACGCATATATGTGGAACCTAGAAAAATGGTACAGATGAACCGGTTTCCAGGGCAGAAATTGAGACACAGATGTAGAGAACAAACGTATGGACGCCAAGGAGGGAAAGCCGCGGGAGGTGGGGGTGGGGGTGGGGGTGGTGATGGGATGGATTGGGCGATTGGGATTGACATGTATACACTGATGTGTATAAAATAGATGACTAATAAGAAACTGCTGTATAAAATAAATAAATAAAATTTTTTTAAAAAGTACATATGTGCCAAGTTTTTAAAGTTAAAACAAAGTATATTTTGTAAATTCAATATACATTATTCATTCAAAAAAAACTTTTTTTTTGCAATCTTACTTTGTGTCAGGTATATCAGTGAACAAAAACAAGTAAAGATCCCTTCCCTCATGTACCTTACCTTCCAAGGAGAGTCAGACAGTAAACGTAATAAATAAGCAATTATATATTATCCTAGAAGGTGATCAAAGCTATGGCTAAAAAAGTTGAGCAGAGGGGCTTCCCTGGTGGCGCAGTGGTTGAGAGTCCGCCTACCGATGCAGGGGACACAGGTTCGTGCCCCAGTCCGGGAAGATCCCACATGCCGTGGAGTGGCTGGGCCTGTGAGCCATGGATACTGAGCCTGCGCGTCCAGAGCCTGTGCTCTGCAGTGGGAGAGGCCACAGCAGTGAGAGGCCCGAGTACCGCAAAAAAAAAAAAAAAAAGTAGAGCAGAGTAGGAAAGATGGGGAGTAATGGGGTAGGAAGGCAGAGTGTAGTCTCAAATGAAGTGGTCAGGGTAGGTCTTAAGGGAAAGTGAATTTGAGCAAATGCTTAGAGGAAGACTGCAAGGAAGGTAAGCCAAAGTAATACCTAGGGAAGAGCATTACTGGTAAAGGAAACAAAGGTTTTGTGATGTTTGAGAAACAGCAGAGGCCAGTGTAATAGAAGCAGGGAGCAAGGAGAAACCGGGAAGAGGGGGCAGAAGATCAGAAAGGTACTGGTTAACAGGTGTGCGTGATCTAGATCTTTGAAGGTCACTGTAAGGACTTTGGTTTTTATCACAAAGATAATCAAGTCTCCTTCTCTTGTACTAGCTCCAATCAAATCCCTGAGAGTTGACTTGGGGATACATTGTTTGGGCTTAATGGATATGTTTATGTATGTTCCAGTAACTTCTGCTTCTAAGAATGGTATTCAGGAATCTTCCTACCTACACTGCAGTGACTCAGTGACTCATCATGCTTTGAAACAGCAAGCTATATAATAATATGACAGTGTCCTATGGCACCAAGAGGTGAGATGAGGATTGAGATATATGCAGCTAGAAGCTAATCTATGAAACTGAATCTTACAGCACATCTGTGAAAGAAACTTAGCAGAAGTTTTTTCAAACTCAAACAATCAGAAATTGACATGCACGTATCAATAAATAGTTGTGAAGCTGAAAGAAAAAATTTAATAATAAAAAACAAAATTCAACTAGAGGAAAGACTAAATTATCTCTTTAGATGCTCTACAGAACATGGTAGTACCAAATTATTATCATATGAAGAGATAAAAGAATATGCAGCCAAAAATAGAGAAAAAATTGATCAGTTAATAAAACATGTTGTTTTACTGATTTGGAGATATTTGTGGTATTAGCTTTTTTTAAGTTTATAAATTGGTTGTGATTTTTTTTTTGTTTACTAACTTCAGAAGATAAATTCATATTTGTTTTTTCTGAAGAGAGAACTATATTTTATAAGCTTCAATCCCTTAAGCCCTAGACCTATCCTTGCTCTGAGTAAAATGGAGAGGTATTTCAGGATTTTTAGCTGAGGAATGGGTATAAACAGAAAGGGTATGAGTGAGCAAGATCTCAGGTGAGCTGTAACACTAAGAAATGCCTAGAGATTATCATTCCAAGTGAAGGAAGTCAGAAAGAAAAGGACAAATACCATATGATATCACTTATTTGTGGAATCTAAAATATGGCACAAATGAACATATCTATGAAACAGAAACAGACTCACAGACATCGAGAACACACTTGTGGTTGCCAAGGGGGAGGTAGAATGGGGGAGAGAAGGATTGGGAGTTTGGGATTAGCAGATGCATGCTATTACATATAGGATGGATAAACAACAAGGTCCTACTGTATAGCACAGGGAGCTATATTCAATAACCAGTTTTAAACCATAATGGAAAAGAATATGAAAGAGAATATGTATAACTGAATCACTTTGTTGTACAGCAAAAATTAACACAACATTGTAAATCAACTATGCTTCAACAAAATTAAAAAAAAAAAAGAGGCAAGAAAAAAGGAAGAAGCAGCAAAGACCTAGGAGCCTCCACAAAGAAAAGCAGGAGAGGGTTTTGTGCTGGAATCCAAGTGAAGAAAACGTGTGAAGTAGGAAGTGAGCAACTGTGTCTGCTAGTGGATTTAATTTCAAATGAATCAAGAACTTGCTGTTTCTTTATTTCAGAATATTTTTGATAGACAAATAAAATGTCTTATGTTTAAATTTAAACTTTCTTAAGGGTTTTTTTTTTCTTTCAAATTTTCACTCACTGTGTTTTCAAAATTATCTTATGTGTTGCCTTATATGCTTCCCTCATTTGGCTACAAGCTCCTTGAGGAAAAAGATATGATATCATCATTTTGTATCCTCAGCCTATAGTTTGATGCCTAGGACAAAACAGCTATTCATTCAGTGTTCAGTGAGTGAGAGAATAAAGGGACAAAACAAGTAAAACTGTTAGGTTTCCCATTTCAATTAAGCGTTCAACCTGCAGAGATATAGTTTCTGGAAATATTTT
Organism: Phocoena phocoena; assembly: GCF_963924675.1. Lineage (NCBI taxonomy): Eukaryota > Metazoa > Chordata > Mammalia > Artiodactyla > Phocoenidae > Phocoena > Phocoena phocoena. Next base: position 114,653,546 of record NC_089222.1, on the reverse strand, counting down.
TCACACTTTACCAATTTCAGAAGTCACGAGCCAGGAACACTGATATGTGCACCATCCAAACATGCCAATAAATGCATTCATGAAAACGTCCCTTTGTTCCTACTGATTGTTAATTTTGTGACTGCATTGGGTCAGGGATGGGGGAAAAGGAAGCTGGTCAGGTAGACAGCTAGTGGCCTTTAGATGATTAAAGTGGCTTATACTTCCAGAAGTTCCTTTTGTGCTTTAGATGCAAACCTTCTGTTCCCCTTTAAAAAAAGAAAAAGGAGGAGGAAAGAATGTTACATGAAGAAGCTTGGAGACCCATAGTAAAGCTACCTTTTATCTCGTGAGTTTTCTCATCTCCTCCATTGGTTACTTCCTCCTGATGCTGCCCTTTCTGCTGCATATTCCATTTCAAGGTCACCTTTCTTACATTTCTCTTTAAAGTCAAAGGTCCGTTTTTACTCTGGTTTCAAACACCATCCTCAATTGCTTACTTCTAAGGCTTACTGAAAGAGTATGTCTTCTGAAGACTAAGAGAATTGTAATCTTTAGATACAGATTCTAATGCCTTAAATACAGAATTTTAAGTATAGTTTAAAGATTGCTGAGTTGTATGGTTTCCTCACTATTTATGTCTGGAATTGTATTTGCTGTACCCAGGCATAGATATAATGTAATTTAATTAATAAGTTGCAGGGGGACAGGTACTAAGTCTTGTTCCTTATTTTCAGAGTCCTTAATGCAGGTCATGAATACGCAGCTATTTAATCATAAATTCACAGCTTTCCAATTACTACCTGTGTGACCCTGGTAAATTATTTAACCTCTTTGTAGTTTAAAGATTCATGCTGAAAAATAGATGTTAACTAGGGTAACCATGTAATTTATTTTCCAAACAGAGACACCTTTGTGAATGGTAGAGAATGTTAATGATTTTACTCTAAGAAAACAGGCATAAAAACCAGGACCATTCAAGAGAATCCAGGACATATGGTCTTCCTACAAGTAACAGTACCTACCATTATTAAATGAGAAAGCACAAGGAAAACACGTAGACTTAGAACTGTAGGTGCTCAATAAATATGATTGTTGTTAATATTTTAATTTATTATTATTGACCTAGGAAAACCCTTGAGCCATCTTTGGTCAGTCAGTAAGTGTAACCTTCCTGAGACAAATAAACCATCTAGGACAGTGCAGTTGCTTTCCCACTTTTGCTTCTTTTACATTTTCTTTTGATAGCATATTCCAAACTTAAGCCATTCTCAGCATTAGTAAATTTCTGTAATCTGGATGCAATAAATGAAATATTTTGCTACACTGAATGATTGTTTGTTAAAATTCTATCCCCAGTAGAGATTTAGAAGAGCTGATCAGTTTTTTGAGTGAGCCCTGAAGGATTATTTTGAAACTGGTCTCAGTCTCTCACTTTAAAGGCAGAATCATTTCAATTCCTTTAATGTCTCCTCTTAAGTATAATTTTCCAGCTCTTTCATTTATATGGCTCTCCAATGAATCCTACACAAAGTTCATTAAAATCCTTAAGAAGTATCACATTGGGCATGGTCCTCTAATAAAGATAAAATGTTAAATATAGCAAGAGGATAACACTGAAATTGCCAAATATGCCAATGGCATATTTGGCATTGTAGTAAAACATTTTTGCGTGTATATTTAGTATCATGATTGATTTGCTACTTTCCACTGAAATAAACTTAGTCTTTGTGCCTTAGGAGCTTACAATAAAAAAATACAGACTTCTTCAGGTAGTTAAGATCTTTATGGTAGTGTAGATACTAGATACTAGACTGAGAGTTCCACAAGGGCCAAGAATGTGTTTGTTTTTATCGCCAGTGTATAACAAGCTCCTAGCAGAGGGCTTGCCACATTATAGGCTGCTAGCAAATATTTGCTGAATAGGTGAATGAGTGGATGAACATATGAATAAATGAAGATAGACACAAATGAGAGAATACTAAATAATGCAGTGAATCACATATTAAAGTTATGTACAAATAAAAATATCAGATACTAACATCTATTTATCCATTTATTCAGGGAATATTTATTGAACACCTCTTCTGCTAAATACTAAGAATTTAAAAGAATATTAAGATTCAGTCATTGCTCATTCATAGAGAAAATATTACAGATTAGATAAAATAACAAATAACCTTAGTATACACTAAAATAATAATACACCATGAACAATAAAGTTTATCCCATAAATGCAAAAATGGTTTAAA